>NC_081310.1:88422729-91053700 GCF_026419965.1 Kogia breviceps | reverse complement strand
CTGCCAGAGGTGGCGACTCCCTTGCTCCTGGTTGTGCAAAGGTGAAGAGGTTGGGCTGTGCGGGTGCCAGTGTGGGGTGTTTCTTACAGTGAAGAGCGTGACACAGGCGGGGTCAGGTTAAGGAAGAGAACAAGGACAAGGAAGGGGTCTGGGCGTAAGAGTGGCTGAGCCCGCAAGGTGTCAGGTCCTGGAGGCCTGGCTCCCGGGTGTGTGTGGGGTGGGGGCGTCTGCGTGGGAAGGTCCGGGGCCTGAAGGTGCGGTGGTGAGCGAGCTGTTGGCAGGACCGGTGCCTTGATTGTGGCAGCGGGGAAGCCCAGCTCCGCTTTGAGGCTGCGGGAACCAAAAGGGGGCGCTGTGGCTGCATGGGCCGGGAATCGAACCCGGGCCTCCCGCGTGGCAGGCGAGAATTCTACCACTGAACCACCCATGCACTGATGGCCGCCGGCGCCCGCCGCGGCCCCAGCGGTGCTCGCCGCCAACCGCCGGATCCTGGTCACTGCTCGTCCCGTGGGCATGTGCTCCATTTGAGCAGGAGGCCGACGGGCCACCTGAACGAGAGGCTCCGGGCACGCTGGCGACCCCGGGGCGCGAGGCGGTCGCAAGCACCGAGGGACGGAGGGACGCGGGCGGGCTCGGCCCGCCCTGCGCTTTCTCTGCCGTCCACGGCCGCCGCGAGACCGTCGCTGTCGCCAGAGGAAGCCAGGAGCCGCACGGGCCTGGCCCGCGCCCGAATCTCAGTCAGGGCGGGCGAGGCGTGGCCGCTGCGGCTGAGCACCGACGTTCCTCTCAACCGCCGCCGCCGCCGCCGCCGCCGCCGGGCCCCGACGCACAGTCCCTCTGGCGGCTGGCTTTCTTGCCGGTGCGGGGCGTACGAGGGCGGGCGGGGGCAGGGATCGGAGCTCGGGGCTGTGCAGGGACGGCGAGCGTGGGAGGTGGACCCCGGGCACCGCCGCCGCCGCCGCCGCCGCCGCCGAGCGGCGCTTAGGCCGAAAGAGCAAAGGTGTCTTAGCCTCGCTTCTGCGCTCTGCGCCCACCCCTCCCGCGGTGTCCCGCTCTGCTACGTTGGTTGTGAGGAGAAGCACTTTGGCAGACTGGCTGCTGGCTCGCGGACAGCCCGGTGACGGAGGGAGCGACCCAGGGTGTGGCTGGGTGCTGCCGGAGCCGCGGCTTCCCCGAGGGACTTGCGCTGGGGCGCCGAGGCGGCTGACTCGTGCTGGGGGCCGGACGTGTGTGGTGGGTGACAGGGCATCCAGGGCTTCCGCTCACTACTCACTGGAGCACCGTTCCTGGGAGCGACTCGTGCACCAGGCCCCGTGCAGGGAGGGCCCCCTGTTGGCTGGCCAGCAGGCAGGCAGGCAAGCAGGTGTGGTCCGGCCAGGGCCCCAAGGCGAAAAAGCAGCGAGGGGCACGCACCACAGGCCGGCAAGGTGGTGTCGGCGGCCACCTCGGTGTGGCTGTGGAGGAAATGGAACGGGCAGGCGGGCCGTTGGGGCTGACGGGAAGGACAGGATGTTGGAAAGACGGAGAGCTGCTGGTGGCGGAAGTGGAAGAAGGGCTGTGAGAGCGAGTCCGCTGTTCACCAGGCAGAAGTCGGAGGGTGGGCGAGGCGTGGAGGGCTTTCCACACGCGGCCGTTGTGCGTGTGGCGGTGGGGGCGGGGGGGAGCGGGAGTGGGAGGGAGGGACGCAGGCAGGCAGGCAGGCAGACAGGCAGGCAGGAAAGACCAGCAGCAGCAGCAGCAGCAGCAGCAGCAGCCGCAAGCAGGGGAGGAAAGATGTGCTGCGAAGGACTGAAGGTTTTCCAGGTGTGGGTGCAGGAAGGAGGGGGCATAGGAACCGGCGGGGAGGGCGTTTGTCCGGAAAGCCCGTCGCCGGAGGTTTCGTAGCGGGCCGTTTCTGCCAGGCCCCTGGCCGCGGCTGAGAAGGTCCCGCGTCTGAGAGGCGTGGATGTCCGGGCCGGAGTTTGGAGAGGCCGCAAGAGTGCACGGCGCGACGGACTGGAAGGCAGTAAAGCGCTGCCATGGGGGGGCCGGGTGCTTTTGTCGGGCGGGCCAAAAGGCTGGCTTGTCAGGAGTGGGATTCGAACCCACGCCTCCAGGGGAGACTGCGACCTGAACGCAGCGCCTTAGACCGCTCGGCCATCCTGACGGCGGGGCTGGGCGTGCGCGTGGCCGCTCGGCTGGCTGGGACCGGACGCGACGCGAACCCCGGTGCCCTTGGCGGGACGCGGTGCTCCGCGCCAGGCGCGCGGCCGTGTGGCTGAGCGACGGAGCGGGCGCGCGGCGGCCGACGGGGAGCAAGGCCAGACGACGCGCCTGGCTCCGCCGCGGTGGCGCCCTCGCCCGCCGCTGGCCCCGGACGCAGCCGGGCCGCGTCGGGCCAGCCCCTGCCGCCGGCCCCCCACCCGCGCCTCTCCTCGCCGGCCAAGGCCCGGCGCGCGCACCGCCCCTCCTCGCAGCCTTGCTTTCGGTCTCGGGCCGGGCCCCTCCTCCCGGCGCCATCGCCGCGTTGGAGGCAACAGGCAGCGCGCGCTCGGAGTTTTCAGCGCCACGCGGGTCCGAGTCCCTGTCGGGGTCGGGGGCTGCTGCTCTGGAGGACGCGCTTGGTGTGGCATTGGGTCGGGTCGGGCACGCGCCGGCCGCCCGTAGCGGGCAGGGGGCCGGAGGGCAGGGGGCCGGAGGGCAGGGGGAGGCGTCGGCAGGCAGCCCGAGAGCGGGCGTGTGCGGGGGTGGTCGCCGCCGTCCTCGTTAGTATAGTGGTGAGTATCCCCGCCTGTCACGCGGGAGACCGGGGTTCGATTCCCCGACGGGGAGGCAACACGCCCTCTTTTGGTGGCTGGCGCCGCTCTCTGTCCTGCCGCCTGGCTCCCAAGGGCCCTTCTTCTCGTCCCTCCGCCCTCCAGCGAAGCGCAGGGCGCCAGCGCGTGCCCAGCCTGCCCACCCTCGACCCCCTCCAGCCCTCCAGCCCTTCCGCCTCGCCGGGCGCTCCGTCGCCACGGCCGAGCGACGGCCTCCTCTGGACCCCACAAGCGCCCGAGGACACTGCGGCCCGCCCAAAGTGGCTGTGTCAGTAGGCTCCTTGCGTGGCGACGCACAGCTGCGCAACTATGCACAGCGGCCTGGACGGGTGGGAGGCGGATGAGTGCCGTCCCCTGTCGGTGCGGGAAGTGGCCTGGCCCAGCGCCCGGTGGAGAAGGGCTTTGGCGAGCCGGGGACTGGCAGACGCGTGCCCCGGGGGCGGGGGCGCGCCGCGGCGTGGAGCCGAGGGACCTGGAGCAGCAAGGCAGCGAGAGCGCCCCCCTGAGGCGGTCGGGCGGGTGGCCTGGTGCAGCTTCGTAGGGCTGGCGCGGGTGGGGCGCCGGGGGGCCTTGGTGGCGCCCGTGACATCACAGAGCTGCCGGCCGGCGGGGCGTCGGGGCAGGGCTGCTCCAAGCGGCGGCTTCGGCGGCGGAGGCTGAGAAGGAGGGGGAGGACGAGGAAGAGAAAGGGGAGTAGGAGGAGGGAGAGAAGGAAGAGGAGTCGAGGAGGAGGAGGGGGAGGGGGAGGAGGAGCAAGAGGAGGGGGAAGAGGGCGAGGGGGAGGAGGAGGCGACGAAAGTGCGCTCGGGCGAGCCCGGTGCCGGCGTCTCGGGGCGGCCCGGTCCGTGCAGCGTTGGTGGTATAGTGGTGAGCATAGCTGCCTTCCAAGCAGTTGACCCGGGTTCGATTCCCGGCCAACGCAGCGGGCTGACCTTTTGCCGAGCTCCGCGGGGGGCCTGTGAGGGAGAGCTGGGAGCAGGGAGCTAGCTGGCCCCAGCGGCTTTTCTTGTGTGTGCGGGAAGCAGGCACGCAGTGTTCTGAGGGTGCTGCAAGCAGGCAGGGCGGGAGGACACGTGGATTGCCAGCGACGGCGCGTGGCTGGACTTGGAAAGGCCGCGTCTTGGCGCCAAGGTGGCGCCGAGCGGGTGCTACGGGTCCAGCAGGAGCACGGCTAGAGCCCGACGCTCCCTGGTGGTCTAGTGGTTAGGATTCGGCGCTCTCACCGCCGCGGCCCGGGTTCGATTCCCGGTCAGGGAAGCCTTTCTTCTTCCTCTCAACCTCCCACCGTCCACATGGCACTTTTAGGCCACGCTTGCTCCGCGGCCTCGGCGCCCCGGGACCACAGCCACCCGGCGCCCTGCACCTCCAGCCCAAGCCCTGCCACGCAACCTCCACCCTCCCTCCCCGGCCAAGCCTTTTGGCCGCACTGGCGCGCGCCCTCGCGAGGCCTCCGACGGCCCGTGTCTTCCTTTTCGGACGCTTGCCTCAGCCCCCAACACGAGTGGCCGGGGCAGCGCCTCTCCCCGCCGTGGCTGTGGCCACGAGCAAACGCGCCCGCCCGTGTTTGGACTCTCCAGCAGCACCGCTTCTCCCCCACGGCGACGTCGGCGGCGGCGCCGACGGCGAGGGCGGTGTCACACGCGGTGCCTTCCGACAGCGCCGGATCCCCCGTGGAAAGGAGCACCGGTGGGCAGACGGGTGCTTCGCACCACCGCAGCAGGTTTCCTGAACGCCTTGCCGGTGCCTTGGGGGTGGCTGACAGTGTGGGATGACGGTGTTTGTGGCCGTGGTCGGTGGCCACCCCACGCCGGTTAGGGAACGGAGCAGGACGACCCCATGGAGAGAGGGCGGCGGCGGGCCGCGTGCCGTGCCGGGAGGTGCGAGGAAGGGCCTGGGGTGTCTGGCTGGAGCGCGGGCAGGAGCGGGAGGTGTTGGGCTGGCGGGGACCTGGCCCGGGAGAGCGGCTGGCCACTCAGGCAGGGGCTCAGCAGAAGCTTGGGGTGGTGGCGGCACCTGGCCCGGCAGGTGTGTGCGGGTGCGTGAGATCAGGGCGCGGGGTGGGCCTGAAGTAGCAGTGGGTCTGAGGAGCAGCGGCGGAAGTGAGACTTCCGGGCGGGACATGTGACAGCCGGGCCTGGGACACAAGGAGAAGGTGGCGCGGAGCGGGGTCTGAGCCTGCAGGCTGGGGGGAGGGGCGGGGTGTGTGAGTGCGCTGTGGGGCGAGGAAGATGGTGGGAGAGGACCCCTTCGCGGTGGGGTGGAGGGTGAGCGCCCCAGACTGGTGTGCTGTGCGGGAAGGTGGTCGGGCTAAGCAATGGGTTGGGACCGGGGGCGGTGGGTAGGAGGCAGCTAAGAGGACGACAGAAACGGAGGGCGCCACAGGGGCTAGGCGGGGTCCGAATGGGGTGGGGGCATTCTACTGCCCCAGAGACATACATCACCTCTCATCGGGGTTAACCATCCAGTCTCAGGTGTGTGTGGCGGCGGGGGTGGGGGCAGCAGGGGTTGAGGTTGAAAGAGGCCGAAGGAGAGGTCCCGTATGATCCAGCAATCCCACTCCTGGGTGCGTACCCGGAAATGACGAAACAAGAGTTCAAAACGGCACAAGCACCTCCAAGTTCACCAAATAGCGGCACTATTTGCACTAGCCAAGACATGGAGAAAAACCCAAGTGCCCATCAACGGGTGGCTAGTACGAGAAGAGGTGGTATACATGTACTATGGTGTATGACTCAGCCGTTAGTAAAAAAGAATGCAATATTGCCATTTGCGGCGACAAGAATGCTCCCAGGGAAGATTACGCTTAGTGAAGCACGTCCGACAGAGAAGCCCAAAGATATGTGGAATCTCAAAAGTACTACCAACGAACCTATGGGTGCAAAACAGAGACAGACTCACAGGCCTAGAAAACACACTGATGGCTACCCGAGGAGAAAAGGAGGGGTGGAGGGATAAATTGGGAGCTCCATGAACAGATACACAGTACTTCCTATAAATGAGACAAACAACAAGGATTTACAGAATAACACAGGGAATGATATTCAGTATCCTGCAATAACGTATAATGGAAATCAATCTGAAACAATATTAGACATGGAAGACAGTATCCCCTTTGCTGTACACCTGAAACTAACTCAGTATTGTTAATCAACTCTTCTTCCTAAACCACGAGTACTAGTACTTAAAAGCAAGTAAGTAAAAAAAAAGTTTTAAAAAGAAAGAAAAAAGTAAGTAAGTAAATAAAAACAACGAACACAATAAATAGGAGAAACATGAGCCACCAGATGATCCAGCAATCCCCGTCGTGGGTACACGTCCGCCCAAGAGCAAAACTGTTGTTTGAAGAGATCCACGCACCCCCGTGTTTGTAGCAGCACTACGTGCCACAGCCAAGACGTAGAAAAAACCCATGTGCCCATCAACGGTCGGCTGGCAGGAAAAGCTGGGGTATATATGTACTGTGGAATATTACTCAGCCATTTCAGAAAATGAAATATTGCCATGTGCCACAATAAGGATGGTCCTAGAGGATATTCCACTTAGGGAAGTAAGTCTGACCGAGAAGCACAAAGATCCGTGGAATCTAAACCATAATAGAAAAGAACGATTGTGCAATAGAGAAACAGACTCACAGACATAGAAAACACACTGATGGTTACCCGAGGAGAAAGGGAGGGGTGGAGACATCAGTCAGGAGCGGCGATGAACAGATACACCGTAGTTCATATAAAAGACGTAGGCGACACGGATTTCCGGAATCACACGGGGAATGATATTCAATATCCTGTAGTAAGCTATAACGGAAAGCAACCTGAAACAATATGAGACACGGAAAACAGTATCCATGTTGCTGTGCACCTGAAACTAACTCAATCTTGTTAATCAATTTTTCTTCCAAAATTACAGCTACTAGTTCTTATAAGTAAATGAATAAATAACTATTAAATGCATAAATAGAAACAACACACTAAATAAATAGGTGAAATATGAGCTCTCATATGATCCAGCGATCCCCATCGTGGGTACACATCGGCAGAGGAGAGAAAGTGTCACTTGAAGAGATCCGTGCACCCTCGTGTCCACAGCAGCACTGCGGGCCACAGCCAAGACATGGACAAAGCCCCAGTGCCCATCAACGCCGATGGCTGGCACAGGCAGACGTGGTATGCACGTGCTGTGGAATATTACTCAGCCATACAAAAAGAGTGAGATATTGCCATTTGCACCAATAAGGAGGGACCCAGAGGATATTACACTTAGCGACGTAAGGCAGGCAGAGAAGCACAAAGAAATGTGGAATCTATACCGTACCACAAACGAATGTATGCGCCAAAGAGAAACAGACTCACAGACATAGGAAACACACTGTTCGTTACCCAAGGGGAAAGTGCAGGGCAGGGAAAAATACGGAGCTGCGATGAACGGAGAGGAAATACTGTATACATCAAGCACATAAGCAGCAAGCATTCACCGTACAGCACAGGGAAATGTATACATATGTCGTGATAAGGTATAGTGGAAAATAACCTGGGAAAGGACATGTAACTGAATCATCTTGCCGTACACCTGAATGTAACACAATGTTGTAAAGCAACCGCACTGCTATGAAAAGGAGAAGAAGGCGAAGTGGGCAAAAGGAGGAGGCCAACGGCACAGAGGCAAGGGCAGGATCCTTGACAACGTAGGATTTGGAAAGGATCCGGGGAAAAGTGGGGAGATGGGGTGGGGTGGGGGTGTTTGTGGGAGTAGGCTGGAGGCTGAGGTGGTGGTGCTGGTGGTGCTGTCCCGAGGGCTGATGCCGTTGGTGGGAGCAGAGGTTCAGGGGAGGGCGTGGTGTTTGTCGTGCTGATGGTGCTGGTGGCAGTAGCGGTGGAGGAGCGGGCCGGTGTTGGAAACGTATTTCTGTGGAGGGTCAAACTCGAGTGCAGTCTGCGATGATTGTGTGGGCTTCTTTTGAACTCCTCGTGCAAGTGAACGCTTTGGGGACTCTCCAGGAAAATGGGATGGATCACTGCCAGAGGTGGCGACTCCCTTGCTCCTGGTTGTGCAAAGGTGAAGAGGTTGGGCTGTGCGGGTGCCAGTGTGGGGTGTTTCTTACAGTGAAGAGCGTGACACAGGCGGGGTCAGGTTAAGGAAGAGAACAAGGACAAGGAAGGGGTCTGGGCGTAAGAGTGGCTGAGCCCGCAAGGTGTCAGGTCCTGGAGGCCTGGCTCCCGGGTGTGTGTGGGGTGGGGGCGTCTGCGTGGGAAGGTCCGGGGCCTGAAGGTGCGGTGGTGAGCGAGCTGTTGGCAGGACCGGTGCCTTGATTGTGGCAGCGGGGAAGCCCAGCTCCGCTTTGGGGCTGCGGGAACCAAAAGGGGGCGCTGTGGCTGCATGGGCCGGGAATCGAACCCGGGCCTCCCGCGTGGCAGGCGAGAATTCTACCACTGAACCACCCATGCACTGATGGCCGCCGGCGCCCGCCGCGGCCCCAGCGGTGCTCGCCGCCAACCGCCGGATCCTGGTCACTGCTCGTCCCGTGGGCATGTGCTCCATTTGAGCAGGAGGCCGACGGGCCACCTGAACGAGAGGCTCCGGGCACGCTGGCGACCCCGGGGCGCGAGGCGGTCGCAAGCACCGAGGGACGGAGGGACGCGGGCGGGCTCGGCCCGCCCTGCGCTTTCTCTGCCGTCCACGGCCGCCGCGAGACCGTCGCTGTCGCCAGAGGAAGCCAGGAGCCGCACGGGCCTGGCCCGCGCCCGAATCTCAGTCAGGGCGGGCGAGGCGTGGCCGCTGCGGCTGAGCACCGACGTTCCTCTCAACCGCCGCCGCCGCCGCCGCCGCCGCCGGGCCCCGACGCACAGTCCCTCTGGCGGCTGGCTTTCTTGCCGGTGCGGGGCGTACGAGGGCGGGCGGGGGCAGGGATCGGAGCTCGGGGCTGTGCAGGGACGGCGAGCGTGGGAGGTGGACCCCGGGCACCGCCGCCGCCGCCGCCGCCGCCGCCGAGCGGCGCTTAGGCCGAAAGAGCAAAGGTGTCTTAGCCTCGCTTCTGCGCTCTGCGCCCACCCCTCCCGCGGTGTCCCGCTCTGCTACGTTGGTTGTGAGGAGAAGCACTTTGGCAGACTGGCTGCTGGCTCGCGGACAGCCCGGTGACGGAGGGAGCGACCCAGGGTGTGGCTGGGTGCTGCCGGAGCCGCGGCTTCCCCGAGGGACTTGCGCTGGGGCGCCGAGGCGGCTGACTCGTGCTGGGGGCCGGACGTGTGTGGTGGGTGACAGGGCATCCAGGGCTTCCGCTCACTACTCACTGGAGCACCGTTCCTGGGAGCGACTCGTGCACCAGGCCCCGTGCAGGGAGGGCCCCCTGTTGGCTGGCCAGCAGGCAGGCAGGCAAGCAGGTGTGGTCCGGCCAGGGCCCCAAGGCGAAAAAGCAGCGAGGGGCACGCACCACAGGCCGGCAAGGTGGTGTCGGCGGCCACCTCGGTGTGGCTGTGGAGGAAATGGAACGGGCAGGCGGGCCGTTGGGGCTGACGGGAAGGACAGGATGTTGGAAAGACGGAGAGCTGCTGGTGGCGGAAGTGGAAGAAGGGCTGTGAGAGCGAGTCCGCTGTTCACCAGGCAGAAGTCGGAGGGTGGGCGAGGCGTGGAGGGCTTTCCACACGCGGCCGTTGTGCGTGTGGCGGTGGGGGCGGGGGGGAGCGGGAGTGGGAGGGAGGGACGCAGGCAGGCAGGCAGGCAGACAGGCAGGCAGGAAAGACCAGCAGCAGCAGCAGCAGCAGCAGCAGCAGCAGCCGCAAGCAGGGGAGGAAAGATGTGCTGCGAAGGACTGAAGGTTTTCCAGGTGTGGGTGCAGGAAGGAGGGGGCATAGGAACCGGCGGGGAGGGCGTTTGTCCGGAAAGCCCGTCGCCGGAGGTTTCGTAGCGGGCCGTTTCTGCCAGGCCCCTGGCCGCGGCTGAGAAGGTCCCGCGTCTGAGAGGCGTGGATGTCCGGGCCGGAGTTTGGAGAGGCCGCAAGAGTGCACGGCGCGACGGACTGGAAGGCAGTAAAGCGCTGCCATGGGGGGGCCGGGTGCTTTTGTCGGGCGGGCCAAAAGGCTGGCTTGTCAGGAGTGGGATTCGAACCCACGCCTCCAGGGGAGACTGCGACCTGAACGCAGCGCCTTAGACCGCTCGGCCATCCTGACGGCGGGGCTGGGCGTGCGCGTGGCCGCTCGGCTGGCTGGGACCGGACGCGACGCGAACCCCGGTGCCCTTGGCGGGACGCGGTGCTCCGCGCCAGGCGCGCGGCCGTGTGGCTGAGCGACGGAGCGGGCGCGCGGCGGCCGACGGGGAGCAAGGCCAGACGACGCGCCTGGCTCCGCCGCGGTGGCGCCCTCGCCCGCCGCTGGCCCCGGACGCAGCCGGGCCGCGTCGGGCCAGCCCCTGCCGCCGGCCCCCCACCCGCGCCTCTCCTCGCCGGCCAAGGCCCGGCGCGCGCACCGCCCCTCCTCGCAGCCTTGCTTTCGGTCTCGGGCCGGGCCCCTCCTCCCGGCGCCATCGCCGCGTTGGAGGCAACAGGCAGCGCGCGCTCGGAGTTTTCAGCGCCACGGGGGTCCGAGTCCCTGTCGGGGTCGGGGGCTGCTGCTCTGGAGGACGCGCTTGGTGTGGCATTGGGTCGGGTCGGGCACGCGCCGGCCGCCCGTAGCGGGCAGGGGGCCGGAGGGCAGGGGGCCGGAGGGCAGGGGGAGGCGTCGGCAGGCAGCCCGAGAGCGGGCGTGTGCGGGGGTGGTCGCCGCCGTCCTCGTTAGTATAGTGGTGAGTATCCCCGCCTGTCACGCGGGAGACCGGGGTTCGATTCCCCGACGGGGAGGCAACACGCCCTCTTTTGGTGGCTGGCGCCGCTCTCTGTCCTGCCGCCTGGCTCCCAAGGGCCCTTCTTCTCGTCCCTCCGCCCTCCAGCGAAGCGCAGGGCGCCAGCGCGTGCCCAGCCTGCCCACCCTCGACCCCCTCCAGCCCTCCAGCCCTTCCGCCTCGCCGGGCGCTCCGTCGCCACGGCCGAGCGACGGCCTCCTCTGGACCCCACAAGCGCCCGAGGACACTGCGGCCCGCCCAAAGTGGCTGTGTCAGTAGGCTCCTTGCGTGGCGACGCACAGCTGCGCAACTATGCACAGCGGCCTGGACGGGTGGGAGGCGGATGAGTGCCGTCCCCTGTCGGTGCGGGAAGTGGCCTGGCCCAGCGCCCGGTGGAGAAGGGCTTTGGCGAGCCGGGGACTGGCAGACGCGTGCCCCGGGGGCGGGGGCGCGCCGCGGCGTGGAGCCGAGGGACCTGGAGCAGCAAGGCAGCGAGAGCGCCCCCCTGAGGCGGTCGGGCGGGTGGCCTGGTGCAGCTTCGTAGGGCTGGCGCGGGTGGGGCGCCGGGGGGCCTTGGTGGCGCCCGTGACATCACAGAGCTGCCGGCCGGCGGGGCGTCGGGGCAGGGCTGCTCCAAGCGGCGGCTTCGGCGGCGGAGGCTGAGAAGGAGGGGGAGGACGAGGAAGAGAAAGGGGAGTAGGAGGAGGGAGAGAAGGAAGAGGAGTCGAGGAGGAGGAGGGGGAGGGGGAGGAGGAGCAAGAGGAGGGGGAAGAGGGCGAGGGGGAGGAGGAGGCGACGAAAGTGCGCTCGGGCGAGCCCGGTGCCGGCGTCTCGGGGCGGCCCGGTCCGTGCAGCGTTGGTGGTATAGTGGTGAGCATAGCTGCCTTCCAAGCAGTTGACCCGGGTTCGATTCCCGGCCAACGCAGCGGGCTGACCTTTTGCCGAGCTCCGCGGGGGGCCTGTGAGGGAGAGCTGGGAGCAGGGAGCTAGCTGGCCCCAGCGGCTTTTCTTGTGTGTGCGGGAAGCAGGCACGCAGTGTTCTGAGGGTGCTGCAAGCAGGCAGGGCGGGAGGACACGTGGATTGCCAGCGACGGCGCGTGGCTGGACTTGGAAAGGCCGCGTCTTGGCGCCAAGGTGGCGCCGAGCGGGTGCTACGGGTCCAGCAGGAGCACGGCTAGAGCCCGACGCTCCCTGGTGGTCTAGTGGTTAGGATTCGGCGCTCTCACCGCCGCGGCCCGGGTTCGATTCCCGGTCAGGGAAGCCTTTCTTCTTCCTCTCAACCTCCCACCGTCCACATGGCACTTTTAGGCCACGCTTGCTCCGCGGCCTCGGCGCCCCGGGACCACAGCCACCCGGCGCCCTGCACCTCCAGCCCAAGCCCTGCCACGCAACCTCCACCCTCCCTCCCCGGCCAAGCCTTTTGGCCGCACTGGCGCGCGCCCTCGCGAGGCCTCCGACGGCCCGTGTCTTCCTTTTCGGACGCTTGCCTCAGCCCCCAACACGAGTGGCCGGGGCAGCGCCTCTCCCCGCCGTGGCTGTGGCCACGAGCAAACGCGCCCGCCCGTGTTTGGACTCTCCAGCAGCACCGCTTCTCCCCCACGGCGACGTCGGCGGCGGCGCCGACGGCGAGGGCGGTGTCACACGCGGTGCCTTCCGACAGCGCCGGATCCCCCGTGGAAAGGAGCACCGGTGGGCAGACGGGTGCTTCGCACCACCGCAGCAGGTTTCCTGAACGCCTTGCCGGTGCCTTGGGGGTGGCTGACAGTGTGGGATGACGGTGTTTGTGGCCGTGGTCGGTGGCCACCCCACGCCGGTTAGGGAACGGAGCAGGACGACCCCATGGAGAGAGGGCGGCGGCGGGCCGCGTGCCGTGCCGGGAGGTGCGAGGAAGGGCCTGGGGTGTCTGGCTGGAGCGCGGGCAGGAGCGGGAGGTGTTGGGCTGGCGGGGACCTGGCCCGGGAGAGCGGCTGGCCACTCAGGCAGGGGCTCAGCAGAAGCTTGGGGTGGTGGCGGCACCTGGCCCGGCAGGTGTGTGCGGGTGCGTGAGATCAGGGCGCGGGGTGGGCCTGAAGTAGCAGTGGGTCTGAGGAGCAGCGGCGGAAGTGAGACTTCCGGGCGGGACATGTGACAGCCGGGCCTGGGACACAAGGAAAAGGTGGCGGGGAGCGGGGTCTGAGCCTGCAGGCTGGGGGGAGGGGCGGGGTGTGTGAGTGCGCTGTGGGGCGAGGAAGATGGTGGGAGAGGACCCCTTCGCGGTGGGGTGGAGGGTGAGCGCCCCAGACTGGTGTGCTGTGCGGGAAGGTGGTCGGGCTAAGCAATGGGTTGGGACCGGGGGCGGTGGGTAGGAGGCAGCTAAGAGGACGACAGAAACGGAGGGCGCCACAGGGGCTAGGCGGGGTCCGAATGGGGTGGGGGCATTCTACTGCCCCAGAGACATACATCACCTCTCATCGGGGTTAACCATCCAGTCTCAGGTGTGTGTGGCGGCGGGGGTGGGGGCAGCAGGGGTTGAGGTTGAAAGAGGCCGAAGGAGAGGTCCCGTATGATCCAGCAATCCCACTCCTGGGTGCGTACCCGGAAATGACGAAACAAGAGTTCAAAACGGCACAAGCACCTCCAAGTTCACCAAATAGCGGCACTATTTGCACTAGCCAAGACATGGAGAAAAACCCAAGTGCCCATCAACGGGTGGCTAGTACGAGAAGAGGTGGTATACATGTACTATGGTGTATGACTCAGCCGTTAGTAAAAAAGAATGCAATATTGCCATTTGCGGCGACAAGAATGCTCCCAGGGAAGATTACGCTTAGTGAAGCACGTCCGACAGAGAAGCCCAAAGATATGTGGAATCTCAAAAGTACTACCAACGAACCTATGGGTGCAAAACAGAGACAGACTCACAGGCCTAGAAAACACACTGATGGCTACCCGAGGAGAAAAGGAGGGGTGGAGGGATAAATTGGGAGCTCCATGAACAGATACACAGTACTTCCTATAAATGAGACAAACAACAAGGATTTACAGAATAACACAGGGAATGATATTCAGTATCCTGCAATAACGTATAATGGAAATCAATCTGAAACAATATTAGACATGGAAGACAGTATCCCCTTTGCTGTACACCTGAAACTAACTCAGTATTGTTAATCAACTCTTCTTCCTAAACCACGAGTACTAGTACTTAAAAGCAAGTAAGTAAAAAAAAAGTTTTAAAAAGAAAGAAAAAAGTAAGTAAGTAAATAAAAACAACGAACACAATAAATAGGAGAAACATGAGCCACCAGATGATCCAGCAATCCCCGTCGTGGGTACACGTCCGCCCAAGAGCAAAACTGTTGTTTGAAGAGATCCACGCACCCCCGTGTTTGTAGCAGCACTACGTGCCACAGCCAAGACGTAGAAAAAACCCATGTGCCCATCAACGGTCGGCTGGCAGGAAAAGCTGGGGTATATATGTACTGTGGAATATTACTCAGCCATTTCAGAAAATGAAATATTGCCATGTGCCACAATAAGGATGGTCCTAGAGGATATTCCACTTAGGGAAGTAAGTCTGACCGAGAAGCACAAAGATCCGTGGAATCTAAACCATAATAGAAAAGAACGATTGTGCAATAGAGAAACAGACTCACAGACATAGAAAACACACTGATGGTTACCCGAGGAGAAAGGGAGGGGTGGAGACATCAGTCAGGAGCGGCGATGAACAGATACACCGTAGTTCATATAAAAGACGTAGGCGACACGGATTTCCGGAATCACACGGGGAATGATATTCAATATCCTGTAGTAAGCTATAACGGAAAGCAACCTGAAACAATATGAGACACGGAAAACAGTATCCATGTTGCTGTGCACCTGAAACTAACTCAATCTTGTTAATCAATTTTTCTTCCAAAATTACAGCTACTAGTTCTTATAAGTAAATGAATAAATAACTATTAAATGCATAAATAGAAACAACACACTAAATAAATAGGTGAAATATGAGCTCTCATATGATCCAGCGATCCCCATCGTGGGTACACATCGGCAGAGGAGAGAAAGTGTCACTTGAAGAGATCCGTGCACCCTCGTGTCCACAGCAGCACTGCGGGCCACAGCCAAGACATGGACAAAGCCCCAGTGCCCATCAACGCCGATGGCTGGCACAGGCAGACGTGGTATGCACGTGCTGTGGAATATTACTCAGCCATACAAAAAGAGTGAGATATTGCCATTTGCACCAATAAGGAGGGACCCAGAGGATATTACACTTAGCGACGTAAGGCAGGCAGAGAAGCACAAAGAAATGTGGAATCTATACCGTACCACAAACGAATGTATGCGCCAAAGAGAAACAGACTCACAGACATAGGAAACACACTGTTCGTTACCCAAGGGGAAAGTGCAGGGCAGGGAAAAATACGGAGCTGCGATGAACGGAGAGGAAATACTGTATACATCAAGCACATAAGCAGCAAGCATTCACCGTACAGCACAGGGAAATGTATACATATGTCGTGATAAGGTATAGTGGAAAATAACCTGGGAAAGGACATGTAACTGAATCATCTTGCCGTACACCTGAATGTAACACAATGTTGTAAAGCAACCGCACTGCTATGAAAAGGAGAAGAAGGCGAAGTGGGCAAAAGGAGGAGGCCAACGGCACAGAGGCAAGGGCAGGATCCTTGACAACGTAGGATTTGGAAAGGATCCGGGGAAAAGTGGGGAGATGGGGTGGGGTGGGGGTGTTTGTGGGAGTAGGCTGGAGGCTGAGGTGGTGGTGCTGGTGGTGCTGTCCCGAGGGCTGATGCCGTTGGTGGGAGCAGAGGTTCAGGGGAGGGCGTGGTGTTTGTCGTGCTGATGGTGCTGGTGGCAGTAGCGGTGGAGGAGCGGGCCGGTGTTGGAAACGTATTTCTGTGGAGGGTCAAACTCGAGTGCAGTCTGCGATGATTGTGTGGGCTTCTTTTGAACTCCTCGTGCAAGTGAACGCTTTGGGGACTCTCCAGGAAAATGGGATGGATCACTGCCAGAGGTGGCGACTCCCTTGCTCCTGGTTGTGCAAAGGTGAAGAGGTTGGGCTGTGCGGGTGCCAGTGTGGGGTGTTTCTTACAGTGAAGAGCGTGACACAGGCGGGGTCAGGGTAAGGAAGAGAACAAGGACAAGGAAGGGGTCTGGGCGTAAGAGTGGCTGAGCCCGCAAGGTGTCAGGTCCTGGAGGCCTGGCTCCCGGGTGTGTGTGGGGTGGGGGCGTCTGCGTGGGAAGGTCCGGGGCCTGAAGGTGCGGTGGTGAGCGAGCTGTTGGCAGGACCGGTGCCTTGATTGTGGCAGCGGGGAAGCCCAGCTCCGCTTTGAGGCTGCGGGAACCAAAAGGGGGCGCTGTGGCTGCATGGGCCGGGAATCGAACCCGGGCCTCCCGCGTGGCAGGCGAGAATTCTACCACTGAACCACCCATGCACTGATGGCCGCCGGCGCCCGCCGCGGCCCCAGCGGTGCTCGCCGCCAACCGCCGGATCCTGGTCACTGCTCGTCCCGTGGGCATGTGCTCCATTTGAGCAGGAGGCCGACGGGCCACCTGAACGAGAGGCTCCGGGCACGCTGGCGACCCCGGGGCGCGAGGCGGTCGCAAGCACCGAGGGACGGAGGGACGCGGGCGGGCTCGGCCCGCCCTGCGCTTTCTCTGCCGTCCACGGCCGCCGCGAGACCGTCGCTGTCGCCAGAGGAAGCCAGGAGCCGCACGGGCCTGGCCCGCGCCCGAATCTCAGTCAGGGCGGGCGAGGCGTGGCCGCTGCGGCTGAGCACCGACGTTCCTCTCAACCGCCGCCGCCGCCGCCGCCGCCGCCGGGCCCCGACGCACAGTCCCTCTGGCGGCTGGCTTTCTTGCCGGTGCGGGGCGTACGAGGGCGGGCGGGGGCAGGGATCGGAGCTCGGGGCTGTGCAGGGACGGCGAGCGTGGGAGGTGGACCCCGGGCACCGCCGCCGCCGCCGCCGCCGCCGCCGAGCGGCGCTTAGGCCGAAAGAGCAAAGGTGTCTTAGCCTCGCTTCTGCGCTCTGCGCCCACCCCTCCCGCGGTGTCCCGCTCTGCTACGTTGGTTGTGAGGAGAAGCACTTTGGCAGACTGGCTGCTGGCTCGCGGACAGCCCGGTGACGGAGGGAGCGACCCAGGGTGTGGCTGGGTGCTGCCGGAGCCGCGGCTTCCCCGAGGGACTTGCGCTGGGGCGCCGAGGCGGCTGACTCGTGCTGGGGGCCGGACGTGTGTGGTGGGTGACAGGGCATCCAGGGCTTCCGCTCACTACTCACTGGAGCACCGTTCCTGGGAGCGACTCGTGCACCAGGCCCCGTGCAGGGAGGGCCCCCTGTTGGCTGGCCAGCAGGCAGGCAGGCAAGCAGGTGTGGTCCGGCCAGGGCCCCAAGGCGAAAAAGCAGCGAGGGGCACGCACCACAGGCCGGCAAGGTGGTGTCGGCGGCCACCTCGGTGTGGCTGTGGAGGAAATGGAACGGGCAGGCGGGCCGTTGGGGCTGACGGGAAGGACAGGATGTTGGAAAGACGGAGAGCTGCTGGTGGCGGAAGTGGAAGAAGGGCTGTGAGAGCGAGTCCGCTGTTCACCAGGCAGAAGTCGGAGGGTGGGCGAGGCGTGGAGGGCTTTCCACACGCGGCCGTTGTGCGTGTGGCGGTGGGGGCGGGGGGGAGCGGGAGTGGGAGGGAGGGACGCAGGCAGGCAGGCAGGCAGACAGGCAGGCAGGAAAGACCAGCAGCAGCAGCAGCAGCAGCAGCAGCAGCCGCAAGCAGGGGAGGAAAGATGTGCTGCGAAGGACTGAAGGTTTTCCAGGTGTGGGTGCAGGAAGGAGGGGGCATAGGAACCGGCGGGGAGGGCGTTTGTCCGGAAAGCCCGTCGCCGGAGGTTTCGTAGCGGGCCGTTTCTGCCAGGCCCCTGGCCGCGGCTGAGAAGGTCCCGCGTCTGAGAGGCGTGGATGTCCGGGCCGGAGTTTGGAGAGGCCGCAAGAGTGCACGGCGCGACGGACTGGAAGGCAGTAAAGCGCTGCCATGGGGGGGCCGGGTGCTTTTGTCGGGCGGGCCAAAAGGCTGGCTTGTCAGGAGTGGGATTCGAACCCACGCCTCCAGGGGAGACTGCGACCTGAACGCAGCGCCTTAGACCGCTCGGCCATCCTGACGGCGGGGCTGGGCGTGCGCGTGGCCGCTCGGCTGGCTGGGACCGGACGCGACGCGAACCCCGGTGCCCTTGGCGGGACGCGGTGCTCCGCGCCAGGCGCGCGGCCGTGTGGCTGAGCGACGGAGCGGGCGCGCGGCGGCCGACGGGGAGCAAGGCCAGACGACGCGCCTGGCTCCGCCGCGGTGGCGCCCTCGCCCGCCGCTGGCCCCGGACGCAGCCGGGCCGCGTCGGGCCAGCCCCTGCCGCCGGCCCCCCACCCGCGCCTCTCCTCGCCGGCCAAGGCCCGGCGCGCGCACCGCCCCTCCTCGCAGCCTTGCTTTCGGTCTCGGGCCGGGCCCCTCCTCCCGGCGCCATCGCCGCGTTGGAGGCAACAGGCAGCGCGCGCTCGGAGTTTTCAGCGCCACGGGGGTCCGAGTCCCTGTCGGGGTCGGGGGCTGCTGCTCTGGAGGACGCGCTTGGTGTGGCATTGGGTCGGGTCGGGCACGCGCCGGCCGCCCGTAGCGGGCAGGGGGCCGGAGGGCAGGGGGCCGGAGGGCAGGGGGAGGCGTCGGCAGGCAGCCCGAGAGCGGGCGTGTGCGGGGGTGGTCGCCGCCGTCCTCGTTAGTATAGTGGTGAGTATCCCCGCCTGTCACGCGGGAGACCGGGGTTCGATTCCCCGACGGGGAGGCAACACGCCCTCTTTTGGTGGCTGGCGCCGCTCTCTGTCCTGCCGCCTGGCTCCCAAGGGCCCTTCTTCTCGTCCCTCCGCCCTCCAGCGAAGCGCAGGGCGCCAGCGCGTGCCCAGCCTGCCCACCCTCGACCCCCTCCAGCCCTCCAGCCCTTCCGCCTCGCCGGGCGCTCCGTCGCCACGGCCGAGCGACGGCCTCCTCTGGACCCCACAAGCGCCCGAGGACACTGCGGCCCGCCCAAAGTGGCTGTGTCAGTAGGCTCCTTGCGTGGCGACGCACAGCTGCGCAACTATGCACAGCGGCCTGGACGGGTGGGAGGCGGATGAGTGCCGTCCCCTGTCGGTGCGGGAAGTGGCCTGGCCCAGCGCCCGGTGGAGAAGGGCTTTGGCGAGCCGGGGACTGGCAGACGCGTGCCCCGGGGGCGGGGGCGCGCCGCGGCGTGGAGCCGAGGGACCTGGAGCAGCAAGGCAGCGAGAGCGCCCCCCTGAGGCGGTCGGGCGGGTGGCCTGGTGCAGCTTCGTAGGGCTGGCGCGGGTGGGGCGCCGGGGGGCCTTGGTGGCGCCCGTGACATCACAGAGCTGCCGGCCGGCGGGGCGTCGGGGCAGGGCTGCTCCAAGCGGCGGCTTCGGCGGCGGAGGCTGAGAAGGAGGGGGAGGACGAGGAAGAGAAAGGGGAGTAGGAGGAGGGAGAGAAGGAAGAGGAGTCGAGGAGGAGGAGGGGGAGGGGGAGGAGGAGCAAGAGGAGGGGGAAGAGGGCGAGGGGGAGGAGGAGGCGACGAAAGTGCGCTCGGGCGAGCCCGGTGCCGGCGTCTCGGGGCGGCCCGGTCCGTGCAGCGTTGGTGGTATAGTGGTGAGCATAGCTGCCTTCCAAGCAGTTGACCCGGGTTCGATTCCCGGCCAACGCAGCGGGCTGACCTTTTGCCGAGCTCCGCGGGGGGCCTGTGAGGGAGAGCTGGGAGCAGGGAGCTAGCTGGCCCCAGCGGCTTTTCTTGTGTGTGCGGGAAGCAGGCACGCAGTGTTCTGAGGGTGCTGCAAGCAGGCAGGGCGGGAGGACACGTGGATTGCCAGCGACGGCGCGTGGCTGGACTTGGAAAGGCCGCGTCTTGGCGCCAAGGTGGCGCCGAGCGGGTGCTACGGGTCCAGCAGGAGCACGGCTAGAGCCCGACGCTCCCTGGTGGTCTAGTGGTTAGGATTCGGCGCTCTCACCGCCGCGGCCCGGGTTCGATTCCCGGTCAGGGAAGCCTTTCTTCTTCCTCTCAACCTCCCACCGTCCACATGGCACTTTTAGGCCACGCTTGCTCCGCGGCCTCGGCGCCCCGGGACCACAGCCACCCGGCGCCCTGCACCTCCAGCCCAAGCCCTGCCACGCAACCTCCACCCTCCCTCCCCGGCCAAGCCTTTTGGCCGCACTGGCGCGCGCCCTCGCGAGGCCTCCGACGGCCCGTGTCTTCCTTTTCGGACGCTTGCCTCAGCCCCCAACACGAGTGGCCGGGGCAGCGCCTCTCCCCGCCGTGGCTGTGGCCACGAGCAAACGCGCCCGCCCGTGTTTGGACTCTCCAGCAGCACCGCTTCTCCCCCACGGCGACGTCGGCGGCGGCGCCGACGGCGAGGGCGGTGTCACACGCGGTGCCTTCCGACAGCGCCGGATCCCCCGTGGAAAGGAGCACCGGTGGGCAGACGGGTGCTTCGCACCACCGCAGCAGGTTTCCTGAACGCCTTGCCGGTGCCTTGGGGGTGGCTGACAGTGTGGGATGACGGTGTTTGTGGCCGTGGTCGGTGGCCACCCCACGCCGGTTAGGGAACGGAGCAGGACGACCCCATGGAGAGAGGGCGGCGGCGGGCCGCGTGCCGTGCCGGGAGGTGCGAGGAAGGGCCTGGGGTGTCTGGCTGGAGCGCGGGCAGGAGCGGGAGGTGTTGGGCTGGCGGGGACCTGGCCCGGGAGAGCGGCTGGCCACTCAGGCAGGGGCTCAGCAGAAGCTTGGGGTGGTGGCGGCACCTGGCCCGGCAGGTGTGTGCGGGTGCGTGAGATCAGGGCGCGGGGTGGGCCTGAAGTAGCAGTGGGTCTGAGGAGCAGCGGCGGAAGTGAGACTTCCGGGCGGGACATGTGACAGCCGGGCCTGGGACACAAGGAAAAGGTGGCGGGGAGCGGGGTCTGAGCCTGCAGGCTGGGGGGAGGGGCGGGGTGTGTGAGTGCGCTGTGGGGCGAGGAAGATGGTGGGAGAGGACCCCTTCGCGGTGGGGTGGAGGGTGAGCGCCCCAGACTGGTGTGCTGTGCGGGAAGGTGGTCGGGCTAAGCAATGGGTTGGGACCGGGGGCGGTGGGTAGGAGGCAGCTAAGAGGACGACAGAAACGGAGGGCGCCACAGGGGCTAGGCGGGGTCCGAATGGGGTGGGGGCATTCTACTGCCCCAGAGACATACATCACCTCTCATCGGGGGTAACCATCCAGTCTCAGGTGTGTGTGGCGGCGGGGGTGGGGGCAGCAGGGGTTGAGGTTGAAAGAGGCCGAAGGAGAGGTCCCGTATGATCCAGCAATCCCACTCCTGGGTGCGTACCCGGAAATGACGAAACAAGAGTTCAAAACGGCACAAGCACCTCCAAGTTCACCAAATAGCGGCACTATTTGCACTAGCCAAGACATGGAGAAAAACCCAAGTGCCCATCAACGGGTGGCTAGTACGAGAAGAGGTGGTATACATGTACTATGGTGTATGACTCAGCCGTTAGTAAAAAAGAATGCAATATTGCCATTTGCGGCGACAAGAATGCTCCCAGGGAAGATTACGCTTAGTGAAGCACGTCCGACAGAGAAGCCCAAAGATATGTGGAATCTCAAAAGTACTACCAACGAACCTATGGGTGCAAAACAGAGACAGACTCACAGGCCTAGAAAACACACTGATGGCTACCCGAGGAGAAAAGGAGGGGTGGAGGGATAAATTGGGAGCTCCATGAACAGATACACAGTACTTCCTATAAATGAGACAAACAACAAGGATTTACAGAATAACACAGGGAATGATATTCAGTATCCTGCAATAACGTATAATGGAAATCAATCTGAAACAATATTAGACATGGAAGACAGTATCCCCTTTGCTGTACACCTGAAACTAACTCAGTATTGTTAATCAACTCTTCTTCCTAAACCACGAGTACTAGTACTTAAAAGCAAGTAAGTAAAAAAAAAGTTTTAAAAAGAAAGAAAAAAGTAAGTAAGTAAATAAAAACAACGAACACAATAAATAGGAGAAACATGAGCCACCAGATGATCCAGCAATCCCCGTCGTGGGTACACGTCCGCCCAAGAGCAAAACTGTTGTTTGAAGAGATCCACGCACCCCCGTGTTTGTAGCAGCACTACGTGCCACAGCCAAGACGTAGAAAAAACCCATGTGCCCATCAACGGTCGGCTGGCAGGAAAAGCTGGGGTATATATGTACTGTGGAATATTACTCAGCCATTTCAGAAAATGAAATATTGCCATGTGCCACAATAAGGATGGTCCTAGAGGATATTCCACTTAGGGAAGTAAGTCTGACCGAGAAGCACAAAGATCCGTGGAATCTAAACCATAATAGAA
This sequence comes from Kogia breviceps, assembly GCF_026419965.1. Lineage (NCBI taxonomy): Eukaryota > Metazoa > Chordata > Mammalia > Artiodactyla > Physeteridae > Kogia > Kogia breviceps. The sequence continues at coordinate 91,031,691 of NC_081310.1, read as the reverse complement.
AAGAACGATTGTGCAATAGAGAAACAGACTCACAGACATAGAAAACACACTGATGGTTACCCGAGGAGAAAGGGAGGGGTGGAGACATCAGTCAGGAGCGGCGATGAACAGATACACCGTAGTTCATATAAAAGACGTAGGCGACACGGATTTCCGGAATCACACGGGGAATGATATTCAATATCCTGTAGTAAGCTATAACGGAAAGCAACCTGAAACAATATGAGACACGGAAAACAGTATCCATGTTGCTGTGCACCTGAAACTAACTCAATCTTGTTAATCAATTTTTCTTCCAAAATTACAGCTACTAGTTCTTATAAGTAAATGAATAAATAACTATTAAATGCATAAATAGAAACAACACACTAAATAAATAGGTGAAATATGAGCTCTCATATGATCCAGCGATCCCCATCGTGGGTACACATCGGCAGAGGAGAGAAAGTGTCACTTGAAGAGATCCGTGCACCCTCGTGTCCACAGCAGCACTGCGGGCCACAGCCAAGACATGGACAAAGCCCCAGTGCCCATCAACGCCGATGGCTGGCACAGGCAGACGTGGTATGCACGTGCTGTGGAATATTACTCAGCCATACAAAAAGAGTGAGATATTGCCATTTGCACCAATAAGGAGGGACCCAGAGGATATTACACTTAGCGACGTAAGGCAGGCAGAGAAGCACAAAGAAATGTGGAATCTATACCGTACCACAAACGAATGTATGCGCCAAAGAGAAACAGACTCACAGACATAGGAAACACACTGTTCGTTACCCAAGGGGAAAGTGCAGGGCAGGGAAAAATACGGAGCTGCGATGAACGGAGAGGAAATACTGTATACATCAAGCACATAAGCAGCAAGCATTCACCGTACAGCACAGGGAAATGTATACATATGTCGTGATAAGGTATAGTGGAAAATAACCTGGGAAAGGACATGTAACTGAATCATCTTGCCGTACACCTGAATGTAACACAATGTTGTAAAGCAACCGCACTGCTATGAAAAGGAGAAGAAGGCGAAGTGGGCAAAAGGAGGAGGCCAACGGCACAGAGGCAAGGGCAGGATCCTTGACAACGTAGGATTTGGAAAGGATCCGGGGAAAAGTGGGGAGATGGGGTGGGGTGGGGGTGTTTGTGGGAGTAGGCTGGAGGCTGAGGTGGTGGTGCTGGTGGTGCTGTCCCGAGGGCTGATGCCGTTGGTGGGAGCAGAGGTTCAGGGGAGGGCGTGGTGTTTGTCGTGCTGATGGTGCTGGTGGCAGTAGCGGTGGAGGAGCGGGCCGGTGTTGGAAACGTATTTCTGTGGAGGGTCAAACTCGAGTGCAGTCTGCGATGATTGTGTGGGCTTCTTTTGAACTCCTCGTGCAAGTGAACGCTTTGGGGACTCTCCAGGAAAATGGGATGGATCACTGCCAGAGGTGGCGACTCCCTTGCTCCTGGTTGTGCAAAGGTGAAGAGGTTGGGCTGTGCGGGTGCCAGTGTGGGGTGTTTCTTACAGTGAAGAGCGTGACACAGGCGGGGTCAGGTTAAGGAAGAGAACAAGGACAAGGAAGGGGTCTGGGCGTAAGAGTGGCTGAGCCCGCAAGGTGTCAGGTCCTGGAGGCCTGGCTCCCGGGTGTGTGTGGGGTGGGGGCGTCTGCGTGGGAAGGTCCGGGGCCTGAAGGTGCGGTGGTGAGCGAGCTGTTGGCAGGACCGGTGCCTTGATTGTGGCAGCGGGGAAGCCCAGCTCCGCTTTGAGGCTGCGGGAACCAAAAGGGGGCGCTGTGGCTGCATGGGCCGGGAATCGAACCCGGGCCTCCCGCGTGGCAGGCGAGAATTCTACCACTGAACCACCCATGCACTGATGGCCGCCGGCGCCCGCCGCGGCCCCAGCGGTGCTCGCCGCCAACCGCCGGATCCTGGTCACTGCTCGTCCCGTGGGCATGTGCTCCATTTGAGCAGGAGGCCGACGGGCCACCTGAACGAGAGGCTCCGGGCACGCTGGCGACCCCGGGGCGCGAGGCGGTCGCAAGCACCGAGGGACGGAGGGACGCGGGCGGGCTCGGCCCGCCCTGCGCTTTCTCTGCCGTCCACGGCCGCCGCGAGACCGTCGCTGTCGCCAGAGGAAGCCAGGAGCCGCACGGGCCTGGCCCGCGCCCGAATCTCAGTCAGGGCGGGCGAGGCGTGGCCGCTGCGGCTGAGCACCGACGTTCCTCTCAACCGCCGCCGCCGCCGCCGCCGCCGCCGGGCCCCGACGCACAGTCCCTCTGGCGGCTGGCTTTCTTGCCGGTGCGGGGCGTACGAGGGCGGGCGGGGGCAGGGATCGGAGCTCGGGGCTGTGCAGGGACGGCGAGCGTGGGAGGTGGACCCCGGGCACCGCCGCCGCCGCCGCCGCCGCCGCCGAGCGGCGCTTAGGCCGAAAGAGCAAAGGTGTCTTAGCCTCGCTTCTGCGCTCTGCGCCCACCCCTCCCGCGGTGTCCCGCTCTGCTACGTTGGTTGTGAGGAGAAGCACTTTGGCAGACTGGCTGCTGGCTCGCGGACAGCCCGGTGACGGAGGGAGCGACCCAGGGTGTGGCTGGGTGCTGCCGGAGCCGCGGCTTCCCCGAGGGACTTGCGCTGGGGCGCCGAGGCGGCTGACTCGTGCTGGGGGCCGGACGTGTGTGGTGGGTGACAGGGCATCCAGGGCTTCCGCTCACTACTCACTGGAGCACCGTTCCTGGGAGCGACTCGTGCACCAGGCCCCGTGCAGGGAGGGCCCCCTGTTGGCTGGCCAGCAGGCAGGCAGGCAAGCAGGTGTGGTCCGGCCAGGGCCCCAAGGCGAAAAAGCAGCGAGGGGCACGCACCACAGGCCGGCAAGGTGGTGTCGGCGGCCACCTCGGTGTGGCTGTGGAGGAAATGGAACGGGCAGGCGGGCCGTTGGGGCTGACGGGAAGGACAGGATGTTGGAAAGACGGAGAGCTGCTGGTGGCGGAAGTGGAAGAAGGGCTGTGAGAGCGAGTCCGCTGTTCACCAGGCAGAAGTCGGAGGGTGGGCGAGGCGTGGAGGGCTTTCCACACGCGGCCGTTGTGCGTGTGGCGGTGGGGGCGGGGGGGAGCGGGAGTGGGAGGGAGGGACGCAGGCAGGCAGGCAGGCAGACAGGCAGGCAGGAAAGACCAGCAGCAGCAGCAGCAGCAGCAGCAGCAGCCGCAAGCAGGGGAGGAAAGATGTGCTGCGAAGGACTGAAGGTTTTCCAGGTGTGGGTGCAGGAAGGAGGGGGCATAGGAACCGGCGGGGAGGGCGTTTGTCCGGAAAGCCCGTCGCCGGAGGTTTCGTAGCGGGCCGTTTCTGCCAGGCCCCTGGCCGCGGCTGAGAAGGTCCCGCGTCTGAGAGGCGTGGATGTCCGGGCCGGAGTTTGGAGAGGCCGCAAGAGTGCACGGCGCGACGGACTGGAAGGCAGTAAAGCGCTGCCATGGGGGGGCCGGGTGCTTTTGTCGGGCGGGCCAAAAGGCTGGCTTGTCAGGAGTGGGATTCGAACCCACGCCTCCAGGGGAGACTGCGACCTGAACGCAGCGCCTTAGACCGCTCGGCCATCCTGACGGCGGGGCTGGGCGTGCGCGTGGCCGCTCGGCTGGCTGGGACCGGACGCGACGCGAACCCCGGTGCCCTTGGCGGGACGCGGTGCTCCGCGCCAGGCGCGCGGCCGTGTGGCTGAGCGACGGAGCGGGCGCGCGGCGGCCGACGGGGAGCAAGGCCAGACGACGCGCCTGGCTCCGCCGCGGTGGCGCCCTCGCCCGCCGCTGGCCCCGGACGCAGCCGGGCCGCGTCGGGCCAGCCCCTGCCGCCGGCCCCCCACCCGCGCCTCTCCTCGCCGGCCAAGGCCCGGCGCGCGCACCGCCCCTCCTCGCAGCCTTGCTTTCGGTCTCGGGCCGGGCCCCTCCTCCCGGCGCCATCGCCGCGTTGGAGGCAACAGGCAGCGCGCGCTCGGAGTTTTCAGCGCCACGCGGGTCCGAGTCCCTGTCGGGGTCGGGGGCTGCTGCTCTGGAGGACGCGCTTGGTGTGGCATTGGGTCGGGTCGGGCACGCGCCGGCCGCCCGTAGCGGGCAGGGGGCCGGAGGGCAGGGGGCCGGAGGGCAGGGGGAGGCGTCGGCAGGCAGCCCGAGAGCGGGCGTGTGCGGGGGTGGTCGCCGCCGTCCTCGTTAGTATAGTGGTGAGTATCCCCGCCTGTCACGCGGGAGACCGGGGTTCGATTCCCCGACGGGGAGGCAACACGCCCTCTTTTGGTGGCTGGCGCCGCTCTCTGTCCTGCCGCCTGGCTCCCAAGGGCCCTTCTTCTCGTCCCTCCGCCCTCCAGCGAAGCGCAGGGCGCCAGCGCGTGCCCAGCCTGCCCACCCTCGACCCCCTCCAGCCCTCCAGCCCTTCCGCCTCGCCGGGCGCTCCGTCGCCACGGCCGAGCGACGGCCTCCTCTGGACCCCACAAGCGCCCGAGGACACTGCGGCCCGCCCAAAGTGGCTGTGTCAGTAGGCTCCTTGCGTGGCGACGCACAGCTGCGCAACTATGCACAGCGGCCTGGACGGGTGGGAGGCGGATGAGTGCCGTCCCCTGTCGGTGCGGGAAGTGGCCTGGCCCAGCGCCCGGTGGAGAAGGGCTTTGGCGAGCCGGGGACTGGCAGACGCGTGCCCCGGGGGCGGGGGCGCGCCGCGGCGTGGAGCCGAGGGACCTGGAGCAGCAAGGCAGCGAGAGCGCCCCCCTGAGGCGGTCGGGCGGGTGGCCTGGTGCAGCTTCGTAGGGCTGGCGCGGGTGGGGCGCCGGGGGGCCTTGGTGGCGCCCGTGACATCACAGAGCTGCCGGCCGGCGGGGCGTCGGGGCAGGGCTGCTCCAAGCGGCGGCTTCGGCGGCGGAGGCTGAGAAGGAGGGGGAGGACGAGGAAGAGAAAGGGGAGTAGGAGGAGGGAGAGAAGGAAGAGGAGTCGAGGAGGAGGAGGGGGAGGGGGAGGAGGAGCAAGAGGAGGGGGAAGAGGGCGAGGGGGAGGAGGAGGCGACGAAAGTGCGCTCGGGCGAGCCCGGTGCCGGCGTCTCGGGGCGGCCCGGTCCGTGCAGCGTTGGTGGTATAGTGGTGAGCATAGCTGCCTTCCAAGCAGTTGACCCGGGTTCGATTCCCGGCCAACGCAGCGGGCTGACCTTTTGCCGAGCTCCGCGGGGGGCCTGTGAGGGAGAGCTGGGAGCAGGGAGCTAGCTGGCCCCAGCGGCTTTTCTTGTGTGTGCGGGAAGCAGGCACGCAGTGTTCTGAGGGTGCTGCAAGCAGGCAGGGCGGGAGGACACGTGGATTGCCAGCGACGGCGCGTGGCTGGACTTGGAAAGGCCGCGTCTTGGCGCCAAGGTGGCGCCGAGCGGGTGCTACGGGTCCAGCAGGAGCACGGCTAGAGCCCGACGCTCCCTGGTGGTCTAGTGGTTAGGATTCGGCGCTCTCACCGCCGCGGCCCGGGTTCGATTCCCGGTCAGGGAAGCCTTTCTTCTTCCTCTCAACCTCCCACCGTCCACATGGCACTTTTAGGCCACGCTTGCTCCGCGGCCTCGGCGCCCCGGGACCACAGCCACCCGGCGCCCTGCACCTCCAGCCCAAGCCCTGCCACGCAACCTCCACCCTCCCTCCCCGGCCAAGCCTTTTGGCCGCACTGGCGCGCGCCCTCGCGAGGCCTCCGACGGCCCGTGTCTTCCTTTTCGGACGCTTGCCTCAGCCCCCAACACGAGTGGCCGGGGCAGCGCCTCTCCCCGCCGTGGCTGTGGCCACGAGCAAACGCGCCCGCCCGTGTTTGGACTCTCCAGCAGCACCGCTTCTCCCCCACGGCGACGTCGGCGGCGGCGCCGACGGCGAGGGCGGTGTCACACGCGGTGCCTTCCGACAGCGCCGGATCCCCCGTGGAAAGGAGCACCGGTGGGCAGACGGGTGCTTCGCACCACCGCAGCAGGTTTCCTGAACGCCTTGCCGGTGCCTTGGGGGTGGCTGACAGTGTGGGATGACGGTGTTTGTGGCCGTGGTCGGTGGCCACCCCACGCCGGTTAGGGAACGGAGCAGGACGACCCCATGGAGAGAGGGCGGCGGCGGGCCGCGTGCCGTGCCGGGAGGTGCGAGGAAGGGCCTGGGGTGTCTGGCTGGAGCGCGGGCAGGAGCGGGAGGTGTTGGGCTGGCGGGGACCTGGCCCGGGAGAGCGGCTGGCCACTCAGGCAGGGGCTCAGCAGAAGCTTGGGGTGGTGGCGGCACCTGGCCCGGCAGGTGTGTGCGGGTGCGTGAGATCAGGGCGCGGGGTGGGCCTGAAGTAGCAGTGGGTCTGAGGAGCAGCGGCGGAAGTGAGACTTCCGGGCGGGACATGTGACAGCCGGGCCTGGGACACAAGGAGAAGGTGGCGCGGAGCGGGGTCTGAGCCTGCAGGCTGGGGGGAGGGGCGGGGTGTGTGAGTGCGCTGTGGGGCGAGGAAGATGGTGGGAGAGGACCCCTTCGCGGTGGGGTGGAGGGTGAGCGCCCCAGACTGGTGTGCTGTGCGGGAAGGTGGTCGGGCTAAGCAATGGGTTGGGACCGGGGGCGGTGGGTAGGAGGCAGCTAAGAGGACGACAGAAACGGAGGGCGCCACAGGGGCTAGGCGGGGTCCGAATGGGGTGGGGGCATTCTACTGCCCCAGAGACATACATCACCTCTCATCGGGGTTAACCATCCAGTCTCAGGTGTGTGTGGCGGCGGGGGTGGGGGCAGCAGGGGTTGAGGTTGAAAGAGGCCGAAGGAGAGGTCCCGTATGATCCAGCAATCCCACTCCTGGGTGCGTACCCGGAAATGACGAAACAAGAGTTCAAAACGGCACAAGCACCTCCAAGTTCACCAAATAGCGGCACTATTTGCACTAGCCAAGACATGGAGAAAAACCCAAGTGCCCATCAACGGGTGGCTAGTACGAGAAGAGGTGGTATACATGTACTATGGTGTATGACTCAGCCGTTAGTAAAAAAGAATGCAATATTGCCATTTGCGGCGACAAGAATGCTCCCAGGGAAGATTACGCTTAGTGAAGCACGTCCGACAGAGAAGCCCAAAGATATGTGGAATCTCAAAAGTACTACCAACGAACCTATGGGTGCAAAACAGAGACAGACTCACAGGCCTAGAAAACACACTGATGGCTACCCGAGGAGAAAAGGAGGGGTGGAGGGATAAATTGGGAGCTCCATGAACAGATACACAGTACTTCCTATAAATGAGACAAACAACAAGGATTTACAGAATAACACAGGGAATGATATTCAGTATCCTGCAATAACGTATAATGGAAATCAATCTGAAACAATATTAGACATGGAAGACAGTATCCCCTTTGCTGTACACCTGAAACTAACTCAGTATTGTTAATCAACTCTTCTTCCTAAACCACGAGTACTAGTACTTAAAAGCAAGTAAGTAAAAAAAAAGTTTTAAAAAGAAAGAAAAAAGTAAGTAAGTAAATAAAAACAACGAACACAATAAATAGGAGAAACATGAGCCACCAGATGATCCAGCAATCCCCGTCGTGGGTACACGTCCGCCCAAGAGCAAAACTGTTGTTTGAAGAGATCCACGCACCCCCGTGTTTGTAGCAGCACTACGTGCCACAGCCAAGACGTAGAAAAAACCCATGTGCCCATCAACGGTCGGCTGGCAGGAAAAGCTGGGGTATATATGTACTGTGGAATATTACTCAGCCATTTCAGAAAATGAAATATTGCCATGTGCCACAATAAGGATGGTCCTAGAGGATATTCCACTTAGGGAAGTAAGTCTGACCGAGAAGCACAAAGATCCGTGGAATCTAAACCATAATAGAAAAGAACGATTGTGCAATAGAGAAACAGACTCACAGACATAGAAAACACACTGATGGTTACCCGAGGAGAAAGGGAGGGGTGGAGACATCAGTCAGGAGCGGCGATGAACAGATACACCGTAGTTCATATAAAAGACGTAGGCGACACGGATTTCCGGAATCACACGGGGAATGATATTCAATATCCTGTAGTAAGCTATAACGGAAAGCAACCTGAAACAATATGAGACACGGAAAACAGTATCCATGTTGCTGTGCACCTGAAACTAACTCAATCTTGTTAATCAATTTTTCTTCCAAAATTACAGCTACTAGTTCTTATAAGTAAATGAATAAATAACTATTAAATGCATAAATAGAAACAACACACTAAATAAATAGGTGAAATATGAGCTCTCATATGATCCAGCGATCCCCATCGTGGGTACACATCGGCAGAGGAGAGAAAGTGTCACTTGAAGAGATCCGTGCACCCTCGTGTCCACAGCAGCACTGCGGGCCACAGCCAAGACATGGACAAAGCCCCAGTGCCCATCAACGCCGATGGCTGGCACAGGCAGACGTGGTATGCACGTGCTGTGGAATATTACTCAGCCATACAAAAAGAGTGAGATATTGCCATTTGCACCAATAAGGAGGGACCCAGAGGATATTACACTTAGCGACGTAAGGCAGGCAGAGAAGCACAAAGAAATGTGGAATCTATACCGTACCACAAACGAATGTATGCGCCAAAGAGAAACAGACTCACAGACATAGGAAACACACTGTTCGTTACCCAAGGGGAAAGTGCAGGGCAGGGAAAAATACGGAGCTGCGATGAACGGAGAGGAAATACTGTATACATCAAGCACATAAGCAGCAAGCATTCACCGTACAGCACAGGGAAATGTATACATATGTCGTGATAAGGTATAGTGGAAAATAACCTGGGAAAGGACATGTAACTGAATCATCTTGCCGTACACCTGAATGTAACACAATGTTGTAAAGCAACCGCACTGCTATGAAAAGGAGAAGAAGGCGAAGTGGGCAAAAGGAGGAGGCCAACGGCACAGAGGCAAGGGCAGGATCCTTGACAACGTAGGATTTGGAAAGGATCCGGGGAAAAGTGGGGAGATGGGGTGGGGTGGGGGTGTTTGTGGGAGTAGGCTGGAGGCTGAGGTGGTGGTGCTGGTGGTGCTGTCCCGAGGGCTGATGCCGTTGGTGGGAGCAGAGGTTCAGGGGAGGGCGTGGTGTTTGTCGTGCTGATGGTGCTGGTGGCAGTAGCGGTGGAGGAGCGGGCCGGTGTTGGAAACGTATTTCTGTGGAGGGTCAAACTCGAGTGCAGTCTGCGATGATTGTGTGGGCTTCTTTTGAACTCCTCGTGCAAGTGAACGCTTTGGGGACTCTCCAGGAAAATGGGATGGATCACTGCCAGAGGTGGCGACTCCCTTGCTCCTGGTTGTGCAAAGGTGAAGAGGTTGGGCTGTGCGGGTGCCAGTGTGGGGTGTTTCTTACAGTGAAGAGCGTGACACAGGCGGGGTCAGGTTAAGGAAGAGAACAAGGACAAGGAAGGGGTCTGGGCGTAAGAGTGGCTGAGCCCGCAAGGTGTCAGGTCCTGGAGGCCTGGCTCCCGGGTGTGTGTGGGGTGGGGGCGTCTGCGTGGGAAGGTCCGGGGCCTGAAGGTGCGGTGGTGAGCGAGCTGTTGGCAGGACCGGTGCCTTGATTGTGGCAGCGGGGAAGCCCAGCTCCGCTTTGGGGCTGCGGGAACCAAAAGGGGGCGCTGTGGCTGCATGGGCCGGGAATCGAACCCGGGCCTCCCGCGTGGCAGGCGAGAATTCTACCACTGAACCACCCATGCACTGATGGCCGCCGGCGCCCGCCGCGGCCCCAGCGGTGCTCGCCGCCAACCGCCGGATCCTGGTCACTGCTCGTCCCGTGGGCATGTGCTCCATTTGAGCAGGAGGCCGACGGGCCACCTGAACGAGAGGCTCCGGGCACGCTGGCGACCCCGGGGCGCGAGGCGGTCGCAAGCACCGAGGGACGGAGGGACGCGGGCGGGCTCGGCCCGCCCTGCGCTTTCTCTGCCGTCCACGGCCGCCGCGAGACCGTCGCTGTCGCCAGAGGAAGCCAGGAGCCGCACGGGCCTGGCCCGCGCCCGAATCTCAGTCAGGGCGGGCGAGGCGTGGCCGCTGCGGCTGAGCACCGACGTTCCTCTCAACCGCCGCCGCCGCCGCCGCCGCCGCCGGGCCCCGACGCACAGTCCCTCTGGCGGCTGGCTTTCTTGCCGGTGCGGGGCGTACGAGGGCGGGCGGGGGCAGGGATCGGAGCTCGGGGCTGTGCAGGGACGGCGAGCGTGGGAGGTGGACCCCGGGCACCGCCGCCGCCGCCGCCGCCGCCGCCGAGCGGCGCTTAGGCCGAAAGAGCAAAGGTGTCTTAGCCTCGCTTCTGCGCTCTGCGCCCACCCCTCCCGCGGTGTCCCGCTCTGCTACGTTGGTTGTGAGGAGAAGCACTTTGGCAGACTGGCTGCTGGCTCGCGGACAGCCCGGTGACGGAGGGAGCGACCCAGGGTGTGGCTGGGTGCTGCCGGAGCCGCGGCTTCCCCGAGGGACTTGCGCTGGGGCGCCGAGGCGGCTGACTCGTGCTGGGGGCCGGACGTGTGTGGTGGGTGACAGGGCATCCAGGGCTTCCGCTCACTACTCACTGGAGCACCGTTCCTGGGAGCGACTCGTGCACCAGGCCCCGTGCAGGGAGGGCCCCCTGTTGGCTGGCCAGCAGGCAGGCAGGCAAGCAGGTGTGGTCCGGCCAGGGCCCCAAGGCGAAAAAGCAGCGAGGGGCACGCACCACAGGCCGGCAAGGTGGTGTCGGCGGCCACCTCGGTGTGGCTGTGGAGGAAATGGAACGGGCAGGCGGGCCGTTGGGGCTGACGGGAAGGACAGGATGTTGGAAAGACGGAGAGCTGCTGGTGGCGGAAGTGGAAGAAGGGCTGTGAGAGCGAGTCCGCTGTTCACCAGGCAGAAGTCGGAGGGTGGGCGAGGCGTGGAGGGCTTTCCACACGCGGCCGTTGTGCGTGTGGCGGTGGGGGCGGGGGGGAGCGGGAGTGGGAGGGAGGGACGCAGGCAGGCAGGCAGGCAGACAGGCAGGCAGGAAAGACCAGCAGCAGCAGCAGCAGCAGCAGCAGCAGCAGCCGCAAGCAGGGGAGGAAAGATGTGCTGCGAAGGACTGAAGGTTTTCCAGGTGTGGGTGCAGGAAGGAGGGGGCATAGGAACCGGCGGGGAGGGCGTTTGTCCGGAAAGCCCGTCGCCGGAGGTTTCGTAGCGGGCCGTTTCTGCCAGGCCCCTGGCCGCGGCTGAGAAGGTCCCGCGTCTGAGAGGCGTGGATGTCCGGGCCGGAGTTTGGAGAGGCCGCAAGAGTGCACGGCGCGACGGACTGGAAGGCAGTAAAGCGCTGCCATGGGGGGGCCGGGTGCTTTTGTCGGGCGGGCCAAAAGGCTGGCTTGTCAGGAGTGGGATTCGAACCCACGCCTCCAGGGGAGACTGCGACCTGAACGCAGCGCCTTAGACCGCTCGGCCATCCTGACGGCGGGGCTGGGCGTGCGCGTGGCCGCTCGGCTGGCTGGGACCGGACGCGACGCGAACCCCGGTGCCCTTGGCGGGACGCGGTGCTCCGCGCCAGGCGCGCGGCCGTGTGGCTGAGCGACGGAGCGGGCGCGCGGCGGCCGACGGGGAGCAAGGCCAGACGACGCGCCTGGCTCCGCCGCGGTGGCGCCCTCGCCCGCCGCTGGCCCCGGACGCAGCCGGGCCGCGTCGGGCCAGCCCCTGCCGCCGGCCCCCCACCCGCGCCTCTCCTCGCCGGCCAAGGCCCGGCGCGCGCACCGCCCCTCCTCGCAGCCTTGCTTTCGGTCTCGGGCCGGGCCCCTCCTCCCGGCGCCATCGCCGCGTTGGAGGCAACAGGCAGCGCGCGCTCGGAGTTTTCAGCGCCACGGGGGTCCGAGTCCCTGTCGGGGTCGGGGGCTGCTGCTCTGGAGGACGCGCTTGGTGTGGCATTGGGTCGGGTCGGGCACGCGCCGGCCGCCCGTAGCGGGCAGGGGGCCGGAGGGCAGGGGGCCGGAGGGCAGGGGGAGGCGTCGGCAGGCAGCCCGAGAGCGGGCGTGTGCGGGGGTGGTCGCCGCCGTCCTCGTTAGTATAGTGGTGAGTATCCCCGCCTGTCACGCGGGAGACCGGGGTTCGATTCCCCGACGGGGAGGCAACACGCCCTCTTTTGGTGGCTGGCGCCGCTCTCTGTCCTGCCGCCTGGCTCCCAAGGGCCCTTCTTCTCGTCCCTCCGCCCTCCAGCGAAGCGCAGGGCGCCAGCGCGTGCCCAGCCTGCCCACCCTCGACCCCCTCCAGCCCTCCAGCCCTTCCGCCTCGCCGGGCGCTCCGTCGCCACGGCCGAGCGACGGCCTCCTCTGGACCCCACAAGCGCCCGAGGACACTGCGGCCCGCCCAAAGTGGCTGTGTCAGTAGGCTCCTTGCGTGGCGACGCACAGCTGCGCAACTATGCACAGCGGCCTGGACGGGTGGGAGGCGGATGAGTGCCGTCCCCTGTCGGTGCGGGAAGTGGCCTGGCCCAGCGCCCGGTGGAGAAGGGCTTTGGCGAGCCGGGGACTGGCAGACGCGTGCCCCGGGGGCGGGGGCGCGCCGCGGCGTGGAGCCGAGGGACCTGGAGCAGCAAGGCAGCGAGAGCGCCCCCCTGAGGCGGTCGGGCGGGTGGCCTGGTGCAGCTTCGTAGGGCTGGCGCGGGTGGGGCGCCGGGGGGCCTTGGTGGCGCCCGTGACATCACAGAGCTGCCGGCCGGCGGGGCGTCGGGGCAGGGCTGCTCCAAGCGGCGGCTTCGGCGGCGGAGGCTGAGAAGGAGGGGGAGGACGAGGAAGAGAAAGGGGAGTAGGAGGAGGGAGAGAAGGAAGAGGAGTCGAGGAGGAGGAGGGGGAGGGGGAGGAGGAGCAAGAGGAGGGGGAAGAGGGCGAGGGGGAGGAGGAGGCGACGAAAGTGCGCTCGGGCGAGCCCGGTGCCGGCGTCTCGGGGCGGCCCGGTCCGTGCAGCGTTGGTGGTATAGTGGTGAGCATAGCTGCCTTCCAAGCAGTTGACCCGGGTTCGATTCCCGGCCAACGCAGCGGGCTGACCTTTTGCCGAGCTCCGCGGGGGGCCTGTGAGGGAGAGCTGGGAGCAGGGAGCTAGCTGGCCCCAGCGGCTTTTCTTGTGTGTGCGGGAAGCAGGCACGCAGTGTTCTGAGGGTGCTGCAAGCAGGCAGGGCGGGAGGACACGTGGATTGCCAGCGACGGCGCGTGGCTGGACTTGGAAAGGCCGCGTCTTGGCGCCAAGGTGGCGCCGAGCGGGTGCTACGGGTCCAGCAGGAGCACGGCTAGAGCCCGACGCTCCCTGGTGGTCTAGTGGTTAGGATTCGGCGCTCTCACCGCCGCGGCCCGGGTTCGATTCCCGGTCAGGGAAGCCTTTCTTCTTCCTCTCAACCTCCCACCGTCCACATGGCACTTTTAGGCCACGCTTGCTCCGCGGCCTCGGCGCCCCGGGACCACAGCCACCCGGCGCCCTGCACCTCCAGCCCAAGCCCTGCCACGCAACCTCCACCCTCCCTCCCCGGCCAAGCCTTTTGGCCGCACTGGCGCGCGCCCTCGCGAGGCCTCCGACGGCCCGTGTCTTCCTTTTCGGACGCTTGCCTCAGCCCCCAACACGAGTGGCCGGGGCAGCGCCTCTCCCCGCCGTGGCTGTGGCCACGAGCAAACGCGCCCGCCCGTGTTTGGACTCTCCAGCAGCACCGCTTCTCCCCCACGGCGACGTCGGCGGCGGCGCCGACGGCGAGGGCGGTGTCACACGCGGTGCCTTCCGACAGCGCCGGATCCCCCGTGGAAAGGAGCACCGGTGGGCAGACGGGTGCTTCGCACCACCGCAGCAGGTTTCCTGAACGCCTTGCCGGTGCCTTGGGGGTGGCTGACAGTGTGGGATGACGGTGTTTGTGGCCGTGGTCGGTGGCCACCCCACGCCGGTTAGGGAACGGAGCAGGACGACCCCATGGAGAGAGGGCGGCGGCGGGCCGCGTGCCGTGCCGGGAGGTGCGAGGAAGGGCCTGGGGTGTCTGGCTGGAGCGCGGGCAGGAGCGGGAGGTGTTGGGCTGGCGGGGACCTGGCCCGGGAGAGCGGCTGGCCACTCAGGCAGGGGCTCAGCAGAAGCTTGGGGTGGTGGCGGCACCTGGCCCGGCAGGTGTGTGCGGGTGCGTGAGATCAGGGCGCGGGGTGGGCCTGAAGTAGCAGTGGGTCTGAGGAGCAGCGGCGGAAGTGAGACTTCCGGGCGGGACATGTGACAGCCGGGCCTGGGACACAAGGAAAAGGTGGCGGGGAGCGGGGTCTGAGCCTGCAGGCTGGGGGGAGGGGCGGGGTGTGTGAGTGCGCTGTGGGGCGAGGAAGATGGTGGGAGAGGACCCCTTCGCGGTGGGGTGGAGGGTGAGCGCCCCAGACTGGTGTGCTGTGCGGGAAGGTGGTCGGGCTAAGCAATGGGTTGGGACCGGGGGCGGTGGGTAGGAGGCAGCTAAGAGGACGACAGAAACGGAGGGCGCCACAGGGGCTAGGCGGGGTCCGAATGGGGTGGGGGCATTCTACTGCCCCAGAGACATACATCACCTCTCATCGGGGTTAACCATCCAGTCTCAGGTGTGTGTGGCGGCGGGGGTGGGGGCAGCAGGGGTTGAGGTTGAAAGAGGCCGAAGGAGAGGTCCCGTATGATCCAGCAATCCCACTCCTGGGTGCGTACCCGGAAATGACGAAACAAGAGTTCAAAACGGCACAAGCACCTCCAAGTTCACCAAATAGCGGCACTATTTGCACTAGCCAAGACATGGAGAAAAACCCAAGTGCCCATCAACGGGTGGCTAGTACGAGAAGAGGTGGTATACATGTACTATGGTGTATGACTCAGCCGTTAGTAAAAAAGAATGCAATATTGCCATTTGCGGCGACAAGAATGCTCCCAGGGAAGATTACGCTTAGTGAAGCACGTCCGACAGAGAAGCCCAAAGATATGTGGAATCTCAAAAGTACTACCAACGAACCTATGGGTGCAAAACAGAGACAGACTCACAGGCCTAGAAAACACACTGATGGCTACCCGAGGAGAAAAGGAGGGGTGGAGGGATAAATTGGGAGCTCCATGAACAGATACACAGTACTTCCTATAAATGAGACAAACAACAAGGATTTACAGAATAACACAGGGAATGATATTCAGTATCCTGCAATAACGTATAATGGAAATCAATCTGAAACAATATTAGACATGGAAGACAGTATCCCCTTTGCTGTACACCTGAAACTAACTCAGTATTGTTAATCAACTCTTCTTCCTAAACCACGAGTACTAGTACTTAAAAGCAAGTAAGTAAAAAAAAAGTTTTAAAAAGAAAGAAAAAAGTAAGTAAGTAAATAAAAACAACGAACACAATAAATAGGAGAAACATGAGCCACCAGATGATCCAGCAATCCCCGTCGTGGGTACACGTCCGCCCAAGAGCAAAACTGTTGTTTGAAGAGATCCACGCACCCCCGTGTTTGTAGCAGCACTACGTGCCACAGCCAAGACGTAGAAAAAACCCATGTGCCCATCAACGGTCGGCTGGCAGGAAAAGCTGGGGTATATATGTACTGTGGAATATTACTCAGCCATTTCAGAAAATGAAATATTGCCATGTGCCACAATAAGGATGGTCCTAGAGGATATTCCACTTAGGGAAGTAAGTCTGACCGAGAAGCACAAAGATCCGTGGAATCTAAACCATAATAGAAAAGAACGATTGTGCAATAGAGAAACAGACTCACAGACATAGAAAACACACTGATGGTTACCCGAGGAGAAAGGGAGGGGTGGAGACATCAGTCAGGAGCGGCGATGAACAGATACACCGTAGTTCATATAAAAGACGTAGGCGACACGGATTTCCGGAATCACACGGGGAATGATATTCAATATCCTGTAGTAAGCTATAACGGAAAGCAACCTGAAACAATATGAGACACGGAAAACAGTATCCATGTTGCTGTGCACCTGAAACTAACTCAATCTTGTTAATCAATTTTTCTTCCAAAATTACAGCTACTAGTTCTTATAAGTAAATGAATAAATAACTATTAAATGCATAAATAGAAACAACACACTAAATAAATAGGTGAAATATGAGCTCTCATATGATCCAGCGATCCCCATCGTGGGTACACATCGGCAGAGGAGAGAAAGTGTCACTTGAAGAGATCCGTGCACCCTCGTGTCCACAGCAGCACTGCGGGCCACAGCCAAGACATGGACAAAGCCCCAGTGCCCATCAACGCCGATGGCTGGCACAGGCAGACGTGGTATGCACGTGCTGTGGAATATTACTCAGCCATACAAAAAGAGTGAGATATTGCCATTTGCACCAATAAGGAGGGACCCAGAGGATATTACACTTAGCGACGTAAGGCAGGCAGAGAAGCACAAAGAAATGTGGAATCTATACCGTACCACAAACGAATGTATGCGCCAAAGAGAAACAGACTCACAGACATAGGAAACACACTGTTCGTTACCCAAGGGGAAAGTGCAGGGCAGGGAAAAATACGGAGCTGCGATGAACGGAGAGGAAATACTGTATACATCAAGCACATAAGCAGCAAGCATTCACCGTACAGCACAGGGAAATGTATACATATGTCGTGATAAGGTATAGTGGAAAATAACCTGGGAAAGGACATGTAACTGAATCATCTTGCCGTACACCTGAATGTAACACAATGTTGTAAAGCAACCGCACTGCTATGAAAAGGAGAAGAAGGCGAAGTGGGCAAAAGGAGGAGGCCAACGGCACAGAGGCAAGGGCAGGATCCTTGACAACGTAGGATTTGGAAAGGATCCGGGGAAAAGTGGGGAGATGGGGTGGGGTGGGGGTGTTTGTGGGAGTAGGCTGGAGGCTGAGGTGGTGGTGCTGGTGGTGCTGTCCCGAGGGCTGATGCCGTTGGTGGGAGCAGAGGTTCAGGGGAGGGCGTGGTGTTTGTCGTGCTGATGGTGCTGGTGGCAGTAGCGGTGGAGGAGCGGGCCGGTGTTGGAAACGTATTTCTGTGGAGGGTCAAACTCGAGTGCAGTCTGCGATGATTGTGTGGGCTTCTTTTGAACTCCTCGTGCAAGTGAACGCTTTGGGGACTCTCCAGGAAAATGGGATGGATCACTGCCAGAGGTGGCGACTCCCTTGCTCCTGGTTGTGCAAAGGTGAAGAGGTTGGGCTGTGCGGGTGCCAGTGTGGGGTGTTTCTTACAGTGAAGAGCGTGACACAGGCGGGGTCAGGGTAAGGAAGAGAACAAGGACAAGGAAGGGGTCTGGGCGTAAGAGTGGCTGAGCCCGCAAGGTGTCAGGTCCTGGAGGCCTGGCTCCCGGGTGTGTGTGGGGTGGGGGCGTCTGCGTGGGAAGGTCCGGGGCCTGAAGGTGCGGTGGTGAGCGAGCTGTTGGCAGGACCGGTGCCTTGATTGTGGCAGCGGGGAAGCCCAGCTCCGCTTTGAGGCTGCGGGAACCAAAAGGGGGCGCTGTGGCTGCATGGGCCGGGAATCGAACCCGGGCCTCCCGCGTGGCAGGCGAGAATTCTACCACTGAACCACCCATGCACTGATGGCCGCCGGCGCCCGCCGCGGCCCCAGCGGTGCTCGCCGCCAACCGCCGGATCCTGGTCACTGCTCGTCCCGTGGGCATGTGCTCCATTTGAGCAGGAGGCCGACGGGCCACCTGAACGAGAGGCTCCGGGCACGCTGGCGACCCCGGGGCGCGAGGCGGTCGCAAGCACCGAGGGACGGAGGGACGCGGGCGGGCTCGGCCCGCCCTGCGCTTTCTCTGCCGTCCACGGCCGCCGCGAGACCGTCGCTGTCGCCAGAGGAAGCCAGGAGCCGCACGGGCCTGGCCCGCGCCCGAATCTCAGTCAGGGCGGGCGAGGCGTGGCCGCTGCGGCTGAGCACCGACGTTCCTCTCAACCGCCGCCGCCGCCGCCGCCGCCGCCGGGCCCCGACGCACAGTCCCTCTGGCGGCTGGCTTTCTTGCCGGTGCGGGGCGTACGAGGGCGGGCGGGGGCAGGGATCGGAGCTCGGGGCTGTGCAGGGACGGCGAGCGTGGGAGGTGGACCCCGGGCACCGCCGCCGCCGCCGCCGCCGCCGCCGAGCGGCGCTTAGGCCGAAAGAGCAAAGGTGTCTTAGCCTCGCTTCTGCGCTCTGCGCCCACCCCTCCCGCGGTGTCCCGCTCTGCTACGTTGGTTGTGAGGAGAAGCACTTTGGCAGACTGGCTGCTGGCTCGCGGACAGCCCGGTGACGGAGGGAGCGACCCAGGGTGTGGCTGGGTGCTGCCGGAGCCGCGGCTTCCCCGAGGGACTTGCGCTGGGGCGCCGAGGCGGCTGACTCGTGCTGGGGGCCGGACGTGTGTGGTGGGTGACAGGGCATCCAGGGCTTCCGCTCACTACTCACTGGAGCACCGTTCCTGGGAGCGACTCGTGCACCAGGCCCCGTGCAGGGAGGGCCCCCTGTTGGCTGGCCAGCAGGCAGGCAGGCAAGCAGGTGTGGTCCGGCCAGGGCCCCAAGGCGAAAAAGCAGCGAGGGGCACGCACCACAGGCCGGCAAGGTGGTGTCGGCGGCCACCTCGGTGTGGCTGTGGAGGAAATGGAACGGGCAGGCGGGCCGTTGGGGCTGACGGGAAGGACAGGATGTTGGAAAGACGGAGAGCTGCTGGTGGCGGAAGTGGAAGAAGGGCTGTGAGAGCGAGTCCGCTGTTCACCAGGCAGAAGTCGGAGGGTGGGCGAGGCGTGGAGGGCTTTCCACACGCGGCCGTTGTGCGTGTGGCGGTGGGGGCGGGGGGGAGCGGGAGTGGGAGGGAGGGACGCAGGCAGGCAGGCAGGCAGACAGGCAGGCAGGAAAGACCAGCAGCAGCAGCAGCAGCAGCAGCAGCAGCCGCAAGCAGGGGAGGAAAGATGTGCTGCGAAGGACTGAAGGTTTTCCAGGTGTGGGTGCAGGAAGGAGGGGGCATAGGAACCGGCGGGGAGGGCGTTTGTCCGGAAAGCCCGTCGCCGGAGGTTTCGTAGCGGGCCGTTTCTGCCAGGCCCCTGGCCGCGGCTGAGAAGGTCCCGCGTCTGAGAGGCGTGGATGTCCGGGCCGGAGTTTGGAGAGGCCGCAAGAGTGCACGGCGCGACGGACTGGAAGGCAGTAAAGCGCTGCCATGGGGGGGCCGGGTGCTTTTGTCGGGCGGGCCAAAAGGCTGGCTTGTCAGGAGTGGGATTCGAACCCACGCCTCCAGGGGAGACTGCGACCTGAACGCAGCGCCTTAGACCGCTCGGCCATCCTGACGGCGGGGCTGGGCGTGCGCGTGGCCGCTCGGCTGGCTGGGACCGGACGCGACGCGAACCCCGGTGCCCTTGGCGGGACGCGGTGCTCCGCGCCAGGCGCGCGGCCGTGTGGCTGAGCGACGGAGCGGGCGCGCGGCGGCCGACGGGGAGCAAGGCCAGACGACGCGCCTGGCTCCGCCGCGGTGGCGCCCTCGCCCGCCGCTGGCCCCGGACGCAGCCGGGCCGCGTCGGGCCAGCCCCTGCCGCCGGCCCCCCACCCGCGCCTCTCCTCGCCGGCCAAGGCCCGGCGCGCGCACCGCCCCTCCTCGCAGCCTTGCTTTCGGTCTCGGGCCGGGCCCCTCCTCCCGGCGCCATCGCCGCGTTGGAGGCAACAGGCAGCGCGCGCTCGGAGTTTTCAGCGCCACGGGGGTCCGAGTCCCTGTCGGGGTCGGGGGCTGCTGCTCTGGAGGACGCGCTTGGTGTGGCATTGGGTCGGGTCGGGCACGCGCCGGCCGCCCGTAGCGGGCAGGGGGCCGGAGGGCAGGGGGCCGGAGGGCAGGGGGAGGCGTCGGCAGGCAGCCCGAGAGCGGGCGTGTGCGGGGGTGGTCGCCGCCGTCCTCGTTAGTATAGTGGTGAGTATCCCCGCCTGTCACGCGGGAGACCGGGGTTCGATTCCCCGACGGGGAGGCAACACGCCCTCTTTTGGTGGCTGGCGCCGCTCTCTGTCCTGCCGCCTGGCTCCCAAGGGCCCTTCTTCTCGTCCCTCCGCCCTCCAGCGAAGCGCAGGGCGCCAGCGCGTGCCCAGCCTGCCCACCCTCGACCCCCTCCAGCCCTCCAGCCCTTCCGCCTCGCCGGGCGCTCCGTCGCCACGGCCGAGCGACGGCCTCCTCTGGACCCCACAAGCGCCCGAGGACACTGCGGCCCGCCCAAAGTGGCTGTGTCAGTAGGCTCCTTGCGTGGCGACGCACAGCTGCGCAACTATGCACAGCGGCCTGGACGGGTGGGAGGCGGATGAGTGCCGTCCCCTGTCGGTGCGGGAAGTGGCCTGGCCCAGCGCCCGGTGGAGAAGGGCTTTGGCGAGCCGGGGACTGGCAGACGCGTGCCCCGGGGGCGGGGGCGCGCCGCGGCGTGGAGCCGAGGGACCTGGAGCAGCAAGGCAGCGAGAGCGCCCCCCTGAGGCGGTCGGGCGGGTGGCCTGGTGCAGCTTCGTAGGGCTGGCGCGGGTGGGGCGCCGGGGGGCCTTGGTGGCGCCCGTGACATCACAGAGCTGCCGGCCGGCGGGGCGTCGGGGCAGGGCTGCTCCAAGCGGCGGCTTCGGCGGCGGAGGCTGAGAAGGAGGGGGAGGACGAGGAAGAGAAAGGGGAGTAGGAGGAGGGAGAGAAGGAAGAGGAGTCGAGGAGGAGGAGGGGGAGGGGGAGGAGGAGCAAGAGGAGGGGGAAGAGGGCGAGGGGGAGGAGGAGGCGACGAAAGTGCGCTCGGGCGAGCCCGGTGCCGGCGTCTCGGGGCGGCCCGGTCCGTGCAGCGTTGGTGGTATAGTGGTGAGCATAGCTGCCTTCCAAGCAGTTGACCCGGGTTCGATTCCCGGCCAACGCAGCGGGCTGACCTTTTGCCGAGCTCCGCGGGGGGCCTGTGAGGGAGAGCTGGGAGCAGGGAGCTAGCTGGCCCCAGCGGCTTTTCTTGTGTGTGCGGGAAGCAGGCACGCAGTGTTCTGAGGGTGCTGCAAGCAGGCAGGGCGGGAGGACACGTGGATTGCCAGCGACGGCGCGTGGCTGGACTTGGAAAGGCCGCGTCTTGGCGCCAAGGTGGCGCCGAGCGGGTGCTACGGGTCCAGCAGGAGCACGGCTAGAGCCCGACGCTCCCTGGTGGTCTAGTGGTTAGGATTCGGCGCTCTCACCGCCGCGGCCCGGGTTCGATTCCCGGTCAGGGAAGCCTTTCTTCTTCCTCTCAACCTCCCACCGTCCACATGGCACTTTTAGGCCACGCTTGCTCCGCGGCCTCGGCGCCCCGGGACCACAGCCACCCGGCGCCCTGCACCTCCAGCCCAAGCCCTGCCACGCAACCTCCACCCTCCCTCCCCGGCCAAGCCTTTTGGCCGCACTGGCGCGCGCCCTCGCGAGGCCTCCGACGGCCCGTGTCTTCCTTTTCGGACGCTTGCCTCAGCCCCCAACACGAGTGGCCGGGGCAGCGCCTCTCCCCGCCGTGGCTGTGGCCACGAGCAAACGCGCCCGCCCGTGTTTGGACTCTCCAGCAGCACCGCTTCTCCCCCACGGCGACGTCGGCGGCGGCGCCGACGGCGAGGGCGGTGTCACACGCGGTGCCTTCCGACAGCGCCGGATCCCCCGTGGAAAGGAGCACCGGTGGGCAGACGGGTGCTTCGCACCACCGCAGCAGGTTTCCTGAACGCCTTGCCGGTGCCTTGGGGGTGGCTGACAGTGTGGGATGACGGTGTTTGTGGCCGTGGTCGGTGGCCACCCCACGCCGGTTAGGGAACGGAGCAGGACGACCCCATGGAGAGAGGGCGGCGGC
This sequence comes from Kogia breviceps, assembly GCF_026419965.1. NCBI lineage: Eukaryota > Metazoa > Chordata > Mammalia > Artiodactyla > Physeteridae > Kogia > Kogia breviceps. The sequence continues at coordinate 91,010,014 of NC_081310.1, read as the reverse complement.
GGGCCGCGTGCCGTGCCGGGAGGTGCGAGGAAGGGCCTGGGGTGTCTGGCTGGAGCGCGGGCAGGAGCGGGAGGTGTTGGGCTGGCGGGGACCTGGCCCGGGAGAGCGGCTGGCCACTCAGGCAGGGGCTCAGCAGAAGCTTGGGGTGGTGGCGGCACCTGGCCCGGCAGGTGTGTGCGGGTGCGTGAGATCAGGGCGCGGGGTGGGCCTGAAGTAGCAGTGGGTCTGAGGAGCAGCGGCGGAAGTGAGACTTCCGGGCGGGACATGTGACAGCCGGGCCTGGGACACAAGGAAAAGGTGGCGGGGAGCGGGGTCTGAGCCTGCAGGCTGGGGGGAGGGGCGGGGTGTGTGAGTGCGCTGTGGGGCGAGGAAGATGGTGGGAGAGGACCCCTTCGCGGTGGGGTGGAGGGTGAGCGCCCCAGACTGGTGTGCTGTGCGGGAAGGTGGTCGGGCTAAGCAATGGGTTGGGACCGGGGGCGGTGGGTAGGAGGCAGCTAAGAGGACGACAGAAACGGAGGGCGCCACAGGGGCTAGGCGGGGTCCGAATGGGGTGGGGGCATTCTACTGCCCCAGAGACATACATCACCTCTCATCGGGGGTAACCATCCAGTCTCAGGTGTGTGTGGCGGCGGGGGTGGGGGCAGCAGGGGTTGAGGTTGAAAGAGGCCGAAGGAGAGGTCCCGTATGATCCAGCAATCCCACTCCTGGGTGCGTACCCGGAAATGACGAAACAAGAGTTCAAAACGGCACAAGCACCTCCAAGTTCACCAAATAGCGGCACTATTTGCACTAGCCAAGACATGGAGAAAAACCCAAGTGCCCATCAACGGGTGGCTAGTACGAGAAGAGGTGGTATACATGTACTATGGTGTATGACTCAGCCGTTAGTAAAAAAGAATGCAATATTGCCATTTGCGGCGACAAGAATGCTCCCAGGGAAGATTACGCTTAGTGAAGCACGTCCGACAGAGAAGCCCAAAGATATGTGGAATCTCAAAAGTACTACCAACGAACCTATGGGTGCAAAACAGAGACAGACTCACAGGCCTAGAAAACACACTGATGGCTACCCGAGGAGAAAAGGAGGGGTGGAGGGATAAATTGGGAGCTCCATGAACAGATACACAGTACTTCCTATAAATGAGACAAACAACAAGGATTTACAGAATAACACAGGGAATGATATTCAGTATCCTGCAATAACGTATAATGGAAATCAATCTGAAACAATATTAGACATGGAAGACAGTATCCCCTTTGCTGTACACCTGAAACTAACTCAGTATTGTTAATCAACTCTTCTTCCTAAACCACGAGTACTAGTACTTAAAAGCAAGTAAGTAAAAAAAAAGTTTTAAAAAGAAAGAAAAAAGTAAGTAAGTAAATAAAAACAACGAACACAATAAATAGGAGAAACATGAGCCACCAGATGATCCAGCAATCCCCGTCGTGGGTACACGTCCGCCCAAGAGCAAAACTGTTGTTTGAAGAGATCCACGCACCCCCGTGTTTGTAGCAGCACTACGTGCCACAGCCAAGACGTAGAAAAAACCCATGTGCCCATCAACGGTCGGCTGGCAGGAAAAGCTGGGGTATATATGTACTGTGGAATATTACTCAGCCATTTCAGAAAATGAAATATTGCCATGTGCCACAATAAGGATGGTCCTAGAGGATATTCCACTTAGGGAAGTAAGTCTGACCGAGAAGCACAAAGATCCGTGGAATCTAAACCATAATAGAAAAGAACGATTGTGCAATAGAGAAACAGACTCACAGACATAGAAAACACACTGATGGTTACCCGAGGAGAAAGGGAGGGGTGGAGACATCAGTCAGGAGCGGCGATGAACAGATACACCGTAGTTCATATAAAAGACGTAGGCGACACGGATTTCCGGAATCACACGGGGAATGATATTCAATATCCTGTAGTAAGCTATAACGGAAAGCAACCTGAAACAATATGAGACACGGAAAACAGTATCCATGTTGCTGTGCACCTGAAACTAACTCAATCTTGTTAATCAATTTTTCTTCCAAAATTACAGCTACTAGTTCTTATAAGTAAATGAATAAATAACTATTAAATGCATAAATAGAAACAACACACTAAATAAATAGGTGAAATATGAGCTCTCATATGATCCAGCGATCCCCATCGTGGGTACACATCGGCAGAGGAGAGAAAGTGTCACTTGAAGAGATCCGTGCACCCTCGTGTCCACAGCAGCACTGCGGGCCACAGCCAAGACATGGACAAAGCCCCAGTGCCCATCAACGCCGATGGCTGGCACAGGCAGACGTGGTATGCACGTGCTGTGGAATATTACTCAGCCATACAAAAAGAGTGAGATATTGCCATTTGCACCAATAAGGAGGGACCCAGAGGATATTACACTTAGCGACGTAAGGCAGGCAGAGAAGCACAAAGAAATGTGGAATCTATACCGTACCACAAACGAATGTATGCGCCAAAGAGAAACAGACTCACAGACATAGGAAACACACTGTTCGTTACCCAAGGGGAAAGTGCAGGGCAGGGAAAAATACGGAGCTGCGATGAACGGAGAGGAAATACTGTATACATCAAGCACATAAGCAGCAAGCATTCACCGTACAGCACAGGGAAATGTATACATATGTCGTGATAAGGTATAGTGGAAAATAACCTGGGAAAGGACATGTAACTGAATCATCTTGCCGTACACCTGAATGTAACACAATGTTGTAAAGCAACCGCACTGCTATGAAAAGGAGAAGAAGGCGAAGTGGGCAAAAGGAGGAGGCCAACGGCACAGAGGCAAGGGCAGGATCCTTGACAACGTAGGATTTGGAAAGGATCCGGGGAAAAGTGGGGAGATGGGGTGGGGTGGGGGTGTTTGTGGGAGTAGGCTGGAGGCTGAGGTGGTGGTGCTGGTGGTGCTGTCCCGAGGGCTGATGCCGTTGGTGGGAGCAGAGGTTCAGGGGAGGGCGTGGTGTTTGTCGTGCTGATGGTGCTGGTGGCAGTAGCGGTGGAGGAGCGGGCCGGTGTTGGAAACGTATTTCTGTGGAGGGTCAAACTCGAGTGCAGTCTGCGATGATTGTGTGGGCTTCTTTTGAACTCCTCGTGCAAGTGAACGCTTTGGGGACTCTCCAGGAAAATGGGATGGATCACTGCCAGAGGTGGCGACTCCCTTGCTCCTGGTTGTGCAAAGGTGAAGAGGTTGGGCTGTGCGGGTGCCAGTGTGGGGTGTTTCTTACAGTGAAGAGCGTGACACAGGCGGGGTCAGGTTAAGGAAGAGAACAAGGACAAGGAAGGGGTCTGGGCGTAAGAGTGGCTGAGCCCGCAAGGTGTCAGGTCCTGGAGGCCTGGCTCCCGGGTGTGTGTGGGGTGGGGGCGTCTGCGTGGGAAGGTCCGGGGCCTGAAGGTGCGGTGGTGAGCGAGCTGTTGGCAGGACCGGTGCCTTGATTGTGGCAGCGGGGAAGCCCAGCTCCGCTTTGAGGCTGCGGGAACCAAAAGGGGGCGCTGTGGCTGCATGGGCCGGGAATCGAACCCGGGCCTCCCGCGTGGCAGGCGAGAATTCTACCACTGAACCACCCATGCACTGATGGCCGCCGGCGCCCGCCGCGGCCCCAGCGGTGCTCGCCGCCAACCGCCGGATCCTGGTCACTGCTCGTCCCGTGGGCATGTGCTCCATTTGAGCAGGAGGCCGACGGGCCACCTGAACGAGAGGCTCCGGGCACGCTGGCGACCCCGGGGCGCGAGGCGGTCGCAAGCACCGAGGGACGGAGGGACGCGGGCGGGCTCGGCCCGCCCTGCGCTTTCTCTGCCGTCCACGGCCGCCGCGAGACCGTCGCTGTCGCCAGAGGAAGCCAGGAGCCGCACGGGCCTGGCCCGCGCCCGAATCTCAGTCAGGGCGGGCGAGGCGTGGCCGCTGCGGCTGAGCACCGACGTTCCTCTCAACCGCCGCCGCCGCCGCCGCCGCCGCCGGGCCCCGACGCACAGTCCCTCTGGCGGCTGGCTTTCTTGCCGGTGCGGGGCGTACGAGGGCGGGCGGGGGCAGGGATCGGAGCTCGGGGCTGTGCAGGGACGGCGAGCGTGGGAGGTGGACCCCGGGCACCGCCGCCGCCGCCGCCGCCGCCGCCGAGCGGCGCTTAGGCCGAAAGAGCAAAGGTGTCTTAGCCTCGCTTCTGCGCTCTGCGCCCACCCCTCCCGCGGTGTCCCGCTCTGCTACGTTGGTTGTGAGGAGAAGCACTTTGGCAGACTGGCTGCTGGCTCGCGGACAGCCCGGTGACGGAGGGAGCGACCCAGGGTGTGGCTGGGTGCTGCCGGAGCCGCGGCTTCCCCGAGGGACTTGCGCTGGGGCGCCGAGGCGGCTGACTCGTGCTGGGGGCCGGACGTGTGTGGTGGGTGACAGGGCATCCAGGGCTTCCGCTCACTACTCACTGGAGCACCGTTCCTGGGAGCGACTCGTGCACCAGGCCCCGTGCAGGGAGGGCCCCCTGTTGGCTGGCCAGCAGGCAGGCAGGCAAGCAGGTGTGGTCCGGCCAGGGCCCCAAGGCGAAAAAGCAGCGAGGGGCACGCACCACAGGCCGGCAAGGTGGTGTCGGCGGCCACCTCGGTGTGGCTGTGGAGGAAATGGAACGGGCAGGCGGGCCGTTGGGGCTGACGGGAAGGACAGGATGTTGGAAAGACGGAGAGCTGCTGGTGGCGGAAGTGGAAGAAGGGCTGTGAGAGCGAGTCCGCTGTTCACCAGGCAGAAGTCGGAGGGTGGGCGAGGCGTGGAGGGCTTTCCACACGCGGCCGTTGTGCGTGTGGCGGTGGGGGCGGGGGGGAGCGGGAGTGGGAGGGAGGGACGCAGGCAGGCAGGCAGGCAGACAGGCAGGCAGGAAAGACCAGCAGCAGCAGCAGCAGCAGCAGCAGCAGCCGCAAGCAGGGGAGGAAAGATGTGCTGCGAAGGACTGAAGGTTTTCCAGGTGTGGGTGCAGGAAGGAGGGGGCATAGGAACCGGCGGGGAGGGCGTTTGTCCGGAAAGCCCGTCGCCGGAGGTTTCGTAGCGGGCCGTTTCTGCCAGGCCCCTGGCCGCGGCTGAGAAGGTCCCGCGTCTGAGAGGCGTGGATGTCCGGGCCGGAGTTTGGAGAGGCCGCAAGAGTGCACGGCGCGACGGACTGGAAGGCAGTAAAGCGCTGCCATGGGGGGGCCGGGTGCTTTTGTCGGGCGGGCCAAAAGGCTGGCTTGTCAGGAGTGGGATTCGAACCCACGCCTCCAGGGGAGACTGCGACCTGAACGCAGCGCCTTAGACCGCTCGGCCATCCTGACGGCGGGGCTGGGCGTGCGCGTGGCCGCTCGGCTGGCTGGGACCGGACGCGACGCGAACCCCGGTGCCCTTGGCGGGACGCGGTGCTCCGCGCCAGGCGCGCGGCCGTGTGGCTGAGCGACGGAGCGGGCGCGCGGCGGCCGACGGGGAGCAAGGCCAGACGACGCGCCTGGCTCCGCCGCGGTGGCGCCCTCGCCCGCCGCTGGCCCCGGACGCAGCCGGGCCGCGTCGGGCCAGCCCCTGCCGCCGGCCCCCCACCCGCGCCTCTCCTCGCCGGCCAAGGCCCGGCGCGCGCACCGCCCCTCCTCGCAGCCTTGCTTTCGGTCTCGGGCCGGGCCCCTCCTCCCGGCGCCATCGCCGCGTTGGAGGCAACAGGCAGCGCGCGCTCGGAGTTTTCAGCGCCACGCGGGTCCGAGTCCCTGTCGGGGTCGGGGGCTGCTGCTCTGGAGGACGCGCTTGGTGTGGCATTGGGTCGGGTCGGGCACGCGCCGGCCGCCCGTAGCGGGCAGGGGGCCGGAGGGCAGGGGGCCGGAGGGCAGGGGGAGGCGTCGGCAGGCAGCCCGAGAGCGGGCGTGTGCGGGGGTGGTCGCCGCCGTCCTCGTTAGTATAGTGGTGAGTATCCCCGCCTGTCACGCGGGAGACCGGGGTTCGATTCCCCGACGGGGAGGCAACACGCCCTCTTTTGGTGGCTGGCGCCGCTCTCTGTCCTGCCGCCTGGCTCCCAAGGGCCCTTCTTCTCGTCCCTCCGCCCTCCAGCGAAGCGCAGGGCGCCAGCGCGTGCCCAGCCTGCCCACCCTCGACCCCCTCCAGCCCTCCAGCCCTTCCGCCTCGCCGGGCGCTCCGTCGCCACGGCCGAGCGACGGCCTCCTCTGGACCCCACAAGCGCCCGAGGACACTGCGGCCCGCCCAAAGTGGCTGTGTCAGTAGGCTCCTTGCGTGGCGACGCACAGCTGCGCAACTATGCACAGCGGCCTGGACGGGTGGGAGGCGGATGAGTGCCGTCCCCTGTCGGTGCGGGAAGTGGCCTGGCCCAGCGCCCGGTGGAGAAGGGCTTTGGCGAGCCGGGGACTGGCAGACGCGTGCCCCGGGGGCGGGGGCGCGCCGCGGCGTGGAGCCGAGGGACCTGGAGCAGCAAGGCAGCGAGAGCGCCCCCCTGAGGCGGTCGGGCGGGTGGCCTGGTGCAGCTTCGTAGGGCTGGCGCGGGTGGGGCGCCGGGGGGCCTTGGTGGCGCCCGTGACATCACAGAGCTGCCGGCCGGCGGGGCGTCGGGGCAGGGCTGCTCCAAGCGGCGGCTTCGGCGGCGGAGGCTGAGAAGGAGGGGGAGGACGAGGAAGAGAAAGGGGAGTAGGAGGAGGGAGAGAAGGAAGAGGAGTCGAGGAGGAGGAGGGGGAGGGGGAGGAGGAGCAAGAGGAGGGGGAAGAGGGCGAGGGGGAGGAGGAGGCGACGAAAGTGCGCTCGGGCGAGCCCGGTGCCGGCGTCTCGGGGCGGCCCGGTCCGTGCAGCGTTGGTGGTATAGTGGTGAGCATAGCTGCCTTCCAAGCAGTTGACCCGGGTTCGATTCCCGGCCAACGCAGCGGGCTGACCTTTTGCCGAGCTCCGCGGGGGGCCTGTGAGGGAGAGCTGGGAGCAGGGAGCTAGCTGGCCCCAGCGGCTTTTCTTGTGTGTGCGGGAAGCAGGCACGCAGTGTTCTGAGGGTGCTGCAAGCAGGCAGGGCGGGAGGACACGTGGATTGCCAGCGACGGCGCGTGGCTGGACTTGGAAAGGCCGCGTCTTGGCGCCAAGGTGGCGCCGAGCGGGTGCTACGGGTCCAGCAGGAGCACGGCTAGAGCCCGACGCTCCCTGGTGGTCTAGTGGTTAGGATTCGGCGCTCTCACCGCCGCGGCCCGGGTTCGATTCCCGGTCAGGGAAGCCTTTCTTCTTCCTCTCAACCTCCCACCGTCCACATGGCACTTTTAGGCCACGCTTGCTCCGCGGCCTCGGCGCCCCGGGACCACAGCCACCCGGCGCCCTGCACCTCCAGCCCAAGCCCTGCCACGCAACCTCCACCCTCCCTCCCCGGCCAAGCCTTTTGGCCGCACTGGCGCGCGCCCTCGCGAGGCCTCCGACGGCCCGTGTCTTCCTTTTCGGACGCTTGCCTCAGCCCCCAACACGAGTGGCCGGGGCAGCGCCTCTCCCCGCCGTGGCTGTGGCCACGAGCAAACGCGCCCGCCCGTGTTTGGACTCTCCAGCAGCACCGCTTCTCCCCCACGGCGACGTCGGCGGCGGCGCCGACGGCGAGGGCGGTGTCACACGCGGTGCCTTCCGACAGCGCCGGATCCCCCGTGGAAAGGAGCACCGGTGGGCAGACGGGTGCTTCGCACCACCGCAGCAGGTTTCCTGAACGCCTTGCCGGTGCCTTGGGGGTGGCTGACAGTGTGGGATGACGGTGTTTGTGGCCGTGGTCGGTGGCCACCCCACGCCGGTTAGGGAACGGAGCAGGACGACCCCATGGAGAGAGGGCGGCGGCGGGCCGCGTGCCGTGCCGGGAGGTGCGAGGAAGGGCCTGGGGTGTCTGGCTGGAGCGCGGGCAGGAGCGGGAGGTGTTGGGCTGGCGGGGACCTGGCCCGGGAGAGCGGCTGGCCACTCAGGCAGGGGCTCAGCAGAAGCTTGGGGTGGTGGCGGCACCTGGCCCGGCAGGTGTGTGCGGGTGCGTGAGATCAGGGCGCGGGGTGGGCCTGAAGTAGCAGTGGGTCTGAGGAGCAGCGGCGGAAGTGAGACTTCCGGGCGGGACATGTGACAGCCGGGCCTGGGACACAAGGAGAAGGTGGCGCGGAGCGGGGTCTGAGCCTGCAGGCTGGGGGGAGGGGCGGGGTGTGTGAGTGCGCTGTGGGGCGAGGAAGATGGTGGGAGAGGACCCCTTCGCGGTGGGGTGGAGGGTGAGCGCCCCAGACTGGTGTGCTGTGCGGGAAGGTGGTCGGGCTAAGCAATGGGTTGGGACCGGGGGCGGTGGGTAGGAGGCAGCTAAGAGGACGACAGAAACGGAGGGCGCCACAGGGGCTAGGCGGGGTCCGAATGGGGTGGGGGCATTCTACTGCCCCAGAGACATACATCACCTCTCATCGGGGTTAACCATCCAGTCTCAGGTGTGTGTGGCGGCGGGGGTGGGGGCAGCAGGGGTTGAGGTTGAAAGAGGCCGAAGGAGAGGTCCCGTATGATCCAGCAATCCCACTCCTGGGTGCGTACCCGGAAATGACGAAACAAGAGTTCAAAACGGCACAAGCACCTCCAAGTTCACCAAATAGCGGCACTATTTGCACTAGCCAAGACATGGAGAAAAACCCAAGTGCCCATCAACGGGTGGCTAGTACGAGAAGAGGTGGTATACATGTACTATGGTGTATGACTCAGCCGTTAGTAAAAAAGAATGCAATATTGCCATTTGCGGCGACAAGAATGCTCCCAGGGAAGATTACGCTTAGTGAAGCACGTCCGACAGAGAAGCCCAAAGATATGTGGAATCTCAAAAGTACTACCAACGAACCTATGGGTGCAAAACAGAGACAGACTCACAGGCCTAGAAAACACACTGATGGCTACCCGAGGAGAAAAGGAGGGGTGGAGGGATAAATTGGGAGCTCCATGAACAGATACACAGTACTTCCTATAAATGAGACAAACAACAAGGATTTACAGAATAACACAGGGAATGATATTCAGTATCCTGCAATAACGTATAATGGAAATCAATCTGAAACAATATTAGACATGGAAGACAGTATCCCCTTTGCTGTACACCTGAAACTAACTCAGTATTGTTAATCAACTCTTCTTCCTAAACCACGAGTACTAGTACTTAAAAGCAAGTAAGTAAAAAAAAAGTTTTAAAAAGAAAGAAAAAAGTAAGTAAGTAAATAAAAACAACGAACACAATAAATAGGAGAAACATGAGCCACCAGATGATCCAGCAATCCCCGTCGTGGGTACACGTCCGCCCAAGAGCAAAACTGTTGTTTGAAGAGATCCACGCACCCCCGTGTTTGTAGCAGCACTACGTGCCACAGCCAAGACGTAGAAAAAACCCATGTGCCCATCAACGGTCGGCTGGCAGGAAAAGCTGGGGTATATATGTACTGTGGAATATTACTCAGCCATTTCAGAAAATGAAATATTGCCATGTGCCACAATAAGGATGGTCCTAGAGGATATTCCACTTAGGGAAGTAAGTCTGACCGAGAAGCACAAAGATCCGTGGAATCTAAACCATAATAGAAAAGAACGATTGTGCAATAGAGAAACAGACTCACAGACATAGAAAACACACTGATGGTTACCCGAGGAGAAAGGGAGGGGTGGAGACATCAGTCAGGAGCGGCGATGAACAGATACACCGTAGTTCATATAAAAGACGTAGGCGACACGGATTTCCGGAATCACACGGGGAATGATATTCAATATCCTGTAGTAAGCTATAACGGAAAGCAACCTGAAACAATATGAGACACGGAAAACAGTATCCATGTTGCTGTGCACCTGAAACTAACTCAATCTTGTTAATCAATTTTTCTTCCAAAATTACAGCTACTAGTTCTTATAAGTAAATGAATAAATAACTATTAAATGCATAAATAGAAACAACACACTAAATAAATAGGTGAAATATGAGCTCTCATATGATCCAGCGATCCCCATCGTGGGTACACATCGGCAGAGGAGAGAAAGTGTCACTTGAAGAGATCCGTGCACCCTCGTGTCCACAGCAGCACTGCGGGCCACAGCCAAGACATGGACAAAGCCCCAGTGCCCATCAACGCCGATGGCTGGCACAGGCAGACGTGGTATGCACGTGCTGTGGAATATTACTCAGCCATACAAAAAGAGTGAGATATTGCCATTTGCACCAATAAGGAGGGACCCAGAGGATATTACACTTAGCGACGTAAGGCAGGCAGAGAAGCACAAAGAAATGTGGAATCTATACCGTACCACAAACGAATGTATGCGCCAAAGAGAAACAGACTCACAGACATAGGAAACACACTGTTCGTTACCCAAGGGGAAAGTGCAGGGCAGGGAAAAATACGGAGCTGCGATGAACGGAGAGGAAATACTGTATACATCAAGCACATAAGCAGCAAGCATTCACCGTACAGCACAGGGAAATGTATACATATGTCGTGATAAGGTATAGTGGAAAATAACCTGGGAAAGGACATGTAACTGAATCATCTTGCCGTACACCTGAATGTAACACAATGTTGTAAAGCAACCGCACTGCTATGAAAAGGAGAAGAAGGCGAAGTGGGCAAAAGGAGGAGGCCAACGGCACAGAGGCAAGGGCAGGATCCTTGACAACGTAGGATTTGGAAAGGATCCGGGGAAAAGTGGGGAGATGGGGTGGGGTGGGGGTGTTTGTGGGAGTAGGCTGGAGGCTGAGGTGGTGGTGCTGGTGGTGCTGTCCCGAGGGCTGATGCCGTTGGTGGGAGCAGAGGTTCAGGGGAGGGCGTGGTGTTTGTCGTGCTGATGGTGCTGGTGGCAGTAGCGGTGGAGGAGCGGGCCGGTGTTGGAAACGTATTTCTGTGGAGGGTCAAACTCGAGTGCAGTCTGCGATGATTGTGTGGGCTTCTTTTGAACTCCTCGTGCAAGTGAACGCTTTGGGGACTCTCCAGGAAAATGGGATGGATCACTGCCAGAGGTGGCGACTCCCTTGCTCCTGGTTGTGCAAAGGTGAAGAGGTTGGGCTGTGCGGGTGCCAGTGTGGGGTGTTTCTTACAGTGAAGAGCGTGACACAGGCGGGGTCAGGTTAAGGAAGAGAACAAGGACAAGGAAGGGGTCTGGGCGTAAGAGTGGCTGAGCCCGCAAGGTGTCAGGTCCTGGAGGCCTGGCTCCCGGGTGTGTGTGGGGTGGGGGCGTCTGCGTGGGAAGGTCCGGGGCCTGAAGGTGCGGTGGTGAGCGAGCTGTTGGCAGGACCGGTGCCTTGATTGTGGCAGCGGGGAAGCCCAGCTCCGCTTTGGGGCTGCGGGAACCAAAAGGGGGCGCTGTGGCTGCATGGGCCGGGAATCGAACCCGGGCCTCCCGCGTGGCAGGCGAGAATTCTACCACTGAACCACCCATGCACTGATGGCCGCCGGCGCCCGCCGCGGCCCCAGCGGTGCTCGCCGCCAACCGCCGGATCCTGGTCACTGCTCGTCCCGTGGGCATGTGCTCCATTTGAGCAGGAGGCCGACGGGCCACCTGAACGAGAGGCTCCGGGCACGCTGGCGACCCCGGGGCGCGAGGCGGTCGCAAGCACCGAGGGACGGAGGGACGCGGGCGGGCTCGGCCCGCCCTGCGCTTTCTCTGCCGTCCACGGCCGCCGCGAGACCGTCGCTGTCGCCAGAGGAAGCCAGGAGCCGCACGGGCCTGGCCCGCGCCCGAATCTCAGTCAGGGCGGGCGAGGCGTGGCCGCTGCGGCTGAGCACCGACGTTCCTCTCAACCGCCGCCGCCGCCGCCGCCGCCGCCGGGCCCCGACGCACAGTCCCTCTGGCGGCTGGCTTTCTTGCCGGTGCGGGGCGTACGAGGGCGGGCGGGGGCAGGGATCGGAGCTCGGGGCTGTGCAGGGACGGCGAGCGTGGGAGGTGGACCCCGGGCACCGCCGCCGCCGCCGCCGCCGCCGCCGAGCGGCGCTTAGGCCGAAAGAGCAAAGGTGTCTTAGCCTCGCTTCTGCGCTCTGCGCCCACCCCTCCCGCGGTGTCCCGCTCTGCTACGTTGGTTGTGAGGAGAAGCACTTTGGCAGACTGGCTGCTGGCTCGCGGACAGCCCGGTGACGGAGGGAGCGACCCAGGGTGTGGCTGGGTGCTGCCGGAGCCGCGGCTTCCCCGAGGGACTTGCGCTGGGGCGCCGAGGCGGCTGACTCGTGCTGGGGGCCGGACGTGTGTGGTGGGTGACAGGGCATCCAGGGCTTCCGCTCACTACTCACTGGAGCACCGTTCCTGGGAGCGACTCGTGCACCAGGCCCCGTGCAGGGAGGGCCCCCTGTTGGCTGGCCAGCAGGCAGGCAGGCAAGCAGGTGTGGTCCGGCCAGGGCCCCAAGGCGAAAAAGCAGCGAGGGGCACGCACCACAGGCCGGCAAGGTGGTGTCGGCGGCCACCTCGGTGTGGCTGTGGAGGAAATGGAACGGGCAGGCGGGCCGTTGGGGCTGACGGGAAGGACAGGATGTTGGAAAGACGGAGAGCTGCTGGTGGCGGAAGTGGAAGAAGGGCTGTGAGAGCGAGTCCGCTGTTCACCAGGCAGAAGTCGGAGGGTGGGCGAGGCGTGGAGGGCTTTCCACACGCGGCCGTTGTGCGTGTGGCGGTGGGGGCGGGGGGGAGCGGGAGTGGGAGGGAGGGACGCAGGCAGGCAGGCAGGCAGACAGGCAGGCAGGAAAGACCAGCAGCAGCAGCAGCAGCAGCAGCAGCAGCCGCAAGCAGGGGAGGAAAGATGTGCTGCGAAGGACTGAAGGTTTTCCAGGTGTGGGTGCAGGAAGGAGGGGGCATAGGAACCGGCGGGGAGGGCGTTTGTCCGGAAAGCCCGTCGCCGGAGGTTTCGTAGCGGGCCGTTTCTGCCAGGCCCCTGGCCGCGGCTGAGAAGGTCCCGCGTCTGAGAGGCGTGGATGTCCGGGCCGGAGTTTGGAGAGGCCGCAAGAGTGCACGGCGCGACGGACTGGAAGGCAGTAAAGCGCTGCCATGGGGGGGCCGGGTGCTTTTGTCGGGCGGGCCAAAAGGCTGGCTTGTCAGGAGTGGGATTCGAACCCACGCCTCCAGGGGAGACTGCGACCTGAACGCAGCGCCTTAGACCGCTCGGCCATCCTGACGGCGGGGCTGGGCGTGCGCGTGGCCGCTCGGCTGGCTGGGACCGGACGCGACGCGAACCCCGGTGCCCTTGGCGGGACGCGGTGCTCCGCGCCAGGCGCGCGGCCGTGTGGCTGAGCGACGGAGCGGGCGCGCGGCGGCCGACGGGGAGCAAGGCCAGACGACGCGCCTGGCTCCGCCGCGGTGGCGCCCTCGCCCGCCGCTGGCCCCGGACGCAGCCGGGCCGCGTCGGGCCAGCCCCTGCCGCCGGCCCCCCACCCGCGCCTCTCCTCGCCGGCCAAGGCCCGGCGCGCGCACCGCCCCTCCTCGCAGCCTTGCTTTCGGTCTCGGGCCGGGCCCCTCCTCCCGGCGCCATCGCCGCGTTGGAGGCAACAGGCAGCGCGCGCTCGGAGTTTTCAGCGCCACGGGGGTCCGAGTCCCTGTCGGGGTCGGGGGCTGCTGCTCTGGAGGACGCGCTTGGTGTGGCATTGGGTCGGGTCGGGCACGCGCCGGCCGCCCGTAGCGGGCAGGGGGCCGGAGGGCAGGGGGCCGGAGGGCAGGGGGAGGCGTCGGCAGGCAGCCCGAGAGCGGGCGTGTGCGGGGGTGGTCGCCGCCGTCCTCGTTAGTATAGTGGTGAGTATCCCCGCCTGTCACGCGGGAGACCGGGGTTCGATTCCCCGACGGGGAGGCAACACGCCCTCTTTTGGTGGCTGGCGCCGCTCTCTGTCCTGCCGCCTGGCTCCCAAGGGCCCTTCTTCTCGTCCCTCCGCCCTCCAGCGAAGCGCAGGGCGCCAGCGCGTGCCCAGCCTGCCCACCCTCGACCCCCTCCAGCCCTCCAGCCCTTCCGCCTCGCCGGGCGCTCCGTCGCCACGGCCGAGCGACGGCCTCCTCTGGACCCCACAAGCGCCCGAGGACACTGCGGCCCGCCCAAAGTGGCTGTGTCAGTAGGCTCCTTGCGTGGCGACGCACAGCTGCGCAACTATGCACAGCGGCCTGGACGGGTGGGAGGCGGATGAGTGCCGTCCCCTGTCGGTGCGGGAAGTGGCCTGGCCCAGCGCCCGGTGGAGAAGGGCTTTGGCGAGCCGGGGACTGGCAGACGCGTGCCCCGGGGGCGGGGGCGCGCCGCGGCGTGGAGCCGAGGGACCTGGAGCAGCAAGGCAGCGAGAGCGCCCCCCTGAGGCGGTCGGGCGGGTGGCCTGGTGCAGCTTCGTAGGGCTGGCGCGGGTGGGGCGCCGGGGGGCCTTGGTGGCGCCCGTGACATCACAGAGCTGCCGGCCGGCGGGGCGTCGGGGCAGGGCTGCTCCAAGCGGCGGCTTCGGCGGCGGAGGCTGAGAAGGAGGGGGAGGACGAGGAAGAGAAAGGGGAGTAGGAGGAGGGAGAGAAGGAAGAGGAGTCGAGGAGGAGGAGGGGGAGGGGGAGGAGGAGCAAGAGGAGGGGGAAGAGGGCGAGGGGGAGGAGGAGGCGACGAAAGTGCGCTCGGGCGAGCCCGGTGCCGGCGTCTCGGGGCGGCCCGGTCCGTGCAGCGTTGGTGGTATAGTGGTGAGCATAGCTGCCTTCCAAGCAGTTGACCCGGGTTCGATTCCCGGCCAACGCAGCGGGCTGACCTTTTGCCGAGCTCCGCGGGGGGCCTGTGAGGGAGAGCTGGGAGCAGGGAGCTAGCTGGCCCCAGCGGCTTTTCTTGTGTGTGCGGGAAGCAGGCACGCAGTGTTCTGAGGGTGCTGCAAGCAGGCAGGGCGGGAGGACACGTGGATTGCCAGCGACGGCGCGTGGCTGGACTTGGAAAGGCCGCGTCTTGGCGCCAAGGTGGCGCCGAGCGGGTGCTACGGGTCCAGCAGGAGCACGGCTAGAGCCCGACGCTCCCTGGTGGTCTAGTGGTTAGGATTCGGCGCTCTCACCGCCGCGGCCCGGGTTCGATTCCCGGTCAGGGAAGCCTTTCTTCTTCCTCTCAACCTCCCACCGTCCACATGGCACTTTTAGGCCACGCTTGCTCCGCGGCCTCGGCGCCCCGGGACCACAGCCACCCGGCGCCCTGCACCTCCAGCCCAAGCCCTGCCACGCAACCTCCACCCTCCCTCCCCGGCCAAGCCTTTTGGCCGCACTGGCGCGCGCCCTCGCGAGGCCTCCGACGGCCCGTGTCTTCCTTTTCGGACGCTTGCCTCAGCCCCCAACACGAGTGGCCGGGGCAGCGCCTCTCCCCGCCGTGGCTGTGGCCACGAGCAAACGCGCCCGCCCGTGTTTGGACTCTCCAGCAGCACCGCTTCTCCCCCACGGCGACGTCGGCGGCGGCGCCGACGGCGAGGGCGGTGTCACACGCGGTGCCTTCCGACAGCGCCGGATCCCCCGTGGAAAGGAGCACCGGTGGGCAGACGGGTGCTTCGCACCACCGCAGCAGGTTTCCTGAACGCCTTGCCGGTGCCTTGGGGGTGGCTGACAGTGTGGGATGACGGTGTTTGTGGCCGTGGTCGGTGGCCACCCCACGCCGGTTAGGGAACGGAGCAGGACGACCCCATGGAGAGAGGGCGGCGGCGGGCCGCGTGCCGTGCCGGGAGGTGCGAGGAAGGGCCTGGGGTGTCTGGCTGGAGCGCGGGCAGGAGCGGGAGGTGTTGGGCTGGCGGGGACCTGGCCCGGGAGAGCGGCTGGCCACTCAGGCAGGGGCTCAGCAGAAGCTTGGGGTGGTGGCGGCACCTGGCCCGGCAGGTGTGTGCGGGTGCGTGAGATCAGGGCGCGGGGTGGGCCTGAAGTAGCAGTGGGTCTGAGGAGCAGCGGCGGAAGTGAGACTTCCGGGCGGGACATGTGACAGCCGGGCCTGGGACACAAGGAGAAGGTGGCGCGGAGCGGGGTCTGAGCCTGCAGGCTGGGGGGAGGGGCGGGGTGTGTGAGTGCGCTGTGGGGCGAGGAAGATGGTGGGAGAGGACCCCTTCGCGGTGGGGTGGAGGGTGAGCGCCCCAGACTGGTGTGCTATGCGGGAAGGTGGTCAGGCTAAGCAATGGGTTGGGACCGGGGGCGGTGGGTAGGAGGCAGCTAAGAGGACGACAGAAACGGAGCGCGCCACAGGGGCTAGGCGGGGTCCGAATGGGGTGGGGGCATTCTACTGCCCCAGAGACATACATCACCTCTCATCGGGGGTAACCATCCAGTCTCAGGTGTGTGTGGCGGCGGGGGTGGGGGCAGCAGGGGTTGAGGTTGAAAGAGGCCGAAGGAGAGGTCCCGTATGATCCAGCAATCCCACTCCTGGGTGCGTACCCGGAAATGACGAAACAAGAGTTCAAAACGGCACAAGCACCTCCAAGTTCACCAAATAGCGGCACTATTTGCACTAGCCAAGACATGGAGAAAAACCCAAGTGCCCATCAACGGGTGGCTAGTACGAGAAGAGGTGGTATACATGTACTATGGTGTATGACTCAGCCGTTAGTAAAAAAGAATGCAATATTGCCATTTGCGGCGACAAGAATGCTCCCAGGGAAGATTACGCTTAGTGAAGCACGTCCGACAGAGAAGCCCAAAGATATGTGGAATCTCAAAAGTACTACCAACGAACCTATGGGTGCAAAACAGAGACAGACTCACAGGCCTAGAAAACACACTGATGGCTACCCGAGGAGAAAAGGAGGGGTGGAGGGATAAATTGGGAGCTCCATGAACAGATACACAGTACTTCCTATAAATGAGACAAACAACAAGGATTTACAGAATAACACAGGGAATGATATTCAGTATCCTGCAATAACGTATAATGGAAATCAATCTGAAACAATATTAGACATGGAAGACAGTATCCCCTTTGCTGTACACCTGAAACTAACTCAGTATTGTTAATCAACTCTTCTTCCTAAACCACGAGTACTAGTACTTAAAAGCAAGTAAGTAAAAAAAAAGTTTTAAAAAGAAAGAAAAAAGTAAGTAAGTAAATAAAAACAACGAACACAATAAATAGGAGAAACATGAGCCACCAGATGATCCAGCAATCCCCGTCGTGGGTACACGTCCGCCCAAGAGCAAAACTGTTGTTTGAAGAGATCCACGCACCCCCGTGTTTGTAGCAGCACTACGTGCCACAGCCAAGACGTAGAAAAAACCCATGTGCCCATCAACGGTCGGCTGGCAGGAAAAGCTGGGGTATATATGTACTGTGGAATATTACTCAGCCATTTCAGAAAATGAAATATTGCCATGTGCCACAATAAGGATGGTCCTAGAGGATATTCCACTTAGGGAAGTAAGTCTGACCGAGAAGCACAAAGATCCGTGGAATCTAAACCATAATAGAAAAGAACGATTGTGCAATAGAGAAACAGACTCACAGACATAGAAAACACACTGATGGTTACCCGAGGAGAAAGGGAGGGGTGGAGACATCAGTCAGGAGCGGCGATGAACAGATACACCGTAGTTCATATAAAAGACGTAGGCGACACGGATTTCCGGAATCACACGGGGAATGATATTCAATATCCTGTAGTAAGCTATAACGGAAAGCAACCTGAAACAATATGAGACACGGAAAACAGTATCCATGTTGCTGTGCACCTGAAACTAACTCAATCTTGTTAATCAATTTTTCTTCCAAAATTACAGCTACTAGTTCTTATAAGTAAATGAATAAATAACTATTAAATGCATAAATAGAAACAACACACTAAATAAATAGGTGAAATATGAGCTCTCATATGATCCAGCGATCCCCATCGTGGGTACACATCGGCAGAGGAGAGAAAGTGTCACTTGAAGAGATCCGTGCACCCTCGTGTCCACAGCAGCACTGCGGGCCACAGCCAAGACATGGACAAAGCCCCAGTGCCCATCAACGCCGATGGCTGGCACAGGCAGACGTGGTATGCACGTGCTGTGGAATATTACTCAGCCATACAAAAAGAGTGAGATATTGCCATTTGCACCAATAAGGAGGGACCCAGAGGATATTACACTTAGCGACGTAAGGCAGGCAGAGAAGCACAAAGAAATGTGGAATCTATACCGTACCACAAACGAATGTATGCGCCAAAGAGAAACAGACTCACAGACATAGGAAACACACTGTTCGTTACCCAAGGGGAAAGTGCAGGGCAGGGAAAAATACGGAGCTGCGATGAACGGAGAGGAAATACTGTATACATCAAGCACATAAGCAGCAAGCATTCACCGTACAGCACAGGGAAATGTATACATATGTCGTGATAAGGTATAGTGGAAAATAACCTGGGAAAGGACATGTAACTGAATCATCTTGCCGTACACCTGAATGTAACACAATGTTGTAAAGCAACCGCACTGCTATGAAAAGGAGAAGAAGGCGAAGTGGGCAAAAGGAGGAGGCCAACGGCACAGAGGCAAGGGCAGGATCCTTGACAACGTAGGATTTGGAAAGGATCCGGGGAAAAGTGGGGAGATGGGGTGGGGTGGGGGTGTTTGTGGGAGTAGGCTGGAGGCTGAGGTGGTGGTGCTGGTGGTGCTGTCCCGAGGGCTGATGCCGTTGGTGGGAGCAGAGGTTCAGGGGAGGGCGTGGTGTTTGTCGTGCTGATGGTGCTGGTGGCAGTAGCGGTGGAGGAGCGGGCCGGTGTTGGAAACGTATTTCTGTGGAGGGTCAAACTCGAGTGCAGTCTGCGATGATTGTGTGGGCTTCTTTTGAACTCCTCGTGCAAGTGAACGCTTTGGGGACTCTCCAGGAAAATGGGATGGATCACTGCCAGAGGTGGCGACTCCCTTGCTCCTGGTTGTGCAAAGGTGAAGAGGTTGGGCTGTGCGGGTGCCAGTGTGGGGTGTTTCTTACAGTGAAGAGCGTGACACAGGCGGGGTCAGGTTAAGGAAGAGAACAAGGACAAGGAAGGGGTCTGGGCGTAAGAGTGGCTGAGCCCGCAAGGTGTCAGGTCCTGGAGGCCTGGCTCCCGGGTGTGTGTGGGGTGGGGGCGTCTGCGTGGGAAGGTCCGGGGCCTGAAGGTGCGGTGGTGAGCGAGCTGTTGGCAGGACCGGTGCCTTGATTGTGGCAGCGGGGAAGCCCAGCTCCGCTTTGAGGCTGCGGGAACCAAAAGGGGGCGCTGTGGCTGCATGGGCCGGGAATCGAACCCGGGCCTCCCGCGTGGCAGGCGAGAATTCTACCACTGAACCACCCATGCACTGATGGCCGCCGGCGCCCGCCGCGGCCCCAGCGGTGCTCGCCGCCAACCGCCGGATCCTGGTCACTGCTCGTCCCGTGGGCATGTGCTCCATTTGAGCAGGAGGCCGACGGGCCACCTGAACGAGAGGCTCCGGGCACGCTGGCGACCCCGGGGCGCGAGGCGGTCGCAAGCACCGAGGGACGGAGGGACGCGGGCGGGCTCGGCCCGCCCTGCGCTTTCTCTGCCGTCCACGGCCGCCGCGAGACCGTCGCTGTCGCCAGAGGAAGCCAGGAGCCGCACGGGCCTGGCCCGCGCCCGAATCTCAGTCAGGGCGGGCGAGGCGTGGCCGCTGCGGCTGAGCACCGACGTTCCTCTCAACCGCCGCCGCCGCCGCCGCCGCCGCCGGGCCCCGACGCACAGTCCCTCTGGCGGCTGGCTTTCTTGCCGGTGCGGGGCGTACGAGGGCGGGCGGGGGCAGGGATCGGAGCTCGGGGCTGTGCAGGGACGGCGAGCGTGGGAGGTGGACCCCGGGCACCGCCGCCGCCGCCGCCGCCGAGCGGCGCTTAGGCCGAAAGAGCAAAGGTGTCTTAGCCTCGCTTCTGCGCTCTGCGCCCACCCCTCCCGCGGTGTCCCGCTCTGCTACGTTGGTTGTGAGGAGAAGCACTTTGGCAGACTGGCTGCTGGCTCGCGGACAGCCCGGTGACGGAGGGAGCGACCCAGGGTGTGGCTGGGTGCTGCCGGAGCCGCGGCTTCCCCGAGGGACTTGCGCTGGGGCGCCGAGGCGGC
The DNA here is from genome assembly GCF_026419965.1 of Kogia breviceps. Classification (NCBI taxonomy): domain Eukaryota; kingdom Metazoa; phylum Chordata; class Mammalia; order Artiodactyla; family Physeteridae; genus Kogia; species Kogia breviceps. The sequence goes on along the minus strand of NC_081310.1, from coordinate 90,990,048 downwards.
TGACTCGTGCTGGGGGCCGGACGTGTGTGGTGGGTGACAGGGCATCCAGGGCTTCCGCTCACTACTCACTGGAGCACCGTTCCTGGGAGCGACTCGTGCACCAGGCCCCGTGCAGGGAGGGCCCCCTGTTGGCTGGCCAGCAGGCAGGCAGGCAAGCAGGTGTGGTCCGGCCAGGGCCCCAAGGCGAAAAAGCAGCGAGGGGCACGCACCACAGGCCGGCAAGGTGGTGTCGGCGGCCACCTCGGTGTGGCTGTGGAGGAAATGGAACGGGCAGGCGGGCCGTTGGGGCTGACGGGAAGGACAGGATGTTGGAAAGACGGAGAGCTGCTGGTGGCGGAAGTGGAAGAAGGGCTGTGAGAGCGAGTCCGCTGTTCACCAGGCAGAAGTCGGAGGGTGGGCGAGGCGTGGAGGGCTTTCCACACGCGGCCGTTGTGCGTGTGGCGGTGGGGGCGGGGGGGAGCGGGAGTGGGAGGGAGGGACGCAGGCAGGCAGGCAGGCAGACAGGCAGGCAGGAAAGACCAGCAGCAGCAGCAGCAGCAGCAGCAGCAGCCGCAAGCAGGGGAGGAAAGATGTGCTGCGAAGGACTGAAGGTTTTCCAGGTGTGGGTGCAGGAAGGAGGGGGCATAGGAACCGGCGGGGAGGGCGTTTGTCCGGAAAGCCCGTCGCCGGAGGTTTCGTAGCGGGCCGTTTCTGCCAGGCCCCTGGCCGCGGCTGAGAAGGTCCCGCGTCTGAGAGGCGTGGATGTCCGGGCCGGAGTTTGGAGAGGCCGCAAGAGTGCACGGCGCGACGGACTGGAAGGCAGTAAAGCGCTGCCATGGGGGGGCCGGGTGCTTTTGTCGGGCGGGCCAAAAGGCTGGCTTGTCAGGAGTGGGATTCGAACCCACGCCTCCAGGGGAGACTGCGACCTGAACGCAGCGCCTTAGACCGCTCGGCCATCCTGACGGCGGGGCTGGGCGTGCGCGTGGCCGCTCGGCTGGCTGGGACCGGACGCGACGCGAACCCCGGTGCCCTTGGCGGGACGCGGTGCTCCGCGCCAGGCGCGCGGCCGTGTGGCTGAGCGACGGAGCGGGCGCGCGGCGGCCGACGGGGAGCAAGGCCAGACGACGCGCCTGGCTCCGCCGCGGTGGCGCCCTCGCCCGCCGCTGGCCCCGGACGCAGCCGGGCCGCGTCGGGCCAGCCCCTGCCGCCGGCCCCCCACCCGCGCCTCTCCTCGCCGGCCAAGGCCCGGCGCGCGCACCGCCCCTCCTCGCAGCCTTGCTTTCGGTCTCGGGCCGGGCCCCTCCTCCCGGCGCCATCGCCGCGTTGGAGGCAACAGGCAGCGCGCGCTCGGAGTTTTCAGCGCCACGGGGGTCCGAGTCCCTGTCGGGGTCGGGGGCTGCTGCTCTGGAGGACGCGCTTGGTGTGGCATTGGGTCGGGTCGGGCACGCGCCGGCCGCCCGTAGCGGGCAGGGGGCCGGAGGGCAGGGGGCCGGAGGGCAGGGGGAGGCGTCGGCAGGCAGCCCGAGAGCGGGCGTGTGCGGGGGTGGTCGCCGCCGTCCTCGTTAGTATAGTGGTGAGTATCCCCGCCTGTCACGCGGGAGACCGGGGTTCGATTCCCCGACGGGGAGGCAACACGCCCTCTTTTGGTGGCTGGCGCCGCTCTCTGTCCTGCCGCCTGGCTCCCAAGGGCCCTTCTTCTCGTCCCTCCGCCCTCCAGCGAAGCGCAGGGCGCCAGCGCGTGCCCAGCCTGCCCACCCTCGACCCCCTCCAGCCCTCCAGCCCTTCCGCCTCGCCGGGCGCTCCGTCGCCACGGCCGAGCGACGGCCTCCTCTGGACCCCACAAGCGCCCGAGGACACTGCGGCCCGCCCAAAGTGGCTGTGTCAGTAGGCTCCTTGCGTGGCGACGCACAGCTGCGCAACTATGCACAGCGGCCTGGACGGGTGGGAGGCGGATGAGTGCCGTCCCCTGTCGGTGCGGGAAGTGGCCTGGCCCAGCGCCCGGTGGAGAAGGGCTTTGGCGAGCCGGGGACTGGCAGACGCGTGCCCCGGGGGCGGGGGCGCGCCGCGGCGTGGAGCCGAGGGACCTGGAGCAGCAAGGCAGCGAGAGCGCCCCCCTGAGGCGGTCGGGCGGGTGGCCTGGTGCAGCTTCGTAGGGCTGGCGCGGGTGGGGCGCCGGGGGGCCTTGGTGGCGCCCGTGACATCACAGAGCTGCCGGCCGGCGGGGCGTCGGGGCAGGGCTGCTCCAAGCGGCGGCTTCGGCGGCGGAGGCTGAGAAGGAGGGGGAGGACGAGGAAGAGAAAGGGGAGTAGGAGGAGGGAGAGAAGGAAGAGGAGTCGAGGAGGAGGAGGGGGAGGGGGAGGAGGAGCAAGAGGAGGGGGAAGAGGGCGAGGGGGAGGAGGAGGCGACGAAAGTGCGCTCGGGCGAGCCCGGTGCCGGCGTCTCGGGGCGGCCCGGTCCGTGCAGCGTTGGTGGTATAGTGGTGAGCATAGCTGCCTTCCAAGCAGTTGACCCGGGTTCGATTCCCGGCCAACGCAGCGGGCTGACCTTTTGCCGAGCTCCGCGGGGGGCCTGTGAGGGAGAGCTGGGAGCAGGGAGCTAGCTGGCCCCAGCGGCTTTTCTTGTGTGTGCGGGAAGCAGGCACGCAGTGTTCTGAGGGTGCTGCAAGCAGGCAGGGCGGGAGGACACGTGGATTGCCAGCGACGGCGCGTGGCTGGACTTGGAAAGGCCGCGTCTTGGCGCCAAGGTGGCGCCGAGCGGGTGCTACGGGTCCAGCAGGAGCACGGCTAGAGCCCGACGCTCCCTGGTGGTCTAGTGGTTAGGATTCGGCGCTCTCACCGCCGCGGCCCGGGTTCGATTCCCGGTCAGGGAAGCCTTTCTTCTTCCTCTCAACCTCCCACCGTCCACATGGCACTTTTAGGCCACGCTTGCTCCGCGGCCTCGGCGCCCCGGGACCACAGCCACCCGGCGCCCTGCACCTCCAGCCCAAGCCCTGCCACGCAACCTCCACCCTCCCTCCCCGGCCAAGCCTTTTGGCCGCACTGGCGCGCGCCCTCGCGAGGCCTCCGACGGCCCGTGTCTTCCTTTTCGGACGCTTGCCTCAGCCCCCAACACGAGTGGCCGGGGCAGCGCCTCTCCCCGCCGTGGCTGTGGCCACGAGCAAACGCGCCCGCCCGTGTTTGGACTCTCCAGCAGCACCGCTTCTCCCCCACGGCGACGTCGGCGGCGGCGCCGACGGCGAGGGCGGTGTCACACGCGGTGCCTTCCGACAGCGCCGGATCCCCCGTGGAAAGGAGCACCGGTGGGCAGACGGGTGCTTCGCACCACCGCAGCAGGTTTCCTGAACGCCTTGCCGGTGCCTTGGGGGTGGCTGACAGTGTGGGATGACGGTGTTTGTGGCCGTGGTCGGTGGCCACCCCACGCCGGTTAGGGAACGGAGCAGGACGACCCCATGGAGAGAGGGCGGCGGCGGGCCGCGTGCCGTGCCGGGAGGTGCGAGGAAGGGCCTGGGGTGTCTGGCTGGAGCGCGGGCAGGAGCGGGAGGTGTTGGGCTGGCGGGGACCTGGCCCGGGAGAGCGGCTGGCCACTCAGGCAGGGGCTCAGCAGAAGCTTGGGGTGGTGGCGGCACCTGGCCCGGCAGGTGTGTGCGGGTGCGTGAGATCAGGGCGCGGGGTGGGCCTGAAGTAGCAGTGGGTCTGAGGAGCAGCGGCGGAAGTGAGACTTCCGGGCGGGACATGTGACAGCCGGGCCTGGGACACAAGGAGAAGGTGGCGCGGAGCGGGGTCTGAGCCTGCAGGCTGGGGGGAGGGGCGGGGTGTGTGAGTGCGCTGTGGGGCGAGGAAGATGGTGGGAGAGGACCCCTTCGCGGTGGGGTGGAGGGTGAGCGCCCCAGACTGGTGTGCTGTGCGGGAAGGTGGTCAGGCTAAGCAATGGGTTGGGACCGGGGGCGGTGGGTAGGAGGCAGCTAAGAGGACGACAGAAACGGAGCGCGCCACAGGGGCTAGGCGGGGTCCGAATGGGGTGGGGGCATTCTACTGCCCCAGAGACATACATCACCTCTCATCGGGGGTAACCATCCAGTCTCAGGTGTGTGTGGCGGCGGGGGTGGGGGCAGCAGGGGTTGAGGTTGAAAGAGGCCGAAGGAGAGGTCCCGTATGATCCAGCAATCCCACTCCTGGGTGCGTACCCGGAAATGACGAAACAAGAGTTCAAAACGGCACAAGCACCTCCAAGTTCACCAAATAGCGGCACTATTTGCACTAGCCAAGACATGGAGAAAAACCCAAGTGCCCATCAACGGGTGGCTAGTACGAGAAGAGGTGGTATACATGTACTATGGTGTATGACTCAGCCGTTAGTAAAAAAGAATGCAATATTGCCATTTGCGGCGACAAGAATGCTCCCAGGGAAGATTACGCTTAGTGAAGCACGTCCGACAGAGAAGCCCAAAGATATGTGGAATCTCAAAAGTACTACCAACGAACCTATGGGTGCAAAACAGAGACAGACTCACAGGCCTAGAAAACACACTGATGGCTACCCGAGGAGAAAAGGAGGGGTGGAGGGATAAATTGGGAGCTCCATGAACAGATACACAGTACTTCCTATAAATGAGACAAACAACAAGGATTTACAGAATAACACAGGGAATGATATTCAGTATCCTGCAATAACGTATAATGGAAATCAATCTGAAACAATATTAGACATGGAAGACAGTATCCCCTTTGCTGTACACCTGAAACTAACTCAGTATTGTTAATCAACTCTTCTTCCTAAACCACGAGTACTAGTACTTAAAAGCAAGTAAGTAAAAAAAAAGTTTTAAAAAGAAAGAAAAAAGTAAGTAAGTAAATAAAAACAACGAACACAATAAATAGGAGAAACATGAGCCACCAGATGATCCAGCAATCCCCGTCGTGGGTACACGTCCGCCCAAGAGCAAAACTGTTGTTTGAAGAGATCCACGCACCCCCGTGTTTGTAGCAGCACTACGTGCCACAGCCAAGACGTAGAAAAAACCCATGTGCCCATCAACGGTCGGCTGGCAGGAAAAGCTGGGGTATATATGTACTGTGGAATATTACTCAGCCATTTCAGAAAATGAAATATTGCCATGTGCCACAATAAGGATGGTCCTAGAGGATATTCCACTTAGGGAAGTAAGTCTGACCGAGAAGCACAAAGATCCGTGGAATCTAAACCATAATAGAAAAGAACGATTGTGCAATAGAGAAACAGACTCACAGACATAGAAAACACACTGATGGTTACCCGAGGAGAAAGGGAGGGGTGGAGACATCAGTCAGGAGCGGCGATGAACAGATACACCGTAGTTCATATAAAAGACGTAGGCGACACGGATTTCCGGAATCACACGGGGAATGATATTCAATATCCTGTAGTAAGCTATAACGGAAAGCAACCTGAAACAATATGAGACACGGAAAACAGTATCCATGTTGCTGTGCACCTGAAACTAACTCAATCTTGTTAATCAATTTTTCTTCCAAAATTACAGCTACTAGTTCTTATAAGTAAATGAATAAATAACTATTAAATGCATAAATAGAAACAACACACTAAATAAATAGGTGAAATATGAGCTCTCATATGATCCAGCGATCCCCATCGTGGGTACACATCGGCAGAGGAGAGAAAGTGTCACTTGAAGAGATCCGTGCACCCTCGTGTCCACAGCAGCACTGCGGGCCACAGCCAAGACATGGACAAAGCCCCAGTGCCCATCAACGCCGATGGCTGGCACAGGCAGACGTGGTATGCACGTGCTGTGGAATATTACTCAGCCATACAAAAAGAGTGAGATATTGCCATTTGCACCAATAAGGAGGGACCCAGAGGATATTACACTTAGCGACGTAAGGCAGGCAGAGAAGCACAAAGAAATGTGGAATCTATACCGTACCACAAACGAATGTATGCGCCAAAGAGAAACAGACTCACAGACATAGGAAACACACTGTTCGTTACCCAAGGGGAAAGTGCAGGGCAGGGAAAAATACGGAGCTGCGATGAACGGAGAGGAAATACTGTATACATCAAGCACATAAGCAGCAAGCATTCACCGTACAGCACAGGGAAATGTATACATATGTCGTGATAAGGTATAGTGGAAAATAACCTGGGAAAGGACATGTAACTGAATCATCTTGCCGTACACCTGAATGTAACACAATGTTGTAAAGCAACCGCACTGCTATGAAAAGGAGAAGAAGGCGAAGTGGGCAAAAGGAGGAGGCCAACGGCACAGAGGCAAGGGCAGGATCCTTGACAACGTAGGATTTGGAAAGGATCCGGGGAAAAGTGGGGAGATGGGGTGGGGTGGGGGTGTTTGTGGGAGTAGGCTGGAGGCTGAGGTGGTGGTGCTGGTGGTGCTGTCCCGAGGGCTGATGCCGTTGGTGGGAGCAGAGGTTCAGGGGAGGGCGTGGTGTTTGTCGTGCTGATGGTGCTGGTGGCAGTAGCGGTGGAGGAGCGGGCCGGTGTTGGAAACGTATTTCTGTGGAGGGTCAAACTCGAGTGCAGTCTGCGATGATTGTGTGGGCTTCTTTTGAACTCCTCGTGCAAGTGAACGCTTTGGGGACTCTCCAGGAAAATGGGATGGATCACTGCCAGAGGTGGCGACTCCCTTGCTCCTGGTTGTGCAAAGGTGAAGAGGTTGGGCTGTGCGGGTGCCAGTGTGGGGTGTTTCTTACAGTGAAGAGCGTGACACAGGCGGGGTCAGGGTAAGGAAGAGAACAAGGACAAGGAAGGGGTCTGGGCGTAAGAGTGGCTGAGCCCGCAAGGTGTCAGGTCCTGGAGGCCTGGCTCCCGGGTGTGTGTGGGGTGGGGGCGTCTGCGTGGGAAGGTCCGGGGCCTGAAGGTGCGGTGGTGAGCGAGCTGTTGGCAGGACCGGTGCCTTGATTGTGGCAGCGGGGAAGCCCAGCTCCGCTTTGAGGCTGCGGGAACCAAAAGGGGGCGCTGTGGCTGCATGGGCCGGGAATCGAACCCGGGCCTCCCGCGTGGCAGGCGAGAATTCTACCACTGAACCACCCATGCACTGATGGCCGCCGGCGCCCGCCGCGGCCCCAGCGGTGCTCGCCGCCAACCGCCGGATCCTGGTCACTGCTCGTCCCGTGGGCATGTGCTCCATTTGAGCAGGAGGCCGACGGGCCACCTGAACGAGAGGCTCCGGGCACGCTGGCGACCCCGGGGCGCGAGGCGGTCGCAAGCACCGAGGGACGGAGGGACGCGGGCGGGCTCGGCCCGCCCTGCGCTTTCTCTGCCGTCCACGGCCGCCGCGAGACCGTCGCTGTCGCCAGAGGAAGCCAGGAGCCGCACGGGCCTGGCCCGCGCCCGAATCTCAGTCAGGGCGGGCGAGGCGTGGCCGCTGCGGCTGAGCACCGACGTTCCTCTCAACCGCCGCCGCCGCCGCCGCCGCCGCCGGGCCCCGACGCACAGTCCCTCTGGCGGCTGGCTTTCTTGCCGGTGCGGGGCGTACGAGGGCGGGCGGGGGCAGGGATCGGAGCTCGGGGCTGTGCAGGGACGGCGAGCGTGGGAGGTGGACCCCGGGCACCGCCGCCGCCGCCGCCGCCGCCGCCGAGCGGCGCTTAGGCCGAAAGAGCAAAGGTGTCTTAGCCTCGCTTCTGCGCTCTGCGCCCACCCCTCCCGCGGTGTCCCGCTCTGCTACGTTGGTTGTGAGGAGAAGCACTTTGGCAGACTGGCTGCTGGCTCGCGGACAGCCCGGTGACGGAGGGAGCGACCCAGGGTGTGGCTGGGTGCTGCCGGAGCCGCGGCTTCCCCGAGGGACTTGCGCTGGGGCGCCGAGGCGGCTGACTCGTGCTGGGGGCCGGACGTGTGTGGTGGGTGACAGGGCATCCAGGGCTTCCGCTCACTACTCACTGGAGCACCGTTCCTGGGAGCGACTCGTGCACCAGGCCCCGTGCAGGGAGGGCCCCCTGTTGGCTGGCCAGCAGGCAGGCAGGCAAGCAGGTGTGGTCCGGCCAGGGCCCCAAGGCGAAAAAGCAGCGAGGGGCACGCACCACAGGCCGGCAAGGTGGTGTCGGCGGCCACCTCGGTGTGGCTGTGGAGGAAATGGAACGGGCAGGCGGGCCGTTGGGGCTGACGGGAAGGACAGGATGTTGGAAAGACGGAGAGCTGCTGGTGGCGGAAGTGGAAGAAGGGCTGTGAGAGCGAGTCCGCTGTTCACCAGGCAGAAGTCGGAGGGTGGGCGAGGCGTGGAGGGCTTTCCACACGCGGCCGTTGTGCGTGTGGCGGTGGGGGCGGGGGGGAGCGGGAGTGGGAGGGAGGGACGCAGGCAGGCAGGCAGGCAGACAGGCAGGCAGGAAAGACCAGCAGCAGCAGCAGCAGCAGCAGCAGCAGCCGCAAGCAGGGGAGGAAAGATGTGCTGCGAAGGACTGAAGGTTTTCCAGGTGTGGGTGCAGGAAGGAGGGGGCATAGGAACCGGCGGGGAGGGCGTTTGTCCGGAAAGCCCGTCGCCGGAGGTTTCGTAGCGGGCCGTTTCTGCCAGGCCCCTGGCCGCGGCTGAGAAGGTCCCGCGTCTGAGAGGCGTGGATGTCCGGGCCGGAGTTTGGAGAGGCCGCAAGAGTGCACGGCGCGACGGACTGGAAGGCAGTAAAGCGCTGCCATGGGGGGGCCGGGTGCTTTTGTCGGGCGGGCCAAAAGGCTGGCTTGTCAGGAGTGGGATTCGAACCCACGCCTCCAGGGGAGACTGCGACCTGAACGCAGCGCCTTAGACCGCTCGGCCATCCTGACGGCGGGGCTGGGCGTGCGCGTGGCCGCTCGGCTGGCTGGGACCGGACGCGACGCGAACCCCGGTGCCCTTGGCGGGACGCGGTGCTCCGCGCCAGGCGCGCGGCCGTGTGGCTGAGCGACGGAGCGGGCGCGCGGCGGCCGACGGGGAGCAAGGCCAGACGACGCGCCTGGCTCCGCCGCGGTGGCGCCCTCGCCCGCCGCTGGCCCCGGACGCAGCCGGGCCGCGTCGGGCCAGCCCCTGCCGCCGGCCCCCCACCCGCGCCTCTCCTCGCCGGCCAAGGCCCGGCGCGCGCACCGCCCCTCCTCGCAGCCTTGCTTTCGGTCTCGGGCCGGGCCCCTCCTCCCGGCGCCATCGCCGCGTTGGAGGCAACAGGCAGCGCGCGCTCGGAGTTTTCAGCGCCACGGGGGTCCGAGTCCCTGTCGGGGTCGGGGGCTGCTGCTCTGGAGGACGCGCTTGGTGTGGCATTGGGTCGGGTCGGGCACGCGCCGGCCGCCCGTAGCGGGCAGGGGGCCGGAGGGCAGGGGGCCGGAGGGCAGGGGGAGGCGTCGGCAGGCAGCCCGAGAGCGGGCGTGTGCGGGGGTGGTCGCCGCCGTCCTCGTTAGTATAGTGGTGAGTATCCCCGCCTGTCACGCGGGAGACCGGGGTTCGATTCCCCGACGGGGAGGCAACACGCCCTCTTTTGGTGGCTGGCGCCGCTCTCTGTCCTGCCGCCTGGCTCCCAAGGGCCCTTCTTCTCGTCCCTCCGCCCTCCAGCGAAGCGCAGGGCGCCAGCGCGTGCCCAGCCTGCCCACCCTCGACCCCCTCCAGCCCTCCAGCCCTTCCGCCTCGCCGGGCGCTCCGTCGCCACGGCCGAGCGACGGCCTCCTCTGGACCCCACAAGCGCCCGAGGACACTGCGGCCCGCCCAAAGTGGCTGTGTCAGTAGGCTCCTTGCGTGGCGACGCACAGCTGCGCAACTATGCACAGCGGCCTGGACGGGTGGGAGGCGGATGAGTGCCGTCCCCTGTCGGTGCGGGAAGTGGCCTGGCCCAGCGCCCGGTGGAGAAGGGCTTTGGCGAGCCGGGGACTGGCAGACGCGTGCCCCGGGGGCGGGGGCGCGCCGCGGCGTGGAGCCGAGGGACCTGGAGCAGCAAGGCAGCGAGAGCGCCCCCCTGAGGCGGTCGGGCGGGTGGCCTGGTGCAGCTTCGTAGGGCTGGCGCGGGTGGGGCGCCGGGGGGCCTTGGTGGCGCCCGTGACATCACAGAGCTGCCGGCCGGCGGGGCGTCGGGGCAGGGCTGCTCCAAGCGGCGGCTTCGGCGGCGGAGGCTGAGAAGGAGGGGGAGGACGAGGAAGAGAAAGGGGAGTAGGAGGAGGGAGAGAAGGAAGAGGAGTCGAGGAGGAGGAGGGGGAGGGGGAGGAGGAGCAAGAGGAGGGGGAAGAGGGCGAGGGGGAGGAGGAGGCGACGAAAGTGCGCTCGGGCGAGCCCGGTGCCGGCGTCTCGGGGCGGCCCGGTCCGTGCAGCGTTGGTGGTATAGTGGTGAGCATAGCTGCCTTCCAAGCAGTTGACCCGGGTTCGATTCCCGGCCAACGCAGCGGGCTGACCTTTTGCCGAGCTCCGCGGGGGGCCTGTGAGGGAGAGCTGGGAGCAGGGAGCTAGCTGGCCCCAGCGGCTTTTCTTGTGTGTGCGGGAAGCAGGCACGCAGTGTTCTGAGGGTGCTGCAAGCAGGCAGGGCGGGAGGACACGTGGATTGCCAGCGACGGCGCGTGGCTGGACTTGGAAAGGCCGCGTCTTGGCGCCAAGGTGGCGCCGAGCGGGTGCTACGGGTCCAGCAGGAGCACGGCTAGAGCCCGACGCTCCCTGGTGGTCTAGTGGTTAGGATTCGGCGCTCTCACCGCCGCGGCCCGGGTTCGATTCCCGGTCAGGGAAGCCTTTCTTCTTCCTCTCAACCTCCCACCGTCCACATGGCACTTTTAGGCCACGCTTGCTCCGCGGCCTCGGCGCCCCGGGACCACAGCCACCCGGCGCCCTGCACCTCCAGCCCAAGCCCTGCCACGCAACCTCCACCCTCCCTCCCCGGCCAAGCCTTTTGGCCGCACTGGCGCGCGCCCTCGCGAGGCCTCCGACGGCCCGTGTCTTCCTTTTCGGACGCTTGCCTCAGCCCCCAACACGAGTGGCCGGGGCAGCGCCTCTCCCCGCCGTGGCTGTGGCCACGAGCAAACGCGCCCGCCCGTGTTTGGACTCTCCAGCAGCACCGCTTCTCCCCCACGGCGACGTCGGCGGCGGCGCCGACGGCGAGGGCGGTGTCACACGCGGTGCCTTCCGACAGCGCCGGATCCCCCGTGGAAAGGAGCACCGGTGGGCAGACGGGTGCTTCGCACCACCGCAGCAGGTTTCCTGAACGCCTTGCCGGTGCCTTGGGGGTGGCTGACAGTGTGGGATGACGGTGTTTGTGGCCGTGGTCGGTGGCCACCCCACGCCGGTTAGGGAACGGAGCAGGACGACCCCATGGAGAGAGGGCGGCGGCGGGCCGCGTGCCGTGCCGGGAGGTGCGAGGAAGGGCCTGGGGTGTCTGGCTGGAGCGCGGGCAGGAGCGGGAGGTGTTGGGCTGGCGGGGACCTGGCCCGGGAGAGCGGCTGGCCACTCAGGCAGGGGCTCAGCAGAAGCTTGGGGTGGTGGCGGCACCTGGCCCGGCAGGTGTGTGCGGGTGCGTGAGATCAGGGCGCGGGGTGGGCCTGAAGTAGCAGTGGGTCTGAGGAGCAGCGGCGGAAGTGAGACTTCCGGGCGGGACATGTGACAGCCGGGCCTGGGACACAAGGAGAAGGTGGCGCGGAGCGGGGTCTGAGCCTGCAGGCTGGGGGGAGGGGCGGGGTGTGTGAGTGCGCTGTGGGGCGAGGAAGATGGTGGGAGAGGACCCCTTCGCGGTGGGGTGGAGGGTGAGCGCCCCAGACTGGTGTGCTATGCGGGAAGGTGGTCAGGCTAAGCAATGGGTTGGGACCGGGGGCGGTGGGTAGGAGGCAGCTAAGAGGACGACAGAAACGGAGCGCGCCACAGGGGCTAGGCGGGGTCCGAATGGGGTGGGGGCATTCTACTGCCCCAGAGACATACATCACCTCTCATCGGGGGTAACCATCCAGTCTCAGGTGTGTGTGGCGGCGGGGGTGGGGGCAGCAGGGGTTGAGGTTGAAAGAGGCCGAAGGAGAGGTCCCGTATGATCCAGCAATCCCACTCCTGGGTGCGTACCCGGAAATGACGAAACAAGAGTTCAAAACGGCACAAGCACCTCCAAGTTCACCAAATAGCGGCACTATTTGCACTAGCCAAGACATGGAGAAAAACCCAAGTGCCCATCAACGGGTGGCTAGTACGAGAAGAGGTGGTATACATGTACTATGGTGTATGACTCAGCCGTTAGTAAAAAAGAATGCAATATTGCCATTTGCGGCGACAAGAATGCTCCCAGGGAAGATTACGCTTAGTGAAGCACGTCCGACAGAGAAGCCCAAAGATATGTGGAATCTCAAAAGTACTACCAACGAACCTATGGGTGCAAAACAGAGACAGACTCACAGGCCTAGAAAACACACTGATGGCTACCCGAGGAGAAAAGGAGGGGTGGAGGGATAAATTGGGAGCTCCATGAACAGATACACAGTACTTCCTATAAATGAGACAAACAACAAGGATTTACAGAATAACACAGGGAATGATATTCAGTATCCTGCAATAACGTATAATGGAAATCAATCTGAAACAATATTAGACATGGAAGACAGTATCCCCTTTGCTGTACACCTGAAACTAACTCAGTATTGTTAATCAACTCTTCTTCCTAAACCACGAGTACTAGTACTTAAAAGCAAGTAAGTAAAAAAAAAGTTTTAAAAAGAAAGAAAAAAGTAAGTAAGTAAATAAAAACAACGAACACAATAAATAGGAGAAACATGAGCCACCAGATGATCCAGCAATCCCCGTCGTGGGTACACGTCCGCCCAAGAGCAAAACTGTTGTTTGAAGAGATCCACGCACCCCCGTGTTTGTAGCAGCACTACGTGCCACAGCCAAGACGTAGAAAAAACCCATGTGCCCATCAACGGTCGGCTGGCAGGAAAAGCTGGGGTATATATGTACTGTGGAATATTACTCAGCCATTTCAGAAAATGAAATATTGCCATGTGCCACAATAAGGATGGTCCTAGAGGATATTCCACTTAGGGAAGTAAGTCTGACCGAGAAGCACAAAGATCCGTGGAATCTAAACCATAATAGAAAAGAACGATTGTGCAATAGAGAAACAGACTCACAGACATAGAAAACACACTGATGGTTACCCGAGGAGAAAGGGAGGGGTGGAGACATCAGTCAGGAGCGGCGATGAACAGATACACCGTAGTTCATATAAAAGACGTAGGCGACACGGATTTCCGGAATCACACGGGGAATGATATTCAATATCCTGTAGTAAGCTATAACGGAAAGCAACCTGAAACAATATGAGACACGGAAAACAGTATCCATGTTGCTGTGCACCTGAAACTAACTCAATCTTGTTAATCAATTTTTCTTCCAAAATTACAGCTACTAGTTCTTATAAGTAAATGAATAAATAACTATTAAATGCATAAATAGAAACAACACACTAAATAAATAGGTGAAATATGAGCTCTCATATGATCCAGCGATCCCCATCGTGGGTACACATCGGCAGAGGAGAGAAAGTGTCACTTGAAGAGATCCGTGCACCCTCGTGTCCACAGCAGCACTGCGGGCCACAGCCAAGACATGGACAAAACCCCAGTGCCCATCAACGCCGATGGCTGGCACAGGCAGACGTGGTGTGTACGTGCTGTGGAATATTACTCAGCCATACAAAAAGAGCGAGATATTGCCATTTGCACCAATAAGGAGGGACCCAGAGGATATTACACTTAGCGACGTAAGGCAGGCAGAGAAGCACAAAGAAATGTGGAATCTATACCGTACCACAAACGAATGTATGCGCCAAAGAGAAACAGACTCACAGACATAGGAAACACACTGTTCGTTACCCAAGGGGAAAGTGCAGGGCAGGGAAAAATACGGAGCTGCGATGAACGGAGAGGAAATACTATATACATCAAGCACATAAGCAGCAAGCATTCACCGTACAGCACAGGGAAATGTATACATATGTCGTGATAAGGTATAGTGGAAAATAACCTGGGAAAGGACATGTAACTGAATCATCTTGCCGTACACCTGAATGTAACACAATGTTGTAAAGCAACCGCAACCGCACTGCTATGAAAAGGAGAAGAAGGCGAAGTGGGCAAAAGGAGGAGGCCAACGGCACAGAGGCAAGGGCAGGATCCTTGACAACGTAGGATTTGGAAAGGATCCGGGGAAAAGTGGGGAGATGGGGTGGGGTGGGGGTGTTTGTGGGAGTAGGCTGGAGGCTGAGGTGGTGGTGCTGGTGGTGCTGTCCCGAGGGCTGATGCCGTTGGTGGGAGCAGAGGTTCAGGGGAGGGCGTGGTGTTTGTCGTGCTGATGGTGCTGGTGGCAGTAGCGGTGGAGGAGCGGGCCGGTGTTGGAAACGTATTTCTGTGGAGGGTCAAACTCGAGTGCAGTCTGCGATGATTGTGTGGGCTTCTTTTGAACTCCTCGTGCAAGTGAACGCTTTGGGGACTCTCCAGGAAAATGGGATGGATCACTGCCAGAGGTGGCGACTCCCTTGCTCCTGGTTGTGCAAAGGTGAAGAGGTTGGGCTGTGCGGGTGCCAGTGTGGGGTGTTTCTTACAGTGAAGAGCGTGACACAGGCGGGGTCAGGGTAAGGAAGAGAACAAGGACAAGGAAGGGGTCTGGGCGTAAGAGTGGCTGAGCCCGCAAGGTGTCAGGTCCTGGAGGCCTGGCTCCCGGGTGTGTGTGGGGTGGGGGCGTCTGCGTGGGAAGGTCCGGGGCCTGAAGGTGCGGTGGTGAGCGAGCTGTTGGCAGGACCGGTGCCTTGATTGTGGCAGCGGGGAAGCCCAGCTCCGCTTTGGGGCTGCGGGAACCAAAAGGGGGCGCTGTGGCTGCATGGGCCGGGAATCGAACCCGGGCCTCCCGCGTGGCAGGCGAGAATTCTACCACTGAACCACCCATGCACTGATGGCCGCCGGCGCCCGCCGCGGCCCCAGCGGTGCTCGCCGCCAACCGCCGGATCCTGGTCACTGCTCGTCCCGTGGGCATGTGCTCCATTTGAGCAGGAGGCCGACGGGCCACCTGAACGAGAGGCTCCGGGCACGCTGGCGACCCCGGGGCGCGAGGCGGTCGCAAGCACCGAGGGACGGAGGGACGCGGGCGGGCTCGGCCCGCCCTGCGCTTTCTCTGCCGTCCACGGCCGCCGCGAGACCGTCGCTGTCGCCAGAGGAAGCCAGGAGCCGCACGGGCCTGGCCCGCGCCCGAATCTCAGTCAGGGCGGGCGAGGCGTGGCCGCTGCGGCTGAGCACCGACGTTCCTCTCAACCGCCGCCGCCGCCGCCGCCGCCGGGCCCCGACGCACAGTCCCTCTGGCGGCTGGCTTTCTTGCCGGTGCGGGGCGTACGAGGGCGGGCGGGGGCAGGGATCGGAGCTCGGGGCTGTGCAGGGACGGCGAGCGTGGGAGGTGGACCCCGGGCACCGCCGCCGCCGCCGCCGCCGCCGCCGAGCGGCGCTTAGGCCGAAAGAGCAAAGGTGTCTTAGCCTCGCTTCTGCGCTCTGCGCCCACCCCTCCCGCGGTGTCCCGCTCTGCTACGTTGGTTGTGAGGAGAAGCACTTTGGCAGACTGGCTGCTGGCTCGCGGACAGCCCGGTGACGGAGGGAGCGACCCAGGGTGTGGCTGGGTGCTGCCGGAGCCGCGGCTTCCCCGAGGGACTTGCGCTGGGGCGCCGAGGCGGCTGACTCGTGCTGGGGGCCGGACGTGTGTGGTGGGTGACAGGGCATCCAGGGCTTCCGCTCACTACTCACTGGAGCACCGTTCCTGGGAGCGACTCGTGCACCAGGCCCCGTGCAGGGAGGGCCCCCTGTTGGCTGGCCAGCAGGCAGGCAGGCAAGCAGGTGTGGTCCGGCCAGGGCCCCAAGGCGAAAAAGCAGCGAGGGGCACGCACCACAGGCCGGCAAGGTGGTGTCGGCGGCCACCTCGGTGTGGCTGTGGAGGAAATGGAACGGGCAGGCGGGCCGTTGGGGCTGACGGGAAGGACAGGATGTTGGAAAGACGGAGAGCTGCTGGTGGCGGAAGTGGAAGAAGGGCTGTGAGAGCGAGTCCGCTGTTCACCAGGCAGAAGTCGGAGGGTGGGCGAGGCGTGGAGGGCTTTCCACACGCGGCCGTTGTGCGTGTGGCGGTGGGGGCGGGGGGGAGCGGGAGTGGGAGGGAGGGACGCAGGCAGGCAGGCAGGCAGACAGGCAGGCAGGAAAGACCAGCAGCAGCAGCAGCAGCAGCAGCAGCAGCCGCAAGCAGGGGAGGAAAGATGTGCTGCGAAGGACTGAAGGTTTTCCAGGTGTGGGTGCAGGAAGGAGGGGGCATAGGAACCGGCGGGGAGGGCGTTTGTCCGGAAAGCCCGTCGCCGGAGGTTTCGTAGCGGGCCGTTTCTGCCAGGCCCCTGGCCGCGGCTGAGAAGGTCCCGCGTCTGAGAGGCGTGGATGTCCGGGCCGGAGTTTGGAGAGGCCGCAAGAGTGCACGGCGCGACGGACTGGAAGGCAGTAAAGCGCTGCCATGGGGGGGCCGGGTGCTTTTGTCGGGCGGGCCAAAAGGCTGGCTTGTCAGGAGTGGGATTCGAACCCACGCCTCCAGGGGAGACTGCGACCTGAACGCAGCGCCTTAGACCGCTCGGCCATCCTGACGGCGGGGCTGGGCGTGCGCGTGGCCGCTCGGCTGGCTGGGACCGGACGCGACGCGAACCCCGGTGCCCTTGGCGGGACGCGGTGCTCCGCGCCAGGCGCGCGGCCGTGTGGCTGAGCGACGGAGCGGGCGCGCGGCGGCCGACGGGGAGCAAGGCCAGACGACGCGCCTGGCTCCGCCGCGGTGGCGCCCTCGCCCGCCGCTGGCCCCGGACGCAGCCGGGCCGCGTCGGGCCAGCCCCTGCCGCCGGCCCCCCACCCGCGCCTCTCCTCGCCGGCCAAGGCCCGGCGCGCGCACCGCCCCTCCTCGCAGCCTTGCTTTCGGTCTCGGGCCGGGCCCCTCCTCCCGGCGCCATCGCCGCGTTGGAGGCAACAGGCAGCGCGCGCTCGGAGTTTTCAGCGCCACGGGGGTCCGAGTCCCTGTCGGGGTCGGGGGCTGCTGCTCTGGAGGACGCGCTTGGTGTGGCATTGGGTCGGGTCGGGCACGCGCCGGCCGCCCGTAGCGGGCAGGGGGCCGGAGGGCAGGGGGCCGGAGGGCAGGGGGAGGCGTCGGCAGGCAGCCCGAGAGCGGGCGTGTGCGGGGGTGGTCGCCGCCGTCCTCGTTAGTATAGTGGTGAGTATCCCCGCCTGTCACGCGGGAGACCGGGGTTCGATTCCCCGACGGGGAGGCAACACGCCCTCTTTTGGTGGCTGGCGCCGCTCTCTGTCCTGCCGCCTGGCTCCCAAGGGCCCTTCTTCTCGTCCCTCCGCCCTCCAGCGAAGCGCAGGGCGCCAGCGCGTGCCCAGCCTGCCCACCCTCGACCCCCTCCAGCCCTCCAGCCCTTCCGCCTCGCCGGGCGCTCCGTCGCCACGGCCGAGCGACGGCCTCCTCTGGACCCCACAAGCGCCCGAGGACACTGCGGCCCGCCCAAAGTGGCTGTGTCAGTAGGCTCCTTGCGTGGCGACGCACAGCTGCGCAACTATGCACAGCGGCCTGGACGGGTGGGAGGCGGATGAGTGCCGTCCCCTGTCGGTGCGGGAAGTGGCCTGGCCCAGCGCCCGGTGGAGAAGGGCTTTGGCGAGCCGGGGACTGGCAGACGCGTGCCCCGGGGGCGGGGGCGCGCCGCGGCGTGGAGCCGAGGGACCTGGAGCAGCAAGGCAGCGAGAGCGCCCCCCTGAGGCGGTCGGGCGGGTGGCCTGGTGCAGCTTCGTAGGGCTGGCGCGGGTGGGGCGCCGGGGGGCCTTGGTGGCGCCCGTGACATCACAGAGCTGCCGGCCGGCGGGGCGTCGGGGCAGGGCTGCTCCAAGCGGCGGCTTCGGCGGCGGAGGCTGAGAAGGAGGGGGAGGACGAGGAAGAGAAAGGGGAGTAGGAGGAGGGAGAGAAGGAAGAGGAGTCGAGGAGGAGGAGGGGGAGGGGGAGGAGGAGCAAGAGGAGGGGGAAGAGGGCGAGGGGGAGGAGGAGGCGACGAAAGTGCGCTCGGGCGAGCCCGGTGCCGGCGTCTCGGGGCGGCCCGGTCCGTGCAGCGTTGGTGGTATAGTGGTGAGCATAGCTGCCTTCCAAGCAGTTGACCCGGGTTCGATTCCCGGCCAACGCAGCGGGCTGACCTTTTGCCGAGCTCCGCGGGGGGCCTGTGAGGGAGAGCTGGGAGCAGGGAGCTAGCTGGCCCCAGCGGCTTTTCTTGTGTGTGCGGGAAGCAGGCACGCAGTGTTCTGAGGGTGCTGCAAGCAGGCAGGGCGGGAGGACACGTGGATTGCCAGCGACGGCGCGTGGCTGGACTTGGAAAGGCCGCGTCTTGGCGCCAAGGTGGCGCCGAGCGGGTGCTACGGGTCCAGCAGGAGCACGGCTAGAGCCCGACGCTCCCTGGTGGTCTAGTGGTTAGGATTCGGCGCTCTCACCGCCGCGGCCCGGGTTCGATTCCCGGTCAGGGAAGCCTTTCTTCTTCCTCTCAACCTCCCACCGTCCACATGGCACTTTTAGGCCACGCTTGCTCCGCGGCCTCGGCGCCCCGGGACCACAGTCACCCGGCGCCCTGCACCTCCAGCCCAAGCCCTGCCACGCAACCTCCACCCTCCCTCCCCGGCCAAGCCTTTTGGCCGCACTGGCGCGCGCCCTCGCGAGGCCTCCGACGGCCCGTGTCTTCCTTTTCGGACGCTTGCCTCAGCCCCAACACGAGTGGCCGGGGCAGCGCCTCTCCCCGCCGTGGCTGTGGCCACGAGCAAACGCGCCCGCCCGTGTTTGGACTCTCCAGCAGCACCGCTTCTCCCCCACGGCGACGTCGGCGGCGGCGCCGACGGCGAGGGCGGTGTCACACGCGGTGCCTTCCGACAGCGCCGGATCTCCCGTGGAAAGGAGCACCGGAGGGCAGACGGGTGCTTCGCACCACCGCAGCAGGTTTCCTGAACGCCTTGCCGGTGCCTTGGGGGTGGCTGACAGTGTGGGATGACGGTGTTTGTGGCCGTGGTCGGTGGCCACCCCACGCCGGTTAGGGAACGGAGCAGGACGACCCCATGGAGAGAGGGCGGCGGCGGGCCGCGTGCCGTGCCGGGAGGTGCGAGGAAGGGCCTGGGGTGTCTGGCTGGAGCGCGGGCAGGAGCGGGAGGTGTTGGGCTGGCGGGGACCTGGCCCGGGAGAGCGGCTGGCCACTCAGGCAGGGGCTCAGCAGAAGCTTGGGGTGGTGGCGGCACCTGGCCCGGCAGGTGTGTGCGGGTGCGTGAGATCAGGGCGCGGGGTGGGCCTGAAGTAGCAGTGGGTCTGAGGAGCAGCGGCGGAAGTGAGACTTCCGGGCGGGACATGTGACAGCCGGGCCTGGGACACAAGGAAAAGGTGGCGGGGAGCGGGGTCTGAGCCTGCAGGCTGGGGGGAGGGGCGGGGTGTGTGAGTGCGCTGTGGGGCGAGGAAGATGGTGGGAGAGGACCCCTTCGCGGTGGGGTGGAGGGTGAGCGCCCCAGACTGGTGTGCTGTGCGGGAAGGTGGTCGGGCTAAGCAATGGGTTGGGACCGGGGGCGGTGGGTAGGAGGCAGCTAAGAGGACGACAGAAACGGAGGGCGCCACAGGGGCTAGGCGGGGTCCGAATGGGGTGGGGGCATTCTACTGCCCCAGAGACATACATCACCTCTCATCGGGGTTAACCATCCAGTCTCAGGTGTGTGTGGCGGCGGGGGTGGGGGCAGCAGGGGTTGAGGTTGAAAGAGGCCGAAGGAGAGGTCCCGTATGATCCAGCAATCCCACTCCTGGGTGCGTACCCGGAAATGACGAAACAAGAGTTCAAAACGGCACAAGCACCTCCAAGTTCACCAAATAGCGGCACTATTTGCACTAGCCAAGACATGGAGAAAAACCCAAGTGCCCATCAACGGGTGGCTAGTACGAGAAGAGGTGGTATACATGTACTATGGTGTATGACTCAGCCGTTAGTAAAAAAGAATGCAATATTGCCATTTGCGGCGACAAGAATGCTCCCAGGGAAGATTACGCTTAGTGAAGCACGTCCGACAGAGAAGCCCAAAGATATGTGGAATCTCAAAAGTACTACCAACGAACCTATGGGTGCAAAACAGAGACAGACTCACAGGCCTAGAAAACACACTGATGGCTACCCGAGGAGAAAAGGAGGGGTGGAGGGATAAATTGGGAGCTCCATGAACAGATACACAGTACTTCCTATAAATGAGACAAACAACAAGGATTTACAGAATAACACAGGGAATGATATTCAGTATCCTGCAATAACGTATAATGGAAATCAATCTGAAACAATATTAGACATGGAAGACAGTATCCCCTTTGCTGTACACCTGAAACTAACTCAGTATTGTTAATCAACTCTTCTTCCTAAACCACGAGTACTAGTACTTAAAAGCAAGTAAGTAAAAAAAAAGTTTTAAAAAGAAAGAAAAAAGTAAGTAAGTAAATAAAAACAACGAACACAATAAATAGGAGAAACATGAGCCACCAGATGATCCAGCAATCCCCGTCGTGGGTACACGTCCGCCCAAGAGCAAAACTGTTGTTTGAAGAGATCCACGCACCCCCGTGTTTGTAGCAGCACTACGTGCCACAGCCAAGACGTAGAAAAAACCCATGTGCCCATCAACGGTCGGCTGGCAGGAAAAGCTGGGGTATATATGTACTGTGGAATATTACTCAGCCATTTCAGAAAATGAAATATTGCCATGTGCCACAATAAGGATGGTCCTAGAGGATATTCCACTTAGGGAAGTAAGTCTGACCGAGAAGCACAAAGATCCGTGGAATCTAAACCATAATAGAAAAGAACGATTGTGCAATAGAGAAACAGACTCACAGACATAGAAAACACACTGATGGTTACCCGAGGAGAAAGGGAGGGGTGGAGACATCAGTCAGGAGCGGCGATGAACAGATACACCGTAGTTCATATAAAAGACGTAGGCGACACGGATTTCCGGAATCACACGGGGAATGATATTCAATATCCTGTAGTAAGCTATAACGGAAAGCAACCTGAAACAATATGAGACACGGAAAACAGTATCCATGTTGCTGTGCACCTGAAACTAACTCAATCTTGTTAATCAATTTTTCTTCCAAAATTACAGCTACTAGTTCTTATAAGTAAATGAATAAATAACTATTAAATGCATAAATAAAAACAACACACTAAATAAATAGGTGAAATATGAGCTCTCATATGATCCAGCGACCCCCATCGTGGGTACACATCGGCAGAGGAGAGAAAGTGTCACTTGAAGAGATCCGTGCACCCTCGTGTCCACAGCAGCACTGCGGGCCACAGCCAAGACATGGACAAAACCCCAGTGCCCATCAACGCCGATGGCTGGCACAGGCAGACGTGGTGTGTACGTGCTGTGGAATATTACTCAGCCATACAAAAAGAGCGAGATATTGCCATTTGCACCAATAAGGAGGGACCCAGAGGATATTACACTTAGCGACGTAAGGCAGGCAGAGAAGCACAAAGAAATGTGGAATCTATACCGTACCACAAACGAATGTATGCGCCAAAGAGAAACAGACTCACAGACATAGGAAACACACTGTTCGTTACCCAAGGGAAAGTGCAGGGCAGGGAAAAATACGGAGCTGCGATGAACGGAGAGGAAATACTATATACATCAAGCACATAAGCAGCAAGCATTCACCGTACAGCACAGGGAAATGTATACATATGTCGTGATAAGGTATAGTGGAAAATAACCTGGGAAAGGACATGTAACTGAATCATCTTGCCGTACACCTGAATGTAACACAATGTTGTAAAGCAACCGCAACCGCACTGCTATGAAAAGGAGAAGAAGGCGAAGTGGGCAAAAGGAGGAGGCCAACGGCACAGAGGCAAGGGCAGGATCCTTGACAACGTAGGATTTGGAAAGGATCCGGGGAAAAGTGGGGAGATGGGGTGGGGTGGGGGTGTTTGTGGGAGTAGGCTGGAGGCTGAGGTGGTGGTGCTGGTGGTGCTGTCCCGAGGGCTGATGCCGTTGGTGGGAGCAGAGGTTCAGGGGAGGGCGTGGTGTTTGTCGTGCTGATGGTGCTGGTGGCAGTAGCGGTGGAGGAGCGGGCCGGTGTTGGAAACGTATTTCTGTGGAGGGTCAAACTCGAGTGCAGTCTGCGATGATTGTGTGGGCTTCTTTTGAACTCCTCGTGCAAGTGAACGCTTTGGGGACTCTCCAGGAAAATGGGATGGATCACTGCCAGAGGTGGCGACTCCCTTGCTCCTGGTTGTGCAAAGGTGAAGAGGTTGGGCTGTGCGGGTGCCAGTGTGGGGTGTTTCTTACAGTGAAGAGCGTGACACAGGCAGGGTCAGGGTAAGGAAGAGAACAAGGACAAGGAAGGGGTCTGGGCGTAAGAGTGGCTGAGCCCGCAAGGTGTCAGGTCCTGGAGGCCTGGCTCCCGGGTGTGTGTGGGGTGGGGGCGTCTGCGTGGGAAGGTCCGGGGCCTGAAGGTGCGGTGGTGAGCGAGCTGTTGGCAGGACCGGTGCCTTGATTGTGGCAGCGGGGAAGCCCAGCTCCGCTTTGGGGCTGCGGGAACCAAAAGGGGGCGCTGTGGCTGCATGGGCCGGGAATCGAACCCGGGCCTCCCGCGTGGCAGGCGAGAATTCTACCACTGAACCACCCATGCACTGATGGCCGCCGGCGCCCGCCGCGGCCCCAGCGGTGCTCGCCGCCAACCGCCGGATCCTGGTCACTGCTCGTCCCGTGGGCATGTGCTCCATTTGAGCAGGAGGCCGACGGGCCACCTGAACGAGAGGCTCCGGGCACGCTGGCGACCCCGGGGCGCGAGGCGGTCGCAAGCACCGAGGGACGGAGGGACGCGGGCGGGCTCGGCCCGCCCTGCGCTTTCTCTGCCGTCCACGGCCGCCGCGAGACCGTCGCTGTCGCCAGAGGAAGCCAGGAGCCGCACGGGCCTGGCCCGCGCCCGAATCTCAGTCAGGGCGGGCGAGGCGTGGCCGCTGCGGCTGAGCACCGACGTTCCTCTCAACCGCCGCCGCCGCCGCCGCCGCCGGGCCCCGACGCACAGTCCCTCTGGCGGCTGGCTTTCTTGCCGGTGCGGGGCGTACGAGGGCGGGCGGGGGCAGGGATCGGAGCTCGGGGCTGTGCAGGGACGGCGAGCGTGGGAGGTGGACCCCGGGCACCGCCGCCGCCGCCGCCGCCGCCGCCGAGCGGCGCTTAGGCCGAAAGAGCAAAGGTGTCTTAGCCTCGCTTCTGCGCTCTGCGCCCACCCCTCCCGCGGTGTCCCGCTCTGCTACGTTGGTTGTGAGGAGAAGCACTTTGGCAGACTGGCTGCTGGCTCGCGGACAGCCCGGTGACGGAGGGAGCGACCCAGGGTGTGGCTGGGTGCTGCCGGAGCCGCGGCTTCCCCGAGGGACTTGCGCTGGGGCGCCGAGGCGGCTGACTCGTGCTGGGGGCCGGACGTGTGTGGTGGGTGACAGGGCATCCAGGGCTTCCGCTCACTACTCACTGGAGCACCGTTCCTGGGAGCGACTCGTGCACCAGGCCCCGTGCAGGGAGGGCCCCCTGTTGGCTGGCCAGCAGGCAGGCAGGCAAGCAGGTGTGGTCCGGCCAGGGCCCCAAGGCGAAAAAGCAGCGAGGGGCACGCACCACAGGCCGGCAAGGTGGTGTCGGCGGCCACCTCGGTGTGGCTGTGGAGGAAATGGAACGGGCAGGCGGGCCGTTGGGGCTGACGGGAAGGACAGGATGTTGGAAAGACGGAGAGCTGCTGGTGGCGGAAGTGGAAGAAGGGCTGTGAGAGCGAGTCCGCTGTTCACCAGGCAGAAGTCGGAGGGTGGGCGAGGCGTGGAGGGCTTTCCACACGCGGCCGTTGTGCGTGTGGCGGTGGGGGCGGGGGGGAGCGGGAGTGGGAGGGAGGGACGCAGGCAGGCAGGCAGGCAGACAGGCAGGCAGGAAAGACCAGCAGCAGCAGCAGCAGCAGCAGCAGCAGCCGCAAGCAGGGGAGGAAAGATGTGCTGCGAAGGACTGAAGGTTTTCCAGGTGTGGGTGCAGGAAGGAGGGGGCATAGGAACCGGCGGGGAGGGCGTTTGTCCGGAAAGCCCGTCGCCGGAGGTTTCGTAGCGGGCCGTTTCTGCCAGGCCCCTGGCCGCGGCTGAGAAGGTCCCGCGTCTGAGAGGCGTGGATGTCCGGGCCGGAGTTTGGAGAGGCCGCAAGAGTGCACGGCGCGACGGACTGGAAGGCAGTAAAGCGCTGCCATGGGGGGGCCGGGTGCTTTTGTCGGGCGGGCCAAAAGGCTGGCTTGTCAGGAGTGGGATTCGAACCCACGCCTCCAGGGGAGACTGCGACCTGAACGCAGCGCCTTAGACCGCTCGGCCATCCTGACGGCGGGGCTGGGCGTGCGCGTGGCCGCTCGGCTGGCTGGGACCGGACGCGACGCGAACCCCGGTGCCCTTGGCGGGACGCGGTGCTCCGCGCCAGGCGCGCGGCCGTGTGGCTGAGCGACGGAGCGGGCGCGCGGCGGCCGACGGGGAGCAAGGCCAGACGACGCGCCTGGCTCCGCCGCGGTGGCGCCCTCGCCCGCCGCTGGCCCCGGACGCAGCCGGGCCGCGTCGGGCCAGCCCCTGCCGCCGGCCCCCCACCCGCGCCTCTCCTCGCCGGCCAAGGCCCGGCGCGCGCACCGCCCCTCCTCGCAGCCTTGCTTTCGGTCTCGGGCCGGGCCCCTCCTCCCGGCGCCATCGCCGCGTTGGAGGCAACAGGCAGCGCGCGCTCGGAGTTTTCAGCGCCACGCGGGTCCGAGTCCCTGTCGGGGTCGGGGGCTGCTGCTCTGGAGGACGCGCTTGGTGTGGCATTGGGTCGGGTCGGGCACGCGCCGGCCGCCCGTAGCGGGCAGGGGGCCGGAGGGCAGGGGGCCGGAGGGCAGGGGGAGGCGTCGGCAGGCAGCCCGAGAGCGGGCGTGTGCGGGGGTGGTCGCCGCCGTCCTCGTTAGTATAGTGGTGAGTATCCCCGCCTGTCACGCGGGAGACCGGGGTTCGATTCCCCGACGGGGAGGCAACACGCCCTCTTTTGGTGGCTGGCGCCGCTCTCTGTCCTGCCGCCTGGCTCCCAAGGGCCCTTCTTCTCGTCCCTCCGCCCTCCAGCGAAGCGCAGGGCGCCAGCGCGTGCCCAGCCTGCCCACCCTCGACCCCCTCCAGCCCTCCAGCCCTTCCGCCTCGCCGGGCGCTCCGTCGCCACGGCCGAGCGACGGCCTCCTCTGGACCCCACAAGCGCCCGAGGACACTGCGGCCCGCCCAAAGTGGCTGTGTCAGTAGGCTCCTTGCGTGGCGACGCACAGCTGCGCAACTATGCACAGCGGCCTGGACGGGTGGGAGGCGGATGAGTGCCGTCCCCTGTCGGTGCGGGAAGTGGCCTGGCCCAGCGCCCGGTGGAGAAGGGCTTTGGCGAGCCGGGGACTGGCAGACGCGTGCCCCGGGGGCGGGGGCGCGCCGCGGCGTGGAGCCGAGGGACCTGGAGCAGCAAGGCAGCGAGAGCGCCCCCCTGAGGCGGTCGGGCGGGTGGCCTGGTGCAGCTTCGTAGGGCTGGCGCGGGTGGGGCGCCGGGGGGCCTTGGTGGCGCCCGTGACATCACAGAGCTGCCGGCCGGCGGGGCGTCGGGGCAGGGCTGCTCCAAGCGGCGGCTTCGGCGGCGGAGGCTGAGAAGGAGGGGGAGGACGAGGAAGAGAAAGGGGAGTAGGAGGAGGGAGAGAAGGAAGAGGAGTCGAGGAGGAGGAGGGGGAGGGGGAGGAGGAGCAAGAGGAGGGGGAAGAGGGCGAGGGGGAGGAGGAGGCGACGAAAGTGCGCTCGGGCGAGCCCGGTGCCGGCGTCTCGGGGCGGCCCGGTCCGTGCAGCGTTGGTGGTATAGTGGTGAGCATAGCTGCCTTCCAAGCAGTTGACCCGGGTTCGATTCCCGGCCAACGCAGCGGGCTGACCTTTTGCCGAGCTCCGCGGGGGGCCTGTGAGGGAGAGCTGGGAGCAGGGAGCTAGCTGGCCCCAGCGGCTTTTCTTGTGTGTGCGGGAAGCAGGCACGCAGTGTTCTGAGGGTGCTGCAAGCAGGCAGGGCGGGAGGACACGTGGATTGCCAGCGACGGCGCGTGGCTGGACTTGGAAAGGCCGCGTCTTGGCGCCAAGGTGGCGCCGAGCGGGTGCTACGGGTCCAGCAGGAGCACGGCTAGAGCCCGACGCTCCCTGGTGGTCTAGTGGTTAGGATTCGGCGCTCTCACCGCCGCGGCCCGGGTTCGATTCCCGGTCAGGGAAGCCTTTCTTCTTCCTCTCAACCTCCCACCGTCCACATGGCACTTTTAGGCCACGCTTGCTCCGCGGCCTCGGCGCCCCGGGACCACAGTCACCCGGCGCCCTGCACCTCCAGCCCAAGCCCTGCCACGCAACCTCCACCCTCCCTCCCCGGCCAAGCCTTTTGGCCGCACTGGCGCGCGCCCTCGCGAGGCCTCCGACGGCCCGTGTCTTCCTTTTCGGACGCTTGCCTCAGCCCCAACACGAGTGGCCGGGGCAGCGCCTCTCCCCGCCGTGGCTGTGGCCACGAGCAAACGCGCCCGCCCGTGTTTGGACTCTCCAGCAGCACCGCTTCTCCCCCACGGCGACGTCGGCGGCGGCGCCGACGGCGAGGGCGGTGTCACACGCGGTGCCTTCCGACAGCGCCGGATCTCCCGTGGAAAGGAGCACCGGAGGGCAGACGGGTGCTTCGCACCACCGCAGCAGGTTTCCTGAACGCCTTGCCGGTGCCTTGGGGGTGGCTGACAGTGTGGGATGACGGTGTTTGTGGCCGTGGTCGGTGGCCACCCCACGCCGGTTAGGGAACGGAGCAGGACGACCCCATGGAGAGAGGGCGGCGGCGGGCCGCGTGCCGTGCCGGGAGGTGCGAGGAAGGGCCTGGGGTGTCTGGCTGGAGCGCGGGCAGGAGCGGGAGGTGTT
Organism: Kogia breviceps; assembly: GCF_026419965.1. Classification (NCBI taxonomy): domain Eukaryota; kingdom Metazoa; phylum Chordata; class Mammalia; order Artiodactyla; family Physeteridae; genus Kogia; species Kogia breviceps. Next base: position 90,963,103 of record NC_081310.1, on the reverse strand, counting down.
GGGCTGGCGGGGACCTGGCCCGGGAGAGCGGCTGGCCACTCAGGCAGGGGCTCAGCAGAAGCTTGGGGTGGTGGCGGCACCTGGCCCGGCAGGTGTGTGCGGGTGCGTGAGATCAGGGCGCGGGGTGGGCCTGAAGTAGCAGTGGGTCTGAGGAGCAGCGGCGGAAGTGAGACTTCCGGGCGGGACATGTGACAGCCGGGCCTGGGACACAAGGAAAAGGTGGCGGGGAGCGGGGTCTGAGCCTGCAGGCTGGGGGGAGGGGCGGGGTGTGTGAGTGCGCTGTGGGGCGAGGAAGATGGTGGGAGAGGACCCCTTCGCGGTGGGGTGGAGGGTGAGCGCCCCAGACTGGTGTGCTGTGCGGGAAGGTGGTCGGGCTAAGCAATGGGTTGGGACCGGGGGCGGTGGGTAGGAGGCAGCTAAGAGGACGACAGAAACGGAGGGCGCCACAGGGGCTAGGCGGGGTCCGAATGGGGTGGGGGCATTCTACTGCCCCAGAGACATACATCACCTCTCATCGGGGTTAACCATCCAGTCTCAGGTGTGTGTGGCGGCGGGGGTGGGGGCAGCAGGGGTTGAGGTTGAAAGAGGCCGAAGGAGAGGTCCCGTATGATCCAGCAATCCCACTCCTGGGTGCGTACCCGGAAATGACGAAACAAGAGTTCAAAACGGCACAAGCACCTCCAAGTTCACCAAATAGCGGCACTATTTGCACTAGCCAAGACATGGAGAAAAACCCAAGTGCCCATCAACGGGTGGCTAGTACGAGAAGAGGTGGTATACATGTACTATGGTGTATGACTCAGCCGTTAGTAAAAAAGAATGCAATATTGCCATTTGCGGCGACAAGAATGCTCCCAGGGAAGATTACGCTTAGTGAAGCACGTCCGACAGAGAAGCCCAAAGATATGTGGAATCTCAAAAGTACTACCAACGAACCTATGGGTGCAAAACAGAGACAGACTCACAGGCCTAGAAAACACACTGATGGCTACCCGAGGAGAAAAGGAGGGGTGGAGGGATAAATTGGGAGCTCCATGAACAGATACACAGTACTTCCTATAAATGAGACAAACAACAAGGATTTACAGAATAACACAGGGAATGATATTCAGTATCCTGCAATAACGTATAATGGAAATCAATCTGAAACAATATTAGACATGGAAGACAGTATCCCCTTTGCTGTACACCTGAAACTAACTCAGTATTGTTAATCAACTCTTCTTCCTAAACCACGAGTACTAGTACTTAAAAGCAAGTAAGTAAAAAAAAAGTTTTAAAAAGAAAGAAAAAAGTAAGTAAGTAAATAAAAACAACGAACACAATAAATAGGAGAAACATGAGCCACCAGATGATCCAGCAATCCCCATCGTGGGTACACGTCCGCCCAAGAGCAAAACTGTTGTTTGAAGAGATCCACGCACCCCCGTGTTTGTAGCAGCACTACGTGCCACAGCCAAGACGTAGAAAAAACCCATGTGCCCATCAACGGTCGGCTGGCAGGAAAAGCTGGGGTATATATGTACTGTGGAATATTACTCAGCCATTTCAGAAAATGAAATATTGCCATGTGCCACAATAAGGATGGTCCTAGAGGATATTCCACTTAGGGAAGTAAGTCTGACCGAGAAGCACAAAGATCCGTGGAATCTAAACCATAATAGAAAAGAACGATTGTGCAATAGAGAAACAGACTCACAGACATAGAAAACACACTGATGGTTACCCGAGGAGAAAGGGAGGGGTGGAGACATCAGTCAGGAGCGGCGATGAACAGATACACCGTAGTTCATATAAAAGACGTAGGCGACACGGATTTCCGGAATCACACGGGGAATGATATTCAATATCCTGTAGTAAGCTATAACGGAAAGCAACCTGAAACAATATGAGACACGGAAAACAGTATCCATGTTGCTGTGCACCTGAAACTAACTCAATCTTGTTAATCAATTTTTCTTCCAAAATTACAGCTACTAGTTCTTATAAGTAAATGAATAAATAACTATTAAATGCATAAATAAAAACAACACACTAAATAAATAGGTGAAATATGAGCTCTCATATGATCCAGCGACCCCCATCGTGGGTACACATCGGCAGAGGAGAGAAAGTGTCACTTGAAGAGATCCGTGCACCCTCGTGTCCACAGCAGCACTGCGGGCCACAGCCAAGACATGGACAAAACCCCAGTGCCCATCAACGCCGATGGCTGGCACAGGCAGACGTGGTGTGTACGTGCTGTGGAATATTACTCAGCCATACAAAAAGAGCGAGATATTGCCATTTGCACCAATAAGGAGGGACCCAGAGGATATTACACTTAGCGACGTAAGGCAGGCAGAGAAGCACAAAGAAATGTGGAATCTATACCGTACCACAAACGAATGTATGCGCCAAAGAGAAACAGACTCACAGACATAGGAAACACACTGTTCGTTACCCAAGGGGAAAGTGCAGGGCAGGGAAAAATACGGAGCTGCGATGAACGGAGAGGAAATACTATATACATCAAGCACATAAGCAGCAAGCATTCACCGTACAGCACAGGGAAATGTATACATATGTCGTGATAAGGTATAGTGGAAAATAACCTGGGAAAGGACATGTAACTGAATCATCTTGCCGTACACCTGAATGTAACACAATGTTGTAAAGCAACCGCAACCGCACTGCTATGAAAAGGAGAAGAAGGCGAAGTGGGCAAAAGGAGGAGGCCAACGGCACAGAGGCAAGGGCAGGATCCTTGACAACGTAGGATTTGGAAAGGATCCGGGGAAAAGTGGGGAGATGGGGTGGGGTGGGGGTGTTTGTGGGAGTAGGCTGGAGGCTGAGGTGGTGGTGCTGGTGGTGCTGTCCCGAGGGCTGATGCCGTTGGTGGGAGCAGAGGTTCAGGGGAGGGCGTGGTGTTTGTCGTGCTGATGGTGCTGGTGGCAGTAGCGGTGGAGGAGCGGGCCGGTGTTGGAAACGTATTTCTGTGGAGGGTCAAACTCGAGTGCAGTCTGCGATGATTGTGTGGGCTTCTTTTGAACTCCTCGTGCAAGTGAACGCTTTGGGGACTCTCCAGGAAAATGGGATGGATCACTGCCAGAGGTGGCGACTCCCTTGCTCCTGGTTGTGCAAAGGTGAAGAGGTTGGGCTGTGCGGGTGCCAGTGTGGGGTGTTTCTTACAGTGAAGAGCGTGACACAGGCGGGGTCAGGGTAAGGAAGAGAACAAGGACAAGGAAGGGGTCTGGGCGTAAGAGTGGCTGAGCCCGCAAGGTGTCAGGTCCTGGAGGCCTGGCTCCCGGGTGTGTGTGGGGTGGGGGCGTCTGCGTGGGAAGGTCCGGGGCCTGAAGGTGCGGTGGTGAGCGAGCTGTTGGCAGGACCGGTGCCTTGATTGTGGCAGCGGGGAAGCCCAGCTCCGCTTTGGGGCTGCGGGAACCAAAAGGGGGCGCTGTGGCTGCATGGGCCGGGAATCGAACCCGGGCCTCCCGCGTGGCAGGCGAGAATTCTACCACTGAACCACCCATGCACTGATGGCCGCCGGCGCCCGCCGCGGCCCCAGCGGTGCTCGCCGCCAACCGCCGGATCCTGGTCACTGCTCGTCCCGTGGGCATGTGCTCCATTTGAGCAGGAGGCCGACGGGCCACCTGAACGAGAGGCTCCGGGCACGCTGGCGACCCCGGGGCGCGAGGCGGTCGCAAGCACCGAGGGACGGAGGGACGCGGGCGGGCTCGGCCCGCCCTGCGCTTTCTCTGCCGTCCACGGCCGCCGCGAGACCGTCGCTGTCGCCAGAGGAAGCCAGGAGCCGCACGGGCCTGGCCCGCGCCCGAATCTCAGTCAGGGCGGGCGAGGCGTGGCCGCTGCGGCTGAGCACCGACGTTCCTCTCAACCGCCGCCGCCGCCGCCGCCGCCGGGCCCCGACGCACAGTCCCTCTGGCGGCTGGCTTTCTTGCCGGTGCGGGGCGTACGAGGGCGGGCGGGGGCAGGGATCGGAGCTCGGGGCTGTGCAGGGACGGCGAGCGTGGGAGGTGGACCCCGGGCACCGCCGCCGCCGCCGCCGCCGCCGCCGAGCGGCGCTTAGGCCGAAAGAGCAAAGGTGTCTTAGCCTCGCTTCTGCGCTCTGCGCCCACCCCTCCCGCGGTGTCCCGCTCTGCTACGTTGGTTGTGAGGAGAAGCACTTTGGCAGACTGGCTGCTGGCTCGCGGACAGCCCGGTGACGGAGGGAGCGACCCAGGGTGTGGCTGGGTGCTGCCGGAGCCGCGGCTTCCCCGAGGGACTTGCGCTGGGGCGCCGAGGCGGCTGACTCGTGCTGGGGGCCGGACGTGTGTGGTGGGTGACAGGGCATCCAGGGCTTCCGCTCACTACTCACTGGAGCACCGTTCCTGGGAGCGACTCGTGCACCAGGCCCCGTGCAGGGAGGGCCCCCTGTTGGCTGGCCAGCAGGCAGGCAGGCAAGCAGGTGTGGTCCGGCCAGGGCCCCAAGGCGAAAAAGCAGCGAGGGGCACGCACCACAGGCCGGCAAGGTGGTGTCGGCGGCCACCTCGGTGTGGCTGTGGAGGAAATGGAACGGGCAGGCGGGCCGTTGGGGCTGACGGGAAGGACAGGATGTTGGAAAGACGGAGAGCTGCTGGTGGCGGAAGTGGAAGAAGGGCTGTGAGAGCGAGTCCGCTGTTCACCAGGCAGAAGTCGGAGGGTGGGCGAGGCGTGGAGGGCTTTCCACACGCGGCCGTTGTGCGTGTGGCGGTGGGGGCGGGGGGGAGCGGGAGTGGGAGGGAGGGACGCAGGCAGGCAGGCAGGCAGACAGGCAGGCAGGAAAGACCAGCAGCAGCAGCAGCAGCAGCAGCAGCAGCCGCAAGCAGGGGAGGAAAGATGTGCTGCGAAGGACTGAAGGTTTTCCAGGTGTGGGTGCAGGAAGGAGGGGGCATAGGAACCGGCGGGGAGGGCGTTTGTCCGGAAAGCCCGTCGCCGGAGGTTTCGTAGCGGGCCGTTTCTGCCAGGCCCCTGGCCGCGGCTGAGAAGGTCCCGCGTCTGAGAGGCGTGGATGTCCGGGCCGGAGTTTGGAGAGGCCGCAAGAGTGCACGGCGCGACGGACTGGAAGGCAGTAAAGCGCTGCCATGGGGGGGCCGGGTGCTTTTGTCGGGCGGGCCAAAAGGCTGGCTTGTCAGGAGTGGGATTCGAACCCACGCCTCCAGGGGAGACTGCGACCTGAACGCAGCGCCTTAGACCGCTCGGCCATCCTGACGGCGGGGCTGGGCGTGCGCGTGGCCGCTCGGCTGGCTGGGACCGGACGCGACGCGAACCCCGGTGCCCTTGGCGGGACGCGGTGCTCCGCGCCAGGCGCGCGGCCGTGTGGCTGAGCGACGGAGCGGGCGCGCGGCGGCCGACGGGGAGCAAGGCCAGACGACGCGCCTGGCTCCGCCGCGGTGGCGCCCTCGCCCGCCGCTGGCCCCGGACGCAGCCGGGCCGCGTCGGGCCAGCCCCTGCCGCCGGCCCCCCACCCGCGCCTCTCCTCGCCGGCCAAGGCCCGGCGCGCGCACCGCCCCTCCTCGCAGCCTTGCTTTCGGTCTCGGGCCGGGCCCCTCCTCCCGGCGCCATCGCCGCGTTGGAGGCAACAGGCAGCGCGCGCTCGGAGTTTTCAGCGCCACGGGGGTCCGAGTCCCTGTCGGGGTCGGGGGCTGCTGCTCTGGAGGACGCGCTTGGTGTGGCATTGGGTCGGGTCGGGCACGCGCCGGCCGCCCGTAGCGGGCAGGGGGCCGGAGGGCAGGGGGCCGGAGGGCAGGGGGAGGCGTCGGCAGGCAGCCCGAGAGCGGGCGTGTGCGGGGGTGGTCGCCGCCGTCCTCGTTAGTATAGTGGTGAGTATCCCCGCCTGTCACGCGGGAGACCGGGGTTCGATTCCCCGACGGGGAGGCAACACGCCCTCTTTTGGTGGCTGGCGCCGCTCTCTGTCCTGCCGCCTGGCTCCCAAGGGCCCTTCTTCTCGTCCCTCCGCCCTCCAGCGAAGCGCAGGGCGCCAGCGCGTGCCCAGCCTGCCCACCCTCGACCCCCTCCAGCCCTCCAGCCCTTCCGCCTCGCCGGGCGCTCCGTCGCCACGGCCGAGCGACGGCCTCCTCTGGACCCCACAAGCGCCCGAGGACACTGCGGCCCGCCCAAAGTGGCTGTGTCAGTAGGCTCCTTGCGTGGCGACGCACAGCTGCGCAACTATGCACAGCGGCCTGGACGGGTGGGAGGCGGATGAGTGCCGTCCCCTGTCGGTGCGGGAAGTGGCCTGGCCCAGCGCCCGGTGGAGAAGGGCTTTGGCGAGCCGGGGACTGGCAGACGCGTGCCCCGGGGGCGGGGGCGCGCCGCGGCGTGGAGCCGAGGGACCTGGAGCAGCAAGGCAGCGAGAGCGCCCCCCTGAGGCGGTCGGGCGGGTGGCCTGGTGCAGCTTCGTAGGGCTGGCGCGGGTGGGGCGCCGGGGGGCCTTGGTGGCGCCCGTGACATCACAGAGCTGCCGGCCGGCGGGGCGTCGGGGCAGGGCTGCTCCAAGCGGCGGCTTCGGCGGCGGAGGCTGAGAAGGAGGGGGAGGACGAGGAAGAGAAAGGGGAGTAGGAGGAGGGAGAGAAGGAAGAGGAGTCGAGGAGGAGGAGGGGGAGGGGGAGGAGGAGCAAGAGGAGGGGGAAGAGGGCGAGGGGGAGGAGGAGGCGACGAAAGTGCGCTCGGGCGAGCCCGGTGCCGGCGTCTCGGGGCGGCCCGGTCCGTGCAGCGTTGGTGGTATAGTGGTGAGCATAGCTGCCTTCCAAGCAGTTGACCCGGGTTCGATTCCCGGCCAACGCAGCGGGCTGACCTTTTGCCGAGCTCCGCGGGGGGCCTGTGAGGGAGAGCTGGGAGCAGGGAGCTAGCTGGCCCCAGCGGCTTTTCTTGTGTGTGCGGGAAGCAGGCACGCAGTGTTCTGAGGGTGCTGCAAGCAGGCAGGGCGGGAGGACACGTGGATTGCCAGCGACGGCGCGTGGCTGGACTTGGAAAGGCCGCGTCTTGGCGCCAAGGTGGCGCCGAGCGGGTGCTACGGGTCCAGCAGGAGCACGGCTAGAGCCCGACGCTCCCTGGTGGTCTAGTGGTTAGGATTCGGCGCTCTCACCGCCGCGGCCCGGGTTCGATTCCCGGTCAGGGAAGCCTTTCTTCTTCCTCTCAACCTCCCACCGTCCACATGGCACTTTTAGGCCACGCTTGCTCCGCGGCCTCGGCGCCCCGGGACCACAGCCACCCGGCGCCCTGCACCTCCAGCCCAAGCCCTGCCACGCAACCTCCACCCTCCCTCCCCGGCCAAGCCTTTTGGCCGCACTGGCGCGCGCCCTCGCGAGGCCTCCGACGGCCCGTGTCTTCCTTTTCGGACGCTTGCCTCAGCCCCAACACGAGTGGCCGGGGCAGCGCCTCTCCCCGCCGTGGCTGTGGCCACGAGCAAACGCGCCCGCCCGTGTTTGGACTCTCCAGCAGCACCGCTTCTCCCCCACGGCGACGTCGGCGGCGGCGCCGACGGCGAGGGCGGTGTCACACGCGGTGCCTTCCGACAGCGCCGGATCTCCCGTGGAAAGGAGCACCGGAGGGCAGACGGGTGCTTCGCACCACCGCAGCAGGTTTCCTGAACGCCTTGCCGGTGCCTTGGGGGTGGCTGACAGTGTGGGATGACGGTGTTTGTGGCCGTGGTCGGTGGCCACCCCACGCCGGTTAGGGAACGGAGCAGGACGACCCCATGGAGAGAGGGCGGCGGCGGGCCGCGTGCCGTGCCGGGAGGTGCGAGGAAGGGCCTGGGGTGTCTGGCTGGAGCGCGGGCAGGAGCGGGAGGTGTTGGGCTGGCGGGGACCTGGCCCGGGAGAGCGGCTGGCCACTCAGGCAGGGGCTCAGCAGAAGCTTGGGGTGGTGGCGGCACCTGGCCCGGCAGGTGTGTGCGGGTGCGTGAGATCAGGGCGCGGGGTGGGCCTGAAGTAGCAGTGGGTCTGAGGAGCAGCGGCGGAAGTGAGACTTCCGGGCGGGACATGTGACAGCCGGGCCTGGGACACAAGGAAAAGGTGGCGGGGAGCGGGGTCTGAGCCTGCAGGCTGGGGGGAGGGGCGGGGTGTGTGAGTGCGCTGTGGGGCGAGGAAGATGGTGGGAGAGGACCCCTTCGCGGTGGGGTGGAGGGTGAGCGCCCCAGACTGGTGTGCTGTGCGGGAAGGTGGTCGGGCTAAGCAATGGGTTGGGACCGGGGGCGGTGGGTAGGAGGCAGCTAAGAGGACGACAGAAACGGAGGGCGCCACAGGGGCTAGGCGGGGTCCGAATGGGGTGGGGGCATTCTACTGCCCCAGAGACATACATCACCTCTCATCGGGGGTAACCATCCAGTCTCAGGTGTGTGTGGCGGCGGGGGTGGGGGCAGCAGGGGTTGAGGTTGAAAGAGGCCGAAGGAGAGGTCCCGTATGATCCAGCAATCCCACTCCTGGGTGCGTACCCGGAAATGACGAAACAAGAGTTCAAAACGGCACAAGCACCTCCAAGTTCACCAAATAGCGGCACTATTTGCACTAGCCAAGACATGGAGAAAAACCCAAGTGCCCATCAACGGGTGGCTAGTACGAGAAGAGGTGGTATACATGTACTATGGTGTATGACTCAGCCGTTAGTAAAAAAGAATGCAATATTGCCATTTGCGGCGACAAGAATGCTCCCAGGGAAGATTACGCTTAGTGAAGCACGTCCGACAGAGAAGCCCAAAGATATGTGGAATCTCAAAAGTACTACCAACGAACCTATGGGTGCAAAACAGAGACAGACTCACAGGCCTAGAAAACACACTGATGGCTACCCGAGGAGAAAAGGAGGGGTGGAGGGATAAATTGGGAGCTCCATGAACAGATACACAGTACTTCCTATAAATGAGACAAACAACAAGGATTTACAGAATAACACAGGGAATGATATTCAGTATCCTGCAATAACGTATAATGGAAATCAATCTGAAACAATATTAGACATGGAAGACAGTATCCCCTTTGCTGTACACCTGAAACTAACTCAGTATTGTTAATCAACTCTTCTTCCTAAACCACGAGTACTAGTACTTAAAAGCAAGTAAGTAAAAAAAAAGTTTTAAAAAGAAAGAAAAAAGTAAGTAAGTAAATAAAAACAACGAACACAATAAATAGGAGAAACATGAGCCACCAGATGATCCAGCAATCCCCGTCGTGGGTACACGTCCGCCCAAGAGCAAAACTGTTGTTTGAAGAGATCCACGCACCCCCGTGTTTGTAGCAGCACTACGTGCCACAGCCAAGACGTAGAAAAAACCCATGTGCCCATCAACGGTCGGCTGGCAGGAAAAGCTGGGGTATATATGTACTGTGGAATATTACTCAGCCATTTCAGAAAATGAAATATTGCCATGTGCCACAATAAGGATGGTCCTAGAGGATATTCCACTTAGGGAAGTAAGTCTGACCGAGAAGCACAAAGATCCGTGGAATCTAAACCATAATAGAAAAGAACGATTGTGCAATAGAGAAACAGACTCACAGACATAGAAAACACACTGATGGTTACCCGAGGAGAAAGGGAGGGGTGGAGACATCAGTCAGGAGCGGCGATGAACAGATACACCGTAGTTCATATAAAAGACGTAGGCGACACGGATTTCCGGAATCACACGGGGAATGATATTCAATATCCTGTAGTAAGCTATAACGGAAAGCAACCTGAAACAATATGAGACACGGAAAACAGTATCCATGTTGCTGTGCACCTGAAACTAACTCAATCTTGTTAATCAATTTTTCTTCCAAAATTACAGCTACTAGTTCTTATAAGTAAATGAATAAATAACTATTAAATGCATAAATAAAAACAACACACTAAATAAATAGGTGAAATATGAGCTCTCATATGATCCAGCGACCCCCATCGTGGGTACACATCGGCAGAGGAGAGAAAGTGTCACTTGAAGAGATCCGTGCACCCTCGTGTCCACAGCAGCACTGCGGGCCACAGCCAAGACATGGACAAAACCCCAGTGCCCATCAACGCCGATGGCTGGCACAGGCAGACGTGGTGTGTACGTGCTGTGGAATATTACTCAGCCATACAAAAAGAGCGAGATATTGCCATTTGCACCAATAAGGAGGGACCCAGAGGATATTACACTTAGCGACGTAAGGCAGGCAGAGAAGCACAAAGAAATGTGGAATCTATACCGTACCACAAACGAATGTATGCGCCAAAGAGAAACAGACTCACAGACATAGGAAACACACTGTTCGTTACCCAAGGGGAAAGTGCAGGGCAGGGAAAAATACGGAGCTGCGATGAACGGAGAGGAAATACTATATACATCAAGCACATAAGCAGCAAGCATTCACCGTACAGCACAGGGAAATGTATACATATGTCGTGATAAGGTATAGTGGAAAATAACCTGGGAAAGGACATGTAACTGAATCATCTTGCCGTACACCTGAATGTAACACAATGTTGTAAAGCAACCGCAACCGCACTGCTATGAAAAGGAGAAGAAGGCGAAGTGGGCAAAAGGAGGAGGCCAACGGCACAGAGGCAAGGGCAGGATCCTTGACAACGTAGGATTTGGAAAGGATCCGGGGAAAAGTGGGGAGATGGGGTGGGGTGGGGGTGTTTGTGGGAGTAGGCTGGAGGCTGAGGTGGTGGTGCTGGTGGTGCTGTCCCGAGGGCTGATGCCGTTGGTGGGAGCAGAGGTTCAGGGGAGGGCGTGGTGTTTGTCGTGCTGATGGTGCTGGTGGCAGTAGCGGTGGAGGAGCGGGCCGGTGTTGGAAACGTATTTCTGTGGAGGGTCAAACTCGAGTGCAGTCTGCGATGATTGTGTGGGCTTCTTTTGAACTCCTCGTGCAAGTGAACGCTTTGGGGACTCTCCAGGAAAATGGGATGGATCACTGCCAGAGGTGGCGACTCCCTTGCTCCTGGTTGTGCAAAGGTGAAGAGGTTGGGCTGTGCGGGTGCCAGTGTGGGGTGTTTCTTACAGTGAAGAGCGTGACACAGGCAGGGTCAGGGTAAGGAAGAGAACAAGGACAAGGAAGGGGTCTGGGCGTAAGAGTGGCTGAGCCCGCAAGGTGTCAGGTCCTGGAGGCCTGGCTCCCGGGTGTGTGTGGGGTGGGGGCGTCTGCGTGGGAAGGTCCGGGGCCTGAAGGTGCGGTGGTGAGCGAGCTGTTGGCAGGACCGGTGCCTTGATTGTGGCAGCGGGGAAGCCCAGCTCCGCTTTGGGGCTGCGGGAACCAAAAGGGGGCGCTGTGGCTGCATGGGCCGGGAATCGAACCCGGGCCTCCCGCGTGGCAGGCGAGAATTCTACCACTGAACCACCCATGCACTGATGGCCGCCGGCGCCCGCCGCGGCCCCAGCGGTGCTCGCCGCCAACCGCCGGATCCTGGTCACTGCTCGTCCCGTGGGCATGTGCTCCATTTGAGCAGGAGGCCGACGGGCCACCTGAACGAGAGGCTCCGGGCACGCTGGCGACCCCGGGGCGCGAGGCGGTCGCAAGCACCGAGGGACGGAGGGACGCGGGCGGGCTCGGCCCGCCCTGCGCTTTCTCTGCCGTCCACGGCCGCCGCGAGACCGTCGCTGTCGCCAGAGGAAGCCAGGAGCCGCACGGGCCTGGCCCGCGCCCGAATCTCAGTCAGGGCGGGCGAGGCGTGGCCGCTGCGGCTGAGCACCGACGTTCCTCTCAACCGCCGCCGCCGCCGCCGCCGCCGGGCCCCGACGCACAGTCCCTCTGGCGGCTGGCTTTCTTGCCGGTGCGGGGCGTACGAGGGCGGGCGGGGGCAGGGATCGGAGCTCGGGGCTGTGCAGGGACGGCGAGCGTGGGAGGTGGACCCCGGGCACCGCCGCCGCCGCCGCCGCCGCCGCCGAGCGGCGCTTAGGCCGAAAGAGCAAAGGTGTCTTAGCCTCGCTTCTGCGCTCTGCGCCCACCCCTCCCGCGGTGTCCCGCTCTGCTACGTTGGTTGTGAGGAGAAGCACTTTGGCAGACTGGCTGCTGGCTCGCGGACAGCCCGGTGACGGAGGGAGCGACCCAGGGTGTGGCTGGGTGCTGCCGGAGCCGCGGCTTCCCCGAGGGACTTGCGCTGGGGCGCCGAGGCGGCTGACTCGTGCTGGGGGCCGGACGTGTGTGGTGGGTGACAGGGCATCCAGGGCTTCCGCTCACTACTCACTGGAGCACCGTTCCTGGGAGCGACTCGTGCACCAGGCCCCGTGCAGGGAGGGCCCCCTGTTGGCTGGCCAGCAGGCAGGCAGGCAAGCAGGTGTGGTCCGGCCAGGGCCCCAAGGCGAAAAAGCAGCGAGGGGCACGCACCACAGGCCGGCAAGGTGGTGTCGGCGGCCACCTCGGTGTGGCTGTGGAGGAAATGGAACGGGCAGGCGGGCCGTTGGGGCTGACGGGAAGGACAGGATGTTGGAAAGACGGAGAGCTGCTGGTGGCGGAAGTGGAAGAAGGGCTGTGAGAGCGAGTCCGCTGTTCACCAGGCAGAAGTCGGAGGGTGGGCGAGGCGTGGAGGGCTTTCCACACGCGGCCGTTGTGCGTGTGGCGGTGGGGGCGGGGGGGAGCGGGAGTGGGAGGGAGGGACGCAGGCAGGCAGGCAGACAGGCAGGCAGGCAGGAAAGACCAGCAGCAGCAGCAGCAGCAGCAGCAGCAGCCGCAAGCAGGGGAGGAAAGATGTGCTGCGAAGGACTGAAGGTTTTCCAGGTGTGGGTGCAGGAAGGAGGGGGCATAGGAACCGGCGGGGAGGGCGTTTGTCCGGAAAGCCCGTCGCCGGAGGTTTCGTAGCGGGCCGTTTCTGCCAGGCCCCTGGCCGCGGCTGAGAAGGTCCCGCGTCTGAGAGGCGTGGATGTCCGGGCCGGAGTTTGGAGAGGCCGCAAGAGTGCACGGCGCGACGGACTGGAAGGCAGTAAAGCGCTGCCATGGGGGGGCCGGGTGCTTTTGTCGGGCGGGCCAAAAGGCTGGCTTGTCAGGAGTGGGATTCGAACCCACGCCTCCAGGGGAGACTGCGACCTGAACGCAGCGCCTTAGACCGCTCGGCCATCCTGACGGCGGGGCTGGGCGTGCGCGTGGCCGCTCGGCTGGCTGGGACCGGACGCGACGCGAACCCCGGTGCCCTTGGCGGGACGCGGTGCTCCGCGCCAGGCGCGCGGCCGTGTGGCTGAGCGACGGAGCGGGCGCGCGGCGGCCGACGGGGAGCAAGGCCAGACGACGCGCCTGGCTCCGCCGCGGTGGCGCCCTCGCCCGCCGCTGGCCCCGGACGCAGCCGGGCCGCGTCGGGCCAGCCCCTGCCGCCGGCCCCCCACCCGCGCCTCTCCTCGCCGGCCAAGGCCCGGCGCGCGCACCGCCCCTCCTCGCAGCCTTGCTTTCGGTCTCGGGCCGGGCCCCTCCTCCCGGCGCCATCGCCGCGTTGGAGGCAACAGGCAGCGCGCGCTCGGAGTTTTCAGCGCCACGGGGGTCCGAGTCCCTGTCGGGGTCGGGGGCTGCTGCTCTGGAGGACGCGCTTGGTGTGGCATTGGGTCGGGTCGGGCACGCGCCGGCCGCCCGTAGCGGGCAGGGGGCCGGAGGGCAGGGGGCCGGAGGGCAGGGGGAGGCGTCGGCAGGCAGCCCGAGAGCGGGCGTGTGCGGGGGTGGTCGCCGCCGTCCTCGTTAGTATAGTGGTGAGTATCCCCGCCTGTCACGCGGGAGACCGGGGTTCGATTCCCCGACGGGGAGGCAACACGCCCTCTTTTGGTGGCTGGCGCCGCTCTCTGTCCTGCCGCCTGGCTCCCAAGGGCCCTTCTTCTCGTCCCTCCGCCCTCCAGCGAAGCGCAGGGCGCCAGCGCGTGCCCAGCCTGCCCACCCTCGACCCCCTCCAGCCCTCCAGCCCTTCCGCCTCGCCGGGCGCTCCGTCGCCACGGCCGAGCGACGGCCTCCTCTGGACCCCACAAGCGCCCGAGGACACTGCGGCCCGCCCAAAGTGGCTGTGTCAGTAGGCTCCTTGCGTGGCGACGCACAGCTGCGCAACTATGCACAGCGGCCTGGACGGGTGGGAGGCGGATGAGTGCCGTCCCCTGTCGGTGCGGGAAGTGGCCTGGCCCAGCGCCCGGTGGAGAAGGGCTTTGGCGAGCCGGGGACTGGCAGACGCGTGCCCCGGGGGCGGGGGCGCGCCGCGGCGTGGAGCCGAGGGACCTGGAGCAGCAAGGCAGCGAGAGCGCCCCCCTGAGGCGGTCGGGCGGGTGGCCTGGTGCAGCTTCGTAGGGCTGGCGCGGGTGGGGCGCCGGGGGGCCTTGGTGGCGCCCGTGACATCACAGAGCTGCCGGCCGGCGGGGCGTCGGGGCAGGGCTGCTCCAAGCGGCGGCTTCGGCGGCGGAGGCTGAGAAGGAGGGGGAGGACGAGGAAGAGAAAGGGGAGTAGGAGGAGGGAGAGAAGGAAGAGGAGTCGAGGAGGAGGAGGGGGAGGGGGAGGAGGAGCAAGAGGAGGGGGAAGAGGGCGAGGGGGAGGAGGAGGCGACGAAAGTGCGCTCGGGCGAGCCCGGTGCCGGCGTCTCGGGGCGGCCCGGTCCGTGCAGCGTTGGTGGTATAGTGGTGAGCATAGCTGCCTTCCAAGCAGTTGACCCGGGTTCGATTCCCGGCCAACGCAGCGGGCTGACCTTTTGCCGAGCTCCGCGGGGGGCCTGTGAGGGAGAGCTGGGAGCAGGGAGCTAGCTGGCCCCAGCGGCTTTTCTTGTGTGTGCGGGAAGCAGGCACGCAGTGTTCTGAGGGTGCTGCAAGCAGGCAGGGCGGGAGGACACGTGGATTGCCAGCGACGGCGCGTGGCTGGACTTGGAAAGGCCGCGTCTTGGCGCCAAGGTGGCGCCGAGCGGGTGCTACGGGTCCAGCAGGAGCACGGCTAGAGCCCGACGCTCCCTGGTGGTCTAGTGGTTAGGATTCGGCGCTCTCACCGCCGCGGCCCGGGTTCGATTCCCGGTCAGGGAAGCCTTTCTTCTTCCTCTCAACCTCCCACCGTCCACATGGCACTTTTAGGCCACGCTTGCTCCGCGGCCTCGGCGCCCCGGGACCACAGCCACCCGGCGCCCTGCACCTCCAGCCCAAGCCCTGCCACGCAACCTCCACCCTCCCTCCCCGGCCAAGCCTTTTGGCCGCACTGGCGCGCGCCCTCGCGAGGCCTCCGACGGCCCGTGTCTTCCTTTTCGGACGCTTGCCTCAGCCCCAACACGAGTGGCCGGGGCAGCGCCTCTCCCCGCCGTGGCTGTGGCCACGAGCAAACGCGCCCGCCCGTGTTTGGACTCTCCAGCAGCACCGCTTCTCCCCCACGGCGACGTCGGCGGCGGCGCCGACGGCGAGGGCGGTGTCACACGCGGTGCCTTCCGACAGCGCCGGATCTCCCGTGGAAAGGAGCACCGGAGGGCAGACGGGTGCTTCGCACCACCGCAGCAGGTTTCCTGAACGCCTTGCCGGTGCCTTGGGGGTGGCTGACAGTGTGGGATGACGGTGTTTGTGGCCGTGGTCGGTGGCCACCCCACGCCGGTTAGGGAACGGAGCAGGACGACCCCATGGAGAGAGGGCGGCGGCGGGCCGCGTGCCGTGCCGGGAGGTGCGAGGAAGGGCCTGGGGTGTCTGGCTGGAGCGCGGGCAGGAGCGGGAGGTGTTGGGCTGGCGGGGACCTGGCCCGGGAGAGCGGCTGGCCACTCAGGCAGGGGCTCAGCAGAAGCTTGGGGTGGTGGCGGCACCTGGCCCGGCAGGTGTGTGCGGGTGCGTGAGATCAGGGCGCGGGGTGGGCCTGAAGTAGCAGTGGGTCTGAGGAGCAGCGGCGGAAGTGAGACTTCCGGGCGGGACATGTGACAGCCGGGCCTGGGACACAAGGAAAAGGTGGCGGGGAGCGGGGTCTGAGCCTGCAGGCTGGGGGGAGGGGCGGGGTGTGTGAGTGCGCTGTGGGGCGAGGAAGATGGTGGGAGAGGACCCCTTCGCGGTGGGGTGGAGGGTGAGCGCCCCAGACTGGTGTGCTGTGCGGGAAGGTGGTCGGGCTAAGCAATGGGTTGGGACCGGGGGCGGTGGGTAGGAGGCAGCTAAGAGGACGACAGAAACGGAGGGCGCCACAGGGGCTAGGCGGGGTCCGAATGGGGTGGGGGCATTCTACTGCCCCAGAGACATACATCACCTCTCATCGGGGGTAACCATCCAGTCTCAGGTGTGTGTGGCGGCGGGGGTGGGGGCAGCAGGGGTTGAGGTTGAAAGAGGCCGAAGGAGAGGTCCCGTATGATCCAGCAATCCCACTCCTGGGTGCGTACCCGGAAATGACGAAACAAGAGTTCAAAACGGCACAAGCACCTCCAAGTTCACCAAATAGCGGCACTATTTGCACTAGCCAAGACATGGAGAAAAACCCAAGTGCCCATCAACGGGTGGCTAGTACGAGAAGAGGTGGTATACATGTACTATGGTGTATGACTCAGCCGTTAGTAAAAAAGAATGCAATATTGCCATTTGCGGCGACAAGAATGCTCCCAGGGAAGATTACGCTTAGTGAAGCACGTCCGACAGAGAAGCCCAAAGATATGTGGAATCTCAAAAGTACTACCAACGAACCTATGGGTGCAAAACAGAGACAGACTCACAGGCCTAGAAAACACACTGATGGCTACCCGAGGAGAAAAGGAGGGGTGGAGGGATAAATTGGGAGCTCCATGAACAGATACACAGTACTTCCTATAAATGAGACAAACAACAAGGATTTACAGAATAACACAGGGAATGATATTCAGTATCCTGCAATAACGTATAATGGAAATCAATCTGAAACAATATTAGACATGGAAGACAGTATCCCCTTTGCTGTACACCTGAAACTAACTCAGTATTGTTAATCAACTCTTCTTCCTAAACCACGAGTACTAGTACTTAAAAGCAAGTAAGTAAAAAAAAAGTTTTAAAAAGAAAGAAAAAAGTAAGTAAGTAAATAAAAACAACGAACACAATAAATAGGAGAAACATGAGCCACCAGATGATCCAGCAATCCCCGTCGTGGGTACACGTCCGCCCAAGAGCAAAACTGTTGTTTGAAGAGATCCACGCACCCCCGTGTTTGTAGCAGCACTACGTGCCACAGCCAAGACGTAGAAAAAACCCATGTGCCCATCAACGGTCGGCTGGCAGGAAAAGCTGGGGTATATATGTACTGTGGAATATTACTCAGCCATTTCAGAAAATGAAATATTGCCATGTGCCACAATAAGGATGGTCCTAGAGGATATTCCACTTAGGGAAGTAAGTCTGACCGAGAAGCACAAAGATCCGTGGAATCTAAACCATAATAGAAAAGAACGATTGTGCAATAGAGAAACAGACTCACAGACATAGAAAACACACTGATGGTTACCCGAGGAGAAAGGGAGGGGTGGAGACATCAGTCAGGAGCGGCGATGAACAGATACACCGTAGTTCATATAAAAGACGTAGGCGACACGGATTTCCGGAATCACACGGGGAATGATATTCAATATCCTGTAGTAAGCTATAACGGAAAGCAACCTGAAACAATATGAGACACGGAAAACAGTATCCATGTTGCTGTGCACCTGAAACTAACTCAATCTTGTTAATCAATTTTTCTTCCAAAATTACAGCTACTAGTTCTTATAAGTAAATGAATAAATAACTATTAAATGCATAAATAAAAACAACACACTAAATAAATAGGTGAAATATGAGCTCTCATATGATCCAGCGACCCCCATCGTGGGTACACATCGGCAGAGGAGAGAAAGTGTCACTTGAAGAGATCCGTGCACCCTCGTGTCCACAGCAGCACTGCGGGCCACAGCCAAGACATGGACAAAACCCCAGTGCCCATCAACGCCGATGGCTGGCACAGGCAGACGTGGTGTGTACGTGCTGTGGAATATTACTCAGCCATACAAAAAGAGCGAGATATTGCCATTTGCACCAATAAGGAGGGACCCAGAGGATATTACACTTAGCGACGTAAGGCAGGCAGAGAAGCACAAAGAAATGTGGAATCTATACCGTACCACAAACGAATGTATGCGCCAAAGAGAAACAGACTCACAGACATAGGAAACACACTGTTCGTTACCCAAGGGGAAAGTGCAGGGCAGGGAAAAATACGGAGCTGCGATGAACGGAGAGGAAATACTATATACATCAAGCACATAAGCAGCAAGCATTCACCGTACAGCACAGGGAAATGTATACATATGTCGTGATAAGGTATAGTGGAAAATAACCTGGGAAAGGACATGTAACTGAATCATCTTGCCGTACACCTGAATGTAACACAATGTTGTAAAGCAACCGCAACCGCACTGCTATGAAAAGGAGAAGAAGGCGAAGTGGGCAAAAGGAGGAGGCCAACGGCACAGAGGCAAGGGCAGGATCCTTGACAACGTAGGATTTGGAAAGGATCCGGGGAAAAGTGGGGAGATGGGGTGGGGTGGGGGTGTTTGTGGGAGTAGGCTGGAGGCTGAGGTGGTGGTGCTGGTGGTGCTGTCCCGAGGGCTGATGCCGTTGGTGGGAGCAGAGGTTCAGGGGAGGGCGTGGTGTTTGTCGTGCTGATGGTGCTGGTGGCAGTAGCGGTGGAGGAGCGGGCCGGTGTTGGAAACGTATTTCTGTGGAGGGTCAAACTCGAGTGCAGTCTGCGATGATTGTGTGGGCTTCTTTTGAACTCCTCGTGCAAGTGAACGCTTTGGGGACTCTCCAGGAAAATGGGATGGATCACTGCCAGAGGTGGCGACTCCCTTGCTCCTGGTTGTGCAAAGGTGAAGAGGTTGGGCTGTGCGGGTGCCAGTGTGGGGTGTTTCTTACAGTGAAGAGCGTGACACAGGCGGGGTCAGGGTAAGGAAGAGAACAAGGACAAGGAAGGGGTCTGGGCGTAAGAGTGGCTGAGCCCGCAAGGTGTCAGGTCCTGGAGGCCTGGCTCCCGGGTGTGTGTGGGGTGGGGGCGTCTGCGTGGGAAGGTCCGGGGCCTGAAGGTGCGGTGGTGAGCGAGCTGTTGGCAGGACCGGTGCCTTGATTGTGGCAGCGGGGAAGCCCAGCTCCGCTTTGGGGCTGCGGGAACCAAAAGGGGGCGCTGTGGCTGCATGGGCCGGGAATCGAACCCGGGCCTCCCGCGTGGCAGGCGAGAATTCTACCACTGAACCACCCATGCACTGATGGCCGCCGGCGCCCGCCGCG
The DNA here is from genome assembly GCF_026419965.1 of Kogia breviceps. NCBI lineage: Eukaryota > Metazoa > Chordata > Mammalia > Artiodactyla > Physeteridae > Kogia > Kogia breviceps. Next base: position 90,943,947 of record NC_081310.1, on the reverse strand, counting down.
GCCCCAGCGGTGCTCGCCGCCAACCGCCGGATCCTGGTCACTGCTCGTCCCGTGGGCATGTGCTCCATTTGAGCAGGAGGCCGACGGGCCACCTGAACGAGAGGCTCCGGGCACGCTGGCGACCCCGGGGCGCGAGGCGGTCGCAAGCACCGAGGGACGGAGGGACGCGGGCGGGCTCGGCCCGCCCTGCGCTTTCTCTGCCGTCCACGGCCGCCGCGAGACCGTCGCTGTCGCCAGAGGAAGCCAGGAGCCGCACGGGCCTGGCCCGCGCCCGAATCTCAGTCAGGGCGGGCGAGGCGTGGCCGCTGCGGCTGAGCACCGACGTTCCTCTCAACCGCCGCCGCCGCCGCCGCCGCCGGGCCCCGACGCACAGTCCCTCTGGCGGCTGGCTTTCTTGCCGGTGCGGGGCGTACGAGGGCGGGCGGGGGCAGGGATCGGAGCTCGGGGCTGTGCAGGGACGGCGAGCGTGGGAGGTGGACCCCGGGCACCGCCGCCGCCGCCGCCGCCGCCGCCGAGCGGCGCTTAGGCCGAAAGAGCAAAGGTGTCTTAGCCTCGCTTCTGCGCTCTGCGCCCACCCCTCCCGCGGTGTCCCGCTCTGCTACGTTGGTTGTGAGGAGAAGCACTTTGGCAGACTGGCTGCTGGCTCGCGGACAGCCCGGTGACGGAGGGAGCGACCCAGGGTGTGGCTGGGTGCTGCCGGAGCCGCGGCTTCCCCGAGGGACTTGCGCTGGGGCGCCGAGGCGGCTGACTCGTGCTGGGGGCCGGACGTGTGTGGTGGGTGACAGGGCATCCAGGGCTTCCGCTCACTACTCACTGGAGCACCGTTCCTGGGAGCGACTCGTGCACCAGGCCCCGTGCAGGGAGGGCCCCCTGTTGGCTGGCCAGCAGGCAGGCAGGCAAGCAGGTGTGGTCCGGCCAGGGCCCCAAGGCGAAAAAGCAGCGAGGGGCACGCACCACAGGCCGGCAAGGTGGTGTCGGCGGCCACCTCGGTGTGGCTGTGGAGGAAATGGAACGGGCAGGCGGGCCGTTGGGGCTGACGGGAAGGACAGGATGTTGGAAAGACGGAGAGCTGCTGGTGGCGGAAGTGGAAGAAGGGCTGTGAGAGCGAGTCCGCTGTTCACCAGGCAGAAGTCGGAGGGTGGGCGAGGCGTGGAGGGCTTTCCACACGCGGCCGTTGTGCGTGTGGCGGTGGGGGCGGGGGGGAGCGGGAGTGGGAGGGAGGGACGCAGGCAGGCAGGCAGGCAGACAGGCAGGCAGGAAAGACCAGCAGCAGCAGCAGCAGCAGCAGCAGCAGCCGCAAGCAGGGGAGGAAAGATGTGCTGCGAAGGACTGAAGGTTTTCCAGGTGTGGGTGCAGGAAGGAGGGGGCATAGGAACCGGCGGGGAGGGCGTTTGTCCGGAAAGCCCGTCGCCGGAGGTTTCGTAGCGGGCCGTTTCTGCCAGGCCCCTGGCCGCGGCTGAGAAGGTCCCGCGTCTGAGAGGCGTGGATGTCCGGGCCGGAGTTTGGAGAGGCCGCAAGAGTGCACGGCGCGACGGACTGGAAGGCAGTAAAGCGCTGCCATGGGGGGGGCCGGGTGCTTTTGTCGGGCGGGCCAAAAGGCTGGCTTGTCAGGAGTGGGATTCGAACCCACGCCTCCAGGGGAGACTGCGACCTGAACGCAGCGCCTTAGACCGCTCGGCCATCCTGACGGCGGGGCTGGGCGTGCGCGTGGCCGCTCGGCTGGCTGGGACCGGACGCGACGCGAACCCCGGTGCCCTTGGCGGGACGCGGTGCTCCGCGCCAGGCGCGCGGCCGTGTGGCTGAGCGACGGAGCGGGCGCGCGGCGGCCGACGGGGAGCAAGGCCAGACGACGCGCCTGGCTCCGCCGCGGTGGCGCCCTCGCCCGCCGCTGGCCCCGGACGCAGCCGGGCCGCGTCGGGCCAGCCCCTGCCGCCGGCCCCCCACCCGCGCCTCTCCTCGCCGGCCAAGGCCCGGCGCGCGCACCGCCCCTCCTCGCAGCCTTGCTTTCGGTCTCGGGCCGGGCCCCTCCTCCCGGCGCCATCGCCGCGTTGGAGGCAACAGGCAGCGCGCGCTCGGAGTTTTCAGCGCCACGGGGGTCCGAGTCCCTGTCGGGGTCGGGGGCTGCTGCTCTGGAGGACGCGCTTGGTGTGGCATTGGGTCGGGTCGGGCACGCGCCGGCCGCCCGTAGCGGGCAGGGGGCCGGAGGGCAGGGGGCCGGAGGGCAGGGGGAGGCGTCGGCAGGCAGCCCGAGAGCGGGCGTGTGCGGGGGTGGTCGCCGCCGTCCTCGTTAGTATAGTGGTGAGTATCCCCGCCTGTCACGCGGGAGACCGGGGTTCGATTCCCCGACGGGGAGGCAACACGCCCTCTTTTGGTGGCTGGCGCCGCTCTCTGTCCTGCCGCCTGGCTCCCAAGGGCCCTTCTTCTCGTCCCTCCGCCCTCCAGCGAAGCGCAGGGCGCCAGCGCGTGCCCAGCCTGCCCACCCTCGACCCCCTCCAGCCCTCCAGCCCTTCCGCCTCGCCGGGCGCTCCGTCGCCACGGCCGAGCGACGGCCTCCTCTGGACCCCACAAGCGCCCGAGGACACTGCGGCCCGCCCAAAGTGGCTGTGTCAGTAGGCTCCTTGCGTGGCGACGCACAGCTGCGCAACTATGCACAGCGGCCTAGGTGCACAGCTGCCTGGACGGGTGGGAGGCGGATGAGTGCCGTCCCCTGTCGGTGCGGGAAGTGGCCTGGCCCAGCGCCCGGTGGAGAAGGGCTTTGGCGAGCCGGGGACTGGCAGACGCGTGCCCCGGGGGCGGGGGCGCGCCGCGGCGTGGAGCCGAGGGACCTGGAGCAGCAAGGCAGCGAGAGCGCCCCCCTGAGGCGGTCGGGCGGGTGGCCTGGTGCAGCTTCGTAGGGCTGGCGCGGGTGGGGCGCCGGGGGGCCTTGGTGGCGCCCGTGACATCACAGAGCTGCCGGCCGGCGGGGCGTCGGGGCAGGGCTGCTCCAAGCGGCGGCTTCGGCGGCGGAGGCTGAGAAGGAGGGGGAGGACGAGGAAGAGAAAGGGGAGTAGGAGGAGGGAGAGAAGGAAGAGGAGTCGAGGAGGAGGAGGGGGAGGGGGAGGAGGAGCAAGAGGAGGGGGAAGAGGGCGAGGGGGAGGAGGAGGCGACGAAAGTGCGCTCGGGCGAGCCCGGTGCCGGCGTCTCGGGGCGGCCCGGTCCGTGCAGCGTTGGTGGTATAGTGGTGAGCATAGCTGCCTTCCAAGCAGTTGACCCGGGTTCGATTCCCGGCCAACGCAGCGGGCTGACCTTTTGCCGAGCTCCGCGGGGGGCCTGTGAGGGAGAGCTGGGAGCAGGGAGCTAGCTGGCCCCAGCGGCTTTTCTTGTGTGTGCGGGAAGCAGGCACGCAGTGTTCTGAGGGTGCTGCAAGCAGGCAGGGCGGGAGGACACGTGGATTGCCAGCGACGGCGCGTGGCTGGACTTGGAAAGGCCGCGTCTTGGCGCCAAGGTGGCGCCGAGCGGGTGCTACGGGTCCAGCAGGAGCACGGCTAGAGCCCGACGCTCCCTGGTGGTCTAGTGGTTAGGATTCGGCGCTCTCACCGCCGCGGCCCGGGTTCGATTCCCGGTCAGGGAAGCCTTTCTTCTTCCTCTCAACCTCCCACCGTCCACATGGCACTTTTAGGCCACGCTTGCTCCGCGGCCTCGGCGCCCCGGGACCACAGCCACCCGGCGCCCTGCACCTCCAGCCCAAGCCCTGCCACGCAACCTCCACCCTCCCTCCCCGGCCAAGCCTTTTGGCCGCACTGGCGCGCGCCCTCGCGAGGCCTCCGACGGCCCGTGTCTTCCTTTTCGGACGCTTGCCTCAGCCCCAACACGAGTGGCCGGGGCAGCGCCTCTCCCCGCCGTGGCTGTGGCCACGAGCAAACGCGCCCGCCCGTGTTTGGACTCTCCAGCAGCACCGCTTCTCCCCCACGGCGACGTCGGCGGCGGCGCCGACGGCGAGGGCGGTGTCACACGCGGTGCCTTCCGACAGCGCCGGATCTCCCGTGGAAAGGAGCACCGGAGGGCAGACGGGTGCTTCGCACCACCGCAGCAGGTTTCCTGAACGCCTTGCCGGTGCCTTGGGGGTGGCTGACAGTGTGGGATGACGGTGTTTGTGGCCGTGGTCGGTGGCCACCCCACGCCGGTTAGGGAACGGAGCAGGACGACCCCATGGAGAGAGGGCGGCGGCGGGCCGCGTGCCGTGCCGGGAGGTGCGAGGAAGGGCCTGGGGTGTCTGGCTGGAGCGCGGGCAGGAGCGGGAGGTGTTGGGCTGGCGGGGACCTGGCCCGGGAGAGCGGCTGGCCACTCAGGCAGGGGCTCAGCAGAAGCTTGGGGTGGTGGCGGCACCTGGCCCGGCAGGTGTGTGCGGGTGCGTGAGATCAGGGCGCGGGGTGGGCCTGAAGTAGCAGTGGGTCTGAGGAGCAGCGGCGGAAGTGAGACTTCCGGGCGGGACATGTGACAGCCGGGCCTGGGACACAAGGAAAAGGTGGCGGGGAGCGGGGTCTGAGCCTGCAGGCTGGGGGGAGGGGCGGGGTGTGTGAGTGCGCTGTGGGGCGAGGAAGATGGTGGGAGAGGACCCCTTCGCGGTGGGGTGGAGGGTGAGCGCCCCAGACTGGTGTGCTGTGCGGGAAGGTGGTCGGGCTAAGCAATGGGTTGGGACCGGGGGCGGTGGGTAGGAGGCAGCTAAGAGGACGACAGAAACGGAGGGCGCCACAGGGGCTAGGCGGGGTCCGAATGGGGTGGGGGCATTCTACTGCCCCAGAGACATACATCACCTCTCATCGGGGGTAACCATCCAGTCTCAGGTGTGTGTGGCGGCGGGGGTGGGGGCAGCAGGGGTTGAGGTTGAAAGAGGCCGAAGGAGAGGTCCCGTATGATCCAGCAATCCCACTCCTGGGTGCGTACCCGGAAATGACGAAACAAGAGTTCAAAACGGCACAAGCACCTCCAAGTTCACCAAATAGCGGCACTATTTGCACTAGCCAAGACATGGAGAAAAACCCAAGTGCCCATCAACGGGTGGCTAGTACGAGAAGAGGTGGTATACATGTACTATGGTGTATGACTCAGCCGTTAGTAAAAAAGAATGCAATATTGCCATTTGCGGCGACAAGAATGCTCCCAGGGAAGATTACGCTTAGTGAAGCACGTCCGACAGAGAAGCCCAAAGATATGTGGAATCTCAAAAGTACTACCAACGAACCTATGGGTGCAAAACAGAGACAGACTCACAGGCCTAGAAAACACACTGATGGCTACCCGAGGAGAAAAGGAGGGGTGGAGGGATAAATTGGGAGCTCCATGAACAGATACACAGTACTTCCTATAAATGAGACAAACAACAAGGATTTACAGAATAACACAGGGAATGATATTCAGTATCCTGCAATAACGTATAATGGAAATCAATCTGAAACAATATTAGACATGGAAGACAGTATCCCCTTTGCTGTACACCTGAAACTAACTCAGTATTGTTAATCAACTCTTCTTCCTAAACCACGAGTACTAGTACTTAAAAGCAAGTAAGTAAAAAAAAAGTTTTAAAAAGAAAGAAAAAAGTAAGTAAGTAAATAAAAACAACGAACACAATAAATAGGAGAAACATGAGCCACCAGATGATCCAGCAATCCCCGTCGTGGGTACACGTCCGCCCAAGAGCAAAACTGTTGTTTGAAGAGATCCACGCACCCCCGTGTTTGTAGCAGCACTACGTGCCACAGCCAAGACGTAGAAAAAACCCATGTGCCCATCAACGGTCGGCTGGCAGGAAAAGCTGGGGTATATATGTACTGTGGAATATTACTCAGCCATTTCAGAAAATGAAATATTGCCATGTGCCACAATAAGGATGGTCCTAGAGGATATTCCACTTAGGGAAGTAAGTCTGACCGAGAAGCACAAAGATCCGTGGAATCTAAACCATAATAGAAAAGAACGATTGTGCAATAGAGAAACAGACTCACAGACATAGAAAACACACTGATGGTTACCCGAGGAGAAAGGGAGGGGTGGAGACATCAGTCAGGAGCGGCGATGAACAGATACACCGTAGTTCATATAAAAGACGTAGGCGACACGGATTTCCGGAATCACACGGGGAATGATATTCAATATCCTGTAGTAAGCTATAACGGAAAGCAACCTGAAACAATATGAGACACGGAAAACAGTATCCATGTTGCTGTGCACCTGAAACTAACTCAATCTTGTTAATCAATTTTTCTTCCAAAATTACAGCTACTAGTTCTTATAAGTAAATGAATAAATAACTATTAAATGCATAAATAAAAACAACACACTAAATAAATAGGTGAAATATGAGCTCTCATATGATCCAGCGACCCCCATCGTGGGTACACATCGGCAGAGGAGAGAAAGTGTCACTTGAAGAGATCCGTGCACCCTCGTGTCCACAGCAGCACTGCGGGCCACAGCCAAGACATGGACAAAACCCCAGTGCCCATCAACGCCGATGGCTGGCACAGGCAGACGTGGTGTGTACGTGCTGTGGAATATTACTCAGCCATACAAAAAGAGCGAGATATTGCCATTTGCACCAATAAGGAGGGACCCAGAGGATATTACACTTAGCGACGTAAGGCAGGCAGAGAAGCACAAAGAAATGTGGAATCTATACCGTACCACAAACGAATGTATGCGCCAAAGAGAAACAGACTCACAGACATAGGAAACACACTGTTCGTTACCCAAGGGGAAAGTGCAGGGCAGGGAAAAATACGGAGCTGCGATGAACGGAGAGGAAATACTATATACATCAAGCACATAAGCAGCAAGCATTCACCGTACAGCACAGGGAAATGTATACATATGTCGTGATAAGGTATAGTGGAAAATAACCTGGGAAAGGACATGTAACTGAATCATCTTGCCGTACACCTGAATGTAACACAATGTTGTAAAGCAACCGCAACCGCACTGCTATGAAAAGGAGAAGAAGGCGAAGTGGGCAAAAGGAGGAGGCCAACGGCACAGAGGCAAGGGCAGGATCCTTGACAACGTAGGATTTGGAAAGGATCCGGGGAAAAGTGGGGAGATGGGGTGGGGTGGGGGTGTTTGTGGGAGTAGGCTGGAGGCTGAGGTGGTGGTGCTGGTGGTGCTGTCCCGAGGGCTGATGCCGTTGGTGGGAGCAGAGGTTCAGGGGAGGGCGTGGTGTTTGTCGTGCTGATGGTGCTGGTGGCAGTAGCGGTGGAGGAGCGGGCCGGTGTTGGAAACGTATTTCTGTGGAGGGTCAAACTCGAGTGCAGTCTGCGATGATTGTGTGGGCTTCTTTTGAACTCCTCGTGCAAGTGAACGCTTTGGGGACTCTCCAGGAAAATGGGATGGATCACTGCCAGAGGTGGCGACTCCCTTGCTCCTGGTTGTGCAAAGGTGAAGAGGTTGGGCTGTGCGGGTGCCAGTGTGGGGTGTTTCTTACAGTGAAGAGCGTGACACAGGCGGGGTCAGGGTAAGGAAGAGAACAAGGACAAGGAAGGGGTCTGGGCGTAAGAGTGGCTGAGCCCGCAAGGTGTCAGGTCCTGGAGGCCTGGCTCCCGGGTGTGTGTGGGGTGGGGGCGTCTGCGTGGGAAGGTCCGGGGCCTGAAGGTGCGGTGGTGAGCGAGCTGTTGGCAGGACCGGTGCCTTGATTGTGGCAGCGGGGAAGCCCAGCTCCGCTTTGGGGCTGCGGGAACCAAAAGGGGGCGCTGTGGCTGCATGGGCCGGGAATCGAACCCGGGCCTCCCGCGTGGCAGGCGAGAATTCTACCACTGAACCACCCATGCACTGATGGCCGCCGGCGCCCGCCGCGGCCCCAGCGGTGCTCGCCGCCAACCGCCGGATCCTGGTCACTGCTCGTCCCGTGGGCATGTGCTCCATTTGAGCAGGAGGCCGACGGGCCACCTGAACGAGAGGCTCCGGGCACGCTGGCGACCCCGGGGCGCGAGGCGGTCGCAAGCACCGAGGGACGGAGGGACGCGGGCGGGCTCGGCCCGCCCTGCGCTTTCTCTGCCGTCCACGGCCGCCGCGAGACCGTCGCTGTCGCCAGAGGAAGCCAGGAGCCGCACGGGCCTGGCCCGCGCCCGAATCTCAGTCAGGGCGGGCGAGGCGTGGCCGCTGCGGCTGAGCACCGACGTTCCTCTCAACCGCCGCCGCCGCCGCCGCCGCCGGGCCCCGACGCACAGTCCCTCTGGCGGCTGGCTTTCTTGCCGGTGCGGGGCGTACGAGGGCGGGCGGGGGCAGGGATCGGAGCTCGGGGCTGTGCAGGGACGGCGAGCGTGGGAGGTGGACCCCGGGCACCGCCGCCGCCGCCGCCGCCGCCGCCGAGCGGCGCTTAGGCCGAAAGAGCAAAGGTGTCTTAGCCTCGCTTCTGCGCTCTGCGCCCACCCCTCCCGCGGTGTCCCGCTCTGCTACGTTGGTTGTGAGGAGAAGCACTTTGGCAGACTGGCTGCTGGCTCGCGGACAGCCCGGTGACGGAGGGAGCGACCCAGGGTGTGGCTGGGTGCTGCCGGAGCCGCGGCTTCCCCGAGGGACTTGCGCTGGGGCGCCGAGGCGGCTGACTCGTGCTGGGGGCCGGACGTGTGTGGTGGGTGACAGGGCATCCAGGGCTTCCGCTCACTACTCACTGGAGCACCGTTCCTGGGAGCGACTCGTGCACCAGGCCCCGTGCAGGGAGGGCCCCCTGTTGGCTGGCCAGCAGGCAGGCAGGCAAGCAGGTGTGGTCCGGCCAGGGCCCCAAGGCGAAAAAGCAGCGAGGGGCACGCACCACAGGCCGGCAAGGTGGTGTCGGCGGCCACCTCGGTGTGGCTGTGGAGGAAATGGAACGGGCAGGCGGGCCGTTGGGGCTGACGGGAAGGACAGGATGTTGGAAAGACGGAGAGCTGCTGGTGGCGGAAGTGGAAGAAGGGCTGTGAGAGCGAGTCCGCTGTTCACCAGGCAGAAGTCGGAGGGTGGGCGAGGCGTGGAGGGCTTTCCACACGCGGCCGTTGTGCGTGTGGCGGTGGGGGCGGGGGGGAGCGGGAGTGGGAGGGAGGGACGCAGGCAGGCAGGCAGGCAGACAGGCAGGCAGGAAAGACCAGCAGCAGCAGCAGCAGCAGCAGCAGCAGCCGCAAGCAGGGGAGGAAAGATGTGCTGCGAAGGACTGAAGGTTTTCCAGGTGTGGGTGCAGGAAGGAGGGGGCATAGGAACCGGCGGGGAGGGCGTTTGTCCGGAAAGCCCGTCGCCGGAGGTTTCGTAGCGGGCCGTTTCTGCCAGGCCCCTGGCCGCGGCTGAGAAGGTCCCGCGTCTGAGAGGCGTGGATGTCCGGGCCGGAGTTTGGAGAGGCCGCAAGAGTGCACGGCGCGACGGACTGGAAGGCAGTAAAGCGCTGCCATGGGGGGGCCGGGTGCTTTTGTCGGGCGGGCCAAAAGGCTGGCTTGTCAGGAGTGGGATTCGAACCCACGCCTCCAGGGGAGACTGCGACCTGAACGCAGCGCCTTAGACCGCTCGGCCATCCTGACGGCGGGGCTGGGCGTGCGCGTGGCCGCTCGGCTGGCTGGGACCGGACGCGACGCGAACCCCGGTGCCCTTGGCGGGACGCGGTGCTCCGCGCCAGGCGCGCGGCCGTGTGGCTGAGCGACGGAGCGGGCGCGCGGCGGCCGACGGGGAGCAAGGCCAGACGACGCGCCTGGCTCCGCCGCGGTGGCGCCCTCGCCCGCCGCTGGCCCCGGACGCAGCCGGGCCGCGTCGGGCCAGCCCCTGCCGCCGGCCCCCCACCCGCGCCTCTCCTCGCCGGCCAAGGCCCGGCGCGCGCACCGCCCCTCCTCGCAGCCTTGCTTTCGGTCTCGGGCCGGGCCCCTCCTCCCGGCGCCATCGCCGCGTTGGAGGCAACAGGCAGCGCGCGCTCGGAGTTTTCAGCGCCACGCGGGTCCGAGTCCCTGTCGGGGTCGGGGGCTGCTGCTCTGGAGGACGCGCTTGGTGTGGCATTGGGTCGGGTCGGGCACGCGCCGGCCGCCCGTAGCGGGCAGGGGGCCGGAGGGCAGGGGGCCGGAGGGCAGGGGGAGGCGTCGGCAGGCAGCCCGAGAGCGGGCGTGTGCGGGGGTGGTCGCCGCCGTCCTCGTTAGTATAGTGGTGAGTATCCCCGCCTGTCACGCGGGAGACCGGGGTTCGATTCCCCGACGGGGAGGCAACACGCCCTCTTTTGGTGGCTGGCGCCGCTCTCTGTCCTGCCGCCTGGCTCCCAAGGGCCCTTCTTCTCGTCCCTCCGCCCTCCAGCGAAGCGCAGGGCGCCAGCGCGTGCCCAGCCTGCCCACCCTCGACCCCCTCCAGCCCTCCAGCCCTTCCGCCTCGCCGGGCGCTCCGTCGCCACGGCCGAGCGACGGCCTCCTCTGGACCCCACAAGCGCCCGAGGACACTGCGGCCCGCCCAAAGTGGCTGTGTCAGTAGGCTCCTTGCGTGGCGACGCACAGCTGCGCAACTATGCACAGCGGCCTAGGTGCACAGCTGCCTGGACGGGTGGGAGGCGGATGAGTGCCGTCCCCTGTCGGTGCGGGAAGTGGCCTGGCCCAGCGCCCGGTGGAGAAGGGCTTTGGCGAGCCGGGGACTGGCAGACGCGTGCCCCGGGGGCGGGGGCGCGCCGCGGCGTGGAGCCGAGGGACCTGGAGCAGCAAGGCAGCGAGAGCGCCCCCCTGAGGCGGTCGGGCGGGTGGCCTGGTGCAGCTTCGTAGGGCTGGCGCGGGTGGGGCGCCGGGGGGCCTTGGTGGCGCCCGTGACATCACAGAGCTGCCGGCCGGCGGGGCGTCGGGGCAGGGCTGCTCCAAGCGGCGGCTTCGGCGGCGGAGGCTGAGAAGGAGGGGGAGGACAAGGAAGAGAAAGGGGAGTAGGAGGAGGGAGAGAAGGAAGAGGAGTCGAGGAGGAGGAGGGGGAGGAGAAGAGGAGGGGGAGGATGGGGAGGGGGAGGAGGAAGCGACGAAAGTGCGCTCGGGCGAGCCCGGTGCCGGCGTCTCGGGGCGGCCCGGTCCGTGCAGCGTTGGTGGTATAGTGGTGAGCATAGCTGCCTTCCAAGCAGTTGACCCGGGTTCGATTCCCGGCCAACGCAGCGGGCTGACCTTTTGCCGAGCTCCGCGGGGGGCCTGTGAGGGAGAGCTGGGAGCAGGGAGCTAGCTGGCCCCAGCGGCTTTTCTTGTGTGTGCGGGAAGCAGGCACGCAGTGTTCTGAGGGTGCTGCAAGCAGGCAGGGCGGGAGGACACGTGGATTGCCAGCGACGGCGCGTGGCTGGACTTGGAAAGGCCGCGTCTTGGCGCCAAGGTGGCGCCGAGCGGGTGCTACGGGTCCAGCAGGAGCACGGCTAGAGCCCGACGCTCCCTGGTGGTCTAGTGGTTAGGATTCGGCGCTCTCACCGCCGCGGCCCGGGTTCGATTCCCGGTCAGGGAAGCCTTTCTTCTTCCTCTCAACCTCCCACCGTCCACATGGCACTTTTAGGCCACGCTTGCTCCGCGGCCTCGGCGCCCCGGGACCACAGCCACCCGGCGCCCTGCACCTCCAGCCCAAGCCCTGCCACGCAACCTCCACCCTCCCTCCCCGGCCAAGCCTTTTGGCCGCACTGGCGCGCGCCCTCGCGAGGCCTCCGACGGCCCGTGTCTTCCTTTTCGGACGCTTGCCTCAGCCCCAACACGAGTGGCCGGGGCAGCGCCTCTCCCCGCCGTGGCTGTGGCCACGAGCAAACGCCCTTCCCTTTGTTTGTACTCTACAGCAGCATTGCTTCCTCCACGATGCCCCTCAAGTCTGACCACCCAACCCTTCTTTACCCGTGATGTGCTGGTGTTGCTGGTGCTGGTGTTGCCGGTGGAGTCGGTGGTGGTACTGGTGTTTTTCTGGTGCTTAAGCTGCTTTTTGTGGTAAAGGGGGGGGGGGGTGGCCCGGGGTGGCAATGTTGAGTGTTGGCAGCGGCCGCAGCTGCGACGGCGACATTGTAAGGTGTGGGAGAGGGATCTACATCTCCATGTCGGGCGACCTGCAGGGACTCGCCTCCCATATCTCGTCGCTTATGACAGTAACCGATCCTGGCAGCTTCCCCATTGCATGCCAGCTCCTGGGCTGCCTGTGAGTCCCGTGTGCCGCTGGTGTGCTCCAAGGGCGTCCTGGTCTTGTGCGGTCCATGGGAGCAGAGGGGGATCAAAGGCACCCGGGCGGCAGAGATGTGAAAATGAATCTGGACACGTGCCAGTAGTTACACCACCGGGCAGCGGAAGTGAGAGAGCAGGCAAATACCAGGCCAGTCCTGCAAACTTAGCCAAGCAGGTGGGAGGCTGTGGAGGCAGATGCCTGACAGGGTGGACTACCAGCCATCATCTTGTTCCAGTTGCATGACTGGAATAAGTCATGCTTATTCCCATTCAGTGCTCTTAATCCTATCACAGGGAGGCAGAATATTACCGAGAATACCTCCCTCCCCACACCCAACCAAACAGACATACACCTCTCACGTAGATATGATTTCTAATAATTTCCCATTCCACTTTACCATCTGTGTACCCAGGATACACCATCCTTCTCTCCGCCCCTGTACCTGTCTTCTGATGATGCTCTCATAGTAAATCGCAGACCTCATTGTTTTTAGGCCAGATGGCTGCACCACTGTGGTAATTTCATTTGTTAAGGATACGTTCACATAACCTCCTTTTACACTCTGGACTTGACTTTTGTTCTCCTCTTTTCCACCCGGGCTCTGTTTCCAGGACAACTCTCCACCTTTTTCACACCACTATGTCTTTTCTTTGTCACCATCCTTCCTTACCAGGAAATGGCATTCTCCTTGTTGCTGAGATTTATCTATTTATCATTTTCCAGCTCCTGTCATTTCTGTTTTACTATTTTACTTCGCAGTTACCTTTCTATTCATGTGGAAGTTTTTGCATTCAGTTCTTCTTCTAGACCTTTTGTTTTTCCAGTACGCGGGCCTCTCACTGTTGTGGCCTCTCCCGTTGCGGAGCACAGGCTCCGGACGTGCAGGCTCAGCGGCCATGGCTCACGGGCCCAGCCGCTCCACGGCATGTGGGATCTTCCCGGATCGGGGCACGAAACCGTCTCCCCTGCATCGGCAGGCGGACTCCCAATCACTGCGCCACCGGGGAAGCCCCTTCTAGACTCTTTAGCTGCTATTTTTTTCCTTTTTTTTTTTTAAGTAGGACTTTGATCATCTGACTCTTGTTAAAAATTTTTAAGAAAAAAAAAAAGAAAAAGAAGCCTCTCCACTCTGTGGACCCAGACTTTCTCTATGCCTCTTGCACCTCTAGCAAAACTTGTCTATGGAATTTTTACAAAAGCCTTTTGAATCAAATCAACTTTTTCCCTGGAGGAAGTGGTGCCTTCCATTTGTATCTGCTTTACCTCCTAGCTAGGAAATGACATAGTATTATTTTTCATTTTATGAATATCATTTCTGATCTGGTTTTACACATAGCAGCATCAAAATTTTTTTCTAGAAAAACTAACCATATGATTATATAGGTAAATTAATAATTAATTGATATTAATATAATATTAATCACATTAATAGTAATATATTAAGTACTTTTTTCATTATATAATTAATTATATGATAAATGTGATAATACTAATACATTAATATTATAACACTAATGATTATTAAGTAATTATTAATCAATAAGTAGGCTTTTTCAGACATTAAGTGTAATCGACACTCTGGTTTTCTCTATTGAGGAACTTCTGAATGGCAGAATCCAACAGTAGAAATGTCAGAGCATTTGGTAAAATTGCCCAGTCTGCGCAGAACTCTGAATAGTTAACTGCTTTTAGAATTCCAAAGAATCCGGGGTAACTACCTTCATTACTAAAACTGATTTTCTTGATTCAAAGTAACTTGCAGGTGGGTTTCATGTTTCAGGATAAAAAATTATAGTGATACTCATTAAAAACTAGTGATTCTCTATGGCGAGCCATGGCCCATCAGCAATATTTTTGTATTACTACGTGTTAATAGGAGTAGTATTGGGGGGGAGTATTCAGTCTCTACAGTCTCTCAGGTCCCCAGATGTTGCTCACCTCCAGTTGGTGTATTTGGTACTCCTTGAGAATCATTCAGGGAGAGCTTCGGAGCTCACTGCCATATTGAACTAATGTCTTTTAATAAACCCAGCATCTGGGTTTAAAATTCAGAAAGAGGCAATGAAACTGGGCTTCAAAGACGTTTACTGAAATTAGGACATCAGGCTGACTTCCCAAGCGGGGAAGTCATTAGTTCAAATTAGCAGCGAACTATTTGCCGAAAACCCACCCCCGCGCCGTTCTCCGTTCCCTCAAGTCATTCTCACTTCCCTCAAGTAGTGAATTCAGTTTTACTTGTGTCTCTGTCTCAACTTCGGGAGAAAGAGGCAGTCACTTCCTGCTGGAATTGGGAAGAAAGGAAGTAAGGATCCTAGTGTCATATGCAGGGATGATTTCTTGTTTTAGTTTTTAGAATCACACAAGTCAGACCTACTTGCAATGTGAAAGTGAAGAAGTGGAAATCTTAGCGGAGGAACGTGGTGTTTGATTAAACATCTGTGAATATAATCTGCAAGGATGAATATGCTGCCTTGGCTTCTGTGGTGCAAGTGATTAGTGTGTTAGGCTATTAGGTGTAAAGGTCATTGGTTCTAATCCCACTCCTGGACGTTTGTAACTTTTTAAATTTTTTGAGGTAACGTTGGTTTCTGGGAGGAGAGAGTATTAGGGAATAATTGCTTAATGGATATGGAGTTTTATTTTGGATGATGATAATGTTTTGGACTAGATAGAGATGGTGGTTGTGTAACCTTGAGCATGTATTAAATACCACTGAATTGTTCACTTTAAAATGGTTAATTTTATGTTATGTGAATTTCACTTAAAAAAAATTCAATGTGGGGCTTCCCTGGTGGCGCAGTGGTTGAGAGTCCGCCTGCCGATGCAGTGGACACGGGTTCGTGCCCTGGTCCGGGAGGATCCCACATGCCGCGAAGCAGCTGGGCCCGTGAGCCATGGCCACTGAGCCTGCGCGTCCAGAGCCTGTGCTCCGCAACAGGAGAGGCCACAGCAGTGAGAGGCCCGCGTACCGCAAAAGAAAAAAAATTCAATGTGGTCCCTGATGTCCAATGCTCAGCAGGTTTAACTGTAAATCAATATATTGTTGGTTCAAGCACTCCCAGGGAAGTGTGTTTTATCCTACTATTGCCCAGCCCTGCTGTTTCTCTGCCAGAAGGGACTTTTTCTTTCTTAATTCATCCCTCTTATGCAACCAGATGAAAGCATCTTTGCACTACATCCAGATAGGGCAGAAGCAAAAATGCTCTGAAAAAGAAGTTATCCTAAACTAAAGCCCAACCAAAGCAATTCTCTCTGTGTGTGCTTAGTATAATGGTGTCACCATCTGTGATGGTTAGTTTTATGTGTCAACTTGACTGAGCCATGGGTTGCCCAGATATTTGGTCAAATGTTATTTCAAGTGTTTCGGTGGGGATGTTTTTGCATGGGATTAACATTTCAATCAGAAGACTGAGTAAAGCAGATTGCTCTCCCTAATGTGGGTGGGCCTCATCCAATCTGCTGGATGACCAAATAGAACAAAAAACTGTCCTCCCCCTGGTAAGATAGAACTCATCCTGCCTAACTGCCTTCAAACTGGGAATTGGGGTTTGCCTGCCTTCAGACTTCGACTGGAACATCAGCTCTTCCTTGGTCTGGAGCCTGCTGGCCTTGAACCAGCTCTCCTGGTTCTCAGGCCTTCAGACTCCACCTAGAACCAAACCATCAGCTTTCCCGCGTGTCTAGCTTGCCAACTCACACTGCAGATCCATAACCAAATGAGCTAATTCTTTATAATCTCTCTCTCTCTAGATATAGATAGATAGAGATATAAATATAGATGATATAGATATAGATAGATACAGATCCCCTAATGGTTCTTTTTCTAGGAGATCCTAACACACCATCCATCCAGTCCAACATCCAAGAAACTTTACAGGCCCCCTTTTCTCCCTCCTCTCATTAACTTCTAGTAGGAAATCTGAGTGTTCCTCAAGTTAAAGGAATCTTTTTTAAAAATTGGAAACATAATACTGAATACAATTTTAAGAGGGAAATGCACAGCCATTAGCCCTGTACCTTCAGACTACCTGGCAACTGCTTGAGCTACTGAGGTGAAAACACTCCCCAAAGAACTTGACATTGTCCTCACTGGAGGGGAAGCCACAGAGGATGAAACAGAAAGGACTTGATGCTTAATGGATACAGTGGGTAGGAAAGGTTCTGAGCTTATTTCCAAGGGTGCTGTGATTCACTAGGGGTGGGACCCGGGAAAAGGTTCCTGGTGGGGGGAGTGGAGAAAGATGACTCAATTTAGGAAAGAAGGATCTTAGAGCCAAGTGGTCAGGGCAAGGAGCTGATAGCTTGATACATGGGTGGGCGTGGAAAGTCAGAGAAGTCAGTGTGCCCTAATATCTGCAGCTGTGGGAATGAGTACAAATGGAGGCCCACATACCATATGTTTAAATATTTTAAACTTATAAATTAAGTTAATAAAGAGTAAAATAAAATAAGCTCTTTCTTCCTACCTTGACAAAAATACCTTCTGAAGAATCTGTGAGGCCAGTTTTACATTTAGAATCATGGGACTCCTCACACTTCTATGCCTAAGCATGATGGCACAGGGAGGACCCTCTATCAACTGTAGCTCCTTTCTGCACTGAAAGGGCACCTCACCTCCCATGTCCAAGCTCTGTTCAAACCCCTGCAAACAGCCTTCCTTTGACCACCTGTGGATCCTTGCCTGTATGCACTGGAGGCCTAATCCACCTCAGCAGTACTGATGGGAGAAGAAGCCTAATCAGAATTCAGGCATTTGTGCAGGTCATTCCCAGGTCACAAATAACAGCACAGCCAAGAAGAAGGGTGCAGTTCCAGGTGGGCATCTCCCATTGACCCTGAATGTTTCTCCCTCTGCAATGGGGAGAGGTAAATTTGGAGAAGATCAGGAATATTGTCCTTTTAGGGGAAGGGTGGGCAAAAAGGGACATGTTTTCCTCAAACATGGGGAAACTACAGAAGGGAGAGAGGCACACAAATTTTAGGAATGGAAGGAAGGAAGGTAGTACGGGAGGGAGGGAAGGAAGAAGGAAGAAAGAAAGAAGGAAGGAAAGAAGAGAAAGCCCTGAGGTCAGAGAGTCAGTGACAAAAATGTTGTAGGAAAAATTATCCTCTTCCTGCCTGGCTTGACTTGTCACAATATTTCTTCCAACTTTTCTGCCACTAAAGTTCCCTTCCACCCTTTGAGCCAGGTGGCAATCACTGCACCACCACCACACACACCACTTCAAAACATTCTTCAGACATCCCTGAAAGTTTTCTAATACATATCTGAATCATTCCTAAGATCTTTTTCCACAAGTTGCTGACTGCAGCCTCCTGACCCTGTTTCCTAGTAGTCTAGTGGCTAGGATTTGACCACCGCAGCTCAAGTTCAAGTTCCAGTCAGGGAAAGCTGTTTTTTCTTTCTGGTCACCTATATTCTATTGCAGTTGAGACTCCCACCGCCTCTGTTATAGCAAAGGCTTGCTTGCGTGCAATCTTTGAGATACGCAAGTGACAGCATGGCTCCTGATTTTTGCCCACCAATGCTGAACTTGGAGATCCTCAGATTAAGGGGTGGCACGCGAAAGTCTTCATGCCTCTCAAACTTCTCCAGGTTATCCTGAAGTCAACTTTGAGAATTGTGGGACAACATCTCTTGAGAGCCAAGGAAGGACTGTTGTCATGTAACTTGCCATTTTAATAATATCATCCTTGATCTTTTTTTTAAAATTTATTTTTGGCTGCGTTGGGTCTTGGTTGCTGCACGCAGGCTTTCTCTAGTTGCGGAGAGCAGGGGCTACTCCTCATTGCAGTGTGCGGGCTTCTTACTGCGGTGGCTTCTCTTGTTGCAGAGCACAGGCTCTAGGCACGCGGGCTTCAGTAGTTGTGGCTCGCAGGCTCAGTAGTTGTGGCTCGCGGGCTCTAGAACACAGGCTCAGTAGTTGTGGTGCAAGGGCTTAGTTGCTCCGCAGCATGTGGGATCTTCCCAGACCAGGGCTCAAACCCGTGTCCCCTGAATTGGCAGGTGGATTCTTAACCACTGCGCCACCACGGAAGGCCATTCTTGATCTTTTTATTACAGTTCCTGCCTTACAGGTAAAGTTAACTAACCAATTATCATGTAGAAATGTGTTCTTATTTTTATAAAAGATCAAATAGATGAAGTGTGGTTTTCTATGACTAAAATTCATAAAGAAGCATAGTACATGGTTTCAACTTCCTAATGGGGCAACTGGGAATATCCAGCTGCAGCCACCAGCAGAAACAGTTGTGGATCTGGTAAAATTACCTGGGCTGTCTACATTTCTGAATGTAACTGCTCTTAGGGTTTCAATGAACTGGGGGGGCGGGGGAGGGAATTATATCCATTACTAAAACTGTGCCTATGCCAATCAAGCCTTAATAGATTTATAAACCATTTTCAATAACTCACTCGTTTCATGTAGAAATTACTTATATTGCACGGTGAGGGTGGGGGATGACAAGCCACAGAAATCAGTAATTCCCAGTGTGGTGAGGCACATGTAAGAGAGTTGGAAGCTGTACAGAGGAATTTTTCATTTTTCACAGTCACCTTGTTCCCTTCATAAATATATACCTCAAGACCGGATGACTTGGGGTGCGGGCAAGCAAGCCTCGGTAAAGACTCAGGCATTGAAGCCGCAGCAGCCATAGCAACAACAGAATGTGGGTGATCAGAAACAGAACTAGCTTTCCTGACTGGGAATCGAGTCCGGGCCGTGGTGGTAAAAGTGCCAAGTCCTAAGCTGTAGACCACCAGGGAAGGGCAATAAAAAGGACAGCACCTTCTAGAAAAATATCTTGGGAATGATTCAAACAATATTAGAAACTTTTAGGGATGCCTGAAAAATGTCCCTGAAATGTTAAATAATTTTATCTTTGACCGAGCGTTTTGTAACTGGAGTCGGAT
Source organism: Kogia breviceps (assembly GCF_026419965.1). NCBI lineage: Eukaryota > Metazoa > Chordata > Mammalia > Artiodactyla > Physeteridae > Kogia > Kogia breviceps. Next base: position 90,924,917 of record NC_081310.1, on the reverse strand, counting down.
GGAACAATGGAGGCTGCTCGATAAGCAGATACCAGCAACATTCTTATCTGCCTTCCTTGTCACCCATTTGTATATAGCACTTGTTATGCTTGATGAACACAGAATTCCAGATGGACCCACTATGCAGTGGGAATTCAAAAACCTAAGATGAGTAGTATAAGGTAAATACATTGCCTCTATGACTGAATAAGCTGACCTTCTTGCTCCAGAGGCCGCACTTTCCCTTCAAAGCAGAACTTGCTTCAGACGCAAAAAGGCAGTGACATTCTAAGAAAAACAAACAACCAGGGAATCCTATCATATCACTTCCCTGAATTAGCCAACCACTTATGCTGAAAATGATGACATAGAAGGAAAGAGAAAGACAGAACAACCCATAGTTCCTTTTCCTTTAAGTCCCTACTTATCAGCAAGCCAAAGATAGAAAATGTTGGTAGTATGTGTGTATCAAGAAGTAAAATAAAAGCAGCTGAGTTAGTCCTGTACAGCATTTCCACTGTTCTGGTAGGGACAAAAATTCATGTGCACATAGGAGCTATGAAATATGGATTGTGTCGTTTCAGTGATTCTGCATATTTATTAAATGCTTTTATATTTTCATTGTCAAATAAAAACAACTCTAGACTTAGATAATGAAAGACTTTTCAAAAGGACTATTGCGATGGGGAGAATGTTCCAATCTCAGAAATCTGCAAGCATCTCAAAATCAAACAGAAAAAGGTGTTTCTTTCAGAGCGAGGGGTAAGTAGAACTTACCAGAAACTTTTAAGGGGAAGTTGAGGAATCAATGGAGAGTGAATAGATGGCATGATCAGAGCAGTTTCCCAGGAAATGTGTCTCCCTTTGGCCAGCTGATTCTCAGGATAAGCTGGTGAAAGGGACATATTCTGCATTTTAGTGCTTGTTCAATCTCAGGGGCAATCCAAAGTTTAAGGGCCTGTGGAGAGTAGAGAAGCCTGACTAAAGTTAACTCAAGATAAAGCAGAGGATAAGAAATGGGCAATAGTGAGAACTTGGTCAACATTTAACACTGGCATTGGGCTTCCCTGGTGGCGCAGTGGTTGAGAATCCACCTGCCGATGCAGGGGACACGGGTTCGTGCCCCGGTCCGGGAGGATCCCACATGCCGCAGAGCGGCTGGGCCCGTGAGCCATGGCCGCTGAGCCTGCGCGTCCGGAGCCTGCGCTCTGCAATGGGAGAGGCCACAACAGTGAGAGGCCCGCGTACCACAAAAAAAAAAAACTGGCATTGAACAATACAAAGATAATAAGTAAAATTCATAGTATTTAAATTCTTAATTTTTCTTTACATAGAATGACATTAAATAGCAAATAAAAAACACCATAACAAGTCAAGAGAGAGAGACCCCAGAAAAAAAAGGGAAAAGTGTTATATTTCACTACCTTGAACAGCATTTTTCTTGCTGTTTTCTGAACAGGGGGCTCACATTTTCATTTTACACTGGGCCCCATAATTTTGATCCTGGTACCAGAGGTAAGATGGGTTTCCTGGTATACATTTGTATTTTAGTTGTTCAGACTTTCTTTCTCTCTACAGATTCAATGCAATCCCTATCAAACTACCACTGGCATTTTTTTTACAGAACTAGAACAAAAAATTTCACAATTTGTATGGAAACACAAAAGACCCCGAATAGCCAAAGCAATCTTGAGAACGAAAAATGGAGGTGGAGGAATCAGGCTCCCTGACTTCAGACTATACTACAAAGCTACAGTAATCAAGACAGTATGGTACTGGCACAAAAACAGAAATATAGATCAATGGAACAGGATAGAAAGCCCAGAGATAAACCCACACACATATGGTCACCTTATCTTTGTTAAAGTAGGCAAGAATATACAGTGGAGAAAAGATAGCCTCTTCTATAAGTGGTGCTGGGAAAACTGGACAGATACATGTAAAAGTATGAAATTAGAATACTCCCTAACACCATACACAAAAATAAACTCAAAATGGGTTAAAGACCTACATGTAAGGCCAGACACTGTCAAACTCTTAGAGGAAAACATAGGCAGAACACTCTATGACATAAATCACAGCAAGATCCTTTTTGACCCACCTCCTAGAGAAATGGAAATAAAAACAAAAATAAACAAATGGGACCTAATGAGACTTAAAAGCTTTTGCACAGCAAAGGATACCATAAACAAGACCAAAAGACAACCCTCAGAATGGGAGAAAATAGTTGCAAATGAAGCAACTGACAAAGGATTAATCTCCAAAATTTATAAGCAACTCATGCAGCTCAATAACAAAAAAACAAACAACCCAATCCAAAAATGGGCAGAAGAACTAGATAGACATTCCTCCAAAGAAGATATACAGATTGCCAACAAACACGTCATTAATCATTAGAGAAATGCAAATCAAAACTACAATGAGATATCATCTCACACCAGTCAGAATGGCCATCATCAAAAAATCTAGAAACAATAAATGCTGGAGAGGGTGTGGAGAAAAGGGAACACTCTTGCACTGCTGGTGGGAATGTAAATTGATACAGCCACTATGGAGAACAGTATAGAGGTTCCTTAAAAAACTACAAATAGAACTACCATACGACCCAGCAATCCCACTACTGGGCATATACCCTGAGAAAACCATAATTCAAAAAGAGTCATGTACCAAAATGTTCATTGCAGCTCTATTTACAATAGCCAGGACATGGAAGCAACCTAAGTGTCCATCAACAGATGAATGGATAAAGAAGATGTGGCACATATATACAATGGAATATTACTCAGCCATAAAAATAAATGAAACTGAGTTATTTGTAATGAGGTGGATAGACCTGGAGTCTGTCATACAGAGTGAAGTAAGTCAGAAGGAGAAAAACAAATACCGTATGCTAACACATATATATGGAATCTAAGAAAAGAAATGTCATGAAGAGCCTAGGGGTAGGATGGGAATAAAACACAGACCTACTAGAGCATGGACTTGAGGATATGGGGAGGGGGAAGGGTAAGCTGGGACGAAGTGAGAGAGTGGCATGGACATATATACACTACCAAACCTAGGGCGGATAGCTAGCGGGAAGCAGCCGCATAGTACAGGGAGATCAGCCCCGTGCTTCGGTGCTTTGTGACCACCTAGAGGGGTGGGAGGGAGGGAGACGCAAGAAGGAAGAGATATGGGAACATACGTATATGTATTACTGATTCCCTTTGTTGTAAAGCAGAAACTAACACACCATTGTAAAACAGTTATACTCCAATAAAGATGTTAAAAAAATTTTAATAAATAAATAAATAAATTTTTTAAAAAGAAAATGGAGAAAGACAGTAAGGAGAGTCAAAGAACTCTCCAGCTCTCTCCAACAGGGTGGAAATCTTTAGATGGCTATTTAAAAATGGGATGAATATGGTAGACATTGATGGTGTTGAAACAGAAGTGCTGATGCAGCACTATAGAAGGTTGGGTGGATCAAGGGAACCCCTTGCTGGTTCCCTAACATCAAAAGGCCCCAAACAACTCTGCTCCATTTACCCCAGTTTAGAGGAATTTTTTAAAGCCAGAAGGAAAAGATTTTGATGAGAAACCCCACTCAGAATCGCCTGGGTCTGTGGTCAAGCAGATTAATCAAGTTAAAAACTGACAAAAAGGGCCAGGGTCCCTTGGCTCAACCCTTCACTGGGGACCCAAAGCCTTTTGCACAAGAGTGGGCAAAATGGTCAAGGGGTGGAAAAAAGAAGTTTCCAGGACCCCTTGATACAGGATCCCCACACACTATGATACCAAAATCTATTGGTGAAACCCTGATATGGTCTACAGTTAGACTGAGAGAATATAAAAATGTGAGTGCTGATAAGATTATAAAAGTGGAAATGTTTAAATAAGATTCATGTAAAGTTGTGTCTCCTTTACGTGAATGTTTCCTGGAAATGGATATTATGTCTGGCTGGGGAACACTTCCCCTACCTAGTATTGTAAGACCAAAACCTGTTGATGAACTCCTAATGGAGGCTACAGTTAGGAGTGTAGGAGTTAATGGAATTACAGGAAAGGTTTGTAGAATTGGTATGTTTGAACAGGTTTTATGTGAAGCAGTTGTGTGTATTCTACCTGATTGTACTATGGGGGTGGACACTGTATCTGACTGGGGAACATTTTCCCTACCTAATATTGTAAAACAGAAGGCATGTAAATCCGGCCTTCAAGCAAAGTTAATTAGACATGCTAAATGCGAGTCAACGTGTGCTTACACTCAAAATGAGAGGGACTAAAGGAGTCTCCCCACTAGGTAGATTTCTCTGTTTTACTGGTGTATCTGGGGGATGGGGGTGGGGAAGGATGGAGTATTCTTTCTTCCCCACATCATCTCAACTTTTTTGTCCCCCCTACCTGATGCAGTGGTCACAGGACCAGGGCTACAACTAGGGCTGAAAATAGGGATGATTCCTAAGCAAAAAGTGCAACTGTGTTTCTGATCTTTATGTCATAATTCCTAAGTGCCTGATGGGGCAGGATGTGCCTTCATCCCATATAACAAAATTGGGGCTAACAGTGAATGCAGCTATATTGGCTGGTGGTTAAGATAGCCCACTAGTTCTGCACCTATGTAACCTTACCTTATCTGAATAGAAGTGGACTGATGGGGAGGCACATGCTGGACTATTATTACTGCCTGCAATATAGACCAGCACAGTGGCTGAACTTAGTCCCTTCCAAAGGTAAAAGAATTTGGGTATAAATGGAGAGAAGGAGGAATAGTAGTAGCTAACAGTAAAGTTATGAGTAAATGAATTATGTAATAAGGCAAAAATCCAATATTATATTAACACCTTGAAAGAGGCTCAGAGCAAGAAATGATATCACCTCAGCTCATTATATCAGATGCCTGAAAGGGTGAAGCCACATGTTTGCTGAGACCATGCCTGTTTTTGGAACTTGACAAGATGGAATGAAAGCCTGTAAATCTGAGAGGCCTTGTCCCAGCAGACATTCTCATACAATATGATGATGGACAGGAATGATGGTTAATGACTGCTTGGGATTCTAGTAATGTGTCAGTACCTTTGAACTTGTGTATCATTTTGCTGGAAGGGGTCTGTGGCCAGAGACCAGGAGTGGTGGGCTGTGAGAGAAGATAAAATAGAAAAAAAAATAATTTTAAATTAGAAATAAATAAATAAATAAATAAGTCTCTGCCCCTGACTTCTGGCACAGAATTCCTAAAACCTTTATCATTTCCTAAGTGATAAGAGTAGTAGAACCTTTTGTTCTAAGGAGGCAACTCTGGGTGGGCTCCTGCATGACTACTAAATGGGGGCTGGTCACAAGAAAGACTAGCCATGATTAAAATCTTGGAATTTTCAGCCCCATCCATCAGAGATGGAACAGAACTGAAATGGAGTTAATGATTGATCATGCCTATGTGATGAACCCTCCATAAAATTCCAAAAGCATGGGGGTCTGGAGAGCTTCCAGGTTGGTGAATATATATATCCACACCGAGAAGTTGATGCACCCCAACTCTACAGAGACAGAAGCTCCTGCACTAGGTGACCCTCCCAGACCTTGCCTATGTATTTCTTTATCTGGCTGTCCATCTGTATCCTTTATCATATCCTTTAATAAATTGATGCAATTGATACAAGTAAGTGTTTCCCTGAGTTCTGTGAGCTGCTCTAGCAAATTAATCCAACCTGATGAGGGGATCATTGGAACCCCCAATCTATAACTGGTGGGTCAGAAGACATGACACCACAAAACTCCTAGAAAGAACATAGCAAAATATTCTCTGACATAAATCGTAGTAATATTTTCTTAGGTCAGAATCCCAAAACAATAGAAATAAATGCAAAAATAAACAAATTGGACCTAATCAAACTTATAAACTTTTGCACAGCAAAGGAAACCATAAACAAAATGAAAAGAACCTATGGACTGGGAGAAAATATTTGCAAACAATGTGAACGACAAGGGCTTAATTTCCAAAATATACTAACAACTCATACAACTCAATAACAACAACAACAAAAAGTTTAAAAAATGGGCAGAAGACCTAAATAGACATTTTTCCAAAGAAAACATACAGATGGCCAATAGGTACCTGAAAAGATGCTCATCATCACTAATTATTAGAGAAATGCAAAAAAAAAAATAGAGAAATGCAAATAAAAACTACAATGTGGCATCACCTCACACCAGTCAGAATGGCCATCAGCAAAATGTCTATAAATAATAAACGCTGGAGAGGGTGTGGAGAAAAGGGAACCCTCCTACACTGTTGGTAGGAATGTAAATTGGTGCAGCCACTATGAAAACAGTATGAAGGTTCCTTAAAAAACTAAAAATAGAGTTACCATATGATCCAGCAATCTCATTCCTGGGCATACACTGGGAAAAGATGAAAGCTCTAATTCAAAAAGATACATGCACCTCCATGTTTATAGCAGCACTATTTGCAATAGCCAAGATGTGGAAAAAACCCAAGTGTCCGTTGATAGAGGATTGACTTAAGATGTGGTATGTATGTACCATAGAATATTACTCAGCCATAACAGAATGAAATAATGCCATTTGCAGCAACATGGATAGACCTAGAGATTATCATAGTAAGTCAGAGAAAGACAAATATTATATGATATCACTTATATGTAGAATTTAAAAAATAGTACAAATGAACTTATTTACAAAACAGAAACAAACTCACAGACATTGAAAACAAACTTATGGTTACCAAAGGGGAAGGGGGGGTGGATATATTAGGAGTATGGGATTAACAGATGCACACTACCATATATAAAATAGATAAACAACTAGGATTTACTGTATAGCATAGGGACAATTTTCAATATCTTGTAATGGAAAAGAATCAGATAAAAAAGAATATAGGTATACACATATATATGTAGAATCACTTTGCTGTACACCTGAAATTAACACAATATTGTAAATTGACTATACTTTAATTTAAAGAGAGAGAGAGAGAGGGCAGACAGCAGAAGCAAGAAGAACTACAATCCTGCGGCCTGTGGAACAGAAACCACATTCACAGAAATATAGACAAAATGAAAGGCAGAGGACTATGTACCAGAAGAAGGAACATGATAAAACCCCAGAAAAACAACTAAATGAAGTGGAGATAGGCAACCTTCCAGAAAAAGAATTCAGAATAATGACAGTGAAGATGATCCAAGACCTCGGAAAAAGAAGGGAGGCAAAGATCGAGAAGATGCAAGAAATGTTTAACAAAGACTTGGAAGAATTAAAGAACAAACACCTAGAAGAGTTAAAGAACAAACAAACAGAGATGAACAATACAATAACTGAATTAAAAAATACACTAGAAGGAATCAATAGCAGAATAACTGAGGCAGAAGAACAGATAAGTGACCTGGAAGACAGAATGGTGGAATTCACTGCCATGGAACAGAGTAAAGAACAAAGAATGAGGGCTTCCCTGGTGGAACAGTGGTTAAGAATCCTCCTGTCAATGCAGGGGACATGGGTTTGAGCCCTGGTCAAGGAAGATCCCACATGCCGTGGAGCAAGTAAGCCCGTGTGCCACAACTACAAAGCCTGCACTCTAGAGCCTGTGAGCCACAACTACTGAGCCCGTGCACCACAACTACTGAGGTTGCGTTCTAGAGCCCCCGAGCCACAACTACTGAAGCCCGTGTGCCTAGAGCCTGTGGTCTGCAACAAGAGAAGCCACTGAGGTGAGAAGCCCATGCACCACAATGAATAGTAGCCTCTGCTCGACGCAACTAAAGAAAGCCCGTGTGCAGCAACGAAGACCCATTGCAACCTAAATAAATAAATTTTAAAAAAGAATGAAATTAAATGAAGACAGCCTAAGGGATCTCTGGGACATTAAACACACCAACATTCTCATTATAGGGGTCCCAGAAGAAGAGAGAGAGAAAGGACCAGAGAAAATATTTGAAGAGATTATAGTCAAAACTTCCCTAACATGGGAAAGGAAAGAGCCACCCAAGTCCAGGAAGCACAGAGAGTCCCAGGCAGGATAAACCCAAGGAGAAACATGCTGAGACACATAGTAATCAAGTTGACAAAAATTAAAGACAAAGAAAAATTATTAAAAGCAACAAGGAAAAAACGACAAATAACATACAAGGGAACTCCCATAAGGTTAACAGCTGATTTCTCAGTAGAAACTCTGCAAGCCAGAAAGGAGTGGCACGATATATTTAAAGTGATGAAAGGGAAGAACATACAACCAAGATTACTCTAGCAAGGATCTCATTCCGATTCTATAGAGTAATCAAAAGCTTTACAGACAAGCAAAAGCTAAAAGAATTCAGCACCACCAAACCAGCTCTACAACAAATGCTAAAGGAACTTCCCTAAGTGGGAAACACAGAGAAGAAAAGGACCTACAAAAACAAATGCAAAACAATTAAGAAAATGGTAATAGGAACATACATATCAATAATTACCTTAAACGTGAATGGATTTAATGCTCCAACCAAAAGACACAGGCTCGCTGAATGGATACAAAAACAAGACCCATCTATATGCTGTCTAAAAGAGACCCACTTCAGACCTAGGGACACATATAGACGGAAAGTGAGGGGATGGAAAAAGATATTCCGTGCAAATGGAAATCAAAAGAAAGCTGGAGTAGCAATACTCATAGCAGATAAAATAGACTTTAAAATAAAGAATGTTACAAGAGACAAGGAAGGACACTACATAATGATCAAGGGATCAATCCAAGAAGAAGATATAACAATTATAAATATATATGCACCCAACATAGGAGCACCTCAAAACATAAGGCAACTGCTAACAGCTATAAAAGAGGAAATCGACAGTAACACAATAATAGTGGGAGACTTTAACACCTCACTTACACCAATGGACAGATCATCCAATCAGAAAATTAATAAGGAAACACAAGCTTTAAATGACACAATAGACCAGATAGATTTAAGTGATATTTATAGGATATTCCATCTGACAACTGCAGATTACACTTTCTTCTCAAGTGCACACGGAACATTCTCCTCGTTAGATCACATCTTGGGTCACAGATTAAGCCATGGTAAATTTAAGAAAATTGAAATCATATCAAGCATCTTTTCTGACTCAATGCCATGAGATTAGAAATAAATTACAGGGATAAAAACGTAAAAAACACAAACACATGGAAGCTAAAGAATATGTTACTAACTAACCAAGAGATCGTTGAAGAAATCAAAGAGGAAATCAAAAAACATTTAGAGACAAATGACAATGAAAGCATGATGATCCAAAACCTATGGGATGCAGCAAAAGCAGTTCTAAGAGGGACGTTTATAGCAGTATGAGCCTACCTCAAGAAACAAGAAAAATCTCAAATAAACAATCTAACCTTACACCTAAAGGAACTAGAGAAAGAAGAGCAAAAATACCCCCAAAATTAGTAGAAGGAAAGAAATCATAAAGATCAGAGCAGAAATAAATGAAACAGAAACAAATAAAACAATAGCAAAGATCAATAACACTAAAAGCTGGTTCGTTGAGAAGATAAACAAAATTGATAAACCTTTAGCCAGACTCGTCAGGAAAAGGAGAGAGGGGACTCAAATCAATAAAATTAGAAATGAAGAAGGAGAAGTTACAATGGACACTGCAGAAATACAAAGCATCCTAAGAGACTACTACAAGCAACTCTGTGCCAATAAAATGGACAACCTGGAAGAAATCGACAAATTCTTAGAAAGGTATAATCTTCCAAGACGGAACCAGGAAGAAATAGAAAATATGAACAGACCAATCACAAGTAATGAAGTTGAAACTGTGATTAAAAATCTTCCCGCAAACAAAAGTCCAGGACCAGATGGCTTCACAGGTGAATTCTATCAACATTTAGAGAAGAGCTAACACCCATCCTTCTCAAACTCTTCCAAAAAATTGCAGGGAAGGAACACTCCCAAACTCATTCTACAAGGCTACCACCTTGATACCAAAACCAGACAAAGATACAAAAAAATAAAATTACAGACCCATATCACTGATGAATATAGATGCAAAAATTCTCAACAAAATACTAGCAAACAGAATCTAACAACACGTTAAAGGGATCATACACCATGATCAAGTGGGATTTATCCCAGGGATGCAAAGATTCTTCAATATATGCAAATCAATCAATGTGATACACCATATTAACAAATTGAAGAATAAAAAGCATATGATCATCTCAATAGATGCAGAAAAAGCTTTTGACAAAATTCAATACCCATTTATGATAAAAAAAACTCTCCACAAAGTGGGCATAGAGGGAACCTACCTCAAAATTATAAAGGCCATATATAACAAACCCACAGCAAATATCATTCTCAAGGGTGAAAAACTGAAAGCACTTGCTCTAAGATCAGGAACAAGACAAGGATGTCCACCCTCACCAGTATTATTCAACATAGTTTTGGAAGTCCTAGCCACGGCAATCAGAGAAGAAAAAGAAATAAAAGAAATACAAATTGGAAAAGAAGAAGTAAAACTGTCACTCTTTGCAGGTGATATGATACTATACATAGATAATCCTAAGGATGCCACCAGAAAACTACTAGAGCTAATCAATGAATCTGGTAAAGTTGCAGGATACAAAATTAATGCACAGAAATCTCTTGCATTCCTATACACTAACAACAAAAGATCAGAAAGAGAAATCAAGGAAACAATCCCATTCACCATTGCAAAAAAAAAAGAATAAAATACCTAGGAATAAACCTACCTAAGGAGGTAAAAGACCTGTACTCAGAAAACTATAAGACACTGATGAAAGAAATCAAAGAAGACACAAACTGATGGAGAAAATATAACACGTTCTTGGATTAGAAGAATCAATATTGTGAAAATGACTATTCTACCCAAAACAATCTACAGATTCAATGCAATCCCTATCAAATTACCAATGGCATTTTTTACAGAACTAGAACAAAAAGTCTTAAAATTTGTATGGAGACAAAAAAGACCCTGAATAACCAAAGCAATCTTGAGGGGGAAAAAAAATGGAGCTGGATAAATCAGACTCCCTGACTTCAGACTATACTACAAATCTACAGTAATCAAGACAATATAGTACTGGCACAAAAACAGAAATATAGATCAATGGAACAGGATAGAAAACCCAGAGATAAACCCACACACTTATGGTCAACTGATCTATGACAAAGGAGGCAAGGATATACAATAGAAAAAAAACAGTCTCTTCAATAAGTGGTGCTGGGAAAACTGGACAGCTACATGTAAAAGAATGAAATTAGAACATTCCCTAACACCATACACAAAAATAAAGTCAAAATGGATTAAAGACCTAAATGTAAGACCGGACACTATTAAACTCTCAGAGGAAAACATAGGAAGAACACTCTTTGACATAAATCACAGTAAGGTCTTTTTTGACCAGCCTCCTAGAGTAAAAACAAAAATAAACAAGTGAAAAAATAAAAATAAAAATAAACAAGTGGGACCTAATGAAACTTAAAAGCTTTGCACAGCAAAGGAAACTATAAACAAGTTGAAAAGACAACCCTCAGAATGGAAGAAAATATTTGCAAACGAATCAATGGACAAAGGATTAATCTCCAAAATATATAAACAGCTCATGCAGCTCAATATTAAAAAACAAACAACCCAATCCAAAAATGGGCAGAAGGCCTAAATAGACATTTGTCCAAAGAAGACATACAGATGACCAAGAGGTACATGAAAAGCTGCTCAGTTATTAGAGAAATGCAAATCAAGCTACAATGAGGTATCACCTCACACCAGTTAGAATGGGCATTATCAGAAAATCTATAAACAACAAATGCTGGAGAGGGTATGGAGAAAAGGGAACCCTCTTGCACTGTTGGTGGGAATGTAAATTGACACAGCCATTATGGAGAACGGTATGGAGGTTCCTTAAAAAACTAAAAATAGAGTTACCATATGACCCAGCAACCCCACTACCGGGCATATACCCAGAGAAAACCATAATTCAAAAAGACGCATGCACCCCAATGTTCATTGCAGCCCTATTTACAATAGCCAGGTCATAGAAGCAACCTAAATGCCCATCGACAGATGAATAGATAAAGAAGATGTGGTACATATGTACAATGGAGTATTACTCAGCCATAAAAAGGAACGAAATTGGGTCATTTGTAGAGACGTGGATGGACCTACAAACTGTTATACAGAGTGAAGTAAGTCAAAAAGAGAAAAACAAATATCGCATATTAATGCATATGTGTGGAATCTAGAAATATGGTACAGATGAACAAGTTTGCAAGGCAGAAATAAAGACACAGATGTAGAGAACAAATGTATGGAAACCAAGTGAGGTGTGTGTGTGCGTGTGTATGTGTTGAATTGGGAGATTGGCATTGACATATATACTAATATGTATAAAATAGATAATAAGAACCTGCTGTAAAGAAAACTTTTTTTAAAAAGTTCAGGTGATAACTTGGGCTTGAGACTGGCATATGAAGGGGGTGAGGGCACTCTTGTAGGACTGAGCCTTTAATCTAATCTCCAAGTAGGTAGTGTCAGAATTGAGTTAAACTGTGGAACACCTAGGTGGTGTCAGAGAAAGAATTGCTTGGTGTGGGGCAAGAACCTCCACACACTTGGTGACCAGAAGTGAAGTGCTGGTGTGAGTAGTAAAGGGAAGAAAGACGTAGGAAGGAGAAAACAGTGTTTCCATTACAATTGCTTTCTAAAGTAAGTACTGGGCAAACTAAAGGTGTATATTTGTTTCACATATGAGCTGGTTTTCCTTATCTTGGCCGAGTCTGTCCCCTAAGTCTCTTCCTACCTGTAGTTACTGCACCATTTTTCTCCAGTCTCGGAACAGGGGACAAGCGGTAAGTGCCAGAGGGTGACCTGACCCCAGGGTGGTCCAGCTCCCCACCAAGCGTTCCTCCGGGACCTGCAGGATCCGGAAAACTGCACGACGAGCATTTGAGGAAGCCTGGAGCTTTGGCCCACAAACTCAGGCTTTCAACAGCAACGACACTGGCTGGAGCTCCACTTGTGCTGGAAGTTTCCTGATGAGGCACCATCGAGCTCACCTGGTGCTGTAGCCTTAATGCCGGGCGCGCATCCGGGCTTTGCCTGCCACTTTCCAGGCCTCTGGCTGAGCCTAGGCTGTGGTCGACCCGCCCCGGCACTTTTCTTACTGGCGGGGACACAGTGACGAGCTCCTACATTTCAAGACTAGGTTTTGAAAGAACAACTGTCGGCTGTTTCCGTAGTGTAGTGGTTATCACGTTCGCCTCACACGCGAAAGGTCCCCGGTTCGAAACCGGGCGGAAACAACAAAACGCGAAACCTTTTTTTTTTTTTTTTTCGCTGGTTGAAGCACTGACCCCGCGGCGGTCCTCCAGTTTTTCTCTCTCTTATCTTATCTTTTCTGACACCAGAGAGGTAAAGCACTTTTGGCCACTCTAATGAAGTCATCGGTTCCGATCCGGATCCCCAGAACCAAGTTCTGGTTCAGGGCGGTGTCCTGAAACTCAGGCTGGTCCCTTATTCAAACTCTGCTCAGGCTCCTTCTTCAGCTGGGTTTGCAAGGCGCTGTCTCCTCCAGAGAATTTGCAAACCTGTATCAAGAGCCAGCTGTGTGCCTGGCATTATCTCGCTTTAGCTGAAGGGCGGGTATCTTCACCCTGCAGTCAAGAGGAATGAATGGCACATAGTTCCAGAGCCAGTGTTACAAGTCGCTCTGCTCTCCACCCCCAAAATACCTGCCTCTTTCTTTTTTCGATTTAAGCTGTCCACATGCATTCAGTTTTAAGTTCACAGCCATGGAGATTCTTTCTCCCTCCCTCCTCTGAGTCTTTCCCCACAGGGAATCCTAAGGCCCTAAGCCCTTGGTTCTGAATCAGGTGGAAACAATGTATATTTTCTTTTAATTAAATTATTTTCACACACACACACACACACACACAGAGTCCCGGCAGTTTGCACAGACACTTCTCCAAGGAAGATAGACGGATAGCAAATAATCATATCTAAAGATGTTCTACATCATTAATCATTAGGGAAATGCAAAATTAAAACGCGAGATATAATACACATGTATTAGAATGCCTATCATACCAGGTGTCCAGGATGTGGAAGAACTGGAACACTCATACACTGATGGGGGTTGGGGGGATGTAAAATGTTACATCCACTTTGGAAAACAGTTTAACAGTTTCTTTGAAAGTTAAACTACTACTATAGACTCAGCCATTCTAATCCAAGGTATTTCCAAGAGAAAATTAAGTGTATGCTCATAGAAAGACTTGTACACGAATACTCATAGCAGCTTTATTTGTAACAGCCCAAAGCTGGAAACAACCCAAACGTCACCCAACAAGTGAAGATAAATTATGGTTACATCCATACAATGGAATGCTGCTCAGCAAAAAAAAAAAAAAAAAAAAAGAAATTATTATTACTATTATGCTGGGTGAAAGAAGCCCAGTCAAAAAGAGTGTTATATGACTCCACTTATATAAAATTGTAGAAAATGAAAACTATAATGACAGAAAGCAGATCAGTGACTGCTTGTAAGTGGAACCAGAATGGCAGGCAATAAGGATTAGAAAGGGAAAACTGGGGGAGGACAATGGATATGTTCTCTATCTTAATTGTGACAGGGCTGCATTATGACTTTCATTGGCCCTAGATACTTTGACCTTCCTGGGACTCTTCATAAAAAATAATGTTTAAATGTTAAAAATCTTTTCTTTAATTTAAAATTTATATGTATTAATATAGTTCATTTATATATAACATAATATATAATTGAATATAATATACTATTATATATAATAAATGACTTAAATATATAATTTATTAATATAAGATATTTTACAGATGCATTGGTATAAAGATGAAGGTATTAATATTATATAAAATCATTTGTAAATTTTCATTATTTTATTTTGAATTTAAATGATTTTTTAAAAAAATTAAGGCATTTTGGATTTAAAATAAGTTGAAATATTTTTGTAGGTGTATGCCTACCATGCCTAATGGGCAAGTTGGCCCCCCATTGTGAGGATGATTTCATAGAGTGATACATTTGCCAAAACTTAACCTGTACATTTTGAATATGTCCAATTTACTGTATGTCAGTTATGCCTTAATACAGCTGTTAAAAATTTGTTTTAATATTTCTCAGAAAAAAATAAATAAATATGTATTTGAAGTCTGTTCTGGATACTCATACAAATACTTTATTATTATTATTTTTTTTTTGCGGTACGTGGGCCTCTCACTGTTGTGGCCTCTCCCGTTGCGGAGCACAGGCTCCGGACGCGCAGGCTCAGCGGCCATGGCTCACGGGCCCAGCCACTCCGCGGCATGTGGGATCTTCCCGGACTGGGGCACGAACCCGTGTCCCCTGCATCGGCAGGCGGACTCTCAACCACTGTGCCACCAGGGAAGCCCCAAATACATATTTTTAAGTTTCTTATTGTATGAAACTAAACTATGTATTCACAACATTAAATAATTTTGGGATGGACCTCAGATACAGTGTTAATCTCAAATCATTGCCCTTGATCCACATGGATGGGTGCAAGACTCCTCTCTTGCTTTATTTATTTTTGTCTTAATTTATTACTTTCTTTTATCCCTATTCCCTACTTTCACCCCCTTTCTAATGTGTTTGATATGTATTTTGAATTTGTATGTATCCTTGTAGACTGTGTAGTTGTTTTGTGTGTAATTGTTTCCTAATTTTGTGTATGTTCTTCACTCAGCATTGTGACTTTGGGTTCTACCCAAGTTTCTGTGTGTACATTTAGTCCTTTGTTTCTGACTGCTGTAAATAATTTCATAGTGGGCACCCACCCATTTTACTTTTCTTTCCCCCATGATAGATGTTAGGTTGTTACCAACTCCAAGATATGACAAACAATGCCATCATACATTTTATTAAACAAATATTTATAGAGTACCTAGTAAGTTCCAGGTACTGTTCTAACCTCCAGGGATTCATTAACTACAAAAAAAAGACAGAACCAAATCCCTGCCCACATGTAGTTTACATTCTAGTGGGTGAGGCAAATGATAGCAAGATAAAATATGTAATACGTTTGATGATAATAAATACTAAGGAGAAATAAAGAGGGCAGCAGGATATCAAATGTCTGGGATGTGTGTGTGAAATTTGAGATAGTGTGGCCAAGAAAGGGCCCCTGAGAAAGTAACTTTGAGTTAAAACCTGAAAGAAGTTAGAGAACTGGCCATGTAGAAATCTGGAGAACAAGCTTCTAGGCTGAGGGGCAGCAAGTGCAAAGGTCCTACAGCAGGAGCTAGCTATTATATTCCAGAAATAGCAAGAAGACCAGTGTAGCTGGATCATAATGAGCTAGGGGGAGGTAGAGTGCCTTGTGAGACATTGTAGGGAATTTCATTTTCACTTTGCATGATATGGGAGCCTGGGAAATGCATTTCCCTGCATTGCAGAATAGGGCAGAGGTAGGGTAGAGAATGAATCTGAGAGCAAAAATACAAATAACCAGAACAACCTGTGGTTTCACTGGGGCTCACTGATGGTATGGAAGAGAGAAACTACAGCTAAATAGCAACATGGAAGGAATAACTACAGCTCCCTTGGTGGCCCTGCTTTCCTTTCTATCCTGAGTCCAAAGTGGTTGATTCTTCTCCCTCACCCTTGTCCCGGACCAACTACTCTAGCAGTGCTAGGTTACCCATTCCACTAGCACCTTTCTGAGCATATGCCAGTAACCTGGGCAGCTGGGGAGGAAGAGAATGGGCCAATTCCTCAGAGTTCTCTGGACCTTGAAAAGAGTTCATCCTGGTTGGTCAGAATATTTAAGGGCTTTATGGAGAGCACAAAGAAATAGTAGGGTGATAGGTCTGCACCACCCAAACTGACCAGGATCTTCCAGTCTGATCTTTGGTGGGACACAAAATGGAAATCCAGGGGCAGAGAGACAGGCCTTGTATACGAGAGCAAACAAGACCATGGCTTCCCTGGGAGGTTGTGAGGTAAATTTCAGTAAGCATTGGCCCTGAGCTTAGTCAGCATTTCCCTAAGGTGGTCTTCTCACTGAACTCCCTTCTCTGCTGTCACCTCAGTCTGAGGAAAGTATGATGAGCCTTCTGAAGAATTTCAGGATAGAATCAGTGAAGCTTATCTAAGAAATTTTTAAAAAATGATTGGGTCACATGCACTTTGGGACTGAAATGAGTAGTCTGCACAACTACTTCCTGTTTGGGGAGGCCCCAGGGATCTCCCATTGATATAAAAGCAGCCTTGGCTTTCAAAAAGGCCTCTGCACAGGCCAGTAATTCTACCCAGGCTTAGGGACCTCTGGTGAATGCTACACACACTGCTGGGGAAACAGGGTCCATCTAGCTGAGTCAGGAATCTCAGGTATCACAACCTGCCAAACTTCAGTAAAAATACTGAGCAAACTTTTCCCTTTGTTTGGAAAGAAACAGCCAATGCATGTCAAGGGCCGGAAAAGCGTCCATAATTCCCATGGTTGGGCCATCTGCCTACACTGGCAAAGAGATGGAAATGCTTTAGAGCCCAGCCATAGTAGGACAGTTTTAAATCACTCTTCATCTTGCATACCATCCTGCTTTTAGACTTGTTCAAAGTCTCCAAGATATATTAATTGAAAAGGACTCAGGTGCAGAGCAGTGTGTACAATATGTAGTATTGGGGTAAGGAAAAATTGAGGAAATATATTTATGCACATATAGATACATGTATACGTGTTTAGTTACCTAGGAAAGGCAGACAAGAAACTAATAGCCATTCTTGCTTCTGGGAAAAGGAATGGGGAATTGAGGGTAGAGCTGGAAAGGAAACTTACTTTTCTTTGTATATATTGGGCTGGCCAAAAAGTTCGTTCGGTTTTTTGCATCAGATGGCACTAGTAGTACTTAGTTATCTTTAACTTCATTTGAAACAATTTTGTTAGATCATATTCTTTTTTTTTTTTTTTTTTTTTGGTATGCGGGCCTCTCTCTGTTGTGGCCTCTCCCATTGCGGAGCACAGGCTCCGGACGCGCAGGCCTAGCGGCCATGGCTCACGGGCTTAGTCGCTCCGCGGCATGTGGGATCTTCCCGGACCAGGGCACGAACCCGTGTCTCCTGCATCGGCAGGCGGACTCTCAACCACTGCGCCACCAGGGAAACCCTGTTAGATCATATTCTGACAGCTGTCATATCAGCATGCATTTTAAAAAGAAGCTTATCAAAATTGCTGAATTTTTGTGTAGCCATTTTAATATTGAAGATGGAAGAAAAAAGCAACATTTTCTGCATATTATGCTTTATTATTTCAAGAAAGGTAAAAATGCAACTGAAATGCAAAAAAAAGATTTGTGCAGTGTACGGAGAAGGTTCTATGACTGACCGAATGTGTCAAAAGTGGTTTGCGAAGTTTCATGCTGGAGATTTCTTACTGGACAGTTCTCCACAGTCGGGTAGACCAGTTGAAGATGATGGTAATCAGTTCAAGACATTAATTGAGAACAATCAACGTTATAACACTCAGGAGATAGCCAACATACTCAAAATATCCAAAACAAGCACTGAAAATCATTTGCACCAGCTTGGTTATGTTCATCGCTTTGATGTTTGGGTTCCACATAAGTTAAGCGAAAGAAACCTTCTCGACCATATTTCTGCATGTGATTCTCTATTTAAATGTAATGAAAACATTCCGTTTTTAAAACAAATTGTAACGGGCAATGAAAAATGGATACTGTACGATAATGTGGAACAGGGGACTTCCCTTGTGTTCCACTGGTTAAGACTTCGTGCTCTCAAGATATGGGGCCCAGGTTCGATCCCTGGTCAGGGAACTAGATCCCACATGCCCCAACGAAGATTCCCGCATGCCGCAACTAAGACCTGGCGCAGCCATAATTAATTTTAAAAAATTCTTTAAATAATGTGGAACAGAAGAGATTGTAGGGCAAGTGAAATGAGCCACCACCAACCACACCAAAGGCCGGTCTTCATCCAAAGAAAGTGCTGTTGTGTATATGGTGGGATTGGAAGGGAGTCCTCTATTATGAGCTCCTTCTGGAAAACCAAACGAATTAATTCCAACGAGTACTGCTCCCAATTAGACCAAATGAAAACAGCACTCGACAAAAAGTGTCTGGAATTAGTCAACAGAAAATGCATAACCTTCCATCAGGATACCGCAACACCACACTTCTTTTTTTTTTTTTTACACATCTTTATTGGAGTATAATTGCTTCACAATACTGTGTTAGTTTCTGTTGTACAACAAAGTGAATCAGCCATATGCATACATGTATCCCCATATCCCCTCCCTCTTGAGCATCCCTCCCACCCTCCCTATCCCACCCCTCTAGGCCATCGCAAAGCACTGAGATGATCTCCCTGTGCTATGCTGCTGCCTCCCACTAGCTATCTATTTTACATTTGGTAATGTATATACGTCGATGCTACTCTCACTTCACCCCAGCTTTCCCCTCCCCTGCCCCCCCATGTCCTCGTCCATTCTCTATGTCTACGTCTTTATTCCTGCCCCACCACTAGGTTCATCAGTACCACTTTTTTTTTTTAGATTCCATATATATGTGTTAATATATGATATTTGTTTTTGTCTTTCGTACTTCAGTCTGTATGACAGACTCTAGGTCCATCCACCTCACTACAAATAACTCAATTTCGTTTCTTTTTATGGCTGAGTAATATTCCATTGTATATATGTGTCACATCTTCTTTATCCATTTGTCTGTCGATGGACGTTTAGGTTGCTTCCATGTCCTGGCTATTGTAAATAGTGCTGCAATGTACCACATTGTGGTACATGTCTCTTTTTGAATTATGGTTATCTCAGGGTATATGCCCAGTAGTGGGATTGCTGGGTCATACGGTAGTTCTATTTTTAGTTTTTTAAGGAACCACCATACTGTTCTCCATAGTGGTTTTATCAATTTACATTCCCACCAGCAGTGCAGGAGGGTTCCCTTTTCATCACACCCTTTCCAGCATCTATTGTTTCTAGATTTTTTGGATAATGGCCATTTTGACTGGTGTGAGGTGATACCTCATTGGAGTTTCGAGTTGCATTGCTCTGATAACTAGTGATGTTGAGCATCTTTTCATGTGCCTCTTGGCATCTGTATGTTTTCTTTGGTGAAATGTCTATTTAGGTCTTCCGTCCATTTTTTAAATGGGCTGTTTGTTTTTTTGATATTGAGCTCCATGAGCTGTTTGTATATTTTGGAGATTAATCATTTGTCTGTTGGTTCCGTTTGCAAATTTTTTCTCCCATTCTGAGGGTTGTCTTCTTGTCTTGTTTATAGTTTCCTTTACTGTGCAAAAGCTTTTAAGTTTCATTAGGTCCCATTTTTGTTTCTATTTTCACTACTCTAGGAGGCTGGTCAAAAAGATCTTGCTGTGATTTATGTCATAGAGTGTTCTTCCTATGTTTTCCTCTAAGAGCTTTATAGTGTCTGGTTTTACATTTAGGTCTTTAATCCATTTGGAGTTTATTTTTGCGTATGGTGTTAGGTAGTGTTCTAATTTCATTCTTTTACATGTAGCTGCCCAGTTTTCCCAGCACCACTTATTAAAAAGGCTGTTTTTTCTCCATTGTTCTTGCCTCCTTTGTCATAAATTAAGACCACATGTTTCTTTGATGACCAGGCAAAAACTGTTACAGCTTGGCTGGGAAGTTGATTCATGCGCCATATTCACCAGACATTGCACCTTCGGATTTCCATTTATTTCAGTCGTTACAAAATTCTTTCAATAGAAAAAATTTCAATTCCCTGTAAGACTGTAAAAGGCACTTGGAACAGTTCTTTCCTCAAAAAGATAAAAAAATTTGGGAAGATGGAATTATAAAGTTGCCTGAAAAATGGCAGAAGGTAGTGGAACAAAATGGTGTATACATTGATCAATAAAGTTCTGGGTGAAAATAAAAACTTTTTGGCCAACCCAATACTTTGTCAAAAGTTCAGAAACAGCAGAAGTAAAACCAATGAACCACTGAAGTAGTAAAAGTTTATTGTGCACACAACAAAAAGAAAGTTCACGAACCAGGAGCACTCACTCCAAAACATGAAGGAAAACTCAGGGGTATAGAGTCATCCCTCCATATCTGTGGGGGATTCCACGACCTCTACTCATACACCAAAATCCTTGAACACTGAAGTCCCTTATATAAAATGGTGTAGTATTTGCCTCTAACCTACTCAGGTCCTCCCATTTACTTTAAATCATCTCTAGATTACTAATGATACCTAATATAATGTAAATGCTATGTAAATAGCTGTAAATACAATATAAATTCCATGTAAATAGCTGCTGGCTTGCGAGAAATTCAAGTTTTGCTTTTTATAACTTTCTGGAATTTTTTTTCCAAATATTTTTGATTCTTGGTTGGTTGAGCCCAAGAATGTGGAAGCCAGGAATAGGAAGGGCCAACTGTATTGTTACAAAGCAGCTTGAGGAGGCAGTGACTGCTTCTTATTCACAGTGATTGGTTACAATATTAGAATTTTCTTAAGTGATAGGGAATTGGTTAGTGGTTACCTCATATCAATTTTGGCGAAGAGTTTAAGTTGTGCCTATGATTTCCAGAGGCATGAGCAAGAAGTGACCAAGGTCAAATTAGTCTCCCTTGCTTTGCAAAATAAGCTAAATTAAGCTTTGCTGTGTAACTAAACTGGTTTTGTCTGCTCAGGGAATTTTCAAAGCCAGTCTTCATTTGTTTTTTGTTTTAACGATTTTTCTCCCCTTCCAGTTTTATTGAGATATAATTGACATACAGCACAGTATAAGTTTAAGGTGTACAACATAATGATCTGACTTATATACATCATGAAATGATTACCGTAATTAGCTTAGTGAACATCCATTACCTCATATAGATACAAAATAAGATAACATTAGAAAAATTTTTTCCCTTGTGATGAGAACTCTTAGAATTTACTCTCTTAAATAACTTTGATATATAACATACAGCAGTGTTAATTACATTTATCATATTGTACATTATGTCCCTAGTACTTATTTAACTTATAACTGGAAGTTTGTACCTTTTGACCACCTTCATCCAATTCTGCTTCTCCCCAGACCTTGCCTCTGGTTACCATAAATCTGATCTCTTTTTCTATTAGTATGTTTGTTTGTTTTTGAGGTATATTTGATCTATACAACACTATGTTAGTTCCTGATGCACAGCATAGTGATTCGATATTTCTATACATTTCAAAATGATTACCATCTATCACCATTCAAAGATATTACATTATTATTGACTATATTCCCCACACTGTATATTTCATACTCCTAACTCATTTACTTTGTAACTGGAAGTGTGCACCACTTAATTTCCCTCACCTATTTCTCTCCTCTCCCACCCTCCCCTCTGGCAACCACCTGTTTGTTCTCTGTATTAACTTTCTTAGTGGGTGGATTTATTTTTATTATTTTTATATATCACATATTCAAAAACTATCAAATGTTTTTAAGATGAAAAAAAAATACCATTAAGACTAAATAAAACGAGTAGTGTATGTGACCTAACTTTAAGTGAAAATGTCAGTGGACATTTTTCTGGAGTGGGCAGACGAATTCAAACACGGTAAAAAAAATTTTAAAAAAAGACGTAATATGAGAAAAGAGCAATCTGGTTAGGCAAAGACGAGATTATAAGTTTTCATTACAAAGACAAAGAAGATATGGACACATTAACTAAACAATAAAAACGCGAATATCTCCAAAAATTAATTCGTCGCGTGATTTCGCCTTCTTACTCCTGGGGGCGTCCAGGTTGCACCTAACCCCTCCTTCCTCGTTTTCTGCAGACTCCGAGGGCCAACAGCTGGGCAGCGCGCGAGTCAACCGAGACGCCCAGGGGTCCCCAGACACATCTGAAATCCGGGCTCCTGAGAGACCGTCTCCGGGACACGAACCCTGCCTGCACAAAGGCCACCTTCGGCTTAACGGTACAAACCGAGAAACCTATTTCAAGGCCGTAAATCTGAGGCCTAGCGAAAAGGCGCGCCAGGGTTTCCCGGAAGTCTGAGAAGGCAGATTGGCCGCAGCCCTCGGACGTCCCCGCCCCCTGCCCGCCGTCACGCCGGCGGGCGGCACCGCCCCTGCTCCTGCCAGTGCAACCGCGATGGGGAGCCTTCCCGCAAGTCAGGCCTGAGTCAGGACCGGAAACCTGGGAAGTGTTGATCGGTTCCCGACAGTGGGAGCAACGTGACACGATACCGGCCACACATCGGTGGGAGGGAAGTGGAGCACAGCGCAGGCAGCCTCCTGTTGGCGTCCCCACTTCGGCCCCAGGAGCTGGAAATGACCGGGCCTTGTCATTGCTCCGAGGAGAGTGGCGATCCCATAGATCTGAACACTTCATAGTCACGTGAGTGTTCCAGCCGGGTCCGTTCACTCCAGCTCCTCCATCTCCACCTAATCCCAATTATAGGTGTGCTATTTAAAAGTGTTCCTGTGGACGTATTGACCAGGAAAATTCTGGTTCAACAGAGTTCAGTAGTTCTCTAATTATATAGCTTTCGGAGTTTTTAACGTGCTAATATACACTTTCCAATCATAATGACTAACGTTTGTTTTACATTTACTTTGTATCACAGTAGTTTACAATGTCATTTAATCATTTTAACAATCTTATGAGATAATCATCAAAATGTTGCAGATGAGGAACTAAAGTTGTAAAGAGATATGCCTAAGTTCCCATTCTGGTGATGGAGCTAGACCCAAACCCAGGTCATTTGTACTGATTGTCCACAAATCCCTTTTTAAATCAGAGCATCACTTGAGACCAGGCCTATAAAGAGTGTACTTTGTCTTGGAGTCCTTGGAGGGAGCAGCTGTGAGGTCCAAGTCAAACAAGAGAATGTGAGCCCCAGCCCTACCATGGAAGAGGTGAATTGCCTGGTTTCTGACAACAAGGTGAGGCAGTGGGGAAACTGCTAGAAACTGAGCTTGAGGTGTCAGCAGTACTTCTTGCTACCTTAAACACAGCTGCTCCTGCCTACACCCCTTGCAGAACACTCCCAAATATTCTAATGAAACCCTGAAGGTGGGGCTAGTGCTGGAAGGGACTCTGAGCCTCCCACTCCTGAGGAATGGATTAAAAAAACAAAATAAAACAAACAAGAACCCCCTAAGAGTAGGAGGTGAGAACCTGACCCACCATCTGGTCTAATACAGTCACACTGGGAGTTGCTGGTGGGGGGTGGAGGAGAGAGAAATAGATTCTGAATAGATTTAACTCCCGTCTCCTTCCAAGGGAAGACACCTAAACTAGAACAAATGTCTTTTGTAGAAGTCTGGGAATGAGAGAAAACAGCTTACTGGGCAGAGACTTTGCAGCTAGAGGCAAATGAATGGGATGGGTCAATGGACTTGAGCAATTAATGTCAGGATGGCAAAAGGCCCAACAGAAATAGCTGCAACTTAGCACATGGCACCCAGGGACAAGGTCAGCCCAACACATCTGAGAACAGTAAGGTGCCAACTGCCAGTCACAGGGTTGCCTCCCTTTTCTGCTACCCGTAGGTCATGGTAGGTCCACCTTCACCTAGATGCCACCTTGAGGAGAATAAGAGAGTGTTCTGGTTATCTATTGCTGTGTAACAAACGACTCCAGAGTCAAGAATTTGGAAAGGGTATGTTGGGGACAGTTTGTTTCTGCTTAAAATCTCTGGGACTTCAGCTGGGAAGACTTGGAGGCCAGAGGTGACTTGACGGCTGGGGGCTGGAATCATCTGGAGCTGCTCATTCAAATGTCTGGATGTTATGCTGGCTGTTGGCTGGGATCTCGCTGAGGCTGTCAGCAACAGCACCTACAAGTGGACTCTCCATGAGGTCTCTCTGCTTCCTCAGATCCAAGGTGGCTGGACTGCAAGATGTGGCATCCCAAGAGGACCAAGCAGAAGCTGTCACCTTTGACTTTGCATCACTTCCACCTTAGTCATAGGCCCACCCAAATTCAAGAGGAGAGAATATAGACTCCTCAGTGGGAGGAGTGTCAGCATCACATTTAAGAGCATGTGGTATGGAATATCTAGCTGCAACCCTGTTGAAAATTTAAGAGGAATGATGAAAGACCAAGCATATTCCTATAGGACTCCCAAACACCATGTTTTGTTATCTGTTTCTGTATAACCACCTCAAAATTTAGTACCTTAAAATAACAATTTATTATTTCTTATGGTTCTGCTGGTTGGCAGGGGCTCAGACGGGAATTTGGCTGGAACTAGAATGATCAAGATAGCCTTAGGCCTTTCTCCACATGGCCTTTACCTCTGGCAAAGTAACTGGTCTTCTTACATGGCACGGACTAGCAAGAGGGAATGTTCCAACCAAGGCAGGCAGAAGCTACAGATGTGTTAAGGCTCCACCCTGGAACTTCCATATCAGCAGTTCCCAGATTTGTAGAGAGGGGAAATAGACTCTACCTCTTGAGGGGTAATTGTCCAGGTCACATTTCAAAAGAGCTTATGGGGTGGGAGATATTGTCATCTTTGGAAACACAATCACCACCACAACTTAAACAAGAAAAAACTTAGAGATCTTTAACTGGGCAGTTAAAATTTCCCCCATTTCTCCACATCTTGTAGGATAGAGGCTTAAGAACAGGTTAGATCAATTATACAATAGGCTACATTTTTTTCCCATGTGTATCTTAATGTAATTGAGTAAATTGTGAGCCACTACTTATGTCAAAATATTGGTCTGCACTAGAAAGAGTCTTAGTCTTAAGACATAAAACTGGAGAACAAATGTGAATCGGAATGGGAAATAGGAAGATTAATTTTGGTTTTGGACCTACATCCGTCCATCATCTGAGTGCGTGCTGTGACTTAACAAACATCCAAGATGGGCCAAATGATCAACTGAGACTTTTAAGGCTAGCTCACTTGTTCTACATTTTCCTTTGCTCTCACCCTGGTTCAATCTACCATCACCGCTCACCTAAACAACTGCAGAAGGCTCCTAATCAGTTTCAGTGCATACATAGTTGTCATCTTCCAATCCATTCTCCATTTATGTATCTTCAAGATACATATTTAAACACTTAATCCTAAGAATATCCTTTAATACCAAAAAAATTACATAACTTTCTTGTTAGGGATTTCGCTATAATATCTTTAGATCCTTAAAGCTGGAAAGAAACTTAGAGACCAACACTTTCATTTTAAGGATGAGGAAACTGAATCTCATAGAAGCTAAACAAGTCGTGCAAAGGCATACTGGTTAGTAATTGGCATAAGATGGAACATGACTTCCTAATCTAGTGATCTCTTTACTCATCACATTACCTTTCAAGTAAAGAGGGAAAACATATAATAATAATACCTTATATTTTTATAACCCATATTTATACTTCAAAAAAATCTGATTTATCTTTACAACAACTCCGTGAAGTGGCAGGGTAGATGTTATTACCTTTCATTTGTAAAATTAAGACAATGAAATAGCAGCTTGGTGACTTGTCCAAGGCCATATCTAGTTGGTAATAGAACTGGACCTAAGAATAAAGGTCTTCAGGCTACTCTTTCAAGGTTTTAAACTTCTTTTCCTTTTAAAAAAATATTTTTATTACAAAAGAAATATGTGCTTATTATAACCAATCAACACATAAATGTACAATGAAAACTTCTTAAGCAAGAATAACCAAACAAATGGAGAAGCCATACAGGAAAAGACATATTTAACTATCTTTTAAAGGAAATTAAAACAAAAGATACCCTAAATCAAGTAAAAAAAAACCAAAAAACTAGAAACATGCTCTGAGAAATAATTCTAACACATATGACTGAAAAAGTGTATCTCTAACACACAGAGTGCCTACAAATTGATAAGAAAAAGAAACAAACTAATAGAAAAGTGAGTAAAGGATATGAATAGGCAATTTGTAAAAAAGAAATTCAGTGTAGCCAATAAACATATGAAAAGGTGCTGGTAGTCAAAAAACCAAAAATTAAAAGAATAATATATCATTTTCACTCATCAGATTGATAAAAAGAAAAAGAGTAATAATATTCAGGAACTAAAAGGATGGGAGAAAACAGCACTTTTGTATCTTGCTGGTGGGAATATAAATTACTATATTTTTTAAAAAGTAACCTGGCGGGCTTCCCTGGTGGCGCAGTGGTTGAGAATCCGCCTGCCGATGCAGGGGATACGGGTTCGTGACCCGGTCCGGGAAGATCCCACATGCCGCGGAGCGGCTGGGCCCGTGAGCCATGGCCGCTGAGCCTGTGCGTCCGGAGCCTGTGCTCCGCAACGGGAGAGGCCACAACAGTGAGAGGCCCGCGTACCACACCAAAAAAAAAAAAAAAAAAAAAAAAAGTAACCTGGCAACATATACTAAAAATAAGAATACATGTTCACTTTTGTCCAGCAACTCTACTTTTAAGAATCTAGCCTACTGAAATAAAACCATCAGTATAGAAGGCCAAATGTATAAAGATGTTTATTACAATATTGTGGTAGCAAAAAGTGGAAATATCTTGAATGCCCATTAACAGGGGAATGACTGAATAAATGTCTCCACTATGGAATATTAGGCAACTGTTTAAGAAAGTGAGATAAATTTATATATACTTTGTGGTTCTATTTTATTGATTCCTTTTGACTATTGAGCCTCTGAACCTACTTCCTATGTCTGGGGGATCCCCACCTAACCACCGCTGCCTCTGCCTTGTAGGATACAGCTTTCATCCCACCATAAAATGCCAGCTATTCAGTTTTCTAGCCTCCGTTGCAGCTAGGAAATCTGCAGATTAGACCACCTGTCCCACATCTTGAATTGGAAGCAGGTGAGGGGAAGAAGCAGGGAAGGCAGTGAACGCAGCCTGGTGAGGGGTATGGCAACAGGGGCAGCTTCAGCCAGTTTCTAGAGGTGGTAGTCACAGTGACTCAAATAGTAGCACCCAATGTCCAGAACGCAGGACTGGTTACATGATTTGTGGGAGCCAGTGCAAAATAAAAATGTGGGGCCTCTTGTTCAAAAATTATTAAGAATTTCAAGAGGGAACAACAGACAAACCGAGGGCACAGACTTTCTCAGTGCAGGACCCTATGGGACTGCGTAGGTCGTATGCCCATGGGGCCAGGGCAGAGGGCAGAGTAAGTCAGATATGCAAGTCGCAGTGGTCGTGCCCAGTGGCAGTGGCAGCTCAGGGTACTGATTCGTCAGGACTAACAGGAATAACTTAAAATCCAAGTCTAATTCTCTATCTCCCTAGAAATCGTATGAACTACCCAATATCCTTTAATAAGTTATTTTTCCGCTGAATTAGCCAGAGTTGATTTGTGTTTCTTTCAGCTGAGGACTCTGATACCTCAGTGATATATTAAATGAAAAAGGCAAGTTGCAGAGTAATGTGTATAGTACAAGAAAACAATCTGAAAGGATGCATAACAAGTGCTGACGATTATTTAGTTTCAGAAACAGTTCCCTGACATAATTTCTCCCACTTCTTCTAGTAATGTAATTTTTAGTTGGGCATATAACCTCTCAGAATAAAAACTGTATATGTCCTAGCCTGCTATATTTTCAGCTAGCTATGGTCGGTGACTAAGTTCAGGCCAATGAGATGAAAATGGAAATATCTTTGTGTGACAGCTTCAAGTATCATTCCTTAAAAGACAGCTGCTGCGTGCCCTTTGGAACTACTGCCATCTTGGATTATGAGAATCAGGGTTCCACCCTTGGGATGGAGAAAGAATGAGCTGGAAGGAATCTAAGACCCTGAGGTTCTCAAGCAGCAGAGCTCCCCTAACAACCCAGGACTGCATACCTCTGGACATTTTCATGGGAGCAAAATAAACCTCTCTATATTTTTAAGCTACTCATTTTAAATTTTCTGTCACTTGCAGCCAAATCTACTTTAACTAGAATAGTTTTTTCCCCAAGGAAGGTGAGGTTGGAATGCTGGGGGGTGGTGGAGGGGGAGTCTTTGCATATCTCTGTTTGATTTGTTTGATTTTCTACAATGTGAATATATTCCTTCTATTATTAAAAAAAAAAAATCCCTGAAATTGTGGCCAGAAGACCTAGAGTCTAATTACTGCTCCAGTATTAACTGGTTATGGCCTTAGGCAAATCATTAAGTTTCTCTTTAATCTCAATTAAAAATTTTTTCCAAATGAGAGAAAGTAATTCAAATATTCTCTTAAAGTAGTTGAAAAAGACAAAAGCAATATTCTGTATCACATGTAAAGTTTTGCAAAATTTCAGCTAAGAAAATTCCTTGAGATGCTCCATGAAAAATAAGTCCAGTGGTCAAATAAGTTGAGGTAATGCTCTATATTATATCCCCTTTCCTCTATTGAAGAGTTTTAAGATTTTTTTTTTTTTTTTTTTGCGGTACGCCTCTCACTATTGTGGCCTCTCCCGTTGCGGAGCACAGGCTCCGTCCGGACGCACAGGCTCAGCGGCCATGGCTCACGGGCCCAGCCGCTCCGCGGCATGTGGGATCTTCCTGGACTGGGGCACGAACCCGTGTCCCCTGCATCGACAGGCGAACTCTCAACCACTGAGCCACCAGGGAAGGGAATCCCTGAAGAGTTTTAATGTACACTTGGACTGAGACTTCCCATAGGAGAAACTTGTTTTGTTTCACATATCCAATCAGATTAAATGAGGGCTCGAGATTTCAGATTTTAGGGTCTGGACTTTCAGGAACAGGTCAGTTTGGAAGTTTGAAAACTGGTTCTGCAATTTACTGGCTGTGCATCTTGGACAAATTATTTAACCTTCCTATGTTTCAGTTTTCTCATATATAAAATGTACTAATATTATTCTCATTTTACAAGGGGCTATTGCAAAAATAAGTTTAAAAACTTTGGCTTTAATTTAATTGCTCAAAAATTTTTGATAACTGTGAGGATAAAAACTCTGATCTAGACTTTCTAGGAAATTACTGAGTCTGTGCCTTATTTCTGACAAACGAAGAAGGAGAGTAAAATTTGGGAGTGGTCTGAGGCAATATGTTCTCAGAGAAGAGGTATGAATGATGATTGAGTGACTTATGTATGTAACAAGGAGGGACACAGAACTCTGGAGAGCTCTGGTGTTCCTCTTGGTACTTGTTAAAATGAAACATGAGATCTTATCCTAGCATCATTCATCGGTACCTATTTTCATTACTTGACAGTCTTCAGTGAAGTTCACATTACACAACACTTTAAAAAATTTTTCTTATTGTGGTAAAATACATATAAAATTTACTATCTTAACCCTTTTTAAGTGTACAGTTCAGTCGTATTAAGTACATTCATATTGTTGTATGACCAACACCCTTATCCATTTCCAGAATTTTTTTCATCTTGCAAAACTGAAACTCGGTACCTATTAAACAATAACTCCCCATCTCCCCCCCAAGTAGAAGTCTACTTTCTGCCTCTATGATATTTGATCACTCTAAATACAGGTACCTCATATAAATAAATCATTCAGTATTTGTCTTTTTGTGACAGGCTTATTTCATTTAGCATAATGTCTTCAAGGTTCATCCAAATGTTGTAGCATGTCAGAATTTCATGCTTTTTTAAGGCTAATAATATTTCATTGTATAACGTTCACATTACTTCTTGTTACATTAAGAACTTTGGCCTTTAGCAACATGTTTCTTATATTTTGCCCACAGGAAGTGTCACCACACCTAGTTAGGACGATTTTTTTTCATCTAGGATTTCAATTCACCTTTTAAAGGGAGGAAGTGAAGGCAGAACAAAGAAAGGTGTGGGAAGTGGCTGAAATAATCATTCAAATGAGTAATTTCCTGGACAGTATTCTTAGGCTAGATATGTAGAAAAGCAGGCCCCCAGAAGTGAATTAAGGAGTTAGATTTGTTGGGGGTAGGGGGGGATATTTACTCATTTATTTATTTATTTGGTAACAGATTTATTGAGATATAATTCATAGACCATACAATTCACTCATTTCAAGGGCACACTTCATTGACTTTTAGTATATTCACAGAGTTGTGCAAAAATCACCACAACCTTAGAAAATTTTCCTCGTCCCCGAAAGAAATCCCGTAGCAACTTGCCATCACCCTCAGGTCCCTCCTCAGCCTTATGCAACCACTAACCTACTTTCTGTCCATACAGAGTTGCCTATTCTGGAAATTTCGTATAAATGGAATCATATAATATGTGATCCTTTGTGACTGGCCTCTTTCACTTAGTGTAATGTTTTCAAGGTTCATCCATGTTGTAGCATGTACTGGTAATTCATTTCTTTGTTTGTTTACTAGATGAGAGAAATAATAGCATGAATTCATTCTTTTTATTACTGAATAATATTCCATTGTTTGATTATACCACATTTTATCTACTCATCAGTTTTTGGACATTAGAGTTGTGTCTATTTTTTGACTATTATGAGTATTGCTGCTTTGAATACTCATGTGTACGTTTTTGTGTGGACATATGTTTTCATTTCTCTTGGGCATATACCAAGAAGTGGATTTTTAAAAAATTTTTATTTTATATTGGAGTATAGTTGATTTACAATGTTGTGTTAGTTTCACGTATACAGCTATGTGATTCAGTTATACATATATCCATTCTTTTTCAGATTCTTTCCCATATAGGTTATTACAGAATATTCAGTAGCTTTCCCTGTGCTATACAGTAGGTCCTTGTTGATTATCTATTTTATCTATAGTAGTGTGTATGTATTAACCCCAAACTCCTAATTTATCCCTCCCTACCAAGGAGTTAGATACTGTAGGACCAGAAAAATGAACTTAGGAAACTAGACTGTTTTTAGTGTTCATTTCTTTTTGTATTCTTATTTAAAACTGTAAAGGAGATTGGAGATACATGCTGAGGTGGCAAGCCTCAAACATTCTCTACAGATGGTAAGACCACACTGTGACAGAGAGAGGGAAAGAATGGCATATACTTTTAGAAACTGGAGTAGATGTTAGGAGAGGTTCTACTCTAAAGGAGTTTTGCTCTGAGTAGTTTCCACTGTGTGAGGTCAGATGAGACCTAGGACAGCCCAGAATACAAGGACCCTCCTCCCATCATATCCCCAGAGGCCACTGTCAATGTGGGCTAGTCTCTGACTCTCCTCTCCCTACCAGGAACTGAAGTGACAGTGCCAGCACCTTTCCCCATGATCAGTTTCCAAGGAGGCAAAGCTTTCATGCATCTGACCTCAAGGGTCAGTGGGACTCTGGGAGAGTCCTGAGGGATGGGAGAGATGCCTGGAACTGACTCCCATCACACTTTATCTGGCTCAAGAGAATCACTCTTCATCTACTCGTCACTATTTCTCACCCAGGTTTCTCCCTAAAGCAATGCCTTAGGGGGAGCTATTTCCCTGTGTACACAGCGACACTGACATATTAATCACATTTTTCTGCGCAGAGGTGGTGGCAATCCTCCAACAACAGGAAGTTGAAGTTCCTTCCCCATTCTGGGTTGAATAACCAAATTTTCTTGGCTCTTAAGTCTCTCCTCCCTGCCACTTCTTTTAAAAACTTGACTCTGTCCCTGACTCTTTGCTATCCCATTGCTCAATATCTTCCATCACATCCTCCTCCTCATGACTCTAACACTTATGTAATTTAAGGATTTGGTGGCAGGAGACAATGGGCAAAAGATTTCTTCCTTTGTAGTGTAGGGGGTAGGGGACTGGTTGTAAAACTAATCTCCACTAGAGGGAGACCTAGTCTCAAGAAAGAAAACGTTATGAAATTTGTGACATTTAGAGGAAGTAGAGGTATTAACTCATTTATATAGCTGTTGTATTTAGCCAATTATCTCTGTAAAAAAAACTGTTGTGAAAATAATGAGAATTCATTTGTTTTTTATTTTAGGAATTACTTTTTAAAAATTTTATAATTATGTAAAATATTTACATGATTCTAAAATCAACTCTGCAAAACAAGGTATATTCAAAGAAGTTTATCTTCTACCCCTGTCTTTTCTGCATTATTTCTCCTCTCTACCTAAAGGTAATCACTAATCATACCACTTATTTTTCCATCATTTCTCTATTAGAAACACATATAATTTATATCTCCTTTTAACATAAACAATAGCACACTATTCACATGTCCTACACCTTACTTTATTCACTTTAAAGTATTTCCTGGTGATCATTCCACAGCAGCATCTTCCTCACTGCTTTTCACAGCTGTGTAGTACTCCACTGTGTGGAGATACCGTATTACTGACAGTTGTTTCCAGTCTGTAGTTATTACAAATAATGCTGCATATAATAGTTGACACTTTTCTTTTTTTTGCGGCACGCGGGCCTCTCACTGTTGTGGCCTCTCCCGTTGCGGAGCACAGGCTCCGGACGCACAGGCTCAGCGGCCAAGGCTCATGGGCCCAGCCGCTCCGCGGCGTGTGGGATCTTCCCGGACCGGGGCACGAGCCCGTGTTCCCTGCATCGGCAGGCGCACTCTCAACCACTGCGCCACCAGGGAAGCCCACTTTTCATACTTTTTCTAGAGTATCTTTGGGGTAGATTTCTAAAAATGGAATTGCTTAATCAAAAGGCATTGATAATTGTGCTAGCTAGATACTGCCAAAGTCTCCATCATGGAGGTTGTACCATTTTACATTTCCATACTCAACATATTAA
The DNA here is from genome assembly GCF_026419965.1 of Kogia breviceps. NCBI lineage: Eukaryota > Metazoa > Chordata > Mammalia > Artiodactyla > Physeteridae > Kogia > Kogia breviceps. Next base: position 90,891,330 of record NC_081310.1, on the reverse strand, counting down.
AATGCCTGTTTCCTCATAGACTGACCAACAGAGTATGTTATCAAACTTTTGGATTTATGCAGTCTCGTGGGTAAAATGTGGTATCTCCATGCAGTTTTAATTTCAATATTTCTAAAATTATGAGCAATACTGAACAATTTTCATATGGTTAACAGCAATTTGTATGTCTTTCTCTGTGACATGCCTCATTATAACCAGTTTTCTATAGGATTAGTCTTTTTTTTCTGTATTTTTAGAAGTTTTGTTGTTGTTGTTGTTTGTTTGTTTTAATATTTATTTATTTATTTTGGCTGTGCCGGGTCTTAGTTGTGGCATGCAGGATCTTCGTTGTGGTGTTTGGGCTTCTTAGTTGTGGCACACGGACTCTTAGTTGTGGCATGTGGGATCTAGTTCCCTGACCAGGGATCGAACCTGGGCCCCCTGCATTGGGAGCGTGGAGTCTTACCCACTGGACCACCAGGGAAGTCCCTGTTGTTGTTTTTATCAAAGATGCTAAATCTTTGCCTGTGGTATAACTTTTTCCCCCAGTTGTCTTTTTACTTTTTGGTGGTGTTATGTATTCAAATTTATTAATGCATCTGTGGAGATGAGCATTTTTTTTACCTTGGATCAATTAATATGATAAACTATATTAATGGATTTCCTTTGACTCTCCATCATTGCATCCATAGAGTATTATCCACTTGGTCATGATACAATTTTTTTAACATACTATTGGATTCTGCTTACTAATATTTTATATAAGATTTTTGTATCAATATTAATAAGTGAAGTTGATCTATAGTGTTTTTTGTTTAGTTTTTGTCATGGTTCCAAAATTCAAGTTTGGGAATCAATGTTACAACCACTTCATAAAGTGAATTTGCGAATTTTCCTTCTTTTGCCATGCTCTAAAGTAGCTTAAAAAGTTAAGGAATTATTTTTAAAAATTTGATAATATCTTCTGTGAAGCTATCTGGATCTGTTTTGTTTTGTGGGGTAACTCTAACCAGTTTCTCTAATTCTTTTATAATAAATGGTCTGTTTTTACTCTGTCTCCACAGGGGTCAATTCTGTTAAATTGGGGTTTTATACAACATTATACATTTAATGTAGATTTTGAAACGTATTTACATAGAATATTTAAAAATTTTTCTTTTCTGTGTCTCTTTCTTTCTAACATTATCTATTTGTGCTGTCTTCACACCCCCCCTTTATTTTGAGTACTTTAGTTAAGAAGTTATCAATTTAATTTTTTCAAAGAAACAGTTTTGGATTTATTTATTTTAAAAGAGAATTTTAATTTCCAATTTTAAAAGTTCTACTTTTTGTTGTTGTAGTTTTCAAACCCATTAACATTGCCTTTCTTTTTACTAATTTCTTTCCTTTGCTAACATTGGTTTGCCTTGTTTTTTTTTCTCCTTAGCTTTTTGAGTCATAATGTTCATCTATATTTGCTTTTTAACTTCTATTCATTTAATATTAAATCTTTCTCTAATAGCTGTTTTAACTATTTCCCATAGATTCTTGTTTTCATTATTAATATTTTTGATTTGTTTTACATTTCTCCTTTGACCCAGAAGTGGTTAACAGCAAGTTGTTAAATTTCCCATTTGGAAATTTAAATTGGAATTCATTGAGATTTATTCTGTGGCCTAAGATGTGAATATGCCACATTTTTGTGATATTTGTGAATCCTTTATATGCATTTGGGGGGGAAGAAAGCCATATTCTCTATTATCAAGGTTCAGAGTTTAATATATATTAAATCGATCTTATTTATTACATTGTTTAGGTTGTCTGTATCTGTACTAATTTCTTGTTCACTTTATCTCTCTAGATCTGATTTTTTAAAGTCTCCTATTATTAATGTGCTTCTATTTCTCCCATATTAAGTGTAATTCTTTCTCTTTTTTTAATTGTGGTAAAAATTTCTTTATCTCGAATCCTGCAGCCTGTGGAACAAAAGCCACATTCACAGAAAGATAAACAAGATGAAAAGGCAGAGGGCTGTGTACCAGATGAAGGACCAAGATAAAACCCCAGAAAAACAACTAAATGAAGTGGAGATAGGCAACCTTCCAGAAAAAGAGTTCAGAATAATGATAGTGAGGATGAACCAGGACCTCGGAAAAAGAATGGAGGCAAAGATCGAGAAGATGCAAGAAATGTTTAACAAAGACCTAGAAGAATTAAAGAACAAACAGAGAGAAATGAACAATATAATAACTGAAATGAAAAATACACTAGAAGTAATCAATAGCAGAATAACAGGCAGAAGAACAGATAAGTGACCTGGAAGACAGAATGGTGGAATTCACAGCTGCGGAACAGAATAAAGAAAAAAGAATGAAGAGAAATGAAGACAGCCTAAGAGACCTCTGTGACAACAATAAACACAACAACATTCACATGATGGGCTCCCAGAAGGAGAAGAGAGAGAAAAAAGACCCGAGGGCTTTCCTGGTGGCGCAGTGGTTGGGAGGCCGCCTGCCGATGCAGGGGATATGGGTTCGTGCCCCGGTCCGGGAAGATCCCACGTGCCGTGGAGTGGCTGGGTCCGTGAGCCATGGCCGCTGAGCCTGCGCGTCCGGAGCCTGTGCTCCACAATGGGAGAGGCCACAGCAGTGAGAGGCCTGCATACCGCAAAAAAAAAAAAAAAAAAAAAAAGACCCGAGAAAATATTTGAAGAGATTATAGTCAAAAACTTCCCTAACATGGGAAAGGAAATAGCCACCCAAGTCTAGGAAGCGCAGAGAGTCCCATACAGGCTAAACCCAAGGAGAAACATGCCGAGACACATAGTAATCAAACTGGCAAAAATTAAAGACAAAGAAAAATTATTGAAAGCAGCAAGGGAAAAATGACAAATAACATACAAGGGAACTCCCATAAGGTTAACAGCTGATTTCTCAGCAGAAACTCTACAAGCCAGAAGGGAGTGGCATGACATATTTAAAGTGATGAAAGAACCTACAACCAAGACTACTCTACCCAGCAAGGATCTCATTCAGATTCGATGGAGAAATCAACAGCTTTACAGACAAGCAAAAGCTAAAAGAATTCAGCACCACCAAACCAGCTCTACAACAAATGCTAAAGGAACTTTTCTAAGTGGGAAACGCAAGAGAAGAAAAGAACCTACAAAAACAAACCCATAACAATTAAGAAAATGGTAACAGTAACATACATATCAATAATTACCTTAAACGTGAATGGATTTAATGCTCCAACCAAAAGACACAGGCTCGCTGAATGGATACAAAAACAAGACCCATATATATGCTGTCTAAAAGAGACCCACTTCAGACCTAGGGACACATATAGACGGAAAGTGAGGGGATGGAAAAAGATATTCCATGCAAATGGAAATCAAAAGAAAGCTGGAGTAGCAATACTCATAGCAGATAAAATAGACTTTAAAATAATGTTACAAGAGAAAAGAAAGGACAGTACATAATGATCAAGGGATCAATCCAAGAAGAAGATATAACAATTATAAATATATATGCACCCAACATAGGAGCACCTCAAAACATAAGGCAACTGCTAACAGCTATAAAAAGAGGAAATCAACAGTAACACAATAATAGTGGGAGACTTTAATACCTCACTTACACCAATGGACAGATCATCCAATCAGAAAATTAATAAGGAAACACAAGCTTTAAATGACACAATAGACCAGATAGATTTAAGTGATATTTATAGGACATTCCATCCAAAAACAGCAGATTACACTTTCTTCTCAAGTGCGCACAGAACATTCTCCAGGATGGGTCACATCTTGGATCGCAAATCAAGCCTCAGTAAATTTAAGAAAATTGAAATCACATCAAGGCATCTTTTCTGACCACAATGTTGTAAGATTAGAAATCAATTACAGGGAAAAGACTGTAAAAGACACAAACACATGGAGGCTAAACAATATGTTACTAAATAACCAAGAGATCACTGAAGAAATCAGAGGAAATAAAAAAATACCTAGAGACAAATGACAATGAAAACATGATGATCCAAAACCTATGGGATGCAGCAAAAGCAGTTCTATGAGGGAAGTTTATAGCAATACAAGCCTACCTCAAGAAACAAGAAAAATCTCAAATAAACAACCTAACCTTACACCTAAAGGGACTACAGAAACAAGAACAAACAAAACCAAAGTTAGCAGAAGGAAAGAAATCATAAGGATCACAGAAGAGGGCTTCACTGGTGGCGCAGTGGTTGGGAGTCCGCCTGCCTGTGCAGGGGATGTGGGTTCGAGCCTTGGTCTGGGAGTATCCCACATGCTGTGGAGCAACTAGGCCTGTGCACCATGGCTGATGGGCCTGCACTCTGGAGCCCGCAGGCCACAACTACTGAGTCCACGTGCCACAACTGCTGAAACCTGTGAGCCTGGAGCCCATGCTCCACGGTGGGAGGGGCCACTGCAGTGAGAAGCCCGCACACCACCACAAAGAGTGGCCCCTGCTTGGTGCAGCTAGAGAGGGCCAGCCTGCAGCAATGAAGACCTAACACAGCCAAAAATAAATAAATAAATAAATTTATTTATTTTAAAAATAAAAAAGATCAGAGCAGAAATAAATGAAATAGAAACAAAGAAAACAATAGCAAAGATCAATAAAACTAAAAGCTGGTTCTTTGAGAAGATAAACAAGATAGATAAACCATCAAGAAAAAGAGGGAGAGGCCTCAAATCAATAAAATTAGAAATGAAAAAGGAGAAGTTACAACAGACACTGCAGAAATTCAAAGCATCCTAAGAGACTACTACAAGCAACTCTATGCCAATAAAATGGACAACCTGGAAGAAATGGACAAATTCTTAGAAAAGTATAAACTTCTAAGACTGAACCAGGAAGAAATAGAAAATATGAACAGACCAATCACAAGTAATGAAATTGAAACTGTGATTAAAAATCTTCCAACAAACAAAAGTCCATGACCAGATAGATTCACAGGTGAATTCTATCAAACATTTAGAGAAGAGCTAACACCCATCTTTCTCAAACTCTTCCAAAAAATAGCAGAGGAAGGAACACTCCCAAACTCATTCTATGAGGCCACCATCACCCTGATGCCAAAACCAGACAAAGATACTACAAAAAAAGAAAATTACAGACCAATATCACTGATGAACATAGATGTAAAAATTCTCAACAAAATACTAGCAAAAAGAATGCAACAACACATTAAAAGGATCATACACCATGATCAAGTGGGATTTATCCCAGGGATGCAAGGATTCTTCAATATATGCAAATCAATGTGATACACCATATTAAAAAATTGAAGAATAAAACCATATGATCATCTCAATAAATGCATAAAAAGCTTTTTTTGTGTGTGTGTGTGGTATGCGGGCCTCTCACTGTTGTGGCCTTTCCCGTTGCAGAGCACAGGCTCCGGACGCGCAGGCTCAGTGGCCGTGGCTCATGGGCCCAGCCGCTCCGCGGCATGTGGGATCTTCCCGGACCGGGGCACGAACCCGTGTCCCCTGCATCGGCAGGCAGATTCTCAATCACTGAGCCACCAGGGAAGCCCCATAAAAAGCTTCTGACAAAATTCAGCATCTGTTTATGATAAAAACTCTCCAGAAAGTGCGCATAGAGGGAACCTATCTCAATAAAATAAAGGCCATATATGACAAACACACAGCAAACATCACTCTCAATGGTGAAAAACTGAAAGCATTTCCTCTAACATCAGGAACAAGACAAGGATGTCCATTCTCACCACAACTGTTCAACATAGTTTTGCAAGTCCTAGCCACGGCAATCAGAGAAGAAAAAGAAATAAAAGGATTATAAGTTGGAAAAGAAAAATAAAACTGTCACTGTTTTCAGATGACATGATACTATACATAGAGAATCCTAAAGATGTCACCAGAAAACCACTAGAGCTAATCAATGAATCTAGTAAAGTTGCAGAATACAAAATTAATGCACAGAAATCTCTTGCATTCCTATACACTAATGATGAAAAATCTGAAAGAGAAATTAAGGAAACACACCCATTTACCACTGCAACAAAAAGAATAAAATACCTAGGAATAAACCTACCTAGGGAAACAAAAGACCTGTATGCAGAATACTGTAAGACACTGATGAAAGAAATTAAAGATGATACAGATGGAGAGATATACCATGTTCTTGGATCGGAAGAATAAATATTGTGAAAATGACTATACTACCCAAAGCAATCTACAGATTCAATGCAATCCCTATCAAATTATCAATGGCATTTTTTACAGAACTAGAAGAAAAAGTCTTAAAATTTGTATGGAGACAGACAAAAAAGACCCCGAATAGCCAAACCAGTCTTGAGGGGAAAAAAACAGAGCTGGAGGAATCATACTCCTTGACTTCAGACTATACTGCAAATCTACAGTAATCAAGACAATATGGTACTGGAACAAAAACAGAAATATAGATCAATGGAACAGGATAGAAAGCCCAGAGATAAACCCATGCACTTATAGTCAACTAATCTATGACAAAGGAGGCAAGGATATACAATGGAGAAAAGACCGTCTCTTTCAATAAGTGGTGCTGGGAAAACTGGACAGCTACATGTAAACGAATGAAATTAGAACACTCCCTAACACCATACACAAAAATAAACTCAAAATGGATTAGAGACCTAAATTTAAGACTGGACACTATAAAACTCTTGGAGGAAAATGTAGGAAGAACACTCTTTGACACAAATCACAGCAATATCTTTTTTGATCCACCTCCTAGAGTAATGGAAATAAAAACAAAACTAAATGGGGCCTAATGAAACTTAAAACCTTTTGCAAAGCAAAGGAAACTACAAACAAGACGAAAAGACAACCTTCAGAATGGGAGAAAATATTTGCAAATGAATCAATGGACAAAGGATTAATCTCCAAAATATATAAACAGCTCATGCAGCTCAATATTAAAAAACAAACAACCCAATCCAAAAATGGGCAGAAGACCTAAATAGACATTTCTCCAAAGAAGACATACAGACGGCCAAGAAGCACATGAAAAGCTGCTCAACATCACTAATTATTAGAGAAATGCAAATCAAAACTACAATGAGGTATCACCTCACACCGGTTAGAATGGGCATCATCAGAAAATCTACAAACAACAAATGCTGGAGAGGGTGTGGAGAAAAGGGAATCCTCTTGCACTGTTGGTAGGAATGTAAATTGACACAGCCATTATGGAGAACGGTATGGAGGTTCCTTAAAAAACTAAAAATAGAATTACCATATGATCCAGCAATCCCAGTACTGGGCATATACCCAGAGAAAACCATAATTCAAAAAGACACATGCACCCCAATGTTCATTGCAGCACTATTTACAATAGCCAGGACATGGAAGCAACCTAAATGCCCATCGAAAGATGAATGGATAAAGAAGATGTGGTACATATACACAATGGAGTATTACTCAGCCATAAAAAGGAACGAAATTGGGTCATTTGTAGAGATGTGGATGAATCTAGAGACTGTCATACAGAGTGAAGTAAGTCAGAAAGAGAAAAACATCGTATATTAATGCATATATGTGCAACCTAGAAAAATGGTACAGATGAACGTGTTTGCAGGGCAGACATTGAGACACAGACGTAGAGAACAAACATATGGACACCAAGGGGGGCAAGCGGCCGGGGTGAGGGGTTGGTGGAATGAAGTGGGAGATTGGGATTGACATAAATACACTAATATGTTTAAAATGGATAACTAATAAGAACTTGTTGTATAAAAAAATTAATTAAAATAATTCTTGGGCTTCCCTGGTGGCGCAGTGGTTGAGAATCCACCTGCCGATGCAGGAGACACGGGTTCGTGCCCGGGTCTGGGAAGATCCCACATGCCACGGAGCGGCTGGGCCCGTGAGCCATGGCCTCTGAGCCTGCGCGTCGGGAGCCTGTGCTCCGCAACGGGAGAGGCCACAACAGTGAGAGGCCCGCGTACCACGAAAAAAAAAAAAAAAAAAAAAAAAAAAATTCTTTATCTCTTTTAAACCATTTTAGTCAGAATTCTACTTTCTTGGATAATTACAATTGCAACGCCTGCTTTAATTTAAGAAAATAATTCTGGTACGTTTTTAGTCATTTATTTTTAGGCTTCCTGAATCTCTTCAATTTAGATATATTTCTTTTATACAGCATAGTGTTGGAATTTGCTTTTGTAGTCAATGTGAAAATCATTTTAACAGGTGTGGTAAGCCCATTTAGGTATTTGTTGATACAGCTCTAAGGCCTTAGAGCTGCCTTACTGTTTTAAGTTACATATTTTTAATATATGTAGGTCTCTCACCATGTGATCTATTTCATATGCTTCCTCCTCTCCCCATCCCCCACTTTTTTTTTTAACATAACTTCTGGTATTTAAGAGTTTGTATTTTTGTTCTAATGGCTAACTTCATCCTAATACTTTTATACAATACATAAGTTCTGTCTCTTTTTTGTTATTGTCTATATGAGCACGTGAGATGATAGAAAATACATATATTGGTCTCTGTCCCTTGTTCCTGGCACAGAGCTCCTGAAACCCTTGTAAATACCTAAGTGATAAAAGCACTAGGAACATCTTTTGTGCTAACATTTGGTCTTTGACCCTGGTTCCTGACACAGTGTTTGGAATTTCCTGGGTAATAGGGGTGGGGGTGGTTTTTGTTCTAATGAGGTGATTATTGGTGGGCTCCTGGATGGAAGCTGGTCACCAGAAAGACCAAGTCATGATTAGAAGCTTAGACTTCAACCCCATCCCCCATTCTCTGGAGAGGGGAGAGGGGCTAGAAATGGAATTAACGATCAATCAGGCCTATGTGATGAAGCCTCCAGAAAAATCCCAATAAGATAGGGTTTGGAGAGTGTCCAGGGAGAGTGGCAGACCCAGAGAGGACATGGGAGCTCCACGCCCCTTCCCACATACCTTCCCTAAACATCTCTTCTATCTGGATGTTCTTATCATATCCTCACAGGTATCCTCAAGTATTTTGTTGAGTTCTGTTAGCCATTCTAGCAAATTAATTAAACTCAAGGAGGGGGTCATGGGAACCTCTGACTTACAGCTGATTGATCAGAAGCACAAGTAACAACCTGGACATGCAATTGGCATCTGAAGGGTAGTGGGGCAGGTGGTCTTGTGGGACTGAGCCCTTAACCTGTGGAATCTGATGCTATCTCCAGGTAGACAGTGTTAGAATTGAGCTAAATTATAGAACACCCAGCTGGTGTCATGGAATTACTTGATGTGGGGAAAAAAACCTTGTGTGGTGACAGAAGTGTTGTTAATGAGATAGTAGTGTGAGAGTAAAGGAGAAACACAGGAGGACTGGAGTTTTTGCTAATATAGAGCAACACTGAAACTATCTGGGAATCTCTTTTTTTTTTTTTTTTTTTAAATTTTTTTTGCGGTACGCAGGCCTCTTGTTGTGGCCTCTCCTGTTGCGGAGCACAGGCTCCAGATGCGCAGGCTCAGCGGCCATGGCTCACGGGCCCAGCCGCTCCTCGGCATGTGGGATCTTCCCGAACCGGGGCACGAACCCATGTCCTCTGCATCAGCAGGCAGACTCTCAACCACTGCACCACCAGGGAAGCCCTATCTAGGAATCTCTTAATCAGTCACTCCCCCCACCAGCCTCCATTGCTTTCCCCTAGCACCTAACTTGAGGCAAATCCTTTTATTTCTAGTTAATATCTGTATATGATAATCAGGGCTTATTCTATTGGTAGTTCTCACATACTACCTAATCTACCTCACATATCTAATCTCTCATTGTTATCTGTACTATATTTACAGGGTTGCCAAGAAATCTGGAAACATAAATGAATACATATTAATGGTTTATTGGTATTATATTTCAATAAAGAAATAATATCTTTTCCCAGACTTTATGGCCACTGTGTATATCGTCAAAGCACATAGCTATCACGTAACTACACTCTTTCCATTAGAACCATCGTTTATTCTTGGTTATTCAAGTAAACATAAATTTAATTCTCCCCACTAGTGAGAGATACTGATGTCTCTTCAGTCATTGTGGTCGTCTACAGCTTGTTCTCTAGATTCCTCAGGAAGTATTCTTATCAAGAATATTCTTCTTGGGCTTCCCTGGTGGCGCAGTGGTTGAGAATCCGCCTGCCGATGCAGGGGACACGGGTTCGTGCCCCGGTCCGGGAAGATCCCACATGCTGCTGAGCGGCTGGGCCCGTGAGCCATGGCCGCTGAGCCTGTGCGTCCGGAGCCTGTGCTCCGCAATGGGAGAGGCCACAGCAGTGAGAGGCCCGCAAAAAAAAAAAAAAAAAAAAAAAAAAAGAATATTCTTCTTTTATGGGGTATGGGAAGGTAGATGTAATAGCAGTCTCCAATAGAGGGAGCCTTAGGTTCCTCAAAGGAAAGAAAAGAGGATAAAAAATTTGTAATCTATAGAAAATTTTGAAAGTGTCTATATTTGCAGCCATCCATTTCTTCAGTGCTTACTGTGTACAGAACTGTCTTCAGTTCCTATAAAGGAATATATAGAAAACAGGGGGGTGTAAATAGTTCAAAGTTGGTCCAGTAGCTTGGTTGGATAAGATCCTGTTAGTTCAGGAAAACAGGCAAAAGCCAGGTCTCCAATCCAAGACCCACTCTCACCTGCCCCAGTGAACTAGCATACAAGGTACTTTGGAACCATCTGGAAGAAAATTTGGAGAGCTGTTGGTCAAACTATGTAATAGATGAGATGCTCAAGTTTTTACTAATGAGGTTACTAATGATTTTTCTGGTTTTAAAATTGCCATGGTGGGGAATTCCCTTGCTGTCAAGTGGTTAGGACTCTGCGCTTTCACTGCCAAGGGCCTGGGTTCATTCCCTGGTCGGGGAACTAAGATCCTGCAAGCTGCGTGGTGAAAAAGAAAAAAAAATTGCCATGGGAAGAAAAATACATTGAAAGTTCAGGTTGCTAACTTTTGGCTATTATAAATTAGAAATCACTAAATGAGGTAGTTTACCTAGCAACGCAAATTTTTGAGGGAGAAGTTGCTGTGAATCTCTTTAATGTCTGGGAAGAGATGTGGGATAAAAGCAAACTTGGGAGATCTCATCAGATATCTATCAAGGCTTCGAGTTCTGCCAGAGAACTCTTGATACATGGCTGGAGGGGATATAACCTCTAGAAGGCAATTTGGCACTATCTATCAAACTGCACATATCCTTTGACTTCACAATTTCATTTCTATAAATTTATCTTACAAATATACTCACACAGTGCAAAACAACACATGTAGAAAGTTATTCATTGCTGCACTGTGATAGCAAAAGTTTAAAAACAAACTAAATGTTCAACAATAGGGAACTGATTATAATACATCATTAATGTATACTATGCAGCTATAAAAAAAAGCAAGGAGGCTCTTTATGCACTAATATTTAATGATATTCAAAATATATTTTTAATCTTAAAATGAAAGTAGTATGTTATGCTATAATTTGTGTAAAATGTAATGGTGATGAATAAAATATATATTTCTATTTATTATATCTCTTCTTGAATATGCACAAAACCTTGGAAAACTACAGAAAAAACTGATAGCTGTGGGAAAGTTATTACCTATTTTTTAAAAGAAGATCCACTGGTTCAAAGCAAAAGCTTTACCTTCTATGGTCTCTCTCCACTTAAACTGACCAGCATTCTTTTTGTTCTTCCCATTCCCTCCTATTGTATTAGTAAGACTCTTACTAGGCTGCAAGAAAGGTACAAGCCCAAGTAATCTCAGGATGGTGGCTGTCAATGAGGAAGCAATCATACTGGCTGACTTGCAGAGAAATAAGAACAAGGCATTGCAGAGAACAATGAGTTGGAGAAAAAAAAAAAATCCCTCTTCTTGATCATGTTCTATCTTCCAGATTCTATTCTAGTACCCTTTAAGGCCCAAACTATACTTTCTACTTTTGGAATCTGTTATAAATATCCCATAACTTTATAATAAATTCCCCCCTTTTCTGTTTCAGGTAACCTGAATAGGTACTTCTTTTTACTGGGCAGTCTTGAGTTAATACTAATGCTAAAATTATTGAACACTCACTATGCATCAGGCACCCTACTAGGCATGTTACAAATGTTCTCAAAACTCAGATTATCCCCATTTCACACCACAAGGGTTCTCAGACCCAGAAAGACCAAGTAACATGCCAAGGTCACACATTTAGGCAGAACCAGAATTTAATCCAGGCAATCTGACTCCTGTGCTCAGGTTGGTAGTTGCCCTCGATTAGGTAGTTTATACACTTCCTATAGACACAAAGTAAACTTGTAGTCCAATGGCAGATGATCTCAACCCAAATAAAAGATTTCCTAATGGTCTAATTTCAGGTATCAGAGAACCGAATCAAATGATGAAAATATCGTGAGGCCTATTTTTTGAGTGGGGCCTTCATGAGCCCTTCCAACTTCGAAAGAGTTAAATCTGGTTCAAGGAAAGAACAACAGCTGTACCTCAAGTCAACCAGTCAATCTGAAGAAAGGCTAAAATTCAATACAATTTTATTAGAAGCTTGAAATTGCCTGTTACTATTTATATTACAATTTCCTAGTGTCTGTGAAATTCTAATTGGAGAATTCACACAGGACCCAGCCAGGATTGAACCATGGATTTTAAGAAGACACAAATAACCTAAAATGGTCACCTCTCCCTGCAGAACAATGGGTTAGAGGATCCAGAAACAGACCCAAATATATTAGGGAATACAATAAAGGTGGCATTTCAAATCACTAGGGAAAAGATGGCTTATTCAATAAATGATGCCAAGACAACTAGTTAGGTATCTGGAGATTGACCTCAGTTTAGTCACCAGAATAAATTCCAACAGAATAAAAATTTAAATATAAAAACTGAAACCAGGGGTAAATTATTTTTTAACTATTATAATTTACAAAAAGCCTTCAAAGCATAAGATCCAGAAGTACAGAAAGAAAGAGTGATAAGTTTGACTACATAAATTTAAATGACAAACTGGGGGAAAATGTTTGCAACATAACTGACAAAAGGGCTGATTTCCTTAATACATAAAGTTCAAATAGATTAATAAAAGTGATCAACAGCTCAATAACAAATGGCAAAAAACATGAAAGGCTATTTTCAGGGGAAAAAAAGAAATAAAACATTTAAACATAAGGAAAAAACCTTGTAATTAACGGAAGTTTAAAACAAGAATACACCAGGTTTCACCTACAGCTTAAGAAACAATACAGTCTAATGGTTAAAACTGATCACTCTAGAGTCAGAATACTTGGGATTAAATCCAGGTTCTACTCCTTACTGTGCATGCCCCAGTTTCCTAGGCTGGGGTTCTTGTGAGAACCAAATGAGAAAATATGATAAAAAGCAACTGTGCCTGGCATATAGTAACTACATTAGTTTTTATTATTAGATTTGACAAAAACAGGAAAAACATTGGTAAGGGAGTGGAGAACTAAGCACTCTCACAGACTGTTGGCAGATGTATAAACTGGTACAGTGTCTTTGGGTGGCAATTTGACATTGTCTACTAATGTTCTAAATTCATAAACCCTTTGACTTTACACTTCACTTTTAGAAATTTATCCTACTAATCACATATGTTCCTAAAGATATATACATATATTTCTCTCTATATTATTCATAAAGATATACATGTAGATATAGATTTTCATTGCAGCAATGTATGTAACAGCAAAAGACTGGAAATAACCTAAATGGTCATCCAAATGAGACTAAATAAATACTTGATGGTACACCCTAAAATGAAATAATATACTATCATGAAAAAAAAAATCCCCAAGATAGTCAAAAAAGCAAATCACAAAACAGTGTGAACGGCTTGCTCCCATTAATCTTAGAATGTTTAGAATATTTCTGGAAGGAGACACAAGAAAATAATAACAGTAGTTGCCTCTGAGGAGCAAGACTGGGAGTTGAAGTCAAATGGAGATTTGCTTTTCATTAAATACCTTTCTGTAAAAGTGAATTTTTTCCCATGTACACTTTTTTCAATTAAACAAAAACTAGTTAATTAAAAAAATAAGATTGAAGCCATCATATAACATTACATCTCTATCAGAAAAGCATACCGGCTAAAGACAGAAGTTCCCAGAGAAACGATGCTTGCTTAAATATCACTGTGGCTTTAGGAACCAAAATGTTATCACTCTAGAGAGTAATGAGAACCACAGGGACTAAGCACATGAGTTCCCTTTCCAGACCTCACATAAGCACATCTGTTAACTGCCAGAGTCTGTAAAACAAGAGCTGTTTTTATCTCCATCTCTAGAAGTGTAGGAGTGTTCTTGTACTTGGTATGTTGGGTGGGATGAGGACTTTGGGAGAAGAAGGAAGGGAGAAGGGACTGACAATCATCCATGAAAATGCTCTCCTGGTTCTCCATAATCTATTTCTTTGGACAACTTATTTCTTAGTTTTTTTCCTTTCATTTTAATACCTTATGTATAAACTTTATAATTCAGAAAACACAATTCCACTTTCTCCCTAACAACCCAGTAGATGGCTCTGATAATACCATTTTAGATTAGTCTCAGAGGTTTCCTAGTCCAACAAATATTAGGTTTGTGTCATAGCACCACCACTTAATTTTCTAAATCTGATACTTTCCACACTACAGCTTTCTTTCACCATCCCTGCTCAATCTCCTGGCACCAGCTCCTGATTCCACCTCATTCCAGCCAACATCAAGCACCTTGGTTTTTAGGCTCTGTGATTCTAGAGAGTGATAGAAGAGACAGGAGTCATTTAAGGACTAAGGATATATTTTTCTTTCTGGGGACAAACCTGAATGAGCTGCTTTTAAAAACATCATTCCTGGACTTCCCTGGTGGCACAGTGGTTAAGAATACACCTGCCAATGCAGGGGACATGGGTTCAAGCCCTGGTCTGGGAAGATCCCACATGCCGCAGAGCAACTAAGCTCGTGTGCCACAACTACTGAGCCTGTGCTCTAAGAGAGCCCATGAGCCACAACTACTGAATCCCACACGCCTAGAGCCCATGCTCTGCAACGAGAAGCCATCACAGTGAGAAGCTCGCACACCACAACGAAGAGTAGCCCCCACTCGCCACAACTAGAGAAAGCCCGCACACAGCAACAGACCCAACACAGCCAAAAATAAATAAATAAATTTATTTTAAAATAAATAAATAAATAAATAAAAACATCATTCCTTTGTTATTCTGAGAAAATGAAGTAGTGGACCCTGTAAACAGGGTCTTGGCAGTACTGAGTACCTACCATGGTATGACATTATCTAGATACTTTATTCACCTCACCTCATTTACCCTGTAATTGTTCTATTATCTCCACAATACAAATGACTACAGAAATTCAGCGAAGGGACGTCAGTTGTTTAACGCCATACAGTTCCTATGTTCCTGTGTTGAGTAAGGACTCAAACCCCAGTGTCTGGCTCTAAAGTCTATGGTACATTACACCACACTGCCCAATGAACACAGCTCTTGGAGCTCCATGGTTTGTTATGGTGGTTAAAGACCCCAGTCAAAGCCAACCTGTAAGTTCTTAAGCAGGGGAAGTTATGCTAGAAAAAAGTCAGGGCCACTATTCAACCAATTTTCTCACATTTATTTATTCTGTCCTTCACATCTCTAAAATGAAAATGAACTTAAGTTTCAGGGGCAAAGATTGGGGGCAGTGTCAGCCAAGAAAGTGATCAACAAGAAGGAAAAGGCAGCCCCTGCTAATTGGGAGGTAGTCGGAAAAGGTCTGCCTTCTTGCGGTTGCCAGGCAACACAGGTAAACAGAGGAAGTGGCAGGGTCATGGCCACTAACTACAGTGCCAACCAAGTAAGTACTCTTTTCCATTTCTTTAACGTTTAATTTTGCCTTCCAGATTCCACCTTTGGTCTGACCCCTCCCATAGGATTCTGATGACTGAATATACAGCTGAGAGTGGGGTGAAATAGTAATTTTTTACCTCCTCAGCTCCTCAGGGGAGGGAGGGCCCAAGGACAAGTAATAGGTATCTCTGGGTTAAGCTTGTAGGCCCTAACACAGAGGTCAGCAAATTTTTTCTAAAAAGGGCCAGAGAGTAAATATTTTAGGCTTTGTGGGTCGAGTGACAAAATCAGAGATATTATATAGGTATGAGAGAAAACACTTTTCCATAAAATTTTGACAAAATTCAAAATACAAAAACTGAGTGCAATTTTTTGTAATATCAATGAAAAGCATGAAATTCTTATAGGATGAGAAAATATTTCGCTTAATTGGGGTACAAAGTTAGTGTTCCCCTTTATCAAATCAACTGCAAATGTTCATCTATAAAAACAATTCTTAGCTTTCTCAGGCCATCCCAAAACAGACAGGAGGATGGATTTGGCCCAGGCCAGAGTTTGCTGACCTCTGGTCTAGACCAGCACTGCAACAAAAAGATAATGTGAGTCACAAATGCAACTTTAAATTTTCTAGTAGCTACGTGAAAAAAATTAAGAATAAAGTTAATTTTAATAACATAATTTAGCCCAGTTAAGTCCAAAATATTATTTCCAACACTTAATATTTTAAGTTATAATCAGATGTTTCACATTCTTTTTTGTACTAAGTCTTCAAAATCCATTGTATTTTATATAGTTGACCCTTGAACAAGGCAGGGATTAGGGTACAGATCCCCACACAGTTCAAAATCAGTTGGCCCTCCATAACCAGGGCTCCACATCCACAGATTCAACCAACTATTGATCATGTAGTACTGTAATACATATTTATTGAGAAGTACATATTTATTTATTTATTGTAAGTTAACCTGCACAGTTCAAACCCATGTTGTTCAAGGGTCAAATGTACTTACAAAGCACCTCAGTTTGGACTAGTCACATTTCCAATGCTCAATAGCCACATGTGGCTAGTGGCTCCATGTTGGACAGCACACAGATGAAACAAATCACATCCTCTCTAAAGTGAGTTAAAGCTTACTTAGCATGGTTGTTCATGCCTTTGGTCTTCAAATCTAAAGAACTGTGCCTAGCTATCATTTCCTGGGCTTGGGGTCTTTGAGTCTCATAGGGATTTTCATCTTTTTCTCCACAGTATGAAAAAGCTTTCTCACCCAAGCATCTGCAGAACTGGTCTCTCGCCAAGCCAACAAAAGAGGTATTCCACGTTCAGCACACCACAATGCCAGTTTCTGGTTCTTTACATCATACTCTATGTAATTCACTGGTACCTAACTTCTTTCAGCCTTCTTTGAATTCCCATATCCTCCTCTCCCTCAGTCCTTAATTCAAGCCCTTCAAATACTTTCTTCCACTTTTCCACTCCATGTTCACAAGCACTTCTCTCCCCACCTCTACCCCAGAGGATTTCTTCCCATGAAGGCTACACTCAGATTATCGCCAATGATCGTGGTCATCTGTTGCCTTCAGTGCCCCGTTCCAAGGTGAGATAACTCATCTCCATTCTCATCTTGAAAGGTAAAGAACTGAGGCACAGAACTGGAGTAACAGAGCAGGGAGACTTGCAATCTCCTGCAGCTACTACTTGGAAAACTAAAGTGCAATCTAATTCACATTGTAACATGAGTGCCCCCAAACTTCCAGCCAGTTTATCCAACAGAACAGGGTTGTGTTTAACACCCAGAATTTCTTAAACAGATGAATGATCTGTATAAAATGAACACCTTCAGGTGATAACATTTATGCAGTGGGTACGCTGCCAAACTTAACCTAAGGATGTGGAATTTAAGCCAGCAGAGATAAGGGGATGAAAAAATTAGGGTAGCCTAAATGAGAGAGGGGGGAAAAGGAAGAGTGGGGAAATTATGCTTTCAATCTTGTTTCATGACGATGCATTCCCAAAGGTAAAGGATGGAAATAAGACAAATGGCCCACCAATAGGTCAGTTACTGGGAGTGAGAAGCCCTGTTGAGGAATCCCATTTTTCCTTTTAGGCAAGTCCTTGGGGTTCCTTCATGGGCACCTGGCAAATGCCTCTGAAGGTACCCCCTGCTCGGGTGACCCTGACCTCCCGTACAGCTGCTGGTGCTGCCTCCCTTACCAAATGGATACAGAAAAATCCTGATTTACTCAAGGCCTCCAATGGGCTACATCCTGAAATCTTAGGCAAGGTATCTGTCCCTCCCATCTAATCTCAATCCTGTTGTCTTCAATTCTTTTCAACCTCAAAAATGCCTAATGTTATACTACCATAATCCCAGCAGGGGGAACCTCTAACCAATTCTGTCTTACTCTATCTAGTCCTTAAACCACCTCTGAGGCCTGAAGGGATAAGCTAAGGGCATCTTATCCACACCCTCCCACTCACACCCCCTCCACACAGTACAAAATGAGCTGATCTCAAGGGGAAGTTAACAGTATCAAATGTAACTCTTCTTATTTGAAACCTGACCTTTTGTTCATGGAATGGGGAGAAAGGGATCTAGAATTCTGAGATGGATTGGGAATGATCTAGGCCTAACCTGAAACATAACTGTCTCTTCTATTCCACCCCTGACAGCCCCATGATCCAGACAGTCAGAAGAAACTTGGGAAGTCTATCACAAAGACTGTACAGCAAGCAACAAGTCCAACCATAATTCCAAGCTCCCCAGCATCAATTCTCAATTCCCCAGATCAACTCCAATGCTCACACCCCTCTGAAGGTCACACTCCAGGTCCCCAAAGCCCACCCAGCTCTCCAAAGAGTCCAACTGGAAGCCCATGTATGCTAGAACACTGTGCAGGTCCTAATTTAGCCGAGGTCCAGAAATGCAAACCTGGAGCTCCATAAGGGTCTAAGGGACCACACTGAGAAAACCTGTCTAGAGATTGAGTGATGTAAGCAAGACCCCCCAGTCAGGGAAATTATGGATGGCAATAAAGGCAAATTTGGAAAATAAACATTGTTTGTTGAATCTTTTACTGATTTGGATTTTTCCCTCCTGCTACGTCTGCCTCTTTTAACCCATAACTAGGAGGAGGGTTGGAGGAAATAGAGCAGGGAAAAGAACATGACAGTGGCTTGGGGGTAGAACACATTTTTACAAGGATTGAGTCATTTCCAGAAATAACCAGTCACCCCTACTCGCTCACTTTTTATCCTGAGCATGAACTACAACTTCAAAGTCAGAAGTACAATCATTTAGAGTTGAGTATGTGTACGTGCATTTGGAGAATGTGGGGAAGAAAAGGGTACAGGAAGCCAGAGTAGAAGACACAATCCTTGTCTAACACTTCATTATCTGATGACAGAACACACAAGGAAAACAAATTAGAATTATAAAATCAAAACTCAAGCAAAGGGGGTTTCCCTGGTGGCACAGTGGTTGAGAGCCCACCTGCCAATGCAGGGGACACGGGTTCGTGCCCCAGTCCGGGAAGATCCCACATGCCGCGGAGCGGCTGGGCCCGTGAGCCATGGCCGCTGAGCCTGCGCGTCCAGAGCCTGTGCTCCGCAACGGGAGAGGCCACAACAGTGAGAGGCCCGCGTACCACAAAAAAAAAAAAAAAAAAAAAAGAAAAGAAAAAAACTCAAGCAAAAATACAAATATAATTTGAAAACTGAAGATAAAGAAGTGATTGGAAGACAGAGAAGAGAAATAAAGGGAGACAACAAGTAGAAATTTAGGACAGAATAACATACATGATGACCACACTGCCACTCCCCCAACCCCAATCACCTGAATGATAAGCCACCAAAAAAGTCCCTTATCTATTTCCCAACCTCCAATTTCTGTTTATCATTATCCCCATTCTGCATCTTCCTGGCACTGGCTGTTAACTTTAATGCCCTTGCCAAACCTTTCCCAGTTCCAGTGCCCAATTGTTCCCGCATGAACATGTATGCCTAACTCCAAGGACAAGTACAGAGGACACATGTACACGCTGAAGGAAGGCTACAAAGACTTCCCAGGGCCAGTGTGGCAGAAAGGGAGAAGTGATCATCACTTTAAGCCAAAGACTGCTTGGGAGCTGGGATGAAGACTGTTGAGGCAACTAAGTAAGGTCTTCCTCTCCAACTGACACCAATTACAGCCACTGTTACTTCTCTCCAACCCACAGCTTTAACTGGTTGGCTAAAAACTCAGTGACAGACAGGATAGATCTGTCACCCCAGAGTTTCCAAAGACTATCAAAACAGCACTGCTGTCAAGGCAGTTAGGGACCCAAAAGCCTGGCCTACATGGATTATAAAAGTAGCAAGTTTTCTCATTAAACTATAAATGTTTGCCAGGTTTCCAACAATCTCTCCTTTCTTACCTCTACTCTCCTTTCTCCCCAAATGGACATACTTAGTTCATATTCATAGTCCTTTGGCTGTCCCCTCTATTGTTCCTTGCTGAACTGTACCTTAAGGCTTATAATAATCAGTTCTCAGTGGGATTTTGGGGCCTGTAATAACCAAAAAGCTCTCCACATGCTTAACTTCCTCTCTCTTGCTCCTTCCTTCTCTGAGGTTTCGGCAAGATGTTAAATTCCTGGCTACTTGCATTTGATTCTCTGAAAATTTTTCCAGTGGTCACTTGTAGGACAAACTGTTTCCCTCCTGAGAAAGGTCAGATTGGGGGATGTAATCGCCTGAGACCAGCGGGAGGGGGAGGAAATTAGCTCCTCCCCAACCACCATTGTCTTGGTTTCTCAAGATATCAAGGAGAGTCAAAGACAAAATAATAATTTTAATTCCGTTTCAGAAAAAGCTGTCACATGAATTTGGATTAGAAAACATGACAATAAGAGACTTGGTTTCTCTGGAAATGCAAGGAAGAGAAATAATCCTTAACAGGTTCAATGATAGTTTTCTGGATCTTCCTCTTGCATCAAAAGCTATATATCTTCTTCTCCCCAAAGCATGTGCTCCAAGAGCCAACTTACTCTCTTCATCTCCCTCTAGCTGGGACAGGCTAATTCCCCTCCACCCCCACCCCTCTTCTTTCAGTCACACTGTGTGGGTGTTAAAGACCCTGGGCTCTGACCAATTAACAGAACTGTCCTTTAAGCCAGCAACCCACAGGCAGTGGCAACCCAAGCCCCACTCCCAGTCCCCATGGCAGAGGCCACAGAGTGGCATTGTTTCCACTGTCTTAGAAAGAAGAAGCCAAAAGCTGACCCTCAGCACAAATCAAGGCCTAATATGGAGAGAGAATGAGGGCTCCCAGGCCCAGAGTAGGCTGCAAGCTGGGGGCAGGAAAAGGGAGTTTTTACAGTCATTCCATCTTTAGAAATAAGGGGGAAACTGCATCCTTTTCCACTACTCTGGTTCTATAAGGTATTCTTACTGCTGAGCTCCAAGGGGATTTGCAAGCACAAAAGGGTCTAAACAAATCAAGATAACTTTGCTCTGGCTTAAGATAAGAGTAACAAACAGGAAGATGGGTCAATGCAATAACTGGTAGGAAGATGATGCTGGGAACGTCGACTCTTCACATGGCTGCCAGCCCTACAGAGGACAACACGGTAAGAACCAAGACAACCACTCCAGACTGGTATAGCTGGGAAATCGTCAGGCCTTTTCCTAGGTCCCACATCTGTAGAAATAAGAAAAAAAAATTTTTTTTCAGCAATCAGGGTCCTGGTCACTCTCACAGCTCCTTTCTCAGAAAGGAACTCCACCTAGAAACAGGCAATTCCTCTCAGCATGATTCTAGAGAAAAGCTCTTCTCCCCTTATTCCTGACCTTCACTTTCCTCAAAACCCACAATACAGTAACAACCACCCACTTATTCCAATGACAGTAAAGGGATCCATCCTCAGGCCATAAGATCTTCCAGAATGAATAGATAAAAACTTTCTCTCGTAACAAAAAAACTGATCAATGTTTCCCAAAGTGTGTTTCTCCAAAAACTAGTTCCTCAGAATGTTAAAAGGCATTACATGGGGGAAAAAAGTTCTATGGTCAAATTAATTTGGTAAAAGTTTAACTACAAGACTTCTCAAACAATTTATTAATGCACACTGTTAATCTCCAAAATGGGGATATAATATACATGATTTCCTAGGTATAGCCAACCACAGAATCCCCTTTGAGAAGGAACATTTGTCCATCAGAGGACTAGTATTTTTTTAAATTAATTAATTAATTTATGGCTATGTTGGGTCTTCGTTCCTGTGTGAGGGCTTTCTCTAGTTGTGGCAAGCAGGGTCCACTCTTCATCACGGTGTGCAGGCCTCTCACTGTCGTGGCCTCTCTTGTTGTGGAGCACAGGCTCCAGACACACAGGCTCAGTAATTGTGGCTCATGGGCCCAGTTGCTCCACGGCATGTGGGATCTTCCCAGACCAGGGCTCGAACCCGTGTCCCCTGCATTGGCAGGCGGATTCTCAACCACTGTGCCACCAGGGAAGCCCATAGTATTTTTTTTTTTTTAATAAATTTATTTATTTATTTTTGGCTGCATTGGGTCTTCATTGCTGCGCACGGGCTTTTCTCTAGTTGCAGCAAGTGGGGGTTTCTCTTGTGTGGAGCACGGGCTCTAGGCACGTGGGCTTCAGTAGCTGTGGCACAAGGGCTCAGTAGTTGTGGCGCTTGGGCTTAGTTGCTCTGCGGCATGTGGGATCTTCCTGGACCAGGGTTCGAACCTGTGTCTCCTGCATTGGCAGGCGGATTCTTAACCACTGCGCCACCAGGGAAGTCCAGGACTAATATTTTTTTAAAAATACTCTTTGGGGTCTAGAACACTATTTCTCAATTTTTTTTGACTGTGACCCACACCCCCAACTAAGAAATATATTTTTAATTAGTACCCAGTGTGTGTGCGCGTGTATGTGTGTGTGTGTGTGTATGTGTGTGTGTGTGTGTATACATAAAATACATAATATATAAAAGTTCATGAAACAATAAACACTATTTATCATTATGATGTGTGTTACATTCTATAGGTTGTATTCTATTTAAATTTCTTTTTTTTTTTGGTGGTAGCAATCCACTAAATTGATTTTCTACGCACTGAGTCAAAAAAAACACAATTTAAAAAATATTGATCTAGGGCTTCCCTGGTGGCACAGTGGTTGAGAGTGCGCCTGCCGATGCAGGGGACACGGGTTCGTGCCCTGGTCCGGGAAGATCCCACATGCCGTGGAGCGGCTGGGCCCGTGAGCCATGGCTGCTGAGCCTGCGCGTCCGGAGCCTGTGCTCTGCAACAGGAGAGGCCACAACAGTGAGGCCCGCGTACAGCAAAAAAACAACAAAAAAATACTGATCTAGACTCTCTTGTGCCCTAGGGACATTAACATATTGTACTCTAAAAGATCCCCTAGGGCAAAAGTAGAGTCTTCAGGTTTCACACTTTCCACATATGACTGTCTCAAAACACATATACACCTATACCCTGAATGTAAAACTGAATAAATTAGGATTGCTTCAGAGAAAAATTAGAGGGCCCCCAAAATAATCAAGATGAGAAGATGCCCCTACCTCAGCTGCCAAAGAGCTTCTACCTAGATAAGATTAGGAGTCAAACAGATTCCACAAAAAGCTGTTTTGCTTATAAAGGCACAGTGTTTTACCAAAAAATCGAGTCCTACTGGGTGGTGGTAATGGGGGAATATTCTCTAGCATACCAGATACCTTGTCGCTTCCTACTCTCTTAATATCAATTCCACCCTCCACTCCCCCACTAGATCTTCTGGCAAGGCAATTATCAAGCTCAGAGTGCAAGAACTATGGACTGTCACAGAAAACAGATAAAATCCTGTCCCACACTCAGATCCAGGACTTGCTAAAAGAACAAACAAAAGCAGATTTAAGGGATTAAGAAAAGCCTTGACTGAGTTCTGACATTTTATAAAACCTTTTCCCCTTCCCTCCCCCGATACTGAGAAAAAAGCAAATATATGGCAAGTCCCTGCCTGAGCCAGCATGCCAACAAAGGAAGCTGATCAGCTGATTCCATTGGAGAGCTTTGTTCTGTAGAATAAGAAGTCATTAATGGAAATGCCCTCTCTTTCCATTCCCTCCTCCCGAGGGAAGTGAAGTCATTTTGAATCAAACTGAACACTGCCCCAGGGAACAGCTGATAGATACACTTAATTTAATAGATCATTTAGTCTCTCACTTTTCTGATTCCATTAAACTGTTTATTGAACCAGACTACAATTCAGAAAGTGCTTATCTCTAGGCTCTGATGTGGAAGTTACAAAACTTCAAATTAAGGCAACAGCATTCAACTGACAGATGGCTTAAGTTGAGAAATAATGGAAAGCCAGAAAGAATGAAGCTGAAATTATCTTTCTGGGAAAGGAAACAAGACTAGGGGTAGGGAGACCACAAAATATAAGTCTTAAAATGCTGTAGGAGAGATTCATCTCTGACCTGGGGCAGGTCTCATTAAGCTTTAATTCCTTAATAAAGAGAAGGAGACACCAGTTTGAACTGACCCCAAGGTCATGTAGGCGGCAACACGGTCAGATTTCAGGCTATCAAAAGGTTCCTAAATTCAATATTGGGATCCTAGCACCCAGTTGCTTGTTAAAGTTGGCCCCATTCTCTCTAATAGTTCAAAACAAACAAAAACCAAAAGCAGTTAACACAATCCAATATCAAGATAATAAACGTCAGTATATTTGACTCCAGCCAAATATGTCACTCTGTGTTGCAGGAAGTTTAGACTGAAAGCAGTAACTGTTATTTGTCTGATAAATATGCCTTCTATGCCAGATGCATGGCCTGGCTTCACGGGTCTCTTTTAGTAACATCCCTCTTGAAACTAAAAGAGTTCACTGAGACCCTGCAAGTATCTGCCAGGCCTACATCCAGTCTCAGCTACATCACCAGCTGGGCTACCTGGCAATGCACAGGGCATCTAGTTTAGCTTTCCCCAAGAGGCCCCTGAACAAAGGTCCAGCACAACTAACTTTAAGAACAGCACTAAACCCAGACCAGGAAAGAGAAAATCCTTCCAGGCTCTCCATTCCTTTCACCCAGAAAATGTACAAGTCTACAATTAACTTACCAAGTGTCGGATCCCATTCCAGGTGTGATACATGAGAGGGAAGACGAGTGCAAATTTGGCTGTGTGGATCAGTGCTGGCCCCAAACACAGGGACTTTACAAGTTCCAAATGAGACTCAAAGCTCCCAGGGACCAAGAGGGCTGACAAGCCAAAAAGAGAGACCCCTGAGGAGAAACAAAGTAAGCCCATCACAGCTACACACCAGCTACAACCAATGTAACACATAAAACTGGGTTCTATGACAGCCCCTAGGACTTCACACAATTCTAAACCATTTTAAAATGGGGAAGATTTAAACTAATGCTCACATTCGCAGTGGAAGATACGCTACTTAGAATCTGACCCTAATCTCTTAAATTTGCCATATATTTTAGCATATTGCTCCTTCTTTCAACATCTCTCTCTATAAAAACTTCACCCATCATTTTAGAAGCCACCTCTGACTGCATCTATATCATCATCTCAGTAAAAAAGTAATAATAACAGTACATTCAGTCCAAGGAAAAGAATGAGAAAAAATTTTAAATCACTCAAATCTCTACCATACAAAAATTTAACTCAAAATGGATCAGAAACCTAAATGTAAGAACTAAAACCATAAAACCAAGAAAACATAGGAGTAAATCTTTATGACCTTGGATTAGTAGTGGTTTCTTAGATATGACACCAAACCAGAAGCAACAAAATAATAAATTGGACTTCAGCAAAATTAAAGACTTTTGGGCGTTGTCCATTTCTCCATCAGTCTGGAAAAATGCTGGTGCTGAGAATAACTACCAAGGCTTCCAGCTCTTTGACGGAACCTCAGATACGTCAGAATTTTATAGCATTCATAGGAGAAGCAAAGGCTGAAGGAAGACATGCTGTTCACACCCTAGGATGAGGCAGCCACATCAGAGGCTGGTCTCCTAGAGGTTAGTGTTGCTGAGTGGCCATTCCTAGGACTCAGTTATTAGACTGCTGTCACATTTGGTGCACAGATCAGAGCTGAGCCTGGTATCTGAGGCATATGTGTGGCTGTCGAGGTTTCGGAACTTCAGGTTTGCACTGAAATTCAGAGAATAATGGGGCGCTCCTGTGATCGTCTAGCTTCCTATCTATCCAGGCTGTCAAAGATCCTTGAACGCTCCTGGGTCATATCTTCCTCCCAAACCTTCTCAAACTATCTCAGTTCCATGGTACCTCAGTGTTTCAGGAATTTTTTTCATGATGCCCTTAAGCCACAAGAAAAACCTAACAGTTCTGTTTATTAAGTAGTTAGATTCAAACAACTTAAATATTTATGTCCTAACAATTTAGTAGCTATTTGAAAAAAATTATCCTTGTAAATGGAAAGAAAAAACTTTTATTCTTAAATAACCAGTTACCTACTAATATGTTGTGGATATTGTATATCTCAGACCTCAGAAATTAAATTGGACATTACCATGCTCATTTCCTGTTCCACACTGACCTTCACACAAGTCGGATTAGAGAATCAGACCTTCAGTGAGAGACCAGGCAAACCTACTGCTCAGGCAGTCAGCTTCGTTTCTAGAAAAGCCAAAGGACTTACAGATTTATAAAGTAATTAACGGCACTCTGAAATTACTGTTTTATTCTCTTGGGCTTTCTGTGAGATGGCACATGAATTACTGATTCTCAAATGTGATATGTCGTATGTTAGGAATCCCAGTCATTCCAGACAGAGGCAGTGTAGAGAGAGTGAAAAGTGCACCAACTTTGGTTAAGATAGATCTGAGTTCAGTTCTGTCACTAAGCAGCTACTATATCATCACGTCCTTCTCTGCTTATAATAATGACTTGTTAGGACTGTGAGAATTAAATTAAATACATATATATAAAGTTCCTAATACAGGCCTGGTAGTGATTATTATTTACATTAATAGTTGGAATATTTACTCTTTTACCTCTCAGAAAATGTCTGATCATTTGTAGCTAAAAATCTCATTCTCAGCCCTTCCTACTCCATGTCTTAGTCCTTGAATTGTCAAGAGGGGATGACATGGGACACCAGAAGAGAAAATGCTTCTCAGAAATGCTTTGTTTTCCCTCAATGCATGAATACTCCTGCCTGCCACGCACCCCCCCACCCACAAGGCTGCAGGAAAGCAGACAGGCAGAATATATGAGATTAGTTTGACAACACTTTAGTTAAGACAGCAATCAGGTACTGCCAACCTGAGTTTTAATCATTTGGACAGGTCCACCAAGTCCCTTTTAGATGTTTTCATTTTCTTTGGCAGTGACATCTGCAGAGGCTTGCTGGGAAGAAGTGTCTGAAAGAACTTATGATGGCTTCTGGAAGTGGCAACAGGACTTACTGACAATCCACACAGATCTGTATGTAGCACTTAACTGCAGAGGAACAGGCTGAAGTTGGTCTTGGCAGCCAAGTGGAAAGCACCATTTAATTTTTCTTAGTGATTAGATGGGACAGCTTCAGTGGCTTTGTTTTCATAATTTAAATTGTTTGGCTGTTAGAGGAGTCCCTCCTCAGGCACTCAGGTTCTAGGAGGAGAGGCTATTTTCTGCCTCCCAGTACATTAGACATCAGAGGAGGATTTAGGAAATTTCATATTTAATTTCCTCTCATAAACTTTTCATTTGTAAAGAGGAAAGCTTTGGCCAAAATCACTTCTGATTAACTTACTGATACTGATATTCCTTGTTTGAAGATGTGATACAATAAGAAATAAGTATTTGGTCTTTTTCCCCCAATTCCTGGCACACAGCTCCTAAAACCCTTGTAATCTCTGGAGTGAAAGGAAAGTTTTTTTGTATGCTAATGAGATAATTAGTAGCTGGGGGGGAGGCGGGGCGGGCGGCTAAACAGCTTCAGGATGGGGTCTAGTTGCCAGAAAGACCAAGGCATGATTTGAGGATTGGGACTTTTAGTCCCATACCTTCCTCCCCTTCCCTGTCCACCTCCCTCCCCCAACCCCACCACACCTGGGAGTGGCTGGTGATTGAGC
Source organism: Kogia breviceps (assembly GCF_026419965.1). Taxonomy (NCBI): domain Eukaryota; kingdom Metazoa; phylum Chordata; class Mammalia; order Artiodactyla; family Physeteridae; genus Kogia; species Kogia breviceps. Next base: position 90,863,458 of record NC_081310.1, on the reverse strand, counting down.
TAATCACCAATGGCCAATCAACCTTGGCTAGGCAATGAAGCCACCCTAAAACCCTAAACTACAGGACTTGGACAGCTTCCAGGTCACTGAACACAAAGATGTGCTGGGAGAGTGGTGTGCCCAGAGAGGGCATGGAAGCTCCATACACACTCCTCTCTCTGCTCCCCCATACCTTGCCCTGTGTATCTCCTCCATTTGTTTTTTTTAAATAAAGGAGTTGAGGACTTCCCTGGTGACGCAGTGGTTAACAATCCACCTGCCAATGCAGGGGACACGGGCTCGAGCCCTGGTCCAGGAAGATCCCACATGCCGCGGAGCAACTAAGCCCATGCGCCACAACTACTGAGCCTGCGCTCCTAGAGCCTGAGCTCCGCAACAAGAAAAGCCACCGCGATGAGAAGCACGTATACCGCAACAAAGAGCAGCCCCTGATCACCGCAACTAGAGAAAGCCTGAGTGCAGCAACGAAGACCCAATGTAGCCAAAAAAAAAGTTCTGAAGCAAGTTAAAAAATAAAATAAAATAAAGAAGTTGATCCTTTATTTTAAAAACCAGTATGTCTTGGGGCTTCCCTGGCAGTCCAGTGGTTAGGACTCCACACTTCCAATGTAGGGGGCACAGGTTCAATCCCCGGTCAGGGAACTAAGGTCCCACAAGCCACATGGCAAAAAAGAAAACCCAAAAAACAGTATGTCTAAATAAAGTGTCTTCCTGAGTTATGGTGAGCTCTTCTAGCAAATTATCAAACCTGAGGAAGGGGTCATGGGAACCCTGATTTACAGCTCGAATTTTATATATTTAATATAATTCTCACAGTCCTAACTAAGCATTATTATAACCAGAAAAGGAAGTGATGATACAGTAGCTAGTTAGTGACAGAGTGGGAATTGAACTCAGATCTAACTCCAAAGTTTATGCTCTTTTCTCTTTCTCTAAACTGCCTCAGTTGGGAATGACGAGGGTATAACACATCACATTTGAGAATCAATAACTCCGGTCCCATCTCACGAAAAGCCCAGACAAAAAAAACAGTCATTTCAGAGTTCCATTAGTTACTTTATATATCTATAAGTCCTTTGGCTTTTCTAGAAAAGAAACAACTGCCTAAGCAGTAGGTTTGCCTATACAGTCAAGTGACCTTTTAATGAAGTTCTGATTCTCCAATCTAACCTGTTTTTAAAGACTATCCAAAACATTCAGGACCATTCTTCTACCCATTCAAGTTAACTGTACAATATTTTTTTTTTTTTTTTTTTTTTTTTGCAGTATGCGGGCCTCTCACTGTTGTGGCCTCTCCCGTTGCAGAGCACAGGCTCCGGACGCGCAGGCTCAGCGGCCATGGCTCATGGGCTTAGTTGCTCCACGGCATGTGGGATCTTCCCGGACCAGGGCACGAACCCGTGTCCCCTGCATCGGCAGGCGGATTCTCAACCACTGCGCCACCAGGGAAGCCCTAACTGTACAATTTATTTACAGTTGTATTCCTCTAAAATATCTGTTGTTTGGCACTCATATTTTCTTTTTTGAATCTCATTCTTTCTATTGTTGTATGTTGCATCTTGATTACCCTTTCCCAGTCTCATCCACATTGCAGCTTCAGGTACCTATCATTCTCAAGCAATTTACCTAATTTCACCTAGATTTTTATACTGTCTGTCACTATGAAAAATCACGAGTATTTTAATCCCTACAGAATCTAAATAATGAAAGAGTGTTACTAGCCTTCTCTCTCCATCTTTTAAAGGACTGCTTGTGAAGGTCTTCCTCAATAAATTCTATATAAAGTCAAACTAGCGTCATCATGCTTTTTTAGTTCAACATGCTTTTCAGAATTTATATATTGGCCACAAAATCTCTATAGTCTGAATAAATACCTAATCATGGATTGGTCTAGGCCAAACAAATGAGAACATGAACCTTTTATGACTTCCCATCGTCAATGGGATCAAGTTCCAATTTCTCAGCACAGCAGTCAAAGTCCTTTATTGTCTGGTGCACTTTCCAGCCTTATCTTTTGCTGCTTCTCCCATAACACAACTCTTAAACAAGCAGATCTAGTTATCATTATCCAGGACTCTGGATGCTTTCCAAACCCTGTGCCTTTGCATAAGGTAGTCTGTCCATTGGAAAGTCCCCCTCTACCTCCTTTTCATGAATTCTCCTACTCATCCTTCTTTCAAGTTCTCCAATTCCTGCAGAGTTGTTCTCTCCTCTGAGATCTCATATCTCTATTAAAAAGTTATCACAGTGCATTATAAATATTCATTTGTCTTACTCCTTAGACTCTTACACCCTTGAGGGTAGAGGCTATTATCACTATCCAATTTCTAATGCATAACAGGAGATTAATTAGAAGTTAGAAAGAACGAACATATCTGAAATGACCACTATGAGCAAAGTGATTTACGTGGTTGTACTCATTTAGTAAATTTAGTAAAAAAGATTTACTAAGCACCTACTGAGTGCTAGAGGATATGAAAGGTAAATAAGATAGATGCAGTTCCTACTCTATCAAGAGTTTACAGCCTAATAAAAGAGAGAGATTTATAAAAACTAAGCAAATAAAATAATTACAAGTTATATAATAACCTAAGGAATGGTAACACAGGGATGATAACATCGGATCTTAGATAGGAATTCCTATCTTTACTTTCTTACCAACAAAACTAATCTAATTGTGAATAAATAGCAGAGACTTAGTTTTGGATAATTTCTCCAATGTCTCAGCAGCAGCTCCCTAAATACAGGATCCCTATATTTGAGCCACTAGTCCTGTTGATGACCACTTCAGTGAAAACGTACTCTACGGAAGCCTAGGAGGGGGCCCAAAGGATATTATGAAAAACAAAAATATGTCCATGTCTCCAGCACTAGGCAAAGAAAACTTTTAGAATACAGCTGATCCTCTTATAAAGTACTTCCCTACTGTGGAAAGATCCATCAGATTCCAGAAACCTGACTATAATCTGTACATCCTACCTGTAATAAACCTTACTACCTGAAAAGGATGCACTAAGGCCAGCATACGACTCACTCTGCAGCTGTATTTCATATTATATAAATAAATAGACATTCTGATTTGTAACCAAGATTTTTTGAGATTGGAGAATGAGTTAATGTTTTTGCACCTGATCAGTTCTAGGTGATGAAAACTGGGTGCTAAAACTGAGTTTCTGAAAGAATAAGGTTGATGTGTTTGGTCAGTCAGCCAGTCTATCTCCATTATATTTCTATATCTGTTCTCTGTAATGACAATAAACATACTATCAGGACATGCTAGGGATGATTTAAAAATTGGTTAAGAAAAAATAAGAAAAGAATTTTAAAAAGAAAAAAAATTGGCTAAGAAAAGAACCTGAGCATTGTGTGAACTCATAATTAATTGTTAAAGAAATGAACAAATAATAAGCTTAAATGACTTATCATTTTCTCTAAATCAAGTTTCTAAGGAGGCACTGCCAAGGAGGCATTGCCAAGAGCCAAAGAAACAGCAAAGTTTTTCAAATAAGTATGTGTGTGTGTGTTTGTGTGTTCACGTGAGCATAAAAACAAACATACTTACCTGCACTCAAGGCAATACCAGTGCCACGGTGGCAAATGGACATCACCATGGGAAGAGACCATCTGAAAAGAAACACACAAAAGCAATTAAAAAAAGGAATAGATGACACCATAGTAGAGAGTCCACCTTGGTAGAAAGAATATAAACCACTTCTGGAAATAGGCAACCATTTATCACAAAACAAAAACAGCTTTCACATTCCTGTGTTTCCACTCTCTAATTTGAAAATAAGAACAATGATTTCTTTAAGGAGAAGCATTACTCCCTTTTCCAGACTGCATCACTAACAGAGCTGAGAGGAGGAATCAATTAAAACTCAAACTCCTCCTTTCATAAGAAGAAGGAACATGGGTCAAAAACATCAATTAGGGCTTCCTGCAGTGGTTGAGAGTCTGCCTGACGATGCAGGGGATACGGGTTCGTGCCCCGGTCCAGGAAGATCCCACATGCCGCAGAGCGGCTGGGCCTGTGAGCCATGGCTGCTGAGCCTGCGCGTCCGGAGCCTGTGGTCCGCAACGGGAGAGGCCACAACAGTGAGAGGCCCACGTACCGCAAAAAAAAAAAAAAAAAAAAAAACAAATATCAATTAAAGTTGCATACAGTTAGAAAATAAACACTAGATTACAACCACCTGGGTACTTCCATTTCTCCAGTCATACAACAGAAGTAGAAAAAAAACTGTGTTTTATTTATCCACTGTTTCATATAACATACAGTCATCCATGATCTTTTTTATTATATACCCCAAAATATCCAAATTGAACATATCAGTCATTCCCTAATAAATTACCTATCCCAAATTTAAAATCCTATTTTGCTGGGTTTAGTATATGTTCTTAATCCACAGTAGTTTTAAAATACTTTGTCATCAACCCCCTTTTTAAAGAATGTTCTGGGACTTCCCTGATGGTGTAGTGGTTAAGAATCTGGCTGCCAATGCAGGGGACACGGGTTCAATCCCTGGTCCAGGAAGATTCCCACATACCTCGGAGCGACTAAGCCCATGGGCCACAGCTACTGAGCCTGCGCTCTAAAGCCTGCGAGCCACAACTACTGAAGCCCGTGCACCCAGAGCCCGTGCTCCACAAGAGAAGCCACCACAATGAGAAGCCCGCGCACCACAACGAAGAGTAGTCCCCACTCGCCGCAGCTAGAGAAAGCCTGCACACAGCAAAGAGGACCCAACACAGTCAAAAATAAATTAATTAATTAATATAAATAAATAAATAAACAAATCATGTTCTGATTTGTCTGTCTGCCAAAGCATTTCCATGGAAGGACAACCAACACTGCTACATTCTGGACCTAGTGCTCATGCTCAAGAGGGAACTGGTTAGTGAAATGGAAAGAACAGGCATCTTTGGATAAAGTTAACATTCATCCTGGAAAGTCAGCTTAGATACAGAATGCTGAGCATAATCAGACCACATACTCCATACTCTAAAGGGAAACAACTCAAGTAGGTTGAAAGGACCACGAAAGGAAATTCTATGTATTAAAAAGTCACAGTAAGAAAGGAGTAATGTCTAAAGAAACCAAAAAAACTGGCTAGACACCACTCTGATTAACTCAGACTAACAAGATAAATATAAAAGGCAGAAGAAAAGCCTCATAACAAAGGATAAGCGGAGAACAATGGCATAATTTGATTAGAAGAATGAGGAGACTAAAACCCAGAATGAGCTGAGGCTTGCAAAAATGTCAAGGACAACAACAAGGGGCTTTTAAAATTGTATTCAGGGAAAGACAGCCTCCTAACTGGGGTTGACAATTTTATGTTAATGGATGACAGCGTACAAAGCAGATTGCTCAACTATTTTATTTGTCAAAGAGAATGGTTATCAGACTGAAAAAGAACAAATATTGATTTGAAAGAAAAAAAAAGGGGGGGGAAATTATGACATTGCTTAGCATTCAAAGTGCACTTAGGGCTCCTGGCAAGATGAATTAAATCCCAAGAGCTAACACATGGAACATATGCACTGCTCTAGTAATCTTTTAGACATACTGAAATGGAAAATGGGAGTGATAAAGTCAAATGTTACCCTAATTTTTAAAAAATGGTTAGGCTTCCCTGGTGGTGCAGTGTAGGAATCCGCCTGCCAGTGCAGGGGACAAAGGTTCAAGCCCTGGTCCGGGAAAATCCCATATAGCACAGAGCAACTAAGCCCGTGTGCCACAACTACTGAAGCCCATGTGCCACAACTCTTGAAGCCCGTGCACCTAGAGCCTGTGCTCTGCAACAAGAGAAGCCACCACAATGAGAAGCCCACGCACCGCAATGAAGAGTAGCCTCTGCTCGCCGCAACTAGAGAAAGCCAGCATGCAGCAATGAAGATCCAATGCAGCCAAAAATTAATTAATTAATTAATTTAAAACAATTTTTTTTAATTAAAAAAATGGTTAAAACCATAGCCTGGTTAGCCTAGTACTGAGTAGGTAAGGGAGATTTTATTTTCTAAATAACCATGATATTATTTCCAGTCTCACCTGATCTTCCAGAATCTTGTCACTCCTCATCAGGCAGTATTTATATTTAGCCCCTTGACTCTTGGCAGGACTTCATGACTGACTGCCTCAAGATATAGAATGCAGGAGAACTGACACTGCACAAGTTCCAAATCACTTGCCCTCCTTCTATCCCTCCCTCTCTTATGCAATATGGAAGCCCAAAATAGCCTCAGCAGAGAGATCATGTAACAAGATCCATATAGAGAGAAAAACGAAGTCCCTTCTAAGAGCCAGAATCAACCCAAAACATGTGAGTAAATAGATCTTCAAATTATTTCAGTCCCAGCCTTGTGTTCTCTAGTTGAGGCCTCAGACATCATGCAGCAGAGACAGATCATCCCCACTATTTCCTTTCAAACATTAGATAAGAGTCAAGCACAGAAAATCAAGATTGTTTAAATTCACTTACAGAAAAGATGATCACTAGGAGCCAGTATGATTTCCCTTTGGAAAATTTTTTTTCAGGAAATACTGAGATCCTTTTGAACACAGATTATATCTTACTCATCTTTGTATTTCCAACTCCTAAAAAAGTACCAAGCACACTGTGAGCAATTAACAAATATCTACTGACTTGAAGTGTGTTAAATTTTTTTCCTTTTTTGACTGTTAGTAGAATGTTAATCAAGGAAAAGCTAGAGACATAAGATATATGGTTTTCAGCAAGTGATCTAACATCACGCTGCAAACAATACCACCAAAAAAGTAAAAAGCAAAGAAGATATATAAATGGCCAGTAAGTATATGAAAAGATGCTCAGCATCACTAATCATTAGAGAAATGCAAATCAAAACCGTAATGAAATACCTCTTCACATCCATTAGGATGGCTATTATTAAAACAACAACAAAAACCGCAAATCACAAATGTTGGCAAGGATGTGGAGAAATTGGAACCCTTGTGCACCGCCGGTGGAAATGTAAACAGTGCAGCCCTTGTGGAAAACAGTATGTTGCTTCCTCAAAAAATTAAATATAAGGACTTCCCTGGTGGCACAGTGGTTAAGAATCTGCCTGCCAATGCAGGCAACATGGGTTTGAGCCCTGGTCTGGGAAGATCCCACATGCTGCAGAACTAAGCGCATGCGTCACAATTACTGAGCCTGTGCTCTAGAGCCCGCAAGCCAAAACTACTGAAATCCATGCACCTAGACCCCATGCTCTGCAACAAGAGAAGCCACCACAATGAGAAGCTATGCACCACAACGAAGAGTAGCCCCCACTCGCCTCAACTAGAGAAAGCCTGCACACAGCAAAGAAGACCCAAAGCAGCCAAAAATAAAGAAATAAAATAAATTTATATTAAAAAAATTAAATATAGAATTACCATATGATCTGGCAATTCCACTTCGAGGATATACCCAAAAGAATTGAAATCAGAGATTCAAAGAGATATTTGTACACCCATGTTCATAGCAGCATTATTCACAAGAGCCAAAAGATAGAAACAACACAAAAATCCATGGATGAATTAAGGGATAAGCAAAATGTGGTATATACGTAAAATGGGATATTATTCAGCTTTAAAAAGGAATTAAATTCTGACACATTCTTCAACATGGATGAACCTTGAAGATGTTATGCTAGATGAAATAAGTCAGATACAAAAGGACAAACATTATATGATTCTACCTTATGAGGTACCTAGAGTAGTCAAATTTATAGAGACAGAAACTTGAATGGTGGTTGCCAGGGGCTGGGGGCAGAGGGGAATGGGAATTATTGTATAGTTTCAGTTTGGGAAGATGAGAGGATTCTGGAGATGAACAGTGGTGATGGTTGTACAACAATGTGAATGTACTTAATGCCACTGAGCTATACACTTAAAAATGGCTAAACTGGCAAATTTTATGTTATATACATTTTACCACAATTTTTAAAAAGTAAAAAGACAACCCAACTTATAAATGAGCATAGGACTTGAATATACATTTCTCCAAAGAAGATATACAAATGGCCAATAAACACATAAAAAGATACTCAACGTCAATAAAGGTTGTCAGAAAAAAAATGGATTTAGATCTATTTTATATGGTTCAAGGTAGAACTAGAACCACTGTACAGAAGATATAAGTTGTAGTAAGTTCAATAAAATGAGGGTCTTTCTAATAAGAGAAATTCCCAAATTGGAAAAGGGTGTGAGTTCCTTTTCTCTGGAGGTGTGCAAGCATAAGTAGACATCCATTTATGAAAATATTGCAGAGGAAATTCACTCATTAGGTACAATAGTGGCTTTTAAACTTTTTTTATTTTTATTTTTTTATTATTATTTTTTGAGCAGCACCCTTTCTTCAAATGCAAAATCCTTAAAGTCAAGTTGCTTTGGTTATCCAGGACTAAGGGCCTACAGTGCAATCTGCATGTTGGCCAGCCCCACACAACTATCCGCAGAAGCTTAATGGAATATCCAAAGCCCCAAGTAGCAGGCTTAAAACCAATGAGGTTGAAGATTAAATTAAAATTTAAGAATGTTTCTAACTCTAAGTTTTTAAACTATTTTTCTAATGTCCTTTAGAATGACTTGTTTTCCTAATAACGTAATCCCTATACACTTTTGCTTTGATAAACTGACTTAATTTATTAAGAGATAAAGAGTACTTCAGGGACTTCCCTGGTGGCACAGTGGTTAAGAATCCGCCTGCCAATGCAGGGGACACGGGTTCGAGCCCTGGTCGCAGAAGATCCCACATGCCGCAGCACAATTAAGCCCATGCGCCACAACTACTGAGCCTGTGCTCTAGAGCCCATGAGCCACAACTACTGAAGCCCGCACACCTAGAGCCCATGCTCTGCAATGAAGAGTAGCCCCAGCTCACCTTAAGCAGAGAAAGCCTGCGTGCAGCAACGAAGCCCCAACGCAGCCAAAAATAGATAAATAATTTATTTTTAAAAAATTTTTTTAAAAAAAGAGTACTTCAGAAAGGGCTAACTTAACCATATACTTCCATGCTACCTCCAAAAATCTATAAAAGTTAGCAACAGAAAATATATGATTCCAGATATCTCAGACATCTTTCCCAGACATTTCACCTTGGAAACAGCTCTATGTTTCCTGCTATTTTTTTTTCCTATAAATATGTCTAGAGTTTCATAACCAAAGAGCAAACAAAGTAGTTTAAGTCTCATCTCATCAACTTATTACTGTTTGTTACATGACCTATGAAAAAAGGCCAGGGCTTTAAATATAGACTCAAAATAATTTGAGAAGTTCTTCATCATTATAATCCTCCCCCACATCTTTCATCTCTTAAAATAAAGTTTTACCATAAAGCAGCAAGGATTGAGATCACTTATTAATCTTCTGTTTTAGTAGAATATCCAATTTCTACTGTTCAATCAGAATTATTTCTGGAATCTGGCTTGGAAAAAATCTGAAGGGTTGTGGTATTTGTGGAGGTGGTTAAAAAATGACCAGCCTTCCTGGCAGGAACCCAAGTAAAGACGGTAGCTGAGCTCAAGATGATTTGCTGAGCTAGCTAGAAAGGAACAGATCTATAGGGGATTTTTGGGAAGACACCAGCATAACAGCCATCAATGTTACTTCTGAAGACAACAAATTAACAGAAATAGATGTATGTATGCATATGTATATACTCATATATACACATGTACATGTGTGTATTCATACATATATCTCATAGCTCTATCTACTGAAACAGCCTAGAAGCAATGATATCCTGGTAGCAATGAGCACATCTAGCACCCAGACCTTGATTTCACAGGAGCCATCTTGAAAGAACTCCTACTAGCTAAGTCGGGGACAATCTGAACAACAAAATAAATCAGACCAACTGTGTAACTCTTTGGACAAAATAGGAATTGTGCAATAATAGGAAAAAATATATATGTACATATTTTTAAAATTAATTAATTAATTTTTGGCTGCGTTGGGTCCTTGGTGCTGCTCACAGGCTTTCTCCAGTTCCGGCGAGTGGGGGCTACTCTTCGTTGTGGTGCGCGGGAGTCTCATTGCGGTGGCTTCTCTTGTTGTGGAGCATGGGCTCTAGGAGCGCGGGATTCAGTAGTTGTGGCATGCAGGCTCAATAGTTATGGCTCATGGGCTCTAGAGCGCAGGCTCAGTAGTCATGGCTAATGGGTTTAGTTGCTCCGCGGCATGTGGGATCTTGCTGGACCAGGGCTCGAACCCGTGTCCCCTGCATTGGCAGGCACCACCAGGGAAGGAAGGAAGGAAGGAAGGAAGGAAGGAAGGAAATAAATAAATAAATAAATGAGATATATCTATCTGTTCCTAGTTCCTGACACAGCGCTCCTAAAACCCTTATTAATCTCCTGAGTGATGGGGTGCTAGGAGTATCTTTTTTTTTTTTTTTTTTTTTTTTAGGAGTATCTTTTTATTTGGTATTTGACTCTGGCTCCTGACACACAGTTCCTAAATCCCTTGGAATTTCCTGGGTGGTAAGAGTAATCTTTGTTCTAATGAGGTGACTCTGGATGGGGGATGGTCCCCAGAAAGACCAAACCATGACCAGAAGCTTGGAACTTTCAGTCCCACCCCCACCTCCTTCCGGGAAGGGAAGGGCTAGAGATTAAGTTAATAATTGACCATGCCTACGTGTTGAAGTCTCTATAAAAATCCCCAAAGTACAGGGTTTGGGAAGTTTTCAGGCTGGTAAATATATCCACGACACGAAGGTAGTGCACCGCAACTCCATGGGGACAGAAGCTCCTGTGCTCAGGATCCTTCCAGACATAGAACTAACTAAAAAGGCACCTGGCTATTCATCTGTATCATTTGTAATATCATTTATAATAAACTAGTAAATTTAAGTAAATGTTTCTGAGTTCTTTGAGCCATTCTAACAAATTATTGAATCCACAGAGGGTGTTGTAAAAACTCTTGATTTATAGTTGATTAGTCAGAAGCACAGGTGACAGCCTGGGACTTGTGACTGGCACCCGAAGTGGCAGGCAGTCTTGTGGCACTGAGCCCCTAACCTGGGGGGTCTGTGCTAACTCCAAGTAGTTAGTGTCATAACTGAATTGTCAGACACCCAGTTGGTGTCTGGAGAGTTGAAAAATTGGTTGATGTGGGAAAACCCGTACATATTTGGTATCAGAAGTATTGAGAGTAGAGAGGAAACATTAGTGTCTTTCCTTTAGTTGGTGTCATAAGAGTTTTTCCTGTTAGAAATACTGGAGAAAGAAAGGAAGAAAGAGAGAGAGAAAGAAGAGAGAAAGCAAGCAAGCAAGCTTTACCCTATAGTAATAAACAAGGTATGACGGAATTAGAAAAATCACAATTTGGCAACCATCACAGTAATAACTGATTTAGGCAACTACCATCAAAAGATGCTACTGGGTAAACATCTGAAGAGAAGCAGAATATTATACTCTCAAAGTACCTCCCCACAAAATAAGAATTAATAAATACAACATCTTTTTTTTTTTTTTTTTTTTTTTGGTGATATGCGGGCCTCTCACTGTTGTGGCCTCTCCCGTTGCGAAGCACAGGCTCCGGACGCGCAGGCTCAGCGGCCATGGCTCACGGGCCCACCCGCTCCGCGGCATGTGGGATCTTCCCGGACCGGGGCACGAACCCGTGTGCCCTGCATCGGCAGGCGGACTCTCAACCACTGCGCCACCAGGGAAGCCCAACATCTTTTTTCATTAACTTTATAGTGGAGAAACCTAGCAGACACACCTTAACCAGTGATAAAAAGTTACATCACCAACCAGGGACTTCCCTGGTGGTCCAGTGGTAAAGAATCCACCTTACAATGCAGGGGATGCGGGTTAGATCCCCGGTCAGGGAACTAAGATCCCACATGCCACGGGGCAACTAACCCTGCGCACCACAACTACTGAGCTTGAGTGCCTCAACTAGAGTCTGTGTGCCACAAACTACAGAGCCCATGTGCTTTGGAACCCATGCATCACAACTACAGAGCCCACACACCCTGGAGCCTGTGCGCCACAGCTAGAGAAGAGAAAACTCGCACACCACAACTAGAGAGAAGCCCGTGCACCACAACAAAGATCCCACGTGCCGCAACTAAAACCTGATGCAGCCAAAGATAAATAAAATAAATAAATAAATAAATAAATCGTTAAAAAAAAAAAGTTACATCACCACCAATGGGATAAATCATCAACATGTGTCACCCTCTGATAGGATGCACTAAGAAGAACATGGCACCACTTCAAAGGTATTCCTGACACAAATGCAAAAACACGAGAAAACATCAGATAAACCCCAAACTGGAAACATCCTAAAAATGTCAAGATCATAAAAGATACAGAAAGGCTAAAAAACTGTTCCATACTGAAGGAGATTAAAGAGACAACTAAATGTAATACATGACCCTGAGTTGGCTCTTGGACCTATAAAGGACATTAGTGGGACAAGTGGCAAAATCTGAATGAGATCTGAGGATTAGATGGTAACACTGGATCAATGTTAATTTTGACTGTGATGGTTGTAGTATGTAGAGTTTCCTTGAATTTAGGAAACACACACTCAAGTATTATGGGATTGTGGTAGGCAGAAAGATGTCCACATTCTAATCCCTGAAACCTGTGAGTATTTACCTTAAATGGCAAAGGGGAATTAAGGTTGCAGGTGAAATTAAGGTTGCTATAAATTCACCTTAAGATAAGGAGACTATCTTGGATTAGCTATATGGGCCCAATATAATCCTTTTAAAGTCCTTAAAAGTGGAAGGGTCTGGCAGAAGGAGGGAGTTAGAGAAGAAATGTGACAATGAAGCTAGTTCAAAGTGACAGGATGGGAGAACTTGACCCACCATTGCTGGTTTTGAAGATGGAGGAAGACCACAAACCAAAGAATTCGGAACAGCCTTCAGAAGCTGGAAAAGGCAAGGAAACAGATTCTCCCCTAGAGCCTCCAGAAACAAATGCAGCCCTGCTAACACCTTAATTTTAGCCCTATAAGACATGAGCCAGAGTTTGACCTAGGGCTTTAAGATAATAAATGTGCTGTTTTAAGCCACCAAGTTTGTAGTTAACTTGTGACAGCAGCAATAGAAAACTAATACAGGAATAATGGGGTATCATCATTACTGCACTTGTTCTTAAATCATTCAGACATGTTATAACACATTGGGAATCTGCATAAAGGTATAGAGGAACACAGTGCACTACTTCTGCAACATTTATGTAAATTTGAAATTGCTTCAAAATAAATTTTTTTAATTAATAGGAATTACATTTTGACTTACCAGAATTTTCCAAATAGTAATTTTGCAGGCTAGATCACCCTTCTAAGGCCAGAAGAGAGAATTTAGTCATCTTGTTATAAAAAAAGCCCTAAGGGAGATAATCAGGGAGGCTATGGGCCAACCTCCAGAACTTTTATCCACTACTACTAAATTCCCTGGTTCCAGAGCCCTTACCTGTAGATAGTGATATGGGGAGACAAAGGACGGTTTGAACCAGTGTTCTTATTCCAGAACCTCTCCATCTCTTCTTTGGCTGTGGTTCCTAAAGGGACAGCACTAAAATAAAACCAAAAGGTTTTAAAATGATTAAAAGTAAACTTGGTTTAAATTTTCACATAACAAAAAGTTAAAATACAAAAAGGTAAGCTGGGCTAGATGAACCTATGTATTAGGAAAACATGTTTGTCCACTCACCTTATCTTTCTGCCAAGTTTGACTCAGTTATTAATAACCTCAATCACCCAATGAGGTCATATCAGAGGATAACTCTTCTTTCCAATACCCCAACACACAGGTCCAGTGATCGAGGCTAAACTTCTTTCTTGTTGGGCAGCAGGGCAAATATAGTATTTCAAAACCATTTACATAAATGGATTACCCTTTTCCCAGGCCATGGGTGATATCTCATACATTACCACCGGCTCTCATCTGGCTCTTCAAGACTCCTTTTTAGGTTCTCAAAAATCAAGAACTGGATTCAGCTCAGTACCTCTGAATAGCTTCTTGGTTTTCCTTGTCACTGGGCTAGGCTGGAGCCAACTGTTTTTTTCTTTTTCTTTTCTTTTTCCTTTTTTTTTTTTTTTTTGGCCGCACTGTGGGGCATATGGGATCTTAGTTCCTCCACCAGGATCGAACCTGGTGGAGGCCAGGTCGAACCCGCGTCCCCTGCAGTGGAAGTGCAGAGCCTTAACCACTGGACTGCCAGGGAAGTCCCTGAAGCCAACTGTTAAACAGCTGTGTTCAACAATTTAACTTTCTATGTGCCTATATTAAACATGATCTATCCCCCTCAAGAAAATATCTCCCCATAGATTACTTATTAATTGCAAAAGTTAAAAACAGTAACTCCATACTGGGGAAAAAACTTAGCAGACATTTCTGTATTCAAATGATCAAAGTTAAAATCACTAATGAGACAAATGACATCATATGCCCCTGATGTGATGTAATGAGGATACAACATCATTTATGTAATTACACTTGCCAAAAATGGATAACCTGAATCTAATCATTAGAAAACAATCAGACAAACCTAAGAGACACTCTACAAAATAACTGACCTGTATTCTTCAAAAATGTCAATGTCATAAAAGACACAGGAAGGCTCAGAAATAGTTCCAGGTTAAAGGATACTACAGAAATATGACAACTAAATATAATATGTGAGCCTAATTAGATCCTGGATGGGGGACAGGTGGACTGTATTTCTATAAAGTACATTATTTGGGACAAATGGAAAATCTGAAAAACAACTATATATCAGATAAGATTACATCAATGTTAAATTTGCCAAATTTGATAATTGCATTTGTATAATTATACTGTGTTTTATAAGATAATGCTCTTGTTCTTAGGAGAAGTTTTTTTTTTTGGCCGCATCGCACAGCATGTGGGATCTTAGTTCCCCAACCAGGAATAGAACTGGTAGCCCCTGCAGTAGAAGCTCAGAGTCCCAACCACTGGACCGCCAGTGAATTCCCTTAGGAGAAGTATTTAGAAGTAAAAGATCATGATGTCTGCAACTTAATCTCAAAGAATTCAGAGAAAAACATCCAATAATTAAATTGTGCTGAACCACACTGAATTGTCAATACTAAGCCAGTTTTGACCCACAAAAATGGCAATTTCATATAGCACAACCTAAAATATATAGTGATAGGTAAACACAGCAAAATGTTAACAACTGATGAATGTAGGTGAAAGGTATACAGAACCTCCTTGTACTATTCTTCCAACTTTTCTGAAAGTACAAATTATCAAAATATTTCTACTATCTCTTTTTTTTTTTTCCAGCAGTACCACACAACTTGCAGGACCTCAGTTCCCCGACCAGTGATTGAGCCCAGGCCGTGGCAGTGAAAGCACTGAATCCTAACCACTGGACCACTAGGGATCTCCCTGGAAGTACAAAATATTTCTAAAATTAAACGTTAAAAAGAAAAAGAACAACAAAAAGACAATTGTTGAAGTCAGTAGACTAGAAATGAATACAGCAGAAAGAAAGAGATATAAAGACTAAGGCCTGGGAGCTGCCCCAAATGCAAATCAATAAAGTTAGATATAGCAGAAAAGCTTAAAGTGAGGAAAATTAAGGAAAAAAACAAAGATATATTCTTATCCTTCCTTCTTCTACTACCAGATGAGAAAAATAGGGACCACAATCACTAAATTTTCAGCCAACCATCTACAATTACCTGCTTTCGTACATATCCCCAAAAAATCAGTCAACAACCTACTGCTTTTCCCTGATGAAAGAAAGGTTAAATAATAATAATCTCCATATTTAGAAACTTACTTTCTGATACAGAGCAGAGGACTAAGGTGGGCACGGAGGCAATGATGGCCAACACGTCTGAAAGATAAGAGAACCAACAGTCAATACACATTTAGAGACCTACTTCAGTATATCAACTTCTCTATTTTTGTACTGTATTAGAATCTGGGTGGAGGGGAAAATTAGGAATAAGATGAAAACAATGACAGTATCAGGATCTTTGAGATTTTTTCTAGTTGGAAAGCTACAACTTTAAATAACTTAAGAATAATCACAAATATTACTCACAAATGCAAAATAAGGTTTTAGCTGAACACAAACAATACAAGGTAAAAGAATAATCAGAGTTGGTAATGTTCAACAAAGAAATACAGAAAGCAAATTTTTTCAAGCTAGATCTTAAAGGAGGTGATGTTTAAAAGACAGGGGTTTAAAAAAAAGAGAGGGGGACTTCCTTGGCGGTCCAGTGGTTAGCACTCCTCGCTTGCACTGCAGGGAGCAGGCGTTCGATCCCTGGTCAGGGAACCAAGATCCTGCATGCCATGAGGCAAGGCCAAAAATAAAATAAAAAATAAAATAAAATAAAATTTTAAAAGGGGGGTGGGTACAGAATAAGCCAGTGGCAACATCAGGTACTATACAACTTAGCCAAAGCAGACACCTGATGCAAATGGATGAATTTAAAAGGTTTAAAGAACAAGGGGTTTGAGGAGGCAGGGTCCTAAGTATTAAGCTGTCATTTTAGGAACTACCAACAAGTTCCAGACAACCTGGATGAACTTTAAGTGAAAAAGCCTGTCATATAATAGTGCAGACAATATGAGAATGTAGATTTCTTTACTATCCACATGAAATGGTACTTGAAGAAGGTAACACAAATTTTCTACTAAAAAGTTGCTATTTTTGAAATGTATATATCAATACCGGAACTGCTTTTCAAGTCTGAGACTAAAATGTAACCAGGCATTCTATCTAAAGAGAATTTAAATGATCCAGCATCTACATGGTATTATGAAAAACACATGATCACTACACCCCTTTAACTCACGTTATATCGAATCTTTCCAAAGGTATTTGAGAAAGTTATCAGAGTGAAGCTCTGGGACCAAATACATTGAGATTCTACAAAAGTTTATTGTATATACACTATGTGCAAGGCACTGTGGGGCTACAAGATCACATTAAGATCCAATGATCTTCTAAAAAAGCTCATGATGTCCCTCGTACCATTGATATTAGATGCATAAACATTTCAAGAACCTTACACTCTACACTAGAACACTAGAAGGGCCCACTATTTGAAGGAGAAATGATCCAACCAACACTTCCTTCAGCTCTTCCCTCTTTACAGCTTTGGAGGCAAGAGGTGAATACAGACATTGTGTACCCAAGGCTCCCAGAAAGAAAGAAGTGGGAACAAATCTCTTTAAATCAATTGAACTAATTGTGACTCTGAAGTTGCAGGGCATGCATTCCTCACACCAGGCTACGTCCAGTCACTCAGCTACCCAGCAAGAGTTTGCAGATGTGGGTTGGAATCTACAGCACTCTCTGTCTAGTGCTATTGTCTCCCAGACAAATACCAATGTAAACTTTCCACAAGGCCCTAACAGAAACTAGTTGCACAACTGCATAGCCTTATTTGAAATATGACAAGAGTAGATATCTAATCTATCCTTGCCTTTCATGTGAAACCAGGAACCCTGAAAAGATTTCTTTTTCCACACAGGAAGAGTGCTTTATATGTTATAGCTAGAAAGTAATACTACTTTCTTTGTTTTATTTTTAATTAACAAGCCAGAACTGATTTCTAGTTACTGCCTGTCCCTTTCTAAATGTATTATACATGTCTCCCCCAAAATGTAATCATGGCTCAAATTGTTTTTGAAACTCTTTTCTGTACTGAGGCAACAACAGTAATGTAAAAGAAACACTGGACAAAGTAAAAAAGCCAGACTGGAGGTCTAGATCTGCATAAGTTGTGTAATTTAGTGAGTCACTGAGCTTTAGCTTTTTCATTTATAAAATAGGATTGATAATACCTACATTATTGGTTGTTGGGAGGACTGCATGAGAAAATGTATAGGAAAGCACTCTCTAAACTGCAATATACCACATACATGTAACTTAGTAATATTTCACTGGTCTCCCAAAGGTCTTTAGAATTCATATCACATTCTTTTTAAAACTCTGCAGTGTAAAAATATTCATCTGCTGAAAATGGATTTGACTTTTGGAAAAAACCAAAAGTTATTCAAAGCCAAGTCTATGTGATCAAATTGAATAAGATCCATTTTTGGTCCAAAACAAGATGTGACTATAATATAATGAGTTTCTCTTGTATGCCCTCTAAACTTGATCTGATGGCATGTCAATATTTAGTTTCATAAATGTCTGAGGTAACAGCAACATTAAAATATTTACATAACCTTGAAGGACACAATGAAGAGCAATCATTTATATACAAAATTTCTGATTAATTGTATGAGCACCCAACTAACTCCAAAGATACAATGTAAGTCATTCTTGATTTCTTTTCTCTTACATCCCCCCATATATATGCAAGGCATCACCCAATCCTACCAACACTATCTAGAAAACTTCAGTCCATTGTTTTAGTCTGCATTCTCTTCATTTCTCACTAGGACTACAACAGGAGCTCCTGAATTGATCTCCTAGCACCAATCTCTTCCCTACCATTCAATATTACCAGAGTTAAATTACTGAAAAATAAAGCTGACTTCATCAATCATCTGCCTGAAAGTCTTTAACAGTTCCCCACTACTTATAAGGTTCACACTGCAGTCAAACAAAGCCCTTCTCAACATGACCTAATCCAATTCTCCAGAGCCATTCTCCCACAAGTTCCCTTCAGCCCTCTATACTTCTACCACACTGAATGTTACATTACCCCCAGACAGAGCATAGTTTCTTTTGACCACATGCCTTTGCTCAGGCTATTCTCTGAGTGGACCTCCCTCGCAGCCTGATAAACTCATCCTTCAAGATCCAACAACTCCCAAATGGCAATTTCACCACTCCTTTAGCCTTACCTGATGCACCTGTCATGCTCCCACATCACTTGTTCATATCTCTAAATCAACATTACGTTGCTTATTAATTAATTAATCCATTTATCTCCTTTGCTAAACTTTGAGCTCCTCAAGAATAGAACTGGAATACTTTGCATCTATAGCACCTATAAAAATATGACAGTTGGAAGAGGCTCAAAAAAATGATTTGTGAATTAGTATGCTTATTTTAAAAAGCAGTCTTAAGAATTTAGACTTTAAAAAAATTAAACCTTGTTTTTGGAGGTGCTTCACATGTAGCATTTAATATGATGAGCAACGTTCGGAGGGTTAATGACTTGGTGGCTTTGTGCTTAAGCTGAATGAACATTACTAGATAGAAGCCTAGCTGTTCTTAGATTAGTTGTCTATCTCGGTCTTGGCTTTGGCAAGTCATTCCCTGACTGACTGCCAATGGAGTTTGTGCTACTTAGCTGGTTATTCCTCCCTAGCTAGTCCATGAACTTTAGGGAGTATACAAAATATAGAGCACTATTCAAAAGCCATGACATACAATACTGTGATAACTAATAATTTTTAGTTAACCAAGCATTAAAAATGTTTAGCCAGTATTTCTCTTAAGTGAGTTCAAGTTATCACTATTTTCATTCACAAGTGAAGAAACCACAATCATGCAATCAATGACCTTGACCTGTCCAAAATAAATGGAATTAGTGACACTACTAGAACTAGAAACTAGCTCCTAGAATTTAAGGTGCCCTTTCCATAAGAGTTTTGTACTACCACTAATGAATCCTAGTGATGACCGTCCTACACAGCTCAAAATGATACAGACTGGACAAACTCAATGTGTACAGTGATCCTTGGTTTCTAAGGGCTAATCATGAAACTCCTAAAATGAACTATTTAGACCCAATATGATCATTACAAGCTAAACGTTAATTCCACCAAAAAGCCTGTGACATCTTCTAAAATATATTATCAAAGAATTCAAAAGCATTCAATTATGGTCAAACTACTTGTAATAAAGGAGGCAATCTGGCAAAACTAGCCCTGACACGCTTTAGAAAAAAGACACAATTGTAAATAAGAGTCAGGAAGAAAAATGAAGGATTAAGATAAACCATTCCTGATCTCAGCTCCAAGAGGAATCATTCTGTCACAGAGAAAAACTAAATAAAGTCCGTCTATTTTTACACTGGGTGATTGAAGTGGAAAGAGAAATGAGAAGACATTTGGGGAAATCAGGAATTAAATCTCAACTGCATTAAAACTAACTTTCCATAACAAATAGTTTCCAAAAATAGTGAGGGCACGAAACTGTGCTGGGATTTGTACCAAAAGCATCTAAAATCGCTATAGCTAGAAAGGCTCTGAGCAGAGAACGAGGCCTTTTCGACAATGGACAGTTCAGAATGGAAGGCAATCTAGGGTATTTCTTTGGACAAGGAGTTGACACTACAGAGAAAAAAACTGGGGCATCTATTCCCCTCACCCACCAAGTAAAAAAAATAAACAAAAATTGAAGTTCCTGGCTGCTGTGGGGCAGCAGAGCAACCACTATGAACGCTATTGCTAATCGTCACCCCGATAGGCGTCTAGGCCTCCCGCACTCTCTGCCAGGGGCCCGTTAGGAACTGGGACAGTGCTCACTCATTGCCAGCAGCTGGTGTTTGCAGGAGTAAAACGCAAAGGTAAAGTACACCAAGATCCTTCTCCTCGGGGCCCAAGCCCTAAGTAAGAGAAATTAGACCTACTTATTTTCTTCGAGCTCGGCTCTCGCTGCAGCCCCGAGAGCAATCTGGGAAGAACTATTTTAGAAGTGGGGGAAAAACTATTTTAGTAGTGGGAAAGCAGAAGCGGCGAGAGGCCCGCGACCCATCTGCAAGGAGTAAGAAAAAGATAATCGGCCATGGACCCCGAAGCCCTACTGGGTGCACGGGAGACGCCAGGGGAGGGGAAGGGTCTCTAGGTTTCCAAAGCGCGTGGCCTCCACCCACAGGTCCTTTCCATGCCTAGGAACGGGGTAAACAGCTGTTAGCAAGATGTGAGGGGCCAGTGCAGCTCTCCCGAGAGCCGCCGGCACTGTCTCCCACCCCATACTAAAATCACCTCAACAAGAGCGCAGCCATCTTGGGTTCCGGCCTGGACGGAAGTGACGCCGACGGCCCCGCCACCTCTGGGAGAGGGGAGGGGAGGGGCTTCTGTCACGTGACGACAGCTCTTTCAGAGGATTGGGAGCCTCTCCGGCTCAGCCCTAGTTACGACTCTACGCAGATCTTCAGTGCGTAGTTAGTCTCTGACCCCGCCTCTCTCAGCTGGCTTCTAAAAAGTGACAAGTTTCCCGCAGAGCTGCTGCTGGCTCAAATTCTGCAGTCTACGTTTTACCTTTTTGTTTTTAGAGGTGCTTCACAGGTAGCACCTCTAAAAACACACTCATTTTGTTTAGCACCACAAAGCAGAGGACTTGCCCACATTCTTCACTGAGGACTTCTCAGTCTAGTTTCACGCCTTCCCCCACCCAGGTGGGACTAAAAAGTATTATAGGATGACTGAGACATGCAGGGAAAAAGATACTTTCGGCTTGCAGCAACATGGATGAACCAAAAGATTATCATACTAAAGTAAGTCAGAAAGAAAAAGACAAATAACATGATATCACATATATGTGGACTCTAAAATATGGTACAACTGAATTTATTTACAGAACAGAAACAGACATAGAAAACAAACAAACATAGTTACCGAAGGGGAAAGGAGGAGGGATAAATTAGGAGTTTGGGATTCGCAGATACAAACTACTATGTATAAAATAGGTAACCAACAAGGTCCTACTGTATGGCATGGGGAACTATATTCAATATCCTGTAATAAACCATAATGGAAAAGAATATGAAAAAGAATATATATATGACTGAATCACTTTGCTGTATACCAGAAATTAACACAACTTAGTAAACCAACGATACTTCAATTAAAAAAAATTTTTTTGTAAAGATACTTTGGGCTCCTTCCCATTCTTATGTGAACTGTCTTCACCAATACAGAGATAGTGCACAAGTTGAGATCCGTGGGGGAGAGAACCTCTCAGAGCACCATTTCCGAGGATGGGGAGCGTCCTCTAACCACCTCGATTAGCTTTATGTCTCACAATTCCTGGGCTTGAGCTGCTGCGTGAGCTAGATGCCCACTAACCAAAGACAACGCTCCCTTGTTCCTTGTTTCAGGGCTATGTGGGTGACACCCACTGCCAGAAGAACCTGGGGTAGCGGTGGGGGAGAACTCGCTTTGATTTATATACATAAAAACAGTTTTGAGGAACCCAAGCACAGCAATCACTTCCAGAGCACTTATAACATAAGGTAGAAAACAAGCAAGTGGAAAGGAATGGAAAAGCGCAAAAGTTCTTGAGCCTCTTTTGAGGAGGAAGGGTGAGGAGAAGTGAAGCAGACAGCCCAGAGCAACTCCTGTTCGGCAATAAAAACATATTCGTTACATTAATATTCAGATCTTATTTATATTTAGTGCTTCTGTACTTTTTTCCTTTCAGGACTTAAATAGCACAGATTCATTTATTTCTACATCAAATTAATATACTATTTTGTATTTCTATAATGCTGGCAAAGCAAGTATTTTAATAAACTTCTGGACTGGAAGGGACCTTACAGGCTCTCCAACCTGATTTTCTCTCCAGTGCAGGAATCTCCTCTGTAGCGCTGCTGACAGTTGATTTTCAAGAGTGTGTTCTAACACATTCAATAATGGGTACCTCAAAAAACAAGTTTCATTTAGTAAACAATTTAGTCATTAGGAAGTTGTTACGTTAAAATACAGTTTTCTGCTATTGATCTTCCAGTCATTGATCTTGCTTTGGCCCTCGGAAGCTTCACATTACCAAACCCATGAATGCCTCTTTCACTTAGTTCTTCAAATGTTTCACGTAACGTATCTGTCTTAAAACTCAGCTCTGACCATGTAGACATTCCCATTCTTAACCCCAAATACCATCCCAAAACCAACAGCAAAATTCTTAGGATGTACCAAATTAAATCCACCCCCTTTAGTCTGTCATTTAAGGCACTCCACAAACTGGCTTCAACTTTCTTGTACAGACTCCTTTCCTCTGATGCCTGTTCAAGATCCCCCAAATCGAGTAAAAATTGAGGACCCCAGATCAGCCCTGAATAGTCCCAAAACTTCACAAACCTACCCACCACACACACACACACGCACGCACACACACACACACACTTTTTTATCTCTTTGTCTTTGCTTTTGTTGTTCTATCTGCCTAGATACCCTCACTGCCAATTTCTCCTTTTCAAAATGGCATGCATCCTTAAAGGTTGGTCCACATCTAATATTGCCTTCTAGACATGACTCCCCCTTCCTCTGAACTTCATTTATTAAATGAAAGTTATTGATATTTTTGTGTTTAATCTGTTACATAACTTAATTTTCCTAATGTAGCTCTATGTGCCCTCACTTATACTCTCAGCACTTTGTTCATCAGTCTGATATACCAAGCATCATGGTTTATTATATTTCGTTGTTAATGGGTTTGTCCTCTGATTCTCCCCTCTGCCTCCCCAAACTAAATTTTGAACTCCTTGAAGGAGGATCTTAATTTTTATTCCTCTTTCTATTACTTGTATACCCACATATTCACATACTCATATATGTAACTGGGTGGCACTCAATATAATTTTGTTGCCTTTCTCTTAACTGAAATGGACTTAAACTGCAGCATGAGGCAGTGAAGGACTTCCTGAAAAAAAGGGAAAGATCAAGGGATTCTTCCCTGGATATTTTCCCATGGAGAAACAGTTTTTTATCTGGAAAGAATCACCCAAGATGCAGAGATAGGAAAAAAAAAAAAAAGACACCCAAAGGACTTGGTCATCTCAAGAAGCCTGTAATGCAGCCCATAGTAGTGAAGATAACAGGGATATCCTGTTTTGAAAGTTATCTGGGGGAAACCCGCCTCTAACTCCTAGAGCTCTAGGGGAGCCACTCTCAGGCATGGAGGCTAGGGAGGAATCCCTTTTCACAGCCTTAGGATTCAGGTTCCTCCACCCATCTGTCCCTCAGAGAAGTGTGTTTGTGTCCCTTTTTCTGTCTCTCTCCCTCACCCCCCACCCCGACATTCCAGCCTGGGGCAGGGGGAGGCCAGCAGACACAAAGCCCTCAGTGTATAGGGTGGTATGTGTGTCCCCCCACCCCTCCACCCAGAGGACACAATGCCCCTTCTGCTCCCTGCACTCTGCCCCCCTCCCCACCACCTCTCAACTGCACATGCCAGGCTGCAATTGGCTACTGGCTCAAGACAGCCCCCTCATACTGGGGCCCTGGGGGATTTTAAGCGGGTTCCAGGAACCCCCCGCTCACTTCCCTGTCCCCCACTCTCCCAACCCCGCAGACGCTCCGGGCCCTAGCCCTGCCCCAGCTATGGCTCCTGGGGCTCCGCCTTCCAACCCCAGTTGTATCCTGGCTGTGCTACTCTTCTCCTCTTTGGGTAAGTTGAGCCACCCCAGTCTGGGGGCCCCGGGGCTCAGATTGTCTCTCAGCAACCTTCCCCCTTTCTTCGCTGTGCTTCTCACGGCAATCAAAGAAAGAGTGGGCAAGAGCAGGTAGGTGATACTCTATGCAGAGCAAAAAAATATATATAGTTTGGAGAGAGGCTGTAAAGGTAAAGCTATTCTGTGAAGGGAAAAGGGAAGAGTGTAGAGAGCTTCCCTGAGGTGGACCTGACTGGACCCGGGTTGGAAACCAGTAACACGCCCCCAAAGCGGTGGTGAAGACCTAGTAGGAAGCAATGTTAGAGCTTGGGAAGGAACATGTTCAGACATCTGGGTTCTGGTCCCTACTCATTCCCTAGTCGTGCAGAAGGTACCTTAACCTTAGTTTCCCTAAAGAGAAAAGTCAGGGAATGTGATCTAAGGAAGGAGCCCAAGGTTCGTGGTCCCAACTCCTCCGATCCTTTGTCTCTTGGTGCCTCAGTTTCTCTCTGTGGATCTGTTGTCCATTATGTGGGTGAACAGAGTAGAAGGGGGGTTCTATGACATTCTAGGGTCTTGTCCCATCTAAAGCTATCTTCCACATAAGTTGGCCAGCCCCTTCCTTGCCCCATGGCAGATGTCTGGGTGAGGAAGAGAAGTTCAAAGCAGGGTTATCTGAATGGATTGTTCCCTTCTCCAAACTGCCCTGAAGCCTAGTGCAGTGGGTGAGAAGTAGGGCAAATGGGGGGAGGGGAGGAAGGGCTGGTTAGAATGTCTGAGATTCTCTGCTGTCAGCTCCTTGAGTCCTAAACCTAGAAGCTAGACTCTTCTGGACTGTACTGGACTATTCAGAAGTATCCTGAGAAAATGTTAAGGATAGGGAGTTGGAGAAGGGCGTGGTGAGGGAAATGCGGAGAGGGAATCTTGGAGTATAAGAGGGAGAGAGAGTTCTGTCCCACTCATAGCACCATTGAACAGAGCTGAAGGACAGTGGTTGATATTTGAACAGGAGGAATAGAAGTTAGATCCCATGAATAACCTTCCTTGTTACATTTGAGATACCCAAGAAGCCTCTAAGGCTGAGTCCCAGGAGGTGAGTCACTGGTATTGCATGCTGAGGTGGGAGATTTGGGACTATGCACCATGGGCAGCTGTGCGGGGGGTGGTGAGGGGAGGGGAGGCATGAGCCCCCAACATTGGTCGGTGGTCAGACAATGGGTCTCTATTTATTTGGTTGCTTCCTCCCCCTCCCATAGAACAAAAGGGTCTACAGTTGCCCCCAGCCAGGGCCAGCCCACACACATAATCTCCCTGGAATGGCCTTGTGTGGGTGAGTCTTGGGAGTGGCACTGGGCCAAAATGGCCAAGAGGAGGGTGAGGAGGGTCAAACCAGAACCACAAGGGGCTCAAATGCAGAGTCATCTGAGCTTTGGGCTTGGGGGTCCTTTTCTGAATCCAGTTTCCCCTGAGAGGGATATGAGGTCCTTCCCTCTGTGACGCCCCAATCAAGAGCAGCTGTATGGCAATCAGGGATTCAGCAATGAAGACAGCTGGGTCAGGGAAGAAGACTTACATTCTCTAGTTATCTTCCATTTTTCTGCAAGGAATTTGAGTTTGCTGTACTGTGAAATACAATGTAGCTGTTAAAAATAATATTGATCTGTATGCATCAAAGTGGAACACTCCCAACAGATACATATATTCTTTTTATACATATATTCTTAAGCAAAAAAAAAAAAAGTAGACTATAATGCAATGTATGTTTAAAAAAAAAGAGAAGAAAGCTTCACAGAAAGAAACTATTTCTTTTAAGTACATGTGTATCGTGAGTTTATATTGAGTCTGACACAGAAAATGGTTACACATTAAACTGATAACATTGGTAATATCTGGGAGGGGACTACAGGAAAGGAATTGGTCAAGAGAGACTTTAGCTCCCTTTATCTCTATTTCTTGAATAGTTATAAGAAGAATGCACTACGTGCTACCTGTATAATTTATAATAAGTTTTAAAAATTGTAAAGCCTGCATCTAAGGGATAGCTTAAGAATTAGATACTCATCCAAAGGGAAAGTTAGACTTGGAGACAGAATTCAACTTGGAAGTCCTCAGGAGAATTCTGGTACTGCTGATTTCATTTCCTCTATGAACATGCTGAAGAGCTTGAACCAACACAGCATTTTCACTCATCTATTCAACTAGGCGAGAGAGACCTGGACCTCAGAATTCGTCATTTCTGTCCCAGTCTTTGCTATGGCCTCTGACTCAGGCTTGACTTCCTATTGATCTCACTCCCTCTATGTCCCTTTTTGGGCCCACATGTGCATCTGATTCCCCCTCTATGTTTGCAGTGCTCTCCCCAGCCCAGGCCATTGTGGTTTACACGGACAAGGAGGTCCACGGTGCTGTGGGCTCCCGGGTGACCCTGCACTGCTCCTTCTGGTCCAGTGAGTGGGTCTCAGATGACATCTCCTTCACCTGGCGCTACCAGCCAGAAGGAGGCCGCGATGCCATCTCGGTGAGTGCCTGGGGGGAATCCTGAGATTGCATAACAGAAAGGGTGCTTCAAAGAACCACAGAAAAGAGAACTTGGGCTAAGGAAGGGGAAATCCTTTATGAGCCATAACCCCATCTTTGGCAAGGTAAGTGGCAATCTTTGTCACCCTGACTAGGGCTGAACCCCCTCCCCAGCATTACCCTCACCAGCCCAGAATCCCTTACCCTGAAGCTAGAAATACATGCTTCCCCTCATTCCTCATAGATCTTCCACTATGCCAAGGGACAGCCCTACATCGATGAGGTGGGGACCTTCAAAGAGCGCATTCAGTGGGTAGGGGACCCTCTCTGGAAGGATGGCTCCATTGTCATACACAACCTGGACTATAGTGACAACGGCACTTTCACCTGTGACGTCAAAAACCCACCAGACATAGTGGGCAAGACCTCTCAGGTCACGCTCTATGTCTTTGAAAAAGGTGTGAGAGGAAGTGGGATGTGGGTATGGGAGGGAGTTCAGAGAGGGGATGGGGTCTCCCTGAGAGGCTGGGGGAAGGGCGAAATGCCGGGACTAATGCCCCTCAGGCTCTGGGAGAGAGGGCAGAAGGCAGCCTTGCTTGGGATGTCTTACAACCCGAGCCGTAGGGAATAGGTGTGGGGCTAGGAACCAAAGATATTTGTCCCTGCTCATTCCCCCATTTCTTGTCCTTCCCCTTCTAGTGCCGACTCGGTACGGGGTGGTGCTGGGAGCCGTGATCGGGGGTGTTTTGGGGGTGGTTCTATTGCTGCTGCTGCTTTTCTACCTGATTCGGTACTGCTGGCTACGCAGGCAGGCGGCCCTGCAGAGGAGACTCAGGTAAGGGGCGGAGCCGACTCCCCTTCCCCAACCCACTACTCCCCATCTGGGCGGAGCCTAACCCAATGGGTGGGAGGGCCAAAGGGAAAAGGAAGCCTTGACCCCTCTGCGACAGGGGCCAAATCCATAGCACCCCGTTTCCCTGCAGTGCCATGGAGAAGGGGAAATTGCACAAGTCTGCGAAGGACTCGTCGAAGCGCGGCCGGCAGGTTAGCGGGACTTGGGGTGCCTCCGGGTAGCAGTCAGGGGCAGGATGGGAACAGGCAAGCCCCACCAGACCGGTGACTGATGCGTGCACTCCTCCCCACAGACACCAGTGCTGTATGCCATGCTGGACCACAGCAGAAGCACCAAAGCTGCCAGTGAGAAGAAGACTAAAGGGTTGGGGGAGTCTCGCAAGGATAAGAAATAGCGGTTAGCGGGCCGGGCGGGGGGTAAGGGGTCAGGGGCGGAGGCTTCCAAAGGCTCTCAGATGGTGGTCATAGAGATGGAGCTACGAAAGGATGAGCAGAGCTCGGAGCTCCGGCCTGCTGTCAAGTCCCCCAGCAGAACCAGCCTCAAGAACGCCCTCAAGAACATGATGGGCCTGGACTCAGAAAAGTGATCACCCCACCCCCCACCAAGGCCCTGCCAGAAAAGGGGGACCTAGGCTCCTTTATCCCCCGTCTAGGTGCTTTCCTCCTTAGCTCCCCAGCCCTGCCCTGCCCTCACTTCCCTTTGAGATGTAAGTTTCATTCCAAAATTCATTCCCCAGGCACTTCATATTCTCCCCCACCTTCACCCCCTGGCTTTCTGGAAGCCCAGGGCTCCATCCTACGCTTCACCTGTCCCAGGGACTGTGTGTTTGGTGCCCATTCCTCTGGCGCTGAGAAGAAAGGGACCTTGCTACGCCCTGCCTCAACTCCAGGCCACCTGATATCCCCATCCCCTGCACCACCTAGCCTGTCCCTCTGAACCTCTTCTCTCTGACCCTCCCTCCCCTCCATCAGGTGGCCCAGCTCCAGACTCTGCCCTCCCAGCTAACACCCAGGTCACCCAGATCAGATTCTCCTTCAGGTTTTATTTAGGTTGTTAGTTATTTTTTATTTTTTAATCCATTCTTGTTTGTTCGTTTGTTTGTTTATCTGATCTGTGCCCATGCTCTACCCTCCCCCCATGACTGAGTACCAATGACGTCATGTGGCTTTGGCAATTGCCCACCCCCCATTAAGTCCTTAACGGAGAGCCAGCCCAAGCAGAGGGGCCCCTGATCCTCAAACCTCAGCTACAGGAATGGTGCCCCCTGACCACTTTGGACCACTGTTCTGGGACTCAAGGTCACGGGAAAGGAGAGGGAGAGACAAAGAATCTTCATAGGTGAGGGGGTTGAGGAGGGGACAAATGAGCCTTAAGAAATAGCTTTTAAATAACCAAAGAAAAAGCAGGAAAAACAAATGGGAAACAGGGGGGAAAGGGAAGAGGCTGCACTCCTAGCCACAGGGGATTCTTAGGATTTTTCTACATTCTGTATATTTCTTCTCAAACCCCCAAATCTCCTTAAATGTTTAATAAACACTGACATTTCCAGAAGCTGCTGCCTCCATCTCCAATTTCCTCATTCTTCTGGGAATAATCCCTGCCCCTTATCCCATCCCCAACCTCCCACCTTCCCCAATCCCTCTCCTCCCCAACTCCTTCTTCTCCCCAACAGGTTTCACTTGTTAAGAATTTGATCTCATGGCATGGGGTTACATAGTATCATGGAAAGAACTCTGAAATAGGCTCATAAGACACATTCATACATTCAACAAATATTCAGTGAGTTTGTACTATAGTACACAGAGTTTGTACTATGTGCTAAGCTGTGTGTCAGGCTTTGCGTTTACATGGGTTATAACAGATTGCTTCTTCACCAAGATCTATATTTTAAAAATATTCCAGCCACTCACAAGCTGACCCAGGGTTAGTCACTTGGCTTAGGTAAGCCTGTTTCTGCATTTGTAAACAACTGAGATAATGATACCTGCCCTACTGAATTCCCAGGATTTTTGTAAGAATCACATGTTTCCATCCTGTGTATGGAAACGTTTGTAAACTATAAATTGATATACAACTAAGATATTAAGGATCAGTCCTTTAAAGATGTTTCTCAATCTTGCCTAAAGGATTACACTTTACAAACTAGCACTAATCTCATTGCACACACAACAAACTCATGCACACACAACTTTGTCTTGTTGGTGCATTTAAGGTATAATATTAATAGCTCATTAGCTGGTTTGTTGGTATGCTAATGGTACACCATTAATATCCTGGAATCCTTAAATAATTATGGAAAAACATATATATCTTTTTCCCTGGGCGGTTACTGATAGGAAAAAACCCAAGATTCTCATAAGTCATTTCTTCATCTTGTTAAGGGGTTAAAGATAAGATTTTTAACAGCAGCTTTGCCAAAACCCAGAGTGCTTCCATTTATTTCAAGGGCTGTCTTCCACTTCTCTTAAAAGAAAAATTAACCCAAATTCATTTTAATATAAAAGCTGATAGATTCCATTAGGTAAATACAAATGAAAACAACAATGAGATACCACCTCATACCCATTAGGATAGCTACTATCAAAAACAAAACAAAACAAAGTGTTGACAAGGGTTAGAGAAGTTGGAACCCTTGTGCACTGTTGGTGGGAATGTAAAATGGTACAGCCCCTGTGGAAAGTATGGAGGTTCCTCAAAAAAATTAAATATAAAATTACCATATGATACAGCAGTTCCATTTCTGGGTATATATCCAAAAAAATTAAAAGCAGGGTCTTGAAAATATATTAGTACACCCATGTTCATAGCAACATTATTCACAATAGCTGATATGTGGAAGCAACCCAAAGGTTCCTGGACAATTGATGACTGGATAAGAAAATATGGTATATCTATACATACAATGGGGTATTATTCAGCTGTAAAAAGAAAGAAAATTGTAACATATGCTACAACATGAATGAATTGAGAACATTATGCTAAGTGAAATAAGCCAGGCATAAAAAGACAAATACTGTGATTCCACTTATATGAGGTACTTAGAGTAGTCACAATCATAGAGACAGAATGTAGAATGGTGGTTGCCAGCCACTGGGGAAATGGGAGAATGGGCAGTTATTGTTTAATTGGGATAGAGTCTCAGTTTTACAAGATGAAGAGTTATGGAGATGGATAATGGTGATGTTGCAAAACATTATGAATGTACTTAGTACCACTGAACTATACAATTTAAAATGGTTAAGAGGGGGCTTCCCTGGTGGCGCAGTGGTTGAGAGTCCGCCTGCCGATGCAGGGGACACAGGTTCGTGCCCCCATCTGGAAAGATACCACATACCGCGGAGCGGCTAGGCCCGTGAGCCATGGCCGCTGAGCCTGTGCTCCGCAATGGGAGAGGCCACAACAGTGAGAGGCCCACATAACTCAAAAAAAAAAAAAAAAAAAAAAAAGTTAAGAGGTAAATTTTATGTTAATTATATTTTACCACAGTTTTTTAAATTGGAAAATAAAAGTTAATAGAGTCTATATTGGGAGAGGAAGCTTAGTCACAACTCAATGAAGTTGGGAATATCTAAGCTAAAGAGTCTTTATCAGTAGACCAGAATACAGAGTCCAGAAATGCAAATAAGTGTGGGAACATATTTTCTTATAAAAATAACATTCCAGTTCAGTGGTAAATTAGTGGATTATTTAGCAAAATGTATTGGTGCAATTGACATATGTATAGAAGAAAACAAGGTAAAGATCTTTATCTCATGCCATATATAAAAATAAAATCTAAATATTAAGAAATAAAATACAAGTATCTGAGGAAATAAGCATATTCATTTAATCCTCAAATGGAAAAGGCCTTTAAACAAGACAGGAAGTCCAGAAATCTTAAAGGAAGTACATAAAATCTTGAATCTCTTTAATGGCAGAATATATTATAAATGAAACCAAAAGACACTTAGTAATTATGGAGAAAAATACAACACAAATGAAATATCTTCCTACACATAACAATCTAATATCACCCTTATTCGCATCTTCAGCTACTGTCCCATTTCTCTGCTTCCCTCTATAGCAAAACTTCTTGAACAAGTCTAGGGCACTATCTCCTACCTCCCATTCTCCCTTCAACACACTGTCCCCATCACTCTACTGAAACTGCTCCTGTCCAAGGGCATTAATGATGTCCATTTCACCAAATTCGATGGTCATTTTTCAGTCCTCCTCACCCTTTCAGCAGCATTTAACATTAATGGCCACTTCCTCTTTCTGATAACACTTTATCTCTTGGCTTCCTTGAAACACACTAATGGTTTTTTTCCTACTTATTTGAAAACTGCATGACTTAATTTTAAAGTAGAGATTGAAACAACCAGGAAGACATCTTTTGTTTGTCCCACATGAAGTGTGTTTGTTTATTTAAATTAAGGCTACATTTGAGCGTCACAGGGCAACAATCATCTTGAACTGAATATAGTTTTTTTCCTCTAGATAGGGCCTGAATTCTCACTACTCTCATTTCTTTACCTGCCCAACCACCCTTAACATGAATTTGCTGCTCTGCCTTAAAACATCTAAGAAATTGGACAAATATTTATGTGTGGGAGTGAAGTTGCAGAAGGGAGGTAAAGTCAGAGTACAACACAGAGCTTTTCACAGTTCCTCAAACAGGCCACCAGTCATCATGTCCCTCTCTGGCTATATTAGCTACTCCTTAAACCCAGAGTTCCACTGAATTTTTCGTTACCTAAAGATTAAATTGTGAAGTTCACTTCCAACAACTAGTATAATAACGTAAAAATGGGAAGAAAGGGAGAGATGAATAAAATGGTTAACTTAGACAAACACATATCTAAAACAAGCAAACAGAAAATATGCCAAGTTACCACAGTCCTCATTTCTGTAATTGGTCAAGAAGCCATAATTAATATCTATGAACTGCTTCAACTATTCATTCCATATTTCCTATGTCTTCAGTCAGAACTTCAGATAGTCAGGGTTCTTTACCTGGTAGAGTGATCCAAACTTCCATTTCTGACTCAAGGTCTGTCCTGTCTTTTTTTTTTTTTTTTGGTTGCTATGTTAACATTTACTATTAGGCAGGGAAGTACTAAGTGGTGCCCCAGAGAATCTCCTGGGTTCCAGAAATAGCTCTCCTTGCTCCCATTGTGTAGCAGCATCCCAACTTCCCCTAGGTCATCAGGATAAATCACACCAGCCAGCCAAGTAATCTTTTTTTTTTTTTTTGCCTCTTGGTTCAGTGATGTATAGAGCCCAAAATGACCAGGTGGCAGTCTCCTCTTCTAATTCAATGGAACCATTGTGTCTAATGGTAGAACCATTCTCCTTTTGGAGACTGAGTCCTCCAAACCAGTAGAGCTCAAAGTTGCCAGGAGAAACACAAATTCTGTGAGTTGGTTATTAGGTGTAATAGTGAAAAAGCCACCCCCACTTTTACACCTTGACTCTGGAACCATTGTATTCTGACCATGGAGGAGAAAACACCATGTAATGGTCTCTGATTCAAAGCATATATTGCATCTTGTAAGCCAGAACTTCATTCTTTCAGGGTATTGTCTCCCAATTGCTGCTGTGAATATTCAGTAAACCATTCCATGTTTCAAATAAGCTTCTGCTTTCAGATGATGGGGTACATGGTAAGACCACTTAATTCCATGAGCACAAGCCCATTACTAAACTTCCTTTGCTATGAAATAAGTTCCTTGATTAGACATAATGCTATGGGGAATGCCATAACTATGAATAGGCATTCTGTGAATTCCCCCAGTGTTGGTGCTGGAAGCAGCATTATGAGCAAAGAAGGCAGATTCATGCCCCAAACGTCTATTCCAGTGAGGACAAATCTATGCCCCCTCCATGATGAAAGAAATCCAATGTAATTAACTTGACATCAAGTGTCTGGCTGGTCCCCCCAGGGAGTAGTACATATTAGGGACTCAGTGTTGGTCTCTGCTGTTGACAGGCACTCAGCTTTGGAGTCATCTAGAAGATTTTTTTTGTTTGTTTAAAGCATTTTAAAAATTATTTATTTATTTATGGCTGCAGTGGGTCTTCGTTGCTGTGCGCGGGCTTTCTCTAGTGGTGAGCAGTGGCTTCTCCTCATTGTGGTGCACGGGTTTCTCATTGCGGTGGCTTCTCTTGTTGTGGAGCACAGGCTCTAGGCGCGTGGGCTTCAGTAGTTGTGGCTTGCAGGCTTCAGAGTGCAGGCTCAGCAGTCGTGGCACTCGGGCTTAGTTGCTCCGCAGCACGTGGGATCTTCCCGGACCAGGGCTCAAACCCGTGTCCCCTGCACTGGCAGGTGGATTCTTAACCACTGCACCACCAGGGAAGTCCCTCTTTGCTTATTCTAAAAGAACCAAAAATTAGGAATGGTCTAAAGAAGGAACTCACCCCTGTTTTTGGCAACTTAAAACACGGATCAAACCAGTCCTGCTTTAATTCCTGTTGAAACTCTCTGTGACCTGGGACAAATCACGTGACTGTGGAACCTTGAGTTTTGTTAAGTCGATATCTATCCTATGGTGTACTTAAAAGAAGAAATTGAGAATATATGTAAACCATGTCACTAAGTACTTGGCATAGAGTAGAAGCCCCATCCATGTTAGTTCCTAGTCATCCCCTTCCTCCCTTTTTTTCCTCTGTTCAGTTGAAGCAAGTGGGGAACCTCTCCCCCATATGCACTCAGGCAGGAAGGCCTAACTTGCCCACAGGTCAGATCTCCGTCTACTACTGTCTGCTTCACAATTCAGATATCATCACAACACAGACATGATCTTTTTGTTCTTCAAAGGCTTTCCTTTCTAGGCATTAAGTGTGGCTTCCAGCTGAGTCCCCTCTATTTATCCTGTGGTCCCTCTCTGAGTGTCCAGCTCATGGTAAAGACTTACAGCTTGGCAGTAAGGTTTGGGGGACTCTTTTAGAGAAAAAAGGGGTGGAGGCAGGGGAAAGATGAATTCCTGAATCTTCAGGCTAGTGCTGGACATGGCTTTCCAAAAGCTTAGGGCAACAGTTCCCAAACCCCTCAGACACAGTGCCCATTTTACTATCCAGGAATGATATTCATATGTAATATAAACTATAAACATAATTTCACAAAGTAAATATAATACTCTAACCATATTATAAAGGTAAAATAAAAGATTAATTTATAATAAAATTGTCGGTATTTTAATATGTAATGTACAGGCATAACTACACTGGAAGCATATAACACAGTAGAGACTTGAATCTACACATAGAATCACTGTAAATACACAGCAACAAATGCAAACTGGTAGGGGCATATGTATCAGTGACTCAAATACCATAAGCAGTATTGTCACTGACGACATGGATTTCTGAAACGGTAAGCAACTCATGAAAAAGTTCTGAACAAAACAAATTATAAGTTCCTTCAACCTACATATTAGTTGCATTTCTGAAAATTCAGTGTTTAAATGGTGCAAAAAGTACTTTGTGTTCATATGTAAAATGAAGTTGGGTTCCAGGTACCCTCAGATTATAACAGGTTTTTCACACGAATACACAATGGTATTTTTAAAAGACATGTGGGATGTGGGACAATTTTATTTTGTGCAGCACTATTCTGGTCATTGCAGTATGGTTAGCATCTTTCACCCCTGAACTCTCAATACCAGGAAACCTTCCCCCAACCCCACCCCACACCCCTACATATCATGACAACCAAAAAAACACCCCCATGGACTTCCAAAA
Source organism: Kogia breviceps (assembly GCF_026419965.1). Lineage (NCBI taxonomy): Eukaryota > Metazoa > Chordata > Mammalia > Artiodactyla > Physeteridae > Kogia > Kogia breviceps. The sequence goes on along the minus strand of NC_081310.1, from coordinate 90,828,071 downwards.
CATCCCCTAGAGGGCAGTACATCCTCCCGTTGAGAACTGGCTTGGGGAATAAGTGACACCTGGAGCCCTCCCAGGAGTTACAGAAAAGTTTGGTTTCATTTCATGATGCCCACATCTCTTCACCTTTATACCCTAATAGGAGTCTGTTGACCCTTCTTCCTTTTCTGGGCATGAGTATCAGCCCTACCTGCCAAGTTCTGTGCCCCATTTCTCTAGCCATTTCACTTCAAACCACCTTTAATTCCAGATGGCCTGCCCCTATGTTCCTTGGAGCACCAGGGGAGGCAGCTGGATGTGATCAAGCCACTGATAGAATTCTGGGAGGAGTCTAGCAGCACAATCAGGTAAAGCCAGAGCTGGTGGTCCCCTAGAGATATGGGGGACCACAGAGGGTCTAGGTCTTACTTGTGTGGGCTATGCGGGACCAAGTAGATATACCTGGGCTCAGCTAAGGGAAGCTTGGCCCTCTCTGCCATCTAAACTAGGCTGAACGACGTCCTCGACAACAAAGCTCTCTACTCTTCAGTCATCCAGTCCCTTATCAAGGTGGTACAAAGAGCACAGATCTGGAGGCAGACTACCTGAGCTCTGATACTAACTCACCTATTCACTTGCTTTGGGAAGGTTATTTAATCTCTCTGTGCCTCAGCTTCTTCATAGGTAAAAAGGAAATAATATGTCCTAGGGTTGTAAGAATTAAATGAGTTTACATATGTAAAACTGCTTGGAATGTGGTCTGGCACACAGTACTTTACAAATCTAGATGTTATCATTGTCATCAGCATTCATGCCCTGCAGGTAGCATAAGGCTAGGGAGTTACCCCAACTTGGGGAATGAATATGATGAAACCTATGTCAACAGAACATTATGTGCAGGTAATTCGCAAGTGATCTAGGGGAGGTGGCCCTCTTGCTTCATTCTTGAAGATCTAGGTGATTAGGGAATAAGAAAGGCCTATTAGTAGTAGCAGTAGTGTTATACCAAGGGGAGACTAGAATCCTGAGAGCAGGAGGGAGAGCTGTCAATGCCACCCTAACCCAGTGGCTGGAGGAGGGAAGTAGGCAAGGAGGGAATGAAGAAGCCTCTCCTGAAGCCTTGGGAACAGGCTGACTTTCTGAACATCCGTGGATTGTGAGTTTCTGCCTTTGCAGATCTGGACTCAGGGCTACCACCCAAACAACCAGAACAGTAGGCACCAGTGATATCCATCTTAACAAACCATCTGACCCACAAACCCTCAGTTTTCAGAGGCACAGACAGCAGAGGATTAAAACTGGAAGACAGCAGCTCACTGGAGAGTGATTCCAGTGAGAACTGGTTCTCAGCGTTGAGTACAGTAGGGACAAATAAGCTGCCATGAGTCACTCCCACTGAAAACAACTCCAGAAATAAGGGAAACACAGCAAGGGTAGACAGAGAGAGGCAGAGGTGGACAGGAAGGGACGCTCCCAAAAAGGACATTAGGACAGAGGTTAAGTGTAAGAGTAAAAGATGGAAGAGATCAAAGTGGAAAAAGATGGCTCTCGGGCTTCCCTAGTGGCGTAGTGGTTGAGAGTCCGCCTGCCGATGCAGGGGACACGGGTTCGTGCCCCGGTCCAGGAAGATCCCACATGCCGCGGAGCGGCTGGGCCCGTGAGCCATGGCTGCTGAGCCTGCACATCTGGAGTCTGTGCTCCGCAACGGGAGAGGCCACAACAGTGAGAGGCTCTATATTGGGGCAAGTTCAAGGAGAGGTCAAGAGCGCTACCCAGCAATGACACCAAGTCCCTGAAAGTAGGTTGTCCAGGGAAGCAGGATCCTTGTCCTTTTAGTTGCCTGAATTTCTCCCAAGACTTTCACCTCCAAGTTTGGGCTTTGGGAACATATTTCAAAGTATCCCCCACTCAGATCTCCAGACCTCTTTCACTTTTGATGAGACTCTACTCCCAGCTCTGCCACTCCTACACAGAGAAAAAGTACCAAAAGAGTTATCAGCGATATAGATGTGACAACTGCATTTGCTTTCTTCCTCGACTGTTTCTAATGTGTGTGTCTTCTGTTAAACCAATTATTATAAGAGTATTCACAGATCCTTCAAAGACTTGTGGTTTTTGCTCCACAGAACAAAGCACTCAGGAATAATTTCTCAGTGATCAGTACTCAAGGATCGTGTCTCTGGCACAAAGACAGAATTCTAGGGCCCCAAGCAGGAGTTACAGATATGCCAGAGAGGAAAGGCTCAATTTGAGTGCCCTAGGGTAGAAGTAAGTAGCCTGGGCAGAGAGAAACCAGCTTTCAGAACTTTTACTGAGAACTACCACTGGTCCAACAAAAGATGCCTAAACCTTTCTTTCCAGTTCAAACTATCTTTCCCAAAGCAACAGACTAGGTTTTTGCTACCATGCCCTTTCTTTAAAATATGCATGAGGACAAGAATAATACCCTGGAGCTAGTAGTAGTGAAGGGAAAAAAATCATGCTCTGGATCAGTGTGGCAAAAAACAAATCAGCAGGTATCCTCCAAGCAGCAGAGTCTATAGCAGAGGGCTGGTGACAGAGAACGCCACTATTGCCCTAGCACCAGCCAACTCTCAGAAGCTCATATCACCAGGAACAGGAAGTACCTGTTTTACTTTAGTGTTAATAGGGGCAGACCAAGGTGCAGTACAGTTAATCCCCATCTTGTGTCCACGGAACCAGAGAACAGGGAATCCTCCTATTTTACCAGGACATACTGGACACACACCTGGTGTGGCAATGAGGTTATCCTTTTATTTGCCCCTGAGTCCAGGACTAAAAGCCACCATCAATACTATACTGCACTCAGAACAGATTTCAAATGTAAAATTTCCTTCTCATCTCTGGCAACAGGAGAAGAGGGCTTTCCCATGAACTACTGTTTAATCCTCCTGATAGTCTATAGCCACGGCTTGTTAAGCATGGATAAATTTTGTAATATAGCTTGCTTCCAGGGATATTGTTCCTTGCTTCCTATTCAGAGCTGCTGCATGGTTCCAGCTTCTGTATTCTTAAATCAGTACTAAGAAGTGAGGAGAATGGGGGAGAGAAAGTGTTCCTTGTTTGACCTTCAAGCATCTGGCTTCTGGTTTCAATGTATAGAAATCATTTCTCAGCAATATAAGCCATCATTTTATTCATGGTTTAAAATCTTCAGCGAGACAGTGGTGCTCTCTATTGACCCGGAGTCATCTGCTTCTTCTCCTAAGTTTGATAACACAGTGGGAGGGGAGGAGGGTCATGGGAGGAAGACAATGCAGGAGGGACAGCTAGCACAGGTCATTCGGGGAGAGGGAGGAAGGGAAGGTCAGGTTTGTTTTCAGAGGCAGATCCACAAAGCGTGTGCTCGCTGGAAAGGGAAAGGGAAAGAGATGAGCACCCTTGTAGGGGAGCACCGGGGGTCGAAATAGCAGCAAATAGAGACAACGTGGGTGGTGAATCAAGCTGAGGACAAGGAAGGTGGGAGAGGGCTTCGGTCTGTGTTAGTTTCTTGAGCCATCATGTAATCCTTGTCATTGCTCTACCACCCTCCCTGAGGCCAGCTCAGGTTCATATTCATATTCCTCCCAAGAAAAAACAGAAGTAGAGGTCAAATGGCTTCACCTGAGGATTTTGTTTATTGTTTTCATGATTATTAAACATGCTAAAATCACATAGAGTGGCTGTTCCACTTCTGCTCTGACTCCACAGTGGGGCAGGTGGGAACTACAAGGGTCACTTGGTTTTTGTGGCCTCTGGGGGTGGCTAGGCATGAGGGGTTAGAGGTAGGCAGGTTAACAAAGCCCCAAGAATCCTTCATATAGTACACCTTTACCAGCAGTAACTTGTGTCCTTAGAGATCTCCTCCTCCTTCATTTTTCTTTTCTTCCCAAATCAACTGGCGATTTCCTTCCCAAATCTTCCCATTTCCCTGCCTGTGGCCCCTTGAACCTCTTCCACTTCTGCCCCTTACGGTTCTAGACTAGACGACGAAGGAAACTTTTCCTTGTCTCTACCAGTCCCAGTCTCCCTTCCTTGGAACTAATCTACTCAGCATGCACTAACATGGGAGCAGCTTGATTTAGGTCTGCCCAGGGGAAAGGGAGGCTCCAGTCCCCACTGTGGCTTAGCTCATAGGAGGGAAGTTGAAGTCCTGATGAGAAGGATGTGAAGGGAAAAAAAATGCTACCTGAAGTGTGAATGTAGTAACCAGTGGAACAGGGCATATGCCCCACCCTCGGGCACCCTACTCTGAAGGCTTTTCCCTCCCTCCCACATTGTCAGGGGTCCGTCTCTCAACCTCAAATCCTCTTGCTCTTCAACCTCATAGGGCAGGCACAGGTACTGATCAAGGAGCTGTATCCCAAGGAGAAAACGTTCTACCCTTAAGCAAGTGGCTGCCTGTTGAATTCTTCATCTTCCCTGTGTTCCTGTGCCTCTGCGGCTGCGATGGCTTGAGGGGCCAGAGAAAATAATGTATAAGGGTTGGACTTGCCTCAAGGAGAAGTTTGAGGGACAAAGAGACAAAGATACATGGGAGTCAGAGCTGTGGAGAAGGGGAGGGAAGGGAGCAAGGTGAAGGGTAAGGCTGGTTATTCAGGAACTGGGATCTTTTTTCTTTTTCTGGAATCGCCGGAACTTGCCCTGAATAGCAAGGGCAGCCTTCTCTGTTTCTGGTGCCGTCAGATCAATATCAATCTCCTCCTCCTCCTCAGACTTCTTGGCATTGCCAGCTCTCCCTGCAGATAGTTGAGAGATTCATTAATGAGTAAACCTGAATTGCCCCAGCCCCTTTCCCCAGGCCCCAAATACAGTGGTTAAAGTCCACTTTCTGCTGGACCCCGTGAGGTCCCCCAATCTTTGCTAGGACCAGGAATGCCTGATAACTCTCCCAGAAGCTTGAGTCAGGGTACCTAGGCTGAGAATTAGCTATAGTAGGTACTCAGGAGCTTTGCAACCCTTGAACCAAGATGACAAACGTTTTCTATCACCACTTACTCCTAAATCCTACAGTTCAGAGTCCCAGAACACACTCACTTTCCCGTTTTCCCTAAAGTTCTGATTGAGACAGAGTCTGGGATTATTTGATGAGTTTCTTCTTATCACTGTACCTGTTTCCAAGCATTCCAGAGCCAGTGTCTAAAATCAAAGAGTAAATTCTAGCAGGTTTACTTCTTAGGAGAAAGTGGAAGGAAGTTTATAGATATAGTAGTCCTAACCTAGTGCTTTGTTTCCCTTATCACATTCTTATTCCTGTTACATCTGACTTTAGGAGCTTCTAGGCTTACAGCCCTACTTGTCTTCATGTCCCTATATCTACCTGCTCTGCAAACTGCTTAGCCCACCCCCACTTACCCTTTTCCTCTGGGCCAGCTGCCTGGTTGGTTGCTGGGGATGTTTTGGTGTTAAGCTGGAAAAGAAAAATCAGAATATTAGATATTCACAGAAGTATTAAGGTGCCATCCCCGTAGACTCACCATGATCATTTTCAAGCCCTCCTACTACCAGGTACATCCCTTACCCTTTTGAAGAAGTGGGTCTTGAGATCAGAGAGAGGGAGAAAAGTCATCAAAATTTATTCAACGAGTATTGATTGGTGCTAGGGAAATTGTAGAGGACAAAACAGAAAAAAACCTGCCCTCATGGAGTTTACATTCTAGGATATAGATAGACAAATGAATAAACAAAATTATTATTATGTTAAGTGGTGATAAGTGCTATAGAGAAAAGACAGGGACAGGAGGTAGTGACTGCCAGGTGGGAATGCAGAAATACAGTTTTATACAGAGTGGTCAGGAAAAGCCTCTCTGAAAGGTGCCATCTGAGCCAAGAGCTGAAGGAGATAAGGGAGTAAGGGCTGTAGATGGTGGGTAAGAGCTTTCAAGGGCCCTGGGGTGGAAGTCTGACTAGAGTGTCTGAGGAATAGCAGAAGTCCAACGTAGCTGGAGTGGAGAGGAGGAGGAAGGAGAAACGACAGATGGAGATGAGATCAGAGATAACTGGGAGTGGAGGCAGACTCTGTCGGACCTTGGGAGTCTTTTCAAGGAGTTTGACTTTTAGGGGCTTCCCTGGTGGTGCAGTAGTTGAGAGTCCGCCTGCCGATGCAGGGGACACAGGTTCATGCCCTGGTCCAGGAAGATCCACATGCGGCCGGACCCGTGAGCCATGGCCGCTAAGCCTGCGCGTGCTCCACAACAGGAGGGGCCATAACAGTCTGAGGCCCGCGTACCGCAGAAAAAAAAAAAAAAAAAAAAAAGAAAGGAGTTTGACTTTTATCATAAGGGTGATGAGAAGCTATTAGAGACCTTCAATTTGCACATAAGGGGCATTAGGGAGGAAGCTGAAAAATCTGTTAGGCGATTATTGCAGAAAACTAGGCAGGAGATGATGGTTGCTTGGATCAAAAATGTGTCAGTGGAGGTGGTGAGAAGTGGTTTGATTCTAGGTATACAATTGTCCCTCAGATTCCACAGGAGATTGGTTCCAGGACCCCCAAGGATACCAAAATCCACAGATGCTCAAGTAGCTTATATAAAATGGCATTTATTTGTATATTGGCAAGTATTTGCATATAGCCTATGCACATCCTCCCACATACTTTAAAATCTCTAGATTACTTATAATGCCTAATACAATGTAAAGGCTATGTAAATAGTTGTCAATACAATGTAAACGCTATGCAAATAGTTGCTGGCTTGCAGCAAATTCAAGTTTTGCTTTTTGAAACTTTCTGGAATTTAAAAAAATATATATTTTCAGTCTTTGGTTGGTTGAATCCACAGATGCAGAACCCTCAGACACAGAGGGCCAACTGTATTTTCAAGCTACGACTATTGGTTAAGTGGCCTAGTGAGACAAGTCAAGGATAGCTCCAAAGTTTTTGGGCTGAGGAAATGAAAAAAAAAAATGAAATTGCCATTTCCTGAAATGAAGAAGACAGGCAGGAGGAGCAGGTATTAGGGAAAGGATCAGAAGCTTGTTTTTGGACAAGTTTGAAATTGCCTACCTAATTATCCAGGAGGAGATGTGTTTTTTTTAACATCTTTATTGGAGTATAATTGCTTTACAATGTTGTGTTAGTTTCTGCTGTATAACAAAGTGAATCAGCTATGTGTATACATATATCCCCATATCCCCTCCCTCGTGTGTCTCCTGCCCACCCTCCCTATCCCACCCCCCAGGAGGTCACAAAACACCTGATCTCCCTGTTCTATGCAGCTGCTTCCTATTAGCTATTTTACATTTGGTAGTGTATATATGTCAATGCTACTCTCTCACTTTGTCCCAGCTTCCCACCCCCCGTGCCCCCCCCATCCTCAAGTCCACTGTCTACCAGGAGATGTTTTTATAAGCTGTTGGATATTCAAGATGAGTTAAAGAGAAGGCTCTTGCCTAGAGATATAAATTAGACAGTTATTAAGATGCGGTTGGCATTTAAGTCATGAGACTGGGTGAGATCACCAAGGGAGTGAGTTCAGATAAAGAGGAGAAAAGGGTCAAATCCTGGGGCATTCCGGTGATTAGAGGTTGTAGAAATGTAGAAAAATCAATAAGAAAAGTTGAGAAGAAGCCAGGAGAAAAGTCTAGAGATTATAGTACTTTAGAAGCCATGTGAAGAAACTATTTCAAGGAGACAAGAGTGATTAATTGTGTCAAATTCTGCAGGTAAGGGACTTCCCTGGTGGTCCAGTGGTTAACAATCCAGCTTGCAATGCAGGGGACGCCAGTTTGATCCCTGGTCAGGGAACTAAGATCCCACATGCCATGGGGAAACTAAGCCCGCACACCACAACTGCTGAGCCCATGCACCACAACTACTGAAGCCCGCACGCCTAGAGCCCATGCTCCGCAACAAGAGAAGCCACCGCAGTGAGAAGCCCAAGCACCTCAACAGAGTAGCCCCTGATCACCGCAACTAGAGAAAGCCCACGCACAGCAACAAAGACCCAACGCAGCCAAAAATTTTTTAAAAATAAAGCAAAACCAGTCAAGATATTGTCCCTATCTTCCAGGCTGAGTGAGGAGATAAGACAAGTATCCACATAATACTTCCTGAGCATTTATTTTGTGCCAAACCCTATCCCATTTAATCCTCTGAAATCTCTGAGATGTCATCCTATATTATAGTTGAGGAAACAGGCTTAGAGATGTTAAAGATCTTGCCCAAGGTCAAGCCACACTACTAGAAAACAGTGGAACTGGCTCTGGGACACAGGCAGACCAACTCCACACTCTTAGCCACTGTGCTATGTCCACAAGATTGAATACCGTCACATGCTGACACAAATAAGCTAATATATTAACAATTACTGAATCTAGCTGGAAAAGATATGGATGTGCATTGAACAACTCTGATACATTTTTCTAACAGAAAGTTAGGGAGAAATAAGAAGAAAATAATAATTTAAAGTAAAATAAAAATTATCAAGATAAAAAACGCTGGGACTTCCCTGGTGGCACAGCGGTTAAGAATCCACCTGCCAAGGCAGGGGACATGGGCTTGAGCCCTGGTCTAGGAAGATCTCACATGCCTCAGAGCAACTAAGCCCCTGCACCACAACTACTGAGCCTGTGCTCTAGAGTCCGCGAGCCACAACTACTGAGCCCATGTGCCACAACTGTTGAAGCCCGCACGCCTACAGCCCGTGCTTGGAAATGAGAGAAGCCACTGCAATGAGAAGCCCGCGCACCACAACGAAGGGTAGCCCCTGCTCGCCGCAACTAGAGAAAGCCCATGTGCACCAATGAAAGACCCAACGCAGCCAAAAATAAATAAATAAAGATAAAAAACGCTGATGCAGTACTATATTTGATAGGGAAGTGTCTTTTAAAATAAATTATAAATTTAAAAATTGTTAGGTAGATGGACAATCCCATTTTTTGGATGTTAAAATTTGGGGCCAAACAAAGACAGCTTTATTGATGTGTGTGATTTTCAAAGGATATATTGGTCACATTTATACCGCCTTTTCAAGCCTTGTGATTTATTTGTGTATTCCTAGCATCTTGCAAAGTACTGGAGAGAGCAGACAGTTATCAAATAACTATCTAATTTTTTATTATTTTTAAAAATTTTATTGTAGTATAGTTGATTTATAATGTTCTGTTAATTTCTGCTCTAATGTGTTTTTTTTAATAAATTTATTTATTTTTTTGGCGTGTTGGGTCTTTGTTGCTGTGCACGGGCTTTCTCTAGTTGAGGTGAGCGGGGGCTACTCTTTGTTGCGGTGCACGGGCTTCTCATTGTCGTGGCTTCTCTTGTTGCAGAGCATGGGCTCTAGGCGCGCAGGCTTCAGTAGTTGTGGCACATGGACTCAGTAGTTGTGGCTTGCGGGCTCTAGAGCACAGGCTCAGTAGTTGTGGCGCACAGGCTTAGTTGCTCCACAGCATGTGGGATCTTCCTGGGCCAGGGCTCGAACCTGTGTCCCTTGCATTGGCAGGCAGATTCTGAACCACTGCACCACCAGGGAAGCCCTACTCTAATGTTTTTAAAAGTTGATATGGTCCAGGGACTTCCCTGGTGGTGCAGTGGTTAAGAATACACCCTCCAATACAGGGGACATGGGTTCGATCCCTGGTCCGGGAAGATCCCACATGCCATGGAGCAACTAAGCCCGTGCACCACAACTACTCAGCCTATGCTCTAGAATCTGTGAGCCACATCTACTGAAGCCCGCATGCCTTAGAGCCCGTGCTCCACAACAAGAGAAGCCACCGCAGTGAGAAGCCTGCACACCACAATGAAGAGTAGCTCCTGCTCATCACAACTAGAGAAAGCAACGAAGACCCAACACAGCCAAAAATAATTAAATTTAAAAAGAAAAGTTGCTTTGGTTCAATTTTTGTAAAATATATTGATTGCTTATCTATGTATATGTACATTTTTATTTAAAAATCTGAAAGAACATGCACAAGGGTGTTCCCCAAACCCTATGGAATTCCTGCTAGTCCTCCTTTGACCAAAAAAAAAAAAAGTTTCCATGAGAGGAAGGGTTGTTCCTGAGACTCTTGGGAGACTGGCCACTCATTACTCTTTCTTTTCCCATGATCTTCCTGTAGTCAATTTTATTTTATTTTATTTTTTGGCACATGATCAATGTAATGACCCAGTAGTTAGCTAGGTGATGCTTTCCACACTGGCACTCTGTCATCACAAGAGGTCTGTCCACACTGCAAAAGCATGAGATAGATGGGGTGTTTAGTAATAGTATAATAGTTAATAGTCCAGACAAGAAGGTCACGGGTCAAGAGGCAAGTTCTATAGTCCCATGATCTCTGACTTCAAATCCTACTTTTTTATTGCCAGCAAATCCCTGAATCTGATCCTTGCTTTAACCATTATCCCTCTCTCTCTCTCTAAGCCTGTTCCCTTAATCCACCAATTCTTTTCTTTCATCCCTCTCCTTTGGAGGAAACTCTGGACCCCAGTTCTAAACATCTCCCCTTGAGTAGCTGTTCCTTCCTCTGCCTTCCTTCTCATATCAGCTAACTTTGAGAATTCTTGAAGCTGGAATATTTGTCAGGGCTGAACCACACCTGCCACCCCTTTCCCTCCACCCTGCCAGCTGTCACCTTCCTGAGTCTCTCCTGAGATTACTGACCCTGGAATGGAGCCATGGCTCAGCTGCTGTCTAGCCACCCAAGGGTTCTCAGCTCCATTTGGCTTAACTTTATGAGAGGTCACTACGGAGACTAGAAAAGGGTTCTGTAAAGGAGAAGAAAACCTCTATTACTCACAATGCCCCTTGAAATCTCTCACACCTTCTGCTAAAAAGTAATACGGTGGGGCTTCAACCTGCCCCTCCTCCCTGTACCCTCTCCAGCCAGTTCTCAAATAGCTACTCTGAACACTGTGGATTTCTGGATTTAGTGGTTAGTGATTTTCTGAGGTGGGAGGTGGGGGCAGTTAGATCACAGGTTGTTAGCTCCCACGCTCTACGTCATACTCAGCCCTTTACTGGTTCCTGGTCTCTGCCCCAAGCCTCCTGTGTGTCTTCCAGAAACTCAGCAATTTTAGATGAATCAAGGTCCTCTGGTGCATCCATCTGACAGCCATCAGATTAACCATATTTTTGGTAAACCAAGGAGGCACGGAGGTCCACTCTGTATGAACCAGAAACTACATGTGCTGTAAGAGTGTCTCTTACAAAAACTCACAACTCCAGAGGATCAGTGCTCACCCACAAGAGCTGTGACAGATGAGCGTTTCTCAGCCGCACTCTCTCAGCCTCTCATTCTAGCTTCTCATTCTAATTTCTCTCATTACTGGAAACTCTCAGGTGCTCTTCTACTTCTTTCAATACTGAGCTCTTTGACCAGAAATAACAACAGTGAAATGGTTTAGCAAATCCTTCCTTTTCCTTATGGGACCCATCTAGGGGAACTGGAAGAAATCAAGGACTTTAGAATGCCCCCCCGCCTCATCTTATTAATAATCATATATATTGATATAATACTTACTTTGTGCCAGTCACTTTTCTAAGTACTTTAACACGTTGAATTCTTACAACAGCCCTATAAGATAGGTATTGTTACTAGTCTCACTTTACAGATAAGAAAACTAAGGGCCAGAAGAGGTTAATTAACTTGCCTAAGGTCATATAGCTAAGTAGCAAAGCCAGGATTTGAACCAAGGTGGTCTGACTCCAGAGTCCACCCTCTTGAACATTATGCTATGCTGTATCCCAGTCTCCAGCCAAAGGCGTAAGCATGTGTATGCATGTGGTACATACATACCACATGAGAAGGATGTCCGGTGTGAAACTGATTTAAATAGACAAGTTCTCCCACACAGCAGAGCAATCCCTAGGTAAGAAGGAAAGTCCTAGAGGTCATGATTTCCTTCCATTCCCACAGTTAGGCAGCTGTATTCAAGGACCAGTCTCTCAATCCATAGTCCCCAACATTTTATTTATATACACTCTAGAGGGTCCTATCCTCCCAATATGGGGAAAGCTTACTTGTAATTTGAGAACCTGATCCCAGACCTTGCTTACTGACTCAGATTCCTGCTCTACTAGTTGAGCTAGCCATGCTGATTCTGGCTTTCATCTTGATGTTTGCCCAGTGGGCCTCCTGACACATACCGGGCTGACCCCTGGGGGTTAGCCATAGCCTGTGTGTGTGTTTTTCACTCTCAGGGCCAGATGCTAGCCTTTCAGATTCTGAGAATTCCATGTGCAGGATCATCCTATTGGTTTCCATTTCAAATGACTCTCTTGCTTACATTTAAGCCCGTTATTCCAAGTTTCTAGTGAGTTGAAGCTTGGTTCAGTTCAACCTCACTGCCTACACAGGACTAAATGTTTCTTACTTCTTAACATGTACTTAGCAACTATGAGGCCCATCAACTCTTGCCTTCCCCTATAGGGCCCTAGTTTCTTTCCCTGCCTACCTTCCTGTATTCTTTTTCTCCTCACCTCTGGGCCTGATATGCTCCAATGTTCCATTCCATCATCTTGGCAGTAGCTGCCAATTCCCCATGAGTATATTTTTGTTTCCTCTGCAGTTCAAAGTTGTGGACTCTCCCTTCCAGTGTGGAAGGAGGAAAAGGAGAGGTCTGCTGGCTTAGGGGTCTTTTGTCCTCAGACCTTGAGAGACTCCAGAGAGGGATATGACACAACAATATCCTCCCTTTCCTGACCCCCACACCTCCTTCCAGGGCATTTATCAGCATTCAGATGATGTCTTGTCCTTCCATTTGAACTTTAGATCCCATTCCCCTTTTCTCCTCCTCAGGAATCTTCATAATCAATTCTCTTGACTTGCTTATAAATAAAACCTCTTCCTTTCTTTAAAACCGAAAAACAAAAAACAAAAAACAAAAAAAGCCTTCCTCAATCTGAATTCCTTCTTCAACCACAACTAGAGTGAAAAGAAGTGGGTCTAGGACCAAGCCTTGAGGAACCCCAATATTAAAAGTTTAGGGTGAACAGATGGAGAAATATACCATGTTCTTGGACTGGAAGAATCAATATTGTGAAAATGACTATACTACCCAAAGCAATCTACAGATTCAATGCAATCCCTATCAAACTACCAATGACATTCTTCACAGAATTAGAACAAAAAATTTTACAATTCGTATGGAAACACAAAAAACCCCACATAGTCAAAGCAATCTTGAGAAAGAAAAACGGAGCTGGAGGAATCAGGCTCCACAACTTCGAACTATACTACAAAGCTACAGTAATCCAGACAGTATGGTACTGGCACAAAAACAGAAATATAGATTAATGGTACAGGATAGAAAGCCCAGAGATAGACCCACGTGCATATGGTCACCTAATATATGACAAAAGAGGCAAGAACATACAGTGGAGAAAAGACAGCTTCTTCAATAAGTGGTGCTGGGAAAACTGGACAGCTACATGTAAAAGAATGAAATTAGAACACTCCCTAATACCATACACAAAAATAAACTCCAAATGGATTAAAGAACTAAATGTAAGATCAGACACTATAAAATTCTTAGAGGAAGACATAGGAAGAACACTCTTTGACGTAAACCACAGCAAGATCTTTTTTGACCCACCTCCTAGAGTAATGAAAATAAAAACAGAAAAAAACAAATGGGATCTAATTAAACTTAAAATCTTTTGCACAGCAAAGGAAACCATAAATAAGACAAAAAGACAACCCTCAGAATGGTAGAAAATATTTGCAAATGAAACAATGGACAAAGGATTAATCTCCAAAATATACAAACAGCTCATGGAGCTCAATATCAAAAAAACAAACAGCCCATTTTAAAAATTGACAGAAGACCTAAATAGACATTTCACCAAACTAGACATACAGATGGCCAAGAGGCACATGAAAAGATGCTCAACCTCACTAATTATTAGAGAAATGGAAATCAAAACTACAATGAGGTATCACCTCACACCTGTCAGAATGGCCATTATCAAAAAAATCTACAAACAGTAAATGCTGGAAAGGGTGTGGTGAAAAGGGAACCCTCCTGCACTACGCTGGGAATATACATTGATACAATCACTATGGAGAACAGTATGGAGGTTCCTTAAAAACTAAAAATAGAACTACCATACGACCCAGCAATCTCACTACTGGGCATGTACCTTGAGAAAACCATAATTCAAAAAGAGACATGTACCACAGTGTTCATTGCAGCACTATTTACAATAGCCAGGACATGGAAGCAACCTAAATGTCCACTGACAGATGAATGGATAAAGATGTGGCACATACATATAATGGAATATTACTCAGCCATAAAGAGAAATGAAATTAAGTTATTTGTAGTGAGGTGGATGGACCTAGAGTCTGTCATACAGACTGAAGTAAGTCAGAAAGACAAAAACAAATACCGTATATTAACGCATATATTATGGAATCTAAAAAAAATGGTACTGATGAACCTAGTGGCAGGGCAGGAATAAAGACGTAGACATAGAGAATGGACTTGAGGACATGGGGGGAAGGGGAAGGGGAAGCTGGGGCGAAGTGAGGGTAGCATCGACATATATACATTACCAAATGTAAAATAGATAGCTAGTGGGAAGTAGCAGAATAGCACAGGGAGATCAGTTCAGTGCTTTGCGACAACCTAGAGGGGTGGGATAGGGAGGGTGGGAGGGAGGCTCAAGAGGGAGGGGATATGGGGATATATGTATTCATATGGCTGATTCACTTTGTTGTACAACATAAACTAATACAGTATTGTGAAGCAATTATACTCCAATAAAGATCTATAAAAATAAATAAATAAATAAAATGTTAGGGTGGTCCTTTCAAAATAGTGCTGGAACAATTGGATAGTCATGCAAAAAACCCTCAATCTTTATCTTGCACCCTATACAAAAATTAACTTGAAATGGATATAAAACCTAAAACTATAAAACTTCTAGAAGAAAATACAGGGGAAAAATATTTTTGCAACCTTGGGGTAGGCAAAGATTTCTTAGATACACCAAAAGCACAATCCATAAAAAAAAAAATTATAAATTGGACTTCATCAAAATTAAAAACTGCTCTTTGAAAGACACTCCTAAGAGAATGAAGAGACAAACTACAGACTGGAAGAAAATATTTGCAAATCACAAATCTGATAAAGGACTTGTATCCAGTATATATACAAGTCTGCTGTATATATAAAGAACTTTCAAATCTCAATAGTATGAATACAGTTTGTAAAAAGGAGCAAGATATTTGGACACTTCACCAAAGAAGATACATGGATGGCAAATAAGCACATGAAAAAATATATATCATTAGTCATTTGGGAAATTTGAATTAAAACCACAATTAGATATCATTATACAGCTATTAGAATGTTTTTTGTTTTTGTTGTTTTGGGGGGGTTGTGTGTGTGTGTGTGTGCGTGTGTGTGCGCGCATGCACGCATGCATACACACACGTGTTTTTGTTGGTTTTTTTTTAATGACTATACGATGTGCTGGCAAAGATACAGAGTATCTGGAGCTCTCAGACATTGCTGGTGGGAATGTAAGATGGAACAGCTTGTGTGGAAGTTTCTTAAGTGTACATTTTTCATACAACCCAGCAATCCTACTCCTAGGTATTTACTCAAGTGAAATTAAAACGTACGTCTACACATAAACTTGCAAGTGAACGTTTATAACGGCTTTACCTGCAATCACCAAAAACTGGAAAGAACCAAATGTCCCTCAACTGAGGAATGAGTAAACAAATTGTAATACATCCATAAAATGTAATACTACTCAACAATTAAAGAAGGAATGAACTACTTACTGATAGATACAACGATATGGATGAACTTCAAAGGCATTATGCTAAGTGAAAGAAGCCAGACCCGAAAGGATACACGTATACTGTATGATTCCAATTATATGACATATTTTGTAAAGTCAAAACTATAGGTACAGCAGACGGATCAGTGGCTGCTAAGGGCTGAGGTCATGGGAGGGGTGATTATAAAGGAAAACGGGGGAATTTGGGGATGATGGAACTGCTGTATATCTTGATTGTGGTGACAGTTACATGATGTATATGTTTGTCAAAATTCACAGAACTATATCCGGATAAAATACATTTTACTGCATGTAAGCTATACCTTATTAACTTATTAAGTTATACAAGTCACGTAATAAGTTATTAAATAATAAGTTATTTTTTAAGGGGAAAAAGGTTAAGAGAGGTCAAGAAGCTAACAAAGACTGAGAAGGAGCAGTTAGAAAGATAGAGTAGAAAGGTGACTGGGGAAGGGGTGGGGGCCAGGGTCTCCCACGTTTCTTTTCTTTTCATAGTTGGACTTCTCAGAACACTAACTGTCTCCATTTCCTCACCTCCCACACACTCTCCAACCCACTTCAACCTAGCTTCTACTCCTACTCCACTGAAATGCCTCTTTAGAAAACCAATGTGCTCTATGATAAGAAATCAAATGCAAAAGTTTCAGCTCCACTTGGCTTGACCTCTTGAAGTGTTCAATACTCTTAATCATTTCACCTTTCTTGACACATATTCTTTCCTTGGCTCCTGGGACATCACAGTTTTTCCTGGTTTTTCTCCTATCTTTCTGGATACTTCTGTCAACATTTAAGTATTGAGGGCTCTTGAGGTTTAGGGCTAGGCTTCCTTCTGTTCTCTTTTCCTAGATGATCTTATCTGCACCTATGACTTCAGTTATCATTTATACAGCACCATCCAATAGAACAGTGGTCAGCAATCTGCTGCTCACTGCCAAATCTGGTCTACGGCCTGTTTTCCTAAATTAAGTTTTAGTGGAACACAGCCATGCCCATTGTTTGCATATTGTCTGTGGCTGCTTTTGCACCACAATAGCAGAGTTGAGTAACTGCAACAGAGGTCACAGGGCCCACAAAGCCAAAAATACTTGCTACCCGGCCCATTACATAAAAAGTTTGCAGACCCCTGCAAAAGAACTTTTTGCAGTGATGGAAATGTTTTGTATCTGTGCTGTCCAATATATGGCATCCCCTAAGCACATGGGGCTATTGAGCATTTTGAAATGTGGCTAGTGCAACTGAGGAATAAAATTTATAAATTTATTTAATAAGTTAATAATTTGTTAATAACTAATAAGCTAAATAGCTACATGTGGTTAGTGGCTACCATACTGAACAGCACAGAATGCCATTGACGGCTCAAATGTAGAGCTGTCCCTTGGTATCCAAGAGGGATTGGTTTTAGAATCCCCAGGGATACCAAAATCCACAGATGCTCAAGTCCCTTACATAAAGTGGCACAGTACAGTCTGCCCTCCAGTACCCATGGGTTCTGCATCCTCAGATTCAGAAATTCAATCCGCTGTTGGTGGAACCTGTGGATGCAGAGGGCAGACTGCATACCTCTATCCCAGAAATCTCCTCTGAGCTTTAAAACATCTCCACTTGGATGTTCTGTGGGAACCCCAAACTCTTTGTGTCTCAAACTAAATTCATAATCCTACCTACCCAACCTAGTCCTCTGCAAGTATTCCCCATTTCATCCAGTTGTACAAGCCACAAACCTAGAAATTGTTCTTGACACCTTTCTTTCCTTCACACTGCATATTCAATTCAATATTAAGTCCTATTAACTTTATTTCCCAAATATCTCTTAATCCATTCACTTCCACCATCCTAACACAGTTGTTTCTTATGTGGACCACGGTAATAGCCCAAGTGGTTACTGATGCTCTTAGGATAAAAGAAGAAAATTCTTTTTTTTTTTTTTTTTTTTTTTTTTGCGGTACACGGGCCTCTCACTGTTGTGGCCTCTCCCATTGCGGAGCACAGGCTCCGGACATGCAGGCTCAGCGGCCATGGCTCACAGGCCCAGCCGCTCCACGGCATGTGGGATCTTCCCGGACCGGGGCACGAACCCGTGTCCCCTGCATCGGCAGGTGGACTCCCAACCACTGCGCCACCAGGGAAGCCCCAAAATTCTTTTTTTTTAGAAGAAAATTCTTAACACAGTCTAAAAGGCCTTACATTATGCCGCCTCTGATTACCTCGGTAACCTCATCTCTGTTCCTTCTCACCTCAGGACCTTGGCACATGGTTCTCTTACCCCTGCTCCCCTTTTACCTAGTTAATTCCTATTTATCCTTCAGAGCTCTCCTTAAGGGCTCCTTCTTAGCTCCCTAGACTAGGCTAGGACCCTCATAAGTTTTCACAGCACCTGGTATTTCTCCTTAGTAGTACTTGTTACTAATGTAATTAAATAATAATTTATTGATTAGATATTTAATGTCTGTCTCCTCCATTTCTGTGCGAGTGCCTATGAGGAACTCGCTACGAGGGTAGGAGCAGTGTCTATCTTACTCCTGTAGTCCCAGGGTCTAGCACGATATACAATCAGTATATGTTGAACAAATGAAGGGAGCTCCTACTCTGCTTTATTTGCCACCTCACCACGATTTCTGAGTCTAATTTGTTTTCAGATAGCTGAGGGCCTCATTCTGTAGCTGGTTCAGAGATTGTGAAGCCAGGTCATTGCTTTTCCTCACTTCAGTAGATGTGCCTAAAAAACAGCTGAGGATGAAGGGGAAAAACAGCTGAGGATGAAGGGGAAGAATTTGTTTAGGAGTGTATTTCATGTTACCTGTATTATAGTTATTGTTTATTTGTCTTACGTCCCCTTCCCCAACTTCACCACCCCACCAGAGTCCATTTCCTTGAAAGCACGGTCCATTTATTTGTATATCACTTGTAGTAACTGCAACCTATGTCTTGCACATAGTAGGTACTCAGTAGATATTTGTTTATGTGAATTAAAATTTTCTCACGCTTCAAATTCCTGGTGGAAGCAATATGTCATATTAGGTGGAGTTAGACAGATCCGAGTTCATATCCTGGATCTGCATTGACTATGCCAGGTCTCCCATTCCTAGCTGTGTGACATTGGGTAAATCAATTAGCCTTGCTGTGCTCAGACATCTCATCTGCAGAAGAGAAAACATATCTATCCTAAAAGGTGAAAAGAACTAGAAAAAATGTATGCAAAATACCTAGCATATATCAAAATAAATAGTTATTATTTTGAAGTAATGTAACTCTGGATTGAATATAAGAATAGGTCAAGTTACTGGGGTGTTGCCTGGCTCAAGGCCTGGAATCAAAGAGTAGAGCTGCCACAGAGTATATCTTCACTAAGTGGGACTGAAGGAGGAAGGGAATACCTGGGATGGCTCTAAGGGCCCTTGAGGATTATTCTGCTACCAAAGGAGTTGCATAACTGTTCTCTTTTTACTCTAAACCAACCCTGGAAATCACAATCTCCCTGTATTCCCAATGTCTGTCCCCAGAAATGCTGACAAAAGCTCTAAACCTTTGGTAAAGTGCCCAAAAATAGTCTACTTGGGCAGAAATTGTATTCTGTATAGCAGCTCCCATGTCTGTAACCCTGGAGCCTCCTGGAACTACTCCCAGGTCAGAGGTGTACCAGAGAGGACCTCCAATACAGCACCTCCATTAATGTTCATGTTTCATTGCAAAGAACACTTAGACACAAACACACCCTATCTTTTTTTTTTTTTTTTTTTTTTTTTTGTAGACCACAGGGAGAAGATGATTAGTGCTCAGGAGCAAATAGACCATATTTCCTCAATCAATCCTTTGTATCAGAAAGGTGACTGTGTAAATCCATTCCTTGCCTCAGAAGGATAGTTTGTTAGTATTGGCAAAGCACCTAAAATAGTCAAAGTGGTAGCGACTTAGGTGCTTTTTCCCTATAGCTGTCACTATTGGGGAATAGGTACCCTATAACTCTAGGCCCTACTCGCCCTGCCCCCTTCTTGGGCTGCATTTCTTCCTTTCTTTGTCTCTTTCATCTTTAATCGTGTTGCCACAGCAACCATTGTCACGCGAAGAGGCAAGATAGTGTCACCCTCTCTGTTCCAAGCAGCAATTTAGAACTAACCATGGGAAAGGTAAACTACCCAGATATCCCCATACTCCTCATCCCACTGGGGTCTTTAAAGAGTTATCATAGGTTGTTAACAGCAGCAACAGACAGGAACAAAGGAGCACCTCATTGTATCTGGACCACATATACTCTGCTTTTGCATGATATAGCTTGGATGCTTGGCAAATGAAAACACATCATATACACATTATAGTACTGTTAGAATCACTTAACTCAGAAGAAAAAGCAGAAGGACTCAGAATCCTGTCCTATAGTCCAGGGCAGGGAAAACTAAAAAGGGCCTGAATCCTAAAAATCCTAAATATGAGCCCCAAAGACCCCTTTCTTGCCTTAGTATTGAAATAAATCCTAGGCCTTGTAAGCTCCCTGCTTGCTTTAGAGATGCAGAAAGAGAAGGGAGACAGGAGTTAGTGCATCTGCTTTCAAGTAGTGACAAAGAGACTTCAGCCCCCCAGGGACCCTTTATCCCTGCTGACATGTTCTCCCCAATGATAAATGAAGTTCATTGCTAAAGATCCTTAGAGAGGACTTTGGGATCCCCTGGTGCCCCTGAAAGACCCTGGGCTGCTGTTTTTAGAGCACTGTTGGAACTGTTTCAATTCTTTCAGTGCAGCAACCAGCTGCAGTCCTCAAACAGCTTCAGAAAGACTTGCTCAAGGTCACCCTCAAGATAATAACAGAAAAAGAACTGGGAATCCTTACTTCAGGTTCTACAGACACACATTCTTTTCCTAATGTTTCCTAATGCATGGAATATAACCCAAATACCTTAGAGACAGGAATAGAACCTAAGCAGTCTGAGCTCCCAAGCCCCCTGGTCTGTCCTTCCCCCCTCAGTCATCCCACCCCTGTTTCCTGAAATAGCAGTACCCCTCACTGGAGTCAGGCAGAATTCTTTGGCTATGCCAGCTCATGGTATGCAGTGAGTCAACAGCCCCCGCCCATTTCCCCCCAGCATGGGCTGCCACAATTTAATGAGTAGTTATTCATGGTGATCTGCACACAGCTTGGAACTGTGCCTTCACCCCATACTGAGGGTAGGGGGTGGGGGAGAGAGAGTAGTGCCAAAGCATAATTTATTACTGTAATCTTCAGGGTGCATCCCTCCCATGGCGTTATTGTCCCAAAATGAACGTATTAATCCCACCACAGCCTACATAGCAAACACTCAGCTGGAGGGGTTTGTGTGGGAGGGAGGCAGCACCAAGGACAACAGAAGGGTAAATGGCACCTCTTCTCCCTGGATGGGGGGTTGGGAAACCTAGGTGGGCCTGCCTTCCGGCATCAGCCTGGAATTAAACAATAATCAGGCTTCAGGGAGGAGAATGTGATAAGGTCTAGGCACCTGCAGGGGTGCAGATTTCTTAGAAAAAGTGGTTTGGGATCTGCTTCTTACTTGGCTTACTCTTGCAGGTAAAACAATTCTGGGGCAAGTCACTTTGAGCAGTAGGTCTGGAGTACAGATTTAGAAAATCATACACTTAGTATTCATCACTTACTTTGCTAGAGTAATGTGTTCTTCTTTCCCTCTTCTAGATTTATTCTCCCAAAGCCTTTGCACTCTCTTGGGAAGTCAAGTGGCCAAATGAAGGAGGAGTAAATGTTCAGCGCCTGTTTGATTATCAGGTACAGCAATTTTACTTAGATACCTGTTTTCTGCACTGGATCCTCCAAGTCAAATACTTTAGAGTTAAGAGAATTGCTCATTCCTTTCTTTTCTGAAAGAAAACCTCTTCTTCTGGTCCTTGTTGCTTTGCAGTTATAGAAATCAGTGATGGACACCAGAAACTAAGAATGCATGAAAAGAGGACCTCCAGACTTCCCCCTACCTACACTCCTATTAACTTACCTACTCCACTTCAGCACATTCATTGCCCACACTTTTTTTTAAACATCTTTATTGCAGTATAACTGTTCTACAATGGTGTGTTAGTTTCTGCTTTACAACAAAGTAAATCAGTTATACATATACATATGTTCCCATATCTCTTCCCTCTTGCGTCTCCCTCCCTCCCACCCTCCCTATCCCACCCCTCTAGGTGGTCACAAAGCACCGAGCTGATCTCCCTGTGCTATGCTCTCCCTGTGCTATGTGGTTGCTTCCCACTACATATCCTCCCTAGGTTTGGTAGTGTATATATGTCCATGCCACTCTCTCACTTCGTCCCAGCTTACCCTTCCCCCTCCACATATCCTCAAGTCCAGGCTTTAGTAGATCTGTGTTTTATTCCCATCCTATCCCTAGGCTCTTCATGACATTTTTTTTCTTAGATTCCATATATATGTGTTAGCATACAGTATTTGTTTTTCTCCTTCTGACTTACTTCACTCTGTATGCCAGACTCCAGGTCTATCCACCTCATTACAAATAACTCAGTTTCATTTCTTTTTATGCCTTAGTAATATTCCATTGTATATATGTGCCACATCTTCTTTATCCATTCATCTGTTGATGGACACTTAGGTTGCTTCCATGTCCTGGCTATTGTAAATAGAGCTGCAATGAACATTTTGGTACATGACTCTTTTTGAATTATGGTTTTCTCAGGGTATATGCCCAGTAGTGGGATTGCGGGGTCATGTGGTAGTTCTATTTGTAGTTTTTTAAGGAACCTCCATACGGTTCTCCATAGTGGCTGTATCAATTTGCATTCCCACCAGCAGCATTGCACCCACTTGTAAGGTGACTAGGCATCTTGCATAAGGAAGAATAGTGCTTACCCTGTCTAGTATTCTACCAAAATTTACCTTGTTGGTACATATCATCCTGCGTTGGTCTCTCCTCTCTCTCTATCCTCTTGCTCAGGATTAATTAAATCACAGTGCTTAGATCTCCTATAGAAAGTATTTGTAATATATTCCTTCAAAGTTGCATGTAAATTAAACCATTCTATCACTGGAGTCACATGTTAAAAGAGTCTTAGGGAAAGTTCTTTGGGGATAAGAAGGCAGCAGTTCTATGGCCCAGTGTTGGTTCTAATACTGTGTAAACTTAGATAAGGTTTGGGCCTCAGTTTCCTCATCTGTAAAATGAGAAGATTGGACCAGATGATCTTAAGGGTTCCTTGACAAATCTGAAATTATATCGCTAAAATGTTTTGCTATATTATTTGAGATTTTTTTGGTAAAAAAAAAAATCTGTATTTCTTCTAGATAGAAAGACTTTTGCAAAACTAAGCTTATTTTTTTCCATTATAACATAGACTCATGAAAGACAATTTGAAACTATAGAAAAACAGAAAGAAAACAGGGGGAAGCATTCATAGAACCACTACCTTGAAAAGACAAGGTAGTGACTTGTCTTGATGGACCTGATCCTACTTCCTCCTCTGCCTTTGCAGCCCTATATCTCCATCACTGTTATCAGTTAAGATTCTCCATGGACAGACATGAAAGACACATCAGGTTTGCATATTCGGACTCCAGCCACAATACTTAAGGGTGCCTGTCCCTATAGAGACTTGACATTCTAAGGTGTTACTGATCACAGCTGCAGCTTAGGAAGAAGACTCGTCTATATTCCCAGGTCACAGGATGACTAAGTCATCCACTTTTATCAGCCAGAGTCTCCTGCTCAAGCAGTTAAAGCCAACAACCTGGATTGGTGACTAAGAAAGGGATGAGCAAGTTCTAGAACCAAATTGTTCCTCTTACTTCAGAAGACAGATATTTCCAGAGGTGGAAGGCTTTCTAATATCAAGCTCTTCTGTTTTATATGTCCAACATAATCATCGTCATAATAAAATACCAATGAGAGAGAAAGAGAGAAACTTGGATCTCCTCTAAGTCCCTACCAGGTTCCCCAACAAATTGTTCACAGAAGACGTAACAGAATGATGTCACTCTGACCAAACTTCCATTGTGGAGGAGGTTGTAGATTCAGGCAGATATGCACAGGAAGGAGAATGTGATCCCCAAAGTGTGATATCCAATTCCTATTACCTAGGAGGACAGCAAGCAGAATAATAAAGGAGGGAGTACTGGTTCTAGTGAGGTTTCTAATTGATCTGTCCCTTGCTCCATCCCCTACCAGCTTGGGGACAGACACTATGGGGCAGATACCATGGAACTAGTTACCAGTCATCCATAACCCCCATTTCAGCAGAATGACTGCTAGGCCAAGGGATTCCTCCAGCTGGGCTTTTTACAGTTGAGAAGTGCAACAGGATCACAGAAGAACTTGCAAGTGTGCTTTAAGCCGCCAGCTACACCATAGGACAAGGGATTACAGGAAAGAGCTCTCATGGACTGAATGCATCTCCTATCCCCATTCTTCACCGAAACTAGCAAAAAGTTATTAAACTATAAGAAATAGACTGTGATTCACAGCAATCAAGTCCTGCCTGCAGCTGTGAATGCAGACAAGCTGGAGATGAGCCGCTGCAGCTCCTCTGCACACGAACACACACACTCACAGGGAAATGCTCTGCTGCAGTACTGAGTGACAGCAAAGAGCCAGGAAGGGAAAGTATAACCAGAGACCCTCCCCAGCAGCGTCACCAGGACCCTACACTTTTCCTCTAGGTCTGGAGACCCCCTTCCCAATTTTTGTTCTTCATTTGAAATGGGAATCTCTTAAAGGGATCCCAAATTCTCTCATTTCATGCAGTTTCACTGAAGCAAGACAATAAGCAGGTGGGGGAGGTGAAGCTTACATAAGATTCAGAGTGCACAGGGCTTTCCTGGGCTAGGGCTCCAGCCTGAAAGAGGAGACCCCTGGGGCTGGGCTGAGAGAAATAAAGAAGTTTGGAGTCTCCCTAGAGCTTCAGAGCTCTGGGCAACACTTCCACTTTTCTTCACAGTTTTTACAAGAGGAAGAAAACAGGCTGGGTCTGGCCTCTAGGGAAGCAGAGGTCCCTTTGGGGATCTGGTTCAGAGACAGCTGATCTCTGTGTAAGCCCAGGTGGCTGCTTCTGGATTTTATAAATACTCATCCCTGAAGCCAGGCTCAGCTCTGTATTAGGAGGGAGCTTCGACAGCTAAATTGCTAGTTAGGACCAGTTCACTCTGACAGCCTGGGAGGCGAGGCAGCCCTGCAGACACTGTCAGTTACTTCCCATCCAAGGATCCCACTCTCATCGTTCTAATGAGTTCCTGATTGAGGCTAGTCAAGTACAGCTGCTAAGTCAAGACTTGACTTTCCCCTCAAACACCAAATTATTTTTCTTGACACTGCTTTGTGACAGCTTTGTAACTCCACCAAATATCACCCTAAATCCCAGCCCCTGTAGTGTATCCTACAGAGAGGCTGTGCACGTCCCCTAAAAAGCACAGGCTAACCACACATCTTCATGTTGGCATAGACTTCAGATCACAAACCTCCAGGGGATGGCTTGAATTGCAACTTTCAGATTTAGAAACACTAGGGGGGCATTGAACTCTAGACCTCAGTGAAAAGAGGGCAAAGAAAACCTCTCTTCTCATATTAGGGCTGAAAGAAGCAAAAGGAAAGAAGATTGAATCTTTTTTTCCTTTTCTTACTTTCTGAAAGGCTGCTGTGGTCACAGTCACAACTATCTGAGGGACAGGAAACCACTTTAGTTCATCTGCAGCCCCCAGAGTAGCTGAATTTTCCAGGATAAACTTAGTGGACATGGCAACCAAAACATAGTAGTTGGCGCTAATTGGCTCCCTGGGCCAGGGCTTTTGGTAGGAGCCAGCAGAGTTCCTACCAAAGATGAAGATCTAAACTGAGACCTCGGCTACAGGGTCCTACCCCTTCACTAACCTTGTATCCTTGACACTTCTCATGCTAGTTTTCTGAAATACTCTAAAATAAAAATTTTTTTAATTTTAAAAGAGAGAGGGAGATAATAACAATATCTAACATACAATGAGTGCCTACTCTCTGCCAGGTACTGTTCTCAGTACTTGGCATATATTATCTCATTTAATCGTTAGAATGACCAGTATTACCCCCATTTTGCAGATAAAACACTGAAGCAGAGAAAGGTTTAGTAAACTTGCCTAAGGCCACATAGCTAGTAAGCAGCAGAGCTGGGATCTGGCATATAGCGGAGACGTTGGATTTAACACAAGACCCTGGGTACTAGGAAAGGGGTTGCAGAGAGCAAGCCTGTGATGTCACTGCCCATACTGACTTCACTTACAAAGGAAGATCCTTGTCTCTGGATGCCTACAAATACAGTCAAACAATGGGAGAGGTCTTTCCCAGTCTCTGCTTTGACCCCCACGGATGGACAGTGTTCTTTGAATAGACGAAATCACAGTTAATGGACTGGGTCTGGCTCGGATGACCACGGACCCTGTGGAGACTCAGGGTGTAACAAGCACTGCAGAAGGAGGTCTATTCTTGAAGGGGACATCTCCCCAGGAGCCAGACAGGCCCCAACTACAAGGCTTCTGAATATCAAAATGGTCCCTCCAACGGTTGGTTCTTGATTGAATGAGTGGAGGGTACGATACCACCTTCCTAAAAGGGGCGAAGAGGCCACCCCAGGGGGCAAGGGCTGGAGTTCTCTGTTGAATGCTACATAAGGAGTGTAAAAGCAATACAGCCCTTATGAGAGGGAAGACAGAAGCTAATGTTTTTCTCAGAAGTCTGGGGAGTGAAGGGAAGCCCTAGTAAACTCGGAGCAGTAAGACCTATGCAGAGGGCAGTATCCTGAGGATAAAACTTACGACCTGAGATCTCAGCCCTCCATTCTACAATCGATTCCAGTCCCCCTAAATCTCCACCGACAGTCAGGGAACTTAAAGCTTCCCCTCTTCCAATCGCTCCCCAGCACTCCAAGGTGGGAGCTTTCCCAGAGAGGCAGGGGGCATCACGGGAGGATTCCCAGAGGCTCTGGGCTGCAGCACCCTCCCTCGCAGCCCTGGGACCCCGAGCCGCGGCCTCCCCGCGCCGCAGCCCTAGTCCGCAGCGGCAGGGCCGGGCAGCGCCTCTCACCTCGCTCATCGCGGCGGCCAGACGGGGCGCGCGGGGCGCGACACGTGCAGGGGAGACAAGGGGCACTCAGGCTGCACGGGCGACGGCCGCGAGTTGCCGGGCTCTGAGGCAGGGGCCCCGCTGACGAGGCGAGGAGAGTTAGTGCGGAGAGCCGCTGCTCCAGTGCCCGTACCCCAGCTCCGGGCGCTCAGCTCCCTGCCGTGAGTCCCCTTCAGACCCTGTCCTGTCAGAGCCGCTCCGCTAGCCTCCGCCGGCCCCACCTTTTATAGTCAGCTCCTTACCAGCCTCCAGCCCGACCAATAGGAGCTCTTCCTGCCGCAGAGTGACAGCCCCTGGCATCCAATGGTGGCAGGTTCAGAGGTCTGCTGCATTTCCAAACTAGGGTAAGACAGAGAGCGGGAAGGAGGGGGAGACCGTCGGGGGATGAGAAGATGGAAATGAAGCAGGGGGAGCAAAGAAGGAAGGAGAGGAAGGAGTAGTACACGAAGGAAGGAGAGAGAGAGGGAGGGAAGGAGTGTGTGAGTTTGAGAAAGTGAAGAAAGAAGAGCTGGAAGGAGATCAAGAGGGTGCATGTAAAGCAGGAAACTGAATGAAAGGGTAAAAGCCAAGAGATGTTACAGATTAAGATTTAGTAATAGGATGGCAGTCTGAATAAGAGAAGGGCAGAAAGGAAGAAGGGAAGGAGAGGGAGAGATAGAGACAGAGAGGGACAGAGAGAGCAAAAGAGGGACAGAGAGATGCAAGGGGACGGTATTCTGTGGCAAAGAACAGGGAAATTTTGAAGTGCCTGTTTGATTTGGAAGATCACAGATCTAAGGAGTTGAAAGACATTTTAAGATTCATCAATTCTACCTCCCACATAATGTGAAAAACCCTTCTCCAACAAAATGATGGTCCCCTAGCGTCTACTTGAATAGGTAATGAGCTCCCCCCAAAAGTTAATTTACGACTGTTTACTCATTCAGTCTCAGTCTGACAATGTGCCCTCCACTGTGCTCCACTGTGGTGGTGAAGTTATTTTAAAAATGAGAGGGCTTCCCTGGTGGCGCAGTGGTTGCGAATCCGCCTGCCGACGCAGGGGACGTGAGTTCGTGCCCTGGTCTGGGAAGATCCCACATGCCGCGGAGAGGCTGGGCCCGTGAGCCATGGCCACTGAGTCTGTGCGTCCAGAGCCAGAGCCTGTGATCCGCAACGCGAGAGGCCACAACAGTGAGAGGCACGCGTACCACAAAAAAAAAAAAAAAAAAAGGGAGACACCCACACACGTTATGACCTTGCACCTATTGTTGCCATTAAAATAGATTTCAATATGCAAGTCCTATCTCCTAGAGTCTAGGTTTTTTCTTCCTGCAATTCAGGTAGGAACCTATTTGGTGGTATATGTTTGAGTACCAAAACTAGCAAGTGGATTCTGCCCAGATGTAGGGAGCAGATGTGAAAGATGAAGCCCACAGTCCAATCTATATGATTATTTTTCAATAAGATGGAACTTTACTAAATAATCACTATGTTGTATAAGTTTTAAGAAAAAAATATGATTAGAGCAAGATGAAAAAAAATAGAACACCTAGGTAGAAGTCAGGAACTTTCTGATAACTTCAACTGCTATTCCTAAATATCTAGCTTTCATTTCTACTTTAAAGAAATCCTTTAAATGCTCTTGCCTGTGATACTTCTAGGCATTGTAAAACCTTTTAGCCTACTTAAAGCTTCAGTCAGGCAAAGCCAAACACTTTCAGCTTTAGCTGTTACACTCTTTTGATAGTTTCTTTCACGGCCTGTAATAACTGAGTCATTAATAGCTGAGCTTGTCTCAGCCAGCAACCACTGATCCCTTCTCAACAACCAGATTCAGATAAGACCTCAAATACCCTTTCTCTAGCTAGACCCTCTGTGTGTTTACATTTTCTCTGCCACTTTGGAAACAGAGAAGATGGAAAAGATCACATCTTTTCCCCCATTTACCTGGGATCTTCTGACTCTCACTTTCCATTGGGAATCTGGTTGCCTAAGTTACTAAATTCTAAGTAGGCTAGCTAGCTCCTACTTACTGTATGCAGCCTACTCTCTGGCTTCCCCCACCTGTCTAAGGAACAGCTAATTAGCCTTGAAAAGATTGTCTTTAGTGAATCAGACCTCTCCAAAGTTCTTGAACAGTGATGCAAAGATTATAGAGAGAATTCAAGATCCTAGATCAGAGGTTAGCAAGCTTTTTCTGTAACAGCCAGAGAGTAAATATTTTAGGCTTTGTAGGCCCTATAGTTAAACTACTTGATCCTCCCATTATAGCTTGAAAGCAGTCAGAGACAATATCTAAACAAAATAGGTGTGGCTATATTCTAATAAAACTTTATTTGTGGACACTAACATGTGAATTTCATATAATTTTCATGTACTGTGAAATATTCTTTTTCTTCTTTTACATTTTTAATGTAAAAACCATTCTTAGTTCACAGACTGTGCAAAGACAGGCAGCAGGCCAGATTTGGCTTACAGGCCATAAACTGCTGATCCCTGCCATAGGTGATTAAATGCCCAAGTATGCTACAACAGTAAGTTGTATAACAATAAATAGTATAGGTCTAAGAAGAAAGACATTGTCTAGGACTGAAAGAGTCAAAAGCTTCCTGGAGAAAATGGGATTTGGGTTGGATAAAGGAAGGGTAAAATTTAGACAAATGCTAGAAGGAAGGGGGGAAGGAGGAAAGGGTGTCGATCTGACATCTGGGTGTTAACAAGAAAAAAATGGTGAAAGAAGACTGAGGTTTATGATAGGGAAGTGGCAGGGGATGTGTGAGGGCCTTGAATGTCAGAATAAGGAATTTAAACCTTACCCTTGTACAAATGGCATTTTTAGATTATTCGTGCAAGGAAAACATAGGACTGATTTGACAAGACAAAGACCAAGAGCAGGGAGAAAAAGATGGGGATGTCATAATTGTACAAAGTGCAACAGTCTGGGTGACTATAGTGACAGTAACAGAAGAAAAGGGACAACATCAAGAAACATAAGGCATAAGGAATCAATAAAGATTTAGGAGAGGATTCAAAGTGACTCTTGGGGGCTTCCCTGGTGGCGCAGTGGTTGAGAATCCGCCTGCCGATGCAGGGGTCACGGGTTCGTGCCCTGGTCCGGGAAGATCCCACATGCCGCGGAGCAACTAAGCCCGTGAGCCATGGCCGCTAGGCCTGCGCGTCCGGAGCCTGTGCTCCGCAACGGGAGAGGCCACAGCAGTGAGAGGCCCACATACCGCAAAAAAAAAAAAAAAAAAAAAAACAAAAAAAAAAAAAACAAAGTGACTCTTGGAATCGGGACCAGAAAATTGGGAGTTATTCAATTATTCACTGGCTATTAAACACACATTATGGCCAGGACTTATGCTAGGTATTGGGAAAAGAAGACCCACATGACATAGAACCTACAGTCTAGAAGGGGAGAGATGGTCATGTGAACACGAAGGTGCAATATTATTATGGGTGCTGTGGTGGAAGTCTGGGCAAGTGCAGTGAAAGTCCAGAAAAAAGAATAGAATGAGAATAATAATCTGAACAGGCATCATAAGGAGCTACTAAGAATAGCCAGATCCCATGCATGGAACTGGAGTTAATTTGTGAAGACATTCACATACTAGAATGAGGATAAATGAAATCAGGTATGTAAAGGCACTCTGTAAACTGTGATGCTAAAATGTGAGCTATTTTTACATTTTACCAGAGCCTTGTGACTAGATGAACTATTAGGGAAGAACATAGAAAAATAAAGGTGAGGAGGTTGAAATTGAGCCTTAGAGAAAAACCCATAGTTTTCCATAACCAATAGCCTTAGGAAAAATGAGAATCCAATAGAGAAGAAAGAAAAAAGAGCTATTAGAAGTACAGGTTGAGAATCAGGAACGCATAACATCATAGAGGCTAGGGAGAAAAGACATTTCAAAGAAGATAATGTGGTTGTCAGGGAGTCAAAGCAATAGGGAGGTTGATTGGGAGAAACATAAGAGAAAGCCCATTGAATTCAACAGGTCACCGGAGATCTTTGGTGAATTTAAAGATCAAAACCAGATTACAAGGTACAAAGGAAAGGAGGTAGCCTGAACCCTTCCTATTCAAAGAAGTGTTTGTGCTCAAACTTGGGAGGCCAAATAGGATAAAGCAGGCCCAGACTGGAAATTTGGCTCAGTGGACACCTGAGTGAGGTTGACGACATGTCAACTGCAAACATGGCAGGTAAGAACAGCAGGGAGCAATTGTTCAGAAGTCAGAAAGGAATCAGGAATCAGACTAAAAGACTAATGAGTATCCTGTCAGAAACTCAGAACAGCAAAAGATAATCAGCTGTGAAAGACAGAAGCTAAGAGGGAAACAGGAAATGTACCCAGATGACATGGAATGTACCTTACTAAAAAATGCCTGGAAAAATAGATACCCATTAAGTATTTGTTTAATGAATGAATGCATTCACAAATAATAACATGATGCCACATAGAATGAGCATGAGTTTGGAATCAGACCTTAATTCATATCCCAGCCCATTTGTTCACTCTGTAAACATTTATTATCTGTGCTTGGAGTATTCAAGACCCTAAGGATCCAAAAATAAAAGATGCAGCTCTTGACTTCGACTCACAGTTGATTGACAGTCAGAAAGTGACAGTTGCTCTGCAATGTGATAAGTGCTGTGACAAATGTGTGAGCAGATGTGTAGCTCTAACCCACAGGCTCCCAGAGGTGATCTGCTGTACTCAGGTCCGAAGGGCCAAAAGGATCAAGAGGACCTGGTTGGGGGGGATGTGTGGTGGCTTGGAAGTGGGGTGTATGTGGCAGTTCCAGTCAGGCCGAATAATAAGGGCAGATGCTCAGAGGTGTGTGAGCATAGCTTGTTCAGGGAACTCTAAGTGCTTAAGCACAAAGTATGATGTGTTAGGTCAGGGGAGGGAAGTGGGATAGATGAAGGCAGAGTGATAATAGGGGCCAGATCACAAAGCACTTTGTGTGGCATGCCAAAGAGATTGGATTTTATCCCAAAGGTGATGAGAAGCAAATGAAGAATTTTAAGCAGGGGAGAGACATGATCAAATTTGCATTTTAGAAATAGCAACAGCATGGAGGATGGGTTGGAAATAGATGAAGCTGGTCTTAGGGAGAATAATTTAATTTAATAATTTAATTCCACTACTTGCAGTGATAAGTGGAAAATGATGAGGGCCTGAACTCAGCTAAGAGGTAGTGGGCATGTAGAGGCCAGGAGACAGGAATGACAGGGCATGGCATCTGATCTTTATTAGGGAGGGAGAGAAAAGGGGCTAGGTGACTCCCCGACTTCTGGTTTGACATCAAGGAGAGGGTAGCAGTGGAAAAGAAGGAAAGGAAGAGGGTAAGAGAATGAATATGTATTGACTTCTTTCCATGTTCCAAGCACTGTGTAAGGAAGTTTACATATATCACTTTATTTAATCTTCACAACAAATCCAGCTAGTGGGTATCATTAAACCCTTTTTTCCAGATAAGAAAACCAAAGTTCAGAGAGTTTAACCTACTAGGCTACAACCAACACAGTTGTTTTTCAGAGCCTGGCCTAGGACAGGTTTGTTGGAAGAGGGTAAGGACATCAGTTAACCCTGAAAGCCTGTTCATCATGAATGCCAGGGGCATCCTGCAGCACATCCCCCAGTCTCAGTCTGCTCAGTGGGAGAGACCATGAAGCCTGGGGAGCATTTCTGTACATAAGAAGAGCAAGGTCAGAGAGGTGTGTTCCTAAGACAACCCCATCTCAAAGAACTGCAAGGTGGACTTCTCCAAGAACAAGAAGGCTCAGGGCCAGGGAATTCCCTGGCAGTCCAGAGTTTAGGTCTCTGCACTTTCACTGCCGAGGGCACAGGTTCAATCCCTGGTCAGGAAACAACAACAAAAAAAAGAAGGCTCAGGGCAATCCCTGGGCCCCAGGTGAAGGGGCAGTCCTGGGCCAGAGCATCTCTCCTCTAGCCTGAACTTCTCCCTAAATCAGTACTGAGCTAGGAAAAGGAAGTCAGCCTCCCTTCCCCAGTCTGGGAATGGCCCAGCCTGATAATATCTGACTCCCTTGGAGCTGGGTCTCAGTGACTTCAAATAATTAGGAAAGGAATCAAAAAAAAAAAAAAAAAGTAATGAGCTGGAGTCAAAATTTGAACTTAAGTCTGTATAACTCCAAGCCACATGCTCTTTCTATTGGCTTGGCCAAAAAGTTCATTTGAGTTTTTCCATAACATCTTAGAAGAAAACCCAAACAAACTTTTTAGCCAACCCAATACTTCCTCATGTTGGGATAGTCACCAAGTTAGGTTGTGTAGGAGAAATTAGTTTGTGGGGAGGTGACAATGATTTCCATTTTGTTTGTATTTTTTCCAGTTTTATTGAGGTACGATTGACATGTAACATTGCATAAGTTTAAGGTGTACGTCATAATGACTTAATATGTATATATTGTCAAATGATTCACCTCACAGCTACAATTTTTTTCCTTGTAATGAGAACTTTTAAGATCTGCTCTCTTAGCAACCTTTAAATATACAATATACTATTGTTAACTATAGTCATCATGTTGTGTACTACAACCTCAGAATTTATTTACATTATAACTAGGAGTTTGTGCTTTTCGACCAGCTTCACCTCTCCCCCCACCTCTGCCAACCACCAATCTGATTTAATCTGATCTTTATTTCTATGAGTTTGGGTTTTTTTTTTTTCTTGGCCGCCCTGCGTGGTATGCGGGATCTTAGTTCTCCCAGGGTTCAAACCGGTGCCCCCTGCAGTGGAAGCGCGGAGTCTTAACCACTGGACCACCAGGGAAGTCAACGAGTTTGGTTTTTTTTTTAGATTGCACGTATAAGTGAGATTATACAGTATTTGTCTTTCTCTTATTCCCTTAGCATAATTCCCTCAAGGTCCATCCATGTTGTCACAAATGGTAGCGTCTCCTTCTTTTTTATGGCTGAATTAAATATATATCATATATTAAATAGATATTATATATTATTTATGTATATATATATATAAAATCTTCTTTATCCATTTATCTATTGATGGTCACTTAGGTTGTTTCCATGTCTTGGCTATTATAAATAATGCTGCAAAGACCATGGAGATACAGCTATACCTTTGGGACAGTGATTTTGTTTCCTTCAGATAGGTACCCAGAAGTGGAATTACTCAATCATATGGTCGTTCTATTTTTAATTTTTTGAGGAACTTCCATACTCTTTTCCACAGTGACTGTACCAATTTACATTCCCACCAACAGTGCACACAGTTTCCCTTTTCTCCACATCCTCACCAACAATTGTTATTTCTTTTCTTTTTTCGTGTGTGTGTGTGTGTGTGTGTGTGTGTGTGTTTATTGAGGTATAGTTGATGAACAGTATTACATAAGTTTCAGATGTACAACATAGTGATTCACAATTTTTATATTTCCTGTCTTTGATGATTGTCATTCTAACAGTTGTGAAGTGATATCTCATTGTTGTTTTGATTTGCATTTCCATAAATATTAGTGATGTTGAGCACATTTTAATGTACCTGTTGGCTATCTGAATATCTCCTTTGGAAAAATGTCTATTCAGGTCCTTTGCCCATTTTAAAATTGGATTATTTGGGGTTTTTGCTATTGAGTTGTATGAGTTCCTTATTTATTTTGGATATTAACCCCTTAACAGAAGTGGGGATTGCAAATATTTTCTCCCATTCTGTAAGTGGCCTTTTCATTTTGTTGATCATTTCTTTTGCTATGCAGAAGCTTTTTAGTTTGATGCAGTACCACTTCTTTTTTTTATTATGTTGCTTGTGCTTTAGGGATCATAAAGCTTCACTGTAGATATACTGAATTTGAGATGCCTATGTGACATCCAGGTGAAGTCATCTAATAAACTATTGGGTATAGTAATGCTTGTACAAGTTATTTAAACTCTCTGGCCTCAGTTTTCTCATCTGTAAAGTGGTGATATTACTTATGTTTTAGGGTTAACACTGGTAAGGATTCTTACACAGTACGCTGCTCATAATAAGAACAAATTAATGAAGCAATTAATACCTATAATATGATACATGATCTTTACCACACAATTTAGAGTTTGATTATATATTTCCTTGTAAGATCTAGGAGTTCCATTTACTTATGCAATCTCCATAATCAGACAGTAAATTCCTTGATAATAGGAACCCTCTCTTTTATCCCTTTCCATAGTGCCTCACCACAGAGTGGGTACTTAATAACTTATTGCTAGAGTAAATCTGCAACTGTGGAAAAGGATAGGGACCCAAGTAGGGAGGGCCCTATACTCCTCCTGTAGTCTCTCACCCAGTTGGTGGTACCACCATCCACTCAATCACCCATGCTAGGAACCTGGAGTCATCTTTAATTCTTCCTCTTTCTCAACCTAGACATTCTAGTAATCACCAAGTTCCAATTATTTCACCTCCCATGTATTTTTCAAAACCCTCTCCTCCACTATATCCTACCACTCTCCTAGATCAGGCTTAATCCCTCACCTACTTTATGGCACGAGTTTCTAACTGGTTTCTTTGCCTCCAGTCCTGCCCCCTCAAATCTATCCTCCAAACAGCCAGTAGTTGGATATCTAGAATAGATCTGACCATGTCATTTCCCATCTTACCCTTTAAAAACTTCCTGATGGACTTAAGCTGCTTTCTCTGGCACACGAGGTCTCCCGTGAACCAGCCCTGCCTACATCTCAGCCTCATACCCCATCTCTCTAGACTTTTCTCTTCCCACTCCAGCCTGAAATGTTATGCTCCAGCAAGAAAGACCTGTTCGTGGTTCTACCATATTAACTTTTTTGTATCTGGCTTCTTGAACTTCACAGGTTGTACCCTCTACCCGAACTACCTTTTATTTGTATATGGCTAACTCCTCATTAGCCTTTAAAAATCACCTCAGCCGTCACTCCTCCAGGAAGACTTTCCTGCCTCCTCCTCAACACCTCTTTGCCAAAGCAGGATTAGGTGCCCGTCTTCTGTAGTCTCAGAATGCTCTGTGCATAGCGTCATCAGTGATAGGATTATATTTCTTTTCTTTCTTTTTTTCAGCCGTGCCGCCCGCATGCTGAATCTTCGTTCACCAACCAGGGATCGAACCTGCACCCCCTGCAGCGGAAGTGCTGAGTCTTAACCACTGGACCACCAGGGCAGTTACTGATTATATTTCTTTATATCTATTTAAAGGTCTGTCTCTCCACTAGCACCTTTAAACTCCATGAGGGCAAGAGAGCATCTTATTCATCTTTTTTATCCTTAGTGTCTAATACATAGTAGGTTCTCAGTCAGTATTTTTTGATTGAATGAGTTAGTATGAATTCTCACAGAGTCTCACTAAAGCAAAGATACCAACAGATGCATATGCATAAATATGCTCACTGACTCCCAAGGACCAGATCCAAGCACCTGTGTTCTCTGGAGCTCAGCTTACTTCAAAATGCAGTAAGTTATACATAGTTGGATGTTGCATCTATTTGAGATGAAGGGGACCTAAACAAGGATCTTATTAACCCAATCTCTTCTCTCTGTCTCTGTCTCTCTAAGTGTATTTTTATGGCTCTAGCCTCCACTTGGGCTTTTAACTCACTGTTAGAGCATCATTAATTATAATTTAACCCTTAACTGAAGAAGCAGATGATATGCAAAAAAAAAAAAAAGAAAAAATGTTGTATTCTAGTGGGAGAAGACTATATTAGTGCAGAAACAACAAACACCCAGGGAAATGTACAGTGAAAAAGACCTTTCAAAGTGAAAGACTAAGATTTGGACCTTATTCCAGTGTGTGTGGGATAGGATTTATCCAACATAGATGTATCCAACATGTTACCCATCACCAAAACATCCAAATAACTTTTGAAATTACTTTTTCTGTTCATAAAGGTTGGGAAAGAGAGTGCATGTGTATACACACATACCCACTTTTCTTTTAGAAATTCCCACCTTTTAATTTTTTTAATTTTTATTTTATGTTGCACTATAGTTGATTTACAATGTTGTGTTGATTTCAGGTGTACAGCAAAGTGATACAGTTATACATATACATATATCAATTCTTCTTCAAATTCTTTTCCCATTTAGCTGATTACAGAATACTGAGCAGAGTTCCCTGTGCTATATAGTAGGTCCTTGTTGGTTATTTATTTTAAATATAGTAGAGTGTACCTGTCAATCCCAAACTCCCAATTTATCCTTCCCTCCCATCTTTCCCCTTTGGTAACTGTAAGTTTGTTTTCTATGTCTGTGAGTCTGTTTCTGTTTTGTAAATAAGTTCATTTGCATCATTTTTTTTGGATTCCATATGGAAGCAATATCATATTTGTCTTTCTCTGTCTGACTTACTTCACTCAGTATGATAATCTCCAGGTCCATCCATGTTACTGCAAATGGCATTATTTCATTCTTTTTAATGGCTGAGTAATATTCCATTGTATATATGTACCACATCTTTATCCATTCATCTGTCAATGGACATTTAGGTTGCTTCCACGCCTTGGCTATTGTAAACAGCGCTGCAATAAATATTGGGGTGCATGTATCATTCCAAACTATGGTTTTCTCCAGATATATGCCCAGGAGTTGGGTTGCTGGATCATACCGTAGCTCTAGTTTTACTTTTTTAAAGGAACCTCCATACTGTTCTCCATAGTGGCTGCACAAATTTACATTCCCACCAACAGTGTAGTAGGGTTCCCTTTTCTCCACACCCTCTCCATCATCTATTGTTTGTAGACTTTATGATGATGGCCATTCTGACTGGTGTGAGGTGATATCTCATGGCAGTTTTGATTTGCATTTCTCTATTAATTAGCAATGTTGAGCATATTTTCAAATGCTTCTTGGCCATCTGGACACATACACACTTTTTACACTTGCAAAAATATTCTTCAGTGTCTATAGAGCACTAGACAACCCCAGTGAAGGCTCCTACTTCTGATTCTAAACTTATTAATTAGATGTCCTTCATCTTGGCTCCATACAAACCAGGTACATAATTTGCAGAGCCCACTGAAAAATGAAAATGCAGAGCTCCTTGTTCAAACATGATTAAGAATTTCAAGACAGGACCTCCCTGATGGCACAGTAGTTAAGAATACACCCGCCAATGCAGGGGACACGGGTTCAAGTCCTGGTCCGGGAAGATCCCACATGCTGCAGAGAAACTAAGCCCGTGTGACACAACTACTGAGCCCGATTACCACAACTACTGAAGCCCGCGCGCGTAGAGCCCACGCTCCTCAACGAGAGAAGCCACTGCAGTGAAAAGCCCGCACACCATGGCTAGAGAAAGCAGCAACGTAGACCCAACGCAGTCAAAAATAGATAAATAAATTTATTAAAAAAAAAAAAAAAAAAGAATTTCAAGACAGCGGCAACATCAGAGCATTAAACCAAGCCCAAGATCCCTCTGAGCACAGAGCCTGTGTGACTGCACAGGGCACACTCCCATGATGCCAGCTCTGGTGCAAGAGCCCCCAGATCAATCCCATATATCTAATGTTTTAGAGGCCATTCTGATTTAATTCTCAGCCCCCCCTTGTTGGGAAGTGGGACCTCTTCTAGCTCTTTACATAAGCCCTAATTAGACCCCAGTCCCTTTTGAAAAACTTTCCTTTTGGGAGCTTTGTACAATTGTTATGCCTATTCTTTTACTGTTGACATACTGCATGTGAAAAAGCTTGCTCTCTCCCTCTCTCCTCAGCAATAGGGAAAATCTACATGGATCTGATAAGGAGCAGTTTCTAGCCTTGTTTTCCAGATACTGAGGGCCGTAATCCTTAACTCTAAACACTAGCAGCTCTTGAGCTCAAGGGGAAAGCAGGGTCAGAGTGGGAAGAGAAGCAGGTAGGAAAACTTTCGGGGTCCAGAGACTAAAAGCAATAAAGTACAGATAATGCAGGGGGTCAGGCCGAGGGCAGGTTTGGGAAGAGGCTCTGCAGAAGGGGAAGAAGGTCAAGGGTGGTCCAGAGCTGACTGATAACCCCTCTGACTTTCAAGGGCCTGTGACAGCCACTGCAACACCTGAAGCCATGGCCAGTGAGGAAGATGAGCCGAGGAATTGTGTGGTGCGCAGGAACTGAGCCACAGGCAATCACTTCCATGCCCTGACTTTTGAGGACTGCAAGGGTTTCTTCAGGTGAGTACCTCCTCTCCAACAGAAACGCCCTCCCAAACTGCCTGCCAGGCAGCCTTTAAGCCCTGGAACATGCCCAAGCTTGTCCAGTTACATCACTCCTGCATCCTGAAGCCTAACTACCCTGTGGCTAGCATGCTACAAATTGCCACCCTCAACACTTGTATAAACATGAGGCAAAATAACAGAGGGAAGGCTGAGTGCTTGTCCTATGGACACAACCCCTTAGTCAAGGGTACTCACTACCTGCAAAGCACCAAACTAGTACAGCATCAACTAGGCTTTCCTGACTGATTCTGTGCCCCCATGGAAATGTTTGAGATGTATTGTATCCTCTCTACCCCTAGGGACCTCTGCGCCCAGCTCAGAGTAGCCCATGTCACCACAGATTTTTTTTTTTTTTTTTGGCCCCTTGCCTTGCAGGATCTTAGTTCCCCAACCAGGGATTTGACCTCCAGGCCCTCAGCAGTGAAAGCACATAGTCCTAACGGAAACCGTGCACCTCAGATTGGGACTCGAACCCAGCCTAGACCCAGATTGGGACTTGAACCCTCTCGGCCAGGACTCGAACCCGGCCAAAATCTACGGTCTTCCAACTGAGATCACATACCTGGTTTCAGAACTTAATGAAGCTCAGGTTCTTGATGTCTCATCGCAGAAAGAATTCAGTAAGAGACAAAGCGATAGGTAGGAAGTGGATTTATTTAGAGAGAAGCACACTCCACAGACAGAGTGTGGGCCATCTCAGAAGGTGAGAAATGCACCAGGGTATGGGATTGTCAGTTTTTATAGGAGTGGGTAATTTCATAGGCTAATAAGTGGGAGGAGTATTCCAGCTATTTCGGGAAGGGGTAAGGATTTCCAGGAACTGGGCCACCACCCACTTTTTGATCCTTATGGTCAGCCGTGGAACTGTTATGGCACCTGTGGGTGTGTCATTTAGCTTGCTGATATGTTACAGTGAGCGTATACTGAGGCTCAAGGTCTAGTGGAACTCGGCTTGTCTGCCTTCTTGGACCCATTTGGTTCTAATCAGTTTATGTCATGTCCTTGGGCTATGTCATTCTTTCAAAGGTTGTGCCCTGCCCCCTTCCCTCCTGTTTCATAACCACTGGACTGCCAGGGAATTACCACCAGGGTTTCTTTTTGACCATTTCATTTCAGCCCCTCACATACCTACCTGCTCGTTGCCGTCCCCAACCCTCACAATGACTCTGTCCTCTCAGGCGAATAGTCAGCAAAAGCACCAGTCTCACGTGCCACTTTGCTGGAAGCTGGAAGGTCAACAAGGCCCAGCCTGCAGGTTGCAGAAGTGCCTAGATGCTGGCATGAAGAAGGACAGTGAGTTGGCCCTCTACCATCCCGAGAATCCACTATGTCCCTCCACTGACTATGCTTTGCCCTTGTTCCCACAGCGTATTCTCCACAGGGCAGGCAGAGTAAGCTTTTTTTTTTTTTTTTTTGTGGTACGCGGGCCTCTCACTGCTGTGGCCTCTCCCGTTGCGGAGCACAGGCTCCGGACGCACAGGCTCAGCGGCCATGGCTCATGGGCCCAGCCGCTCCTTGGCATGTGGGATCCTCCCGGACCGGGGCACGAACCCGTGTCCCCCGCATCGGCAGGCGGACTCTCAACCACTGCGCCACCAGGGAAGCCCCAGAGTAAGCTTTTTGAAACAAGTCAGACAATGTCACTATTCTGCTCAAAACCTCCAAGGGCTCCTCCTCTCTCTTATGGTCCATGATCTCATGGTCCAGCTCCTCCATACCACCTCTCAGATTTTACTTCCTACTCTTCCCCTTGCTCAACCCATCCCAGCCACACTGACGTCAAGGCCATTCTCAAACACACCAAGCACACTCTTCTCAAGACTGTTGTAACATATACTTGCACTGGCCATTGCCTCTACCTGGAATGCTCTTCCCCTAGATATTTATATGGCTTGCTTTTACTCTTCCGTCTCTCAAATATAGTGCCTGTCACTTAGTAGGTACTTGATAATTGTTGAATTATTTAATGTTTTTTCTCTGTGCCAGGTAATAAGGCTCTGCCCCCAAAAGATAATGTAACTCGTAATCAACTTAAAGTAACAGAAATCAACATGTCCAAGCTCACTCAGCTGAAAAGTTGTAGAGTCAGTATTCACCAGACCCTTGCTTTCTCCATGACATCACACTGCTTTTCAATACGGAGCAGTGGAAAGGAAACTGTAGAAGTAAAAAATCTTGAATTCAGGGGCTTCCCTGGTGTCGCAGTGGTTAAGAATCCACCTGCCGATGCAGGGGACACGGGTTCGTGCCCCGGTCCGGGAAGATCCCACATGCCGCAGAGCGGCTGGGCCCGTGAGCCATGGCCACTGAGCCTGTGGGTCCGGAGCCTGTGCTCCTCAACGGGAGAGGCCACAGCAGTGAGAGGCCCGTGTACAGCGCAAAAAATAAAAATAAAATAAAAAATTTTAAAAAATCTTGAATTCAGTCTACATCACATAAGTATTTTGTGACTTTGGACCTGTCACTGGAATGTCAGTCTGTTTCTGAAAAATATGGACAATAACACCTGCCCTCTCCACCCACAGGATTGTTTCATTCAGTGAGACTTAACCTCAGAAGCTTTGAAATTATAAAGCTATGCAAACATAAGGTGATGTTTTTGATATCACGAGCCCTCCCTCTTCAGTGCTCCCCCAGAAGCCAAACATCTCCTTATACTGTTCCCACTTTATCGTCCATCCTTTTTTCCCTTCCCACAGTGCATTGTTTTCTGCTGCAGTGACTCACAGGTCTGGGAAAGTGTACAGGAATCCCCTACCACCTGGAGCCCCTGAGACTTCAGCCAAGCCCAAGGAGGCCTCAAGAACTCTCCTCCCTCCCCGCATCCTTCATTACGCAGAGTGTCCGAGGGCCCCAGACCAGGGGCTGACAGAGAAAGGTGCTCTCTGCTAGTATCAATAGTTTTGTCACATCCCTTCCCCAGGCACAATGGTCCCATCGGCAGAAGCCCGGGCATTGCAGGGAGCAAGACAGGCCCAGCGACGGGCACAGCAAGCAAGCATCGATGCAGCTGAGTAGCAGAGCTAGTCCAGACACTGCTGGGGCCCAGACTCGCCACGTGGGCGCCACGTTTGACCAGTTTGTGCAGTTCAGGGTGAGCATTTACAGGATTCAAGCTGAAATATGACCAAAAGGGTGCCCAAGGAGGCTGGCCTGAGGGAGGGGGCTGGGTGCCACGCACCAATAGAGGACAGGACTTCTCCAGAACCCCAGCCAAGGCAGACTCCTTAGCCCGGAACCCTTCCAAGATAAAGCTGGAGAGGCCTAAAAGAGATCCCTAGGACCAGGGCCTCTCACCCAGGCTCTGATCTCTGCAGCCTCCAGCTCCTCTGTTCATCCATCACCAGGTCTTGAATTCCCAGCTTTTCAAAGTATCTCAATCAGACCTGGGAGTTCCTCTCCCTCTCTGAAGTTCAGGCTAGAGTCTAAAGAGCAGGTTTCCTGCTCTGGCCCATGGAGGACCAGATCTCCCTTCTCAAGGAAGCAGCTGTAGAAATGTCACATTGCACTCAATACCACTTTCTGTCTCCCAACACAAAACTTCCTCTGCGGGCCTCTTCGCTACACAGTAGAAGATGGAGTGCATGGTGAGATGGTGCTAGAACAGTAGAGGGCATGCATCCCTTCAGTATGGTATGTGGCGAGGTGACCCGAAGGCTCCTAAGCCTGGTATCTCCCACAGTGGGGTTCTAGGAAGAGTTTTTGGAGTTCTCGGCTTCCATAGGACACTGCGCTGACTGCAGCTCCAGGAGCCTGGAGTATGTGTTCATGGCTGCCATGGCCCTCTTCTCCCCTGGGAAGCATCCCTCAAAGACCAGAAGCTTTTGTTCCACCACCTCTGCCCAAACTCCCAGCTCCCTGAATCCATCCATCCAGGCCTTTTAGTCTTCAAACCTGTGGAATGGGTCTATCCCAGTCTTGGCTCCCCAGGGCACCATGCAGGCCACCCGCAACCTCCCACCTTGTCCTTCCCCACTCCCTATCTAACAGACCGGCCTGGGATAACCAAGAAAGAGGGGACTGATCAGTTGCAAGAGGAGAGAGCGCTGACTCTGCAGAGCTATATCAAAGGCCAGCAGCAAAATCCCCGGGACTGGTACAGTGGGACTGGGCACGTGGAGGCTGCACCAGGGTGGGAAGGAGTTAGGGAGACACTGAATTCAGGATGAGTGCTTTTACTGTCCTTTCCTTTGGGAAACCAGGGCCCCTGGGGGTCTAGTCATTTCCTCCCATCTCATAGAGTTCCGGCATTCAAATTGCTCCTACTGCTGTTTCATCTCACTTTTTCCAGATTTTTTTATTCAGGAGAGATGCAAAGTAGTAGCTCACAGGCTCGGTATAATAGCATTCCTGAGATTGATGACATCCATCACCTCACCAATCCAACTCCTCCAGACTAAAACAGCCTTTCAAGAATCTTGTTCACTCTCTTTCCTTGGCCCTTCCCCTCCTCTCCATTGGTCCAATTCCTTTAATTTTTCATTCCCCTTGAAGTTATGGTTATTCAGTTTCATGGCCAACGCCAGTCCCTGGTTCAACAGTCCATGATCTAACCAGGCTCTGAAGTACACTCCACTTCTGTTTTGCTTATTCCTCCATGTACCAGTTTGGCCAGAAGAGGGTTGCTTTATACCATAGAACACACCCACCTTCTAGAACCTGCTCTAGAAGGCCAGATACTCAGATTTCACACAGCTGAATATCTGGCAAAGTCTGGGACTTTCTTCACACAAGGCCCTCTGAGCTCTGGGTTCAAGAAAAACGGCATGGTGAGAGAAGTCAGTGTCAGATAGAGGCTCCACTGGGGACCTTTGGAACTTTTGATACATTTGTCACATCAGAGAATATTTTCCCTAGTGCTCAGACCTAGCTTCACAGAGAGGCAGTTTAGGGGGTCAGGGCCTCAGGATAAGACT
Organism: Kogia breviceps; assembly: GCF_026419965.1. NCBI lineage: Eukaryota > Metazoa > Chordata > Mammalia > Artiodactyla > Physeteridae > Kogia > Kogia breviceps. The sequence goes on along the minus strand of NC_081310.1, from coordinate 90,784,192 downwards.
CTCAACTGCCTATCTCTCTCCTCCTTCCCTGGTGACCCCAAAGGTTTCTATATGCGAAGCTGCTGGGCCTGTTGGCTGATCTCCGAAGCATTAACAGTGCGTGTTGGTACCAAATCGAGAACATCCAGGGGGCTGTCCACCATGGTGCCAGTGCTCCAGGAGACCTGCAGCTGAGGTCCAGTTCGCCTCCTTCCCCAGCCCACCTGGACACGCTGGACTGGAAAGGGGAAAATGCTCGGACCAGAGGCTGGAGCCAGTAAACAGGGAGCCCACTGGTTGCAATGAAAGATTAAAGCAATATCTGCCTCTTCATGCGGTAATGGGGAGAATGACAGGTGGCCATGGGGACAAAGCTGTTCTCTGGAAGCTCAGAAGACGGGGAAGGAGGAAGCCTCAGGGCTAAGAGGTAAAGAAGTTCCATCTGGGAATAGGTGGGCCCCACTTTCTGAGGTCAAAGATTTAGCCCTTCAGCCCTTCTTTCCCAGCCTTGGGAAACTCTGGGATGGAAAACAGGATGGGGAGCTAATCCCATGCAGATTTTTCTGCTCTAAAGAGGAAGAGGCTAGGAGCTTTAATCCATAAGGAAATGAAGGAGGTGGGAGTGAGCGGAGAATATGCAGCCAGACTGACCCCTTAATCCTTCTCTCTTAGTCCAGAGCCATACGAGTATGGGAAGATGAAACTGGGGCTGATGGCAGAGGTGGGAGCCTCAAGCCACTGCCTCAGCAGCTGCCTCTGTGGCAGCTCCAGTTCGGAGGAGGGCATGTATTGTCCCCACTCTGCTCCTGGGACCTAGAGGTCACCCAGCAAGGTGGGCTCTTGAGAGGGGGCCTAGTTCCTGGCCCCAGGGCACCTGACTCAGAGGTTCCAGCTGTTATGGGGGCTGGCTCTGGGACAACCTCAGCCCACAGTGATGCTGAAGCCACAGTGGAATCTGTTGCGCCAGTGATTAAGGAAGGCTCCCAGGGCGAGGGTGACGGGCAGGGGGGGCATCTTCTTCTCCAGCACAGCACCCACACACCAGTTACTATCCACCAAGCCTGTTGGGGAAGAGGATATACACTAGGTTATCTAACAGGGCTCGGAGAAAGGGGTCAGCAGAGTAAGGTGGAGCTTCCCTCCCGCTGTCCCCCACCCCAATCCCTCAGCACCTCCGAGCGTCATCGGAATAACCCTCACCTCTAAATACCATGTTGGCCTGGGGCAGAGTCAGGTGGTAACCAAAGGAGAAAGTTGTGTCTTGTAGCCTCGTATTTGCCTCAAACTCCACTCCAACCTGAACCTGAGAACCATGGGCAAGGATGGGAGAGAGACCTGTCTCAGTGAAGACTAGAGGAGTCCTGACCTGGTATCAGCAGAATGAAGGTGCGCGTGAACCGTATATGCAGCGAGGGTAGGAAGAATAGTGGGTCAGCAGGGCCTGTGGAGGTTGGGAGGGACTCGTTGCAGCAGGGGATGGGATCAGTAGACTCACCTGTTCATTTGCCTTGTGGTAATAACTTGCATGGGCCCCACCTGATCCCACATTCAAGGTAGCTACCCAGTGTACAGCTGTCAAAACCAAAGTACAAGTGAAAAGGAGCGTTACTGTAATAGAACACGGGCCAGGACCCCAGCCAAGTCCAGAATTTCCCTCCCTGTCACTATTCCTCCTCACCCCATACCCGAGTACTTCCCAGCCAGTGTCAAAATGGCCCCCTCTTCGCCTGGCCGCCGGTGATAAACTAGCTCTCCTCCCAACACCAGCCGATGAGTGAGGCTCTGCAGGAAGTGAGCGACCATGATCACTGTGGGGTGGGGAGACATGGAGTCACTCATAGAGACAGGCCCTCTACCTCACCCCCCAGCAGCCCCCCTACCCCAGCCTGCCCCAGAAAGTTTCTTTTCTAATCCCTGAACTGTACAGACAATGAAGAGTCATAGCCAGCATTAGCAAGTGGGAAGCCAAGACAAAAAGAACCCTGTACCAATTCCTCACCCGATTCCCCAATCAGGTCAGGATTTCCTAGGGTCAGAGTGGCTGTGTAGTCATCTCCTCGATACTCGCCATCAAACTGCCACGTCAGGAACTTGGCCTGCTGCGTCTGGGTAGGGAGAGGGAGAAGTAAAATCTCCCTCCCTCTTTATGATCACTGTTGCCTCTGCTCCTCCCCCTGAGCCCCCAGAGCAGGACACTCATGGGGGAGAAAGAGGAAATGCTTCAGTCGATGAAGGCAGGAACCTTGGGTCACCTGGAAGACAGCCTTGGCTCGGAGCCGCTCTGCCAAGAGAAGCAGGACCTGGGCATTGAGGCTGCCACTGCTGTCCATATCCCCGACCACAGTGGGGAACACCTGTTGGAGAGTGTCCAGAGTAAGACTGAGCTGGGTGGTACCATTCAGCCTAAATCCAAATGTTGGCTTGCTTTAACGGTACCCAGCGCCCCCTAGCGGAGCCACAGGACAAACTCCCAGCTCATCACAGAAAGGTTTCCCCACCCTCTCCCACTCAGCAGAAACACAGAGATGCCCTGCCCATTCTTCCCCATAACACACACATTTCCTCCTCCTCTACACCTGGGTCCTAGCTGGGCTTTTGGGGAGATAACCCAGGTGTGTGGAGCCCTCACCTCAGTTGGGCTAAGTTGCCAGTCCCCTGCATAGGCCGCATGGAGGTGATAGCCCGGCAAGCCCAGAGCACTCATGTGCACAGTGTGAGCCACCTGAGGAAAAAGAAGTTAATGGAGGAGAGAGCATTTCTGCTCTATTTCAATCCCCCATCCCACCCTTCATCTTGTCCCCATCCAGCAGGTCTTTTAAGAAACACAAACATTCCAACATATACAGAGGGTCACCAGATTAAAAGCAACAAGCCCCACAGGCAAAGGAAGTAAAGAGAGCCCCCATATTCTCTCTCTTTGTCCCATATAGCCTGGCTAAGGCTGGAGCACAAAGGAAAGGAGAAGAGGGTCCAGAGACAGGCAGGGAGGAATTGAAAGGAGGGGCCAGAAAAGTGGGAGCACCTGGAAATGGCTGCTCAGAACCTTGTTGACAACGAGCTTCACTCCCTCCATCTGTGCTGGGAATACATCTGAAGCGGATGGAGGGGAGGGGAAGGGAAGGAATAAGAACAGACAAGGAACACCTACCCCATGAAGTAGTCTCCCCTTTCAATCCCATAGAAACTGCTTTGGAGGAACTGACCTCCTTTCAAGTCCTGTAACAGGAAGTGCTCTGCTCCACTGAGCACCTGATCCTCCCTGAGGCTGCACGCCCCAGCTGTGATCTCCCCTTTTCTGCTCCCATCACTGGACACCCACCATTCAAGACCCTCCCCTTCCCTGTCCCTTCAACTTGAGACAACCAGATGCCAAGTTCTCACCTTTGCATAGCCGGTGCAGCTCATCGAAGCTCCCAGGGTTGGGGAGAGGTTCCTCTCGACGGGGGCTCCGGCGGGGCAAAGCCCCCATCGGTGCCAGGCCCAACGTGTTCCCCATTTCAGTCCAGAGGTCAGGGGAGGGGCCGGGGTTCGCCTGGGAAAGGACGCTATTGCTCCCTCTACCCCGCACGGGCCCCACCCGCCATTATCCGGCTCCCCAGTCCCAGAAACTTCCACATGGTCCGACGCTAGACCTGGAACAGGAAAAGTGGGGGGAGAGGGCACCGATGGGGAGCTTGAACCCCGGGCACACTCCCATCCCATCTTTAATCCCTCACCCCCACCTGTCACCCCTGTACCCTCCCCCACTCTCTAATCCTAGCCTCCATCACAGACCTCACCCAGCTTCCTAGCCTTTCTGCTCTTCATTCCTATGCCTCAAGGCGAGGCTTGCAATGGAGCAATAACCCTTACCGTCTCATACCATCATGCTGCCCCTTTCCCCCAGGCACACCCCGGTCATCTTGATGGGGGCAGCCATCTTGAATGATGGCAGAACTGCGGCTTCACGTTGTATTCCCAGCGTAGTCATGAACACCATCTTGGAACCGGGCGAAAGAAAGATTTCAGAGACCCAACCCTCCCTTGATTGGGCTCCGCCCAATCGATTAAAAAAAAAAAAAAAAAAAAAAAAAAAAAAAAAAGCTGCCTGGCTGCTGAGCATGGGCCAGTGGGAGAGGAGGACGCAAAGGAGTGGCAGATCTCCCGTCCTGAGAGCTCCAACCCCGGTACTGCAGAGACAGACGGGACTTGTTGGTAGCTGCTTAGACTTACTAAAGTAGATGGCCTTAGGTCCCCCTGCCTTTCCAAGGTCGGGAAAAACCTTTGAGCGTGCAAGACACTAGAGGGAGCATCTTGGAGCTTGAGCCACCGAAGTTCCCTCCACCATATAGCCTGGAGACGCGTTTTGTGAAGGATGGCGGAAGGAACGACTGTGAAAACTTCTTTCGAACACTGCTTCGGAACGCCCCTAGGCGCCCCCCCCGCCGACCCTCCCAGGCCCTGGGGACTCCTCCTCACAGTCCTGAACAGTACACAGTACACCTCCAAATGAGTTCGACGCACAGGTACAGCTCTCCGTAGGAAAATGGACATACACTTCCCTCCTGGAGGTCTGCACCTCTCAAAGTTGGCTATCTTGTCCTCTTGGTAGAATGGGAATGGGTGTGAGAATTTGGGGTAGAGGAGCAGGGGCTGCAGCCTTAATTCTAGCAGAACTATTCCCTGAAACAATTGACCCCTGAAGTTAATCCTTCCTTCCCTGGTTCCTTAGGCAGAGTTGGCAAATAACATAGAGGAATATGGACTTCTGCCCTCAATGCGCTCCACTCCAAAGCTACAGACAAGTCAATGGAGTGCCCTTCAAGAACTAAGTGCTCCACAGGGGAATAGTTGAAGATAGAATAAGATTTCTTAGGCTCTGGTTGCCTCCCCACTAGCTCTCACATCACCACTCCCATCTCTCAGGCATGCTCTACGTATACTTTGAGGGCAAAAGGATGAAAGATACAAATACTTCTGATATCTATTTAGCTGATTTCACTCAAATACCTTGGGCCTGGGGAATGCACCTCTGCTTCCCTCACAGTCAGGGCTGGGACAAGGGTCAGGGCCTTGGTCAGAGAGATGCTATGGCTCCTGCTGACTCATATTGGCTGACCACTGCCTAGAACTGGTAAGGTGATCAAATGCCCAGAGACCTTCAACCTTTATCCTTGGTAGAAGCCTCTCATTCACCTCTTTTCCTGCCAGAGCACTCCAGGGGGAGGGCAGCGGCTGCTTTCTGTATTTGTTTTATTGGGGGTGGGCTGTGCTCACTGATCAGCACTCATGAAGGTCATTCTGGGCTCTAGTGTTTTCTCTCCCATCTCATTCATTACACATTAACTCAAAAAGGTACAGAGTCAATCACACCTGGCCTCTGGCCCTAACACTTATTGTCCTAACCTGCATTCCCCTCACCCCTGTCTCTGATTTTATGCCCTTTCTTCTGTTCCCCAATACCTCTCTGCCAAGTTGCAGTGATGGGGGATAGGGTTGGGAGATGAAATATACCCCTAATGGGACAAAGATACCAAGGGCTGAGGGCTTGATATGTCAGAGCTTTCCAGGGGAAAAAAAAAACTAGGAATCCTGCTTCCTGAAGCATTCAAATCCAAGGACTACTGGGCCCAAACCCCAAAGGAATGGATCTTGAATAAGCCTAAAGTATACCCCTTTGGCATCCATTAAGGCCTGCACCTCCTGCCTCCTACCCCCTCACCATGAGTCCCCTATGTGCTGTCCTCTCCTCCCCCCATTTCTCTAACTTGTTTACTCCAGTATAGCCCCTGCCCCACTGGACTCCTCCAAAGTACTTGTCACCTGACAGGGGGGTGGGGAAGCATACAAATATATAGCCCCTGCCTCCCTATCCAGGCCAGGCACAGACGGCAAGGACAGCAACGCTGACTAGGTAAAGTAAGGGAGTAAGAGGTGTGGGCAGCATCCGAAGATTTAACTGTAGAAAGGGGGGGAGCCAGGTTGGCATGGACATGTAGGTAGGGGTCTCTGGGGAGGGGCTGAAGCCCATTCGCTTCAGTGACCTTCCCTGCCCCCACCTGTTCACAGGCCACTTTCCCTTCCATTAACACCATGAAGCTGCTTGCAATGACTGTGCTGCTCCTTACCATCTGTAGCCTTGAAGGTGGGTGTGATATGAAGAGGGGTCCCAAGGAGGAAAAAGTGCTTGGGTCCTAGCTGCCCATCTGTCTGTTCTCCTATGCCCAGGTCTGGCAACCAGAGAGCATAAAAGAAATATCATTGCCTCTCTAAAGCCCAGAAAGCGCATCCAAAGACCTGGAGTTGGATACCTGTTCGGGGAGAAAGCTGAGAGCTGAGGCTGAATACTGGCAGAGATGTGGGACTCATTGTTGGGGACTCGACTGAGGGTGTGTGTGTGTGTGTGTGTGTGTGTGTTTCTGTGTATGTGCAGGGGCTTTGGTTCGGAGACAGGCAGAGGAGCTGAATCTGCAGAGCCTGTTCTCTCAGTACTTCCAGACTGTGACCGACTATGGCAAGGACCTGCTGGAGAAGGCCAAGGGCTCAGAGCTTCAAATCCAGGCCAAGTAAGTCTCAACAAAGGGGGTTCACGGACCAGGGGGCTATGGAGAGAAAGAGGGAAAGCTGGGAGGTCCTACAGAACATTGAGCTAAAGAGTGGGGGTTAGTGAGGATGAGGTTTAAACTGTAGAGAAAATTCCTTCATCACCCCACAGATCCCATGGACCTCTTGGACAGATAGGGGTAGCAGGAACTGGGCTTTGAATTTCTCTCTCTATGATCTGTTCCTCTGCCCAGCGGAGGGCTTGCCTCTCCTCCTAGGAGCTTTGCCATGCCAGGATAGACCAGGCACTAGAGTTTGGGGACTTGGGTCTCACCTCCCACTACCAAGAAGGCCCCTACCAGTCCCTCATTCTGACTTCTAATCCCTCATATATCCAGGACCTACTTTGAGAAGGCACAGGAGCAGCTGACGCCCCTGGTCAAGAAGGCTGGAACTGATCTGGCTAACTTCTTGAGCAGTTTTATGGACCTCAAAACACAGCCTGTTGCCAAGTGCATTGTCTAGACTGTTGTCTTCCATCCCCAGCTGGCCCCTGGAACACCCACTGGCCAGGCCTAGAGCTCCTCTTCCTACCTACTCCTTGTTTTCTACGATAAATATTGAAAGAATCAAGTTGTGAGCCTGGTATGTTTTGGGGACTGGGAAAAGTAGGGGAAGTGGAGGAGGAGTAGGAGGGAGAACAAAGAGAAATCTGCTTCTAACAGGAGAGGGGTTTTGGTGTGAAGGGGTGGAGAAAGGGTTGAAGAGACCAGTGATGGAAATGACAGGGTAGGGGTGCCTGTGATTCTTCTGCAAACCCCAGGAATTTGTCTACAGGCCTGGGAATGGCCCTGCAGGAGAAACTAAAGAGACTTTGCTGTGGACATGGTACCTTGAAAGGCGTGAAAGATTCATGAACTGAATCCCTAGACTCCTGGAGATCACGGGAAATGAGAGCACCCTTCAGAATTTCCTCTATTATACTATGAAGAGGAGAAAGCTTCCCAAAAATGAGCCCAAAGGTGTCACCCAAGGCCCCTCCCTTCCCTTCTGAGCCAAGGGAACACTGTGCTTCCCCCCATCCTGCAATAAAAGACTCTTCTCCCTGAAGGTGCTCTAATCCTTCCATTTGAAACCTCTCACCTAGACCCCCTGTCTGGGAACACCCATTCCAAGCCTCTCCCCCACTATTATTATCTGGGTGCTATTCATGGAACTGATCCAAGTTCTGGTAGCCATCTTAGAGCCTGGAACTAGTAGATGTGGTAGCCAGTTAAAGGCCTAACAGGTCTCCAACTTGATGGACATGTGGGACTTGAGAAATTTTGGTAGCTGTGATACCTGGATTAAATTAAAATGGAATGGAGGTCAGGCTGGACTGATGCAGGAGACTCACAATCCCCAAATGGGAAAATGGGCATTTTTCAATAAAAGTTTACTTCCACTTTATATTTAAAATAGTTACTTCTCTACCCTGACTCATTCCTCATATCTCATCTGAAATCACCTTTTCCCCAGACACCAGAGATAGCTCCAATTTCTTCTGTATATATATATATTTTTTTTTTAATTTTTATTTTACATTGGAGTTTTCTTGATTAACAATGTTGTGTTTCAGGTGTACAGCAGAGTGATTCAGTTATACATATACATATATCTGTTCTATTTCAAATTCTTTTCCCATTTAGGTTATTACAGAGTATTGAGCAGAGTTCCCTGTGCTATACACTAGGTCCTTGTTGGTTATCTATTTTAACTATAGCAGTGTGTACATGTCAATCCCAAACTCCCAATCTAACCCTCCCCCACTCTTCTGTATACTGATCAACCTCTTCAGTCTGGGCTTTAAGACCCTTACCACTCATGATTACTTTCTTTCTGAGTATCTTTTTTTTTTCCTCATGTGGAAAAAAGTGCAGGGACAGAGATCTGTCCATCACTTGCAAGATGACATTGGACAGGTTAATTAACTTCAAAGAGCCTGAATTTCCTCACAGTGTTAATGGGTGGATCAAATGGTACAACAAGATGGAAAACACATTGAAAAGTGTAAGTCACCGTGCAGTACAAAGTATTGCCCAGCATAGGGGGTTGCTAGGGGTAAGCCTGGAGACTCTGGACCCATTTGGACAGGGCTGCTGGATCAGAGGTAAAACTGGCAGCATCAGATGGGAGTCAGATACTACCAGGGAATCCTGCCTAGAAACAGGACAGGCAATGAGAAGGGGGGTTCCTTCACCACTCACCCATGCAGTTGGAGGACCTGGCCTCCCATCTGGACCTGACTTGTTCCCCTTTGCCTTACCCTCCTCCAACCCAGACCTGGCTCCCTCAGGTCCCTCTTGCCCCAGAATCCACTGAAAACACTGTTCCCATAAAACCTTCTATTGGGAGCATCACACAAGCTTTGGTCACACCGTCCCTTCTGCATGTTTGGCTTTTCAGCTATGCTAATGCCCATATGCATGTATATTGCGAGCTGTGCTACACTGCTCCCTGAAGCCCACTCTGATCTGGACTGGTGACTCTTTGGGGTTGGACAGCCAGGCTTCTCTGCAACCCAACCTTGTTTCAGTTGTCAGACACACAGGGCCAAGCTGGGTGCAGAAGTCACTCCTTGGGTTCAAATGTCTCTTAATGTGCCTAGACTCCCTGCCCTAGCACCCTGCTAGAGAGCCTGGGGGTCAAGGGTCTCATCCTTCCCCCAATCACAGTCAGCATTCATCCCTCAATCAAGCAGAACAGCTCTGGTCTATTAGACTATGAGTTATGGAAGGTCAGGAACTAGATTTGCCTTGTGATATCTTCAACATCCAGCCTAGGCTAGTAGAGGCTGAGTAAATGTATGTTAAATGAATGAATGAATAGAGTCCAGTCTGTGGTAACTTTATTGATGTTCATCCCTTCCCTTCCCGTCGTTTAGTGGGAGTTGGGGATGGGGAAGAGGAGAAGGCTGGCATTAAGAGGTGAGACTAGAATATAAACATTAATGAAGAGCATCTGAGGTCTTTGACAGGGAGGAGGAACCACTGGTGTCTATTAATGGGGGGCATAGCGTCATTACAGGGATAGGGTCAGCTGGCATTAACGGCGGGGAGGCATATGTGATGCCAGCTACGAGGGCTGGGAGGAGACTGGAAGAGGAAGTGACCAAGGGCATCTGTTCTAAAGTTACTGTGGTGGTTTCTCATGCTTCAGGGTCTCATAAGTCTCCTGGTTCCGGGTGCTCAGGCCCTGGAGGTGGAAGTCAGAGGATAGTCAGGAGCTTGAGCCCATCACAGCACCTCCTACCTACCCCCAGAGGCTCTCCCTCTTCCAAAGTTCACTCAAAAGCCCACCCTCTTCTGCTGACTTCCTGGGGCTGGGGTTAGGAGGCAGGTTCACTCACCGTGTAAATGCCATCTGATTTCTGCAGAGGTAAAAGGGGCAAGGCATTAGAGACCCACATCTCCAGGGCCCCTCAGCATCTTCTTCCCTACCCAGGGAGGTATGTGGCCAGGGGTGGCTGGCCCCCTTGGGCTAGAGGGCACTCCCATGGATACTCTGGGGCATGAATGCACATTTGCCCATATGGCTACCAACACACATATACACACAACATACAACTCTCTCATGTACTCCTTGTCACTCTACACTTGACTCTTCCTCGTCACCTGTTGAATATTTTACTTGTGATTTGGCTAGGTGGCAGGGTGGGTAGGATGAGGTAAGAGGGGGGACCTCTGAAGCTTATACAGATCAGCACCTGAGTCCCATGCCCCCCAGAGGCCGCAGATCCCAAGGCTAAAGCCCCAGAAGGGCTGAGAGACTGAAAAATTGTTGATACCCAATTAAGGAAGGGCCCATACCTCATAGCTGGCTGTAGCTGCCTTTCGCACCTGCAGCTGGAGTAGGGGAAAGGCCATTAGTAAAGGTGAAGTTAGTGGCCCAACCCCACCTCCAAACATTGTACGGGAACCTTTTATTCCCTCTCTTTGGAACCATGCTGCCACCACCCTCACACTTCTCCTTCCAGTCCTCACCCCACACTGCCCAGCCTTACCTTGAGTCGACAGTAGAGCAGGGTGAGGATAATACCATATAAAAACAGGATCGCATCCAGGATATAGCAGAGCTGAGGCTCTCCCAGGGCCGCTGAGGGAACAGAGGGTACCCATGGATTCAGGGGCAGCAGGAAAGATCTGGTGCTCAGAGGAGAGAAAGAAAGGGCTCTGGGAGGTAGGATGAGACTTGGAAGGGCACCGTCCCAGGGAAGAAACTTCATCTTCCTCTCTAGATTCCTATTTCTCTCAACTCGCCCCCTTCTTCCTCACCCTAGGGTAGGGGTAGGACAGGAAGTGTGAACAGTTCTGTTGTGATGGAACTTATAGGTTCTGGGAGTTGAGAGCTTCCCCCTCGGCCCCTAACCCTCTCTTTTTAGCACTGTGGGTTCCTCAGGCACCACTGAGCACTCCATAGCCCTCAAGGGACCCATTTGAGTTCACTGAGCCAAGACCAAAACCTCAGCCCGGGGGTGGGGGTAAAGTGAACGGAGGCAGTGACAAATTTCAGCAAAGAAACCACAGTGGTGTCTCTGCTAAGTCCTGTGACCTATGGCTAAGGGCTGGACAGGAAGGATGTGAGCTGAGGAAAGGAGGGAAGGCAATCACTCTATTATGGGTCATCTAGCCTCAGCCACATCGCTTTTTGCACCCCCAAGTTAAGACACTTAAATATGAAAAAATATGTATGTAATATGTAAAAAGGTGCCTGCTTTCCTTGGCCTTATAGATACCAATGGCTCTGCACATAAGGCTGAGCAAGTGTCTTAGCTCAGGCTCAAGGGAATGACCACAAGCTGTATGGATTCCGGCTCCGGGTACTCTGCCCGGTTACTCATTCCGGGCCACTGAGAGAGGAAGTTTCGTGCAAGGAAAAAAATCAAATAAAGTCTGAGCTCCAGCCTCTATCTGCTCTGACCCCTATCAGAAGGGCTCACAAGCATGTGACCTATGGGTGAAGTACGTTTTATTCTGTGACGCTCTTTCACACACGGTATTACATAAATCTCAAAACTACCCCATGAGGGAAACATCATCGCCATTTTGTAGATGATGAAACCAAGGCTCAGAAAAGCTAAGTAATTCATTTAGGGTCACAGCGTTAAGTGCCAGAGCTGGAACTCAAATTCAGGTTTTCTGCTTTCCAAGTTTGTGCCCTCTCTTTTATGCCTCAGTGCCCCTGCTCCCTCGTCCCATGGCAGCAGACTGGCCGCTCACTTAGTCCTTCCCTCCATCTTCACAGCTGGGCTGGTGGAACTCCATCCCAGTCCATCTCTTTTAATTTCCCCACTTTCCCTTAAGTTTCACTAACCTCTTCCTCCCTGAACCCCAGCTGTAACTATCCCTCTTCAAAACACAGACAACCCAGACAGAGCGAGGAGAGTTTAGAGAACGCCTGGAGCCTCAGAGCTGCAGAGGACTTCCCATTTCTGCCTCCATTTCTCAGCTGACGCTCAGCTCTCTGGAACTGGGCATTGTATGCTGCCCACCCTCACATCAACTGTGCCTTAGCGATGACCCATAGAAGCCGCAATCACGTACTTGGCTATCCTTGCCTCACTCCTAAACACAAGGACAGGCCCCTGCCTTCCTAAAGGGGGCTTTACAAATATTATTTAACCAGCTAGAGATCAGCTCCCAGTGGATAAGACCAAAGGCACCCCACAGAAAATGCTGATCATGGGAAACGGAATTTTTCCCCAGACCAGCTTTTCATGTCATACACCCAACTCCCCTCCTCTGCCAAACTGAAGACTTATGTGTGATTAGTCCTGAAAAAGTAAGAAGGGGACAAGAAAGGAGGGAACTACAATTCCTGCGCCCTGACAGAGACTGGGCAGGAGCAGCCTCAGGGTCTCTGTGCCCATCCTCCCCGTGCCAGCCTCCCTCTGTCTGTCCCTGCCTCAGCCCTCAGACACATGCCCTTGATTCCCACCCTGGAGCCCAGCTCGCTGTCCCTCACCAAACCCTCTTACCTGCTTGTTCAACCAAAAGGAGTAAGAGCAAGGCCACTGCTGGACACATCCTGGGCAGGGGCTGAGGGGCCATGAGCTGGGGATCGGACGCTCTGATGGCACTGTGCAGCTGTGCTCTGCGAGCAGCTCCCTGACCACAGAGTTGCCCCCTTCCTGCCACGCCTTCCTCTAAGCTCTGGCCCCTTCCCCTTCCTGCACAAGAGACCGGGCGGCTCCCGGAAGGGCCAACTAAGGGAGCTAGGAGATCTGCTCTCCTAGGTCTCCGTCCTTCAGTGACCAAGCCCCTGCTACCATGGAAAGAGGCAACACCCATCCTTGGGAAAGGCTATCTAAACCCACCATCTCACTCTAGCCCTGTTCAGAGACAGAGCTCTGATAACTTGCCCCAGACCTCATGATAGCCCCTTTCTCTCCCACCTGGAACTTTGTACCCAGTCTTGATTTGAAGAGTTTACCAATTAGTGTGGGCAGCAAGGTTTGGGCAGGGAGGAAGTAAGGGAAAAAGAGGAAATGGGCAATGGAGAAGTGGAAAGGACAAGAGTCACAAAAGGGGCGGAGATGAATAGGAAAAACTGCTAAGGACTGAGTCCAACGGAGAAGTAAAGGGTTAACACTCATAAGTTTCCCATCAAAGTGAAAGACAGTAAGATACTGAGAAACACATACCAGAAGTTTGGGCTTGGGGCCAGAAGGCGGCTAATTTATTATAATTTCTCCTTTTCCAGTACATGCACAGAAAGCCTGACAGCTAAGCATTCATGTATCTGTACACACACACACACACACACACAAACACACACACACACACACACACACACAGTCCCATTCCCAACAACGGACAGGCTCCGCAGACAAAGCAGGTAGGCAGGGAGGTCCAATGCTGTTCCCGTGCTCACCGATCTACTTCTCCAAACACAATATCTTGGGTACCTAGGAGGTCAGGGGGAGGAGAAAAAAAGTGATGTTACCAAGAATCTAGAACTCATTACTGTGCTCGGGAAACTGAGGATTTCAGTCTATGCCCATAGTCTATGTTGAACAGGAAGTGTTCAGTTTCTGTCCCCAATCAGAGTCTCAAACTCCCTTGCCTAGAACACCTCTACTACACAACAGGCCTTGTACCTATGATGGCAACGACGTCCGCCAACATGTGTCCCTTAGACATCTTGTCCAAACCAGCCTGCAGAGATTAAGACAGCAATAGTGTTAGGCAAGATTAGCAGGGTAGGAGGAGGAGGAGTGAAAGTTCATAAAAATCTCAACCAAGGTCATTAATTACTGGATTCATGTATTAGTGTTAGAATCTTTGGGGTTGGTTCTTACCAGGTGGGCAAAACCAGGAGCCTTGATCTTGCATCGATAAGGGCGGCTGCTGCCATCAGACACCAGGTACACCCCAAACTCTCCCTGTCCAAGGAAGAAGGTTGGCTGCCTCCATTAACAGGAAGAACCCTTTCCTCTGCCAACAAAAACCTCCCTATTCACCCTCATGTCCTCTCTCTCACTGATGAACAAGCATTTATCTGAACATCCATCTCCAGTCACCCACTCCACATACTGTCTTTTCCTTCCCCTTCTTGCCTCACCTTAGGAGCCTCGATGGCAGTGTATGTGGCCCCTGGAGGAACTTGGTAGCCCTCAGTATACAACTTAAAGTGATGAATCAGTGACTCCATAGAAGTCTGGAGAGAGGAAAAACGGAGCATCAACAATCCAGATCTAAACTGTATGGTAGGTGTACCCACACACAGAAAATAATCTCTACCCCGGGCTTCCCTGGTGGCGCAGGAGTTGAGAGCCCGCCTGCCGATGCAGGGGATGCGGGTTCGTGCCCCGGTCCGGGAAGATCCCACATGCCGCAGAGCAGCTGGGCGCGTGAGCCATGGCCGCTGAGCCTGTGCTCCACAGCAGGAGAGGCCACAACAGTGAGAGGCCCGCGTACTGGAAAAAAAAAAAAATCTCGGGCTTCCCTGGTGGCGCAGTGGTTGAGAATCCGCCTGCGGATGCAGGGGACATGGGTTCGTGCCCCGGTCCGGGAAGTTCCCACATGCCGCGGAGCGGCTGGGCCCATGAGCCATGGCCGCTGGGCCTGTGCTCCGCAACGGGAGAGGCCACAACAGTGAGAGGCCCATGTACCACCAAAAAAAAAAAAAAAAAAAAAATCTCTACCCCCAGGGAGTCTAAACTCCCACATGTAAGTCAATGAGCAGAGAAGTTATAGAAAAAGAGAGGTGGCTATGGGAGGTTAAGAATCTTATACAGTGAATTCTTTGAAAAAGGAAAACTGAAAAGTAGGATTTAATCCAAAGATACTCCTCCCCAGCCGCTGCCCCCTTTCCCCCTTTTCCCTCCCCCTATAGCTAACCTTCATCTCTGCTCGTTTTGGTGGAGACACTTTGGCATCATCAACCTTGATCTCCCCAGGAGGCATCTTGTTCAGACACTGTAAGATGATTCGAAGGGACTGGCGCATCTCCTCCACCCTACATAGGTACCTGAAGTAGATGAGACAGACTCAGAGCAAGAGAAGAGCAGCCAGAGGATCAGATGTGAGGCTGGGAGGATGCCCTTGGCCGAACTGAAGAGTGCTAGGTAACACTCCTCATTCTTTTCTCCTAGTACAGCATCTTTGCTTGGCCTGGCCACCCATATAAAACCTAGTCTTCTGATTCGAGTACTGGGCCCTCTCCTAGTTTTCTCAGACCAAATCCTCTCCTAGTTTTCTCAGACTATGTCCTGTAGTATTTCCCTCTTTAATTACCCTCTTAAACATTTTTTGGAGTATAGAACAGGTGAGAGTCAAAGTGATTCAAAAAGAAAACAGTAGCAAATTTTTCTTGGGGTCAGTAAAGAGGAATGGAATTTGAAGCTTAGAATCTAGTAGAAATAGCACTGGATCAGGAGGATTCTAGTCTCAAGCACTACTAACAGAATAACATCCCAGGCTAATCTCTAACTTTTATGCTTCAGCTTTCTCAGCTATAAGATGCAGCCAAAACTAGTTCCATCTAAGACATAAGAAGAATGTAAGGGTAAAATAAAATGTCCCATATGTGCAAGTGCTTTGAAAAGCCCCCTAGTTTAACACACACCAGAGCTCCAATAGATACTGGAAAGTATGAGAAAGAAGAAAGTAGTTAAGAGAAAAGTTAGACAGGGGAAACTAGCTCAAAAATGAGCCAAGGAGGGATCTGGGCCTCACCTATCATAGCAGTCCCCTCGAGAGCCAATAGGAACATCAAACTCCACCTGGTCATAAACATCATAGGGCTGGGTCTTCCGCAGGTCCCACTGGATGCCCGAGCCCCGGAGCATTACCCCGCTGTAGAGAGTATAATGGGACCAAGGGTCACTTTCCACAAACCAAGAAAAGAGGCATGCTCTCTTCCTCAGTCTCCCCTCTCCCTCCCGCACGCTCTGGGCATGGGATACAAAGACAGCATGGCAAGGAAGGCGCCACACCTGAAGCCAAGAGATTAAGCTGGAACCCACCCGCCCCTAAGGAGAGAAGTCTTATTCCTCACACCTAAAACCATAGTTAAGTGCGTCTTCTGCTGTTACAACCCCAATGTCGACTGTCCGATTTTGCCAGATCCTATTGTTGGTCAGCATCTGTTGAGCAAGAGAGCTGGTGTGTGAACACTCTTCATGACACTCTTCAAATACCTCTCTATTTCTTTATAACTGGGGATTAAAATCCCACAGATCCTCTTGGGGCAAAAGAGGGATTTTTCCCACTGACTCCTCCTATCTTACCTCCTCCAGCTCATCAATGCGAAGAGAGAAGTTCTTAGAAAACTCATAAATGTCATCCATAAGCCCAAGCGGTAGGTCCTAGAAGACAAATGGAGAATCGATAGTGAGTGCAGAGTCTCCACTAAGGAGAGCCAGCCCTGCCTCAGGGATACAGGGTTAGCGCTTCCATCAGCCAGGGCTGCCCTCCAGTGGCCACAGAGGATACAAGCAAGGACTGGACATGAAGAGAGGCAGGGGAGCCTGCTCACCTGGTGCACACCTCCTGGCCGGACATAAGCAGCGTGCATCCGAGCCCCAGACACTCGTTCGTAGAACTCAAACATCTTGATAGGACACACTGGGAATTAGTGACAAAGTCCTGGGCCCCTATGTCCAACACCATGATGGTCTACTCCCCCGCCCCCAGCCTGCTGGTGCCCAACCAACCCCTCATGACACAGAGCTCCTCAAGAATATAACCCAGGTTACATATACCTTCTCCCCCTAAATGTTCTCTCTCCTTTCACTCTCGTCTCTTTCATACCTTCTTTACCTCTGGCACCTCCTTCCCTTTTCCTATTCTTTCTTCCTTCTCATACCTTCTCCCTTTCTTCAAACATCCAGAAGAAAGGGGTCATGGCCCCAATGTCCAGGGCATGTGTGGTCACAGCCATGATGTGGTTCAAAAGCCGAGTGATTTCTCCAAACAGCACTGTAGAGAGGTGAAGACAAGAAGAGAAGGATGTAGGAGCCAAGGAGCCAGGCTGACAGAGCAGCTCTGGGCAGTCTGGGGTCTGCATACTAAGCTCCGGTTCGGCGCTCCTAAGATGGGGGGCGGAGGCACTATGCTGTACTCTCAGTGGGCCACAGGAAGAAGGGGATGGGGCGTACCTCGGATCCACTGTGCCCTAGGAGGAGGCTGGATGTTGAGCAACTTCTCCACAGCCAGTGAATAGGCCTGTTCGTTACACATCATGGACACATAGTCTAGCCGGTCAAAGTATGGAAGGGCCTGGGAAGAGGGAGGAATCAGGATCACATCTAACAGGCCAAGGAACCCTCAGTCTGGCTGCTACAAGCACTGCTCTCAGTGGGCATCAGAGGTCAGTGCTGCATAAACCTTCCCAATCTCAGGAGCCTCAGAAAGGCAGGATGAAACACACTGAAGGGGTGAAGGTGGGGGGACGCTGATTTGTCGTGTTTGCCAATTTCCATGGTGAAAATACTCCTACGAAGTCCCACTTTAAACTACCAACATTATGTAACTGACCACAGACAGCGCTGGGCTGAGTAGCACACCATTACACAATATTTCCACTATACAGATACAACAGAAGTAAATAACTAAAGAGCACAGCACAGAAAAATGTAGTGAAATAATGAAGGCATGGATTTTGATACCTCTTACCTCGATTTTTAATATACTAGATCACAAGCTACTATAATCTGATTTTTAATAACAGCTGTGTTTAACAACTGGGTCACAAAATTCCTGAAAATTTAAGAGTCTGTTCTCGTGAGCCAGTATGAGTTAGCTCCAGCACACCACTGCCAACCAAGTCTTCTGGGCCAAGTGACGCTTCTGTCAAAGAAGAACGCCTCTCTGAAATACTGCAGGAGAAAGGTAATCTCAGGAGGAAATTAAGAACACCAAGAAGAATGGGATTTGTTTCTGTAGGAAGAGTCAGGTAGAAATGCTTCTTCCCCAGAATACCAAGAAAGCTAAGTCCCAGCTGTACGCTGAACCAGCTTCAGCTTCCAGGAAGGAGGCGGAGCTAAGGCACCTCTCCTTGGAACAGCCAGTTCTTGCCCTGATGTCACTGTGACGTGGGATAAAGCTACAGGGGTTAACTCCATGGACTCTGGGACCAGAAACCATCATTGCCTGGACTCTTTGGGGGAATCACATTCTAGTCAGCTGGTTCTAAATCCTAACCCCATCGTCCTCTGTTATCAAGGGCTTTCTTCATGATAGTTAAGAAAAAAACTTCAGATTCCTATCCCAGATCCATTTCTTCAAATCTGACCCTCATTATTTGGGTCACAGAGTTCTCCTAAAAACAGCAAACTCTGTTAAAAACTCCCTCCCGGTCACTCTGACTCACTGAGTATTTCGAAAACAAACTTAGAATGCTGGAAGATACAAGAATCAGCTGTTAAACCTGGGGAGTTGACGTCTCTCTCCTCCTTCCCTGACCCCAGGGACACCAGCTTTGACGTACTAGTATGACATAAGAGCAGGGAAACTGAGGCACTAGAGTAAGGATAAAGGGGTCAGCCAAAAGTCAGCCAGAGAAGAGCTAGGAGTGTAGCTCCAGCTCCAAAGTATTTCTGTTAGATAAACAAAATCCACATGATTCAAGTCAAGCATCCCCTGCCACATCCCTCCATCCTCCCAACCAAAACCGTCCTAATAACCTGAATGGGCTACTCCTCTCAACACCCTCCTCCCCTAGGGTTTTAGGGCAGCGAAATGGCAAAGTCCCAGGTTAAAGCATTCCAGGTCCTGTCAACAGGTCCCCGTTCACCCCCCACACCTGCAGATAGGTCTTGTATTCAATGAGCTTCTCAGTGCCTCGGTGCAGCAGCCCGATGTGAGGGTCACACTTGCGCACCATCTCCCCACTCAATTCCATCACTAGCCGCAGGACTCCATGGGCTGCTGGGTGCTGGGGCCCAAAGTTCAGGGTCAGGTTCGACACCAACGTGTCCTTTGGAGGGTCCACATCTGAGAAGTGGGAAATAGTTGAGCCAAATGGTAATTCCTTTGAGAACCCCCAAAAGACAGCAAGGAGTTAGCATCTCCCTGGAGACTTTCCATCTCACCATTCCATACCCTGCTGATTTCCTAACCTTTATCATAACCAGGAAGAAGACCATTAGATGGGAAAAAGGGAAGGGAGATTAAACTTTCTGATGGGAGGGACCATGAGCCTCACTCTTTCCGTGTCTCTCAGGATACCTTTAAAAAAAAAATTATAATAACGATAGGTAACACTTATACAGTCCTTATTATGTGCCAGGCACTACTCTAAGCACTTTACTTATTTTAATTAATTTAATTATTTTAACAACCATATAAGTAGTTGATACTATCATTATCCTCATCTCATTGGAGAAATTGAGACCAGAATGACTAAATGAATTGTCAGAGTTAGTAAGTGGCAGAGTCAGGATTTAACTCAGCCTGGTCAGCTCCAGACTCCACACTCTTAACCACAAACACTGCTCTCCAGATGTATCTGCTGAATGGCCAACTAATTGGGAAATGTATACTTAATTCTTACTACTACTAATTGACAGTTTATACCCTCAAGAGGCTTACAATTTAATTTGGGAAATAAGTACATGTGAGAAACTAGTAACACAGGTCAAATTTACAAGTTGCCAAGTTGCTTAGCCGTTAAGTATTTAAAGAAAGGAAAGAACACTGTGAAGATCTCGTGGAGGCAAGATATGAGCTGGTTCTTTTTTTTTTTTTTTTTAGCGGTACGCGGGCGTCTTACTGTTGTGGCCTCTCCCGTTGCGGAGCACAGGCACCAGACGTGCAGGCTCAGCGGCCATGGCTCACGGGCCTAGCCGCTCCATGGCATGTGGGATCTTCCCGGACTGGGGCATGAACCTGCGTCCCCTGCATCGGCAGGTGGATTCTCAACCACTGCGCCACCAGGGAAGCCCTGAGCTCGTTCTTAAACACAGGGAATGATTCAAATAGGTAGAGAGAAGAGGCATCCCATGCTATGGAATGAACACATGTCAAATCTTAGAAACAAGAAAGTAAATATCTGTGGAACTCTTGTTTGCCAAGAGACAGAAGATTAAGTGTTGGCAGGCAGTAGGGGGTAGTGGTTCAATTATCAGTATTATTTATTTATTTAAAATTTATTTATTTTATTTATTTATTTTGGGCTGCATTGGGTCTTCATTGGTGCACATGGGCTTTCTCTAGTTGTGGCGAGCAGGGGCTACTCTTCGTTGTGGCGCATGGGCTTCTCATTGCGGTGTCTCTCTTGTTGAGGAGCACGGACTCTAGGCGCACGGGCTTCAGTAGTTGTGGCTCGCAGTCTCGGTAGTTGTGGCACACGGGCTTAGCTATTCCGCGGCATGTGGGATCTTCCCAGATCAGGGCTTGAACCCGTGTCCTCTACATTGGCAGGCGGATTCTTAACCACTGCACCACCAGGGAAGCCCCAATTATCAGTATTATTAATAACACTTAGGGAGGACTTAGCATGAGCCAATCACTACATTATGTGGTTTATGTTACTTGTATCTCATTTAATCCTTACAATAACGCTATGAAGTAGGTACTTTATTCACTGGTAAATGGAGAGTTGAGATCTGAAACCAGAGTCTACCTATGCAACCAAAATTCTTCACCATGGGCTTTGGAGTCAGACAGACCCATGTACAAATCCACCTGTGTCCTCGACCACTTTTTAATCTCTCTACACCACAATTTCCTCAAAATTGGGATAATATTAGTATCACTCTCATAGGGTTTTGTAACAACTAAGTGAAATAATGCATACAAAAACACTCAGCACATGGTAAGCACTCAGCTGTTGTTACTGTTAAATTTTTGAAAGGTTAACTGGAAGTTCCTTTGAAGGTTTTCGAGCAAAAGAATGAATGACATGCTAAACTGATGTTTGGTGAAGATAAAGGCATAGACACTGTATAGGATAGCTGGAGAGAGACTATATCAGTGGCAAGAACCCATCAAAGAGACTTACGAAATAAGGTCTAATACAAAATAAATCGAAACAACAAAGGGAGAAATGACCAGATGTGAAACATTATTAAAGAATCTGGGGCTCGGGCTTCCCTGGTGGCGCAGTGGTTGGGAGTCCGCCTGCCGATGCAGGGGACACGGGTTCGTGCCCCGGTCCGGGAAGATCCCACATGCCGCGGAGCGGCTGGGCCCGTGAGCCATGGCTGCTGAGCCTGCGCGTCCGGAGCCTGTGCTCCACAACGGGAGAGGCCACAACAGTGAGAGGCCCGCGTACAGAAAAAAAAAAAAAAAAAAAGAATCTGGGGCTTGCCTGGTGGCTCAGTGGTTGAGAGTCCACCTGCCAATGCAGGGTATGCAGGTTCGTGCCCCGGTCCGGGAAGATCCCACATGCTGTGGAGCAGCTGGGCCCGTGAGCCATGGCCACTGAGCCTGCACGTCCGGAGCCTGTGCTCCACAACGGGAGAGGCCACAACAGTGAGAGGCCCGCGTACCGCAGAAAAAAAAGAATCTGCGTGTTATTAGACATAGACACGGAGGGCAAAAGAGAAAAAAGAGCCAAAGATGACTAAAAAGTTTCAATCCTGAGGGATTAGGAGAATGAGGGAGTCACTCATCTAAATTAAAAATCACAAGGAAGGGCTTCCCTGGTGGCGCAGTGGTTGAGAATCCGCCTGCCGATGCAGGGGATACGGGTTCGTGCCCCGGTCCGGGAAGATTGGCCGCTGAGCCTGCGCATCCAGAGCCTGTGCTCCGCAACGGGAGAGGCCACAACAGTGAGAGGCCCGCATACCACACACACACAAAAAACAAACAAACAAACAAACAAACAAAAAAAATCACAAGGAAGAGCTAGTTTTGATGAGGGGGAAAAATGTTTTGTATTCAGAAAGGTTTTCATTTGGGTGCCAGTGGGAAAAACCACTTTGTCAAGAGAGGGAGATGGAAATATACTGAACCTCTGGAAAAAGCTGAAGCTAAAGATATAAATTTGGTAGGGATCTTCAAGGGTTGACTGGGACCTTCTCTTTCTTTTCTCTTGGAATATTCTACTTGACAAATATCTCCTATTATCACTATTGTCACGTTTGTTGAGTTGCAAGGTTAAAGAAGCAAAAAGAGTTGGCGACTAAAATTTGCCTCACACAGAGAGCTCAAGAGCACTCAGAAATCAGTTTGGGGCATGGAGGGGTGTGGGTTGGGGCAATGGCACTGGGCACTCACCATTCCAAGGTGGAGGCTTCCAGTGGGCTGTTTCCTTGGTGGGGTACATGACAGCGCCCCCAAACTGCTCTGCCCATTCCACATCTGGCTGCCACTGCCGAGCACCTCTGGGGAGGTAATAACAGATCCTAGACAAAGGGCCTGAACAGTGCTTGGTTCCTCTGTTCCCATTCACTTTCCGGTGGGCCCAGGAAAAGGTGTCTTGGATTCTTCAATGCCAAGTCACTGACACAGAGTTGTGTCGCTTTGGTAGAACAAACTGGAACTCGAGAGATTCCATCCTAACAACTTATTCCTGAAATCACTTCACCTATCACCCATACGCATGCAAAGCTGGGGAATCCCAGCTGCTTTAAATTCTGCTCATATTCATATTCCCATCCTGGTGAATATGAACTCAAGAAAGGTGTTTATTCAAAGTCAACCCAAGAGTAAGAAAAGAAAGAGGGGTGGGGCATGCTGGCTCCTTAGCTCTGCTCAAGTATGGCCAGAACAATGCACTGGGGCCAACCCGGGGATTCTTGGTTTATGTTTCTCCTTTAAGTCTATCGGGGTTGCTCTCCTCTTCTTCCACAGCGTCTAAGGAGGCTTTTCACCAGTCACGCCCCACCCGTGAAGGGGTTTGGGAAAAGCAGCAGGACATAAGGGGAGGGTGACATTATCACTAACACTGAGGCGCAGACTCTCCCTCCAACTGATTTCACCTCTGGCAGATCGAGCTCAAACCCTCTTTCCTCCCTCGGCCAAGGCAGGCACCACTGGATCCTGCAACTCGATAGAGCAGGCCTGGGCGAGGGGTCACAGGCCTGGGTCATTCTTTTCTAGGGGGGGTCACAAGGCCCGTGGAGTCCCTGGACTCGAGAAACCCTAGTCCTGGGGACAGCGCATCGAGGGCTGCCCTTGGTCTCACCTGGTGGGCTGAATCGGCAGTCGGGCCCCAGACCCGGGCCGCAGCACCAGGGCCGCGACGCCCCGGAGGCCGCATAGAGCCCTGAGCGTCGCCATCTTGCCCCGCCACAGACTGAGGGAAGGAGAACCGGGCGGAAGTGCCTCTTGCGCGCCTCCTTGTGGGCTTCTTGCCTATTGGCACCACGCAGCCGCCCTCTTGGAAGCTGGCGGGGTCGCCGAGCGCGAACCTGACAACATCCGGGTTCTGCACCCCGGCTTCACTTTCGCTTAAATACCGGAGGCTGGGGCTCCTGCTTTCCACCGCTCCTGGTGGGCTCTTCTAAGGCTGAGCAGGAGAAACTTGCAGTTCCTGCTGCGGGCAGCGGCGCCCCTCGGCGCACCATCGCCGAGCTGCCTGCGCGCCTTAGAAAGTGCCCTGCCGCCCGGAGCCAGGCAGACACTCACATGGGGGCCCTTCCCCACTCCTCGTCTGAGCTGTACCGCTGCTGTAGCCCTGCTCTCTGGTTGTGTCTGAGCCCTGCCCTCTGGGGTAGACCCGGGCTTTGCCAATTACCTCCTTATCCCCGAATCCAAAAGATTCGGAGCCGGGACAGCTAGCTAATTTCCAGACGGCCTAAATGGGTTAGGGAAAAGGGGCCCAAGTGGGGCTGGGCGTGTCTGAGAGCTCCTGCCAAAGTAAAAGAGTAGGATGCAAAGGCCACCAGCATTGGAACGGGCTGCTGGGGTGTGTAGGAGCCACTTCATGAGGAGAGGAGGTCCCCTATGGGTGACCCTGATATCTGCCAGGCTTCCAGAACCCACAGAATTACAGATCCAGGAAGTGCCCTTAGCGATGCCTCGCACTCCACTTCCATCCTGGGTCAATCTCTTTTACCTCATATCTTTCTGACCCGGCCTCTGTACTGGCCAACGGCCTAGAACTGTAGTATCACCAGAGTCTGATTCTAATCCTGTGTGGACAAGACAAAGAGGAGTTCCAGCCTTGGAGCTAGTTCCTGTTCTCTCTGCCTCCAAGCCCAGCTCCAGCTGGGCCACCCCTTAACTTTGCACAACCCTCCCACTTGGGGCCTGGAAAGAGGTCTTCCCCAGATCTCCTCCAGACAGGGTGCCTGGGCCACAGCCCACCAGCAGGACAGCAGGGTGAGGCAGACAGACCAGGAGAGTGGCAGGGACAGGGAATTCTTAGGTATAAAGAAAGAGGGGAACGCCAGACTTCTAGCCTGGGAGTTGACCTAATGGGAACTGTACCAAAGGGTGAGGCCATATCCCTGGCTGTGAGAACTGACTGGGACCTGGGTGGGCTCGGCAGCCCTCACAGCGCTAGGCAGAGGCTGTGCCTCCCTGCCCCCCTCATTCACCACCCTCTCCCTGGGCCTTCTTTCCCGGTATAGCTGAAACACAGTGAATGTGGTGATAGTGAGGGAGGACGATGTGGGGACTGCATTTATTTGCCCTGATCCAGCCTAGGAGAAGTCAGTATAGACTCCGGGCTGCTTGGCCCTAGGGGCAACTTAAGCTGGAACTAGGGTGAGGGATCCTGGGGGGCTGCCTAGGACACTGCATCTTTTGTGCCTTCTCCCTGCTGCCAACACTCCCCCACACACACACTGCTGCTGTTACTCTAAGGCCTTTTGTCTCTCGCTGCTTACTCGCCCCCTTTGTCCTCATCTCAGATGCGGGTGGACAGGGGCAGTAAGAGTCCTCTGGTGATAGCTCCTCTTGCTCCTGCCTCTTCTGGTCGCCCATCCTTTGTCTGACTCCTGCAGCACCAACCCCCTCCACTTAGGACCAGGGTCAGGGCATGTGGTGGGTCCTGCAGTCAGAAGGGGGTGGGTGATAACAGGAAGTGATGGTCACCAGGGCAGGTATTAGCAACCTGAGCAGGAAGGGAGTGGAAAAGGAAGTATTCTGGCGGATGGGATGTGGAGGACAGGAGGTGACTAGGCAGAGAGTGAATAGAGGAATGGGGGCAGGGGCAGGTGGTCTGCCTCTGGGAAAGGAAAGTGCTGACTGTACTCTCCTTCCTGGGGATATCCTGGGGAAAGGAGTGGCATAGCATGGGGTGAGCAGAAATTGCCCCTACTTCTGAACCCTTTCCTTCCTTGTCTCGAGAATCCACCCCCAAGACTTCTTTGCTGAGTTCTCTCCAGTCCCAAACCAAGGGAATCATTTTGCTTCCTTTCCCTAACATTACCTCTTCCTCCCCAAGCACTCTCTCCATCCCAGGCACTGGGTTCCTGTTTCTCTCTGTTCCCTAATTTTCCTGTACACACAATGCTGCAACCACCCGCTCCCTGTCCCATGGGGAATGAGAAGTAAAAGATTACTAGGTATTCCAGGAACCACTGGGTTCTTAGGACAAGGTGGGGCCGAAAAGGGGAACCAGGTGGGGATTCCCTCTGATGGATTGACATAGGGTACTTCTGGGTTCCTGAGAGAGCACATCTTTCCTGTGCTGGGGGCTAGCTGACTTGAGGCTGGGGGAGGGTTTAGGGCAGTTGGGAGTGGGTAGGAGCAGGGCCAAGAGCCTGGGGGAAGCTACTGGGAGCTGGGCCAGGGAAATGGGGAGTCAGGAAGTGGGGAGGGGGAGCTCTGGGGGGAATGGAGGCTGGAGGCAGAATGGCTGTCTGGGCTTCTGAGGGGGCGGGGAATGGTAATTCAGGAAAGGGGATCCTGAGGGAGAGAAGAGACGTTAGGGAAGAGGAGGTGCCACCCTAGATCTTCCTTCTATAAAAGGAAGAGTCGTTAACCCCTCCTGCCTTGTCCTCTGCCAGCTCCCTGTGCCTATTCTAAGCAGACTCATCCTACCTTTGGGCAGTACACTCCCTGATCACTGTCTCCTTGCCTGCCCCTTCTCCCTGCCTCCTGTACTCTCTCCAGCTTCTTGGTCCCATCCTGAGCAGTGTCAAGCCACCTCCTTTCTTTGTTCTGCCCTCTTGATGCTTCCTTACCTGTTCCCCACCCTCTTTCCCTGGCAGCTCACTCAGTTCCCTCGGCCCTGGAAACCAGCCTCTAGGGGCAGAGGGCATCATGAGGGATCACTGAGAAAAGGGAGGATGTGCCAGGTTAGACAGTGGGAGCTAGAATTCTCCTGGGACCATGGTCCTTTCTTCGCGTGTTGTCCAGGCCCTTTCCCTGACTTCCTACCCCTCCTGGGACTCTGTCCCACCAAAAAGGGAAAGAGACAGCTGAGAGCCGACTGTGGGGTTTGGGAAAAGACTATGTCATCAGCTGGCCCAATGCCTATGAGCCATCCGGCTGCTAGAGATTCCCCTCCCCTGGGCAAGTCCCATTTTTTTTTTAAAGGAAAACAAAAACTAGATTTTTGGGAAGCAATGAAACACCCATCTGAGTCCTACCATCAGAGCTCCTGGCTGAATGGCTTATAGCTCAGCCAATCGTAGTGGCTCAGGATGCTTAAAAGAGCTGGCGCGGAGAAAGGCTGGGAAGAACTCACAGGGAGACCCACAGACACATAGACACGGGAGAGAGAGGAGGAGAAAGACAGAAACAAAGGCACGGCGGAAGGAGGCAGAGAGAGGACAGGCACAGAAGCGAAGCCAGACAGAGTCCGAGGGAGTGCAAAGGGAGAGGCCAGAGAAGCTGCAGAAGACAGGCAGGGAGAAACAAAGATCCAGGAGAGGAGGGTGTGGGAGGAGAGTTTGGAGGAACCAGACCACTAGGCACCTCTCCTAAGCCTAAGGGCCAAGTTTTCTCCATCTCCTCTGAAGGTCCCCAGACCCTCTGAAAATTCTGCCTCTGACCCTGGCAGGGGTCCGAGCCCCCAGGCTGCAGAGAGGAGCTTTCCAAAGCCAGGGCGAGGAGGACTTGGTGCCCAGACGGCCTCGGTCCCTCCCAGCTTCAGCACCAGTGCCATGTCCCGGACGGACCTGCATCCCGGGAGGGGCTTGGCGGAGTGCTGCCTGCGGGGAATCCAACCCCGCCTGCTGCTTCCCACCGTGCCCGTCTCCGGGCTGCTTCTGCTGTTACTGGCCTCCCTCCTGCCCTCAGCCTGGCCGGCCAGCCCCCTCCCCCGGGAGGAGGAGATCGTGTTTCCAGAGAAGCTCAACGACAGCGTCCTGCCTGGTTTGGGCACCCCTGCCAGGCTGTGGTACCGCTTGCCGGCCTTTGGGGAGACGCTGCTACTAGAGCTGGAGCAGGACCCCGGCGTGCGGGTGGAGGGGCTGACGGTGCAATACCTGGGCCGGGCGCCTGAGCTACTGGGTGGGGCGGAGCCGGGCACCTACCTCACTGGCACCATCAATGGAGATCCGGAGTCGGTGGCATCTCTGCACTGGGATGGGGGAGCTCTGTTAGGGGTGCTGCAGTATCGAGGGACCGAACTCCACATCCAGCCCCTGGAAGGAGGCACCCCTAACTCTGCCGGTGGGCCTGGGGCTCACATCCTACGCCGGAAGAGTCCTGCCAGCGGCCAGGGCCCCATTTGCAACGTCCAGGCTCCTCCTGGGAACCCCAGTTCCAGCCCACGAAGAGCCAAGGTAGGCAGCCCTGGAGTCTGTGTCCTGCAATGTCCTCCTGCCATGTCTGTCCTACTGACCCCTATTCATCTTCTCTCCACCCACTTCCACTTCTGGCCAGTCTGCTGCTTCCCTCCCTTCTGCCTGCCTTTTCGCTTTCCACTGTCCTCCTTTCCTGGGAAGGCTCTGGCTTTTCCCTGCCTCAACCCTTCTCCTAGCCAGACCACTGATCCCAAGGGGCTTCCCAGAGGTGGGTCAGAGACGCTATGCTGGGAATGACCGCTCTCTCTTCCCACCCCGACCTTGCCTGGCCATGGCATCCTACTGGCAGAGTCCCCAACAATGAGGCCCTTCTGATAGCCCCTTGGCCTTGACTCTTTTCTGGGCCCCAAATATGATTTTCACCACCAGCTAAAGGAGTGAGGTTTGAGGCCCAAGAGATTGGCCTCTGGCTTCCGATGCTGTCTTCAAAATTGTTCTGGCAAACTGCAAACTAGGGCAGGAGTGGACTGGGGAGGAAAGGCATCCTGAACCCCCTTCTGGTCCGTCCCCTTCCCACATTGCGGACTGACTGCAAGGCTGCCTGAGGCTCCATCCTTTCCTCCCTCCCACTCCCAGTCTCCCCCCTTCTTCCCTTCCTTCCTCCCTCCCTCTCTAGCTTTAATCCAGACCAGACGCTCCCTCCACACCCGCCACGCTGAGATCTGGCCCTGGCCCTAGCTGCTGACTGAATTGTTCCTCCAACCACACAGGGCAGACACGTTGCAGCCCAGCCCTCTAGCTCCAGTCCTGCAGCCCCAGACACACTCAGGCATGGGGGACCCCAAAGTCCCTCCCAGAGGCAGTCCCAGCTGCTTTTCACCTCTTGGGCCCACATAGCCCTGGGACGTGGCATCCCCATCCCCTCCCCTTCTCAGAATCAGCAGATGATTTCTCAGCGTTACCACAAAAGCCCTGGGATTTGGAGTTGGGGGGGAGGCCCCACCAAGACCCATCAGGAATCCCGTGGGATGTATGTGGCCCAGCTGGCTCTGCTGAGTTCCAGACCCAGGAAGTAAGGGAGGGGAGAAGTGATCCATGGGTCTGGGAGGCTATTTCAGGATCCTCCTCCCCTTTTTTCCTCTCCAGCGCTTTGCTTCACTGAGTAGATTTGTGGAGACCCTGGTGGTGGCAGATGACAAGATGGCGGCATTTCACGGTGCTGGGCTAAAGCGCTACCTGCTGACGGTCATGGCAGCAGCGGCCAAGGCCTTCAAGCACCCAAGCATCCGCAACCCCGTCAGCTTGGTGGTGACTCGGCTAGTGATTCTGGGGCCAGGTGAGGAAGGGCCCCAAGTAGGGCCCAGTGCCGCCCAGACCCTGCGCAGCTTCTGTGCCTGGCAGCGAGGACTCAACACCCCCGAGGACTCGGACCCTGACCACTTTGACACGGCCATTCTGTTTACCCGTCAGGTGAGGCCCCAATCAGCACCTCAGGCCATGCACTGCACAACTCCAAGAAGCACCACTGCCCAGACTGTGATGTAAATGGTGCCCCTGGCGTTGTTCAACATGGTGCCTGGCCCCAGCCACACTGCCAGTGCTATCTGGGCCCTGACAGTGCTGGATACGCAGTGCCCAGGTCTCCACTAATCTGGATCTCAGCTCAATGGATGCTGGTGTCTTGGTTCCTCATGTATTGTCTCTGATCTCCCTCTCCACAGGACCTGTGTGGGGTCTCTACTTGTGACACTCTAGGCATGGCTGATGTGGGCACTGTGTGTGACCCAGCTCGGAGCTGTGCTATCGTGGAGGATGATGGACTCCAGTCAGCCTTCACTGCTGCTCATGAACTGGGTAAGGTAGGGGTGGGGTCATGGGGCACCTGTGATGAGTGAGAGAGCTATCAGGGGTGAGGTGAGGGGACAGTGAGCTCACCAGGGTACAAATGCAAGTCACAAGGTGTTTCTTCCTTTTCCACAGGCCTAGGTCCAGGGCCATTACCTTTCTCTGCTCCGGATGTAGACAAACATTTAGATTTTTCTATTAAATGAGATAGTGTGTAGAAATCTACTGTGAACTGTGTGTGTGTGTTTGGAGGGGAGGTGGCACAGTACTGAGAGAGATTATTCACAAGAGTCAGTGATAGAGTGGATGGAATCAGGGTTGGGAATGTTGGCTATAAGGAAAATGGGTAGGGAGGAGCCCTGAGTGTATCATGGGGAGAGGGGAGACAGAGCAAGGGGGGCAACATATTGAGAAGCCCTTGGAGCACCAGAAAGACATTGGGGGCAGGTCGGGATGGGGAATGGATCTGGCCATCCGTAGCTGCAACCAGGCTTATGATGGGCCTGCAACCCTCTGAAGACACAGGGATGAGACCCTTGGACCCTAACAGGGCCTCTGCTCCCACAGGCCATGTCTTCAACATGCTCCATGACAACTCAAAGCCATGTGTTGGTCTGAATGGACCTGGGAGTACCTCCCGCCATGTCATGGCTCCTGTGATGGCTCACGTGGATCCCGAGGAGCCCTGGTCCCCCTGCAGTGCCCGCTTCATCACTGACTTCCTGGACAATGGCTATGGTAAGCAGATGGCACTCCCCTTCCCCTGGTGCAGCACCCAGTTCCTGCCCCCCACTGTACTTTCTCTTCTGCTGCATTTCACATGGGCCAAATTGACTCCTTCCAATGTGCCTCCTCTGCAGTGTGGGACGGGGTGAGAAATGCTGCTGCCTTTGTGTGGTTTCTACTTCCTCTCAGAATAAATAGCACAGCTACAGGAGGCAAGTTTTGGCTCAATAGAATTAAAACTGACCTTCTAAGGGCCACAAATGTCCAACAGTGGAAGGGGCTAGTTGTGAAAGAGGTGACTGCCTTGTCACTTGAGGTGTGCATGCCTAGCCGTATGACTATGATTGGGCAGGGCTGTTGATGAGAAGCAGACTCAAGAATTCTGCAGCTGGTTAGAATAGGTAGGAAGATCTAGTGCTTTGAGTTCCTATCCTGATCCTGTTCTTTAGATGTGTGTAGATGTGTGACTGTAAGTTACCTCACTTCTGTGTAGCTGATCTGTAAAATATGCGTAATAACGGTAGCTACCTCATAGGCTTTGGCCATGATTAAACACGATACTGTTGGTCAAGCATTTAGCCAATGTTCATCACATAATAAGCATTGAACAAATTTAGCTGCTATTTAAAGCTTCTTCCAGTCCTAGAATTTGGATTTTAGGATCTGTCAGGCCCTGGGGAGCCCAAGGCTGGCACCCCTTCAACCTATTGGTGACTTCATACCCCTGCCTCTTTTCCCAGGGCACTGTCTCTTAGACAAGCCAGAGTCTCCCCTGCATCTGCCTGTGACTTTCCCCGGCAAGGACTACGATGCTGACCGCCAGTGCCAGCTGACCTTTGGGCCTGACTCACACCATTGTCCGCAGCTGCCGCCGCCCTGTGCAGCCCTCTGGTGCTCTGGCCATCTCAATGGCCACTCCATGTGCCAGACCAAGCATTCACCCTGGGCTGATGGTACCCCCTGTGGGCCCGCACAGGCCTGTATGGGTGGCCGCTGCCTCCACATGGACCAGCTCCAGGACTTCAATGTGAGATCCCAAGGGCAGGGGAGGGGCAGAGGGCCTGGGGGAGGAGGGAGTGGCCCTGAGCCCGAGAGAGTATATTTATCCTACTCGTCCATTCTGTCCTTCTGCAGATCCCACAGGCTGGTGGCTGGGGCCCCTGGGGATCATGGGGTGGCTGCTCTCGGAGCTGTGGAGGTGGTGTCCAGTTCTCTTCCCGGGACTGCACACGGCCCATCCCCCGGAATGGTGGCAAGTACTGTGAGGGCCGCCATACCCGCTTTCGTTCCTGCAATGCCCAGGACTGCCCAACTGGCTCAGGTGAGGGATGGGAGGGATGGGAGCCTGGGGAGGGATTGGTAGGACAGAAAGGACTGTCCCTTGAGTTCAGGGACCAGGGAGGTGTTGACTGTCCCTGCTGTTGAGGGGAGTGACTTTACCCTTCAGGAAAGTGACAGGTAGTCTGTGGGCGAGAGAGCTGCCATACTGTCTGGAGGTCTGAGAGGCTAGGTGGAGGGGCTGGTGGGGCAGCGTGAGGAGAGAGGGGCTCTGACTGTCCATTTTAACCCTACAGCACTGACCTTCCGTGAAGAGCAGTGTGCTGCCTACAACCACCGCACTGACCTCTTCAAGAACTTCCCAGGGCCCATGGACTGGGTTCCTCGCTACACAGGTGTGGCGCCCCGGGACCAGTGCAAACTCACCTGCCAGGCCCGGGCACTCGGCTACTACTATGTGCTGGAGCCACGGGTGAGGACCAGGATGCCCCAGGGACCTGTCTAAGCTCACACACTGCCCAACCCGCCCTCTACTTTCTCATGGCAGAGATCCAAAACAGCACTATTGCTGGCGTTCTCACAGCCATGCTCGGCCAGCCCAGGGGTCCAGTCAGACTTCTCTGTCCGTGGGTATTTAGAAAACTAGCCCTGGACTCTGGATAAGTTGCCAATCAGGCAGCTCTAGCCTGTCCCATTTCCCTTGGTTTCTTTCCCTCCCTCTCCCCATCTTCCAGTGCTCCATTTTGTGAGAATGGAAGTATGTGGACTTTTGGGCACTTCTCTGACCCCCTTCCCATGGGCTCCTCTGGCAAATTACAGTGGTGGCCTCATTGAGCTCATGGATGGCCAGTCCCTCACTGGACAGGCCTCCTGGAGACAGCAATGTCCCTGCACCCCCTGTGATAGGGCCCTGGGTTGAGGCTGAAGAAGGAAGAACAAGCCTAGCAGTTTTGCATCCTTCACCCCTGTTCTGGGGAGAATGCCTGCAGGTTGACTGCCCTCTAGTGTCCAGCTGGGACGGTACCACCAAGATTTAGGGCTTGGGGTTGGGACTCAGACCTGCAATTCCCGTGTTGGCTTCTCTGCTTGCCAGCTGTGTAACCTTTGGGCAAGCTCCTAATCTTTCTAAACCTCAGTGTTCCATCTCTACAAACCTCAAATAGTGGTTGTGAGATTTATATAGCACTTAGTACAGTGCCTGATTCATCATGAGTCCTCTGAAAATGGTGGCTTTTATGATTATCATCCCTTACAGTGGCTGGGGTTCCCTCCACACTCCATCCACATCCCCTCCCTCACCCAACTTTTCTGGCATCCCCTCCCTGATGGGATATGGGTCTTGTTCGACTTACCAACCCGTTTTGACTAAGGAAGACACTTTCATCACTCCCTCTCTTCTCCTCAGGTGGTAGATGGGACCCCCTGTTCCCCAGACAGCTCCTCAGTCTGTGTCCAGGGCCGCTGCATCCATGCCGGCTGTGACCGCGTCATTGGCTCCAAAAAGAAATTTGACAAGTGCATGGTGTGCGGTGGGGATGGTTCTAGCTGCAGCAAGCAGTCTGGCTCCTTCAGAAAATTCAGGTTCATTCACTATTTATTTCCTCCTCCCACCTTCCTGGACGCTGTTCTGGGCCCTGGGGATACATAGGTGAACTCAACACTGCTTCTCCTCTCAAAGAGCTGACGTACAGTCTAGTAGGGGAGACAGATGAGTTCACAGTTACAGCGCAGTGTCCCACCTGCTCAAAGGTGTCAGCCTGGGCTGCTGTGAGGACACTTGTGGGCATCAGGGAGGGATTCCCAGGAGGTGACCTCCCTGCTGGAAGAAGAATAGGAACTGGACAGGCACCAAGGAGGCGGGGCTTAGATGGGCACCTCAGTAAGGGGGCAGCAGGTGTAAAGGCCCAGAGAGCAGAGGAAGGAGGGCACATTTGCATGTAGCTCGGATCTAGGCTGGACAGCTCACGTAGGTCTGGGGAGACAACCTTCTACACACATACAGTCATACAAACACAGCTCAGAAAGGCTGAGAGGGTTCAGGAAGATGCTGAGTTCTCTTCTACTCCTTGCACACAGATACGGATACAACAATGTGGTCACCATCCCCGCAGGGGCCACCCACATCCTGGTCCGGCAGCAGGGTACCCCTGGTGTCCGGAGCCTCTACCTGGCCCTGAAGCTCCCCGACGGCTCCTATGCCCTCAATGGTGAATACACGCTGATACCCTCCCCCACAGACGTGGTCCTGCCCGGGGCAGTCAACTTGCGCTACAGCGGGGCCACTGCAGCCTCGGAGACACTGTCCGGCCACGGGCCCCTGGCTCAGCCCGTGACGCTGCAGGTCCTGGTGGCTGGCAACCCCCAGAACGTACGCCTTCGCTACAGCTTCTTCGTGCCCTGGCCAGCCCCTTCAACGCCACGCCCCCCTCCCCAGGACTGGGTGCACCGCAAGGCACAGATTCTGGAGATCCTCCGGCGGCGCTCCTGGGCGGGCAGGAAATAACCTCACCGTCCCGGCTGCCCTTTCTGGGCACCGGGGCCTCGGACTTGGCTGGGAGAATGAGGGGGCTCGGCAGCTGCCTCTCACCGAGACACAGTTGGGGAGGGGCTGTGAGATGAGCCCGCCTCTCCTCTCTGCCCTACCGAGCAGGCTGGCCCTGCCCGGGTTTCCTGCCCTGGATGGCTGGTGGATGGAAGGGGCTGGGAGATAGTCCCTTATCTAAACTGCCCCCTCTGCCCTGCTGGTCACAGGAGGGAGGGGGAAGGCAGGGTAGACCCCGGTTGTATTTATTTAGTATTTATTCACTTTTATTTAGCACCAGGGAAGGGGATAAGGGCTAGGGTCCTGGGGAAACTGACCCACTGTCCTCATAGCCCTCACCCTGTCTAGGAAATCCAGGGTGGTGGTGATAGGCGTAAGTGATCTCTGTGTGTGTGTGTGTGTGTGTGTGCACCTGTGTGTGAGAAGATGTGTGTGTGTGTGTGTGTGTGTGTGTGTGTGTGTGTGTGTATGAGGTTCCTCCTGCCTAGCTTTCCTCTCCCTGAATTTTATTTTCTGGGAGAGGAAGAGTCAAGGGTAGGATAGGCCTTCAGGGAGTAAGGGATTATCATATTTTTAAATATAAATTGAATTCTGCTATTTATGTGCTCCTTTTGGAGTCAGACAGATGTGGGTTGCACCCTGGCTCCACATCTCTGAACACTAGTTTCCTCATTTGACAATAATAATACCTCCCTTGGAAATTTGTTATAAGGATTAATGTAAATAAAGAACTAGCATAATGCCTAGCACTTGGTAAGTGCTCAACAAATGTCAGCTGCTGTCAGTTATTATTATCACCACCTTACGTCCTCGGCTCCACTGTCCATGGAGTCTGCAGTGCATTTGAAGGTGGCAAAGATCTGCGTCAGTGGTGCCTGCCCTTGTCCCCCAGGCCCAGTTCCTTTGGTTGGCAGAACCCTAGCCTGGATTGTGAAGGACTGTCAGAGAAAGGACAATTCTGTCCCTGATCTCTGGAGGCTCCCAACCACATGTAGCCAGGCGTAATAAACACTTGGCTACAAGCACAATTGACAAGAACATGAATGTGAAAGATAACTAGAACACTACTGTCAAAACAAACAAGCGGGCTTCCCTGGTGGCACAGTGGTTGAGAATCCGCCTGCCGATGCAGGGGTCGTAGGTTCGTGCCCCGGTCCGGGAAGATCCCACATGCTGCAGAGCGGCTGGGCCCGTGAGCCATGGCCACTGGGCCTGCGCGTCCGGAGCCTGTGCTCCGCAATGGGAGAGGCCACAACAGTGAGAGGCCCGCGTACCAAAAAAAAAAAAAAAAAAAAAAAAAAAAACAAGCGGGCTTCCCTGGTGGCACAGTGGTTGGGGGTCCGACTGCCGAGGCAGGGGACACGGGTTCGTGCCCCGGTCCGGGGAGATGCCACATGCCGTGGAGCGGTTGGGCCCGTGAGCCATAGCCGCTGAGCCTGTGGGTCCGGAGCCTGTGCTCTGCAACGGGAGGGAGAGGCCACGACGGTGAGAGGCCTGCGTACCACAGGAAAAAAAAAAAAAAAAGCGTTAAAACTAACAAGCACTTAGTAATGAGAGTGCTAGTTGAGGGGGCTGAGGGGAGCTGTTATAGAAAGAGCACTGGAGCGGGAGCTGATGGGTCTGAATCTAAGTTGGGGTTCAGCATCTTCCTAGCTGGTAGTGGTGGGTAAGTCACGGATGCTGAGCCTTAGGTTGCTCATGTGTGTAATGGGGCTAAAAAGTACCTGTTCCCACAGGATTGTTCTGAACAAATGTTACAATATTTTCAAAATAGTGAAGGCTGTACCCATGTGAGAAAATAGTGAAGGCTGCACCCATGTGAGAGGTTATCCTTATGACTACTGAGTGACTGGTACAGGGTCCCCAGAATCAACCAGTGTAAACCCAGCAGACTTCTTTGAAGATGTGATGTTAGAATGGAATTTAATAAGAGGAGTAGGGGATAGCCAGGAGGGCAAAAAAAAAAAAGCATGGAGAGGGAGCTGAGGTGAGGGGGAGCCAGGTGTTCAGTGGTGGCAGAAATCAGTTCTACTTTTCCGTCTGAGCAGGTGACTTTGCTTAAGGAACAGGGTTGGGAAAGGGTGGCAGGTGGACCCTGCAAGAATTTAGAGTCTTGACTGGTAGTAGCAGGACTGCTAGGCATTGGAGAAGGGCTGAATGTGGAGGTGAGGGAGGAACTGTAGGTAAAGAAGACCCTAAGGAAGGAGTGGAAAAGGAGGAAATTGGGGAACTAGGGGTGCTTCACTCTGCCGTAGTAGCTCTTAGGTGGGCTGCCCAATACTGCTCGGCATATAGTGCTGGGACTAGGGGCTTAAGGCAAAAGCCATGGAGAGTGTAGCAGTTGTTTGCACTCTGCTCACTGGGGCTGGGCTTCGCTCCTCAAGTTCTGTACGAGGCAACGCCTTACACAGTGCCCTGGACTTTGTACCACCAAGTATGGCACTTACTCCCTTGGCAGCACTGGGAACAGGGCGGTGTCTTACTCTGCTTGGCCTCTTTTCTTCCATATGCATGGCCCCCACTGCTGTGCTTGGGCCCAGGCCCCTCCTCCTGTCCTCCTACCAACCAGGCTAGAGGAGGGAGAAACAGGAGAGTGGGACAAGGCCAGAGCGATCTTCAACTATTTCATCTGATTAGCAAAATTGGACTGCCAATAACTATGAGCTGATGGTACAATAAGCAGAGTTCTGTGCTAAGTAGATGTAAAGTACAAATGCAAACAATACACAAATAAAGATGCTCACTGCAATCTGGGGGAAGGTTCTGTACTATACCTCCACAAAGAGAAATATTGGATGGTACAAAGAACTGTATGATAAGGGCAAATTGAACTGTACAGAGATTGATGCCTGGGCTTAATGGGCTATGAGGGTTAAGGAGGGTGAGTCTTGGGCTGGACCTTGAGGAACAGGTAATCATGATAGCCTTTCTTATGTTTCTTTAGTGCCGACGGTAATAAATCACTTATATACATTATTTTAAGAGAAAGCCCTTTACTCACTGAGTAGGCTTCTGACTGCCATGAAGCAGTTTTTCGCAGAAAGTTACTGAATTTAGAGGCCACCTGTGTGATTGGATGGGTGGGTGGGGGGAGGCATACAGTGAAAGAGAAGAGAAGAGAGAGCTGCTCCTCAAAGAGAATTGATGGGTATCCTGGCCCTAAATCCCTAGCAAGGCCTCACCCCTTCCTGGAATGTTCTCTCCCATACCACCCTTCCCAAACCCAGGCTGTAGACTGCCTAATATCCTGATGTCAGGAGTCCAACAAGTTCTTGCTATGGATGTGGGGAGGGCATACCTCCCTCAAAGAGCCAAGATGAGCTCTGACTCCTCAGTTGGCCTACTTATTGCCTTCATGGGCCTGAGCTACGGTGTGGGTGTACAAGCAGGAGGAGGAACAGGAATAACCGGAAGGAAGAAGGCATGGAGACAGTTCAAGTATCTGGTCCTTAAGGGAAAAAGAATGGTGATGAGCTGGAGGAAGAAGAGTCGGTGATTGCTGAGAGAGCCTCGTCCCTGCAGAAGTTCAAGGAGAGATGGACAACTATTTTATGGGATGGCAAGTGTGCCTGTGTGTTCAAGGCAGGGGAAGAGGTCGAAGCAATGACTGTGAGTTGAGCCAATTTCTTTAAGTTCTTTCTGTCCCTGAGATTCTCAACTTCAGTGATTAGAGCGGAGCAAATCTGGGCATTTGTCCAACCCCTATTTGTGTGGTGGGGGTGGGAGAGCCAGCATTCCTGAGGGGTGCTGTGGGAGCAGCTACTCAGTTACATTTCTACTCCATCTCTGGCTCCACTTCTTTAATCTCCATATGGTATTACAGTGTTTTGTTTTCTAAAATACCAGATTGATAGTAATTGACAAAACCAGCATCCCATTGGTCAGGACTTGTGGGGGAGGAAAGGGGAAGAAAGTAGAATTTAATGTAGTAACATTTTATTGGCTCAGAGGATGCTTCTGAACCAGTTGAACACCTTCCCCATTGACTGTCGCTGGGGGCAAGCTAAAATCATTGGCAGCAAGAGTAACCAGCTGACAGCTGCGGGAAACCACCAGTTCTAAAAGTGTTCAGAAAGAGGCAGATGGGGGGAGGGGGGGAACAACAATACCGAACAACTTCCTCAGATAGGACCTTATATGGGGACAGGCCCAGAGTACTTAAGTAGCTCTAGGAAGGAAAGGGAGGGGAGGAAGTATAGATTGAAGGCATCCCTCACAGTCTTTGGGCAACCAATAACAGGCCCTACAAACCCAGTAATAAACAAATACACAAACAGTGACACACATTGACATACAGGTGTCCAACTCCATAGAGATACATTAGCACACTCTCTTGATAATGTAGATGCAAATAAGCATTGAGAAGCTGAAAATGTGCGAACTGGGGCCTGAAAATGGGTCAGAGGAAATATATTAATTGACCTAATTCCCCAGTGAGAATGAATTGTTCATCCCACTTATTTGTTCAATAAATAAGCCATTATGTTATAAACAAGAATCAAATAATTCTCTCACAGTGCCTGGAAAGGACACAGATTTTTGGAGTCAGACTGAATCTAAGCTTTGCAAGAGCAAGATGTAATGGCATGATCTTAAATTACTTGATCTCTGTGAGCCTCAGTTTCTTTATCTGTAAAATGGGTATATTACCACCTGCATTATGGAGAGGTTGTCAGAACTTAAGAATATAATGATGTAAATGCTTGGCCCTGTGTGTGGCTTCTAGTAAGTGTCAATACATGCTGATTCTCTTCCCCTCAAATCTCTTCCATTCCCTGTTCCCTTCCCACTCCTGCATTAGCATGAGAAAATAAGTATACCAAGGAACTTTCTAGGTCAGATCTAAAATGGGCTATTTTGGGGGCTTCCCTGGTGGCGCAGTGGTTGAGAATCCGCCTGCCAATGCAGGGGACACGGGTTCGTGTCCCGGTCCAGGAAGATCCCACATGTGGCGGAGCAGCTGGGCCCGTGAGCCATGGCCGCTGAGCCTGCGTGT
Source organism: Kogia breviceps (assembly GCF_026419965.1). Lineage (NCBI taxonomy): Eukaryota > Metazoa > Chordata > Mammalia > Artiodactyla > Physeteridae > Kogia > Kogia breviceps. The sequence continues at coordinate 90,745,228 of NC_081310.1, read as the reverse complement.
CCGGAGCCTGTGCTCCGCAACGGGAGAGGCCACAACAGTGAGAGGCCCGCGTACCACAAAAAATAAATAAATAAATAAAATAAAATAAAATGGGCTATTTTGTAGAATTTGTGCCAAAAGTTCTAGGTTACTTTCAGGGGATAAGAAAAAGGAAGACATGGTCTCTGTCCTCAGAGGGTTCATAGTCTGGTGGCTAAGACAGTCAGGTAAGACAAAGATTCCAGACCTGTGTGATAGGTGCCATGATAGAAGAGGCGCATGGAATATGGGGTCAAGGAAGTGTTCCTGGAGGAGGTGTCTGCCTCCCCTTCTAGAAGTAATCTATAAGGGCTTTTGGAGAGTAGGGTAGTGGTGGAAGAAAAAAGAACTTTTGCTTGCTAGGTCAGCTCCCAGGCTCTGCTCTATTACGCAAAATGAAAGTAAAGTGAACAGACTTGAAGCTGGTGGATAATACTGTAAGCAACTGAGTAGAGTTGGAAGGGGTAGTTTCGGGGAGAAGCTACCATCTTGGTAGAAAATGTTAAGTGGGGGAGCGAGGATTTTAAAGACATTGAGCTGTGTATTAAAATGTGCTCCTGCTTCACTCTCCCCTCCCCCATACCTCTGATGTTTCCTTGAGAAACTAAGTAGAGATTTAAATTATGTTAAATTCTTTTTTTATTACTAGACTGCGTTTCTTCTGTTATGTTGTGTGTCATGACTGGGCCTCTAGGGGCCCCAGGATTTATTCAGAATACAGAAAGATAGGATGTTGTGGTGGAAACCAGCATATTAGAATTTAAGGTTTCAAAAACTAGCAATTCTAGGGGATGACTAAGCCCAGGATGTGGCCTGGGTGAAAAGGAGTAGAGATGAAGGTTCTTGAAAACAGGGAGCTTGCAAATGAAGGTAGAGGAGTTATCAGAAGATGGTAGATAGGAGGGATAAGAAGGTGAAGTTCAGTTTTACAAGAGTAAAACACCGTGGAGGAGCAGAGGCTGAGGAAGGATCCTCTAGAAGAACTACATTTCAATTTTCTGTATTTTCCACTACACAGTGAGATCTTCAAAAAAAAAATGAGGGCTTTTACTTGGCTCTTACTTTGTGCTCAAAATCAAAATCAGATGTATTGAATATCTGCTCTCTGCTGGCCCTTTTCCATAATTCTCACTAATTATCACAAAACCACTTAAGATGGGTTCACTGTGTGGATGAAACCCAGAGAGTGTATTGCTCAACATCACACAGCCAGTGGGTTTCAAAGCTGCCATTGTATTCAAATCCAGTATTACCTAATTCTGAGCCTCCACAGGCACCTCAAACTCATGAGGTCCAAAGTTTAACTTGTCTTCTCTACTGTTTCCCCCAAATGTGCCTCTTCTGAGTTTTGTTTCTCATTAAATGTCGCCACCATCCACCCAGTGGTCCACATTAGAAATCTGGGAGTCGAGACCTCCCTGGTGATCCAATGGTTAAGGCTCCGCGGTCGTAATGCAGGGGGCCCAGGTTCTATCCCTGGTCAGGGAACTAGATCCCACATGCCACAGCTAAGACCAGGCACAGCCAAATAAATTACTTTCTTACTTACTTACTTAATTTAAAAAAAGAAATCCAGGAGTGCTCTTGGAGTCTTCTAACTCCCTGACTTGACACATCCAGCCAATCACTAAGTCCTATTTGCCTCCTAAAAGTTCTCAAAGGTGTCCTCTTCCTTCCAGTCCCACTGATATTACCTTGTTTTGCATGAGTTTCATCTCACTCCTGGATTGCTGCAGTAACCTCCTTAATAGGTCCCTGCTTCCAGTATTGACCACTCCAATAATGCTCCACGATTCCACCGGAGTAAAATTCCTAGTTCTGATCATAGCACTCTCTGTTTAGAGCACTTTAAGGCTTTCTTCTTGCCCACAGGATAAAACTCAATCTCTTTTAATGTGGTTTATGGAGTCTTTCATTATCTGGCACCTATTTACCTCTTCAGTTTCATCTTTCACAATTTCCCTGACTCTGTCGTTTAGCCTATTGATCCATTTTTAAATTTCCCCAACTCCCTAATTTCTTCCTCATTTCCAGACTTTTGCACTATGGTTTCCTGGGTCTAGAACACTATTCATCTGTTAAAAGATAATTTTTAGAAAAGGGTAGAATTATGACTCTCACACTGTTAAAGAAAAAATTATTCGGACACTTGTTAAAATGGTAAGAAAGACTTTATTCAGGACTATTGCAATAGGTGCCAAGGCTATCCCAATCAGAGAGAGTTTGGGTTCAACTCTGAATACAGTAAGGACAGGTGGATAGTTATAGCCAATGAGCAGAATGAGTCAGTAGATGGAAAATTACAGCAAGAATAGGGAGACTCTTGCTCAGCCAGCTTAGAATTCTTGCTAAAGGCAGGCCAGGGTGATCAGAAATTAAGGGTGAGGGGATTCTTGCTAAACTGACTTAGCAGGATTCTTGCTAAAAATGGCTACAGGCCCAAGGATGAGGTCTATTAGAAAAGAGGGCTCAGGAAAGCCTGTCTAAAATTTGGTCAAGGAGAGAGTTTTTGTCAACACACGTATAAAAATGAACACCTGTTAAAAGATTTTATTTAACTCATAAGGAAACCAGCAGATGTTATAACTCGTTAAAAAAAAATCTAAAGAACAGACACATTTACAGATCAGAAATACAGAAATACGAAAATGGAGGCAAAATCGTTTTGTTTTGTTTTGTTTTTCCTACAATGCTGGGGGGAGGGGAGTAGGGGGTTAATTGAACCTCTCTCAGACAGGACAGAATTTGCATGTGGATCAGTTAACCTACACAGAATTGTAAAATAGCTCCATGGAGACTGAATCTTATAAAACAGAAGGACATGCTATAGACAAGTCCTTCAGGTTTCCCATTAGCCATCACTTCTTCTGGGAAACGTTTCCCAAACTTCAACTTGTGAATGAGGTGCAATTTTTAGGCTATCATATTTATCACACTATATTGTGTACAACTACCCTGCCCCCCTTCACCCCCACCCCGACCCCGCACAAAAGAACATGAGCTTTTTGAGACAGACATTGCGAGTTATTTAAGTTTCCTCAGTGTGATGATCTGCTTCTAAGGAGCACAATATGCTAAGGGGGTAGTAGAAGCCACAAGATAAAACATATTGCATATTAATGAAGCGTCCATCTTACTCTTACATCTGGGGAAACACATTTTTACATGAAAGCGGACGCTGCCCTTCCCTCCACACTCAACATTTCTTTGTTTTATTAACCGTTTCTATTTCAAGGCCTGCGGCATATCTTGGGGATACAAAAATGCGCCAGAGCAGTTTGCAACGATGTACCCTGAGCAAGAAATAATTTTGATAATAAGTGGCACTAGGTTAAAGGGGGCGCCGCTGACACACTGGGAAAGGGGCTCACGTCAACTTGGGGCGATAGTGAGGTGTTCCGACGCACCGGCCTTTCAGTACGTGTTGGCCCCAGAAAGGTCCCGGTTTGACTTGATGTTTTCACAGGGGTGAGGGGTGAGGGGTGAGGGGTGGAATCCCGCTGGAAGTCAGTCCGGTGGGGATGAGCCTCCGCACCTTCTCCCGAGGGATCGAGCCCCGAGAAGCCTGCGCGGTAGCTCCATGCGTGGCCCACAGGCCCCGCGGTGCTCATACCCTGCGCTTCGCGGGCCAGGGCGGCTCCACCCGAGGCCCCGCCCCGTGACGCGAGGCCCCGCCCCCGCAGCTCCCGCTTCCAAGATGGCGGCAGCGGTTTCTGTCCGGCTGTCGGGGTGGTGGTGACGACTGGCTGCAGAAGGTCAGGTGTGTGGTCTGGGGCTGGTGGGGTGAGAGGCACGGGAGAAAGGTTCGGGGAAATTGGGAAGGTGAGAAGTTTTGGGTAAAGGCTGGAGACAGCCTTGAGCAGGGAGGGGGACGTAAGTGCAAGTATGGACAGAGGCCGGTGGGCTTACATTGCAAGGGAGAGCAAACACAGGAGGAGATTGGGGTGGGATTAGGGTGCTGCGAAACAACTGGGCTGTAATCCCCTGCAGAGCACTGACCACGCCCCTCTAGGTGAGCTAGCCCAGGTACCTCTGACAGGTTCTGCCCAGCCCTTCCTCTCCCTACCTCATTTCACCAATAACCCCTGATCCTCACCTCCGATAGGACCGGGGAAAGGTAGAAAAAGGTAGGGAGTGTTACCCCCATCCTATTCCCCGCCGCGCTCCGAGGTTGTTTGCATGCAGCTCTCAGGTGGTCACGCTCCCTGCACCTGCGGAGCTAGCTCCCAGAAACGTGAAGAACGGAAAGGAGCCAGTTTCCTCCGCCTCCCTGGGTTCTCTTGAGGCCACTCCACAGTCCTGTTAAGACTGCCTCACCCCCTGGCGAAAGTAAGATCTCCAATAGCTTCCCTGTCCCTACTCTCCAAACAGGTTGGTCCTGCTGGGGTGGAGGATGGTTAAGTACAGAGTGAATCCGACACACTAGAGGGTTACGGGGGAGAGGCCAAGGACGTAGTATCTGCTGCTCCGCCCCTTTTCTCTCCAACCACTTCCCCTCCCTTCCCCAGCTGGGAAACCGGCTTCACCCTGATCCTCGTCTCTGCCCCTCTGCCGGTGGCTGGATATCCTTGACCACTTCTGTTTCAGCTGGTCCTAAGATTGCTGTTGGAGTGCTGGATGGAGCCTTTCTCTGTCCTCTGTGACATTTCCAATATTATATAATGCCTCACATCTCTGCTCCCCCGGGACCCCGTGGAGTCCCCATGATCCTGAAGAAGACAGCTTGAACCTAGGTGAGTCTATATCTACCCCCTCTAAAATTGGAAGGGAGGTTCTCCAGAGAATGCTCTGAAATGGACTTGGGGCATGAATGATGTAAGCATTCTTGGGGACTGATAGTAGGTGATAGGAGTGGCTTGAGGGAGGGGTGGAGGAGAGTGAAAGTTGGGCTGGAAGTGACAGGTGGTAGGTCTGCTAGTGGTAGCATTCTGTTTCTTTCCATACACCTGTGTGTTCCCTTCTGTGACTTTGTTCTTTTCCTCTTTACCCCTGGCACCACCTTCATCCCTGCCCAATGATCTCTTTCTGCTGGCTTGCTCTTTTCCTGCCTGCCCCAGCACTCTCCTCTCTCCCTCTCCAGACTACACCCCAGGATGCTGCGGAGGCTGCTGGAGCGACCCTGCACTCTGGCCCTGCTTGTGGGCTCCCAGCTGGCTGTCATGATGTACCTGTCACTGGGGGGCTTCCGAAGCCTCAGCGCTCTATTTGGCCGAGAGCAGGAGCCGACATTTGACTACTCTCATCCCCATGATGTCTATAGTAACCTCAGTCACCTGCCTGGGGCCCCTGTTGCCCCAGGGGCCCCCCCAGCTCCTCAAGGTCTGCCCTACTGTCCAGAACGATCTCCTCTCTTAGGTGAGTGCAGAAGGAAGGCAGAAGTGAAGGCAAGGCCAAGGTGTGGGCACAGGGAGGCTTGGACAGCAATAGGATGGCAGGAGTGGGTCTTAGAACAGGAGGGTCACGTAACTGGAAGGGAGGCTGAGGTTGAGATAGAATGGACTCTAAATTTGGAGTTTCAACTGGGCTCTTGGGTTGAGCCACAGCCCATTTATGGGCTCTTCTTGCCACAGGCTAGGACTTGCTTCTTTTGTAGATCACTCCTAGTTTAGTGAGTTAGTTGGAAGTCCATCTGTTCTCTCCATCCCCTAACTGTAGGCTTCTAAACTTGTGAGGCAAGGGGGAGTTACGGAACCCTTAAATAAGAAGGTAGGCTAGGTAAGCAGCCTTCACCTTCCAGACTTTGCAAAGCTGTCCCAGTGATGGCGAACTCAAGGTTTTGTGAGATTTCTGAGCAAGCCCTCGGGGGAGCTGAGCCCCTGAATCAGACTGCCAGGGACAGTTCTTGCCCTTCTAATCCCTGACCTTGCCATTCCCTCCCAACAGTGGGTCCCGTGTCCGTGTCCTTTAGCCCAGTGCCGTCTCTGGCAGAGATTGTGGAGAGGAATCCCCGGGTGGAACCGGGGGGCCGGTACCGCCCTGCAGGGTGTGAGCCCCGGTCCCGAACAGCCATCATTGTGCCCCATCGTGCCCGGGAGCACCACCTGCGCCTGCTGCTCTACCACCTGCACCCGTTCCTGCAACGCCAGCAGCTTGCTTATGGCATCTATGTCATCCACCAGGTACCCCCAGTTCCCATACCCTTCTGATTTTCTTTCTTATAAGGAAGCCTCAAACAAATTCCACTCCACTCTCAAATAATGGATCCCTGAAATAATTTTAAGAGGGTCAGACAGAAAAAAAAAAAAAAAAAAAAGAGGGTCAGACTGTTGAATGTGAGAAAGCAGGGGGCTTCCCTGGTGGCGCAGTGGTTAAGAATCCACCTGCCAATGCAGGGGACACAGGTTCGAGCCCTGTCCGGGAAGATCCCACATGCCACAGAGCAGCTAAGCCCGTGTGCCACAACTACTGAGCCTGCACTCTAGAGCCCACGAGCCACAACTACTGAGCCCACGCACCTAGAGCCTGTGCTCCGCAACAAGAGAAGCCACCACGACAAAGAGTAGCCCCTGCTCACCGCAACTAGAGAAAGCCTGCATGCAGCAACAAAGACCCAATGCAGCACCCCCCCACACACACACACACAAAATATATATATATACACATACACACACACACACACACACACACACACACACACACACACAAATAAAGCAGCAACTGGCACTGCTCTGCCAACGTTGTTAGTCCCATACTTCTCCTTAAGGATATTCCCACTGTCCTATAAACTTCCATGATTTTTCCGTTCTTGAATTTGGAAGTGGACAGATTTGGGCCAAAATTCTGGGTTCCGCCACTTGTTCCATATGTGACCTTGAGCAAGATACCCAACCTGCTAAAATGAGGCAAAGAGTGATAACTAATATACCACCTGTTCCACATGTTTTGTTTGTTGTCGGGATTAAATGCTAAATAGCAGCATGTAAGTGTTAGGCACATAGATGCTCAAAAAATTTGTTGTTGAATGAAAAAACAAAGATGTTGTGTTTCTCTTCATTCTCCTTGTCCCATATCCCACTTTGATTTCCCTTTTTTCACTTTTATGCTTCTTTTCCATGCTACCTATAGACCTAGTTTGGTCCTCCGCCATTATCTTCCAGGCTGGAAATGGAACATTTAACAGGGCAAAACTGCTGAATGTTGGGGTGCGGGAGGCCCTGCGTGATGAAGAATGGGACTGCTTGTTCTTGCATGATGTGGACCTCTTGCCAGAGAATGACCACAATCTCTATGTGTGCGACCCCCGAGGACCCCGGCATGTTGCTGTTGCCATGAACAAGTTTGGATACAGGTAGAGGGCATGAGAGGGTACTGGAAGCAGGAATTCACCACCTAGTGGAAGAAGGAGGGATGGCCCCCCAGAAGACTTGTGGAATCCAAGAATTTTTCTCTCCCCAGCCTCCCGTACCCCCAGTACTTTGGAGGGGTCTCGGCGCTCACTCCTGACCAGTATCTGAAGATGAATGGCTTCCCCAATGAATACTGGGGCTGGGGTGGTGAGGATGATGACATTGCTACCAGGTCAGACTTCCTGCCACCACCTCTGTCCCTAACCCCAGCCTGGATCACTGTCCTCTGAGACCACCCCTAGCCATGGCCCTTTACCACTAACTTTTAGCTCTCTGGTCCTGCACTGTGCCCATTCCTCTCCCTTAGTCTTTTCAGTCTACCCAGGTCAGGCTTTGCATGCTGCTCCCCATTCTTTTATCCTTCAGTCTCTTAGATCTGGTTAGTAATGTTCCTGGGAGAGAAGATCAGATCACTAGGCTATAGTATCACGGGATTCCAGAGCTGGAAAGGGGCATAGAGACAGTTTAGTCCTGCCTCTGCTAGGGTTGCATCCAAACCACACTTCCTTTCAGGGCTGGGAGAGCTCCACATAGCCCAGAACCACTTTTTTTTTTTTTTTTTTTTAAAGCCTGTGCCATTGGCATGATGCCAGCTTATTTTTAGCATGTGAAACATTTTGACCTTCAGCCTTAGCTGACCCAATTTCCTATCTGTCATTTGACTATTTGGGCTTGATATTCTGGACCCATTGCTTCTCCTCCCCCTTCGTCCTCTGGTATGACATCTCTATGAATTCTTGTCTTCTGTATGTGTGTAAAGCACCCAGCAATTTCTAAATGTATGTATTCTTTCAGTACCTTCCCAGGCTATCTTCACTTCTTGCTTCTGTGTGTCAGAGTGGGAGTTTGTTTCTTTCCAGGTCCTGATTACTTGGTTCCACTCTTTTCTTAATGTGGGTGAGGGGTAGGGGTTGTGGCAGAGGTGAGGCAGCTCAGCTACTCATCTAAATAAGAACTGCTGAGCTTGGGTCTGTGACTCCCAGTCTTGCCCTACCTTTTTGAGAAAATGGCTCCTCTCCCGGTCCTTTCCAGATTGCAGGGGCAGCTCCTGGGAGCCATTTAGGAAACAAAGGTGGGAGGTGCAAATCTACCTCTGCCAATTGTTTAAAGCCCCCAGGGTGCCTGGCAGTAGGCCCTGAGGATCTGGATACATCCAGGCTTTTACATTCTCTTCAGCCATTTCCTTCTGTTTGACTCTCTCCCCTTCCAGTACTTGGCACTTTTTTTGCCTAGTTAGTAATAGCTGTTGTTTGTATAAAGAAACGTGCAATTCCGTCCTTGCTAGCCTTAGCTCTTCTTGCATACCTGTCAGCAGCTTTCTTCTGCTCTGGATCCTCCAAGTTGCCCTCACTTTTCCCATAGGGTACGCCTGGCTGGGATGAAGATCTCTCGGCCCCCCACATCTGTGGGACACTATAAGATGGTGAAGCACCGAGGAGATAAGGGCAACGAGGAAAATCCCCACAGGTAGGATGGGAGAGCTGCCTGGGAATTATTACTGGATCCTCAGGACTCTGCACCCTAGCCAGGCAGTTCCTGAAGGTTCCTAGATTCCTGGCTGTTCCTTTCCAGGTCTTAGTCTCCAATCTCTAATCCTCAGATTTGACCTCCTGGTCAGAACCCGGAATTCCTGGACTCAAGATGGAATGAACTCACTGACATACCGATTGCTGGCTCGAGAGCTGGGCCCTCTCTATACCAACATCACAGCAGACATTGGAACTGACCCTCGGGGTCCTCAGACTCCCTCTGGTCCCCGTTACCCACCTGGTTCCTCCCAGGCCTTCCGTCAGGAGATGCTGCAGCGCCGGCCCCCAGCCAGGCCCGACTCTCTGCCTGCTGCCAACCACACAGCTCCCCATGGTCCACACTGACTCCTCCTTAATCATGAAACTGAATCAGAAGAGTTGTATTCTCCCCACCCTCAGCTCCTCACTGCTTAGAGGGGATGTGGGGGAAATGAACTCTACTGCCGTGCTGGGGGCAGGGGCCTCTCCTCACTGCTGGACTGGAGCTGGGCTCCTCTAGCCCTGGGGTCCCTCTTTCTAGGGTCACCAGCCAGGGCTTATGACTGTGAATTCTTGATGTCATGACTTTCTGTGATGACTCCTAGGAGTCCCCTGCCCATGGGGTAAGAGCAGGGCTGGATCCCCAATCCCTTCCTTTTCCATGGAGAGAAGAGTGATCTGACTTCTCCCGGGACCTCTGTGAATATTTATTCTATTTATGGTTCCCAGGAAGTGTGTTTGAAGGAAGCCCCTCCCAGGGTACTTGCTGCCAGTGCTGGAGTAGCTCCCTCTTCTGGACCTTGCTCAGGGGGCTGGGATTTTGATATATTTTCTAATAAAGGACTTTGTCTTGCCTCTGCTCCTGCTTTCTGTATCCTAAGCACCCTTTACCTACCTTTGCTCACCCACCCCACCCACGCCCACAGGAGACAGAACAGCCAGACCAAGCCAAGCTCCAGCAACTTTTATTTTCGTGGGTGAGAGAATCCCTGTCAGCAGGGGCAGGAAGAAGTGGGGTTTGAGGATCAACTGTTAGGTTCTGTGCCCAGGACACGGGCTGCTGCCTGGCGCCCACTCTCTATACAATCATTGACAGCAACCCCCTCATAGGAGGCTCCGGCCAGAGTCAAAGGCAGCTTCTGAGCAGCCAGGAATTGGGTAGCTGACTCTGGGAGGAAAAGATAAAAGGAATGTTACAGCTGGGGGTCTATTTTCATGGCTATTCTCGGCCCAGCTGCTTTCCCAACTTACCCAATTTTTGCCAGTGGCCTAAAGTATACTGGGGGATACAGTTCTGGGGAGAGAAGAGGGGATACAGTGAAAGATTATTACTGATGTCCCAGGCCTGGGTGGACAGTAACAAATGTACCAGTCCCTGCCTCCAGTGGGTAGCTGAGGAGTGTTTACCTTGTGTAGATGGACCAAGCAGTGACTTGGTGGCTCCTTCAGTCCTAACTGGGTGGCAGCTGCTTTCTCTGCCTCCTTTTGGAACAGCTCCTGAGATAAGACACTGCCCCTGGCTTCTAATGTCCGTAACCAGGAACCTCCCAACATCACCTAAGGAGGGAATACAGCACTGACCAGCCTGGCCTTACTACACTGGGGCACAGAGGAGCCCTTGGGAAACACCCACTAAGTAAAGCTGCCTTCTCTCACAGTCACTCTGAGGCCAGGGGGGCTCCCATCCTGCTCTGGGAAAGCAACTGAGTCATACACAATTCCCAGGATGCCTGGGTCTTCTGAGGATGGCACCAAATGTCCAAATCCCTGGAGAAAAGGAAGAGACTGGGTCAGGAGGGAAGAGTTCCAGTTGAGCCCACGTCTCCCCTTGTTCTGTGTCACACCTGGACAGGCAGACGAGCTCCTCGGTACTGTAGATTCACCACAGCCACAGACACAGCAGTGATGGTACTCAGAGCACGAGCCAGAGGTGCAGCCTCAGCAGGGAGCAGCTTGCTGAGCACTGGAGGAGAGCAGGCAGAGGCCTGCCTCAGGAGGCATTCACACTACAATTTTACCAACCCTCCTTGGGATTAGACTCCCACAGGGTTGACCAGTTCAGGGGCATGGCATGATCTTGTTGGCCCAGAAAGAAGCTACATTGCCTCAGCCTGGTTGGAGAAGGGGAGGGTGACTACCACATTACCTGAAGCTGGAATGGCACTAATAATGTGGTCAGCCTCCAGGTTGCTGTCCCCTAGAGACACCTGAGAGAAAGAAAACATTTAAAAGACACAGAGATCATGGGAATTTTGCCTTAGTTCCCCAGGCAGGAGAGAGACTGGGTGCTGACTCAGGATGAAGAGACTAAGTAGTCAGCACAAAAACCATCCCCCCACTACTCCAGGAAGTGGGCCAGACAAAAGCCAGTGGGTTACTCTGAAATGTTTAGTGGAGCTCAGTGGTTCTTTCCCCTAGCTGGGAGCCACTATATATATTCTATCCACAGGTTTGGATCAAACAGGTCTTGGAAGAAGGTCCACAAATAAGGCCTAGGAATGTGGAGTAGCCCATATTTAAATAGCTTCTAGGACAGGAAAACAAGGAGAAACTCCAGTCCTGCCGGCTAAAGCATTTAGACAAAGTTGGAAACTCTGACAGACAGGTTCATTACACTCCAGGGGGCTCTCCTACCTTCCAGCACCCTTCTGCTTGGAGGCTGAGCCCACAGACTGGCTGGCCTCTGAGAACACTGACACCCCTACTCGTCAGGTGGGTGTTAAGGGCCTGAGGCAATGTCTCCAGCCCTCCACGGAGTGACCACTGGCTCCAGCGCTCAGCCCGAGCCTGGCGAATAAGTGCTGAGTCTGGCTGTGGGCCCCGCCCTGCAGAGGAGGAAGCAGAGAATCATTAAAATAGCACCCCTTGCTTCCAGTCCCTCACTCCGGCAGTCCTTAATATCTTCAACCCTTGAACCAAGTCCCCCCTCACCTGCCCCCAGCAGCAGACCCAGTAATATGGAACGATGGGATTGCTCAGCTTGGAAGAGACTGGGAAAGCAGGACCTGATGCTGAGCTCACGGCTGTTGCCTGCAAACACTCCACGGCAAAGACTGTCCATGGCTAGAGACGCCACCTTAAGGGTGAGACTGGGATTGAGACGCCAAGGAATAAGCTGCACTAATTTCCACTGTCCCTGCTTGGCAGAGAATAGGGGTGGGGTGGGGTTTGGTTGGAAAGCAGTCCCACTATTACAGAAGGATGGAAAGGAAATGAAGGCATTCACCCCAACACTGAGTTTGGGGGTCTACTGGGTATGAAGAGAAGAGGGCATTTTCAGATGATACAGAAGAGGCCCTAGTGGTAGGTTCAAGTACGGGGATCTGCAGCTGGTTTACGAAGGGAGGGATTTGGGGGCTTCTGGGCCGTGTTACCTCAGGACCAAGGCGGCGCTGGGCGAAACTGTGCACAGTCTCATCAGGGTCTTTGCCCCGGGGAGTAGTCAACTCCTTCAGCCCAGCCCAAAACAGAGGTTTGGAGAAGGGAGGTGAAGGGCGGAGTAGCCCCCTGCATGGAGGAAGGCACAGTGAAGAGGGAGCTCTGATTTAACCCCCCAGCTCCAGGGGGTCACTTCCATTCATTTGGCCCCTTTTGCTGGGAGGGCTGACAAACTGGAAGATGAGGAAATGAAAGGGATGTGAGGATGAAAGCAGAGGAGAAGGATGGCAGTAAGGAGGTGATAGCATTACCTGATGCCAGAGGGCAGGGCGTGCAGGGCGCCACCTACATACAGGAACCTGTTCTGGGCAGCTGCATGGTCTCCCCGGACAGGCAACACTTCTGAGTCCAAGCCAAGCTCGGAAACCTGCTCCACACGTCCTCAGAAAGAGCATAAACTAAGGAAAGGACTGACCACCAAATCTACTTGCTCCCCTTCACTCTATCCTCTAGTGAAGGTCCCTCCACAACCTCTCCTAGGCATTCCACAAGCCGCTCACCATGAGCAGGGTCCGGGCTCCCAGGACTCCCGCTGGCCGAATTCCTCGAGGTCCAAGTTCAAAGACAGCCCCATCTGGCCCTCGTACCGAGCGGATCCAGCCTCCCAGGCGCTCGCTGCCCTCCACCAAGACCACCTGGAGACAAGAGGGAGACACTGCAGCCTATAGCCGCGGCGGCGGCGGCGTAAAGGGTCAGGAGGGGAATGGGGCGGCGCATTCCCTCGCTGTTAATGGAGGAGGAGTATTAAAGGAGGCTCCCTCTGGCACGGAGGGGGGTCACTCACCTTGGGGGGACAAGGGGCCCGGCTCAGGTGGTAACTAGCGGCCAAGCCGCTGATCCCTCCGCCCAGCACGACCACGGTCCGGCCCATGGTGAAGCCTGCGGGTGTGGAGGCGGTACGGACAGGCTGACCAGAAGCGCCCTGCTCTCCAGGAAACCTGCGGGTTCCGCGTTCCACCCCCGGCCATTCGCTGCTTTAGGGGGAACTAAGGCAGAGCCCACGGATGGGGTGGTGGAACTGTGAGGTCCCTGCCCAGGGCCTAGGACTCACCCACGAGAGGAACGAGAAAAATGAGGGGAAAGGAGGAGACAAAGGTCTCAACACATCACGCCGCCGGCGTCCCGGGGGCGGGGGCTGGGAGGTGGATAAGGGCCACACCCACGCTATCTGCTAGCGCAGGGCTCTGGACTCCGACCTGCCGCCTGTCTTCTGAAGCGCTTTCCCTCCCGCTCGCCCCCACTAGGCCTAGAGTTTCAGTCCGCTGCCTCCACCGCCCCCCCACACCCCCTGTTTTTCGGCCTCTCCGACTCTCCGTCCACTCAATTCTCGCGGCACACTCCTGACCTTACCTTCCTGCTCCTGGATTGGTGGGTCCTGGAAGGCCCCGATCACACTCACCAATGAAAACACTGAGCCGGCAGCGGCTCCTCCTCCCGCAAAGGCGGAGGGTTGGCCCCTGTAGAAGGCTGCTCTGTGGAGGTGGAGGTTAGTTAACTGGTTCGATGCCAGGTTGGAGAGAGCAGCGTTATCCATCACTGACTTCCCCTCAAGGCTGGAGCGGCGAGAGCTGCGTGCTGGTTAGCATTCCCCAGCTCGAGCTTCCCAGTCCCCGCTAGGCTGAAAACTCTGGAAGGAGGGCCTCATGAGCTTTGGTTGTAGGGAGAGTAGATAGGGACACTGGAGTGTGGTCCGTGGGGAGGTGGCTCCGTAAACAGCTCCTTTGATGTTAGCAACAGCCTGGACCTACGGGAGTTAGGGCGGCCCGGCAACGTACCGTGTTTATCAGCAGGGGTCCTTGGGCACCTCGCTCTCGAGGGGGCAGCCCCCTACGCCGGCAAAACCCATCTATCCAGTGCCTGCACCCTAGCTCCAGGCTTCGCTACAGCTTCACGAGTCTCAAACTCGCCTTCCCTTTTCCTCCCAATGTAAACCTTCACTGCGTGGTCAAACCTGGGCATCAACGTGTCCTGGTCCGGCACCGCTAACCCCACTCCCACCCCCACGGCGTTGAGCGCGCCCCCATCTGTCCAGAGGGGGAACTGAGTCCCAGGAAGACTCCAATTCGGCCTAGTTCTGTTATCTCCACCTCCCCTTAAGCACAAATACAAATAAGGACATCATTTTTTTCTTAATAAATTTATTCACAAAAAAAAGTGAGACTGAGAGGGTCTGGGGGCTGTACACGGGCAGGGGCCTGGGGAGCTCTGTACACGGGGCTGGGAGACAAGGGAGCCTCCAGGTGGAAGGGTATTTTTTAATAAAAAAAATAATGGGAGGTACAACCACCCCCTCCCCCCTCCCCGATTAAAAAGACACAAAAATAGACGTCTCTGAGGTAAATGGGGAGCCTGGGGGCTTGAGGGTGTTGAAAGGGTTTCACAGGTGCCAGGGCTTAAAGGGGATGTCACAGGCACCGGGGTGGCTCCTGCATCAGCTGGTAGAACAGCACGTAGCCCTCACTGGATGCCACCTGGTTTTCACTGACAGGGGAGACACTAGGAAGAAGGGAGATGGGGAAAGAGGTGTGATCATTCCTGCATATTCCCCCCTCTCCACACGATCAACCTCACAGCATCCCGGTAGTGATCAGGAAAGACGCCCCCATACCCCCACACACACCCACCCACCGCCCACCTTTTACCAGGCACTGTGCTCTCCTGGGGCTTCGTATTAGGGAAAGGTGTCAGGGCTGCAGCGGGAATGGGGCAGGAATTGAATAGGAGGCTATTCTCACCGAGAGTCATTGTAGACATGCCAACCAGTCTGGCACCGGCACAGGGCTGTGTAGTGGCCATAGTGGACACTGCCCGAGTGGTTGCAAAGAGCATACAGCTGATATACGGGGCTTCCTTCAGGGTTAGAGATGACCAAATTCTATAGTCAGAGCTGTGCCCCACTCCCACTCTCTCCCTCCCCTTCATGGGAGCTCCTCAGGACCTTCCCTACAAGACTCACCGGCTTTGTCACTGGCAAAGTCCCCTAGGCTCAGTCGCTGCAGCGGGAAGTCTACACCTACTGAACTTTTCTTGATGGAGCCTCGGGAGGCGGAAAATCGATTAAGATCTAAGCTCTGGTTAAGGAGAATTTGGGAGGCAGAGGGCCTCTGAGGGGGGCTGAGGAATTGAATGTTGTCCACTCCCCTCCCTGAACACACATGGGGAGCTTGGTAGGGAAAGGTGGAGTGGCAGGCTTTTCCTAAAGAAAACTGAATTCCCAAATGTCCAGCCTCTGCAAACATGGGGAATGAGGAAAAAGAATGAATGGGAGAAATAAGAATTTGAAGATTAGGATATGGAGCACGAGGATTCGGGGGAATCTTTGTACTGTCAACTTTTTGGTACTTCGTGTTTTCTGCCGACATTGGTCACACACCTGAGTAAATGTCAAATAATATTATAAGGTTAACGTGCTCCTCACCTCAGTTGGCTTTTCTGACACCCTGACTCACATACAAATTTACTATGCTCCCTATTACTTCTGTATCCTTTGGGCCACTGCCCTTTGCCCTGGGAATCCCAGGACATATCTGAAACTCCTACAGAAACCCAGACATGTAAGTATTATTCTTCATACTAAGGCATCATGCAACCCATTTTACCTATATGGAGCCCCCCCAGGTCTCCCACCCTTACTATATCCCTTGTGAACCCACACATACTGGGGCATTCTCCGATTCTAGCTCTTCTTCCTTGGTGAAAAGGCTGAAACAATCCCGCAGAGACACCTTGCCCCCGGCAAATCCTTTCTGGGGGGAAAGGAGAGTGAAGGGTCAGCATGTTCTGAATTTCCTTTTCCAACTCTTCTCAATTAATCCAAGCTTCATTTGTGCTCCAGAGACCCACAGGGTTTCCTCCCACACTGGGGGTGGGTAGGGTTGGGTCACAGAACCCATGTCCCATCCACCCCTGGAATCTTCTGGAATCCCACCTTGGGGATGGGCAGGGACAGGTCACAAAAAACCTCGAAGGTCGTGGAGCGATACCCACAGGCCTGGCACTTGAGACAACTTTTCAACTGGCCCACAAACAGGTCTAGACAGAAGCAAAGGGGCAGGAGAAACAGTCATTGTGGGATGCCTGAGATGCTTCTTTGGATTCCCATCTCTTCCCACCCATTTGCCTGACCCTTCCTTTCCCACCACCGACACTCCTCACAAACTCCTCACAACTTCTCCACATTTTCGTCATCCAGTCTTATTCCCACACCCCTGGATAGGATCGATTTTTTTCTCCCAAGCCCACACCCCCCCACACACTAACTTTCCCCATCATTTTGTCTCGTTCCATACCCACAATCTTGCTGTCCTCTCGCTCCAGGTAACGCTTCCACATTAGGTTGGCTCGGTCGTCATCGCTAGGACAGATCAAGGGAAGTGGGGAGCACCCATGAGACAGCAGGGACACCGGGCACCCCCAACACCACTGAAATAACCCACAGAGCCCTGTACCCCACCCATACGCCAGCTCCTTCTCTAAATTTCAAGAAAGAGACAAAGGAGTAAAGCTTCAGAGGACTTTCCGGGGAAATCCAAGGTGAGAGGAAAAGAAAGGAATGTGGACAAGGGAAGAACATGCCATCTTCCTCCACCTGGCTTCAGACCCCTTAGGTACCTTGTAAATTAATTATCCCCTCCTCCGTCAATATGGTGACAGCCATAGCACTATCTTCTGCCTCCATCTGTGCCCCTCAGCCTCCCTCCTCCTCCTGCCTTCTTCCTACTTCTGCACTGCTTCTCAAACCATTTTCTGAGCTAAGTATTTCCTTGGACCCTACATCCTCAATCTTGACTAGCTCACTTCTGTGAAGGATGAATGCTGCTGATAAACTACTGTGGAGAAGAAGGAGGGGAGCAACCTTACCTTAACTCAGGTTCTTCTAGCAGAGTCCCTCCACGGCGGGGTTGGGAGGGAGCTGGACTATTGGCCAGGACTGGCGGAGCCCGGCGGCCTCGTCGGTTGATTTCGAGATGTAGCCGCTCCATGAGGAGCTTCAGAAACTCTTGGGCATCCTGCTGGCTGCAGTCAGACAAAGAACATGGGCAGCTGACCCCTGCCTAGTCCACAGTCACTAACTCCTGCCCAGACATCTGTCCCCACTTCCTGGATGAAGAGCGTCTCAAGGCTCAGAATGATGCTGCTTGGCCCTACCCCCAGACAAGGCCAGAGAGAAATTCCATACCCTCCAGCTCTCCCACCTGTATCCAGAGAAGGAGGGAACGTATTTCTGGAAGACAGCTCGGAATCGAGTAGGATTCACAGCTTCACAGGAGTCAGGGTGCCACAGGGCACCAATCACATCTGCAAAGGCTATTAGGGTGGGAGTGGGGAAGGGAAACAATGGTTAATGACTAGAAGAAGGAAGCAAGAGGAAGCTTAGAAGGTGGAAAACAACCTCTAGGAAATCAGGCCCTGGGAAAAAGATACAATTGCCAGCTTTCAGGGTTAGGGCCACTGGCACTGGCAGATGGACCTACAAGGGTTTGGGGAAAAGAGGACTTGAAAGAAGGGAGCAGGAGTTGTTGCCCCACCTTCAGTGAGCTCTTGGGCTCGGCCCCCTCCAGGCACCTCTTGCCGGAAGTCCCTTCGCAGACAGAAGTCCCGAAGAGGCCGAGTGCTGCTCAAACACTGTAGCACAGCATTCAGGAAGCACTGGGGAGCAGTAAAGACAGTGCCATTACCTCCCCAGACCAGTGCCTAGGAAGCCTTAGGAGAACTTCAGTGCTGTCCTTCCCCAAGTTTCCCTCCCTATGCCTGCCCCCAATACCAGTTCACATTCCTGTTAGGAAAGACAGGAGAATGTCTCTCACCGTGTTCCCCAGGTTTCGGAGGCCAACATGACCAGAGCCCAGAAGCAGTGTGTGATGAGCCTGGAAGGTCAGGGTACAGTCAGCACGTTCCCATATATCCCACCTGGCACTTTAACCTTTCGACAGCATGCTGCCCACTGCCTTCCCCACCCCATCCTTCACCCCCAAACTCTACACTTTTTCCGTCACTGGGTATTAGGGTCTCCCTACCTCAATGGACGTGAGCAGTAAGCCTATCACAGCTGAGTTTACCACGGACTCAGCCATGGCTGTCCCACCTATTCCCCACTTACTCCTCTGCCCAGTTAGCCGGCGATGCAGCTCCTGGGGCAACTTCTCAAACACTGGCATGGTTGCCCAGCTGCTCCCCACCCCCACCCTGCTACCCCCAAGGCCCCCTCCTGCACCCGTGGCCCCTTCCTGCACCCTCTCCTGACGGCTCCAACTGCAATCAGCCTAGCTCACTTAGCTCGGGAAATGGGCAACCACATGAGCTCAGATGTTCTGAACCCGCCCCTCTTCAGCTCCAGAGATTAATTAGGCCTAGGCAGCATCCTAGGAGAGAAAGTACAGCAAGAGAAGGTAAGGGCCTGGGGACCCAAAGAATTCCAAATGGTTTATTCCTTGGGGACTAAAATGGCACACCATTCTGGGGAGTCACAAACAACCCTGGAAAGGGTCTATGAGACTTAAGGGTCCTTAAATAAGGGAGAGGAGAGTCCAAACTACTGAAATGAAGGAGGTGAAAAAGGAACTTGGCAAAAAGGGAAAAGGAAAGCCATATATGATGGCAAGAAAGCTGGAGGCATAGAGGTACATGGGCATGGAAGGCGTGTGCTGGCAAGTCCTCACCATCTTGTCATTGGAGTAGAAAGGTTCAGAGGGCCGGGCAGATATCACGTGGAAGGAGCCATGGGAAGTAGGGGGCTCTGTCCGTATGCTGAGCAAGGTGGGTGGCCCAGGAAAGCCCCCAAGGCGGCGGAGAGAGGTGCTACGTCTCAAAGTGGGTGGCTCAGGCCGGAGAGCCAAGCGGCTCAGTGCAGCCCCTAGCTCTCCAGTGCCTCGGTGCCCTCCCAAGGCAATCCCCATTGGACGCAAGTCCCCACTGCTCACAGACTTGGAACGGGCTAGGTTGGTCCTTGATGGGAGAGGCAGAGCCACAGTTGGGGGTGGTGAGCCAGGCAGGGGAACTCCATGATCAGCCCGAAACGGGCCTCTGGGACGAGGGCCTGAGGTCCGTCCCCGTCCCAACTCCAGTTTCTTGAGCCGTTCCTCAGGGGGACCTGGCCTAGGAGGCAGAGGTCGTAACATAGGGTTCGGCCCAGGGGCTGGGTTTCGGCGCTCCTTGCTT
The DNA here is from genome assembly GCF_026419965.1 of Kogia breviceps. Classification (NCBI taxonomy): domain Eukaryota; kingdom Metazoa; phylum Chordata; class Mammalia; order Artiodactyla; family Physeteridae; genus Kogia; species Kogia breviceps. The sequence continues at coordinate 90,725,760 of NC_081310.1, read as the reverse complement.
CGGGCCCTGGGAGCAAATGGTAGCTTGGATCCCACTCGGGGCTGGACATTAAAAGGTGGCTCTCGGGTCCGTCCCAGGCGGTGCTCAGAAGCCTGGGGCATTGTGGACACCACAGGCTGGACCTGGGAGGAGAAGAGACGATCAGCGTTTGAATATGGAGGGAGGTGGGAACCTACGCTGCCATACTAGCTACATGCATGGAGGGCAGGAACCATGTCTATCATATCAATCATTGTATCCCCAGTGCCTAGTATAGTGTTTGGTACAAAGTAAACACTTAGTATCCATAAGTAAATGAATTAATGAATGATAGCAGGCAGGGCTTTGACTCTTTCTACATTCCTCACGCCCTTCCTTCAGAATACTGCTTTACTGGAAAGCCAACGATAAAGAGTTCCTATCTTGGCTGTCTTTATAATCTAGGTGCTCATGAAGGTTCCCACATACCTGCCTAGTCAAGTGGAATGTGCTCTGGGTCACTTGGGACCTCTGGTCAAATAGCGGTGTGGATCCAAGTATAACAGCCCCAAGGACAGCATTCCATTCTCAAACCCCTGCCCCTCCTGGCTGCAAATAAAGCACACTAAAAAGGTTACTTGCGAATCACTCCCTCCCCCACCTCTGAGCTCCAAAGTGGTGTCGGGGCTCAGGCGCCGTGGCAGGGAGGGAGGACGAACTAACTCCCTGACCCCTAATCTCTGTACATCTCCCACCACAGGAGGTTTCAACCGGGTCCGCCCCCCTCGAGGGCAGAAAGGCCAAGGCTGCTGATTGGCTACGGGGTCCAGCGGCATATTCTACACGATCCATGGATGCTGGTCCCTCCTGCCCAGTTCTCGAAGGCCTGCCGGGCCCCCAGCGTCTCTGCCTTTGGGGTGGGCGATCTCTCGGGTCTGGAATAGTCTTCCCTCGGCACCCCCACGCCATAACGCCCCGGACCGTACCTGTCCCCGGGTGAGGCGGCGGGGGAGGCCAGCCGGGGCCAGGCCCCAGCTCAGGGACACCCCCTACTACCCTCGTGCAGCGGCCCCGCGGGCCCGGCTGCAGCTTTAGCCGCAGCTAGTACCCAGATCTCTCCCACCGCAGGGGCCGCCGCCATCTTTGTTGGTCCCGCCCGGCCACCGGCCGCCGGCTTCACTGTCTCTCAGAGCGCCTGCGCAACCACACTCAGACTCCACCCACCGGCTTCCTCGGCGCTTGCGTGAACCCACCCCCTCGGCTCCGCCGCCGACACCATGGAAACACAGCCAACTTTAGGACCGCCAGTTCCCAGCTTTGGCAAGAATTGTCTTTAAACCATCGCTCCAAAGCAAGTCCCTAAAGTAGAGTCCCATCGCCCCACCCCGAGGCTCTAAAGGATATAGATCTGACAATCGTAGTATGGCCCCCTGGCTTGCAGCACAGATCCTTCCCAGGGAGCAGGGGTGCGAATGCAGGGCCTGGGATCCAGCCCACAGACCAGTGAAGTATCCACATAGGGTTGGGAAGATCCCTGGAGGGCAGGGAATACTGGCCCTGAAAAACCAGTCGTCAAGCATCTTGCAGGCCAAAGCAGTAGGCTCCCTGCTAAAGGACAAAAGCAGATTTCAGCAGCAGGGAGAGCGGTCAGGATTTCCTTTCATTCCCCAGCTCCAGACCAGAGCATCCTCCATTTCCCCTTCCCTCCCGAACTAGTATAGTTGTACATGTGCCTTGGGTCTTACTTAGCCTGCTGACCCTAAGCCTGCTCACCCTCTATTAACAGCCACCAATGAGAACCACAGCCACAGGAGGAAGAAGCTTTTATTGGTTAGTTATCTCCAGAAACCAAAAAGACTATGTACCCACTTTCAGTCACGCCCTATCCCTCCAGGACCTCACACTGCTCCACCTGGACAAGGGATATAAATTGCCTTTTGGTTTTTCAAGGCCCTAGTCTTTCTCCTTCCTGTGTAGCCCAACTTAGAAATTCAGCAGCAATACCGTTGTTGTTTTCAGCAGTGTCTGCTGCAACTAGTGATACTTAGTAACAATTATGGGTGTAGGGGTGTGGGGGTAAGTGGTTAGATGAGTAGAAAGAATGATGCACAGGAAAACAGGAACATAGCCTATCGAAGGTCCCTCTGTCCTGCCTCAGTGGATTGATCCTTCATTGGCTGCATTTCTCTTTATGCTGAATCACTCCCTTCTGAATCAGATCGGGGATTTCCACTGCCAGCCATGGACCCAGCTGCAATACAAGGGAGACACTGTGAGATTACTACCACCCAATCAATGCCTCTTATTCCATCAGAAGCTCCTTCCTAGAGATAATTCTAGGAGAACACGCCCAAAGGAAATCACTGTTATTCCTTGTTTACTCTCAGTTACTTTTCTTATACCACTCAGAACCTAACCCCTTCTCCCCTTATATACCAAATACTCCAAACTTACCCCCAGAGCCATGAGATGAGCTAGTCCAAACTTAGGCACATTCCTGGCCCACAAAGGCTTAAAGTGATCAGTCAGGCATACTTTGCCACCCCTATGAGAGGGACAAGATGATCAGAAGGTGTTGACATGCAAGGTATACCATAAAGCACAGCAGGCTCTTGAGAGCACAGGAAGACTACTGGTGATCAGAATTGAGAACAAGGTCAGCTAAGTGCTTTGCCCAGGCTTGGCAGAGGGAGACCTGGAGTCTCTCTAGGCCTGCAGACTCTGGGAAAACTCCTGCCTCAGAGAGTTCTTCCCCAAGGCCTTCTTTGACCTTTTCCCATCTCCTATTCAGTCCTACCTGTACATCTTTGCTGTTTTTCCATCCAGTTCAGGGACTGCGATTTCTGGAGCAGTAGTGGGATATGTGATAGGAATCTGGAAGAATTATAAAGCTTTAATAAAACAGAATCAGAATAGAAAGGAACTAATCTAATCAGATATACACATTTTTTTGGTTGAACTGAAATGTTCTATAAACTCATCAAGCAGCAGTCACACACCAGGATTCCGGACATGGAAATGAGTAACTATAACCTATACTTGTTTCAAACCTCAGCTTTTCCCTCCCATTTAAAAAGTTATCTTTAGGGCTTCCCTGGTGGCGCAGTGGGTGAGAGTCCGCCTGCCGATACAGGGGACGCGGGTTCGTGCCCCGGTCCGGGAGGATCCCACATGCCAAGGAGCGGCTGGGCCCGTGAGCCATGGCCGCTGAGCCTGCGCGTCCGGAGCCTGCGCGTCCGGAGCCTGTGCTCCGCAACGGGAGAGGCCACAGCGGTGAGAGGCCCGCGTACCGAAAAAAAAAAGTTATCTTTGGTCCCTCCAAGAAAGGTTAGCTTGTTAACAATCACCTAATCCCTCCTGTTCTACTAACCTCCACAATTCCCACTCCATCATACTCACATCAAACTCGATGTCAAACTCATATTTGAGGAGGTCATGGATGTACCAGCATTTTCCAAACCACCTGTAACATAGACCAAACCTCAGTGCAATTTTCCCATTCTTCTAATACTCAGATGACATCTTCTTGGCTTAGATGACCAGCCTGGGAGACTCGTGGGTTGGGAACTGGGGAACTCTGGAGTTGTGGGAGTGGAGACCAGAAAGGGGCAGGAAAGGCCTGGCAGTGGGCTCTGGGACACCAAAATGCTCAAGCTATGTGACATCCCCACCCTCACACCTCCCAAGAGGGTCTGCCTACCGAGTCCCTTCCTTGTTGGACTCCAGTCGGAACCAATCATTGTCTGCATTCTTGTTGTTCTCCACGTACTAAAAGTAGAGAATGAGGTCTTTGAGGGGGGTGTTGAGGTCAAGGGCAGTCCCCCTTCCCTCAAAAGAAAAGTGTGTGATTACTTCCTCTCTTAAGCACCCATATGCTGATGACTTTTAAATCTTTATCTTTAATCTAGAGCTTTTCTCAAAGCTTCAACTCCATTATCCAACTGTATTGAAATTTCTACCTTCATTCCACAGGTACCTCAAACTTGGCAGTCTGAGTTTCTCTCTAGTCTTTCAGACTTGTTTCTCCACTGCACCAATCTCAGTTGGCAGTATTAGCATTCAGACACCCAAGCCAAAAACCTGGGAATCGGGAGCTTCCCTGGTGGTGCAGTGGTTGAGAATCCGCCTGCCGATGCAGGGGACGGGGGTTCGTGCCCCGGTCCGGGAAGATCCCACATGGCAACGGGAGAAGCCACAGCAGTGAGAGGCCCGCGTACCGCAAAAAAACCCCACAAAACCTGGGAATCATCCTTGACCCTCCTTCTCCTTTACTCTACAAACCAATCTTTTACAATGTCCTGCTGACTTTTACCTTCTGAATATTCTTTAAATCTACCTCTCCTCTCTATCTTCACCATAACTCCCAAGTTTAGATCATCATCTTTCTTTTGCCTGGATTAATGACAGCCTCCTAACTTCAGTCTTATCCCTGTCAATTCTATTTTCCTCTCTACTGCCAGTGATTGATCTAAACCCAAATTTCATCATGTTACTCCTCTGCTTAACATCCTTTAAAGGTATCCCAATGCCTCCAAGATAAAATTCAAGTGCTCAAATCTATTTGTCAAGCCTTATCTACCACTCCCTGCCACACTTTGATGCTCTAACAACTCTGATCTACTTGTGTTTCTTCGTATATGTCATGGTGTTTCTAGCTTCTATGACTGTTCATGCTGTTCCTTTTGCCTTGAATGTTCTTCTCTTACCTTCATGTTTTATCAGGCTAACTTATGTTCACCCTTTACGCCTCAGCTCAAGCATTGCCTCTTCTAGGAAGCCTTCCCTGACCAGACCCAAACTGGATTTCGGTATCTCACCTCCTGCTTCAAAACATCTTAGCAACTTCTCAGACTTCTTCTCCCTGTTTCTCCACATAATGTATTATCATGATATGTTTCTGTCCACCTCCGTAGGCTCAACTTTATTCGGCTTTGGATGCCCTTCCTAGGTACTTGGTATACAATAAATTTTTTTTTGGTGAATGAATACATGCATCAGGAAAGCTGCTAGCCTTTGAAACAGAGACCACCGCAAGAAAGTCAAATTTTCTTCTCCTTCCACAGAAGGGAGATTAGCTCAGAAGATGGCTCGTTCCTAAACCTAAGCTCAGCTCCTTGTCTCTCTGCAACTAATATCTACTTGAATTTTTAGCTCTAACGTGTATTCCTCCCTCAGGACAAGTGAAAGAGGGAGCGGAGAGACGCGGACCGGGACTTAGGGCTCCAGGAATTCCTTTTGACCACCTCCCCTACATCCAGGAGAGCAATCACCTGGGGCCAGGACACGTCATCCTCCGGGGCGGTATATCCCCCAAATAACTGCTGCTTTCAGTCAGAAAGTCTGGCCCCACCGTGACTCCGACCTGAGTCTCTTAGGAAGCACCTCCTCCCCACCGCACCTCCTTAAGTCCCCCAGCCCCGCAGTCGTCCAATATCTATGAATTCGTAAAGTTAAACTTTAAAACCGGAAGCGGCTTCCACACGGAGCCTATTCCGAAGGACACCTGATTACCCGCAACCCTTTTGCGACGCGCTTGGCAGTAGAAGCACAACTGACCCGGATAAGAGACTGATATTCCTCCTTGAGTCTCTGCACCCACAACTCCCGATCTCGAGGTCCGGCATTGGTCTTCAGCACTGGGATCTCAGACACAACACGCCGGGTGGCCTCATCCGCCATCTTGGACCAGGGCTCAAGAGAAACACGGAAGTGGTATTACCTGTAGTTTACATTCAGGGCGCCTCCATCTTTACTACTGGACGATGGGGCGTTGGGCTGCCTTGAAACTTCTTTGAATACGATCTTTATTTTATAGTAACGAAGAGAAATTGTCACCTGATCACTTGCTTATGGGTGCAACGAGAAGAAAAGAATGGAAACGGATGGCTCTGTCCTGAATATAATTAAACCGCAGATTGCTCAAAGGGTGACTTCCGCTCATGCTCAGAGACGTAATCTCAGAAAACGCTTCCGGACACTTGAAGAGTTACAGTTTCAGGCAGTTCTAGGCGCTGTCATCCTAAAACGCGCGAGTCACATGTTTCGGCTTCGAATAAACTTCTTTAACTTCCTTGTAGTTCAGCTGAGATAGCGGGGGGCCAATGCAGTGATCCATTAGGAGGGTAGTAAACTCCTGAGAATTATTGGGAACCGCGGAGAATCAAAGTATATGCGGTCTCAGCCCTGAACAGTTAACACAATTGAATTAGAGAATTCTTAATAAATGCTAAAGGAGTTTAGAGGTCACGGGAAGACTTGTCTTAGTGTAGCCTAGGCATTTTTGGGTCTGGAATGAACTCATCTAGGAAGGAATCATGTCTCTTATCTCTAGTGCATGGCACACAGTAGGTACCCAGTAATCCTTTTGCAAAATTTGTATCTTCCAGTTGGTTTTTAAACCTAAGCACATTATTTTTGGCCTTAACTTACATATCTTGTTTGCAGTGTTAATCGTTCCAACCCATGGCAGTAATTTTGGATCATATCCCATTAATCATCAAATTCTATTGTCTATCTACAACTTTAATTTCTAATGGCTGAAAACTCCAGTACAGTGTTGATAGCAGACAACCTTGTCTTGTTCTGATTTTAGGGGGGAAAGCATTGTCTCTTCCATGCCCTTTATCAAGTTAAGGAAGTTACCTTCTCTTCCTAGTGTTGAAGGTTTTTTATCATGAATGGATATGGATTTTTTTCCCAAATGCTTTTTCTTTATTCACTGAGATGATGATGTGGTTTTTGTCTTTTATTTGCATACTATATATTTCTTTCTTTGAAATATTGGATATTGGATAAGGGTAAGTCAAAGCTTGTAATATCTCACTAGAGTTCTTTCTCCTAGAGAAATAAAGATTTATTCCATTTAGGGTGTAGGCTCTGTGGTGTGGTAGAGTGCAGAGATTCGGAATGAGGCTTGCAATTTAATTGTCATAAGACTTTAGAGACGGAGGAGAGAGAAATGGGGAAACGTAGGTCAAAGGATACGAACTCTCAGTTATAAAAAGAATAAATTCTGAGGATTTAATGTACAGCATGGTGACTATAATTAATAAAATGGTATCATATGTTTGAAAGTTGCTGAGAGTAGATCTTAAGCATTCTTAACCACACGTGTAAACTATGTGAAGTGATGGATGTGGATATTGATCTTGGTAACCATTCCTATATATATATATATATATATATATATATATATATATATATATATATATATATATATAAAACTATCACATGTATCTGATTTATATGTAGACGTATATCAAACCATCACTTTATACAATTATATTTGTCAACTATTCCTCAATAAAACTGGAGGGGAAAAAGACTTTGGAGAGTTACTCTGTAAACTGCATTTTCTCACCTATAAAAGGAGGATAGTAATGCTTATAGGGTGATTTTAACTATATATGCAGTGTCTCTTCATTCATTCACATAATAGATTTTCAGGATGAAATTCACATTAAATATATGGCAGGGCTTCCCTGGTGGCTAAGTGGTTAAGAATCCGCCTGCCAATGCAGTAGACACAGGTTCAAGCCCTGGTCCGGGAAGACCCCACATGCTGTGGAGCAACTAAGCCTGTGAGCCACAACTACTGAGCCCATGTGCCACAACTACTGAGCCTGTGCTCTAGAGCCCGTGAGCCACAACTACTGAGCCCACGTGCCACAACTACTGAAGCCTGCGTGCCTAGAGCCCATGCTCCGCAACGAGAAGACACTGCAATGAGATGCCCACGCACTGCAACAAAGAGTAGCCCCCGCTCGCCGCAACTAGAGAAAGCCCGCGCACAGCAACAAAGACCCGATGCAGTCACAAATAAATAATTGAAATAAATAAATAAATAGCAGTAATTTTCAAACTTTTTTGTAATACTGGAGCCAGGTTAACAACAACAAAAAATCTCATTTGGAATCTCAAAATATAAAAATGATCAGTGCAGAGCTGCTCTTGTTCAAGTGCAGGCAGAAGACCTCTAGCCTTAGAATACTTCCTCTATGGTAACAACACATCACACTTTATTGTTTAATTGTCTTGAAACACTGTAAGCTCACAGTAGAGACTGTGTGTCGGTCTTGTTCATAAATTAATACTGTAATGCCTGGCACAAAGTAAGTGCTTAATCAATATTTTTAAAATAAAGGAATATCTTGATGAGTTAGGTAAGCATCAGACAAGCTGTTGCTTTAAATCTGCATCTTACCTTTTCTTTTTTTGAAAATCACCTTATTAGACCACTTTGTAAAGCAGAGATCATAATGCATGACGGCTGTCTCTATTGTAAGCATAGTTGCATCTCTGGAGAGTGTATTTATTTTAGAGAAGTTTCTTTTTAAATTATCAATTTAGCTGATTCTTGCTTTAAGTAATTCTCACAAGAGATCGGAAGCTAAGGTTGAGAAGACTGAAAGAAGAGTGTGTAAGCCTGAGCTTCATCTTTTTGCAAAGGAAGGGTTCATTCATACACAATTCAAGTGTTTATGGAGTTCATACTACATTCAGGCATTGGAAAAACAGTAGTACACAAGGCAGGCAGAGTCCTTGCCTTCATGGGAAATTGTCCTAAAACAGCTATAAAAAGGAACCTGACAAAATTGATTGGAAAACTCAATTCTGGGAAATACACTAACATCAGACCACGGATTTGATGGGATAGTACTGTTGAGTACATGAGGGAGCCTCTGAAAGTAGTTGAAAATCCCATTGTCAGTCATTATGGAGAAAGGTAGCTCCTGGGACAAAACGAGAAATAAATGTTGTGTTAGGGAAATAAACCTTGGATTAGGAAAGGAATTAAAACGTTTCCTCCTTCTGGTCTTTAAGGGGTTAGTCTGGACTCTGATATTCTGGAATATTACTCAGAATGGTGAGGGAAATTCTGGTTCTACTACAGGGAGGGAGCCACCCTATAGAGCAGGGGTCCCCAGCCCCCTGGGGCCGTGGACTGGTTACCGGTCCGCAGCCTGTTAGGAACGGGGCCGCACAGCAGGAGGTAAGCAGCGAGTGAGCAAAGCTTCATCTGCCGCGCCCCATCGCTCGCATTGCCGCCTGAACCCCTCCCTCCCCCCTCCCCCCCACCGGTCGGTAGAAAAATCGTCTTCCATGAAACCCGGTCCCTGGTGCCAAAAAGGTTGGGGACTCCTGTTATAGAGGATCAGTGTAGATGGGTGGCCACTTTTGTAAAATTTTCTCCTTTGTTATTGCCTTTAATTATTCTGGAGACTTCAGCAAAGAATTCTTGTAAACTGTAACATGATCTCTGTTATGCTGTGGGGAATTAGTTTCACACTTAGAGAACTTGGTAAAGAGAATGATAAAAACTAACATTTATACAATGCTTACTGTGTGCTAGGCACTGTCCTAAACGTTTTTAAAAATTAGATCCTTTAATTCTGGCAACAACCTTAAGATAGTTACTGTTATTAGCCTCATTTACATTTGAGGAAACTGAGGAACAGTCAGGTTCAATGAAAGAAAGCCCTATATCACACAGCCACTAAATGGTAGAATTGGAATTCAAGCCCAAGCACAGTCTGGCTCTAGAAATCACATCCTTAACCAGCTTTCTACCATTTCCAGGCCAATGTGAAATTAGCACCAGTGATCTGAGGGGGTGGAGGTGGTGGCAGGGGCTATTCATGGCCCTAAAAGGGAAGACGGCTATCAGTAATGAACCTGTGTTTCTGAAAACACAAAGAGAGATTGCAGGAACAAACAGTAGAGCTGCAGGAACATAAATGAGATAACAAACCCCCTCCCTGGAATGGGCTGATGTGTGCACAGGACCCTCTGAGGTGTTGGTATCATCCCTAGAGATTTTGCAACTGTGGACTTTGAGTTTAACTGCAAACTATTAGCTAGTAAGATCTTGGCAAGGGCTGGGAGTGTCAGAGGATTTGGTTAACAAAGATGAAAATACGCATTCTTTGGGGAGGAAAAACTAATAAGCAGTCAATTACCATAAAATAAAAAATCTCTATTCTGGAGGTATACAAAGTACTGTCTGAGTAAGTATTCATGAGAGAATCAGGTAAGGCTGTTAGTATTTGAACTGGAACTCTTAGGATGAGCACATTGAATGTGCGGGCAAGGAGAGAGCAGGGTAAGTATGGCATTCTAAGCAGAAAGAAGAACATGTGTAAGGCAGGAAGGCATGAGGGAATATAGTATTATATTAATGACACAAAATATCTAGATCATTATTTATAACGGAAGAGGGAAGAAAGCTCCTAGAAACTGTTAATGTTATATTAACTATATGGAATATGCTATAGAGAAATATTTATAAAATAAGTGTAAAATCAGAACACAAAATTGTACATAGATGTGGTTTTAAAATATTTACTTTTGAATAGGTAATACATACACCTGCTCAAAATTCAAACGATACAAAAGGATATAGAGTGAAACGTTGTCTCCCTCTTATCCCATTCCTTGGCTACTTAGTTCCCTTCCCCAGGGGCCTCTCCCCTCCAGCTAGTTTTTTGTATATCCTTCCAGATATACTCTATGCACTTACCAATATGTACACACATACACATTATTTTAAAACATTTTATAGAAACCATAGCATACTATTCACATTTCTGCACATTGCTTTTTTCACTGAATAATATATTTTGGAGGCTGTTCTATATTAATATATACAAAACTACCTCATTCTTCCCCCCTCCCCCTCGTTCTTCTTTTGTAGATGCATCCCATTGTATGGATCTACTATAATTTATTCAACAAGACCCTCAGGATGTTTATTTAGGTTGTCTTTTGCTATTACGAAGAGTGCTGCAGTTAATAGCCTTGCCTACTCATCATTTAGTACATATGTAATAAATACTTAGATATCGAACTGTTGCCTCAAAAGATTTGTGTATTTTAAATTTTGTTAAATATTGCCAATTTGCCTCTAGGAAGATTAAACCAATTTGTATTACTATTAGCAATATATGAAATGACAAGTTTCCCCACTGCCCCCCCCAAAAAAAATCAATGTTAACAACAGAGTTGTTTTTGCCAATTTCATGATTGAAATGGAATCTCAAGACAATTTTTTTTTTTTTTTTTTTTTTTTTTTTTTTTTTCCGGTACGCGGGCCTCTCACTGTTGTGGCCTCTCCCGTTGCGGAGCACAGGCTACGGACGTGCAGGCTCAGCGGCCATGGCTCACGGGCCCAGCTGCTCCGCGGCATGTGGGATCCTCCCAGACCGGGGCACGAACGCGTGTCCCCTGCATCGGCAGGGGGACTCTGAACCACTGCGCCACCAGGGAAGCCCTCAAGACAATTTTAATGTCCATTTCTCTTATTATGAGTAAGGCTGAATATCTTTTCATAGGTTTAGGATCCATTTGTATTTCCTTTTCTGTAAATTCTTATATCCTTTGCTCCTTTGTAATTGTCACTCATTTTTTTCTTACTGATTTGTATGAGTTTTAAAAATATATATAGTAAAGAGATTAGCCGTTTGTGATGAGTTGTAAATATTTTTCCCAGTTTGTCATCTCTTTGTTTTTGTTCATAGTATATATATATATTTTTTTTTCCGGTACGCAGGCCTCTCACTGTTGTGGCCTCCCCCGTTGCGGAGCACAGGCTCCGGACACGCAGGCTTAGCGGCCATGGCTCACGGGCCCAGCCGCTCCGCGGCATGTGGGATCTTCCCGGACGGGGCACGAACCCGTGTCCCTTGCATCGGCAGGCGCACTCTCAACCACTGCGCCACCAGGGAAGCCCTGTTCATAGTATTTTTAACCATGTGGAAATTTTTCATACATGAGGTCAAGTCTACCAGTCTTTTTCCTTATAACTTGTGGTGTTGAGTCACCACAGCAGTCTATATTATTTTTTTAAAGTTATCCCATGTTTTCCTCTAGTACTTTTTCTCTTAAAATGAAAATGGCTTTGTTTGTTCCAGCTTATTTAAGCAATACGGAAAAATAAAATTAATTCAAAATCCTACCCCAAGAGACAAAAACTGCTATCATTTTAAGTATACGTCCTTCCAGACATCTCTATGTGCACATTTTCTTTCTTCTACTTTCTTTGAGTTTAATTTACTGTTATATAGGTTCTTTTTTTAAAATTAATTTTTACTGGAGTATAGTTGTTTTGTGTTATATAGGTTCTTGAAATGGATGCAAAGCTTATGAACTTTCAGCTTTTCTTTTTTCCTAATATGTGCACTTAAGACTATACATTTTCCTGTAAGCACAGCTTTAGTCACATCTAAGTTTTGGTATGTAATATTTTTATTATCATTCAGTTCAAATTATTTTCTAACTCCAATTGTGATTTTTTGGGGGGTTACTTAGAAGTAGTGTATTTCATAACTTCTAGTTACTTTTTTGTTACTGATTTGTAGCTTAACTACAAGTCAAGAAACACACTTTGTATAATTTTAATACTTTGAAATTTGTTAAAATTTGCCTTATAGCACAATATGGTCAGTTTTTAAAATGTTCCAAGTGTGCTTGAAAATAATTTGTAATTTAAAGTTTTGGAGTACAGTGACTATATATCTGCTTGTTGAATCAAATTTGCTGCTCATGTTATTTAAGTTTTTTATATCCTTACTAATTTTTTTTTTGGGGGGGTCTACTGGTTCTGAAAGAGGTATCCTCTATCAGTGGATGACAGCAGTACGTTAAATCTCCTATTATGATAGTGAATTTGTCTATTTTTTTCCTTGTAGCTCTGTTGCTCTATATAATTTGAAGTTAAGTGCACACAAATTTAAAACTTCCTGGTAAATTGGACTTGTTGATATGAAGTGCCCTTGTTTATTTCTAGTAACGCTTTTGCTTTCAAGTCTACTGTATCTGTTATCATATAATTTCCTTTTGGTTTATATTTGCACAGTATATCTTTTCCAATTCTTTTACTTTCAACCTTTTTGAACCATTATGTTTTATTTATTTTTTAATAAAAATGTTTAAATTAATTAATTAATTTTTGGCTGCATTGGGTCTTTGTTGCTGCATGTGGGCTTTCTCTAGTTGCGGCGAGTTGGGGCTACTCTTTGTTGTGATGTGTGGGCTTCTCATTGTGGTGGCTTCTCTTGTTGTGGAGCACGTGCTCTAGGCGCGCGGACTTCGGTAGTTGTGGCACGTGGGCTCAGTAGTTGTCGCTCCATAGCATTTGGGATCTTCCCGGACCAGGGCTTGAACCCATGTCCCCTGCATGGGCAGGCGGATTCTTAACCACTGCACCACCAGGGAAGTCCCTGCACCGTTCCATTACGTTTTAGATAGTAATTTTAAAGGGTATGTATAATCTTTCCACTGATCTAAGGTGACACCTTTATCAATACAAAATTTCCTCACGTATTTGGGTCTATCCAAGAGCATGATATTATTTTCTGTTTGATCAAGTTCTCTTTTATGTGGGTAGCGTTTTATTTTATTTTATTTATACATTTATTTATTTAGTTTTGCTGCATTGGGTCTTCATTGCTGTGCGTAGGCTTTTTCTAGTTGCTGATAGCGTGGGCTACTCTTCGCTGCGGTGCACGGACTTCTCATTGTGGTGGCTACTTTTGTTGCGGAGCCTGGGGGCTCTAGGCACATGGGCTTCAGTACTTGTGGCACACGGGCTTAGTTGCTCCATGGCATGTGGGATCTTCCTGGCCCAGGGCTCAAACCCGTGTCCCCTGCACTGGCAGGAGGATTCTTAACCACTGCACCACCCGTGGGTAGCATTTTAAAATTTCATTCATACTGGGAATTCCCTCGCAGTCTAGTGGTTAGAGGTCTGTGCTTTCACTGCCAAGGACACAAGTTCAATGCCTGGTCAGGGAACTAAGATCCTGCAAGCCATGTGGCACAGGGAAAAAAATTTTTTTTCTCCTTCTTACAGATCTTGCTCATTCTTGTTAATTATTCCTAGGCATTTTATCTGACTTGTCACTATTGGGTCTTTTTTTGATTATACCTTTAACTTATTGTTTATATATAAGGGATATTTATTTCTACATGTTACTTCCCCTCCCAACCACCACTTTACTAAATTCTATTATATGTAATAATTTTAAAGTTGATTCTCATGATTATATCTATGTAAATAAGCTATCATCTGCAATAATGATAATTACATTATTTTAGCTATATAAAATGTTTATAAATAGCTAAAGCTTGGAAGAAAACATTAAGAAATGAGGTAAAATGAGTTATGAAAAGTCTTTTTGTTAGTTATAAGTTCATTAATGATTAGCTAAAATGGTAACAGTATTCTTAGCATTTTAAATGAGTTCAGGGCCTGGACACATGGTATTCTAGAAATCAGAAATATTTGTAAGTGAAATTGTTTTCTGTCTAGGTCATCTGAGGAATACACAACATAGCAAGTGTCCACATTTTCAAAGAGGGACATTCTAGATGGTGAATTCTGGAAATTAAAAAACTAAGACTATTGATTCTTAGTAAAACTGTAGAAGTTATTAAAGTGTATTTTTGAATAGAAAAGAAAGCAGCGATCCCCAGATGCCTACAGTGGTTCATGGCGATGTGATTCAGTCTCCCAAGGTGTTGGCTCTTCCTTGCCTTTGGGCCTTTAGCAGGAATCCTCTCAGCCTGGAATATTCCTCTTTTTTTTTTTTTTTTTTGAGGTATGCGGGCCTCTCACTGTTGTGGCCTCTCCTGTTGCGGAGCACAGGCTCTAGACGTGCAGGCTCAGCGGCCATGGCTCACGGGCCCAGCCGCTCTGCAGCATGTGGGATCTTCCCGGACCGGGGCACGAACCTGTGTCCCCTGCATTGGCAGGGGGACTCTCAACCACTGCGCCACCAGGGAAGTCCTCCTCCCTTTTCTTCAAGAAGTCTGGCTCCTTTGGGTCCTTTGGGTCTCAGCTTCCATGTCACCTCCTCAGAGAGAGCTTTCCCTGATCATTTTTCTGTCACAGCATTCTGTTCTTTTCCTTCATAGCACCTATCTCAATTTAAAATGATATATTTGCTATTTTCTTTCCTTAGTGTCAGTCTACCCATGTAAACTGTAAACTCCATGAAGACCTGGACCATGTCTGTTTTGTTCACCACTGTGTATCCTATCCTATATGCCTATCACAGTACTTGACATTCGTAAATGCCTAACGTATATTTATTAAGTAAATGACTGAATGACTTTCCTTGTCAGTGTTACTAGATTAACAGACTAGAACATCATAGAGACAGTACATCTCGACTTCAGGAAAACAGTTTCCTGATATGTTCTTTGAAATAGATAGTGAATTTTCTAGAATATAGAATCATTTTTATTTGACTGAAAAACCAACCAAAGAGAATTAATTCTCTAATTAGCTGGTGGGGTTGGTAAGACAGGGCTGTTTTTTGTGATGGCCTGCCTGTGGGATAACCAATGACTTGGAAAAATCATCCCCATGGGGGCAGCAGAGAGCATTAACCAAGAACCTGAATTTCTGAAACCTGGTGAAAATTGTTATATATAAATATTAGGTAACATTTATCCACTGTTTACAATGAGCTAGGCCCTGTGTTGACACTGCACATATATTATTTAATATAATCATTAAAACAGGGACCTATGACATGAATGTTATTTTATATTTGCCCTTTTTACAGATGAGAAAACAAGCTCAGAGAAGGAACTTGCCCAAAGTCATATTAGTGAGGGTCAGAGCTGGCAAATGAAGGGAACAGGTTAAGGAAAATTTTGGACAGCAGATCATTAGGATTCAGTGACTGATTGTGGTCCCTACCCTTCTATTCAGGAGCCAGCAGACACTGGAGTTCTAGCTAAGGGCTTACAGCTAGGTTTGAAGTACAACTGAAATTAGGAGCAAGTATGATGCTTGGGTGAAAATGAGTAGCTAGAGCAGCTTGGAGTTAATGGGAAACTAAGACCTAGAGAGGACTGTCAGGTCAGCAAGTCATTGTAGGATAAAGTTCAAGAGGAAAGCCCAGGCAGGGACATAGGGATCAGAGTAGGCCTGGAAGAGTCAAGAGGATACTTGTGACAATAGGTTGCTAACATGGTATAGAATTCTTTACGGGAATGTCTGGTTTAAAAAGATTTTAATGCTGGTAGAGCTGGGGAACAGCATGGACTGGGAGAAGCAGCCTCAATAGCGTATTCAGATTAAAAAAGATAAGAGAGGGCTTCCCTGGTGGCGCAGTGGTTGAGAATCCGCCTGCCGATGCAGGGGACACGGGTTCGTGCCCCGGTCCGGGAAGATCCCACATACCGCGGAGCGGCTGGGCCCGTGAGCCATGGCCGCTGAGCCTGCGCATCCGGCGCCTGTGCCCTGCAACGGGAGAGGCCACAGCAGGGAGAGGCCCACATACCATAAAAAAAGATAAAAAAGATAAGAGATCTACTATAATTTGAATTGGTAGTACCATTGACTGGGAAAAAAAATATTTAGTAGGGACATAGTAGCTATCTGAAGGGCTGACATTTAGCTCTGATGTGTTGATCCAGAGGGAAAAAATAGGACCAATAAATGGAAGTAACAAAGAGATTTTTCTAAGTACAGGAAAAAAAAAAAGGCGTTTCTAATGACTGAAAATTAGAGTGAATTGAGAATGAAGTGCAGGACATTCTGGAAATGGGAGCATGTGAAAGGTAGCTGAAGGATGTCAGTTTAATGATTCTAGTGAAGGAAGAGATAATTGTGGGAATAGAGTGTATTGAGAAGCAGAAAAGAATGGGATTCAGGGTCCAGTTGGAGGGGCCCATCTTTGAAAGCTGGAGGGATGTTATATCTCAGATGAAGCTCCAAGGAAGAGACGAACTGATATAAAGGAAGGGACATGAAAGGCGGAGGAACAGGAGAATCCTACATAGGGTTCTCAATCTTCTGAGAGTTTTCTCGAGTTTTTAGTTGAAGTAAGGAGTTCTTTTTCTCATGGAAAAAGAACATCAGGCAAGAGATGAAGTTTTTGCTTTAACTACGGAGATGATGTACAGTTTAAGCCAAAGGGGAACAGCTGCTTAGCTACAACTACCAAAAAATCTTAGTGTTTGAAATATTTTTTCTCAGTGCTGGGCATGAGAGTGCCCGTCTCCTTGGTTTAGTTAATATTTATCCCATTTCACCTCAGGAAATCTGCTCAGCTCTCTTTATTGGCATTATGATCTCTTCAGCACCTATTATATCTCAAGGCTTCATGTTTTTTGTCTGTCTGTCTTTTGTTTTGGCCACACAGCGTGGCATGTGGGATCTTAGTTCCCTGACCACGGATCAAACCTGTGCCCCCTGCAGTTGAAGCACGGAGTCTTAACCACTGGACTGCCAGGGAATTCCCAAAGGCTTCATGTTTTAGAGTGAATTTCCAAGGCCCCCCAAACAGAAAACTTGCCTACAAATGCAGTCATGAATGGACTAACTTAGGAACAGCTGGCCAGGCAACTGTCCCAATGTCTGGAATTTGTAAAATTTAGTTAAGGTTTGGCCCCAGGGAAAAGGATTAGGTCCTTCCAGTCCTATAGAGGAAGAGGGATTACTTTGAAGGCCTAATGAAGAAAAATCCCAGTCCTTCTTTTAGCTTTCCATTCTGAGTGAAGAAGGCTATCTATCTTTTCCCCAGAGGCTGCAATGAGCAGATAGGACATCATACTATTAGAGAAGGCAGTCCTCAGCATGGACTCTCCTCTCTAATCTTCTAAATGGGGCTGGGTTAAGTTTAGAAGACGGGCTCATGGAAAGGAATTACTACCATGATGTCAAGATTGCTAGGTATCAAACCACTTCCGGATATGGGTAGGGAGAGAACATGATTCTATTTTAAGAAGTAGTGCCTGCGTCTGCCTATTTTGTGGGCTTATGTGGGTGGGGCACATCCCCCTTCCATATATCACAGCTAGCTACCTCTGTCCTGATGATTTGTCCACTAGGAAAAGTTACGGAGTAATCTGTGAAGAAAATGAGAATATAGGGGGGGTTGTTTACAAAAGAACAGAGCTCCAGTATGGGGTGGTGGTGAAGCAGGAGTAGACATTTCTGGCTTTTTCTTTTTTTTCTTTTTTTTGCAGTACGCGGGCCCCTCACTGCTGTGGCCTCTCCCGCTGCGGAGCACAGGCTCCGGACGCGGAGGCTCAGCGGGTATGGCTCACGGGCCCAGCCGCTCCGCGGCATGTGGGATCTTCCCGGACCGGGGCACGAACCCGTGTCCCCTGCATCGGCAGGCGGACCCTCAACCACTGCGCCACCAGGGAAGCCCCTCTCTCTTTTTCTAATGGATATCTCTTCCCTTCAACCGTGTAAAGTAGAGGTTGTTCATTCTTCCACTCCTGTAGGAAAGGGTGACAGGGTATCATCCTTCTCTTTGCAATCCACTGCTACTTTCAGATGATTGTGCTTTCATCCTCTTGTAAAAACTCTTCCTTCTTTAAGCTTATGCCATCTGGCTCTAGTACCCTTTATCCCTCAAGCTTACTGAGAACTCCAGTGCCCATTACATAACCTCTCTGTGCCAACTCTTCCTATCTGGGTGGTTTTAGGAAAATCCATGTGATCATTAGCTAGTTTTTGACCTTCTCAACTCCAACTTATACTCCTACTTTTTTTTTTTTTTAATTATTTATTTATTTATGGCTGTGTTGGGTCTTCATTTCTGTGCGAGGGTTCTCTAGTTGTGGCAAGCGGGGGCCACTTTTCATCGCGGTGCACGGGCCTCCCACTGTCGCGGCCTCTCTTGTTGCAGAGCACAGGCTTCAGACGCGCAGGCTCAGTAATTGTGGCTCACGGGCCCAGTTGCTCCGTGGCATGTGGGATCTTCCCAGACCAGGGCTCGAACCCGTGTCCCCTGCATGGCAGGCGGATTCTCAACCACTGCGCCACCAGGGAAGCCCCCTACTTTCTTTTTTTAAAAAAATTAATTTATTATTTTTTATTTTTTGGCTGTGTCAGGTCTTCGTTGTGGCATATGGGATCTTTCATTGCAGTGCACATGGGCTTCTCTCTAGTTGTGGCATACGCGTTTTCTCTCTGTATTTGTGGCATGCAGGCTCCAGAGCACACGGACGGACTCTGTAGTGTGCAGCATGCAGGCTCTCTAGTTGAGGCGTGCAAGCTTAGCTGACCCACAGCATGTGGGAATCTTAGTTCCCCAACCAGGGACTGAGCCCATGTCCCCTGCGTTGGAAGGCGGATTCTTTACCACTGGACGACCAGGGAAGTCCCTACTCCTACTTTCGATTCCTTAACTTTACCATTTCTGGCAACACAAGTTTTTCTTGCTGGCAGCTTAAGAGCCATAGTGAAGAATGGGAGAGGAAGCATTCTTGACTGTGGAAATATTGGTGCCAGAACTGGCTGGTGTTGACTTCAAGAACCACTGAAAAACTGGGACTGGCAACCATGACGTATAAGGATGGAACAGCATGGGGGTTGAATTCCACGTGATATTTGGTGACGGTTCAAGATCTGGATTTGACCTTTATGCCAAGTTCCCAGCAAACCTGAGTCTGGAGCTAGTTTTTAACCTTTCTTGTTAGCTGCCTTTCTGGGGACATCTGACACTTTTAATAACTTCCATTCTCTTGAAACACTCTCTTCCTTCTGATTCTGTGACAATTAGGATCCAGTGTTTTTCTTCCTCACTGGTTGTTCCTTTTCAAAGATTCTCCAAGGGTTCTCCTACTTGTGCCTTAAATGTTAGAATTCACCAAGGCACTCTTCTTAGCCCTCTGCTGTTCTCTGGGGAGCTTATCCAAATCTATGGCTTCAACTACCACTGAAATGTTCATGATCCCGAAATTCTGACCTACACATCATTGGAGTTTTTAAAAAGCAGCTTTCTATAGAAGTAATATGTTATGTACACAGTAAAACAAATTCAAACAGTAAAGATGAATCTAAAATAAAAAGCATAAGTTTCATCCCTCCCAGGCCCACTCTTCATAGTTAATTTTTTAACGCTTGTGTAAATATGTAAGTATTCTTCTGCACTTGCTTTTTTTCCATTTACTATAATTTTCTCCCATGTGTTAGATTTGTACCTTCACCTGCCATTTGGACATCTCCATCTGGCTGTCCCACAGATATCTAAAACTCCTTCCCTTTCTTTGTAATTCTCCCTTATGCTATACCCGACTGCTAGCCTCTTTCTACCGTCAACACCGTGAAGAAATTCTTTACACACTGTGTCTTTCCAGTCACTCAATTTACCTCAATGTTGTTTCTACCCCCACTGTATCTCTGAAACAGCTTTCTCCAAAATTACTAAAAGACTTACTTGTTGCAAAATCCAATGGACACATTTTAGTCCACATCTTACCTGATCTATTATGTTTGACACTGACCAGTTTCCTTGATACTTCTCTCCTGGTTTCTTCTTTCCTTTCCTTTTCAATGTCCTCTTTTCCTCTCTCTTCCCTCATGTCATCTCAAATTCCTCTTTCTAGGCCATTTTAGTCACTTCCATGGCTTCAACAACCTTCTATATTCACAATCTAGGGCGCCCCCCCGCCCCCCAAACTTTCCTTTTGGACTCCCAACCCACCTTATCTAATATTCTATTATCTAATGGATATCCCACAGGCACCTAAAACTCACTCTTCCCCCACCCCAAACAACAATGAAAATGGCATTATTCCCCAGGTGCCCAAGCCAGAACACTGGGAAATACCTTGGATTCTCCCTCAGCCTCATACCCATTTCCGATCAATTTTTCCCCATCTGCACTCCCCCCTTCTAGAGGACAGACCGCTGTAGTCTCTAACCAGGGTAAGAGCTTCCCAATTGTTCTTGCCTCCAACTTCACGACCTCCAATTCATTTTCCTCACTGCAACCAGTGATCTTTCTAAAACGCAAATATATTTGTTCACACCTCTGCTAAGACTCTTCAAAACCTATTCATCACCCTTAGGATACAGTAAACTAATTAACAAGGCCTTGCGTAAACAGGCCCCTCCCAACCTCCGGGACTCATCTATTACCTTTCAACCAAACCAGGCTGCTGGCAGCTCCAGAAGGTACCTAGCCCCCCACCCCAATTCCCATCAGTCCAGTATTCAGCTCAGGCGACACTTCCTTCAGGAAGTGGGTGCTCAAAAACCAAACGCTCAAAAAGTGAAATGCGAGAGGGCATCTAGGCAGCACTTTCTGTTCCGGACCCAAGTTTACGGAACGTCCGGGTTACCAGGAAGCTCAGAGCAAAGGTCAAACCCAGATCATGAACCTTCCCCCACGTTCGCGGGGCAATCCAACCCCCGTAATATTCCGCCCTTATGCGTCATGGCTGCCAGTCGCAGTCTTTCAATGGATCTTGAGGTCGATACCAGACAGCTCCGACCCCACCAACGTTTCCACACTCAAGAACGCAACCCTCTCTCATGCCTTACTACGGCCGTGAAGCCGTCCTGAAGAAAAATTTGCGTTGCCAGCTTGCCCCAAAGCAAGATGGCTGCCAATCTCTATTCTCCGCTACCGAAATGAAGCTATCCACTCCTCGTTTAATGCCGCTGCCAGGCTGCCCTCAACTAGCATGGCTACTCCGGCTCATGCCTCACTATGGTCTCGAAGCCGCCACTAACCGGCCAGGTTCCGGGAGGCGCTGTTCAGGATGCAGCCACCCCCGCCCGCTTCTCCCCTCCCCCACGCCCGCGGCGGCGGCGGCGGAGGCTGGAGCCCGGATGCGGCGCCGTGAGACAAGCCCGGGAGAGCGGCGCGGATGGATCCAACATGGCGGCGCCGAGCCTGAGCCGAGAGTGAGGCTGCGGGGCGGCCGGAGTGGGGAGGGGGAGTCGAGCGGGACGGGGCGGGGCCGGGCGGGGCCGCAAAGGGCTTGGGGAAGGAAAGTGGAGGGGGAGGCGGTGGCGACGTCTAGCCTGAGAACCTGAAGAGAGGGAGGTGACGGGACGCTGCAAGGTGGGGGAGGGGAGTGGCATAGGGGGGCGTGCGGGGGAGGTGGCAACTGTGGGAGAGGGCAGGGTCGAGGCGGAGGAGTGGGGCAGGGGAGGGGCGTAAACAAGGGCCGAGGCTGGGCCAGGCTAGGGGTATTAGAGAGGCCGAGGTGGGGAGTAGGGCTGCGGTCCCGCCGGGCTGAGGGGGTAGGAACGGGAAGGAGGGGCCGAGGGTGTGAAGGGGAAGGGGGCTTGTGGCATGTGGTTGGAAGAAGGACTGGACTCTTGTAAGGGGTGTTGTGGAGAGGTGGGAAAAGGTGAAGATTGGATTTGAGACGTTTGGGGGGAGGTTCTGAAAGTGTTAAATTGGAGGTGGGAGGGGGAAGGGCCTAGGGGAGAATTTGGGTGGAAAAGGAGAGGACGGAGGTTTGGGGAATGGAGAGCGTGTTGGTGTGACGAGGCAATGGAGAAAGTGAGAGACTAGGAGGAAAGTTTGGGAGGAAGGGGAATGGGATGGGAGATAGGACAGTGTAGCTGCACGAGTGATAGAGGTTCAGGGGTTTCCCTTTCCCCTGTAGAAAGGAAGAGAGAGCAGAGTTAAGCAGCATCAGTTACAGCCAATTCTAATTGCCAGGCCTTTAGCTTTTACTAGGGTGGGAAGGGCAGAAGGGAATGGTCATGTGGATTTGGAGAATTGGGGTTGGATGAGGGTTCAACTGGATTTCCAAAAGCTGCCTAGCTTATTGCTCCCTTGTTTTTCCTGGTTACAAAAAGAAGAGAAAATGGGGAGCCTGGTATCGCTGGAGTGTGGAAGGAGTAAAGGACTTTTCTAGTTTTAAACAATTAGCAATGCCAGAATGGGGAAACAGCCATGCTATGTTGGAACGCTGTTTGCTGGGAACAGAAAACACAGCATGATGTCTAGGCAGCCATGCTAATTAAATGAGTGCTTTCGTTTCCAGACCCTTCTTTTGCTGTTTAAGTGCTAGGAGTGGGAGTCAGTATCCATACATAAAAAATGTTCCCTGGTGAAATGTAGATGTTTGACTGGATGCTGCCCCAGTGGATATTTTGTTCTCACTGTGTGTGAGAATTTGGAGGATAGTTCTGGTCTCATAAGTGAAGTAATGGGAAGAAAGTGCCTTCTTTGGCTGTAACCACTTTCCTCCTAGTTCATCTTTAGATGAAAGTCAATGTTAATACTGTAACAAAGTAGGTGGGCCTCATAAGGAATTGAGGAGTCAGGTGAGGTGTCAGAGGATAATTGGTTTTCCCACAAGTTGTTGAATTTGGGACCTTTCTTGCCCTAAGCCACTGAGACTGGAAATTCTTGGAGTTGGTATTGTGTTGTGAATTGGGTAATAGAAGGTTAGGGAAGCCTGGGGACTTTGATGGGAGTGAGTGCTCTCATTTAGCTTGGAGTGGATCATTTCAATTGAAATGGCTTTAGGGTTGTCTGTATATTTTTGCAGCTGAGATTGACTACCTCTTTGAGGTTTCAAAATAAAGCTTGAAAATTGACGCTTCCCCCTCTTATTTGTTTTTGCTTTGCTGCTGGCTTTCAACCTTGTGCTAGGAAGAGACCTGGGAAATTAAGTTTCTTGCAAAGGTAAGTCTGGAACTTTTTATTGTTTTCAAACAATGGAAGGGAATGGAAATGGCATGAAATGGAAATGGCATATTGGGAGTTGAGCTCAGTAATGGGGTAGCTGACAGGGAAAATGGGTTTTCAGTGTGTAAGATCTGTTGCAGTCATTGTCCCTTTGGGTCACTGGAGATTGATAGGAGGGAAAGGAGAAAAGAAATTAGGTGTCTTAGGGCAAGACTCCACCTTGTTTTGTTATTATCTAGGCTTCGTGGTCAGCTCTGAGAGAAACTTTTTTTTTTTTTGCGGTACGCGGGCCTTTCACTGTTGTGGCCTCTCCCGTTGCGGAGCACAGGCTCCGGACGCGCAGGCTCAGTGGCCATGGCTCACGGGCCCAGCCGCTCCGCGGCATGTGGGATCCTCCCGGACCGGAGCACGAACCCACGTCCCCTGCATCGGCAGGCGGACTCTCAAGCACTGCGCCACCAGGGAAGCCCAGAGAAACATTTTTAAACATATGGAACTTTGTACTCTAGTACAGTGTCTACTAAATGTTGCCCTTGGAGGGTTGCTGAGGCACCTGCCCTGGGAAGGCTTTTCCTCTAGCTTACTCTTTCTCCTAGTTGTTCTGGAATCTTCGTTTTGAAAACACAGTTTGTAATTCTGACTTCCAGATATTTGGTTACATTTTCTTGGTCCTACCAGCAAGAAAGCTCTTTATGTAGTTGTCTTAGTCATCTTTAAGGTTTTCCATGTCCTTTACGTTTCAAGTTTCAAGACATCACTCTCTTTTAGATTTTTCACATGACTTTCCCTCTCACAGGGCTTCTGAGAGAGTCAAATACCTCTAGTTCTTTTGGGATGAAACTAGACTGTTGTTTTCATTTCAAGACATCACTCTTTTTATTTCTTCCACATGACTTCCTAAGGGCTTCTGAGAGAATCAAGTACCTCAAAAAATAAAGATCTCATCCCTGGTTGGGATGAGACTAGACTTTGCATGGAAGTAGAAATATAATAGATAACGATTAATCAAGAGGAAGTCCTGTAGATACATATAGATTGTTTGTTGGCCCTTGGCTGGCTTGGACCTCCCAAAAGAAAACGAACAACAAAAAACCCTGCAGCTCCAGGAAATGCAGCAATTCATCAGAATAAAGAATTAGTCTTGGGAACCTATTTAAGGGCGATCCATACGGTAGGCTCTCAGATAGACCCAAATCAGCCAGCAGGATCAGGACTCTTGTTTACTGGAGTGTTTCTCTCTTGGTGTCTGGCAATATTTCAGGCACCAAGATCCTGAAGTTCTTTCTAATCTTCAGTTTTAGAGGGGGTACATTCTCCTCACTGCTCTGATACTTTTCATCTAGGATCCTTGTATAATTTAAGCTGAGTTCCTTTGATTCACTGCCACAGAAAGCTGAGTATATTTTGGTTTAAGAGGAAGTTGGCCACGTTCTTTTAGTGCTGAAGTTAGATAGATTCTTGGAACCCCCATCTGGATTGCTGAGTGAGTGAACTCACCATCCTAGATGATAATTAAGTGGGGAGGGCTGCCTATTAGTCTGCATGCCAGCCTCCTGACATTTCTCCCAAGGACAAGCATGGCCTTGGGAAACTTCTGCCTCTTCTACATTTTGCTTCATTGCATAAGCAGTATAAGTCTGATCAGCAGCCTAACAAGGAAGGGTCTGCTTTTGGTCTAGTTTTGGTACTTTAAAGATGGCTACAAGGTTTAAGTGCAGGATCCTTTCTGTCTGTCTTGCAGAGGATGGCATTTCTCTGATCTGCACAGAAATTGAGATTGAACTAGGTCAAGTTAGACCTCCTGGGATGGGGCGGAAGGGAGTGTAGTCCTGTCACCTGCTGTTCACCTAAATGGCAACAGCAGGTGATAGAGAAGCCAAGGTTGGAGTGGGATGGAACTCCTTAGTTAAGTTAAATGAGTCTTTGTCTGACTGGCTTTTCTTCTGGGATATTGTTTGATGGGTTTGGGTTGGAGGGACCAAATGACTTCCTTTTCCAGATATAGGATGGAAGCGACACGCTGTCTCTCCTTTTGACCCTTCATCATGCTCCATCTAGAATAGGATTTCTCATCTTTAGCATTATTGACATTTTGACCAGATAATTCTTTGTTGTAAGAGGCTGTCCTGTGCGTTATAGGATGTTTAGCATCATCCATCGCATTTACTCACTGCACGCCAGTTGCACCCTCCCTTACCACCCTCCCAGTCATGACAATCCAAAATGAGTCAAGACATTGCTGAATTCCCCTGGAGGGCAAAATCGCCCCTGGTTGAGAACCACTGACCTAGAAGCTCTGATAATTCCTGTCACTTTGATCCAGCCTAGAATCTACGACTTAAAGGTGGCTGTTTTATCCTCAGATCTAGGGAGTTAACCCTCAGGATTGAGACCTATTGTAGAATTGCATCCATTGATACATAATTAGGACCACAGTGCTTTCCTGGATTCTGCTTCATTTTCCAGTGACCAGGTATGTGGGGACAATATTTCCTAATTTCCTGGGGTTTATAGTCAGGACACTTTGAATTAGGGAGCTCTGAAGCAGCCTGCTCTTCTGATTGGTTGAATGTGAAACCTGCCCATCTGTTTTTTATGGGATCCACATAATGAACAGCTGGCCAAGGGGAACAGGTGGGATAGGGAACAAGGAGAAGTTGTAGGGGCTCTGAGGAGACTCAGTTTTCTCATGTTACCTGCTATGAGCAAGAATTTGTTTTCCTTCAGTCCCCTCTATTTGTAGCCAGTGACTGCAGCAGGTGAAACAAGAGGAAGAGACAAGGAAAACCAGTCAATAGTTGAATCGCTGTTTTCCCAGTTGTTTCCCATGCTTTGGGTGGGACATCTGGGCTCTTATAACTAGATATGGGCTATATTTCCTGTCCACATATCTAAACCCATGGTATGGGGCTAGGTGATTACAGGGTGGCCCTCCCCTTTTCTTTTCTTTCTTTATTTATTTACTTTTGGCTGTGTTGGGTCTTCGTTGCTGAGCACGGCCTTTCTTTAGTTGCGTCGGGCGGGGCCTGCTTCTTGTAGCAGTGCGCGGGCTTCTCACTGCAGCAGCTTCTCTTGTTGGAGAGCATAGGCTCTAGGCACGTGGGCTCAGTAGCTGTGGCTCGCGGGCTCTAGAGCGCAGGCTCAGTAGTTGAGGCGCACGGGCTTAGTTGCTCCGTAGCATGTGAGACCTTCCCGGACCAGGGCTTGAACCCGTGTCCCCTGTATTGGCAGGCGGATTCTTAACCACTGTGCCACCAGGGAAGCCCTCCCCTTTTTTTAAGGGTATGAGTTTCTCTGTGCTAACGTTTCAGGATTAAAAGAGAGAACCAGGTCCTACTTGCTCTTCAATTTTCTGAGTCCCCCAACAACTTGACTTTTCTGAAGTAGTTTATAATTTTATTCTCTTTCTAACCTAGCCTCAGTTTCTTGGAGTATAAAATGGACAGAACGGCCTGTCTCGCTGTTGAGTAGGGTGCTATGGTATGGGTAGTTTTGTAATGTGGGGGAGGCTATAGCCAGTTAGAGCATATGCATGATACCTGAGTTGTGTGTACTTTTAATGGGGTCCTCTCACTCTTGGATTTTTGTGAGTTTTTTTCTTAATTGGTGTTGCTTGTGGTGATCTCTTAGAGATTCATTTCAGTTCAACACAGGTTACTCCTACTATATGCCAGCCTCTATCCATTGCTAGGCACTAGAGACATAAAGATGAATATGACCTAGGCCCTCTACACGAGTCGCTTAAGATCTAATAGGATAATAAATACACAAATAATTTTAGTACACTTTGATAAATGGTTTAAGGGAAATATGTACAGTGTTCCATAGGAGCACAGAAGAGGACTACTTATACCAGCATGGGGGTGTAGAGAATGAATTTGAAGATGGCATCTGAGCTGATTCTTAAAGGATGAGTAGGAGTTAACCATCTGAAAAAGGGTGGTAATGGGGGGTGTGGAAGAGAAGAGAGAGGGGCATTCAGGCAAAGAGAATAGTCTGAAGAAAGTTACAGAGAAATGAATTGTATGATGTATGTGAACTATAAACAAACGGATAATGTTAGAGAATAAAAAGTGAGTTATGAGGTTGGCAAAGTAGGCAAGGCCTGATCTTGGAAGGTTTGGTGTGTTGGGTAAGGAGTTTGGAATGTTCTTATTGGTAAGGAGGGGATTGTAGCGAGGTCTTAAGCCGAAAAGTGATGTGGTTAGTTGTGCATTTTAGATAATTCAGCTGGACGTGGGGGATTGGTTTAGGCAGGTTAGGGTTGGTGGCTGCAACAGCCTTAGAGAGGCTGTTGCAGTAATCCAGGTGAGAGATTACTGGGGCCTGAATCAGCATGGTGGTGGTAGAGGTGGAAGGGTGAGGCAGATTTAAGAAATAGAAAGTAGCATCAACAGGAATTTGTAATTGATTGGATGATTGGAGGTTGTGGTCAGCTGGTGGAACAATATTGCATGGTACTCTCTGCCAGGGCAGTAAATATGAGTGGCTAGAGAGGAGGTGAAAGTTGTTGGACTTGAGGATTGGTTATTGGCTGGGTCACTGATATTACCCAGGATGATGGAGGAAATTTGTGAATTAAATGCCAAAATATATAATAAATGTAGGACTGTGATTGGTCATTGACAGGGGAATGGTAAATGACAACCATGAGGAAAGGTTAGAAGGTGACATATCCAAATGGTGTGTGAACATCAGGCGAGTACAGGTGGCATAGGAGACTTACAAGAATGCTCAACCTAGGCGCTTAGTGATATTTGTTGTTTTAAATCCATGAGTTTTGTTGGATATTTAATTAACTTTCTTAGCATTTATTCTCCTGGACTTGGTTTGATTGTAGGAAAAATGAGGTTAGGTTTGCGGAGGGATGAGTCTGGGCTGCAGAGGCCAAGGATGCTTATCTCTTTGAAATATCATAACCATTTAGATAAGTTTTACAGTGATTTCACATGCATCTTCTTATTGGGTTCTTAACTCCGAGGAGTAGTTTCTTTCATCCTTGTTTTGTAGATGGGGACAGTGAGACTTTCAAGTTAAGTGACTTAAGGTCACACAGCTACACAGTTTGTTAATTACATAGGCAGAATTTTTTTTTAAAGTCCCATTTTTCTTTTTTCTATTTATTTAGTTATTTATGGCTGCGCTGGGTCTTTGTTGCTGCACATGGTCTTTTTCTCTAGTTGCGGCGAGCAGGGGCTACTCTTTGTTGTGGTGCGCAGACTTCATTTTGGTGGCTTCTCTTGTTGTGGAGCACGGGCTCTAGACGTGTGGGCTTCAGTAGTTGGAGCTCGCAGGCTTAGTTGCTCCGTAGCATGTGGGATCTTCCTGGACCAGGGATCAAACCTGTGTCCCTTGCATTGGCAGGCGGATTCTTAACCACTGCGCCACCAGGGAAGTCCTGAAATAGCAGAATTAAAACTAGTTCTAACCCTAAAAGCTTTCAGTTTCCCTGTTGTCAGCCCCTAAGTTCATCTGATGCAGCTTCTATATTAGAATTTAGAGCGAATTCTGTACTTCTCATTTCACCTACATTTAAGGGATGAATTGATTGGTGGTGCTGGCAGGGAGAGCACAAGGGACCAAAAGCAGTATTTTGGAGGCCAGAGGAACAATTGGGGTAATATTTAATAGCAAATTCTGCGGAATATGTAGTGCTAAAATTGCAGTTAACAAGTCTTACTTAGCAGAAGTTACTATCTTTCTCCAGTAGGATCTGGACTTAGGGCAGCATCTGTTGGATATACAGAGCTCTAGGCTGTATTTTTTTTTTAAATTTATTTATTTATTTATTTTTTTGCGGTACGCGGGCCTCTCACTGTTGTGGCCTCTCCCGTTGTGGAGCACAGGCTCCGGACGCACAGGCTCAGCGGCCATGGCTCACAGGCCCAGCCGCTCCGCGGCATGTGGGATCTTCCTGGACTGGGGCACGAACCCGTGTCCTCTGCATTGGCAGGCGGATTCTCAACCACTGAGCCACCAGGGAAGCCCTAGGCTGTATTTTTTTATTTTTATTTTTTAAATTATTATTATTATTTTTTTTTTTTTTTTTTTTTTTTTTTGCGGTACGCGGGCCTCTCCCGTTGCGAAGCACAGGCTCCGTACACGCAGCCTCAGCGGCCATGGCTCACAGGCCCAGCCACTCTGCGGCATGTGGGATCTTCCCGGAACGGGGCACGAACCCGTGTCCCCTGCATTGGCAGGCGGATTCTCAACCACTGAGCCACCAGGGAAGCCCTGTATTTTTTAATAAGTACTTTGTAGGGACTTCCCTGGCAGTCCAGCAGTTAAGACTCCGTGCTTCCAATGCAAGGGTCGGGGAACTAAGATCCCACATGCCGTGTGGTGCAGTCAAAATAAATAAATAAATAAATACTTTGTAAAAGTTAATAAGCGCTTATTAAGCACTACACTGTGCCAGGCATTGTGTTGGGCTCTGGGAATATAGGAATGGATGACTAATTCCTGACATTGAGTGATTCACAGGATCTTTCCTTTTCCTTACAGTATCGTGGGGATTGCAGCTGCTGAGCAGGGATTCTGGAAAGCATTGTGCACCTGAGCCCCCAGCATGGCGGGCCTAAAGCGGAGGGCAAGCCAGGTGTGGCCCGAAGAGCATGGTGAGCAAGAGCATGGGCTGTATAGCCTGCATCGCATGTTTGACATCGTGGGCACCCACCTGACACACAGAGACGTACGAGTTCTTTCCTTCCTCTTTGTTGATGTCATTGATGACCACGAGCGTGGCCTCATCCGAAATGGACGTGACTTCTTATTGGCGCTGGAGCGCCAGGGCCGCTGTGATGAGAGTAACTTTCGCCAGGTGCTGCAGCTGCTGCGCATCATCACTCGCCATGACCTGCTGCCCTACGTCACCCTCAAGAGGAGACGGGCTGGTGAGGGTGCATTGGGGGCTGGGGACACTGGAATCAGGGAAGAGCTGTGGGCGGCCCTGTGTGAGCAGCATTGGAGTCCAAGCAGAAGGAGGCATTGATGCTGGGGAGTACTGAGGAGACTAAGTTATGAGGCCCATTGGAGGGTTGGACTAGGAGAAGGGCAGGGTATATCTTTTCCTGAGTGAATCCCTCTCCCCCTACAGTGTGCCCTGATCTTGTAGACAAATATCTGGAAGAGACATCAATTCGTTATGTGACACCCAGAGCCCTCAGCGATCCAGAACCGAGGCCTCCCCACCCCCCTAAAACAGGTGAGACAATATTAACTCCCCCTCATTTCCATAATCAAGAAAGAGGACACTGGACCCATCTTTTCCCAGTTTTGCCAGCCTAAATGACAGTGTCTCCCCCCCCCATATCTGGCCCTCCCAAAATCAGATGAGGTGTTAATGCTTCATCTGGGTCCTGTAATTGTTCCCACATTGTGTCCACCTTTCAGGTCACATTATTGATAATGCTTTTAGTGCTAAGTCTAAATGATCCTTCCTCATTCCAAGTGAAGTGTTTGAATTTTTGCTTTTACCCTACTATGTCTCCCTTTTTACCCTCTGGTCAGTGCCTCCCCACTATCCTGTGGTGTGCTGCCCCACTTCGGGCCCTCAGATGTGTAGCAAGCGGCCAGCTCGAGGGAGAGCCACACTTGGGAGCCAGCGAAAACGCCGGAAGTCAGTGACACCAGATCCCAAGGAAAAGCAGACATGCGGTGAGGAAGTTCAGGGGTTCTAGAGGTAGAGTAGACTTGAAGGGAAATACAAAGAACTGCTGGAATACTGGGCAGTTATTCTATTCAGTGTAAGGCTCAGTTTGATTGCTGTTGCAAAGTGAGATTGAATGGTATAGTCTCTGGGAGGAGAATTCCTCTACTTTTGTGGCAGAGTACATTTCAACTCTTTCTAGGTAATACTAGATGAAAGGGATGCTGTTATGACATCTTTATTGTAGGATGACCCAAGTCATGATAGAGTATTAAAGTGAAATTCTGTGTCTGTTAATTAGGAAAATATCTCCTAGAATCAAGGTGCTACTTGTGAGTGATGGAAGTAATCTGACCTGAGAATGGCCCATTTAAGGGAACCTCTTGAGTTCAGGCAAGGATTTCAGAGGTACATAGAAAAGAACTAGTCCTGGGAAGAGGTAGAGAAGCTACCTCTTCAGATGATGTTCCCAACTTTGCTACTCTGCTGTTCTATTCAACCTTTCAAACTTGGGTGTAAACTGCAACCTCTTCTGCATATCTTCTTTTCCCCACAGACATCAGACTGAGGGTTCGGGCTGAATACTGCCAGCATGAGACTGCTCTGCAGGGCAACGTCTTCTCTAACAAGCAGGACCCACTTGAGCGCCAGTTTGAGCGCTTTAACCAGGCCAACACCATCCTCAAGTCCCGGGACCTGGGCTCCATCATCTGTGACATCAAGTTCTCTGAGCTCACCTACCTCGACGCATTCTGGCGCGACTATATCAATGGCTCGTTACTAGAGGCACTTAAAGGTGTCTTCATCACAGACTCCCTCAAGCAGGCTGTGGGCCATGAGGCCATCAAGCTGCTGGTGAATGTGGACGAGGAGGACTATGAGCTGGGCCGACAGAAACTCCTGAGGAACTTGATGCTGCAAGCATTGCCCTGACCTTTTTCCCCTTCTCACTTCTCTGGGGACTTCTCACCACCCACCTCTGGAGCTTACATACCGTTCTGGGGTTTGTTCTCTACCCTTCCAACCAATCACACCCCTGCCTTTTTTTTTTTAAGGAAAAGACAAATGAAAAATGGAAGTGGTGTTCCCCACCCCTCCCTGCACCCATGTGCCTGGGCTTCCCTTTGTTTCCCTTTTCCACTTACCCCCCTCATGTGTGTCTCTACAGCCACCTTGCCACTGAGCCATAAGACAAATATATAGGGAGAAGCAAAGTCTATAGAACATAGTCTTTGTAAGGGATTGAAGTGATCACTGCTTTTGGGTGCATTGAGGGGTTATCAGTACTTCTGGCTTTATGAGGGCTCTTAAATTTTGTCTGAGAAACCAAAGGGCTGTCAGTAGGGAGCTGTGTGTGGAAGGTGGGACCCTGAAGTGTATTTTGGAAATTAATCACCACCCTCTCCCAAATTATAGAATTTTTTAAAAACAAAGAAGCTGTGGCCCTTTCCACTCTCTCCTGGCCTCTGGTGCTGCTCCTCTCTGCCTCGTTTCCTCCATTCCATGGCTTGAAACCTCGGCCTGGTGTGGCTCCTTCCTTTTTCCTCTTTGTCAAACCCTCTTCAAAGGAGTAATAGGTAAGCGGACTAGGTCAGCCTAGCACCCTCCCAACTGTGGTGTGTGTGTACACACATACACAGGGTAGATGGAGAAGAGGTTGCTGATTAAAATACACTCCCCCTAAAAAGGGGAAGGGGGAGTGTGACACTTTCTTTCCATGTTCAAGAGAAAATAAATAATGTACCCTGCAGCCCTTTTCCCCTTTGCTTTCTTCTGGCTTGGGCAAAGGGCATCATAGGTGAAAGTGAAATGATTCAATATCAGTTCCTTCCTTCTTTTTCTTTCCCCACCCTCTACCCCCCACTCCCACCCCCAAGCTTGGGAGCATGGGGTTGGGACATGCACTGAGTGTCGCACTTTTATTTAGATAGGGAGGCATGTTGAATGAGTCAGGAGGCCTAGAACTGGAGTCTACTCCAGCTGGTACAATAACCACCTCCCCTTTCAGCTCCCAAAAGAGATATCCAGACACAGACTTTATGATTATTATATTTTTTTCATTGCCAGTGCTGCTCAGCCCTCAGCATAACTTCACAGTTTTCATGAAATAAACAGTGACTATATAAAATTCCACCTTTCTGAAACTGAAATTCGAGCTCAGGTGAAAGTTTCTTCTTTCCCAAGAAGCTGAGCCTGTATTCCAGCAAGAGAGACAAGGTTCTCCAAGTGAGGGGAGCTGTACCTGGGTCCTGCCTACAAGTCACAGCAACACCAGCTCACATTAGGGGCCTCAACGGACAGAAGTCAAAAGTCTTAAGACAGTGGGTGACCCAGATGGCCATAGAGTTCAGGCCTACGATGCTGAAACACAGGCAGATGTTGGCGCAACCGTCGCAGATAATTGAGGTCAATTCGGGCAAGGCAGAGGCCTGGTCCTTCAGAGCAGCGGGCCACCACTGTTCCCCAGGGATCTACCACCATGCTATGACCATAACTTGCTCTTTTCTCATGGTGGCGTCCACACTGTGCTGCCGCCACTACGTAGCACTGGCTTTCTATGGCACGGGCCCGCAGCAACACCTGGGGGTGGAGGAGATAGGCGTTCACTTAAGTACAGGTAGCAGCTAGTAGGGAAGTGATAGGCCATGGACATTACAGGCCAATCTACCCACTGTGACCATTCTGATAATTGCCTATGAATGATTTACTATGTTAACTTCTGAGAGGCAACAATCTGGGGAAATGAATTTTCCCACTAGGTAGGAAGGAGAAGAAAATCTTTTAACTGGTAGAGCCAAGGAAGGAGAATGAGGTAAAGAGAAGGCCCTTATGTTCTAAAGGTGTCCTCTTACCTCCCAATGGGCTGGGCCTGTAACAGATCCAAAGGCTGAAGGGTAGGTAAGTATTTCTGCTCCAGCCTGAACCAATGCCAGAGAGAGTTCAGGGAATCGCATGTCATAGCAGATAGCTAGACCAATCTGGAATGAAAACAGCCTATTTAGGCCCAGCCCTGTTTGTCACAGCATCTGGTCATAACCCTGCTACTCCACTCCGTAGGGCTTTCTATCCTCTACTACCACTTCAAAATATTCCTATTCCCCTCCCTCTTTTTCCTCTCCCACCCTCATCCTTTCACAACTCCCACCTTGCCTGCTGGTGTGCTGACAGGAGACTCAAGACTGGGCCCAGGTATGGTAGAGTTGCTTTCATGCATAGGCCCCTGCCCTGGAATCTCTACATCACACAGATGCGTCTTCCTATACGTGGCCACTACTGACCCTTGAGTAAGAGGAAGAAAGAGTACTCAGTGCTGGTGCTCTAGAAGCCCAGCTTAGTTCCTCTCCTCCCAAAGAGGAGATAGCTTATAGGCTAGGAACAGAAATACAAACACCCTTAAAACCCTTGGCCAAGGAAACAGAGTTGAGAAACAACACAGAATTCTGGAGAATCTTAGGTAGAAGAGCCTGAGAAGAGGCAGGCTCAAGAGTCTCACCCTTGTTGTTCAGAATCACATGACAATTGTAGATTTTCTGAGTCTGCTCCCAGTCTTGGCCACGCTCATGGAAACCACCCAAGGACAGCCAGAGTCCACATTCCCTGAGGGGGAGGGGACACTGACAACTCTTCTCAAGGCTCTACCCTCATATCTGGCAATCCTGGGACATTACCCAGGAAGAAACTACCTCTCCCTCCCCCTTTCCCTGATACCTGGCAAGCTGGGTATATTCTCCCAAAAGGTTCCCACCCAGTGGCTCAGACAGGTGAAGCGTCTCTTCAGGGTTCCGTGCAATGAAGTCAAATGCCTCAGGCAGGAAAGCCAGGCAAGCGCCCAGTCTGGCAGCCTCCCGAATCAGCTCAGCACATGTTAGAAAGTTCTGCTCCTTGTCTGGTGTCGATGTTACCTGGCACACAGCGACCAGGGGTAGTTCCCAGGAGGAAGAGGAGACAGACATGGCTCTGAGTCTGTGAATGGCACAGGCAGAACTCAGACTGACTAGCATGGGGAAACCCAAGTTTAATGATAAGAGGCTAAAATGGGGAGGGAGGAAGGCTGGACTTTCCTTTGAATCTGCTCTTACAGGGCACAGTGACCCATGGCACAATGACCCACTGATAAAATGTTCTGTGATGGTTGGCACCCCAGTGTTTCCCACCATCCGTACATTGAACAAACATTTATTGAGCATCTACTATGTGCCAGGCACTGAGAACACAACAAAACATGTTACCTGGGCTGAGCACAAAGTACTGAGAGTCGAGGTATCCGGAGTCCAGGACACAAAAGAAGGGACAGGAGCTGGTGAGGAGGCCTGATGATGAAGCCCAACCTGAAGAAGGTGAGAAATCAGGACACCAACCCCACTCTAAAGCAATAAATTTCTAAGATCCTCTGACTTCTCTCTTCATGCTGTGAAGCTGAATCAGGGCCCCGCCTGTAAAACCCCCCAAGTCTTCAAAACACTCTGTACCATAAGTAATTATGGGCTACCGGAAGAGCTCATAAAGTGGGAAGATGGAGGAAAGGGCTTTGATCTCACATTAAATTGAAGCCTCCTTCCTCAGTCAAATGTTTCCGCAGTTCACAAGTCATCTCCAAGATACTTCCTTGGTTTTCCCAGCCTCTGTTCTTGACTGTGCACCTGCACAGTTTTATTGACGCAGGGCATATTTCCCCCACCAGAGTCTCTGAGGGGAAGTTCACCCTCCCTCGTTCCTCATCAGCCAGGGCCCAACCCGCGCCCTACTCTCCAGTTAACCCGTCCTTCCCCGCCTCTCCCACGGGCAGCGTCTCTGTTGCACAAGTTAAAGCATGGCAGGTGAGAGTCACCGCGGCGGTTGGGATAGGTAGTAGGTCCTACATGAAGATACGGCCAAAACGATTCGTAGGATCCGAACCGAAGAGCGACCTGGAGGTGGGGGCGCCGGGGGCGAGAGGGCGGTAACTGCGAGACCGGACGTGACGCAGGGCGAGTGGGCTGAGCTACGCAGGCCGGAAGCCCAGCAGGCGGTGAAGATGGCGGAGAATAGCGGTCGCACCGGGAAGAACAGCGGGAGCAGCGCGGTGAAGGGGACGGTGTCAGCAGAGCAGGTGGGGAGCAGGGAACGCGAAGGAGGGCAACCCGGCTGGGTCCGGAGTCGATGTGAGAACAGGGGGGAAGCCTGTGGCTTCCTTTACACACCTTTACTCCAGTCCCACATTTGTGTGGCCATCCAGAGAGGGGAGGGTCCTTGGAGAAGCTAGCCGAGCCCCCGGGGAGAGAGTAGGCGGATTGGTAGTTGAAAGCCACGCCCCCTCGGGGTGTTGAGTGATCCTGGGGGATAGAAAAGCTCTGAGAAGCAGTGTCTGGGAGGATGCGCAAGTCTGAGGAAAGATGGGTGGTCACTTTCCCTATTTTCCTCCGCACCTTCAAACAGGGTATGGCTGGGCAAGGCAGCTCCTAACGAACCCCAGGGGATTAGTCAATGGCTGGGAGTGTAGTCTGTTACTGGACCCTGAAACCACGTTGAAAATCGTCATCGCTCTGCAGAGACACGTGATTCACATACTCGAACAGTCTAGTGTTTCATACTATTTTGATTCGGGAGTCATTACTTGATTGAATTTTTTTTAGAGACCAGAAATCCTTTACTAAAAATCCGAGCATGCATTTCCCCTAGTGCCTAGCACCGGGAAACGTTTGATAAATTAATCAGAAAAGCCCCTTGTGGCTTGTGAACCATGGTTTGCTAATAGTGGGGCTAGTGTTTACTAGGGGTGGGAAGAAACCTGCGTAATAGGGAAACGTAGTCAAAACAACAGCTTTTTTTTTTTTTTGCGGTACGCGGGCCTCTCACTGTTGTGGCCTCTCCCGTTGCGGAGCACAGGCTCCAGACGCGCAGGCTCAGCGGCCATGGCTCACAGGCCCAGCCGCTCCGCGGCATGTGGCATCTTCCCGGACCGGGGCACGAACCCGCGTCCCCTGCATCGGCAGGCGGACTCTCAATCACTGCGCCACCAGGGAAGCCCACAACAGCTTTTTAAATTATAGTTTCATTTATCAGTTATTTGTTGAACAGTTACTATAGGCAGCGGTATTTGCATAAAGATCTTTAAAACTGACCCCTACAGTCAAAGAGCTTATAGTCTGGTGAGAAAAATATGACATACAAAATGCTTATGTGAGGCAGAAATATATCTAAGAGAGATATGAAGTGCTATGGAATTTGGGGGAGGAAAGAAGAGTTTCTGACTTAGGGGGAAAAAGGCAAGGGAGAAGGAACTTAATACTTTTTGAGGGTCTGCCATGTGTCAGACATTCTGCTGGGTACAGGGAAAAAGATAAATGAAATAGACCTTGTTTTCAAGTTAACACACAGACTCATTTGAGAAAAGACAAACCAGGTTTTTTTTTGAATTTTATTTTTTATACCGCAGGTTCTTATTAGTTATCTATTTTATACATATTAGTGTATATATGTCAATCCCAATCTCCCAGTTTATCCCACCACCACCCCTCCCCTGCTACTTTCCCCTCTAGGTGTCCATACATTTGTTTCTCTACATCTGTGTCTCTATTTCTGCCCTGCAAACAGGTTCATCTGTACTATTTTTCTAGGTTCCACATATATGCGTCAATATACGATATTTGTTTTTCTCTTTCTGACTTACTTCACTCTGTATGACAATCTGTAGATCCATCCACGTCTCTACAAATGACCCAGTTTCGTTTCTTTTTATGGCTGAGTAATATTCTATTGTATATATGTACCACATCTCCTTTATCCATTCATCTGTTGATGGGCATTTAGGTTGCTTGCATGACCTGGCTATTGTAAATAGTGCTGCAATGAACATTGGGGTGCATGTGTCTTTTTGAATTATGGTTTTCTCAGGGTATATGCCCAGTAGTGGGATTGCTGAGTGGTATGGTAGTTCTATTTTTAGTTTTTTAAGGAACCTCCATACTGTTCTCCATAGTGGCTGTATCAGTTTACATGCCCACCAACAGTGCAAGAGGGTTCCCTTTTCTCCACACCCTCTCCACCATCTGTTGTTTGTAGATTTTCTGATGATGCCCATTCTAACTGCTGTGAGGTGATACTTCATTGTAGTTTTGATTTGCATTTCTCTAATAATTAGTAATGTTGAGCAGCTAGCCTTTCATGTACTTCTTGGCCATCTGTATGTCTTCTTTGGAGAAATGTCTATTTAGGCCTTCTGCCCATTTTTTGATTAGGTTGCCAAACAGTAGCGGGCCTCTCACTGTCGTGGCCTCTCCCGTTGCGGAGCACAGGCTCCGGACGCGCAGGCCCAGTGGCCATGGCTCACGGGCCCAGCCGCTTCGCGGCATGTGGGATCTTCCCGGACCGGGGCACGAACCCGTGTCCCCTGCATCTGCAGGCGGACTCTCAACAACTGCGCCACCAGGGAAGCCCGAAACAGTAAGTTTTATAATGTTCCTCACGGGCCTTCTTAATGGCAGCTAGAGGAGGGACCTTTAACTAAGCAGGAGATTATGAGATTGGGGGGTGGGTGGGAAGGGGAAGTGTGGTATAGTGGGGTGGCTAAGAGTGTAATGAGTGCACTGGGTTCAGATAGATCTGTATTTGAATCACATTTCTACTTTTTACTACCTATATATGACCTCCCATGAGTTACTTCTTTTGGTCTTCTCCTTCTGTGGAAACCTAATGGTGCTTACTTCACTGTATTTCAATTATTAGGCTAGACAACGCATACAAAGTGTTTTGCACAGTGATTGGAATATATTACGTGCTTAATAAGTGTTAATTACTTTGTTTTGTAAAAGTGACAATCCTTCAGCTCAGTTCTAAAGGATGAGAGAAGTTAGTCAAGCAAAGAAGGAAATGGAGGATTTTCTAGGTAGAGGGAACAATGTGTTTAAAAACACTGTGGCATGAAACTGCCTGACATGTTTGGGATGCGGGTGGACTTAAAGTTTGGGATGGACTGCAAGACTTGAAAGTGGAGAAAAAGAGATAAAAGAGGAATCTAGGATGTCCCTCAGGTTTCTGTTTTTGATGGTGCCACAGGGAATGTAGGAAGATGCACAGCTTTGGGGAGAAAACAAGTTTGAATTTGGGTTTCTTGTGGGATATCCAGGTAGAGACATTTAGTAGGTGGTTTGATTTATAATCTTGAGTTACAGAAAGAAATCTGAGCTGGAGATACAGATTAGAGAATTATAAGTTTATGGATGGTAGACAAAGCCATGGCTGTGGATGAAATCACCTACAGTTTGTACAGAAAGTGAAAAAAGAAGTAGAACAGGAGTGAAACCAATAGTTAAGGGGTGGTAGAGAAAAAGAAGCTCTCAAAAGAGACTTTAGAATTGTGGTAATTGAGTTCTGAGGCTTTCCTTGCTTAACATTCTCTGGCCTTTGTTTGTGTTCCAGAGAGAACACTGGGTAAAAAATATTATACTTATCACTGGTGCAAATTTGACCCATATAGACAAGATGGAGGCAAGTGGCACATTGTGCTAGGCACTTTACTTGTTTTATCTTGTTACTTAATTACTGCCATTTGAAGTAGCAGTATTGTCCTCAAGATGTTTGAGTTTCAGAGGCTTTAGCTAACTTACCCAGAGTCAGTAACTGGGAGAGCAGGGCTTTTAATGGAGGGGCTTGAGCATCAGACAGACCTATTTTTTATACCATAATCCTATTAGAGATATATGAGCTGAGCCTGAAGGATTGTATAAATTTGAACAGGTGGCAGTAGAAATAGAATATAGGGAATAGGGTAAGAAGAGATCTGAGGAAAGCATAGATTGACATGAAGTGCAGTGACTAGTTTAGCTAAATCATGAGTTATAAGTTAGAAAGATATAGTCCTTAAAGCAAGCTGAGTCTTTGCATGGCAAAGAATTCAGGACTTTTTAATGTAAGCAGTGAGGGAGTCATAGAAGGATATATGTTATACTATTGATTTTTTTTTCTTATTACATAAAATTATACACATTCATTTTAGAAAATGTAGAAAACACAAGAAGTACAAAATAAGAAATAAATTACCCATGATCCTACTTTACCCATGATCCTACTATCCAGAGGTAACTATTCTTACCATTTTGAAATATATCCTTTCAGAGGTTCCCCCCTCCTTTATGTTTTTGTGTATGTGTGTGTAGATGGAAAGAGAGGGCATGTATATTTTACATATTTAATTTTATAAAATTAGTATTATACACTATTTGCTGTTTCATAATCTGCTTTTTTCTCTTAAAAAGAGATTTATTTATTATTTATTTAATTTATTTTAGGCTGCATCGGGTCTTAGTTGTGGCATGCGGGCTCTTTGTTGTGGCATGCAGGCTTCTCTCTAGTTGTGGCATGTGGGTTTTCTCTTCTCTAGTTGTGGCATGCAGCCTCCAGGGCATGTGGGCTGTGTAGTTTGCCACACGTGGTCCCCAGCTGAAGCGCCTGAGCTCAGTAGTTGTGGTGCGCAGGCTTAGTTGCCCCTTGGCATGTGGCATCTCAGTTCCCTGACCAGGGATCTAACCCCCAGCCCCTGCATTATAAGGCAGATTCTTTACCACTGGACCACCAGGAAAGTCCCCATAATCTGCTTTTTAAGCCTAATAGTATATCACGAATATTTTTCTATGTCACCCAAGTGCTAAAAGAATTAAATTAGCAACAAGGTATAGTATGGATTTGGAGAGTCCAAAAATGGGGAGATAATTTAGAAGACTTTTGCAGTAGTTCAGACAAGAGGTAATGAAGGCCTCAACTAGGGTGATGTCAGTAAGCCTAAGAAAAATTGCTGAGGTAGAGGCAATAAATTTGGCAGTTGATGGGTTAAGGGTGTGTCCAAAGATGAAACCAGGGTTTCCTACCAGGCTAGAGTCATGTCATTAGCAGAAATAGGGGAGACAAGAAGAGCCATTTAAAATGGAGTAAAAGAAAATTCAGCTTTGAATGACCTGAGTTTAAGGTATCCATAGGACATTTAGGTGGAGTTGTTTTATAATAATAGCAGGCACTATTTATTGACAATCTGTTATATGCTGGATATTGTCCTAAGTCCTTGATGTAATTAATGAATCCTCTCAACATCCTATGAGGCGGCGGATATCTCCATTTTTTTTGAAAAAACTTAGATTAAAAAAAGAAGTAACCAAAAAAAAAAAAAGTAACTTGGGAATTCCCTGGCGGTCCAGTGGTTAGGACTCAGTGCTTTCTCTGCCATGGCCCAGGTTCAGTCCCTGGTTGGGGAACTAAGATCCTGCAAGCCTCATGGCCTGGCCAAAAAAATAAAGTGAATTGGGAGGTGAGGAAGTGGAGGCAGTGCATGTAGACTAGTCCTAAAATATTTGATGAAGAGAAGGGATGAGAATCATCATTTGACGATGATCAAATCATCATTTGATAAGGTCGAAGAAATTTTTAGAGTTGAGTATGTCAGAAAAGGGGGCACTGAACTGAAAAGAAGATATTTAGTGCAGCAATAGCCCAGAAGATGCTTTTCCAGATGCATCCAGTCATAATTCTCTACCTCTTTTATTCTTCCATTGAACCCGATAAGAGGAAATATCATGTAGATAAGAAGACCAAAGGACCTTTTGGGGATAAATGTAATGATTGTAGATTTTCCCCAAAGTTATCAAAATTATATGGTATTAATTAAACAAAAAAGAAAGAAAAGAAAACCAAAATAAATCAAGTGGAAATAGTTTGACTTTTTTTTTTACAGTTGTGTGTGAACTTTTAAAAATTTAACTTGTTTATCTTATTTATTTTATTTTTGGCTGCATTGGGTCTTTGTTGCTGCATGCGGGCTTTCTCTAGTTGCAGTGAGAGGGGGCTGCTCTTCGTTGCAGTGCCCAGGCTTCTCATTGCGGTGGCTTCTATTGTTAAAGAGCACAGACTCCAGGTGCACAGTCTTCAGTAGTTGTGGCTTGCAGGTTCTAGATCGCAGGCTCAGTAGTTGTGGCGCACGGGCTTAGTTGCTCCGCGGCATGTGGGATCTTCCCGGACCATGGATCAAACCTGCGTCCCTTGCATTGGCAGGCAGATTCTTAACCACTGCGCCACCAGGGAAGCCTGTTTGTTTGTTTTAGAATTAAATGAAATAAAGAGTCTAGCACAGGACTTCCCTGGTGGTGCAGCAAGGAAGACCCAACGCAGCCAAAAAAAAAAGTCTAGCACAGTACCTGGCACATAGTAGTGCTCCTTTACTATGCAAACTGTGGAAGGAAGGCAGGTTCTTGTAGGATTATGAAAGATATAGATTTTTTTTTTTTTTTTTTTTCGGTACGCGGGCCTCTCACTGTTGTGGCCTCTCCTGTTGCGCAGCATAGGCTTCGGATGCACAGGCTCAGCGGCCATGACTCACGGGTCCAGCTGCTCTGCGGCATGTGGGATCTTCCCGGACCGGGGCACGAACCCGTGTCCCCTGCATTGGCAGGCGGACTCTCAACCACTGCGCCACCAGGGAAGCCCAGATACAGATATTTTAAAAGAGGTTGTATTTGCATATTTTAAATTTCCAAAGAAGATAACAATAAAGATTAGAAGGCAGGATGCATGGTGGAAAATAAGGAACACAATACATGAAAATAGAAAAAGTTTTCTATCAAAAAATATAAGGAATTTCTATACGCTTACATGTGAGCCCATAGAAAGAGTTAACATGGGAGTTGGGGATGGCAAGAACTGCTTCCTAGAAGAATCTAAGTTGAAACCTGAAGAAAGAATTAGAGTTAGGGGGTGGCACAGTGGTTGAGAATCCGCCTGCCAATGCAGGGGACACAGGTTCCATCCCTGGTCCAGGAAGATCCCACAGGCCACGGAGTGACTAAGCCCGTGAGGCACAACTACTGAGCCCGCTCACCACAACTAAAGCCCATGTGCCTAGAGCCTGTGCTCCACAACAAGAGAAACCACCACAATAAGAAGCCCGTGCACCACAACGAAGAGTAGCCCCTGCTCGCTGCAACTAGAGAAAAGCCCTCATGCAGCAAGGAAGATCCAATGCAGCCAAAAAAAGCCTAACACTTAAAAAAAAAAGTTTAAAAAAAAAGAATTAGAGTTAGGCAGAGAAAAATGCAATGAGAGAGGTTTGGGTAAGTGTGCCAGGTAGGGTGTGGATTCTATGCAAATACCTGAAGGCAAATGAATAGGAACTACAAGTGGTTCTACTGGGCAATAGTGCTGACTGTAAGAGGTGGGAGAAGGACTGATTGGGAGAGGTCAGTAAGGACCAGGTCTTATAGGACTTTTTTCTGCTGTCTTCAGGAGCTTGGATTTTATCCCATGAGCAGTGGGAACCATTGAAGGTTTAGGCATAGGAATAATATGGTTAGATTTAAATTTAAGGTTACTTGTGCTGAAGTGCAGGGAGTGGATTGAAGGGGGCCGATCTGGAGGCAAGTGTGGAACTCGGCTAGGAAGCTCCAGTAGTACAGGTGAGACATGATAGTGGATGGATTTGAGGTATTTAGTATTAATAGATATGATTTAGAGATTAATTGGGTGTGGATAGTGAGTTGAGGATGATTCCAAGGTTTCTGGAATTAAGATCTCTTCCTGCTCTAAAAATTATTAAATTAACAAAGATAATATAAGCTACCATTAGGTACAATCATGACATTACTGGTAGCACTGTAAATCATCTGGTCATCTTGGAGAACTTTATAGCAACATGCAGTAGAAACTATAATAATGTTAATACCCTTTTGACTCATTAATCTTACTTTGGGGAATATGATTCAAGAGAAACGGCTGTAAAATTTTTGTACTATTTGTCTAGATATTTAAAATCAATGCTATTTATTACAGAAGAATTGGAAATAACCTAAATCTCCCAACAAGAGAAGAATAGTTAGCTTTAAAAAATATATCAATAGGGTGTAAATGCTGTATAGGCCTTAAAAATTAGAAAACCATGTTCTGTGGGTGAACAGATAAAATGTCACACACACACACACAGAGGAGAATATTATTCACCTGTAAAAAAGAAAGATTCTGCTATTTGTGACAAAATGGAGGAAACCTGAGGGCATTAGGTTAAGTGAAAATAAGTCAATGAAAGACAAATACTGTATGATCTCACTTATATGTGGAATAAAAACCAAAAACTGAACTCATAGAAACAGATTGGTGGTTGCTTGGAGGGGGAGGTGGGGGAATGATTAGAGGGGGTGAAAGGGTACAAACTTGGAGTTATAAGATGAACAAATTCTGGGGATCTAATGTATAGCATGGTGACTATGGTTAGCAGTACTGTACTGTATACTTGAAAGTTGGTATGAGAATAGATCTTTTTTTAAAAAAAAAAAAATATTTATTTTATTTATTTATTTTTGGCTGCACTGTTTCCTCATTGCTGCATGGGCTTTCCCTGGTTGTGGCAAATAGGGGCTA
Source organism: Kogia breviceps (assembly GCF_026419965.1). NCBI lineage: Eukaryota > Metazoa > Chordata > Mammalia > Artiodactyla > Physeteridae > Kogia > Kogia breviceps. The sequence goes on along the minus strand of NC_081310.1, from coordinate 90,681,375 downwards.
CTCTTCCTTGCAGTGCATGGGCTTCTCATTGTGGTGGCTTCTCTTGTTGTGGAGCACGGCCTCCAGGCGTGTGGGCTTCAGTAGTTGTGCCTCACGGACTCTAGAGCGCAGGCTCAGTAGTTGTGGCACAAGGGCTTAGTTGCTCTGAGGCATGTGGGATCTTCCCGGACCAGGGCTCAAACCCATGTCTCCTGCATTGGCAGGCGGATTCTTACCACTGCGCCACCAGGGAAGCCCCGATAATAGATCTTAAAAGTTCTCATCACAAACAGTAACTGTGAGGTGATGGATATATTAACTAACATTATTGTGGTAATCATTTCCATATATATATAAAATCATAATGTATACCTTAAACTTATACAATGCTATATTTCAGTTATATCTTTTTAATATAAATTTATTCATTTATTTATTTATTTTTGGCTGCATTGGGTTTTGTTTCTGTGTGCAGGCTTTCTCTAGTTGCGGCAAGCGGGGGCTACTCTTTGTTGTGGTGCATGGGCTTCTCATTGCGGTGGCTTCTCGTTGCGGAGCATGGGCTCTAGGCACGTGGGCTTCAGTAGTTGTGGCACTCGGGCTCAGTAGTTGTGGCTCGCAGGCTCTAGAGTGCAGGCTCAGTAGTTGCGGCACACGGGATTAGTTGCTCTGTGGCATGTGGGATCTTCCCAGAACAGGGCTTGAACCCGTGTCCCCTGCATTGGCAAGTGGATTCTTTTTTTTTTAACATCTTTACTGGAGTATAATTGCTTTACATTGTTGTGTTAGTTTCTGCTGTATAACCAAGTGAATCAGCTATACATATACATATTTCCCCATATCCCCTCCCTCTTGAGCTTCCCTCCCACCCTCTCTATATCTCACCCCTCTAGGTGGTCACAAAGCACAGAGCTGATCTCTCTTTGCTATTCGGCTGCTTCCCACTAGCTATCTGTTTTACATTTGGTAGTGTATATATGTCAGTGCCACTCTCTCACTTCGTTCCAGCTTACCCTTCCCCCTCCCCGTGTCCTCAAGTCCATTCTCTCGTGTCCTCAAGTCCATTCTCTATGTCTGACAGGCAGATTCTTAATCACTGGGAACAACAACAACAAAAAGATGATCGTGTCCTGTGTAAAATTATTTGTACATGCCAAATATGAAAATGTAAAGAGCTCTGCATAGTTGTAAGGCTTGAAGTTACTTTAGAATAGGAAAAATAGGGAATTCCCTGGCAGTCCAGTGGTTAGGACTCCATGCTTCCACTGCAGGGGTCATGGGTTCCATCCCTGGTCGGGGAAACTAAGATCCCACATGCTGTGCCGCACTGCCAAAAGAAAAAAAAGGAAGAATAGTTGCTATTTTAATTGGATTCTTTTTCATCAGGGATGTTTATATGTTAGATGATTTAATAGGGTTGAGAGAGTCAACAGTGACCTGGCCATCCCTACTCATGTCAGACTGCTTTAGGAGAACACGAAATAAGGGAAAGGGAAGGAAAATTAGGTCAAGCCATAGGGGAGAAAACCACTAGTAAGTTGTATTTTAGGAGGAAGAATGTGGGAATAGAGCACAGCCTCTCTGTCTTCATTACCTGGCAGACCTCAGAGATGGCAGGTTAATATCAGCTTATTTTGCGTTTAACTAAAAGTTAGTTGTCAGTTAGCTGCTAAGAGATTTCATTTCCTTCAAGTGCATCAGTGGCTGAAATTTTCCATAACAACTGTGGATAACTCATACACTTAGATATATTTACTTTAGTTTGGTGTTGTAATAAACTCTATAACTGGACCAAGAGGAAATACGGGTTGTTAATTAGCAAAAGTATTTGAAGAAAAGTTGGAATTAAAATATTTTTGCCTGTAGTTGTGTTAAATTGGTGGTTGAAAGTAGATTCCTACTAATTACTAAGGAAAATAAGTTCAGGCCTCAGAAATTTTAGACATTTAAGCTGAGTTCATTAATGTGTGTTAAATATGACATACATGCAGAAGAGTGGATGTCATCTGGGTGCTAGGAGAACATCTAGAGTCTAGTTTAGTTGTGGAATTTTCTTAGAGGAAAGTATTTTGATCTGTAACATTGACAGTGGAGAAAATGCTAATTATAAATGGAAGTTTTGATATAGACAATGAAGGTGAAGGAAAAACAGCTTGTAGATGAGTGAGATTTCCAAGGCGTTTGCTGAAATGAGTGGATGAAGCAGATTGAGATGAAAGGATGATGGATGAGAGAAGGAAACAAGTTGCTGAATGACAAGTTCCTAGTCAAATTTATTCCTTCATTTATTGGGCAGTAGAAGGGCTGTAGGGGTGGTGCAGGACAGTCATTTGGATTTTATTAGCAGTATATGAATCTTGCAGAGAGAAAGAGCTAGAGATAAGGAATCCTAGTAAAGATGAGTGGTTTAGTCAATTGTTATATTAGCTGTGTATGAATCTTGCGGAGAGAAAGAGCTAGAGATAAGGGATCCTAGTAAAGATGAGTGGTTAGTCATTGTTATATTACTGTGTATGAATCTTGCTGAGAGAAAGAGCTAGAGATAAGGGATCCTAGTAAAGATGAGGTGGTTAGTCAGTGATGGCAATGAGACTAGAGATGATGTAAATGAGAGTGAGAGATTTGGCAGTGGTTTGAATGAATGGGCTCACTGCTCTCAGTGGACCAGGAGGGTCCAAGGTACACTTTGGGTTTGGAGAGGTCATAATAGTAATTAATGCACTTCACTGCTTACAAAGCCGTTTCACATTGATTCATTCATGTGATACAACAGCCCTATGAAGTAGGTATCATCTGCCTTTTACAGGTGAGAAAACTAAGGCTCAGAGAGATTAACCCAGTGGTTCTCAGTTCTGGCTGCACATCAGAATTTCATGGGAGATCATTTTTTATTTATTTATTTATTTGCAGTACGCGGGCCTCTCACCGCTGCAGCCTCTCCCGCTGCGGAGCACAGGCTCCGGACGCGCAGGCTCAGTGGCCATGGCTCACGGGCCCAGCCGCTCCGCGGCATGTGGGATCTTCCCGGACCGGGGCACGAACCCATGTCCCCTGCATCGGCAGGCAGACTCTCAACCACTGCGCCACCAGGGAAGCCCAGAGATCTTTTTTTAAATACTGAGGCCTGGGCCTCATTCCCAGTGATTGTGTAATTGTTCTGAGGCTCCACTATTCACATTTTAAAAATGGTCCCCTGATGATTCTAATGTGTAGCCAGGGTTGAATGAACAGGGCTTAAAGTCTGTCAGAGTTCATAAAGCCAATATGTGGCAGAGACAAAACTTGAAACCTGGTCTTTTGTCTTTCATCTGATATTTCTTTCCAAATACAGTCATCAGAGCCCTATACTAGAAGTGATGCTGGTGGTGGTATTAGTACCCTGTCTGATTTTCACACTGTTTAATTCTCTGCTCAGTTTCTGGGGAACAAGAAGCTGGTGGTAATCACTTCTCTGGGCTTTTATGTGTGTTATTATGCTTCTTTTGTTCCACTCCCCAACCCACCCCCACCCCCCAGTTTCTCATCCTTCATGCTTCAGTTAAGGCATTATGTCTCAGGAAGCCTGTATCAGCTAGGGTTTAGAGGCTACAGATGCAGGCTTTGGGCAACTTATTTATTATTTTTTTTAAAAGAGTGTTTTAGAAGGATGGTGGTAGGTCACAGAATTGAACACAGTGAAAAGGAACATTAAACAACTAGGCCACACAGAGTTCAATAACTAGGGCAGCTTTGGGGATTTCAGGAATAGGAATGGAGGATCATCTTTATAGGACAACTATAGGTGTCTTAGCTCCAGCTGCCTTCTGTACCTGTTTGTCTCTACCCAAAATTCAATTCCTATAGTATAGAATATAGGTCACTGCCCCTGTGGTCAAAGAGCAAGGGTCCTGTGATTAGTACCCTCACAAGAACCCCAGTGAATTAGGAGGGGCACTTGCCTAATGGGAGGGCTGCTGGGCACACCCAAACAAGAGTTACTCGTTACATGGGACTTCCCTGGTGGCGCAGTGGTTAAGAATCTGCCTGCCAATTCAAGGGACACGGGTTCGGGCCCTGGTCCGGGAAGATCCCACATGTCGCGGAGCAACTAAGCCCATGTGCCACAAGTAATGAAGCCTGCACAACTAGAGCCCGTGCTCCACAACAAGAGAAGCCACCACAATGAAGAGTAGCCCCTGCTCTCCTCAACTAGAGAAAGCCCGCGTGCAGCAACAAAGACCCAACACAGCCATAAATAAATAAATAAATAAAATTTTTTTTAAAAGTTACTCGTTACAAAGCCTTTCCTGACAGCCCTCTTTACCTGCAAGTTTAAGCTCCACTGTAGGTGCTCCAGTAGCTCTCCACCCCCATTCCTATGTAACAAATGCCTAATCCTCACCAAACTAAGTTGCGAGATGGCCTAGCAAATATCTCACACCTAGTAGGCACTCAGTGTTGGGTGAATGGAATTCCAGACAGACTTAATTTAGAAACTGCAAACTGTTCTACTCCTTTTCCAAGATAGGTGTCTACTACTGCATCTTTGTAAAGCCTGCTATCCTATGTTGACCCTCTGCCATTTCCACTGTCCCCTCTCTCACCTTTATCTCTTTCTCACCTTCTTAGGTAATTGCTGGCTTCAACCGCCTTCGGCAGGAACAGCGGGGCCTGGCATCCAAAGCAGCTGAGCTGGAGATGGAGTTGAATGAGCACAGGTGAGGAAGCCAGGAGATGCAAACAACAGGAGAGTTGGATGGGCCCCTTTTTTGGGGGGGCGGGCATTTTGTAAGAGAGGGTTGCAGCAGAGTGGGACTGAATTATCAGATCCTGCCTTGTCCTCCTACCTCAGCCTAGTGATCGATACTCTGAAGGAGGTAGATGAGACCCGCAAGTGCTACCGCATGGTTGGAGGGGTACTGGTGGAGCGGACTGTCAAAGAGGTGCTGCCTGCCTTGGAGAACAACAAGGAGCAGGTGAGCAAGAATCCCTGTGTAGATGCTCTGGGCAACCAAGGAGTAAGGAAAGGGAGGCCAGGGCTTTAGGGAATGTGGGGGAGGAAAGTGTGGGTAGGAACTTGTGTTGAAAGCAGCATAAATAGCCTATTAGCCTATGCTCTTTAGCTATGCTACATCTAACTACTTAGACAAAGGAGTTGCTGACTATGCCTCTTTTCTGGCTGAATTGGGGGAGGGGAGGTGGTTAGAGTGGAGCTTCTCACAGTGTAGTCCATGGCTACGTGCATCCAAATCACCTGGAGGACTAATTAAAAATGCAGCTTCCCGGACCCTCTCCTGTACCCACTGATTCAGAACCTTTGGGGATGGGAGCCATGAAGTGGCATTTTAAAAATAAGCAGCCCAGGTGATTCTATGTATACTACAGTTTATAAACCTTGTTTTTAAGAAAGGAATACTTTTTGTGTCTGGGCTCTACTGTTAATACTTGGTTAAAGTTGAGGTTAGAGGTATCATCACTCGTTCACTTCCCCCAACCAGTCTGTAACAGATGGGGGAAGGGAGTCCTGAAATGCTTACATAATCCCTGTCGTTTGCCCTCTAGATACAGAAGATCATTGAGACACTGGCACAGCAGCTTCAGGCAAAGGGAAAAGAACTAAATGAATTCCGGGAAAAGCACAATATTCGTCTCATGGGGGAAGACGAGAAGCCAGCAGCCAAGGAAAACTCAGAAGGGGCTGGGGCTAAGTCCAGCTCAGCTGGAGTGTTGGTCTCCTAGAGACCAAGGCCTTTGCATTTTTTTCTACCCTGATTCCCACTTCTTCTAATTTCTCTTTATTGTTATTATTTTCTCTGCTATTGTAATTTTGTTTTGTTAATTAAATGTTTTGTTCAGAATGCTTAGCTCTAGCCTGAAGCTTTCACCCAGTATTAGGGGTAGAATTTGCATGGGGCATGGGCAAGAATACGATTTGTGGTTTTGGGTCCATCTGGTTAATGGCTCACAATATCAAACTAGGTCCCATATTTTATCCTTTACCTTGCAAATAAAGATGCATCTCCTTATTTACTTCCCTCCCCGCCAAAAGATTCAGAAACAAATGTTAACTGTCAGGTTGAAATTTAATCAGCATTTTAAATGAGGCAGATAGCTCTGGTGATAACGCTTTGAGTCTGCAACAAAACAGAGGCTTGGTGGTGTATCTTGGCACTATTCTTTAGATAAAGAGGTCCAGAATGCAAACCTGTGGACTAGCTGTCCTGCCATCCTCACCAAAACCCCCAACCAGGTAGAGCTGATCATTCCAAAGGCAGGTCCGATGGCCCACGCGTTTTAGCCCGTGGTCTGCACAGGGGAAGTGGAACCACAGAGAAGGAGACTTTCCTGTTGGGTAAGGGCAGAGAGTGGTTATTGAGGCAGTAGCACTTTGGCTCCCATGGGGCTCTTAACAAGACCAAAAGCTTGCTCATTATTTTTCTCCTCATTGGATTTGTGGGCCTCTTCAAAATTTAACATTCTGTGTATTCCTTTATTTATTTATTTTTTTTATTTTTATTTTTTTTTGTGGTATGCGGGCCTCTCACTGCTGTGGCCTCTCCCATTGCGGAGCACAGGCTCCGGACGCGCAGGCTCAGCGGCCACGGCTCACGGGCCCAGCCGCTCCGCGGCACGTGGGATCTTCCCGGACCGGGGCACGAACCCACGTCCCCTGCATCGGCAGGCGGACTCTCAACCACTGCGCCACCAGGGAAGCCCTCTGTGTATTCCTTTAATTTGTCAACTAAATCTTCCTTCTCCCTACCCCATTACTCCATCCTCTTTCTCTCTGTAGTCTTCAGGTTCTCCTATCTTCCCACCTTTTCCCCTTCTCAACCATTAAGCCCCTTCTCACGGGTATCATAGATGTAGAGGTCATTGCAGATGGTGTCTCGGGCTCTAGTCAGAGTTTCTCCACCAAACAGCACAGCAAAGGGCCCAACCACAGAACATGAGTGATGCCGGAGTCCTCGAGGCCCCTGCCGGGACCCCTGCCCACTGCTCACGAGACTTGCAAGCTGTTCCATCAAACGGGGGGCAACAGGTGGTTCCTCCTTGGGGGAGAGAGAAGGGACTGTCTGGAGGGATTTGGGCATCCCAATTTTAGCCCCCTTCCACCCTTAGCAAGATGTGAGTAGATAATACCTTAATCTTCCCATGACTCCAATGCCCAGCTACTTCTGGTTCAGCTGAGTTGCAGCCCCCAAAGAGCAATAGCTGGTGACCTGGGTGGGGCCCAGGACTTTGGAGCAGGGCAGCGCAGTGACCTGAACGTGAGACTGTGTGGTAGCCTTCTTCCTTATAGCTGTGAAATTCAGGCCTGAGTTGGGTTTTCTGGAAAATGTAAGTGCTGTACTGCCTATTACCCAACCCCCTTGCCAAGGATAGAAAGGAGACATGGGACAGTGCTATATGTAGTTCGGTTGAGAGGGAGGGTAATATTGATAAGATAGTTCAGCTATCTTAGACATGGAAGATTCCCGGGGAAGGAGGGTTCTAGGGTGAGGATATTAGATAAATTGCCTGCGAAGCTGTTTTTCCAGAGTGTAAGTGAGGGAGCATGAAAGGTTTTGGGCAAGGGGTGTCATACCAATAGGTGCGGGCGCCAGGGTCCAGCCTTAACGTGTAGATGCTTCCATAACGACGCTGAGTGCGAGTCCCGCCCTCCCTGCCTGCCACCCGCAGCTCTCGGTCGGAGAGGCGGGTACAGGTGTGACTACTGAGGCCGGCAGGGGGGCAGCTGCCGGGGGACGCGGTCCACGCCTCCCACACACCGCACTCGGTGTCCAGGGCGCTTACTGTGGCCAGGCGGCGCGACCCATCCCAGCCGCCCACCACACAGAGCCAGCGCCCCGCCACTGGCGCCGCGTCGTGGTGGCTGCGCCTCGGGCCGCCCCGGGCTCCCACCCGCACGGCCTGGCCCCCATCCGGATCGAAGACCACCATATCACTGCTCGGCTCTCTCGCTCCTCCGGCTAGGAGACCCCCCACCAGATAGAACCGTCCCCGCAGTTCGGTGCATGAATGGAAGGCCCGCGCCAGCAGCGGGTCCCGCGCCACCGGTCGCCAAGTCCAGCCTGAGCCCCCTGTCCCACCCACCGCCCCGGCCATGGGCCCCGGGAGGGGCGGGCTGCGGGGCCGGCGGCCCGCAGCACCCCTACCTGGGGGCGCAGGCTTCCCCGGAACCGCCCCTACACCCCTACCGGAAACCCATCCGGGTCCCCACCTCAAGCCACCTGCTTCTCTCCGCCGTCGCCCAGCAACCACTGCAGCGGCTGCAGCACGACCGCTGCAAACTGAAGGTCGCAAAGCACCGGTTACCGTGGAGACAGGAGACCTGGGTAGCCACCATGAATTAGTGTTGTTACCATGGCGACAAGAGCTGTGCGAGGTCAATAAAAATCTTGAAAGTCTGTTAAATTCGGAAAGTCCGAGGACAGCCAGTTCCTCAGAAGGACCCATGTTATCCAAGATGTAAATTCACTTGTGACTATGACGTTTCAGGTGCAGGCGTTGCTCTGCAGGGGTTGAGGAGGAACCATATCCTTTTTGGCTTAGGCGTTTTTTTGTTTTTGTGGTTTTTTGTTGTTTTTTTTTTTCTTGAGGTACGCGGGCCTCTCACTGTTGTGGCGTCTCCCGTTGCGGAGCACAGGCTCCGGACGCACAGGCTCAGCGGCCATGGCTTACGGGCCCAGCTGCTCCGCAGCATGTGGGATCTTCCCGGACTGGGGTACGAACCCGTTTCCCCTGCATCAGCAGGCGGACTCTCAACCACTGAGCCACCAGGGAAGCCCGGCTTTGGCGTTTTGGGCGTTTTTCTGATTCGTCTGACCTCCCCAGGGATAAGCTAGGAAGGGGGAGGCAAAAGTCAGAGGGGAGGCACTGCAAGTGGATTAAGCACTGACCTGGGAGTCAGGAGACTTGAGTTCCGGTCCCAACTATACCCTGACTCTCAAAGTGATTATTTTCCTCCAGGCCTCTTCTTTCTCATTTATTAAATGTGCTGTTGGCTTATCCCTTAGGTGTCTTCCAGAACAAAGACCGTGGTAAAGTCTTGAAGGTCTTGATTGACTGGGTGGGACAGCCCTTTCCTCTCTGGCCACTAGAGGGTAGTAGAACCCAGTCTCTCAGGGCACATTGTAGAGTGAGTGAGTGAGTGGTGTGTGGGGTGTGTGTGTGTGAGTGTGTGTGTGTGTGTGTGTGTGTGTGTGTGTGTGAGAGAGACAGAGAGAGAGAGAGAGAGAGAGAGAGAGAGAGAGAGAGAGAGATTGATTGGGTTGAGGGTGACGGAAAATACCTTAGGCATACTTGAACCTTGGAGAACTTTTCACTATTGAGTCATAGGAAGAGTAACTCTTTATTTCCTCTTTTCTCATAAGCTCATACAGCAGGAGGAAACTGAGGTACCGTGGCATCTGGAACTCAGAATTAAGGTCAGGGAGTTTCTCCTGATAAGATCCAGGGCAGAGGGCTTCCCTGGTGGCGCAGTGGTTGAGAGTCCGCCTGCCGATTCAGGGGACACGGGTTCGTGCCCCGGTCCGGGAAGATCCCACATGCCGCGGAGCAGCTGGGCCCGTGAGCCATGGCCACTGAGCCTGCGTGTCCGGAGCCTGTGCTCCGCAATGGGAGAGGCCACAACAGTGAGAGGCCCGCTTACCGCAAAAAAAAAAAAAAAAAAAAAAAAAGATCCAGGGCAGAAGCTGCCTAGTCTTAGAAGCTGGAAGCTGGATGGGGGTGTGGGGGTGAAGCAGGCGAGGAGTGAGAAAAACAAACTCCTGCCCCTCCCTGGTATCTTCCATTTATTCAAGCCAGGTCCTTGAGCTTCTTCTTAACTCTATCCCTCCAAGACCCAGTGAAGAATGAAGAGGCCCAGATCCAAGCTGACTAGTTTTAGCTATTGGTGAAAATGCAGACAGATTTCTACTCCCAGCATAGCTGGGGTGGGACATAAACAGGACTTGTGTCTCCCAGGGCTGGTCTGTAAATGAGAGTGATGACTGCTTACTTTTGCCTTTGATTTCTATTCATCAACTTGATCCCCATCAGGCCCAAGAAACTGAGGCCATAGAGAGTGGCTAGAGCTGCAGTGAGGCTGGACATGTAATTCAGGGCAGGGCTTTTCCCATTCCAGATCCTAACTCTTGGTCCTTAGAGAAAATAGCATGGGCAGGAAGGCACATTTAGAGAGACTGGTAGGTACCAGGACCTGTTCCCCACCTCTACCTTAAAGCTGAGACCCAGTAGTAGCTTTAAAAGTCTCTGCCCAGGGCTTCTCTGGTGGCTCAGTGGTTGAGAATCCGCCTGCCGATGCAGGGGACACGGGTTCGTGCCCCGGTCCGGGAAGATCCCACATGCCGCGGAGCGCCTGGGCCCGTGAGCCATGGCCACTGAGCCTACGCGTCCGGAGCCTGTGCTCCGCAACGGGAGAGGCCACAACAGTGAGAGGCCCGCGTACCACAAAAAAAAAAAAAGTCTCTGCCCACCCAACTATAGCTTTCCCTGATTTTGACAAAGAGGATCCTCAGTTTTCCAGACCATGGTTAAAAAAAAAATCACTAACTTCTAACATCCTTGGCTGAAATCTGAAAGCCAGCCTTTTCCCTAAATCTTCTGACTGGCTAACCTCCCAACCGCTGGATTCAGGTCTGTCATACTCCTAGGATTTCAGCGAGGAGCTGCCTGGCGGGTGGTGTCATTTTGCTTTAACTGTACTGGCTTATATGCCCATTTTAGGCTCTTGCTTTTGCTTAAGTCTTTGACTGTTCTGCCAGACTCATTTTCTGCCTCTCCTGGATAGAACAGGGAACTCCCCACCCCAAGGGCCTTTCCAGCTCCTCTCTCCCAGCTTTGTTTTCCTTCTCCTCCCCAGCTGCCACTGTGACTCTGAGTACTCAGCAGTTGTCATCTCACTTGAACATGGAGCCTGAACCTCACATTGCTCCTTGGCTGTTCCATCCCAGTTCTGCACCTCCTCCAGTTCCACCTAGTAGCTAGAGGTGTCTATCTATTGCTGCTCCAAACATAGACCTGGGGGAGGAATCCTACCTCCCCTGTTTAGTCTGAAGTAAGCCCATATTTGGGAGGAGGCAGAAAAGAAACGGGGGGAAGAGAAGGAGAAGAAGAAGGAGAAGAAAAGAGAGGAAGAAAATAAGCCAATTTGTACTTGTCTGACAAACACTTGACACCCCAGGGCAGCATCAAAAGTGGTGTATAATGACCCCGTCAATGATAAAAAACTGAAAGGGACAGGGACAACCCCTGTCCAGGAGTGGGAGTGGGGGCTGATCATTCTGAACGTCTCAGAATCCTGATGTGATCCTATGAGTTTGGTTTCCTCAGTTGGCTGTTTCTGGCAAGGAAGGATCCCTGCAGCTCAGCTTCTTGGTCTTAGATGTCTGTCCCAGCCCCCAATCTATACACCCTTGTCTCAAACCTTCACAAAACTTTTAGTCTAACTTCTGCTTCCCTTAACCTCATTTTCTGAACCTGGAACCATCCCTGGTTCTCAACATTGTTCAGTACACACAGAAAGCCAACAATTGGACCCTAGGGATCTTGGTCACACTCTCAAGACTCTCTCAATTTCCTTTGCCTACATCTCCCAGGCTGTCCCATCCTTCAGGCAGTCTCTGGCTCTTCCTTTATTGTCCTCTGGGCTTTCTACATTTTTCCCACAGTTCATTCTGCCTAGCTGATTTCCTGGCTCCATGCCTTCTTGGCCCCACTTTGGCTTTTTGCTCTCAGCTCAGCCAGAATAAGGACATGGGCAAACAGAAGGACAGAGGAATGACCAGGAAACGAGATTTCAAGAGGCCAGATCTTGAGACGTGATTGAGACGTGAGCTGAAAGTCGTTTGTGAGAGAAGTAGAACTGGGTGCAGACTTGGGGTGGAGGAGAGTGGGAATCAGATGAGTTCGAGAACGATGAGAGAGGTGGGATAAGGATGGGGAAAAACTTGAGTTTTTGAGGGACATGGCAATATTGAGTAGGAAAGTATTGTTGAGTGGTGGAAATTGAAGGTGGAAGAGGGAAGTACCTCAGTGATCCCAGCAGTGGGCAAGTAGGCATCCAGAAATTTCTCTTTAGGTCTTTCTGTCTCTGTTTCAGATTTTGTCTCAACTTCTTATCTCTTTGAATTACCCCCCCTCAATAACTCGTGTGTGTGTGTGTGTGTGTGTGTGTGTGTGTGTGTGTGTATCTGTGTGTCTGTGTGTTTCTCCCTCTCCGTATCTCTAGGTTTCGACCTGTCTCATGGTGCCTTGAGATCTCTCTCACCATATCTACTTTGTGTTTTTCTCTCTGGGTCTCTGCCCTTCTGTCGCCCCTTCCCTCTCTCTCTTGCTGGAAAGAGCCAACCATCTGACTTTTCTGCAAGGAGCTTTGGAACCTTCTAGGAGTGGCCAGGCTTCTCCCCTTTGGCTGTATGCTAGAACTGTAGAACCAGTTTGGGGTCCCTGGGCACAGTCATAGGGTATTGATTACTGATGAGGTCCTGAGTGAGCTTCAGCAAAAGGGGCCTTTTCAGGGAGTAGGATTTCCCCACAGAGGACCTTAGAGCATGGAGGCCTGGGCCCAGGGAGAGAAGCAGGCTGGCACGGGGAGATTAGACTCCAGTCTTTGTTCCTCTACCTTTCCTTATAGCCCATGGACCAATGCTTCCTGATCTTGCTATAGTTTTCACGAGCGAGGGACTAGTTAGTTATCACTAGTTAGTTATCTCACTAGTTATCATTAGCCAGGGACTCTTGCTCTGTGTCTTGATCTGTAGCCCTTCTTCTTTTATGCTACTTCTAGAACTGATGGAAAAATTGAGGTTCAGGAAGGCTTCAGGGTGAGGCTGGAGGGCAGTTACTAGGGGTTCCTGCAAGGAAAGCATGAAGTCCATCTTGGGATGTGCGGAGAAAATGCTCAGAAGGGACTCAGGGGCATGCTCTACTCGGCTTCCATCCCTGCTTCTCCTGCAGCCTGGGACCTACCTCCTCCATCCTCAGCTCAAAGGCTCCCAACTTTGCTATCTCTAGGACTGAAAACAGATGCAGAACAGGGTCCAAGTCTCTTAGTGCAGTGAGAGCAAGGCCAAGAACTAGTCCTGCTGCACTGGGGCTTTGGGGGTGTCTTGGAACCTGAAGACCCAGCCCCTGCTTTCCAGGATGAGGCAGAGAAAGCCCAGGGCACTGATACTAGGGCTCCTCTACAGCTGCACCACATCCTGGCCTCTGACCAGGGCAGCTACACCTGCCTGCTGAGTGCTGAGCACTGATAATGGAAACAACAGGTGGAGCTGCAGGTTTGAGGTAACTTGGGGTTCTGGTGTGGAGAGAAAGGAGGGAATTAGAGTTGATGTGATGGAGAGGTGAATACTCCTGGACCATACAGAAGGAGGACTCTGCTAACAAATTTCAAAAGAAAATCTACTCTCGAATTACGAGAATCCCCAGGTCCTCCTGGTTCCCCTGATTCTCAACTGCTGCTCATGTCCTCTCAGCTTCTACCCCTCTCCTCTAATGTCTTCCCTCAGAGTCCTTTCAACACTGGCCCTCTCCCCTCGAGGTCTTCCCTGCTCTTTCCCCCAAGCTCCCACCTCTTCCAGGCTTCCACAGCCCTTGGGTCTCATGGTGTCTTTCTCCATCCGCGGCCCCATATTCTGCTCTGCAGCCGTCTTGCCTCCCCCAGGGCCTGTTCCAAGGGTGATGTTTGATTGCAGAGCCTCAGGAGGCTTTCCCCTAGGGAAGCCAAGTTGGGCGGTGGCAGGAGCCCAGGCTGATGGCTAGGAAGTGTCAGTCTTTGGTTTAGAGAGGAACCACACCCTCAGCATCTAAGCTGGATACCTGGAGATGAGTGCGAGAAACTACAGAGGCCAGGTGTTACCTGAAAATGCCCTGGTGGTGCAGGCTCTGCAGGCTGGGCTGGCCCTTGGGGGCTGCCTACATGCATGTTCCTCAACAGGTGGGCTCCCTGGGAGGAGCCTGGCTCTTTCTGTGGTCAGGGGTGGGGACAGGGAAGGGGAGAATGCAGAGGAGCACAGCTTGGGTTCCTCACTAGAATCCATTCTCTCATCAAATTCTTAGGACCCCACTTAAACTTTGCTCTTACCTCCTCCTAACCACTGTATCTTCCTCTGCTTTTGTCAGCACTTGGAAGACTGATTTCCACGAGGGCTCCTACTCTTGTCCTGGGCCAGCCAGGACCTATTTTTAGAGCCTTCTAAAAGTGCTAGCCTACCCAGAGACCACAGGGTCAAAGAATAAGGCATCTCTCTCTTTACCCATGCCCTGGTCCCTGATTCTATGACTATGTATTTACAGAAGTTGTGGAGTCCATGGGGTGACAGCAAGGAGGAGGGGGCTCTGCACACAGTGGCCTATTGAGATACAGGGCCCAAATGTGCCGTATGTTCAGCTACTTCCTCACTCTAGCTTTAGGACTCTTTAGGAACAAGCAAATCCAGCTCCTGAACTCTAAGTGATGTTGTTAGGCAACCAGGAAGTGTGGTTGTCATTAAGGGATGGGGCTGGGTACTGGGGATCAGTGGGCCTGCAGGATAGGCAGATAGGAACAGCGCAGCACATGGCAATGTTTAGATGGAATCTCTTGGAAAGCAGGATGCCACCATCCTAATACTGGGCACAGTGAAGCTCCAGCTGCAGGGGAGCAAATGTGATTTTCAGTGGAGGAAAACAGTGGAGAAAACAGGAGTCCCTGTTTTCTGTGTGGGGATCGCTTCCCAGCCCTCCGTGGGTAAGGAGCATCCTAGGGGGGAGCAGGAAGAGGGACCTTGAAGCTTCTACCTGAAATAGCCTTGGTCCTGGGAGACGGAATCAAGTCCCCTATCAGTAATCTTCCACTACAATGTCAGTCAACCTCCCAACACTTCTCTGTACAAAGAAGCCAAGGCAATGAGCAGATCAATAATAGCTTAATAGGGGCTTCCCTGGTGGCGCAGTGGTTGAGAGTCCGCCTGCCGATGCAGGGGACACGGGTTCGTGCCCCGGTCCGGGAAGACCCCACATGCCGTGGAGCGGGTGGGCCCGTGAGCCATGGCCGCTGAGCCTGCGCGTCCGGAGCCTGTGCTCCTCAACGGGAGAAGCCACAACGGTGAGAGGCCCGCGTACCGCAAAAAAAAAAAAAAAAGAATAGCTTAATATCACACAGAGAAACAAAGCTGTACAGAAATGGATTACAGACATCTTGTCCACATCTGTGCTTCCAACTAGTTCCACTCTGATTTATTATCCACTCTTGTCTCTCCCAAAGCCCGAGGGTCTCCCTGCCAGCCTCTGACTCTTTGACCTGGGATCTCACCGCAGACAAATAGGATATTAGTCGCTAGGAAGCTCTCTCATCTACTCCTTCCCCCAACCCGTCCTCCTGATGCCCCACCCCCAGCCCTTTCCACCTTGACCCACTCCCTCCTTCCCCCACTCACTCAGTCTGACCCTCATTCTCACTCTTCTTCTCCCCCACAACACCCCACCCATCCTTGTCCCTCCCTGACTCACCTCCAAGTCCCACTGACACAAACAAAAGTTTCAGCACAACCCACTCCAACCGGTTTGGCTGAGGTGTGCAGCCTGCCATGGGGACAGACACAGATTACAAGCGGATGCTTGGATACATGCAGGTGATGAACATCTGCGGTTATGCACATAGAGACAGCCCCGGTATGGACATGGCATATATACATACAGAGACATATAGGGAACACATGATGGAGGGACATAGTATGTTATAATGTTTATGTGTCTGCCTGTCCTAACTGAGGACTCTTTGAAGGCAGGGACCATGTATTATGTGTCTCTGTCCTCTCCCTGGAGCCTGGCACGAAGAGGTGCTTACCTAATGTCTGTCGAATGAACTCAGGTATGCAGGGATGCATGCAGTGGTGCCACTCAGACAATTTACATGCTAAGGATGCTGCCTTGACTTGAATTGTTCCCATTCTTAGGCCCCAGAGTGCAGGTAGGAGGAGGGTAGGTAGTGAGGCATGAGGGGAATGGGGGTTCAATGAGGAAGAAAGAACAGAACCTAAGAGACCAGGCACTGGTCTGGAAAGTCTTCGCCAAGCAGTATTTCCTTCTAGCCCCAACCCTGGGATTTGCCTTCTGCAAGCTTCATCCCAGAAGAGCGAAGGCAAGGCCTAAGGGTGAGGGCGTATTCCCCAAGAGCATGGCCCTTGTGAGATATGCAGGACTGAGGGCACAGGGGGCAGGAGGACTTGGAGACCGATATTTGTTAGATGAGGGGAAGGAAGATCCCTACCTCAAGCAGAGGGCTGGAACCACTGCCTGGCCCAAGTGCTCACTTTCAGGCCCAGTGGTACACGTGGCCCTCCCTCCAAGGCCACCTCTGGGGTCTAATAGGACCTGAACATACCCAGGAAAAAATATTTGGCACAACCTGGACTTAACACCTCTGGAACATCCAGCCTCCCCCCAGTGCTCCACATGGCTGGAGTTGGGGGTGGGTGACTGAGGGTCCCAGCCAGAGGTTCACAGACTTCCTGACTGGCAGCACTGAGATGTATTGTGAACTAAAAGGCTGAAGGAGATATAGGGACTGGATACCCACCTTGTGATCTAACTGCTTTCCTACCACCGTGCCTCAGTTTCTCCTGTGGTTTCCTGGACCAGGAGGGGTGAATCTGTGGGAAAGAAGGGACTTCCTCTGAAATCACGTGATAGGATCCAAGAGTTTTTAAAAAAATTTTAATGAATTAATTTATGTATTTATTTATTTATTTTTGGCTGTGTTGGGTCTTCGTTTCTGTGTGAGGGCTCTCTCCAGTTGTGGCGAGCTGGGGCCATTCTTCATCGCGGTGCGCAGGCCTCTCACTGTCGTGGCCTCTCTTGTTGCGCAGCACAGCCTCCAGACACGCAGGCTCAGTAGTTGTGGGTCACGGGCCCAGTTGCTCCGCGGCATGTGGGATCCTCCCAGACCAGGGCTCGAACCCGTGTCGCCTGCATTGGCAGGCAGATTCTCAACCACTGCGCCACCAGGGAAGCCCAAGTTTCGATAATTATAATTATAACACGGGATGCTCCTCCTCCCATTCCCCCCTGCTCTACCCCACCCCTGCCACCGTGGATCTCAAAGCAGCATAGAGGTGGGGCTGCTCCCCTGACACAGGTGGGATGTGAGTCCCGAAGGGGGGAAGGGGTTCACCAAAGTGGAGGTGGAGAGAAACAGGAGCTTTGGCATTTGGCCTGGCCCCGACCTGTGGGAAACAGCCATCCAAGAAGAGGTCACTACCATGGACACTGCTGAGATTTGGGATCTAGAGAGAGAGTTAGTTGGGGTCACAGTCCAGAGGCAGGGTTAAAGTCTGGGTCACTAACCAGATTCAGGAGAGTCAGGATCTCCACTCCTCTACCTGGACGCCTTTTCCGTTCATAACATCATGCCTTCAATAAAAATGTTTTCAGTCTCCATTAAGTGCTGTGGACTGTCCTAGCATGGATGACTGAGACAAGATTATAAAACAAGCCTGACATTCCAGGAGTTCACAGACTACAGCTCTCTTCCTGTCCCTCAATTTAACACATTTACTGAATCCTTGGCACACAGCAGGCTTCAATTGTTGCTTCTTGAATTGAAGCTTACAATTTAGATAAGGAGATAAGATGTGCACAAATTATGAGTACACAAGCTGTAATAAAGGGACTAGCGGAGGCTGAGGAAGAATAGAAGGGAGAAAGATTAATTTTAGGTGGGAGGCGCTGAGAAGGCTTCCTGGAAGATGTGGCACTTGAGGTCAGTTTTGAAAGATGAGTAAGATTTTGACAGGTAGAGTCGGGGGTGCGTGTGTGTGTGGAAAATATTCTACCTGAAATGACCCCCCCACCTTGCTGTTCCTGGCTCCTCCTTCCTGCCCCTCTCCAGACAAAAGGATCCCACTGCAAGATTTTAACCCGTATGTATCTTCTCTTCTCTCCTGTCTACCTGTATATATATTTTTAGCTCCAGTATGTCAGCAATCTTGCTCCTCCCCATCCCTCAATTTTCAGGGAGTTCAGAGTCTGTCCCCTCCTCTGGCTATCCCAGCTAGGCCAGTAAGTTTTTGTGTAACTTGACGGTTACATTATATGCATCCAACACGGAAACGTGTGGTCTTACAGGTCTGAGTTATACCTATAGGGATGTAAGGATGGAGAATTTGGAATCAAGACTTTGTCCTTGCAAAGTCCGGACATGTGGCTTTGTCCAATGACCATGGGATAAATGGATAAAATGACCATGGAGATGGTGGAAAGGAACCCCGTTCCACTCAGGTAGTGCTGACGCATTTTGGGGACTTCTGGCCAGTAATGAGAAGGTGTTGATGATGAGAGAGGGTCCTGCTACGGAGGCCAGGAATCTGCGGGGTTAATTCCTTGGTCAATCCCTTGGCTTATCCTCTGTGGGGGAGGGGTGAAGCGGAGGGGGTCACTTAAGTTCCATCTGAGGGGTCTTTGAACTAACTCTCTACCTCAGGGATAGGGATGTCTGATACTACCGAAGTTGTGTGTCCTCCAGCAAGCCCCTTCCTCACTCTGGGCCTCTGTTTTCTCATCTGATGGATGAGGTATTTGGGCCAGTACTGTCCTCAGTTCTGGCCTTCTTTGATTCTGGCTCCCAAGCTGAACCCCTCTGGGAGATTGGGGAACTCCGCAAGGCCCGGGGGAAGGCAGCAAGGCTGGCTGGGGTGTGGGGTGCTTGGGTTCCTTTCCACCCACAAGGGCCTTGCCCCTGTTCCTCCTGGCCTGGCGCCTCCCTCTTTGAGCCATGCCAGGCCTTCTCCTACCCAGCCCCCCCGCCCCCCGCCTTTCCTCTCTGGTCACAGCCCCTTCCACACACTGCCAGGTAAAGCCTGGAGCTGACGATGGGATCCCACTCCCCAGGTCCTTCCCTCCTTCCCTCCCTCTCTGGCACCCATTAGCCAGCGGAGGCTGCAGGGTGGGGGGGGGGTGTTGGTTGCCGAGTCTCCGCGCCAGGCCCAGCCCCCAGAGACGCACCTGTTCTGACCTGCTGAGCAGGTTCCCAAGTTTCTGCGTTTCTGCTGTCGTTGTTGGCCACGGCGTGGGAAGCAGCTCTGGGGGAGCTCGGAGCTCCGGATCACGGATCACGGCTACTTGCGGGTAGCTACGGTTGGGTGGGTGGAACGGGGCCGGGTCCCCGAGTGGAGATCCTAGTGGGATAGACAGGCGCGGCAGTGCCTGAGGACTCCGTGACTTCCTGCCTTCTGGATCGGTGCCCAGTCCAGCTCTAGAGCCGGCTCCCAGGGAGAACTCTGTGGAACTTCAGAAACACCGGGCAGCTCTGCCTTTTGACCGATGCCTCTGTCCCTGGGAGCCGAGATGTGCGGGCCTGAGGCCTGGCTGCTGCTACTGCTGCTGGCATCATTTCCAGGTAGGACTTGCTTCAGGATCCTTACTTCTGAGCCCAGGCCAACACACACACACACACACACACACACACACACACACACACACACACACACACTCACGTACTCACACATGCACGCACACATACATATTCCCTTTCCTTCTACTCTGAACTGAGGAATCAATCTCTCTCTCCCACCTCCAGCTGATAGTAGTGCCCCCAGAAGAGCCACTGTAGCTCTCCTGCTTCATGTCCCCTTCCAGCCCCAGGCCAGGTCATTGGGTCTGGGGTCCCTGACCACCTCAGCCAAAGGGCTGGAGCTGCCTCTTGGGGAAGAGATACGGTGACCTGCTGCAGGTGGCCAGGGAGGTAGAACCGGTGGTGACGCTTTCACCCCAGGTTTTCCTGGAGGTTCCCTCGCTTACCTCCTGGGCTCCAGAATTGCTGACTGAGGCCGCAGCTAGTTTCCCCAGTCATCCAGGTGTAGGAAGCCTGATGCCCAGAGAGTGGACAGGGCCTTTCTGTCTCCTTCTCCTCTCTTCACGATATCCTAGAATACTGTTGGGTGACTACAGGGGAGCTGGAAGCTCTTCTCGTTCTGGCCCCCTCTGTCCCTGAGCACACTATGAGGTGCCTCTATGAGGTGGGAATCAGGCGGTTACTCAGAAGAGTGGGGGTCTAGGGTAGGGCACTCTTTTGTTTATCCCCTGTCCCCCCATTTTCTCAACTAGATGCCTTGTATTACTCTCATGTAATGTATATACAGAAGATATAAATTATAGGAATTTTAATCTTCAGAGTGGGGGAGAGTATATGTGTATGTGTGCGTGCGTGTACATAATGAGTCCACGGTAGGTAGGATTCCATAGGCTGTTCCCAGGATAATGGGCAACTGAGAAATCTTTCTCCTTGGAAAGACAAGGCCTTATCTATATGGGACAGTTTGATTCCCAGTCCCAGGATCAGTAGTGACGGAGCCTCAGTTGTCCAGCAGGGCCTAGCAGTGATGTCCGCCAACCTCCATTCCCAGCTAAAGCTGTGTGGAAGAGAGTGAGGTCTAGACATGTGGATGGGTAGGGGCTGCTCCTGTTCTGATCTTACAATGGAGGAGCTGTTGGCCCAGCCTCCAATCGCAGGTTACTGAAACACCAAGCCCTACCATCCCCCCTACCCCCCACATCTTAATTCCCATCTTCCAGACAACCTTCTCACTCGCTTAGGCCAAGAGGGTGGGGCCTGGTTGCTGGGGCCAGGGAACTCGGCAGTCATCTTCCTGTAGGATCTACCCACGCCTAAAGAATGGAGCCATGATGTCTCAGGACTCAGAAGTTACCAAAGAGATCATCGATTCAACTCCCTCATTTTACAGATGGGAAAACTGAAAGAAACAGATAGGCAAGTGAGCTAACAAGGTTACTCAGTGTTAGAAGCGTAACCAGGGTTAGCGTCTTGGTCTCCCAGTTCTTAGTTCATTAAAGCATAGTACCTCTGAGTGCACACTGGGGGTAGCCAGGGTGCTGGATGCTGGAGATGCAGCCGTGAACAAGACAAAGTCCCCACTTTCTTTTCCCATGACACGAAGCTGTTCTTTCTCAGAGAAGCCAGGGAAGGGTAGAGGAGACCCCTTCTAGTTAGGGTGTCACCCCAAACTTGCCCAGTGCCTGGACAGGTGCTGTGGCTACCCAGCTCCAGGGAAGCTGGTGCCCAGTGAGCCACGCTCTACTGCTATAACCTGCACAGTGATGGAGGGTGCTCTGAAGGCTGGAACTCAGACTCCAGGTTCCTAGCCCGAGGATCAGATGCGCCTACCTAACTGCCACCCCCATTCTGGCTCCTCTGTAGGCATCTCCTCAATGGCCCCCAGGAGACTAGAGTGTTGTCTCTGAAAAAGCCTCGGACTGGGAAGTCAGGAGTCTTGGGTTCTGGTCCCTTTCCTGCAATTAATTTGCTACACGACCTTGGGCAACTAAGAAACTAGACTTCAATAGACCAAGAGGTAGAACCAGATGATCCCTATAGGCCTTCCAGCTCTGAAAGCCTGTGGCTGCATAAATATCCAGCCCCGAACTGAAGGTGGGTGCTGGGTGCTGGAAGAGGCGGTCAGTCTGGCTGTGGTGACAGAAGGGGGAAATGTCCTGGCCCCATTTCTCAGTGGGGACCAAGGGTAGCTTTACCCTGGATATTGCCTTCTGCCCCTGCTCTGCTGCAAATTAGTGCCCCCACCAAGTCCTGGGCCATTAGAGCTCTGAGCCCCAGGGCCCTGCCCCACCCCTGACAGGGAAAGGAGCCCAGGCTAGGGAGGCACCTCAACACCACAGCTCTTTGTCTCTCCTTAATGGGATGAGTTTCCATGTGAGGTCCCCTCCCTTCTCCCTCCCCATCTCCTGCCCTGGGGCTGAGGGACCTAAATCTACAGATACCCCTCCAATAGGATCCTAGTTCCTAGATCTTTTGGGGGGCCCAACTGAACGCTGCAGGACCCCAGAGGGCACGGGGTTCTCTGAATTCTGAGGTCTGTCCTCTGAGGGTTAGGACCAGTTTTCTGTCTGAAGTTAGTTTCCTAGAAAGGGAAGGGCCCCATCCCTGCTTTTCTACTCCTGTTTACAGAGGGGGGCAGGCCCTTTCCTGTAGGATCTACCCAAAGCCAGGGAAGCCAGAAAGGGAGGCTAGCTTCCCTGCCCAGGGTGGGGAGAACTAGGGGGAATCCCAGGGAAGCCCTGTGGCCCCATTGACCTTGGTCCCGCCCCAGGGTTTCAGGGAGCTGGGCTAAGGGGACCCCAGCCACAGAGGTGGCAGTGAGGGGCTCATAGGAGAGTCCGCAGTCCCAGCCTCTAGACCCCAGCCTCGGGATCCTGGGGTCCTCCAGGCAAAGTGAAGAGGGGTCAGCCACCGTGGGGAGCCAGCCTAGTGAGGAGAGAATGCCTGGGCTTCCCGGCCTTCCAAACTTGCCCTGGTGCTGATCGAAATCTGGACAGAGAGAAGGGATGGGGTGGGGTGGGGAGCTGAGTCAGGAGTGAAGGGAGGAGAGGAGCCTAGGGGTTGGATCTGGGAACAGAATCTAAAATGCAAAGGTCAAGTTCAGAACTGGGGGCAAGCCTCCTGGAGCAGGGCTGTGCAGGAGGGGGTCGGGGTCACTCTTTTACTGAGGCAGGGAGCCTCTGGCCTCAGAAGTTTACGCACAGTTCTCAGGCCACCCTCCTCCCCTCTTGCCTTTAAAACTGTCCTGAGAGCTAGGTTGAGGCTGTGATTTGGGGCGGGGCAGAGCTGGGCACACTTGCAGAGATGGGGGAGGGGGGTGGTTGGCTGGCAGGACTGGGGAGGGGGTTAGGATCTCAGGAGTTTGGGAGAAGTGGAATTCTGGGTCTCCCACCCACGGTGTGGTTGTTTTGGTGACTCAGCCGGGCTCAGACTCTGGCTCCGGGGGGGTTTACGGGACTTACCTGTGCTGGGAGCTGTGTCTGGGCCAGAGCTGGGGCTGCCTCAAGGCCTGCCCTCACCCATTGTTCTCACCTCCCTTTGTGATTGGTGTGGCCCCCTCCCCATCCACTAATCTGTGGTGGGCACTTTGCCCGGGTTGGGAAGCTCTCACTAAGCTGGGGGGCTTAGGACAATGTGGGGTAAATGAGGGAGGTGGATAAATGCAGAGGGAGAATCTGCTGGTTTTCAAAGTTCCTTAGCATTCCAAGGCCAAGGTTATGGGGGGAAGAATGGAAGAAAAAAAGTGCTGGGTTGTGTATATCACCTTCAGGGCTCCCCTCCCACATCCTTTCTTATCCCAAACTCACCCACATATTCCACCTGTCTCTGGTGGAGGCTGCTTCTGTGGGGTGAGGGGAGGCAAGAGTTAACAAAGGAGAGTGAGACCCTAGACAGCTTGGACCCCTCCCCCTAGCCCCAGGCAGGGTCTTCCCCCACCACTTCCCACCAAACCTACACCAGACAACCCTCACCCCAGGCCTGGAGCTGGAGCTGGTTTTTCTGGTGGTGGCAGCAGCAGAGGCCTGACAGATTCCCAGGGAGAGGCCTCCTTGAGGGGCCAGAGGTGCTGGGGGGCCTGGGGGTGTGGCTGGGGGGTGAGAAGGGTGGGGGTCCTTCTAGTAGGAACCTGAGGAGCAAGGGTGGAGAGAGCTTTTGTTTTGTTCTGTTGAGGAGTCCTTGATGGCTATTTCCCATCACCCTGGAGGGACAGTGACCTCATCTCTGGGTCCCTCCACCTGAGATGCATCTGCCCTCAAGTCTGGGGTAGGGTGGGGAGGGATGCCTGGGCGACACTCCAGACGGGTGCAGAGGCTAAGGCGCCGAGCCTCACACACCAGTGACCTAAGGCAGCTGAGACAGACAGCCATGCAGAAGCCAAGAGAAACCGACATCAAAATATTTACTATGTGTGCACATTCACACACACACGCCATTTCATAGCTTGCTCTGGATGCAGACAAGCACACACGCTTTCCTGAAGATAAGACATGAACACATATATGTGCAAAACTCCCCCAAGTTCATGCAAAGAGACAGCCTCTCCTGCATGTGAACCAGGACTGAGGCTCACCAGACCCTCACCCAAAGATGTACGTTCAGATGCAAAAGGCTCACACTTATTCCCTTCTTCCTCCTTACAGGCCCATCTCTAGGACCCCACTGTGTACCCCTAGATGTACTAGCAGGGGATGCTGAAGGAGAAAGGCTTCTCAGAAAGAAAAGCCTCCTTCCCCAGAGATGCTGTCATCTGCAGCTGCCAGACTGTTTCCCCTCTGGAGATCAGAGGCCAGGCCTCACACAGATAGGAAAGTTGGGACCCAGGTGCAGGGTGGGGAGCAGGAAGCCAGCCCAAGCCAGGAATGGAGGGCCTGTCTGGGAGCAGGCAGGGTACACAGAGGGCAGGGCCCCAAAGAGGCCCGTGGGGGCTTGGCCAGGGGTGGGGGAGGCTGAGGGCAGGGATCCCGTCTGGCCAGTTGGGCCTGTTCTCTCCCTTGCGCAAGGTGGTGGCTGGTGGTGACTGAGGCTGGGCCTGCTGTGCAGCAGTGGCTGAATCACCAAGGCTCCTGACCAGCGTCCTGGTACTCCCAGAAGCAGGGGAGGGTCGGGTCGGGTCGGGTCGGGTCAGGTCAGGTCGGGTAGGGTCAGAGGGAGGAGTGCCCAGCCAGCAGAGTCCACCAGGCTCAGGAAACAATTTGCAGCAGAAGGGTCCGTGGGCCTGGCCTGGCTACTACATGCCCGCAGGGTGACCTCACCAGGCAGGCGGTGTGTCTCCTTTGCTCTGGTGACATCATCATGTCGGGCGGGCACTGGGTGGGGGAGAGAAGGGGGAGGAAGTCCTGGCCTACCCTCCCCTGGGAGTATGAGCTTCTGGGTCCACTGAGCCCAGGACAGGGATTCTAAAGCCCAAGTTCTCTTTTCCTTCAGTTGCAGCCTGTGTGCGTGCATGCTTGCGTGCGTGCGTGCGTGCGTGTGTGCGTGTGTAAGTGAAGGAAGGCGTTGCTCAAGCTGAGATGCTCCCACTAAACAGTGGATTTAGGACAATGGGGAGCTCACCCAGAAGGGACTTTCTGGTTTTACTGGGTTCCTCATCCTGCAAAGCTTGGGCTTATCACTTGGGATCATGGGGATCTTGGACCCACAGGTAGCGATGTGGAAGATTGGACTCAGACATGCGCTGGGGACTTGATGCATGTTGTACCCTAAGAGGGTATTTTGGGGAATTCCCTGGCAATTCAGTGGTTAGGACTCTGAGCTTCCACTGCTGGGGGCATGAGTTCGATCCCTGGTTGGGGAACTAAGATCCTGCATGCCGTTGTGTGGCCAAAAAAAAAAGGTATTTTTTTGTGGGGGAAATGTGAGTGATTAGTGGTGGGGAGGGGCCAGCTGGTTGGCAAGTGTTGGGATGGGGATGGAAAATATGCCATCTGACATTGTCCTAGAAATAGTCTTGGAAAGGGTTTGAGTGTCCCAGTGGAGCAGGGCTTGGACTCCCTGTGAACTGCATGGACACCAGTGTTCGAAGCAGAGGAAGTACTGGGAAGCCCCTATCCCAAGCCCACCTCCAGTCCTTCCTTGGCAGCCCTGCTCCCTCTGGCGCCAGGAGGAGGTGTCTGGGAGAGGTGCAGGTGGTTAGCTGGACTCCCAGGCTGGGCTGGGTGGGACCAACATCAGCTTAGGCAGGTCAGGGCCCTGGTATCTGGCCCTGCAGGTCTGTCCTGTCCCATTTGGGCCCTCCCAGCTCCCAAGAGCATCCTCCCTTCCTCCTCCCTTGCTAGCAGGGCCATAGGACCCCCTTCCTCTGTCCCACGCCGCTCTGCCTCACTGGAACCCTCTGGTCCACGCTAGTGGGGCTTCACTTTCTCCCTCCATGCCTAACGCCCTCCATCCCCTTCCTTCTCCCTAGGTCCAGTCTGGAGGTGCTTCCTTTGGCAGAGAACCCAGGTAGCCAGCCTATCCTGTCTCCACCCTAAGGTTGCCATGCCAACCCCCTCCCTGCCCAGCCCAACCAAAGACTGCACATTCCTCCTCATTCTACCCTTTCCTTCTTCTGTCTGTCTCTCGCATTCATTCCTTCACCCACCCATTCACTCAGTCAGTCAGTCAATAAACATTAAGTGAACACCAATTATGTGCCAGGAATGCAGGCCACTGAGCACTAAATCAGAAACCATGTTTCCATATGTGATGTGAGACTGAGTTTATACTCTTGAGGTTCTCAATCTGGTGGAAGAGGCAGACAAGAAAATAGCAAATACAATCTGTGGTGTAAAGTACTACGATGGGGCAAAGCAGGGTGCTAGAGGAGAACAGAGGAAGAGCACCTCACTCTGCCTGAGGTGGGGGTGGGGGGAGGGAGGACTCCAGGAGCAAGTGATGTCTAAGCAGAGTCTTCAAGGATGAGTAGGAGTTGCCCAGACAGTGATGAGTAGGAGCTGCCAGACATAGGGAGGAGGGCGTTCCAGGCAGGAGCATAGTGTGAGCAAGGTGAGGGCCAGCAGGGTGTGTGAAGTGCTGGCCAGAGGCAGGAGCTTTGAACTTTGGGGAATTGCTGGATATGCATTCCAACGCAAGGAGCTCTTGCCATCCCAGAGAGCATTCACTCTGTCCACAGCCTCAGCCCCCAGCCCTATGTTTCACATGCTTTATTCCACAGCTCCAAATTTCTTTCTTCCCAGCCATGAGATTCCCTGGCCATGCCTCCCTCATAAGTTACTTATCCTAGAAACCTAGGAGTTGTCTTTGAGACTTTTCTCTCTCTTTCTGGTCAGTGACTAAATCCTGCCAAATTTCCCCTGGAACTGTCCCGTCCTCTCAGCAGCATGGTGCAGGATGGCAGCTGCAGGGTCCTAGTGGGTCTCCTGTCCCCAGTCTCCCTACTTTCTAGTCTGAGGGCACATGCCCATTGGCTTCATGCTTTAGTGACTCCCTATTTCATCTTGGCCAAATCTGAATTCCTTTGCCTGGTATGGAAGGTCCTGGGTGATTTTGCTCTGACCAGATGTCCCACTCCTGCTCAACACACACCCTCTGCCTTAGTTCTGTCCTCTTCTCTCTGCTTCCTGAACCAGCCAGCCTCTCCACCTCCTTGGACTTTTCCCACCTTGGTCCCTTACCTGGGACCCCTTTCCAGGTCTCATCCCCTCCTGATTCTACCCAGCTCATGCATGAGCCCCTCCCATATGACTCGGGACCACTGTGACTGTCCCATCCCATGACTAACCTGCAACACACCACTAAGCACCAAATCAGAAATCATCACAAGTGTTTCCATAGCTGTCTCCATACCTATCTCTTCTTCCAGAATAGAGCTCAGGTTCTATGAGTGCAGGAAATGCATCCTTATTTGCATATAAGGCTACATGATAGATACCCCTGAGTGCTTCATACTGTTCCTTGTCAATGCACAAAACACTCGCCTTTTGTCACTGGTTCTGGTCCTCCGATTCTGGCTCACGGTTCTGACACTGTCATGTGTGTCTGTCCTGACCTCGTATCTCTGGGCCTCTGATCTGGGCCTTTCTGTCTTTGGTGACTTGCTCAGTCCTGTCTCTGAGCCTTGGTTCGTGCCATTCCTCCCACATAGAATACCTTCTTCTCTCTGGGAATCCAGGTCTCTCATTTTGAAGCCATGAAAAGATTGTTCTGAAGGGCCTGCTGGTTTGGACCCTGCCTACACTACATGCCCCATCCCAGACACCAACTGTTCTCGACCCTTGCCTTGGCTTCTGGCCACGCTTTCTGAAAGCATTCACTTTTCCCCCCATTGGTAGGTTGAGCCTTCTGTGAAAGTTTGTCCATGGCTTCCCGTCTTTGTGTGCACAAAATCCATTTCCCTGAGCTCCCTGAGGGCAGAGGCTGGGTCTCTCCTCCTGTTATAGCCCCCACTTTACAATTGCTCAGGATACAGTCCTGGGCTGAGAGAGGGTGTGACTCTTCCACATACCACCTGTGTGGCCTTAGGCAAGTCACTTCCTGTCTCTGGGTCTCAGTTTTCTCATCTGTTAAACGGTGATAGTGACAATAACGCCTGCCTCTTGGGAATGTTTTGTGAATCTAATGAGGTAATGGACTGACGGCGCCGCTGCCTTTGCTGACACTTATCATTGTGGATAAGTGTTCCCCGGCCTCTGGCAGCGCCCCTAATCCTGGCTGCTTCTGTCTGCACCCCTGCAGGTCGGTGCCCGGCGGGCGAGCTGGAGACCTCGGACTTGGTGACCGTGGTGCTGGGCCAGGACGCAAAACTGCCCTGCTTCTACCGAGGGGACCCGGGCGAGCAGGTGGAGCAAGTGGCTTGGGCTCGCTTGGATGAGGGCGAGGGCGGCCAGGAGCTGGCACTTCTGAACTCTAAATACGGGCTGCACGTGAGCTCAGCCTACGACGGCCGCGTGGAAGAGCCGCCTCCCCCAAGGAACCCCCTGGACGGTGCGGTGCTTCTGCGCAACGCGGTGCAGGCGGACGAGGGCGAGTACGAGTGTCGCGTCAGTACCTTCCCTGCCGGCAGCTTCCAGGCGCGGCTTCGGCTCCGCGTGCTGGGTCAGTGGGGCCCGTTGGGCATGGGAGCGGGGGTGCTGTGTGTGCCGAAGCCGCAGGTCCTCAGGCCCCGGGTGTTGGAGGGCAGAAGCTGGAGGCGGGGTGGGGGGGGGGATGCAGAGATGGAGCAGGCAGAGGCGGAACAGGAAGAAGAGGTGGGGCCCTGTAGGGATGCGGGAGCTTCATTTAGCCACCCCCCTCACCCCAATCCAGAAATTCTCTCCAAGTGACCCCAAAAGCTTGATACTGCTTGGTCAGGCTTGGGGAAGAATCCACATATTAGGCTGTTCTTCCTTCTGCTGATTGGAAATGTCCCTCTCGGTTACTTTCACCCTCCCCAGCAAGATGGCACAGGCTTATTCTCCCTTCTGCATGACAGCCTTTCCACCAGCTGAGGACCTCCGTCATGCCCCACCCAAATCTCTTCTTCTTCAAGCTAAACTTACAGGTTTCTGCAACAAGTTCTACTAAAGACACTCATTCAGAGCCTCCCTCACCACCCTGGGCTCCATGGTTTTAGAATGTGGTGCCTAGACGTGGACATGCAGACCCAGCTATGACCAGTGTGGCTGTGCATGACCAGTGGGGCTGAGACCTTTCCTGATCTGGACCTTCAGTGAATGTGGTTGGAGACCACAATCACCTTTTAAACCACCACTTTGCATGGATGCCCTAGACTTATGGTCAAGTTAAGTCTTTTCCATTCTGTGCTTGGACTGTTAATGTTATGAAGATGAAAATAAATAAAGGCCTTTATAGTTTCCCTTTATCCACATGGAAGTTAGTAATACCAACCTTGGTAGAAAAATCTGGGTGTGGATCTTGGCTTCACCTACTAGCTAATGATCTGGAATAAGTCATTTAACCTCCCTGAGCTTCAGTTCCTTCAACTGTAAAACACAGACAGTAATACGTACTTCATGTTTGTTGACAGGATTAAAAGAGACAACGTTTGTAAAGTATTTAGCACAATTCTGGGCACATAGTAAGTGCTTAATAAATGGTGGCTATTATTATTATTATATAGATGTTATCTGGTTAGTTTTTTAATTACTTCATTATTTTTATTTAAAAAATCACCCATACTCATTGTAAAAAAATTCAAGCATTGGAGAAAGGTACAAAGTCCGCTGAAATGCTACCACTCATCTGGCATCTTTGTTGATGAAATAAAAGAAGAAAAAGGGGCCTGAAACTCTGCACTTGTGCAAGACTGAACTGGGATGGGGCGGGGCCTCCTGACACAGGTTGTAAAGGTTGTGACTTCTGCCTCCCCCCCATCTGCAGTGCCTCCCCTGCCCTCGTTGAATCCTGGTCCAGCACTAGAAGAGGGCCAGGGCCTGACACTGGCAGCTTCCTGCACAGCAGAGGGTAGCCCAGCCCCCAGCGTGACCTGGGACACAGAGGTCAAGGGCACAACATCCAGCCGCTCTTTCACGCACTCTCGCTCAGCTGCTGTCACTTCAGAATTCCATCTAGTGCCCAGCCGCAGCATGAATGGACAGCCACTTACCTGCGTGGTGTCCCACCCTGGCCTGCTCCAGGACCAAAGGATCACCCACATCCTCCAAGTGGCCTGTGAGTACCTGGATCTTGGGTAGGGCGCCCCCATGGGCTCCAAGAGGATTGGTGAGATAGTGAGAGACCCTAAGCCACACCAGTCTGGCCAGCCTGGGTCCTGGAGGCCACCTTGTATGGCTGAGAGAGCACCAGTCCAAAGTAGAAAACCTAGAGCCCATCCCAGATGACCTTGGCAAATCATTCTCTGACCTTGTGTCCTTCTGTTAACAGAGGATTGTTGGGAGAATCAGATATAAACATGGAATTAAAAGCATTTTGTAAAATAGACAGTTTAGGATTTGAAGACAGATAGACTTGGGATGAGCCCTAGTTCTGCTATTTACCAGCTGTTAGTCAATCTTGTTAAGGTTCATTTTCTTCATCAACAGAAGGAATATTATTATATCAACTGTACAGGGTTCTGAACGAATGCAAAGCCTCTTGCATAGTGCTTAGTGCATAGAAGGTGCTCGGTCGATAGTCGATATTGTTTTCCTGGCATTAGACTTTGAGCCTCTCTGGAGGATAGCACTGTTTTCTACTCATACTAACCCAGCATTTGGCACAAAGTAGGTCCTTAACAAATGTCTGTGAAAGAAGTGAATGAACCGGAATTCCCTGGTGGTCCAGTGGTTAGGACTCCATGCTTTTGCTGCCAAAGGCCCGGGTTTGATCCCTGGTAGGGGAACTAAGATCGCACAAGCTGTGCCACACAGCCAAGGGAAAAAAAAAAAAAAAAAAAAAAAGAAATGAATGAACTAGTAGGATGCTTAAGCCTTTGATGAATCAGGGAGTGTTTGCTGAGCACCTGTTCTGTGACTAGCGCTATGCTACGGACCACGGGGGATTCAGAAAAGGTGTGTGCCACATTGCTGTGCAGAGGGACTTATAGGCTCATTGCACAGGTAAACCCATGTGGACTCTCTGAACTTAGAGAGGGGAGGGAGCTGTCAGTAAGGTGGGGCTGGGCTAGCTTTGGCCTCAGATGAGTAGGATGGAGAAGGGCAGGGGAAGGCTATTCCAGGCAAAGTGGGGCCTGGGGCGGGGGCCCTTTGAGGAAGAGCATGATCAAAGGCATCATTTCCATTCTTTCTCCTCCAACTTTCCATTCCAGTCCTTGCCGAGGCCTCTGTGAGGGGCCTTGAAGACCAAAAGCTGTGGCAGGTTGGCAGAGAAGGAGCTATGCTCAAGTGCCTGAGTGAAGGGCAGCCTCCTCCCTCGTACAACTGGACACGGTAAGGGCCTAGCTTGGGACCAGGGTCTTTCCCTCAGGACCAGCACGTACTGGGGCTGGGACAATATATTCTGAACCCCAAATAAATTGGGGCACATGTTCAAACCAATTCAAGAATATGCATGGTCACCAAACATTGTTATTGGCTTGCACCTGGGAGTGTAGGATTCATGGTAATTGGCAGGGAATTAGCTGATAAGTCCTTGGCATTTTTTCCCTTAACTTTAAAATTGTGAAATATAATACGGCATTTCAATGTTAATACTTTATATATTTATGTAAGTGCCTAAAGTGAGTAAGACAAAAAGATACAGCTGACTGTGACTGTTGTGAAACTAACACTCTTATAGCCACTACCAGGTTGCTAGCACCTCAGAAGCACCCACCCATCTCTGCCAGTTCCTTGGCTTTTATTCAGGGTCTGAGATGTCCAGACAATCAGGGAGGGGTCAGGGACACATGTGTGTGAGCCCATGACAGGCTCACATGTGAGCAGATGAGCCATGCATGTGGCCTTGTGCCTGGGGCTGTGTGCATGTATCCTGCCATTAAACATCGTGGGTGCTGGGTCATGCAGTCACGTTGTCCAAGTACATCTGAGCCCCGATAGGAAGGGACAGTCCTGTTGTGTGGACTTTCTATACCGTGTGGACCTGGTACCTAGTGTGGGCTGACGTGATGCCTATGGAGCTTGTGGGACGGCACATGTGTGGATCTTCCCCAAGTGTGTGTGGGGGTGCCTGGGTCAGGCTGGGTGGCAGGGAGAAGGGACCTCTGCCTAGACCTGCCTAGGGGAAGGAGGGGCACCGTGGGAACAGCCGGTGGCTCTGGGTGACGTCGTGGGGGAGGGAGGTGGAGAGCTGCCCGGGCACGTTGGGTCGTGGCAGTCTCAGCCCGCCCCAACCAGCACCCATCAGCTTCCCTGTACTCCAGGCTGGACGGGCCTCTGCCCAGTGGGGTACAAGCAGAAGGAGATACCCTGGCCTTCCCCCCGCTGACCACTGAGCACAGGGGCACCTATGTCTGCCACGTCAGCAACGAGCTCTCCTCAAGGGATTCTCAGGTGGTTGTGGATGTTCTTGGTAAGCACTGGGGCAGAGGCTGGGACCTGGGCCAAGGACCTGGTGGGGGGACAGGGAGCAAGACAGAGAGAGCGAATAGGGAGAATATTTATTTGGAGGGGGCTGGGCTGCATGTATTTTGCAGAGGGCCAGGCTGAGGGGGTGGTCTGGGACGTGTTTTGTGAGGACAGTTCGTGGGCGGCTGTGGAGTCCGGGGGCTGGTCAGGGATCTGGGCATCTGCCTCAGACAGTGGCCTGTCTCCAGCAGACCCCCAGGATACCACAGGGAAACGGGTGGATCTGGTGTCGGCCTCCGTGGTGGTGGTGGGCGTGATCGCCGCACTCTTGTTCTGCCTTCTGGTGGTGGTGGTGGTACTCATGTCCCGATACCATCGGCGCAAGGCCCAGCAGATGACCCAGAAATAGTGAGTACTGGCCACTCCTGGGTGGGTAGAGGTAAGCAGGGAACAAAGGGGAGGCAAGCAGGAGGTGGGCCAGGACCGAGGAGCGAGAGGAGACTGGGCGGCCTGACATCTGAGGAGCTTGTGGACCAGAGGTAGGCAGAGCCAGCCTTCTGGGAGGTGAGAAGGGCCTTGGGGCCTGGGTCACAGCTGGATGAGGGGAGCCACACTGTCTGAGTGGGGGTCAGATCCACATGCATGTGTATCACATGAGCACACACACGCTCTGTAGCCGCCCCGCCACCTACAGCCACTCACTCGCACTTGCAGGGACAACCCAGCGCCCACACCCTCCAGCCCCGGCTCACATAGGCTTGGCCAGGCTAGGTTCACCCTGGGAGGCTACCACTATCCTCAGCTCCTGACCAGGGGGTGTCTTCCCAGTGAGGAGGAGCTGACCCTGACCAGGGAGAACTCCATCCGGAGGCTGCATTCCCATCACCCGGACCCCAGGAACCAGGTGTGTGCCAAGGTTGGATGCATTCTTGGGGCCGGGGCCCCTCTGTGGACCAGAAGCACAGCCCGCCCCCAGGTCTGGCCGCTGACTCAGCCCCAGCAGGTCTGGAGCTGCTTTGGGTTTGCTGGGCTCCTTCAGAAGGGTCCCTTCAGCAACCCCCTTCGAGGTTGCTTTGGGAAGCCACCATCAGCACTGGTTTCAGGGTGGGATTAGGGTGGGATGAGGGTAGGGGTGGGGGAAATGAGGATGTTTGCATCGAGGAGAGAATGGACAGGTCAGGTTGGGGGAAAGGTGATTAGGGGGGAGGCTGGGGGAGGACAGAGGTGAAGAGGCTGAGCCCTGTTCTGACTCCTCCCCCATGTCCGGGCCCTGCAGCCGGAGGAGAGTGTAGGGCTGAGAGCCGAGGGCCACCCTGATGGTCTCAAGGACAACAGTAGCTGCTCTGTGATGGTGAGGCCCCCGGCCCCGCTGGCGCCCCTACCACTCTCCCAGGCCCCTCTCCGGGTCCCAGATGTGGTGCGTCAGCTGCCCCTTCACTGGCCCCTGATTCCTCAGACTCACGCTGCCCCATCCCATCCCCTCCCCGCCCCGCTATGCCTTTGCTCTCTAGTCTCCCCTTCCCCAGGCCTAACATTCATTCCTGGCCCCCCATCTCTGAGCCGCTGAGCAACCATAACCCCTGCTTGTGCCTGACCTCTGACCCCAGCGTGCCCCAGCCGACCCCCTCATGTCTGGCTGCCCCACCTTGGTTCCTGACTTGCCCTCCGCCCTTGGTCTCCAGAGTGAAGAGGCAGAGGGCCGCAGTTACTCCACGCTCACCACAGTGAGGGAGATCGAAACACAGACTGAACTGCTGTCTCCAGGCTCTGGGAGGACAGAGGAGGAGGAAGATCAGGATGAAGGCATCAAACAGGCCATGAACCATTTTGTGCAGGAGAATGGGACCCTGCGGGCCAAGCCCACGGGCAATGGCATCTACATCAATGGGCGGGGGCACCTGGTCTGACCCAGGCTTGCCTCTGTCCCCTAAGCCTGGTTCCCTCTGCTGACATGGAAGATTTCAGCTCATCCCTGGGGAGCCTCCCTACACACCTCATTTCTTGAGGAAGATGCTCCCCACCTCACTGACTGCTCGACCTTTTCCTCCAGTCCTTCTGTTGGATGATGGAAGGGCTCTGCTTGTTGAGTCCCTCCCACAGTGTGTGCAGGTCACTGTGTGTGCATTTGTACTTGTTTGAGTGTGCACTGTGTGTGCGCGGAGGGGTGATTGTGCCCATGGTGTGCGTTGTGTTGTCACGCCAGAGTCCAAGTGAACCGTGGTGTGTGTGCCACAGGGTTCAGTGGCTGCATGGGGAACGCCATAGGGGATCGGTTTGTGTGTCGTGTGGCTGTGTGACCTTTGCCTGTAAAATGCAGGTGTTTTCCTCAGACCCCAGAGCAGTATTAATGATGCAGAGGTTGGAGGCGGGAGGTGGAGACTGTGGGCCAGGTACAGGTGTGCGGCATAGTTGGAGCTGGAATCTGCCCTCCTGAGTGCGGGAGCCGGGCTCCCACCACTTGGGAGCTGTTGGGGCAAGTGTAAAGCAGAGGGTCTAGGGGTCAGCCAGAGGCTCAAACTGTTACAGAAGAAACTCTCTGCCCTCTGGTGGCCTCTGGGTCTGCTGTATGTACATATTTGCTGTACATAAACCTGCACAGTGGAGCTCCTTTAAGGACTACTGCCCCAAATGCATTAATAAGAGAAAAGACTTTTAAAAAACTTTTGATTCATCTGGACATTTATTATTGCAAGGATTGCTTAAAGTGACATCAGCCTACACAAGAATTCAGCAAAGCTAGACCATGCTCAGGTCCTACTCCAGGGGGTTAATTCCTGTGGTTCTGAAAGGTGCCCCCTCTCAGGCATCTTAATCTAGGCAGGCTCTTGGGAGGGAGCCTAAGAGCTGATAGAGTTTGAAGGAGGGGTGTGTGCCCCTCAGTTACTGGCTATGGGAGGGTAGGTAGGGTCCTTGGCCCTAGCGGCTCCTTAGCTCTTCCCCTAGCCTCATGTTTTCTTAGTTGTATCCACAGTTGTTTGTGATCCCTTGGTGGGGGGCTACTAGGACTTGGTGACAAGGGCTCCTGGTTTGGTTGTGGTGTCGGGGAGAGAGAATAGTGATTATAGACCAAGGGAGGTGAAGGAGATGCTGGGAGCAAGAATGTCTCCTCTTCCCCAGGGGTCTCAGGGTTACTAACTTGGGGTTCTTCCAGAAGTTTCTCCGGTTGGGATTAGATAAGGTCCATTTTTGCCTGCCCCACCCAAATACATTCAATCAGAATATCTAGATTTAGTGCCCAAACCCTGCTCAGCCTGAACTCTGCTGGATTTCTGGACCAAAGGAGAGACTCTCATCCCCTGCTCTCCAGCCAGCCCAGGACCTTGGATGTGGAACCTGAAGATATGGAATTCTAGTATGTATATTTTGTGTAAATATGTTCATATTTGTACATAAAAAAGATATTCTGTTTTTAAATAAACAGATAAAACCTGTTCTTTCCGGTTCCTGTCTTGCTCCCTGGACTGTGTAAGTCCTGAACCTCAGTGCTCTCTGTCTCAGCACCATCCTCCTTGTGGTCCCAAGTAGGGGAGGAGTTAGTTTGCCTGGAACTATGGGGGACAGGGGAAAAGAAACGGCCTCCACAAGACCTTCAGCCCTCTCTGAGAGTCGAGGTCAGACAGTGGAACTATAAGCCCTTCCAGGATAGGCAGTGCCTTAGTTGGCAGTATTTTATCTCCTGTATTGTATTGGAGTCTCACTACAACAGGCCTGAAAAGTAGACAACAGTGTAAACTTTTTACAGTCAAAGAACCCAGAATTCAAATGAGTTCCACAGAATGTTAGAGTTGGAAAGATTTAAAGATCATCTAGTCCACTCTCTTCATTTTTTTATATGTGTTGAAACTGAGGCTCAGCAAAGTAATGTGATTTGACTGAGACTACAGGTCGGTCAGGGCCAAAGCCTGGACATCCTCTCTCCTGGGTATGCCTTATACAGCCCTGTGTTGCTCTGCTCCTAGGCAAGTCTCGGGTCTCCACCTCAGACCCCAGAATTCTGGTCTCCAAGGGTGTCAGTCACCTGCTCACGCCCCAGGCGCTACCACCCACTCCAGGGCTCTGACATCACCTCCTCTTGACCAATGAGTGGAGGCCCAGCAATGGGTGAGGATGTGAATGTCAGCTACCTCCCCCACCCCAGCTCTGTGGTTGCAAAGATGCTCTAACAGGAAGCGGGTTTAAGGAGCTGCACAGCTTCCTGCCCCCCCAGGGCTGAGCAGGACGAGAAGGGTGAGTGCCAGGCCCGGCCACGAGACACAACTTCTTGCCGGGGTCCTGGCAGCTTCCTCTTCCACAGCCACTTCCGTGTGGCCGGGGCCCCAGAGGCAGGAGCTGCTGCCAGTTGCCCAGGCCACCCTCCACCCCCAGTTCTGGGCCCTGCCCCCCTGGGGCCAGGCCAAGCCCAGAGGCTGGCTTGCGATCCCATGGGGGACTAGTAGGGCAAAGGTCTTAGGGGACAGAGGTGGCTGGGCCAGAGCCCTGGGGCTCCAGCCATGAAGTCTCGGCAGAAAGGAAAGAAGAAGGGCAGCTCGAAGGAGCGGGTGTTTGGGTGTGACCTGCAGGGGCACCTGCAGCACTCAGGCCAGGAGGGTAAGGAGGCCAGCCCGGAGCTGCTGTTGGGTGGAGGGGCAGGCGTTGCGCTTCTCCAGCCTGATCTAGGCTGAGGGTACAGAAGCGGCTTCCAGGAGCTCATGGAGAAGGGGCAGTGGCTTGGGGTCACCCCCAGGCAGCTGATGAGCAGGCAGGGCAGGAAATGTGGCTCAGTGAAGAGCCTTGTGTGACTGCCTGGGGGTGAAGAGACTGGTGATGAGAATGGGGGCACCGAGGGAGCCCTGAGAGGAGAGGAGGGAGAGACTGGACACCCAGGAGAGGTAGAAGAAACAGAGGTGAGAAGATAACAGCTGGGGGACAGGAGAGGAAGGCTGAGGGGTCATGGATGGTCCTTAGGTCTGAATGAAAAAAGACAGGAGAAGGGCCCCTGGAGAGCCTGAGGATGGTACATGGGGAGGATGGGTGTTTCCTGGTTGGAGGAGATGAGGTTATGGGGCTCTGATCCCTCCGCAGCCTTGCTGGGCCACAAGTGAAGATGCAGGGTAGTGAGAGTCCCCTCCCCCAGTCTCTCTGATTCTCCGGTTCTCCCTGTGCAAAGGAGAAACAGGTTCAAAGTGGAAGGTGAGGGGAGAAGCTGCTAAAATGGGAACACCAGAACAGTAAGAGAGATGGCCTGAGGCCTGGTGTGAAGATGGGGGTAGAGGGTACAAAGGAGGATGGGGCTGAGGACTGTCTGTGGAAAGCATCCTCCCTGAGTTACCTTGGAGGGCGCTTGGAAACGAGCAGGAGCAGGGACAGCATTGGCTCCCAACTGTGCTTGGTGTGGAGTAGACACTCAAAAACATTTCTTGATTTGATTTGGAATTGAACGCAGGTATCCTGACTGCCCAGCCCAGCTTGTTTTTTAGTACTTCAACCTCCTCCCAAAGAAGGGCATGATTTCTCCCCCGCTCCACCCCAATCTGTCATTTCCTCTTTGTCCTCTGCTCTGGGCTGCTGCTCTGTGCGCCTGCAGTTGAGGGAGGGTGATGGTGGTTCCCAGCTCATTTCCTGCTCTTAGCCCCGCCCCTGTGTCCCCAGACACCTCCTTCCCCTTTTCTCCTCCCCCAGAGGCCCCCATCCCACTGGCCTCAGTTAAGGGAAAGCCCAGGCCCCAAGGAAGGATGTTAAACAGCCGAAGTGGCTTCTCTGTGCCTTTCTTTCTTTTCTAACAGGGCACAGCCCAGCTGCCAGTGTGGGGTTGACTCCTTTACAAGGGATGCCTCTTGAGAATGATGGCTCTTGGGTGAGGGCCACATGATTTAATTGGGGCTGATGTTCTTCCAGTTCTCTGCAAACCCTCAGTTCAGCCTCCTCATCCTGGCGCTGTCCTTCCCTGTGGACCCCCTGCCAATCTCCTGTTGAAACACTGAACTCACAGCCAGCCCAGATCCCACTCCTGTATCCCTTCCTAGCCTCTGTCAGCATTCCCAGAAGGTGAGGGGCATGTTTTCTGGAAGAGATAGGCATCTGGTGGCTGGGTCCTGATCCTAGTGAATCCCAGAGAGAGAGAGCAAAGTACCTCCTGCCCTTCACCAGAACCTCACCTGAGTCCAAGAGGGGAGGAGGATCATGGGTACTAGAGCAGCAGTGGCAGCCTTCTCCCCTTCTCCCAGCTCCTCCTAGCATAGACAGGTGGAAAGTGGAAGGACAGAGAGAGGCCAGTGATGGCTTCTCTCTTTAAGCCAAGATCCAGCAAAAATGAAAGCCCAGGCCAGGAGAGCTGTGTTTGTGGTTAACTTATCCTCCCAGATTATCTTGCTTTCCCCCATCCTTGCAGCTTCGCTCCATCTCAGCACCTTCTCCCAGCTCTTTGCCCTAGGTGGGTCTCTTCCTTCCCGAGCACTTATATGAATTGAGTTCTTCCTTTTCCTAATATTTATCTCTTTGAGATCTTGTTCAGGTTTCCGATTCTCCAGTTTCCTAAGCTTCAGGCCCTCCTCCCTGACCCACCCTTTGACTCTACCACCCCAACTATGTCTCTAAATTTTTTTTTTTTTTTTTTTTTTTTTTGGTGGTACGCGGGCCTCTCACTGTTGTGGCCTCTCCCGTTGCGGAGCACAGGCTCCGGACGCGCAGGCCCAGCGGCCATGGCCCACGGGCCCAGCGGCCATGGCCCACGGGCCCAGCCGCTCTGCGGCATGCGGGATCCTCCAGGACCGGGGCACGAACCCGCATCCCCTGCATCTGCAGGTGGACTCCCAACCACTGCGCCACCTGGGAAGCTCTATGTCTCTAACTTTTATCTCTGACCCCATTTCTCTTATCACTGTCTCTTTGACTCCTCCATCCCTTTGATCCTATTATCTCTTTCCCCATCTCCTAAACCCATTTCCTCTATGGCTCTGACTCCTTAGGCTCTCAAATGCCTTCTTTAAAGGCATGCCTTCTTCAAAGGCCTCCTGTGGAGACTCAAAATCAACAGAGAAGGGTGGGATGGAGAAGACATGGATTGATTGCAGTTACTGTGAAAACAACCTGGGGTTTAGGTGACAACGAACTATTTATGAGTCAACAGAGTGACGGCCGAAAGAGTTGGGGTAGCATTATTCACCCAAGAGTAGAGCAACTGCTTGAACCAGGAGGGTCTGCCTCATCTCTGCATTCAGTGCTGGGAACCTGAGGTCAGTGCTGGGAACCTGCCTCATCTCTGCATTCAGTGCTGGGAACCTGGCAAATGGGCAGAGGTCCTGAAGGGATGGATGGTGAACTGTAGAGCCTGGACTAAGGTGAGGCAAGAGAGGTGACTAGGGTGCAAAATGTAAGGAAACTCTCACTCTCAGGGCCAGGCAAGTGAAGCCCTAGGTGCTTCTTTCTTAAGGAGGCATTCAGTCTCAAGATCATGCATGTGCACGGTTAGCACTTGCACAGCCCTAAGAGTAAGTGCTTAAATTTTGCAGCCTTGATGCTTTCCTTGTCTCACCCAAATCCTGGCTCTGGGGCGCAGGAGGGTAAAGGGTGTGGACTCCGGGTCATATAAAGAGGGTTTTAAATAGTGTTTGATGGATTTATTGATTTTCTGCAGTCTGTATTTCTAACTTACTCAATTCCACAAAGAGCTTGAGATGGATGACTTCCAAAACCCAAAACTTTACAAAAAGAATAAATGACTGAAGGAATTGAGTTGAAGGGAAAAAGGGAAGGGTAAAATCAGTACCTAGAAATGCATTTCAGGTGGTTCTATATGGTTCCAAGATATGCGCTCTGAGCTTCCTGGTAGTTAAAGAGGTAAACATAATCAGGTATGAAATTCATAAAGTCCATAAGAAAAAAATAGGTGGCTTAGGAGAAGCACAGATTTTTCTGACATGAACACATGACAGGAATTTCTCTGGTGAGTCTCAGTTAATTGAACTCAATGTTTTGTCTTAGGCAATATTCTCTATTAAAGCTCCAATTCATTGACTAATTCATTGAGTAATTTAATAAACATCTGTTGAGCACCTGCTCTGTTTCAACACTGTGCTAGACGCTGGGGAGGATGTTACTATTTGTCAGAAGGTATAGATACAAAATATACCAATCATAACAAAGTACAATAAATACTATGTACAGATATAAACAAAGGACCTTGGGAAGTATAATATGGACGTAAGCAAAGGGTTCAGAATTGGAAGTGATGTCTGAAGTGTGTTTTGAGGAATGCATAGGGGCTCACCAGGCGGAGACAGAAAGGAGGGCATTTCCAGGCAAGGGAAAACATGAGCGATGGTACCAAGGCTTGTTCAGCGGGTAGGAAAGTGCTGGATCGTAGGATTTATTGGGGGAGCTGGCTGGAGCTAAGGTTGGAATGGCAGCTGGGCCTGGTTTGTGAAAGGTCTTATACAGTATACCATGTTGAGGAGCTTCTATTTTATTCTGTGTTTGTAAGCTAAGCATTGAAGATTGGGGTGGAGCAGAGAGTGTATGTAGCAAAGGATTTAAAGCATGGAAGTGCTTAAAAAAAAAACAAAAGTAAAGCATGGAAGTGCTTTAGAGAGATAACTATGTGGCCTGTGGAGATGAGATTCAACACATGGTTTCTGAGGATTTCCCATGACTGAGACACCATGACAGATAAAATGAGGAACAGCAGGATGAGTCATACTTAGATCTTGTCCTTAAGGAGCTTACAGTCTAGTAACTGGGAAGGTCTCCGAAGAAGGGAGAGAGAATACAGCTTTTTGCACTCCTGGATTTGAATCCTGGCTCCAGCTGGATGATACTGCACACTCATTACTTCTGTGATCCTCAGTTTTCATGTCTAATGCATAGTGCTTGGCATATAGGTGCTTCTCTCCTGAATTGACCTGTCTGAAGGTCTGTCACAACTTCATGTACCTTCCTAAGGCAGATCTAAGATCCATGCATTCACTAACCAGAGGAGGTGCTTCACAATAATGCCCATCAGCTCTGTTCCATTTTGGTTGCAAGAGCTAATGTTCCTTTATCTTATGTAGAGTGTTATGTAAATGCACTTTCAAGACCAGTGCTTCACCCTGAGTCCTCTTCCAATCACATTGCTGTCCCTTTAAAATTTTTGAAATAGCAACTAGTAATTACAGAGAGAGAGAATTTCAGGTCAACAAAGACATAACTTTCCAAACAGGAATGGGCAGTATGGGGAGGCAGTGAGCTCCCCCTTACTGGGGGAGTTTATGCTGAGACTCTAGGCCCAACAGGCGGAGAGATTGTAACGGGTTGGCTGGCTGGAGCTGATGTCCTGCAAGAATCTTTCTGACAAGTTTTTTTTTTTTTTTTTTCCGGTACGCGGGCCTCTCACTGCTGTGGCCTCTCCCATTGCGGAGCACAGGCCCCGGACGTGCAGGCTCAGCGGCCACGGCTATGGGCCCAGCCGCTCCGCGGCATGTGGGATCCCCCCGGACCGGGGCACGAACCCGCGTCCCCTGCATCGGCAGGCGGACCCCCAACCACTGCGCCACCAGGGAAGCCCCTGACAAGTTTTTATTCCACGAGCTTTGCCTTGAGTCTCCCCAAGCCCCCTTCCCTGACGCATCCATTTCTCAGACCCCCTGTAGTCTCTGACCTCCCAGACCTTCTGATTTCTCTTTCTCTGCCCCATCTGTGTTCTCAGTGCCCCAGGTGCTAAGGAGCTGTGCAGAGTTTGTGGAGGAGTATGGAGTGGTGGATGGGATCTACCGCCTCTCAGGGGTCTCTTCCAACATCCAGAAGCTCCGGTGAGTCAGGCAGT
The DNA here is from genome assembly GCF_026419965.1 of Kogia breviceps. Taxonomy (NCBI): domain Eukaryota; kingdom Metazoa; phylum Chordata; class Mammalia; order Artiodactyla; family Physeteridae; genus Kogia; species Kogia breviceps. Next base: position 90,639,398 of record NC_081310.1, on the reverse strand, counting down.
GAGGGGAGGGCTCTGTGGCCAGGAGGCCAGGAATCACAGGGGTGAGGGGATCTGGTGAGAAGGAAACATAGATGATAGATACTGTCCAAGGGAGGAGCTCTAGTCTCCTCGGGAAAGGTTGACACCATGCCCCGCACTCCCCACAGGCTAGCCTGCATGCATGCATGTGTGTGCACACACGCAGTACACACACACACACATGCACACACACCCCTCCCCTCCCACATGCACCCACCCAGCTTTAAAAACAAATTTAGATATAATTCACATGCCATAAAATTTACCATTTAAAAATGTATAATTCAAAAAAAATGTATAATTCAGTGTTTTTTAGTACATTTACAAGGTTGTGCAACCACCGCTGTCTAATTCCAGAGCATTTCATCAACCCCAAAAGAAACCCTGTACCCATTAGCAGTCATTCCACATTGCTCTTCTCCCCCAGCCTCTGGCAACCGTTAGTCTACTTTCTGTCTCTATGGAGTTGCCTATTCTGGACATTTCACATAAGTGGAATCATATAATTGTAAATTTCTGTGTCTGGCTTTTTTTACTTAGCATGTTTTCAGGGTTCATACATATTGTTGCATGTACCAGTACTTCATTTCTTTTTACGGCTGAATAGTATTCCATTGTGTGGCGTTATCACATTTGTTTACCCATTCATCAGTTGATGGCTATTTGGGTTGTTTCCACATTTTGGCTGTTATGATTAATGCTGCTATAAACATTTGTGTACATGTATTTGTGTGAACATATGATTTCAGTTCTCTTGAGTATATACCTAAGAGTGGAACTTCTGGGTCGTATGGTAACTCTATGTCTAACTTTTTAAGAAACTGCCGAACTGTTTTCTATAGGAGTTGCATCATTTTACATTCCTACCAGCAATGTATGAGGGTTTCAATTTCTCCACATCCCAGCCAACACTTGTTACTGTGTGTCTTTTTGATTATAACCACCCTAATGTGTGTGACGTGATATTTCATCTATATTTGCATTTCCCTAATACCTAATTATGTCAAACACCTTCTGTGTGCTTATTAGCCATTTGTGTATCTTTGGAGAAATGTCTATTCAAATCTTTGCTCATTTAAAAATTAGGTTATTTGTGTCTTTTGAGTTGTAAGAGTTCTTTATGTATTCTGGATATTAGACACTTATTAAATCTATGATTTGCAAATCTGTTCTCCCGTTCTGTGGGTTGTCTCATTTCCTTGATAGCGTCTTTTGGTACACCATAGTTTGTAATTTTGATGTTAAATTTATCTATTTTTTTTCTTTGGTTGGGTGTGCTTTTGGTGTCGTATCCAAGAAACTGTTGCCTAATCCAAGGTCCTGAAGATTTACACTTATGTTTCCTTCTGAGAGTTACACTCCTCCATCTTTACACATACCCAGAAACACACATTTAGGCTCATCCCCCCACTTCTACCGACTCCTACATACCCCTACATTGCTACTCACACTGACTCTACATCCTGATATGTACCCCTGTTCATGCATAGATCCATTTACCTATCTACTTACCCATCTCAACATCCACTCTGCACGTTGACAGATACAACGCCTTATACTTGCTGCCTCACGTATATACACGCCCCAACCTCTTCCTTCCAAGATTCATACATATTGACCCTCGACCCTGCCTGGAGCTCATCTCTACAGCTCTCCCTAGGTGACCGTCCCTCAAATCATAGATTTAATGTAGGTGAGGGTCCCTACATTTCCCCAGACCGTCACCACTCCTGACCACTCTGCACCTCCCCAGGCAGGAGTTTGAGGCTGAGCGGAAGCCAGACCTGCGGCGAGATGTTTACCTTCAGGACATTCACTGCGTCTCCTCCCTGTGCAAGGCCTATTTCAGAGAGCTGCCGGACCCCCTGCTCACTTACCGGCTCTATGACAAGTTTGCTGTGAGTTGAGTGACAGCGGGGCGGTGGGGGGGAGAGAAGGCTGAGGGTGACCTCTGCGGTTTTGACATCTCAGACGTGTCCAATGCCAGACTGAGTCCTAGGGATCCTGCATGACAGAGACCACATGAAAATGAAAAGACCCCTCCCTTACAAATCTCCTGGCGCTGCTACCTCCGCCCTACCCTGTCCCTGTGCTCTGCATTGTCCCTCCTTTCCCTGCAAAGTGCACACAGTACAGGGTGAGACTGGGGGAGAGTAGAGGTCAGACAGAGAGCAGAAGCTGGAAAGCCCTTGGAAATCACCTAGACCGGAGCTTCCCTACATTTAAGAGAATGAGAACCCTTTTAGGAAGTCAATTTTTTTTCAAGCGTGCCCTTCCATGAACTGTGATGGTGTGTTGAACATCTTTTGGATACGAAAATACATGACAAAAGTGCTCTCTTGAATTGAGTAACACTTAAAAATTAAGTTGCATTTTATTGAGCATGACATCATTTAGAGACCCTGAATACCAGGGCATGCCATTCAGCCCATACAGACCAGAATGGGTGGGCATGGGCCTTCCTGGACACCTTGAAATCAACTCCATGGCCCCTGGGGCATCCACAGGGTGGAACCTGATGTGTTCAAGAACCAGAGCACTACTGATGAGGATGCTAAGGCAGAGTGGCAGTGAGTTGCTCAAGGTCACAAAGCTATTAAGTGGCATAGCCAAGATTCATCTGCAGGTCCTGTAGGACCCAAATTCTACGTCAGTGTGCTTTGAAGATTCAGCCTGGGGCATGGAGTGGGGTACAGCACAGACTGTTTCTGAGAGTTTGGCTCAGAACTCTGGGGAGGAAGCAGGGGCAGCGCTGGGTCACTGACTCCTGCTCCTTGATTTCAACCAGGAGGCTGTGGCAGTGCAGCTGGAACCTGAGCGCTTGGTCAAGATCCTAGAGGTGCTTCGAGAACTCCCTGTCCCAAACTACAGGTGTGTGGGGCTCCTCCCCACCCAGAGTCCCGACTCACCCCACTCAGCCCAGGCTCTCTCTCCACCTGGGGACTTGACTTGTCACTTCTCTTCCTGCTCCCACACCTCAATCCTGCCTCTGCCTGAGTGCTCACTTTGTGAGCTCTACCCCACGACGCCCCCTTTCTGCAGGACCCTGGAGTTCCTCATGCGGCACTTGGTGCACATGGCCTCTTTGAGTGCCCAGACCAACATGCACGCCCGCAACCTGGCCATTGTGTGGGCCCCCAACCTGCTGAGGTGGGTGCGTGTGCGGGGATCCTGGCAGAGCCTAGCCCCTGGGAAGCTGCTCGAGGAGGGGGTATGGCTGTGTGGGTGCACTGGAGAGGGGTCTCACCCAGTGAGACCAGGAAGTTTCAGAATCACACTGAGTGCAGTGGAGTTCACCCACGTGAGCACCTTCTCTGAGCTTGAGTGAAGTCCCTAAGAACAGGGCCTTTGTGTTTTCTTTTTTTCTTTTTTTTTGTCCACGCTGAGTGGCATGCAGGATCTTAGTTCTCCCTGACCAAAGATCGAACCTGTGCCCCCTGCAGTGGAAGGACGGAGTCCTAACCACTGGACTGCCAGGGAATTCCCAGACCTTTGTGTTTTCTTACACTGCATCACTTAGCTCAGGGACTAGAGCAGGAAGGGGTCGGGGCATCCTTGTCCAACGTTTGTTGAGCAAAGGTCTTGGAGAAGTGGGCTGCATGTCACTCCCTGTGGTGCAAGGCAGACTGTGAGAAGTCCTGAGATTCCTTATACACAAGGCACCCTGGTGTGCAGAGGAGGTAGAGGTTAATCCTGAGGAGGGTGTCCAAGAAGGCTTCCTGGAGGAAGTGGCCATTTGAGACTTGAATCATGCATGTAGATTAAGAGGTGGAGATGAAGTTTATGGCATTCAGGGGAAAGGGTATAAGACATTTTTAGGGAGAATTCGAATGGGGAAGTGTGGTGGGGCTGGGGAAGAATAACTCCACACCTCCACAGGTCTAAGGACATAGAGGCCTCAGGCTTCAATGGGACAGCAGCCTTCATGGAGGTGCGGGTGCAGTCCATTGTCGTCGAGTTCATCCTCACACATGTGGACCAGCTCTTTGAGGGTGCTGCTCTCTCTGGTCAGTGTCCTTCCAACTCACCAAATCACCACTGTCTGTCTGGGAGTCATGTCAGAGTTATAGAGAGCCTCCAAGATCATCTAGTTCAGTTTCCCTGCTTTGCAGATGACAAAACTGAGTCTCATAAAGTGTTGTTGCTTATGGTCACGTGGAGAAGACCCTGCAGAGAGAATGGTGCAGTCAGGACTTGAGTAGGCCTCTTCTGCTCTCCGTCCAGGGCATAACTTGACCTCTTAATCACCATCCATCCTGGTTCTCGAGGCTAGTGAAGGATCATTCCCACCCCCGGCCCACTGGGCCAATGTCCTGGGATCTCCTGGCCCCCTTTGTCCCTGAGGACTCCCTCTTGAGGAGCTAGACACAGAGGGTCTGCCTCCAGGTATATCCCTAGCATGGTAGTTGGTGAGTGGGAGGGTGCAGTGAGGAGCTCGGTACCCAAAGCCCTCTCTCTGTTCCTGGCTGGCCAATTCCTCTTCTTTTCCTAGGTGGTGAGGTGGAAAGTGGATGGCGATCACTTCCAGGGGTCCGGGTGTCAGGCAGCCCCGAGGACCTTATGCCCCGATCCCTGCCCTACCACCTGCCTAGCATCCTGCAGGCTGGTGATGGACCCCCACAGATGCGGCCTTATCACACTATCATAGAGATTGCAGAGCACAAGTAAGGCCTTCTTCCTGGGCCCTCCTCCCCTGCACTGGCCACCAGGCTGCAACTGCAGTGATTTCTCCATCCCCTCCAGGAGGAAGGGGTCTTTGAAGGTCAGGAAGTGGAGATCTATCTTCAATCTGGGTCGCTCTGGCCATGAGACCAAGCGTAAACTTCCACGGGGGGCTGAGGACAGGGGTAAGTCTGGGGAGATGTAGGGGGAGCTCTGCTGAGGGTGTGCCAGGCCCTGGCTCTACGCACATCCCTGTCTTGCAGAGGACAAATCTGATAAGGTGACTCTGCGGCCAGCCAAGAGCATGGACTCACTGAGTGCTGTGGCTGGGGTCAGTGATGGTGAGTATAGGTGTGCACTCTTGTGTGTGTGTGTGTCGGGGCGGGGCGCAGGGAGTGATGGCTAGTGATTGGACCTCCAGGGAGGGAAGGGGGTTCCTAAGTAGATGTTGGTGGGGTGACCTCTGACCTGCTAACTGTGTAAGGTTTGCAGTAGCGGCTAAGGGAAGCTGGGCCTGGTGTCTTCCAGGATAGAGAAAACAGAGGGCACTCTCCAGAGCCTTTCTGAGGTGTCCAGGCCCCTTGCAGAGGCTGTTGCCTACCTCTCTCTCCTCCACAGAGCCAGAGGGGCTGGTGGGACGAAGCAGTCCTCGGCCAGGCCCACTGCTGCTGGCGAGCTTGGAGAATGATTCTGTGGAAGCAGCAGAGGGTGAACAGGAGCCCGAGGCAGAGGCACTGGCTGGCACGAGCTCTGAGCCCGGCACACCACGACCTGGGCAGTCAGCAATCCGTGCTGGGGGCAGCAGCCATGCAGAGCGCCGTGCTGGCGTCCACATCTCAGAGCCCTACTATGTCAACCTCCCACCACACATCAGTTCTATGCTCAACATATCCCCAAACATCATCTCTAACATCTCCTTGGCCGGGTTTGCCCGTGGTCTCGAGTACCCCACCCTACAGCCCCGGCCAAGCCCTGCCTCTGGCCCTGGCTCTGGCCCTGGCCTTGGCCCTGGCCCCCCAGGTGAGGATTCAAGATTTCCCAGGGCTGGGAGAGGGGACTAGAACTCTAGGCTGAGGCTCTGATGCTGGGGATCTGCTCTGGGCTTTGGGTGGTTATCTTTAGCTGCCTCCCCGGATTCAAGATTGGGGGAATCCAGTAATATTATCAGGTTGTGTGAAATTCTTGCAGAGAGGATCTCTGGCAGCCTTAGATCACTGATATACCCAAGAATGGGGATCTGTGTCAGATATATACAGCAGGGATTACTAAGTACAAAGTGAGAATATATCATAGATGATGGTAATAATAATAATAACATTAATACTAATAGCTAACACTTGTCGAGAGTTTATGATGTGCTTTGTTAAGGACTTTGAAGGCATTAGCTCATTTCATTTTCTCATAATGTTGACACAGGTATTGTTGTTACCCTTATATTACAGCAGTGGAACCTGAAACTTAGGTTAAGCAATTTGGTAGGAGATGGCAGAGATGGGGTCTGATCTTTGCTCTGACTCCAGTTCCTGAAGTGTCAATAATGAGAAGTACTGAGGCAGCACTAGGTACTGGGTAAGGATAAGGGCTATAAGGTTAAGTAGTCTTGGATTCAAATTTTGGCTGTGCCACTCATTGTTTGTGTGACCGTGGACAAATCTCTCTGAGTCTCACTTTCCTCATATATAAAATGGGGATAAATACCCTACATTATAGGGTTGTTTTATGGAGAACATAAGATAATGCATTATAAAAATGTATAGCACAGTGCTTGGCACCCGGTAGGAGCTCAATAAAGGTGGCTATAAGCCAGTAGTTAGGGATATTGGTCGGAGAGGATCGGCCACATGGAGTATCTATGTTGGGAATGTTGGGACCATACTGTAGCAATGCTAGGAAGACTCATTTTGGAAAGGGTCAGGGCTGGTCTTGACCTCTGTATTCCTGGGACTACCTTTCTCCCAACAGATGAGAAGTTGGAGGCAAGTCCAGCTGCAGGTCCCCTGGCTGACTCAGGCCCAGAGGACATGACCCCTGCCCTGGAGGACTGCCTGTCCCAGGAGGTGCAGGATTCCTTCTCCTTCCTAGAGGACTCAAGCAGCTCAGAGCCCGAGTGGGTGGGGGTGGTGGATGGGGAGGTGGCCAAGGCAGGACCAGCAGGAGCAGCCTTCTCCCCTGGGGAGGACGACCCTGGGATGGGCTACCTGGAGGAGCTCCTGGGAGTTGGGCCTCAGGTAAGGAGGCGCTGTGCTGGGTTTGGGGGTGCTAAGGAATCCAGAGGGTGGACAGGGCCACCTGGTCCTGAGCCACGATGCTGTGCTTACAGGTGGAGGAGTTCTCCGTGGAGCCACCCCTGGATGACCTGTCTCTGGATGAGGCGCAGTTTGTCCTGGCTCCCAGCTGCTGTTCCCTGGACTCTCCTGGCTCCAGGCCTGAAGCAGAGGAGGAAAGTGGGGAGGAAGTCTTCCTGAGTGCCTATGATGACCTAAGTCCCCTTCTGGGGCCCGAACTCCAAACCTGGGAGGGTTCAGGCAGTCTAGAGGAAAAGGGAACAGGGTGTGGAAGACAGGAGGCTCCAGCACAGGCTGAGGGAGAACAGGCATTCTGGGAAGTTGAGGAGGACAGGGAGGCTGAGGCTGGAAGTAGATGGGACATCAGGGAGGAGGCTGAGGGGAGTCCAGAGAGTGAAGTGGAGGGTGGAGAGGCCAGTGAGGGAGGAGTGGAGGCTGAGGGAAGCCAAAAGGTGATTGACAGTTTGAGCGAAAGATGTGGGGAAGAGAGAGAGGAGACAGAGGCCAAGGGAGAGGAGTCCAAAGGTCAGCAGGAGGATGAGAGTATGGAGGAAGCTAAGAGTGTGGAGGAAACAGGAGGGGAGCAGGGTAAAGACAAGGTGAAGGAAAGAAAGACTGAGCGAGAAGAAGAGGCTGAGGAAGGAGATGAAGCCCAGGGAGAAGCCGGGAGGGACCCAGAGGATGGGGCCCAGGAAAAGCAAATTGCTGAAGAGAGCTGGGAAGTTGTACACAAACAAGAGGCTGAAGGAGGCAAAGATGAGGTCAAAGGGCAGAGGGGGGATGAGAACCAAGAGGCAAGAGAAGACCAAGGAGATGGTGAAGATAGCAGAATCCCAGAAGAAGCAGCTGAAGGAGGAGCAGGGGAGGTCAGCAAGGAACGGGAGTGTGGAGACGGAGAAGCTGAGGGAGACCAGAGGGCTGGAGGTGACCATGTAGAAGAGGGCTCTCTCCCTGAAGTGTCACATGTAGAGTCCCTGGAGGTTGACAGTGCCAAAGAGGGCAATGCCCAGTCCTCTGAGGCAGAACACACAGCCCCACAGCCACCCCGGCCAGAGGACATGGATCCTGAGGGGCAGCCCAGTCCCCTTGGCTCAGCTGGTGGTGTGAGCATGCGCCTGGCTTCCACCCTGGTTCAGGTCCAACAGGTCCGCTCTGTGCCTGTGGTGCCCCCCAAACCACAGTTTGCCAAGATGCCCAGTGCAATGTGTGGCAAGATCCATGTGGCACCAGCAAACCCATGCCCAAGGCCTGGCCGGCTTGATGGAACTCCTGGGGAACGGGCCTGGGGGTCCCGAGCCTCCCGCTCCTCTTGGAGAAATGGGGGCAGTCTTTCCTTTGATGCTGCTGTGGCCCTCGCCCGGGACCGCCAGAGGACTGAAGCTCAGGCAGTTCGGCGGACCCAGACCTGTACTGGGGCTGGGGACTACAGCCTCATCCCCCAAACCTCCCCCTATAGCACGATCCCTGCCTATTGTCCGCGGCCCCTTAGCTGCCTGGAGCTCCCAGATGAAGGCACAGAAGGGTCTGGACCCCGGAGTCGGTTTAGTCTGCCCCCGAGAGAACCCCAGCTCCCTGACCCCGTTACGTCCCCCCAGCGCCGATCGTATGCATTTGAAACACAGGCTAACTCTGAGAAAGGTGAGGGGCTGTGATTCGGACCAGAGCACTGGGCATAGGGGACAGTAGCTGTCTCCAGGGTCTCTCCGCTGTCTCTTAGGCAGCCTGAGCAGCTTCAGTGCCCAACTTTAAAGGTTTTGGCCCTCCAGCTTCTAATTATGACTGTGGGAGGCACGTTTTGGTCCGTTTACCTGAGCTTGTCTCAGACACAAAGCACTTATCCCTTACAAGATTCCAGAGAAAGTCACCAAGATCCTGTTCCCAGAGAGTGGGGTCATTGGCCAAAGTGAACAAACAGTAGGCGGCATACTTAACGGTTTCTCAACGTGAAGAATGAAGGCAGAACTCCAGCCAAGTTCCTGCCCTCTTAGGCAATGAACTTCTCTTCATGGAAGTCCAGAGTAGAGGCAGGGGTCAGGGCCAGATCAGAGCCTATTACATACAAACACTTCTAGAGTTACCCATCCTTGTTCTACTCTTGGGCCCAGGGACACCTCTTGCTCCTCTTAACTCCAGATTAGGAGGAAAATGTGCAGGAAACTCTTTGAATGCGGAGTATTTGTTGGAGGGACTGGCTCCCTTCCCAGCTCCCCCACCCTCTGCCTCCCCGCATCTCAAGGAAGAGAGGTCTTGTATAGATCTCTCTGGCCTCTCCTTTCTTCTTTGGAATAACTTCCTATTTTAGGGAAGGGGAATGGAGTCACTCAGGCCCTGGGACTGCTTCTCCCGACAGGCTGGGGCCACACATCCCAAGGGGCAATGTCTCAGAATAAACGTTGTTTTTTTACACATAAGTAGTGTGGTGTCTCATTATTCTTATTAAAGTCTTGAGTGATACGTTTGGCCAAACGTTGTGTTTTTCAGTTTTTATTGTTTGGGTGCTCTTCCTCAGTTGTTGTTGTGAAGACCTGTAGCTAGAAACTACAGCTGGGTTCATGCTGGTCAGAAAATGGGGAAGAGAAACTTATATTTACATAATGCTCATTATATGCCAGTAAAGGCTAGGTATTCTCTGTGCACAGAATATACTCTCTTGATTTTATTTGGCCCACCTAATAATTCTCTAAGGTTGGTACTTGTAATCTCCATTTACAGGTGAGGAAACCAATGTTAAGTCAAACGTTGCCAAAAGTCTCAGAATTAAGAAGTGGCAGAGGTTAGGTCTGAGACACGAGTTTGTCTGGCTCCAGAGTGTGAACTCTCCCTATTACACCACACTGCTCCAAATCCATTAAGGCTAGGTCTTGACTGAAAAGAATGGGAATCAAGATACCTCTCACAGAAACTCTGAGCCTCACAAAAACCCTAAGCCTTGGGGGTCTTTGGGTGACCGCTAACGCTAATACAAACTCTATGTATGCCCAGATATGTCCTAATCTCCAATAGAAAACTTGAAAAAGATGTCCTTTGTTAAAGATGGCTCCTCCATCCGATGTCCCTCTCTTGATCTAAGCTGGCCTCTCTCACTCCCTTCTCCTGGAACTAAAAAGGCACTGTCCAGCAGAAAAATGGTAGCACCAAGTTAGCCGTCCTTTCTCCCGTTCTTGGACTACGACGAAAGCGACAAGGACTTCAGGACCATTCTCCCGAGATCCCTGAGCATTGCTTCTTCCCCGCCCCAGCAACACCCACAACACGCCCCCATCCAAGCCCTCATCAAGATGGAGCGAACGGAAGTGGGGAGACTCAGAGGCTGAGTAGGCTAGGCGGGTCCAGAGAGACACTTCCGCCCCTCACCAACATGGGCGCGGGCCGGGAGTGCGCATGACCAGCTGTCTTTGGAGATACCCCAGTCCGGAGAGGGAGAACACGGTTGGGGGAGATCGGCGGCTGAAGCTGCCTTGGCCGGTGAGTGCAGGACACGGCGGGAGTCTGGAGACTGGGTGCGCCGGCGAGGCAGAGCAGCCTCGATTTTGTTTCCGTTTTTTAGGTTCAGGAACTCCTGGGGCGGAAGCCTTTGTTTTGAGGGAGGGGGCCGTGCCTGGTTCGTTATCTTCCCCTTTTGTGGGCCGAACTCACTCCCCGCCCCCGAGCGCACACGTCCCCGCCCTCCCGCGCTGCTATCCGCGAGCCGTTGGGCCGGACACTGCGGGCCCCGCTGAGCCCCCCGTGTCCTTTCCTACCTCTGCAGAGCAGCGGAGGCTAGGGGTGAGCCCGGCCGGGCTGGCCAGGTCACCGCGCGGGCTCTTGGCCTCGCGCCTGGCCGGCGCTCAGCTGCTGAGCGTCTACTGGTTGGTGGGCCTGCAGGGAGACGTCGCATTCTCAGGCAAGGTCTAGGCGCCTGACTTCTTTGCGAACTTGATTCTTTTTCCCTTTGTGTCGAGACTTAGGGCTCTTGCAGGGCCCTCGTTCCCTGAGCGTGCACGCCACAATATCCTAGCCTGCTTTCCGTGTCGCATACCCCTAATGCTCAGGAAATGCTTCCTGATGTCCAAATAAGATTTGAATAAGTAGCCTGATCCCGTTGCTGGGTGTTCTCAGAGGCTGCCCCTGTCTGACAGCTGTGGGCTATAGAGACGCCTCCTGTGCCCTGGTCTCTGTTTCATTGCTTCCTTCTGCCGTCAGCGCTGCAAGCCTTAGAGGGGCACCTCCTCCGCAGGTCTGAGGATGGAGAGGTAGGTGGTCTCGAAACACTGGTGCTACTTCTCCCTTAGGGACTGGGATCTTATTGCAGCGCTACTTCCTCTGGACAGTTTCACTTTCAGTTCCTTTTTTTTTTTTGGTTAACACTTTGGATACAAGCTTTCCATGGCTCATTCGCTGAAGATAAAGGTCTGGGGGACCTTATGGGTAGAGAATTTACAAAAGTCTTACCCCTCTCCTGCTGGGATTATTTTATTGCTTTGTACTACATAGCTGTTTCTTTCTGGAGGCATCTGTCTGCTCAGCCCTTTGTTTTTCCTGCCCGCCTCCCCAGTCCGCGCCCCCCCCCACCCGGGTGTCAACGGTCTTAAGGCAGGCACCTCGTAGATGGATTCCTCCCCCACTGTCTCTTCTCTATCCGAACCCCCGAACCTGGAGTTTCACCCCTTTTTGCTGAGGCTCAGTTGATTTGGAGTTGTCATGGCAACATTTTAGCAACTGTGTTGTTCTACAGGAAGGCTTGGTGAATAAAATAGTAGGAGCTTGAAGATGATACACTTGGGCTTTAGGGTCTTTAATGAATGACATAAAGCTGGACTCCCCAAAACAAGAGCCCTGTCAGTAGAAAGGGGCCCGAGGGCCAAGTCTAGTCTTTATGGTTCCGGAGGTTTTTCCAATGGGTTTCAGGTTTCCCTTTCCTAGATTTGAGGACAGGAATTTCTCGGTGTACAGTATGTGCCTGAGAGGCTGGAAGAAGCGTCAGCATCCATGGCCCTGTGTTTTTTGATAGCTGTGGTCTAAACATGGCCCTTCCTAATCCCCATGTCATGGCAGATTGTAATAGCTTTAATAATAATCCATCCATAAATATGTTCTTTCTCAGTCTTGCAGTATAAATTATTCCCTCTCCATCAGGAGATGGAGTGATAATTGGAGAGACGCGGAGCACTATTTGTAGAGTTGCTTTTTCTTTTTTAAAAAATTATTTATTTATTTTTGGCTGTGTTGGGTCTTCGTTTCTGTGCAAGGGCTTTCTCCAGTTGCGGCAAGCGGGGGCCACTCTTCATCGCGGTGCGCGGGCCTCTCACCATCGTGGCGTCTCTCGTTGCGGAGCACAGGCTCCAGATGCGCAGGCTCAGTAGTTGTGGCCCACGGGCCCAGCTGCTCCGCGGCATGTGGGATCCTCCCAGACCAGGGCTCTAACCTGTATCCCCTGCATCGGCAGACGGATTCTTGACCGCTGTGCCACCAGGGAAGCCCTAGAGTTACTTTTTCAATCACTGTAGTCAGCCCTCAGTATCAGAATGGAGAAAGCTGATTGTCGCCTGCAGATGACTGGTTTATGTTCCTGGCTGTGTCTTCAGGGAGCCTAGGTTCTAGAAACAGGGCAGCTTTCAGTTTCCTAGACTCACTAGACTCCCTGATTCCTACCAGGACTTAGCACTCAGGCCTGTGAGGCAGGAGATACGAAGACTTCCAAAGAAGGACCAATTCCTCGGATGTGCCCCCTCACAGAGAGATGAAGGGGTGAGTGAAGAAGAGGTAGGGTCTGGGATGGGAGATGGGAGGCCTGGGAGAATGCAAAATGGTTAAGAGCACTGGCTTTGGAGTCAGGCAGACCTAGATTTAGGTCCCAGCTACATCACCCTGCTATGTGATCTGGTTTCCAGTTTATAAAATGCAAGTAGTGCTACCTACTCACAGTGCTGTTCTTAGTATTAAGTAAGATATTGCCTGTTAAGTGCTTAGCTCAGTGCTAAGTAAATACTAGCTCTTGTTATTCTAACCTAACCTAGCACCTGTTGGGAATGCCAATGAGTTTGGGAGCCTTATGATAATGGGCCAGTGAGCTTTTAATTCACTTCTTCCCTTATTCTTCCTCTTGTCCCTTCACAAACAGGCAGCAGAAAACAGCTGAAACGGAAGAGGGGACAGTGCAAATTCAGGAAGGTGAGTGGGAGAAACGGAACTGAGCTGAGACCAAGAGCCCATCGTGGCCTCTCCCCCTAGCCCATGGGCCTATCACCTGTGCAAGCTACTTCTTTTAAATGACATGCAAGTGCAACAGAGGGAGAAAAGCAGTAACTCATAGGCATGTCCTTTTCCTAATTCAGGCGCAGTGGCAACTGGGGAGGACCCAACCAGTGTGGCTATCGCCAGCATCCAGTCAGCTGCCACTTTCCCTGACCCCAACGTCAAGTACGTCTTCCGAACTGAAAATGGGGGCCAGGTAAGGGAGGGGGCCAGGTGGCTGCAGGTGTTACCTGGGGTTGGGATTGAGGGAGGTAACTGAACCTGTCATGGGGAGAACCTGGTTTGGAGGATGAGGTGAAGATGTGGACTATTTGAGGGGAAGGGGATGGGGGATGGAGTAGGAGGTTTGGAGTAGCGATCGGTGTGGGGTAGGGGCTATGCTGAAACCTCTATATGGGGAAAGGAGGGGGAATGGCTAACTATATGTCTGTGAAGGATTCTTGTTTGGGGGCCCTAGCCAAGAGCAGCTTTATGAGGGATCCGGGAACCCCTGGCACTTACTCTCTTGTGCCCTCTTCCCCTCTCCCCCTTTCCTCCCTGCCTCTAGGTGATGTACAGGGTGATCCAGGTGTCTGAGGGGCAGCTGGATGGCCAGACTGAGGGGACTGGCGCCATCAGTGGCTACCCTGCCACTCAATCCATGACCCAGGTACAGGGGTATGGGCTGCAGAGGGGACTAGAACTCTGAGTAGTAAGATGAAGAAGGGAACCAATAGGATAGGTGTGGCTAGGGATAGGGAAGCATCTAGGGCTGCCTTGACCCAAAGCACTAGACTCTCCCTTTCTGGATGTTTCTCCCTCCCTCCTCCCAAGGGATAGAAGCCACAGAGTAGTTCATGGGCAGTATTTAACTGTCCCTTGTCTCTGTTCTCTTGCTCCCCTTCCCAGGCTGTGATCCAGGGTGCGTTCACGAGTGATGATGCAGTTGACACAGAGGGGACAGCTGCTGAGACGCACTATACTTACTTCCCCAGCACTGCAGTGGGAGATGGGGCAGGGGGTACCACATCGGGGAGTACAGCAGCTGTTGTTACCACCCAGGGCTCAGAGGCACTACTGGGGCAGGCGACCCCTCCTGGCACTGGTGAGATATTTTGTGAGGATGCTGGCTGGAGGGGCTGGGATAGGCTGTGGGACATGGCTGCTGGGCAGTGGGCCTTTACTCAAGATCCCTTAAATGATCACAAAGACCTGGGCAGGCAGTGAGTCTGGGGCTGCCCTTCCAGCAGGAGGCAGTATGTCCTTTTTAGAGAAGGGTCCCAGGGCCTTGGCCTTAGAGCTTGGTGAGGTTCCCAGGCTTATGTCCTGACAGAACCTACCGTGCATCTTCATAGGTCAGTTCTTTGTGATGATGTCACCACAAGAAGTGTTGCAAGGAGGAAGCCAGCGCTCTATTGCCCCCAGGACCCACCCTTATTCCCCGTGAGTAACCCTGTTTCTTTTCAGTTACCAGAAATGGTCTTGATTCCTTCCAGATTTGGTGTCATTCCTCACCCCAAACTCCAATCTCATTTTTTGACCCTCCCTCACTCTGGCCAATCTGGGCTCTGTTGCTAGGAAGTCAGAAGCTCCCCGGACAACTCGGGATGAGAAACGCAGGGCTCAGCATAATGAAGGTAGGTATGATCTGCGTCTGAAGCTTGGAGCTGTCTGGTGGGATTAGGGGTAGCAGTGATGTTGAGGGGAGAGGTTAGGTAATTTTTTTACCCTAGGGCCTTTGGTGAGTTCTCCGAGTCACCTTGTCCTCTACTTTGCCCCACAGTGGAGCGCCGCCGCCGAGACAAGATTAACAACTGGATTGTACAACTGTCCAAGATCATCCCAGACTGCTCCATGGAGAGCACCAAGTCTGGCCAGGTCATGGAAAGACCCTGGTAGTGGGCAAGATGCCTGAATTCTGTCTCCTGGTATTGTTTCCAGAAATGGTAGAGAGTGGGCACACACGGCAGTAGTCTTTTCCTATCTCTGAGGTTCCTGAATCCCTGGGAGATGTTATTTCACCATCCTTAAGGGAAAATGAGGTCCAAAGTGTAAACATGCTTTTGGAAAGCAAGCCAGGTATCTTATATCCTAGTCCTCATTTTGTTGGCTTTTTCTTACAGAGTAAAGGTGGAATTCTATCCAAAGCCTGTGATTATATCCAGGAACTGCGGCAGAGTAACCACAGGTTGTCTGAAGAACTGCAGGGGCTTGACCAGCTGCAGTTGGACAATGACGTGCTTCGACAGCAGGTCAGACCCCCCCCCTACCCTCAGTATAGCTGTCCTCGGCCTCCCTAACCACTAACCTAGCTTGGGCCTCCCTATTTTGTTTTCCACAGAGAGGGCTTTATCTTTTCCTCCTCACTGGTGGGTGTCCCAGTAAGTTCAGGGACTTGGCTGTGCCAACTTTTCTACCTATTTCCTTTACTGCCTCCTTCCCATGGTAGGTGGAAGATCTTAAAAACAAGAATCTGCTGCTACGAGCTCAGTTGAGGCACCACGGAGTAGAGGTCGTCATCAAGAGTGATAGCAACTAATTCTGGGGATTCAGAGCCTTTGGGCCCTACAGCCCCTTTCAGAAAACTGCAGATAGCCCAGGAGCAACAGGCTAACCCCGTGCCCTTTCCTTCACTGCCCACTTCTGGCATGGGACTGGGGGGAGTTCAGAAGGCGTGTCTTTGAACTGAGGCCCTGTGATATAGCAGCCTGCAGTGGTGTGAAACACACACGTGGATGTGTACTGACATCCTCGCCCAACCCTACCGTGCAGCCCCTGGGCCCTTGTGCTCCTCTTGCACAATGCATGTGCTGTCTCCATGCTGGACACTGGACACACTGAACTGGGGGGCTTGCCCTGTGCTTGCTTAGAGTGCTAGCAGAGGGTCTGCTGACAAGCAAAGCTCTGGCTTGACCCAGGACACTGGCGCTTCCACTGGTTCTTCCTTTCCCTGGAGCTCAGATGTGCACCTGAGGACTCTGGGCAACAGGCTTCAGCAAGAAGTGGGGATAGGATGCTTAGCAGTGGCTGCTGCCCCAGGAAGAGGAGATTGGCCGGCAAGCAGCTAAGGCCTATGCAGAAGTCTCTGGAGCCAGGGAGAACAACAGGCAGGGCCCACTGGGGGCCTTACCCCCTTGTGGGGACGGTTCCCCCCCCCCTTTCTTTCTTTCTTTCTTTTTTTTTTTAAAGATAAAATATTCAGAGCCACAATTGTCTCCGTTTTTTCTCCTTTTGCGGGCCCCAGGGCGGGAGGGAGGGGGCACGTTGTGCTTTGACCAGTAAGGGTTGGGCCAAGGTTAGGGTGGGGTGCTGCTTCTGGACTGTGAGTCCTACTACCTGGGCCAGACCGGTGTGTCGTTGCCCGCCCACTCCCGGCAATCGCGAGGATTTCTCTAGCTGGCGTGTGTTAGGGCCACCGGGAACCGGTGCTGCAGGGGGCTGTGCGAGAGGCGGTGCCTTCGCTTCCGGTTCCGGTCTGGTCTTCGCTCCGGCTCCGGCTCCGGCTCCGGCTCCGGGAGGGCGGGGGAGATGCTGCGGGCTCCCAGGGGGCTGGCCGGATCCGCATTCCTGAAACTCGCATTTGCGGCGCGTACCATGGCTGGAGGTACCTGCAGGGGAGACCTGTGATCTCGTGTAGGCCGCGCGTGGAGCCCCCCCGGTGGAGGTGCACGGGGAGGGAGGCGCAAAGGGGCGTGGCGGAGGGGGGGGTCCTCGCGCATCCCCCGCCGGGTAGGGGCGCGGCCAGGTGAGGGGGTGCCGCGGTAGCCGGGCCTTGCATTCCTGCTCCCCTCAATGCTCTCGTGCCCCCTTCCTCAGAGCCCACGGTCTTGCTCCCTGAACTCCGTGCACTTCTAGCCTCGGGCCGGGCCCGGCTCATCGACGTGAGATCTCGGGAGGAGGCGGCAGCTGGGACCATCCCTGGGGCTCTCAACATCCCGGGTATGGGATTGAGAGGGGAAGCCCAGGTGGTGGAGTGGAGAGGCTGTCCAGGAGAGTCTCAGCCAATGGGACCTCACTTAGGATGGTGTGGGGAAGGCACTGGTTACGGGGCTCCAGTATTCCGGTAGCCCCCCAAACTTCCCTTAAGAAGGGTTGATTGGCGGCGGATCCTGGCGGCCGAACTGGCCCTTCAAGTTTGAGGGGATAACAGGCGACAAGAAAGTGGCAGGCCAGCTTCTGTACACGCTCGATCTCCCCAAGACTGAATGCCTGAGTTTGCTTGCTCCTCCTCACAAACTAGGGAAGTGGCTTCCATTCAAAGGTTGTGTGGCTGACTTCCTGTGCAGGTAGGCTGTATCTTGTCCTTGAGGTTGGTGGGTGGTGGTCACCGTGTGTTGTTTTGGGGCCCCCTGGAGATTTGTTCGACCACAGGACCAGTCCTTCCAGGCCCAGCCTCAGAGCCTGAGATTGCCAAACTGCCGGCTTTCCATTCTGTCCTCTCGACTCCTCCTCCCAGTGATAGAGTTGGAAACTGCCCTGCAGATGGAGCCAGCTGCTTTCAAGGCTTTGTACTCCACCGAGAAACCAAAGCTGGAAGATGAGAACCTCATTTTCTTCTGTCAGAGGGGCAAGCGGGGCTTTCAAGCCACACAGTTGGCCCGGGGCCTTGGATACAAAGGGTATGGGGATGGTGTGAATTGCTAGCTGGGGCGTGACTGGGCACTGCCTCCTGGGCTTGTCCTTCCCTCACTTCTCTTTTTCTCCACAGGGCTAGGAACTACGAAGGCGCCTATAGTGAATGGTTCCAGAAAGAAGGTTAGGTAGAAGGTAGCTTACTGAATGCTCCCTCCACCTGCCCATGGCCTCCTTCGCTAAGAGTGATGAGGGGGCTGACTTGCTGGGTTGGGCAGCTTCTTACAGTGCTGTGCACCGAAAGCAACAAATAAAGAGCAGTTAATTAAAGTATTGGAAGCACTTAATTTGTCAGAACTGAAAACAGTTCTAATCTTAACCTAGACTTCATTTCAGCCCTAAGTTCTTCTTCCAGCATTCATCTGCTCCTCCACCCTCACACACCAAAACCAAAACAAAAATGAAAACACCCAGCAGTTTGCTGAGAGACTATAATTCAAGATCACCTGGCAGTTTGTTTATTTATTTATTGGCTGCGTTGGGTCTTGGCTGCTGCGCGAAGGCTACTCTTCGTTGAGGTGTGTGGGCTTCTTACTGCAGTGGCTTCTCTTGTTGCGGAGCACGGGATTTAGGTGCGTGAGCCCAGTACTTGTGGCACATGGGCTTAGTTGCTCCGCAGCATGTGGGATCTTCCCGGACCAGGGCTCGAACCGGTGTCCCCTGCATTGGCAGGTGGATTCTTAACTACTGCACCACCAGGGAAGCCCGCACCTGCTAGTTTAAAAAAAAAAAAAAAAAAAAAAAAAAAGTCTTGGTCTCCATCTCAGATTTGGAGTCTCGGCAGTGGGACCAGGGCATTAGTGGTTTTACAAGCCCCTCAAATGATTCTGATGTGCAGTCAGGAGCCAAAACCACTGCTCTAGACCAGAGATCAGCAAACTATGGCCCCATTTGGTCTTGCTGCCATGACCATTTTTTTACATATTGTCTGTGGCTACCTCTGCTAAAATGGCAGAATAGTTGTAACAGAAACTGTATGTTCTTCGAAGCCTAACATTTTTACTATCTAGTCCTTTATAGAAAAAGTTTGCCTATGCTTGCTCTAGATCTTCAGGTCCCCAGCCCCAACCTCACTTCCCTCAGACTTTGTCACTGGGTTGAGAAAATGCTCTGCCTGGCTCTCCCAGGCAGTCGCGTGAAGGAATGGATGCCACTCTTAATCCTACACTTGTGTCGAACACAGATCACAGGTATGAGGAGTTCCTCCTGTGCCAGCAGAAAGAGGTCCCAGTTTTTAGCAACACTGTTCTCTGATCCCACAGTGGATTTAACAAAATTTAACTGGTAAAAAAAGAAAAAAGAAAAAGAAAAGAAAAAGCACATGTTTACTGAGATAAAATGCAACATTATACAGTAGGTATATAACTTTCCTTTAGCATGGTTCATGGTTTAAAGCAGTGGTCCCCAACCTTTTTGGCACTAGGGACTGGTTTCGTGGAAGACAGTTTTTCCACGGACCAGGGTCGGGGTGAGATGATTTTGGGATGATTCACGCACATTACATTTATTGTGCACTTTGTTTCTATTATTATTACATTGTAATATGTAATGAAATAATTCTACAACTCACCATAATGCTGACAGGAGGCGGCGCTCAGACGGTAATGCGAGTGATGGGGAGCAGCTGTAGATACAGATGATCTTCACTCACTTGCTCACCTGCCGCTCACCTCCTGCAGTGTGGCCTGGTTCCTAACAGGCCACGGACCGGTAGTGGTCCGTGGCCCGGGGGTTGGGGACTCCTGGTTTAATGCATATGGTTCCAGACCTTCTAAATATATATATATATATTTTTTGCGGTACGCGGGCCTCTCACTGTTGTGGCCTCTCCCGTTGCGGAGCACAGGCTCTGGACGCGCAGGCTCAGCGGCCATGGCTCACGGGCCCAGCCGCTCCACGGCTTGTGGGAACTTCCGGGACCGGGGCACGAACCCGTGTCCCCTGCATCGGCAGGTGGACTCTCAACCACTGCGCCACCAGGGAAGGCCCCCTTCTAAATATTTTAATGGCAGAGTTTTGACTTCTTAAGTTTGATTTACAAAAATTTTATTCCTTTTTTTGTGGAAGAAAAGGTTGAGTCAGAGATGGACCCAATTTTCTGAATTTTCAAGTTTCTGGAGAAATTCCTTCAGACATTTCCTGTACTCCTTGCCTTTCTCTCACCTTTTCCTCTTCCCCTTCTGCCTTTCGGGGGGGCTGAACCCAGCCCTCATACATCTTTTATCTCACAGTCTACACTGCACACTACAAAATCTTCCATTCGTCTGAGCTCTGCCACCTCCTTTCATAGACCTATTTCACTCTCTCCCTGAAATAGTCACAATACTGTTAAAATACCGAGCTTAGATGGACATTGTTGGGTCGGAGATAAAGTTGAAATATGTGAAAGAGTGTAGTCTAGGGTCTGGCAAATAATAGGTATCAGTTACTCTTTCCCCAAATACCCAAATTCCTTTGGTTCTCAGACTGGTTGGGAAATTTTTCATGGGATCTAATTTCCCTCTTTGAGTCTTAACTGTTCTAGTTTTCTTTTTTCCCTCCTCAAGTTTTGTAATTTGATTTCTTTTTTTATTGAGGCATAATTTACCTACAATAAAATGCACTGTTTTTTTTTTTTTCTTTTTGGTCACACGGCATGTGGGATATTAGTTCCCCGACCAGGGATTGAACCCATGCCCCTTGTAGTGGAAGCATAGAGTCCCAACCACTGCACCGCCAGGGAATTCCCTAAAATGCACTGTTCTTAAGTGTTCTGTTCATTGAGTTTTGACAATCGTATGCTTACTTGTAACAAGCATCCTAAGCAAGATACACAACACCAAAATCCCCCAAATTTCTCTAGGGTGCTTTTCCAGTCAATTCCATCCCTAATCTCTTTCTAGGCAACCATTTTCTATCTTCTAGCACCTAAACTAGTTTTCTAGCTTCCTTCCTGGCCTGCCAACCTACACTACTTGCTTTCTTCAGTTTAGCTGATGAGGGTTAGAGAGGACCCTGGAAGTAAACTGAGCTGGCCCACGACATGACCACGCCCTCTGGCTTGATCATTGTTAAGAAAACATTCCTCTTTCTCTCTCATTAACTATATGGTTCATAACCTTGATAGGCTGTGCCAAGCCATTACCTCGCCCTTTAACATTCTCTTTCCCTTTCCTCATAGCTAACTATTTCAGCAGGTGAGGCTGAAGAGCTAGAGCTTACCAGCTCTATGTCTTTCCCCTGCCTTCTCTCTTTCCATGCTACATCAGACTCCTCTTTCACCATATTTTATCTACCCTAGGTTTGTGTTGACTGTGTCATCATGTCTACTACATTACGTTTTTGTTGTTTATCTCTCTCAGTTGGTTGTGAACTCCTCAAAGGCAGGAACTGGCTCTCATTTCCTTACCTCCAGTGCCTGGGATCTGAGTTCTCAGTAGGTGTTTGTTGAGCATCACTGGCCTCCCCACTTTCCGAATCTTCTAATTTCAGTCTTTCTGAAACATCACTGCCTGAGCAATCTTAAAATAACATTTTAATCTTATCAGTCAGAGTTGATAATTTACAATAGGTCCTTGTTGCCTAGTGGCTCAAGCACATGTCTTGGCCTGGCATTTCAAGCAGGCTGTAGTCTGGATCTGGCATTACCCTGCCTTTTCAAACATATCTTTCAGTGCCAGCTCCCATCAGGCCTCTCACTGCTGTGGCCTCTCCCGTCGCGGAGCACAGGCTCCGGACGCGCAGGCTCAGTGGCCATGGCTCACAGGCCCAGTCACTCCAGGGCATGTGGGATCCTCCCGGACCGGCGTATGAACCCGTGTCCCCTGCATCAGCAGGCGGACTCTCAACCACTGCGCCACCAGGGAAGCCCAGGCTAGTTTCTTTAGTGGCCAAATTAGACCCTACTCCTTTCTGACCCTGGCCTTTACTCAACATTTACCCTGTTTGGGAAGCTTCCAGCCTCTTTTGTGCCACACGAAATTTCACAAAAATTAGAAGAATGTATTTGGCAGGATGCTTGCCGTCTTCATCTAGAGGGCTTGTAAACTGAAGGAAAAGGGAGAAAAATAACCAGATAAGATTGTATAACTGATCCATGAAGGACAGAAGAAACAGGAGAATGGTGGATAAAGCACACACCTCTATGTAGCACTTAACATACTGTATTATAAATTATGTGGTTCTTCCCCTTTAGACTGAACTCTAAGGGGAGGGACTGTTTATTTTATTTTTGTATGGCCAACAATGAAACCAGACCCTGGCATAAAGGAGGTACTCAATAGATGTTGAATTTTTATTGCGGTGTTTAATAATTCCCAGGGGGGAAAATGCAAGGGGAGAAAGTTGGGAATAATACTCACGAATGGTATCATGGCATGTTATTATGTAAAGAGCAAAGGCTATGAATCAGAGTTCTGAGTTCTTAGTTCTGACTCAGCACTACTTAGTGGTCACTGCAAGTTACTTTTTAACTATTCCACTTCTCACTTTCCTTATCTATAAAATGGGGGTTAAAAGACTATCTCTTTGGATGGTTGTGAAAGTTTACTGGGATAACATATGTAAAATGCCTGTCATTTAAAACGTGTGGATTTAGAGATGTACATGAGTAAACACAATAAGATAAATAAAATAGCATAGATATCATTGAGACTTGATGGAAGGGAACTTATGACTGGCAGTGGAAAAGTGGGTTTTTTAAAATATTATTTATGTTAACTTACAAGGGGTTTGTTTTATTTATTTATTTGGCCACATCAGGTCTTAGTTGCAGCATGCGGGCTCTTTCGTGGTGGCATGTGGGCCCTTTGTTGCAGTGCACGGGCTTCTCTCTAGTTGTGGTGCACGGGCCCCAGAGAGCGCAAGTTCAGTAGTTACGGCATGCAGGCCTAGTTGCCCTGTGGCATGTGGGAACTTAGTTCCCCTACCAGGGATCCAACCCATCCGTGTCCCCTGCATTGGAAAGTGGATTCTTAACCACTGGACCACCAGGGAAGTCCCTAAAACTGTTTTGTTTTGTTTTTTTTAAGAAAATATATTTAATAGAAGAGTCAGACAATATAAATGTTCAGCTTGATGATTTTTTACACACTTATTTAACCACTGCTGTGGTCAGAAAACATACACTGTGATTTGAATCATTTAAACCACATTGAGACTTGCTTTATAGCCAAGTGTATGGTCAATTATAAGCATACTATAGAATATTATGAAGCTGTAAAAAAGGATGAGGAACCAGTGCATTTGCAAAGGATCTCCAAGACGTGTTTCAAGTGAAAAAAAAAATGTAGTGTGAAAAAAAAAGAGTAAGATAATATGAATACGTGTTTATAATTACTTATGTTAGCAAAAAGAAACCCTGGAAAGACACAGAGGGAATTAATAAAATACCACTCCGTTGAACACCTCTTTAGCATCCCTGCTGCTTTCTCCATCCACTTCTTAGGAAAATCCCAGCTGTGGTCCCACCCAACTAACCACTTACACTTTTCCTGCAGTCAAACAGCTGGAGTAAAATTCATACCAGCTTGACTGGTCTCTCTTTAAATTTATGTCCAAAATATCTAGTAGGCACTTGGTACTGCTCACCAGGCCTAATATACTTCCCTAGTATGTTCAGTTTCTGTCTCTGCTTCTCCCCACTCTTCAATCTCCTAAACTTCCCTTTTTCCTCTGTACTTTTAGCTAATGGCTTTACCTCATGCTCTAGAGAACAGAAGGCAGACCAAATTTTTATCATCTTCCCACCAACAAATGTACCAATTGTACCATATACTTCCCTCTTGTCATGGTGGATGGTTGTCTCTGCTCCCTTTTGACCCTCAACTTGGGTTCTGGATCCCATCTCCTCTCTCCTCAAGAACTTGGTACCGCAACTAACCCCTCTTGTTTCATACAGCATTAATTTTTTCCTTTCTACTGGGTCACTGCCATTAGCAAACAGTCATTTCAATGTAAACAAAATACCTGCTCTACCTTCATCCAGCACCCTTCCAGCTGCTGCTCCTTTTTTCTGCTGCCCTTCTCAGCAAAATCTCTCTTGAAGTGCCTGTAGCCATAGTCTATATTTCTTCGATTTACATTCTCTCCTCAGCCTACTCCATACAAGTTTTATTGCTTACTCCACTATTCCACTGACACTTCTTTCAAGGTGACCCATGAACAATTTCAGGGATTAGACATTAGATATATGTCTGATCCCTGTACATATCTAATCCCCTCCCCTGGGAAGGGGAGGGGGTATGTCTTTGGCTTAGGTGCTTCTCTTTGGTGGAGGCAATTCCCAAAGAGGCCAACAGCTGGGGAAATTGTTCTTCATTTCTGAAAGGGAGTCTGGGTAGCACATCACAGCATCACTACAGTATGTTTGTATGTACAGAAAACCCTACATTCCAAAAAGGATAAAAGAAAAAAAAATGTCAGGGCTAAAGGAAGATTGAATAGCATAGTCAGGTGAAGTCAGGATAAAGTTAGGTGAAATGAGGAATGCATGTCAATTTTTGGACTTGCATTGCAAATTTGGGCTTGGTCTTCCTAGAGAGTAAAGCAAAATGACTAACAAGATTGATTATAAAATGTAAAGTATCCATATGACCAGCATATGACAGAAGCACATCATTTCTCAATAGGAACCTCTGGAAATATCAATACCTAGAGTGCTATTAGTGTACTATGCCAGCTTGGAAAGAAGTCACTTAAGGATTCTGTTTTCAACTCTGTCCTTCTTCAATATTTTTATTAACTTATTGAATTGGGTCATAGATAGCATGTGTATGAAATTTGCATATAACACAGATTCAGGTGCAACTGCTAATATACTGGATGACAAAATCAAGATTTATATTTAATAGTCCCTTCCAGAATTTTCTACTTTGCAGACAAACTCACCAGTCTGAAGTTTACAAAATCTGGCTTTCAAAAAAGACTACAGAAAACAAATGTCAATGATAATGAAATTTTAAAATTTATTATTTATTTAATCAATTTTATGGGAAAAGGAACCTGGTGAATATCAAATTATTTGCATGCCCCAAAATTACTTTCATGCTTTGTAAATATTAATATATACATAAATGTTTTATATGGAAATAACTGGAATACATGTTATTTGTATTTAATCATTAACATTATTACATGTATACTTTTCTGTATATTAATTCATTTTCAAAACAAAAAATATGAAATTGAATGGGTAAAAATGCAAAATGTACTTTGGTTAAAAACAATAGTATAAATATAGTATGTGAGAGACCTCATTTAATAGTAGTCCAAGTGAAAATAAAAGGCTTATGGGTTTTGGTTTGCTGCAAATTGACTATAAATAACTTAGTAGTTATAATAATATTAATGTTATTAGTTAATAATTCTATAATATTAATCATATTTACAAATGCATTAAAAAATTGAAGTATAGTTGATTAATAATATTATATTAATTTTAGATATACAGCATAGTGATTCAATATTTTTATAGATTATACTCCATTTAAAGTTATTACAAGATAAAGGCTATATTTCCTGGTGCTGTACAATATATTTTTGTTGCTTGTCTATTTTATACATAATAGTTTGTATCTCTTAATCCCATACCCCTATCTTGTCCTCCTTCCCTCTCCCCACTAGTATCCACTAGTTTGTTTTCTATCTGTGAGTCTGTTTTGTTATATACATCTGTTTGTTTTATTTTTCAGATTCCACATATAATGATAACATACAGTATTTGTCTTTCTCTGTCTGAGTTATTTCACTAAGCATGATACTCTCCATTTCCATCCAAGTTGTTGCAAATGGCAGAAATTCATTCTTTTTCATGGCTGAGTTGTATTCCATTGTGTGTGTGTGTGTGTGTGTGTGTGTGTATCAATCACATCCTCTTTATCCATTCACCTGCTGGTGGACACTTAGGTTGCTTACATATGTTGGCTATTGTAAATAATGCTGCTATGAATATTGGGATGCATCATGTATATTTTCAAATTAGCATTTTAATTTTCTTCGGCTATACACCCAGGAGTGGAATTGCTGGATCATATGATAGTTCTAATTTTAGTTTTTTGAGGAACTTTCATACTGGCTGCATCAATTTACATTACCACCAACAGTGTACAAGGGTTCCCTTTTCTGCACATCCTTGCCAACATTTGTTATTTGTAGATGTTTTGATAATAGCCATTCTGACAGGTGTGAGGTGATATCTCATTGTGCTTTTGATTTGCATTTCTCTAATAACTAGTGATGTTGGGCATCTTCTCATGGGCCTGTTAGCCATTTGTATGTCTTCTTTGGAAAACTGTCTATCTGGGCTGTTTTAAAATTGGGTTTTTTTTTAATATTAAGTTGTATGAGCTGTTTATATATTTTGGATAGTAACACCTATTGACCATATCATCTGCAAATAATATTTTCTCCCATTCAGCAGATTGTCTTTTCCTTTTGTTGATGGTTTCCTTTGCTGTGTAAAAGCTTTTAAGTTTAGTTAGGTCCCATTTGTTTATTTTTACTTTTATTTCTTTTGCCTTAAGAGACAGATCCAAAAAAATATTGCTACGATTTATGTCAAAGAGTGTTCTTCCTATGTTCTCTTCGAGGTCTTTAATCCATTTTGAGTTTTTATTATTTATTTATTTATTTATTTTTTACTTACTTATTTATTTTTTTTGTGGTTCGCGGACCTCTCACTGTTGTTGCCTCTCCCGTTGCGGAGCACAGGCTCCGGACACGCAGGCTCAGCGGCCATGGCTCACGGGCCCAGCCGCTCCGCGGCATGTGGGATCTTCCTGGACCGGGGCACGAACCCGTGTCCGCTGCATCGGCAGGCGGATTCTCAACCACTGCGCCACCAGGGAAGCCTCATTTTGAGTTTTTTTTAAAAAAAATTTATTTATTTAATTTTATTTTTGGCTGCGTTGGGTCTTCGTTGTTGCACACGGGCTTTCTTTAGTTGTGGTGAGCAGGGGCTACTCTTCATTGCGCGGTGCATGGGCTTCTCATTGCGGTGGCTTCTCTTGTTGGGGAGCATGGGCTCTAGGCACGCAGGCTCAGTAGTTGTGGCTCGCGGGCTCTAGAGCGCAGGCTGAATAGTTGTGGCGCACGGTCTTAGTTGCTCTACAGCATGTGGGATCTTCCCGGACCAGCTCGAACCCGTGTCCCCTGCATTGGCAGGTGGATTATTAACCACTGTGCCACCAGGGAAGCCCTTGAGTTTATTTTTGAATATGGTGTGAGGAAATGTTCTAATCTCATTTTTTTACGTGTAGCTGTCCAATTTTCCCAACACCACTTATTGAAGAGATTGTCTTTTCTCCATTGTATATTCTTGCCTTCTTTGTCATAGATTAATTGACCATAATAAGTGTGTGGGTTGCAAATGCATTCTTAGACTGTAAATAATAAGAGTGATGGAAATAGCTACCATTTCAGTACTTAAAATGTACCAGGCCCTGTGCTAAGCATAGTACATCAATTATATTATTTAATTCTTATTTTTCCATAAGGTAAGTCATATTACCATCATCATAACTACCTTCTGTATGGAGAAAGTTTCAGACAGATGTGAGCTGGCCAAGGTAGCTAGATTGGGGAACTGGGTTTGAACTGAGACCTGTCCATCCCATAGAGGTGGTTTCTCCAGTGCCTGGTTCAGTTCTTGGTACAATAATAAACAAGGGGATATCCAGAGGAGTGAGAGTAATTGGGGGGTGGCGTGTAAATCTGTGCTATTTTGTAAGCAGATAAGTTAGGGGGTCCCAGGAGAAAGAGACCAGGAATGGCTTTCTTGACATAAGAGAAGCCATTTTGGCCTAAGCCATTTTGTGATCTAAGCCTGGCTGCAATGCTTGCTCCTTGAACAGGTCTCAGTAATTAATGATATTAAGGGAACAAAGGAATGCAAGAACAGAGAAAAGGCGGTCAAACAATAGTGCAGTGTTAAGGCAGAGTCCTACTTCCTCCTCAAGGGCTATACATAATATATCCTTGAGTTCTGTAAGAACTAAGGCCCCCAGCCAGGTGGAGGATGGAATGATGATGTTGACCCTCCTGACTTCAATCAGCTAAAGCTTGGACTCTGCTGACCTTTGCCCCAATTCTATGCTGAGTTCTCTGCTCAAGCCCCTTTATGAATATGCATGTACCCTTAGCTTAAAAGTTCCCCAGTTTTGCTGTTCACGGAGATGCTGCTTTGGGAAAGATCCCCGGTGTTCTCCCTACTTGCTGCTAGTAATAATAAATTCTTCCTTCTCCCGATCTTTGGCTTGGTTGTGTCTGTTGGCTCGACACCCACCAAGAGGCGAACCCAGTTTTCAGGTAGCAATATGAAGACTATTTGAAGGATAGTTTAGCTTGGAGAAGGAAAGGAGGCTCATAATAAGAATCTTAAAATACTTAAAGGAAGGGTTGTCATTGGTAAAGAACAATGATACATTTTGTGTAACTCCAGGGAGCAGTGTTTGGAAGCAGAAGACATATTCCAGTTTTGTTGAAAGAATATTTTAACAATTAAGGGTTGTAAAAAAAGGGCGTTTCCTGGTGGTCTAGTGGTTAGGATTTAGCATTTTCACTGCTGTGCCCCGGGTTCAGTCCCTCATCAGGGAACTGAGATCCGGCAAGCGTGGGACACTGCCAAAAAAAAAAAAAAAATCTATATAGAGAGAATTATTCAAAGAGTTTAACCAGAGGATGTTTAAACTCTTGGTGGTTGTATTGGCCTTTCTGTGAAGGGTGAGAGGATGACTTAAATGACCTCTAAGATGACCCTTCTAAGACTGATCTCAGAGTTCCTTTAAAACCCCTGCTCAAGTTCCCGCATCATAAAATTTTCTCTGACAATCACAGCCCAGAGTGACTCTCTAAGCTCTTCTCTCTGCTCCTCTTTACTCTCTGACTTAATTTCATGTATATGTCTCTCTCTCCAAGAGTTTAAATTCCCTTGAGGGTAAAGAACAGAGCTTTCCAAGTGGCAGGCACCCAAATATTTGTTTCAATTTAGTAATACAAAGTTTCTCTTTTGGATACATATTGTCCTGTTTCCTGTATTAGTCTTGGAAGTAGACTGTAAGCCATTTGAAGTCAGTGATTGCGGTTTATATTTACTTGTATTCCCCCACAGTACCCAATAGGTGCTTGATAAACATTGCTTTAAGTTGGGTGAAACCAGTAGACTTTTGGCCCAAAGGAATGAGAACAAAGGTGAAAGAAGCAAAAGGTCAAAGAATACCACTGTTTTGTATACAAATGTGGACCTCTTACTTGCAGTGAGATAAGGCTCAGGAAGTTTTCCCACAGGCAACCTGGATATACTAAGATTACAAAATAAAATCATTATAAAATAGAAACTAGAAATAGTAAAGATGTTGAGCACGAGTTTCAGTTAAAAATGATGTAACAGGGCTTCCCTGGTGGCGCAGTGGTTGAGAGTCCACCTACCGATGCAGGGGACACGGGTTCGTGCCCCGGTCCGGGAAGATCCCACATGCCGCGGAGCTGCTGGACCCGTGAGCCATGGCCGCTGAGCCTGCGTGTCCGGAGCCTGTGCTCCGCAACGGGAGAGGCCACAGCAGTGAGAGGCCCGCGTACCGCAAAACAAAAAACAAAAAAACATAGCCTATAGAAAGAGGGTTTAGTCAGCACCCAACTGTTAGTCACAGTGAGAAAATAAGTAATTCTGAAATGCAGAGCTCTGCTGACTGATTAAACAAATGTAAAGGACATATCCACAGTCACTCAGTGATGTTTATAGAGCGTCTGTAGGTCAGTTTGTATTATCTGGGTTTGTTTGGTAATGTGATTCTGCTTTTCCCACTATTGAATTGAGCGCTCCTTTTCCCTTTTCTCTTCTCAGCGGAGCCTTAAATGCTGTGAATGGAGTGGACAGACGAAACACAGTTTGGGGGGTAGTGTCAACATATTGTTCCCCACTTAACTCCTGGTCTTCTCCCCCAACCCTTGCATATTAATACATGTGGTTTTCACGTGCCAAAGGACGGGACCAAGGTTTCTGCAGCACCCAGCAATTTACATTCGAACAAACAAAAGAACTCAGGGCTGTCTCTCTCGAGTCCCACAGTACGACTACCTTTCCTACGACCTCCTTTAAGGTATTCCTCTAATCTTCCAGCTCCAACTCAAAACCTAGCCAGTCAGAAAGTCCCTACTTCAGGAACGCCGCCCAATCACAGTGTCCTCACCTGCAGAAGGTGAGGTCTGGGTCTCCTTACGCGACAGTCTCCTGACCCAATCAGAGGCGGCTTGGTCTTGGAAAGGCGCCAGTCAGCCCTAGTGGGGAGTACTGGGCGGAGTTGCACCTGGCGACGGTAAATCACTCAGTGGAGCGGCGGCTCCTTCCACCAATCGGAATGTGCAGAGGCGGGCCGCCGACCAATCGGGCGTGAAGGGAAGGGCTGGGCTGGGCTCAACCTGGCGGCTGGAGTTTAGTCCCCGCGCTCCTGTTGGGCGAAGCTGTGTATGTTCCCGGGCTCCGGTGACTACTGTCGTATCGGGATCTTGATCATGTTGGGGACAAAGGCGAAAGTCGGGTGGAAACAGTTGCTTCTCTTCACATCGATGATCCTGTGTAAGTTCCCGGAGCTTTTGGAGGAATCTGTGGGTCTGGTCAGAGGTTGGAGGGAGGCGCTCCCCACACCTCTTGTCCGCGAGAGGGGAGGGGTTCAGAAACCAGTCCGCCTCACCCTCCTAGTCCTCTTTTCCACCCCTGGCTCGTCCTTCTTCTTTCCCGTCCCCCTTACCCTGGTGAGTGGCTGGCTCCCCTCCCCCACACTGGTGAATAATGACCCCTCCTTTTACATCCACCGGGAGGGAGCTGCCTTTCCGCATGTTCACCAAAAATAACGGGGAGAGGTTGGTTCCCCTTTCCTTCATCCTCAGTTACTGGTGAGGGCCGGTGGGCGCGAGGGCCCTGCCCAGCCGGGATCACACACCTGGGAAGGGGGCCATCCTGCCCCTCCAACACGCATCCAACATCCGAGAACAACCCGAGAGAAGTCGGAAGCCTCTCATACCCTGACTCCCTTGGCCCCTGGATTCTCTGCTACTTAAGGGTCCTCAGAGAAAATCTAATGGAGGTGGGGTGGGGCGGAAGTTTCTTTCCCTGGCTGTTGCTGAAGGGTTTCAGCTTTGGGTTGCCATTGTTGCTCTGGGAAAAGTGTCTAGGTGCAAAATCTGGAAAAAAAAAAAAGAAATAAAATTGAAACCTGAAATTTCTCAGAGCACAGCATTCAAAGTTCCTTTCTAGAATAACTGCTTCCTTAATAAATGTTGTTGACTGAGTGACTATTCGCAGGGGGAGGTCCTGTCTTTTGGTTGGCTGGTTCCTTCTCAGAGCCAGAACTCTGCCCTCCCCCCTGGCCTTGTTTGAGAGTTTTTGTTTCCCTTGTAAACTCCCTTTCCTGTGGAACAATGAGACTCACTTGTTGGGGCAGGCCTCCGTCTATAGATATGCTTGTGCCGGGCCGAGTGTGTGGTTTGTGCCTTAGTCTACCTGTGTCAGCACCTGTACACTTATCTGTCTGATTTTTGAGTGTCTGTGTGTGTGCTTCTGTGGATAGTTGTGTCAGTAGGGGATCTGTAAGATTCTCCATTTCCCCCTCAACATCCATGTTTTAGGAAATAAAAGAAATGAACATTTATGATCAATATTAGCAGTTATAAGGTAATTCACTGTGCTCAGTTTGAAGGGTGTCTTAAGGCAGGTGAATTGACTACTCCTTTGTCCCTTATCACAAAAACATTAACATTTGGGGTGGACTGGACCAGTGACAAGTCGAATCCTCTCCCTATTGTACAGATAAGGAAACAGGTACAAAGAGGGGAAATTACTTTTCCAGATTGACAAAAGGACCTGGTACTGGAACCAAAGTCTCCTGACTGACTTCTCCTTTTCCCACTCCTGGCTCCAGCGTCTCAGGCACCCTGTGGCACAGGAATCAAAACATCTGTTTGGGATACTGCTCCAGAGTCCACTGTCTTACCTACTTTTTTCAATTTTTCTTTCCCACTAGATTTTTTCTTTTCTCACTTCTCCCTTTCATTCTACTCCTCTATTTCCCCTTTTTCTTCAGTTTCCATTCTTTTCCTCCCCGTCTTCCCCATTTACTTCTGTCTGTATCTTAGAACTGCTAGTGACACCCATGGTTGTTTTTTTGTTTCTGTTTGGTACTCAGTACTAAACACTTTGCCAACACTTGTGCTGTACCAGTACTCCCCACCCCCAACCTAGAAGTTTCTGAGTCAGTAACTATTTGTGACAGTGGTTGTCAGGCTTATAAGCTTCCTAGAGCTGCATCCTTCTTTCGTTTCCTTTTTCTTTTCTCTCCCCCTCATTTTCTATAATAATCACATACTGACACTGAAAGAGTTGTGATATCACCCTTCTGAGCTTGGGAGTGTCCTCTAGTCTGTTCGGGGAATCAAGAAACAGTGGTTTAGAGGGAGCTTGAGATGATGTTGTATTAGCTTGATAGGACAGTGGATCCTAGAAAGTAACATGTCCAGGAGATGGAGGAACTGACCTTGTCATATGTAAATAGGGCTAGACCTAGGGGGAGCAATTTGGTTAGTACAATGAGGATGGAGATAGCAGCCAAGCCATCCCACCTGGGTTCTAGCTTGGCTTTCTGCCTTATTTGTGATCTTAGGCTAGTAACTCGGTCTTTTCATCTGTAAAATGGGAGTAATAATACTTGTCCTAACCTTGTCCTGAGGATCAACTTGGATAATAGCTACATTACATATACATGAAATGATTATTATCGGGCAGCTTTTATCCCCTTTGGATTTTGTGAGGATGAAAGGATGCTGCCCATAGTAGAGCAGGTCAAAGGAAGCAGGGAGAGACCCTGCTAGATTCCAAAAGACGAGAGTGAAAAAGTAGGGGCTTTCTTGGGCGTCTAATCTGTCCTCTGCCCTTGGGATACTGGAAGCATATATAGGATGCCTGCATGTTCTCCCTCCTCCCTCCAGTGCTGCTCCTCATGTGGGCTGTGTCATCAGGGAGGAAGAAGAAAGGATCAAGCAAAGGCCCAACCCCAGCCTGGGGAACCTAGTGGAGAGGAAGGCCTGAGCCTACTGAGACAGTGTTGGAGACTAAAC
This sequence comes from Kogia breviceps, assembly GCF_026419965.1. NCBI lineage: Eukaryota > Metazoa > Chordata > Mammalia > Artiodactyla > Physeteridae > Kogia > Kogia breviceps. Next base: position 90,606,504 of record NC_081310.1, on the reverse strand, counting down.
ACTGGGAGAACTGGGCCTGGGAAAAGTAAAACTAGTGACAGAGAGTACTAGTCTCCCTCCCCGTAGAGAGCCTGTGCTTAGAAAAGTTTCCAGCTATCTCCCAGGCAGGAAGAGGCATAGAGATGCACACAACTTAGCAGGGTGGTGTGTGCATAGGATGACTTTTTGGTGTAACTGCGGAGGAGAAAGAGGAAACCTAGGTTGGAATCCTGGTGTTTGCACACACCTCTTACTTCATGTAGTGTCCGCACTGAAACATTCCAGGAGGGAGGAACTGCTGCCCTGTGTCTGGGTCAGTCTGTGAGTCCCGGTGTTGTTTCTTTCGTATTGATGTTTCTGCCTTTCTAGCTTTGCTGTTCAGGGTTAGATTTACCTCAAACTGTAGATCGGTGAGTCACTCCTCCTTTCCCCTCCCTCTACTGGGGGGTTGAAATTACTCCCAGGAAAGAATTGTTCCCTCGAAACCAGAACTTAGAAACTAGTGACACAGCAAGTTGAACTAGGAAGTGAGTGGTAGTGGAATTCCAGTGTCTTAATCTTTCCCTCCTGGCTCCAGAACCCTTTCACTTTATGACGTTTCTCTTCAGTTTCTTTGTGATCTGGGCTTGCCTGGAGTCTCCAACCTAGTTTTGGCTTAGGGTGGAGCTGCTGTAATTAAAAAAAACAAAGTTTTTATTTATTTATTTTTTTGCGGTACGCGGGCCCCTCACTGCTGTGGCCTCTCCCGTTGCGGAGCACAGGCTCCGGACACGCAGGCTAGCGGCCATGGCTCAGGGCCCAGCCGCTCCGCGGCATGTGGGATCTTCCCGGACCGGGGCACGAACCCGTGTCCCCTGCGTCGGCAGGCAGACTCTCAACCACTGAGCCACCAGGGAAGCCCAAGAAAGTTTATTTATTTAGAAGAGGTTAATACATTAGTGTGGTTCGAGAATCAAAATGATATAAAAGAGTGGGGTTATCACTCCCACCCTGTTCCTGTTCACTCCATATCTCCCCTAGTTTCCTATACATCTTCCCAGTGTTTTGTTATACAAATATCAGTATATATAAATATATATTTCTTTCTTTTCCCTTTTTTACACAAAAAGAGGCACACTATATTCATTGTATTCCATCCTGTATCTTGTTTATTTCATTTAATATACCCTGGAGATCTTTTCATATTGGTGGTGTGGCCTTGACCATTAGAATATTCCACCCCCTCCCCCGCCCTCCTCCCCAAGTCCTCCGGGTCAAGGGACATCTGTTCTGTGGACTCAGAAGTGGCTGACACTGCTGCTCAAAGACAGACTTAAAAGCTATATACATTTTATGTGAGAGATTAGGAAATGATGGGGCTTGTTTTTCACATCTGTTAGCATTGAGGAAAGACCTTGGGGAATCTCTAAACTCAGACCTGCTTCCTCTAGAGGTTCAGGGAAGACCTGGATGGCCACTTGTCAAACGTAATTGTGGAAGAGGTTTCAGTGTTGTCGGGGAGTTGTGAGATGTAATGTGAGTGGATACATACTGGGGTTTTCCAGGCATTGAAAACTCAAGAGTTCATCTGCCTGGGACTCCCTGATAAGCAGAGTTTCTGTCTAAAGTCCGCCTGGTGTCATTTGTTTTAAAATGTGTAGGACAGGAGGAAGCAGCTGGTTGGCAGGAAGTTTGATGCCAGGCCCCCTGGAGTGAGCCCTGGGTAGGCAGGCAGAGCCTTCCCTTGTAATGTGGAGATGGGTGGGGGAGGAGAGCTGAGCAGGTAAAACTGGAAATTCTGCTGAGAGAGGGCAGGAGGGAGCAACGGCGTGAAAGCTCTCCTGTCCTGCACTGCCATCACCACTTTCCACCATCCTCAGAGGGCCTCGCCAGTTGAACCACGTTACTGAAAGTACAGCCAAGCCTGGCTGTTTAGACTTAGCCCAGCCTGTTGTTGGGCTCACAGAGCCTTCCTCTTGCCCACGCATCCCTTATCTGTCCCACTCCAAACCCCAGGAGTGACTTCAGTCTCTACAGGGTGAGCGGTGGGAAGGAAAGAACAAACTGGGGGTGGAAGCCCTGAGTCCAGGTTCTAATTGTATTGCAATGTCAAATTCATCTGTTAATCCAATAAACGTTGGTGTTTACTATGTTATGAGCACTGTGCTAGAGATTAGGGATAAAAAATGAATAACATCTGCTATCAAGAAGCTCTGAGGGGAGTCAGGTATTGTAACAATTAGCCCATGTTAGGTAAACTGTGAACACACTGCAGCTGGGGGCTTTCCAAGGCTTTGGCTCATCCTCCCTATTCTGAGGCTCTAGCTCCCTTACAGTGGGAGTGTCCTATGAGGTTCATCTGCATAGAGGGGAGGTTTGGATGAATTCTTAGAGAAAACCAGAGACTGGCTTGGCTGGCTGGCTGGTTTCCCTCCTTTTCCTTCCTTTGTTTGTTTGTTTTTAAATGGATCAAAACAAACTCATTGCACGAAAACAACTTAAGGAAAATTCTAATAATTAACAGGATGCATAGAGAAAACAAAGATTTCTTAGTAAAGCAGCAGAAGGAAGTAGCTTTGCTGTTGTGGGTTTGACCTGCGTGTACAAGGGAGGGTTGTTGGTGGGTTCTGTGAGATGTCTGGATGCCTCCACCCTTTGTGACCACCTTCTCATTGCTTCAAAGCGGAAAAGCACAGTGCTAGGAATGGGGGAGGATACAAACATAATTTGGTTTCTCTGTTCCCAAGGAACTACAGACATATATTGACTAAGAATACAGAGCACTGTGCGTCAGGGGCTGTCATCGAAGAACGAAATGTTTGGGGAGCATAGAAGGAAAGAGTTACTTTTTAAAATGATAAATTTTTTATTAAGAAATAATAGAAGTTCAGTGTGGAATAATGGGAAAACAGGGATATAGAGAAAGTAAAATCACATGCCATCCTATTATCTAGAGATAAACACTGATTGCTGGTTTTATTCTAGTCTTTCCACTATGAATAAATGTGTGGTATAGGTGACCTGTGCAAAATATATCAGAAAAAATAAAATGGCCGTTTGGTGTCACCAACTTTTCCTTAAGTCTTGGCTCTGTGGGCAGAAATTGATTAGGGTCACACCAGCTCAACAGAAATCCATAGATATCAATGTTTAAACCAAACTGTGTACTAATGCTACTTTGAGCTGTGGCCGGTTTGTCAGATTATGTAGGAATTACAGTGGGAAAAAACAAAACTGTGTTATAGATCCCTTCTCATTTAGATTATTAGTTAATGACTGAATACTAGTTTTAAATGAGGTAGGTGACTACGTTCTATGACAGAGAGGATAGGAACATCTATGTGCCCTGGTATGGTGGTAGCATGTCCTGACTGTATTTTTTTTTTTTTTTTTTTTTGAGCAAAATACACTTTAAACAAAATCCCTTCTATAGTATTCTACTGTATGGCTATCTTGTAATTAACTGTTCACCTTTTGTTGAGCATTTAGGTTTATTTTGTTTCTTTGCTGTACGAAATACATTAAATTGTCTTTGAACATACATCTTTAAGCTTACCTTTGTTTTATTTTCTTAGGCTATATTTCTAGAAGTTGGAGAGAGATGAATTTTGATTGAGGGAAGGCATGATGGATCAAGGGACACTGGAACAGGATCTTGAAGTATGAATGGTGTTTCCTTGCTGCTCTGCTGAAGATGCTGTGTAGTGCAGTAGTTTTGGAGACTCGGAGTTAGGCAGACTTGGGTTAAGATTCCCACCTTGTTGTTTGCAGCTGTGTGATTTGGGGCAACTGTGCCCTAAGCCTCAATGTTCTCATCTATAAAATGGGATGATAACAATAGTACTTGTCTCCCAGGTTTTTTTTTTCTTTTTTTTCCCTCCTCACAGGGTTTTTAATGAGACAATGCATGTGCTCTCATTTCTTCCTGCCCTTTTTCTCTCCTTGAAATTTATCAGACTCACAAACAGAATCTTGATAGTGTAATAATCTATTTCTTACTCATCTGTTACTTCATTTCATCTTTAAAGTCTTATTTAATCATTCTTTGCTTCCTGGTGTGTCAGTATTGGGTATTTCCTGTTATTCTTTATCATCCTTCCTTTCTTTTTGCCTTTGTTTTTGCCTCTCCTTTCTTGCTTTGTTTTATTTTTCTTTGCTTCTTGTGATCTTTATTATTTTTTTTCCTTTTTATTCCTCTTCCCACTCTTTTTTCTTTAAATTAAAACACTTAATACATACTTGTTTATTACACAAAGAAAAGCTGCCTGTATTCTCATCGCTCAGATAATATGCACTGTCAAGTGTTTGGAGTCTATTCTTAGAGATTCCTTTATGTGTATATTCGGGTTATTTTTATTATTTGTAAATATAGGGTCATGTTCTACATATTGTTTTTACATTTTGGACATATTTCTATGCCTGAACAAATTTATTTACCTTGACCTTTGCAATGGCAATATGGTTATTTTTATTTGTTTTTGTTTTACATAGTTGTGTAATGTATCATACCGTGGAGCCAGATTACCTGGGTTAGAATCCTAGCTCTGCCTCCTACTAGCTTTGTGAACTTGAGCAAATTACTTCAGTTCTGTGCCCCGATTAACTCACATGTAAGATGGGAGCAATAATAATATTTATTTCATAGCATTATTACAAGGATTAAATGAATTAAACCTGTAAACGGCTCAGAAGAGTATCTGGTACATAGTATTCAAGAAATGTTGGCTGCTATTATTTTATTCATGCTATTATTTTATTCATTTGGTCATGCTCAGTAATGTGTCTAGAATTTGGATATAATTAATTAAAAGTATAGGACAAACCTTGCAGAAGTCTTCAAGAATTCTGTTGATTTTTAAAACTATTTTATTGAGGTATATTTTGAATACAACATTATATTAGTTTCAGGTGTACAACACAATAATATAATATTTATAATTATTGTAAAATGATCACCACAGTAAATGTACATCTATCACCATACATGATGACAGAATTTTTTTCCTTGTGATGAGAACTTTTAAGGTCTACTCTCTTAGCAACTTTTAAAAATGCAATACAGTATTATTCACTATAGTCACCATGCTGCCCATTACATCTCCATGACTTATTTATTTTATAACTGGAAGTTAGTACCTTTTGATCCTTTTCACCTATTTTGCCTCCCAACCCCCCACTCCTCACTTCTGGCAATCACCCAATCTGTTTTCTGTATCTATAAACTTGGGGGTTTTTTTGTTTCTTTGTTTTTGATCCCACATATAAATGAGATACTGTGGTATTGGACTTTCTCTGTTTGACTTAATTCACTTAGCATAATGCCCTTAAGGTCCATCCCTGTTGTCACAAATGGCAAGATTTCATTCTTCTTTATGGCTGAATGATATTCCATCATATATATATATATATATATATATATATATATATACACCACATCTTCTTTATCCATTCATCCATTGATGGACACTCAAGATATTTCCCTATTTTGGCTGTTGTAAGTAATACTGCAGTGAACATGGGGCTGCAAGTAGCATTTTGAGTTAGCGTTTTCATTTTCTTTGGATGAATACTACCCATACGTGGAATTGGTGGATCATATGATGGTTCTATATTTAACTTTGTAAGGAACCTTCATACTGTTTTCTACAGTGGTTGTACCCATTTACATTCCCACCAACATGAGCTTTGCATGAGGGTTCCCTTTTCTTCACATCCTCACCAACAATTGTTATTTCTTGTCTTTTTTTTTTTTTGGCCATGCTGCGCATCATGGGATCTTAGTTCTCTGGCCAGGGATCGAAGCCATGCCCCCTGCGGTAGAAGCACGGAGCTCTAATCACTGGACCACCAGGGAATTCCCTATTTCTTGTCTTTTTGATAATAGCCATTCTAACAGGTGTGAGGTGATATCTCATTGTGGTTTTTTTTTTTTTAAATATACATTTATTTGTTTATTTTTATTTTTTGGGCTGCATTGGGTCCTCGTTGCTGCGCGCGGGCTTTCTTTAGTTGCAGTAAGCAGGGGCTACTCTTCGTTGTGGTGCGTGGGCTTCTCATTGCAGTGGCTTCTCTTGTTGCGGAGCACGGGCTCTAGACACACAGGCTCAGCAGTTGTGGCACACGGGCTCAGTAGTTGTGGCTCACGGGCTCTAGAGTGCAGGATCGGTAGTTGTGACACACGGGCTTATTTGCTTTGCGGCATGTGGGATCTTCCCGGACCAGGGCTTGAACCCGTGTCCCCTGCATTGGCAGGTGGATTCTTAACCACTGCGCCACCAGGGAAGCCCTCATTGTGGTTTTGATTTGCATCTCCCTGATAATTAATGATGTTGAGCATCTTTTCATGTACCTATTGGCCATCTGTATGTCTTCTTTAGGAAAATGTCTATGCAGATCCTCTGACAATTTTTAAAACAGGTTGTTTAGGGTTTTTTTGCTATTGAATTGTATGAGTTCTTTACACATGTTGGATATTAACCCTTTGTCAGATAAGTGAGTTGCAAATATTTTCTCCTATTCTCTAGGTTACGTTTTCATTTTGTTGGTGATTTCCTTTGCTGTGCAGAATGTTGATTCTTTCACTGTGCATAGTTGAGTCAAGGCTGTAGTGACTGGGGATTCAACCAGAATGTCCACAGCTGATGCCCAGTTTAAACCTTTGTGTTGGTCTGCTTGGGATGCCGTGACAAAATACCAAAGACTGTGTGGCTTGAACAAAACTAATTTATTTTCTCACAGTTCTGGAGCCCAGAAGTCCAAGATCATGGTGCTGGAGGGATGGTTTCCTCAGAAGCCTCTCCTTGGCTTATAATGGCAGCCCTCTTGCTGACTCTTCACCTGGTCATCCCCTCTATGCATGAGCACCCTTGGTGTCTCTTTGTAGAAGGGCACCAATCAGATTGGATTAGGACATGTCCTAAGGTCCTCACTGTAACTTAATTACATCGTTAAAGGGCTTGTCTCCAAATGCAGTCACTTTCCGAAGTACTGGGGGTTAGGGCTTTCATATATGAATTTTGAGGGAATACAATTCAATCCATAAAAACCATGAACCATTTTGAAGATTCTGCAGAAAGAGCAGTGATCTAGCCAGGTGTCTCCTCAGATGACTTGGGTCTACTTGGAGTCTTGGGTTGCTCTGTGATCATAAAAGAAATGGGGGTGTTGTAAATGGATTCACATCTTTTCCCCATTCCCCCCCTCTGCCCATTTTAGACCTTGCATTAGAAAACTTCCTGGCACTTCTTCCACTTTTGGCTCTGCACCCTTCTACTGGATGTGAGAAACCAGCCTCTACTGTTGTACATGCAGACACCTACAGACACACTGCAGCCCAGGTGCAGAAATGAGGCCCTTTTGCAAAATGGCAGGTGGAAAACACTCATGTACAGAGAACTTTAATCCTGTTTCATAACTGTGAAGCAAATTAAAAACACTTAATTCTTAAATTGTGAAGCTAAATTAAAAAAAAGATTAATAGAACGCTCTTTTTTTTCTTCTGAGAACTAAACATTTTTTTTTAAACACACTGTTGCTTGTATTAAAAGTTTTTAAAGATTGGGTTTGAATCAAGTTTGTTTTTCATTCTTCTTTTTAAAAATATTTATTTTGGTTGTGCCGAGTCTTAGTTGTGACATGCGGACTTCTTGGTTGCAACGTGCAGACTCTCAGCTGTGGCATGCATGCGGGATCTAGTTCCCTGACCAGGGATTGAACCCAGGACCCCTGCATTGGGAGCGTGGAGTCTTACCCACTGGACCACCAGAGAAGTCCCAAGTTTATTTTTTCTTTATTTGGGTGTGCCCCATCTGCCAATTTGAAAAATGGGCTTATCTTTATAGATTAACAAGTAGATGTTATAGTGAATGGTCTGCTCTGACCTAATTTGTTAAAGCTCTGTGTTGTTCAGTGTCAGTTAGTACCAGGCATTATGCTAAGTGCTGAGAACTCAGAATGATAGATTAACACATTATCCCTGCTCCTTTGGTAGTTTACTGACTGATAAGGGAGAGATATAGGCACATAGATGATGTCATTATAATGTGGGAAGTGCTTTGACAGTGTTTTGCATGGGGTAGTGGAGGCCTAGGAAAGAGACCTTAACTTGGCTGTGGTGAGGATTGGGGGTTAGGGTAAGTCATTTCCCATAAATTAATGTGTTTGAATACCTGTTGGCCAGGTGGAGAAAGAGGGGACAGGGTGTTCCGTATAAGCAAAGGCAGAGGTTGTGAAACTGCACATCTTTGCTGGGAATTCTAAGTAGTTTTGTATTGCTGGAGGGTAAATTGCAAGAATAGGGAGTGTGATGAAGATGATAAGCTTATCACCAGGTCGGTTGATGCTAGAACTCTTGCCTGGCTAAGGAATTTGGATTTTATCTTACAGGTAATGTGGAATCTTTGGAAGCTTGAAGCAAGTGTTAGATTTGCACTTTTTAGAAGGTTGTATAGTGTAGCCCAGTCTCTGGAATTGGACTGCCTTGGTTTGAAGCTGTACCACCACTTAACTGCTCTGGGCCTCTGTTTCCCCATGTAGAAAACAGATGTGATAATAACAGTATCACCCAACTCCTAAGGTTGTTGTAGGAATTAAATCCATGTAATGTGCTTATAGCAGTGCCTGGCATATAATATAGTAAGTGCTCAATAAATATCAACTCTTTCTCTAGCAGTGAGGTGGAGGATGGATGTGAGTGGATCAAAATTAAACAAGGCAGAGAAACCTATTGAGAGACCAAATGCAATTATTCAGATGACGATGGTACTAAAAAGTGGCAGTGGGTCTGGAGAGGAGGGGCCAAATTTGAGGGAGATTTGGGAGATGACATTGTAATGCTTGGTGTTTGACTAGAGTGAAGGAAAGATGGTGATGGCTTAAAAGGTTCTAGAGTGAGTGACCAAGTAAGTGGTGATACCACCAACCTGGAGAGAGGAGGGGAAGCAAGAGGTAGTGGGAAATGATGAGCAGCGTGAGATTGAAGGAGGGGGAGTGTGAAGTCCAAGTAGAACTGTCAGGAGGCACAGCAATAGGAGTCTGCAGCTCAGGTAAGAGGTAGTATCTGGAGCTGGCCATACATTGGTGTAGAGGAATGTTGTGTATTTGAGATTTCCTAGAGAGAATATGGAGAGGAGAAAGGGCACGGGATGGAATGCTGGGGATTACTAATATTAAGGGATGGACAGAGGAAGCAAAATTCAAGAAAGCGAACAAGATAACACTGAGGTGTGGGGAGGACCAGAAGGGCTGAACACAGAAACCAAGGGGGTGGAGTGGCTTGAGGAGGCGAGTGGTTAGCAGGGTCAAACATCTCACAAAGGCCACAGGAGGTAACTGAAAAAGCAAATACTGGATATCTTTAATTATAAGACTACTTTAATGTTTTGGAGATTGGGATGTGACTTACAGCCTATGTACATATTTAATATGATGTTCCCCCAAGAAGCTATTATTAAATTGATGTTATATCTTATATTCAGGGTATCTTAGAATTGAGGAATACGATTGGTGACCTTAGTAAAATCAATTTTAATTTCAAAGTGAGAGCCAAAGACATATTGCAGTAGGTTGAGCAGTGAATATGTATGTTGGGCTGGAAACTGTGTGTAGACTACTTCTTTAAGAAGTTTAGAGAGAAGGAAAGGATTGTCACTAGAGAGGGGGCAAGATTGAGTGAAGGTTTTCTGTACATGAAAGGGCCAAAAAATCTACTTTTTTTTGTGTTTGTGTACAGTCTTTATTTGTTGAAATACCATTAGATTTTTCCTCAGGACAAGAGCAAAGATCATCCCCCGCAGAAACTTTGGAACTATGTACAGAACTTACAGAACAGAGGACAACACTTTAGCTGAAGCCTGCCTGCTGACCAGAGAAGGGTGTTCTGAGTGGACTCAGCAAAGAAAAGGAAATCAAGCAGGGAAAGAAAGGTGCCCATCTGAATCAAACTTCAGCTGCCATCAGGGCAAGTCTTGTGATGGTCACAGATTAGAGGCTCTGTTTATGGAAGGTTCGAGTACAGCACAGTGGTTCCATGTTTCTTTACGACTACACCCCAGGCTGAGGTGCTATTAAGTCAATGTCACTCAAATTCCTGGCCAGCCAAACTCCGGCAGCAGAGAGTCCCAAATTAAGGATCAAGTTCCTCTGGAAGAGGCTTCCCTGGTGGCACAGTGGTTAAGAATCCGCCTGCCAATGCACAGGACACAGGTTCAAACCCTGGTCTGGAAAGATCCCACCTGCTGTGGAGCAACTAAGCCCGTGAGCCACAGCTACTGAGCCTGTGTTCTAGAGCTTGCAAGCCGCAACTACTGAGCCCACGGGCCACAACTACTGAAGCCTGCGCACCTAGAGCCCGTGCTCCACAACAAGAGAAGCCACTGCAGTGAGAAGCCAGCACTCACCACAACTAGAGAAAGCCCATGTGCAGCAGCGAAAACCCAACAGAGCCAAAAATAAAATAAATATATTAATTAATTAAAAAAAAAAAGTTCCTCCAGAAGTCATTTCTATCAGTGGCAAAGTGGTAGATTCCCTGAAGCCAGTCTCCCACGTTGTTTGGAATTTCAGGAGCTTCATTTGCCGAGCCCGCAGTGGTCATGCCAGCCCCACTGGAAGCGATAGCAGCACCTCCATGCTCCACAAGGCCTCTCACCACGCACCTTCCAAAAAATCTGTTGATGCTTTTGACTTTGTAGTTTTTCTTGTTGTGAACGTGGAGTAAATTAAACATCACAATGGAAAAGGTGAAATTTCCTTCTGTTTTGGTTTACCATGTTAACTGGTAGGACATTTGTATGTATAGTATGTCAAGTATAGGTCCAAGGTTAAGTGCAAAAGGGAGGTCATGATGAGGTAAGGGAACATATAAAATAGATGAGGAGAATGGATGTGGAAATTGTGGGTGTTGTGAGAGAAAGTGAGAGAAAGCCCTCAGCTCTGCTGCTCTATACATGATGGTTCTAGAAAAGAGTTAGTCTTTTTAAAAAAATTTTTTTATAATTTATTTATTTTGGCTGCATTGGGTCTTTGTTGCTGCGCTCGGGCTTTCTTTAGTTGCAGTGAGAGGAGTCTACTCTTCCTTGCGGTGCGCAGGTGGCTTCTCTTGTTGCGGAGCACGGGCTCTAGAGCGCAGGCTCAGTAGTTGTGGCACACAGGCTTAGTTTCTCTGCGGCATGTGGGATCTTCCCGGCACAGAGCTCGAACCCATGTCCTCTGCATTGGCAGGTGGATTCTTAACCAGTGCAACACCAGGGAAGCTCTAGAAAAGAGTTAGTCTTTCCAAGGCAATTACAGTGATAGAGGAGAGATGGTTTAGTGGGCTGGAATGTAAACATTTTTCCGGCAGTATTTATATTTATTTATATGTCTTACTGAAGAAAACTTTGAAGTCAGAAAAAGAAGTATGTACAGAAGGATCTATGGGCAGATGATGATAATAATAAGACATACTCCTTATTTGGTGCTTCCTGTTGGTCAGACACTCTTGTAAGCACTTTATTTGTGTTAGTTTGTTTAACTCTCAACAACAGCCCTTTGACATAGAAACTCTTATTATCCCCATTTTACAAGTGGGCAAACTGAAGTTCAAAGTGACTAAGTGGCTTGCCCGGGTCACACAGATTATAAGTAACAGAGCTGGGATTTGAATGCAGGCAGTCTGGATCCAGAGGCTTGTTCAGGAACAAGAAGGGGAACGTGGATCAGGATGTCTGAGGTGTCCTGGGATCACTAGGAAGAAAGGACATGGTGGGGAGGCTGAACTTGACTCATGGTGTGAGATGCAGTCACAGTAGAGTTTTGAGTATTGCAGTCAGGCCACAGGCAGACATCAACAGTCCTGCATCAGAGGAAGGTGGGAAGGCCCTGAGGTGAAGGGCCCTGTATTTTAAGCAAGAGGAGAGAAGCCTGGACTAGGTAATAGCAGTCAGAATTAATGAGAAGGGGAAGATGCCAGTTGCCCAATATGTTTGTATATATATGTGATTCCTGCACAGGTTTTAGATCTGGTAATCTGAGAGGACTCAAAAAAGAACTTCAACTAAAGTTAGAAGTGAGGCAGGAGCAATCATCAAATTCATATGCTGTGATTAATTTATTTATTTTCTTTGGGGTGGCCCTTTATTTCAAAGGCTAGTTTTTAGTTTAATTACAACCTGTTCTTCCTTTGGGTGGTGTCATAGGTTGGGTTCTTGGGAAACTGGCTCTGAGATGTCAATTATTGTACCAAGACATTTATTAGGGAGTGTTCTTGGGATCCACACCTATGGAAGCAGCACTGAGCAGAGGGAAAAGTTGAGTTGTGTTGTAGTCCCAACAAGGCCTCAGCTTACTGCACAGGGATCTTTGAAGCAGAAATAGCCCTTCAGTGTTGTCCCAAGGTGGGGAGTTGGGGCGATAGAGCTGGAACTTTATATGTGTCCTCCCCCCCTTTTTTTTTGTCCCACGTGGCACGTTGGATCTTAGTTCCCCAACCAGGGATCGAACCTGAGTCCCCAGCAGTGGAAGCAAGCGTGGAGTCTTAACCACTGAACCACCAGGGAAGTCTCCAAAAGTCAGTTCTTGCTGGTTCCTTTTTTTTTTTTGGCCGCGGGACTTGCTCCATATTGAACCTTGGCCATGGCAGTGAAAGCGCAGAATCTGAACCCTAGGTCACCAGGGAACTACCCCCCTCTCATTGATCAAGCATTGGATGCCGTTGCTCTGACCCTGTTGCTGCCTGTTAGGAGGCATGGCCCTGGGCAAGGCAGTGTTCTGGGTATCCTCAGAGAAGGCTGATGGCTGCAGGCCTTCTTCTGGCAGCAGTCCCAGCAGCTGAGACAACAAGTCCTTCATTCCTGAAGAGAGATCTGGTTTACACATCTCGGTGTACATCACAGGTAGCAAATTGTAAAATTCGAGAATCTTAAAAGAACAAAGTTCCCATCATCAAAGCAGAGAAAATTGACTTGGGCAAAAAAAATCAAAGCATTTCATTGTCAGCGTTCTTGATGAGAGCTGAGTCAGAGACTTCCATGTCCTCAGTTTTCAATTTAGTAAAGACTATTTGGGTTAATTTCTGTATCTGTTATTACATCTGATTATAGATTTGACTTTGAAATATAATGCCAAATATACAGATACAAAGTAATATGATTAGAAATAATTTCTAGATAAAATGGACCTGACTTTTATTTATTTATTTTTTGCGGTATGCGGGCCTCTCACTGTTGTGGCCTCTCCCGTTGCGGAGCACAGGCTCCGGACGCGCAGGCTCAGCGGCCATGGCTCAGCAGCCATGGCTCACGGGCCCAGCCGCTCCGTGGCATGTGAGATCTTCCCTTACCGGGGCACGAACGCATATCCCCTGCATCGGCAGGCGGATTCTCAACCACTGCGCCACCAGGGAAGCCCGGGACCTGACTTTTAAAAGAATCATATTTTAGTACATAGTTTGCCTCCATTACACTAGTGGCTTTTCTGAAAAGCAGCATGGTGTATAAAAGTATGGTATAACAAGGGAAAAAAGAGGTATAGGAGAGACCTGTATGCTAATCTCAGCTCTGCCATTTGCTAGCTATGAAAACTTGGATCAGCCACTTAATCTTTTATTTTTTCTATTTATGTATGTATGTATGTATGTATGTATGGCTGCGTTGGGTCTTCCCTGCTGCCTGCAGGCTTTTCTCTATTTGCGGCGAGCCGGGGCTGGTCTTTGTTGCGGTGTGCGGGCTTCTCATTGCGGTGGCTTCTCTTCTTGCGGAGCATAGGCTGTAGGCGCGCGGGCTCAGTAGTTGTGGCTCGCAGGCTCTAGAATGCAGGCTCAGTAGTTGTGGCTTGCGGGCTTAGTTGCTGCACGGCATGTGGGATCTTCCCGCACCAGGGCTTGAACCCGTATCCCCAGCATTGGCAGGTGGATTCTTAACCACTGCGCCACCAGGGAAGCCCCCCACTTAATCTTTCAGGTTTAAAAAAAAAAGAAAGAAAGAAAAGAAAGAAACAAGAGAAAGAAAATGAACCTAAAGGATTTCAGAGAACATGTAGTTCAAACCTGTCATGTTTCAGATAAGAAAAGGGAGTTTCAGGGTCAAGAGACCATATTCAGTTACTTGGGTAATTTAATAAAGAAAAAGTATACTTGCATTGAACAGATATGCTTGCATTTATCTAAAGAAGACAGGACTTTGACTTAAAGCTATAAATAAAGCATCCTTCATGAGTTTGAGCTTTGAAAACATGAATGAGAGTAATTGTGTAAGTGCAGGTTGGTAACTATATCACTCCATCCTAGAATCCTCTGGCACTGGTGCTTATTTTGGGATGTGTGGGCCCTTCCTGTGAGCCCTGCTGTCTCTCTCCCACCATGTTATTTAATTAGCCTTGTCTCTCCTCACCTCCTCTCTCCACCTTCACCACACACCACATTTTCCTTCTCTTCTCCATTGGGCAGAAGGAGATTCTAATGAGATGATCTGAGCCCACTTCTGGTCCAGAACCAGCTGTGTGATCTTAGACACATTTCTTTACTTCAGTTCCTCATGTAACACTGGGATGATAATATTTGTCCTGCTGATCTGTCATTCTTGTTTCAAGGATCAAATGATATAATTGTATGTGAAAACACTTTAAAAAGCACAAAAGGCCCTACAAATGTTTTTTATTACCCTATTATTTCTCCCCCCTTTCCTTCCCTCCCTTGCCTCCAGCTTTGCTGGCTTCCTGCCACGATTTCTGACAAGGGACTGCAATTATTTGCTGAGAAGCTTTCTCTAAACCATGAAATGTCATTTAGAAAGCTGCTCTTGGACTAGGAAGAATCTAATTAGATTATTGAGAGTCACAGAGGGAAAAATGTTTTTAAATAAAGAAATTGCGTTAGAAGGAAATATTTTATTTCCATTGATTAAAACAAGTATTAGCCTGCAATTGTAGCACAAAGCATTTTTAAAAGATATTTAGAATATTGGTGAGAAAGTGTGAGATCCGAGAGGAACATGAATCTCTTGAATCCCTTGACCTTGGAATCTCAGCATGGAGAGCCCCAGCCCTAGATGCCCCATCAGCTGGGACTGCTCTTCCCTCTCCACAGCATTTCTCTGTCCACTCCTGATGGACCCACCTCTCTTCTTCTCAGGTTCACTGGCATTGGGCAGGGGTGCAGTGCAAACGTCTGAACCAGTAGTCAAAGTTGCTGAGAATAAATGTGAGTTGGGAGGGGCTGTGGAGGGTGGTGGGAGGTGGAGGGAAGGGAGGTGAGCAGGTGCAGACCCCTGGGGAACATGCAGCCCAGACTGTGGTTTGGGGCCATTTCCCCATCTTCTCCATTTACTACTATGTCTTCCTTCCACTCACTTTGATCCTGTCTGCAGCTGCCAAGTTGCCCTGCTCCTACTCGGGCTTCTCCTCTCCCCGCGTAGAGTGGAAGTTTGCCCATGGCGACATCACCAGCCTCGTTTGCTATAACAACAAGATCACAGGTGAGTCGCTCCACCTCCTTGCTGACTGCCTAGGTTGTAGGGGGCACACCCTGGGGCTGAAGTCCCCAGGGCCTTCCCGTCGCCTTTCCTGGGGGAAGAAGAGAGCTCCCTGTGCCTTGGGTGCCACCATCACCAGCTCCTCTTAGCTTTCCAGCTCACTCTGCCTCTGTTTCCTCTGTCCTGGTAGCTTCCTATGAGGACCGAGTTACTTTTTCGGACAGTGGCATCACCTTCCATTCTGTGACCCGGAAAGACACGGGAATGTACACGTGTATGGTCTCTGATGAAGGCGGCAACACCTATGGGGAGGTCACCGTCCAGCTCATTGTGCTTGGTATGTGCCACAGGCCTTCTGTGTGGGCTTGCAATCAATTGCTTCCCTAAACCCTTAGCAGGCTCTGCTAAGCTTTGGAGCTCGCTGATGGTGAAAATGCTCATGGTGTTGGGGCTGGGGAGGGGGTGTTCAGAGTCCTGGTGCTGTCAGAGAAGAACGAGCCCCTGGTTAGGGGGAAACTGAGGACATACTAAGGGAGGAAGGCTAGAGGTAACTATGGATTGGAGTGTCATGCTACTTGGCCTTCAGGCAGCCCTCCTGCTCTTGTGACAAGTACCTTCTCTCCCTCCGCAGTGCCTCCATCCAAGCCTACAATCAATGTCCCCTCCTCTGCTACCATCGGGACCCGAGCAGTGCTGACCTGCTCAGAGAACGATGGTTCCCCGCCTTCTGAATACTTTTGGTTCAAGGATGGGGTACTGATGCCTACAGAACCCAAGAGCAACCGTGCCTTCAGCAACTCTTCCTATAGCCTGAACCATAAGACAGGGGAGCTGGTACGGATGGGGTCAGGGTAAAAGATGTGTATGAGTGGGGCACAGGGTTATAGAACCCCCGAACGTGGGGAAGAAGAGCAAGCAACAAGGTAACCTTGGCATTACGGTCAGGAGACATAAAAGACAGGTACTTGGCTTCTTCAAGCAGGAAGCCAATTCGTCTTCTGCCCTCCAGATCTTTGACCCCGTGTCGGCCTCTGATGCTGGAGATTATACTTGTGAGGCGCGGAATGGGTATGGGTCACCCATGACGTCAGACACTGTGCACATGGATGCTGGTGAGTGAGGGCGTGGCTGGGGCTTGAGCTCAGACCCCAGGGTGGGGTTTCGGGTCTGCTTTCCATCCTGGCTTTGGCAATGTTGTCAATACCATGAACGAGCTTTCAGGTGCCTGACCTCTCACTTGTGTCCCATAGTGGAGCTGAATGTAGGGGGCATCGTGGCAGCTGTCCTTGTAACGCTCATTCTCCTTGGAGTCTTGATTTTTGGCATCTGGTTCGCCTATAACAGAGGCTACTTTGACAGTAAGTATTTGCCCTCAAAGGCTCTCCTTTGTATCATCCCCATTTCAGGGCCTGGTTCTTGGGTGCCACCTGAGTACTGACCTGATACTGAGCCCCGTGTGTGTTGGGGTTACCTCCCAGGGAGCACTGGTCACCTGTATCTCAGGGCCACGTGCTAGGGCCCCCATCTTCCTGCGCCATGCTGTCTTCTACCCTGCTGACACTCATGGTCCCATTTCTTGTCTTTCAGGAGCAAAGAAAGGGTGAGTGAGCTGCTGTCCTAGAGCTCTCTAAGGTTGAGTACATGGATGTGTATGGTTTGAAGCTGAGATGTGCCCGGGGGAAGGGGTTGGAGGGGAAGGCAACTAGCCCGGTAGGGAAAAAACATCTGGATTTCTAGCCCTGTCCACTATGGTCCTGTGCTTGTCCTTTCTCCCTGCACTCAAACCTCCCTACTGAGAACTCTGTGCTTCCATTAAGTTCTCAGTCCTGGCCTCTAAAGTTAACAAGCAGAGGTTAAGGAGAGGGACTAGGGGACTGAGTGTCTCCATCTTCTGACTTGTCCGTAGGACCTCTAGTAAGAAGGTGATTTACAGCCAGCCCACTGCTCGAAGAGATGTGAGTATGTCTGCCTTGGGGTGTGGAGGGCCTCCCGGCTGGAGTGAGGGGTTTCCAGACGGTGTTGATATGTATTCAGGGGATTATCAGCTAAAGAAGACTATAGAGAATTGACTTGAATGTTTTATTTCTCCAGGGGGAATTCAGACAGACCTCATCCTTCTTGGTGTGACCCTGGTCCAGCTCATCTCCTGTCCTCTGTGCTTGCCTTACTCAGGTGCTACCAGACTCTGGCCCCTGGTGTCTGTAGTTTCACGGGATGCCTTATTTGTCTTCTAGCCCCCAAAGGGGCCCTCACTTTTATCTTAGTTAGGATGTGTTTTTTTTAATAATGTCTGCCATGTGCACCTTCTTCCTTCCTGCCTCCCTTCCTTTCCCACCACTGCTGAGTGGCCTGGGACTTGTTTAGCGCTCTTTTTTCCCATCCCTGTGAGGGATCAGACAGAAGTCCTGACTGATGCCTGCTGAGTTCCCTTCCAAGTAGACTGCGAGGGTGGCGGGGCATGCACTGCGCCCTGCAGGTAGTGGTCTTCAAATAGGGAAGGATCTGGAGCTTGGTTCCTTGGCTTTTTCTTGCCATACTGAGGACCGGTACCAGCTGTTCTAGAGCGGGGACTGGAGACTGGAGCAGCTGAAATGGTTGTTTGGTGACGACGTCAAGTCTCTTCTGCCTCTGCAGCCCACTTTCTTCTGTCTTCCCGCTGGAAGTGCCACTGGGATCCTCCTGCACCGTCCTCTTAATGAACACAAGCAGACTGACAGCAGCTATGTCTGTAGAGAAAACAAGAGCTTTTGTTGTGGAGAGCATAGTAAGCTTTCAGGGCAAACGGAGCAGAAGAGTTTTTAAACCGCTGATCTACAGAAAAGAAAGCTGGAGCTGGTAGCTCAAGCCATCACCCTTCCCTTGGCTGGAACAACTGGACCCACACTTTTAAGATGTGTCTGCAGGGTTGTGGGAATTTGTGTAGTAGTCAGCTCTGCTGAGCACGTGTGCGTGTGCGTGTGCGTGTGGTCTCAGTTCTATACTGCAATTGAGTGTGTGTTGGAGGGCTTCTTAGCTCTTTGGTGAGATTGTACTATGGGAATGGGAGAAATGAACTACCTAGGCTCCTTCTTAGCACAAACAAGAAAATCCCCAAAGCCCTGCTTCCTAGCAACCTGGGCTGGTCCCTAGCTCACTGTCCTACCCCTTCCTGTTTCCTGCCTTCAAGACAGAAATTGGACCCTCATTTCTAGAGTCCTCTTGTGGCAGGAGAAGGGCACCTCGGGTGAAGTGATGGTGTACTCTGGGTTCTACTTGGTCTGATCCACCCAGTGAGAGGAGAGGCGCCCACCCTGCCACCTCTGGCAGCCAGATGCACTAATATACTTCCCTGAGGCTACAGGAAAAGCTGCTGCATAGCCTGAGGCAGGATTTCTCAAATCATTTTCAGAATCACTTCTTTAGTAGTAGTTTAAAGTAGTACTACGACTCTGTTTAGGGGGTAGGTGTAAGTGAGAGCAGGAGCGAGCAGAGTAATCCGGCCTGCCACTGCTTTCCTTGTCCCATCTTGACCCTTCTTTGCCCTTAAATCTGTTTCTCCCTCTACCCCAGCAGCCCCAGTCTATTTATTAACTAGCAAGAGGGCAAATAAGGGGTCTTCTAGGATTGATTTTGCTAATTTCTGTGGAGGATACTGAACACCACTTTGCCATATTATGTTCCCTTATCTGACAATCCATCACAGAACTGAGTTTTCTTTTCATCAAGGATCCAGAAGGGAAAACAAAAACCAAATCGTATTGTCACGCACCAATAAAGAATAAGCTTTCCAGATGGAAATAAAATCTAATTAGGCAATAAAAGTAGAGATTGTGAAACGGTTCAGTAAGAATGAGATTTTTGAAGTATGTTTCAGTTTTGTATCATTGTTGGGGGACAGGGTGGGAGGGATGTGGAGAAAAGGCCACAGGGAAGCAGAGGTGAATCATGGTTCCTGTAAGTCGGGAGCAAATGGCTCTTCACTCCCTAGGTCACGACTTGTGAGGAATATGAGTCAGTTATTTACCAGCCTTGGACTTTACCGCTGCAGCTTACAACAGTCCCTTTGAGTTGGAAAACACCTCCTCTGCTTTCAGTTTAGAATGTTATAACTAATTTTTGTAATAAATGTTTATTTTTCACATTGAGTTTGTTTAAGTCCTCAAGTTTTAGCTTAAAAGAATTGGGACCCCCAAAGTGACTTGAACATTCAAAAGTCTTACCTGTAGTCTTTTTAAGAAAGAGATTAGGGATATCCTTCTAAATAGTCTGGTAGTTAGATGTCAGTTTAACTTACCATTGGCCTGTACTTGAATGGGAATGCTTCAAATGGACATTTCCTACGTTAAAAGGAGACTTGGGGGTTGAGGAACAGGGTAATCCATAGAGATTAGTGTTTTAGACATGAACCCACCCTGATTAGGGATAAAACGATTGAACATTAAGGATGTGTTTGTTGTCCCTGTCTCAACAGGATCTGCAGATCAAGGCCAGGGGAAGGGAAATGGGGTTGGTCCATTTCTGAATGACAGGACAGTATGTTTTATGGGGGCCTGGGGACAGCTTAGTAAAGGAGATAAATGAAGAAAAAGTACAACTTGCATTTTAAGAAAAAAAAATCTCTGATTTTGTAGCTCTTCCAATTTATTATCCCCTCTTTGGTACTAACTGTAAAAATCTAATACAAAATGGAACTTTTTTGAGGGAAGTAATGTTTTTTTTCTTTTTGGCTGCGCTGCACAGCTTGTGGCATCTTAGTTCCCCAACCAGAGATTGAACCCTGGGCCCTTGGCAGTGAAAACCCTGAGTCCTAACCACTGGACCGCCAGGGAATTGCCCAGTAACTTGTTGAATAATTACTATCATCCACTAACTTCCTTACTGGGTATTACTACTATCCCCATTTCACAGATGGGGAAAAGAGGCACAGAAATGCTCAGGAACCTGCCCATGTTCACACAACCAGTACTAGGCAAGTAGTAGATCTGGGATTCAAGACAGCTGGGGAGAGGCTGGAGAGCATAGTCCTGCTAACAGTGACCCTGCAGGAGGAGGAGCTGGAGATAGAAGTTAACTTTCCCTGTAGAGGTAGGTATGTGGGAAATAATGATGTCCACCTGGGGTTTTCTCTGCACTGTGACTACCCCAACAGTACCTACAGGACAGTGAGACAGCAATTATGAAGCTCTTGGTAAAATGGAGGGCCTATGAGTGCCACCTTCTGGAATGAAGGATAACATCACTGCATTTTTGCCGGTGACCTAAATGAAAAACAAGGCATGCATACATACCGTATTTGTGGATGGCAAGGAGATAGAACAACAACTTCATCAGCTTGCAAAATGAGAAGTCAAAAAGATCTCAGTAGGCAGGAATGATAAACTCCATTTACCAAGGTGAAGTTCAGTGGTAATAAGTGTTCAGATTCTGCCTTTGGGCTCCCCAAACCAAATCTTCATGTATAAATTTGGAAAGATGTAGAACATCTAGGACCAGAGGGATACTCTTTGCTGATGGTACTAAACCCCTGTATCAAGTTCTGTTTTAGACGTCAAACTTTAAGATGATTATAGACAAACTAGAATATGTTCATAGAAAGTGATCTGGATGGTGAAGGGACTTAAAACTATGCCATCTAGAAGCTTAAAAGAATGTCAAGCCCAGAGAATCAAAGACTCAGGCAAGACAAAATTAGGTATTTGAAGATTACTGGATGGATGGTCCGAAGGCAGAAAATTAGGATCAATGTTTGATGTCTAAGAAGACTGGTTATAATTCAGAATGTGCCCTTCAGAGCTTTAAGGAGGAGGTGCTGTACGGAAGAAAGAAGAGCAGTTTTGGAGTCCAGCAGACCTTGTTTGATTCCACCTTCTGCGATGTTGGCAAATTTTTCTCTCTGGGTCTGTTTTGTCATCTAAAATACTGGTGATAGGGGGCTTCCCTGGTGGCGCAGTGGTTGAGAATCCGCCTGCCAATGCAGGGGACACGGGTTCATGCCCTGGTCCGGGAAGATCCCACATGCTGCGGAGAGGTTGGTCCCGTGAGCCATGGCCACTGAGCCTGTGCGTCCGGAGCCTGTACTCCACAATGGGAGAGGCCACAACAGTGAGAGGCCCGCGTACCACAAAATAAAATAAAATACTGGTGATAATACCCACCCTATGAAATTTTTAGAATTAAATGAGACAAGATCTGTAAAGCACTTTACAGTACCTCACATTATAAGAGCTGTCTATAATTGCTTTCAAACTGGATATTCTAGGCCAGGAGTTGACAAACTTTCAATAAATGGCTAGATAATTTTTTTTTTTTTGACTTATAAAGGTGGGTTTTTTTTTTTTGGCTGCCTTGGGTCTTTGTGGCTGCACGTGGACTTTCTCTAGTTGTGGCGAGCGGGGGCTACTCTTTGTTGCGGTGCGCGGGCTTCTCTTTGCAGTGTTTTCTCTTGTTGCGGAGCATGGGCTCTAGGCAAGCGGGCTTCAGGAGTTGTGGTACACAGGCTCAGTAGTTGTGGCTCGTGGGCTCTAGAGCACAGGCTCAGTAGTTGTGGCGCACGGGCTTTGTTGCTCCATGGCATTTGGGATCTTCCCAGACCAGGGTTTGAACCCATGTCCCCTGCATTGGCAGGCGGATTCTTAACCACTGCACCACCAGGGAAATCCCCTACGAAGGTGTTTTTATTTATTTTTTTTAAAGGTTTGTTTTAAAAAAATTATGTGTAACATAGACAAAGTTATTTGTCAATAAATTTTTAAGGAATTTCACATGTTCTAATTCTTTCCACTGCCAATCACCTTAGTTCCTCCAAACTCATAATCTTCACGATAAAATAGCCCTTTCAAAAAGAAGTTGTCATGTGAGTCAGCCCACAGTTCTTTTCGTTAGGCTTCTTTGATCTCCCGTGGAATATGGACACACTTCAAAATTCCCCACCTGTAAACTTTGGGATCCAGTTTCCTCAAGCGATTTACTTTAGGACCATGTTTAGAGTCAGGAGATGGATATGCCTGGTTCTGAATTTGCCATCCTCTAAAAATGTATTAGGTTCAAATCATATTCACTCCTAAGCCGTCACACCTTAGAACAGTGCAGAATATTGGGATATGCCAATACCTAAGATTAAAAAAGTTTGTTAGGTTTTTCATAGTTTACTTGGCAGTTCTGTCTCGTAGTTCTTTCCTACAGATCTAACAGGTAGTTCTATGAGTAAAGGAAACCACACCATTACTCTATTAGGCGTTTCCAACGGTGTAGGTTTACAGAAAAAGCCCCGTCAGGATAGACCTCAACACGAAGGTGTTTTTAAAAAGAAAGCTTGATAAGAAAATATACACAACCCGATTTTTATTTCAGGAAAACAGTTGCTCTGGATGGGGGTTGTGTAGAAGCAATTGATTCCTCTGGTGAACACAGCCGTTGGTTATAAATGCTGGAAGTCTTCTAACATGATGATACTATTCGTATTACCACCATTCTGGTATTTTTCTGTTGCCTGCTAGTTACCATCTTCACACATTCATCTACCGCAGGGCTCATAAAGGGATCAGGTCTCCACAGTATTCCTCGGACATGTCTACCACAGTTTAATTTCAATGACAACTTCTTTTCTATAATTTTTTTTTTGGGGGGGTGCTGTGCAGTGCGGCTTGCAGGATCTTTGTTCCCCTACCAGGGATCGAACTCCTGCCCCCTACAGTGGAAGCACAGAGCCCTAACCACTGGACTGCCAGGGAATTCCCCATAAATTTTTTTTCAAATAGGGAGGGTGAGCTTGGCTCATGGTATCTGCCCAGAGGCTCAAAGTTGCCTCTAGAGGATAACTTTTTAGGCTTTGTGAGCCACACTGTCTCTACACAACTTTGCAATTGTAGCAAGGAAGCATCCATAGACAATGAAGGAGTGTGGCTGTGTTCAACTAAAACTTCATTTGTCGACACAAATGTGAATTTCACGATTTTCACATGTTGTGACATGAGTAACAGATCTTTTTCAATTGTTTAAAAATGTAAAAGCCATTCTTAGGTCCCAGGCTGCACAAAAACAGGTGATGGGCTGGCAATTGGTGTGTGTGTGTGTGTGTGTATATATGTTTATATATATATTTTTATATATAAGAATATTTTAATTCTTGTCCTTGGAAACTGTAAAGACTATACACCATTTGGAAATGAGTCTGTACCAAACAATGGCCAGAGAAGAATCATCCACTCTATGCCTTCTCTTTTGTCTGGTTACCCAGAAATATGTTATCAGTTATAACCGTTGTTGCTTGTCACCTCACATTATTTTTATCCATGTATTCATCATAGTCTACTTTCCCTTCCACATAAATTCGAGACCACTTTTTCACATACTGATAGGGCCGTTGGTATTTTTTCATAGTTGAAGTTAAAAGAAAGCAACTAACCCCTTTTTTTAAAAAAAAAATTATTTACTTATGGCCGTGTTGGGTCTTCATTGCTGCGCGGGCTTTGTCTAGTTGCAGCGAGCTGGGGCTACTCTTTGTTGAGGTGCGTGGGCTTCTCACTGCGGTGGCTTATCCTTTTGCAGAGCACTGGCTCTAGGCGCGCGGGCTTCAGTAGTTGTGGCTCGTGGGCTCAGTAGTTGTGGCGCACGGGCTTAGTTGCTCCGCGGCATGTGGGATCTTCCCAGACCAGGGCTCGAACCCATGTCGCCTGCATTGGCAGGTGGATTCTTAACCACTGCGTCACCAGGGAAGTCCCCCCTTACTTGGTTTTGAATGCAGACTTTAAGATTTCTTTGGCCCAGGTCTGTAACATCCCTGGGGAGAAAGAAACTCAGACAGCAGAGTGAGTGGGAGTAGCTGGACAAGAATAAGAGCTAAACCATTGGAGCCTGCAGGGGAGAAAGGAGTGAATGGAAAACCAATATGTCATTGAGAAGTGATGTGGGAGGAGGGTGTTTTAACTGGCAGGGAGACTCATCCCCACTATTTTAGAACAACACTTAAATCCAGTTTCTGTTTCTAGTTGGTTCTTAAACAATGTGGAAATAATAATACAGTCTTTTCAGCAATAAATTATTATTTATAGCTCCTTGTTTGATGTCACCAACTTCCTTGAGGGCAGGGAGCTTGTCATGGTACGTGCCCAGGGTCTGGCACATCATGCCAATCGATAAATGGTGAATGAATGAGTATCATGTGCCCAGATCTAAATAAGTCAAGATAACTGAGGAGCTGCTATGTTGGCTGTCACCAGCATTATTACCTCTTGTTTTTTGTGTGGAATCCACATGAAAATAAGCTGAATGGAGCTGGGGGACAGAGGACCCCAGGCCCTGAATTTTTAAATGTGCATTTTGTTCTTGGTGTATAGGCAGTGGAGACAGTGGAACAGGGTACAGGGCCGAGAAGAGAATGAAGTGGCCTCGTTCACTCCCTCTGGTGTGCTGAGTCCTTCCAAGTGGGCTGGGTTCCTGGATTTTCAGAGCTGCTCTTCCTACCTCTGAGACCAGCTCACGGTTTAAGGTGTTGAGGTGGCCAATAAGGAGCACATTGAAACCTTCCTCAGGGAGACATCAACCCATACAGGAAAGGCTGAGTGCTGAGAATGAGGTCCCTTTACCCTGCTGTGGAAGGAGCCTGGCAAGGGCAGTGTGGCCAGAGGGGTAAAGGAGGAGCAAGGACAACTAAAGACTAGCCCCCTCTCTCTCACCCTTTTCCACCAATGTTTTGGCAACATTCCCCAAAGGCTTGTGACTTCCAATTCTGTTTCCACTCAGAACACCTGAAGTCTATGCTGTAGGGGAAGAAAAACATATCTTTTTCCCACTACCATCGTAGGTTCTCCAGTTGGGGCCCCGTCATTAGACTGACAAGACAGATTAACAAGAAACAAAGAAACAGACTTTATTAACGTGTGTCATGCATACACAGGGAGAACTCAGATGAGTAACTCAAAGGAGTGGTTAGAACTTGGGCATATACAGCATCATAACAAAAGAATAATAAATTTTTAAAGAAGTGACGAGACAAAAGGAAAAGGACTTTCTAGACTGGCAAATTGTAGGAAAGTAAGTACATGGGAAAAACTAATGTGAGATAAGTATTAGGTTTGTTATGTGGATTTCTTCTGGGGCCATCTCTGGGCTAAAGGTCTAGAGTTGTCTCTGGTGATTAACTTCTGTCCTTCCTGGTTGAGAAGGTAGGCAGGTACCTTTACAAATTTCTGTCCTGCTTTTAGGCAACTAGGGGAAGGGCAAAAGGCTTTTCTTGTTTCCACTTCTCATTCCCTTAAGCTCGAAATAATCAATATGTCAAAGTGGCATATTTTGGGGTGGCATATTCTGCTACCCTTTAATGTCTATTTTTGGAGGGGAGTACTCCACAAAACACAGGTTGAAATCCTTAAAGATGTCCAGGCTGAAAAGAGAAGTCATTGTTGGGTAAAACCATCACAGATTAAAAAAGATGTGAGAAACATGAGCATTCTTTAGAGCTCTAGATAAGCAGATTTAGGTGAAAAACAGCCTTATATTTTCCCTCATGGGGCTACACATTTAGGAACCACAGAAGAGGTGATGTAGCAGAAGCTGTTCCCTAGGGAGCAGCAATCTGGTGGGAGGGCAGGAGCTGAAGCTGTATTTTTTTTTTATTTTTTATTTTTTTGCGGTACGCGGGCCTCTCACTGCTGTGGCCTCTCCCGTTGCGAAGCACAGGCTCCGTACACGCAGCCTCAGCGGCCATGGCTCACGGGCCCAGGCGCCCCACGGCACGCGGGATCTTCCTGGACCGGAGCACGAACCCGCGTCCCCTGCATTGGCAGGCGGATTCCCAACCACTGAGCCACCAGGAAAGCCCTGAAGCTGTATTTGTGTAGTGCTTTACATAATAATAGTTGGCCTGGAATTCTCATTAGTGCCAGGCATTGTTCTAATTGCTTTCAGTGCACTAACTCATTTAATCCTCACACCTAAAAGAAAGGTACTGTTATCATCCCCATTTTCAGATGAGGAATTGAGGCAGGAAGAAGTTAGTGCCTTGCCCAAGGTCATATAGGGGTAAGTAGTAGAGCCAGAATGCCAACCCAGACCGACAGGCTCCAGAGCCCAAATTCTAAAGACTCACTATTCTGCCTCTACCAAGGTTACAGAAACATAATTATCTATATGGAAAAGAGCTATTGGAAAGCTTCCCTAAACCACCCCAGTACTGTCACTCAGTACACAACTCCAGAGGCTTTTTGGAAAATTCACGGGTAAGAGATGTCACGTTAGGAGGCATTGCAGGCCAGAGGTGTCACTCTCATAGAATTCAGTGTGAGTGATACCAGGAGGACACAACTTGGGGCTCTTGCCTGTGGCTCCCTGTGGTGCCTCCAGAATCCAGGGCTGGATCTGAAGTCTGTTTCAAGAAAGCATTTTTTACGGATACAGGTCAAATTTCCTATTCACTGAAAACTTGTTTAGTCCTGAGATAGGGCCTTATAGTGTCACGTTTAGGCCTTGGGCATGTAGAAGAGAGAAGGAAAAAAGGAAAAGAAGAAATGAAAGGAAAATAGGTTGGGGGGGAAAGAAGCTGGCTAGTGGGGGAAGCAGGTGCTGACAACCTCTAGTCTCCAACATTAGAAAAGAGCCTAAGATTTAGGTGGTCTAAAGTTGCCCTCTGCTATGGTCTGAAGGTTTGTGTTCCACCCAAATTCATATGCTGAAAGCCAAACCCCCAAAGGTGATGGTATTAGGAGGTGGGGCCTTAAGCAGATGCTTAAGTCATGAGGGTGGAGCCTTCAAGAATGGGATTCGTGCTCTTATAAAACAGGCTCCACAGCGCTCCCTGGCCCCTTCCACCATGCAGGATACAAGGAAAAGTCTGCAATGAGGAAGAGAGCCCTCATTCAACCACACTGGCACCCTGATTTTGTAACAGGGAAGGGCAAAATCTGACTCCACGTTGGATCTGTTTCTTTGACTTTGTTGCTTTTGTTATTATAATCATACATAATGGCCTCCCTCAGGGAACACTGCCCACCTGTGAATGGCTGCAGAAAAGAAGAAACTAACACATCCCCTCCCATATGCTGGCCAAGCCAGGCAAAACTAATGGCCTTTTTACTTTACTTCCTCACCTCCTTTCCCCCTCTGCTCTATAAAAGAAACTGACGGGCTTCCCTGGTGGCGCAGTGGTTGAGAATCCCCCTGCCAATGCAGGGGACACGGGTTCGTGCCCCGGTCCGGGAAGATCCCACACAGCCGACATGTCGTGGAGCCTGCGCGTCCGGAGCCTGTCCCCAACGGGAGAGGCCACAACAGTGAGAGGCCCGCGTATCACACACACAAAAAAAGAAACTGACATTCAGACCCCGATAAGTTGGTTCTCTGGGGACACTAGTCCGCCATCTTCTCAGTCTGCTGGCTTTCCGAATAAAGTCACTATTCCTTGCCTCAACACCTCATCTCCTGATTTATTGGCCTGTCGTGAGGTGAGCAGAGTGAGCTTGGACTCAGTAACAATCTCAGACTTCCAGCCTTTAGAATTGTGAGGAATAAATTACTGTTGTTCATAAGCTATCCAGTCTATGATATTTTGTTATAGCAGCCTAAATGGACCAAGGCACCCTCTAATATTTTAAAGAATCTAATGGACAGAAGGACTAAACTGCAGGTGTACTTGTGAAATGAGGTTGGTAGAGGGTAAAGCCCAATGTCTGGCATGACAAAGGCCAATCCCTTACCTTTCCCCTGTCTGGAACTTGGTGATAAAGGTACTACTCTCTCTCTTAAGTTGAAAGCTGGCTCCCCCAAAATACCACAAAATAATCTGCTGGTAAGGCAAAACCGAGTTTCTTGCTTATTGGAGTAAGAACACCATTGATAAAGTCTTAGTAGAGTCTCAGAATGCGGGTGCAAAGGCAGGGTATTGATGGGAATTCTGGAGTCTGGTTTACAGGGGGTATTTCACTGTTGGGGGAGGCAGGGGTTGCTGACTGAGATTAGGCATACTCTGTGGCAAAATAATTTAGGATTGGTGGGAAATATTTGCTAGGGAAGGGTTTCCTAGCTACTCTTGTTTGATGGGTTCATTTTACGCTAAGGACACTTTGCTGGGATGTCTAGTTCCTGGGCAAGCGTTTCCTGGGTTAGTAAGGTCTTGTTAATGCAGACCTTCACATAGTGAAGTCGGGTTAATGTAAACAGCAAACTGTGTGGGTGTGGATTACTTTTGTGGTCATTTAACTCACAAAGTTTGGCATATGGCACATGCTGTAGCCAATAGGAAAGGGGTTAGAATACAAGTTTTTTTCATTAGGGAAGAAGGGGCAGGAGATTTAAGAGGTAAGCAAATGTGCAAAGGCACAAATATACCTGAAGAAAAGGTACAGCACTTTTCTTGCAACTAGGTATGTAACCACCAGGTGGAGCTAGACCCTTCTGGCATGGCTATTCTTCCAAATGTGATGCTATGCTACAGGCATGATTTCCTGGACATAGAGTTAAGTATGAGGAATTAAAAATAGTTAACTTCACTTATCAGATTGGCAAAATTTATTATTATTATTATTTTATTTTATTTATTTATTATTGGCTGCATTGGGTCTTCGTTGCAGTGCGTGGGCTTCTCACTGTGGTGGCTTCTCTTGTGGAGCATGGGCTCTAGGCGCACGGGCTTCAGTAATTGTGGCACGCGGGCTCTAAAGTACAGTCTGAGTAGTTGTGGCACACAGGCTTAGTTGCTCTGCACCATGTGGGATCTTCCCGGACCAGGGCTTGAACTGGTGTCCCGTGCACTGGCAGGCGGATTTTTAACCACTGCATCACCAGGGAAGCCCCAGAAAAATTTAAAAAGCTTGTATAGGGGAGGAAAGAATACTTTACCTCTACCCTTCCAAGTTCTTGGTTGAGGAACCCCCCTCCCTCCAACATTAAAAAGATTAACAGGAGAAAAAACAGAAGTTTAATAACATATATACCTCCAGTACACATGGGGGAGTTCCAGGAAAACTCACCAAAATGGCTGAAGCTCTCACCTTAAATACTATCTCTAGCTAAAGACACAAAATGTTGGGGTGTTGGGGATGCAGAGCTAGTTAGGGGAGGTTTTCAGGCAAAACACAGTAAAAAGGGTAAGGTTTGTTATGCAGATTTAAGTCTGTGATTTCTCCATTTTTAAGAGGTTTCTAGAGACTTGGTCATGCTCCTCTTCCTGGTACAGAAATGGAGACACCCTTACATGTGGAAATTTCCCTTCAACATGTAAATTTCTCTTACAAAGGGTAACTTCTACTTGGTTTTCAGAGTTTTCCTGTGTCTGCTGTTTTTAAAAAGTAAGCAACTCAAGATAATCCTTATGTCAATGTAGGGGAGCAGAATTTGCCGCTTTAAAATATATCTGATTGGCATATTTATTGTTTGGAGCTGGTTATTTTCTGAGGAACAGCAGACACGGGAAGGGCTCTGAAAACCAAGTAGGAGTTGCCCTTTTGTAAGAAACATTTACATTTGTGAGGGAAATCTCCATTTATAAGGGTGTATCTTCTCTGTACCTGGAACAGGAAGAGGACTAAATCTCTGGAAACTCTTAGCAATGGAGAAGGCAATGACTTAAATCTGCATCACAATCACCCTTGTTTACTGTGCTGTTCCTGGTAGCTTCCCATAACCGACTGCCCCATCCTAAACGTTCTCTTTTGACTTTAGCTGAGGATGCTATTTAAGGTGAGGCCTTTGGCCATTTTGATGAGTTACTCAGTTTTCTTGGGTCTCTGCCCTGTATACATGTTATTAATTAAATTTTGTTTGATTTGCTCCTGTTAATCTGTCTTATGTCAATTTATTTCTTAGACCAGCCAGAAAAACCTAGTTGGGTAGAGGAAAATTTCTTCCTCCTCACTACCAAAAAGGCATATTTTGGGGTGGCATTTTCTGCTCCCCTTCACTTGATAACACACTTGATCATCAAGGCTGTGGGGTTGGTGTGAATACAAAAGGGAGGGCGGGACTTTCCTGGTGGTCCAGTGGTTAAGAATCCACCTTCCAATGCAGGGGACACAGTTGGATCCCTGATCAGGAAACTAAGATCCCACATGCCTTGGGGCACCCACGCACTGCAACTACTGAGCTGACACAGCCAAATAAATAAATAAATATTTAAAAACACACAGACACACACATACACAAACCAAAAGGTAGGACAATTTGTCAATATCATAACAAAAGTACATATACATTTAAAATTTGACCGTGTTACCAAACCAAATGTTACCAAACCAAACTCAGGTCCACTCACCTGCCATGCAGCAAAGCCAATCTACTGATATCAGGTTGTGGTGAAGCAAAGTACAGCATTTATTACAGGGCACCAAGCAGGAGAACGGGCTGCCTGTGCTCAAAAGACCCGAACTCCCGATGTCTTTCAGGGAAGGGTTTTTAAAGGCAACATTTGGGGTGAGGATTGCAGTCATGGAGTTTCTTCTGACTGGTTGGTGGTGAGGTAACAGGGTGATGTTTCAGGAATCTTTTTTTTTTCCACTCTATGTGTCTTGCAGGATCCTAGTTCCCTGACCAGGGAATCAAACCTTTGCCCCCTGCAGTGGAAGCACAGAGTCCTAACTCCTGGCCTGCCAGGGAATTCCTGATGTTTCAGGAATGTTAATCACAAACCTTCTGGTTCCAACCAGTCTGGGGTCTATGTGCTTGTAGTCAGCATGTAGTCACCATCCTGTACCGGGGGTGGTGGGGTGGTGGGGGGGTGGGGTCGTGGCTCTTAGTTTCTGGAGAACAACTCAAAGATATGTATCAGATTGTTATCTACTCCCTTGAGGAGGAAATAGAACACTCTTTTGTGGCTGAAATATTGTTAAGCTATCATTACTTTTCTTGCTTGACTGCTTTTCCTTTTTTCTGCATTCCCTCACTTCCCTAATAAGTAACTGTTTGAGTCTGCTCTTTGGAACTCAGAGAAAGCCTAAGGGACTAAATCGTTTTTCTACAAACAAGAAACAGGGGACAAGGAGGACTTTTTGTACCTGGGAATTCCCTGCAGGGTCCTGCTTATTTTTCAATCTCCTCCTTTTTTTCTTTGATACTTCTGAATCCTGAGGGGAACAGGGGCGGGACAAGAAAGTGAATAAAGTTTTGGATAGAGAGGTTAATCATAAACTGAGCAGGAGAATTCAGTTTTAGGGGGACTTGGTTTCAATCCCATTCAAATTCAATCTAGGAATTTACCCTGAAGATATACCTCTAACAATATGAAAATAAATGTAGGGACTTCCTGGGTGGTGCAGTGGTTAAGAATCCGCCTGCCAATGCAGGGGACATGGGTTCGAGCCCTGGTCTGGGAAGATACCACATGCTTCGGAGCAACTAAGCCTGTGCACTACGACTACAGAGCCTGCGCTCCAGAGCCCGTGAACTACAACTACTGAAGCCTGCACACCTAAAGCCCGTGCTCCACAACAAGAGAAGCCACCGCAATGAGAAGCCCGAGCACCGCAATGAAGAGTAGCCCCCACACACTGCAACTAGAGAAAGCTTGTGCAGCAACAAAGACCCAACACAGGCAAAAATAAATAAATAAATAAAATTAAAACAAAAACAAAAAACAAAGAGCATTTGTGGAATAGAGATTTATATAGTAGTCAGGAAGGGCCTTCTGGAATAAATCAACTCAGTTAGAAATAAGCTGTGCAATAAAACTTCTGGGTAGTCTTCAATCATTTGTGTTTTTACAAGGCAAAAATTGACAAGTTAACGTGTAACTTCAGAGTTTAGGCCCTAATTAATTGCAACTAGTAAATGAAAGGTTTGTACCTTAGAGCAGCACTGTCCAACAGAAGCATAATGCAAGCTGCATATGTAATTTAAAATTTTCTTTTAACCCTATATAAAAAGTAAAAAAAAAAAGTGAAATTAACTTTAATATGTGTGTGTGTGTGTGTGTGTGTAGCCAAAATATTATTATTTCAATATGTAGTCAACGTAAAAAATTTCTTTTCTTGCTTAGTCTTCAAAATCCAGTGTGTAGGGCTTCCCGGGTGGCGCAGTGGTTGAGAGTCCACCTGCCGATGCGGGGGACATGAATTCGTGCCCCGGTCTGGGAAGATCCCACATGCTGAGGAGTGGCTGGGCCCATGAGCCATGGCCACTGAGCCTGCGCGTCCGGAGCCTGTGCTCCACAAATGGAGAGGCCACAACAGTGAGAGGCCCGCGTACAGAAAAAAAAAAAAAAAAAAAAAAAAATCCAGTGTGTATTTAACACTCACATACAGCTTAACTCAATTTGTATACTATATATTAATCAGAATTGTTGATGTTGCATTTAGATTTCATAAAATTTATAGTGAAAAAGTTGTTCCAAACATAATTAAAAATATACTGTGAATTCTCTGGCAGTCCAGTGGTTAGGACTGCCGAGGGCCTGGATTTGATCCCTGGTCGGGGAACTAAGATTCTGCAAGCCGTGTGGCGTGGCCAAAACAAACAAACAAACATCCCCCCAAAAACCCACCCACGATGCAAATAAAGACAAAGACTTACATTAATATATATGTATATATATACATATATATTTAAAAGTTTCCCAATAACTGAAGTTTAAAAATTTAAATTAATTAAAATTAAACATTTGGTTGTGCTAGCCACATTTTAGGTGCTCGGTAGACACCTGTGACTTGTGGTTACAGTGTTGGACAGCCCGGAAGGAAAAAATGAGATAATCATTGGGGGAGCCTCTTGGATCATGCTTGTGTGTGACCTTGAAGCCACATGCAGTCATCCTTTCACCTTATTTGCAAGTTTTAGATAATTTTTGTTAAGAGTTCTGAGGGTATATCAATTACCTTGATTTTAAAAAAAATTATCTTGATTTTTAAAAACAGCTTTATTGGAATAGAATTCACATACCATACAATTCGCCCACTTAAAGTGTACAGTTGAATGGTTTTTAGTATATTCACAGAGTTGTGTAACCATCAGCACAATCAAGTTTATAACATTTTCATCGCCGCCAAAGAAACCCCATACCCATTGCAATCACACCCCATTTCCCCCAACCCTGTCGGCCCTAGGTAACCACTAATTTACTTTCTCTCTATTGATTTGTCTATTCTGAATATTTCATATAAATGGTTCATCCATTTTGCAGCATGTATCAATACTTAATTCCTTTTTATCACCAAAAAATATTCTATTTTATGGATTTGCCATATTTTATTTACCCACTTATCAGTTGATGGACTTTTGGGTTATTTCTCTGGATTTTGTGCGTTGACTGAGCAATGGACATTGTCAGCCAGGTCACTTATGGGGCTGCATTCAGCTGGGAACTTGGCAGGGGCTCCTTAGTTCTCCTCTATGCTTCTCTCTCCAAGTTGTGTCTCACCCTCCATGACCCCTCTTTCTCCAACAGGATAGCGTGGACTTCCTTATCCATGGAGGCTGAGTCCCAAGGTGCCACTTCTTAAGGGCTAGGTTACACCTACATGATTTCTGCTACATTCTATTGGTCAAGGAGGTGACACTGTCAGATTTGGAGAGAGGGGAAATAGGCTGCACCTCTGATTGGAGGAGTGATATCCCTATGTAATCAATGGGGAAGGAATGTGGGTGACATCTTTGGATTCTGTCTACCACACCCACATTTACCAGTGTTTTAAAAATTAGGTGGGGCCATTTGACTAGTTGTGGGCAATGGGCTGTCAGCAAATGTGACATATTTCATTTCCAGGCTAAAGCAAAGAAAAGCCTGCAAGATGCTCCAGATGTATCATCTGTTCTGCAACCAAGAAGGCCTCATGTTGAAATTACTGTGAGCTGCTCCATGGATGACATACATTTTGCAATCACCTGGACCTGCAGGTGACTGCATTAGCAAGCAATAAACCTCTGTTGTGCTAAGCCACTGAGTTTGGAAGCTGTTTGTTAGAGAAAGATAATGGAGCCCATCCTGATTAAATCATATGGCTTATGTCCTTACCTCACCCCTAAACCCAATACTGATGCTGCTGCTGCAGCTCTGACTTCCGGCTGCCTGCCTCATCTACTGAACCTGCTTTTGTGCTGTTGCTTCTGACTTCTCTGGGTAAACTTGCCTAATATAGCTTGACTCTGGGACCTCCCACCCTTAGTGGCTGGTGTACCTGGATTGACCTTGGATGCCCCCTGGGACCTGTTGTAGGGTCATGGAGAAAAGAGGGAGTTGCAGCAAGGTACTTGAAGGTCCTTGCGGCTTCAGTTTAGACTTAACTGCAAAACCCAAAAAACTATAGGCAAAGGGGAGCTGTCAAGAAGTTTTTAATCTGAAGAGTGAGTTGGGGAAAAAAAAGATTTGAAGAATAATTTGCTGATGAGAGCAGCATATATGTCTGTGATATTGTGACTTGTAATAAAAATAATATATATAATTTGGTCTTCATCTCCATTTCTGGCACAGAGTTCTAAAACCCTTGGCATTTCCTAAATGATGAGGACAATAAAGATGTGTTTTGTTATGTGAATGAGATGAAATTTGGACCCGATCTAGGGATAGGGGCTGGTTGGCAGGAGAACCAACCCTGTGATTAGAGGGTTGGAACTTTCAGTCCCACCTCCCATTGTCCTTAGGGAGGGGAGAGGAGTTGGAGGGTGAATCAACCAATGGCCAACGATTTAGTCAATCAAGGCTATAGTGATGAAGCCTCCATAAAAACCCAAAAGGAGAGGGTTCAGAGATTCTGGGTTGGTGAACAAGTGGAGATTCAAGGAGAGTGGTGTGCTCAGAGAGGGCATAGAAGCTCCATGACCTTTCCCTGTACTTGCCCTATATATTTCTTCTATCTGGCTGTTCTTGAGTTATATCCTTTCATAATAAACAGGTAATCTAGTAAGTAAAATGTTTCTCTGAGTTCTGTGAGCTGCTCTAGCAAATTAATTGACTCCAAGGAGTGAGTCATTGGAACCTCTCATCTATAGCCAGTAGGTCAGAAGCACAGGTGACAATCTGGACTTGAAACTGGTGTCTGAAGGGGGGCGGAGGGGGCACTCTTGTGAGACTAAGTCCTTAACCTCCTGGTAGATAGCATCAGAATTCTGTTTAATTGTACGACACCAGCTAGTGTTGAAGAATTGCTTGTCAGTATGGGCAAAATCCCACCTCCCCACTAGAATTGGGTCAGAAGTCTTTTAAAAAAAAATATTTTTCTATTTATTTTTGGTTGCGTTGAGTCTTCATTGCTTGCTGCGCGCAGGCTTTCTCTAGTTGCGGCGAGTGGGGGCTACTCTTCATTGTGGTGCACGGGCTTCTCATTGCAGTGGCTTCTCTTGTTGCGGAGCACGGGCTCTAGCTATGCGGCCTTCAGTAGTTGTGGCACGCGGGGCCTAGAGTGCAGTCTCAGTAGTTGTGGCGCTCAGGTTTAGTTGCTCTGTGGCATGTGGGATCTTCCCAGACCAGGGATCGAACCTGTGTCCCCTGCATTGGCAGGCGGATTCTTAACCACTGCACCACCAGGGAAGCTCAGTCTGAGTCCAGGCAGCAACGATGGTGGAGGATTTTAAGGAGCTAGATTTAAAATGATGGCAGAAGAGCCCATTCCTTTAATTTTCAGATACTTTGACTTCTTGGGGCCTTACTTGCCCTGAAGGGACTACCCCTTTCAGGGTTAGCGAATTCCTAGGGGTAGCGAACAACTTGTTTGTGAGCATTCCTGCCATGTGCAAACGAACCAATCCAGAGCCCATACCCTCAGCCACCTCTCTATTACGCTCTTTCACTCTGGGCCACTATCCACTTGTCCTAATCACCCAGGGTCAGGTACCAGACAACTAGGGACAGCCCCTGTGCCCCGGAGCCCGCTGAAATTATTCAAACTAGCCAATCCTAAACCTGCTTATGCTGCCTTGCCTCTTCCTTCCTGTGGAAACCACAATAAAGGCTCTTGTGTAAGTTTTCCCCTCACTTCCTCTGCCTCCTGATTGACCCTGGTTCTTCCCTGTGTGGGCCCCCCACCCCTGTGGTATGGCATCACCCCCTCCCTTGGGAACTGTGAGTATAACTATCTCTTTTTTTCTTCCAGCTTTTTTGAGATATAGTTGACATACAGCACTGTATAAGTTTAAGGTGTACAGCACAATGATTTGATTCACATACATCCTGAAGTAATTATCACAATGATTTTAGTGAGCATCTGTCATCTAATATAGTTACAAAATTAAATAGGAAAAAAGAATAAAATTTTTTTTTCTTGTACTGAGAACTCTTAGGATTTACCCTCTTAACTTTCATAACATACAGCAGTGTTAATTATATTTATCATGTTGTACATTACATCCCTAGTACTTCTTTTTTCTAAATTTAGGAAATTATTTTATAAGTCCTTTTAATTCAAAATCTGAAAGATATTTTTTTAAATTGCTAAGTATGATGATATAAAAAGAACTTTCCATGAAACCTTTAGGCAATGGAATCATCACCTCAAGCAAAACCAAAGCCAGATATCCAACAGGAGAAAATGTTCACCGCTTCCATTACAGACAAAGGGCACGTCCCCTGAACGTGTAAATTGCAGATCCAGGCCCTTAGGATAAAGCCCAACCGAGAACCCAGGAAGAAAAGGGCCGAAGACCCCCAACAAGGAGTTAGTTCACAGAGAGAAAATAAAGGCGACTCTGAAACAGGAGAGGACGCTCAACCTTAGATTAGACGCTTACCCAAGATTAGAAAGCTTCAAATCCAAACTACGCTGAGGTACCATTTTCACCTATGAGATCGGCCCCTCCCCCTTTCCCCACCCCGCACCTAAAAAGCATTCCCAAGTTTGATGCCACGTGGGGTTGGCGACGCTGGGGAAAGAGGCGGTGCCGGAGAACGCCTGCCCTGCTCTTCCGGTCACCATCCCTGATCTCCCGAGCTTCAAGGCTCCATTGCAGTGAGGGTGGCTGGCACCGCAACGGCCCTGCACCACCGTGAGGGGACAAGGGCACCCGACCGGCCTCCGCAGAGCACCGTGCACGGGGGCCGGGCGCCATTTTCAGGCCCGTCAGTCCGTGCACGTCGATTTGAGCAGATTCCGCGTGAGTGAATCACGTTGAGAAAACGGAGATGCTAAAGTATTGATTTGCGGCGGGCAGTGTTGCATTCCAACGACTGTCACCCAGGACATCCCTTCTCAGGACGACCCCATCACCCCACCCCAGGGGAGCCGAACTGTTGGGCAAAAGACGGGCGGGCGAACACCGACGCGAGCAGAGCGGCCCCGAGCAAGGAGGGGCGAGGGGGTGTGGTGGTGGCTGAAGAGCCGCCGTAATCATGGCTTGTACCGGGCACTGGCTAAGCATGTAGGAGGCACTCCTACTCATTGAAGGATTGGTGAATGTGCAGTGCGTGTGGGGGGAAGAGCGGTGGACAAAAGCAAGTTCTTGATTTCTGGGGCTCGAACCGTGAGAGCTGCTACCGTGTCACCGCTCCCTTCGCATTCTCCGGCTGCTGCCCCTGTCCCCGGTCTGTGGCATGAAGTGCACCGGCCAGGTGGTGGGCTCGCGGTCTGGCCTGGGTTCCGGGCGCGAGGAGGTGGTCCGGAGGGTGGAGTCCGCTTGCGGGAGCCGCGCCTCCTCAGGGGACAGAAAGCGGAGCATGCAGATTAGAAATGGCTGTTTGGCGCGGGAATGACGGAACAATCAAGTACATAGAATTTCTCCTCACAAAGGTAGAGAACAGAAAATCTGCACGGGAGTCCAGGATAGCGCTGTCGACGACGCAGAAGGAATCAGACAAGGAGTGAGGATTAGGGTGCTCACCGTACCTGTCTAGAGATGAAGGAAAGACCGCAACGGCCAGAGGGGAAGCGCTGACATACTCTCTCAGCGTTTCCTTTAAAATTAAGTATAGTAGGTGTATCAATTTAGCTTTTGGTACGTTTGTATCGAAAGGAAATCGAGTAAATGACTTTTTAAAATTGAGTGTCAGAACGGAAAGTTTTTTTTTTTTCGTTTGTTCTGCGTACTCGGTTTTTATTCCAGTGATGTTGTGCACAGTGAGTCTCCTTTGGGGTTGTCTACTAATCGCTTTTTTTTCCACAGAGCGTTTGACAACGGTTTGTCGTCTTTCTGTAAACAGTGGAGTAAAGAGAAAGGCTGGTAGGAGTAGTTGCCCGAAAACTGCTTGTCCATTGAGTAGAAATGCTGCTGCTGTCCGTGGAGCATAGTGCGGAAATGTTTGTCTTTTTCTAGGTATGTGTTCAGTGACTCTCATTTTGTAGAACTTTGTTTCTGTTCCCACTTTTTATTTTATGAGTTTCACAGCCGGAAAACGTCTATCTCTTGTTTTTTTTCCTGAAGGAAAGATTCTTGATGGAGCCGTATGGAAATGATACAGCACTCTGCCATGGGGGAGAGCTGAAATTTGCACGCAGCTTTACTGGTTACTCACAGTCTGAACCAGAGGGACGTGGTTGCCGAATAAGCAACTCCGCACATGAACTCGGGAGACGGAGAAGCTTTTCGGCCAACAAGGCCCTGCAGGATCCTGCTCCATTTTACGGTTGTGAACTTTCACGTTAGCATTCTGTACATCTGTGAAATACTGGTTGCAAAGGTTTTTTGTGGGTTTTTTTTTTTTTTTGCAGAAAACCGTAAGATTCTTACATATAGCTTTACTTTCTCCATGAAGGGAAGCCTGTGTTCAGTAATTTATATTTTTAGTATCCTTATTTTGGAAAGATCCAGTTAGTTAATGAATCTCCATCAAAACTTTTTTTTTCTTGAATTTTACTTTATTTTTTCATACAGCAGGTTCTTATTAGTTATCTCTTTTATACATATTAGTATATATATGTCAATCCCAATCTCCCAATTCATCCCACCATTAAGTTATATTTAACCTAGAGTATAACTGTCTCTTCAATGACAGTTGTCTCCTCATCTATTGGCCTTGCCAAACCTAAGTAGTAATCAAACATATATTTTAAAACAGGGGCTGGTGTTTCATGTTGGCTTCTCTGATTGTAGACACTGAAAAGGAGTTTGAGGTACAAGATGGTCTTTGGAATCCATACCTGTGAAGGAAAAGAAGGGCGGTGATAGCAGGGAATGGAGACAGGCAAGTTTTAAGACTTAAAAAAAAATTATTTCTTTATTTGGCTGCATCGGCTCTTAGTTGCAGCACGTGGGATCTATCTTTAGTTGCAACATGTGAACTCTTAGTTGTGGCATGTGGGACATAGTTCCCTGACCAGGGATCAGACTTGGGCCCCCTGCACTGGAAGAGTGGAGTCTTAGCCACTGGAACACCAGTAAAGTCCCAGTTTAAGACTTTTAAGTGATATTTGAAAGGCAGAATCAGCAGGATTTGGACCAAGTCTTCCAACTCAGCTTGAATGGATGGTTAGTACTGTTCTTAGTCCCAGACAAGTGGGACTCCTGCTCAGGATGCTTTAGAAGGCACCAGGCTAGTCTCTGTGGTAGTGCCCATCTGCACAGGGTGAGGAGTCCACAGATCCATTTTCCCTACCAAAGGAGACAGCCTGTCTGCAGAAGTAAAGAAAGAGTAAAAGAAGCAAAAAGAAGATGAAGAGAGTAGCTGAGGACCTCACCTGAGCATGCACTTACCCCATCATGCCCCTGACTCCACCTCTGGATCTCCTAGTCACATAGCTGATAAATTCTACGTTTTTAGACTGGAATGTCTTACACATTCATTTGGCTTACACATTCATTTATTTTTTATTAAAAAATTTTTTTTTTAATTTTTGAAGTTTATTTTATATTTTTCTACAGCAGGTTCTTTATTTGCAGTACGTGGACCTCTCCCGTTACAGAGCACAGGCTCCGGACGCACAGGCTCAGCGGCCATGGCTCACAGGCCCAGCTGCTCTGCGGCATGTGGGATCTTCCTGGATCGGGACATGAACCCGTGTCCCCTGCATCGGCAGGCGGACTCTTAACCACTGTGCCACCAGGGAAGCCCGTCTACAGCAGGTTCTTATTAGTCATCAATTTTATACACATCAGTGTATACATGTCAATCCCAATCTCCCAATTCATCACACCCCCATCCCCACCCCCCACGGCTTTCCCCCCTTGGTGTCCATACGTTTGTTCTCTACATCTGTGTCTCTATTTCTGCCCTGCAAACAGGTTCATCTGTACCATTTTTCTAGGTTCCATATATATGCATTAATATACAATATTTGTTTTTCTTTTTTTGACTTACTTCACTCTGTATGACAGTCTCTAGATCCATCCACGTCTCAACAAATGACCCAATTTTGTTCCTTTTTATGGCTGAGTAATATTCCATTGTATATATGTACCACATCTTCTTTATCTATTCATCTGTTGATGGGCATTTAGGTTGCTTCCATGACCTGGCTATTGTAAATAGTGCTGCAATGAACATTGGGGTGCATGTGTCTT
The DNA here is from genome assembly GCF_026419965.1 of Kogia breviceps. Taxonomy (NCBI): domain Eukaryota; kingdom Metazoa; phylum Chordata; class Mammalia; order Artiodactyla; family Physeteridae; genus Kogia; species Kogia breviceps. The sequence continues at coordinate 90,565,780 of NC_081310.1, read as the reverse complement.
TTTGAATTATGGTTTTCTCTGTGTATATGCCCAGTAGTGGGATTGCTGGATCATATGGTGGTTCTATTTTTAGTTTTTTAAGGAACCTCCATACTGTTCTCCATAGTGGCTATATCAACTTACATTCCCACCAACAGTGCAAGAGGGTTCCCTTTTCTCCACACCCTCACCAGTATTTGTTGTTTGTAGATTTTCTGATGATGCCCATTCTAACTGGTGTGAGGTGATACCTCATTGTAGTTTTGATTGGCATTTCTCAATTAGTGATGTTGAGCAGCTTTTCATGTGCTTCTTGTCCATCTGTATGTTTTCTTTGGAGAAATGCCTATTTAGGTCTTCTGCCCATTTTTGGATTGGGTTGTTTTTTTCTTTAATATTGAGCTGCATGAGCTCTTTGTATATTTTGGAGATTAATCCTTTCTCTGTTGATTCGTTTGCAAATATTTTCTCTCATTCTGAGTGTTGTCTTTTCATCTTGTTTATGGTTTCCCTTGCTTTGCAAAAGCTTTGAAGTTCATTAGGTCCTATTTGTTTATTTTTGTTTTTATTTCCAGTACTCTAGGAGGTGGATCAAAAAAGATCTTGCTGTGATTTATGTCAAAGAGTGTTCTTTCTATGTTTTCCTCTTAGAGTTTTATAGTGTCCGGTCTTACATTTAGGTCTCTAATCCATTTTGAGTTCATTTTTGTGGATTGTGTTAGGGAGTGTTCTAATTTCATTCTTTCACATGTAGCTGTCCAGTTTCCTCAGCACCACTTATTGAAGAGACTGTCTTTTCTCCATTGTATATCCTTGCCTCCTTTGTCATAGATTAGTTGACCATAGGTGCGTGGGTTTATCTCTGGGCTTTCTATCTTGTTCCATTGATCTATGTTTCTGTTTTTCTGCCAGTACCATATTGTCTTGTTTACTGTAGCTTTATAGTATAGTCTGAAGTCAGGGAAACTGATTCCTCCAGCTCCGTATTTTCCCCTCAAGACTGCTTTGGCTTTTCGGGGTCTTTTGTGTCTCCATACAAATTTTAAGATTTTTTTGTTTTAGTTCCATAGAAACTGCCATTGGTAATTTGATAGGGATTGCATTGAATCTGTAGATTGGTTTGGGTAGTATAGTCAATTTCACAATATTGATTCTTCCAATCCAAGAACATGGTATATCTCTCCATCTGTTGGTATCATCTTTAATTTCTTTCATCAGTGTCTTATAGTTTTCTGCTTACAGGTCTTTTTTCTCCCTAGGTAGGTTTATTCCTAGGTATTTTATTCTTTTTGTTGCAATGGTAAATGGGAGTGTTTCCTTAATTTCTCTTTCAGATTTTTCATCATTAGTGTATAGGAATGCAAGATTTCTGTGCATTAATTTTGTATCCTGCTACTCTACCAAAGTCATTGATTAGCTCTAGTAGTTTTCTGGTATCATCTTTACGATTCTCTATGTACAGTATCATGTCATCTGCAAACAGTGACAGTTTTACCTCTTCTTTTCCAATTTGTATTCCTTTTAGTTCTTTTTCGTCTCTGATTGCCGAGGCTAGGACTTCCAAAACTATGTTGAACAATAGTGGCAAGAGTGGACATCCTTGTCTTGTTCCTGATCTTAGAGGAAATGCTTTCAGTTTTTCACCATTGAGAATGATGTTTGCTGTGGGTTTGTCATATATGGCCTTTATTATGTTGAGGTAGGTTCCCTCTATGCCCACTTTCTGGAGAGTTTTTATCATAAATGGGTGTTGAATTTTGTCAGAAGCTTTTTCTGCATCTATTGAAATGATCATATGGTTTTTTTTCTTCAATTTGTTAATATGGTGTATCACATTGATTGATTTGCGTATATTGAAGAATCCTTGCATCCCTGGGATAAATCCCACTTGACCATGGTGTATGATCCTTTTAATGTGTTGTTGGATTTTGTTTGCTAGTATTTTGTTGAGGATTTTTGCATCTATATTCATCAGTGATATTGGTCTGTAATTTTCTCTTTTTGTAGTATCTTGGTCTGGTTTTGGTATCAGGGTGATGGTGACCTCATAGAATGAGTTTGGGAGTGTTCCTTCCTCTGCAATTTTTTGGAAGAGTTTGAGACGGATGAGTGTTAGCTCTTCTCTAAATGTTTGATAAAATTCACCCGTGAAGCCATCTGGTCCTGGACTTTTGTTTGTTGGAAGATTTTTAATCACAGGTTCAATTTCATTACTGGTGATTGGTCTGTTCATATTTTCTGTTTCTTCCTGGTTCAGTCTTGGAAGGTTATACCTTTCTAAGAATTTGTCCATTTCTTCCAGGTTGTCCATTTTATTGGCATAGAGTTGCTTGTAGTAGTCTCTTAGGATGCTTTGTATTTCTGCGGTGTCTGTTGTAACTTCTCCTTTTTCATTTCTGATTTTATTGACTTCAGTCCTCTCCCTCTTTTTATTGATGAGTCTGGCTAATGGTTTATCAATTTTGTTTATCTCCTCGAAGAACCAGCTTTTAGTTTTATTAATCTTTGCTATTGTTTTCTTTGTTTCTATTTCATTTATTTGTGCTCTGATCTTTATGATTTCTTTACTTCTGCTCACTTTGGGTTTTGTTTGTTCTTCTTTCTCTAGTTCCTTCAGGTGTAAGATTAGATTGTTTATTTGAGATGTTTCTTTTTTCTTGAGGTAGGCTTGTATAGCTATAAACTTCCCTCTTAGAACTGCTTTTGCTGCATCTCATAGGTTTTGGATCGTCGTGTTTTCATTGTCATTTGTCTCTAGGTATTTTTTAATTTCCTCTTTGATTTCTTCAGTGATCTCTTGGTTGTTTAGTAGTGTATGGTTTAGCCTCCATGTGTTTGTGTTTTTTATGTTTTCACCCTGTAATTCATTTCTAATCACATAGCGTTGTGGTCAGAAAATGTGCTTGATATGATTTCAATTTTCTTAAATTTACTGAGGTTTGATTTGTGACCCAAGATGTGATCTATCCTGGAGAATGTTCTGTGCACACTTGAGAAGAAATTGTAATCTGCTCTTTTTGTATGGAATGTCCTATAAATATCAATTAAATCTATCTGATCAGGCTTCCCTGGTGGCACAGTGGTTAAGAATCTGCCTTCCAGTGCAGGGGACATGGGTTTGAGCCCTGGTCTGGGAAGATCCCACATGCGGCGGAGCAACTAAGCCTGTGTGCCACAACTACTGATCCTGTGTGCCACAACAACTGAAACCCGTGTGCCTAGAGACCATGCTCCACAACAAGAGAAGCCACCGCAATGAGAAGGCCACGCACAGCAACGAAGAGTATTCCCCACTTGACTCAACTAAAGCCTGCGTGCAGCAATGAAGACCCAATGCAGCCAAAAATAAATAAATAAATAAATTTATTTAAAAAAATATATCTGGTCTATTGTGTCATTTAAAGCTTCTGTTTCCATATTTATTTTCATTTTGGATGATCTGTCCATTGGTGTAAGTGAGGTGTTAAAGTCCTCCAGTATTGTGTTACTGTCAATATCCTCTTTTATAACTGTTAGCAATTGCCTTATGTATTGTGGTGCTCCTATGTTGGATGTATATATATTTATAATTGTTACATCTTCTTCTTGGATTGATCCGTTGATCATTATGTAGTGTCCTTCCTTGTCTCTTCTAACATTCTTTATTTTAAAGTCTATTTTATCTGCTACGAGTATTGCTACTCCAGCTTTCTTTTGATTTCCATTTGCATGGAATCTCTTTTTCCATCCCCTCACTTTCAGTCTGAATGTTTCCCTAGTTCTGAGTGGGTCTCTTATAGACAGCATATATATGGGCTCACGGGCCCAGCCACTCCGCAGCATGTGGGATCTTCCTGGACCGGGGCACGAACCCATGTCCCCTGCATAGGCAGGCAGACTCTCAACCACTGCGCCACCACGGAAGCCCAAGAAACTCACTTTAGATCTAAAGATGCAAATGTGTTGAAAGTAAATAAAAGTGAAAGAGGGGAAAAAGATATTCCATGCAAATATTAACAAAAAGAGGGCAGGATTGGTACACTAATATCAGACAAAATAGACTTTAAATTTTAAAAAGTTGCAAGAGACAAAGGACATTATATATTAATAAAGTTTCAATACAGCAAGAAGACATAGCAATTATAAACATTTGTGCAACTAAGAATAGACCATTAAAATATATAAAGCAAAGATGGACATGATTGAAAGGAGAGATAGCTCTACAATAGGCATACAGCCCCAAAGGGAAAGGGGTGGGAGACTTAATCATCAGACCAGAACAGCCCCTGAGTTCTCCTTCCAAGGGGTGGAGGAACTTATCCTTACTGTCTCCCTCCCTCGATGAGTTTCTTGGAATGAGGACTTCCCTGCTCAGTTGGGATCCTGTGCTTGTTTTGTAAACTCCCTGAGGATTGCTGCTGAGTCCTTTAGGAGGAAAGCCCAGTGATGCCACTGCCCACATATTTTGCTCAGTGGAGACAAGGACTTCGGTTTTCTCAGGGCCAGCCTAGGCTCAGCACAGAATGATAGACTTAGAATTTATCATGAAATTCATTTACTTCCATGGGAAACAATATAAAGTTACAAAATTAAAAAAATTGCCAATTGATTAAGAAGCAAAAATAGAACATCTGTTATCAGTATTGATAAGTTGATAATTGTATGTGGTTATATATGAGGATATCCCTATTAGGCAAATACACAGTTATCTAGGGGAAACTGCCTTCATGTATGTAACTTACCTCAGCTTGTTCAGAAAAAAGTGTGTTTGTGTATGCATAAAGAGAGAGGCCATACGTGATAAAGCAAATGGGGTAAAAAACTAACAATAGGTGAATCTAGGTAAAAGCTATATGTGTGTGTTTGTGTTATTTTTATTTTTGCAATGTTCTGTAAATTTTCAATTATTTCTAACCAAAAAGTAAATAAAAGGTGACATGACAGTGTGAAACATGTCACAATCTGGGTTTGGACAAAGTCCAGTAATAGGACAGGGAAGAAATCCATCAGCTTTGCCTGTGGGTGGGCGTGTCAGGGACGGCTTCACGGAGAAGTTTCAGGAGAGACTTGAAGGATGCTGTCTTGACAGAGATGTGTGAGGCACTGGAGCATCTGACTGAGGTGGGAGCAGGACAGGTTGCAGGGAAGAACTGTAAGGTCCCATCCATCCTGAAAGTCTGTTACAGAATGTAACTCTGTATGTGCTCTGACCCACCAGGGTTCCCCCTCCTCAGATGTGAGTGTCACCAGTGTGACCAAGAGCACTGCTCCCTGCCCCTCCAGCCAGTCACACTTTCCTTCTCATTGCCAGGGTTCAAGGCCCGGGGACCTTTAAGGGAAGGACTCCTGAGGGAGGGACCTGCAGCCTGAAGTGAGCAGGGCTCAGCAGGGCCCTCGTGGTTTGCTCTCCCCATAAAGGCTCAGCACTTCACCCACCTCAGGACTTTCTGCAGAGGCAGTAGCTCTGAGTCTCCACTTGGCTGGGAACTCTCAGCTCCTGGCATCTGTGAAGAAGGAAGGAGGAAGCTCTCCGTGCTGTGAGGAAGGTGTTTCTGAGTCTGAGACAAGATCCGAGCGTGTGGGGAGCCATGATGCCAGCTCGGGTCTGGTCTTGGTCTCAGAGATGGGGAGTTTCAGAGAAAGGAGCCCATGGCCCCTTAAGGATTTGTAGCATTGGATAGAGGTGGGGGCTATTCCAGGAGGTTCCAGAATGCTCCTAAGCCCATCACTTTCCATTTGAGGTTTCCTTACTCAGAAAGTTCAAAGAGCAAGGATGGAAGGAAAAGATGGACAAGCCAAGACCTTGTGCATCTCCTTTCCCCTTAGGGGACAGGGGCCGGATTCTGCCTCCTGCTGTTCCTCTCTTTGGCCACCAGAGGGCCTAGTGCAGGGCAGTCACTCAGGAGCCGCGGTTTCTTCAGCTCGCCTGAGGTTTGCAGTGGAGCAGGAGTAGAGCTGGGCTGGATGCTGAAGTCCTGGGCCAGAGGGGAGTTATGAAGATGCAGAGAGGCCACACTTTGCAGCCGACTTGAGATGTGGCCTGGGTGCTGACTGCTGGCCTCTCTGGGGTCTGGTCTGAAGCTAAGGCATGTCTTGGGGCCGCACTCTGTGCCTCTGTGTGGCTTAGGAGGCTCAGGGAGCCATGATAAAGACTGTGCTCTCTTCTAGCTACTCCTACTGCTATGACTTTGGCCCGGGGATTCCCAGAGGGAGCTGGGTGGTCGGAGCTGTGTCCAGGGAATATCCTTCTTTAGTCCCCATCCTCACAATTCCATCCTCACAGTAGGTGTAATGATAGTTTTCATTTTTAATTAATTGACCAGAAGAATGCAAGTGTTAAGCCTGTACTAGAGTGTGGATCAGCTAGTCTTAGCAGAGAGGATCCTGACCTCTGGGGCCTCATAGCGCAGTGATGAACTGGTGAAGTGGGCAGGGTCTGGGATCTGACGTCCAGGAAGGCTGCTGTCAGCAGTACCAGACTATTAATGAGAATTATCTTTGCATCCTCTAGCAGCGACCCATTCTCCTGAGACATTTTGGGAGAGCAAAACCTGTGCTTCCTTCCTGTCTTTCCTGCCTAGAAGCATCAAGGAAATCAAAGAAAGTTGTGGTGAAGCAAGTGGTGAGTTATAAACCAAACCAGCATCCTCTCATTTTAGTCACTTTTAAGCTAAACGGACCCCAGTCACGGACAGCAAGAGGAGTGTGCCCGTCACTCCTGTCTGCTCTGACTCCAGCTACAGCCAAGGAGAATTCCAGTGAGAATTTTGAGGCTTTTCGGTCCCACCCAGGCACAGCAGACATGATCTTCTGAACACAGAGAGAATGCAGTGTTCCTGGTGACTCTTAAGGTGGTGGCCAGAGCAGTGATGAGTCTAAGATTTTCCCCTTCTTGTAAGCTAAAGAATTAGCCTGCCACAGTTTCGTAGATGCTGGCAGAAAATATGAAACTCCTGACAGTGAGACAAAGAAATTTATTATTCACATTCATAGCAGTAGCCAGAGTATCAGCATTTTCCTGTGCTGGTTCCCTGAGTCCCATCCCCACAGGATGATGTGAAGAGGGCCAGAAAACATTTGCAGATTTAGTTTGTTTGCCAAGCAGTTCGTAAGTTGGGTTCGTCAAGCAACTACAAACCTTTTCAGAGAAGATAGTTTATTCTCTTTGGGGCTGAATATGAGGAGGAACTCTGCGCTTCAAGAATCTGAATCTTTTTTTTTTTTTTTGCAGTATGCGGGCCTCTCACTGTTGTGGCCTCTCCCGTTGCGGAGCACAGGCTCCGGACGCGCAGGTTCAGTGGCCATGGCTCACGGGCCCAGCCGCTCCGCGGCATGTGGGATCTTCCCAGACCGGGGCACGAACCCATGTCCCCTGCATCCGCAGGCGGACTCTCAACCACTGCGCCACCAGGGAAGCCCCTGAATCTTATATAAAAGGCTGAGACCATGCCTACCCTTTACTCTTAGTTCCAGAGGCCACATCCTGATGTAGACTTGAGATGTGGTTGGGTGCTGATTTCTGGCCTCTCCAGGCCAGAAGGAAGCACAATCCATTGAGAGTTAATATCTCTGTCTTCTAAGGATGTCAATGCTACAAAGTCTTTGAATATGTAGCATGGAACAAAGGCTTTCAGTGTCCCTGTTCATAGATGACCCATAGAGAATTGTACTCTAACAAATGGATATGTGTGGGAGCCTCTAGGATACATTTCTGACTTCCCAGGGTGTTTCTGGTTTTGGAGCCTGAGATGGACCCTGTGCTCGCAGACACGGGCTCTCTAGGCTGGTTCCCTCTGCAGATGGCCTGTATTTCCTCCACACTGAGAATGGCATCATCTACCAGACCTTCTGTGACATGACCTCTGGGGATGGCGGCTGGACCCTAGTGGCCAGTGTGCACGAGAACCACATGCCTGGGAAATGCACGGTAGGTGATCGCTGGTCGAGTCAGCAGGGCAGCAGGCCAGACTGCCCAGAGGGGGACGGCAACTGGGCCAACACGTTTGGGTCTATAGAGGCGTCCACCAGTGATACAAGGTTGGTGGCACTGACAACCCAGCTGGGAAAGGGTGAGGAGCTGAGTGTGGCTGGAGCAGAGAGTGTGGAAGGGAGGGTGGGAGATGGGGATGAGGAGGTAGGGCTGGAGAAGAAGGAGGGAAAAAGTCCATGTCTTGAATCATGACTTTCTCCCACCGGGTCTTTTTGGGCGGTGGGGCCTTATCGTCTGCTGGAGGTGGCAGGTGTCTGAGCACTGCTGCCACCTGCACCCCTGGAGCCCAGAGCTCTCAGCTCAACTGAGAACTGCATGTGTGCATCTTTGGTTAGTGGGACCTCCTGGGCTGGTCAGGATCAGTGTGTGTGTTGCTCTGCAGAACTCTGGTTACTATGACATCCAGGCCCAGGACCTGGGCATGTGGCATGTGCCCAACAAGTCTACCCTGCGGCACTGGAGGAACAGCTGCCTGCTGAGGTACTATACCAACACTAGCTTCTTCCCAAATCTGCGACACAATCTGTTTGGACTCTACCAGGTATATGGGGCTGCTGGCTGTTCACACTTCTTTTGGTGAACAGAGAGCCAAGTGTTTGGGGTGAGGAGTAAGTGTGTTCTGGGTTCCGTATCACTAGCAGGTGCTTATGCTTGGCTGTTTCTTCCACCTGTGGGTCAGGTGAACTCATGTGCTACCTCTCAGGAATCTGAGCTGAGCATGGGATGAGGCCTATGGAGGAGGAGAGAGGGGGTAGAGAGGGAGGAGGAGAGAGGGGGTAGAGAGGGAGAAGGATAAGGGGCTTGAAGCTAGTTAGGAACCTAGCTATGGGGTGGGGGGAGGGGGAAGGAGTCACTATTATTTAGACTGATTTCTGCATATTGACACCTGAAGGCTCTAAATCCCCAAATTCCCAATGTGGCAGCTTCTCTGCTGTCCTCACACAACCTGTATCTTGGGTCCCTGCAGAAATATCCAGTGAAGTACGGATCAGGGAACTGTCAGACTGACAACGGCCCAGCTATTCCTGTGGTCTATGACTTTGGTAATGCTGAGAAAACTGCATCTTATTACTCACCAATTGTTCAGCGTGAGTATCTGCTTCCAAAGCCCAGTCATCAATCCTTCCCTGCACTCTTGGAGAAAGTGTAAATAACAACAATTAACAATTGCTAGCATTTGTTGAACACGTACAATGTGCCAAACTCTTTTCTAGGAACTTGACATGGTTCTGTGTCATTTAATCATCATTAGAACACTATGAAGTTAGATTACTATCCTCTCAATTTATAGGATATAAACCCAGGCTTCTTAACCAATACCCTGTATGGCTCTTAAAACAGTAAAACTAGGCTAATGTTCACAGGTGAGAAGAACTTGCAAAGTGGCGAGAAAAATTTATTTTTGTTATGATGGATAGCTATTATTTTAAAGAAGATATTTTTTCAGCATAATAAAGCCACAGAACTTAAGTCTTTGGTGGGAAAACAAGAGCCATTACTTTTTACATTTACTATTTCAGTGAGAGCAGGTAATGGTAGGTAGGGCAAATAAAGTCATGGTAATTGGATGAGAAGTGTGCCAGCATAAATAGATGGCCACATCTGATCATGGCTTATTCCTGCTGGACCTCTGGAGGTCTTCTTGCTGATCTTTCAGTGGAGTCTAATTTCTCCTATGAGCCTTAGGCAGACAAGTGACCTCTTGTGAGCCCATGCCTTGGTCCTCTTTCCCCAGATGGAGGGAGGTTCTCTTCTAGCCAAGTTCAGGGTCAGGATGTAGCAGCCACTGTCCACAGAGGTGTAGGGTTCTCTCCCCACAGCTTGGAGTGTTGAGCTGTAACCTGACCTGCTGGTGTAGGGAATCCCTGTGCTGGTGAAAGGGAAGCTGTTTCCAGTTCTTCTTTTTATACTTAGCCATTCTCTGCCTCTTCTTTTCCAGGGGAATTTGTTGCAGGATTTGTCCAGTTCAGGGTGTTTAATAATGAGAGAGCAGCCCAATGCCCTGTGTGTTGGGATGAGAGTCACTGGCTGCAACACTGAGCACATGAGTTTATTTATTTATTTATTGGCTGTGTTGGGTCTTTGTTGCTGCACGCAGGGGCTTTCTCTAGTTGCGGCGAGCTGGGGCTACTCTTTGTGGCGGTGTGTGGGCTTCTCATTGCGGTGCCTTCTCTTTGTTTTGGAGCACAGGCTCTGGGCGCACGGGCTTCAGTAGTTGTGGCACGCGGGCTCTAGAGCGCACGCTCAGTAGTTGTAGCACACAGGCTTAGTTGCTTCGCGGCAGGTGGGATCTTCCTAGACCAGGGCTCAAACCCATGTCCCCTGCATTGGCAGGCGGATTCTTAACCACTGTGCCACCAGGGAAGTCCCGAGCATGTGATTTTTGAGAAGATATATGTGGCGAGCATTGCCCTCTGAGGAATGCGCCATCAAGACCCTCATAAGCCTCAGGGCCTGATTGTACTCTCCTTGGTATGCATCCTGGACTTCATGGTATGGAACGTAAAAAAGGAGATGGCCTTTGGCCAGATTGCTCCAGGGACCTGCTCAGTTAATGAGAGTCCCTGGTTGTTCCCTAAAGCTAGGAAAAGCAATCCTGGAGGGGAAATTGGTGCCTTTGTGGAACAAGCGACAGACCCGCTGATGCAGATAAGGTGGCGACTAAACCGAGACGATAAACCCGCTAATGCAGTTATGGTGGCGACTAAGCCTAAGATGAAAGACTAGTTCCACAGAACAAAGGTTATGCAAAGTTTCTGCTTTACAATGACTATGCAAAGTCCCTGCTTTAGGGGTATATATATGGCTATGCTTCGTTATTAAATTTGCCTTGCAACCATCAGTTGCTTGTGCCCTTCTGATCCCATACCTTGGTGCTTTCCGTTCCCTACCCCCTCTCGTCGATTGTTGCTGCACATTGAGGACCCGCCGCGGCTGGCGGCAGATTTACATCCTGGCGTGTTTGTGTGTGTGTATGTGTGTGTGTGCACATCCACCCTATGGAGTATGTTGATGTGTTTCTCCATGGCTTGCATTTTTACTGGTATTTTGTGGACATAATTTTTAAATTGTTACTATTATTTTAAAATTGAGATGTAATCGACATATAACATTATATAAGTTTCAGGTGTATAACATAATGATTCTATATTTTTATATATTGTGAAATGATCACCATAATAAGTCTAGTTAGCACCCACCACCACACATAGATACAAATTCTTTTTTCTTGTGATGAGAACTTTTAATATCTACTCCCTTAGTAACTTTTCAACGTACAATACAGTATTATTAACTATAGTCACCAGTCTGTACTTTACATCCACAGGACTAATTTTATAACTGAAAGTTTGTACCTTTTGATCACTGGGCATAATTTCCTGTATTGAAGTGCAATTTATCTGTATTCTCATGTATGATTAGTACTTTTATGTTGTGTTTAAAAAGTATTTCCATATGCTGAGGTCATGAAGATATTCTCCACTATTCTTATTAACTTGTAGAAACTTTATGTTTTTGTTGTTTTTCCAGTCTTGTAGAAGAGAGCACCATAGGGGTGGTGACTGGAGATTGTCTTTGAGGGAAATTTTGTGTCTGGAAGGACAGGAGGAAGATGGAGTCAGAGCTATAAGAATAAGCGCATTCACGTAGGGCCTTTTCCTTCCTTTCCTTCCTGTCAGTCTGAGAAATGTGACCTTGAAGTCAAGAACATCTTCACTTCCCCCATTAATTATCAGTTTGTCCATTTGTCAGTCAAAATGAGGCATCAGTGCCCTTGTGGAAGGACCCCTAGTTGTGATTCTGAAGACAATCCAGACATGTGTCAAACTCAAGTTTGACATAGCAGCGTGGAGGATATGGATTCAAGAACAGGGAAATTAAGGGCAGGGAGGCCATGAGGCAGATGTAAAGGTGCAGATGTGAAATAATAAGGACCTGAGTCAGGATGTTCTTGATAAAGTTGAATGAGCAAGGACAGATACATAGATGGTGGAATCAACCATTCTTGATGACCAAATGAATATGGGGGATGGCAAGTGAAGGAGACTGAACATACTTCAGGTTTTTGTTTTGGGTGACTGGGTGCTATCAATTAAGATGGATGACAAGATGAGGAATAGATTTAAGGGCAGCAAGAGAGAATTAGTTTGGTTTTGCTCAAGCAGAGTTTTAGATCTAGAGATACTTAGGTGGAGACATCCAAGTGGCAGCTGGATATGGAGTTTCAAGCACAGAAAATATCTGTCTGACCTCCGACATTTAGGAGTATCTTGACAATATATGATTATGCTGGTACTAGCTAAAAGTCATGGGATAAGATGAGCCATCATCGGGGGAGTGAGGTGTGGACAGAGCCGTGAGGAATAGCATTTGGGGGATCGATTGAGGAAAAGAGGTGAGCTGAGGGTAGAAAGGAATTCAGGAAAGAGCATGATTTCAGAGTCCACTGGTGGGATGGTTTTGTGTGGGGCAGTGGTCAAGGCCAAGTAGGACGAGGACCAAAGATTCCAGGGGATTCGACCATTAAGAGCTCACTGGTGTCTTAGCCAATCCCTCATTGTGTTTCTTCCCCCAGCCCCCCAGCACTGCATCGGCAGAGAAGGATTCTTCCCAGAGGCCAATCCCATGCAGTGTGGGGACTTCTCCTCCTTTGACTGGAATGGATATGGAGCTCACAGTGGTTACAGCTGCAGCTGGGAAACAACTGAGGCAGCTGTGTTCTTGTTCTGCCACTGAGAGCTGTGTGGTGTGAGGCGTGGAACCCAGCTCCTAAGCTCTGATACTCAGAGATGGAAAAACGGAATGTTAAGAAAGAGAGGAAGAGAATAAATTACATCACATTGTGGGCCTAAGTTTCTTTGAATTCTTTTTACAAATTGACTGAGACCTGGAGGGATATTTTAAAATAATGCCTCTTAGTCTGGTGATTTCTACTTTAGATGGTCTGAGTTTGGAACTTCAAGTCTCTGGTATCCCAGAACACAAGTTTGCCCCTCTTTCTAGGGAAACCCTGAGTGAGATTGAAGAGCAGGAGGAAATCTTTCTTGCTAAATTTCCTATCATGCTGTTATTATTTAATGAAATAAAGCCCTCAACATCAACATCTTAAGGAAGACAAGATGACTATTGTTTAGATTCAGTAGGAAAAAAGAATTCGAGGTCATAGCTGTCCATTTCTTTTATTCCTCCTGCTTTGACAGTCGGGATAGTATCCTTAAAATGATTCTAGAGCAATTCCATTGTGTGTGTTGGGGAGGGTTCTCATAGCACCAAAAATTCACTGACAGCTAGCTGGATGTCCTACAACTCAACTCAATTTTGACCCAGTCTATCAGGAGACAATGTCAGATCCCCATGTGAAGGGCTCAGTCCTACAAGTCTGCCCCTGGAATCCCCCACTCCAGATGCCAATTGCAAGTCCAGATTGTCACCTGTGCTTCTGACTGACTGGCTATAGATTGGAGGTTCCAATGAATCCTTCCTTGGGTTCAATTAATTTGCTAGAGTGGCTCAGAGAACTCAAAGAAACGTTTTACTTACTAGATGATCAGTTTATTATAAAAGGGTGTAACTCAGGAACAGCCAGACGGAATAGATGCCAGTATGGGTGAAGGGCACAGAGCTGCCTTGCCCACTCTGAGCACGGCATTTTCCCCCAATCTCCACATATCACGAACCCAGAAGCTCTCCAAACCCTATCCTTTGGATATTTATAGAGGGTTCATTACACAGGCATGAATGATTAAATCATTGCCCAGGGCAATTGGTTAAACCTGCCACTCCTCTCCAGGAGGGTCACGGTAGGTGGGACTGAAAGTTTCAACCCTCTCATCACAAGGCTGATTCTAACTTCGTTAATATAACTGAAGGCACCCCCCCTTTTTTTTCTCTGATCCCTTAGGTAGTGTTAAGTGTTTTAGGAGCTCTTTGCCAGAAACAGGATGAAGGCCAAATTTATTATTCATATTGTGATTCACAGCATCATGTTTCCCAAGGATGGATGTGAATGGCAAGGTCTGAGCTTCCATCTTCTATTGCTTATTCAAAAGGGGAGCTGAAGGTTCCAGTGAGGTCTCAGTGTTTCATCTGTGGAAACAGGAAGCTGATGACAGCAGTCCTGGCCTGTGAGCAGATCAATCTTTTTAAAGTTTTGCTCAAAATGCAAATCTGATCATAACATTCCCCACCTCCCATCACCATACTTTTTATTGTTCCTGTGGATTAGGGCAGTGGTTCTCAAATAGGGTGGGAGGTGGGTGGTATCTCTTCTCAGGTAGGGCTGCCAGATTTAGCAAATAAAAGCACAGGAGACCCACTTACATTTTAATTTCAGATAAACAGTGAATAATGTTTTTAGTATAACTGTGTCTCCTGCAATATTTTTCTGGTGACCCTACCCCCAGGGAACGTTTGGGAATATCTGGAGACATTTTCATGACTGGGAGGTGAGGTGTAGGTGGGAGAAGTACTACTGGATAGAGGCCAGGGGTGCTGTGAAACACCTTCCATTGCACAGGACTCCTCCCCCAAATGGAGAATGATGTGATCTGAAATGTCAGTAGTGCTGTGGTTGAGAAACCTTGGATAGAAGGTTTCGTCTTTACTATTTTTTTTTAAAGCAATTTTCACAAAGGTCAGTTTCATTATCGGTGGTTAGTACATTTAATAGTTAAATAGATTTAAATAATGCAAGGTGACTGCATGACTGCAGCATTGGTAACTAGACAGATAACCAATTTAACCAGAAGCCAGCTAACATGAAATTGCCTACACATTTAAAATACAGTTCTTGTTTAGATGGTCTTTTGTTTTGATCACTGGGGGTCAGGAGAGGGGGAGGGAAGCCTACTGTCAGAGGGGAAATGTATTCAGGCCAAACCTTCTGATATCTCTTCCCAGAAGTTTCTACAGCTGGATTCACCCCCAACACCAGAGAAAGCCCAGGTTCATGGCTTCCAGCAGTAATGTTCTTCCTGTTTACCAGAACAGACAGTGTCAGCTTCACACCAGGCACAGAGGCTGAATGTAGCCCATTCCAAGTGAACTACAATTGTTGACTTTTGCAGAAACAGAAGCAGTGGGATCCAACTGATATTTAGCTGCAATGCCCAAATGAGTGCAGCTGGTACCTAATAGCCAAGCAAGATTCACCCAAGTGTCGAGATCTTCACACCCTTTCTGATAAATTGATCCTCCAAATTCTGTCCCCAGAATCACTGGCATAGTATGCAGCTGGAAATCCCCTGTCCTGTAAGGCACTGCAAATTTATTCCTTTTCAGCTTTGATTTGGCACTGTCCCAGGTCATGGGCTGGTACCCAGCAAGCTAGCCACCACAGTCACAGACAGCTGAACCACGGATTGCAGGTCCAGCAAAACCCGAGTCAACATCACAACCAAGGTTTATACACTCCCTCTTGTAAGAAGACTTGATTTTACCATTTTCCTTTACCATGTTAGTGTGAGAAGGTAGTACCAAATCTTATAATCAAACCTTGAAAAAGCTGGTCCTCATTTGTAATTTAATTCTGCTCCCAGAGTGTTATCAGTGTTCCATTGTTCTGTGCTAGATCATATAGTATATGTATTTGGTCTCCAAGGTCCCAGGAAATCGACCTGTGTCCATATTAGATGATCCAGATGTTGAGAATTTTGTGTCAGTGCATCATTTTGTTCTCACATCCAGACAACCCCAAATCAAATCCTTCACTGAAAATATCTCTGGCAGATTTGCCAAGGTCAGCCCATGATAGAGCCCATGATAGAGGAATACACATTGTTCACACACTCCATGGCAAGACTGTGAGAAGAGGTGGCCTGGTGTTTCCTGAGGGGAGAGCTGCAGCCACAGCTGAGGCCACTGCACTTGCTCTGGGTTGGGCGGCAACCTGGCTGGAGGGTGAAATAGAAGACTTGTGGTTGTTCTTGGCTAAACCTGATTTGTATGGTACTTGGTCAACTCCTGTTAATGTACAGTTGATCCCTGAACAACGTGTGGGTTGTGAAGACTGACACTTTGCACAGTCTAAAATCCACATATAACTTATAGTTTGTCATCTGAATCCATAGTTTCACCATATCTGCAGTTTCTCTGTGTTTGTGGTCTGCAGATTCAAAGAACCATGAATTGTGTAGTACTGTGTTATTTACTATTGAAAAAAACCCACGTGTGTGTAAGTGGACCAGCACAGTTCAAACCCACTTTGCTCAAATGTCAACTGTATTTGCTTTTTTCTAGTATCTTCTCTTTTGTTCACCTCCCTAATAAATCTTTGTTTCTTACTACCTCATTCCTGATTTTCATTCCTGCTCTTTTATTACTTCTTTCTCTACTCATCTTTGATACCTCTTGCCTTATTTCTCTCTCTTCATGTCAGGGTGTTACAAAAACAAACTTGAGTCCACATGCCTGTGTGCAGTAAAGCCAATCTACTGACACAGGGTTGTGGTGAAGGAAAGTGCAGTGTTTACTGCAGGTGCCCAGCAAAGAGTTTGGGAAGCTAATGTTCAAAAGCCCCCGAACTCCCCGTGGCTTTCAGGAAAAAGTTTTAAAAGACAGGACGAGGAAGAGGGTTACAGTGTGCGGCATCTACTAGTGGACATTTTTCTGATTGGGTTGATGGTGAGGTCATTGGGATCAACATCATCAACCTTCTGGTTCCAACTGGTCTGGGGTCTACCTGCTTGTGGTCAGCATATAGTTAACTCCTTCCACTTGGTGAGAGTTTTAGTAATTGCAAAACAGCTCCAAGGATATGGCTCAGAAGGTATTCGTCATTTGGAAGGAGTATTTTTGGAGCACTGGCAAACTTTAATTTCTTTAACAGGATGGAGATTCATAGGTATTTGCTTTTCTGTAATTTGTGAAACTGTATATTTATGTTTTATATCCTTTTCTATAGTTGTTTTAATTTTTTCCAATAAAGTTTTTTTTTTTTTTTAACAGTAAAATGTAAACAAGTCACTTGGAGAAGCTGGGCTGGATGTGAGGTTGGAAGGGTGTTGGCTATTTTCCACAGTATTCTCTCTCCACACACACACACATACTGTCAATTTTTTTTTCCCTAAAATACATTTTGAATTATGTTGATAAGACTGGTGATTGGTTATCAGTCTAAATTCACAAAAAGCAATACTCTATCAGAGTCAATTTTTTATTCCTTCTTTTACATTCTTACCAACCCTCCTTCACCTTCCAACAATTTCCAGCTTGTCACCACACACAACACAGCTTCAAACTCTACCTTGTCTCCCCAGTTGAGTCTGTCCTATAGTGGAAAGATCAATTGGCTGCAATCAGTACCTCCTAACATTTACCTCACTTTCCCCAGCTCCTTTTCACTGCCAAAGCTGTAACGTTCCTTGCTGCTTCTACAGTTTCCCTCTTAACTTCTCTTGCTGATTCCTAACTTCTAGTGCACATGGAAATTCAGTGATGAGAGAAATTGATCTACAGGGCATACGGGCACAAAGTGGGGAAGAAAGGTGGAGAGGGCAAGTGCCAGGTATTCATGCAATCCCACCTACCAGCAGCAATGGGTCTCTCTTCCTTTCAGATATATGAGAAATTTGACTCTAAAGCCCATCCTGACAGCCTGTTTCCAGAACCATTTCTGGTGCTATTTATCTTAGCCTGGATCCTCCACATGTGAAAGCCTGAGGCAAAGATGAAAGTGCTAACACTTGAGTTGGGAGCTGCCAGTTCAGAAAGATAAGGATTAGGAAAAAATGGAAGAGATGAAGAAAACATTAGAAACTATGTTATTTTTGATCTCTCTGCCTATCTCTTTATAATGATTCTGGAAGCGACATGGAGGATGCAGAGTCCTGACCAGAAATCTGTCCCAGGTCCCATGGTGCATTGTCCAGTGTGGGAGAGAGCTTGGCTGATGACACCTGATTCCATATGAGGAACAGGAACAAGTAAGGGCAGAGAGAGGAAGGAGGGAAAGAGAGGAAGTGGTCAGGAGGTAAAGAACGTGAAGAGCAAAAGAAGTGAGAGTAGGGAGAGTGATGGCAAAGTCGAGGTGCTGGGGGGTGGCAGGATCATTGAGGGAGGAGAGAAGGAGAGAGAAGGTATTCAAATATCCCAGTGACACCATGTGCAGTAGACAAGCCATCCCAACTGAGCTGTTCTTAAATTGCAGACTCATGAGCAAAAGAAATGATTGTTATTGTGTTAAGTCACTGAGTTTGGAGTGACTTTTTGTACCACAGTAGATAACTGATCCAACCTCCATGGTGTGCAGTTTGAGCCTGGTGCTCTAGCTGATGACTTGACTGTTTTCAGTGGGATTGTGGAAGTGCTTTGTGGTTTATAAGGACCCTTGCTGGCAGCAGCTGTGTGGGGAAGGGATTGGAGTGGGCCAACACTGGACACAGTGAAGATTAGGAGGGGTCAGGAGGCCAGTTCAGGAATGCAGGACCTTGTTCTATCATTCCATGTCCAGATGATTAGTTGGAGGCAATCAAAGTCATTCTACCCTTCTGGCCAGAGGCTGATTCTGGAGTGGGCATGAGTCCCATCTCTGCCCAATGAGACAGTAGGAAAAATGTGCTGGAGCCTCTGGGAAAAGCTTCATTTCTTCTAAAAAGGAGTCAGAGGAAGTGATCCCTCTTTTTGCTCTTGATATTTCTTAGTCTTATCGATTATTATGGGTTGTCCAATAGAAAAATGGGCAGAAGACCTTAACAGACATTTCTCCAAAGAAGACACACAGATGGCCAGTAAGCAGATGAAAAAATGCTCAACATCACAATTATTAGAAAAATGCAAATCAAAACTATAATGAGGTACCACCTCATACCAGTCAGAATGGCCATCATTGAAAAGTCTACAAATAACAAATGCTGGACAGGGTGTGAAGAAAAGGGAGCCCTCCTACACTGTTGGTGGGAATGTAAGTTGGTGCAGCCACTATAGAAAACAGTGGAGAGCTTCCTCAGAAAACTAAAAATAGAATTACCATATGATCCAAGAATCCCACTCCTGGGAGTATACCCAGAAAAAACTATAATTCAAAAGGATACATGCACCGCTATGTTCACAGCAGCACTATTCACAATATCAAAAACATGGAAAAAACTTAAATGTCCATTGACAGATGAATGGATAAAGAAGATGTGGTACATATATACAATGAAATACTACTCAGTCATAAAAAAGAATGAAATATTGCCATTTGCAGCAGCATGGACAAATCTAGAGATGATCGTACTAAGTGAAGTAAGTCAGAAAGAGAAAGACTAATAGCATATGATATCACTTATATATGGCATCTAAAATATGGCACAAATGAACCTATCTACAAAACAGAAACAGACTCACAGATATAGAGGACAGACTTGTGGTGGCCAAGTGGGAAGGGTATGGGGGAGAGAAGGACTGGGAGTTTGGGATTACCAGATGTAAACTATTATATACAGGATGGATAAACAACAAAGTCCTACTGTATAACACAGGGAACAATATTCAATATCTTGTGATAAACCATAATGGAAAAGAATATAAAAAAAGAATTGTCTATATGTGTATAATTGAGTCACTTTGCTGTACAGCAGAGATTGGCACAACATTGTAAATCAACTACTTCAATAAAAAAATTATAAAAAAATATAGATTATTATGTGTTGAAATGTGTTCCCCCCAAATTCATACCAGAGCTCTAACCCTGAGTACCTCAGAACATGAGTGCATTTGGGGATTGGGTCTTTAAAGAGTTTATGAAGTTAAAATGAGGCCATTAAGCTTGGGTCCAATCCACTCTTATTGGTATCCTTATAAGAGGAAACAGTTTGGACACAGAGTCATGAGGGATGCATCACAGAGGAAAGACCTTGTGAGGACACAGTGAGAAGGAGGCCATCCGCAATCTGCAAGCCAAGGAGAGAGGCCTCTCAAGGACCTAGACCTGCCAACATTTGATCTAGGACTTCTACCTTCCAGAAATTTGAGAAAATACACTGTTGTTTAAGTGCCCCGCTCCCACACAAGTCTATGGTGTTTTGTTATGGTAGACCTACAAAACTATTACACAGGTGCTGCTTGGAGCACTGACAGACATTTTACTCTCAGCTAGAGGATGAGCCAGGGTAGAGAGGCTGAAAGTGCTGGGTTCTTGAAGACAGCGAGCTGGTGCCGAGTCAATCAAGCCTGAAACTGCTCTGCCTCTAAATTTCCTATTTCTTAAGGTGATGTATTTACTTTTTGTTTAACCCACTTTGAGATGGGTTTTCTATTAGTCCCAGTTGAAAGTCCTGTAACTGATCTAGACCTGAACTAATCAAGCGTCAGAGGCAGTAAGACTTGAGGGCGGTGGTGTGGGAAACAGATTTAAGAGGAAGTAGGAGGTAGAATAAATGGGACACAGTCATTGGTTGTGACTGGATGTAGGTGGTTTGAAGGGGTGCTGTCCCTAAGTTTACTTCTACCATTTCCCCAGATGCTCAGGTGCCGTCAACTTTAGGTCATTCCATAATTTATATCCCACGAACGATGAGATGCACAATGAAATTAAAGATGTCAAAATATGAAAAACTATGTCTTAGAATCAATAAAAGAACGTATTACAAGAAGCATAAGTTTTCTTTTTTTAAAAAAAATTTATTTATTTTTGGCTGCGTTGGGTCTTCGTTGCTGCACGCAGGCTTTCTCTAGTTGCGGTGAGCGGGGGCTACTCTTTGTTGTGGTGCACGGGCTTCTCACTGTGGTGGCTTCTCTTGTTGCAGAGCATGAGCTTTAGGCATGCGGGCTTCAGTAGTGTGGCACACGGGCTCAGTAGTTGTGGCATGCAGGCTCAGTAGTTGTGGCTTGTGGGCTCTAGAGCACAGGCTCAGTAGTTGTGGTGCACGGGCTTAGCTGCTCCGTGGCAGGTGCGTTCTTCCCGGACCAGGGCTTGAACCCGTGTCCCCTGCATTGGCAGGTGGATTCTTCACCACTGTGCCACCAGGGAAGTCCCAAGAAGCATAAGTTTTCTTTGGAGTTTTTCTTGGACACTGTTTTATTTTCCTTTATCAATGTATCTGAGTAGTTTGTGTAAGTCAAAACTTTGAACCCTACAGAGACAGAAAATGTTATCTTAACAACAACAACAAAAGTCTCAATGTTAGCCTAAGGCTTGTGATGTTATCAGCAATATAATAAAGTGATGTATTAGGTATGCGGTAATCACTGTGGATGAACTGATCGATTGATTCTATTATAGCTGAAGGGAGAATCTGACAACAGAAGAATGCCTTTGGGACAGAAATGATACATGAAGCTTGAAGCATCAGAGGTGGTTTGTACTGACTAATCTTGAAATGTAGTCTCTTCATTTGCTCATCTGTAGTAAATATTCACCAGTTTGTGGGAAAATAAAAGACAAACTAGTGTCGCTGTGTGAAACTACATTTATTTCAACTGAAGATTTATATGTATTCTAAGAAGATCAGTTCCAATTTTGTTCTTAAAATACCTTTTTTTCTATGAACTGATGATGATGGTTGATGTTTAACTGAAAACAGTTTTTTTGGTGTATGTTTTGCCAGAAGGAAAGACACAAGCATAAAACCAAAAGTAACACTAGTTCTTATTAGTCTTGTCCTCATGTGTTTATTTTTGTGTGTGTGAAAATAACACAGGTCCATGAAATCCCTGCATTTGGACACTATGATGCTAGTTGATCTTTAAGATTTGTCTTTTATAGTCTGTTGAGCTTCTAGAGAGAAAGCTAGTAGGGTCCAACCGGCTGTCAGCTCTTGGCTCCTGGCCCCAGTGTAGAGGGAAATAGGGGACTCTTTGCACTGTGCTGCTGAGACTCAGACAAGATCTGTGAGTGCGGGAGCCTGGATTCCAGCTCAGAGATGTGTGGAGGACAAGGGATTCTTAGCCTTTAAGTCTTTGTAGGACTGGACAGGGGTGGGAGCTGGGACAGGGGGAAAAACGATGGTCAGGAAGGTAACCTTCATCTTGTTTATCCTTGGATTACAAGGATCCAGCCCGGCTTCCTGCTGTTTCTCATGGTGGCCACAAGAGGGTGCAGTGCAGGCGAGTCTCTCCTGGAGCCGCACTTCCTCCTCTTCTCCCCTAATGTCAATAACAGAACTGGGCTGGGCTGTTCTCAGGGTCCGGGAGACTCTGAGGCAGAGGGGACGTCTTTGAGCTGCACAGAGACCACTTCCTGCTGCAGATGAGCTGCACAGAGACCACTTCCTGCTGCAGACTTGAGATGCCTGTAGGCTGAGTGCTGATTTCTGGCATCTGGTGGGATCTGGCCTGTAGAAAGCAGTTCGGGTGTTGGGTGAGCTATGTCCTGGGTCCCAGCTCTGTGCCTCTGTGTGGCCCTCAGGGGCCTGTGGTAAGAACTGTGTCCCCTCCCAGTCTCTCCTCACTCCAGTGGGCTTGGTCTTGGGATTTCCAGAGGGAGTCGAATGGTCTGTTTTGTTCCCAGGACTGCTCTCCTCCCAGTCTTCCTCCCCACAGCAAGACTAGCAATGGCATAAAAATTTGTCTTGCTCTTCATAGTCATTTAGGCATTTTTAAAAACAAGTAAAGCATGTTCCTCAATATTGTCTCACCTGGTCTTCACCAAATCACTGTTTACTAGCTTCATTTTAGGTATGAAGAAACAGGCTCATATATGTTAGGTATAATTGCAAGTCCTCGGCTCTAAGTGTTGAGCTGCTTATGATTGAATACCTCTGACCTGAAAGCTTGGGAATTTTTTGTTCTCCCAAACTTTTAGAATTGTCTGCAAACTCTTCAAAGTTTAGACTAGCACACACGTTTCTTCCTTCTACACCTCTGTTGGCCGGCTCTGACCACTTCCTACCTTATACCTCATGTTTCAGACACATTAAGCTACTGACATTTCCCCACAGGTGGACCATGCTTTATTCTTTTTTCCGTGCCTCTGGGCATGCTGTACTTCCTGCTTTGCATTCTCTTTTTTTCCGTGCCTCTGGGCATGCTGTACTTTCTGCTTTGCATTCTCTTTTTTTCCAAATGAAAAGTCATGTCTATTCTCTCAGGATAAGCTAAGGTGTCACCAGGAGTAGGAGGCCTTCTTTGAGTAACAACTGGCATCCTTTCCCCAGACAAATCCCCTGCCCCCAGACTGGCCACTCCAGTATCCAGTCTCATCTCAGAGTCTCTGTTTTCCTCTCCTGGGCTTGTCTTTCTTTTATTATATATTCCTCTCAACATGATTTTCTGTTGAGGTAAATTCTTGAGGGAATGTTTGATTTCTTTGAAAGGCCTGTGCCCAGGGCAGGGCCCAGCATAGGCATGAGGTCGTGTGGAGGGAGGGATGCAATAAGCGTGTGCTGGACGCTGAGTCTGGTGGGCTGAATGGAGAGGATGCTGGATACCTCAGGACCTTACATCCCAGGCAGTGAAGCTCTCCTCCAGTGGCGGAATGGGATTGGGACTAGTAGCAAGGAGAGGCTGGGTTTTTTGTTTTTTTTAAAAAAATAAATTTATTTATTTATTTTTGGGTGTGTTGGGTCTTCATTTCTGTGCAAGGGCTTTCTCTAGCTGCGGCGAGCGGGGGCCACTCTTCATCACGGTGCGCAGGCCTCTCACTGTCGCGGCCTCTCTTGTTGCGGAGCACAGGCTCCAGATGCACAGGCTCAGTAGTTGTGGCTCGCGGCCCTAGTTGCTCTGCGGCATGTGGGATCTTCCCAGACCAGCGCTTGAACCCGTGTCGCCTGCATTGGCAGGCTGATTCTCAACCACTGTGCCACCAGGGAAGCCCGAAGCTGGGTTTTGTGTCAAACCAGTAGTAAGAATAAATAAAACTCTGCATATTCTCTATCTGTGGTCAACACTTTGGTTATGCAATGGAAAGAGAAATGGACCTGTCATTTTTCTGTCCATCTCTGCCCAGAAGCTATAAGGAAATCAAAGAGATGTGCTGTGGTGCCTGTGGTAGGTGATGAAGCATTGACACCAAGCCCATCTGGACAGTTAGATTTCTGTCCACTGGAAGATTTTTAAAAATTGTGATAAAAATTGAGATAATATAAAAATTGCCATTTAAATCATTTTACATGTACAGTTAAGTAGTATTTGTTGTCTGCACAGTGTTGTGCATCTATTTTGCATCTAGTGTGCAAAATCATCACTATTTCCCAAACTTTTTCATCACCTCAGATAGAAACTCTGTACTCATCAACAATAACTTCATATTCCTCCTCTCCCCCAGCCGCTGTTAAATTCTATCTCTATGACTTTTCTATTTTAGGTACCTCATATAAATGGAATAATGCAGTATTTGCCAATTTGTGTTTCACTTAGTTAACTTACATCAAGTTTTCAAGGCTTATCCATGTTGTAGCATGTGTCAGAACCTCATTCCTTCTTACTCATTGTATGTATACACCACATTTTGTTTATCCATTCATCTGCTCATGGATACTTAGGTTGTTACTTCATTTTGGCTCTTGTGAATAATACTGCAGTGAACACTGGTGTAGAAGCATGTGAGTCTCTGTTTTCAATTGCTTTGAGTATATACCAAGGAGTGGAATTGCTGGGTTTCAATGTTTACGTTGTTGAGGAACGTCATTGGAGGTTTTGATAATTCTGTGCCCTGCCTCAGTCACGGGGCATGGCCTTCTGAACTCGGGGAGACTCCAGTGCCAATAGGGGCACTCAGTGATAAGATTCAGTGGAGGAGCTTTAGGCCATGTTTCCAGTTCCCAGGACCATTTTGATTGTGGGGCCTGAGATGGACCCTGTGCTCTGGGCTGGCTCCCTCTGCAGATGGCCTGTATTTCCTCCACACTGAGAATGGTGTTGTCCACCAGATGTTCTGTGGCATGACCTCTGGGGGTGGTGGCTGGACCCTGGTGGCCTGTGTGCATGAGAACCACATGTCCAGGAAGTGCACAGTGGGTGATCACTGGTCCAGTCAGCAGGGCATCAGGGCAGACTACCCAGAAGGGGATGGCAACTGGACCATTTACCACACCTTTGGGTCTGCAAAGGCAGCCACCAGCGATGACAGCAAGGTTGGTGGCACTGACCACCCAGCTAGGAAAGGGTGGGGAGCTGAGTGTGGCTGGAACAGAGCATGTGGAAGGGAGGGTGGGAGATGGGGATGAGGAGGTAGGGCTGGAGAAGAAGGAGGAAAGAAATCCATGTCTTGAATCACAACTTCCTCCCACCAAGGCTGTTTGTGTGTGGGGGGCCTCATCATGTGCTAAAGGGTGGAGAGTATGAGCGCTGCTGGGCACCTGCCCCCTGGAGCCCAGAGCTCTCATCTCATCTGAGAGCTGCATGTGTGAGTCTTTGGCTGGTGGGACCTTCTGGGCTGGTCAGACTGTGTGTCACTCTCCTGAACCCTGGCTACTACGACTCCAGGCCCGGGACCTGGGCATCTGGCACGTGCCCAACAAGTCCCCCTTGCAGCACTGGAGGATCAGCTCCCTGCTGAGGTAATGCACCAACAATGGCTTCTTCCAGAGTTTGGCTCCTTCCAGTGTTTCATCCTACCAGGTGCACAGGGCTGCTGGATGGGGCTGGTTTCCTGAGTGTAGAGACAAGGAAGTGACTGAGGTTGGGCATGTTGTCCTATCGTCGTGTTCCCCTAATGAGGATTCTGTGATGGTTCCTGTCCTGCTTCTCTCAGGAGTTCTGAGCCAGGCGAGGGAAGAGACCTATGGGAGAGGAGGATTCAGCAGGGGGGTGCGGGGGGTGGGTTTTGGGGAGGGGGACAGAGCGAGAGAGAGAGCGAGCAAAATCAAGCAAGGGCATGCATGGTGGCCTGGGCTGTCAGAGACGCAGAGCTCTTGAGTGACTGTCATCAGGAAAATCGAAAGATCTTTGGTTTTGAAATAATCTTAGTTACTGAGGAAGCATTGTTTCGCCTTTGCCCTCTAAGAATGGCAGCATCTCTGAGAGAGTGAAAGCTATTGTCCTCACTCAATGACTTACTTGTACCTTGTAGAAATTCCCCATGAAACGCGGAGTAGAGTGTTCTGACAATGGCCTGGCAATACCTGTGGTCTGTGATTTTGGTGATTCCCAGAAAATGGCGTCTTATGACTCACCCCTTGGCCAGAGTGAGTCTTTAACGCTCCTCTGAACTTGTAATAGGAAAGGCGATACATTCAATTATGTTAGGTAACAGTTATTTTCACTTACTACAGCCTGGTTCTCTTCTATAAATGTTATGTGTGTTGTCTCATTTAATCTACTCTTGACATCAGAGCCATTACCAGATCCATTTTATAGATTAGGAAACTGAAGCACTGTGTGGTTCAAGAACTTACCCAAGATCCCAGGGTATACATAGGAGCGTCAGGGTTCAGAACGAGGAAATTTGGCTCCAGATTCTACTTCTCCAACCTCACTGTCAGCCCCTCTGTAACTTGTTAGGACCAGGCTGGATTCATGTGCACAGGGCAGAATAACCAACACAACGGTGAGACAGTTTTATTGCTATTGTGATGGGTAACCATTAGTTGATTTTAGTGAATCTGAAGTTGGCCACATAATATCCTTCATGGAGGCTGAGCCTTTGATATAAAATTCAAAGCAGTCATTATTTACATTTGCGAATTTGAGACTTTAAAGGAGAACAAGAAAAGTGTGAGCAGGGTCAGAGTGAGTAAATCTGCTAATACGGCCACTGCGCCCTTGGAGGTGCTTGGTCGCGCTCTTCCGCTATCCGTGAGTTTCTCCTTTCAAGCCTCTGGCAGACCAGGGGCCCTCTCTGAGGAACGGCTCTTGCTCTCAGGGTGGGGAAAAGGTCCCTCTTGGCTAAGATGGAGGCCAGATGCACCAGCGACTGTTCACAGAGGTGCTGGGCTCCACCAGTCTGGCTGGAGTATTGGGCACAGAGAATCTCTGGGGCAACCTAAACAGGCTATTTCTAGCATGTTCCTTAATACTGTTTTCTGCCTCTTGTTTTCAGAAGACTTCACTGTGGATTTGTCCATTTCAGGAATTTAATAATGAGAGAGCAAGTCAGAGCCTTGTGTGCTGGAGTGAGAGTCACCAGGTGACAGTCACATGGAGCATGTGAGTCCTTGTGGGGCTCAAGGGGAACTTGCTTAGACTTGTTTGTCAGTGTGTGTGTGTGTGTGCGCGTGAGTGTGTGTATGTATGTGGGAATGTGACCTTCCTTTATGCCTTGCTGAGTCTCTGGGGCCAGGGCTATAGGATCCTTTGTCCAGGCACAGACATCCTGTATATTTGAGGACTGAACCACAAGGGCTGGGGCTTCAAAAGAACCATTGTTGGATGCTTGGTCTTTGGGATAAGCTGCTCAGTTGCCCGAGTTGGATAAGGCTTGTGTGCAGAAACATTCTGTGGAAGGCTTTTGGACCTGAGATTGCTTGAGAAACACAAAGTGGTGTCATTCTCAACCCAAGGTTTAGCTTTTCAGGGCAAAACTCGACCTCCCTCTCCCTGGCCAGTGTCTGCAGATACTCACTGTGCAGGGGGGTTACTGGAAGAATCTTGGACATCCCATGGACTCATTCGGGCCACCCAGCTCCCCACCATGGGCTGTCTCTCTGGTCAGCGGTCACCATGAGCATTGACGTCCAGGGAAGGTGGACTCAGCTCTCACCTGCAGCAGCCTCCATGTCTCTTCTGGGCCAGAGATCATTCGACTCCTGTTTTCTCCAGTCTCCGTGGGATGTCTCATGGCCAGAGGCAGGATGAGGAGGAAGCCCTTGGGCTTCTCGGAGTCAGAGTTGTCAAGAGTGAGCATGCTCCCTGGGGACCCACCCCTCTCCAAATGTACAGTTTGAGACAAGGGTCCTTAGCTGCTGGCAGGTGACTCTGAGATCCTATCTCTTCTTCCTTCTCAGTCTTCAGCTTGTCCATCTCCCGGTCAGGATGATGTAGTTTCCCTGTCAGGGAGGACCTGGGATGTGATGGGGGAGTGATGAGTGTGGGGCACGTCTCTGTGCATTCCTCCTCCTCCTTGTGACAGCTTGGTCCCCATGGCTCTGTCCAGCCATGGTCCAAAGCATGTGTGAGGTTGTGTGCCGGTGTGCACCTTAAGAAGCGTGAGGGGAGCAGCTAATCTGTGTTGGTGTGGGAGCACATAGATGGCATGTGCCTTACTCAGTGTCTGGCAGGACAGACATCCACCCCAACACAGAATTATAATCTGAAGCATCTGAAGTATAACAGAAATATTCCTGAGGGGCCACATGAGCACCTAACTCTGCTGGGATGTCAGGGGTGATGACTGCAGGAAAAGTAACTTCTGAGCTGTGTCTTGAGAGATGTGTAGGAGTTTACAGGGCAAAAGCTTCACAATGTTGAATTTGGCAATGATTTCTTGGATATGACACCAAAGGCATAGGCAAAAAAAGAAGTAGACCCATTGTATTTCACAAAAAATTTAAAAATATTGTGCCTGATAAGACACTGTTAGCAGAGTAAAAAGGCAGAACGGAAAAAATATTTGCAAAACATATATCTGATATGGGATTAAGGTCCAGGATACATAGAAAACTCCTAAATCTCAACAGCAACAACAACCAACAAGAAACTCAATTCAAAGATGGGCATAGGACTTGAGTAGACATTTTTCTAAAGAAGATATAGAGCCAGCCAACAAGCACATGAAAAGATGTCCTACACCACTAATCACTAGGGAAATGCTAATCAAAACTATAATGAGATACCACTTTACACCCTTAGGATGGCCTTTATAAAAAAAAATAATAAACAGAAAATAACAAGTGATGGAAAGGATGTGGAAAAATTGGAACCCTTATGTACTGTTGGTGAGGATGTTAAATGGTATGGCCCCTGTGGAACACAATATGGCAGTTCCTCAAAAAATTAAAAATAGAATTACCATATGATTCAGAAATTCCACTTTTGGGTATATACCCCCCCAAATTGAAAGCAGGGTCTTAAAGACATATGTACACCCTGTCCAGAGAAGTATTCTTCACAATAGCTAAAACATGGACACGACCAAGTGTCCACTGACAGATAAGTGAATAAGCAAAAATGTGGTATATACATATAATGGAATATTACTCGGCCTTTAAAAGGAAGGAAATTCTGACATGCTGCAACATGGATGAATCTTGAGAACATTATGCTAAGTAATGTAAGCCAGTGACAAAAAGACAAATTCTGAACAATTCCACTTAGGTACTTAAAGGTATTTAAATCATAGAGACAGAAAGTAGAATGGTGGCTCCCAGGGACTGGGGGGGAGCATGAGAATGGAGAGTTGTTGTTTAACAGGTATAGAGTTTCAGTGTTGCAAGATGAAAAGACTTCTGGTGATGGTTGCGCAACAGTAAGAATGTAATTAATACCACTGAACTACACTCAAAATGGTTAAGATGGTAAATTTTATGTTACATGTATTCCAACAGTTCCAGATGCCCATTTTCCAGAGACCTTCCCACTGTCCAGGAAGGTGGAATTTTTTCAGAGCAGTGGTTCTCAAACTGTAGTGTGCATCAGAATAATCTAGAAGTCTCCTTAGAACACCCCCTGGAGTTTCTGATTCAGGAGGTATAGAAGAAGACCCAGGAATTTACATTTCTATCAAGCTCTTAGGTGATTCTGATGCTGCTGGTCTGGGAACCACACTTTGAGAACCACTGTCCTAGAATTTCTTTTTCCTAGTTAGAGTCCTATATCAGATTGTTAGAGCTGCTGTAGCAAAACACCACAAACTGGGTGGCTTAAACAACAGATATTTATTGTTTCATAGTTCCAGAGGCTGAAAGTCTGAGATCAAGGTGTCAGAAGGGCTGGTTCCTTCTGAAGGCTGTGAGGGACAATCTGTCCAATGCCTCTCCCCTAGCTTTTGGTTGTTTACCGCCAATCTATGATGTTCCTTGACTTGTAGATGCATCACCAGAATTCTGCCTTCAACTTCACGTGATGTGTCTGTCTCTGTGTCCAAATTTTCCTTTTTCATAAGGACACCAGTCATATTGGATTAGGGCTTACCCTAATGACATATCTTAGTCTGATTTTCTCCAAAGATCCTATTTCAAATTAAGGTCCTATGCTGAGGTACTGGGGATTGGTACATCAACATCTTTTGGGGGGACACAATTCAACCCATAACAGGTCCCTTATATATTTTGGTCTCCATATGGCTGAACAATTCACCCAGCAGCACATTAAGCCTTATCATAGGCAATTCTCTCCTTTCCTTTTCTGCAATCCTGTCCTGGCCTCAGCTGCTTTTTAATTGTAGGATGCCTTTGCCTTTCTTTATATGTTAGGCTTGCAACAGAGTTGGGCTTCTGGTTCCACTCTCTTGGCATTTTAGGGGAGGAATACTCCCTTCTTTGTACATTATTTCTGCTCCTTTAGCACTAAGAACAAACCACAACCCATCACAGTGGGACCATGAGACAAAACTGTATGTACAGAAGCCAATAACTCCCCTTTATTTAAATAACAAGTTAGAAGACATAATGGAAGAAAAGATCCCATTTATCAATACAATAACAATAAAAAATAAAATATTTGGGGATAAATTTAACTAGTAATGTGTGAGATCTAGATGACGAAACTATAAACACCAAGATATTTTGAGGAGGAAAATGGTTCAGTCCTGGAATAAGTAGGGTGAAGGTGCCAACAAAGCATACTGACAGATGTTACATGGAGCCAACCATGTAACGTGGAGCCATGTTAGACCATGTAACATGGTCTGACATGGAGCCAGACCATGTCATGGTCTCCACAGTTAAAATAGCCAAGTCTTCTGAAACTGTTTCCTTTGATGATAACCCACTCAAGTGCACCTAACAATGATGATGCCATGTGGGAATTTTAGGAATTCTTTATATGCTCTAGATACAGACTTTTATTAATCATGTGTGTTACAAATTCTTTTCCCATTCTGTGCCTTGACTTTTCACTTTATGGGTTTTTGATAAGCAGAGGTTCTTAATTGTAATGAATTGCAATTTACTGTTCCTGTTCCTTTTGTGTCTTATTTAATAAATTTTTCCTTCTTTGTCATGAAGATACCTGTGGGGTATCTTTCACATAAAAATCTACAGTTGAGCGGTAATTGATTTTTTTCTTTATTGAAAGGTAGGAGTTGCTCAATTTTCTTTTCCATTTTGATTTCAAATTGTCCCAGCACACCTGTGATTGATTTGCTGTTATTTTCCCCACTTCTCTGCACTTTCCCGAGGGGTGGTTTGGTGCCCACTTGCTTTCTCCACTTATTTTCTCTCCACATCTTCATGTCCTTAGAGTGTCCTATCCATGGAAATCCAGACTGGGAGTAAGGGAATTTCACAAAACTGGGTTCTCCTTTGGGCTGTCAGGAAAACCATTTAAAATGGGTAAGAAAAAGAGACTCCAGCAAAGGCCCAGAAATCATCTCTCCAGTTTGGGAGTCTGCAGTGTGCTGAAGGTTCTCTGCAGCTCAGAGACATCCACTCTGATGCAGGGTAGATCCTGCTGCCAAGAACATCTTAGCACAGCTCTGTTACCTCCACTCCATTGAACCACTAACTTGAAGGAATTATTGCTCCTAAGAAAGTGACTCATGGACACTGACCCCTCTCCTGGCTATGAAGAAAACAACAGAAAAGATTCTGGTCATTGCCATTGAAAAAAATATAGCCAAGGTGCAGAAAGTGTCCTAGTGATCACTTTGATTTCCCTTTCTCTTTTCTAGGCATGAAACCCCAAAGGGAAAGGGATGGGAGACTTAATGACCAACCAAGAACAGCCCCTGAATTTTCCTTCCAAGGGTGGAGGAGCTTTCTCTTACTCTCTCCCTTCTTCCATCAGCTGCTTGGAATACAGGTTTTCCTGCTAAGTTGGGATCCTGTGGTTGTCTTGCAGAGTCTCTGGGGATTGCTGCTGAGTCCTTTAGGTGGAAAACCCGAGTTGCCTCTGCCCACATACTTTGCCCAATTGAGACGAGGATCTTGGTTTTCTCAGGCTAAGCAGAGAATCACAGACTTAGAACTTGTCATAAAGTTCATTTACTTCAATGGGAAAAATATAATGTTACAAAATTTAAAAATTTGCTAAATAAAGATTAAAAAGCAAAAGTTTAACATTATTATTATTTACTATAAATATATAATATTATAAATATTTAGAGCGCATATTTGTAGAGCACATTTTACTAAATATAAAAGTCTAGGGCTTCCCTGGTGGCCCTTGTGGTTGAGAGTTCGCCTCCTGATGCAGGGGACACGGGTTCATGCCCCGGTCCAGGAAGATCCCACATGCCGCGGAGCGGCTAGGCCCGTGAGCCATGGCCGCTGAGCCTGCGCATCTGGAGCCTGTGCTCCGCAACGGGAGAGGCCACAGCAGTGAGAGGCCCGCGTACCGCAAAAAAAAAAAAAAAAAAAAGTCAAAAACATCAATAAAAAAGGAAAAATTTCAGGCTTTGACATTTCAGGAAGCTTTGAAGACTATAGTCTCCCAGATATTTAAAAACAAAACAAAACAAAACCTCAAAAACAGCTTCTGTGAGAAAGGTAGAAAATAATCTTTGGTCCAGAAATGGGTGGACTTCAGCATTTTACTTGAAGGATTTACTTGGAGGCCTACATGCATCTCCAACAGAACCCACACTAAGCCTGCAAAGCTCTTGTTTCTAAGGAACAATAAGTGAAGCAAATACAGTATGAGTTCTATGACAATTCAGGCAACGCATAAAAAACCAAACGTAATGTCCCTTCGTGCAAGATATCAAGGTCTCCACTTCATCTCAAACAGCTGATGCCAGGGGCAGAATCTGGCTTACCTTGATGCAAGAGGCCACTGATACAAGACAAAGTGTGTTTTCTAAATGACTGCACAGTAAGAAAAAAAAAATCCAGGATTTTCAAGGTGGGGAAAAGTTATGAGACTCCCTCCACATTGACGAAATATCTGAGGTAAGAGCAATCAAAACTAATCACTATCCCTTCTCGCAACCTCAGGGAGCTGTAGAAAAGGTCAACTTGCTGCTCAACAGAGAAGGAAAGAGAAAAAAAAAATACACACATATATATGAGAAGATTAGTCTCAACATAGATTTACACCCCATTCACTGGATCAAAACAAATGATAAAACCATCATACTTATTTCCACAATATGCTCAAAAGTATGTACAGGCAACCAGAAACTATAAGTCTACATAGAAGGTTTGAAGAAAAATAAATGAATTGCTAGAAATGTAAGATATAGTTTTAAAAATTCAATTAACATCTATTATTAATATCATTTTACATGAAAGATATCTTAACAACAACAAAATAGAAAGGACATAATCACAGAGCAAATATAGTTCTTTACCTTGAATACATCTAATTGCATGGAAAATCCACATTTTTGTTCTTATATTTTTTATGATGTATGCCAACCCCTGGAAACTGTCATGACCTGCCACAATCTTTAGAGGGCAATTTGTGAATCTCTGATTTAGTAAAAACTCCTCTCATGATCAAAACTTTTGACATCATTCATACCCCAGATCAATGAGTTCTCTGAGAAAATATATTTACCTCCCTTTCTCAGGGACAGAATCAACCACTTCTTCCTATGTATTTTCATAATTCTGAGGCAAGCTTTTATTATGTAACTGATAACATTGCATTCAAATATTTATTTGCCTCTTTTAGCAATGATTAAGAGAGATGGTGATTTCCCATGTTTGCTAAGCTAATATTTTCTATTTTGAGAACATCAAGGAAATGAATCACTCAAAGGGTTTGGATGAATTAAAGCAAGAAATGAGTTCTCAGATTTCTAGTGTTACAAATTTTTTAAAAAACAACAACAAAAAATTGCAGGAATAGACTATAACCAGGCCTAAAACCGGTGTCTGCCACCAGGATGTTGTGACTACAAAACAAGCTTTCAGTACTCCTGTACACTGTGATATCTTGTAAGATTGAAATGTTAGTGTACTTACTGGGGTAAAGCCAGGATGAGTTTTTAAGCAAGGAATGGATATGGTGACATTTTTTAAGAGGAATGTAGTTTTATTCAATTTGAAATTTTAATGCAATGTGTTCCTCAAGATATATGTTAAGATACACATTCAGATTTCATATTTTTGAAAAACACTAAAATATTTTATTGTACCCCAAATATTGGGATTTTGGAACTTAAGAGTGCTGTATTTCAGAATGTCAGCATATGCCAAACCTGTACTGCAATCACAAACTCCCCACCAGGCCCAGGTTTTCAGGCTGCTCGAGGTCTTACCCAGCAGTTACACACTTTTCTGGTAGAGGTCACTGAATGCACATTTGTCCTCATATTCTCAATAGTCCTTTGTTAGAAACAGTATTCAGCAGAGGATAAACCCATATGTTGATGATCAAAGAATGAACATCTGGAAGATTACTAAATCCAAATGTAATTAAAAATGTATTGTTTTACTCCCCCAAATTTTACTAATCAAATTTTAGAAGTTTGATATATCATGTAGAAACAATATTGCTCAGCTCCCTCAGCTACTAGGTTGGGTCTGTGTCACTAGTTACTATATTGCACATGACATACCACATAACAAATACATGTTCTTGACTGAGGTAGATGGAGACAAAGATTTTGGGAGTGGTATTTGTGTGTGTGTGTATATATATATATATATAGTGTCTGCATATGTGTCTGTGTGTGTGTGTGTGTGTCCTGATTGAAGACGATTTATCAAGGAAATTTTTCCATACTGTTTGCCTGTTGAAGACCCAGAATCAGTTATTCCTTTTACTCCTGCCTGCAAAACAGACTACCTTTTCTCCCTGAGGTCCTGTCCTTTGTAATATAGAACCAAGGCAGCTGACATGCAGTGCTCACATTGTTTCCCAGAGGTCTTCCCTTAAAGCTCCAGTGCAGTAGGTACATCACATACCTCCTGAGATACCACAGGCAACACATGTAACATTTTCCCTACAACAGAACACAGAACTCCATCTTTTGACCTCCAAGATTAGTTTCTTCATCAGCTATAAGCATGCCACCAAGCCAGGGCTACATAGTTGAGTTATTTCCTGAGGCTGGGAAAAGAACAATGTTGACTTGTGCCCTGCCTGGTAAAGGCTTCAGCCTGAAAATAATCTTTTCTGCTTACATTCCTTGGCTAGAACAAGTCCCATGGCCCTTTTTAACTTCACAGATAAGAGGTTCAGTCTTCCATGTGCCTCTAAAAAGAAGTGAATTTAATCAGAGTGAACAACACTAATGATTACCTGAAGGTTTTCCTGATGAAGTGACATTAGTAATCATTTCCTTATGGCTGTAAGAAACATCAGAGATGCATGGGAGACAGGTCAATCCTCTCTCTGTATCTCGTTCCCTCTCTCTCCTTCCTTTCCTCCACTCTTCCCTCCCCTTTTCCTTTTTTTCTTAATGACTTAGACACTTATAAACCACTACCCAACCCCCAAACTGGAATGTTATGAATAACCTATACCTACTTATGTGCTCCTCTACATTGCCATTGTCTGAATTTGTGCTTATCATTCTGTTGTGTAGACTTACTTGGGCCAAGATTGTGGCCTGAGCTCTACTTCCTCTCATAAGCACAACAAAATTAAAACAGAGTAACTATTGATGAGAAAGATTGGAATCTAGCAGAAAAGATCTTCTACAACTAAAGATATATGGAAGGAATCTCAAGGAGATATGTAGGAGGGGTGGAGTCTTGATATATCAAGACTCATACCCTTGGGTGGATGACCCATAAATGGGAACATGATTACAATTGCAGAAGCTCTTCCCGAAGAGTGAGTGCTCTGAGCCCCACATCAGGCTCTCCAGACTGGGGGTCCTGCACTGGGACGATGAGCTCCCAGAACGTTTGACTTTGAAGGTCGGCAGGACTTACTTTTGGGAGAGCCAGAGGGCTGTGGGAAACAGAGACTCCACTCTTAAAGGGGGCACACAAGATCTCACACACTCCAGGACCCAGGGCAGAAGCAGTAATTTGAAAGGAGCTTATAGCTCATAGCCACCTGCTTATCTTGGGAAGCCTCCTGGAGAGGTAGGAGGTAACTGGAGCCCACTCTGGTGACACAGACATTGGTAGCAGCCATTTTTGGAAACTTGTTCTACTACCTGGGCACTGTTGCTGGCAAGTACCATTTTGTAATCCTCTGTCTAGCTTATTAGCACTGGAACCTGCCCCACCCACCAATACTGTGATGCCTCAGGCCACACAACTAATTGGTGGGGACACAGTCTCACCCCCCAGTAGGCAGACTGCCTTAAAACTCCCTGAGCTGACACCTTCCTTGTGACATGGCCTGTCCACCAGAGGGTCCAGGACCCTGCCCCCCACACCAGGGCATAGGCAGAAACCCTAGGACCCCCAGAGCCCTGCAGCCAGAAATTCCAGGATCTGGCTCTGCCTGCCAGTGGGCTGGCAGGCCAAACGACCAGTAAGACAGAAATACAGCCCCACACATTAAAAAAAAAAAAAAGGAACAACAAAAAAATATGTTACAATGAAGGAACAAGGTAAAAACCTACAAGACCAAATAAATGAAGACAAAATAGGCAGCCTACCTGAAAAAGAATTCAGAGTAATGATAGTAAAGATGATCCAAAATCTCAGAAACAGAACAGAGAAAATACAACAAACGTTTAACAAGGATCTAGAAGAACTAAATAGCAAACAAACAGTGATGAACAGCACAATAACGGAAATTAAAAATACTCTAGACAATAGCAGAATAACTGAGGCAGAAGAAAGGATAAGTGACCTGGAAGATAAAATGATGGAAATAACTGCCATGGAGCAGAATAAAGAAAAAAGAATGAAAGAATTGAGGTCTCAAAGACCTCTGGGACAACATTAAATGCACCAACATTCGAATTATAGGAGTCCAGGAGAAGAACAGAAAGAGAAAGGGTCTGAGAAAATATTTGAAGAGATTAGAGTTGAAAACTTCCCTAACATGGGAAAGGAAATAGTCAGTCAAGTCCAGGAAACACAGAGTCCCATACAGTATAAACCCAAAGAGAAACACACCGAGACACATATTAATCAAACTTTCAAATATTAAATACAAAGGAAAAAATATTAAAAGCAGCAAGGGAAAGCAACAAATAACATACAAGGGAATCCCCATAAGGTTAACAACTGATCTTTCAGCAGAAACTCTGTGAGCCAGAAAGGAGTGGCAGGACATATTTAAAGTGATGAAAGGGAAAAACCTACAACCAAGATTACTCTACCCAGAAAATATCTCATTCAGATTTGACGGAGAAGTCAAAAGATTTACAGACAAGTGAAACTATGAGAATTCAGCACCCCCAAACCACCTTTACAACAAATGCTGAAGGAACTTCCTTAAGTGGGAAACACAATAGAAGAAAAAGACCCACAAAAACAAACTCAAATCAATTGAGAAAATGGTAATAGGAACATACAGATCGATTATCACCTTGAATGTAAAACGATTAAATGCTCCAACCAAAAGACACAAACTGGCTGAATGGATACAAAAACAAGACTCTTATATATGCTGTCTACAAGAGACCCACTTCTGACCTAGGGACACATACAGACAGAAAGTGAGGGGATAGAAAAAGATATTCCATGCAAATGGAAATCACAAGAAAGCTGGAGCAGCAATACTCATATCAGATAAAATAAACTTTAAAATAAAGACTGTTACAAGAGATAAGGAAGGACACTCCATAATGATCAAGAGATCAATCCAATAAGAAAACATAACAATTATAAATATTTATGCACCCAACATAGGAGCACCTCAATACATAAGGCAGATGCTAACAGCCATAAAAGGAGAAACCAACAGTAACACAATAATAGTGGGGACTTTAACACCCCACTTACACCAATAGACAGATCATCCAGAGAGAAAATAAATAAGGAAACACAGGCTTCAAATGACACAATAGACCAGATAGACTTAATTGGTATTTTTAGGACATTCCACCCAAAAGCAGAAGAATACACTTTCTTCTCAAGTGCTCATGGAACGTTCTCCAGAATAGATCACATCTTGAGTCACAAATCAAGCCTTGGAAAATTTAAGAAAACTGAAATCATATCAAATATCTTTTCTGACCACAAAGCTATGAAATTAGAAATCAATTACAGGAAAAAAAAACAGTAAAAAACACAAATACATGGAAGCTTAACAGTGCACTGCTAAATGACCAAGAGATCCCTGAAGAAATCAAAAAAGAAATAAAAAAGACCTAGAAACAAATGACAACAAAAACACGATGATCCAAAAACCTATGGGAAGCAGCAAAAGCAGTTCTAAGAGGGAAGTTCATAGCAATTCAAGCTCACCTCAAGAAACAAGAAAAATCTCCAAAAAAAACAATCTAACTTTACACCTAAAGCAACTAGTAAATGAAGAACAAAGAAAACCCAAAGTTAGTAGAAGGAAAGAAA
This sequence comes from Kogia breviceps, assembly GCF_026419965.1. Taxonomy (NCBI): domain Eukaryota; kingdom Metazoa; phylum Chordata; class Mammalia; order Artiodactyla; family Physeteridae; genus Kogia; species Kogia breviceps. The sequence continues at coordinate 90,527,497 of NC_081310.1, read as the reverse complement.
TCATAAAGATCAGAGCAGAGATAAATGAAATAGAAACAAAGAAAACAATAGCAAAGATCAATAAAACTAAAAGTTCATTCTTTGAGAAGATAAACAAAATTGATAAACCTTTAGCCAGACTCATCAAGAAAAAAAGGGAGAGGACTTAACTCAATAAAATTAGAAATGAAAAAGGAGAGATTACAATTGACCCTGCAGAAATACAAAAGATCATATGAGACTACTATAAGCAACTTTATGCCAATAAATTGGACAACCTGGAAGAAATGGACAAATTCTTGGAAAAGTATGACTTTCCAAGGTTGAACCAGGAAGAATTAGAAAATATAAACCTACCAATCACAAGTAGTGAAATTGAAACTGTAATTAAAAACCTTCCAACAAACATCCAGTTCCAGATGGTTTCACAGGTGAATTCTATCAAACATTTAGAGAAGAGTTAACACCTATCTTTCTCAAACTCTTCCAAAGAACTGTGGAGGGAGGAACACTTCCAAACTCATTCTACGAGGTTACCATCACCCTGATAGCAAAACCAGACAAAGATATCACAAAAAAAGAAAATTATAGACCAATATCCCTGATGAACATAGATGTAAAAATCCTCAATAAAATACTAGCAAACAGAATTTAACAACGCATTAAAAGGATCATATGCTATGATCAAGTGGGACTTATCCCAGAGATGCAAGGATTTTTCAGTATATGCAAAACAATAAAATTTGATACTCCATATTAACAAATTGAAGGATAAAAACCATATGAGCATCTCAGTAGATGCAGAAAAAGCTTTTGACAAAATTTAGCACCCATTTATGATAAAAACTCTCCAGAAAATGGGCATAGAGGAAACCTACCTCAACATGATAAAGGCCATATACGACAAACCCACAGCAAACATCATTCTCAATAGTGAAAAACTGAAAGCATTTCCTCTAAGATCAGGAACAAGACAAGGATGTCCACTCTCACACACTATTATTCAACATAGTTTGGGAAGTTTTAGCCATGGCAATCAGAGAAGAAAAAGAACTAAAAGGAATACAAATTGGAAAAGAAGAACTGTCACTGTTTGCAGGTGATATGAAACTATACATAGAGAATCCTAAAGATGCTAGGATTCTAGAAACAAATGAAACCAGAAAACTACTAGTACAAATCAATGAATTTGGTAAGGTTGCAGGATACAAAATTAATGCACAGAAATTAATTTGCATTAATTTTGCGTTCCTATACACTAGGAATGTAGTGCATTAATTTTGTGTTCCTATATACTAACAATGAAAGATCAGAAAGAGAAATTAAGGAAACAATCCCATTTGCCATTCTCAACAAAAAGAATAAAATACCTAGGAATAAACCTACCTAAGGAGACAAAAGACCTGCACTCAGAAAACTATAAAACACTGATGAAGGCAATCAAGGATAACATAAACAGATGGAGATAAATACCATGCTCCTGGATTGGAAGAATCAATATTGTGAAAAATGACCATACTACACAAAGCAATCTACAGATTCAATTCACTATGTATCAAATTACCAATGGCATTTTTCACAGAACTAGAACAAGAAATTTTACAATTTGTATGGAAACAGAAAAGACCCTGAATAGCCAAAGCAATCTTAAGAAAGAAAAATGGAACTGGAGGAATAAGTCTTCCTGACTTCAGACTATACAACAAGTCTACAGTAATCAAGACAATATGGTACTGGCACAAAAACAGAAATATAGATCAATGGAACAGGATAGAAAGCCAAGAGATAAACCTATGCATTTATGGTCAACTAATCTATCACAAAGGAGGCAAGGATATACAATGGAGAAAAGACAGTCTCTTCAAAGTGTTGCTGGGAAAACTGGACAGCTACATGTAAAAGAATGAAATTAGAACACTCCCTAACACCATACACAAAAATAAACTCAAAATGGATTAAAGACCTAAATGTAAGACTGGACACTATAAAACTCTTAGAGGAAAACATAGGAAGAACACTCTATGACATAAATCACAGCAAGATCTTTTTTGACCCACCTCCTAGAGTAATGGAAATAAAACCAGCAAAACCCAGATGGGACCTAATGAAACTTAAAAGCTTTTACACAGCAAAGGAAACCATAAACAAGATGAAAAGACAACCCTCAGAATGGGAGAAAATATTTGCAAATGAAGCAACTGACAAAGGATTAATATCCAAAATTTATATACAACTCAGGCAGCTCAATAACAAAAAAACAAACAACCCAATCCAAAAATGGGCAGAAGAACTAGATAGACATTTCTCCAAAGAAGATATACAGATTGCCAACAAACACATGAAGGAATGCTCAACATCATTAATCATAAGAGAAATGCAAATCAAAACTACAATGAGATATCATCTCACACCGGTCAGATTGGCCATCATCAAAAACTCTAGAAACAATAAATGCTGGAGAGGGTGTGGAGAAAAGGGAACACTCTTGCACTGCTGGTGGGAATGTAAATTGATACAGCCACTATGGAGAACAGTATGGAGGTTCCTTAAACTACAACTAGAACTACCATATCACCCCACAATCCCACTACTGGGCATATACCCTGAGAAAACCATAATTCAAAAAGAGTCATGTACCAAAATGTTTATTGCAGCTCTATTTACGATAGCCAGGACATGGAAGCAACCTAAATGTCCATCAACAGATGAATGGATAAAGAAGATGTGGCACATATATACAATGGAATATTACTCAGCCATAAAAAGAAATGAAACTGAGTTATTTGTAATGTGGTGGATAGACCTGGAGTCTGTCATACAGAGTGAAGTAAGTCAGAAGGAGAAAAACAAATACCGTATGCTAACACATATATATGGAATCTAAGAAAAAAAAATGTCATGAAGAGATTAGTGGTAGGACGGGAATAAAACACAGACCTACTAGAGCATGGACTTGAGGATATGGGGAGGGGGAAGGGTAAGCTGTGACAATGTGAGAGAGTGGCAGGGACATATACACACTACCAAATGTAAATTAGATAGCTAGTGGGAAGCTGCAGCATAGCACAGGGAGTTCACCTCTGTGCTTGGGGACCACCTAGAGGGGTGGGATAGGGAGGGTGGGAGGGAGGGTGACGCAAGAGGGAAGAGATATGGGAACATATGTATATGTATAACTGATTCACTTTGTTGTAAAGGAGAAACTAACACACTATTGTAAAACAGTTATACTCAAATAAAGATGTTAAAAAAAAAAATCCCAGAAGGACTCAGAGGCAAAAAATATACAAATCAATTTTCACTGCAAAGTAAAGGAGCTGTTACAGTGGAGGATTACTGGACTGAAGGTCAATATTATGACATTGTATGAGTGTGTTTCATGTTTGGTAATTGCAATCATTGTTGCTTTTGTTGTGGTCATCCAAAAAAAAAAAAAAAAGAAGAAGTGGGTGGATTTGGGGACTCTTCAGTGTTGTAGCTGGGATATACTAGAATGACCTTGACTCCTTGAAACATGCTGAAAGTGTGATTTGAGAAAAAGAAGGATGAGAGGGTGGGGTTGATGAAACATTAATTCTTGGATGGTCACTGACCATTAAATATCCAAGACTTACAAAGACCTGGGGAATATGCATGGGAAATGGGAATACAGGAGTTTCTGAGTTTATGTGGACTTTGTAGCATCTTGGGTCTTCATACTAAAGTGGCTGGATTACACAGAAGGGCTCTGTGTACAAGGATCCTGCAGGGCAAGATATAAACTCCATGAAGGCAGGGACCATGATGACTTAGTTTACCAGTGTAACTCAGAGGGAAGGGAAATGCTTTCTCTAGGGAACTCATTCATTCTGTTAGCACTCAACAATCTATAACCAACTATTAAGAGCCAGGCACTGGGCCAGGCTCTGGAAACACTAAACTAAGGAGAGAAAAGACTTCATGTAGAAGAGCTCAAGGTCAGGCAGGGCAGTGTGTAGAACAAATAGCAGTTATCATGGGGTAGAGTATGGTAAGGACCACAAGACACAAAGTGGTACATCTGCTTCCAGTTCAGTTTCCAGGGGATGGTAGGTCATCTATGTGACTGGTGGGAAGAGGATGGAGCTGGTTCTGGGGTCAGGAGCGGTGAACCAGATTCCTAATTCATGTTGTCCATTAGTTGCTTTGAACAGATGGACCTTGTCCTCCATCTTTAACGGGAGGAAATTTACTCTTCCTTATTTTATCATGCCTTGAGCACCACTTCTTAAGGTCAAGGGCATGGCCAGATCAACTCTGAGGAAATTTCCCAGGGCTGAGGGCTGACCCTTGGGAGGAGAAAAATGAGAGAAGAGCTGATAACCATTAGATTAGCTGGAAAAATCTGTGTTGGTCTATGTTTAAGAAAACAAACAAAACCTTACCGTTGTCCAGAGTTTTTACACGCATCCTCTCAGGTACAGGGTTTTTTTTTTTGTTTTTTTTTGTGGTAAGCGGGCTCTCACTGTTGTGGCCTCTCCCGTTGGGGAGCACAGGCTCCGGACGTGCAGGCTCAGCGGCCATGGCTCACGGGCCCAGCTGCTCAGTGGCATGTGGGATCCTCCCGGACCGGGGCACAAACCCACGTCCCCTGCATCGGCAGGCGGACTCTCAACCACTGCGCCACCAGGGAAGCCCTCAGGTACAGTTTTTAATTTGATTCTGAAACTACCTTGTGAGGGATGGGAGTCAAGTATTGTTGAGCCCACAGGCTCAGAAAGTAATTTGGTCAGGATCACACAGGTTGTGTGTTGCTGAACTGGAACTCAAGTCTACATCTTTGACTCCAAATCCAGTGCTCCACCCGGAATATTACTTTTGCCTTTTTTGGCAGGCAAGGCTTTCAGTCTGCCTCCCCTCAGCCCACCACAGACAGGGTGACTGGAAACGGATCAAAAGATGGAAAAGAAGAAAGACTGACCTGAAGTGAACTGAAAGTATTTTCTGCTAAGGGGAAAGCAGAAGAAAGCGAAAGCCATAGAACTCTGGGGTGTGGTCTCAAAGCAATTGCATTCTGGGGAAGGTGGGATGCCTCCACCTCTCCCTGGCAGGGTGAAGAGGATCAGATGCTACCTGGCCTTTCTGGTAGGTGGAATCAAAGTGCATGCTGGGGGGAAGCAAACATGGGTCTACATCCTGTCTGGGTGAGAGAAGCTGAGAGAAGGAATAAAGAACTATTATGGGAAAGTAGAAAAAGAAGAAGGGAGGGAATTTAGAAGTACAGATAGGAAACTAGGGCAAAAGCACATTGTTAAGAAAAAAATTTAATTCGCATATGCTTAAACTTTGGTATCAACTTGCAGAGATTCCCCAGGCCTGTTAGATTTTTCTAGTGCCCCCTAATTGTCTTCTTCAACATTTCACCCACTCATCTAGGGTTCCACTTCTCAGTCCACATCCTTCCCAAACCCTCTCCCCTCCACCTTCACAATGTCTGTTGGGATGGAACAGGCTCTGATGATGGCTGTTTTGTCCCCGTGTAGGTTTCTCCATATTGCCAGTAGGATGCAGAGAACTGGAAAATTTCTTGGGCATATGTCCTTTAAACAAAGCAGCTGGGCTGGGGCGGAGCTTGGGACAAGATTTTGAAGCTGGTTTTGTGAGTCACTGTGAGCTCTGAGCACCCGCCCACTTGGCAAGTTTAGCTTGCGGCAACTATCAGACCAGGTCCAGGGACTGGGGCTTCCTCAGTGGCCTTGTTAGCGTTCAGCTAATGAGGACAGACTCAAGTTGAGGAAACTGTGGCTGGAGCGAGGCAGTTTTGCTCCCCGTCAGCCTCCTGCTGATGGGTGGCTGCTGAGCCTGTGCAGGGCAGAGCATCTGGTGGGAGAGGACCCGGCCTGACCCCTCTGTCTTGTGGGAATGTTGGGGCAAGCGCTTACCCTCACACTCCTCCTGCTCATCAAGGGGCATTGGGGCCAAGGTAAGGAGGCTCAGCCTGGCAGGGGTGGGGCTGGCATGGACTAGGGGCCGTGGCCTTCAGGGAGATCAGAGCCCAGAGCCTCTGGGTTGCACAGCTTACATGGTGACCCGGAACTGTGATGCTGAGCAGTTCCCCACAGCTCTGGACAGGCTGGGTCAGAGAGCAAAGGCTGGCAGTGGGTTGGGAGGTCCCTGAGAAGTGCCTCTGGCCAAGCAATCCAGGCCACCTCAGGCAAGGTGAGTCTTTTCCACTGGCTTCAGTTTTCCTCTCTGTCTAGTGGGGAGAAAGTATCCTCCCTGCTGGCTGTAAGAAGGACAAAGGAAATATCCTCTAATTTGGTGCGATTACCAGCAGAGAGGAGAAGTGGCCATGAGCTTGGATTTCTCCAAGGAAGTAGGGGTACTGGAGCTCAGAGACTGACAGATTATTCTCTGAGGCAGGAAAGCTGAGCCCTGGCAAGGGGGAGGGGAGAGGGGAAGTGTGAGGACAAGGCCAGAACAGAGGCTTTACCAGATGGCCTGGTCCCTCATCCTGCAGCTCTTCCAGCAGCCCAGAGGCCATGGGAGCCTGAGAATTATTAGGGAAATGTTGTTTGGGGGCACGGTGTGGAGAAGGGAAGAGAAAGAGACAGTATAAGGAAGCTCCATAGCAAACTGATAACTGTCAGCTGGGCCCCGAGCGAACTAATGTATGTGTGTGTGGGAAGCAGGCTCCCCCTCTTTTTCCAACCCTAAGTCTAGGATGCTCTGAGACTTGGAGCCTGCATTTTAGATCAGCGACTCTTTGAGGGGCATCATGAGTGGGGGGTTCAGTGAGAGGAGGGCACATTTTTGTGCAAAGGGAAGAAACAGAGGCACAAGAAACTATTTGTGCAGGGCCTGTTAGAAGCCATCCCTGGGTACTCAGTTCAATTACAGAGCCCCTGAGCACTCTGGTATCCTTCAAGAAGACACATTCTAGGCTCTGGCTTTTGTAACAAGTACAGGCGGAGTAGGGCAGGGAGTAATAAGGAACAGGGAGCAGAGAGAGAAGTCTGGAGGCTGGGGTTCATGCGTGTGGGCTGGGGGGACCCAAAGATGCAGGATCCTAGGTAAGAGAGCTAGGTTGGAACCTGGGCTAAGTAGTCTTGAAAGCTGAGGTAGGACCCACATGCTTTGATGCCTGGCTTTGGGGGTGGGAGGGACAGAAGGTTGAGACTGACTCAGATCATAAGCCCAAGTGGCAGGAGGATAATGCTCCCTCCATCCCCATTCCCAGGGCTGTGGTGCTTTCTTTGGGTGTGGCTATGACAAGACCCATTGGTGGGAGGTAGGGCAGAGCCTGGTGAGTGATTCTTTGAGCACAGGGAGGGATGGGCTTTGGTCTTAAGGAACTTCTCTCTCTTCTTGCTATACCCTGTGTCTGTGGGGCCAGCCTGATGTAAGCTGACTGAAACTGCTCTGTTTATTTAGTTCAATTTTTAAACTTCTTAACTGAAAATAATTTTGAAGTTTCAGGGAAGTTGCAAGAATAGCACAAAGAATTTTTGTATTTCCTTCACATAGATTCACCAGTTGTTAACATTTCATCACATTTGCCTTATTTCTCTTTCTCTCCAAATATAGGTATGTGTGTACAGCTGTATAGTAATAATTATTTTTGTGGAATATTCAAGAGTAAGTTGCAGACATCATGCCCCTTTACTCTTAACTATTTTAGCACACATCTTCTAAGGACAAGGATGTTCCCATATCATATCATATCATATCAGCACAGTTATCACATTTAGTGTATTTAACATAGATACAATCAAACATACAGTCCATATTTAAATATTACCAACAGTCCCCCGAATGTGCTATATGACATCTTTTTTTCCCAACCAGAATCCAATCAGGATCATGTATTGCATTCAGTTGTTATGTCTTTTTTGTCATCTTCAATCTACAATTATTCCTTTCTTTGTCTTTTATGACTTTGACATTTGTGGAGTACAAGTCAGTTGTTTTCTGGAGGGTTGCACAATCTGAGTTTGTCTAATGTTTTGTCATAAGACTTAGGTCATGCACTTTTGGCAGGAATACCACGAAAGTGATGGCATGTCTTTTTCAGTGCATCCCATCAGGTGGTACAATGACAGTGAAACATTTGTTCTAAGACTTGGTTTACTGAAGAATGCAATATGCATCACATATGTGTAAGAGGCTCATATCACTCTTGAGCATTGCAAAAGTCTTCCAAAGGCTTCTTACTTCACACAGAGTAAAAGCCACACATTTTACAATGGCCCACGTGATCTGGCCTCCCTGACCACTGCCCCTTCCTCTCTGGTCTTCTCACTGCATTTCAGCCACGCTGGCCTGCTGGTCCTCACGCATGTTCCACTTGGGGATTTTGCACTGTCTTCTCCACTTAGGATGCTGCTTTGCCCTCATTTGTCATGAGGCTTGCTTCCTCATTCTGCTCAAATACCACTTCTGCAGTGTTATCTTTCCCACTAAAAATGTCAACCCCTACATCCTGTAACTTCTTATCTCCCTCTTTGTTTATTTTTCTCTGTAGTGCTCATTTCCATTTTACATACCATATGTTTACTTATTTGTCTTATTTTCTATCTCTTAGGCTCTTCTTTACCTCATTAGAATGTAAGATCCTTGAGGCCAGGGCTTTTGTTTGTTTTGTTCACTGCTGTACCTTCAGCATCTAGAACAGTATCTGGCACAAGTAGACCCTCAATATGTATTTACTGAATGAATAAGTACTTTAAATAATCCATGGAATAAAGTGAGTTTATCTGCCTACAAGAAAGCTTCATTGGGAAAACTGTTTTAGATTTTAAAGCATGTAAATACTAACTACCTCTGTGGCCTTGAGGAAGGCCTTTTTAGAACTTGTCTGAAACTTCTTGTTTCTCAATTTTTCATACATAACATGTTTCTCAATTTTTCATACATAACATGAAGTTAACAGTGGTGCCTGCTTCCTGGGGGATGTGTGAGGATTAGATGAGATATAGTGTATAAGGTGTTTAGAGAAATGTTGAGTTATAACAAGTCCTCCAAAATGAATGCTCATGTTATTCAGCTCTTTGGAGGCAGGGCATATATTTCACTTGGTTTTGTAGTCAGAGTAAAGAAGAGAGACTGGGCTTCCCTGGTGGCGCAGTGGTTGAGAATCCGCCTGCCGATGCAGGGGACACGGGTTCGTGCCCCGGTCCGGGAAGATCCCACATGCCGCGGAGCGGCTGGGCCCGTGAGCCATGGCCGCTGAGCTTGCGCGTCCGGAGCCTGTGCTCTGCAACAGGAGAGGCCACAACAGTTAGGCCCGCATACCACAAAAAAAAAAAAAAAAAAAGAAGAGAGACTATTTAGTAATCCTTTGTTGACTTTAATTAATTGAATAGAAAGTGAGTTAGAGAATCTTGAGATAAGATGATAAAGTTTTAATGTGTGACCCTTTTCTGAGGGTTTCTCATTATCATAACCAGGATCTTAGAGAGACTTCAACATTTTTAAGTTAAAGAAACAGGTATTCAAGACATTTAATCACATGAGTACATCGTAATGTAAAGTAGTCTGTTTTCACAATAGCATCTCCCTCTCTATCCCCATTCCTTCCCTGGATATGTTTTGAGTAGCTCTGCACCAGGTGCTGGACAAGATATTTAGGATTCAGTAGTGATTAAGTACACAGCCGCTTTGTTCATGGAGCCTACACCATTTATATCCATCGGTACATAATTACAGCTGTGATTAACGCCCAACCAAGTGCCCAACACAGTAAGTGCTCAAAACATGTTAGTTGAGTGAGTAAATGAATTGTTTTCAGGCATCTTAGAGGAAGATTGGGATAATTTTGGGGTCAGATGGTTTGGGGACCAGGGACCTTCAAATCACTGCCCATAAGAGTGGACTTGGGCCCTAAAGTTCATTTTGGACCCTAAATTCAGGTTTTAGCTATGCATTCTGAAGAAACTACAAAGGACACACCAGAGGCTATAAATGCCCAGGGGCCACAAGTTCTGGGGTGAGATGTGCTGGACAAAAAAAAAGGGGCAGGGACAGCATCTCACAGATTAGCTCTGAAGGCTGCAGGCTGTTCCCGTAGGTTTTGTTGAAACTTTCACTTCTCAGGAAGGAGTCACTGATCACAACTGCTCTGACTGGGATCCAGACAAGTTCTAAAAAGGCTGGATTTATTTTTGTTCATCTTTTCCTTATTGTACTCCCCTTCAGACAAAGTGTGAATAGTGAAGTATCTGTCCACAGGAGAGAGATCAGGACTCAGAGAACTCAGGGCTGCAGCACCACTGGAGGGAACCAGTTCTATAGAAATCCCTCCAGAGATAGCTGGGCCATTGTCTTCATGATATGTGTCAGAAAAGTGTGCAAAATTATAAAAGTACATCTCAATGAGTTATTGTTAAGTGGAAACACCTGTGTGTTTACCACATGTTCCTTCCTTTCCTTACCTCCACCCTCTTCCACAAATACAACCACTCTTCTGACTTGTAACATCATTGGTTAGTTTTGCCTGTATATAAATGGAATCATAAAGTATATACTCCTGTATTTGGCTTCTTTTGCTCAACATCTGATGAGATTTATCTCTGCTATCACTTGCAGCTGGTCGTTTTTATGGCTGCATTTCATTGTATGACTACATAATAGTTTATTAATCTATTCTACCATTGATGAAACTTTGGGTTGTTTCAAGGTTTTTTTCCCTATTATAATCACGCTGCTAAGAGCCTTTAGGCCGAGCTGCTCAGCATGCGGGATCTTAGTTCCCTGACCAGGGATGGAGCTTGAGCCCCCTGCAGTGGAAGCTCAGAATTTAAACCACTGGACCACCAGGGAAGTCCTCTATGAGCCTTTTAGTGCATGCACGTCTGTTGGGTGTATCTCTGGGGGTAGAATCACTGGGTATGTAGATATACCTCTAGCAGTTGCTGCCAAACTGTTTTCCAAAGCGGTTGAACCAAGCAGTTCGTGAGAGTTCCAAGTTGTTTCAGGGCCACCAGCTTTGTGTTCTGAGGACCTGCAAATGGGAAATGAAAGTGCAGGGGTGTGGAGCCTGAAAGATGAAAGTCAAAGCCAAGAGAACCATGTCTGTTCTGGCTTCCCTGGTATACTGCACGAAATTCCTACACGAGAGTCATTTCTGGGAGCTGAATTTAATTAATTAATCAACTGAACACTTCATTAAACCCTCACTATGTTCCAAGAACTATGCAAGATTTTGTGGAGGAAACAAAGATGAAACACACATTGGTTCCATCCTTAAGAATCTTTCAGACAGTTAGAGGAAAATAGACCTGTACAATATCAACTCTAAGGGAAGACAGAAAATGCTAAATGCTAAGTGTCTCTGACAGGCAAGATACATTTAGAGCACAAAGGGTGCAAAGAAGATGGAGATTCCTTCTAGGTAGGGACTGGGGAAGTGGCCTTGAAGGATAAATAAGAGTTCAGGAGATAGGGGTAAGGTAGAAGGACAAGCTAAGCAGAGGGAACAGCCTAAACAGAAGTAGGGAAAACAGGTTTGAACGAGGAGACATGAGAAGCAAATGCACTTGTTATCTTGGAGAAAAACAGTATTATAAATGAGATGATTCAGTTAACTGATGCAAAGAGTGGGACATAGGCTAGGTAAGTTGACAGAGGTAAGGGGTTGCATTGTCTGAGAGATGAAATCAGTATGGTCAGGAGGAAGCCCCCCAGGGTGGGGCTAGGTGAAGAAGAAGAGAGGTGATGAATTGGGCGGTGGACCTGGAGGGGATTTTATCTACTTTATAATTTTGCCTTGACTAGGGCCGGTCCTGTCCCAGCACTTTTGGGATCTCACTGAGCTTTATCCACCCAGACCCCATCAGGAACCCCTTCTGTTGCCTTCACTCCAAGCCTGGTGGCATCACCTTGAGCTGAGAAAACCTCAACATCCTTTGTTGGCTAGGGGAAATTAAACTTTTTTGAAAGTTCTCTTTTCTCTCCCTGCCCCCTCTCCCAGGCTCTCAGGCCTCAACTTCCTTCCCATTTCACCCTTCCTCCGACCAGCAGGTCAAGGTCAGAGGAAGCTGAGCTGACAGTGGACACTGCGGGACTTTGGAGGCTGCAGCTCCTGCACCCAACTCTGGGGCTGAGTGGGACTCACTGCTGGGTCAGATAGTCTCCTTGACTGTCCTCTGTGCTGGCTTCCCTTTTCTTCCTGAGGAGGTGATGGAGTTAATCACTTGACCTCTGCCCTCCCTCTGCAGAGTTGTTTCACCCCATTCTTTCCTAACCACCGGAAGAGAGGCCTCAAAGCTTCTGAGTGGTAACAACAGAGGTAACAGCAGCCCTGGGGCCTGTTCTGACCACCGGAATCTGCTGTGGCCTCTCCGCTCTGAACAATCCACCACTTGTCGGGGCCTCCTCCACCTCTCACTAAGCATGTGAGAACTTGTGTTGAAGTTATCTTTTCATACTGCCATTTCTTGTCTCTCCATTTGGCATATGTGCCCCTCTGGGACAGGGACAGAGGTCTTTCTGCCTCAGTCACAATACCCAGTACATAGTACCTTGCCCACTTATCTTCTGCTGTACCCTCCCACTCCAACCTCACCTGACCACCATCCCTGTCTAGCCCTGCCTCACCCTGAATATCTTCCTTTTCCCCACACTGAGCTGTTGAGGGCTGCAGAAGAAAATTCAACAACAAAGAGCAACTACAGATTGAGAGCCTTCAATTTCAGCTGGGTCCTCAGTGTCCTGGGAATCCTTGTTTCTGATCCATAGCTTTCCCCTTTCTCCAAAGGGGTGATTCCAAACCTTCACCATCTCTTCAAGATCCTGTTCCATCATCATAGCTTTTATCAGCCTACAGTCTGCTTCTCCAAGTAAATGGAGACCCCAATAGGGATTCTGCCGGCCTCACCAACAATCCCTCAACATCAACTGACCTCATCTGTGCCCCTAAATGACCACATTCACCTCTGCTCTGCGTTAGGGAGCTTTCCTCCTTTCCTTGGTCTGTCCTTCCCCGTGTGCTCTGGACATCACGGCTTCATCTGGTAGGTCATCCAGGACCTGCCCAGTCCATGATATCTCTGATCTTTCTTCAACTGCTCCTTTTCTGTTGGCTCTCCACTCTTAGTTCATTATCCTCCCATTTAAAAATCTATGTTGGAATACCATCCAGATTTTCCCTACTGTGTCTTTCTTTCCCATGTGTCTCTTTTACTACTCATACAGAACACTTTACTTCTGATACCTCTGGTCTCCAAATGTGTGTGTGGTTCTTTCCCCACACCAAGCAACTCTCTGTGACACCAGCTGGGTGTCTTACAATTTGACTCAATTCTGACACCATCTGCCCGGAGACAGTGTTAGATTTCACAGGTTAAGGGCTCGTTCCCACAAGCTCACCTTCCTCTGCCATTTCAGACACTTGTCTCAAGCCCAGATTGTAGATCAGAGGTTCCAGTGATCCCCTCCCTCTTCTGATTCAATTCATTTGTTGGAGTGGCTCACAGAACAGTGGGAAACACTTACTTACATTTACCAGTTTATTAAAGCATATGATAAAGGATATAGATGAACAGCCAGATGAAGAGATAAATAGGGCAAGGTCTGGAAGGGAGCTTCTGTTCCCTTGGAGTTGGGGTTCACCAAACTGGTAGCTCCCCTAAACTCGTGCTATTGGGATTTTATAGGGGCTTCCTCATGTAGATGTGATCAGTTATTAACTATTAACTCCATTTCCAGCCTCTATCCCTCCTCCGAAGGATGGGGAATGGGGCTGAAATTTCCAAGCTTTTTTTTTTTTGTTGCGGTACGCGGGCCTCTCACTGTTGTGGCCCCTCCCTTCGCGGAGCACAGGCTCCAGACGCGCAGGCTCAGTGGCCATGGCTCACGGGCCCAGCCGCTCCGCAGCATGTGGGATCTTCCCGGACCGGGGCACGAACTCGTGTCCCCTGCATCGGCAGGCGGACTCTCAACCACTGCGCCACCAGGGAAGCCCTTCCAAGCTTTTAATCATGGCTTTTTTGTGATCAGCCCCTCCCACCCGGGAGTTCATCCAGAGTCATCTTAATAGAATAAAAGATGTTCCTGGTGCTCTCATTACTGAGGAATTTACAAAGGTTTTAGGAGCCCCATGTCAGGGATGGGGGTCAAAGACTAAATACTAAAGCAAGAGATGCTTTTCTTTCTTTCTTTTTTTTCTTTTTTTTTTTGTTATTCTCCTTTTTTTTTTTACAAACCTTTGTGTCGAGGGCTGACTTTCAATAGATCGCAGCGAGGGAGCTGCTCTGCTACGTACGAAACCCTGACCCAGAAGCAGGTCCTCTACGAATGGTTTAGCACCAGGTTCCCCACGAACGTGCGGTGCGTGACGGGCGAGGGGGCGGCCGCCTTTCCGGTCGCACCCCGTGTCCCAGGACGAAGGGCTCTCCGCACCGGACCCCAGTCCCGACGCGCGGCGGGGCCGCGCCCCAGGGGACGCGTGCGGCGGCCCGCCGGCGCGGATGGCGGGGGACCGGCTATCCGAGGCCAACCGAGGCTCCCGCGGCGCTGCCGTATTGTTCCGCCTGGGCGGGATTCTGACTTAGAGACGTTCAGTCATAATCTCACAGATAAGAGATGCTTTTATCACTGAGAAATTATAAGGATTTCAGGAACTCTGAGCCAGGAACTGGGGGGAGAGAATAATATATATATTTCCATTATCTCACAAAAACCAAACCAACAAACCAAAATAACACCTGGTGTTCTTCCTGTGGTACCTTCTTTCCTAGCTCCTTTTTAGTTGGAGACAAACCCTTCTTAAGTGTATAAACTAATACAATGTACATGAAAATGTAATAGAATAGTATAACTAAAAAATGACTACAATGGCAGTATAGCATCAGGAGTGTAGATCACACATTTGATTCCTTAATAATTTAATAGTTTAGTTAATAATCATTCCCTGTATACTCTATATTCAGTTTTCTTAAAATTAATTAATTAATTAATGGCTGTGTTTGGTCTTCTTTGCTGCTCGCGGGCTTTCTCTAGTTGCGGTGAGTTGTGGCTACTCTTCATTGCGGTGCGTGGGGTTCTCATTGTGGTGGCTTCTCTTGTTGCAGAGCATGGGCTCTAGGTGCGTAGGCTTCAGTAGTTGCGGCACGCGGGCTCAGTAGTCGTGGCGTGCAGGCTCTAGAGTACAGGCTCAGTAGTTGTGGTGCACGGGCTTAGTTGCTCTGCGGCATGTTGGATCTTCCCGGACCAGGGCTCGAATCCGTGTCCCCTGCATTGGCAGGCGGATTCTTAACCAGTATGCCACCAGGGAAGTACTATATTCAGTTTTGTCATGATGAAGGAGAACCAGAATGAGGGCTCTATGTTTTGATCTGATGGTAGTTATCCAGGAGTTTACTTTATAATTATTCATTATATTATGCATTTATATTTTAGGCACCCTTTAATATTTGTGCTACCTCTCAATTTTATAAAAGGTAAAAATAAAATAAAACCATCACAACTCCCTAAAAATTAAACTCATGTTCTATCACCTCACTCTCCAGACCTGCTGGAGAGACCTTTATTACCATCCTTAGCAGACCCATAAGCCAGAAGTATGGGTGTCTGTAACAATGCTGCTGTTCTGTCTGTGATGCCCTCTTCCATACTCCTTTCTCAATCTGCCTGGCAGGCCTGGGTGCCCCAGGCAGCGCCTAGGTCACCTCCTCTGGGAAGCCACTCCTAATGCCCCAGAGAAGAGTAGTGCATGCTTTCCTTATGCTTGTGTCACACCTTGGGCATACCCCCATAAAACATTTCACATCAAGTCTTAGTTGACTGTTTTAGGTCTATCTTCCTCTATAAGCACAGTAAAACAGAGATTGTAACTTTTCCTTTACATCTTTGCCCAGTGCCCTTAATAATCCCATTCTCCAAGATAGGAGTGATATTACAAATATCTACTTATAGATATGATATGAGCAACAGCAATCATAACAGATGCCAACTCTGAGCAACCTGGAAAGCTTTATTTGGTGTATTGGATGAACTTCTTCCCTGCCTTTGGGCCAGTAAGATGCACCCGTGCATGCACCAGTAACCTTGGCTGTTCACTGCTCCCATATTATACTTATATGCTTCTGCTTTGGTCCTGTTCTCTTCTTATGATTTGGCTTTCATTCCTTATTTAAAGTCCTGCCCAGCATTATAGATTTTGGTTTTGTGGCAAGCATTTCTGGCACCCATGCTGGAGTCCTTAAACTTGGCATTTCTTGTTGGTCTTGAAGTTGGCTCCTGTGGGATACTCAAGATCAATCTGTAGTCTCAGTCCTTTTGCTGCCTTAGGTGGGGTGGAGTTTTAGATACCCATTACTTAGCCCAGTGCCTGGCCCATGAAATATGTATCCATTGGTGTGGCTCCCTCTCTGCTGGGCCTTACACTTGACCCTTCATATGACTGACACTGCTATTGCCAGTTAACCAGTCTTGGGAGTTCCATATCTTCCTTTAGCACTTGCTTGTTATGTATGGGGGGCATTTCTATCTTTCTGTGTACCATTCTATTTGCAACTCTCCCCAACTCTCCTTGCCTGGGTTAATCTCTTGAGTGTAATTTGGTTGTTTTATCATCTCCCATTTATATAGTCTGTGAAGGTGATGTCCTGTTTCTAGGAAATTAAGACTTATGATATGTATGTATTTATTTGCAAATGTTGCCAACCACTAAGACCATCTTGCTTAGTTCTTCTATCTCTAATATTCTGCCTAAGGGCTGCACCTTCTGCTTGATTCCCTGTCCCCAGAGGAGCTGTGAAGTTGCAGTTTCCCCTACCCAGAATGTTTTCTCTGTAGCTCTTCGCCTGGCTGGATCCTTCATATCTTTCATTTCTTAGCTCAGATGTCACCTCCTCAGAGAGGTCTTTTCTGGCCATGAATCTACCAGTCACTCTGTTATATCACCTTTTAAAACTACCTTCATGGCACTTATGCTTCTCTGAAAGGATCTTGTTTCATTTTTCACTTATTTATGGTGCGTACCCCAACTGGAGTGTAAGCTTCATGAGAGCAGGGACCTTGTCTCTCTTGCTCACCCCTCTAGTCCAATGCCCTTGAGCAGTGGTTCTCAAGTGGGGACAATTTTGCCCCCCAGGGGACATTTGGAAATTTCTAAAAGCTTTTTTGTTTGTCATGAATGGGGCAGGGGTGCTGGCAGCTAGCGGGTAGAGGTCAGGGATGATGTTACACATCTTCACAATGCACAGGACAGCTCCTTCTTCCTCTGCAACAGGGAATTAACAGGCCCCAAATATCAAGTGTTGAGATTAAGATATCCTCCCTAGAGCAATACCTGACACACAGAGAGTATTCAATAAATAATTGTGGAATGTAGGAGTGAATAGTCTTCTCATTGCCTCAAAGGGGCTCACTGATTCTTATAGATGTACCTGGAATCTAGGTTTAGGACATCTTTGTCAATCTGTAAATTTGCCCAACCTATTTTCTAGTCTATTTTACCTGTGAGAATTCTGATCCACTGATTTCTGGTTGTCATTTGAGTAAGTATCAGGAAGAATTTTCTAATATTTTGCCAAAAGCTGAGTCCAGAAATCTCCTGTTTTTCCACTCTTGCTGTGGTAATGTTTCCACAGTGGCAACATCTTACTTTGCTCTTATCAAAGTACATTTTACTTAGTTTAATGATCAGAACAGCTTTCTGAGAGGTAGTAATTACTCCTTTTTTACATTTTGTATTTTTATCAAGATATAACTTACAGTAATGTACAAAAAGTTTAAGTGAATAGCTTGATGAACTTTTATATATGTATGTACTTGTAACCACCACCCATCTCAAGATGTAAAACATTTCTAGCACCCCAATAGTCTTCTTTGTGTCCCCTCCTACTTGATAATCTCCTCAGAGTTAACCAATATTCTAACCTCTTACCATAGATTTGTTTTATTCGGATTTTGAATTTCGTATAAGTAGAATCATTCACTATATACTTTTTGGTGTCTGGCTCCTTTATTAATAACCATGTCGATAAGATCCATCCACATTTTTGCTTGTAGAAGTAGTCTATTCTTCTTTTTTTAAAAAAATTATTTATTTATTTTTGGCTGCGTTGGGTCTTCGTTGCTGCGTGCGGGCTTTCTCTAGTTTGACGAGTGGGGGCTGCTCTTCATTGTGGTGCATGGGCTTCTCATTGTGGTGGCTTCTGTTGTGGAGCACCGACTCTAGGTGTGCAGGCTTCAGTAGTTGTGGCATGTGGGCTCTAGAGCGCAGACTCCATAGTTGTGGCACATGGGCTTAGTTACTCTGTGGCATGTGGGATCTTCCCAGACCACAGATCAAACCCATGTCCCCTGCATTGGCAGGCAGATTCTTAACCACTGTGCTATCAGGGAAGTCCCAGTTTATTCTTTTTCATTACCGTGTAACATTCCATTATATGAATATAACATGATTTATTTATTCATCTAATGATGACTGATATTTGGGTTGTTTCCCAATTTGAATTATTATGAATAAAGCCAATATGAATGTTCTTGTATATATTTTCTTGAGTATATACAAATTCTCCTGTGTCATAGGGCATATGTAACTTTAGTTTTAAAAGATATTGTCAGTTTTCCAAAGTGGCTGTACCAATTTACACTCCCATTAGCAATGAATCAGAGTCTCAGTTGTGCCTCATCCCTGTCAACACTTGGAATTTTCAGTCTTTTAAATTTTAGCCATTTTGGTAGGGTTATAGTAGAGTCTCATTGTTTTCTGATATCCAACAATGTGGGGGACCTTTTTGCTGCTTGTTGGTTAACTGGGTATCATTTATTTGCCAAGTGCCTGTCCTAGTCTTCTGCCTTTTTTTTTGCGGGGGGGAGAGTTGTCAGTTTATTTCTTACTGATTTTTAGGAATTCTTTATAGACAGGCATACCTCGTTTTATTGAGCCTCACTTTATTGCACTTTTCAGGTACTGAGTTTTTTACAAATTGAAGGTTTGTGGCAACCCTGTGTCACACAAGTCTATTAGCTCCATTTTTTTTCAACAGCAATTGCTCACTTTGTGTCTCTTTGTCACATTTTGGTAATTCTCTCAATATTTCAAACTTTTTCATTATTATTATATTTGTTATGATGATCTGTGATCAGTGATCTTTGATGTCACTATTGCAATTGTTTTGGGGTGCCACAAACTGCACCCATATAAGATGGTGAACTTAATCAATTGTTAAAATGACAACAAAAGATTCAGAATATTACATAAACTTAGTTGATGAAGCAGCAGCAGGGCTTGAAAGGATTGACTCCAATTTTGAAAGAAGTTCTACTGTGGTTAAAATGCTATCAAACATCATTGCCTGCTACAGAGAAATCATTTGTTAAAGGAAGAGTCAATCCATGTGGCAGAGGAGGCTCAAGTAAAGGGCAGAGCCTGACTTTCCTTCTCCAACCCACTACTCTCCATCTGGGCAGAGACTACTCCAATGTACATGGTGTGAGGGTGTGCTCTAACTTCATTGATTTGCATGTAGTTGTCCAACTTTCCCAGCCCCACTTGCTGAATAGACTGTCTTTTTCCTATTTTATATTCTTGCTTCCTTTGTTGATGATTAATTGACTGTAGGTGTGTGGGTTTATTTCTGGGCTCTCTATTCTGTTCCATTGATCCATATGTCTGTTTTTGTGCCAATACCACACTGTTTTGAATATTGTAGCTTTGTAGTATTATCTGAAGTGTGGGAGGGTTATGCCTCATGCTTTGTTCTTTTTCCTCTGTATTGCTTTGGCAATTCTGGGTCTTTTATGATTCCATGCAAAATTTAGGATTATTTGTTCTAGTCCTGTGAAAAATGTCATAGGTATTTTGATATGGATTGCATTAAATCTGTTGATTGTTTTGAGTAGTATTGCCATTTTAATAATATTAATTCCTCCAATCCAAGAGTATGGGATATCTTTCCATTTCTTTGAATCATCTTTAATTTCCTTTATTAATGTATTATAGTTCTCAGCATATAGGTCTTTCACCTCCTTGGTCAAGTTTAATCCTAAGTATTTTATATTTTTTTTGCTGTGATTTTAAAAAGGTATGGTTTTGTTACATTCCCTTTTTGATATTTCATTATTAATGTAAAGAAATGTAACTGATTTCTGTATGTTAATCCTGTATCCTGCTACCTTGCTGAATTCATCTATCAGTTCTAGTTGTTTTTGTGTGGAGTCTTTAGGGCTTTCTATATGTAGTATTATGTCATCTGCATATAATGACAATTTTACCTCATCCCTTCCAATTTGGGTAACTTTTATTTCTTTTTCTTGTCTGATTGCTGTGGCTAGGATTTCCAATGCTATGTTGAATAGAAGTGGTGAGGGTGGGCATCCTTTTCCTGTTCCAGATTTTAACAGGAAGGATTTCAGCTTTTCACCATTGAGTATTATATTGGTTGTGGGTTTGTCATAAATGGCTTTAATTATGTTGAGATATGTTCCCTCTATACCCACTTTCATAAGAGCTTTTTAAAAATCGTCAATGGATGTTGAATTTTGTCAAATGCTTTACCTGTGTCTGTTGAGATAATCATGTGGTTTTGTCTTTCTCTTATGAATGTGGTGTATCACATTGATTGATTTATGTATGTTGAACCATCTTTGTGACCCTGGAATGAAATCAGCTTGACCATGGTGTATGATTCCTTTTATGTAATGTTGGACTCAGTTTGTTAATATTTTGTTAAGGATTTTTGCATCTATGTTCATTAAAGATATTCACCTGTAATTTTCTTTTTTTGTGGTGTCTTTGTCTGGTTTCAGTGTCAGGATGATGATGGCTTCATAGAATGAATTTGGGAGTGTTCCCTCCTCTTAAATTTTTTTGGAATAGTTTGAGAAGGATAGGTATAAGTTCTTCTTGGTATGTTTGGTAGAATTCCTCAGTGAAGCTGTTCAGTTCTGGATTTTTGTTTGCAGAGAGTTTTGTTTCATTTTAAAATTACAGATTCTATTTCACTTCTAGTGATCAGTCTGTTTAAATTATCTGTTTCTTCTTGACTCAGTTTTGGCAGGCTGTATGTTTCTAGAAACTTGTTCATTTCTTCCAGGTTGTCCAATTTGTTTGCATATAACTATTAGTATTCTCATTTTTTTTTTTTGTATTTTTATGGTATCTGTGGTTAAAATTTCCCTCTTTCTTTTCTTATTTTGTTTATTTGGGTCCTCTCTCTTTTCTTCTTGGAGACCTTGGCTAGAGGTTTGTTGATTTTGTTTACCTTTTCAAAAAATTAGCTCTTGAACTTATTGATCTTTTCTATTATTTTTTTGATCTCTATTTTATTTATTTCCTCTGTGATTTTCATTATTTTCTTCCTTATGTTGACTTCGGGTTTTGTTTGTTCTTCTATAATTCTTTTAGGTGGTAGTTTAGGTTGTTTGTTTAAGATTTTTCTTGTTTTTTGAGGCAGGCCTGTATTGCTATGAACTTCTCTCTTAGAATTGCTTTTGCTGCATCTCATAGATTTTGTAAGGTTGTGCTTTCATTTTTGTTTGTCTTCAGGTATTTTCTGATTTCTTCTTTGATTTCACTTTTGACCCAGTGCTTTTTTAAGAGCATGTTGTTTAGTCTCCATATGTTTGTTCTTTTTCCCGTTTTTCTTTCTGTGGTTGATTTCTAGTTTCATATTGTTGTGGTCAGAAAAGTTCTCAGCTGAGTTCATTTTTCAGTTTTTTTTTTTTTTTTTTTTTTTTTTTTTTGCGGTACGCGGGCCTCTCACTGCTGTGGCCTCTCCCGTTGCGGGGCACAGGCTCCGGACGCGCAGGCTCAGCGGCCACGGCTCACGGGCCCAGCCGCTCCGCGGCACGTGGGATCCTCCCGGACCGGGGCACGAACCCGTGTCCCCTGCATCGGCAGGCGGACTCTCAACCACTGCGCCACCAGGGAAGCCCCATTTTTCAGTTATTTTATATTTTATTCCTACAATTTTCATTTGGTTCTCAAAAAATTCATTGTTTCAGGTAACTATTGCTGAATAATGAAGCACCTCCAAACTTAGTAGTTTAAAACAACAACCACTTATTTAGTCAATGATTCTGCTAGTTGGCAATTTGGGTGGGGCTTAGCTGGGTCATTATTTTCATTTCAGCTTGCACCATTTATACATATATGGTCAGCTGCCAGATTGACTGGGGACAGCTGATCTAAGAAGGCCTCAGCTTGCTGCATGTGATCTCTCATCCTCCAGGAGGCTATCTGAGACTTGTTTATATGTCAGCTAGACAACATGCCAAGAGAATATGTAGAGGCACATTCCAAGAGGTATGTGCAAGGCCTCTTCAGATCTAGGCTTAGAACTGGCACAATGTCATTTTTACTGCATTCTGTTCAGAAAGCCAGCCCAGTTACAAGAGATGGGAAAGTGAACGCTATCTCTTGATGATGGAAGGAGCTGCAAAGTCACATTTCAGGGAGCATGGCCATTTTGCTTTCTATCACACTAGTTCTCTGCTGTAATTCTCAAACATATTTTATTTCCTTGAACATGTTAAACAAAATTACTTTAAAGTTTATGGCTGATAACACCATTATCTAGATGTTCCTTGGATTTACTTCTATTTTTTCTTTTGGTTTTGGGGCATGTTTCCTCTTCTTATACCTGTTTATTTTTTTTATTTCATTTTGGACACTGTTGTAAGAAAAATTTTAGAAATAGTTTAATGTGCTGGTTTTTGTTATTTTCCTCCAGGAATAATTTATATTTGCCTCTAGTCAGATTAGAAATACTAGAGATATTAGATAATGTTAATCCAATTCAGGGTTGAAATTATTCAAAACTGGGCTTCAATCTCTGTGAGAGCTGGCCTATTTCTTTTCTTTTCTTTTTTATTAACTTTTTGGCTGTGTTGGGTCTTTGTTGCTGTACATGGGTTTTTTCTAATTAAGGAGAGCTGGGGGCTACTCTTCATTGGGGTGCATGGGCTTCTCATTGCAGTGGCTTCTCTCGTTGTGGAGCATGGGCTCTAGGAGCATGGGCTCTAGGTGCACAGGCTTCAGTAGTTGTGGCACACAGGCTCACTAGTTGTGGTTTGTGGGCTCTAGAGTGCAGGCTCAGTAGTTATGGCACATAGGCTTAGTTGCTCCATGACATGTGGGATCTTCATGGACCAGGGATCGAACCAGTGTCCCCTGCATTGGCAGGCAGATTCTTTTTTTTTTTTTTTTTTTTTAAATAATGAATGAATTTATTTTTGGTTGCGTTGGGTCTTTGTTGCTGCACGTGGGCTTTCTCTAGTTGTGGTGAGCGGGGGCTACTCTTTGTTGCGGAGTGCGGGCTTCTCATTGTGATGGCTTCTCTTGTTGCAGAACATGGGCTCTAGGGTGAGCAGGCTTTAGTAGTTGTGGCATGCAGGGTCAGTAGTTGTGGCACGTGGGCTCTAGAGCGCAGGCTCAGTAGTTGTGGCGCACAGGCTTAGTTGCTCTGCAGCATGTGGGATCTTCCAGGACGAGGGCTTGAACCTGTGTCCCCTGCATTGGCAGGCAGATTCTTAACCACTGTGCCACCAGGGAAGTCCCTGGCCTATTTCTTGTTCACCCTTACTCTTAGTGCGTAGAACTTTATGGTACCAACCCCAAATCTTCTGGATTTTAGGTATACCCACTTCCTATCAAGAGGTTCCTGAACTCCATGTTCTCTTAGTTCCTTGAGTTTATTGTAAACTCTGCTTAGCTTCTCAGCATTTCAGCTACTTTTTATGGACTCAGGAGATGTCTCCAGGGAGGAGCAGTCAAAAATTCTGCTTTCACTTCTCTGAGTTTCCTTCTTCCAGATCTTGGCCCTATAACTTTATACTGCTTTATTAGCTCTCTGATGCCATTAACAACATGCTTTTATATTTTGCCCGTTTTTTCTCTTTATTCTCAGTGGGAGCATTGGTTAGCATGTCTTAATCTGGTCTTCCATGATCAGAATTAAAGTTCTTTAGATGATTATGTATCTCAACCTTTAAGTGTATGTATGGAATGAAAGCATGTTCTATCTCCAGATCACAAATTCTCTGGAGTCAGGAACCATAACTTATACATGAAGAGTGGGGACTAATTACAGTGGGGACTCAGTAAGGAGTGGATAATTGGTTATGACAGTTCATGTCCTTTTTGTAGGTTTAGTAGTTATTTTTCTGTTCACCTTTGTTCTCAACATCTTCAGGCAGTGCTAGGACCTCAAGAGACAAAGCCACAGAGATGTATATCACCGTCTCTGCTTTTGGCTTGGTAATAAGCAGAGCTGGTCCAAATCATGGGAATATGAATAGGAACCTCATGTGTTTTACTCTTAGGAGTGTCAAATCAGAGGAACATATTATATTAACCAGGTAGTAATTACGAGTCCTTTAACTATTTACTTAGTCTCTTGAGAAAATGCTGACATGAAGGTATGGTTAGGGGTGAGTGTATTTATAATGCATGTGGACATCTAAAGATCTCTCTCCATTGCTCTCTTCTCAATGTCCTCCATTGTAACAGATCTGTTTGTATAACTATCTCCTTTTTCTGTCCTCTCCTCAAAATTCTCCCTGACCCTTTTCAACCCACCCAGACAGACCTTTTTATTTCCAGCATCCACTGGGCCATGCCACATAGCTTCCCTGCCAAAAATGGCCACAGGGATTTCCCCTTGTTTTCATTGATTGCACTGGGGTACTCTAGGGTAGGCAATGACAAGCAGCTCTATGTCACATTCTCACAGTCTTTAGCCCCCATCTTGGTCCTTAGAGAGGGATGTGCTAGGATACGCCTTGCTAATATAGTTTTATTTTTCTCTATGTTTTCTATGGAGCGATCCTGTGGATACTTTCTAGTAACTAAAAAATTGGCAAACACTAATGAATAAAGACCACAATCCTATGTGCAAAGTGCTACAAGAAAGGATTATGAATCTAGTTCTATGAGGACGGAGGATGGAGGAGGGAGCCGTTAGTTCAACTTGGAGGGTTAGTCTTATTAGGTCCCTGGCCATTAAGAATTTCCAGTAGTCACTGATGGCCACTGTTAGTTGCCTCAGCACTGCAGGGAAGGAGTGGCATCATACATGATATTTATAACATTGTGGTTAAGAATTTGTCCTCTAAAGCCAAATTGTCTGCATTTTAAGCTCATCTTCCTCACTGTGTAACTTGGGCCAATTACTTTAAAGTTCTTTCTAACTCAGTTTCCTAACCTGTAAAATGGGGATAAGACTCTTTTACGGTCATTGTAAAGTGAAATAGTAAAAATATGTAAAGTGTTTAAAACCTGTCTGTCCCATAATAAGAACTCAGGAGATTTTAGCTATTATTACTGGTTTGTGGGCCCTTCAGACTCAGGCACAGAGCATGGAGGGAGGGGAGGGAGATAAGGGAGTTACACTTTCAGGTTCTCTTAGACTTTGGGCTCCTCATATGCATTTCCATCTCTTGGTTTAAGGGAGGTCACATCCAACAACCCACAATGCTCAGGCTTGAAACTCTTCTTTCCACCTCCAGCCTGGGTTCTCTTTCTTATAATCCCTAGGTTCTGCTGATCATGTGGTTGGAATCTCGGGAGAGTCTGTCTGGTTACGGCCCCCCAGCATACAGATAAGGACATACTCTGTTATATGGAAGATGCAGCCGTACTCAAATTCAAGCTGTTATTTGATACACTCTTGGAAGAATGTTTCCAGCCAGAGTGATGTAGGGAAGAGTTCGAATTGGACTTTAAATCATTTCAACAATAGACTGAGCTTTATAAGCGAAAACTTAACTCTTCTCATCATGGCAGTTCAGCAGCAGGACAGTGGCCTCTACCTCCTGGAGGTCACTGAAGACACTGGGAAGGTTTGGAGACATAAGTTCCAGGTTTCTATATTTGGTGAGTTCTCAGGACAGCTCATGCTGCACCTCTGACTCCTGCAGGGCTTGTATTTCCAGCACCTTTCTGATCAGAATCTCTGCTTCCAGATCGTGTTGAGAAGCCCCAGCTGGTGGAGAGGTGGAAGGTCCTGGACAGTGGGATGTGCCAAGTGACTCTGTCCTGCTCAGTCTCCAGAGGTGGTGATGTGAGCTATGCTTGGTATAAAGGGACTGAGCTGATTCAGACACCCAGGAACCTCACCAAACTGGAGGAGCAGATTGATGTCAGTGGTTTGCACACATACACCTGCAATGTCAGCAACCCTGTCAGCTGGGCAAACCACACCCTCCAACTCACACAGGGCTGTCTGAATGCCCACCTGAGTAAGTGGAGCACTTTACACTGTAACAGGGGCTGAAGGTGTGGGACCCCACAGCCAGGCTCCTGTACAAAGGAGACTTGGCTCTGAGATCCCTTGGCTGCCTCCCCCAGGGCTTTGCAGTCCTTCCCCAGGGAGGTCCTGGCCTCTAGGCACAGTTTCCATAAATTCAGGGCTATCTTTGTCTGGGAAGAATTTTATCCCAATAAGGAATCTCCTTCTGGGAGATGCGCATTTCTCCTTCATGTAGGGAATCCTTAGTTGTTTGGTGAGTTGCAGTCCTGCCATGATGCTGATCATTATTTTCTTTCTCTGAGAGATTGATGGAGATCTACTTTCTCCTCCTAAGTGATAACTCCCCCAAACCATATAGTTCCCCAAGAGGTAACTATGCTGTACACAGCACTCTGGGTCATAGGGTCATCAGGATGATCTTGGGGGTAGCTAGAAGAGTTCTTTGTTTTTTTTTGCTTATGCTCATCCTAAGAGTTACCCTGAGTTAAGTTTACACCACTATTGATTAGATAAACAAAGAATTACTGAGCCATCAGCATGGGCATGACAGGAAAAAATAACCCACAGTTCCCATACCTAAGGAACTTATAATCAAATGGGACAACAAACTAAGCATTCATGGGCAAAAAAGAAACAAACAAGATGAAGTAATGTGGAGTGACAAGGACACTGGAGTTTGGTCCATGCCAGCCATGGCTTCATCATTCACTAGCTCTGTGAACTCAGGCTGATGCATTACCTCTCTGGGCCTCACTTTTTCTTTTGGGTAAAATGGGAATGATAATAATAAGTACCCCACAGGATTGTTGTTAAGGTTAAATGAGATAATGTTTGTAAAGAGCCTAGTCAGCTGGCATCTGGAACTTTAATTCATTTCCCTTCTCCCCATGTTGGCTGGGTTATATAAGAAGCTACACATGTGACACAAATGTTAAAGTTTGAATGAAGAAGAGCAGTGAAAGCAAGGATAGCAAAAGGTGGGCTTCCGTGGTGGCGCAGTGGTTGAGAGTCTGCCTGCCGATGCAGGGGACACGGGTTCGTGCCCTGGTCCAGGAAGATCCCACATGCCGCGGAGCGGCTGGGCCCGTGAGCCATGGCCGCTGAGCCTGCGTGTCCGGAGCCTGTGCTCCTCAACGGGAGAGGCCCGTGTACTGGAAAAAAAAAAAAAAGAAGAATAGCAGGTAAAATGGAAGACTTGCCTGGCACATAGTAGGTGTGTAACAAATGTTTGTTGAGTTAAAAACAAAAGAGTGAATGGATTAACATTTGCTGTGCCAGATGTTTTACATATATTAGACTCCATAATTAACCCCCATGTGTAGATAACATTATCTCCTTTCTGTAAGTGACAAAACAGAGGCTCAGAGAGTTTAATTGAGGAAGTTGCCCAAGGGCACAGAGGTTATAGAATTAGAATCGGAGCCTGGCCTCTGAGATACTAGTACCCAGGCTCTTAACATCACTCAGGGGAGGTCACTCAATTGAGAAGAGAGATGACTTTGATGGTGAATTCACAGGGTGCAAGGAAACCAGCCATTTGAGAGAGGAGTGTGGGTTTTGAGGCAGTCCCTGCAGCAGACAGGTGGGAAGGGAGAACAGAGAGGGCTTAGCACTCAGGCCTGGTGCCTTCCATATCCCTCAGATTTCATCTTTCTGTCCACTTTGGTGAGCATCGTGATTCTCCTAACAGCATTGTTCCTGGGCACCCTCACCTGCTTCTATGTGCGGAGGTGGAAGAGGAAGCAGTCACGTAAGTGGGGGGTTCCTAGGAGGTGTGTTGCCTGACTTGACATCCCCCGTGGCATGTACCTGGGAGCACAGTACCTGCTTTTCCTTGGGGGCATTGAGGTGTGTGTGTGTGTGCTTAGGGGAGGGGAAGCAGTGGCTGCTGGGCCCTCTCTCCCAGTTCACGCCTTCTGGAGTGGCTGCTGGATGTTTACAGTCTGATCCCTAATGTGCAGATTTATCTGCACTCTGCCTGGCCTGACGGAATCGGTATGTCAGGGCAGGTTGCTGCCACTGTGCATTTCGGGTATCCTAGGAAGAGCACTAATCTGCCTCCTTTCTAGAACTTTTCTCAAGGTCTTGGTCATCTGGGTTGGAGGGAGGCCTGCCAGAAGCAGAAGTCTGGACAGGATGCCCTCTGGAGGTCTCTGCAGCTCTTTTCTTAGCTTCTTTGCTTTCCTCTCACAGAGACCAGACCAGAGGAATTTCTGACGATCTATGAAGATGTCAACAACGTGCAAACCAGGAAAAATCAAGTATGGCACCCTAGGGGCTGCGGTTTCTCTCAACTAGTCTGGGAGGTGCTCTTGGGAGGATGACCATCCAGAGCAGGGGACAGAGAGGACCAGACAATTGTCCTCAGTCTTCCCCATCTATCTTTTCTCCATCAGCCTCCTAGCTCTGGCCATGGAGGAAAAGTGGAAAACAAGGGGGCCGGGGTGCAGAAAAAATGAAGGAGGCAGAAGAGGCATCTTGGTGCACCTGTTGGGGAGGGATGGCCCCCTGGTGTCCTCATTTCTGTCCTATCTTACCAGCCAGGCTCAGCCCCAGACGAGTCCAACCTTCTTGTATTTTGTGTCTGACCACAGATTCTCGTGTCCCTGCAAGTCCGAGTTTACTTTTGCGGGTCCCTTGATCGTTGCCCAGGCTGGGAAGGAGGCCAGCCTGAGCAGCCAAAGCACAGCAGTTTCACAGCTGGCTCAGTGGTCTGTGCTCACACTGCTTTGGGAGGAAGAGGCCTGAGTCTGGCTGAGGTGCTAGAGAGAGTAACCAGGTTAGCACAAAGGTTAGTTCCTCTGCGAACCTCTCTGGACAGTCAGTCTCTGCAGGCAGTGGCCAAGTCTGCCTGTCATCCAGGGGTGTCGAAGAGGAGGAAACTGCAGGGGGCCGCAGGGCAGGATGTGTGACAGGCCTCGGGGAAAGGCAGTGCCCAGCTGAACTGCCAGGTGGGAAGGGTGAAGGGCATGGGCAAGAAGGGCCCTCTTCCTACCCCCATTCCTGGTGCTTCACCTGCGGGGGCGAGGCAGGAAGTCACAGCAGTGGGACTCTTCCTTGTCACAGGTGTGAGGCCCTGTGAGTCCTCATAGAACAGAGAAGCAGCTTCCCGAAGGTGTGGGCTCAGTGGGAATTAGGAATCAGTGTGGCTCCCCTGGCCTGTTTCCTTGCCCCACCCATGGAATATTGGGGCATGAAAAACCAAAGGAGACTTTGTTTCTCCCATCATTACTGGATGCTGGTACAAATTCCTGAGAGCAAGTGCATCTTCCTACAGCCACGGATGCCCAAATGCTCCGTAAAAATAGCCTTTCTTCCCCAACAAAATGAAGGTGACTTTAGATTAAGTAAACGGAGGAGAAGACAAAGGAAAATAACTACTCAGAGTAAAAGAGACCTCTTGGGGATTCAGGTCTGTTACTCTGCATCTGACTCAGGGCTTCCTCCCTCCGTGGCCACATTTCTCCATGGCCTGTCCCTACTGTCCCCAAGGTTCTGCTTGAAGGCCTAAATCTCAAGCTTCACATGGTCTCACTTTGGGCCCCAGCTTTGACCTTTCTGGAGACACTTCACTCAGGTCTGGGCAGAAGAGAAAAGCACAAACTCCTGTTTCTTGCCAGATGCCAGCGACTCCAGCCTCCACGGACGGCTGATGTTTCTCTGCTCCTCTTAGCGTCTTCCTGCTTCTGGGGAGTTCAGCTTCTTCCTTGTCTAATGGACTCTAGTGGTCTCTATGGGCTCTCCCCCAGAGCCCAGCCTGGCAGTCTGTGTTCAGGGTCAGCAGCATGAAATGCCTCCAGCCCCAGTCTCCCGTGGGACAGGACTGAAGAGAGAAGCAGGAAGGGTGTGTGCTCCCTGCCTTTGGCCTTGCTCCAGGGCTCCACCCAGCACCACCGCTGCTCAGAGGCTGGCTCGAGGCCAAAGGCAAGCTGGCCACAAAATCTGGATCTAGAGAGGGGGCTTTAGAACATTTAGAGTCCCTGAATTTGTGTCCTTATAGGTAAGGCTCAGATTAGAGCCCCACCCAAAGCTCTGCCCATTATCAGTAGTTATGTGGCAAATTTAGTCAGAAAGTCAACAAAAGCAAGTTTCTAAGTTACCAAAGTAAAGCAAGTGACAGAAGACCCTTTGAGCAGGGTCACTCGATGCAATTCGTTCACACTTGGGAGGTTCCTCGCTTCTGACACTAACTGCTGCACGGTGAGTCACTCCTACTGTCTCTCCCTCTACTGAGATGCTCAACGAACTCCTCCTTCCCAGGTTCCTGGGAGCGCCTCTTCTTATGCTGTTTCTCCCCCACTTGATCCAAATTCCAACAGACACAGATGTCTGCTAACGTTACCACATGTCCTTTTACTATCTCTTGTGCAGAAGCAGAATTGCCCTGGAGAAGGGAGCACCATCTACTCCATGATCCAGTCCCAGGTACCACTCTGGTTTCTCGAATCCATTCTGTACCTGTCCATGGGGGTTCCTAATGCCCCCTAGACACTCACAACCCTGAATGGCAGAGTAAGACCTTGGTGCTCCTGGAGTCTGGAAAACAGCTTGGCCTCAGCTGCATTACGTTGTTTGTAAAGATGAGTGTGATTCTGGAATGTCTCGACAGCTGAACAGAGCTGGAAAGTCTGATGCAGACATTCTTTTTTCTTCGATGCCTGGTAGCAAGTGTGGTCCAGATAAAGTCAGTGGGAGGAGGAAACTTGTCAGGGGACTCAACTTCTGTTTTCCCTCCCTGTTGCTTCCAATACTTGGGGGCCTTGTATTTTTTATTCCTGCCCTTGATTATACATGTTTTCAGGAGAGAATGCATCTGTGTTGTTCTCTTTTATCTAATTACGACTTAACAATAGCATTTATTAAGCACTTAACATGTCTATTTTCTTATTGAATGTCACAAAACAACCTCATGAAGTAGGTCTAATAAAAACCCCATTTCAAGGACTTCCCTGGTGGCGTAGTGGTTACAAGTCTGCCTGCCAATGCAGGGGACACGGGTTCGAGCCCTGGTCCAGGAAGATCCCACATGCTGTGGAGCAACTAAGCCCGTGTGCCACAACTACTGAACCTGCGCTCTAGAGCCCACGAGCCACAACTACTGAGCCTGCATGCCACAACTACTGAAGCCAGTGTGCCGAGAACCCATGCTCCACAACAAGAGAAGCCACTGCAATGAGAAGTCCGTGCACCACAATGAAGAGTAGCTTCCGCTCGCCACAACTAGAGAAAGGCCGTGCGCAGCAACGAAGACCCAATAAAGCCAAAAATAAATAAATTAAAAAAAAACCCATTTCGTGGGTGAGGAAACAAACTCAGAGGTTAACTAACGTGCTCAAGGCCACATAGCTGTGTTGCAGCAAAGCTGAGCCAAATTGTTTCCGAGCCTTCACTCCATCTCTATCTACTTCATCTCTAACATTCTGGGATTGTGGAAATTCACCCGTAAACTGGAGAAGGAGCCTGTAATATTGACTGCTAAAATGACTGTATTGATAACCCAGACTGCTGAGGTATCTCTCGCAAAGGAAACACTGCCCACTGGTGGCCAGTAATGATAATGTCTGATAAAAATGACATTACCTATTTATTTTTTAAAGAATTAAGACTTGAAGCAGCAACCTCTTCTGCTTGGTGGCTAGGCTGCAGGGCAAAGAAAACTCTTGGGGAATGGTTATAAGCTTCAGAGGAAGGTCAAGAAAAGAGGGAAGAGGAGGGAAGGGGAAGAGGAGAAGGGAAGGCTATGGAGGGGGGAGGAAGAGAGGAGAGAAATGGAAGAGAGGGAGGAAAGGAGGAAGGAAGGTGTCCCCGACCCCTCAGAGCCACTCTGGAATTCCCAAGCTGGGTGTTACCTACTTCTACTCCCCTTAAGATAACGTGATTCACTGATAATGGGTCAAAGTGAAAGAGAGATGTAAGGGCCATTGATATCTGGCAGTTTTCTGGCTTTAGTCACATTGAATTCCAACAAGAGGAATTTAATTAAATGCAAGGAAGAAATCCTCTTAGACTGAGATGATGGTCAGAATGAGATTTCTCCTCTGGAGCATCTTAAAAAGAGGAGGGTTACCTGCCTTTGAGGACACCTGGCTCAGGTCCAGAGAGGGAAGGCATGATGTCAAAGGGAGGCACTGACGTGTTGAGGAAGGAACCTTGGAGAGTCTGAGGTTTAGATCCCGCTTCTACTGTGAGCACACTTTCTGACTTGGGCTATTTACCCTTTGGGAGTCTCATCTGTAGTATGGGGCAAATTATGATTATTCCTATTTTGTAGGAGTGTTATAAGGGTTAGGGGAGAATGCATATACAGAGTAAGCACTCAAAAAATAGCAGCTATCTTTAATAACAGAGCAGGACCAGCTTTCAGGTTGTCTGACCTCCCAACTAGTCCAGGATTCTTTTCACTAAGACTTAAACCTGCTGTCTGGGCAAGGCTGAAGGAGAGGAATAGAAGAGATAGATGCCTGCCTCCCTAGGGTTTTGTTGGATCTCTGCTTCTGAAATGGTTTTATTTCTCTTTTCTTTAGTCTCCTGCTTCCACATCACAAGATAATGCAAATACATTGTATTCATTAGTACAGTCTCCCTGGAAGGTAAGTCTCTTCCCCAGGGTGCTCTTTATGCAGATATGTATTTTGCCTGTGCATATGCAGGCATGTGTTTGCAGAGGGTGTGTGTGTGTGTGTGTGTGTGTGTGTGTGTGTGTGTGTGTGTACTTCTGAGTGAATTGTCTTCCACTGTGTGTATCTGAGTAGCTTGTGTTAAATGACTGTGTTTAAATGTTAATGGGTCAACTAGAAATGCCTTTCTGGTTCCGTGTGGAGAAAAAGAACAGCTCTGAGATTAGGAGAAGAGTGGATTCTGTAGGAGTTTCTGTGGGAGGCAGAGGACTATCAAAGACAGAAAGGAGGTGCTTTGTGCAGAAGGACCACAGAGTCTTCATTAGACCAACTGAGGCTATGGTGGGAGATACTGGAGTCATTTCCAAGGCAGGGGCATATAACCTGGAACTGGAGGAATAGACTGGACCTAGAGAGAAACAGTGTTGACTTTCAGAGAATCAGACAAAGGTTCTGGCCAGTCACCTGCTGGTGGAGGTCTCCAGACCGAGGCAACCCATCACGGTCTCCTTGAATACTGCTCCAAGCTGAGCTCACAGCTGTTACATGTGCCTGGGACCACAAAGTGGGACATCCTAGTGCCTGTGGTCATATTTCCACCTTGCAGGGTCGGGGGGTGGGAAGAATGTTAATTCTAAGGCTGGAGTCATAGTATGAAGCTGAAACGTTACCATGGTAGTATGGGAAGTTTGGAATCTGTCAAACTGTGGGAGTGTTGAGTTCATGTGTTTGTGTCAAATGGGGGAGAGGTTTGGGAAGATTTTTAGACTTTTCACTCACCTTCCTTCTAATAAGTCATTAAATCAACTTAGATTCTACCATGAGAGGTATTTATATTTAAATTATACACTAGAGTTTATGGACATATAGATGGTCACAGGCACCATGATTACATGCTTTTGTATTAGGTTATGAAGGCTCTGTATACCACTGAAAGTGCTTCTGAGTTCCTGCATTGCCTCCAGTGTTTCACCATGTTCAGGGTATGTGCTAGGATTGGTACTTATGTATGTGCCAGAATTGTTTACACTAAGGTGTGTATGTATGCTATGTGCTGAAAAGATACACAGTTTGAGGCGGTATTTGTATTAGGTTTGTCTGAACGGTGTGCGTGTGTGTGTGTGTGTGTGTGTGTGTGTGTGTGTGTGTGTGTGCTGGGAATGTGTGGATTTTAGGGGTATGTGGGTGTGGGATACTAAACTCTATTGGTTCAGAAATGTCATATCATAGGCAAGTATGTACTGTGCCTTCTTTGGAAACCGTAAACACCATTGTTTACTCCCGGGGTAGGAAATTCTATTCACTTCTGGCTGGGAATACTTCAGGGACTTTCTGGGCCCTGAGTCTCCTTTGGGACCTCTCACATCAGTTAGGAGTGGGACATTTCTTAACTTGAAGTTAAGCAGTCTTTACCCTCTGAATTTCCAGTCTGGATCCAAGAAGACGAACCTCAACACTTCCTTCAACAAAACTATCTATGAAGAGGTAAGGAACTCTTCTGAATGGGTTTAGTGCTCATAGCATAGCCCTGAAGTCATACACGTGTGAAAAGTCATCCATAGCGTCTCAGGGTTGTAGGGATTTTAGGGATCTTCTAGTCCAAATCTTCATTTTAGAGATGAAGAAACTGAGATTCAAGGAGAGTGATGGTCTAACCCCAGATCATATCATATTTTGGAGTTTGACTCCTGTTGGGGAGATAGAGTTTTAAATTAGGGCTATCCCCAGACTGGTTTCCCAGCTGTGTGCCACACACTGGACATCTCACCTTTCCACAGGTATGTGTGTGTTGGGGAACGGGGAGCAGAGAAGGGAGGATAAATGAATTTAAATGATTTTCCCATTAGTAAGTAATTGGGAATCATTCCAGGACATAGGTGGTCTTCAGCTGCTGCTGGGATGGACACTGCACAAAAGAGACCAACAAGCCCGGTGGCCGAATTGATTCCCATCAGGCCATTTAGGGAATGGAAAGTAGGGACTCAACGTTTATTGGAGGTTTATTTATACTAGCTTGCCAGTGACTTCATGTGAACTATCTTATTTAAGCCTCACAGAATACTATGAGGTAGTATAATTATACTTCCCATTTATACCCAGAGAATTTAAGGCATGGAGAGCACCCCACCCATCAGCCTCATTTAACACCTGAACTTCCACCTGTGGCCTGATAAAGATGTTGCCCCTGGTCACAAGGGAGAGGGTAGATGGGTGCCTGCTGGAATTTCTGGCACTTGAGCTGCGGCCCTATATTAAAGCCAGCTGGACAGGCCAGGGTTGTAAAGGATACCATGTGGGCCAAGGCAATCTAGGTGGGTCATGAAGAGGGGTGGTGTGGTTAAAAAGCTCTAGAAATGGAGCCAGAAGCACAGGATTCAGGCCCCTCCTTTACTTCTTACTAGTAGTTGACCCTGAATTATTTGCCTTACCCATCTGAGCATCCTTTTCTTATGAATTGGGGTAATAATTCATAGCCCACGGGGTTGTTATAGGATCTCTTAGTGGGAGGGTCTGAAGTTCTCCTTTTCTTCTGCAGGTGGGAAAGAGAGCATCCAAAGCTGAGAAACCTGCTCGACTGAGCCGCAGGGAGCTGGAGAACTTCTGTATGTATTCCTAGTTGCCGCAGCTGTTCTCACCTTTCTTACAGTCCAGCTTCTGTCACAGTGGATGACACCACATGACTCTCTGCAGAGCGGTTCCTAGTCTGGAGAGGATATGAGAGTTTGTGCATGGTCTATATTTTGTTTTGAAAATGATTGCTAACAGCCATTATAGGAGCAAGGCTGTTAAATACTGTCTCAACTCACAGACTGGAGAAGAATGAGTAGAGATATTGGGTAGTTTCCAAAAAATGACTCAGCAATCCAAGTACTGGTAATCTTTCAAGTGCTATGTAAATGTACGCTGGTGTTATTATTAGCGTTAAGATTCCCTTCCTCTGGTTTTGTAATCTATGACTTGTCTTCCCTGCTCCCTAATCAGGGATGACCACATTTTTAGACCCTTCCCCTGCCCAGGCCCATCTTCCAAAGAGGAAGGAAAGATAATGGGGATATAGAGGAAAAGAAACAGCCCCCTCAGTGAGGGTGGAATAACTAGCTGTAAGCCAGCTGGCAGGTTCTCCAAGGGGGCCATGCCTGGGCTTTGGTCACAAAAGGGTGTAGGCAGGAGCGAGGGTAGATCGTGCAAAGCAGGCCCATCTCTGACTGAAAAAATCACCCAGAGCCCATGCCATCCTGATAACCTGGCAGTGGGACCAGCTTTGTCTACAGAACAAGGTTTGACTTACAAAAACACATTATTTTTTTTTTGCGGTACGCGGGCCTCTCACTGTTGTGGCCTCTCCTGTTGCGGAGCACAGGCTCCGGACGCGCAGGCTCAGTGGCCATGGATCACGGGCCCAGCCGCTCCATGGCACGTGGGATCCTCCTGGACTGGGGCACGAACCCTTGTCCAGGTGGACTCTCAACCACTGCGCCACTGGGGAAGCCCCCCAAACACATTATTAGACATCTATTTTGACCTCTTCACAGTTAGAAACAATATTGTATTTAAGTTCTGAGTCCTGATGTCCCCCATGGCACATGCTGGAGGGAGGGTTCAGACAGCTGAGCAACTGGGAACCAGGCACCTTGCTGGGCTCCCCTGAGTCTTCAGGCCAGACCCTTCCACAGGGCTGTAGGGAGCAGGGTGAGACTCTGGCCGAGCCCAGGAAAGGGCTGGAAGAGGGCCTGCTCAGGGACCCCCAACAGGTGACATTGCATGGAGCCTTGTTCTTCAATTGCCCCACTCTGTATTTAAGGTATGATTTAATATAGAACTGTGTTGTTATTTAGAGGCAGTCTAAATTTCTTTCCTGAATTAAATGTCTGGGTCTCCTCCCTATTCTGTACTTTTCTTCTCTATAGCAGCCAAAGGGCACTCGTGGGCCATCAATAGACACGTCTGTTCAACTCCTGCTGGAGAGGAGTCTGGCTTCCTGGTAAGCTGCCAGTGTCTCCCAGCCTGTGTTCACACTGGAACCACGGATTCTAGGGTGACCAGATCCCAGGGCCACTTAGTCTTGGGGGATAGCCACTTACGCATGTCCTGCCTGACCCCTCTCCCCTGCAGGTGTGTGGTCGGCCAGGCTAGCTTCTTCCTGGAGACAAGTGTGGACAGACCACATCCCGGAGAAAGCGTCAAGGGTAAAACTTGGAAAATATATGCAAAAGGAAGGTGGCGAGGAGCCGAGGCACCTATTAGGAGCTGAGCTGCTCAGTCAAGGAGTTTGGTGAGAAAAGGGAGTGGGAAATGATAGGGGTCACAGCAGTTCGGATGAACACCAGAGATGTGGACCGTTGCCTGCTGCTGCTGGCCTTTCACATGTCCTGAGTTGCATAGCTCTTGAACTGGCCAGATTTGTTTAAGGAGCAGAAGATGTCCTATGGGCCCAAGATCTTTTGAGATGCTCTATTCTGGAGTGTAATAATGTACATCATTATCATCTTACATGTCTTTGTTGAGCTTCTGTGATAAAGCCTTACAAAGATAATTATCCATGCAATGACCAGCCAATGAGCAAAGCAGTAATTAAGCTCCTGCTGTGTAGGAAGCATTGCCTGGCTCCCTGGGAGTACTCACTTCAGGACACAGAAGTCATACTGACTCCATGGACCATGTGCAGGGGCGCATGACAGCAGAAGCACGGTATTCAAAAACATAAACGGGCTGCAAAGCACGTGTAACGCAAGTGGACACGAGAGTATCATGAATGTAAATCAAGGGCAGTGTAACTTACAGGCAGGGGGACAGGGCTGAGGCCACAGTTTGGGGGAGAAGAGAGACATTATGGCTGTTATGCATCCAGACCTGACACTAAGGAGGGAAATTCTTTTGGGTAAATACAGGAGGCTTGTACAGAAGAGGCATTTTAAGCACTTAAAAAATATATCAAAAGAGTAGTACACACAAATGGTTTAAAAAATATCTGGCAGTACAAAAAGTATGCATTAAAAAAATCCCCAAGCAGGGTTTCCCTGGTGGCTCAGTGGTTGAGAGTCCGCCTGCCAATGCAGGGGACGCGGGTTCGTGCCCCAGTCCGGGAAGATCCCGCATGCTGCGGAGCGGATGGGCCCGTGAGCCATGGCCGCTGAGCCTGCGCGTCCGGAGCCTGTGCTCCGCAACGGGAGAGGCCACAACAGTGAGAGGCCCGCGTACCGCAAAAAAAAAAAAAAAAAAAAAAAAAAATTCCCCAAGCCAATCCAGTTCCCTCCACAGAGGCAGCCACTGATAAGATTTTTGTATTTCCTTCCAGAACTTTTCTTTATCTATATAAACATACAGTTATTTTTTTATCCAACTGGTAGCATATGATACACACTGTCCAAGAGTTTGTTCTTTCCATTAACAATGTATCTTAGAGCTCATTCTATATTAGCACATATTAGTCTTTACTTTCCTTTCTTTACAGAAGTGGCAGGTTTTGCCATTGCATGGGTATACTTTCATGTGCTTAAACAGATTGCTACTAAATGGACACTTAGGTTATTTGTAGCCTTTTATTTTAAAAGATACTACTGTGGTCATGATTTCACCTAGATCTTTGTGTCTGTAAGTGAGAATATCTGTTGGATTTATCTTAGCAGCTGTTTAGAGGAACATGTGAAGGTCCAGGTCCCCTTCAACACCATGACAAGCCTTGGCAGAGTTTTGAGGCGTGCATGTGAGCTGAGAGGCAGAAACAGTATGAGCATGCAAGGAGACAAACGGAGCCCAGAAGTTGCCTGATCTATTAGTGGGTTTGGGAAGTCATGGGGGTGAGACAAGGGAGGAGGCACAAATCCAGGCATTGCTGAGACACTGAAGGAAATTCTGAAGTGCTTCTACCTGCAGGAGCCCCAGGCCCTATGAGGTCCAGCACTCCAACCTCATGGAGGGAGGCAGCTGCTTTTCAGGGGACATTTTCATAGGTAGGTATTTCAGGAGACTCGAGATCATTCTGTTGCGGTGCTGGTACCACCTGTGAGCCAAAAGACACACAATAATATGGTTAATAGAGCAATTATCCAAGCTGATGACAAGCATTTACGGAGAATCTCCTAATGGTGAGGGCCATGCGCTAGGCTCTTTGGAAGGGAGATATAAGACAGTTTAGTGCAGCAAATTGAGGGCGTTCAAAAATGACAGTAAAAGGTTTTGCTCTCATGAAGCTACAGTCTAATGATCCCAGTCTCTACCCTAGCAAGAGAAACAATACAGACATTTATATAAAGATAATTCAGGTGATAGAGGCTAAGTTCCAAAGTAATAGTCCAAACCATTAGACCTTCATATTCCAAGGGTTCTGAGGATCCCTTGTCTGAGAGTGTTCAGGAAAAGCTCTAAAGAGAAGATGAGACTTGAGTTGATGCAGAAAGGAGGTTAGGTACCATCAATAGCTTGGAAATAGCACCAACTTTCTTTGAGATATCATGCAGAGACAAGTGTCAGAAAATAACTAAAGTAGGTTTGAGGATTTCCTGATCAAGTGGGAAATAATGGCCTTAGGAGACCCAGAACCAGAATTCCTGGTCCTGAAAATTCTGAGGGCAAGGAATAAATTCTTTCTAGAGTTTGGCTGAGGCAATGCACTGATTTCCACTTATTTTGTGGGTGAGGGTGGTTTTAGGGGTCTTGAGTTCCTGGAGTGGTGTGGGAGTCATGCAGGACTGACCAGACAAGGTGGGGGGGCTCACATGACCATTCTGAAACTCAGAGCAGGGACTGCTGTCCATGACTTTAAGATTGACCAGTATTGACCCAAACACAAAGGGCCAGGCCCAAGCAGCTTTAGTGAACGTAGTGAACATAGTGAATGGTACAGATTTGGCCTTGAGGCCAAAGATAAAGTTCCTAGTTGGCTAGGCATTAGGCCATGTTCTAGAAATCAGGACATGAGGCAGATGATGGTTGAACCAAACTGTGTATTTGCACAAGTGTTTACTGAGCAAATTCTATCCATCTTTTAAGGCTTTATCCAAATTATTTTTTTCATGAAGCCTTTCCTGGCTACCTCCATGCAGTGCTGTCTACCATTTCCAATGTCTGAAAAACCCTTGGGAACTGCACACATAATAAGTAGTCATGTAGAGTATTTTCTCTCCCCTTTCAGGTGACTAAATCAATCCAACTCTCCTACATCAAAGATAGATAACAAGTCTTCAAGTCAAAAGTGGTGCCTTAAACATATTTGAATCCCCATAGCATGCAGCCCAGTTCTGGGCAAACAAAAGGTATTCAATAAATATCTACTGATTGATTCATCAATCACAGAGAAGTAGCATAATTGAAAAACTTTTAGAGTTAAAAAAAAATCTTGTTCGAACATATTACAAGGAGGAAATTCTGGGGGATACTTGAAAGCAAAAGTATGAATGGACCCAATATTTCCAGGAAAGTGAAAGTGGAGTGAACAGCCAGATTCAGATCAAGGTTAATTGTTTAAGACTTTTCAGGATTATTTAAAAACTCCTTGTGGTTTTTAATATTGAAATTCCAACCACTATCTGTGTGAACTTAGGCAAATTTAATTTCCTGAATCTCAGCTTCTCTGGCTATGAAGTTTGGATGACAGCACACTTGTAGAGTTGTTTTAAGGATCAGATGAGAATATGTTTGCTAATGTTTTGTAATCTGTAAAACTTTATATAAACTTATTATTAATGGGAAATTCTATGCTTAAGGTATGTTTTAACACTCGAATGAAACCAATGTGCTGTAGTTAATAGCACATATTTCAAAAAATCTTGGCATTAGACTGTTGTCTAATTTCCAATTGTTTTGGGAAGTTGCCATTTTGATGGATTAGAGATAGATTTAGAAACATACATGGACCATACAGTGTT
Source organism: Kogia breviceps (assembly GCF_026419965.1). NCBI lineage: Eukaryota > Metazoa > Chordata > Mammalia > Artiodactyla > Physeteridae > Kogia > Kogia breviceps. The sequence goes on along the minus strand of NC_081310.1, from coordinate 90,486,874 downwards.
TGGGTTTAAGGACTCTTATTCTGGTAATGTTAAGATTAATCAATATAAGATATCATTAAATTAATTAGAAATGTTCAGCTTTTGGCCACACAGATGTAAATCAGGAATATATGTTTCAGTATCTCTATGCACCATGGAGTGTGTCAGGGGGGCACACAGTGAGTGGAACTTGAGCTCCTCTGCTTTCAGTTAAAATGATCTGGGCAATATTTCCTCACTTTATGGTCCTTAGGATACAGAGAAAATTGTTCTCACCTTCTGAGATTTCTGTATAGAGCAGTAGATTGTGGATGACCTCTCTTCCTTCTGAGGAACTGGGGTCTGTCCCTGTAACAGACCAACACCAGGATATCCATAATCACCAGACGAGAGCTTTCCAGAGATTTGCCCCTGACTCTTGAGGAAAAGGGGCACCCCACCAGGTTCTGATTACATATAGAGGGTGGGAACTGCCTTAGTGCAGTGGAAACAGTGCCTCTGGTTTCCCCACACCTCCCTTATTTACGGCCCAAGAATGGGAGCGAAGTTCCTTCATTTCAAGAGACCCCCAAGGTTGGTAAACATTGATAGAATCATAATTCTCTGCCCTTGCACTGCTGGTCCTGTCCCCCAGTTTGGAGAGATTAGTCTTTCAGGTTACTGGATGGTCCTAGAAGGGGGAGGGGGAGGGAAGGTGTACTAATCAAAAGAGCTCACCGGAAAGTCAAGGAACACCTGTGTATACACAGTTTCCCCTTCAATCGCAAGTGCCGGTGTCGTGTCATCTGGAGTGACGAGATCATACTCTGCTTGCCCCTCAGAGTCCGAGTCATGTCCAGCATCCTCCTGAGTGACCAAATCACACATCTGGTCTCTTCCATTGACGGGTTGGTGCATCTCTGTCCTCTCCTCATCCTCCTCAGTTGTTCCGTTGCTGTCAGAGCTGCTGTTGGAGACGTGCCTGGCAGCCTTAGGGAAAGTGTTGAGCTTCCCATACCCTTGGGAGAGCATGGAGTATACTGTGTGGTCAGCAGTGGGTTCTGGAACACATTGTGCAGGGTGGGTAAAACGTGTGCCAGCCCCCTTCTCTCTTTTGCTTTGTGCAAGGATCCAAGCTGCTCTGACTCCTACCCCAGACAAGGCCTAGAGAACTGGAGGAGAAGGTGTTTTCCTGTCTTCCCTCACAGGACTCCATTCCATTACCCCTTCCTTCTTCCTTTCAAGCATTCACTTATTCATTCATTTGATAAGCATTCATCGAGTGTGATATGTGATGGACTTAGGAGCTCTCAGTGAGCAGGATCAGCCCCGTTGAATAAACCATCCTAACTGCCATGACAGGGGCTCTGGGGAAACACCAAGGTGAATTAGACCTAGTCTTGAAAGAGTACACTGTCTACCTGGTGGTCAGATCTATACATAAATCAACTAATGTAAGGCCAACTGTGACAAGTGTCATAGGAAAAGTATGAGGAAAGTGCAGAAGTGAGAGGAGATGGTCTCTGGTTAGGAAGCAGAGAAGGACTTGTGAAGTGGCAGAATTAAGGTAGGCCTTGACATAGGGGCAGGACTTTGATGAATGACAGTGTATTCTTGGTGGAGAGAACAGCATGATTAAAGGCAGGCATGAAACTTGAGGCACCCTCTCTTTTGGGAAAGGATGATACTTAAAATATTTAACAACCACAATGGTTTGGGCATAGGAAAATCAGAATGGGTGCCTGCTACGAACAACTGGGTGGATGTCTACTGCCTTTGGGACATATCAAGCAACCCATTTGATCTAAGTGTAGAATAATAATGACTCACATTTATTAAGTGCCTACTATGTGTCAGTCACTGTTCTAAATGTTTTTCATGAATAAATTCTTTTAACCTGCATAAAACCCCATGAAGCCTAGACAATAACTATTCTTATTTATGTTTCACAGTTGAGGAAACTGGAGCACATAAAGGTTGAATATTTGCCCAAGTAAATGGGAGGGCCAGGATCTGAATGCAGGTACTCTGGTCCCTGGTGCTCTTAACTGCTACTCAATACTGCCCCCTATGCGCTTTGTGTAGGAAAAAAGTAGACAAAAGGTGGCCTGGCCCAATACTGAGCGATAATCATAGTTATCACCTATTGAGTGCACACTGTGGGTGCTGCCCCATGCAGTCTTCACAGCAACTGAGAGGTTGGTGCCTTCACTTGCAAAGTAAGGGAACTAAGGCTTAGAGATGGAATTGCCCAAGATTACTAAAAAGGAGGAGAGCTAGGATAGAAACACAAGATTATCTGACCTCAGGACTCATACACATGACCATTAGATTATCTTGCCTTTTGAGTAACAGACAAAGCCATGAGGAGCCATTGATGGTTTTAGAGCAGTCAGAATTAAGCTTTGCAAAGGGGGAGCAGAAGGAATAGAAAGGAAAAGTTCCGGAGAGGGAATGGCCAGTTAGGAAAATATTACAATATTTCAGGGAAGAAGTTACAAGGAATGGGAATGTCTGTTAATAAGGACTTGTTAAATAAATTAAGGTACATCTGTAGAATGGAATAAATGGGAGTCAGTCTTAATCTACGTATGCTAATATTGCTAGGATCTACTGTTAAGTTAAAAAAGCAGATTCAGAAAAATGTTATAGATGGCTCCCATATGTGTAATCAGAGGAAGAATATATGGCTTGTAGATGCATTAAAATGCTCTGAAAAGATTTAAACATACATATATCTTAACAGTGGAGGTCTCTTCAGGGAGAGCTGGAGATTGGGATTTAGAGGGAGATTATTTTTAATTTATACCATGTGAATATGTGACTTTTCAATTAAAAAAAGAACCTGTTTAATAAAACAAAAAATTGATGACAGCATGAACTCAGGCAGTGGCAGAGTCGCCAAAGAGGAAACTCTGGAGAGATAATAGAGAAATAAAAGAAGCAGACCCTGGGCACTGAGGAGAGGTGCTGGGGGAGGGAGGAGGGTTAGGGATGACATTGGTGTCCCCAAAACTTTTTTATTCCCCCTTCTGTGCCCAGGGTGCTAAGGAAGGAGGGTTCAGGCTAGGGGAGACCAGGGTCTGTTCTGCCAGCGCTAAGCAGGAAGCTGGTCGGAATCTCCAAAGTCTAGGCTCATTTCCATTTCATGCCCCCTTTTTCTTGGTTACACTTTCCCATCAGAAAAGGCTGCAATGTTGGATTTCTGAGGCCCTGGCTCCCCCACACCTTCCCTCCTCCTATTCCATCTCCTTGGGGCATCCCCTCCATGAGAGGTGATATAGGGTTTTTTTAAAGCAGCGTTTGACTGAGTGGCCAGAGTTTGGGGATTCCTTAGAACTCCAGAGCTTCAGAGTTCAAGGTGGTAATTTAGGACACTGAGATTTGGGACTGGGAGAATAAGATGCAGGCATCTCAGCTCTCTACCCCAACACTCATCAGAACAGCTCCACTTTTACATGTATTGTGATTTGGGGGTGTTGCATAATATTTTGTTTGAAGAAAGCATTCCTTAGTTTTTTCAAAAATTGGAAAACCACTGCCTAAACAGTCTTATGAGTTTTAATTTCAACTAACTTTTAATTTTGCTTCTGTCACAGATTTACTATTTCATTTGGTCTTTGTTTTTCCATTCTTGGAGTGGAGACAGTAAATTCATCCTCATCATGGGGCACATTGCAGTGATGGCAGTCAATGCCTGAGGAATCCTAGAGACCCCGGAGGAAGGACTAGTTCTCCTAGCTCTGGTTACTGTCTTTCAGGAGTTCAGCCTGGTTGTGGCTTTTGTTCTCCAAACCACCTTCCTTTAGCACGTTGCTTCTCAGACTTTAACAGGCATATGATTCACCTACAGATCTTGTTAAAATGCAGATCCTTGTTCAGTATTCTGGGGTGGTGCCCAAGAGTTGCGTTTCTAACAAGCCCTTGGGTGTACCCACATTGCTGGTCACACATTGAGTAGCCACACTCTGGAGCTTCCACCTGGCCTGGGAACCCCATAGCCTGTGCCACTGGTGATATATTACCTGGTGTGTCAGCTGTAGCCTCAACTTGACTGGAACAGAAGGCTGGGGCTGAACCTGAGAAATCAAGTTAGAGAAGGGTTATCATTAGGGCTGTGAGGGGAGAGAGTCTCTGATTCTGTGAGAGTCAAAGGAGAGGGAGAGAGATTTCTGAGGACATAGGGAAAAGGCTTTAGGTAGGAGAGTGAACCCTGAAGTGAGTACAAGCCCATGGGAAAGGATGGCCAGAGTCTAGGGTCATCTTCAGCTGAGGAGAATTCTCTGGAGTTTCCTGCCATCTCTCTGGAAGGGAGAGCTCTAACCCCTCTGTGGTAGCCACTCATCGGGTTGGTTTGCTCGCTCACAGTAATTCTTCCAGAGACCCTATATATTCTAACCAATCTGTTTTTTCTGGGAACTACTCCACTCCCACTTCAATACTGACATTCCAGAAGGAGCTACCAACCACAAACACTCATTCCATTGCCCACAGTGATTAGTCCAAGCAATAGTCACATGACCGAAAGCAGAGCCAATCAGAGAGATTTCTGAGGTTCTTCAAATTGGAGTTGAAGGGGAAACATCTTTTTCCCCTTCTTGGTGTCAGAACTACTAGTATGTGTGAGTCTGGAGCTACCAGTTGCTGTGTTTTGGTACATTCCAGCCCCACCCCTGCCCCTCAGCTGTCTGTATTAAGAGAGTTAAGCTGGCTTATAGGGAAAAATAGGGATGAGACATGGAGAGCTCTGGTGGCTTTTGAGTCTCTGGTGACATTTGTCTCTGGGCCAGCTCTTCTCTTCCTTGCCCATAGACTGATTATGTGAGTCTCCAAATAATAAACCACTCCCCTTGCACCTCTCCCCACCCTTTCTTGTCTAAGCTAGTTTGAGTTGGGTTTCAATTATTTGCAACTAAAGAGTCCCAGCTGACACTCCTCCCCTATAATTCTGGGAAGAAATGAGGTCTTGGGAGAGAAGGGTTAGGAGGGAATTATGAGAGGACAAAGAAGTCTCCAGAGGTCCTAGGGAAATGGCCTAGTATGGGCAGATATCATTGATCTCAGAAACTCACATCGTCCATTTTTCTTCCAAAAGCACCAACCAGAGATCCCAAAGCACAGAAGGGTGAAAAGAACCATCAGGGAGAGCCCAGACCAAAGTGCTGTCCTTCTCTCAGGTCCTGTGAAGAGGAACTGAGTGATATCAATATAAATAACAACAAGGGCGTTGGGGCAAGCACTGGACAAAACATAAAGGCCATCCTACCTGCCTCTTAAAATCCCATACTATTGCAGGAAATATTCCTTTTCATTCATTCTACAGCTATTTATTGAGCAGTCATATTCCAGGCAAGAAATTATAGCAGTAAGGCAGACACCGTCCCTGGGTAGAGAGGTTTATTGCTTGCCCAGTGTCACAGAGTTTTAAGTACCTGAGCTGGGATTTGAATGCAGGCTGTCAGATCCTAAAACACCCTTATCCATCACACTACACTGCCCCTCTCTATAAATGGCATAAGGAGAGTTCTAGACAGTGAATCCAGATTACTATTGATCGGGGCTGTAAAACCATTTGCCAGACACAGCCTGACCCAGCATTTTCACATTCTGGGTAGACCTTTTTTTTTTTCTACTTCTCTCTAGGGAAGAGCAGAGCACAGAACTCAGAGCCTCAATCCTGCTTCTGCTGTGTGACCTTGGTTAGCATGACTGAGGAATTAAAATGCCTATTTAATTTTAATTAATTAAAATTTAAATTAAAAATCAGCTACTCTATTCCTTATTGAAAAACTGATAAGCCTATTTGGAACAACTCAGATATAAATATATTTTTTCCACTGCAAATTTTATGAAATCTGAATACAGATCAACTATTGCCCATGAGAATTTAGCATCTGAATTAAGATGTGCTGTAAGTGTAAAGTACATACTGGATTTCAAAGAGTTAGTACAAACTGAAATGCAAATTATGTCATGAATAATTCTTTGTATTGACTACATGTTGAATCGATATTTTGGATATATTGGGTTAAATAAAATATATGATTAAAATTAATTTTACCTGTTTCTTTTTGCTTTTTCTAATATGACTATTAAAAATTTAAATTACCTATGTGGCTTCCATTATATTTCTATTGGAATGTGCTGCTCTAAAGACTCTCACTCACACTCCCTAACTGCACTTTATAAAGAACCACTCAGAATGAAAACTCTTGGGTCCATGGACTCAAGGCTCTGAGGTCTGGCTGAACAGGAGAGCAACCTGGACAGAGGTCCCTAGAAAGAAACTGCTGGGAGCTGTTGCTGACAGGATTGCTGGCTCTGCACGTGAAGCTGGGGTGTTTTTCTCCACTTCTCCAGGAGACGCTGAGGTGAGCTCCCCCTTGGGACACGACAGCTCCTTTCGGTAGGGGGCTCCATCTGTATGTCACGTTGTGTTCAATATCCTCCACTGAGCATGTCAGGCTGACCCTGCAGACGCCGTCCTCTGTGAGCCCGAGGCTCCCGGTGACTTTTGGCTTCTTCAGCCTCCCTATTTGAGGAGAAAGGCGGACCAGATGTGGAGTCAGGCCTGCACCATGGTCAGTTACCATTCAAAATATATTCATGAAGTTGTGGGTTGACACTGCCTTAGGGCTGGGAAGGTGCCTCCAGGAGTGCACCTGGACTTTTCTTTGATAGCTCTAAAATCTCAGACTCATCAGTTTACTCATCTTTGGTCCTTGGAAATAGAGGAGTTAATGAAAAGTGAAAAAAGATATCACATCATTCTATACAGTATACTGTGAAGCACAAGCAAACCAATCAACACAAATAAGCACAACACTTCCAAGGGCCCTGAGGCCCTTCAAGGCTTACATTTTGAGGTCTCCTCATCTAATTTGTTTACTTACATAAGATAAGGAATATGTGGAGGTGAGCACAGCTCTGTCACAGAGTAAGCACTTAATAAATGTTAACAATTTTAAAAGCAATGTAAGACTGGCACTCTTTGTTCCCAATTTCTTATTCTTTTTACTTGATCTTCTTCCTGGTTCTTTAACATTTGAGTCACAGTAGGCAATAGATGTGAACTAGCTGAATTGCATATTTTAACAGGACCATGGACAGTGACTCTTTTCTCAGGTACTGAGACACCAACATGCCCAGACACCATGTCTGAACGGTACAGGTGAAGGAACTGGCAAATATAAATTATACAAACTGCCCAGCTAAGCTCCTGTGAAGCACAGGGCTGAGGAGGAAGACTCTGAGTTCTTTCCCTCACACTCAAGGAAGCCAAGTAACCTTCCAAGCTCCAAACTCCAAGCTTCCAAGCCTTCCAAGCTTCCAAGCTCCTTGTGACCTCCAAGGGTCACAGGACAATAAAGGCTTTCTCCTCAATCTTCTATGATTTTACCCAGCCAGCTCTGCCTTCATGCAAAATGATAATGTTCTATAAAAATACAGGTTGGAGAGTTCCTTGTCCCACCCAGTAATCAATGCAGGAGGACAGGGCAAGTACAAGAAGTTGGTTGATTGAGGCTTAATTGGAATCCTAGAAGAAGGGGGCCTGGGCTAGGGGAATTTGCCCAGCTGCTGATTGTATTGTCCTCCTGTGAACTTACTGGTGTGAACTGAGTAGCTGTCCTGTGGGTCTGAGGCATTTTGTAGGAGGAGGGAGGTGGGATAGGCAACAAAGAGGAGAAACCTTGCAGGGAATGAATCTAATGATGGGTGATCTACTCAGAAACTCACGGTAGATGCTCAGGTTGATATGTTTTGTGCTGGCAACTCTGGCGTTTGAGCACACATAGGCATGGTAGGGGCCGGCGTCCTCCATCTTCAACTGGCCAATCTTTAGGGAGTAGTCCTGGCTGGAGACCCATGCTGTGTTCTGATTTGGATCCTTGAACTTAATGAGTTGATTGGCTGTTGCTTCTTCTCCCCACTCTTTGCTGATAATAGAGGTGTTAAACATCCAGACGACGTTGTCTATGTGCTGACTGTCTGGGAGCGCCAGGGACAGGGTGATGGACTCCCCCAGGATCCCCGCCACTGCCTCGCCCATTGGTCCTCCTCTGGAAGCTCCTAGATCTGTAGCCAGAGGTGAGACATTGCAGTTTTAGCCACTGGTCTCGATCTCTTGACCCTCAGCCTGCCTGAAGGGGACCATAGCCCGATACACCCTCCTGCCCAGGCCCCCTTCCCCCTTTCTCTGATAAGGCATCCCTGCTGCTTTCCCACGACCACTTGTCATGCACAGGTATGCACCTGGCTCTGCCTATGGCATACCCAGGCCTTTTCTGCCCTCTCTGCCCTTCTAAGGACACCCTAGGAGACACCTCTACCCAAGCAAAGAGCAATCTGGATTTCTGCATCCATACTCTCTTTCTCTCTCTTGTGTTATAGACCCTGGGAATTTCACAGTACCCTGGGAGTTCCCAAGTCCCCTACCAGTCTCTCTCAGGCTCCTGAGAGTAGAGAAAAAGGGATTTTCGGGCCTGTTCTCTTACCTCCCTACCTCATCTGTGTCCTGCCAGAATCCTGGGGTTTAGACTCTATAGCTGCTTAGACTGTTTCTGGAATCCCCTGGAGGGCCTCAGTGGAGCCAGTTACCTGTACAGAACTGCCAGGCATGGACAGGGCTGGAGCTGCTCTGGCTGACTGGGTTCTTGGCTCTGCAGATGTATGGCAGGTCTGGGTCACAGGGCAACCAAGAGATGGTGAGACTAGGCCCCCGCCAGGATTCAGAAGCATGGGGATCCCTCGAAGTCCAGTAGTACTGAACATCTTCCCCTGCCCCCTTCACGGAGCATACAAGGGTGATATTACAGGAGGTGTTCTCAGACATGTTCACAGACTTCATGGTGACTCGGGGCTCCTGCAGCTGTTCTGCAGGAACAAGGGCAATAGGAAGACTACTCAGACTGCTTCCCCAGCAGGAAAGGGCTAAGTGAAAATGATGGTGTTGGTTGAGGAGCTGGGGGCTGAAGGAAGAGGCCAGCATTATCTGTTCCAGTGGGAAGTCTTTTTTTTCCTCTTTGTATCCCATGTAAGCTAGGTTGATTGACTTTCCTCAATGCTTCTGTAGTATCCTCTACACCTGTTATCACCAAGACTCAACATGACAATAGTCTGATTATTCTCTCTCTCCCCCACCAGTTAGTGAATTCCTTGAGGACAGAGCCAGTGTCTGTGTCTGAACATCTAACATCTGCCTGGTCCATGAAAGACACTCATGAATGTTTGGTAAATAAATGGATGAATGAGCCAGCCTCAAACACTGGGGATTTGGAAGCTCTGCCTCTATAATTTGAGTTGCCCTTGCCTTTTGGTCTAGATTTGGGACCCACTGTGCTTCCAGACTTTCTTCCTGGTCCTCTCCTTTCCTTTTGTTCCATCTCCTCTGTTCACAGCCTGTGTGTGTGTGTGTGTGTGTGTGTGTGTGTGTGTGTGTGTGTGTAAGTTCATTTTCTTTTTCTTTTTTGAATAGGCAATACGTACATAAAATTGAAATTGCAAAGATACCAAAAGGTACACATGCACACACACAAAAAAACAAGCTTTCTTGCCCCAGCCACCTAGTTCCTCTCCCCAGGAATTATTGTTCTTTGAGGCAATTACTGTTATGAGATTCTTGTTGATCTTTCCAGAGATATTCTAGTTGTAGACACATATATATAATAGCATGCTGTACATATTGTCCTGAAGCTTTTAAAAATTTTAATAATATATCTTGGAAATTGTTGTATGTTAGTACATATTAAGTTGATTCATTCTATTTCTGTTAACTGCATAGAATTCCATTTCCTTAATATATCCAGAGCACCCTAAAAAATCAATCAGAAAGGTCAAACAATCCAATAGAAACATGGTGTTATAGGCTAAATTCTGTCCCCACAAAGTTCATATGTTGAAATGCTAACCCCAAGTACCTCAGAGTGTGATTGAATTTGGATATAAGACTGTATTTGGAAATAGAGGTAATTATTTTAAAATAGGGTCATTAGGATGGTCCCTAATCCAACATGTCTGGTGTTCTTATAAGAAGAGGAGATTAGGACAGAGACAACACAGAGAGACAACCATATGAGGACATAGGGAAAGAAGGTGGCCATACGCAAGCCAGGGAAAGAGGCCTCAGAAGAAACAAAACCTGCTGACCTCATGACCAGCCCCAGATTTGTGAGAAAATAATCTCTGTTGTTTAAGTTACTCAGTCTGTGCTATTTTGTAACCCTAGCAAACCAACAAAGATTTTGGCACCAGAACTGTGGTTCTGCTATAATGAATATCCAAAAATATTGAAGTGGCTTTGGAACTGGTTAACGGATAGAGGCTGGAAGAGTTTTAAGGTGCATGTTAGAAAAAGCCTAGATTGTCTTCAAGAGACAGTTCATAGAAATATGGATGTTAAAGGTGATTCTGGTAAGAGCTCAGAAAGAAAAGAAGAGAGCTGTAGAGAAAATTTATATTATCTCAGAGGTAGACATATTATTGTCACTATAACATTGGTAGAAAGATAAACATTAAACGTGTGGCTGGTAAGGTAATAGTTGAAAATGAAGAGCCTGTTATTGGAGGAAAGGTAATACTTATAAAGTGGCAAAGAACTTAGACAAATTATGTTCTAGTGTTTTGTAGAAAGTAGAACATTTAAGTGATGAACTGGGTATTTAGTTAAGGAGATCTCCAAGCAAAGTGTTGAGGGCACTGCCTGTTTTCTCCTTTTGCTTGTAGTAAAATGTGAGAGAAGAAAGATAAATTGAGGAAGGAATTGTTAAGCAAGAAAAAACCAGAATTTAAAGATTTGGAATATTCTCAGCCTATCTATATAGCAAAAAATGAGAATTTGTGTCTAGAGAGAACACTGAGAGTATGGATAGACAATGGTGTAATTCAAGGATCCAGTCAACCATTTCAGTAGAAATTCTGCCAACTTGGACTGAAGGGACACAGATGGGACAAAATGAAGGAATGCTGTCAGATGTGGGGGATTTTACAGGATAAGCCAATAGAGATGTCCAGCTGAGACCATGCTTTATCCTTCAAGAAAAGGGAAGAATCACCCCAAGGATAGTTCAGAGGTTGACAGGTTTGCCACTGGCACCACAGGCCTAAAGGTCATAGGCCCAGGGGCCTTGGTGGTGTGGTTTCCTCCTTGGTTCCAGGGGGCAGGGCTGCTGGCCAGGGGCCTAGGGCCCAGGAGGTGTGGCTGTCACCCCAGTGGACCAGGAAGATAAATCATAGAGCCAAAGGGGATTATTCTCGGACCTAAGAAGATGTGGAGACTTCCCTAGTAGCGCAATTGTTAAGAATCCTCCTGCCAATGCAGGGGACACGGGTTTGAGCCCTGGTCCGGGAAGATCCCACATGCCGTGGAGCAACTAAGCCCATGCGCCACAACTACTGAGCCCGCGAGCCTAGAGCCCATGCTCTGCAACAAGAGAAGTCACCGCAATGAGAAGCCTGCGTACGGCAACAAAAAGTGGCCCCTGCTCGCTGCAACTAGAGAAAGCCCGCACGCAGCAACAAAAAACCCAATGCAGCCAAAAATAAATATATAAATAAAATTTATTTTTTAAAAAAGAAAATACATCATCATCAAAAAAAGGAATATATATATATACAATGGAATATTACTCTGCCATAAAAAAGAATGAAACAATGCCATTTACAGCAAAATGGATGGACCTAGAGATTGTCATACTGAGTGAAGTGAGTCAGACAGAGAAAGACAAATATCATATAACATCACTCATATGTGGAATCTAAAAAAAGGGTACAAATGAACTTATCTACAAAGTAGAAATAGAGTTACAGATGCAGAAAATAAACTTATGGTTACCAGGTTGTAAGGTGGGGGGATAAATTGGATTGACATATACACACTACTATATATAAAATAGATAACTACCCCAACAAAAAAATTAAACAAAAATCTAATAGAATTTGCCCTAATAGGTTTTAGACTTGTTTGGGACCTGTGACCCATTTCTTCTTTCAGATTTCTCCCTTTTGGAATGCAAATGTCTATGTTGTACCTGTCCCATCATGAAAGCAGGTAACTTGTCTGGTTTCAAAGGTTCACAACTGGAGAGGAATTTTGCCTAGGATGACTTATACCTCAGGTCTCACTTATACATGATTTAGATGATATCTAGATAAGATTTTGGACTTGATGTTGGAATGGGTTAAGACTTTGGGAGCTGTTGAGATGGGGTGAATGTATTTTGTGAGAAAGACATGAGTTCTGGGGGGCCAGAGGGCAGAGTGTTATGGGCTGAATCACAATTCATATGTTGAATTAATAATCCCTATTACCTCAGAATGTGACTGTATCTGGAGATAGAGATTTTAAAGAGATAATTAAGTTAAAATGGGGTTGTAAAGTGGACCTTAATCCAGTATGACTGGTGTCCTTGTAAAAAGAGGAGACTAAGACACAGACAACACAGATAGAGGGACGACCATGTGAGGACACATCAAGAAGGTGGCCATGTGCAAGCCAAGGCATGAGTCTCAGAAGAAATCAAACTTGCTGACACCTTGACCTTGGACTTCTACCCTGTAGAACTGTGAGAAAATAAATTGTTGTTGTTTAAGCCACCCAGTCTGATATTTTGTTATGGCAGCTCTAGCAAGCTAATACAGATGGATAAAGGATATTAACAGAGAGTGAGAATCCAAATCGCAGAAAACAGAATCCAAATAGCTCTTAAACACATTTTGGCTGTTCTTCACTCTTGAAATTTGTATTTATGGAATTGGGTGAAAATGACTAATGTGATAGTTCTCTTTGTCCTAGAGAGATTAATTCCTGGAGAGGAAAAAACCCTGCTTTTAAAAATAAAAGGTCAAAACCCACAGATGCTCTCTGGAACTCACCATAGATAGACAGGGTGAATTTCTCACTTGTGGTGACTTCAGAATTCTTTTGGTTTATCTGGGCTTTGTAGGATCCTGCATCTTTCAGAGTCAGCTTGTTGATAGACAAGGAGTTGTTCTGGGTGACGTTTATTCGCCCCTGGTAGCTTTTGTCTATAAAGATAATCTTTCCTCTTGCATCTGCTAAAGCCAAAGCTACTTGGGGACCACTCCAGACGATGTGCTCAATCTCTGTGTCTACTGAAATGTTCAGGGAGAGAATCACTGAACCCCCTAGAATCCCTTTCACCACTGTTGGGGCTGAGTCCTTTTCAGAGGCTCCTAGCCCTGCAGAGACAAAAGAGGGACTTGGAGGAGGAGCTGGAGTCCTCAAGCCAGAGTTCATTTGTTTGTTCGTTTATTCATGCATGCATGCATTCATTCACTCAATAAACACATACTGGTAATAAATGCCAGATGTTGAGAAATGAAATGATATTTTGGCTGTCCTCCCTCTAGGTCCATTGCTTAGCAAGTGGACCTCATTCATTCATTCATTCACTTCCCAAACATTCTCTCCCAGGAATGTAGCTACAATAATCAGTAAAACAGACTTTATAGGTTTCTATTCCTACAGGGAAATTAGCATTGTGACTTTTGATGAATTTCTGAATTTCTCTGAGAATCAGTCTACTCATCTGTAAGACAGAAATGTTCACACCTGTACCATCTTCCTCCAGGAATGTGGTAGAGATGAAATAAAATCAGGTTGCTGTAAATCATAAAGAGCTAATGAAGTAAAAAATGGAGCATCTTTAAAAAAACAAGATGGATTGATGAATGGCTAAAAGGGTGGATAGATGAATAGGTGTGTGATAAAGGAAGTAAAGTAAAACACCAGTGATAGAACTGAGTTGGGAGGTATCTGAGTGTTCACTGCAAAATTCTTTCAAGTTTTCTGTATGTTTGAGAATTTTCGTAATAAAATATTGGGAATAAAAGGAGCATCTCTCACCTCTATTATCACCTTACCTTTCGCTCATTGTCCACGGATCTCAGCCTGACTTTGGCTTGGCCAGGGAAATCTGGTCTGTGGTTGGCAACAAGGTTTGGGGTTGGGAATAGGTAGGTAGCATTGATTCAACACCTGATTTCCTCATCTCAGGAAAGACTCAGATCTCTGATAACCATTGTTACCAAGGGTTCCAGAGGCCTGACATTTGGCCACGGCAACTTATTTCCTTGTAGAGGTCCTGTGAGTATCCGCTGGGTGACCCCAGCCTGGATTCCCAGAATCCAGGGCTTCTGAGGCTCTAGAGATTGCTCTGTAAACACTAGTCCAACTCAGATGGGTTCAAGACCCAGACTACACCAGGAATTCTGGGTGGAAAAATATGTAGAAAATGTGAGAGAGAGAGGAGTTTCCTAAGTACAGCCTGGAGGGATGGGAAAAGGTTGAAGTGTGTTCTGAAAGCCTAAAGGTTACAGGTTCCGTAGACACAGAGAAGAGATTGGTGCAGGCCAAGGGGGTCTCTGCCCAGACCCCCCCAACAGCAGAACACTTGGACCTTGTGGTGTGGTAGCTAGGGAGGACACAGGACTAGGAACCCTGGACATGAAAGGGTCAGTTCAGGTAGACTCTGGGGGCAGATTCAGAAGACAGAAGCTTAGCTGATGTGATGTTGGTTTGAGATTGCCTAAAAGAGAGCTCTTCTCATCCAGAAGACACTGCTTATGATTGCTATGTGTGTATTAGACACTTTGTAGAAATCACTTCATTTAATCCTCAAAATTATCGGATAAGTAGCCCTGTTTTTCTGATAAGGAACTGAAATTTAGAGAGTTTAAGCCACTTGCCTGAGATCACAGGTTTGGTCAGTTGCAGAGCCCAGATTCTATGTACTTGATGCCCCAGAGTATAGAGGCCAAGAGCACTGACCACCCCATCCTGGAAGCCCAGAGGTGCTGGGTCTTGGCTGGGCTCATATGAACATGTTTTGACATCATCTTTCCTCACATCAACGATAAACAAAGCCTCTAATACTGTCAGTGGGAGGAGCAGGATGTGGTCCTGATCATATTGTAGCAGAGTGCTACATAGCTCCCTGCAGAGTGACAGGAGTCCCATGCATAAGCCATCTTATTTTTGAACTACATCTTTTGACAAATAAAGGGGGGTTCAAAGATTGTGGTAACTGAATTTGACTTGCCCATCCTTTAATAGTGTCTGAGAATAATGTACTTAACAGTGATTATCGTAATAACAAACATAGCTTCCACCAACTACGTGCCAAGCACTGTACACATACCATCTCTTTCTATAAAACAGTCTTGCATAATACATCTTATTATTTGTATTCCACACTTAAGAAATAGAGACTCATATACCTAAGAAATGGAGCAAGGACTTAATTTCAAATATTCCTGGTACTAAAGCTGGGGGCCGGGGTGGGTGTCAAAACTTTTCACCCTACTGCCTCCTAAGTTCCTGAAACAACTCCTTGGAAACACAAAAGCATCAAGGAAACTCCCTTCTAGACCCAAACAGTGAGGTTTGAGGTACCCCTGATTGGTGGAGCCAGACAGAGGGAGATGTCTCTTTGCCCTGAACTGTTTGAAATTCCCTGCATTGACCTTCTGAACCTTGGAGGTCATTGGATGTGGCTAATTCCAGGTTTATCCAACATAACCAAGAAGCACCTCAAGAGTTGGCTGTGGATATAAACAGCCCTGCTGCCACCTGTGTTTTTATAGTGAGCCAAGATGAAATAGAAAGTGAAGAGAGGGGTCTTCACTTGTGGCACAGTGGTTAAGAATCCACCTGCCAATGCAGGGGACACGGGTTTGATCCCCGGTCTGGGAAGATCCCACATGCCAAAGAGCAGCTAAGCCCTTGCGCCACAACTACTGAAACCCACGTGCCCTAGAGCCCGTGCTCTGCAGCACGAGAAGCCACAGCAATGAGAAGCCCGTGCACAGCAACGAAGACCCAACGCAGGCAAAAAAAGGTGAAGGGAGGTCAAACTAAAATTTAGCCTTGAGGGGCTTCCCTGGTGGCGCAGTGGTTGAGAATCCGCCTGCCGATGCAGAGGACACGGGTTCGTGCCCCGGTCCGGGAAGATCCCACATGCCGCGGAGCGGCTGGGCCTGTGAGCCATGGCCGCTGAGCCTGCGCGTCCGGAGCCTGTGCTCCGCAACGGGAGAGGCCACAACAGTGAGAGGCCCGCTTACCGCAAAAAAAAAAAAAAAAGAAAAAAGAAAAAAATTTAGCCTTGAGGTCTAGGCTCCCTCTACCCCCATACATGAATCTAAGACTTTTCTAGAGTTTTCCTCACTGCCCATCTCCACATCCATCCTGTCAGGTCCTTAGTGCTACCTGCATTATCCTCCCTGAATCCCTGGTGAGGAAGCAGGATTCCAGACGGACAGTAACTGCCACAGTCCCAGGTGGTTGAGATCCTCCCTGGGGTACTGGGTTAGCTCGGCCCACTGGAGAGGGGTGACCCAGGCCATGCTCTTGAGAAATGTTTCTCAGAAACTAGCAGGACTTGGGCCTTGAGGGGGAGGTAGGATGGTGGGGAGAAAGGATATTCACATAGAAGCCACCTAGCCGAGGGCAACCAGATTATCTCCAGATCCCCAATGAAGCCTCCATACATGTGATAAACAAGGCAAGATGTAGAAAGAAGCTCCAGCAGTTCTATCCCTCCCTAGGAAATTGACAGGTGGCTTATCCTCAGGACAAGTTCCCTGTATCTCTCTGTGTGTTTTACCCACGGTGTATAGGGAACAAACTCATCAGCCAGTATTTCTTAGCAGGAAAATGTGAGGGTGAGAGGAATAGAGTCTGAGCCCAGAGTTATTTGTGACCGGGGCTAGAATGTCATCTATTCATGGTGTGTAACTATGCGTACTCACACACACACATACAGAGCTCAGAGTAAGGTGGAACTTGCAGAATAATTACCAAAAGGAGAAGAGTTTCCTGCTTTTAACAATTAGAATCCCCAGCAGAAATGTGACCAGCCTCAGAGGAATACCAGTAGCAAGCAGCGGTGGCCATAGTGTGGACTTACCCATGAGCAGGAAGAGGAGAGGGGTCCATAGAAAGGGAGAGAATATGTGTGGCTGCCTCTTTGGTGGCTCATTGGAGAAAGTTTGTAGAGCCCAGCCATCTGTTTGTCTCCTTGGGCTCGCCATGATGATCTACTTTCAGAAAACATGCTGAAGGAGGAAACACTTACCACAGCTTCCGCAATTGCATGTGAGTGTGTGTGTGTGTGTGTGTGTGTGTGTGTGTGTGTGTGTGTGTGTGTGTGTGTGTCCCAGGGAGGGTTGTTTATACTCAGCACCACGGACTCCTCTCACATGCTCAGGCTGGGGTAGAGGTCCCAAGTCGATTAATAACCTTCATGGGATTTGCAAACCAATAGCGGGTATCACTTGCTTCAGCCTCAGGAGACTTAGTTCTAAACTTGGCTCTGAAGATGCCACTTAAAGGTCTCTACCTCCTGGGATTCATGCCCTAGTATAATCACCTCTTCTTGAGTGTGGGATAGATTTTGTGACTTGCTTCCAGTGAGCAGAATGCGGCAGAAGGGATGGGGTGTGGCTTCCATCTTGGGCTCTCTTTCTCCACCCACATCCCTCCTTGAGCTCATGCGAGGAGCCAGGTATTATGCTGTGAACTGCAGGGCCCCAAGATAAGGAAGGCCTCCAGCCAGCATCCGGCATGGAACTAATGTCTCTGGCCAATGGCCGATGAGAACCTGAGGCCTGCCAAGAGCCACAGGAATGAAATTGGAAGTGGATCCTCCCTTAGGAGGCCCTTGAGATGACTGCAGCCCTGGCTGACACCTTGACTGTAGCTTAGTGAGGGATCCTGAGCCAGAGGCACCCAGCTAAGCTGTGCCTGGATTCTTGATCCACAGAAGCTGTGAGATGATAAATGTTTATTGTTTTAAGCTGCTAAGTGTTGCAAGTTTGTTACACAGCAATGGATAACTAATACAATGGTCTAATAAATTCCCCGTTTTGCTTAAGCCAGTTTGTGTTGGCTTGCTGTCAATGCAACTGAAAGACTTTGAATTAATCCTGAAAAAGCACCAGGAAAACTGTGCTAAGGATGGATGTTGCAGGTGACAGTTGTAGAACTGGCTGAGTTGAGAAAGTAAGTTTGTTGGGGGGTGGGTAGCATAATTCCCTTTATTTGCCTTGGGAAGCTAAATTCTTCTTTTAATTGATAGTGTAATAGCTGGTTAAGCTGTAGCTTGTTGTATCTTGAGATTTATATGTTTACTTAGGCTATAACATTAGAGGACTTAGAAAACTTCAGGATGGTGGAGTGTGTGGTTTTAGCTAACATTCAGTGAGTGCTTCTCGGGTGCTAGGACCTCTTCTAAACTTGACACATATTAACTCATTAGTCCTCACAACAGCTTTATGAGATAGGTATTTTTTTAATCATCCCCACTCTATAAATGAGAAAACTGAGGTATAAGGAGAGTAAGTAGCTTTCTCTGAGTTTTGTAGTTACTGAGAATTTGAGCCCAGGAAGTCTGGGAGGAAGGAGGGAGAGAGGGGGACAATTAGGATAACAGGCCTCTGCCCATGGAGAGCTTCTTCAGAGGCTGGTCATGAGCTGATGTTGTACAGTCCTGAGAGGGAAGGCCTCCTTAAATTTGTGCTTTAGACACCTCTCTCACCTCACTCTAGTACTGGCCCTGTGGTTAGAATATGGTTGCCTAGAGAGAACTGCAGGACATGGGGCCAGGAATGGTTGCCACAGCTCAGAAAAAGGGTCTTACAACCTAGGAGCTATGGACTAAATGTTTGTGTCTCCCCAACATTCACATGTTGAAGTCTAATCCCAAATGCAATGGTTTTAGGAAGTGGAACATTTGGGAGATGATGAGGTCTTGAGGGTGGAGCCCTCAAGAATGGGATTAGTGTCCTTATACAAGAGACCCCAGAGAGCTCCCTCATCCCTTGTGCCATGTGAAGACACAGTGAGAAGATGACTGTCTATGAACCAGGAAGCAGGCTCTCACCAGACACCAGACCTGCTGGTGCCTTGATCCTTGACTTTCCAGCCTCCAGAACTGAATTTCTTGTTTATAAGGCACACAGCCTATGGTATTTTTGTTATAGTGGCCTAAATGGACTAAGACATAAGACTACAGGCAGTGATGGTCCAGCAAGTGTTTTTAAGCAGAGGCATGGCATGACTCAAGGACTCGAAGAAAGATTACTCCAGCAGCAGAGTGGAAGGTGGATGGAAGGAGTGAGACTGAGATATGAGAAGACAGGTCACTAGGGAGCCCAGGTAGGAGCATGAGAGCAGGGACAGCCTGGATGGGAAGAGAGAACAAAGGTGGGAGAGGGTTCAAAAATATTGTTAATAATAAAAATAATCACTAACATCTGTTGAGTAATTGCTGTGGGTATGGCTTTGTGCTTGGAGTTTTACATACGTTTTCTCTCTCTCTCTTTTTTTTTTTTTTTTTGCATTACGCCGGCCTCTCACTGTTGTGGCCTCTCCCGTTGGGGAGCACAGGCTCCGGATGCGCAGGATCAGCGGCCATGGATCACGGGCCCAGCTGCTCCGCGGCATGTGGGATCTTCCCGGACCGGGGCACAAACCCGTGTTCCCTGCATTGGCAGGCGGAATCTCAACAACTGCGCCACCAGGGAAGCCCCTCGTTTTCTCTTTTAATCCTCAAATCAACCCTATTTGGTTGGTACTCCTATTATCCCCTTTTAGAGATGAGGAAACTGAGGCTTAGTGAGGGAAATGTCATTGGAAGGACCTTCTTTGAAGTTGTGAACATAGGTAGATGCAGTCTTGTGATAGAATCCAAATGAAGTATCATTTAAGTATAATAAAAATCTAAAATAATGCAAGTTTTGATATAATGCAGTTGGCAAATGGGGTCTTGTACTCACCTAGTCCCTGTCTTGGGTTAATATTCTCATTGGGGCATGGATGCAAAGGCACCTAGTGCTGGGAAGCAGAGTGGAGGCAGGTTGGTCCCAGCATCTCCAGTTCCTCAATATCCTTGTACCAGGCCAGCAAAGGGTGCAAATGACTAGAAAGTCTGGAAGCCCTGCTACTGTCCTGGAAATCCAGCCAGTCATAGGCTCTTATTTATTGGGCGTTGCCTTCAGGTAACATCAAACTCCAGCCTGGGCTGCAATTTGGATCCTGCAGCCATAGTCCCAAATTTAGTTGCATAGATTCACCATGAGCCCCAAACCAGTCCTTCAATAACTTTGCAATTAAGATGACCCTGCATTTTACACAACTGCATTTTTTTGGACTTTACTTTTAGTGTTATGTGGGGTTCTAATATGTACTATTCCTAAAGATTGGAAGAATATGAAAAGAGTATAGAATTTTGGCAAGTTCAAAGCTCTTTACACCTAAATGGAAAGAGAGTTAAATATCTTAAGAGCAAAAAGAAATGCAAAGGAAAAATCAAGTTCTGTAGCTGCAGGAAGGGGAAAAATTAGGTAATATCACAGTGTGCAAATTGAATCTAGGGCACAAGGGCATGAGACCAGCTTTTTAGAGGGCATCAACAAAGTAAATAAAAGGACCATCAGCTAAAGTCTCAGTGATATCTGGTCATTAAGCAACTGTCTTTGGTTGAGAAGGTGGCCCAGGGAACAGTTGGGATTGAGATGATTGTTTCCTTTGTAGTTATGAATCTTTCAATCCTGGAAAGATAAGGAATTCAGAATAGACATGTTCAAGATATCAGTTAATACTTTTTGTTTAAACATATGTATTGTTTAAGAAATTCAGCTTATTAAAGTAATAGTTAACTTTGTGGTTCTGATTTGAACTGTGTTAATTGAGTAATTGATTTATAGTTTGATTTTAGTTGGAAATCTTAAGTATATATGAAGTATTGAACATTTTAAAACAACTTAAGAATTACCATATTTAAAAATTTATTTATTAGATTTATAAGCTTTCTTTAAGTATTTGGGGAGGCTTATTTGTTGATTAAAATACTTTAAAAGGAAATTAAATATATGACATTCAATAGTGAGGTTTGAAGTCCTTAAGGGAATCACTTTATACATTTGTAAAATGAGTCAAATATTATTAATAACCCCTAAAAAGGGTTATTAAAAGTTTCCTGACTTATAAATGGAACAGTATGTTTGTAAGCTGAACTGGCCTTAAGGCTGACAGGTTTTTAATTTGTCTCTGTTTTTTTTTAGTAAATTGAATATGAATTATTTTTTTTTAAGTATTTGTTTATTTGGCTGAGCCAGGGCTTAGTTGCAGCACACAGCATCTTCATTGCCGCATGCGGGATCTTTAGTTGCAGCACGGGGGATCTAGTTCCCTGATCAGGAATCGAACCCAGGCCCCCTGCACTGGGAGAGCGAACTCTTAACCGCTGGACCACCAGGGAAGTCCCTGAATATGGATTCTTAAAGCAGTATAACCTATGAATGATTTTTTTAAGCCCTAAAACCACCTTCAGGGAAATAAATGATAGTGGGGGAGTCTTATTGACTGGAAGGTAGTTTGCTAAGGTCACAGGGCTAGCAAGCAGCCAGAGGCAAGTTTCAGATCAAAAAGCTTCACACACACCCCACTGCACCCAATCCCTCCTGAGGCTAAATCATTCACATAACTTTATTTTTGTATTGATGTGACTTTCCCACTGGCCTTTGAGCAACATGCTTGCAGAAACTTCTTTTCATCTTTGAATCCTCAGTCTCAGCACAGTGCCTTTGCAGCTCCCAGCAGGAGCTCATATGTGTGTTGAATAATTGAGTGAGGAGAACCCAGTAAGAATAGCATCCCGGAGCACCCTCAAGAGAAGGTTTCAAGCAAGGAGTGTTCCAATGTCAAATTCCACCAAGCGGTCATATAAGATAAGGACCAAAGGGTCTATAGGATGTGATTGATGGGAGACCATTGGTGACGTTCTTAAAAGCAACATAGATTCTCTTCAAGTCTTGTTGGGGCACCTAGCCTCCACACACTGAAGGCCAGGGAGATACTTATCAAAGTCCAAGAAGTAAGGGAGCCTTACTTTTGACTAGATTGTGACTAGTGACAGGAGACACTAGTCACAATCACATTCTCATGGAGATGTCAGAGGAGTCTGCATAGTCTAGCAAAGCCATCAGGACTCCTTGGTGTGGAGAGGTGGGGAGGGGAGCTCCATACCTACCCCAGCTGTCCCCTCTCTCTCCATCCACCCATGCACCAGGACTTTTCACACAACTCCCTCAACCGTACCACTAACAGGGCAAGATAGTAAAATGATATCTGGTGGTCCTTTGTGGTTGGAGGTAGAGGCGGTCCCAAAAGTCTTGTCCCCTGGATCCTTCCAGCCTTGTTTCTGCGCTAAAGAAGCTATAGCCAAGCCTGTGCCTTTCACATTTTTGTCTTTGGGCCATTCTGGGCTCGTTCTTCTCTGCCTGTCGACTCCGTGTCTGCTCATCTTACCAAGCATGTAGGAACTAAGCCCTTACTATATGCTGATACTGAGCTAGTCACTGGGAACTGAAAGGTGAAGAAAGTAGGCCTTGCCCTCAAAGGGCTGAGAGACTACTAGAAAGATTATGCAAGTAAGCAGATGTTTATGGTACAGCAGGATGGGTGTTACCATAGTGGCGAGTAGGGGGAAACTGAGAGGCCCAGAAGAGGGCAGTTGTTCTAGTGTGACATTTAGTCGGGGAATGGGAGGATATTAGAGGGAGACAGGTGAGCCAGTGGGCAAGGGACTAGGGTAGTCCTGTAAGCCTAATCGCAGGAGTCAATTTGCAACAGTGAGAAATCATAAGGTATGTGGCGGAGGAGTCCAAGTGTGAGACTCGGTGACAACATGAGGTCAAGCTCATGTCGGGAAGCCAGCAGATCCTGAAGGATTTCATCTGTCAGGACTGACCCTGGACTTTACCTTGTAGGGGATGGGGGACCTTAGAAGGGTTTACAGCAAGGCTGCAACACTGTCAGCTTTGGCTTTTAAATAGCTCACTCTGCTGCCTCTCACACTTCTTTCTTTCATAGCCCCTTATTTTCATATCATGTGACTCAAAAGCTACATGTGATTAAAGCAGTGAACTCTAAAAATGGGAAATGTTTGTGGGCTGATATTTTTTTTTTTTTTTTTTTTGTGGTACACGGGCCTCTCACTGTTGTGGCCTCTCCCTTTGCGGAGCGCAGGCTCCGGATGCACAGGCTCAGTGGCCATGGCTCACGGGCCCAGCCGCTCCGCAGCACGTGGGATCTTCCCAGACCGGGGCACGAACCCGCGTCCCCTGCATCGGCAGGCGGACTCTCAACCACTGCGCCACCAGGGAAGTGTGGGCTGATATTTACATGCACACTGTCCATCAGCTGTCGTGAGGCAGGCCAGTCTGCTGCATATTATGGGCCTTTCTCTTGTCCTTGCCACTGCCTCCCAGGCAACTCTACCTGCCTGCATGTTGGGTTTCTCCAGCAATGGGTCATTTT
This sequence comes from Kogia breviceps, assembly GCF_026419965.1. Lineage (NCBI taxonomy): Eukaryota > Metazoa > Chordata > Mammalia > Artiodactyla > Physeteridae > Kogia > Kogia breviceps. The sequence goes on along the minus strand of NC_081310.1, from coordinate 90,463,578 downwards.
CACTGAAGATGCTGCCTCGCTGGGAGCCAGACGCTGTGTGTGTGTGTGTGTGTGTGTGTGTGTGAGGGGTGTGTGTGTATGAGTGGTGCGTGTGCTATCATCTCAGACCATGCAAATCCAGATTGTGTCCTGTCACTTTCACACTTCTTCTGCTAGTGAGTCACAAGGACCCTGGCCGTCCCCAGACAGACCGATGGTGGATGCATGAGGTAGGAGATCTGCCACAGCCAGTTCCAGGACCTCGTTTGCATCTTGCTATTTCAAGCATGATCCTCTTAAGTCTCTCTCCCCCAAGCCTCTGAGAGTCACCTTTACTGTGAATTGGACTTTCCTGTGGCATAAATGACTTCAGTAGGGGATCTCAAACCCGGCACCTTGTGGCTGTTCCCGTCCCTCTGGGTTCTTACTGCTCACTCGCATGCCCCCAAGGACCTGGGTGGTGGCAGGAAACAGACTTGAGAACTGGAGGCCAGAGGAACAGAGCTCTCAAGAAACCCATGGTGAGGGGCCAGGTTCTGCTGTCAGTCTCCAGAGTTTCAGTCTTTTGCTTTCATCCTCATTTCGGAGGAAGCCAGCTTGCACTGGTTATCAGAGTCACCTGCCTTCAGGGTGGCCACCACCCCAGCCTTTAGGGTGTCCCCTAAGCCTGCTGTAGAATGCTTTCAATGTGTTTAAAACTTGGCAGTTTATAAAGAACTATTATTCCAATTTAAAATAACCTAATCCCGGGCTTCCCTGGTGGCTCAGTGGTTAAGAATCCACCTGCCTATGCAGGGGACACACGTTCGAGCCCTGGTCCGGGAAGATCCCACATGCTGCAGAGCAACTAAGCCCGTGCGCCACAACCACTGAAGCCCGTGTGCCTAGAGCCCGTGCTCCACAACAAAAGGAGCCACCACGGTGAGAAGCCCGCGCACCGCAACGAAGAGTAGTCCCCGCTCACCACAATTAGAGAAAGCCTGCACGCAGCAATGAAGACCCAACACAGCCAAATATAAATAAATAAATTTATTAAATAAATAAATAAATAAATAAAATAATCTGATCCCTACAACAATCTTGTGAAATAGATAAGGCAGATAGTATTAAGCATATTTTACAGAGGATGGACTGAGAGTTTAGGTGACACCTTCTGGCACACAGCTGGTGATCTGTGAGAATGGAAGTCAGCACGGCCCAGCTGTGGGAATGCAGCACTAGCAAAGAAACTCAGAGAACCACAGTGTCCCCAACCAACATCACAGAATTGAAACTCAGAGGCCGGATTCCTGGAAGCTTCCCATTGCCTCCACTTTCATATCCCTCCACGAAGCAAGCACATAATTCCCTTCCTCTGTGGCATCCAGGCCAGGCCCTTGGAGGTCACTGTTCACAGGGACATCCCTAGGGCACGTGGCAAAAGAATGGGTGAGACAGGTCTTGCCTTAAAAACTGTTCATATTTCTTCGGTTCAATTCCAGAAACATTTATTGAGGCCTCTTGTGTGCTGGTCCTGTGCTGTGTGTGCGTGGTGGGGCAAGGGGTCAGTGGCGCACAGGGAGGAATTAGGTGCAATTCTGCTGCTGGTAGCACAGTGTCGTCTACAGAGCATAAGCTTCGGGGTCAGGCGAACTTGGGTTTCATGTGACCTCTGTTGCTTCCTAGTTGGTGACTCTGGGCAAGTAATTTTTTTAAGCTCTTTGAGTCTCATGGTCTTCATCTGTGAAGTGGGACTAAGAATACGGACCTTACTAGTTTGCTGGGAAAGTTAAATAAAATAATGTGCTCAACGTACTCAGCAGTGTCTGGAACTGGGGTTTCATGTACTGATCTGATCCCTTTGTGTCTCCTTCCCTTATTGAATCCAGAAACAGGATTCAGAAAGAGAAGCTCTACACACATCCCACTGCACCTAACCACGTGGCTAAAATATCAGCCTTACTTAATTTTATGGCTCAGATACTAATTCCCTTCTACCTTCTCCTGTCCTTGGGGAGCTCATGAACTATGGGGAAACACAAACAACCCAGCTAGTTGTATGAGGCAGAATGAAGTAAAAGCTTTAAACAAAACAAGCCAACAAAAGCACAGGCTGAAGGAAACTAGGAGGAAGGCATGGCCAGACCGGAAGTATGGGGCTCAGCAAAGGCTCCAGAAAGGAAGCAGCACTTGAACTAGGCTTAACAAGTTATTGCACTCGAGGGTGCAAGGGCGAGCACAGCTGCTCGGTCAAGGTGGAATTCCTCCAGGCCAGACTTTAGGTCCTGGGCCAACTTGAGATGAGAAAGATCCATCTGGTGCCAGCACTGCTTTGGCATGTTTCCAGCCGATTTGCACTATCCTCCAAGTGGAGCCAGAATAGCTCCATGGAAGAAATGAACACCAAGCCGTGAAGTGGATTCTGTGATGGGCACACAGGATGCTGTACATCCCCCAGTGTGGAATCCCCAATTCCCACAAGACAGCAACCACTCTCCTGCTCCTCGTCACCACAGCTACTATCACGTGGCTTCTCAGTTCAACTTTCGGCAGAAAAATCTCACCACCAGGCCTGGGAATCAGTGATGCAGCCAGTGCTTCTGGATTCCAGTTTGAATCCTCCCTCCCTGGGCCAGGCAGCCTTTTCTCTTTAAACAGCTATGCAGCAGACCTGAGTCAGTTTCAGACTTTCTGCCTCCTGGGACTGTGTCCGTGTTGCAAAAATAGAGGTGGGTTGCACTACTTAGGAGTGTTTTTTTTACATTTCTCTGCAAGAGCACTGACTAGTTTTGGTAAGGATGCAAACAAGATGCAGTCACCAACTTATTTCAGTGACGTTAAGTATCTTTAATAATACCATAGCGAGGCATTTACTTGCATTATCTCATTTAACGCTCACCAGATCCTGGAAGATGGCACTCCCTGTTTCACAGGTGAGAAAACCAGGACTCAGAGAGGTTAAGTAACCTGCCAAAGATCACACAGCTAGCACCTGGTAGAGCAAAGGCTTGAACCTGGGCAGTCTGACTGGTGCCCTGGTGTTACACTCTTCTCTCAAGGGCAGCATAGGCTGGTATCCAAATGACTGTCCCACTGACCACACTTAACCTGGCTTGGCTAGCACAGCACCAGCCCTCCTGCTCTGGAAAGATATGTTTCCAGATTCCTGGCAGGGCCTCAGAGGAACTGGCTTTTGTTTCAGAAGTGGCCAAATAAGCAATTATGGGGGATGCTGGAAAGCAGTTCCTGCTGTGGGTGGAGCTGGGCTAAGCTCCCTGAATCAGCAAGAGAGTGACTCACAGAAACAGCAGAGATCCCCGCCCCCATAGGCCCCTCCCAAGAATTCTGCTTACTCTCCATGACACTTAGTACCTGCAACCCTCAGGACAGCCTTTACTGATTATTTCCTTATATGTTAATTAATGTAAATGCTGAAGGAGACCACTTTGGTGTGGAGGAGTGACCAAGTTGTGTTCTAGTTCTATCCCTAACTAGCTATGTAGTCTTGAGCAAGGCACCTAAATTCTGTGGGTCTCTATTTTCTCACCTATAAAATAGGAATAATAATCATGGCCCTGACTCTCTCTCTCAGGCCTGTTGTTAGCCTCCAATGTAATAGGCTGCCTCTGAAGCCTCTGTTCTGTGTTTGCAGGACCAGGGGCTTCCAGAGAGGACTCAGCCCCCATGGTGGTAACAGGGACCCTAAGGGGTCTGTCATTTTGCCCTCGCAGCTGCAGGATGGACAGCAGGTGGAGAGCATCTCCTGGATGTGTCTGTCGTTCGGTCCCCGGGGTAATAGCCAAGGTAACCTTGGTAGAAGCTGGAGGGCCAGACACCTTTTACCAGGCAGAAACGCAGTACTGGGGTCGTTTGAGTGTGGTGGGCCCAGGCTGCTCCCTGCAGATCAACCACCTGAGCTGGGAGGATACAGGGTCCTACTGAGCCCATGTTAATCTGTGGAGTTCCTGCATCACCCACGCCTGGGAGTACAGCCTGCACGTCTATGGTGAGTGTCTGGGGAAAGGCAACAGGTGGGTGTGTGTGGTGACTGTCTTTCAGTCATCTTTATAGCCTTTCTCACTTCCCTTTTGGTTACATTTATAATTTTCTTTCTAATTACAAGGCTAACATGTGCTCACTGGGGAAAAACATGGAAAGTAGAGTTACCTGGGAGAATATCCTGAAAAATCTCGGGGCCCAGGACGTGTCCCAGATCAGTTGCAGCAGAACCGCTGGGTCTGGGCAGAGAATGGTATTTCAGGCCCTGAGAACTGGCTTCTGCCACAACCTACTTGTGTGGCCTTGAGCTTCTTCCTTGCTAAATAGGAACACTACCTTCTGTGAGAATAAAATTCATGGGAAAGAGCTTTTAAAGCTCTGTACAGATGTACGAGAACACTATTATCATATTCATTAAGGAAATTTAAACGATTGCTTTAGCAGGGGAAACTACAAAGGGGACAAGGAGTCGGGGGGTGCCGGGCATACGCAGCTGCATGATCGGCCTGTACCACTGCGCCACCAGGGAAGCCCCAGGTAGGTACTTTTAGATTCAAACAGCTTATTACTTATATAGGTAGAGAGACGGAGAGGGGCCAAAGGTCCCAGATCCCTGGGTCCTCATCCCACACCCCAGAAATGATGACACTGAGAAAAAAGGAATCGGATGAACATAATGGTGGTTGCTGAGAAAGAAATTCTAGACTGCAGAGAAGAGGTTTTGTAGTCAGCAGCTCTGTTCTGCGGGGGTGGAGCAGGAAGCCCTGAACCTCATGACAAACTGCTCATGACAGCCTCCCAGGAGGGACAAGTGGGAGGCCCGTGGGAAATGGCTTCAAGGTAATTCCTCACAGGCCACCCTCCTGTCATGTTCTGGGAGGATCACAAGGCCTTTTGTAAGCCTCGGATTAGCTGCGATTCTAGTCTTTGCTTGAGGAACAAGGATGCCATGGATGGCAAGTTCACCAGGCAAGGTCACCATGATGCCATGGCAGAGCTGTTCCTCTACAGTGGGTAGCAGGAAAGGTACCAATGATGAGTGAGGATGAACACAGGAAGCTAAATGATGGAGAGAAAGTGGAGAACCTTCTCCGACATTTTCCTGGGTTATGTGACAGGAAATATTCCTAATAGATGAAGGCATTTTTTTTTTTTTTTTAAGTCAGGGATGATGGAATTGTCACGGTCAGGTTCACATGGTTGGGGAGAAAGCACTTCTGCCATAAATTGGCCGGGAATGGCTGTGGCCCGTTCCTCAGACAGGGCAAGGGAACACTGGGTGAGGGGCTGCTGGGACCAGGGGTAGGACTGTTCACCTCAGGGGTGGTGGGAGAGCCCTCTCACTATGTTGATGGTCATTCTGGCAGGATGAGCTCAGTGTGGATTCTGGGCAGGATATAAATTTGTGCTAACCAATCAGAGGTGGGGTTTTCCAGAGAGGGCTCCTGGGGCAAAAGTGATGATAAGGGGCCAGGCTTTCATCCTTCACAGGGTATTTCCCAAGTCACTGGCGGTTCGTGACAGCCTTGCTAGCAGGCAGGAAAGGGGTTTTGATTTCTAGGCTAAGGAGACTGAGTCGCAGAGAGAAAAAAAATGACATACCTGTGACAGAGAGCTAGAAAGATGCAGAGGGCTGGGTCGAACTCAGGTACCCCAATGCCACACCCTGGATTTCTCATATGTCCCTGTATTTATCTTCCTGAGCTTGAGAGGACACTGAGGAGACAAGGGCCTGCAGGAGGGGTCACAGGGGGAAGGGTTTGGATCCCAGGGCCTGGTCTATGGAAGGCACACTGGAGTGAGGCAGCAGAAAGTTACCCAGCAGTGCACATGTCCAGCTTGCCTTCTCCTGGGGGACATTCCGGGCTGTGTTGTCCTATTCTGCACAGTTGAGTTGCCCCTGGGGCTACTGTCAGGTGGACCCCAGGGCAGAGGACCAATAGCAGAGCAGTCTTCTCCCAAGCCTTGTGACTTTGTTGCCTGTCCTGATTGTCTGTTGTCTGCAACTGCTCTTGCTGCTGCCTTCAAACCATCCTGATTCTGGCCTGGGGAGGCAGGTGGGAAAATAACGAGACTATGGATACCTTAAGGAGAGCATCTGGGTGCCTGGTCCTGGGGTAAGAAGGGATGGAGTGGAGGCGGAAGGGAATGCAAGGACGTAGGAGAAACCTCAAAGGCATAGGGCCACATCCTCTGGGAGCCTGGTTCAGCATCTGGAAGCTCAGTGTATACTGCAGAGCCCCCTACTGGGGAAAGATGTAATTACAACACGGTTCCTTGCTTGCCCGTACAGACAGCCTTCGTCTCTACTCAGTGCAGGGTGGGAATTCAGCTTTGAGGTCAGATCCATTGGATGTGGGATCGATGAGACCCTGGGCAAGTAACTTAAATAGAGTAGATATAACACCTTCCCTACGTACTTCATAAGATTGTTCTGGGTATCTGAGGAGATATTAAGAGACATGCCTTATAAAGCCCAAAGCTAGAGAATAGACGTGGCCAGCTTCTGCCTCTCTTGTTCCTTAGGTGTATTCAGGGTGGTGCAGGGTCTTGGCAGCTATGCCTCCTGCTTCTGCACTGTGAAGGGAAGGCCCAGAGCAGTTTTCCAGTCCTCCGTTGGTTCTTTGTTGCACACACAGAGCAGCTGGCCCGGCCCCATGTCACAATGAGCTCCAGGATGAGTGGGAATGGACACTGCCTCGTCATCCTAACATGCATGGCAGAAAGCAGAGGGGGCACTGTGACCTACAGCTGGACACCCCTGGGGCCCCAGACTGTTGTGGCCCATGGAGGGTCTGTCCTCAGTGTCTCTTTGAGACCTGGGAACAGTGCTCTGAACTTTACCTGCGTGGTCAAGAACTCAGTCAGCAACAGCAGCTCCCTCCCTGTCTTGGTGCCGTCCTCATGCACAGGTACCTGAAACACAAGCATCCTGCTTGGCATCCTGCTTGGCAGCTCTGGAGTGGACGGAAGCTGGAGGAAGGAGTCTTGTCCCCTTCAGGCCCTGGGGAGAGGGGAGAACATCCTTGAGAGAGTGGGGGTGCCAGGGTTGGTCCGTGTGGTCAGTGGAGAGGGAGGAGACCTGCTGGAGCTGATGGGGAGGCTGGAGGGGTCTGGGCAGGAGGGGCTGGATGGGACCTGTGGCTGCCCCAAGTGGGCAGGGAGGCCCTGACGCTGAAGCTGTGGTTTTCTCTCTCCATCTGCAAGACCAGGAATCCTGGGAGGGGAATCAGTAGGGGAGATAGTGATCAGCACCCTTGGGAAGTCAGCCACTCTGTCCCTGGAGATCCCGGCGGGGCAGGAGGTTGAAAAGGTTACCTGAAGCTCTCCAGGGCTTGTGGATATTTTGCAACCAGGACCGGAAGGCAAACCAATCCTGGTTGCTGGGACTCAGGGACCCAAGAGCAGGAGAGGGAATGTCCTCCGCCACGACTACTCCCTTCAGATCAGCTCCCTGAGGCTGCAGGACTCTGGCTCCTATAAAGCCTGGATAACTCTGCAGAGTCCCCCGATCAACATCACCAAGGACTTCACCCTGCGCGTCTATGGTGAGGGGGTGCAGAGGGCCTACGTTTGAACTCTGACCTTTCTTCTCCTCTGCTTGGCCAGGCCAGAGCCTTCTCATAGCTTGAACTATCCCTTCTTGGCACAGAGAGTCTGCAAGAGCCCAATATCACAGCCAGCTCTCAGATCATGAAGGATGGGACCTGCTTTATCACCCTGGCTTGCTGGATGGACCAGGCTGGAGAGGATGTTAATTATAGCTGGGACCCCCAAGGCCAGCGGGCAGTGTGTCTCACGGGGGGACCACTCTCAGCGTGTCCTGGAGATCTGGGGTCAGTGACAGGTATCGCTGTACTGCCAAGAACCCCATCAGCCAGAGCTCCAGCTCCATCCCTGTCAGGCCCCTCTGCTCAGGTAACCGCTTCCTTCTGAGAACCTTTCACTGCAGACTCAGTCCAGATTCACAGCATCCCTGCCTGCCTTCCTCAAGGTTCTAGGAGTGGTTAAAGAAAAATAGGGCAGGATTAGTTTGCAGGAGAGAGCATCTCTGGGGTGACAGGAGATGAGGGCTCTGGCACTACTTTCCTGCTCTGCCCACCTTCTGTTGACCCCAGACCCCCATGCCTGGACTTGCAGCAGACTCAGCTGGGTATTGGCTACTCCTGGGACGCCCAGAGGGAAGGTGCTTCCCCCATCCCCACTCAGTCCTGCAGAGCCCACCGAGGAGGGCTCCCAGACCTCCTTGCCTATGTCCTCAGAGAAGCCTCAGCCCCTACCCCTGCCTAGAGCTGCTCCGAGAGGGTAACAGGGCTGTGCTCCTCCGGTGGGCAAGTGTGGCCTCTCCTGGTTTCCACAGGCCATGACAGGAAACTGCCTTGGTCCAAACACACCTGTCCCTCTCCTCTTCTCCACTGACCTCTGAAACAGTTGTCTCTGTTCCCTGTCTCTGGTTCCTCACCAGCCATTCACTCCTCAACCCCTTGTGACTGGTTTGCCCCAGTAGCATCCTGATAGGTAAGCTCAGGGGCTACTCCTCAATTCTGTTACCCTCGACCTGCTCTCCTCAGCCACGTGGGCTGCTCTCTCCTGGACCTCTTCTCTTGGGTCACAGTCCTTCCCAGGACCGGTGTTGCCCCATGCCCATGCCTCTCCCCACGCCCCTTGTTTTCTTCCTGTTGCCAAAGGCAGAAAGCTGGTTATTTAGAGCCCTCGTCTTCCTCACGCTACCAGCCATTGCTCACACCTTCCTCACTTCACGTATTCCTCACCTGGTCTCCTAACTCCCCTCCCCTCCCAATCATCCTCCTGACTGTGCTGCTAGGGGGTTAATTCTAAATGAAAGCAATGCTTGTGTTTCTTTTCGCTTAAAACCCTATGATGTCTGCCCACTATCTAAGGTATAAATATTTTTGCACCTCTTTCTTCATTAAGCAACATGCATTTACAGAGCCTTTTTAAGGCACCCTGTGTTGTTCTAGTCATTGAAGATACAGTGAAGAAGAGGTCTGGATATATTCCCACCCCATGGGGAACTCACCGTTACAATCATCACGATCTGCGGCTAACCCTAGTAAATGACTTTTGGAGAGCACTGAGCATGCTGTATAATGGCCTTTGTGCATGTGTCTGTCTTCTCCATTGAACCTTGACAAAGCCCATGCTTACTTACCCTTCTCTGCATCTCCAATACACAGCATGTAATAGGTGTCTGAAGTGTGAATCTGACAAGATTTTAAAGGGCAGCCTATGCGGAGTGTAATGGGACACAAGGAAACAGGATAATTGGCTTCAGACATTAACATTCTCCCTCCTTCTCTATGGAGCCTGGGGGACATTTCAGCTCCATCCCCCAGATCCAGCTTCCTCAAGGGGTCTCCAGCCCACTCACACCTCTGACTTTTCTTCCTGGAATACTCCTTCCCCTGTTTTCCTGTCTTCCCATTTCTTTTCTTCTCTTCCTTTTACCCAATTCCTAACCTGTGATCATTGTTTATTCAGATTCCTTCCTACTCTGCTCCTTGAGGAAAGAGTTTCTTCTCTTTTTGATCCTGGGAGCTTCGCAGATTAAATAGATTTCACCTTGACATGTGGAGAAGCCAAGAGGAAGAATGTGAGAAGAGGGTCACCCTGTGAGACACAGAGATAAGGAAATCTACACAGAGAGAGAGGTGTGTGACCTGATACCAGCATCTCCTGGTGTGAGTTAGAGGGAGACATCGATTCTGATTAAGTGTAAAACTGATTTCTTTTGCAAACCGAGTTCAAAACAAACAAGAAACTGTTACATATCTTCAGTTTAAAATAATCTGTTTATGTCTTGTTTAACTGTGTTTTAAAGTGTTCAGAAAGAAAAGTGGGCTTATTCACATAAGAAAAATTGAATGGTTTGAAACATAGTTAATATATAATGATAAAACATAATTAATAAAACTATTAAATTTTGTGCATATACATTATTTTTTGTTAAAATTTAAGTAAATAGGCTCAGAGGGCCCAGATTCAACTTAAATTTCATCACCTTGGAGTAGCCTTTGACCACCTTATTGAAGAGGATCTTACTTCTTATTCATAGTCATTGTACCCAGTTCAGTTTTGTCAAATTATCACAATTTGTAAATATATATTTATTTGTTAGTTGTCGTGGTCTGAACGCAGGTTGGAAAATAATTTCTAGACACAAGGCAGAATGTAAAGAAGATAGAATTTATTGGAGGGAAGCGTTGCTGCCAGAACAGCGTGTCGACTTCCTAGCAGTCTGGGACAGTCAAGCCTGAACATGTGCTATTGATCAGTTTTTATAGCCAGAAAGCAGAGGAATGGTCCAAGGTGAAAATTTCACTTACTGATTGGTCAAGGCACATATACCTTCCTTCTATAGGGTGGGAGTGGGACAGGACATATGCCTTTCCTTATTTGGGACAGGTCCTGTTGCCCAGGTGGGCTCAGGATTTTCATAACCATTAAATCATGGTGGGGAGGGCAATTAAGAGTCCAGTAGGGGGTGTAACGCTGACACTTTTTCAGGCAGCACCGTCCTTTATCCTTGAAGCATCATTGTCCTTGGAGCACCACATTAGTTTACTTGTTTATTGTCTGTCTCCCCCACAAGACATTCAGCTCATGAAGACAAGAACTGTATCTATTTTGTTTACAACTGTAAACCCAAAGGGTAATAGAGTTCTTGACTTGCTTGTGGTAGATATTTCAATACTTTCTAATGCATGAATATAACTAGATGGATTAGAGTTGAGAACATTCTTTTCTTTTTTTTTTTTTTTTTGCAGTACGCGGGCCTCTCACTGTTGTGGCCTCTCCCGTTGTGGAGCACAGGCTCTGGACGCGCAGGCTCAGCGGCCATGGCTCATGGGCCTAGCCGCTCTGCGGCATGTGGGATCTTCCCAGACTGGGGCACGAACCCGTGTCCCCTGCATCGGCAGGCGGACTCTCAACCACTGCGCCACCAGGGAAGCCCGAGTACATTCTTATTTTGAAGACTACCAGGAAGTTTCATAAAAATCTGGGACCTATACCATTGTGTGTGTGTGTTTTTCTTTCTGCTTTTGATAAAGGAAGAAGAAAATGGGATCTTTAGCCTAAAATTTCCTTGAGTGCTCAACAGCTAGCAAAAGAAAGAAGTTAAAATAACAAGGAAGTCTTTTCTAGGAGGTTCTGACAGCAAGCTGCTCTGTAGTGCTAAATAGGTTGATCTAGAGTTTGAACCATATATAAACAATGGAGCCAAAATCATAATTTAGGTGTGAGAGAGACCTTGAACATCTCCTTCTCTTTTTTCACTCTCAGCTGATTACCCTGCTTCCTATTTCACTTACAATGAGGATTGACAAACTCCACCCATTACACACAAATCTTCTGATCAAGTAGTTAGTGATTTATTCTGAAATATAAATGGGTTGTTGGAATCACAAGATATTTGAGGAAAGCCTCAGTTGAGAAAGACAGTCTCCAAACAAACAGAATCAATTTAAAAAAAGAAAGGAACTTGGAAGAGAGATAATGCAGGGAGCAAGAGAAAATGAAATAAAAGCCCCTAAACCTGTATTTAATATTCTTAGAAACACATAAGACATTACATTTTTAAAAAGGAGTGAGGAGCTTCTCAAGATGGCAAAGGAGTAAAATGTGGCACTCACCTTCTCCCCACAGATATATCAAATATACATCTATATGTGGAACAACTCCCACAGAACCTCCATTGAAAGCTGGCAGAAGGCCTCAACTTCCAAAAAGGCAAGAAAATCTCCACGTAACCAGGTAGGGCAAAGGAAAAAAGAAGAAAAAAAGAGACAAAGGAATCAGGATGGGACATGTACCTTTGGGAGGGATCTGTGAAGGAGGAAAAGTCTCCACTCACTAGGAAGCCCCCTCACTGGCGGGGATTGAGGGGGGAGCTTCATATCCTCAGAGGAGAGCGCAGCAACAAGTGTGCAGAGGGCAAAGCAGAGAGACTCCTGCACAGAGGGTCAGTGCTGACCAGCACTCCCCAGCCTGAGATGCTTGTCTGCTTGCCCGCTGGGGTGGGTGGTGGCTGAGTGCTGAGGCTCGGGCTTCGGAGGTCTGAGGTTGGCTGTGTGAAGACAGCCTGAGGGGGCTTAGTGAGCTACAGCTGAGGGAGTCTGGGAAGAAAGCTGGGCCTGCCGGAGAGGAAGAGACCACTGTTGGGGGGGTGCACAAGGAGAGGAGCAGGCCTGCCATAGGAGCTTCTATCTCTGTGCACTCACAGGTGGCAGGGCACCGCCTACACAAGCTCCAGGGGCAGGCGTGAGCTGCGGCTGCTATCTTGGACCCCAGAGGAAGGTCTGCTGCTGCCCCTACCACCAAGGGTCCTGTAGCCTGCACAGCCTGCCACTGCCGAGGGCCCTGCGATCTGGGGCCAAATTCCCCAGGAGAGCTCATAGCACACCTCAGGCTGTTGCAACTTCCTGCTGGCCTCTGCCACCACAGGCAGTCCTCACACATCCCAGTTGTGACTGTCGTATCCCTCCCTCTCCCTGGCCTGAGTGAGCAAGTGAGCCCTAATCAGCTGCTGCTTTCGCCCCCTCTTGCCTGGGTGGGGAACAGATGCCTGAGGGTGATCCACAAGCAGAGGTGGGGCCAAAACCAAAGCTGAGCCCCAGGGGCAGTGCAACCAAAGAAGAAGGGAAATCTCTCTGTGCAGCCTCAGGAGCAGCTGATTAAATCCCCACAATCGGCTTGCATCTATAGAATATCTGAATAGACAAGTGTTCCCACAATTAAGGCTGTGGACTTTGCAGGTAACTGAGGACTTTGGAGGCAAGGACACGCAAGAGTTGGGACAGTTCGGAGTTTGAGCTGGCCCCAAAGTGCCTACAGCTGTTCCAGAGAACTACCTAGCGGTTTTGGAGGACTTCAGGTGGAGGCGGGGATTCACTATGGCTCACTGAAGGGGCAAGGACACTGACAGCTGAAGCCTCAGGAAAATGCTATCATTTTTACAATTATTTTTGATTTTTTTTTCTGTTGTTGTCCTTTTTCTTATTCTTTTATTTTTTACATATGTTTTTAATTTTTTATGCTTTTATTTTTAATATATTTTAATTTTTTTCTATTTTTACTTTACTTTTTTGTTATATTGTGTTTTTTCCTTGTTTTTTTTCTTTGTTTGGCTTTGATTTTCTCTTTTTTAAACTATATTTTCTATTTTTACTTGACTTTTATCTTGTTTTTTTTTCCTTTTATTTTCTTATTTCTTTTTTTGTTTTTATATTTTTTGATCTTTTTTGTGTGCTTGTTTTATGCTACTTTGCCTTTTTTTACTTTACTTTCTGCTTTTTATTTGTTTTTTTGTCTTTGTTAGTTTCATTTTTATTGTTTGTTTTTGTTTTCAGGTTCATTTACTGTTTGGTTGCTCTCTTCTTTTTAGTTATCTCTCTTTCCTTTTATTTTCTGTTTTTGTGTGTCCATGCGTTTCTTTGTGTGTTTTTGCCTGTTTGGTTTTGCTTTTACCATTTGACTTGGGGTTTTGTTTGTCTGTTCGTTGACTTTCTTTTTTCCTTTTTTTCTTCCAAGCCACGTGGCTTGTGGGGTCTTAGTTCTCTGGCCAGGCTTTGGGCCTGAACCTCTGAGGTGGGAGAGCCAAGTCCAGGACACTGGACCGCCAGAGAACCCCTGATCCCAGGGAATATTAATCAGTGAGAGCTCTCCCAGAGGTCTCCATCTCAACACTAAAACCCGGCTCCACCCAAGGGGCCGCAAGCTCCAGTGCTGGATGCCCCACACCAAACAACTAGCAAGACAGGAACACAATCCCACCCATTAGCAGACAGGATGCCTAAAGCCATACTAAGCTCATAGACACCCCAAAACACACCACCTGACACAGCCCTGTCCATCAGAGGGACAAGATCCAGCTCCACCCACCAGAACGGAGGCACCAGTCCCCCCACCAGGAAGCCTACACAAGCCACTGAACCAGCCTCACCCACTGGAGGCAGACACCAGAAGAAAGAGGAACTACATCCCAGCAGCCTGCTGAAAGGAGACCCCAAACACAGCAAGTTAAACAAAATGAGAAGACAGAGAAATATGTTGCAGACAAAGGAACAAGATAAAAACCCACAAAATCAAATAAATGAAGAGCAAATAGATAATCTACCTGAAAAAGTATTCAGAGTAATGATAGTAAAAGTGATCCAAAATATCGGTAATAGAATGGAGAAAATACAAAAAAATGTTTAACAAGGACCTAGAAGAACTAAAGAACAAACAAACAGTGATGAACAACACAATACTGAAATTAAAAATACTCTAGAAGGAATCAATAGCAGAATAACTGAGGCAGAAGAATGGATAAGTGAGCTGGAAGATAGAATGGTGGAAATAACTGCCATGGAGCAGAATAAAGATAAAAGAATGAAAAGAATTGAGGACAGTCTCAGAGACCTCTGGGACAACATTAAACACACCAATATTTGAATTATAGGGGTCCCAGAAGAAGAAGAGAGAGAAAGGGTCTGAGAAAATATTTGAAGAGATTATAGTTGAAAACTTCCTTAACATGGGAAAGGAAATAATCAATCAAGTCCAGGAAGCGCAGAGTCACATACAGGATAAACTCAAGGAGAAACAGGTTGAGATGCATATTAATCACACTAACAAAAATTAAATAAAAAGAAAAAATATTAAAAGCAGCAAGAGTAAAGCAACAAATAACATATAAGGGAATCCCCCTAAAGTTATCAGCAGATTTTTCAGCAGAAACTCTGCAGGCCAGAGGGGAGTGGCAGGATATATTTAAATTGATGAAAGGGAAAAACCTACAACCAAGATTACTCTACCCAGCAAGGCTCTCATTCAGATTTGACAGAGAAAACAACAGCTTTACAGACAAGGAAAAACTAAGAGAATTCAGCACCACAAAACCAGCTCTACAACAAATGCTAAAGGAACTTCCCTAAGTTGGAAATACAAGAGAAGAAAAAGACCTACAAAAACAAACCCAAAACAATTTAGAAAATGGTAATAGGAACATACATATTGATAATTACCTTAAATGTAAATGGATTAAATGCTCCAACCAAAAGACACAGACTGGCTGAATGGATAGAAAAACAAGCCCCGTATATATGCTGTCTACAAGAAATCCACTTCAGACCTAGGGACACATACAGACTAAAAGTGAGGGGATGGAAAATGATATTCCATGCAAATGGATATCCCATGCAAAAAAATAGCTGAAGAAGCAATACTCATATCAGACAAAATAGACTTTAAAATAAAGACTGTTACAAGAGACAAGGAAGGATACTACATAATGATCAAGGGATCAATCCAAGAAGATGATAAAACAGTTATAAATATATAGGCACCCAACATAGGAGCACCTTAAAACATAAGGCAAATGCTAACAGCCATAAAAGGGGAAATTGACAGTAACACAATGATAGTGGGGGACTTTAACACCCCCACTTACACCAATGGACAGACCATCCAGACAGAAAATAGGGAAACACAAGCTTTAATTGACACAAAAGACCAGATAGATTTAATTGATATTTAGATGATATTCCATCCAAAAGCAACAGAATACATTTTCTTCTCAAGTGCTCATGAAACATTATCCAGGATAGATCATATCTTGGGTCACAAATCAAGCCTTGGTTAATTTAAGAAAATTGAAATCGTATCAAGTATCTTTTCTGACTGCAACATTATGAAACTAGAAATAAATTACTGGAAAAAATGTGAAAAATACAAACACATGGAGGCTAAACAATATGTTACTAAATAACCAAGAGATCACTGAAGAAATCAGAGGAAATAAAAAAATACCTAGAAAAAAATGACAATGAAAACACAACGACCCAAAACATATGAGATGCAGCAAAATCAGTTCTAAGAGGGAAGTTTATAGCAATACAATCCTACCTCAAGAAACAAGAAAAATCTCAAATAAACAACCTAACCTTACACCTAAAGCAATTAGAGAAAGAAGAGAAAACACACTCCAAAGTTAGCAGAAGGAAAGAAATCATAAAGATCAGAGCAGAAATAAATGAAAAAGAAATGAAGGAAATGCTAGCAAAGATAGTAAAACTAAAAGCTGGTTCTTTGAGAAGGTAAACAAAATTGACAAAACTTTTAACCAGATTCATCAAGAAAAAAAGGGAGAGGACTCAAATCGATAAAATTAGAAATGAAAAAGGAGAAGTTCCCACTGACACTGTAGAAATACAAAGAATCATGAGACTACTACATATAGTTATATGCCAATAAAATGGACAACCTGGAAGAAATGGACAAATTCTTAAAAAGGTACAGTCTTCCAAGACTGAGCCAGGAGGAAATAGAAAATATGAAGAGACCAGGGCTTCCCTGGTGGCACAGTGGTTGAGAGTCTGCCTGCCGATGCAGGGGACGCGGGTTCATGCCCCGGTCTGGGAAGATCCCACATGCCGCGGAGCGGCTGGGCCCGTGAGCCATGGCCACTGAGCCTGCGCGTCCGGAGCCTGTGCTCCGCAACGGGAGAGGCCACAACAGTGAGAGGCCCGTGTACCGCAAAAAAAAAAAAAAAAAAAAAAAAGAGAGAGAGCAATCATGAGTCATGAAATTGAAACTGTGATTAAAAATCTTCCAACAAACAAAAGTCCAGGACCAGTCCACTCCCAAACTCATTCTATGAGTCCATCGTCACTCTGATACCAAAACCAGACAAAGGTGTCACAAAAAAAGAAAATTACAGGCCTATATCACTGATGAACATAGATGCAAAAATCCTCAACAAAATACTAGCCTCTGAATCCAACAACACATTAAAAGGATCACACACCATGAACAAGTGGGATTTATTCCAGGAGTGCAAGGATTCTTCAGTAAATCAATCAATGTGATACACCATATTAACAAATTGAACAATAAAAACCATATGATCGGGGCTTCCCTGGTGGCACAGTGGTTGAGAGTCCGCCTGCCGATGCAGGGGACACGGGTTCGTGCCCTGGTCTGGGAAGATCCCACATGCCGTGGAGTAGCTGTGCCCATGAGCCATGGCCACTGAGCCTGCGTGTCGGGAGCCTGTGCGCTGCAATGGGAGAGGCCACAACAGTGAGAGGCCTGCATACCGCACCCCCCCAAAAAAAAACACAGAAAGCCCCCCATATGATCATCTCAATAGATGCAGAAAAACCTTTCAACAAATTCAACAATAATTTATGATAAAAACCCTCCAGAAACTGGGCATAGAGGGAACCTACCTCAACATAAAAAAGGCCATATATGACAAACCCACAGCAAACATCATTCTCAATGATGAAAAACTGAAAGCATTTCCTCTAATGTCAGGAACAAGACAAGGATATCCACTCTGGCCACTAGTATTCAACATAGTTTTGGCAGTCCTAGCCACAGCAATCAGAGGAGAAAAAGAAATAAAAGGAATCCAAATTGGAAAAGAAGTAAAACTGTCACACTTTGTAGATGACATGGTACTATACATAGAAAATCCTAAAGATGCCACCAGAAAATTACTAATCAATGAATTTGGTAAATTAGCAGGATACAAAATTAATGAACAGAAATCTCTTGCATTCCTATACACTAACAATGAAAGATCAGAAAGAGAAATTAAGGAAACAATCCCATTCACCACTGCAACAAAAAGAGTAAAATACCTAGGAATAAACCTACCTAAGGAGGTAAAAGACCTGTACTCAGAAAACTATAAGATACTGATGAAAGAAATCAGATGACACAAACAGATGGAGAGATATACCATGTTCTTGGACTGGAAGAATCAATATTGTGAGAATGACTATACTACCCAAAGCAATCTACAGATTAAATGCAATCCCTATAAAATTACCAATGGAATTTTTCACAGAACCAGAACAAAAAAATCTTAAAATTTTTATGGAAACACAAAAGAACCCAAATAGGCAAAGCAATCTTGAGAAAGAAAAATGGAGCAGGAGGAATCAGACTCCTTGACTTCAGACTATACTACAAAGCTACAGTAATCAAGACAGTATGGTACTGGCACAAAAACAGAAATATAGATCAATGGAACAGGATAGAAAGTCCAGAGGTAAACCCACACACATATTGTCACCTTATCTTTGATAAAGGAGGGAAGGATACACAGTGGAGACAAGACAGCCTCTTCAATAAGTGGTGCTGGGAAAACTGGACAGCTACCTGTAGAAGTATGAAATTAGAACACTCCCTAACACCATACACAAAAATAAACTCAAAATGGGCTAAAGACCTAAATGTAAGGCCAGACACTATCAAACTCTTAGAGGAAAACATAGGCAGAACACTCTTTGACATAAATCACAGCAAGATCTTTTTTGACCCACCTCCTAGAATAATGAGAATAAAAACAAAAATAAATAAATGGGACTTAATGAAACTTAAAAGCTTTTGCACAGCAAAGGAAACCATAAACAAGAAGAAAAGACAACCCTCAGAATGGGAGAAAATATTTGCAAACAAAGCAACTGATAGGGATTAATCTCCAAAATATTCAAACAGCTCATGCAGCTCAATACCAAAAAAACAAATAACCCAATCCAAAAATGGGCTGAAGACCTAAACAGACATTTCTCCAAAGAAGACATACAGTTGGCCACAGGTGCTGGAAAAGATCACTAATTATTAGAGAAATGCAAATCAAAACTACAATGAGGTATCACCTCACACCAATTAGAATGGCCATCATTAAAAAATCTACAAACAACAAATGCTGGAGAGGGTGTGGAGAAAAGGGTACCCTCTGGCACTGTTGGTGGGAATGTAAACTCATACAGCCGCAATGGAAAACAGTATGGAGGTTCCTTAATAAACTAAAAATAGAATTACCATATGACCCAACAATCCCAGTACTGGTCATATACCCTGAGAAAACCATAATTCAAAAAGTCACATGAACCCCAATGTTCACTGCAGCACTATTTACAATAGCCAGGTCATGGAAGCAACCTAAATGCCCATCGATTGACTAATGGATAAAGAAAGTATGGTACATATATGCAATGGAATATTACTCAGCCATAAAAATGAACAAAACGGGTCATTTGTAGAGATGTGGATGGGCCTAGAGACTGTCATACAAAGCAAAGTAAGTCAGAAAGTGAAAAACAAATTTTGTATGTTCATGCATATATATGGATTCTAGAAAAATCATACAGATGAACTTGTTTGCAAGGCAGAAATAGAGACACACAGATGTTGAGAACAAATGTATGGACACCAAAGGGGGAAAGGGGGGGTGGGATGAATTGGGAGATTGGGACTGACATATTTACACTACTATGTATAAAATAGGTAGCTAATGAGAACCTGCTGTATGGCACAGGGAACTCTGCTCAGTGCTCTGTGTTGACCTAAATGGGAAGAAAATCCAAAAAAGAGGTGATATATGTATACATATAGCTGATTCACATTGCTGTACAGCAGAAAGTAACACAACATTGTAAAACAACTATACCCCCCCCACACAAAAAAGGAATAGAATGGAAAATGGAGGAGTAGGAAGATCCTGAGCTCATCTCCTCCCACAGGCACAGCAAAATTATAACTACAGAGAGACGATTGATGAGATTGTTTCCATGTCTTCGCTACTGTAAATAGTGCTGCTATGAACATTGGGGTGCATGTATCTTTTCAAATTAGAGTTTTCATCTTTTCTGGATATATGACCAGGAGTGGGATTACTGGATCATATGGCAACTCTAATTTTAGTTTTTTGAGGAACTTCCATACTGTTTTGCATAGTGGCTGCACCAATTCCCACCAATGGTGTAGGAGGGTTCCTTTTAGAGACTCCACTCTTAAAGTGGACACACAGGATCTCACGTACTCTGGGACCCAGGGTGCATCAGACCTACCTGCTGACCTTGGAGAGCCTCTGGAGAAGCAGGAGGCCATTGGAACTCACCCTGGGGACATAGACACAGGTGGCAGCCATTTTAGGGAACTTGTTCTACTATCTGGGCACTGGTGCTGGCCTGGCAAGTGTCATTTTGGAATCCTTCCTCTAGCTTATTAGTGCAGGGACCTGGCCTAGCCCACCAGCCTGTTGGCAACAGTACTAGAATGCCCTAGGCCAAGAAGCTAGCTGGGCAGGGACACAGCCCCACCTACCAGCAGGCCTGGTCCTAAAGACCCCCTGAGCCCATAGCCACTTCCACAAGAGGGCCTAAGACCCAGCCAGCCCCTCACACCAGTGGGCTGGCACTCGCCCTGGGACCAGCCTCACCCACCAGTGGGTAGGCATCAGCTCCAGGACTTCTTGCGCCCCAGCCCTGCCCACCAGTGGCCTGAAACACCAACTCTGGGAATCTCTAGGGCCCTGATGGCAGAGACCTGGGACCCAGCTCTGCCCACAGTGAGCCTGCACTAGGCCCAGGAGGGCCTAGTAGGCTGTATACCTGCTAGTAGGCTGATACCAGCTCCAAGAGACCTTAGACCACTTAGCCAGCTGCCCCAGGATCCAGCTCCACTCACCAGCAGGCCCACACTAGATCTGGGACCCCTGGTTCTGTAACCATACACTCCAGAACCCAGCTCTACCTAAGTGGGCCAAGACTAGCCACTGGGCCTCCTGGGGTCCTGCAGCCAGCAGCCTCATGATAAAACCTGCCCACTAGTGGCTGGCAGCCTCTGCATAAGACAGGACCTGGCAATCAACTGGGGGCCAGTCACACCTACAGGATCACCCACCGTAGTCAGACCACAGCAATAGAAGGACCCACACAGCCCAGATAGGGAACATCCCTAAAGCATATAGCTCCAGTGATCAGAAGGGAGTGTGTTGCTGGGACACATAGGATGTCTCCTACAAAAGGCCACTTCTCCAAGGTCAAGAAATGTAGCCAATCTATTGGATACATAGAAATAAAAACAACAAATTAGGCAAAATGAGGGGACAGAGAAATGTGTTCAAAAGGAAGGAACAAGATAAAAGCCCAGAAGAACTGAGTGAAGTGGAGATAGGCAATCTACCCAATAAAGAGGTCAAGGTAATGATCAGAAATATTATCATAGGGACTTACCTCGTGGTGCAGTGGTTAAGAATCCACCTTCCAATGCAGGGGACATGGGTTCTATTCCTGGTTGGGGAACTAAGTTCCCACAGGTTACAGGGCAACTAAGCCTGCACACCACAGCTACTGAGCCTGCACTCTCTGGAGCCCATGCACCACAACTAGAGGGTCCACGCACTGCAACTAATGAGCCCACATGCTCTGGAGCCTGTGCACTGCAACTAGAGAGAAGCCTGCGCATTGCAATGGAGAGCTGATGCACCACAGTGAAAGATCCCACGTGTCGCAACTAAGATCCCATGTACCACAACTAAGACCTGATGAAGCCAAATAAACATAAAAAAAAAGAAATATCATCATAGAACTCAGGAGAAGAATAGATGAACAGAGTGAACAGTTAGAAGTTTTAACAAAGAGTTAGAAAATATGAAGAAGAACCAAACAGAGATGAAGAATACAATAACTGAAATGAAAAGTACACTAGATGGAATCAACAGTAGGTTAGATGATACAGAGATCTGGATGATGCAGAGGTTAGATGATTCAGAGATCTGGAAGACAGAGTAAGGGAAATCAGTGTAGAGGAACAGAAAAAAAGACTAAAGAATAAAAAGAAATGAGGGCAGTTTAAGAGATCTCTGGGACAATACCACGCAGACTAACATTCACATTATAGGGGTCTCAGGAGAAGTGAGAGAGCAAGGGGCAGAGAACATTTTTGAAGTCATAATAGCTGAAAACTTCCCTAACATGAGAAAGGAAACAGACACACAGGTCCAGGAAATCCCAAACAGAATCAACCCAAAGAGGAACACACCAAGATGCACTGTAATTAAAATGTCAAAAATTAAAGATAAAGAGAAAATATTAAAAGCAGCAAGGAAAAGCAACAAGTTACATTCATGGAAACTCCCATATATCACCTGATTTTTCAGCAGAAACACTGTAGGCCGAAAGGGAGTGGCCCAATATATTTAAAGTGATGAAAGGGAAAAACCTACAACCAAGAATACTCTACCCAGCAAGGCTTTCAATCAGTTTTAATGGAGAATCAAAAGTGTTACAGACAAGCAAAAGCTAAAAGAGTTCACACCTCACCAGCTTTATAAGAAATGTTAAAGGGACTTCACTAAGTGAAAAAGAAAGGCCACAACTAGAAACATGAAAGTTATGAAAGGAAAAATCTCATTGGTGAAGGCAAATATACAATAAAGGTAGTAGATCAGCCATGTATAAAGTGAGTAGGAAAGGTAAAAGACAAAAGTAGTAGAATCATCCCTACCTGCAATAAATTGTTAAGGGATACACAAAACAAAAAAATGTAAAATATGATGTCAAAAACAGTAAATGTGAGGAGGGGATAAAAATTCAGGGTTGTTAAAATGTATTTGAACTTAAGAGATCAGCAACTTAAAACAATCACAGATAGATAGATAAATAGTTATGTACAGTGTGGAGAATATAGTTAATAACTATGTATCTTTGAATGGTGACATATTGTAACTAGACTTATCCTGGTGATTATTTTGAAATGTATAGAAATACCAAATCACTATGTTGTGTAACAGGAACTAACATAGTGTTGTAGGTCAATTACACCTCAAAAACAAACAAACAAACTTATAGAAAAAGAGAGAAGATTTTTTAATTTTAATTTTTTTAACATCTTTATTTGAGTATAACTATTGTACAATAGTGTGTTAGCTTCTCCTTTATAACAAAGTGAATTAGTTATACATATACATATGTTCCCATATCTCTTCCCTCTTGTGTCACCCTCCCTCCCACCCTCCCTATCCCACCCCTCTAGGTGGTCACAAAGCACAGAGGTGAACTCCCTGTGCTATGCGGCTGCTTCCCACTAGCTATCTAATTTACTTTTGGTAGTGTGTATATGTCCCTGCCACTCTCTCACACCGTCACAGCTTACCCTTCCCCCTCCCCATATCCTCAAGTCCATGCTCTAGTAGGTCTGTGTTTTATTCCCATCCTACCACTAATCTCTTCATGACATTTTTTTTTTTTTAGATTCCATATATATGTGTTAGCATACGGTATTTGTTTTTCTCCTTCTGATTTACTTCACTCTGTATGACAGACTCCAGGTCTATCCACCTCATTACAAATAACTCAGTTTCATTTCTTTTTATGGCTGAGTAATATTTCATTGTATATATGTGCCACATCTTCTTTATCCATTCATCTGTTGATGGACACTTAGGTTGCTTCCATGTCCTGGCTATCATAAATAGAACTGCAATAAACATTTTGGTACATGACTCTTTTTGAATTATGGTTTTCTCAGGGTATATGCCCAGTAGTGGGATTGCTGGGTCATATGGTAGTTCTATTTGTAGTTTTTTAAGGAACCTCCATACTGTTCTCCATAGTGGCTGTATCATTTTACATTCCTACCAGCAGTGCAAGAGTGTTCCCTTTTCTCCACACCCTCTCCAGCATTTATTGTTTCTAGAGTTTTTGATGATGGCCAATCTGACTGGTGTGAGATGATATCTCATTGTAGTTTTGATTTGCATTTCTTTAATGATTAATGATGTTGAGCATTCTTTCATGTGTTTGTTGGCAATCTGTATATCTTCTTTGGAGAAATGTCTATTTAGTTCTGCCCATTTTTGGATTGGGTTGTTTGTTTTTTTGTTATTGAGCTGCATGTGTTGCTTATAAATTTTGGATATTAATCCTTTGTCAGTTGCTTCATTTGCAACTATTTTCTCCCATTCTGAGGGTTGTCTTTTGGTCTTGTTTATGGTATTCTTTGCTGTACAAAAGCTTTTAAGTTTTATTAGATTCCATTTGTTTATTTTGGTTTTTATTTCCATTTCTCTAGGAGATGGGTCAAAAAGGATCTTGCTGTGGTTTATGTCATAGAGTGTTCTGCCTATGTTTTCCTCTAAGAGTTTGATAGTGTCTGGCCTTACATTTAGGTCTTTAACCCATTTTGAGTTTATTTTTGTGTATGGTGTTAGGGAGTGTTCTAATTTCATACTTCTACAGGTAGCTGTCCAGTTTTCCCAGCACCACTTATTGAAGAGGCTGTCTTGTCTCCACTGTGTATCCTTCCCTCCTTTATCAAAGATAAGGTGACCATATGTGTGTGGGTTTATCTCTGGGCTTTCTATCCTGTTCCATTGATCTATATTTCTGTTTTGGTGCCACTACCATACTCTCTTGATTACTGTGGACTTGTAGTATAGTCTGAAGTCAGGGAGCCTGATTCCTCCAGCTCCATTTTTCGTTCTCAAGATTGCTTTGGCTATTCGGGGTCTTTTGTGTTTCCATACAAATTGTGAAATTCTTTGTTCTAGTTCTGTAAAAAATGCCAGTGGTAATTTGATAGGGATTGCATTGAATCTGTAGATTGCTTTGGGTAATAGAGTCATTTTCACAATGTTGATTCTTCCAATCCAAGAACATGGTATATTTCTCCACCTATTTGTAACATCTTTAATTTCTTTCATCAGTGTCTTATAGTTTTCTGCATACAAGTCTTTTGTTTCCTTAGGTAGGTTTATTCCTAGATATTTAATTCTTTTTGTTGCAATGGTAAATGGGAGTGTTTTCTTAATTTCCCTCTCAGATTTTTCATCATTAGTGTATAAGAATGCCAGAGATTTCTGTGCATTAATTTTGTATCCTGCTACTTTACCAAATTCATTGATTAGTTCTAGTAGTTTTCTGGTACCATCCTTAGTATTCTCTATGTATAGTATCATATCATCTGCAAACAGTGACAGCTTTTCTTCTTCTTTTCCTATTTGGATTCCTTTTATTTCTTTATTTTCTCTGATTGCTGTGGCTAGAACTTCCAAAACTAGGTTGAATAAGAGTGGTGAGTGGGCAACCTTGTCTTGTTCCTGATCTTAGTGGAAATGGTTTCAGTTTTTCACCATTGAGAACAATGCTGGCTGTGGGTTTGTCATATATGGCCTTTATTATATTGAGGAAAGTTCCCTGTATGCCTACTTTCTGCAGGGTTTTTATCATAAATGGGTGTTGAATTTTGTCAAAAGCTTTCTCTGCATCTATTGAGATGATCATATGGTTTTTCTCCTTCAGTTTGTTGATATGGTGTATCACGTTGATTGATTTCTGTATATTGAAGAATCCTTGCATTCCTGGAATAAACCCCACTTGATCATGGTGTATGATCCTTTTAATGTGCTGTTGGATTCTGTTTGCTAGGATTTTGTTGAGGATTTTTGCATCTATGTTCATCAGTGATATTGGCCTGTAGTTTTCTTTCTTTGTGATGTCTTTGTCTGGTTTTGGTATCAGGGTGATGGTGGCCTCATAGAATGAGTTTGGGAGTGTTCCTCCCTCTGCTATGTTTCGGAAGAGTTTGAGAAGAATAGGTGTTAGCTCTTCTCTAAATGTTTGATAGAATTCGCCTGTGAAGCCATCTGGTCCTGGGCTTTTGTTTGTTGGAAGATTTTTAATCACAGTTTCAATTTCAGTGCTTGTGATTGGTCTGTTCATATTTTCTATTTCTTCCTGGTTCAATCTCGGCAGGTTGTGCATTTCTAAGAATTTGTCCATTTCTTCCAGGTTGTCCATTTTATTGGCATAGAGTTGCTTGTAGTAATCTCTAATAATCTTTTGTATTTCTGCAGAGTCAGTTGTTACATCTCCTTTTTCATTTCTAATTCTATTGATTTGAGTCTCCTGCCTTTTTTTCTTGATGAGTCTGGCTAATGGTTTATCAATTTTATTTATCGTCTCAAAGAACCAGCTTTTACTTTTATTGATCTTTGCTATTGTTTCCTTCATTTCTTTTTCATTTATTTCTGATCTGATCTTTATGATTTCTGTCCTTCTGCTAAATTTGGGTTTTTTTTGTTCTTCCTTCAAGAGAGAAGATTTGTGGTTACTCGAGACACTGAGGTGGGGGGAGGGAGAATTGAATGAATTGGTGGTCAAAAAGTACAAACTTCCAGTTATAAGATAAATAAGTACTAGGGATGTAATATATAGCATGGTAAATATAATTAACACTGCTGTATGTTATATGTAAAAGTTGTTAAGACAGTAAATCCTAAGCGTTTTCATCCCTAGGAAAAAAGTTTTTTTTTCTATTTCTTTAGAAAGAGAACATTTTATATTTTTCTATAAAATAAAATTCTATAAAATAGATTTTATATCTACATGAGATGATGGATGTTCCCTAAACTTATTGTGGTAATCATCTCATGATGTGTGTAAGTCAAATCATTATGGTGTATACCTTAAACTTATACAGTGCTGTATGTCAATTATATCTCAAAACTGGAAGAAAAAAATAAAATAAAACCTTAAAAAAAAGGAATAGAATGCTAAATAAGAAAAACTGAAAAAATCAGAAAATAAGGAAACATTCTAGAAAATAAAAGTATATGATAACAGAAATAAATAAAAAACAATGGAATTTTTGGAAATTAAGTTGAGGAACTCAGAAAGCAGAGCAAAAGGCAAAGAGATAAAAATAAAAGAGAAAAGATAAGACAGTTAAAGAATCAGCCCAGCAACCCTAACATCTGAATAATACAAGTTCCAGAAAGAGTCAAGAAAACAGAGAGAAGAAATTTAAGAAAGAAATAATACAATTTTTCCCCCTTAGAGCTAAAAAACATGTTTTTCAATTGAAAGGTGTTAAAAAAAACAAAATCCGAGTAAATTTGAAGATCTAATTGTCTTTATTCAATGACTCATGTATAGATAGGCATACCATCTAGTAAATAGAAGGGTGCTCTGAGGAGCTGTACAAAACGGAGGGTTTTTATAGGAGTGTTGGGCAAAGAATTTGTCAGTAAAAGAAAAGAAAGAATGGTTTCAGGCTGGGTCGCTTTCTTTTGGGAGGAAGGTGAGGGTCTGTCATGCAGACTACCTCTTCTTCCTTTGACAGGGTGATGGAGAGAACAAGTGTGACAGAATACCTCACTGATACTGACCAGAAAATTCCAGACTGGCTAATTAAGATTATGTCCCTGGGGAAGGTCATAACTACAATTAGGTCAGATATTAAATCTATGTTTGTGGGCATGGGTTTTAGCACAGTGACATCATTTTGGGCCTGTGGTTTTCTCTTTCACAAAGGGCCCATCTGATTCCCAGAAATATAAATGAAAAACACCCACTTCCAGCCACAAGATCGTGCATAGAAAAAGAAGAGGAATAGAAAAAATATTCTCAAAACTTTCAGAGAGAAGGGGCATCCCTGGTGGCGCAGTGGTTAAGAATCCACTTGCCAATGCAGGGGGACACAGGTTCCAGTCCTGGTCTGGGAAGATCCCACATGCTGCAGAGCAACTAAGCCCATGTGCACAACTACTGAGCCTGCACTCTAGAGCCTGCAAGCCACAACTACTGAGCCCGTGCACCACAACTACTGAGCCCGTGCACCTATACCCTGTGCTCCACTACAAGAGAAGCCACCATGATGAGAAGCCTGTGCACCACAATGAAACGTAGCTCCCAATCACAGCAACTAGAGAAAGCCCACGCAGAGCAACAAAGACACAATGCAGCCAAAATAAATAAATAAATAAATCTATAAAATTGATACAGCCACTATGGAGAACAGTATGGAGGTTCCTTAAAAAACTACAAATAGAACTACCATATGACCCAACAATCCCACTACTGGGCATATACCCTGAGAAAACCATAAGTCAAAAAGAGTCATGTACCAAAATGTTCATTGAAGATCTATTTACAATAGCCAGGACATGGAAGCAACCTAAGTGTCCATCAACAGATGAATGGATAAAGGAGATGTGGCACATATATACAGTGGAATATTACTCAGCCATAAAAAGAGACGAAACTGAGTTATTTGTAGTGAGGTGGATGGACCTGGAGTCTGTCATACAGAGTGAAGTAAGTCAGAAGAAGAGAAACAAATACTGTATGCTAACACATATATATGGAATCTAAGAAAAAAATGTCATGAAGAGCCTAAGGGTAGGACGGGAATAAAACACAGACCTACTAGAGCATGGTTTTGAGGATATGGGGAGGGGGAAGGGTAAGCTGTGACAAAGTGAGAGAGTGGCATGGACAAATATACACTACCAAACGTAGGGTGGTTAGCTAGTGGGAAGCAGCCACATGGCACAGGGAGATCAGCTAGGTGGTTTGTGACCACCTAGAGGGGTGGGATAGGGAGGGTGGGAGGGAGGGAGATGCAAGAGGGAAGAGATATGGGAACATATGTATATGTATAACTGATTCACTTTGTTGTAAAGCAGAAACTAACACACCATTGTAAAGCAATTATACTCCAATAAAGATGTTAAAAATATAAATTTATAACAAACAAAAACAACAAAAAACCCCAACTGACTAGTAAATTGGCTGAATTTGCCAGCTGGCACCAGGAGGGAGCAGGAGTGAGCTAAACCAGGGCTTTCTAAATGACTTGATGGAAAACCCTGAAGTCACTACTGTGCATTGTGACCTTGCTTTCACTGTTTCCTCTCTGTTTTGTTTTTTTTTAATTTTTAAATTTAATTTTATTTATTTTTTATACAGCAGGTTCTTATTAGTTATCTATTTTATACATATTAGTATATATATGTCAATCTCAATCTCCCAATTCATCCTATGATCACCCCCACCCCCACCACTTTCCCACCTTGATGTCCATACGTTTCTTCTCTGCATCTGTGTCTTAATTTCTGCCCAGCAAACCTGTTCATCTGTACCATTTTGCTAGGTTCCACATATATGCATTAATATACGATATTTGTTTTCTCTTTCTGACTTACTTCACTCTGTATGACAGTCTTTAGATCTATCCATGTCTCTACAAATGACCCAATTTTGTTCCTTTTCATGGCTGAGTAATATTCCATTGTGTATAGGTACCATATCTTCCTTATCCATTCATCTGTTGATGGGCATTTATGTTGCTTCCATGACCTGGCTATTGTAAATAGTGCTGCAATGAACATTGGGGTGCATGTGTCTTTTTAAATTATGGTTTTCTCAGGGTATATGCCCAGTAGTGGGATTGCTGGGTCATATGGTAATTCTATTTTTAGTTTTTTAAGGAACCTCCATACTGTTCTCCATAGTGGCTGTATCAGTTTACATTCCCACCAACAGTGCAAGACGGTTCCCTTTTCTCCACAGCCTCTCCAGCATTTGTTGTTTGTAGATTTTTAAATGATGGCCATTCTAATTGGTGTGAGGTGATACCTCATTGTAGTTTTGATTTGCATTTCTCTAATAATTAGTGATGTTGAGCAGCTTTTCATGTGCATCTTGGCCATCTGTATATCTTCTTTGGAGAAATGTCGATTTAGCTCTTGTGCCCATTTTTGGATTGGGTTGTTTGTTTTTTTAATATTGAGCTGCATGAGCTCTTTATATGTTTGGGAGATTAATCCTTTGTCCATTGATTCATTTGCAAATATTTTCTCCCCTTCTGAGGGTTGCCTTTACGTCTTGTTTGTAGTTTCCTTTGCTTTGCAAAAGCTTTTGTTTCATTAGGTCCCATTTGTTTATTTTTGTTTTTATTTCCATTACTCTAGGAGGTGGATCAGAAAAGATCTTGCTGTGATTTATGTCATAGAGTGTTCTGCCTATGTTTTCCTCTAAGAGTTTTATAGTGTCCAGTCTTAAATTTAGGTCTTTAATCCATTTTGAGTTTATTTTTGTGCATGGTGTTTGGGAGTGTTCTAATTTCATTCTTTTACAAGTAGCTGTCCAGTTTTCCCAGCACCAATTATTGAAGAGACTGTCTTTTCTCCATTGTATATTATGCCTCCTTTGTCATAGATTAGTTGACCATACGTACACGGGTTTATCTCTGGGCTTTCTATCCTGTTCCATTGATCTATATTTCTGTTTTTGTGCCAGTACCATACTGTCTTGATTACTGTAGCTTTGTAGTATAGTCTGAAGTCAAGGAGTCTGATTCCTCCTGCTCCATTTTTCTTTCTCAAGATTGCTTTGCCTATTTGGGTTCTTTTGTGTTTCCATAAAAATTTTAAGATTTTTTTGTTCTGGTTCTGTGAAAAATTCCATTGGTAATTTTATAGGGATTGCATTTAATCTGTAGATTGCTTTGGGTAGTATAGTCATTCTCACAATATTGATTCTTCCAGTCCAAGAACATGGTATATCTCTCCATCTGTTTGTGTCATCTGATTTCTTTCATCAGTATCTTATAGTTTTCTGAGTACAGGTCTTTTACCTCCTTAGGTAGGTTTATTCCTAGGTATTTTACTCTTTTTGTTGCAGTGGTGAATGGGATTGTTTCCTTAATTTCTCTTTCTGATCTTTCATTGTTAGTGTATAGGAATGCAAGAGATTTCTGTTCATTAATTTTGTATCCTGTTAATTTACCAAATTCATTGATTATCTCTAGTAATTTTCTAGTGGCATCTTTAGGGTTCTCTATGTATAGTATCATCTCATCTGCAAACAGTGACAGTTTTACTTCTCTTTTCCAATTTGTATTCCTTTTATTTCTCTTTCTTCTTTGATTGCCATGGCTAGGACTTCCAAAACTATGTTGAATAATAGTGGTGAGAGTGGACATCCTTGTCTTGTTCCTAATCTTAGAGGAAATGCTTTCAGTTTTTCACCATTGAGAATGATGTTTGCTGTGGGTTTGTCATATATGGCCTTTATTATGTTGAGGTAGGTTCCCTCTATGCCCACTTTCTGGAGAGTTTTTATCATAAATTCGTGTTGAATTTTGTCCCAAGCTTTTTCTACATCTATTGAGATGATCATATGGTTTTTATTCTTGTTTGTTAATATGGTGTGTCACATTGATTGATTTGCATATATTGAAGCATCCTTGCATCCCTGGGATAAATTCCACTTGACCATGGTGTATGATCCTTTTAATGTGTTGTTGGATTCTGTTTGCTAGTATTTTGTTGAGGAATTTGCATCTATATTAATCAGTGATAATGGTCTGTAATTTTCTTTTTTTGTAGTATCTTTGTCTGGTTTTGGTGTCAGGGTGGTGGTGGCCTCATAGAATGAATTTGGGAGTGTTCCTTCCTCTACAAATTTTTGGAAGAGTTTGAGAAGGATGGGTGCTAGCTCTTCTCTAAATGTTTGATAGAATTCACCTGAGAAGCCATCTGGTCCTGGACTTTTGTTTGTTGGAAGCTTTTTAATCACAGTTTCAATTTCAGTACTTGTGATTGGTCTGTTCATATTTTCTATTCTTCCTGGTTCAGTTTTGGGAGGTTATACCTTTCTAAGAATTTGTTCATTTCTTCCAGGTTGCCCATTTTATTGGCATAGAGTTGCTTGTAGTAGTCTCTTATGCTGCTTTGTATCTGTGGTGTCCACTGTAATTTCTCCTTTTTCATTTCTAAATTTATTGATTTGAGTCCTCTCCCTCTTTTTCTTATGAGTACAGCTAAAGGTTCATCAATTTTGTTTATCTTCTCAAAGAACCAGCTTTTAGTTTTACTGATCTTTGCTATTGTATTCTTTGTTTCTATTTCATTTATTTGTGTTCTGAATCTTTATGAGTTCTCTCCTTCTACTAACTTTGTGCTTTGTTCTTCTTTCCTTTAGATGTAAAGTTAGATTGTTTATTTGAGATTTTTCTTGTTTCTTGAGGTAGGCTTGTATTGCTATAAACTTCCCTCTTAGAACTGCTTTTGCTGCATCTGATAGGTTTTGGATCATCGTGTTTTCATTGTCATTTCTCCCTAGGTATTTTTTGATTTCCTCTTTGATTTCTTCAATGATCTCTTGGTTGTTTAGTAACATATTGTTTAGCCTCCATGTGTTTGTGTTTTTCACGATTTTTTTCCCTGTAATTGATTTCTAATCTCATAACCTTGTGGTCGGAAAAGATGCTTGATATGATTTCAATTTTCTTAAATTTACTGAGGCTTGATTTGTGACCCAAGATGTGCTCTATCCTAGAGAATTTTCTGTGTGCACTTGAGAAGAAAGTGTAATCTGGTGTTTTTGTATGGAATGTCCTATAAATATCAATTAAATCTGTCTGGTCTATTGTCTCATTTAAAGCTTGTATTTCCTTATTAATTTTCTGTCTGGATCATATGTCCATTGGTGTAAGTGTGGTGTTGAAGTCCCCTACTATTACTGTGTTACTGTCAATTTCCTCTTTTATAGCTGTTAGCAGTTGCCTTATGTATTGAGGTGCTCCTATGTTGGGTGCATATATATTTATAATGTTATAGCTTCTTGGATTGACCCTTGATCATTACATAGTGTCCTTCCTTGTCTC
Source organism: Kogia breviceps (assembly GCF_026419965.1). Classification (NCBI taxonomy): domain Eukaryota; kingdom Metazoa; phylum Chordata; class Mammalia; order Artiodactyla; family Physeteridae; genus Kogia; species Kogia breviceps. Next base: position 90,431,364 of record NC_081310.1, on the reverse strand, counting down.
TTGTAACAGTCTTTATTTTAAAGTCTATTTTATCTGCTACGAGTATTGCTACTCCAGCTTTCTTTTGATTTCCATTTGCATGGAATATCTTTTTCTATCCCCTCACTTTCAGCCTGTATGTGTCCCTAGGTCTGAAGTGGGTCTCTTGTAGACAGCATATATATGGGTCTTGTTTTTGTATCCATTCAGTAAGCCTGTGTCTTTTGGTTGGAGCATTTAATCCATTCACATTTAAGGTTATTATCGATATGTATGTATTACCATTTTCTTAATTGTTATGGGTTTCTTGTTTAGGTCCTTTTCTTCTCTTGTATTTCCCACTTAGAGAAGTTCCTTTAGCATTTGTTGTAGAGCTTGTTTGTTAGTGCTGAATTCGCTTAGCTGGTTGCTTGTCTGTAAAGCTTTTGATTTCTCCATCGAATCTGAATGAGATCCTTGCTGGGTAGAGTAATCTTGGTTGTAGTTTCTTCCCTTTCATCACTTTAAATATATCGGGCCACTGTCTTCTGGCTTGTAGAATTTGTGCTGAGAAATCAGCTGTTACACTTATGGGAGTTCCCTTGTATGTTATTTGTCATTTTTCTCTTGTTGCTTTCAATAATTTTTCTTTGTCTTTAATTTTTGTCAATTTGATTACTATGTGTCTAGGCATGTTTCTCCATGGGTTTTTCCTGCCTGGGACTCTCTGCACTTCCTGGACTTGGGTGGCAATTTCCTTTCCCATGTTAGGGAAGTTTTTGACTATAATCTCTTCAAATATTTTCTTGGGTCCTTTCTCTCTCTTTTCTCCTTCTGGGACCCCTATAATGCAAATGTTGTTGCATTTAATGTTGTCCCAGAGGTCTCTTAGGCTGTCTTCATTTATTTTCATTCTTTTTTCTTTATTCTTTTCCATGGCAGTGAATTCTACCTTTCTGTCTTCCAGGTCACTTATCTGTTCTTCTGCCTCAGTTATTCTGCTAATGATTCCTTCTAGTGTATTTTTCATTTCAGTTATTGTATTGTTCATCTCTGTTTGTTTGTTTTTTAATTCTTCTAGTTGTTTGTCCTTTAATTCTTCTAGGTGTTTGTTAAACATTTCTTGCATTTTTTTTTTTTTTTTTTTTTTTTTTTTTTTGCGGTACACAGGCCTCTCACTGTTGTGGAGCACAGACTCTGGATGCACAGACTCAATGGCCATGGCTCACGGGCCTAGCCACTCTGTGGCATGTGGGATCTTCTCAGACCAGGGCAAGAACCCATGTCCCCTGCATCAGCAGGCAGACTCTAAACCACTGCGCCACCAGGGAAGCCCTCTTGCATGTTTTTGATCTTTGCCTCCACTCTTTTTTCAATGTCCTGTATCATCTTCACTATCATTATTCTGAATTCTTTTTCTGGAATGTTGCCTATCTCCACTTCTTTTAGTTGTTTTTCTGGGGTTTTATCTTGTTCCTTCATCTCGTAGAAAGTTCTCTGACTTTTCATTTAGTCTGTCTTTCTGTGAATGTGGTTTTCCTTCCATAGGCTGCAGAACTGTAGTTCTTGATTCTGCTGTCTGCCCTCTGGTGGATGAGGCTATCTAAGAGGATTGAGAAAGCTTCCTGATGGGAGGGACTGGTGGTGGGTAGATCTGGCTGTTGCTCTGGTGGGAAGAGCTCAGTAAAAGTTTAAACCACTTGTCTGCTGATGGGTGGGGCTAGGTTACCTCCTGTTGGTTGTTTGGCCTGAGGAGACACAACAATGAAGCCTACCTTGGCTCTTTGGTGGGGTTAATAGCAGACTCTGGGAGGTCTCATGCCAAGGAGTACTTCCCAGAAGTTCTGTGGCCAGTGTCCTTGTCCCCACGGTGAGCCACAGCCACCCCCCACCTCCACAAGATACCCTCCAACACTAGCAGGTAGGTCTGGTTCAGTCTCCTATGAGGTCACTGCTCCTCCGCCTGGGTCCCAATGCAGACACTACTTTGTGTGTGCCCTCCAACAGTGGAATGTCTGTTTCCTCCTGTCCTGTCAAAGTCCTTCAATCATGTCCCGCTAGCCTTCAAAGTCTGATTCTCTAGGAATTCTTCCTCCTGTTTCCAGACCCCCAGGGGAAGCCTGACGTGGGGCTCAGAACCTTCTCTCCAGTGGGTGGACTTCTGTGGTATAAGTGATCTCCAGTTTGTGAATCACCCACCCAGCCATTATAGGATTTCATTTTATTGTGATTGCACCCCTCCTACTGCCTCACTATGGTTTCTCCTTTGTCTTTGGATGTGGGGTATCTTTTCTGGTGAGTGCCAGTGTCTTCCTGTTGATGATTGTTCAGCAGTTAGTTGTGATTACAGTGCTCTCACAAGAGGAAATGAGTGCATGTCCTTCTACTCTGCCATCTTGAACCAATCTCCTTTTTCAAAATGCATATAGTAATTTATTGTTTACAGATGAAGAATGTGAATTAGGCACAGAGCAGTTAGAAAAGTTGTTCAAAGCTGTAGGACCAAGGAAAGGAGTACCATGATGGAATTCCAGCTTCACATCATTTCATCCTTGGATATGTTGGGAGTAGCAGTGACTTCTTTGTAATGATACAACCAGCTGACAACAGGTGCAGGTGAACTGCTAACTTGGCACACCACTTTGGCATTCTCTTCTGTTTGAACTTTTGAGGAGATACCACTTCTCTGAAAGTGAGTTTTTGGTAAATTTCCAAAACAACGGTGGCTTCCTATGTCTGTCCTTTGGTATCTGTTGCTCAAAAAGATATATCCATTCATCTTCTATATTTGCAATGTAGATGGTTAATCGTGACCTAATACCTTCCTTCTGCACCACTACCCTCTGTGTTGAAATTATCTTCTCTCCTTGAGGATTATACTAATCTGTGTTCTCAGGTTCACCAATTGCTGTATGTGTGAAAAATTAAGATTCACCCACACTGAGTTCTACTTTGCTAAGTGGAATTGTCACTTGAAGAACAGCTTTTTTCTTTTCCTTTGTGCTTAGTCTAGTTTCACTTGCTCAGAAGGTGCTGCATGCACAGGTCTTGCACCCAGAACTTCAGACCAGGTTTCCTCATTTTCTCTCTGTCTTTGTTTGTCATCTGTGAAATGAAGAGTTTGCATTGAGTGATCCTTAGAGTCTCTTCCAGCTCCATAATTCTGTGTGTAAGGTTTAAATAGGAGAAGTTTGTCTTTGATCTAGGCTCTGAGGACAGAACAAAGAAGTTTTCAGACAAGAATTCCCCACCCTTATGAGGCTTACATTCTGGTGGGAACTTCCAGAGCCCTGTGGCTGCCACAGTGATGTGGAAGGTGTGAAGAATGGAGGGTGTGGGCTGCACAGGGCCTCAGACTACTGCTTGACAAGTAGGCACTTGACCAGAAAACAAGCAACGCAGGAAACAACAAGGGATTTGCTGGAGAGTGTTAGGTACATCACTTGATCTGTGAGCACTGGTCTGCCACCTCTTATGACATGCTTCAATATTTTAATTATTTGATTAACAGCTATTCCCAGGTCTTCAATTATTCTTTATACTTAAAGGTAGAGGTTCAGTTCCAAATGGAATGTGCATGATCAGGCAGTGACCTACTTAATACTAGGTAACTTTTGTTGAACGATTATGTAACAAATGCTATGCTAAACGATTTTCATGTATGATTACGTATAACCTTTAATCTCACTACACACCTATGAGGTAGAAACTATTATTTATATTTTCTAGATAAGGAAACTGAGATTCAGAGAAGCTAAGCTCGTTGCTCATGGTTAGAGGATCAGGAGGAGATATATAATACTCAGAGCTTTTCTCGCTCTCTCTCTCTCTTTCTCTCATCCCAGTTTTCAAGGTGGCAAAAGTAATTCAGATTAGTGATTAACAACCTTTGGGAACATAGACTTTTCCTTTCCTTTCTCATTTTTTAATTAAGAATCCTTTAATTTTGTTCCCTGGTGCTCTAAGCCAGTTTACCCCTTGGTTTTTGTTCTGCCTAGTGTCAACCAAAAATAATGCAGGAGCCTGCAAATAAGAAAAGAGTTTAAGGGACTTCCCTGGTGGTCCAGTCATTAAGACTACACTTCCACTGCAGGACATGCCACACAGCACAGCCAAAAAAAAAAAAAAAAGAGTTTATTTAGAGTCTTAAGAATTAAAATTCAGGAGACATAGATTTGGGTAACCCCAAGAGAGTGTAAGAGTGTTCCAATGAAGAGAAAGAGTCAGGGACTTATAAAAGCAAAAAGTTGTTAAAAGTTGCCTGGTGAAAATTATGGTTGACTCTGAGGGTATTTTAGGGTAGCGGCCCAATAATGTTATCATCTAAGGAGTGACATGGCTGGTGCCAGAAGGAGAAAAATTGATCTTTATGGTTGAGTAGGTATTTCTGCCATTGGTGAGGTCTGGTTAACACATAACACATAATGCCACTACTCAATACACACTAGGGGTGGGAGGCAGGAGGCCAAAGGGCAGAGAAAAAGTTTTATGTTTATTTTTTTCTTGTCTTGCCTTAAAAAGTGAATTTTTATTTCATCACTGGTTTATTATAAAAGATACATTTTGGGAACAAACTAATGGAAGAGATGGACAGAGCAAAGTTATGTGGGAAGGAGTGTGAAGGTTCCATGTCCTCTCCAGGCTCACCATTCTCCCAGAACCTCCATGTGTTCTCCAACCTGGAAGCTCTCTACCCCCTTGGCTGGGGATTTTTTTGGAGGCTTCATTATGTAAGGCATAATTGATTAAATCATTGAACACTGGTGACAGAACTCTATCTCCAGCCCCTCTCCCATCCCTGGAGTTTGGAGGTGGGCGAGTAGGGGAGTTGGGGGAAGATGGGGTTGAAATTCCAACCCTCTAATCACTTGCTTCGTTTCCCTGGCAACCAGCCAACATCCTGAGGCTATCCAGGCACCTCCTGCCCCCAGTCATCTCATTACACAAAAAATCACTTCACTTTGAAGATTTCAAGGGTTTTTGGCACTGTGTGCAAAGAAAGTGTAAGACCAATATATATTTTTTATTATATCACAATATCACAGCCTCTTTCATTAGAATGTTAAGTACCGTGAAGGCAGGGGATTTTGTTTTGGGCTCACTGCTATATTCTGTGTTCAGCACAGTGCCTGGCACTGAGTGGTGCTCATTAAGCCCTGCTGAATGAGTAATTAATGAAGGCATGCATGAACAAATGAATACCTGCCTAAAATGGTAGACTCCTTTTCTGTATTTCTATATTTGAGAACCTGGTATTTACAGCTCACAAGCCCCAAACCACACAGCTCTGGGGGCTGCAAGTGTTGGACCTTGACGTGAAATGTGACTTCTCACCTAACCAGCTGGTGGTTTCCTTTGCCTGCTGGTTGAGCTGCTGAGATGAGGTCTCCTTCTGCATCTGACCTTAGGAAAGATCTTTAGTGTCCAGACTCCAGATCTGTTGCTATCCCTGGGCCCAACTTCATCACTGGTGGGGAAAAAAAAGAGGAAGGGGGAGAGTAATTCTAATTGTTTTACCATCTAAACTGACTCAGTGGAGAGAGGGGGTGGGGGAACGGATGCATTTGAAAGCTGGCAGTTACAGTTCTCCCCCTCTTAATCTTCACCCCTTTTGAAGCTCCTCCAACCTCAAGCCAACCTCTCTGTAATCTTTTCCTCTGAACATAGTGGAGGTGATTCCTCACCTCTCCCCACCCATCTTCACTCAGAGGAGGCACTTTCCATCCTCCTCCACCTCACCCCCAACATGTGGGTCTCAGACTTTCCCTTGCCCCTTATAGTGGGCATCACCTTTGTTTTTCCTCATGGAATGTTTTTTAAATTTTCTTCCACTCTTGGACTTCCCTGGTGGTGCAGTTGTTAAGAATCTGCCTGCCAATGCTGGGGACACAGGTCCGAGCCCTGGTCCTGGAAGATTCCACAAGCCGTGGAGCAACTAAGCCTGTGTGCCACAACTATTGAGCCTGCTCTCTAGAGCCTAAGAGTCACAACTACTGAGCCCGTGTGCCACAACTACTGAAGCCCGTGCACCCTAGAGCCCGTGCTCCGCAACAAGAGAAGTCACTGCAATGAGAAGCCCACACACCGCAATGATGAGTAGCCCCAGCTCGCCGCAGCTAGAGAAAACCCGTGCGCAGCAACAAAGACCCAACACAGCCAAAAATAAATACATAAATAAATAAATTAAGAAAACAAAATTCTTCCACTCCATTATGTAATATGTGCTTTCTCATTAAAGAACATTTGATAAATGAAGACAAGTAAGAAAACCATGCAACCTATCACCAACTCCCAAAAAACCAGTGTTAATATTTTGATGTTTTTCTTTTCTGATGAAATAAATTCATATTTTATGGCAAGACAAAAAAAAATTTAAACATAAAATTTTTCTTTGCCCATTTTGGCCTCCTCCCTCCCCGTTACTGTGTATTGTGCATCTGCAATAACCAGACCTCCTTAGGAGGTAACATTCCTTTTTAATCTCATAAAGGGTCATAACTCCTTAGGAGATAACCTTCCTTCTTAATATTCTAAGGGGTCATGACCCATGACTCACTACTTGCTTTGTACGCATAGAGCTGGATTGTGTAAACTGTCAATAATCCATCATTTGACTATAACCGTTTGTCTGAAAACCATATATAACTGTGCTTCGGCCTTTAAGGGGCTGAACAGTCCTCAGAGCTTTCTGAAAGACTGTCTCCCAGTTTATAATCCTCAGGTTGGCTCAAATAAAATTTCCCATTTCTTCCTTAGATCAACTATTGATTAACTTTTTCACGACAATTTTTTTGCATAGGCATTTTTAAAAAGCAGTTTTAATTATACAGCATATTAAAATTTACATTCTACTTTTTTCTACTTGTGATGTTGTAGGGGAGGGAAAACAATCTTCTGCCCTCTACCTTTCTAGGTTCTATGACTGAGACCTTCCCCTTAATCAAAGATTAACAAGAGAATATTCCACCCCACAATGTGCCACTTTGGCAGGTGGATTATTTTGAGCTGAAGGCAATCAAGACAGAACCAACTGAGAAAAAGCTTTTTACCATCCCTTAAACTGACTAAAAGAATTTAGAAATGAGGTCTGTGCCAGAAAGAGAGCTACTACCAGAGACAACTTTTTCATCTGAGTCACTTATCTGCATGGCAGGGCAAATATCTGTTAATCAAACATTTGCTCTTCTCATCTTCCTGTGAGTTGTCTTCTACCCCTCTGAAGTCCCAGACCCCCATTCCTTTCATTAACTCAGGATGGTATATAGGCTTTAATTGTCTGACTGCCTTTGAGTCTCATATTCTTATGGGTCTCCTGTATGTATAAAATTGAATTTGTTTTTCTCCTGTTACTCTGTCTTCCATCAATCTAATTATTATACCAGCCAAAGAACCTAGATGGTAAAAAAGGGAAATTTTTTCTCCGCTACAATAGATACTTCTCTTTTAAGGGCTGAGTCTCCACTTTAATGCTTCTGTTACCTTATTCTGAGTTGACTTTAGGGAAGTTAACCATTTTTTATGTACTGTCTTTTCCCCTAAGCATCATGTACCATATGTGAATCTCCAACTACAGGCCAAGCACTTGTTTCATATAATCCTCACATTGCAAGCCCTATAAGGGTTTTAGAGATAAGAAACTAGAAGCTCATGGAACCCAAGTCTTTGGTGAGGGTTACTTTGCTAGTAAGGGCTCTCAACCCCAGTCCTGACAGTCTCCAAAGCTATGTCCTTTCCTCCACCTACAGTTGGGAAGAGGGGGGACCACCCCTCTCAAGCTTTGAGCCCCATCTTCCTCTGCAGTAGATAATGGGTGGTGGAGAGGGCACTACTTTTGTTCTAGCTTTGGTTGCATACTGAAGTGTGAAACTTCAGGCAAGTTTCCTAGTTTATCTTAGTTTCAGTTTCAACATCTGTAAACTGGACATACCCCAGACACTGGTCCCACAGGAGTCATATGAGGACCCATGGGACAAAATTTACATGAAAGTAACTGGTCCCCAGCAAGGGATTGTAGGCTGGGAATGTGTGGGGAGAGAAGGGAGTCTTAGAAGACTCACTTGTTGTTGGGAGGTTTAGGTGGGTGCAAAATGCTAGTGGAATCTCAATGACACATTTTTTCCAGTGGAGTCAGGCAAACACCTAGAGAGGTTGTCATCTCAGCTTAGGGAATACTGTAAATTAGTATTTTTTCCACTTAGAATAATGGGGGACTCACACTCTTGCCTAAAGACCCACCTGGCTTTGGGCTGAAGGAGAGAGAACAGCGCAGCTCAGAGAACAAAGTTATTAAAATTTTGACTAAAGACAGAATCAGTATTACTAATTTTTCCTTTCCCTTCAGTCTCCAATCTGACTTGGCATGGCACTTCTTTATTTAAAATTTTGATATTTTGTCTATCACAGTGATGGGGCAGAGAGCAGACCACCCCAAGATGTGCCATTCTGGCATGCAGATTATTTTGAGCTGAAAATTACCAAGGTTAGTCATCAGTTAGATCCATTAAACTTGTAACCTGCCTTAACTGATCGAGCTTGCTTTAATAGTTTTTACAAAAACTTTCATGTTCTCCAAGAGTCATGTAGCCTAAATGATAAGATGTTTGCCTTAATTGTTTTTCAGGAATTTGGAGTTTGCTATGTTCAGTTGGAGCTTGAGCCAGTTAAGACCTCTGGCCCTCCAACTGGGCATGCATGAGTGTCCTCTTGGTGACCTTTTAACATCAGAAGGTCTAAAACTCCACCCTTAGGACATGCATGCAGCCGCTTTCTGAATATGCATCCTATGAAGAAGCCTGTAGTTTAGTTGCAGTGTGCAGAATGATGATTATCTCACCTTTTTTTCTTATTTCCATTCACCTTTTCCCACATTACCCATGCTTCAGACCATCCTGCTTTCTTACCCCATAAATAACTTGAGCCCCTCACCTTTGAGGAGGTGGATATGAGATTCATTCTCCTGTCTCTCCACTTGGCTGCCTCAAGAATAAACCTTTTCTCTGCTGCAGATCTTGGTGTCTCAGAAAGAACCTTGAACTTACCCCTTACTGCCTAAAAGACTTTAAGATAGGGGGCCTGTCCAGGAAGATGCTATCACCATAGATAACTATATAAAGTATTAGGAGTGGCAGACAGTGGTAGAACCTAGCAAAGCCCATTTGGTCAAAGTCCTGTGTCCCATTATCTTTTGATGGCCCAGTAAACATTTGTTTACCAAACATTAACTCTTTTTATCTTCCTGTGAGTTACCTTATTCCCCTTGAAACTTCAGAGCCCTACCTCCTTCTCCTTAGTCCAGAATATATACACACACCTCACCTTGTCTTGCTGTTTTTGAAATTCCTTTTGTGTGTGTGTGTGTGTGTGTGTGTGTGTGTGTGTGTTACACGGGCCTCTCACTGTTGTGGCCTCTCCCGTTGCGGAGCACAGGCTCCGGACGTGCAGGCTCAGCGGCCATGGCTCACGGGCCCAGCCGCTCCGCGGCATGCGGGATCCTCCCGGACCGAGGCACGAACCCGCGTCCCCTGCATCGGCAGGCGGACCCTCAACCACTGCGCCACCAGGGAAGCCCTGAAATTCTTCATACTTATATGGATTCCTACTGTGCATGTAATATATTTGATTTTCTCCTGTTAATCTGCCTTATGTCATTTTAATTTCTAGCCAAAAGAACTAAGAGGGGAAAGAAGGGAAACACTCCTTCATCTGTAATGGATTTTTCGCATTAATTTTGATTTTTCTAAATATTGCACAAAAATATTATTTACCTTGATGGCTGAGTGTTTTGGTGCTCCCTTAAATTTTGTGCCATGATGAATGCCACCCTGGCTTAATCCTAGGCCATGAAGATGTGGTACAGTGTGGTACAGTGGTACAGCTGAGGTGGCATCAGTGTGGGTCACACATATACTCAGTTGGTAGCTTCCCCTTCTGGCTCCAATGTAGATCACTCTCCCCTCCAAATGCTGCTATAGCTACACTCCACCCCACTCCACCCCACACCAATCTTTGTGAGAATTAGAAAAAACAAAATCTTCCTCAAGATATGCTTATTTTATTAAACAGTAATTGTAGTAATAAATACAGACATTTACAATATTTATATGTGAATCACACTCTATTTGATGTGGTGTCTCAGAAAGGACACATCTGTGAAGGGGAGCAGAATTCATCACCTCAAAAATATGTCTCTTTGGCATAAGGATTATTTTATGCTGATTACTTTTAAGAAACAACAGACATAGGAAGAGCTCTGAAAATGAGTAGAAGTTACCCTTTTGTAAGAGACATTTACATTTACAAGAGAAATCTCCATTTGCAAGGGTGTCTCCTCTGTACCAAGAGGAGGGGGGTGACTAAATCTCTAAAAACTCGTCAATGGAGAAGGCAGTGATTTAAAACTGCATAACAACCATGTGGTACTGTGCTTTGCCTGATAACCTGCCATAACTGCCCCCACCTCCGCCTTCTTTTGTCTGGAGATGGTGATGGAAGAGGCCATTTCAGGGAGGTTTATTCCATTTTCCTGGGTATCTCACACGTATGTAGGAGGAATACTTGTTATTAAACATGTTGGTTTTACTTCTGTTAATCTTTTTATTATGGGATATCAGTCAAGAACCCAGAAGGGCAGAGGAAAATTATTTTTTCTCATCTACATCTGCACGGCTCCACGTGGAGGCCGGCTGGGCCCTCCTCCAGGTTCCTCAGAGCTGGGGGACTGCCTCCTACTCACAACATTTGTTTCCCCTCAAATCAGCCTCAGACTGTTCTCTTGGTCCCCTCCCTTTTATTTTTTTTCTTGAAGGCTTATTATCTCTTACATTGGCCATTTTATATCTGAAGGTTTTTTTTTTTCTAGATATTTCTTCTCTCTTTCTCTCTCTCTCTCTCTCTCTCCATCTCCCTCCTTCCCTCCCTCCCTCCCCCCGCCTCATGGTTTAAAACTACAATTTTTAAATTTCTCACTATTCTCTGGATTGCCTAGCTGGTTCTTCTGCTTCAAGTGGTATTGGCTGAGGTGCCAAGAATGATGGAATATCCAAAATGGCTTCACTCTTGTGGCTGGCAGTTGGTGCTGGCTGCTGGCTGGAAGCTCAGCTTGGCTGTCAGCCAGTGGACTTGCTCTTCTCCCATGTGGGCCTTTCCACACAGGGCAGATATTATCTCCTTTCACAAATTTTAACACATATTCCTTCACCTTATTTCTAATAATTCATATATTTGGACCCACAAAATGGCAGCTGCCCCAGTGGTCCAGCCCACATCACGAACCTAAGCCTAAGTCAGCCTGCACTTATGGGAAACACCTGTCCAGGAACCCAGCATCCACTAATCACAATCCTCCAACTCAGCTTTCCCTAGCTCACCTTACTCTAGAAACTAGAACTTATAGGGAAATCCCCACCTCTTAGCCAATCATGCCCTGTTCCTAAGTTTCCTCTTCTAAAACTCTATAAAACTCATTCTTGTCCAAAATCCCTCAGGAAGAGTGCTGCACTGCTTGTGAGGCACTGTACTCCCCCAATCCAGAAGTGGTTTTCCCTTGAATAAAGGAAACACTTCACACTCCTAGACCTGAGACCTCAGATCCCTTTCCAACATTTCCATTCAAGATGTGTGTCCAGGAAGACATCCAAAGCAACCCTCTCCCTCCACATGTTTCTCATTTCATTAAAAAGGTGAGCTCTATGGGGGCAGGGATCATGTCTGTCTTATTTGCTAGACTGACCTAACAGGGGTTCCTAATAAATATTCATTGAATGAATTAAACAACTTTAAATGTTTGCAAGTCTCCTATAAATAGATTCAAAGTATGTCTTCAGGCGCAGTTCTTCCACTGAGATGGGCTCCTGCATAGGCCTAAGGCCTGGGTTTCTCCCTTGCAGCACTAAAGTATAAATGAAGCTGGGGCAGTGGTCAGTCACACTTCTGAGTTTCCACTCAGCCAAACTGTGTCTTCTACCTGGCGTCTCTGTCCTTGTGCGCTTTGACTCCCAAGTCCTGTGGATCCACACCTGACCCCCTGGGTATTGGGAATCAGTGGCCAGGCCTGCTGCCACTGCCCACGGAAGAAGTTCATGAAGGGTCAGTTTCAGGAGAACAGAGAGCACATGTGACGAAATCACAGTAAGCTCAGCACAGTGCCAGGCACGTTGTTGATGAGTCAGTAAATAAATCCATTTCTGACTGCTGGCTTCTGCTTCAGCGGGGAACATCCGCTGGCTGCTCTGAAGTTCTTGCCCTCTTGGCAACCAAACCCTTGGTATATTCCTCATCTCCAGACTCTGGAATGGGAGCTGTCATTCAAATGTGTGAAACTGCATCTACATTTCAACAGAGATGCTTCTAAGCCCTTGCTTTGAGTTGGCTGATAAATTCCCAATCACATTTCAAGGAGGGATTCTGGATTTGAAGAGATTTCTCAGCAGCGGGTAGGATTAAGAACTCTCTCTCTCTCTCTTTTTTTTTTTTTTTGGCCTCACCACACTGCTTGTGGGATTTTAGTTCCCCAACCAGGGATTGAACCCTGGCCCTCAGCAGTGAAAGCACAGAGTCCTAACCACTGGACCACCAGGAAATTCCCAGATTAGGAACTCTTAAATCTGAAGGAGCCTAAGGGGTACTTTATTCTGGAAGGAAGTCAGTGTCCTTCATTCTTCCTTGATGTTTTTTGTCAAGTCAGTGAATTCTTTTGACCATTTTCTTTGGAGCACATGGCTGCTTAGATGACATTCTCATGGGTAAATTACCTTGGTGTGTCTGGTAACGTGGGCTGTGAGTGGGATTTCTCCACCTGCTGGGCAGACATAAGGATGCAGAACACTGGAGAGGAGCAGAGCTATGGATCCCCCCAGGAGACCCCACCATCCCAGACACTCTTCATTGCCAAGGGTACCCAACCCAAACCTCTCGCTATGCTTGCTCCCACTGTTTAATAATTTTGACCTTAGAAAAATGACTCCTCAAGCCTAACCCACATTTATCTTGTTGAATGCTTAATGAACTCAACTTTCCTTCTAATAATCTATCCCAAACCAATCTTTCCTATTACTAGGTAAAGTGCTTTACCTATCCTTATTTTTCTAATGTGGTTGGGAGAGGAGACAGGAAGGTATCCCTGCTTCTGCCAAGTGTGATCTGTGAAGGAATAAGCTTTAAAAGCTTACTACATTAGTAGCTTGACTGGGGAGAAGTTGCAAATCACATGTAACATAGCTAGACCATGGAAAAGAAGAGGAACACTCTCCTGCCTCCAGTTTACTAGTGGCTCGGAAACAAGCCAGAGTTGTCTCCCCAGCCATCCCTTTCTCCCAGGCACAGCCTAAGCCATGGAACTTTTCCCATGCCCTCAGTCAGGATCCTGGTGATTTTCCCTATTGATCCCACCTGGAACCTGTCTCCTACTCTGTTCCACATTACCCCCATTTTCACTCCTAAAACACAATTCTCTTCTATTCCCCACATACTTGTGTAACCTTAAGCAAAGGGAATGGGTATCCTGGTGTGTGCCTTTTAGTAACAGGGAAAATGAGATCTCTGGGGCCCAAGAAATTCTAGCTAAACTTGAAACAGGAAGAAGAAGAACAGCTAAGATAAAACTCAGCTCTAAAGCTTCTTACCTTTGGGAGTATTTGCACAGTGGAATAAAGTGTATTTACTACATTTTCCTCTGGTACAGTGCTCTGTTAAAAAACAAAAAACAAACAAAAGAAATCATCACCAACCCCCTGGGTCACATAGACAAGTCCAAAGAGACATCCAGAATCCAGAGAAGGGGAAACAGAAGTGGGAGGAGATGGTGAGAGAGAAGAGAGTGTTCTGGAGCCGGAATGGGGGAGTGGGAAGTGCTCTTGTCAGTGACTGCTATTGTAATTATTATTTATTTTTATTTTTATTTATTTATTTATTTTGTGGTATGTAGGCCTCTCACTGTTGTGGCCTTTCCCGTTGCGGAGGACAGGCTCCGGACGCGCAGGCTCAGCGGCCATGGCTCACGGCACCAGCCGCTCCGCGGCATGTGGGATCTTCCCGGACCGGGGCACGAACCCGTGTCCCCTGCATCAGCAGGCGGACTCTCAACCACTGCGCCACCAGGGAAGCCCTATTGTAATTATTAATGACTTTTTTCAAGAAGCTATTGCGGGCTTCCCTCCTAGCACAGTGGTTAAAAATCCACCTGCCAATGCAGGGGACACGGGTTTGAGCCCTGGTCTGGGAAAATCCCACATGCCTCGGAGCAACTAAGCCCGTGCATCACAACTACTGCGCCTGTGCTCTAGAGCCAGCAAGCCGCAACTACTGAAGCCCACATGCCTAGAACCCGTGCTCTGCAACAAGTGAAGCCACTGCAACGAGAAGACCGCTAACTGCAATGAAGAGTAGCCCCCGCTCACCACAACTAGAGGAAAGCCCGTGCACAGCAACGAGGACCCAATGCAGCTAAAAATAAATAAAATAAATAAATTTTAAAAAAGAAGAAATTGCATTATTTTAAAACTGTATCTTGTTTAAATTACTTAATAAATATATAAGATATATAAGTCCCATGAGCTATGAGCCTCCTAAGGTGATTAAAGGATAATTTGAAATCATATTGTCAATGTTGGAAATAAACTTTCCCATCAGTCAAAAGAGCTTATGGAGCAAATCAGAAATGATGACTAAAGGGACAAAACAAAACAAAACAATGACAGCAATAAAAAAAAAGCTCCTTCAAGGCTGGAGAAAAATATCCTGGGTCAGTGAAGTTTATTCCTGAACATCTAGGATAGTCTCGTGGTCTCCAGGGAATGTGTCTTGAGCAGGGGAAGAGGGAGGCTGGTGATAAAGTGATCAATTTTGACAGAAGCCAGGCTGAGTGAAGCACAAAGAGGTGGCCCTTTTAAGGAAGGAAGGAGCTCTCAGAATACCAACAACTTCGAAGAGAAAACATAATATCTCCTCTTGGAAAAGTTGTAGATAAGTGTAAGAAGATGCATCCTGATAAGGAGACACTGAAGACTGGAGTAAAACTGAGATTTTTGAAGCTCCAAAGTGCTTTTATTCCTTCATTAAGTAGGCCAGTGTGGAAAGGGAACTATGACCCCTAAAGAGCAAGCCTAGCCTCGGCTGCAATGATTTTTGCTCGTGGACCTTTTGAAGCTGTCTACCTAGTTCTTGTCTCCAAACTGTCTCTTGTATTTTGTATTCCTTTAAACCTTAGTCTTAGGATTTTCTTTTCAAAGAGTTTTCTTTGAATTAACCTTGTGTTTGTTCACTGCAGCTTGGCGACCCATACTTGGGAAGCCTTGAGGGAGGGCCCAGAGCCACCATGGACCCTCTGAGACCCCTCCTGATGGTTCCCTGAGTTGCCTCAGAGGGAATGGCATCTCTAAAGCCAGTTTTCTGACACCATAACTCAAACATCATGTCAAAGTCACATTTCTCTACCCGCCATCCTATGCAAAAGGAATTGGGTCTGTTGAGTGGCCATTTTGAACAGTGGAGGGGAAGGAGTGATTCCATAGATCACAGTGTGAGCCTTACTGGCTAGGTCAGAACCAGATGCTCCAGAGGTCACCAGTTCCTGCACAAGAGAGAATCCATGGTGACTTGGGGGAGACACAGGTACACTGGGTTTAAAGGTTTATACATTTTCACTTCCCATGTTGCCCAAATCCATGGAAAAATCTTAAGTAAAACAAGGAGGGCTTCAGAGAGGAGAATCAGGCCCCAGGAAAGATGGGAAAGAACTCACATTAAAGTAAGAGATTGTGTCATACTCCAAGGTCTCTCCCAAAGCAGGGGGGTAGTTAAGAGTTTCTGGATGAAGGTTCAGTCCCTTCTCTTCAATGGACTCTGAAACCAAGTTGGGAGAGAATCAGAGCTGGCTCCTCCTTCCACTGGCCACCCCCATTGGCCCACCATCTGGATGACCCACTTAGGGTGACCAACCACCCTGATTTCCCTGTAACTGAAGGGTTTTCCAGAACATGAGACTTTCAGTGCTAAACCCAGGAACCCCAAGATGAACTGGTCACCCTCATTACTTCACTTCCCAATTTCTGGACAAAGCCAGCGAAAAGAGGAAGCAGAGGACATCAGAAATGCTTTTAGGGGCTTCCCTGGTGGCGCAGTGGTTGAGAATCTGCCTGCTAATGCAGAGGACATGGGTTCGAGCCCTGGTCTGGGAAGATCCCACATGCTGCGGAGCAATTAGGCCCGTGAGCCACACTACTGAGCCTGCGTGTCTGGAGCCTGTGCTCCGCAACAAGAGAGGCCGCGATAGTGAGAGGCCCGCGCACCGCGATGAAGAGTGGCCCCCGCTTGCCACAACTAGAGGAAGGCCCTCGCACAGAGACGAAGACCCAACACAGTCATAAATAAATAAATAAATTTTAAAAAAAATAAAAAAATAAAAAATTTAAAAAAAAAAAAAAAAAAAAAAGAAATGCTTTTACAGTGTTTCCAGGAGGGAGAGAATATCTCAAAGTCTGCAGTTCTTACCCAACCAACACTTAGATCCCTCCCCAATACCCTGAGTGGACAGTATCAGTGGGAACCTGAGAAGACAAATCAGCAGGGTTTAGGGACACAGAGCATGGGGTACAGCCTGGAGAAAGACAGAGAAAGGCTTCTCCAGGAGTAATGTATCTAGATTGAGGTGGGGAGTAGAGAGAAGTCTCTGGAGTTGATCTAATGGAGAGAACTGGGATGGATTGGGGGCTCTGACAGGGATGGGCTAAATGGATGGTGCTGGTTTGTGGACCTCAGAGTTGGAGGCCATGGCCTCCCAGTCAGGGGAGCAGAGTCAGCAGTGTGTGACCTGTGTCAGCAGGAGGGATACACTAGTAATTCCCTCTGGGGGGAAGGAGAAGGATAGGCGCTGGAGAAGGAACTAGGAGAACCTTGGCCTTAGGAGAGAAGTTAAAGGCTCAGGTATTCTCTCCACTCCAGAACTAAGGAGTACAGATGGATGGTGCTGTCCTTTAGGACAGAGATGATGGCTTCTTCATTTCTGCATCCTTAGTGCCTAGCACCAAGCTTGGCACACAGTCCAACATACTGTTGAATGAATGAAGGAGAAAATGCATGATTGAAGGTGAAGACAAAAAAAGTTCATGCTCTACCTTTTCTTCTTTCTCTTCGTATGATCAAAATAATTGGCACCAGTGCAATGAAACAGAGCAGGATGAGTGACAACAGGAGTTTGAGGATCACAGAGGTAACCAGGCCACCAGCAACACCTTTAAAGAGAGAATGGGTGGAGGCACAGGGCAGGGAGAAGGGTCAGCTAGGGAAAATGACCCAACTTCTGGAGGAATTGCAACCTTCCTCCCAGTCTGATGACTTCCCCAGGGCTTCCAGTTTTCACAAAGGGCTTGTTCCCATGGGGGACCAGGAGCTGAAGAAGATATAGGTCCTAAGACCAGGGGCTCCTGGAGAGAGAGGAGAGACAGTCACCTTCACAGAGCTTCCAGGCAAAGATGGGGTTGGAGGAGTTGCTGCTGATGGGGTTTCTGGCTATGCAGATGAAGGTCATCTCCCTTTTCTCCTGCCTCCAGGATATGGGGAGGATGGAGCCACTATGGGACTCATTGGTCGCCTGTCCCAGGCACTGCCAGCTGTAAGTTACATCCTCTCCTCCCTGTTCCATGGAACATGTCAGATTGGTTACACATGTGCCATTCTTATTGTTCTGCAGACCTATGATGACTTTGGGCTTTGACAGGTGCCCTGTAAAAGAGAAATAGACAACCAAGTGTGGAAATTATGCCCATAGCCCTCCTTTTTTCTGCATTATTCTTGTAAACCTTGGACCTGAATCTCCCTGGTGTGCTACAGAGTGGAAAGGAAACAGCAATTCAGAGCAGAATTCTCATTCTTATCTGGGGAAGAGAACTATCTAGGTCAGATTGCTCACAGTCATAAAACAACAACAATAGTAATAGAAATAATTACAATGCAACAAGAATGAGCTGCCATTGGGGGCTTCCCTGGTGGCGCAGTGGTTGAGAATCCGTCTGCTGATGCAGGGGTCATGGGTTCGTGCCCCGGTCCGGGAAGATCCCACATGCCGCGGAGCGGCTGGGCCCGTGAGCCATGGCCGGTGAACCTGCGCGTCCGGAGCCTGTGCTCCGCAACGGGAGAGGCCACGACAGTGAGAGGCCCGCGTACCACAAAAAAAAAAAAAAAAAAAAAAAAAAGAATGAGCTGCCATTTACTAAGCGCAGGCATATGGCAAGCACTGTGTTAAAAGCATTTTAGATGTTCATTAGTTTTATCTTTTTTGGAGGCTCCCTATTCCCCTGTCCTCAGACTTCCTTGAAGAGACTCGCTTTACTCTCTAGAAGAGAACAAAGGTATTGGAGCAACATTTCTGGTTCCCCTCTCTACCTTGTGTTCACTCTTTCAGAGGATGAGCAATTGTTTCATTGCTGAGATGGTGAGTCTGACCTCCCTCATCTACATTTCTCTATTTACATGTTTGAGCTGTTATGATTGTTGTTTAAATGTGGTTTGCCCTCACCCACCTCCCCTGCTAGTTTGCCTGCAGAATGCATGTCTTCCATTCTTTTCAACTATATCTATATGGAGGACACACCTGGATCAAGGTGCATGGTCTACCTCCTACAAGCAAACCTGCAGGCCCATCTCCTGGTGTCTCTGATATTGCAGCTCAGTGAGAGAGGCAGCTATTCTTTTAGCTAGTTGAGTAATTGTTTCATAAGTTCATTTTCCCTGAATAGGCACCAAAGTCTAGACTTGGGGGAAAGTATTTTTATTATCCAGCTTTACCAGAAAAAATAAAGCTGATATTTTTATCTTCCTTTCTGATTCCTGTGTCTATTTCTCATTTGGTTAGAATCTTCACGGGAAGAGGTGTGATTGATAGTTATACCTGATAATCTTTCTAAGATAGGTATCACTTTACTTCCCATTACAGATACGGAAACTAAGTTTCAAAGAGATCAAGTAACTTGGCTAAGGCCATGTAACTAGTAAGTAGAGAAGCCAACATTTGACCTGCGTGATTGTCACTTCTCATAACGCCTATCAGCTGCACCACAATCCTTCTTACAGACTATCTAAGAGGGAACTTCAAGGGTTGGCTATATCTACTTCATCCACGCACGAGTTCCCTCTTGCACTTTATTGGCAAGGGTTTATCCAGCCTTTGTCTGAACAGCTCCAATATCAGGGAGTTCACCATTTTAAGAAGGCAGTTATCCACCTTTGGAACTGATTCTGCTCACCATAGACACGCAGCTCATACTCCTGGGTTAGGGGATCCTGGAGGGTTGGGCCGTGTATCTCCACGCGGTAGACACCTGAGTCATTCTTCTTCAGTTTGCTGAGCTTCAGGGAGTAGCCTTCATGTGGGAAACTCACCCTTTCCTTGTTACGATGTTGGGTCACTATGATAAGGGCTTTTTTGTCTGCCATCTTTGGCTGTATGGTGACGAGAGTGGTTGTGTTGAAGACCCAGATAATGCTGTCAATTGGATCTACTGAGAGAGTCAGTGGGAAAGTCACAGACCCACCAAGGGCACCAACTAGTTTCTTCGGTACTCCAGAGGCTGCTGGCCCTGCAGAAACAGAGAACCATAAAATAAACCTGAGTTCCTGCCTTTGCCACCAATTACTCATTCCCTTTGGGTCCTGGAAAGGTCCCAAGAAACCCTCTCAGTCTAACCCAACCAGTCCTGGGAAACCCTTTGGAACCTCACTCACACAAAGGCACTGAGGTCAGAACTCTCTGCCTGAAAGGGGTGACTACAGGTGAACCCACCCCATTCCCAGAGATATCTGGCTGAAACAAAGCTCTGAGGTAGACCATGAGGTCAGCTGCATCCTTGACAAGTTCCTGTGGGGTGACAAGAGGGGAGGTTACTGTCCAAGCTCCATTTAGGACTCCCAGATTGCTCCTGGGAGAGCTGATTTGTAGCAGTCTATCTGACCTGGGACAGAGGTTCTTAAGCACAAACCAGGGCACTGGGAAGCAAGCGGTAAGTCTTTACAGCTTAGAAGTTTGAGGATGATTTATCTTTCTATTTTATGGTGGATGGGAGTGAATTCAAGATCATCTCTAAATGAGGTTCTCATTCACTTGAATTCCAATATCCTTCCTTGAGTGGAAAGGAAAAGGGTGAGTGACTGGGAGCTCTGCAATATGCCCAGGCTACCTTGTGATGTTTAACCTGAACTATCAGGAATTGTAGTAGGGCTTCACTGCTTCCTGCCTCCCAAATTTCTGTTTCACTGCAATCTTAATTCACCTCAGAAAGCGTGACTTGGAAACAACCATCACTGATATTGTGGCTCTAGGTGAAAAACAGTTAAGAATGGCTGCTGAAAAAGCTTCCAGAATTGGTCAACTGAGCAGCAACCTAATAAATAGCCCATGGGCCAAACTTGACCTGCCCCGTGTTTTTGAAAACAAAGTTTTATTGGAACACAGCCATGTTCTTTCCTTTGCACATTGTCTATGGCTGCTTTTCCACTACAAAGGCTGAGTTGGATAGTTGTGACAGAGATCATACTGCCTGCAAAACTTAAAATTTTACTATTTGGCCCTTAACAGCAAAAGTTTGTTAACCGGATTTTATTAAAAAAACAAAAACAAACCTGAGATTCAAAAAAATCTAAGTAACTTTTCCAAGGGCACAAAGCTAGCAGGTGATAATTTGAGGATTTAACCCAATGTCACTCCAGCCCTGGAGCCTGGACTCTTTCTACTATGGCTCAGTTTGAAGGTCCCTTGGCATTTGTACCAGCTCCAGCCTTTTCTATTAGTCCCCTTCTTCAGTTCCCTCAAGGGCTCAGGTGTCAACTCTGAAGCCCTGGAGTCTCATGGAATCCCGATTTACCATTCAAGTCTTTTGGTGACCTTCCTTCAAGTACAAGCTGCTCTAGCAGTGCCCCCAGAGTAAGAGAATCTGGTGCTACCAAATGTTGACCTAGCCCCTTGATAACAGGTCTTGGATCTTGACCAAATTTTTTGCTAAATTTATCTCTAAAAGTACTGGTTTCTCTTCCTGAGTAAATGCCTTTTAGGAGCTGATTCCTGTTTTCAAACATTTTTCCCCTATAATTTAGATATATGCATATATACTTTGGATCACTCAAGCCTTTATCAAATCATCCTGTTGAGTAAGCTGATTTTCCAAAAAGCTGCCCTCCCTGCTTCTCGAATGCTAAGGGAGGATGGTTTTTCATTACTCTCTTTGATCATCTCATGGGGTGTCAAAATATTTCCAGTAAATGTTATAGACAAAATGAGTTTTATTTGAATTTTTGATTTATCAATTAATGTATTCATTCTTTTATTTCAACCATGAGATGGAAGGCGTGAATATTTTGCAGTCAAATAAAGATTGGATAGCACTTGCCCCCAGGTAGGTGCAATTCTTGGATTAGGGGACCTTTGAGTATTTAAATTTTCATGTGAGGTTTGGGGGACATGTATATGTCAAGGAGGTGACAAAATTGTAGGATTTAGCTTTAGTGTTTTAACATGTGTACATGCACTTAAGCCATGAATAATTAATTGTTCTTTTCACATCTTATATACATGGTGCTATCTTCCTAGGGTACATTTTAAGAAATGTTAATTGTGTGGAGATACAAGAAAATATCTTCAAATTCATTGTTTGTTGTTAGAATGAAATTGGGGGACAATACAGTGCAAATTGCCAACATGAACCTAGATGGAGGATATTGTTCTATCTTTATCGTATCTTCAGGGTGAGGAGAAGAGTCATAAAAGATGAAAGTAGTTCCATGCCATTCCCTAAATGTGAGCTCAGACGTTAAGGGCCTGGGTTGGTTAAGTCCTAACCAGTTTTGTTTCCTCTTCCCAGTTCACTGTGAAAGTGGATCCAGAAAACAAGACACTTCTCTTCTCAGCTTCTAAGACTGAACCGAAGCTCCCCTTTCTCTGATGGCTTCTCCACCTGTGGTGTGTGGCCCTACAGGGTTTTGCCATGTCTAGGTAAGTCATGCTCTGCTCATTCAGTCATTCCTTCCTTTAACAAGAATTTGTTTGGTTCCATACTTGTGCCTGGCACTGTTTAGGAGCTGAGGGTATAACTGGGGAGCAAGATAGTCATGATCGTTGCCCTCATGGAGTTGGGAGAGAGTCATTAAATAAGTAACAACATGTGCCGTGAAAGGGGAAATGACAGTACTTAGGGAATACATGATGGGGGTGGGGGATGTAACATGACCTGTATGATCAGAAGGCCCTAGAGAATGAGTAGCTACTAACACCTATCTACAAGGCCAGGGAGGATTGGGCCCCATGAGACTCATCTACCCTACCACCTGGATCAATGTGGTGAATGTTGTAACTTGCCTCCTCTGCATCCATTTCAGTCCTTCCTCATTTTGTAGCAGCCATATGGTTTGGGTAACTCAACTCAAGCGGTAGCCTTCCTCTGCATAGTAATTAGTTCAGGGGTATCACATGTCCCAGGTTGATTGTATCTGAGAGAAACCCAGGGTTTTTGTTCCTAGGCCAGCAAAAGTTGATGCTGTGGGAAGATATGAAGCCTTGGATGGCCACCCACTTACTACCACCAGACAAGCAGCCAGGGCTCCTCCCTCAGCTTATCCCCAGTTTATGTCCTAACTCACCCTTTTATTGGTGCCTTATCCTTTTCTCTGTCCACCTAAATCTTATTTAAGACCCATAAATCCTAGTTCAAAGCCCTTCCCTGTGGAAGTCTTCAACTCTTTCTCACACCTACCCCGTGAAATTCCACCATGAATGTCACTTCACTTTCCACTTTAAATTCCCCATGAGGAGCTATTCCCCTGGGTGGTGACTGGACATGCCATTTTGCTGTGAGTTAGCGGATCACTGATCTACAGGCATTAGGTTCCAGATCACCTGGTGATGGGGTCTGGGGTCTCAACCAGGGATGGGTGGAGATGGCCCCTTCTCCCAGGCAACATGCAGCAGTGTAAAAAAGTTAGAGGTCTGGCCTAACTGGGGGTCAGGAGACCTGGGTTCCATTCTGGTTCCTCTGTAGTAATAACTCCAGCAATGAATACTTGGTTTAATGGGTATTCCCGTTCTTGATCCTCAAGTCAACTCTATGTGATAAAGGTTTTAAGCTGCACTTTATAGATGAAGACATTGGGGCTCCAAGATGCTGAGTGACTTTCTCAAGGATCCAAACTGGAAAGTGGCAGATGTGACATGAGAAGCTAGTTCGTTCCCCCATCTCCTCTAGAGGCCTGTGTTCTTTCCACTGCTACCTCCCACTACCACTTTGAATTTCAGTGTTCTCACCTCTCATAGGAGAAAAAGAATAACATTTATTCACCAGGATTTAGGGAAGGATGAAGGGTGAATACAGATGTGAAAACATTTTGAGAAGTACAGAGCAGTCTGAGACACGGTGGGAGGCAAGAGGGAACGACAGGCAGTAGTGCTATAAGAGACAGGCTTTGAGAAAGCTTCCCACTTTTTGGTCTCATTTCTGCAAGAATGGCTAAAAGTGAGATTTCCCAAAACTTCTTTGGATGGCTTCTTAGTAAGGTAAGCTTCTTAGAAGGTGGTCTGGACCCTAACACCTATACATCAGTCACTGGCTAATCCACAGCAAGAGAGTAAGTCCACTCACCAGGCAGGGAGATAATTCCTACAGCAAGCATCCCCACCAACCTACTTTTGGAGGTTGAGGGAGCTGGGGCAGGAGACACTCTTCTTTCTGCCCTGGCCAAGTCTCAGGTATTTTTGGCACCAAGAGATTCAGCCCTAAGATGCTCTTCATAACAAGAACGGACAACAGCTCCTCCCTTTTGCCACCTGCCTTTCCTTTTGGCTGTCACCTCCTCCCCTTAACCTGTTCCCCCAAGGCTCATGTGTTGAGGGAAGGAGCCAAATTAGGAGGAAGGGACACCATCAGTACAGCCAGAATCAAGGAATAGTGACCTAGGAGGAAGATCTCGGCATAGCAGAGTGTGTAAAGCCTACCTCCTGCTTGCCAGCCCAGTCCCTGAGCACCTCTTCCAGTACTGGGTGCCTCTATCAGAATGCACCAGCGTGTCATGCCACCCTCACCATGGAAACCAAGGACCAGAGCATCTCAAAGCTAGGAGGAATTTTAGGGACTACTTAGTCCAATCCCATTTTATAGATGAAGGGTCTGGTGCTCTGAAGATTATAGCGATGTGTGTCAAGTGAGTGGAAGGCCAGGATTAGTAACAAGGGCTCCTAAGGCAGGGTTTCCCAAGCTGTGCCCCTGCTACCTTTGAGGTCTGTGGCAGTGCCTCAGTGTATTTCTTGGGAGCTTAGATGGAGGTCAAGGGGGTAGGGGATGGGGTGGAGGCTATGGAACTCCCCCCACTCCATCAGGGAGGCTTCAATTCTATGCATCAGAGTTGTTTGTTTCTGTGTAAGTTTTCTTTTTATAAAAGGAAACCACTGCTTAAAAAAGAAAAAAACGACTTTGGAAACTACTGCTCTTTACACAAATTCCCCTTAATTAATGTACTTGGAAAGGGCATTTACAATCAGTACCATGTAAGATGTACATGGAACAGACAAGCCTCACAATTCACCAGCTACCTTTGCCAACACTTCAGTTCTAACCTGCAACATTCATATTCAAGTTCCCTACTGTTCTGCCCCTCACTCATCTCCGAAACGTTCCTCTTGTTTGTCTCTTCTGCTCTTTTTCAACACCTCCCCAATACCTCCTCACCCACTTTTTCTGATTTCCTTTTATAAACTGTCTCCTCAACCCTACTCTATCCTATAATCATCATAAAATTGTGCCCATTTTCCAGATGAGAATACTGAGGCTGCAAGAGTTGTTCCTTGGTCCCTCTGAATTTGGCCAGGGTGATTTTTTGGTGCATTCACGTCCTGGAAATGGAGTTCCCTACTCCTCTTCGGCATTTCCAGTGCCTACCTTGGCCTCATGTACCTGGAGAGGGAAGGAATCTCTGGGGAAGATTCATCTCAAATACACATTCATTGAGCACTTTTTCTGAAGGTACACTATTAGGCCGTTAGTTTGGTGTGATGAAATGAACACTGGCTTTGGAAACTCAGTCTCTGTTCTACCTCTTTTTTTTTTTTTTTTTTAGGTACGCGGGCCTCTCACTGTTGTGGCCTCTCCCGTTGCGGAGCACAGGCTCCGGACGCGCAGGCTCAGCGGCCATGGCTCACGGGCCCAGCGGCTCCACGGCATGTGGGATCTTCCCGGACCGAGACACAAACCCGTGTCCCCTGCATCGGCAGGCGGCATCTCAACCACTGCGCCACCAGGCAAGCCCTGTTCTACCTCTTAATAGCTGTGTAATCTCGCCTAAGACACTTGACCTCTCAGAGCCTAAGTTTTGGGGATAATAATATCTATCTTGTAGACTTGTGAGGAGATTGTATGAAAAATGCCTTGGATGTAATAGGAGCTTATTAAATGGTGATTATTATTATATTGTTTTGCATTTGATATCTTATTTAAAACATCACAATAATTTGCAAGTTAAGTTTCATTTTCTGTTACATAATTTTAAAGACCAAGGTTCAGAGGCTAAGAAACTTATCCACAATAATATAGCTACTAAGTCAAACCCAGGAGTTCTTCTCCAGGGCCAACACTGCTTTCACAATCCTGTCCACTGGAGGCTCTCCGACAATCTCAGGTTGTTCTTTCAATCACAGAAGGAATAGCACGCAGGCTGCCACAGCCTCCTGGTGCAGGGTGCACACTTGCAACTTGCACCCTGCTGCCCCAGGTCATGTTTCAGGTGGGCACCTGGGTTTTGAAAAGTCCTGCCATGTCCTCCCCCTTTTCACCATCTCCAAGTTCCCCTTCTGATCACCATTTCCGTTCAGGGAGTGGTTTTTAAAGTAAGGGTCATTTCCAGGCCCAGGTGCTTCCTAAAAATGCAAACTTTTAACGAACTCACGGAGAGTCTCTCACCCGAGAGTCTGTTGATGCTACGCTGAACAGTTCAGGATGCCAGGTGGCGGGGAGGAGAGGATTGGGGGGCCTGACTTACTATGTGGGCTTGGGCAGGTCTCTTCTGGCAGGCCTGGGACACACATAAATGAACCAGCACACCAAATCCTCAGAGGGAGACCTCATTGTGGCTCTCCATGAGTTTGATGACCAGAGAGATATTTCTAACTTATGGGGTTCCTGGTCCTTCCTGAAAGCCCCGAAGATAGTAACATCTTGAAAGACTAGAATACCTGTGACAGGCGTAGAAAAGTTCTCAGTCCTTCATGGCATAACCTTCATTGGATTACTTGGGTTAAGAGAGAAAATTCAAATGTTCTCTGCCATCAGTATGATTGTTAAATGCATAATAATTTAAAATATTTTTCTAAATAATACATATTTATATTTACATAAATATAAAACATAGATGTATATGTATAAATGTTATAAATATATTTAAATTAAAATATTTAAAAAATATATTTCTAAGTAAATAAATATACACCTGAACCATCTCATTTTGTTTTTAAAATTACCCTCAAAATGAGGGATGGCTGAGGTCCGAGGAAGATGAAATTCTTCATCTATTTCATGGCAGAATCCAGATTAGGACACAGGTTTTTCTGACACCCAACACCACTTCTTTCAGCCCTTTGTTCCCTGGGACAGTCAGAAAGGCAGTCAACTCCCAAAGTCATTCCTTCTCCTCTCCCTCCAGTCTCTTCCTGTCCTCTGTGAGTCAGAGACCACAGGATATAAAAAGCAATATTAGATGAGGGAGCAGAGCCTCCTAAGTTGAGCCAGAGACCCAGAGTGGAGCCAGGAGCCTGGAGCTACATGCAGGATGGGGTAGGCAGTCAGGAAAGCAGGAGGATCTTGTTGGACTCACCTGTGAGCTGGCAGAGGAGAAAGATGAAGATGAAGCATGCTGGGGAAACAAGCATATTGCTCTTTGGATGTCAGCCACTAAAATGAACCCACTTCCCTCTTGTAGTCACCCTCTTATACCTCTTCCCCTGCTAGGATTTTAAGTAGGTGGGGTCATGAGATTGAGAGTGAGTCATCTTAATTTTCCCCATATGGCCAGCTTTTTCTGTTATACCATGTGACCTTTCAGAGATTCAGAATAGAGAACATGGAAGGAAATAGAAGGTTATATGGAGAACAAAAGGGTGGCACTGGGGATAATAATAATATCTCTTGAGGTTTGCTAAGTACCAGGAGTACCTGCATTCTTTTATTTATTCCTCATAACAACCCTGTGAGTGAAATACTACCATAATGCCTAGTTTACAGATGAGAAAATGAAGGCTTAGAGTACAGTACAGCAAAATTAAGAAGTTCTTTTAATCAAAAGAAACCATTATAATAGTAAAAAGGCAAGCCACATAGTGGGAGAACATATCTGTAATACATTTATTCCACAGGGGCCTTATATCCATAATATATGGTTGTCCAATTGTTCCAGCACCATTTGTTGAAAAGACTGTCCTTTCTATATTGAATTGCTTTTTATTTTAAAATTAATTTTTATTGGAGTATAGTTGCTTTACAATGTTGTGTTAGTTCCTACTGTACAGCAAAATGAATCATCTATACATATACATATATTCCTTCTTTTTTGGATTTCCTTCCCATTTAGGTTACCACAGTGCATTAAGTAAAGTTCCCTGTGCTATACAGTATGTTTTCATTAGTTGTCTGTTTTGAATTGCTTTTATACCTCTGTCAAAACGTAGTTGATCATACTTGTGTGGGTATATTCTGGGCTACCTATTATGTTCCATTGATTTATATAATGTAATTATTGATATATTATGACTTAACTCTGCCATTTTATTGTTTGTTTTCTTCTTGTTTCTTCTGTTTTTTTATTCCTCCGTTTTACTTTCCTGGCCATTCTGTAGATTATTTGAATTTTAAAAAATAATTCCATTTTGATTTATCTGTAGTGTATCTTGAGTGTATCTCTTTGAATAGATTTTTAAATGGCTGCTCAAGGCATTACATTAAACATATGTAACTTATGGTTTACTGATGTTGGCTTTTTACCAGTTCAACTAGCATGTAAAAACATTACCCTTGCAAGATTCCTTTACCATCACACCTTAATAACTTATCTTAACTATATCCTCTCCACATATTGAGAACCATATCAGGTAATGTTATAATTTTTGCTTCAATTGTCAAATATAACTTAGAAAACTCAAGAGGAGAAGGAGAGGGAATTCCCTGGTGGTCCAGTGGTTAAGACTCAGTACTTTCACTTCCAGGGCCTGGGTTCAATCCCTGGTGGTGGAACTAAAATCCTGCAAGCCACCTGGTACAGCCAATAACAAGAAAGAAATGAGGAGAAGGATAGTCCATGATATTTAACCCATATTTTTACTCTTTCCATTGCTCTTTCTTTATTCCTGATGTTCCAAGTTTCCTTCTTTTTTCTTTCTGTTTCAAGATATTCCTTTAGCCATTCTTTTTTTTTTTTTTTTTCGGGACGCGGGCCTCTCACTGTTGTGGCCTCTCTCGTTGCAGAGCACAGGCTCTAGATGCGCAGGCTCAGCAGCCATGGCTCACGGGCCCAGCCGCTCGGCAGCATGTGGGATCTTCCTGGACCGGGGCATGAACCCGTGTCCCCTGAATCAGCAGGCGGACTCTCAACCACTGCACCACCAGGGAAGCCCCTTTAGGGTAGCCCCTTTAGACCTACCCTTTTAGAGTAGGTCTGCTGGTGACAAATACTTTTAGTTTTCCTTCACAATAAAGATGTCTTGATTTCACCTTCATTTCCTGGGCATAGAATTCTATTTTTTTCACAAATAAGATCTTTTATTTGTCATCATTAGAAGTCTATTTTTTAAACAGATTCTTGGACTGGTGGCTCATATCCATCAGTTCATTCAACTTTAGCACCTGCTGCATCTCCAGTAGCTTTTCCAGAACTACTACCTTCACTATGTAGCTCCATGAGTTTTCCCAATTCAAACTTGGGCTTCTTTAGCATTTTTACTTTTCTAACAAAGGCATCATGGAGTGGATAGATTGGCAGACCTTTTCTGTCTTTCCCAATGCTGCTTGGAATGAATTTATTTACCCTCTTTCAAGTCATTTGCCTGCACCTCTTGGGTCATGATTTTCATCATCTTCTTGCGGTTCTGGAGGACCTGCTGGTGTTAAGCATAAGAGGTCTTCCAAATCTGATTGTTGCGTTTTTTAGTAAAACCCGTACAGAATAGACGAAGCAAATAACCATAGGTAGTCTTGACATCAATGTGAGCTTCAGTCATGGTCTGACTTTTTTGACCATGGAGCACATTTTGTCATGGATAAGATCCATGCCATGGAAATTAGTCAGGCAGTTTTTGCCCTGAACATCCTCAGTAATTAGCATGAATTTTCTAAATGCAACTTCATCATTCTGCAGATCAGCAAGGCTCACTTAAAAAATATGACCGTTGAGGCCATCAGATGTGATTTTGGTTCCTTGAGTTCTCGTGACTAGTGTTTCCCCAATATTTCTTATATTGAACATAGCTGGTGCTTTCACATCATACCAATCTTTCTTAGAAAATGGGTCAACCACTTTCTTCTTGGCTCCCTTTTTACCACTTTTTGTAAGGTGCTTGTTCTTGCCAACCCCGGGTATAGAATTCTAGATTGACAGTTCTTTTCTTTCAGCACTTGAAAAATGTTATGCTACTCCTCTTGCCTGCATTGGTTTCTGATGAGAAATCAGCAGTCATTTAAATTGTTTTCCCCTGTAGTTAATGTGTTGTTTATCTCTGTTATGAAGATTTTTTTCTTTTTTGTTAGTTTTCAGTTGGTTGATTATAATGTGTCTTGGTATGTATTTCTCTGAGTTTCTTTGAGGTTCATTCAGTTTCTTGAATCTGTAGATTTGTGCTTTTTGCCAAGTTTGGAGAAATTTCAATACTTTTTGAATAGTTTTTCTTTTTTTAGCCCAGCATTTGTATTTTTTCTCCTGTCATTCTGAGACTTTGATAACGAGAATGTTAGATATTCTATTATTGCCCCCATAGAGCTCTGAGTCTCTGTTAATTTTTTTCAGTCTATTTTCTTTCTGTTGTTCAGGTTGGGCATTTTCTATCTTCAAGTACACTGATTCCTTTATAATCTCCATTTTGCTATTAAGCCGATCAAGTGACTTTTAAATTTCATTTCCTGTATTATTCACTTCTAAAACTTCCCTTTGTTTCTTCTTCATATACTCTGTTCTTTTGCTGAGACTTTCTAGTGGTTTTGTCTTTTTTTCATTTCCAGGATTTTATAATTACATGTTGAAGCATTTTTATGATGGCTGCTTTAAAATCCTTGTCAGATAATTCCAACATCTGTCATCTTGGTTTTGGTGCCTATTGATTGCCTTTTCTTCATTCAAGTTGATATTTTCCTGGTTTTTAGTATGATGAGTGATTTTTGACACTGTGGTGGTGCGGTAGGTGATGTTATTACCACTGGGTGGTTGTGAAAATCCAAATTTTCCCTTGTCCTTGCTCAATAACACCCCAAGCAAGAGAGGGAAGTAGTGCCTCATTACTTCAGGGTGGGAATGGAAGTTCAGTCTTCCCACTCATCCTTTTCTGATGTCACCCCAGTTGGGAAGAGGAGGGATTCCTCCTTACTGCCAAGAGAGTTGGAGGTCTAGGCCTTCCTCTTGGCCTTGCTGATGGTGTGGGGTCCCACATTTTTCCAATGGCATTTGTCCAGAATAAGGTGATTATTGCCCAAAGCCTTCTGTCTTGCTAGGCCATCTCTTTTCTTATCCTTTGCCAAGAGAGAGAAGAGTTCTCTTGGGGTTGGCATTTCCGGGTTACAGACTTGTTTAACACACAGCCCAAGGTATATACATGACAAAAAGGAAGCCCAGGGAACTAACCACCATGTCATTCCTTGGATCTTGAGGTCCCTAACCAGCACTTCTTCTCTCCACCTTTTAGAATCTTCTTGTGTTTGCATTTTATATATAATGTCCAGGGTTTGTATCTGTGTTTGGAAAAGTAGAGAGAAATGTGCCCACTTCATCTTCTGTGGAATGAGTAGTCTGATCATGTGTTTTTATAGCCTGTCTAATTTATCAATTTTCTATCTTTCTCTCATTGAACTAATGGTGGAATCTTTAAAAATGACTTCTTGTTAATTGGTAAAATCTCAGAAGATTTAATAAAAACTTGGTAAAATTCAATACTCACTCATAATTGCAAAAATTTGTAGAAAACTACAGCACACATCATATTTAGGTAGTGAGCCTTTAGAAGCAATACTATCGAAGTCAGGAATAAGGCAAGAATTTCTCCAGTTACTGCTACTATTTATTAATTAACTGGTGTCTTGGCCAAAGCAATGAGACAAGAAAAATAAAAATGTATGTGGATTAGAAAAGGAGACACAAATTATCATATTTTTAGATCACATTACTACTGATGTAGAAAATCCAAAGGAATCTGCAGGCAAATTATGAGAACTAATAAAGGAGTGAACAGGACTCCAGCAAACAACCATATTGTATACAAGATATTTTTCTAACTTGGCTCACAGGTTAACACTTGTTTACTAATCTTGACATAGTTCAAGATTACCTCCTAGTAAGTCCTCAGTAAACATTAGCTATTATTTTAATTATAATTCATTTAAAATAGCTTCTAATCAGTTATAAAGAGCCAGGCCTTGGGCCGTAAGCATAAACAGATGAAGTCCCAGTCTTTTTTTTCTTTTAAAGTCTTTATTGAATTTGTTACAATATTGCTTCTGTTTTTATGTTTTAGTTTTTTGGCCAGGAGACATATGGAATCTTAGCTCCCCGACCAGGGATCGACCCACACCTCATGCATTGGAGGGCAAAGTCTTAACCACTGGACCACCAGGGAAGTCCCCTAGTCCCAGTCTTTATGTGAGGAATGCTGGTGAGCCATATGCCTGCTGTGCATCTCCACTGGCCCTCTGCCCTCTGCGTTGATGTTCCAGCTCCCTCCCCACTGCATAAAAGCCGCTTGACCCCTTCAGGTAGGCCACAGCACTCTTAACTGATACTTTATCTTTGATTCCCTAACTCTTTGCTGCTATCTGCTGGCACAGATATGTGTGCCATGTGCCAGGCTTAGGTAAGAGGGATGGGGGAGGTTGGTGGGAGACTGAGGGTGTGGGTAAGTTGACAAACATGGAGATGTCTGCTACACCTAGTCTCTGTTTTCACAGAGCTCATGCCACCAATTGTAAATTCTGACATTATAATCATATACAGTAGTCCCTTGGTATCCATGGGAGATTGAATCTAGGACTGCCCACTCCATACCAAGATATCCTGGATGCTCAAGTCCTTTACAATCACCCTCTGTATCTGTGGGTTCTAGAAACATGGATATGGAAGGCTGACTGTAATGTAAATCTTTTTCAAAAAAAGGAGGGGGGGATTTGGTAGAAGCTCAACATATTTCAGTTACTTAGCAGCTGTGCAAATTAGTATAAACAGATTTACAAATCACTTTGGGAGCCATTTTGTGGAAATTAAGGGTGATTTTTATATAAAATACTATATTTTGATGTAAAGAAGGTAGACTGTGTTAGCACATTAAGATGAAAATCACATCAAATTGATATTAAGACTAGAAAGCACACTGGAAGAACTTGCTACCATGTGCCCCTGACAAGCTGTGACTAGCTCTGATCTCATGTAAGTAGTCAGTATTGACTCCACAGCTAAATTGGGCAAATGAATGCAGTTACAGTTAGTAAAAACTCACAAAAAGAACACACAGGTATTGTTATTAGCAAGTGTATAGAAAAATTCAGTCTTAGAAGAGACAGGAGTAAAATGAGCAAGATGGTGGTGTAGG
This sequence comes from Kogia breviceps, assembly GCF_026419965.1. NCBI lineage: Eukaryota > Metazoa > Chordata > Mammalia > Artiodactyla > Physeteridae > Kogia > Kogia breviceps. Next base: position 90,398,615 of record NC_081310.1, on the reverse strand, counting down.
ATTTTTTAGTGCCTATCTCCTCCTATAAACATGAATTTGAACAACTCCAGTGGCTCCAGGTAGCTTCTGTGACAACAGGCTCCTGGTGGACTCCAGTGAACCCAGCCTCCTGGACCACCCCAGAGCAAACCAGCTCCCTTATTTCATGACTATTATGGCTCCAGCTCCCAACCAGCTCCATGAATCTAAGCTTCTATGAACCCAGACTCCAGCTGGGTCCATGTTACCACACCCCAAACCACCAGCCTGCCCCAGTGCCAGGCTGGCCCCTGCAGACCTAGACTTTAGATAATCTCTTACAGACCCAGGCTCCTGGTCTGCCCCAGTACCAGATGACTTCCCTCAGACCCAACCTTCAGGCCAGCAGCTGTGGCCTCAGGCTGCAGGATCACCCTAGGTCCAGGCCAATCCCCATGTCCCCAGCCTCCAGGCTGGCTCCCACAAAATCAGGTTTCTGGCCCATCCCAGCATCTGACTGGTCCCTTTAGACCCAGATATCAGGCTTATCTCACTGGTACCTTGGTAGCCTTGGTTTAGATCACATTACTGCTGATGTAGAAAATCCAAAGGAATCTACAGGCAAATTATGAGGCTAGCGTTTGTTGACTAGCCTTAGTAGCCTTGGTTGACCCCTGTGGTCCTAGAAGACAGGTCTTCCCATTTGGACACAGATCCCAGGCTCTCCACCACAGACTTATGCATCAGACCCACCCAAGTGAACCCAGGCTCCAGGCCCAACCCATGAACCTAGGCACAAATGAACCCAGGCACCATACTTGCCAGTCCCATGACTCAAGAAGCAAGCCCACTCAGGATCTCTGGATCTCTGGATGGGCTGACTGGTAAAGGGCTATGCCTGCTGAAGCTAGTCTTTAAAGACTAGAAGAGGTGCCTACTTCCTCAAATGTGCAAACACCAATTCAAGGTCACAAGGATCATGAATAATCAAGGAACCATGACACAATCAAAGGAAACTAATAAAGCTCCAAAGGCTGACCCTAAAGAAATGGAGATTTACAAAGTGTTCGACAATGAATTCAGAATAATCTTCTTAAATTCAGTGAACTCTAAGAAAACAGAGAGACAACTAAATAAAATTAGGAAAACAGTTCATGAACAAAATGAAAAGTTCAACAAAGAAATAGAAACCATTAAAACAAAAACCAAAAAATCCCCAAACGGAAATCCTATGTTGCAGAATACAGTAACTAAACTGAAAGAGTCCATAGAGATCTTCAACAACAGACTCAACCAAACAGAAGAATTAGTGAACTAGAAGGCAGATCCTTTGAATCATTCTCTCAGAGAAGAAAAAACAATGAAAAAGAGCAAAGAAAGCCTATGTGAATTATGGGCTAACATTAAAATAAACAATCTACACATGATTGGAGACCCAGAAGGAGAAGAGGAGGAGAAAGGGGCAGGAAGCTTACTTAAAGAAATAATGGTTGAGCAAGATCCTTTTTGCCCCACTTCCTAGAGAAATGGAAATAAAAACAAAAATAAACAAATGGGACGTAATGAAACTTAAAAGCTTTTGCATAGCAAAGGAAACCATAAACAAGACGAAAAGACAACCCTCAGAATGGGAGAAAATATTTGCAAATGAAGCAACTGACAAAGGATTAATATCCAAAATTTATAAGCAACACATGCAGCTCAATAACAAAAAACCAAACAACCCAATCCAAAAATGAGCAGAAGACCTAAACAGACATTTCTCCAAAGAAGATATACAGATTGACAACAAACACATGAAAGAATGTTCAACATCATTAATCACTAGAGAAATGCAGATCAAGACTACAATGAAGTATCACCTGACACAGATCAGAATGACCATCTTCAAAAAATCTAGAAACAATAAATGCTGGAGAGGGTGTGGAGAAAAGGGAACCCTCTTGCACTGTTGGTGGGAATGTAACTTGATACAGCCACTATGGAGAACAGTATGGAAGTTCCTTTAAAAACTAAAAATAGAACTACCATACGACCCAGCAATCCCACTACTGGGCATATACCCTGAGAAAACCATAATTCAAAGAGTCATGTACCACAATGTTCATTGCAGCTCTATTTACAATAACCAGGACACGGAAGCAACCTAAGTGTCCATCAACAGATGAATGGATAAAGAAGATGTGACACATATATACAATAGAATATTATTCAGCCATAAAAAGAAAAGAAATTGAGTTATTTGTAGTGAGGTAGATGGACCTAGAGTCGGTCATACAGAGTGAAGGAAGTCAGAAAGAGAAAAACAAATACTGTATGCTAACACATATATATGGAATCTAAAAAAAAAAGTTCTGAAGGACCTAGGGGCAGGACAGGAATAAAGATACAGATGTAGAGAATGGACTTGAGGACACAGAAAGGGGGAAGGGTAAGCTGGGACGAAGTGAGAGAGTGGCATGGACATATATACACTACAAAATATAAAACAGATAGCTAGTGGGAAGGAGCCGCATAGCACAGGGAAATCAGCCTGGTTCTTTGTGTCCACCTAGAGGGGTGGGAGGGAAACACAAGAAGGAAGAGTAATGGGGATATATGTATATGTATAGCTGATTCACTTTGTTATAAAGCAGAAACTAACACACCATTGTGAAACAATTATACTCCAATAAAGATGTTTAAAAAAATAAGAAAGTTCTAAAAAAATACAAAAAACAAACAAAAAGAATTAATGGCTGAGAATTTCCAAAATCTGGAAAGAGATTTTGACATCCAAGTTTACGGAGCTAATAAGTCATGGACATGTTGGTCATTTATATGTCTTCTTTGGGAAAAATGTCTATTCATGTCCTCTGCCCATTTTAAAATCATATTTCTTTCTATTGAGTTGCATGAGTTCCATATATATATTTTTTATTGAAGTATAGTTGATTTACAATGTTGTGTTACTTTCTACTGTAAAGCAAAGTGAATCAGTTATACATATACAGATATCTACTCTTTATTAGATTCTTTGCCCATGTAGGTCATTACATAGTATTGAGTAGAGTTCCTGTGCTATACAGTAGGTCCTTATTAGTTATCTATTTTATATATAGTGGTGTGTATATGTCAATCCCAATTTCCCAGTTTAACCCTCCCCCCTTTCCTCCTTGTAACCATAAGATTGTTTTCTACTTCTGTGACTCTATTTGTTTTGTAAATTAGTTCGTTTGTACCATTTTTTTAGATTTCACATATAAGCGATATCATATGATATTTGTTCTTCTCTGACTTACTTACTTCATACTTTACTCAGTATGACAATCTTTGGTCCATCCACGTTGCTGCAAATGGAATGATCTCATTCTTTTTTAGGGCTGAGTAATATTCCATTGTATATATGTACCACATCTTCTTTATCCTTTCCCCTGTCAATAAACATTTAGGTTGCTTCCATATCTGGGCTATTGTAAATAGTGCTGCAATGAACATTGGGGTGCAGGTTGCATGAGTTTCTTATATATTTTGGATGTTAACCCTTTATCAGATGGTTTGCAAATACTTTCTCCAATTCAGTAGGTCACCTTTTCAATTGTTTCTTTTGCTGTGCAGAAGCTTTTTAGTTTGATGTAACCCCACTTGTTTATTTTTGCTTTTGTTGTTTGTGCTATTGGTGTCATATTCAAAAAATCATTACCAACACCAGTGTCAAGGAGTTTTTCAGCTATGTTTTCTTCTGGGAGTATCACAGTTTTGGGTCTCACACTTAAATCTTTAATCCATTTAGTTTTTGTGACTGGTATAAGATAGAGATCTAATTTCATTCTTTTGCATGTAAATAACCAGTTTTCCCAGCACCATTTATTGAAGACTACACTTTTCCCATTGAGTATTCTTGGCTCCCTTGTCAAATATTATTTGACTGTATATACATATGTTTATTCCTGGGCTCTCAATTCTGTTCCACTGGTCTATGTGCCTGTCTTTATGCCAGTACCACACTGTTTTGATTACTATAGCTTTGAAATAAAGTTTCAAATCAGAACATGTGATGCCTCCAGGTTTGTTCTTTCTCAGAATTGCTATGACTACTTTTGGTCTTTTGGGGTTCCATATAAATTTTTCTATTTCTATGAAAAATGCCATTGGAAATTTGATAGAGTTTGTACTGAATCCATAGATGGTTTTAGGTAGTATGAATATTTTAACAATATTAAATCTTCCAATTCATGAACACAGGATATTTTTTCACTTATTTGTGTCTTCAGTTTCTTTCATCAAAGCCTTGAGATTTTCAGTATACAAATCTTTCAACTCCTTGGTTAAATTTATTCCTAAATAGTTTACTATTTTTGATACTATTACAAATAAGATTGTTTTCTTTATTTTTCAGCTAGTTCATTGTTAATATATAAAAATGACTCATGATTTTCCCTTGCCAGGCAAACCAAAAATATACCAATAAAACAGATCCTGTTGTGTTCATAACCATCAAGTGAATAGCTCAAACTATTTCTCAGAAAGATATATGTATTGATCCCTACAATAAAATCTTGTGGCTAGTTAAAAAAATGCTGTTGATTTTTGTATGTTGATTTTGTATCCTGCAACGTTACTAAATTCCTTTATTAGTTCTAACAGTTTTTTGGTGGAGTCTTTACAACTATTTAGACAAGTTTACTTCTTGCTTTCTAATTGGATGCCTTTATTTCTTCTTGTTTAATGGCTCTGGCTAGGACTTTCAGCTCTACGTTGAATGAGAGTGGTGAGGTGGCACATTTGTGCCCACTTTCTTTTTTGTTTGTTTGTTTGTTTTTTGGGGTTTTTTTTTTGCTGTACGCGGGCCTCTCACTGCTGTGGCCTCTCCCTTTGCAGAGCACAGGCTCTGGACGTGCAGGCTCAGCAGCCATGGCTCATGGGCCCAGCCGCTTCGTGGCATGTGGGATCTTGCCAGACCGGGGCACGAACCCATGTCTCCTGCATCGGCAGGTGGACTCTCAACCACTGCGCCACCAGGGAAGCCCTGTGCCCGCTTTCTTAATGTTAGGAGGAAAACATTCAACCTTTCACCACTGAGTATATCGTTAGTTATGGTTTTGTCATATATGGCCTTTACTATGTTGAGGTACATTCCTTTTATACCCCATTTGCTGAATTTTTATTATAAAAGATGCAGAATTTTTAAAAATGCTTTTTCTGTATCTATGAAGATGATCATATGATTTTTATCTTTCATGCTTTTAATATGGCTTATCACATTTATTTATTTGCCTGTGTTGAAATTGCATGAATAAGTTCTGCTTGATCACGATGTATAATCCTTTGAATATGTTGTGGAATTTGGTGTGCTAGTATTTTTTTAAAAATTTTTATTTATTTATTTATTTTTAAAACATCTTTATTTGAGTATAACTCTTTTACAATAGTGTGTTAGTTTCTCCTTTACAACAAAGTGAATAAGTTATACATATACATATGTTCCCATATCTCTTCCCTCTTGCATCACCCTCCCTCCCACCTCCCTATCCCACCCCTCTAGGTGGTCACAAAGCACAGAGGTGAACTACCTGTGCTATGTGGCAGCTTCCCACTAGCTATCTAATTTACGTTTGGTAGTGTGTATATGTCCCTGCCACTCTCTCACATCGTCACAGCTTACCCTTCCCACTCCCCATATCCTCAAGTCCATGCTCTAGTAGGCCTGTGTTTTATTCCCATCCTACCACTAATCTCTTCATGACATTTTTTCTTAGATTCCATATATATGTGTTAGCATACGGTATTTGTTTTTCTCCTGACTTACTTCATTCTGTATGACAGACTCCAGGTCTATCCACCTCATTACAAATAACTCAGTTTCATTTCTTTTTATGGCTGAGTAATATTCCATTGTATATATGTGTCACATCTTCTTTATCCATTCATCTGTCGATGGACACTTAGGTTGCTTCCATGTCCTGGCTATTGTAAATAGAGCTGCAATAAATATTTTGGTACATGACTCTTTTTGAATTATGGTTTTCTCAGGGTATATGCCTAGTAGTGGGATGGTGGGGTCATATGGTAGTTCTATTTGTAGTTTTTAAGGAACCTCCATACTGTTCTCCATAGTGGCTGTATCAATTTACATTCCTACCAGCAGTGCAAGAGGGTTCCCTTTTCTCCACACCCTCTCCAGCATTTATTGTTTCTCGAGTTTTTGATGATGGCCAATCTGACCAGTGTGAGATGATATCTCATTGTAGTTTTGATTTGCATTTCTCTTATGATTAATGATGTTGAGCATTCTTTCATGTGTTTGTTGGCAATCTGTATATCTTCTTTGGAGAAATGTCTATTTAGTTCTTCTGCCCATTTTTGGATTGCATTGTTTGTTTTTTTGTTATTGAGCTGCCTGAGTTGCTTATAAATTTTGGATATTAATCCTTTGTCAGTTGCTTCATTTGCAAATATTTTCTCCCATTCTAAGGGTTGTCTTTTGGTCTTGTTTATGGTATCCTTTGGTGTGCAAAAGCTTTTAAGTTTCATTAGATCTCATTTGTTTATTTTTGTTTTTATTTCCATTTCTCTAGGAGATGGGTCAAAAAGGATCTTACTGTGATTTATGTCATAGAGTGTTTTGCCTATGTTTTCCTCTAAGAGTTTGATAGTGTCTGGTCTTACATTTAGGTCTTTAACCCATTTTGAGTTTATTTTTGTGTGTGGTGTTAGGGAGTGTTCTAATTTCATACTTTTACAGGTAGCTGTCCAGTTTTCCCAGCACCACTTATTGAAGAGGCTGTCTTGTCTCCACTGTATATCCTTCCCTCCTTTATCAAAGATAAGGTGACCATAAGTGTGTGGGTTTATCTCTGTGCTTTCTATCCTGTTCCATTGATCTATATTTCTGTTTTGGTGCCAGTACCATACTCTCTTGATTACTGTGGCTTTGTAGTATAGGCTGAAGTCAGGAGCCTGATTCCTCCAGCTCCATTTTTCGTTCTCAAGATTGCTTTGGCTATTCAGGGTCTTTTGTGTTTCCATACAAATTGTGAAATTTTTTGTTCTAGCTCTGTAAAAAATGCCAGTGGTAGTTTGATAGGGATTGCATTGAATCTGTAGATTGCTTTAGGTAATAGAGTCATTTTCACAATGTTGATACTTCCAATCCAAGAACATGGTATATTTCTCCACCTATTTGTATCATCTTTAATTTATTACATCAGTGTCTTATAATTTTCTGCATACAGGTCTTTTGTCTCCTTAGGTAGATTTATTCTTAGATATTTTATTTTTTTTGTTGCAATGGTAAATGGGAGTGTTTTCTTAATTTTACTTTCAGATTTTTCATCACTAGTATATAAGAATGCCAGAGATTTCTGTGCATTAATTTTGTATCCTGCTACTTTAACAAATTCATTGATTAGTTCTAGTCTGGTACCATCCTTAGTATTCTCTATGTATAGTATCATGTCATCTTCAAACAGTGACAGCTTTACTTCTTCTTTTCCTATTTGGATTCCTTTTATTTCTTTTTTTTTCTCTGATTGCTGTGGCTAGAACTTCCAAAACTAGGTTGAATAAGAGTGGTGAGAGTGGGCAACCTTGTCTTGTTCCTGATCTTAGTGGAAATGGTTTCAGTTTTTCACCATTGAGAACAATGCTGGCTGTGGGTTTGTCATATATGGCTTTTATTATGTTGAGGAAAGTTCCCTGTATGCCTACTTTCTGCAGGGTTTTTATCAAAAATGGGTGTTGAATTTTGTCAAAAGCTTTCTCTGCATCTATTGAGATGATCCTATGGCTTTTCTCCTTCAATTTGTTAATATGGTGTATCACATTGATTTACTTGTGTATATAGAAGAATCCTTGCATTCTTGGAATAAACCCCACTTGATCATGGTGCATGATTCTTTTAATGTGCTGTTGGATTCTGTTTGCTAGGATTTTGTTGAGGATTTTTGCATCTATGCTCATCAGTGATATTGGCCTGTAGTTTTCTTTCTTTGTGACATCTTTGTCTGGTTTTGGTACCAGGGTGATCGTGGCCTCATTGAATGAGTTTGGGACTGTCCCTCCCTCTGCTATATTTTGGAATAGTTTGAGAAGGATAGGTTTTAGCTCCTCTCTAAGTGTTTGATAGAATTTGCCTGTGAAGCCATCTGGTCCTCGGCTTTTGTTTGTTGGAAGATTTTTAATCACAGTTTCAATTTCAGTGCTTGTGATTGGTCTGTTCATATTTTCTATTTCTTCCTGGTTCAGTATCGGCAGCTTGTGCATTTCTAAGAATTTGTCCATTTCTTCCAGGTTGTCCATTTTATTGGCATAGAGTTGCTTGTAGTAATCTCTAATAATCTTTTGTATTTCTGCAGTGTCAGTTGTTACATCTCCTTTTTCATTTCTAATTCTATTGATTTGAGTCTTCTGCCTTTTTTTCTTGATGAGTCTGGCTAATGGTTTATCAATTTTACTTATCTTCTCAAAGAACCAGCTTTTACTTTTATTGATCTTTGCTATTGTTTCCTTCATTTCTTTTTCATTTATTTCTGATCTGATTTTATGATTTCTTTCCTTCTGCTAAATTTGCAGTATTTTGTTCTTCCTTCTCTAATTGCTTCAGGTGCAAAGTTAGGTTGTTTATTCGAGATGTTTCCTGTTTCTTAAGGTATGATTGTATTGCTATAAACTTCCCTCTTAGAACTGCTTTTGCTGTATCCCATAGGTTTTGGGTCGTAATGTCTCCATTGTCATTTGTTTCTAAGTGCTTTTTGATTTCCTCTTTGATTTCTTCAGTGATCACTTCGTTATTAAGTAGTGTATTGTTTAGCCTCCATATGTTTGTATTTTTTACAGATCTTTTCCTGTAATTGATATCTAGTCTCATAGCGTTGTGGTCAGAAAAGATACTTGATACGATTTCAATTTTCTTAAACTTGCCAAGGCTAGATTTGTGACCCAAGATATGATCTATCCTGGAGAATGTTCCATGAGCACTTGAGAAAAATGTGTATTCTGTTGTTTTAGGATGGAATGTCTTATAACTATCAATTAAGTCCATCTTGTTTAATGTATCATTTAAAGCTTGTGTTTCCTTATTTATTTTCATTTTGGATGATCTGTCCATTGGTGACAGTGGGGTGTTAAAGTCCCATACTATGATTGTGTTACTGTCGATTTTCCCTTTTATGGCTCTTAGTATTTGCCTTATGTATGGAGGTGCTCCTATGTTGGGTGCATAAATATTTACAATTGTTATATCTTCTTCATGGATCAATCCCTTGATCATTATGTAGTGTCCTTCTTTTTCTCTTGTAATAGTCTTTATTTTAAAGTCTATTTTGTCTGATATGAGAATTGCTACTCCAGCTTTCTTCTGATTTCCATTTGCATGGAATATCTTTTTCCATCCCCTCACTTTCTGTCTGTTTGTGTCCCTAGGTCTGAAGTGGGTCTCTTGTAGACAGCATATATACGGGGCTTGTTTTTGTATCCATTCAGCCAGTCTGTGTCTTTTGGTGGGAGCATTTAATCCATTTACATTTAAGGTAATTATCGATATGTATGTTCCTATTCCCGTTTTCTGAATTGTTTTGCGTTTTTTATTGTAGGTCTTTTCCTTCTCTTGTGTTTCTTGCTTAGAGAAGTTCCTTTAGCATTTGTTGTAAAGCTGGTTTGGTGGTGCTGAACTGTCTCAGCTTTTGCTTGTCTGTAAAGGTTTTAATTTCTCCATCAAATCTGAATGAGATCCTTGCTGGGTAGAGTAATCTTGGTTGTAGGTTTTTTTTCCTTCATCACTTTAAATATGTCCTGCCACTCCCTTCTGGCTTGCAGAGTTTCTGCTGAAAGATCAGATGTTAACCTTTTGGGGATTCCCTTGTGTGTTATTGTTCCCTTGCTGCTTTTAATATGTTTTCTTTGTATTTAATTTTTGATAGTTTGATTAATATGTGTCTTGGCATGTTTCTCCTTGGATTTATCTTGTATGGGACTCTGTGTGCTTCCTGGACTTGATTAACTATTTCCTTTCCCATATTAGGGAAGTTTTCAACTATAATCTCTTCAAATATTTTCTCAGTCCCTTTCTTTTTCTCTTCTTCTTCTGGGACCCCTATAATTCGAATGTTGGTGCATTTAATGTTGTCCCAGAGGTCTCTGAGACTGTCCTCAGTTCTTTTCATTCTTTTTTCTTTCTTCTGCTCTGTAGTAGTTATTTCCACTATTTTATCTTCCAGGTCACTTATCCGTCCTTCTGCCTCAGTTATTCTGCTATTGATCCCATCTAGAGTATTTTTCATTTCATTTATTGTGTTGCTCATCGTTACTTGCTTCCTCTTTATTTCTTATAGGTCCTTGTTAACTGTTTCTTGCAATTTGTCTATTCTATTTCCAAGATTTTGAATCACCTTTACTATCATTATTCTGAATTCTTTTTCAGGTAGACTGGCTATTACCTCTTGATTTGTTATGTTTGGTGTGTTTTTATCTTGCTCCTTCATCTACTGTGTGTTTTTCTGTCTTCTCATTTCGCTTATCTTACTGTGTTTGGGGTCTCCTTTTTGCAGGCTGCAGGTTCGTAGTTCCCTCTGTTTTTGGTGGCTGTCCCCAGTGGCTGAGGTTGGTTCAGTTGGTTGAGCAGGTTTCCTGGTTGGGGGGACTAGTGCCTCTGTTCTGGTGGATGAGGCTGGATCTTGTCTTTCTGGTGGGCAGGTCCACATCTGGTGGTGTGTATGGGGATGTTGGTAGCCTTATTATGATTTTAGGCAGCCTCTCTGCTAATGGATGGGGCTGTAGACCTGTCTTGCTCTTTGTTGGGCATAGGGTGTCCAGCACTGTTCATTGCTGGTCCTTGAGTGAAGCTGGGTCTTGGTGTTGAGATGGAGATCTCTGGGAGATTTTTGCCATTTGATATTGCGTGGAGCTGGGAGGTCTCTTGTGGACCAGTGTCCTGAGGTTGGTTCTCCCACCTCAGAGACACGTCCTTGACACCTGGCTGGAGTGCCAAGAGCCTTTAATCCACACGGCTCAAAATAAAAGGGAGAAAAAAATAGAAAGGAAAGAAAGGAAGGAAGGAAGGAGGAAGGGAGGGAAGGAAGGAAGAAAGGAAGGGAGGGAGGAAGAAAGGAAGGGAGGAAGGAAGAAAGAAAGGAAGGAAGGGAGGAAGGAGGGGAGGAAGGAAGGAAGGAAGGAGGGAAGTAGGAAAGAAAGGAGGGAAGAAAGGAAGAAAGAAAAGGAGAAGACAAAATATAGTAGGGTAAAATAGTTATTAAAATAAAAAATAATTATTAAGAAGAAAAATTTCTATTAAAGGAAAAACAAACAAAAAAACGGGTCGGTCTAACGCTAGGACGAATGGTGAAAACAAAGTTATACAGACAAAATCTCACACAGCAGCACACACATACACACTCACAAAAAGAAAAAAGGGAAAATAATAGTATATCTTGCTCCCAAAGTCCACCTCCTCAACTTGGGATATTTCGCTGTCTATTCAGGTTTTCCACAGACGCAGGGCACTTCAAGTTGACTGTGGAGCTTTAATCCGCTGCTTCTGAGGCTGCTGGGAGATATCTCCACCTCTCCTCTTTGTTCGCACAGCTCCTGGGGTTCAGCTTTGGACTTGGTCCCGCCTCTGCGTGTAGGTCATCTGAGGGCGTCTGCCCTTCACTCAGACAGGATGGGGTTAAAGGAGCAGCTGATTCGGGGGCTCTGGCACAGGCCGGGGGGAAGGGAGGGGCACGGATGTGGGGCGAGTCCTCGGTGGCAGAGGCCGGCGTGACGCTGCACCGGCCCGAGGCGCACCGTGCGTTTTCCCGGGGAAGCTGTCCCTGGATCCCGGGACCCCGGCAGTGGCCAGCTGCCCAGGCTCCCGGGAGGGGCGGTGTGGAGAGTGACCTGTGCTCGCACACAGGCCTCTTGGTGGCGGCAGTAGCAACCCTAGCGTCCCACACCCGTCTCTGTTGTCCGTGCCGACAGCCGCGGCTCGCGCCCGTTTCTGGAGCTCCTTTACGCGGTGCCCTTAATCCCCTCTCCTCTCTCCCCAGGAAGCGAAGAGGCAAGAAAAAGTCTCTTTGTCTCTTCGGCAGCTCTGCGCCCGTTTCTGGGGCTCCTTTAAGCGGCGCGCTTAATCCCCTCTCCTCGTACCCAGGAAGCAAAGAGGGAGGAAAAGGTCTCTTGCCTCTTCGGCAGCTCCATACTTCAACCGGACTCCCTCCCGGCCAGCCGTGGTGCACTAACCCCTTCAGGCTGTTTTCACTCTGCCAACTCCAGACCTTTCCCTGGGATCCGACTGAAGCCCGAGGCTCAGCTCCCAGCCCCGCCCGCCCCGGCGGGGGAGCAGACAAGCCTGTCGGGCTGGTGAGTGCCGGTAGGCACCGATTCTCTGCAGGAATCTCTCCGCTTTGCCCTCCGCACCCTGTGGCTGCGCTCTCCTCCGCGGCTCCGAAGCTTCCCCCCAGTGTGCTAGTATTTTGTTGAGAATCTTTGCATCTATATTCATCAAGGATATTGGCCTATAGTTTTCTTTTCCTGTATTTCCTTATTTGGCTTTGGTATCAGGGTAATGTTAGCGTAATAAAATGAGTTTAGAGATGTTCTCTCCTCTTCAATTTTTTTGGAAGAGTTTGAGAAGGATTGGTGTTAATTCTTTTTTAAATGTTTGATAGAATTCACCAGTGAAACCATCTGGTCCTGGCTTTTTCTTTGTTGAGAAGTTTCTGATTACTGATTCAACCTCCTTTCTTGTCATTGGTCTGTTCAAATTTTCTATCTCTTCATTATTCAGTCTTGACAGGTTGCACATTTCTGGGAATTGATCCATTTCTTCTGGGTTATCTAGTTTGTTGTCATATTGTAGTTTATAGTAGTCTCTTGTGATGTTTTGTATTTCTGTGGTGTGAGTTGTAATGTCTCCTCCTTCATTTCTGTTTTTATTTATTTGAGTCTTCTCTCTTTTATTCTTAGTCTAGATAAAGGTTTGTCAATTTTATCTTAAAGGGAGATGGCATGTTTACTGGAACATGCAAGAAATTTACCTCCTGAGAATATAATAGCACACAGTTATAAACTGTTCTACTCAAATAATGGGAGCAGTGGAGGGTGACTAGAGAATAGTGTGATAAATGAATGGAATTTAATGCCTTCCAGAACATTCACAGAAAAGTAGAAAACCACTGTTTTCTCCTAATGGGGAGAAGGTCTTGGTACTTCAGTCTATACTTAACCTCCAGAAAGACTCTGTGTGAAGGTTAGCCAACTGTGAAGTTAGGGGCAGTTCCTAAGAACTCCCTCACTTCTGACACTAATTACAAGCTCAGGGGCTTCCCCAAACCACACTCTATTTTTTTTTTTTTTTTTTTTTTTGTGGTACGCGGGCTTCTCACTGCTGTGGCCTCTCCTGTTGCGGAGCACAGGCTCCGGACGCGCAGGCTTAGCGGCCATGGCTCACGGGCCCAGCCGCTCCGCGGCATGTGGGATCTTCCCGGACCGGGGCACGAACCCGCGTCCCCTGAATCGGCACGCGGACTCCCAACCACTGCGCCACCAGGGAAGTCCCACACTCTATTTTGATAACTCACTAGAATTCACCTCTCATGTGAAAGGTTCGAGATTTGTAACCAGGTGGAAATACCAGGCTCTCCAGGCAGTTCTGGAGAGCAGCAAAATGAGCCTCACCCTCACAGGGCCCTGTAAACAAGAACAGAGTTGACCCAGGGGATTAGTGCACATGGCAGGGCTTGGGTTTGAATCCTGGTTCTGCCACTTGGCCACTGTGTGAGCTCTTTGCTGTGCTGACCTCTCTGGGTCTCTCTCTCCATTTGTAAAAAAAAATTCACCAAAATCTATACTCATGGTTATGATTTGTTATAGGGAAAGGATACAGATTAAAATAACCCAAAGGAAGGGATGCTTGTGGTAGAGTCCAGGAGGGTTTTAAACATGGATCTTCCAATTGTCCTCTTCCTATGGAGTCATGAGCAGCATTAACTCTTCCTGGCAGTGATGAATGACAATATACACGAAGTATTGTCAGTCAGGGATGCTTACTCCAGTCTTGGTGTCCAGAGTCAGTGTTGGTTCATCATTCAGCCTCCGATATTGCTGATCTCAATTTTCAACCCTTCAGGAAGTTGAGTTGATATATATGACCCGAAGTCCCCACGATGAATCAAACTTTTGATATGACTCAAATCCCCTAACCTAAATCACATTGTTACTATCTGGCAGGTGCAATCTCCCCTGGCAAACAAAGCCACTCTTATCAGGCTTGACATTCCAAGGGTTTAGAGATTACCTCTCAGACTTGGAGGAAAACCATCTTTGGCTGAGCTTGTTTATTAGAGTGATAAAGCTGTGTGTGTAGACCAGACAAGAGTGAGGGAAGGGTGAGGCCTGCCTTGAGACTCACTCTCCTGTGAGGGAACTATACATACAGGAGGTAAATGGTGGTGATTTCCACCGTCAGATAGCTGGATAGGAGAGAACCACCAGCACCACCCGACCTGAAAATTCTGCTTTCTGCTGCAAAAATGTCATAAAAGACTTGAATAACATCTACAGAGTTGAGGAAGGTGCAGATGATGACCCAAGAACTCTATTTCCACTTCAAGTCATCATTTAGTACAAGGGAAAAGAAGGAACATTCTCAGATGCACAAAAAATATGCCACCCTTGTGAAGTTTTAACTGACTGAGCTAGAGTCAATGCATGTTTAGACTGGTATGCCAATTGCTTATACTGATATCAACTTTATCTTCTTGATATTAGAAAAATTCCATCATAAATAACATGACAGGGGATAGATGAAGCAACAGAAAAAGAGTAAATCATTCAGGGACCATATGTGAGAAGAGAAAGGATGAAGGACACAATTCTGGGAACTGCCAGTAATAAAAATGAACACAAGAAATAGAATCAGAGAGGTAGAAATAAAACAGGAGTGGAGTTTGGGATTAGCAGATGCAAACTAGTATATATAGGATGGATAAAAAACAAGGTCCTACTGTATAGCACAGGGAACTATATTTAATATCCTGTGATAAGCCATAAGGAAAAAAATATTAAAAAGTATATATATAACTGAATCACCTTGCTGTACAGCAGAAATTAACACAACATTGTAAATTAACTTTATTTCTATAAAATAAAATTTTAAAAATAGGAGTCTCACATGTGTATTTGTCTACAATTTTTTTCTTCAACAATATATAACAGATTTCTTTTAGATCAATACCTTCTGTTTTGTCTCATTCTGTATTACAGATCCATATTGTTCCATAGTATGTCTATACCATAGTTTATTCACCCAATCTCCTATTGATTGGTATTTGTAAATTATTTCCAACTTTTTTCATTGTGAATTATGTTGTAATGAACATTGTTTTATGCCTCACTTATCCTTGTGCAATTGTGCCAGTATGTGTGTATACAGATTGTTACAAGTAGAACAGAGTACCAAGGGTATCAAACAGTTAAAATTTTGACAGGTAACACCAAATTTTTCTCCAAAAAGTCTGAACCAATTTATACTTCCATAAACAGTGTATGTGCCTGGTTTCCTCTAATTTTGTCATCACTGGAATCTATTAATTATTTTTTTCCAATTTGATAGAGAATATTATCAATATCTGTTTAATTTACAATGAATGTGCATTTTTCATGTTTATTAAGCATTTTCTTATTCTATAAATTTCCTGTTTATATACGTTGCAATGAACACATCCCTATAACATTATTGTATTTCATTACTGCATTATTTGACATTGTTAATATCCCAGTTCTTCAAATTCTCTAATTTCCTACTGACCTCCTTTAAAATGCTTTAATTTTCTTCCCACTCTTCTAGTGAGTTGTTGTCAATCTCCTCTGTGTATGTCTCTTCCTTTACAATTCTTTAAATGTTAGTATTGCCGGGATGCGATAGACTGGATGTTTGTGTGCCCCTCCCCTTCCAACACCGTAAGTCTTCTGTTGAAACTTAATCTCCAGTGAGATAGCATTAGAAGGTGGGGCCTTTGGGAGATGATTAGCTCAGGAGGGTGGAGCCCTCATGAATGGGATTAGTGTTCTTTTTTTCCTTCTAGTTTCATTGAGATATAAATGACATACAGCACTGTGTAAGTTTAAGGTGTACATCATAATGATTTGAATTTCATACATCATGAATGATTATTACAAGTTTAGGGAACCCCCATCATCTCATAAAGAAACAAAATTAAAGAAATAGAAAAAATATTTTTTTCTAGTGATGAAAACTCTTATGATTTACTCTCTTAGCAATTTTCATATTTAACATACAGCAGTGGTCATTATATTTATCATGTTGAACATTACATTCCTAGAACTTATTTATCTTATAACTGGTAGTTTGTAGCTTTTGACCACCTTCATCCAATTCCCCTCCCCCCAACCCCAGCCTCTGGTAACCACAAATCCGATCTTTTTCTATGATTTGTTTCTTTGTTTTTGAAGTGTAATCGACCTACAACACTGTGTTAGTTCCTGTGCCACAACACAGCAATTTGGTATTTCTATACATTTTAAAATGATCACCACGATAAATCTAGCATACAAAGATATTAGTTATTGACTATATTCTCCTCATTGTAGATAACTATCTATCTGTATCTATCTGTATACACACACACACACATATAGTTATTTTAAGTTGCTGATCTCTTAAATTCAAATGCATTTGACAACTCTGCATTCTCACTCCCCCCAACACACTAACTGTTCTTGATGTCATATTTTACATCTTTTTGTTTTGTGTATCTCTTAATTACTTATTGCAGATATACACGATTTTATTACCTTTGTCTTTTACCCTCCCTCTTAACTTTATACATGGCTGATTTACTGTATATTTGCCTTTACTAATGAGATTTTTCCTTTCATAATTTTTGTGTTTCTAGTTGTGGCCTTTCTTTTTCACTTAGAGAAGTCCCTTTAACATTTCTTGTAAAGCTGGTGTGGTGTGAACTCTTTTAGCTTTTGCTTTTCTGTAACACTTTTGATTTCTCCAACAAATCTGATTGAAAGCCTTGCTGGGTAGAGTGTTCTTGGTTGTGGTTTTTCCCTTTCATCACTTTAAATATATCAGGCCACTCCATTTTGGCCTACAGAGTTTCTGCTGAAAAGTCAGCTAATAGACTTATGGGAGATCCCTTGTATGAAACTTGTTCTCTGCCCCTTGCTCTCTCACTTCTCCTTCTGAGACCCCTATAATGTGAATGTTAGTATGCTTGATGTTGTCCCAGAGGTATCTTAAACTGCCCTCATTTCTTTTTATTCTTTATTCTTTTTTTTCTGTTCCTTTACACTGATTTCCCTTAGTCTGTCTTCCAGTTTGCTGATCTATTCCTCTGAATCATCTAATCTACTGTTGATTACTTCTAGTGTATTTTTCATTTCAATGATTGTATTCTTCATCTCTGGTCTTTTTCATATTTTCTAACTGTTAAAAACTTCTAACTTCTCATTCTGTTCATCCAGTCTTCTTCTGTGTTCTTTGAACATCTTTATGATAATTAACTTGAACTCTCTATAGGGTAGATTGCCTATCTCCACTTCACTTAGCTCTTCTTCTGTGGTTTTATCTTATTCCTTCATTTGGAAGATATTCCTCTGTTACCTCATTTTGCTTAATTTGCTGTTTCTATTTCTATGTATCTGTAGGTTGGTTATGTTTCCTGTGCTTGGAGAAGTGATGTTTTGGCGGAGACCTCTTATGCCTCCCAGTAGCGTATTCCCCTCTGGTCACCAGAGCTCTATGCTCTAGGGTTGCTCCCTATTTGGGCTATGTGGGTGCTTCTGTTGTGGCAGGCTGACTACAGTGGGAAATCTGGTAGATGTGGCTGGCCCCCAGTCCAGTTGGTTGTCAGGTCCTGCCTTTTGTGGAAGCTGCTGGCCACTGGTTGTCAGAGCTGAGTCATGAAGCTGATAGCTGCAGGACCCCAGGGGGTTTTGGATCTAGTGCTGGCCCACTGGTAGGCAGAGCCAGGTCTGGCATGGGTAGTTGTGAGGCCAGGGGTTCCAAATCTATTGTCAGTCTACTGGTGAGCAGAGCCAGTTCCTGACACAACTGGCTCTGGGGTCTAAGTTGTCCCAAGATTAGTGTTGACCTATGATGAGTGGGGCTGATCCTAGGGCAGCTGAGTGAGGGGTCCAAGGTGTCTTGAAGCTGGGGTTGGCCTGCTAGGGCCAAGGCCAGCAGGTCGTGGGGTTTGTGCCTACTCACTGGTGGATGAGGCTGGTCCTGGGGCTAGTACCAGTTCATTGGTGGGCACAACCAGATCCCAGGGCCTCTGATTGCAGGGCCCTGGTGTTCCCAGGGCTAGTGTTGGTGCACTGGTGTATGAGGTGTGGTCCTGGGCCCTCTGATGGGCAGGGTCTGGTCCTGGGATGGCTGTGGGCTCAGGAGGCCTTAAGGCAGAAGCCCTGCTAGTGTCTGGGACTGTGTTCTCGACCAGCTTGCTGCTTGGCTTGAGACATCCCAGTACTGGTGCTGAAAGGCTGGTGGGTGGGGCCAGGTCCCTGCACTAATAAGCTAGAGGAAGGATTCTAAAATGGTGATTGCCAGCACCAGTTCCCACATGGTAGAATGAGTTCCTCAGAATGGCTGCCTCCAGTGTCTATATCCCCAGGGTGAGCTGCAGTTGCCTCCTGCTTCTCCATGAAGTTCCCCAAGATCAGCAGGTGGGTCTGATCCAGGCTCCTTTCAAATTACTGCCTCTTCCCTGGGTCCCTGAGTACAGGGAATTTTGTGCCACCTTTTAAGACTGGAATGTCTACTTCCCACAACCCTCTCACACCCCTGAAAGTAAGCCCCATTGGCTTTCAAAGTCAAACATTCTGGGGGTTCATATTTCTGATGCAGGACCCCAGGGCAGGGGAGCCCAATGTGGGGCTCAGACCCCTTGCTCCTTGGGAAGAACCTCTACAATTATAATAGTCGTCCCATTTGTGGGTCACCCACCTTGGGTTATGGGTCTTGTCTATACCGTGTCTTCACTCTTCTACTTGTCTCATTGTGGGTCCTTCTTTATATCTCTAGTTGTAGGAGATCTTTTCTTCTAGTCTTCCAGTTTTTCACATCAATAGTTGCTCTGTAAATAGTTATAATTTTATTATGTCCATGAGCTCAGGGTCTTCCAACTCCACTCTCTTGGCCCTGCCCTAGATTAATACGTTTTAAAAAGAGACCTCAGAGAGCTCCCTCCTCTATTCTACCATGTAAGAACACAGTGTGAAAATGCCTGTCTATGAACCAGTAAGTGGACTCTCACTAGACACTGAGTCCGTTGGTTCCCTCATCCTGGATTTCCCAGCCTCCTGAACTGTGAGAAAAATAATGTGTGTTGTTTAAGCCATATAGATAATGGTATTTTTGACATAGTGGCTGGCATGGACTAAGCCACAGGGGATGTTCCTCCTCAACCCCCTTTTCACCTTACATTTCCTTTCCAAGAAAGATCCTTCTAGTACATGGCAGGACTTCAACCACAATTTGTGTGCTGCTTATACATGTATCTGGTATGTAGCTCAGGTGACTCTTTTTAGTCCCACATCCATATATTAAATTCTGTCATAGATATTTTAATCTTAACATGTCCCAAACTGAACTTATCTCTCATGTCCCAACTTGTCCCTTCTCTTATCTTGGGTTTGATCACCCAAGTCAGCAACCAGACTCTTTCTTTTCCCTCTCCTTCAACTCACATATAAAACCAGGTATCAAGTTTTGCTGAATCTGACTTCTTCCATTTATCCACCCCCCTCCCTGCCCCGCTTCAACTAAGGCCTTCATTATTGCTTAGCTGGCTTCTTCCAATAGCCTTGGAATATCTCCTTGCTTCTAGTCTCATTCTCCTCTTCAACAGTTTTGTTTCTAACCTGTTAATTGAAGTATAACACTCCCCTGCCCAAATCCTTTCTTTACATGTCCTTGAAAGCCTTCAGGATAAAATCCGAACTCCTAATCTTGGACACTAAAACCTTAGCACTATGGACCTGGTTTTCTTTCCTTTTCTTTCAACCACATTAAAATATCCTCAGTTTCTTGAACTAGCTAAGTTCTCTGGCTTCTCAGATATTACCCTTGTTCATTCTCATTATGTAACATATTTCCCCTGTTCTTCAAAGGAACCACACCTATTAACTTCTCTCTCAGCAGCCTCCTCTGATAACACAGAGCTATATTATGCAGTCATTCTAAGTGACCCCATAGTTTCACAACCACATTTTAATGCTTTGCTTCTCTAGCTGGTTCTTCAATGAGACTGTGAACTGCTTAAGAGCAGACAAGAGTGTAGTTTTTATTTCTACATCCTCAGATGTAGCTCAAGAAATATCCAATAGATAGAAGGAAGAAGGAGAAGAGGAAAGGAGAATCTGGCATTTACCTCCACTAAAATAGTGCTCACCAAGGTCAACGTTACCAGTGACCACACAATTACTAAATGCATTGGACATACTTTTTGCTAATATGGATACAGTTTTGAAAATCTTTTCCTTGTTTCTTTGTATTGTTTTTTGAGACATTGCTTTCTCTTAGACTCCTGTCTATAAGATGGATCTTTCTCATTTTCCTCTTCAGGATCCTTTTCTTCTGCTTGTTTCTTAAATATTAAGCTTACCTCCTACCTACCTCAGGATAGCGTCCTGGGTCTCCAGTTCTTTAAGTTTCGCTGGAGACCGAGGTCCAAGCTGGAGTTTACTCAGACACCTACTGCCACCTACTGGAACCAGTAACAGGCCAGCCAGCAAAAGTAGACTCCCTCATCCTAGGGTGTTGCAAATAGGTTTTGCTATTCTCTGCTGGCTAAGACATCAAATGCTTCAGCAAAACACTGGGCAACAGGGAGATTGGTTCAAGATGGCGGAGTAGAAGGATGTGCTCTCACTCCCTCTTGCAAGAGCACCAGAATCACAACTAACTACTGAACAATCATCAACAGGAAAGCACTGGAACTCACCAAAAAAGATACCCCATATCCAAAGACAAAGGCGAAGTCACAATGAGATGGTAGGAGGGGCGCAATCACAATGAAATCAAATTCCCTAACTGCTGGGTGGGTGACTCACAAACTGCAGAACACTTAACCACAGAAGTCCACCAACTGGAGAGAAGGTTCTGAGCCCCACTCCCAAACTGGGAGTCTGGCAATGGGAGGAGGAATTCCTAGAGAATCAGACTTTGAAGCCTAGTGGGATTTGATGCAGGACTTTGACAGGACTGGGAGAAACAAGACTCCACGTTTGGAGGGCACACAAAAAGTAGTGTGTGCATTGGACCCAGGGGAAGGAGCAGTGACCCCATAGGAGACTGAACCAGACCTACCTGTTAGTGTTGGATGGTCTCCTCAGAGGTGGGGGATGGCTGTGTCTCACCATGAGGCCAAGGACACTGGCAGCAGAAGTTCTGGGAAGTACTCCTTGGAGTGAGACCTCCCAGAGTACACCATTAGCCACACCAAAGAGCCTGAGTAGGCTCCAGTGTTGGGTCTCCTTAGGCCAAACGACCAACAAGGAGGGAACCCAGACCCAACCATCAGCAGACAAGTGGATTAAAGTTTTACTGAGCTCTGTCCACCAGAGGAACACTCAGCTCTACCCACCACCAGTCTCTCCCATCAGGAAACTTGCTCAAGCCTTTCAGATAGCTTCATTCACTAGAGGACAGAGAGCAGAAGCAAGAAAAAGTACAATCCTGCAGCCTGTGGAATGAAAACCACGTTCACAGAAAGATAGACAAGATGAAAGGGCAGAGGGCTATGTTCCACATGAAAGAACAAGATAAAACTACAGAAAAATAACTAAATGATGTGCAGATAGACAACTTTCCAGAAAAAGAATTCAGAATAATGATAGTGAAGGTGATCTGGGACCTTGGAAAAAGAATGGAGGCAAAGATCAAGAAGATGCAAGAAATGCTTAACAAAGATCTAGAAGAATTAAAGAACAAACGAACAGAGATGAACAATACAATAACTGAAATGAAAACTACACTAGAAGGAATCAGTAGCAGAATAACTGAGGCAGAAGAACAGATAAGTGACCTGGAAGACAGAATGGTGGAATTCAGTGCTGAAGAACATAATAAAGAAAAAAGAATGGAAAGAAATGAAGACAGACTAAGAGACCTCTGGGACAACATTAAATGCAACAGCATTTGCATTATAGGGGTCTCAGAAGGAGAAGAGAGAGAGAAAGGACAAGAGAAAATATTTGAAGAGATTATAGTCAAAAACTTCTGTAACATGGGAAAGGAAATAGCCACCCAAATCTAGAAAGTGCAAAGAGTCCCATATAGGATAAACCCAAGGAGAAACATGCCATGACACATCATAATCAAATTGGAAAAAATTAAAGACAAATAAAAATTATATTAAAAGCAGCAAGGGAAAAATGACAAATAACACACAAGGGAACTCCCATAAGGTTAACAGTTGATTTCTCAGCAGAAACTCTACAAGTCAGAAGGGAGTGGCATGACATATTTAAAGTGATGAAAGGGAAGAAACTACAACCAAGATTACTCTAGCCGGCAAGGATCCCATTAAGACTTGATGGAGAAATCAAAAGCTTTACAAACAAGCAAAAACTAAAAGAATTCACACCACCAAACCATCTCCACAACAAATGCTAAAGGAACTACTCTAAGTGGGAAACACAGGAGAAGAAAAGGACCTACAACAAACCCATAACAATTAAGAAAATGGTAATAGGAACATACATATCAATAATTACCATAAACGTGAATGGACTAAATGTTCCAACCAAAAGACACAGGCTCTCTAAATGGATACAAAAACAAGACCTATATATATGATGTCTACAAGAGACCCACTTCAGATCTAGGGACACATACAGACTGAAAGTGAGGGGATGGAAAAAAGATATTCCATACAAATGGAAATCAAAAGAAAGCTGGAGGAGCAATACTCATATCAGATAAAATACATTTTAAAATAAAGAATGATACAAGAGACAAGGAAGGACACTACATAATGATCAAGGGATTGATCCAAGAAGAAGGTATAACAATTATAAATATATATGCACCCAACATAGGAGCACCTCAATACCTAAGGCAACTGCTAACAGCTATAAAAGAGGAAATCGACACTAACACAGTAATAGTGGGTGACTTTAACACCTCATTTACACCAATGGACAGATCATCCAAAATGAAAATAAATAAGGAAACAGAAGCTTTTTTTTTTTTTTTTTGTGGTACGCGGGCCTCTCACTGTTGTGGCCTCTCCCGTTGTGGAGCACAGGCTCCGGATGCGCAGGCTCAGTGGCCATGGCTCACGGGCCCAGCCGCTCCGCGGCATGTGGGATCTTCCCAGACCGGGGCACGAACCCGCGCCCCCTGCATCGGCAGGCGGATTCTCAACCACTGCGCCACCAGGGAAGCCCTAAACAGAAGCTTTAAATGACGCAATAGACCAGATAGATTTAATTGATATTTATAGGACATTCCATTCAAAAATATCAGATTATACTTTATTCTCAAGTGTGCACAGAACATTCTCCAGGACAGATCACATCTTGGGTCACAAATCAAGCCTCAGTAAATTTAAGAAAATTGAAATCGTATCAAGCATCTTTTCTGACCACAACGCTATGAGATTAGAAATGAATTACAGGGAAAAGAACGTAAAAAACACAAACACATGGAGGCTAAACAATATGTTACTAAATAACCAAGAGATCACTGAATAACTCAAAGAGGAAATTAAAAAATACCTAGAGAGAAATGACAATGAAAACACGATGATCCAAAGCCTGTGGGATGCAGCAAAAGCAGTTCTAAGAGGGAAGTTTATAGCTATAAAAGCCTACCTCAAGAAACAAGAAAAATCTCAAATAAACAATCTAACCTTACACCTAAAGGAATTAGAGAAAGAAGAACAAACAAAACCCAAAGTTATCAGAAGGAAAGAAATCATAAAGATAAGAGCAGAAATACATGAAATAGAAACAAAGAAAACAATAGTAAAGATCAATAAAACTAAAAACTGATTCTTTGAGAAGATAAACAAAATTGATAAACCATTAGTCAGACTCATTAAGAAAAAGAGAGAGAGGACTCAAATCAATAAAATTAGAAATGAAAAAGGAGAAGTTATAAAAGACACCACAGAAATACAAAGCATCCTAAGAGACTACTACAAGCAACTCTATGTCAATAAAATGGACAACCTGGAAGAAATGGACAAATTCTTAGAAAAGTATAACCTTCCAAGACTGAACCAGGAAGAAACTGAAAATATGAACAGATCAATCACAAGTACTGAAATTGAAACTGTGATTAAAAATCTTCCCACAAACAAAAGTCCAGGACCAGATGGCTTCACAGGTGAATTCTGTCAAACATTTAGAGAAGAGATAACACCCATCCTTCTCAAACCCTTCCAAAAAATTGCAGAGGAAAGGAACACTCCCAAACTCATTCTATGAGGCCACAATCACCCTGATACCAAAAGCAGAGAAAGATATTACAAAAAAAGAAAATTATAGACCAATATCACTCATGAATATAGATGCAAAAATCCTCAACAAAATACTAGCAAACAGAATCCAGCAACACATTAAAAGGATCATACACCACAATCAAGTGGGATTCATCCCAGGGATGAAAGGATTGTTCAATATACACAAATCAATCAATGTGATACACCATATTAACAAATTGAAGAATGAAAAGAATATGATCAACTCAATAGATGCAGAAAAAGCTTTTGACAAAATTCAACACTGATTTATGACAAAAACTCTCCAGAAAGTGGTCATAGAGGGAACCTACCTCAACATAATAAAGGCCATATATGACAAACCCACAGCAAACATCATTCTCAATGGTAAAAAACTGAAAGTGTTTCATCTAAGATCAGGAGTAAGACAAGGATGTCCACTCTCACCACTATTATTCAACATAGTTTTGGAAGTCCTAGCCATGGCAATCAGAGAAGAAAAAGAAATAAAATGAATACAAATTGGAAAAGAAGTAAAACTGTCACTGTTTGCAGATGACATGATACTATACATACAGAATCTGAGAGAGATGCCACCAGAAAATTAGTAGAGATAATCAGTGAATTTGGTAAAGTAGCAGGATACAAAATTAACTCACAGAAATCTCTTGCATTCCTGTACACTAACAATGAAAGATCAGAAAGAGAAATTAAGGAAACCCTCCCATTTAACATTGCAACAAAAAGAATAAAATACCTAGGAATAAACCTACCTAAGGAGGTAAAAGACCTGTACTCAGAAAACTATAAGATACTGATGAAAGAAATCAGATGACACAAACAGATGGAGAGATATACCATGTTCTTGGACTGGAAGAATCAATATTGTGAGAATGACTATACTACCCAAAGCAATCTGCAGATTCAATGCAACCCCCATCAAATGGCAGTTTTTATGGAACTAGAACAAAAAATCTTAAAATTTGTATGGAGACACAAAAGACCCTGAATACCAAAGCAGTCTTGAGGGAAAAAAACGGAGCTAGAGGAATCAGACTCCCTGACTTCAGACTATACTACAAAGCTACAGTAATCAAGACAATATGGCACTGGCACAAAAACAGAAATGTAGATCATTGGAACAGGATAGAAAGCCCAGAGATAAACTCATGCACCTATATATATCAAGTAATCTATGACAAAGGAGGCAAGGGTATTCAATGGAGAAAAGATAATCTCTTCAATAAGTGGTGCTGGGAAAACTGGACAGCTACATGTAAAAGAATGAAATTAGGACACTCCCTAACAACATACACAAAGATAAACTCAAAAGGGATTAAAGACCTAAATATAAGGCCAGGCACTATAAAACTCTTAGAGGAAAATGTAGGCAGAACACTCTATGACATACATCACAGCAAGATCCTTTTTGACCCACCTGCTAGAAAAATGGAAATAAAAACAAAAATAAACAAATGGGACCTAATGAAACTTAAAAGCTTTTGCGCAGCCAAGGAAACCATAAACAAGATGAAAAGACAACCCTCAGAATGGGAGAAAATATTTGCAAATGAAGTAACTGACAAAGGATTAATCTCCCAAACATATAAACAGCTCATGCAGCTCAGTATTAAAAAAACAAACAACCCAATCCAAAAATGGGCCGAAGACCTAAGTAGACAGTTCTCCAAAGAAGATATACAGATGGCCAAGAAGCACATGAAAAGCTGCTCAACATCACTAATTATTAGAGAAATGCAAATCAAAAGTACAATGAGGTACCACCTCACACCAGTTAGAATGGGCATCATCAGAAAATCTACAAACTACAAATGCTGGAGAGGGTGTGGAGAAAAGGGAATTCTCTTGCACTGTTGGTGAGAATGTAAGTTGATACAGCCACTAGGGAGAACAGTATGGAAGTTCCTTAAAAAACTAAAAATAGAATTACCATATGACACAGCAATCCCAGTACTGTGCATATACCCAGAGAAAACCATAATTCAGAAAGACACAAGCACCCCAATGTTCATAACAGCACTATTTACAATAGCCAGGTCATGGAAGCAACCTAAATGCTCATCAACAGATGAATGGATAAAGAAGATGTGGTACATATATACAATGGATTATTACTCAGCCATAAAAAGGAATGAAATCCAGTCATTTGTAGAGATGTGGCTGAATCTAGAGACTGTCATACAGAGTGAAGTAAGTCAGAAAGAGAAAGACATGTCATATATTAATACATATATGTGAAACCTACAAAAATGGTACAGATGAAACGGTTTGCAGGGCAGAAATTGAGACACAGATGTAGAGAACAAACCTATGGACACCAAGGGGGGAAAGCAGTGGGGCGGTGGTGGTGGTTGTGTGATGAATTGGGAGATTGGGATTGACATGTATACACTAATATGTATAAAATGGATAACTAATTAGAACCTGCTTTATAAAAAAATAAGTAAAATAAAATTCAAAAATTAAAATAAAATAAAGATCAAGAAAGAAACAAAAAACAAAAACAACCCACTGGGCAACAGCCCTTTTGAAAAATCCTCAGAGGAGTCAGTCTGAGCGAATCCCATGAACTTGACTTCCATCCCTTAGTCTGTTCTGTCATTTGACTCCACCTACTCCTCCTCAGCTTCTTTTTCATGGTTCACGTTAAAGTTTTCCTTAGTTAACTCCACTTCAACATTGCTCATTCTACTCCTGTCTCATCTTATCTTCTAGTCCAAGTATTTACAGTAGTCCATGTTGGGGGAAGAGCTGAGTGAAAACTGGGGTTGACTGGAGCTGAAGCATGACCTCAGGCAAGTCTGACCCTGAGTTTCAGTTCAGAAATGCAGGTAGTAATACCTGTCCTTCTCACCTCACAGGGCTCCAATATGATCAAGTGTCATATAAAATTTCCGGTATTTAGCTGACTCCATTTCCCCATGCTGATCCTTTGGGGAGGGTAACTACTTCCAAGACAAGAGTTCAGAGATTGAGGAGAGCAGTGTTTTTAATTTGTCATCTCCATTTTGAGAATCAGAAATGTCCCCAATTTGGAAATAGCTACTAATATGCTGTATCAGGGACTGTGGCTACCTTATGGGTCTCCAAATTATCCTGGGTGGGCAAATAATTCATTTAGATACAAGAGGGATGGGCCTGAAATTTCTTAGATCACAAGGGTGTGGAATCCATTCATTTGGGTCAAATAACCTTGCTTTTCTACTACTGTTCAGTGGATAGGCCAATGTAAAGGTTCATACAGTGAATTTATCATAAGGGAGGAAGAGCCTGGGGGTGGGAGACCAGTATTCAAACTGTGTAGATCTGATTTCCCACACTTTGTGCTCTCAACCTACCCACGTATGATCTACTCCTCACATGATTTAAAGTTGGCTCAGGCCAGAAATCCCCTTGTGTGGGTACCTGCAAATTTTAACCTCTGGATTAATCAGGGTGATTCCTAACTGGGAAACCAAAAGCAGATATTCTCTATCAGGGGTCTTTAATCTTTTCTGAGCACTGACACTTCTGAAAACCAGTAGAAGCTATGGATCCTCTCACCAGAAAACAAAACAAACATTCAAACAAAATGGTTCGTTTCCGTTGTGCTCGCATTAAAAAAAAAAACAAAACCCAACAACAACATTGGGGCTTCCTGTTTCTGGTGCCCAGGCCCCACCCATGAGAAGAGCTTAGTGCTTTTCTTCTCTAACCTTAAGACACGAATTCAAGAGAGCCCTCGGTCCCTTTCTAGCTTGGTTCTGGCCTGTCTCCAGAGTTCCTGGGAAGTTCTGGAGAATAGCATGTGCTCCAGAAGGTGGGAACTGTCTCTGGCTCTGGAACTTCTACTGCTGCCTCATTTGTTCCTGGTAACCAGCATACAAGGTACTTTCCACAAATTGTCTGCCTCTAATTGTGCACTGAAAGCCCTGTCAGACGGAAACAGGAATATGGGGTGTGGCTCCACCTGGAAGTGGAGTAGGGGCTCCAGGCAGCAGGTATTTTCATCCTGGTAGCAGGGCTGTGGTGAGTTGGGGAGCCTTCCTTAGCCTGGAGAATCAGACTCCATCTCTTTCCCCAAGGGGATGTGGCAAAATTAGGACCTTGGTGAGATGGGGAAGAAGGTCCCTCATATTTAGTGCTGTGGTTTGTCCTCTGTAAAGTCTCCTTGCATTGTGAATAACAGGAAGCTACTCTGATAGCCACCACATTTTATGCTTAGGTTTGTTGTGCTCCTTGAGGCATTCTTTGATACCTTTGTCTATGCAAGGAGTTGTGTCGTGAGCAAAGGTAAATGATATTGTCATTGTCCCAGAGAGATCAAAACTGTGGGAAAGGAAACTTGTCTAGGGTCTCTGAGTGAGAGTCTGAGCAGAGGACTCTGTATCAGAGGAACCCCCAAACATCTGATTAAGAGTTCAGGTTCGTTCTTCTGCCATGGGCTTGTTCTGGTCCCCTCCTGTGCTAACTTTCCTTTCCCTATTATAGCTGCCCAGCCCTCCAGTACCTGTCTGAGAATTGAGAGCTAAGCTATTGTCTTTCTCAGTATTTCCCCTAATAAATACTCAGGTCTCTTTCACTTAAGGGGCTTTAATGCTCACCACTATGGAAAAAAATGAGTAAAAGTGAATGTTCATATGGGAAGCAAATATAACATCATAGAATTATGACAGTATGTAACTTTTAGGGAGATGAGATAGCAATGCTTAAAGGAAACCCTGTTGGCCACTCATGCAAGGCCTCTCAGGGTGGTAATACATTGGATCTGGTTTATGACTGGTTTAGGAGAAGATATTTTTCTCTATCCTTCTAAGTTCTTCTGGCTGGTCTAAGAATTAAATTGACATGAGACATATTAACAGAGTTTATACGTCTGGAGAAAATCAGAGTTTAATATTGTATACATGGGAGAAACCCAGAAAACCTGAGTAACTTGCCATAATGGCTGAAGCCCTCACCTTAAATACCATCCTCAGCTAAAGACAAAAGAGGATGTTGAGGGTGACAGTTCTGGGAGATTATTAGGAAAAGCACAGTAAACAAGGGTAAGGTTGTTAGGCAGATTTAAGTTAGCGCCTTCTCCGTTGATAAGAGTTTGTAGAGGTTTGGTCTCCCTCTCTGTCCTCTTCCCGTACAGAAAGGGAGACACCCTTACAAATGAAAATTTCCCTTACAAATATAAATGTTTCTTACAAAAGGGTAACTCCTACATGGTTTTCAGAATGTTTACCACGTCTTCTCTTTCCTTAGAAAATAACCAGCTTAAAACAATTAATATGCCAAAGAAACATATATTAGGGTGGCAAATTCTGCTCCCTTAGGCTGTGTAAGCCTAGAGACATGATTTTTTTTTTTTTTTTTTTTTTTTTTTTTTGTGGTACGCGGGCCTCTCACTGTTATGGCCTCTCCCATTGCGGAGCACAGGCTCCGACGCGCAGGCTCAGCGGCCATGGCTCATGGGCCCAGCCGCTCCGCAGCATGTGGGATCTTCCCGGATCGGGGCACCAACCCGTGTCCCCTGCATCGGCAGGCGGATTCTCAACCACTGCGCCACCAGGGAAGCCCGAGACATGATTTCTTCAGGGTATTCATGGCTGTGTGGGCTTCATGGGACTGAGTCTACTCATAGGACACTGATATGACTTTGCGAGTGGGGGCTGGCATGAAGTATTCATCCAATTGTTGGGAAAGATAGAGATGCCAAGAGAACTGGAATATTTCAGGACTTTTCTAGACTTAGGTTAATGAGTCTAAATCTTTTTATGTCTAGATTATGCCTACAGATGGTCCTTTTATCTCCAATTTATGACTCCCTCACCCCATAACCACATTTCATCTAAAGTTAACTTTGCTGTTTGCCTTGAAGGAGGTTCTGTCTCTCTTACCTCTAGGTCTGTATAAATGCCTTTCCTTCTGCCTAAAATTTCCTTCACTCTCTTCTTTCCAGCTCTTCCCTTAGCCTTCCATTTTCATGTGACTTCCTCCTGGAAACCTCAGGATCCACGTTATGGTTGGTGAACTGCTTGATAGTCGGTTTCCTTGAGTCCTGTGAGGACAGGGGCCTTGTGCAGTGCTGAACCTGGCACAGTGCCTAGAACATGGCATGAGCTCAATAAATAATTGTTAATCCTATGAATGAATGACATCAAAGAAATTCCTTTCAGGTTATCTGTCCAGATCTTCCGAGGGGTATAGTAGTTCTCTCCTCCCCAGTAAGGGATGCTCTTGTGAAGAAATTTAAGAAGTAGTTTTAAATCTTCTCCTTAATCCCTCCTCAGACTTGAGTTTCTCAGCTCTCTGACCTCAGGGCCCCGTCATCACTAATAGGCATCTTCCCTGTCTACCTTCAGTACAACAGAGTGTGGAGGAAACAGCTTGAACTGGGAATCAGAAGACCTATATTCTGAGTTCCATGCCATGGGACTTTCTATAAATTGTGAAAGCTTCCTGAGCCTCAATTTTCTCCACTCTTTTATGGGTATAACAATATGCTCACCATTTTTTCAAGGGGTTTTTGTTAAGATCAAAAGAAATAAAGAATGTGAACTCTGTGATCACATACAATTTGAGGTAGATAAGAGCTGAGAAGAACATAAGGAAACTCCAATGCCCAGCAGTCTCTCCTGAGCCACAGACCTGAATTTCTAACTGCTTTTTAAACATCTCCAGACTATCCAAACACATTTCCAAAATCTAACTCCTCATCTTTGTTCCAGCTATCTACTGCTGCATAACAAGCCATCACAACACTGGGACTTCCTCACCTTCCATTTAGTCCTTGCAATCTGGCCGATTAAACTAATTAGACTTCACATCTCAGGAAATGGCACTCTCTCTGTTCATCTTGTCCCCCATGACACACATTTGGAGTCTTGATATCTATTGACAAATTACTTCCTTGAAAGGTTTGTACAGGTTTGTTAAATAGTTGATCTCATTAGAGAGCTCCAGGTAACTCTATATCAATATC
Source organism: Kogia breviceps (assembly GCF_026419965.1). NCBI lineage: Eukaryota > Metazoa > Chordata > Mammalia > Artiodactyla > Physeteridae > Kogia > Kogia breviceps. The sequence continues at coordinate 90,367,241 of NC_081310.1, read as the reverse complement.
TTTAAAACTCACCTCTTTCAGTTCTACAAAGTTTTACTAGAAATCACATGACTTGTTTTTAGAGTAATCAGAATTTCCCCTTTACGACCTCTTTCTCCTTCCTGGGTTAACACTTTTTGTATGAAATTACAGCTTCCTTTATTCTGAATTCCCCCTCCCCCCGTTTTAGTTTTGCTTCTCTACAGACAAGAAACATGGGTAAGCACAGGAAAGATCGGCTTCATTTTCTGTTATAAACTACAGGTAAACACAGTTACTTTATCCTAACCATCCACACACCTAACCAACTACTACTTCTTGATAGAATTAAATCAAAATAGTACTTTTCTTTAAGTAGTTTTCTACTTCTAAAACATGGAATTTTCCCTGGTGGCGCAGTAGTTGAGAGTCCGCCTGCCGATGCAGGGGACACAGGTTCGTCCCCCGGTCCGGGAAGATCCCACATGCCGCAGAGCGGCTGAGCCCGTGAGCCATGGCCGCTGAGCCTGCACGTCCGGAGTCTGTGCTCCGCAACGGGAGAGGCCACAGCAGTGAGAGGCCCTCGTACCGCGAGAAAAAAAAAAAAAAAAAACATGGAATTTTTAGGAAGGCAAATCAAGATTTTTTTCAATTTACTTTAAAAATTGAAAAAATACATAAATATATATAAGAAAATATTAGACAATCCTCTGTAACAGACTAAACCACTACCTTGATATCCCAAATTGTACTACAATGGCTGTGCATTAATTTTTGCAATCTATATTAGTAATATTAATGCATCTTTCTTCAACTTGTGATTAGATTAAAGAATGCTTCTAGAAGACTAGAATATTTTTTGTTCCCCTTTTTTATGGTTAAGCAATCATTCTTTCTACTATTTCTATCTTTAGGTTCATGTTGCTTTTTAAGCCCACCCTTTCATTAGATATTTCATAACAAAACTCACTTTTCTTTTATTAAATTAATTTTTATTTTATATTGGAGTGTAGTTGATTTACAATATTGTTTTAGTTTCAGGTGTACAGCAAAGTGTTTCATTTATACGTAAACATATATTCATTCTTTTTCAGATTCTTTTCCCCAAACTCACTTTTCCTTTGCTATTCTCAAGCATGAGTCTCAGCCTATGAGAGGTTGCTGGGTTTATATTTCAAGGTTTTCGCTTAGCTGCTTTTTATTGATTTGTTGATACTGAAACCATGAATGCTCTACTCAACACTCTTTTTAAAAAAACAATATCTTTATTGGAGTATAATTGCTTTACAATGGTATGTTAGTTTCTACTTTATAACAAAGTGAATCAGTAATACATATACATATGTTCCCATATCTCTTCCCTCTTGCATCTCCCTCCCTCTCACCCTCCCTATCCCACCCTTCTAGGTGGTCACAAACAACCTAGCTGATCTCTCTGTGCTATGCGGCTACTTCCCACTACCTATCTATTTTATGTTTGGTAGTGTATATATGTCCATGCCACTCTCTCACTTTGTCACAGCTTGCCCTTCCCCCTCCCCATATCCTCAAGGCCATGCTCTAGTAGGTCTCTGTCTATATTCCCATCTTACCCCTAGGTTCTTCATGACCTTTTTTTTTTTTCTTAGATTCCATATATATGTGTTAGCATACGGTATTTGTTTTTCTCTTTCTGACTTCCTTCACTCTGTATGACAGACTCTAGGTCCATCCACCTCACTACAAATAACTCAATTTCCTTTCTTTTTACGGCTGAGTAATATTCCATTGTATAAATGTGCCACATCTTCTTTATCCATTCATCTGTCGATGGACACTTAAGTTGCTTCCATGTCCTGGCTATTGTAAATAAAGCTGCAATGAACATTTTGGTGCATGACACTTTTTGAATTATGGTTTTCTCAGGATATATGCCCAATAGTGGGATTGCTGGGTCATATGGTAGTTCCATTTTTAGTTTTTTAAGGAATCTCCATACTGTTCTCCATAGCAGCTGTATCAATATACATTCTCACCAACAGTGCAAGAGTGTTCCCTTTTCTCCACACCCTCTCCAGCATTTGTTGTTTCTAAATTTTTTGATGATAGCCATTCTGACCAGTGTGAGATGATATCTCATTGCAGTTTTGATTTGCATTTCTCCAATGATTAATGATGTTGAACATTCTTTCATGTGTTTGTTGGCAATCTGTATATCTTCTCTGGAGAAATGTCTTTTTAGGTCTTCTGCCCATTTTTGAATTGGGTTGTTTGTTTTTTTGTAATTGAGCTGCATGAGCTGCTTGTAAATTTTGGAGATTAATCCTTTGTCAGTTGATTCATTTGCAAATATTTTCTCCCATTCTGAGGGCTCTCTTTTGGTCTTGTTTATGGTATCCTTTACTGTGAAAAACCTTTTAAGTTTCATTATGTCCCATTTGTTTATTTTTGTTTTTATTTCCATTTCTCTAGGAAGTGGGTCAAAAAGGACCTTGCTGTGATTTATGTCATAGAGTGTTCTGCCTATGTTTTCCTCTAAGAGTTTGATAGTGTCTGGCCTTACATTTAGGTATTTAATCCATTTTGAGTTGATTTTTGTGTATGGTGTTAGGGAGTGTTCTAATTTCATACTTTTACATGTACCTGTCCAGTTTTCCCAGCACCACTTATTGAAGAGGCTGTCTTTTCTCCACTGTATATTCTCACCTCCTTTATCAAAAATAAGGTGACCATATCTGCGTGGGTTTATCTCTGGGATTTCTATCCTGTTCCATTGATCTATATTTCTGTTTTTCTGCCAGTACCATACTGTCTTGATTACTGTAGCTTTGTAGTATAATCTGAAGCCAGGGAGCCTGATTCATCCAGCTACCGTTTTTGGTCTCAAGATTGCTTTGGCTATTCGGAGTCTTTTGTGTTTCCATACAAATTGTGAAATTTTTTGTTCTAGTTCTGTAAAAAATGCCAGTGGTAGTTTGATAGGGATTGCATTGAATATGTAGATTGCTTTGGGAAGTAGAGTCATTTTCACAATGTTGATTCTTCCAATCCAAGAACATGGTATATCTCTCCATCTATTTGTATCATCTTTAATTTCTTTCATCAGTGTCTTATAATTTTCTGCATACAGGTCTTTTGTCTCCTTAGGTAGATTTATTCTTAGATATTTTATTTTTTTTGTTGCAATGGTAAATGGGAGTGTTTTCTTAATTTTACTTCCATATTTTTCACCACTAGTGTATAAGAATGCCAGAGATTTCTGTGCATTAATTTTGTATCCTGTTACTTTGCCAAATTCATTGATTAGCTCTAGCAGTTTTCTGGTAGCATCTTTAGGATTCTCTCTATATAGTATCATGTCATCTGCAAACAGTGACAGCTTTACTTCTTCTTTTCCAATTTGGATTCCCTGTATTTCTTTTTCTTCTCTGATTGATGTGGCTAAAATTTCCAAAACTATGTTGAATAAGACTGGTGAGAGTGGGCAACCTTGTCTTGTTCCTGATCTTAGTTTCAGTTTTTCACCATTGAGGACGATGTTGGCTGTAGATTTGTCATATATGGCCTTTATTATGTTGAGGAAAGTTCCCTCTATACTACTTTCTGCAGGGTTTTTATCATAAATGTGTGTTGAATTTTGTTGAAAGCTTTCTCTGCATCTATTGAGATGATCCTATGGCTTTTCTCCTTCAATTTGTTAATATGGTGTATCACATTGATTGATTTGCGTATATAGAAGAATCCTTGCATTCTTGGAATAAACCCCACTTGATCATGGTGCATGATTCTTTTAATGTGCTGTTGGATTCTGTTTGCTAGGATTTTGTTGAGGATTTTTGCATCTATGCTCATCAGTGATATTGGCCTGTAGTTTTCTTTCTTTGTGACATCTTTGTCTGGTTTTGGTATCAGGGTGATCGTGGCCTCATTGAATGAGTTTGGGATTGTCCCTCCCTCTGCTATATTTTGGAATAGTTTGAGAAGGATAGGTTTTAGCTCCTCTCTAAGTGTTTGATAGAATTTGCCTGTGAAGCCATCTGGTCCTCGGCTTTTGTTTGTTGGAAGATTTTTAATCACAGTTTCAATTTCAGTGCTTGTGATTGGTCTGTTCATATTTTCTATTTCTTCCTGGTTCAGTATCGGCAGCTTGTGCATTTCTAAGAATTTGTCCATTTCTTCCAGGTTGTCCATTTTATTGGCATAGAGTTGCTTGTAGTAATCTCTAATAATCTTTTGTATTTCTGCAGAGTCAGTTGTTACATCTCCTTTTTCATTTCTAATTCTATTGATTTGAGTCTTCTGCCTTTTTTTCTTGATGAGTCTGGCTAATGGTTTATCAATTTTATTTATCTTCTCAAAGAACCAGCTTTTACTTTTATTGATCTTTGCTATTGTTTCCTTCATTTCTTTTTCATTTATTTCTGATCTGATTTTATGATTTCTTTCCTTCTGCTAAATTTGCAGTATTTTGTTCTTCCTTCTCTAATTGCTTCAGGTGCAAAGTTAGGTTGTTTATTCGAGATGTTTCCTGTTTCTTAAGGTATGATTGTATTGCTATAAACTTCCCTCTTAGAACTGCTTTTGCTGTATCCCATAGGTTTTGGGTCGTAATGTCTCCATTGTCATTTGTTTCTAAGTGCTTTTTGATTTCCTCTTTGATTTCTTCAGTGATCACTTCGTTATTAAGTAGTGTATTGTTTATCCTCCATATGTTTGTATTTTTTACAGATCTTTTCCTGTAATTGATATCTAGTCTCATAGCGTTGTGGTCAGAAAAGATACTTGATACGATTTCAATTTTCTTAAACTTGCCAAGGCTAGATTTGTGACCCAAGATATGATCTATCCTGGAGAATGTTCCATGAGCACTTGAGAAAAATGTGTATTCTGTTGTTTTTGGATGGAATGTCTTATAACTATCAATTAAGTCCATCTTGTTTAATGTATCATTTAAAGCTTGTGTTTCCTTATTTATTTTCATTTTAGATGATCTGTCCATTGGTGACAGTGGGGTGTTAAAGTCCCATACTATGATTGTGTTACTGTTGATTTTCCCTTTTATGGCTCTTAGTATTTGCCTTATGTATGGAGGTGCTCCTATGTTGGGTGCATAAATATTTGCAATTGTTATATCTTCTTCTTGGATCAATCCCTTGATCATTATGTAGTGTCCTTCTTTTTCTCTTGTAATAGTCTTTATTTTAAAGTCTATTTTGTCTGATATGAGAATTGCTACTCCAGCTTTCTTCTGATTTCCATTTGCATGGAATATCTTTTTCCATCCCCTCACTTTCTGTCTGTTTGTGTCCCTAGGTCTGAAGTGGGTCTCTTGTAGACAGCATATATACGGGGCTTGTTTTTGTATCCATTCAGCCAGTCTGTGTCTTTTGGTGGGAGCATTTAATCCATTTACATTTAAGGTAATTATCGATATGTATGTTCCTATTCCCGTTTTCTGAATTGTTTTGCGTTTTTTATTGTAGGTCTTTTCCTTCTCTTGTGTTTCTTGCTTAGAGAAGTTCCTTTAGCATTTGTTGTAAAGCTGGTTTGGTGGTGCTGAACTGTCTCAGCTTTTGCTTGTCTGTAAAGGTTTTAATTTCTCCATCAAATCTGAATGAGATCCTTGCTGGGTAGAATAATCTTGGTTGTAGGTTTTTTTCCTTCATCACTTTAAATATGTCCTGCCACTCCCTTCTGGCTTGCAGAGTTTCTGCTGAAAGATCAGCTGTTAACCTTATGGGGATTCCCTTGTGTGTTATTTGTTGTTTTACCCTTGCTGCTTTTAATATGTTTTCTTTGTATTTAATTTTTGATAGTTTGATTAATATGTGTCTTGGCATGTTTCTCCTTGGATTTATCCTGTATGGGACTCTGTGTGCTTCCTGGACTTGATTAACTATTTCCTTTCCCATATTAGGGAAGTTTTCAACTATAATCTCTTCAAATATTTTCTCAGTCCCTTTCTTTTTCTCTTCTTCTTCTGGGACCCCTATAATTCGAATGTTGGTGCATTTAATGTTGTCCCAGAAGTCTCTGAGACTGTCCTCAGTTCTTTTCATTCTTTTTTCTTTATTCTGCTCTGCAGTAGTTATTTCCACTATTTTATTTTCCAGGTCACTTATCTGTTCTTCTGCCTCAGTTATTCTGCTATTGATCCCACCTAGAGTATTTTTTATTTCATTTATTGTATTGTTCATCATTGTTTGTTTCCTCTTTAGTTCTTCTAGGTCCTTGTTAAATGTTTCTTACATTTTCTCTATTCTATTTCCAAGTTTTTGAATCATCTTTACTATCATTATTCTGAATTCTTTTTCAGGTAGACTGCCTATTTCCTCTTCATTTGTTAGGTCTGGTGGGTTTTTACCTTGCTCCTTCATTTGCTGTGTGATTTTCCTGTCTTTTCATTTTGCTTATCTTACTGTGTTTGGGGTCTCCTTTTCGCAGGCTGCCAGTTCATAGTTCCCCTTGTTTTTGGTGTCTGTCCCCAGTGGCTAAGGTTGGTTCAGTGGGTTGTGTAGGTTTCCTGTTGGAGGGGACTAGTGCCTGTGTTCTGGTGGATGAGGCTCATCTTGTCTTTCTGGTGGGCAGGTCCACTTCTGGTGGTGTGTTTTGGGGTGTCTGTGGCCTTATTATTATTTTAAGCAGCCTCTCTGCTAATGGAGGGGGCTGTGTTCCCATCTTCCTAGTTGTTTGGCATGGGGTGTCCAGCACTGTAGCTTGCTGGTCGTTGAGTGAAGCTGGGTGTTGGTGCTGAGATGGAGATCTCTGGGAGATTTTTGCCGTTTGATATTATGTGGAGCTGGGAGGTCTCTTGTGGACCAGTGTCCTGAAGTTGGCTGTCCCACCTCACTGGCACAGCCCTGACGCCTGGCTGGAGCACCAAGCGACTGTCCTCCACACGACTCAGAATAAAAAGAAGATAAAATAGAAAGAAAGAAAGAGTATAAAATAAAATAAAGTAAAATGAAATAAAATAGTTATTAAAATAAAAAATAATTATTAAGAAAAAAATTTTAAAAAGTAAAAAAAAACCCCCAAACAAACAAACAAAACAAAAAACGGACAGAACCCTAGGACAAATGGTGAAAGCAAAGCTATACAGACAAAATCTCACACAGAAGCATACACATACACACTCACAAAAAGAGCAAAAGGGGAAAAAATAATCTATCTTGCTCCCAAAGTCCACCTCCTCAGTTTGGGATGATTCGTTGTCTATTCAGGTATTCCACAGATGCAGGGTACATCAAGTTGATTGTGGAGATTTAATCCGCTGCTCCTGAGCTCCTGAGGCTGCTGGGAGAGACTTCCCTTTCTCTTCTTTGCTCACACAGCTCCCGGGATTCAGCTTGAGGTTTGGCCCCGCCCCTGCATGTAGGTCACCTGAGGGTGTCTATTCTTCGCTCAGACAGGACGGAGTTAAAGGAGCAGCTGATTCAGGGGCTCTGGCTCACTCAGGCCAGGGGGAGGGAGGGGTACGGAGTGTGGGGCGAGCCTGAGGCGGCAGAGGTCAGCATGATGTTGCACCAGCTTGAGGCGTGCCGTGCTCCTGGGGAAGTTGTCCCTGGATCACAGGACCCTGGCAGTGGCGGGCTGCACAGGCTCTGGGGAGGGGAGGTGTGGATAGTGACCTGTGCTCGCACACAGGTTTCTTGGTGGCTGCAGCAGTAGCCTTAGCGTCTCATGCCTGTCTCTGGGGTCCGCGCTGATAGCCGCGGCTCGCGCCCGACTCTGGAGCTCCTTTAAGCAGCGCTTTTTTTTTTTTTTTTTTTTTTTTTTTTAAGCAGCGCTCTTAATCCCCTCTCCTCGCGCACCAGGAAACAAAGAGGCAGGAGTCTCTTGTCTCTTCGGCAGCTCCAGACTTCTCCTGGACTCCCTCCCGGCCAGCCGTGGTCCACTAACCCCTTCAGGCTGTGTTCACGCCGCCAGCCCCAGACCTCTCCCTGGGATCCGACCTCTGAAGCCCGAGCCTCAGCTCCCAGCCCCCACCCATCCCAGCGGGTGAGCAGACAAGCCTCTCGGGCTGGTGAGTGCTGGTCGGCACCGATCCTCTGCGGAATCTCTCTGCTTTGCCCTCCGCACCCTGTGGCTGCGCTCTCCTCCGTGGCTCCGAAGCTTCCCCCCTCCACCACCTGCAGTCTCCACCTGCGAAGGGGCTTCTAGTGTGTGGGAACCTTTCCTCCTTCACAGCTCCCTCCCACTGGTGCAGGTCCCATCCCTATTCTTTTGTCTCTGTTTTTTCTTTTCTCTTTTGCCCTACCCAGGTACGTGGGGGAGTTTCTTGCCTTTGGGGAGGTCTGAGGTCTTCTGCCAGCGTTCAGTGGGTGTTCTATAGGAGCAGTTCCACGTGTAGATGTATTTCTAATGTATTTGTGGGGAGGAAGGTGATCTCTGCGTCCTACTCTTCCGCCGCCGTCTTCTCCTGTCTCCTCAACTCTCTTTTCTGTTGTTTCTTTTGAGAGTTTCTGGGCAGCTTCTCCATTGCTCCTCTGCTGTCTATGTCATAATAGTCATCTTTTATTCATTTATTCAGGACCCAACCATAAGACAGAGCTGCTTCACTGGCCCAGTTTAGGCACATTATGATACTTAAGAAACACAGTTCATTGGTCATAAGTAATTAAATAGTAACTCAAATTTCTACTTGAAGTCTCTCAAAGCATGTTAAAGGGAATCCAATTTATAAGCTATAGTGATATTTCCTACCATATCCTCTTCTGTCCTCTTCAGTCTTCTCAAACCATCTCATTCATCTGCTGCCCAGAGATTCTCACTCTTTTGAGCCTTAATACTATAGCACCCCTATTTCCTAAACCAACCTGAGTGACCCCTGTTTATCTTCTCCTTTCCTCTCTGCCTTTTCAGTCCAAACCAATCTTAAGAAGTAAGCAAAAAAAAGCTAAGTGGGAATAAAAATAAGAAAAATGTGACTAGTAGGAGGTCATGAGGAGATGACTGGGAACACTTATGTATGCATTTTTGTCCCTGCCATTCATTAATTCATTCTTTCATTCTATACTAAACAACAAATGTGAGCCATGTATTGTGGGGATTGAAAATTGAGTAAGACATGGTCTTTGACTTTGAGAAGCTCACAATCTTAGTGACTATGTGTCTGTTATAGTTTCTCCCTCCCCCTCCCACTTTAGTTTGAAGTTCTTTTGAGCATGTTGGGTATACCCTGGACAAACAAGATCTTATTGTTATAAAGCAGACTCCATTCTCACAAGGAGAAATGATGTGTATTATAACTGGGACTGGATCATGACTTGAGTCTATATGCTCTGTATTCTTCATTCCTCATTGGGTTCATCTTCATTCCTCATTCCCCAAGGAAGTTTCAGGTAAGTTCTCTGGTCTTACCATGGTGCTGGGGCCTCTTTCTTATCATCACATGTCCTAGCCAAAGACCTGGTTTTGTTTTTCTTTTGTGCATGCTGATGTCTTTTACTTTTAGACCTAGCCTACAAGTGAAAGCTTCTTCAGGAGCTGCTACAGGTTTTTGGATTTTTGGCCCCTACTTCAACATTCTTCACTCTTCCAGATTCACATATAGGCATTCATTCCTAAAAAAATATATCATTAGTCTAGTCCTTATTTTACCACAGTTTTGATACACTAAAGTAAGTTCAACAGGCAGTTGTTAAACATCTCAGTACTTAATGCATAGCACTAGATGTTATGGATACAAAATTAACGTAGGTAATAATAATAAAACAATACATGACATTTATTGAATACTTACTAATCTTCCAAGTATTAGTCTAAGTACTTTATGTGTATTGATTATTTGTATTAATTTAATTGTATTCTAAGCATTTATTTGTGTAACTCTGGGTCAGGGTTTTTTAGAGAAAAAGAACCAATAGGATATATATGAATATATAGAAAGAGATTTATTATGAGGCCCATGCAGTTATGGAAGCATAACCCATATTATGTACTTCTTTGGAGAAGCCCCATGATCTGCAGTCTTCAAGATGGAGGCCAGGAAAGCTACAGGTGTAGTTCCAGTACAAATCCACAGGCCTGAGAATATATAGACTCATGATTTGAGTCTATATGCTCTGTGTTCTTCAGTCTCAGTGGACTCATGTTCATTCATCCTTCCACAAAGAGGCTTCAGGGGAGCCAGTTGTCTAATTCCTAGTCCAAGTCCTAAGGTCCAAGGACCAGGAGCACTGATGTCCAAGGGTAGGAGAAGATGGATATCCCAGCTCAAGGTAGAAAGGAAATTTGCCTTTTTTTCTGCCTTTTTGTCCTATTCTGGCCCTCAGTAGATTGGATGACGCTCACACATTGGTGAGGGTGATCGTCTTACTCAGTCTACTGATTCAAATGCTAATCTCTTCCAGAAAAACCCTTATAGATGATCCAGAAATAATGTTTTACCAGCTATATGGGCATCCTTTAACTCAGTAAACTTGACACATGAACTTCACCTTCACAAACTCTGTAAGATAAATACTAAAGCAAAGGTAGAGAGGTTAGGTAAAATGCTCAAGGTTATACAGCTAATAAGTGGGCCAGGATTTGAATAGTCTAATTCCAGAATCCATGATCTTTTCTTTTTCTTTTTGAATTTTATTTATTTATTTATTTAGTTAGTTAGTTACTTTTGGCTGTATTGGGTCTTTGTTGCCACACGCAGCTTTTCTCTAGTTATGGCGAGCTGAGGTTACTCTTTGTTGCAGTGTAGAGGCTTCTCATTTCAGTGGCTTCTCTTGTTGTGGAGCACGGGCTCTAGGCACGTGGGCTTCAGTAGTTGTGGCTCGTGGGCTCTAGAGCACAGGCTCAGTAGTTGTGGCACACGGGCTTAGTTGCTCCGCAGCATGTGGGATCTTCCTGGACCAGGGCTCGAGCCCGTGTCCCCTGCATTGGCATGCGGATTCCTAACCACTGCACCACCAGGGAAGTCCCCAGAGCCCATGAACTTAACCATCATACTACAATGGAAAATGAGTTAAACTCATATGACTCATTTTTTGTCCTTAGGAAGCATGTGGTCTGGTGATAAAGGCAAGTAATAGACATTAAATGGATCACTTTAATATGATGTGAGTTCTAAGATATAGACATGCACAGGATATTGAGGCTTTCCTTCCTCCTTCCTTCACCACCTATGTGTAATGATTCAAAAAAAGCCATCCTGGTGGTTGGCTTTGACTTCTTACTGAGAAATAAAGAGGTTAATTGTGGGTTGTGCTATCTTCCTAAGCATATGTCTGAGACTTGTTGGAGAGTCTACCAAGGATGACCTAGGCCAGCAGTTCTCAACCAGAATGAAGTTAGGAATATTTTTCCTCCCAGGGGGCATTTGGCACTGTCTGGAGATATTTTTGATGGTCACAACTGGAATGATGCTACTGGCATCTAGTGGGCAGAGGCCAGGGAGGCTGCTAAATATCCTACAATGCACAAGGACAGCCCTTCATAACAAGGAATTCTCTGGCCCCAAAAGTCAATAATGCCAAGGTTGAAAAACACTGACCTAGGCTGTCTATTGTCACCACTTTTATTAATTCACATGGAAACAAGTAACAGAATGAGAACGAGTCTAGAATATGTGTCTAGTAATTTTTAAATCTTGAAGAGAATGTATGCTCCTGAAGAGGCTGTATGGTCCAAGAGGCCAGAGACTCTGCATTGCTGGTGTCAGAGCTTAGAACAGGACCTGGCACATAGTCATTGTTCAAACACTGTTGTTTGGACTGAACTGATTATGTCACAGAGATTATAAAGTATGGAATGGATCAATCAGAAACACTGTGGAAATAAATGCCTGTGTGTGTCTGTGAACACACCAGGAATAGATTAAATGCTCCATAACTGGTTGCTGAATGGATAGATGGATGGTTGGAAGGATTAGTGACTAGGAACTTGAAAGACCTGGGGACACAGGCATTTTGAATCTTTATTGAAAAGAATGTTTTTGGAAATGATAGACATGTGGAAAGTAAATAGGTATAGATACGATGTTAAACAATATGAAGTTTTGTGTGACAGTATATGAGGTAAGAGCGATATAGATCATATTTCTTCTTTCCTCTACCATTAGCTTTTTTCTACTGCTCTTTCTCAGCCTATACATTTACACTTAGTTTTCCTCCCTCCACGGAGAGAGTTAGCAGACCTCCCTTCATCTTATGTCTTCTGGCTATCACCTTTTCTTTCTCCTTGCATTCAAGAAACCAGGTTTTTTAGAACTGAGGCTTATACAATTTGGGGTGCCCTCATGAGAAAGAGAACAGAACTGTAAATACAAATAGGAACAAAAATGAATGTAGGGCTTCCCTGGTGGCACAGTGGTTGAGGGTCTGCCTGCCTATGCAGGGGACGCGGGTTCGTGCCCCGGTCCGGAAAGATCCCACATGCCGCGGAGCAGCTAGGCCCGTGAGCCATGGCTGCTGAGCCTGTGCGTCCGGAGCCTGTGCTCCGCAATGAGAGAGGCCACAACAGTGAGAGGCCCGCATACCACAAAAAAAAAAAAAAAAAAAAAAGAATGTAGTTAGAATGAGAAAAGAAAGCCCAGTGTATCAAAGGTTTTTAAAAAGCTGACAAATACAAAAATCACAAAAGCCAGAAAAATAGCACAATATTTTTTATTAGTAAAATGCTTTCACTCTCCTATAATATTTTGCCACTGACTAACTCTGGTTCCCTTTCATTTCTAACCTTGTTTCTCCTTTACTTCTTACCTACTGCTGGAGAACTAAATTGAACCACAAGGAACACAAGCACAGAGAGGAGACGTGACTCGTCATCATTTTCTTTGAAAATGTCCTGTTATGAGAGTAAGGGAGAGAGCCAGGGCTGGCTCAGTGTCCTTTTTCTCTATCATCTAGGACAGAATTAGATGGATTATAAGCACATCTCCTGTCCTCATGCCCACTTCTCAAGCTCTGACTATCATTGAACTCCTGATCAGGGGTCAGGCCCTCTGATAAATATCATACTCACTGCTCCCAAGCAAAAGGCTCTTCCTTCTTCTTTGTTCCACCAGCCCAGGCCAAAGCCTGGGCCACTGGGCAGCTCTGTCTTCTCTAAAATAGGTCTCACTCACTCTGACTCTCGTTGGCAGGTTATCCAAAATATGCCATCTCCAGCAGCAATGTGAGTCTGTCAATCTCCAGTTTGCCGAGGAACTACAAATCACTAACCTGGTTTTATACTACTGACCAGAAGATTGTAGAATGGGAATCCGGTCAGCCTAAATACTTCAATGGTAAATTTAAGGACAGGGCCAGGCTTGATCTTCAAAGTGGCACACTGCACATCCATAATGTCCAGAAGGAGGACAGCAGCACTTACCTCCTGATGGTGCTGAAGGACACTGGGGACGAGGATGAATGGAAGATCTCACTGGTGGTGCTTGGTGAGTTACGGGAACCAAAGGGCAAGTCCCCACTCCAGGGCCCTGGATGGACCACTGGGAGGGGACTCTTCCTGGAAGGGGGAGTGATAAACCTCAGGATAGGCTTAATTCATTTCTCCTGGAGCCAGTTCCACTTGGAAGTGAGGCTGGGCCAGCCAGACTCAAAGTAGATTACTCTGGGACATTTAAAACCTCTTATGAAATTAAGGAGTCTAAGATTTGAAGATAAAGAAAACAGTAAGGATGGTCCTCTCTATTCTCTTCATGCTCTCCTGTGATCAACCCAAATCAGTTCTGAGCTCTTCTTAATAATATAACTGAGCAAAGACTTCATCAAACATAAGGAAAAAGATAGAAGAGATAAAGGATTGGGCAAGAGCTGTTCAATAGTGTTTTTACCCTTCAGAATGGGTGGGACATAAACTTCCACTCCGGGCTTCCCTGGTGGCACAGTGGTTGGGAGTCTGCCTGCCGATGCAGGGGATGAGAGTTCGTGCCCTGGTCCAGGAAGATCCCACATGCCGCGGAGCGGCTGGGCCTGTGAGCCATGGCCGCTGAGCCTGTGCGTCCGGAGCCTGTGCTCCACAACAGGAGAGGCCACAACAGTGAGAGGCCCGCGTACCACAAAAAAACCTAAACAAACAAACAAAAAACTTCCACTCCTAGCACCAGCCTAATCAGTATATGTGAAGTAAGGGCTAGAACATTATACTTGGAGTCAGACAGACCTGGGTTTAAAACCCTGGTGAGTAACTTACTAGCTGTGTGGACTTGGAGAAAGATCTTGCCATCTCTGCCCCATTAGGTAAGATTCTGTTGATGGCAAGTGATGGAGATCAATTTGATGTACCTTTAGCAAAAAAAAGGAGAATTTCTTTTAAAAAAGAAAACTAGGACTATTTAAAGCAATGCAAGGAGTTTAGAAGAGTCCAGAAGGGCTGAAGAGGAGGAAGAATGGTCTAAGAGGCTAAAATCCCCTTCTCACTCACTTCCTCCATGTCATATGGCCTGAAAATTCAAGACGTACTGGGAACAGGAAAGATTCAAAGACTCTTACAGTGGTTTTTTAAAAAATCCCAAATTTATATCATTTACCAAATTCTGTGGTAAATACTCCCACCACAGCCACCTCCAAACTGCTAACGGTTTCACAACCAGTTTGCAAAATTTCTGAATATCTTTTGTACGCGGGCCTCTCATTGTTGTGGCCTCTCCCGTTGCGGAGCACAGGCTCCGTCCGGACGCGCAGGTTCAGCGACCATGCCTCACGGGCCCAGCCGCTCCACGGCATGTGGGGTCTTCCCGGACTGGGGCACGAACCCGTGTCCCCTGCATCGGCAGGCAGACTCTCAACCACTGCATCACCAGGGAAGCCCTTGAGTATCTTAAAATCCACAAGCTGACTTGGCTTTAGCACACTTGCCTAGGGATAAGACCCTGAGGATGTGATTAGCAGAAGAATCATCCTTCAGTCCAGCCCAGGAATTTCTGACAGCTCAAAGGGGTCATCTTGGAGCCAGTCTGCCCTAGCTGGCTCTGTCCACAATGTGCTCAGGGCTGTGCTGCTCACCATGGGAAATGAGGAATGTATGCAAGACTTGAGGCCAGACCACAGGAAATGATGAAAAGCAGTATGAAGATTGCTCATGTAAAGTATGCAGGAGGAGTCCAGCAATCTGATAGGGTTTCACGGAGGAGATGGATCTAGAGTTAAGAGGTCAGATGGCAGAGTCTCCATTGCCCCTCACAGACATACTACTCAAAAGCCAGCAATGATTGGGTCAATTCTCTGCCACATTTTAATCCTATGACATCTGAGCTGCATTGATTCTGTAAGTGTTTTACCCTTGACCAGAAGGAAAAGACCCCAGAGGATTTCAGGTCAAGCAGTCCTAGTCAAGGAAGGAGCAGATGATGGGATTACCTCTCAACAAACCTGGCTGCAGGATGACAGCAGTGATGATGCTGTGACCTCCAAAATGCATGTAACACTTACACCCTGCAAAAGCACTTCCTCATGGACAATGGCATTGTATCTTACTAACATTGTGCTGTGAAGCAGAGTCATCTTACATGCAAGAAGGAAGTTCAAGGGGTTAATTATCTTGCCTAATGTTACTCTACCAGGGCGAAGTCCAGTACCCAGGCTGGTCTCACTGTAAAGCAAGTGTTCTGTCTTTTGTATCGCATAACTGATTCATCCATCCATCCATCCATCCATCCACCTATCCCTTTCATCAGATACTTATAGGATACCTGCTCTATGGCTGGCACTGAGATACCAAAGTTAACTGACGCAGTGCTGTTCATCACTACTGACTTTTGCTGGGAATTCCATGAGGTTCTTCTCTGTATTTCTGCCAGCGTCCAGGAAAGGTATAGGGTGGTACCTCTTACCCCAGGACTCTTGCTGAATCTGATCCCAAGAACTCTTGAAGGACTGATAGGCCAAGGTGCCAAGTGTGGGCCATTGCTAGAGAAGGGGCCCTGAGCAGCTCAGACAGTTGGGATATCAAGTCCAACCCCGCTGATCTCTATGCTAAACCTCTGCTGTTCTTTCTGGCCCACAGATGGTCATAACCCCATTTTTAAAAAAAAATTATTTATTTATTTATTTATTTTGGGCTGTGTTGGGTCTTCGTTTTTGCACGCGGGCTTTCTCTAGTTGCGGTGAGTGGGGGCTACTCTTTGTTGCAGTGCATGGGCTTCTCATTGCAGTGGCTTCTCTTGTTGCAGAGCATGGGCTCTAGGCACACAGGCTTCAGTAGCTGTGGCTCGCGGGCTCTAGAGCGCAGGCTCAGTAGTTGTGGCACGCGGGCTTAATTGTTCCACGGCATGTGGGACCTTCCCAGACCAGGGATCAAACCTGTGTCCCCTGCACTGGCAGGCAGATTCTTATCCACTGTGCCACCCGGGAAGCCATAACCCCATTTTTGTTTCTGGGTGCATGGCTCCCCCTTCTGGATCCAGCTTAGCTTCACTCCAAGGAGTAGCTCTTTCAGTCTGAAGCCTCCAGAGGTCAAAGCTGCTCACTGGCTCTCTCTGCAGGGGCCTCTTCTCCATGACGGCTCCTGCAGCCCTCTGGGGCTCCTTTTGTACTTTGTTGGCTAAACCCTCCCAGCATAAATGCTTCCTAAATGCATAAACCCATTGCCTCATCTTAACGTATTCATTTTTAGACCCTGTATCAAAGCCTGTCATAAAAGTCAAGAGGACACAGGAAGTGAACAAGTGTTACCTGACCCTGTCCTGTGTGACCCAGGACCAACCTGTAAACTACACCTGGTATGCAGAATCCCTTTCAAAAGAGTTCCACAGCAGTGTGCTTGAAGTGATCCATGTACCACAAAACTACTCCAGGTCTTATACCTGCCAAGTCAGCAATCCTGTGAGCAGCCAAAATGACACAGTCAACTTCACTTCACCCTGTGTACAGGGTAAGAGATACTGCCAGGGGAGCTGAGGTGGGCACAGGGTAACTAGTTTCCTCTTGAAGGAAGAAAAGTGTGGAGATCTTATTCAGCCTCCTGGCACAGACATTAGTGGAGAATACCAAAGGCATCTGTGAGGCATGGAAGACTTGTGTTCTCTAAGGTTTCACTGCCTTGCTGAGAGGGTTCACCGCCTCTCAGCAGCTCACCTCGGCTTTGTGGAGCTCGGTGTCCTCATCTGCAAAGGGCAGTTGGCACAGGGGCTCTGATTTCCCCTTCTCCTGCTGTGCTCTAACAGTGCATGGTCCTGGAATCTGAGGCCAGTGTCCTTGCAGGATAATCTGAGATTTCAGGGTGAACAGGGAGAAAAAGAGCAAGTAGGGGAACAGTCCAGATACTGTTGGGCAGCAACACAGAGGCATTTCTGGTAGGCAGTGAAGGAAAAAAGGGCCAAGTGGACGAGCATGAGCAAGAACAAGTGGTGAACAGGAGAGCCTGATCCTAAGGTAGAGACTTTCTGTTCTTCCCCAGGTGTATGCTCCTTGATGAAGTTGGAAAAGCAAACTCTGGGTTTCATGTTTCAGATTTCTCTGACTCCTGGGAGGATCCACTCATTAGAGCATCACTCCTGGTTCTCTCTCAAGCCTACACAGGTCCCATAGTGGGGTAGCTATGAGCATAGGTTTTAGAGTCAGTTACACCTGGGATTAATCCTGGGACTGTCACTTACTAGCTAAATCAGTTACTTAGCTTCTCCAAGTCATGTCCTTTTTTTTTTTTTTTTTACATATTTATTGGAGTATAATTGCTTTACGATGTTTTGTTAGTTTCTGCTGTACAACAAAGTGAATAACTGTATGTATACATATATCCCCATATCCTTTCCCTCTTGAGCCTCCCTCCCACCCTCCCTATCCCACCCCTCTAGGTGGTCACAAAGCACCAAACTGATCTCCCTGTGCTATGCAGCCGCTTCCCACTAGCTATCTATTTTACATTTGGTAGTGTATATATGTCAGTTACTATCTCACGTCATCTCAGCCTCCCCTTCCCTCACAGTGTCCTCAAGTCCTTTCTCTACGTCTGCGTCTCTATTCCTGCCCTGCCAGTAGGTTCAGCAGTACCATTTTTCTAGATTCCATATATATGCATTAGCATAGGGTATTTGTTTTTCTCTTTCTGACTTTCTTCACCATGTATCAAGTCATGTCCTTCTTTTTTTTTTTTTTTTTTTTTTTTTTTTGTGGTACGCGGGCCTCTCACTGCCGTGGCCTCTCCCGCTGCGGAGCGCAGGCTCGGGACGTGCAGGCTCAGCGGCCATGACTCACGGGCCCAGCCGCTCCGCGGCATGTGGGATCTTCCCGGACCGGGGCACGAACCCGCGTCCCCTGCATCGGCAGGCGGACTCTCAACCACCGCGCCACCAGGGAAGCCCCATGTCCTTCTTAAATAAGACAAAATAATAGTTCTTATCTCATATTGTTATAAGGATTAAATGAGACAATACAGATAACTACCTAGCACAGTATCTAACAAATCCTCCATGAATGGTAGTTAACTTAGGCCCAATCCTTTTAATTCTAGAGACACTAGGATTTGGGAACCACTTAATAAATTTGGATCACCCTCTTCAGCATTCCAGGCCCTGTACTTTCCACGCACCTGAAATCATATCCCCAAGCCCTGGTGTACAAATCCCTCCAGAATAACTCATACCTGTGGTGCCAACATTTACCTGAGATCCCTGTCATACCCAATCAGGGATCATGGCCCCTGGAGACATGGCTCTTTCACGGTTTTCTTGGATCCAGTCTACTCTGCCCACCTGTGCTGATTTCTTTACCTCTGCTCCCACACATGAGCTATGGAAACTATATGTTCAGTATTCTTCCCAACTAACTGGTCATGTCTCTTCTAGTCTTTCCTGATATGCCCTGCTTTTCTGCCACCATAGACCCAGTATGACACTTTGGTGTCTGACCATAAGACCACCAGTTGGCTGGGTGGTTCTAACACCACCTTTACATCACCACCATATCCTGAGATCCAGAAAAACGAAGAGAAACAATCCCTATCCTTTATAGAATGAAGGTGGCTGCTCATTCACAGAGAGGATGAAAGCAATAATACATCTATATTTTGAAGGGCTAAGCCCAACTTGTCACTTTTTAGCTATCCAAATTATCCTAGAAAAGTATCCCTAATTCTTCTTCCCTAATTTATCAGTATCCTCTCCTCCCCTCTCTTGCCTTCCCGTTCTGTACCTCTTTATTTCCCTTTCTTTTTTTTTTTCCTACCCCCTTTTTCCTCCTATTTGGTACTGATGGTTAGTAGTGTAGAGAAAAAGGGAAGGGAAGTAATACTTCCTTCCCTAAAGTTAGTGCATAGCATTATATTATCAACTGCACCTGAAGCTCTGCCCTACTTAACCAGTGTAGGAGAGTGATTCTTTCCCAGGTCCACAGATGTGCCAAGGTAACCTTCATGTACAGGACTCAGCTAAGCCAGTGATATTTAAGGGATTTCTGTACTCTTTATGCTTTACATCTGAGAGTTTGAGCTTTGCTCAATCTGGGAAAAGGATGTCCTAGGCACACTGGGTCTGGATTCAGGGAGGAAACAATTCCCCTGCTCTATAAGCTCCCATGCCAATGTCCAGTACCCTTATCCCTTCTCAACACATTAATCAAGACACCTAAATGTTTTGTGTTTTCTTGCTCTTTCAGCCCCATCCTGTGGAGTAGCTTGGACTGCAACTTGGCTAGTGATCATGGTAACCACTGTTCTTGGCCTTCTATGGATCTGAGATAAGCTCTTCTAACTCAAGAGTGAAACTTCAAGAATGCAAGATCTTGCCCTCATCAGTAATCATACTATTAACCAGGACAGAAGTTCTGGCTATATAGGATGGGGGAAAGTATTGAGATGTCTACAAGGATTTTCAAATTAACTTTTTTAAACCACAGTAATATTTTATTTTATATCCTCTAGTTGTTTTTTAACATACATATACACATGCATTCTTCCCACCAAAAAATGGGCAGAATGTATTGTGCAATGTTTTCTTGTTGGAATAAATATTTGATATGATTGCCAAAGTGGATTCCTAAAGTTACCCCAGATTTGTTGGACAATGCCTGCTCCATTAGCCTAGACAAACAGATACAAAGGGGAGCACCTGGGACCACTGTCTCCTGTGTGCCTACATGGCTGGGAGGTAATTTGTGCTGTCTCTAACTCTCGCTTCCATATCCTTGCCAAACCTCCTGGGGTTCCAGCTCTCAAACTCCTCCCCCACCAAGTTCTGGTCTCCTTCTCAGTGGTTTGCCTTGTTCTAGCCTCTGTGAGGAACATACTTATTAGGTTTCCTGGGAATGTGGGGTCAGGCTTACTCCCCCAGAACTGAGTATGCAGCTTTTTTTTTGCCCTGATTTTTTTTACATCTTTTTTTTTTTTTTTTTTTTTTTTTGCGGTACGCGGGCCTCTCACTGTTGTGGCCTCTCCCGTTGCGGAGCACAGGCTCCGGACGCGCAGGCTCAGCGGCCATGGCTCACGGGCCCAGCCACTCCGCGGCATGTGGGATCTTCCCGGACCGGCGCACGAACCCGTGTCCCCTGCATCAGCAGGCGGACTCTCAACCACTGCCCCACTAGGGAAGCCCTTTTTTACATCTTTATTGGAGTATAATTGCTTTACAATGTTGTGTTAGTTTCTGTTGTATAACAAAGTGAATCAGTTCTACGTATACATATATCCCCCCCTCTTTTTTTTTAACATCTTTATTGGAGTATAATTGCTTTACAATAGTGTGTTAGTTTCTGCTTTACAACAAAGTGAATCAGTTATACATATACATATGTTCCCATATCTCTTCCCTCTTCCGTCTCCCTCCCTGCCACCCTTCCCATCCCACCCCTCTAGGTCATCACAAAGCACTGAGCTGATCTCCCTGTTCTGTGCAGTAGCTTCTCACTAGCTATCTATTTAACACAGGGCAGTGATATCTGCCAATGCTACTCTCACTTCATCCCAGCCTCGCCTTCCCTTCCTGTGTCCACAAGTCCATTCTCTATGTCTGAGTCTCTATTCCAGCCCTGCCACTACATTCATCAGTACCATTTTTCTAGATTCCATATATATTGAGTATGCAGCTTTACCACATAAAGAGGGTCCTTCCCAAGCCTCTTATTGGGAGCTGAGTTTCCTCTCCTCCTCTTTTCACCATTGTTGCTGTGTGCGCAGCTCTTCAAGTCCTAGTTGTGTCCTGAGATCCAAAAAACCATCAAATAGACTAAATACTGTCACCAGGGTCTTTCATTATAGGAAGGTAAGAGCTACCAGGCCCATCATCAAAATAACACCTGGATTTTTTGCTGTATGTTCTCCTCCTCTAAGGTTCTCCATGGGCCTGGAACTGAGAGGGTCACTAAAGGATGTGCTTCCCTTTCAATGAACTGTCCCACCACAGACCACTTTCTCTTTACACCAAATCAACCTTACCTCCCCTTCCCCTCATCACCTCTGTGGCAGAGATAATACTGTATGTTCATCAAACCCTTTCATTTTCTTTCTTGACTTTGATAGTTACTAATTTTATGTGTCAAACATGATTCTGGGTGTGTCTCTGAGGGTGTTACTGGGTGAGGTTAGCATTTGAATCAGTAGACTGAGTAAAGCAGATTATCCTCTCCAGTGTGGGTGGGCCTTATCCAATCAGTTGAAGGCTTGAATAGAACAAAAAGGCTTACGCTCCCACAGGTATGGGAGAACTCCTCCTAACTGACTGACTTCAAGCTGGGACATTTGGTTTTTCCTGCCTTTGGACTTGGACTGGAACTACGCCATCAGCTCTCCTGGGTCTCCAGCTTGTTAACTCAGATCTTGGGACTTGTAAACCTCCATAATTGCATGAGCCAATTCCTCATGATAAATCTCTTTAAATGTGTGTGTGTGGTGTGCTACTGGTTCTGTTTCTCTGGAAAACCCTGACTAATACATCAGCCAATAGAAAAACTCTTTTTCCCAGCTCCCTTTTCATCTAACTGGGGCCCTGTACCTGGTTTTAGCCAATAGAATGTGGGTGGAATTGATGTAACAGAAAGTGAGGGACTCAGAAGTGGAACCACATAATGCAACGAGCCTCTGTTCAAGCCATTGCTTGGAAGCTGGCTGTCTGATCTGTATTGGACATGCATGACAAGAAAGTTTGGGTTTGTTACAGCAAGATAGCCTGGGCTCCCTAAGACACCCTCTCTCTTCTCTCTCAGCCCAGCCTGCAGTCCCATCTCAAATTGACCTCTGATCAGCTGGCATCCTCCAATCAGGTTGTCTAGATCTATTTTCTGTAAACAGTGACCTCCCCTCTTCCTTCACTTTATTTTGGGAGAGGAGGAGGTTTTGTTGGGAGAAACACACACACACACACACACACATGCACACATACACATGAATGGTATAAAAGAGCATTTCTGGGGAAAGTAGTAAGAGGAAAGAAATGTCACTTTATATCACAAATCAGCATATTTCTGGGCTGCTAAGGAACAGGCACACCTCTCCAGGCATCACGTTTCTATTGGTTCTAGTTACTTAAAAACTTGTAGCAAATCCCACCTTAGATAGCTTAGGTCACAAGCAGCAACTCTTCTCTGCCTCTCCCATCCCTTGAGGCAGTGCCAGATACAAAATATGTGGGGCTCCATACAAAATGAAAATGAAGGACCGCTTGTTCAAAAAGCAGGAAAAGAGTGACATTAAATGTACCAAAATGACGCTTTTTCCTTTCTTCCACAGACTCTCTCTACTTGGGATGGTATTTTTTAACTTGCTATTTAAAGATGTTCTAAGTAAAGGAAAATTAAAATCTTAAATTATTACTATGAATTTTCCTGTTTATATTGGACAATGTCAGTTTTGAAAGAAATACAAGAATATTTACTTTGTATGTAGAATCATTGAAATTACTCCGTTCATATTTCATAGCTCATACATCCACACACATTCTACCAGCACTCTATGGAAGCCAGTGGCCTCTGTAACACAATTCCTTTGTACTTGTTTTGAGTCTCACTGAACCCCTGTGCATCGTGCATCCACTGGATTCTGCACTCATGCGGTACCATGAATGAGGCCACGAGGAACAGTGATTGACATGCAGAGTGCACACATCTCCTGCTCATGTGTGTGCTCCCTTGTCTCAATGGACTTCACTTAAAACACAAGTTGAAAGAAAATTATTAAGAATTTCAACTCCAAATATCATATGTTATTACTTATATGTGGAATCTAAAAAAATATGATACAAATGAACTTACTTGCAAAACAGAAAGACTCATAGACTTCGAGAGCAGACTTGTGGTTGCCGGGGTGGAAAAGTGGGGGAGAGAGATAATTTAGAAGTTTGGGAATAACATATACTCACTATGTTACATATAGTAACATATACTCACTACTATATATAAAAAAGATAATCAACAGTGACCTACTGTAGAGCACATGGAACTCTACTCAACATTCTGTAATAATCTATATGGGAAAAGAATCTGGAAAAGAATGGATATACTTCTATGTATAACTGATTCACTTTGCAGTACACCTGAAACTAACACAACATTGTAAATCAACTATACTCCAATATAAAATAAAAATTAAATTACAAAAAAGGGGGAAAAAAAAGAACTTCAAGATGGTGACAGCAGAGTACTAAACCAAGTGCAGCACCCTTCTGGGCATAGAGCCCTGTTTGATTGCTTAGGTCACATGCCCATGAAGCCAGGTTTGCCTCGAGGGTGCCTCATACCCTATGGCCAAGACAATTGCTTCTCTGAGAGTTCTAGTACAGGGATCAAACCTGATTCTCATGTGTTCCCCAGACCCTCATATATTTCAAAAGTTAGTGGGATGATTATCAGTGAACTCAAGCCATTTGTCTTTGTGCAAAGAAGATATTCCAGCATTGGCCCAAAGTTCTTACCATGAATAGCCTCATGTGAACTGAAGTCTGAAGACAAGTTTCCTGTCATCCTTCAGTCAGCTCTGGGGAGCTCTGCAGCACTGCCCTCTGCTGGCTCCACGGCACCAAGCTTAAGTTTAAAAAGTCTTGGATTAGTCCAGTGCTTCTCTAACCTTCACTTTAACAGTAGCAAATCACCTTGAGATCTTGTTAAAATGCAAGCTCTGAATCAGTAGGTCTGGGGTGGAGACCAAGACTCTGCATTTCTAACAAGACCCCCACAGGATGCTAACGCTGCTGTCCATGGACCACTTTCTGAGCCTCAAGGCACAAGAAAATGTCTCTAAGCTTCCTTGTTCTGAACCTAGCTTCATGATTCTAGGTCTGTCCATGGGACTTGGTTCTCTCCTCACTGCCTGCCCTACTCTGCTCCTGGATACCACACTCCTTCCCTTCTCAAGTTAAAATTTCCATTGGTCCCTCCCGGGTTCCCATAGTCCTCTGGTGCATCGGATATGCCACCAGGGGCCAGCTTGTTCCAACAGGCAGCACAAGGTGACACATGGACTGTTTGCAAGGCCAGGAGCTCCTGTGAACTGAGAGAATGCAGCTTTCATATCTGACTCTGCACGAACAGCTTGGATTGGTCCTGGAGGTGGGACCAGGCAAATTAAACCTGGACCCTTGGATCAATGAGTTCATTCATTCCCTGCCCATATTTAGAAAGTGCCTGGTCATGCTGGGTACTGAGGCTCTGTGTTGGGAGCTGCTTAATAAGAACTAACACTGATGGAGGTTGTCTATATTTCTGGCTCTGTGTCAAGCTCTTTTCCTGAACACTCTTCTTAAGGAAGAAATGCTGGGTGTTGGCAGAAGAAGTCTTTCCAAATTCTTCATTGGGTTTTAGATTTAAATGGCTTCTTTGACCATGTGTATTTACACAACTCTTGCTGAGAGCAAACCAGTCGTAGAAATGTTCCATCCTTTATCCTTACTTCTTGTCCAGGAATAAGAGGATCAACCTCCTCCAGTACCTTTGGGTTATATTTAAGTGCATTTGTTAAAGTCGCAGCCCCTGCACCTGGAGAGGTGTGTTTTCCTCTCCTCCCAACCTCCTGCTTTTCTCCCGCACTCCCCCCACCTTCTCAGAAGATTGCATGGTGGGGGAGGGGACAGATTTAGCCCAGAGACACCTGTGCCAGCTGGAAAGTGTAACCACAGGACCTTTTCCTCTTTCACCAGCTGCTCTACCTATCCCCCAATGCTCCAGCTGGGCAAGCTATAGCACAGTCCCTTTGCCCAGTCCCCTCCCGATCACACCCACCTCTTAGTCTTCTCTCCTCTCTCCTCCATCTTCTCTCTTTCCAGATTTCTGTCACCCTCATTTTCTATGCCACTATCTTCCCATCTCTTAATTTTTCATTCCTCTGTTCAACCTCACCCTACTGATTATTTCTTTCACCACTCCTGCTTTTTACCCAGACATTTCTGCCTCTGATGTACCATCTGCCAATGAGGGTCTGTACAGTTCCTGATAGGCAGTACCTTGGATAGTTTCTTTCCTTCCTTAATGAAATGAGAAATGTGATCTCCTGAATGAATCCCTCCCAGGACAGTAACCTCTGTGCCTGGGAGTCCAGCTTGGGCAGAGGCTCCCTATGGAGCAGACAGCACAACAAACCCATTGACTCATTCCCTCAACAAATATTTGTCTGTTTGTTTGTTTGTTTTTTAAACACCTTTATTGTAGTATAATTGCTTTACAATGGTGTGTTAGTTGCTGCTGTATAACAAGAGAATCAGCTATATGTATACATATGTCCCCATATCTCCTCCCTCTTGCATCTCCCTCCCACCCTCCCGATCCCACCCCTCTAGGTGGACACAAAGCACCGGGCTGATCTCCCTGGGCTATGTGGCCACTTTGCACTAGCTATCGGTTTTACATTTGGTAGTGTATATATGTCCATGCCACTCTCTCACTCCATCTCAGCTTACCCTTCCCCCTCCGCGTGTCCTCAAGTCCATTCTCTACATCTGCGTCTTT
This sequence comes from Kogia breviceps, assembly GCF_026419965.1. NCBI lineage: Eukaryota > Metazoa > Chordata > Mammalia > Artiodactyla > Physeteridae > Kogia > Kogia breviceps. The sequence continues at coordinate 90,341,502 of NC_081310.1, read as the reverse complement.
ATTCCTGTCCTGCCCGAGGTTCCTCAGAAATTTCTTTTTTTAGATTCTATATATATATGTTAGCATACAGTATTTGTTTTTCTCTTTCTGACTTACTTCACTCTGTATGACAGACTCTAGGTCCATCCGCCTCACTACAAATACCTCAATTTCATTTCTTTTTATGGCTGAATAATATTCCATTGTATATATGTGCCACGTCTTCTTTATCTGTTCATCTGTCAATGGACACCTAGGTTGCTTCCATGTCCTGGCTACTGTAAATAGAGCCACAATGAACACTGGGGTACAAGACTATTTTTGAATTATGGTTTTCCCAGGGTTTATGCCCAGTAGTGGGATTGCTGGGTCTTGTGGTAGTTCTACTTTTAGTTTTTTTTTTTTGTGGTACGTGGGCCTCTCACTGTTGTGGCCTCTCCTGTTGTGGAGCACAGGCTCTGGACACGCAGGCTCAGCGGCCATGGCTCACGGGCCCAGCAGCTCCGCGGCATGTGGGATCTTCCCAGACCGGGGCACGAACCCATATCCCCTACATTGGCAGGCAGACTCTCAACCACTGTGCCACCAGGGAAGCCCTGTAGATTTCTTGATGACGGCCATTTTGACTGGTGTGAGGTGATACCTCATTGTGGTTTTGATTTGCATTTCTCCAATGATTAGTGATGTTGAGCATAATTTCATTTGTTTGTTGGCAATCTGTATATCTTCTTTGGAGAAATGTCTATTTAGGTCTTCTGCCCATTTTTGGATTGGGTTGTTTGTGCTTTTGACATTGAGCTGCATGAGCTGCTTGTAAATTTTGGAGATTAATCCTTTGTCAATTGCTTCATTTGCAAATATTTTCTCCCATTCTGAGGTTGTCTTTTCTTCTTGTTTATGGTTTCCTTTGCAGTGCAAAAGCTTTTAAGTTTCATTAGGTCGCATTTGTTTATTTTTGTTTTTATTTCCATTTCTCTAGCAGGTGGGTCAAAAAGGATCTTGCTGTGTATGCCATAGAGTGTTCTGCTTATATTTTCCTCTAAGAGTTTGATAGTGTCTGGCCTTACATTTAGGTCTTTAATCAATTTTCAGTTTATTTTAGTGTATGGTGTTAGTGAGTGTTCTAATTTCATTCTTTTACATGAAGCTGTCCAGTTTTCCCAGCACCACTTATTGAAGAGGTTGTCTTTTCTCCATTGTATATTCTTGCCTCCTTTATCAAAAATAAGGTGACCATATGTGCGTGGGTTTATCTCTGTGCTTTCTATCCTGTTCCATTGATCTACAATTCTGTTTTTCTGCCAGGACCATACTGTCTTGATTACTGTAGCTTTGTAGTATAGTCTGAAGTCTGGGAGTCTGATTCCTCCAGCTCCATTTTTCTTTCTCAAGATTGCTTTGGCTACTCGGGGTCTTTTGTGTTTCCATACAAATTGTGAAATTTTTTGTCCTAGGTCTGTGAAAAATGCCATGGGTAGTTTGATAGGGATTGTATTGAATCTGTAGATTGCATTGCATAGTAGAGTCATTTTCACAATGTTGATTCTTCCAATCCAAGAACATGGTATATCTCCCCATCTGTTTGTATCATCTTTAATTTCTTTCATCAGTGTCTTATAGTTTTCTGCCTACAGGTCTTTTGTCTCCCTAGGTCACTTTATTCCTAGGTTTTGTATTCTTTTGGATGCAGTGGTAAATGGGAGTGTTTCCGTAATTTCTCTTTCAGATTTTTTATCATTAGTGTATAGGTATGCAAAAAATTTCTGTGCATTAATTTTGTTTCCTTCTACTTTACCAAATTCATTGATGAGATCTAGTAGTTTTCTGGTTGCATCTTTAGGATTCTCTATGTATAGTATCATGTCATCTGCAAACAGTGACAGCTTTACTTCTTCTTTTCCGATTTGGATTACTTTTATTTCTTTTTCTTCTCTGAATGCAGTGGCTAGGACTTCCAAAACTATGTTGAATAATGCTGGTGAGAGTGGGCAACCTTGTCTTGTTCCTGATCTTAGTGGAAATGGTTTCAGTTTTTCACTATTGAGAACGATGTTGGTTGTGGGTTTGTCATACATGGCCTTTATTATGTTGAGGTAAATTCCCTCTATGCCTGCATTCTGGAGGGTTTTTATCATAAGTGGGTGTTGAATTTTGTCGAAAGCTTTTTCTGCATCTATCGAGATGATCCTATGGTTTTTCTCCTTCAATTAGTTAATATGGTTTATCACATTGATTGATTTGCCTATATTGAAGGATCCTTATATTCCTGGGATAAACCCCATGTGATCATGGTGTATGATTCTTTTAATGTGCTGTTGGATTCTGTTTGCTAGTATTTTGTTGAGGATTTTTGCATCTATGTTCATCAGTGATATTGGCCTGTAGTTTTCTTTCTTTGTGACATCTTTGTCTGGTTTTGGTATCAGGGTGATGGTGGCCTCATAGAATGAGTTTGGGAGATTCCTCCCTCTGTTATATTTTGGAAGAATTTGAGAAGGATAGGTGTTAGCTCTTCTCTAAATGTTTGATAGAATTCGCCTGTGAAGCCATCTGGTCCTGGGATTCTGGTTGTTGCAAGATTTTTATTTATTTATTTATTTATTTGCAGTATGTGGGCCTCTCACTGTTGTGGCTTCTCCCGTTGTGGAGCACAGGCTCCAGACATGCAGGCTCCGAACGCGCAGGCTCAGCGGCCATGGCTCACGGGTCCAGCCGCCCGCGGCATGTGGGATCTTCCCGGACTGGGGCACCAACTCATATGCCCTGCATTGGCAGGCGGACTCTCAACCACTGCACCACCAGGGAAACCCTGTTGCAAGATTTTAAATCACAGTCTCAATTTCAATGCTTGTGATTGGTCTGTTTATATTTTCTATTACTTCCTGGTTCAGTCTCAGAAGGTTGTGCTTTTCTAAGAATTTGTCCATTTCTTCCAGGGTGTCCATTTTATTGGCTTAAAGTTGCTTGTGATACTCTCTCATGATCCTTTGTATTTCTGCAGTGTCAGTTGTTACTTCTCCTTTTTCATTTCTAATTCTATTGATTTGAATCTTTTCCCTTTTTTTCTTGATGAGAGTCTGGCCAATGGTTTATCAGTTTTGTATATCTTCTCAAAGAACCAGCTTTCAGTTTTATTGATCTTTGCTATTGTTTCATTCATTTCTTTTTCATTTATTTCTGATCTGATCTTTATGATTTTTTTCCTTCTGCTAACTTTGGGGTTTTTTTTGTACTTCTTTCTCTAATTGCTTTAGGTGTAATGTTAGGTTGTTTATTTGAGATGTTTCTTGTTTCTTAAGGTAGGATTGTACTGCTATAATCTTCCCTCTTAGAACTACTTTTGTTGCATCCCATAGTTTTAGGTCATTGTGTTTTCATTGTCATTTGTTTCTAGGTATTTTTTAATTTCTTCAGTGATCTCTTGGTTATTAAGTAGTCTATTGTTTAGCCTCCATGTGTTTGTATTTTTAACAGATTTTTTCCTGTAATTGATATCTAGTCTCATAGCATTGTGGTTGGAAAAGATATTTGATATGATTTTAATTTTCTTAAATTTACCAAGACTTGATTTGTGACCCAAGAGATATGATCTATACTGGAGAATGTTCCATGAGCATTTGAGAAGAAAGTGTATTCTGTTGTTTTTGGATGGAATCTCCTATAAATATCAATTAAGTCCATCTTGTTTAATGTATCATTTAAAGCTTGTGTTTCTTTATTTATTTTCATTTTGGATGATCTGTCCATTGGTGAAAATGGGGTGTTAATGTGCCCTACTATGATTGTGGTACTGTCGATTTCCCCTTTTATGGCTGTTAGCATTTGTCTTATGTATTGAGGTGCTCCTATGTTGGTTGCATAAATATTTACAATTGTTATATCTTCTTCTTGGATAGATCCCTTGATCATTATGTAGTGTCCTTCTTTGTCTCTTGTAATAGTTTTTATTTTATTTATTTATTATATTTATTTTTGTGTCTTGGCGTGTTTCTCCTCGGATTTATCCTGTATGGGACTCTGTGTGCTTCCTGGACTTGATTAACTATTTCCTTTCCCATATTAGGGAAGTTTTCAGCTATAATATCTTCAAATATTTTCTCAATCCCTTTCTTTTTCTCTTCTTCTTCTGGGACCCCTATAATTCAAATGTAGGTGCGTTTAATTTGGTCCCAGAAGTCTCTGAGACTGTCCTCATTTCTTTTCATTGTTTTTTTCTTTATTCTGCTCTGCAGTGGTTATTTCCACTATTTTATCTTCCAGGTCACTTGTCCATTCTTTTGCCTCAATTATTCTGCTATTTATTCCTTCTAGAGAATTTTTAATTTCAGTTATTGTGTTGTTTACCATTGTTTGTTTGCTCTTTAGTTCTCCTAGGTCCTTGTTAAACGTTTCTTGTATTTTCTTCATTCTATTTCCAAGATTTTGGATCATCTTTACTATCATTACTCTGAATTCTTTTTCAGGTAGACTGCCTATTTCCTCTTCATTTATTTGGTGTGGTGGGTTTTTACCTTGTTCTTTCTTCTGCTGTGTGTTTCTCTGCCTTCTCATTTTGCTTAACCTATTATGTTTGGGGTCCCCTTTTCATAGGCTGCAGGTTTGTAGTTCCCATTGTTTTTGGTGTCTGTCCCCAGTGGGTAAGGTTGGTTCAGTGGGTTGTGTAGGCTTCCTGGTGGAGGGGACTAGTGCCTGTGTTCTGGTGGATAAGGCTGGATCTTGTCTTTCTGGTGGGCACGACCACATCCAGTGGTGTGTTTTGGGGTGCTTGTGACCTTATGATTTTAGGCAGCCTCTTCACTAATGGGTGGGGTAGTGTTCCTGTTTTGCTAGCTGTTTGACATGGGGTGTCCAGCACTGTAACTTGCTGGTCGTTGAATGGAACTGGGTCTTAGTACAGAGATGGAGATCTCTGGGAGAGCTTTCACCGTTTGATATTATGTGGAGCCAGTGGTGTGATCAAAGTTCTGAACTCAGCTCTCCCACCTCAAAGGCACAGGACTGACACCCACCCAGAGCACCAAGACCTTGTCAGCCACATGGTGCAGAAGAAAAGGGAGGGGGAAAAAAAAGAAATAAATAAAATAAAAAAGTTATTAAAATAAAAAATAATTATTAAAAATATAAAAAAATTAAATAGTAATAAAAATTAAAAAAGGAAAGAAAGAGGAGAGGAACCAAACCAAAAAAACAAATCCACCAATGATAACAAGTACTAAAAACTATCCTAAAAAAAAAACAAACACAAACAAGAACAAAAAAACGGACAGACAGAACCCTAGGACAAATGGTAAAAGGAAAACTATACAGACAAAATCACACAAAGAAGCATACACATACACAGTCACAAAAAGAGAAAAAGGAAAAAATATATATCATTGCTTCCAAAGTCACTGCCTCAATTTTGGGGTGATCCGTTGTCTATTCAGGTATTCCACAGATTCAAGGTACATCAAGTTGATTGTGGAGATTTAATCCATTGCTCCTGAGGCTGCTGGGAGTAATTTCCCTTTCTCTTCTTTGTTTGTACAGCTCCTGGGTTCAGCTTTAGGTTTGGCCCCGCCTCTGAGTGTAGGTCGCCTGAGGACATCTGTTCCCGCCCAGACAGGACGGGGTTAAAGTAGCAGCTGTTTAGGGGGCTCTGGCTCACTCAGGCTGGGGGGAGGGAGGGGTATGGAATGCGGGGCGAGCCTGCGGCGGCAGAGGCCAGCGTGATGTTGCAACAGCCTGAGGCCCGCCATGTGTTCTCTCGGGGAAGTTGTCCCCGGATCATGGGACCCTGGCAATGGTGGGCTGCACAGGGTCCCAGGAGGGGAGGTGTGGATAGTGACCTCTGCTTGCACACAGGCTTCTTGGTGGCGGCAGCAGCAGCCTTAAGCGTTTTATGCCCGTGTCTGGTGTCTGCGCTGATAGCCATGGCTCGCACCCATCTCTGGAACTTGTTTAGGCGGTGCACCCCGAAACAATGAATACCCTCCGCTTGCGCACCCCGAAACAACGGTCTCTTGCCTCTTCGGCAGGTCCAGACCTTTTCCCGGACTCCCTCCCAGCTAGCCGTGGCACACTAGCCCCCTTCAGGCTGTGTTCATGCAGCTAACCCCAGTCCTCTCCCTGGGATCCAACCTCCGAAGCCCGAGCCTCAGCTCCCAGCCCCTGCCCGTCCCGGCGGGTGAGCGGACAAGCCTCTCGGGCTGGTGCGTGCCGGTCGGCACCGATCCTCTGTGGGAATCTCTCCGCTTTGTCCTGCGCACCCCTGTTGCTGCACTCTCCTCAGCGGCTCCGAAGCTTCCCCCCACCACCACCCCGTCTCCGCCAGTGAAGGGGCTTCCTAGTGTGTGGAAACCTTTCCTCCTTCACAGCTCCCTCCCAGAGGTGCAGGTCCCGTCCCTATTCTTTTGTCCTTGTTTTTTCTTTTTTCTTTTGCCCTACCCAGGTACGTGGGGGAGTTTCTTGCCTTTTGGGATGTCTGAGGTCTTCTGCCAGCTTTCAGTAGGTGTTCTGTAGGAGTTGTTCCACATGCAGATGTATTTCTGATATATTTGTGCGGAGGGAGGTGATCTCCATGTCTTACTCTTCCGCCATCTTGAAGGTCTTTCCATTTATGATAAAGGGATGAACAGCCAGAGAAATAGGTGGAGGGCGAGGTCCGGGAGGGTCCTGAGTCCAGGAGCTTCTGTCTCCGTGGAGTTTAGGGTCCGCCACTCTCCCAAACTGTGGACGGGTTCCCCAACCCAGAAGTTCTTGGAACCCCTTTATTTAGGGTTTTTATGGAGCTTCCATTAGGCACTACTGATTAAATCCTTTTCCATCGGTAGCAGCTCAATCCCCTGCCCCTCTGCCCTCCGTGGAGGCTGGCTCAACAGATATTTGTAATGGAGTTCCTGGCAGGACTTTTCCATATGCCTATCATTTAGAGCTACAAGAAAGAGACCTCACGTTCTAAATAGAGCTGGGATAGCACAATGTCTAGGTTTAGTCAGGGGTGACTGAATTGACTTTGCTACCCCAGCAATCACCCCAGCACTCTTCATCCCCCTTCTATATAAGCAGAAGACTAGGGAAAGAGGAGAAAATCATTAGGATCAAGACTGTTGGAGTTTGGAGAGACCTGTGACTTTCTCCTCCCCTCGTCAGGAGTGTGGTCCCCTTTCCACAATGCCAGATGAAGGGGGCCCTGAAAATACTACATGAGAGATTTAAGATGTGCAAAGGAAGTGTAGATGAACATCTTACTCTCTAGTTGGGCAGTAGGTCCATTGATCTTCCCTGAGGTAGAAACACGACATTGGAGCTAGATGAGGAAGCAGCCTGTACACTCACTGCTTGACATGTATGAGTTTCCACAGTGGACTCTACAGACAGTACCAGGTTTCAGTTGTCTTGCCACCTTGGCCACCAGGAAGGTAGGTCTCAGAAGCAGGAGGTAGTATGGTACATAATCAGTGGGAGTTGAGTCGGGGGAGGGCAGGAAGAGGCAAAGCCAGAGAACATCTTCCACATCAGCACTCTTCAGTGGAGAACTCCTCACCCCCACCACTGCCAAGACACTCAAACCCATGCTCCACCAAAGAGCCAATATTCAGATATCTGTCAGAGAAGGCATCTACAGTGGATTAGTATTATCCAGAGAAACAGAGATAACCAACAGAAGCCAAGTAACTAAGAAAGAGTTTGGCCCTTTCCTCCCTGACCTAAAACCACTTGAGAAGCTGGAAATGGGCGAGGTAAAATAGGAGGGGTGCGGGGAAGTTTAAACCATACCCCCCTCCCTATTATAGACTTTTTGGACCATGAGGCAAGCCTGAGCTGGAGTGACAGGAAGAGGTTAAAGGGGAGTTTTACATTGAATTGTACTTTTAAGTTACTAGAAGTGATAAAAATGAAACTGAGGGATTTTCCCAAAACATCCTTAAGTGACAGAAGGCAGTTTGACATAGTCCTGATGTAAATGGGGGGAAAAGCTCATTCTTTGATGTTAGTGTCCAAACAACCAAGTTCAGACTATTTAAAAAAGTGGTTATATGTATTTATAGAGCAGCTGCTACGGCTCAAACACCATTCTAGATATAGCATGTAGAAAGACAGACACAGTTCTTGCCTTCATGCAGGTTATATTCTACTCTGGAAGACAGCACAAAGGAAAATTGGTAATTTAATTTCAATTATGACAATGCGACAGGTGTCAGATATGACAACTGCTAGACAGATGAGCTTGTGAGAGCTGAGCATATGCAAACCAGGAAGACTGGATCTGGTTTTGAGGCTTCAGAGCGAACTTCCCCTTGGAATCAGAAGCTGAAAAATGAGCAGACATTAGATAGGTCAGGGACGAGTGTGTGGAGGAGACTTTAAGAAAGAGGAAAGGAGCATGAAGCAGAGATGCTCTGGAAGAAAAAAAACCAACCTGGTTGCTGGAGAGGTCTGAATTTAAAAGTATCTAAAATAAACTATTGCCTCATTTCTAGGTGGAAAATAGAGAGCCATCTTGGGCGGTGGCTCTTGAAAAATAAACCAGTTCTCAAAGAATCAATTGTTCCTTAGCACAATAATTCTGGGACTTTAATTTCACAAAAGTCAGGGTCAGATCAATAAGAAAAGTCTTATTTTCCTGGGACTTCCCTGGCGGTCCAGAGGTAGGGACTCACACTTCCAGTGCACGGGGTGCAGGTACGATCCCTGGTGGGGAACTAAGATCCCATATGCCACACAGCACCCCCCTCAAAAAAAATCTCATTTTCTTAATGTGACTGTTGTCTGCTTATTTCTTAGGAATACTAGTGAGAAAATCAGCTGCAAAATTTCACTGACAAGGCGACTCAATCAGAATGGAGTGGACCCATTTTCTCCCTCACCCTTTAGACTAGAATTTACCTTTCTCCACTTCAAAATCAACTTTGATTGAGCAAATGAGAATTTCAAGCAATGTCAGGGCAAAGCCAGGGCATTTGTATTTGCAAAAGATGAGAAAGGATTGAAAGGGCAGAAACTGTGCCTCATGTATCAGCTGGTTATACGCAAGATACCCAAACAAAAAAGGTGGGAGAGAATCTCACTGAAGGGTTTTGGAGTAAATTGAAGAATCAAAAGAAAAGCTAAACACTGGCATCTAGGTGGCAAGATTTAATGGGCAAAATTTTAGGGTTCCCCACCAAGGTGAATCAGCTTCGTTTGCAGACTTGTGACATTCTGCTTTATATGTAAATTCCTATGACCGCTGTTTTTGCTAAAGTTCCCTGGGCTTTTGAGATCCTGTGGACAAATCAGTAAAGAAATTTATATACATCCATAGTAGGCTGGGGTGTTCTTTTTAGGAGAAAAACTGGAAAGGCAGAAGGTACTCTGAAGAGACAGTGATCCCCCTCCAATCTCTTGAGGGCTCTGGAGAGGTGAGGCCGGAGGAGAATCAGCCCCATCCTCTTATGAATTTCCAAGTAGAGTCGGAGTTAGTTATTGGTACCATCGGACAGATCCATAGACCAGCACCTATAGAGACACTGTTCCAGTTGCTACCTCCTCCTGCCTTGCATCAGCACCAAAGATACAAAACTGAATTCAGGAAACCATAATTCAGGAGAAGCTTGCCACTCCTGAGATTCAGATTGAGAGAAGACCAGTGTGTCTGGCAAAGCTAGAGAAAGTGTAGCAGGAGACAAGACTGATGGGGTAACAGGGACCCTATCATGCAGGGTCTTGGGAATTTTCTCCTAAAAACATTGGCAAGCCATTTCTTGGCTTTGAGCAAAAAGTTGCACAGCCAGATTTGTGCTTTGATAGGTTGCTCTCGCTGATGTATGGGAAATTTCAAGGATGTTACAGGTATTGATAGAAGTGTTTCTATGTGAACTTTCTGCAGGGTGAGTTGGCAAGTTAGAAAATTGTGAAATTTGAAATATTTCATTGAAAAATTCTGAATATTAATTTGGTTTTATTTTATAAATTTTTTTCTAGATATGGGATAATTAATGTAATGCAATACCAAGGTTTTATAGGTAGACCTGTGGGCCTCAGAAATGATCCTGATAAATATATATACTTATATAAATTTTATTATGTATTTATATATGATAAAATAATATAAATATATTTATATGCTAAATAATAGTATATTTCTATACAAAGGGGAGAGAAAATAGGTTCAAAGTGTTGTGGCTCAAATGGATAAAATTAGGGAAGGATTTGAAACAAAACTTTAAAAGTCAGTATTTTCTCCCAGTCACTATTTCTCATTATCTTTCTTTATTGGAATATTACATATGTTCTGAAAAGTGCTTGGTAAATTTCTACAAAGTAAACATACCTGTAAAATTAGCATCTAGACCAAGAAACTTACATTTAACTTGTAATAAATGTGAGGGATAAATTCTATTGTGACACTGTCTCAGAGAAAATAAGATGAGCACGTAATGTTGGTAGATGTCCTCCCCATTCTCCTTGACTGCCAAGCAAATGTTCATGCAAGCACATACACCTTCACCTTCTTCCCATATATCCGATTACAAATATGTCCTCTCTTCCATGATCAAACCATTCTCTGGGTGGCAGAGACTCCTAATTGCTTATTAAATAAATATTTATCTTCCTTTTTTTCTCAAACTAACAAACACTGATGTTTAGTTGAATGTGTTCCGTTCATCCAAAGGGTGCATTTTCCAACTCCTTTACACATAGCTAAGTTTTAGCCATTGCTATATAAGCAGAAATTGTGTGGGATTTCTGAGAATGAATGGGAAGGTATTTTTCATTTCTTCCTTCATCCTGCTGCCTGGGACAAAAATGGATGGATGGAGCTTCAGTAGCCATTTTGGACCATGAGAACAAGGGTTACAACATAAGGATAGTAGAGCCACCATATCCTAGAGCTATCCCAGATATTCTAGAGATATCCAAAGAATCACCATACTAAAATAAACTGCCTACCTCTTGTCTTCTTTTAGTTTAGTTGAGGGAATAATAAACATGTATCTTGCTTAAAGCACTCTTTTTCAGCCTTCTTCAACTCATCTAATCCTAACCCTAACTGATTCGCCATGTGTAGCCTAAACGGATTTACCTACCTCCCAAGAGGAACCAACTAAAAGTTACAGCCAATTCTTGTACACAGAAGTCACGTCATGGTTACTGACTTTTCTGAGTTCAATTGTCCAAATGATAGTTACTCTTCTTTTACTTCTCTGTATTATAGGCCGATGTCACTTGTAGATAGAAATTCTAAATAAAATAATAACAAATGGAATTCCTTAACCCAATAAGATATACTATAGGTTTATCCCAGGAATGCAAAGATGGTTTCACTTTGAACAATCTATTTATGCAGTTAATCACAATGGCTCATTAAAGGGGAAAAAGCATACAATCACTTGAATAAACAAAGAAAAGATGTAAAAATTTTATGACAATTTAAAAAATCAACCTAGTAGATGAGAATTCCCTTAATAGAAAGAGAATTCCACACACCCCCGAATAGTAGATGTTAGCAAAAATGGCAGAGTATGGATCTCCAAAAACTCTCTCATCTGTAAAAGCAATGAGAAAACTGGGGGGGGGGGGAATTATCAGAATCAACTTTTTCAGAATTCTAGAAATTAACCAAAGGCTTACAACAATTCAAGGAATGTTTATTCAAGAAAAATGGCTGAATCCCAGTAAGAACAGTGAGCTTTGTGGCATTTTAACCTGCCCTCTTCCCACTCCACTCTCTCTAGCCTCTCTCTTGCCTTTAAAACCCAAAGCCCACAATCATGGTGAAAATTAACAGCCTGGAAGCCACTGGAGGGGTAGAAAGGGATTGGAACTCTTTCAAAACCTCATTCCCAGAGAACTGTCATTATTTGATCTGTCTGGTGGCTCCTTGAAAGACCCCACCTGCAAGGTTGTCTTTATTAAACCTGGCTATAAAATCACACAGTGTGAAATTCTTTCCCCTGGGGGTGTTTGTCAAAAACAATAGAGGTAATTAATTAATTCTGCAGTTCTATGAGGTGTGGATAAAAGTGTTCTTCTTACCATTTTTCTGTCAAATCAATCAAGAAGAGAAGAGGGCTGTCATGAATAACAGATAAGTAGGGGCTACAGGTTGTCTGTGGCTCTGGAAGGTCTGTCCCACAAATATGTTTCCATTCCAGTTCCCAGGCAACAGGAGCAGCTCCTTTCTTTGCTGTGCTATTCTCTGGTAGAGGGCAGAAATCAGAGCAGAAGGGTCTTTTAGAACATAAGTTTGACTGTGACATCTCCATGCTTACAATCTTCAAGGATAAACTGTTTAGAGGGCCTCAAGGTTACTAATTAATATCTGCATGACTTGGCTTCTGTGGATGTCTCTTGTGTAATTTCTAACCTGGCTCCTCCCTTGCAGCAAGTGCTGTAACCTTCCTGAACTACTTGCATTTCCCCAAACTCACTCAGCACCTTTGCTCAATCTTTTGTATTTCCTGGAATCTCCCCTCCCACTCCTTGTTTGCCTAACAAACTCCTACTCATTTGTTAAGATTCAAACTAATTGTTGCTTCTCCAAAGCCCCCAAACCACTTCTTAAGGATGAGTTTCTCTCTTTCCCCATACATCTCCTCTTTCCATACCCTGTGTGATGGAGATGATTATTACACAGAAGACTTGGAAATCATCAGCAGGGAAGCCCAGAAAATTTGCATTTCCCCATATTTTCTTCTATCTTAGAAGACCAAGAGAGGGAAGTGATATGCCCAAGGCCACGTAACAAGTTACCAGCAGAGTTGATGTTAGAAGTCAAAAATGTTCTCTCCTTCCTTTGGGATTTGCTGATGCCCACTAGGCACTCCCTTGGTCTTGACCCATTACCTATTTTATGTTCATAAGGGTCTCCCGGATTCTCCCAGACCCCAGAGCACTGAATTCTGCAGGATCTGCTAAGATGGCAAAATTAAAGGGCCTATTGGTACCTAGAGAAAGCACTGGAATGGACATGTTTGGTATCCATGCTTATACTTAAGACATGGAACCACACACGATGGAAGCCTCTGGAAGGCTGCATGGTATAAGGGAAAGAGCATAACCTTTGGAGCCATACAGTATTGGGTTTGAGTTCCAAATCCACCAGTTTTAGAACTTCAGGAAAAGTAAACTTTCTAGTCTCAGTTTCCTCAGGTAAAAAAAGTGGATGATCTTTTCACCAGGATTAAATAAGATAACCTGAATAAATCATCCAGAACAAGGTCTTAGCCTAAGTTTTTCCAAATGCAGAATAAAAAGGAATTGTTTACATGATCTCTGTGCCCCCAAATAATATCTTCTTTCTATTCTTGCTTTTATCAATTTTCCCATTCAGGTCTGTGGACTCCACAGAAACCCTGCCCATGGGTGTGACCTGCACAACAGAGATTTGGCTCTCAGAGGAAGTGAAGAGGGGTCAGGAGGTACCTGGGGAAATGCTAATTTGGTGGCTAAATAGGACTTCTCTGGGTCTGATGATTTCCAAGATGCCACTGAGGTGTAATTTCAGTGATGATGTGGAAAGGAGAGGCCAGCCCTACCTCAAAGAATGGTTGCAATTAGTATGTTCATTCCACAAACACTTTTAACACTTACTGTATAGTAGGCATTATTAGATTGGGGAAACAGAAATATAAATAGAGCAAAATGAAACTCAGTTAGGGAATGGGTACACTGACCCAAGAGACCTGATTTCTGGTCATGGCTTTACAAAAACTGTCCAGGTGGCTTCTGGCAAATCACTCAGAGGTGGTAACCTCTAAACCTCAGCTTTCTGAGGGTGAGATGAGGAACTTTGAAAGGTGGCTTCTAAGGTTTTTTTGGTTTTGTTGTTGCCGTTTTTCTCCAGCTTATACCTCTCCTCTGAAATTCAGCTCTATATATTCAAGTACTCCCTGGAAATCTCCATCTGGATGAACCCAAACTACTTCAACTGTACATATCCCAAGCCAACAAAGTAATCTTATGCCCTTGCTCCCAATTTTAATCCAAAGATATCTCCATCTCTTATACTTCCTATCTTAGAGAATGACATTGCTATATGCCTGGAAACTACACCATAAATCTAAATATCATTTTAGAGGTCCTTCTCCTTTAGACCCCATATCTTAACAGTCACCAAACGCTACCAAACCCAACTATAAAATGTCTCCAACAGACCTCCTTCTCTCCCACCTCATTGCCACTTCTTAGTGGAGACCATTGTTTCTGCTAATCATTTCCCAGGCTCTAGTTTTACCTAAATTTCTCCCACACTATGGCCAAAGTAAGCTTTCTAAACAGAAATATGACCTGGTCACTGCCAACTTAAAACTTTTGGTGGCTCCCATCAAGAGGATGAAAGACTTTCCAAGAATGTTTTTAACTCTTTGTATGTGAAAAGGAGTTTTGATCAGGTGGGAGGAGGGACATTGCCTCCTGTTAGAAGGACTAGGTCCACTAGGTCAAGTATCATTAGGAATCAGTGAGAGAAAAGAATGATAGGAAGGGGAGGGAAGTAGCAACTCTTGAGTGCCCATGCTATATCAAATACTGTGCTTTATATACCCTATGTTGTTTTAACATTCAAAAAATATATGCTGTATCTTAGGTCGTCAGTTCTTCCCAACATAGACTGAGATGGAGATGTGTGTGCAGGAAGTTTATTGGGGAGTACTTGTGAAATCAACACCTGTGGCAAGCAAAGGATGTAGGACTGAGCAGACAAAGGAGTTGAACTCTGAATGCAGTTACAGCAAAAACCTCATCTGGCTCCATGAGGAACTCTTGACCTGGGATGCTCCTGAGGGCTGCTCTACACTGAGGCAGAGGGACTGGACTTCTATATCCTTTCATTGACCAACTGACCAGTAGTTACTTGTGAGTGGCTCTCAGGGAAGGGACTGGCTGAGGGCAGCTCCAGAAGTGGGACTCAGCTGAGAGCTGTCAGTCATCAATGCTTCCAGCAACTGGGGAATGATTGCTTTCGTTCTGAGGAGGTCTGAGCAGTACATCACAGTATATACTAAGTAACTTGTAGTGCACTATTTTATAGGTAGAAAAGCCATGTTTCACCAACAAGGTGACTTATCCTAGAGGTTATACAAGTAGTGAGTGAAAACTCTGTGGTTCAAATTCATATTTTTCTGATTCCATCCTCCTTTGACTACATACACCTTTGCAATTTGGAAAAAAATTTCCACTAGCATAAAGTCAAACTCAAACCCTCAGGTACTTGGGTGGCAGTATAAGCTGTCACACACATTAATTCTTTGAGGAAGAATTTGAGCAATAGTGAGGTCAAGTATTGAAAGTCCTAGATACAAATATCATATGATATCACTTACATGTGGAATCTAAAAAAATGATACAAATGAACTTATTTACAAAACAGAAACAGACTCACAGACTTTGAAAACAAATGTATGTTTACCAAAGGGGAAACTTGGAGTAGAGGGATAAATTAGGAGTTTGAGATTAACATATATACACTACTATATATAAAATAATCAACAGGGACATACTGTATAGCACAGGGAACTCTACTCAATATTCTGTAAAAACCTACATGGGAAAAGAATCTAAAAAAGAATGGATATATGTATATGTATAATTGAATCACTTAGCTGTGCACCTGAAACTAACACAACATTGTAAATCAACTATACCCCAAAATAAAATAAAAATTCAATTGAAAAAAAGAAAGTCCTAGATAGAGATTTCTGAGAAAAGACAGAGTAAGAATCAGGACCTGTGGAGACTCGATGTAAAACTGAGGACAAGGAAAGCAGAACCATGCTTATGGCATGCCCAGAATGAGTCTTTGTAGAAAACTGGCAGCTGAAAATGCTAGCAAGGCAGCAATCACAGACCTGGACCAGTGGCCAGAAATGTCCTGGGAGCTAGAGAGCTCAAAGGGTTAATGGGAGTGGGACAGAGGGAGGGGAAGAAAGAGGGAGCCTAAGGTCAAAATGGAGGCAGTTCCTACGAAGAGGACTGGAAGTCTTAAAGAAGTCAAGAGTCATAGATACTTATGGATAAATATATAGAATACAGGGTACAGAGCCCAGAAAGAATGTGATAGAATGAGGGCATAGGGTCATAGCCATTCTCGTCCCCTGATCTCTCCTTATGTGGCCTTCTTGTCCCTAGACATTAAGGGCTTTTATAATGGCTTTGCTAGGAAGCATGTATTCCAAGCCAGTGTGGCAGGAGGTGATAGAACTTATATTCAAGTGCTGTACTTGCTACTTATTTACTGTGTGACCTCAAGCATGTTACTTAACTCTCTAAGCTTCAATTTCCTCATCTGTCAATTGGGGATAATAATTGTAATGTCTAGGCCTGGTGCAGAGCTCATGGGAGAAATAAGCTGTTTCTATTTTAGAATTCTCATATTCTTCCACGCCCATGACCTAACACACCTGTGTGGACAAACCAAATTTAGAACCCAGGCTCTTAAAGTAGATTCTTATACTTTAAAGAGTTCAGTAAACAACACAGGAAGCAATATGATTGCCTGTCTTTCTCCCAGAAAGTGTGGGAGTCTCCCCAAGGGGGAGGAGTGGACACTTTGGGATTCAGGGGGAAACATCTGCAGAAGTTCCTGCTGTCTACTCTAGCTGGTGGGAAATTTGAGAAAGACAGCTGGAGCTCAGGTTGCCATCTGAGCAAGTAGTACTTAATATCTCAGCCACTTGAGGCCCAATGAGACCAAGATTCAGGATTTTAATGTCTGTTTTCCTGCTCTGTCATCAGAACTGGGAGCTATGAGCCAGGCTTCTTAAAGATAAGACAACATAGATAGAGGCCTCCTTTTCTTTTTTTTTAGAGGCCTCCTCTTAATTGACTTATTCATGTCCAGAAAAATATCATAGGATGGGAATTGTTCCTTACTGTTTTAACTCTGTTATCTTGCTTAAGAGCACAAAGTTTAGAAACAGCAAAACTAAAGAAGGCAACCTCTGTCTTGGGGTACAGTCTGTACTTCTTTTACCCCATAGAATGCCTTCTAAAACCTAACAATTTAAACAATTCTTTGCTCTTCCTTTGCTCTCTTTTCAAGGCAAGATAATTAACATGAAATTCTTTAATAAGTCTCTGTTCATAAACTAAGCAACACATATAACTATACATTTTATGTATTACGTTAAATTAAAAAACCACAAAACTGTTTGCACACCAGTCGTTTTAGTTACATATGTGCTTATAGAATAAATAGTCCACTGAGGCAAGAAAGTACTTAACTTAAGTCACTACACAGTAAGGAGTATCGCTCCCACTGTCTCCACCCTGTCTTGATTGTAATTATTTGGAAGTAGCCCAATTATCAGACGTTTACTTATGATGATACCCAAAGGCATTTTTGACTTGACATTTCTTAATACAGCAAAAGAATAAATTGAGGTGACCAACCCACACTACAATGAGAACCCTATAGGTATTTTATACAGTTACAGTTAAAATAAAAACTAAATGCAATTATTATACTGTTGATTTTGATACTGACTTCAAATCCTCTCACACATGAATTTTGCAAAACTGAATCAGGTGTGGCTAAGGGTTCAGTTCATATTTTCATTCTATTTTACATTTTCAGTTCTGATTCATATTTTATTTTATTGTTCTTATTCTGTTTTATACACTGATATTTTTCTTTATCAAATGTGATGGTCTGTGCTGAGAATTTTCAATTGTTTTATAACAGGGCTTTTAAATACTGATTGCAGAAGATCTACCTTTCTGTCTTCAATTGCTAAAAGTTCTTAATGGTCCATGATGTGCTTTGTCTCTAATTTATGTTGCAGATTTACCATTGGTCTTATGAAGAAACCCAGGAATGACATCTCTTTCTGGGGTGCCTGAGGCATTCTGTTCCAGGTGTCTGTGTATTGCCCTTGATCTTGACCACAGGTAGTACTTCCTGTGCATCACCTGCTGCAGCTATATGAGGTTTGTCATTTAATCACTTATGCCTACTTTCCAGAAATAATGAAAATGACAGATGCCAAATGCAGTATGGCCACCATACTCCAGACACTGCACTGAACACCTTACTTGCATTAGTGTCATTTACTTCTCCCAACAACCCTATGAGATGGTTCATCTTAACTCTGTTACTGCTGAAGAAAGAAAGGCTTAGAGAGATTAAATAACTTGCCAAGGTCACATGATCTATAAATAACAGACTGGGGACTTAAACCCAGGTCTCCCTGACCACAGAGCCAGAGTTCTGAACCAGTCACTCTAGTACCTTATAAACAAAGATTTACGTGAGATTTGCAAACTTGAAAACAGTTGTGACAAGATTAGAAAACTATGGAAGATTTTATTTTCTTTCTTTAAAATTTTTTTTCACTGCTGTATTACATTTGAAATTTTTAAAAGAGGAGACAGAACCCTAATATTTAAAAATCCCATATCCTAAATGTCCTGCTCTTAACTAAAAATGATATCTGATAAAGTAATTCGAGTGGTGGATAATTAAATGTGTTAGTCCTTGTATGATTACATCATTAAAGGATGTTTGGAGTCATTATGTTTTAAGCCAACCGAATGGTTTTCTCAGGGTAGTGTTGGGGCAGGCAAGTGGATGGAGAAAAGGAAGCTACTGGACTTCCTCTACCATGCTTCATCTGGTGCTGTCCCCACAATTCATTGCACTCTCCAGTGATCCCAGGTAGAGTTCTTCACTGAAGCTTATTAGTCTATAGCTTGTTGTTTTGGTTTTGTTTGGTTTTTTGTTCTGTTTTGGTGGGTTTTTTTTTTTTTTTTTTTTTTTTTTTTTTTTTTTTTTTTTTGCCTTTAAGAGCCCTTCTTTTATTGGGAAATAAATACAGAGTCAAATAAGTGGGCCAGCCAACATCTGTATTTCTGGGGGCTAAGAGGAAAGAGTCTGACTTTCTCAGAACTCAGTATCCTAGCTTCTCCCTCTTCCCTGGACTCACTTCAAGTCAGCCCACTTCTTTGGCATGACAGCACAGGAATCACTGTTCTGGGCTGCATACATGATCCATGAGCATCTCAGAGTATCATTGAATGACTTCGTGGAGCATGCAACCCTCATTCCCCAGCTGTCTCTGTCTCCCAGGGAAGCCTTAGTTGGTTGGGGACTGGAACTATTCAGAGACAGAGGAGAATCCAGCTCTGTGCCAGCCTTTGCAGGAAAAGTGCTCAGTGGATATACCAAAGAGTCTTCTAGAATGGCCAAAGATGCAGCCTTGGTTTGAGGTTTGTACAGAGGGAAGAACAAGGCTGAATGTGGTTAGTCAGGGTTTCTAGGGTACTGCGTAAATTATTGTCATATTTACCACTCTTGTCTAAGAAGGTAGATCAAAGTTATGGGAGGCAGTTTTTAGTGCACAGAAAAGGTTTGAGGTTGGTGACTCAACAGTCACGTTTACTGGTCCCTAAACACTGTTCCTTCCTAGAAGCTGTGGAATGGTAAGGACATTTCCCTCTCTCAAGTGGCTTATGGCAGCAGAAAGCAAGCTAGCAAACTACGTGGCTTGCCATGTAGGGTAATTTGGGGGACATTAAAAAGTACCCCCATCCCTACCAAGAATGTTTCTCAAAGAGCTGTGGAGACTGCAGGGACATGAGAAGTTCAGGGTGAAGTCCCAGGAAGGCCCCAGAAGGGGAGAGATTCCACATATTGGCTCTGGGGTCTGGAAGGATGGCAGGAGCATCAGGAAAGTGACAAGGGTTTGGGGAGAAAATCCTCAGATTTCAGATGCTCATGAATCTCTCCTCTCAACCTCCAGACTCCAGTGCTCTGAACGAGATCTGAACCCTGGAGGAGGCACTGATGTGGTAAACCTGGTAAAAGCCTTGGAGTGGGCTTTCTGACTAGCACAGATTGGGTAAGGTCCAGAAGGCACTGCCAGTGGGCATCATCACAGACCATACTGGGCTATGTCCCCAACTCCCCTCCTTGAGCCTGGGCACATCTATCTGCTCAGGAAGGTGACTTCCTGAATTCTCAGGGGAAAGATGCTGAACAAAACCTGGGCCTAGATCTGAGAGAGAGCCACCTCATAGTCTCATTTTCACCCCCATCTCTGCTCAACCTTACAACCCCAGACCATGGCAAGGCTGTTTGGTACACTGGTCTGCTCAGCCTCCATATCAGACACCTATCCCCATGGGCTTCCTCATCTCACCCAGCAGGGCTGACCCCAGGGTATTTTTCCCAGTGCTTTCCCCAGGCCAGTTTTAGACTCTGCAATCAGATCTCCTAGGAGATGTTTCAGAGTTTGGGGGAAGTTTATACTTTCATTTTGGTTTTGTGGGGTTTTGGTTTTTGATTTTCTTTAACTTATCCAGATAAATGTACTCATCATGGGCTCCAAATGGCCAGGTGGTCTGGACTGCTTCTCAGTGACCCTTCACTGTGGGGCTGGCTTATATTATAGGGAACTCTGGTCGGAGACCATGATGAGAACCGTCATTGGCTGGGAAGATGGGATACTCAGGGGCAGCCCAGACCCAGGCACCTTCAGGCAGGTCACTTTGCCATTCTAGGCCTTAAAGTGTCAGAAGAGAGAGAAGCAAGTCTCAGGGGGATATTTAGACTCTCTTGTTTAAGAACAGGAGATGACCTCATTGTGCAGCCCACCTGAGATTGCTTAGGGAGAGGTTTTCCCCACAGACACATGGTCCTCTTTGCTCTCATGGAGGGGCTCCACATAGCCAAAGGGAAGGAAGTGGTGCTTTGTCACAAGTGATGAAGATGTGGGGCAGAAAATGGTGCTCACCTGGGATGCTCTTGTTGCCTATACATTTCTCTGTGCCAGATGGAATATTCCATGGATAATGGGCTATTGGCTAACACAAGCTTGAAGATTCGTTAAGGTTCTTGCCAGTGTAATAAGTGGTATGGTGAGCGGATAGAGCACAAACTCTGGAGTCAAATTAGGATTGAATTAGGATTGCATCCAATCCTCCCATTTTTTTGGGCTATGAGCCATTAGACAAGTTATTTAGCAGCTCTGTTCCTCAATCTGTAAAATAGTGATAAATATGCCTGCTTTTTACTATCACAAAGATTAATGGAATAATGTATGTGGAGGCCCTGGACATTTAGGCAGTTGAGTTAGCAGAATTTTCCTCTTCCTACTCTCTTGAATATTCATGGGGAAAATGAGTACACTCCAGGGGAAGAGAAAGAGGTCTTGACCCTGAGTCAAGATTCTCAAGTTTGGTTCAGACCCTGCCTTTCACTACCACCAGCACTACCTCCTTCATAGGGCTGTTGTAAAGATCAAATAAGGCAGTGAATATGAAGGCCTTTGAAAACGGCTTTGTAAATACAAGGCATTGTCACCTGTGTATCTTTTGTTGTTGGTCTGCCAAAGTCTGTTCTTTATAGATGATGAAGCAGCTTGGTGTACCAAGTATAATAACTGCAAACCTCAGGTTAGTCACCTTGCCTCTTAGGTCCTGCAACTGTTCCCTGTGGCTGCTATAACAAATTGACACAAACTTGATGGCTTAACTGTAGGATTTTCTGGATATTCTTTATGAAATTGAGAAGTTCCCCACTATTTCTAGCTGGTCAAGAGTTTTTATCATGAAAAACTGTTCAGTTGGTAAATGATCTACCTGGGTTCTGTGGAACTTTAATCTTCTGTGATCTCTAAGAATAAAGGAGAAAAAAGAGCTTTTAGATTTGTGCAGGAGGACCTTCAAGATGGTGGAGGAGTAAGAAGAGGAGATCACCTTCCTCCCCACAAATACATCAAAAATACATCTACATGTGGAACAGCTCTTACAGAACACCTACTGAACACTGGCAGAAGACCTCAGACTTCCCAAAAGGCAAGAAATGGCCCACGTACCTGGCCATGTGGTTGACAGGGTCTTGGTGCTCCAGCGGTGTGTGAGGCCTGAGCCTTAGAGGTGGGAGAGCCGAGTTAAGGACATTGGTTCACCAGAGACCTCCCAGCGCAATGTAATATCAATGAGTGAGAGCTCTCCCAGAGATCTCCATCTCAATGCTAAGACCCAGCTCCACTCAATGACCAGCAAGCTACAGTGCTGGACACCCCTTGCCAAACGACTAGCAAGACAGGAACACAACCACACCCATTAGCAGAGAGGCTGCCTAAAATCATAACAAGGTCACAGGCACCCCGAAACACACCACCAGATGCAGTCCTGCACACCAGAAAGACAAGATCCAGCCTCATCCACCAGAACACAGGCACCAGTCCCCTCCACCAGGAAGCCTATACAATCCAGTGAACCAACCTTAGTCACTGGGGGTAGACACAAAAACAATGGGAACTATGAACATGCAGCTTGTGAAAAGGAGACCCCATACACAGTAAATTAAGCAAAATGAGAAGACGCAGAAAAACGCAGCAGGTGAAGGAGCAAAGTAAAAACCCACCTGACCAAACAAATGAAGAGGAAGTAGGAAGTCTACCTGAAAAAGAATTCAGAGTAATGATAGTAAAGATGATCCAAAATCTTGGAAATAGAATGCAGAAACTACAAGAAACGTTTAACAAGGACCTAGAAGAACTAAAGAGCAAACAAACAGTGATGAACAACACAGTAAATGAAATAAAAAACTCTCTAGAACGAAAAAATAGCAGAAAAATTGAGGCAGAAGAACGGAGAAGTGACCTGGAAGAAAAAAGAGTAGAAATAACTGCTGCAGAGAAGAAAAAAGAATTAAAAGAATTGAGGACAGTCTCAGAGACTTCTGGGACAACATTAAATGCCCAACATACAAATGATAGGGGGCCCAGAAGAAGAAGAGAAAAAGAAAGGGATTGAGAAAATATTTGAAGAGATTATAGTTGAAAACCTCCCTACTATGGGAAAGGAAATAGTCAATCAAGTCCAGGAAGCACAGAGAGTACCATACAGGATAAATCCAAGGAGAAACATGTCAAGACACATATTAATCAAACTATCAAAAATTAAATACAAAGAAAAAGTATTAAAAGCAGCAAGGGAAAAGCAACAAATAACATACAAGGGAATCTCCATAAGGTTAACAGCTGATCTTTCAGCAGAAACTCTGCAAGCCAGAAGGGATTGGCAGGACATATTTAAACCAATGAAAGGGAAAAACCTAAAACCAAGATTACTCTACCCAGCAAGGATCTCAATCAGATTTGACAGATATATTAAAATCTTTACAGAGAAGCAAAAGGTAAGAGAATTCAGCACCACCAAACCAGCTTTACAAACAAATGCTAAAGGAACTTTTCTAGGCAGGAAACACAAGAGAAGGAAAAGACCTACAAAAACAAACCCAAAACAAGAAACTGATAATAAGAACATACATATTGATAATTACCTTAAGTGTAAATGAATTAAATGCTCCAACCAAAAGACAAAGAATGGCTGAATGGTACAAAAACAGGACCTGTATATATGCTGTCTACAAGAGACCCACTTCAGACCTAGGGACACATACAGAATGAAAATGAGGGGATAGAAAAAGATATTCCATGCAAAAGGAAATCAAAAGAAAACTGGAGTAGCAATTCTCATAGCAGAAAAAATACACCTTAAAATAAAGACTATTACAAGAGACAAAGAAGGACACTACATAATGATCAAGGGATCAATCCAAGAAGAAGATATAACAATTGTAAATATTTATGCACCCAACGTAGAGGCACCTCAATACATAAGGTAACTGCTAACAGCCATAAGAGGGGAAATAAACAGTAACACAATCATTGTAGGGGACTTTAACAACCCACCTTCACCAATGGACAGATCAACCAAAATGAAAATAAATAAGGAAACACAAGCTTTAAATGATACATTAAACAAGATGGACTTAATTGATATTTATAGGACATGCCATCCAAAAACAACAGAATACACTTTCTTCTCAAGTGCTCATGAAACATTCTCCAGGATAGATCATATCTTGGGTCACAAATCAAGCCTTGGTAAATTTAAGAAAATTGAAAGTATATCAAGTATCTTTTCTGACCACAATACTATGAGACTAGGTATCAATTACAGGAAAAGAAAACTGTAAAAATTACAAATGCATGGAGGCTAAACAATAACTAATAAATAACCAAGACATCACGGAAGTAATCAAAGAGGAAATAAAAAAATACCTAGAAACAAATAATGAAAACACGATGGCTGAAAATCTATGGGATGCAGCGAAAACAGTTCAAAGAGGGAAGTTTATAGCAATACGATCCTAACTGAAGAAACAAGAAACATCTCAAATAAACAACCTAACCTTACACCTAAAGCAATTAGAGAAAGAAGAACAAAAAAACCCCAAAGTTAGCAGAAGGAAAGAAATCATAAAGATGAGACCAGAAATAAATGAAAAAGAAATGAAGGAAACAGTAGCAAAGATCAAAAAAGTAAAAGCTGGTTCTTTGAAAGATAAACAAAATTGATAAACCGTTAACCAGGCTCATCGGGAAAAAAAGGGAGAAGACTCAAATCAACAGAGCAAGAAATGAAAAAGAAGTAACAACTGACACTGTAGAAATACAAAGGATCATGAGAGATTACTACAAGCAACTATATGCCAATAGTATGGACAACCTGGAAGAAATGGACAAATTTTTAGAAAAGCACAATCTTCAGGCACTGAACCAGGAATAAATAGAAAATATAAACAGACCAATCACAATCACTGAAATTGAAACTGTGATTAAAAATCTTGCAACAAACAAAAGCCCAGGACCAGATTGCTTCACAGGCGAATTCTATCAAACATTTAGAGAAGAGCTAACACCTATCTTCTCAAACTCTTCCAAAATATAGCAGAGAGAGGAACACTCCCAAACTCAATTTACAAGGCCACCATCACCCTGATACCAAAACCAGACAAAGATGTCTCAAAGAAAGAAAACTACAGGCCAATATCACTGATGAACATAGATGCAAAAATCCTCAACAAAATACTAGCAAACAGAATCCAGCAGCACATTAAAAGGATCATACATCGTGATCAAGGGGGGGGGTTTATTCCATCAAAGCAAGGATTCCTCAGTGTACGCAAATCAATCAATGTGATATACCATATTAAAAAATTGAAGGATAAAACCATATAATAATCTCAGTAGATGCAGAAAAAGCTTTTGACAGAATTCAACACCCATTTATGATAAAAACGCTCCAGAAAGTAGGCATAGAGGGAACTTACTTCAACATAATAAAGGCCACATATGACAAACCCACAGCCAACATCATTTTCAATGGTGAAAAACTGAAACCATTTCCACTAAGATCAGGAACAAGACAAGGATGTCCACTCTCACCAGTATTATTCAACATAGATTTGTAAGTTTTAGCCACAGCAAACAGAGATAAAAAAGAAATAAAAGGAGTCCAAATCAGAAAAGAAGAAGTAAAGCTGTCACTGTTTGCAGATTACATGATACTATACATAGAAAATCATAAAGATGCTACCAGAAAACTTCTAGAGTTAATCAATGAATTTGGTAAAGTGACAGGATACAAAATTAATGCACAGAAATTTCTGGCATTCCTATACACTAATGATGAAAGATCTGAAAGAGAAATTAAGGAAACACTCCCATTTACCATAGCAAAGCAAAGAATATCTAGGCATAAACCTACCCAAGGAGACAAAAGACCTGTATGCAGAAAACTATAAGACACTGATGAAAGAAATTAAAGATGACACAAACAGATGGAGAGATATACCATGTCCTTGGACTGGAGGAATCAACATTGTGAAAATGACTATACTACCCAAAGCAATCTACAGATTCAATGCAATCCCTATCAAACTACCAATGGCATTTTTCACAGACCTAGAACAAAAAAATTCACAATTTGTATGGAAACACAAAAGACCCCGAATAGCCAAAGCAATCTTGAGGAAAGAAAAACGGAGGTAGAGGAATCAGGCTCCCTGATTCAGACTATACTACAAAGCTACAGTAATCAAGACAGTGTGGTACTGGCACAAAAACAGAAATATAGATCAATGGAATAGGATAGAAAGCACAGAGATAAACCCACACATATATGGTTACCTTATCTTTGATAAAGGAGGCAAGAATATAGAATGGAGCAAAGGCAGCCTCTTCAATAAGTGATGCTGGGAAAACTGGACAGCTACATGTAAAAGAATGAAATTAGAACACTTCCTAACACCATACACAAAAATAAAGTCAAAATGGATTAAATACCTAAATGTAAGTCCAGACACTATAAAACTCTTAGAGGAAAACATAGGCAGAACACTCTATGACATAAATCACAGCAAGATCCTTTTTGACCCACCTCCTAGAGAAATGGAAATAAAACCAAAAATAAACAAATGGGACCTAATGAAACTTAAAAGCATTTGGACTGCAAAGGAAACCATAAACAAGATGAAAAGACAACCCTCAGAATGGGAGAAATATTTGCAAACAAAGCAACTGACAGGGATTAATTTCCAAAATTTACAAGCAGCTCATGCAGTGCAATATAAGAAAAAACAAACAACCCAATCCAAAAATGGCCAGAAGACTTAAATGGACATTTCTCCAAAGAAGATATAGAGATTGCCAACAAACACATGAAAATATGCTCAACATCACTAATCATTAGAGAAATGCAAATCAAATCTACAACGCGGTATCATCTCACATCAGTCAGAATGGCCATCATCAAAAAATCTACAAACAATAAATGCTGGAGAGGATGTGGAGAAAAGGGAACACTCTTGCACTGCTGGTGGGAATGTAAATTGATATAGCCACTATTGAGAACAGTATGGAGGTTCCTTAAAAAACTAAAAATAGAACTACCATACAACCCAGCAATCCTACTACTGGGCATATACCCTGAGAAAACCATAATTCAAAAAGAGTCATGTACCAAAATGTTTATTGCAGTTCTATTTATGATAGCCAGGACATGGAAGCAACCTAAGTGTCCATCAACAGATGAATGGATAAAGATGATGTGGCACATATATACAATGGAATATTACTCAGCCATAAAAAGAAATGAAACTGAGTTATCTGTAATGAGGTGGATAGACCTGGAGTCTGTCATACAGAGTGAAGTAAGTCAGAAGAAGAAAAACAAATACCGTATGCTAACACATATATATGGAATCTAAGAAAAAAAATGTCATGAAGAGACTAGGGGTAGGACGGGAATAAAACACAGACCTACTAGAGCATGGACTTGAGGATACGGGGAGGGGGAAGGGTAAGCTGTGACGAAGTGAGAGAGTGGCATGGACATATATACACTACCAAACATAGGGTGGATAGCTAGTGGGAAGCAGCCGCATGGCACAGGGAGATCAGCTTGGTACTTTGTGACCACCTAGAGACGTGGGATAGGGAGGGTGGGAGGGAGGGAGATGCAAGAGGGAAGAGATATGGGAACATATGTATACGTATAACTGATTCACTTTGTTGTAAAGCAGAAACTAACACACCATTGTAAAACAGTTATACTCCAATAACGATGTTTAAAAAAAGGAAGATATACAGATTGCCAACAAATACATGAAAGGATGCTCAACATCATTAATCATTGGAGAAATGCAAATCAAATCTACAATGAGGTATCACCTCACAGTGGTCAGAATGGCCATCATCAAAATATCTAGAAACAATAAATGCTGGAGAGGGTGTGGAGAAAAGGGAACCCTCTTGCACTGTTGGTGGGAATGTAAATTGATACAGCCACTATGGAGAACAGTATGGAGGTTCCTTAAAAAACTACAACTAGAACTACCATATGACCCCACAATCCCACTACTGGGCATATACCCTGAGAAAACCATAATTCAAAAAGGGTCATGTACCACAATGTTCGTTGCAGCACTATTTACAATAGTCAGGACATGGAAGCAATCTAAGTGTCCATTGACAGATGAACGGATAAAGAAGATGTGGCACATATATACAATGGAATATTACTCATCCATAAAAAGAAACGAAATTTAGTTATTTGCAGTGAGGTGGATGGACCTAGAGACTGTCATACAGAGTGAAGTAAGTCAGAAAGAGAAAAGCAAATACTGTATGCTAACACATATATATGGAATAAATAAAAAATGGTTCTGAGGAACCTAGGGGCAGGACAGGAATAAAGACGCAAGCGTAGAGAATGGACTTGAGGACATGAGGTGGAGGAATGGTATGCTGGACGAAGTGAGAGAGTGGAATGGACATATATACACTACGAAATGTAAAATATATAGCTAGTGGGAAGCAGCTGTATAGCACAGGGAGATCAGCTCGGTGCTTTGTGTCCACCTAGAGGGGTGGGATAGGTAGGGTGGGAGGGAGACGCAAGAGGGAGGGGATATGGGGATATATGTATTCGTATAGCTGATTCACTTTGTTATAAAGCAGAAACTAACACAACAATGTAAAGTAATTATACTCCAATAAAGATGTTAAAAAAATAAAAGATTTGTGCAGAGAGAAGAAAAAACTTTTCAGTTTTGTCAAATTATTTTTCTTTGTCTATTAATGTGATCATGTGATTCTTCTTCTTTAGCCTGTTGGTATGATGGATTAATTGTTTTTCAAATGTTAAACCAGTCTTGCATACCTGGGATAAATCCCACTTTGTTGTAGTATATAATTCTTTTTGTACATTGTTGGATTGGAGTTGCTAATTAATATTTTGTTGAGGATTTTTCTGCCTATAAACATGAGAGTTATTTGTCCATGGGGTTTCTTTCCTTGTATAGTCTTTGTCTGGTTTTGTTATTAGAGTGAGTGGGAATATGGAAAATAATGAGTTCGGAAGAATTCCCTTTACTTCTATCTTCTGAAAGAGATTCTAGAGAACTGGTATGATTTCTTCCATTAAATGTTTGGTAGAATTCACCAGTAAGCCCATCTGGAACTGATGCTTTCTGCTTCGGAAGGTAATTAATTATTGATTCAATTTATTTAATAGATGTAGGCCTATTCAGATGGTCTATTTCATCCTGTGTGAGTTTTGGCAGGTGTGTCTTTCAAGGAGTTGGTCCATTTCATTTAGATTTTCAAATTTGTGGGCATAGAGATGTTCATAGCATTTCTTTATTATCCTTTTAATGTTTATGAGGTTGGTAGTGATGTCCCCTGTTTCATTTCTAATATTAGTAATTTGCATCCTCTTTTTTTCCTTATTTAGCCTGGCTACAGATTTATTGATTTTGCTGACATTTTCAGAGAACCACATTTTGGTTTCATTGATTTTCTCTATTGATTTCCTGTTTTCAGTTTCATTTCTTACTGTTCTAATTTTATTATTTCTTTTCTTCTGCTAACTTTGGATTTAATATGCTCTTCTTTTTCTAGTTTGATGAAGTGGAAGCTTCAATTACTGATTTTAGTCCTTTATTCTTTTCTAATACATGCATTCAATGTTATAAATTTCTTTCTAAGCACTACTATTGCTATATCCCACATATTTTGATAAGTAGTGTTTTCATTTTCATTTTGTTCAAAATATTCAAAAATTTCTCTTGAGATTTCTTCTTTAACATATCTTATTTAGAAGTGTGTTGTCTAATCTCCACATATATTGAAGTTTTCCATTTTTTTCTGTTGATTTCCAGTTTTATTCCATTGTGGTCTAAGAGCAGAAATTGTATGACTTG
The DNA here is from genome assembly GCF_026419965.1 of Kogia breviceps. Lineage (NCBI taxonomy): Eukaryota > Metazoa > Chordata > Mammalia > Artiodactyla > Physeteridae > Kogia > Kogia breviceps. The sequence continues at coordinate 90,311,999 of NC_081310.1, read as the reverse complement.
TATTCTTTTAAATTTGTTAAGGTGTGTTTTATGGCCCAAAAGGTGGTCTATGTTGGTGAATGTTCCATGTGAGCTTGAGAAGAATGTGTGTTCTGCTGTCGTTGGATGAAGTAGTCTATAGATGTACATTTATACAGTTAATTGGTGGTGGAATTGAGTCCAATGATGTCCTTACTGATTTTCTGCCTGTTGGATACCTCTATTTCTGATAGAGGGGTGTTGAAATCTCCAATAATGACAGAGGATTTATCTCTTCCTCCTTGTAGTTCAAACTTTTTTGCCACACATATTTGAAGCTCTGTTGTTAGGCACATACATGTTAAGTGTTGCTATGTCTTCTTGGAGAATTGACCCCTTTGTCATTATGTAACTTCCTTCTTTATCCTGATAACTTTCCTTGCTTTGATGTCAGTAGATCCGAGTTTCTGACCTTTATTATTTTCCTTCTCTATAAAGAATTTCTTTTAACATTTCTTACAAGTCAGAACCACTGGCAACAAATTCCCTCCATTTTTGTTTGTCTGAAAAAGTCCTTATGTCTCCTTCACTTTTTAAGGGTAATTTCACAGGGTACAGAAATTTATAGGTTGGTGGTTTTTTCCTCAACACTTTAAATATTTTACTCCACTCTCAATTCTTGCTTGCAGTTCATTTTTTTAAGTTAAATAAATGTGGAGATATTTTGAAGACATATGTTGTGACCTCACTTGCTCTTCAGCGACACTACTGACTTTATGCTGAATAAGATGATAGTTTTTAAGTACTAGAAAATATTTCCTCAATTTTTTATGCATTTCACAGTGACCTGATATTTTATTTCCACCACAGAGATACAATAGATGTAAATGTTCTCAAGAGCATAGAGAATAGTAAAATGTAAAATAATTAAGAAGTAATGAGTTTTTATTCCCTTAGTTTTTGATATAATTTATTTAATTATAAGTTTATATAATTCAATTTTTAATAATGTAATGTTTATCAATAACCAACTCATAAGATTTCTGAAAATTTAACAATTGGCTCTCATGAGTTGGTACGTGCTGGCTCCAGCACACCACTGGGTAGTGTTGTGGGGAGGATAGTTGGGTGTCAGGTGTTTGTGTGTGGAGGGGGTGATGAGAATAAAGAGCACTTTCACATATATCACCAGTTCTTATTACCCTTGTCCTCTTAGGGAGGCCCATTGGAAAGTGCCTTTGACCTGTTAAAATGGACTTTAAAATTACCTGTTAAAATGGCCTTTCAGTTTCCTTGTGAGCCAATAATAGCATCTTTCCCATGTTTCATATGTATAGCTTAACTTATGGAAAAGCACAAGATCTTTCTTCTGTCAACTCTAGTCCCTTCTCCTCAACAAAAAATTAGTTACAAATTCTAAAATAAGGTGGCCCCTCCAAACACAGCACAGGGCTCACTAAATTCTACCACAATGTACCCAGCAGGAAAATTGGGTTTCAGCCAGCTGACCCACCCTTGCCCACCCCCATCTCTCTGTGACTTTAGCACCAGGACCTGACTGCATGGAGGGGTGTTCTCTGAAATTATGGAACAAATCAGAAGTAAAAGGTCCATCAGCTCATTAAAAGTCAGTCATCCAAGTTCAACTTTGAACTAACACATCCAAATTTGGGGTGGCTTGACATGACTATATATTTTCTTTGTATAATAAGAGTTACCAGACAGAACCGCCCAGAGAGTCTTGACATCCCTTTCCAGAAGACAGCTAAGAAAGGGAGGGGGGGGAGCACATTTCTGCCCAAGGCTGTGGTTTGACCGAGGTGACTACACAGCTCCCTTCTCGGCTCTTGCAGTCTAAGCACCTGACTTTGACTTCTTGGGAACAGCAGAGTGACTTAAAGCCTGAAAGAAGATGAGCAATCCTCGAGGCACAGGCAGAAAAAGTCCCAGTGAGACAGGAAGCCTACTGGTTCCTGATGCATAAACTAGACAGTAGAGGCAGCACTTGCCTGACAAAGAGCTCACTCTGCCGTGGCGTCTGCGAGCAGCTGCCGGGCTCCTCACCAGGCTCCCTTCCCTCTCCTCACTGGCTGATGGATCCCAAGAGACTCCTCTCCTTGAACATCCTGCTGTTTTTCTCCCTAGCTTTTGAGCTAAGCTGCAGAACAGGTAAGTGCTCATCTGTCTGAGGGCTTGGGTCCCATGATTACCTGTCAGGAATCAGCTGTAGCCCATGGATGGAGAGAAGATGCAGGGGTGGCGGGTTGTTTTTCAGCCGCCTCTTCCTCTGAGACTGACTCTGAGTTCTTCCTGCCTCTTTTAAAGAGGAAGGAACATTGTGAGTTACTGGGCTCCTGGCTTCTGAGGCTAAGCCCCACCGGTCCTAGTTTCCAAGGAAACCAGGAGCTCTAAGCCAAAGGCACTGGTCACATTCTAGACCAGCCTCTCTGGGTGAGAGGCTCCAGTCAAAGTCCTGGCTGAGTGGTTGGTTTTGCATGAGTATCCTTCTGGCAAAGACCCAGGCTAAGGGAATGAGCTGTAGGGATGGAGCTCTGGGAGAATATTACTCCTACAACCCCGTCCTGGATGGGGATCCTCACACACGCAAGCAGACAAATGAAAAACATGGTCCACCTACATGAAAGGGTTGTAGTGGGAAGAGAGGGTAGAAGTGAAAACCCCAGGCACTGGATGAGAACAGATAGTGGCCACAGTGTGGTCATACTGGTGGCTACGTTCCTGGAAGAGAAGGCTCCAAGGCAGCAAGAGGGGGAGAGGCCAGGATTTTTGGAACCCAGGGTTGGTTACAGTAAGTGATAAATGAAAATTGGAAATGCTCAGGGTAAGGGCAGCTCCAGTGTAGGGCCAGACACAAGACAAAGTGTTTGGAGCTGGGCTCTGCTCCTGTCTTTCTGGTTTGCTGGTATTCTCTGTTTAGTAATAGCTGAGCTATGAGAAAAGGTGTTTGAGAAAGAAAAAGCCAAGCAAGGGGCAGACTTTGGGCTCATTATGGAGTAGGTGAGAATCTCCTTTCTGCTTAAATGCCTTGGGACTGTGGGAAGCAGTCTGGAGTGGAAGTGGCATTAAGGAAGGGGGGACATCCTGGGCTCTGGATGTTCTGTTCTTGGGGTTTTCAAGACTGCAAATCCATTATGGACTTTTCCAGGAGAAGCCCAGAGATATGCTAGGATTGTCAGAGGGGCTGCGCTTGGGATCTGTTTTTGGCCAGATTCCCAGATGAATAGCCCTTCCTTGGCCCCACTTTTCCTCAGAATCAGGCAGACCCATGGCTCTTGCTACCCAAGGTCTCAGAGAGCAATAATTGAACTGAGGGCTCAGAAAGCCAAACGGAACCACTTTAAGCCATCACAGGGAGAGTCAAACTTTCCTGGGTGCACCCCATTTGTGACTCCACCATTTTTGGAATTCTTCTTAGTGACTATCAGGCATGATGGGTTTCAACAGTGAGCTGGACTTTTCTAACTCTGGGCTGGCTTGCCTCCTGGCCAGGCTGGCTCTGGCATTTCAGGTTCTGCTGAGAGCTGCTGCACGGAAAGCTTTGGAGGTCACTGGTTAGTGAGAAACAGCCTAGTCCCACAGGCATGTCTACCCAATCGGTAGTGTCTCCCTTCCTTGCCTTTGTCTTCTCTGAAATATGTACAAAAATTTTAGTGTTTTTATTTTAAAATATGTACCCTTTTGTGAAACCCCAATAAAACCCAGACGGAAATGCTTTGCAAATGGGACAGGTCATTCATGACAGATTCACCCAACCAAGAAACCCCATTCTTGTAAAATCAGTACCCACTCCCTTTCCCATCTCTACTGAGCTCGACTTCCAATTCCCAGTCAAAACTGTAAAAATCAAAAAGTCCACATGTCCCTCCCCACAATAAAGTGAATTTTCCATTTCCCCCAATGATACATTTTTTAATAGACTTCATTGTTTTAGAGCTGTTTTGGGTTCACAGCAAAACCGAGCAGAAGGTACAGAGATTTCCAACTACCTCCACACATGCACAGCCTCCCCCATTATCAACATCCCCCACCAGAGTGGTGCATCTCTTGCAATGGATGAATCTACCCCAGTGGGATTTTTTATTCCTTCATTCAGGTCCTCCTCACCTCCTTCACACACATGAGGGAAGAGGTGAGGGACAAGTGGGGGCCTCCTAGACTTGGCCCAACCTTGTGGTTCACTGGCCCATTGTACCCCAAGATGCAGATCTAGGCACTTTCATCTCTCAAAAGCTTTAATACTGTGATATAATGCCACTACCTTCACTGTCTCCAGTGTTGGACTGGAAATCAGAACCTCAAGCTATTTGGTTTTATCCATAGATTGCCTTTGAACAATCCCACTCAGCAATGGTCTACTAAGGACACGCGATGTGGCTAGCACTATGTGAGATGTGGGGGAAGTAAAATGAACAACCACAGCCTGTGCCTAGCACTTGACACAGTATCTGATACATGAGAGCCCTTCCATGAATGTTTGTTGAATGAATAATAATAGTATGTACAGCATCCTTGCAGTATACCAAACACTGTTTAAGTGCTTTATATGTATTATTCATTTAATTATCATACCAACCCTATGAGATATGTGTAGTTATTGTTACATTATGATTTTATAAAAGAGGAAAAAGAGGCACAGACTAGTTAGCAATTTCTCTTTAATCACCCAGCCTGACTCCAGAGGCCTGAATGAATGAAGCTTGATAAGCTTATGTTTAGGGAGGAGGAGAAACCTAAAATTTGTTTCCAGGTCCCATGGTAAAAATTAGAAAATGCTGTCTATAATTGAAGCATATGAGTTGATTTTAATTGAACTGAAACGAAGTATAGGAATTTTCAAAAGGTGAGAGAAGTTGACAAAATCAAAGAAGGAAGTACAAGGCATATGGAGGTATTTGATCTGGAATTTGAAAAGTGGATAGAAACATCTTTCATCATGTAGCTTTCATTTAATTTTTTGTTAACTAGTTTGTTTATTGGAAGAGTATCACATGTATGTCTATTAAACTTCAACAGTGTAAAAGGGTACAGAATGGAGACAAATCTCCCTTCTATACCCCTCCTTACTGTTACCAGTTTCTTGCATGTCCTTTTAAATATATACATCAGGTAGGTTGGATTTTTATATAACTTGAAAAGAGTACTCTAGATGAAGGCACAGATGCAGAGGTAAAGTGCTGTGACTTTTCAGGGGGAACTGTAAGTAGCCTGTTGCACCTGAAACAGAGGTTTCATAGCTAAGGCACTTCTAGCACCTCACCTGGCAAATAGGGATAAGGGTCCCCTTCATCTCCCTACATAAACAACTCTTATGGATGTTATAAAGATAAAGGAGAGTACATTCAGATTTTGGAGAGAGAAGAAATTAGACACTGTTTTGTCATTTTTTCATTCATTCATTTATCTCATTCAGTTTTTTCATTCTTTCGGGCAAAAAGGATTTATTGAGTTCCTACCATGTCCCAGGTGGGTATTAAGATTACAGCAGTGAACAAAACAGACACAGTCCCTACTCTTGGAAACTTATAACTGAATAAGGATGACAAGCATTCCACCAGAGTTAAAAGTGTTGAGTGACATGAAAGGAGAGATGTAAAGTGCACTGGAAGCACATGGCAGAGAAACCGAATCTAAGCCAAGGGTCAAGGGCAGAGGCCTGAAGGACAGAAGGAGTTAACCTGGCAAATAAAGTGCAGTTACAGGCTTTCAGGCTGGAGAACGGTGAGTGCAAATATTCTAAGATAGAAAGACCCGGCAGCGTCAAGGAATGGGACTAGGAGGACAGCTGGTAGGACTTCAGTTTAAAAAGGAGACTTGGGCTACCCTGGTGGCGCAGTGGTTGAGAGTCCGCCTGCCAACGTAGGGTACACGGGTTCGTGTCCTGGTCCGGCAAGATCCCACGTGCCGCGGAGCGGCTGGGCCCGTGAGCCATGGCCGCTAAGCCTGCGCGTCAAAAGACTTATTAAAGACACAATATCTTTTCTTTGTAAGCCTAGATTTCCCATAAGAACTGTGAGGGCTCTGAGTCCTACCTGAAAGAAATGCTGTAGCAAGATGCCCAGTATCAGGTCTGGGCAAAAAAAAAAAGTTATCATTAGGTAGAATCCCATTTTGTGAAAGGTTTGGCTAAATGCTACTGATTTCAGGAAAATATCCACGGGCCCATGTGAATCACTCTACTTTCTAAATAGAATTGCCCTGGAAGGAAAGTGAGTTGGTGGTAATAGTTACAAATGTTTCCTCCAGACTCTCTCAGTAACCAGGGGCTGACTGAATCACAGACCTGCTGGAAAACACTCATCAAGCAGTAGGATGTTTCAGGAGATGGGACTCTACTCGAAGGGTTTTGTGAACCACTTTAAAGTCCCCACTTATTTTTCCACTCTTGCTTAGGTGGCAGTGCATTCACATACCCCCTGCAGACCTGGCCACTCACATGCTTAGTTGTTATATCATCATTCTTTACGTGGGTTGTAGCGTGTGAGGGTCTCTTCTTGATGAAGTTTTGATTCCACTCCCCATGACTGAGTCTGCGTAAACCACTCAGCCTTTTCTTCTCATCTGCCCTCTCTTTCTTCCCCTCTTTACCCTCTTCTTTCCTTTTTTCAAAAATTTTTTTTGATTTTTTTTTTTTTTGGCTACTCCCTGCCCCATCCTCTATTTCCTCTTCCCCCTGACTCCCTTCCAGTTCCAAGTTCTGAAAACAACCATGGTGTAAAGAGTTTGTTGGGTTACATGGGCGGAAGGAGACACAGGCAGGGTGGAGACTTATGGTCTATGAATGGGTATAATTTCCATTTCTTTTTTCTCCATATTAAAATTGATCCAAAAAAATCAACAGTATGATGGCAATTCTCAACCTTGATTTGAAGCCCAGACTCCTTTGAGAGATGACATTTATGGCTATGCTCCCAGATAAATGTACATGTGCTTATTTATACTGCTTTTGTACACAATTTCAGGTGGCCCATGTACCACATGACGTTTCTCCTTGCATGGATGGTTCTAGTTTTCTGTCATCCCTTTATTGGTAGAAGTTTAAGTTCAGAATTCAAGAGGTTACTCTCTTGGGTACTGTACCTACCTCATTATCTGGACAGTCAGGCATCCATAAGTGTGGCTGGAAGGAATTCCAACATACCCTCCAGTTTATCTTTATAAAAACAGCAACACCAGCATCATGAACAGCAGTGCTTATCGGATCAATTAAGCAACAAGGGAGAGCACTCTGTTTCAAGAGTTGATGTACTGGCAATATGTAAAAGAGCAAATGCCTAATTGTCTTTCTTACTATTCCTTAATAATTATAAGTGTCAGGAATTCCCTGGCAGTCCAGTGGTTAGAACTCGGGGCTTTCATTACCGGGGCCCAGGGTTCAATCCGTGGTTGGGGAACTAAGATCCTGCAAGCCACGTGGCATGGCAAAAGAAAAAAAATACTATGTGTCAACCACTCAAATCCTGATTTTTCTTTTTTCCCAACCTCTGAATCTCTAGTCTGATATCAGCTGGGCCCTTTACAGGATCTCAGAGCATGTTGGTATCAAGAACATCTGAATCAGTTTGCCCAAATTTCCAACATCCATCTTAACCACGAGTTATTGTGTCTTTTCTAGGTGGCTGCATTTCTTAGGCAGACAGTTTTATTGTACTCTTCTGACTTTCTTATCAACTAGCACAATATGTGCTCTCTCTGACTCATGGGCTCCTACTTTTATGAACATTAGCTTATGGTTAAGTTCAATTATTAAGTTCAGTCACATATTGGGCAGAGCTAAATAATAGAGGTTTTAGTCAGGTAACATGGCTTTCAGCATTCATAAATTGAACAGATATTTATTTAAAGCCTCCTATGTGCCAACCACAGTTGTGAGTCCTAGGGACAAAGTAGTGAACAAAATCAAATTCTTCCTCTTGAGAAGTTGGCATTCTAGTGTTAAAAAATAAAATGAATAATATATACAGTATAACATCAGACAGTGATAAGCACAAGAAGGGATAGGATAGGATAGGATAGATAGGATAGTCAGAGTAGGTCTCTCAGAGAAGATGATTTTTTGAGCAGAAATCTAAAATAAAATGAGGGAATGAGCTCTTTAGATATGCAAGGGAAGAGATTGCCAGAAAGAGAGAAGAACAGCAAATGCAAAAGCTCTGAGATGAGAATATTCTGGATGAGTTACAGACCAGCCAGAGCCAGTGTGGCCATAGTGCAGTGAGGACAGGAGATGGAGTTGGAGAGGTACCAGGGATTGGGTTATTCAGTCTTTGAAGCAATAACAGGGACTATGGATTTTATTCTATGGGTGCTTAGAAAGCCCTGGAAGATTAAAAGTAGGAGAGAGACAAAATCTGATATAGTTTTAGAGGGTTACGCTGTCCATTGCATGGATGCGGGGAGATTAGTTGGAAGACAATGGCAGGGCCAGGCTGGTGATGATGGTGGTTGAAAGTCCTGAGATGCCAGATATATATATCTATATATCTATTTAACATCTTTATTGGAGTATAATTGCTTTACAATGATGTGTTAGTTTCTGCTTTACAACAAAGTGAATCAGTTATACATATACATATGCTCCCATATCTCTTCCCTCTTGTGTCTCCCTCCCTCCGACCCTCCCTATCCCACCTCTCTAGGTGGTCACAAACCACCTAGCTGATCTCCCTGTGCCATGTGGCTGCTTCCCACTAGCTATATTTTTAAGGCAGAGTCAACAGGATTGCTGGTAAATTGAATGTGGAGTATCAGAGGAAGAAAGGAGTCAAAGATGATTCCAGTGTTTTGGCCTAGGAATTGTAATGTTGTTTGCAGAAGGGGCTATAGATTCAAGAGTTCGTTTGCTAAGTTTGAGATGCCCTTTAGACCTCCAAATACCAATACCAATCAGTGTAGGCAATTTGGAGTACTGTGAAGGGTTTGGGTGACAGATATATCTCTGTAAGCATTCCAGAAACATGTCAAACTATGCAACTAGATAAGTGTGGCTGAGAAAGAGAAGAGGTCTGAGGACTGAGTCCTGGGATGCTCCAGTCTTAGAGGTCTTTAAGAGCAGAAGGTTTCAGGCAAGGAGACTGAGAAAGGGCAGCCAGTGAAATAGGAAGAAAACCAGGAGTGTGTTGTTCCCCAGGCCAAATGAAGGCAGTGTTTCAAAGGGGGAATGTGAACTATGCCAAATGAAAGCAAGATGAGAAAGCAAGGATGAAGATGGAGAAGTGACTTAGTATCATGGAATATACAGTTACCTTGACAAGAGTGGTTCCAATGAGTAGTAATTTGAAGGACTGTCTGGAGTGGGTACAAGGAAAAATAAGTCAGGAAGGTATAAACACACATTAAGGGGCTTTGGGATAAAAGAAAACAGAGAAATGGGGAGGTGGCTGGGGATGGACCTGGGACCAGGGGAGGGGTTTTTAAGATGAGGGAAATTACATGTTGGTATGTTGTGTGTTAATAGAAATAACCCACAACATACCATAACAATAACAAAGTTGACGATGCAAGGGGTGGGGGAAGTTGCAGGAACAAAGACTTGAAGTGAGTGAGTGCTCCATGAAGGAAGAGGCTAGCTTTATCTGGGAGCAGAGACCATCCATCCAAGTAGGTAGGTTGACTTGGTGGTGGAAACAAATGGAAGTCCTCTTTTGTTTCTTCTCCTTTTTCAGTGAAATGAGAAGCAGGGTCATCAACTGAGGTTGTGGGTTTGTTGTTTGTTTGTTTGGTGGTTTTTTTTTGGTTGTTGTTGGCTCACGTTTTTTGAAAAAGAGAAATAAAATAATTTCTCACCCTTGACATTGTTAAATATCTTAGCTTTTTGGGGAGTTAGGAGTCCACAGTTTGAATATGAGACTCATCGCCTCCTGGACTCCACATCTCTCAGACTTTTCTCTTTCCTCCTCATCTGAAATGATGCTTCTGTAACCTTTGTCTCTTGGGCTCACAAGCTCAGAATTAGTTTCAGTTACTCTCCTTTCTTCATGCTATATATCCAATGGTGGTGGGAAGTCTGGCTGAGGAATTAATCCAGTTACTAATTATATGACTTTAGGCAAGTCATTTAACTTCTCTATCTTAGGTACCTTAACTATAAATCTGAGTTGATAGAATTCCCTCCTAGATCAAAGAAATCCAGTGTCCTAATTAGTCTATACAGCTCTATCATAAGTGATTTTAAGATTTCCACTGGAATTTTTGAATAATGAGAATATAGTGGGAAATACTGAGAATATAGTGGGATCCTCACGACAGTCCTTGTAAACTACTACGGACCTGACAACCCCAGGGATTGGCCAAGAGGAAGAGGGAGATCGTCCAGTGTATTATTCCTGATCCACAGACAGGATGTGAGTCTCAAAGGCCTCCATAATAAGGGACTTCGTTCTCCTTCCTCCCGCAGGTGAGGGCTCAATGAATTGCCCAGTGATGATCCTTGGGCGGCTGGGAAGCAGTGTGCTGCTGCCCCTGACATCTGACGGGATAAATAAGAGCATGAATAAGAGTATCCACATCCTTGTCACAATGGCAGAATCACCCATAGACACCATCAAGAAGAAAATAGTGTCTCTGGATCTGCGGAAAGGTGACTCTCCACGCCATCTGGAGAATGGCTATGAGTTTCATCCAGAAAACCTGAGCCTGAGGATCCTGAAAAGCCGGAAGGAGGATGAAGGCTGGTACTTTATGAGCCTGGAGGAAAACATTTCAGTCCAGCAATTTTGCCTGCAGCTGAAGCTTTATGGTAATGATGGTGGCTTCCCCAGTCCCCACTGGAGGGATGAGACAGTTCCTTGCCTAAGAATTTAGGCCTCTCTCAGAAGCAAAGGGTATTCAGAGTTGGAAGCAACTTGAAAGACATCTCAGTCCAGGGGTAAAAACCGTCCTTCAAGAAGAAGTTTTAGAAGTTCACAAATCTTGTTTTCATCCAAATTGCATGTTATTGATAGCTGATTAGCACAAGTTACTTTTAACCCCATTTTCTTGGGGGTTCCAGGCCCTCTTGCCTACAGCACTGCTGCCTGTAGGCAAGAGGGCCTGGAGCCCCAAAAGCTTCAATTTACAAATAAGATTTTATTTGAAAAAAGGTATATTTTTAATTAAAAAAAATTTTGAATACCACTGATCAAGCTCAACCTCGCTTTCATAGATAAGGACACTGAAATCTAGAGATAAGTGGTTTGCACATTCCTACTCACATCTGCGTAGGTGGGTTCACTGCCCTAGGAGTTCTGGGAGAAGGAGGGCTGAAATTCAGCCCACACACCACTCACCAAGTCCTGCATCCTGGCAGAGGATTGCATCTCCCTGGTGGAAGAGGCATATTTTTCTCATTTAAACAAATGCTCTGATTATAAAATTGCTTAGTTGCAGAACTTAAACTAGAACGTAGGTCCATCTAAATCTAAGGCCAGTGCATTTTTGAGCCTCTTTAACTGCCAGCCCCTCTTGAACACACCCAGAGTTTGTCTCTTAAGTCCCAAGGCTCCCTTAAATTCCCAGGGATCCTGGCAGCCATGTGGGCTACCCTGCTTCTTCACAGTGAGTTTCTTATCTCTGAGGATGGGACAGGGAGCCCCAAACAGCCAACATTTCTTTAAAATCCTCAGGTACCGGGCTTCCCTGGTGGCACAGTGATTGAAAATCCGTCTGCCGATGCAGGGGACACGGGTTCGTGCCCCGGTCCGGGAAGATCCCACATGCTGCGGAGTGGCTGGGCCCGTGCGCCGTGGCCGCTGAGCCTGTGCGTCCAGAGCCTGTGCTCCGCAACGGGAGAGGCCACAGCAGTAAGAGGCCCGCGTACCGCAATAACAAACAAAAAAAACCAAAAAACACAAACAAAAAAAATAAATTAAAAAAAAAAATAAAATAAAATCCTCAGGTACCGACAGGAGAGACAGAAATACCCTCCCTGCCCTTCCCCTGGCCCTAGCATTCCCTTCCCTCCAAACAGTATATGCAGAATTCCCACAGCCCTCCACCAGGTATCAGGGTGTCCTGATCATTCCAGTAGTGTTCCTGGGGCAAGGCTGCCATAAGCACAAAGATTACACATGCATTTTCTAGAACAGTTCACTGCCTTTGTCACATCATGTCTTTTATGATCAAATTCTTACCTTAGAAAATATGGTTCCTGCAACCATGATGTTCTTCTCAAGTCAAAGAAAGAGTCTGGATCTGGGAGTCAGAAAGACGTAGTTTCAGATCTCAGTTTGGCTGTTAGAAGCTGAGTGATATTATGTAAGACATTCCACCTCTCTGGGTCTCAGTTTCCTCATCTATAAAATGGGAATAATTATAACTAGGTTCATAATTGTTGAGAAAGTTGTTGAAAAGATTTAAGAATATTATGAATGTGAAATTCTAGCATTATGCCTGTCCTATAGTATGTACTAAGTAAATAAGACTTTCCCTTTTACCTTGTCTATTTCACAGCATTAGAGTGAGATAAGTTGGTGAGGCCTGTGGCTATCCCAATTTCAGACACCCTAAAGCACTTGCTATAACACACACACACACACACACACACACACACACTAACACACAAACACACACAGAATATAGATGATATCGCACCAGTAAAAAGTCATTCTTTTTCAACTGGAAGGTAATACTTTAGCCAAGGACAGTTAAAACCCATGGGAGAGTTAGCTGACAGCAAACTCCACAGGTAGAATACAGGAGAACAACCTAGATGAGGAACAACAGAAAGGCAAAGGGGAGCCCTAACAGTACTGGTTGGGGGAACTAAAAGACAATTTTTTCTTCTCTATTTTGTCCCAAGGTGATCCTGGAAAGGAGAATGGGGGAGGGGTATATGAGAGAGGGATGGTGCGAAGCAGTAGGTCCCCACAGAAATAAATCACACTGCAGATCCACAGGGAGGGAAAGATGCCATTAGGTTGCATTTTCTTCTAACAAGAAGGTTAAGTCAGCATTCCAGAGGATTCATTTCAGTGATGGCTCCCTTCCTCCTCCTCTTGACAGAGCAGGTCTCCACTCCGGAAATTAAGGTGTTGAACTCCAGCCAGGAGAACGGGAACTGTAGCCTGATGCTGGCCTGCATGGTGGAGAAAGGGGACCATGTAGCTTACAACTGGAGTGAGGAGGCTGGTGCCCCCCTGCTGAGCCCCACCAAGAACTCCCACCTCCTGTATCTCACCCTTGGCCCTCAGGATGCCAACAACATCTACATCTGCACCGTGAGCAACCCCATCAGCAATGGCTCTCAGACCTTCATCCCGTGGACCAGATGCAGCCTCGGTTCCTCAGGTAAGTGCCCTTGTGGCAGCTAGTGTGCCACGCTAATGATATGGGCTCAGTTCCCACCTGGACCAATTGCTCTTCTTCCATAGCCATGGTCTTCACCTTGGGAACAACACTTTATATTTTCTCTATAGTTTGTAAAAGCCTCCCATGTGCATTCAGTGAGTGGTTACTGTTCATAATGACCAGGGTGGCATTATGCTCAGTTCACAGTTGAGGAAACCAATGAGAAACGATGGAGCCAGACCCGGACCCCAGGTCTCAAGTTGTGATCCTTGCTCTCCCCTCCTGCCGTGGCACCAACCTGAAAGGCTGGCCGGGTGAGGGAGTGCAGGTGGCAGGTCCTGACTCCCAAGTCCATGCTCTACTAATGGTGGGATAGTTCTACACCATCAATAAGAATTTATCAATCACCTGTGCTGTAGGAAATTGGGAATAGATATGATAAATGACCTCTGCTCTCCATCAACATGTTATAAAGATAAGACATGAAATATGTGCTCAATAATGAAAAGCCGGATGTAATAAAGGGCCACATTTCATGAAATGTACTGTGAATCCCATAGCAGGTCAGAGGGCCAGGGTAGTCAGTTCTCTGACTAAGACCTAGACTGTGAAGTTTGGGAAAATGATAAATCATAGAGCACTTTATTATTGGCAAAGCACTTTCAACTGTACGATCTCTTTTGATCCTCATAATGGTCTTATCAGATAAGTGTTGTCATCATCTTCATTTCACAAATTAGGAAGTTTAAGCTCATAGCATGTAAGTACCCTCCTCAAGTTTCTTCAGCTTATAAATGGTAGAGTCAGCACCTAAACCTAGGTCTTCTGACTGATCTTTCTCTGGAAAGATAAAGCATCATTATTCTGTTATTAAAAGGAACGAAGGGCTGATTAAGTAAGCTCATCTAACCACTTGAGATTGGAAACAGGATAGACCACTGAGCCTTTTCATTAATTGATCTTGTGTCCCTGCCTCAGGTAGGTTCAGGGACAGAAGAACCAGGGTGCTGGCCCTGCAAGGTATTACCTGTGCCCTGACATTCTTCCTTCTGCATCCACTGGGGGGAAACAAGAGTCATGCCAAGGAGACTCCTGCCCACAGTAGACTTGGTGTATATGTGGAGGGCTTTTCCAGATGACCAAGGATCCAGGGACAGGGGAATGCAGCCAGGTCATGCCCTTCAGCATAGCATGTCCAGCCAGCGACTCCCCTGAGGTATTCCAGAGGGATTGCTGGGAAAATCCACCTGGTCTCTGCATCTGAGAGTTCACTGGTGAGCCTAACCAACTGCCTGTTTCCTCCCCCAGCCATTCATGGCAGAGCTGGCCACCTGTCCACCCACTCAGTGTGTCTGGCTGCTTGCCCACCTTGCACAAAAGCCACATTCACAGGCTCCTCCCCCAGTTCAGACCTCTCTCTCTGCCCACAGCTATTCAGAACGTGCTGGTGGGATCAAGAAAGCAGTCTTGCATGAGTGTGGAGTTTACAGAATGTGGCCCCAGTTGTCCTAGATCCAATATTACCCTTTTTACTCACAAGGATAAGCCACTTAACCTAAGACTTAAGATTCTTTATCTAAAATAACAACAGCTGAAAGGTCTTAATTGTTTACTATGTGTCAATATGTGGCATCTCATTTAATCCTCCCAGCAACCAAATAGTATTAGTATCCCCACCTTACAGATGAGGAAACAAAGATATGGAAAGGTCACACACAGAGCAAGGGGCAGAGCTGAGTTCTCTGATTCTGAAATCCTCATAGGTACTAGTGGAACAGATAATACGCTTTTTAAATGTCTTATAAATCATGATAAAAATGTGTGCTTTTCCCTCAGGGCTGAGGAAGTAGTAGCCCTTACCCCTGCACAGCCTTCTCTGGTCATAGCAACCCTCTTAGAGTAAAGACAGGGCACCAAATGTTTTACCCTGACCCACCTCAGGAAAGAGGAATAATTCTCTTCATGCTCTTGAATATAGTTTAATGAGAATTTAATCAATGTTTTCCAAAGTCTTGACCATAAAGCTTCGGCTAGGGGCACTTAGCTCAGGACATTCTTAAGAAACATATAGGGACTCCCTGGTGGCGCAGTGGTTAAGAATCTGCCTGCTAATGCAGGTGACACGGGTTCGAGTCCTGGTGCGGGAAGATCCCACATGCAGCGGAGCAACTAAGCTCGTGCGCCACAACTATTGAGCCTGCGCTCTAGAGGCTGCGAGCCACAACTACTGAAGCCTCCGCAACAAGAGAAGCCACTGCAATGAGAAGCCCGCACACCGCAACGAAGAGTAGCCCCCGCTCGCCACAACTAGAGAAAGCCCGCACGCAGCAACGAAGACCCGACGCAGCCAAAAATAAATAAATAAATAAATAATTTTTAAAAAGAAAGAAACATGTAAAGGTACTTCCCTGGTGGTCCAGTGGTTAAGACACTGTGCTTCCACCTCAGGAGGCACGAGTTCGATCCCTCATCAGGGGACTAAGATCCCGCATGCCATGCGGTGCAGCCAAAACCTAAAAAAAAAAAATAAATTTAAAAAGTACTCTTTTTAAAAAAAAACATGTAAAGATGCTCTTACTCATCTAAGCCACTTTGAGGACCAAGTATGCCCTAGTGTGACCAGATTTACTGGGTATGGAGCAGGCTTTTGTGAGATGGGGAAGGCCAAGAAGAAGTGGAAACATGGCACCATGGGAAAGCCCTGTCAGGACCTCAGCTCAGGCATTAAGACAAATACCCAGCAGCTATTGCACTTTCTTGGGCCTCTGTTTCATTATATGTGAAATGAAAGTGGTGAACTAGTGACATTCTCTCCAGAGTAAATATTCTATGATTCAGTTTGTATGTACCTGAATAAGAAATGCTAATAAAGCATTACCAAGGTATATTAGTTGGCTAAGGGTGTTGTAAAAAGATGCCATAAACTGAGTGGCTTATATAACCAAAATTTACTGTCTCAGTTCTGGAGGCTAGAAGTCCAAAATTAAGGTGTCGGCAGGGTTGGTTCCTTCTGAGGGCCGTGAGGGAAGGATCTGTTCCAGCCCTCTCTCCTCGGCTTGTAGATAGCTGTCTTCTCCTTTTGTCTCTTCATGTTGTCTTCCCTCTATGTGTATATCTGTCCAAATTTCCCCTTATTATAATTACACCAGTCATGTTGGATTAGGACCCACCTGTACTTACTTTGCTAGGGTTGCCATAACAAAACACCATAGACGAAGTGGCTTAAATAACAGAAATTTATTTTTGCAAGTTCTGGAGGCTAGAAGTCCAAGATCAAAGTGCTGGCAGGGTTGATTTTTTTCCTGAGGGCTCTCTCCTTGGCTTGTAGATGGCTACCTTCTTGCTGTGTCTTCACACAGTCTTTCCTCTGGGCACGCTCATCCCTAGTGTCTCTTTGCGTGTCCAGATTTCTTCTTCTTATAAGGACACCAGTAAGACTAGATTTGGGTTCACCCTAATGACCTCATTTTAACTTGATTACCTCTGTAAAGACCCAGTCTCCAAATAAGGTCACATTCTAAGGACTTCAACATATGAATTTTTGGGGAAACACATTTAACCCGTAACACAAGTAAAGATCCCCTCCCCTGCCTCCAGGGATGGGGAACCACAGCATGTCAGAAACAAATCACACAGCTAGTTTGTGGCATGCCATTTGCAGTATACCAGGTTGCCTAAATATGGAAAACAGAGTTTTGTTAGTTCATTGATTTGTGTTTGCAAATGAGTGTCACTAATTTTTAAAATACTGTGCTTAGTTCGACAAAACATTTACTGAGGTTCTACTATGTTCCAACATTGTGTTAGGTGCTGAGAACACAAAGACAAAAAAAGACACAGTCCTTGTCCTTAAAGAAGGACTAGTTCTCTAAATAACTAATTATCCCAGGTCTGGTAGTGCAACAGGTGCAAAACAGAACTATGTGCAAGTTAACCAAGAGGAGGGAACGATTGACACTGTCTCAAGGAATCAGAAAAAGCATCACAGAGGATGTGACATAAACAAGGTTTTGAAGAACAAGTAGAAATTACCCAAGCAGATAAACGAAAGACATACCAAGCAAAGGAAAAGGCAGATATAACTGGGTCTTGCTCTGTATTATCCTATAGTATCCTGATGGGAACTAATAGATAGTTTTAGGTAGAGGAGTAACTCGATCAGCTTTGCATTTCAGAGAGAAAATTCAGTGGTGTGGAGAATAGATTGGGGTGGGGAAGAGGCAGAAGAAAGAGAAACTAGTTATGGGCAGGGCCCATTATTTCAGTCACCCATCAAGAGATGATGAGGCCTGAACCAGAGCAGTGGCTGTTTGTTTAACAAAGACTCCGTTCAAAGGAAAACCAAGCCTTGGGCTGAAGTGGTGGGGTGTGAGGGTTTATTAGAGGTCACTTCACCATCTATAACGGGGACAGTGATTTTAAGATATTTTTCACTTTCATTAAGGAAAAACTCAACGTGGTTAATGATGTGATGAGAGCAAATGAGACATGATGTCAGCACTGCTTCTCATCAGGACTCAAACTAAACTGCAAAAGAGCATATTTGTTCCTCAAAATCTTTTCTTTCTTTTTAAAGGTAAATCCATTTTTATTTTATTTATTTATTCATTCATTGTTTGGCTGCACTGTGTGGCTTGTGGGAATCCTAGTTCTCCAACCAGGGGTGGAACTAGGGCTCCCTGCAGTGGAAGCGTGGAATCTTAACAACTGGACTGCCAGGGAATTCCGTGTTCCTCAAAATCTTTTCTTTCTAACAACTGTCCAGGCTCTCCATCATATATAAATCTTTATTCCAACTGCTATCTCAGTGTTTTACAGCAAGAAACACCTTCATGTCTATTGTTATGATGCCTCTTTACTGCAAAGTCCATTTCCAAGGGTGCTACCAAGCATTCTCCTAGGTCATGCAGCACATGTCGATGTGGGTCAGCACTGGACAGTGTGTGACATTCTGCCGTCCTTCATGACCATGTTCTGAAATAGTTCTCTGTGCAAGAATGAGTAATACTAAACCTTAAATAGCTCAATTCAAAGGGAATACCCCTGGAAGCTCATCTTGAAAAGAAGGACCCCTTTCTGCAGATTAGCAAAAAGTTGCCTCAGCAAGTCTGGGTTAGCTCAGTGGAAGGAAAAGCTGACACCTGCCATTGTGTTCTGGGGGCTCCCCCTTTCTAACAAGGCCATTTCATCAAAAGGGAGCTCCCATTGTTACAGAGTCACCTAGCTGTTTCATGCACAGAGCAGGTTCCCCTCCCTGGTACTCCCAATCCAGGAAGCATGGCAACAATCTTGGAAGGGTGGAACCTGGACACTTCTCATGGACCAGAGCCTTGTCACGTGGCCACACCTGCTACACAGGATACTGAGAAATGTAATCCTTAGCTGGGCAGCCATGTGACTGGACTAGACTTGCATTGTCATGGGAGAATGAAAATGCCCCTGGAGGCACACTTAGTAGCCCCTGCAACACAGTGCTGGGTAGGATAGGCAGTTGTAAGGGATTTTTCTGGAAGCTGTGAACTCTGTAATAATTTTTACCTGGATGGTCCCAGATCTTAAATTAGTGTATGGTATGGTTTAGGACCATCCTCCCCCCACTAACAATTCTGAGAGGAAACTGCCACCAACAAAAAGATGTCCTTTGAAGATGGTTGACTTCTTCAAGTTGATGTGCTCCAGGCAGGCAGCCTTTCTGACAGAACCACATGAAAGGCAGGAAAGAGATCTGGCCCTCTCAGACGGTTACATTAGCATCTCAGTATCTCCTAGGGTGAGCTACATTTGTTTCTCAGATTCTTTTTATTTTCTTCTTTACCTGCCTTAAAGAATAAAGGTTTGGGGACTTGAGAGAGAGCTTTTGTGTTTCTGTGGCAGCAGACTTTCAGAGATAAAAGAGGCCTTCAGCATTTTCCTTGGAGGCATGTCTAGTGCCAAGTTATCAGGTTTAAACCACAGCCAATCTAACAGAAGACCAGCGATGGAGACTTGTGCAAAGAACTCTTCATAAAATGTACTGGAGTTCTCAACCAGCCTGCTCAGCTACCTCTGAGCTCCAGGGGGGAATAAGTCCCAAACCTCCTGTTTAAGAATGTTAAGATAACATTTTTTTGTGGACGAAGAATAGGACGTGTGGATCCCAGAACAATATTGGCCTGATTTTCAAACATTGCCATCCTGAGGGGCCTCACTACATGACTGAGCAAAAAGAAGGAGAGCTGGAGATTCTGCCACAGGAAGTGGTGGTTTGAAATAGGAACACAGATGGTGCTGAGAGCACAGATGCACACCTTCTTCCTGGTTCCATTTTGTTATAATAAAGCACATGCCAAGTAGGTCATTGCTTGTTCCCTTCTACTCCTGCCTTGGGCCATTCAGAAGGTGACTCTGCATTCCTTCTCAGACTTTCTCATACTTAGTGCTCTGATAATTCTTAACAAAAGTTACATGACAGAATTCTCCAAGCTTCATTCTATTGCCTCTAAATTAACTTAGCCCATCACGGGTATATTGAGTGCTCTCCTGCCCTACACTGTGTCATGTGGAAAGGGTAATGCATATGAAGCATAAGGTACAGCATCTACCTTCAAGGAGTTTACAATCTAGATAGGACTCAGAATCTACTAGGTAGAAAAATATGATCATATTAAGGAAACTACTACTAGAATTCCTCTTTGGAAGGGAACAGAGTTTGTTCAGGATAGTAGCTTCATAAATGCTAGACTGCAGAAGGTGAGACCCCTCCCCCAAAGAATCCAACTGTAGGTTAGATAGTTCTGTATTTTAATGGGGGAAGATGTTGCTTGTGCAGATATAGGAAGAGAAAGAGAGGGTCTGAGCCTGTCAGGTGGTGGGAGGCTGCCTGGTTCATGATGGAATCTGCTCCTTGTGACCTTTCAAATCTACACTAGAGGATTTGAACCCACAAAAGTCTTAGTGTAGGTTGTTTTGTTTTGTTTTGTTTTGTCTTTTGTAGAAACTGATGAAGGCACTGAACCTTGCACCCAGGACAACTGAGACTAGAACAAGTAGAGCTGCAGGAGAGAAAACTTAGAGGACCATGAGGGAGTTATTCCCAGAAATTGCAGAAATCATGGGCAGTCTGACCCCAACAAGCTGTAAAAGTAGCATTTTGTCCATATTTACCCAAATTCCTGACAGCCTAGAGTCTCTGACATTTAGTTTCCATATGCATATCATAATTGAATAAGAGCACCAAAAAGATGAGCACCAAGTGTAGAAATATTTGGACCTGGTAGACAGATAGAGAAATTAAGTCATAAGCAAATGACATGATGGTGCTGAAGCATCCCTCCTTCACTGATGTTCAGGGACCCCTCTTGACTTGAGATCAAACCTATCTCCTTGTCCTTATAATCAACCAACAAGAATTTACCAAGGACGTCTATGTGTCAAGTAGTAAGAGAGCTACAAAAGAAGTAAAGAGGTGATCTCTGGCCTCCAAGACCTTAGCAGCTAGTTAGAGAATTGAGGCAAGTGGAGTTGACATATATTCACCACATGCTGGATTGCAGGCATTGCTCTGAGCACTTTCCATACATTATTTCATTGGTTCATCAGAACAACTCTGTGAACGGAATATTTTTATGTTCATTTTGCAGATGAGGAAACAGGGACCCCAGAAAGTAGGAGCAGCCTATCTGAGGTCACGGAGATATCAAGTGGTAGACCCAGAATTTGAATCCATCTGTCTGGCTCCAAATACCCTCACTGAAAATAGTCTCCACAGAAGAGATAATTCTAAGATGTAGGACGTAAACCAAGGTGCTTCAGAGTCCAAGGGGGAGGGAAGAATGGGAGCTGGAATGGTCAGGAAAAGTCACACAGAGGAAGTAAGATTGGCCTGGGGGGTCAGGACTCGGCAGTGGGCCGGGGGGGTTGTGCGGACCGCTGAAGGTGCAGTGGGAGAGAGAATAGAGGACCGAGCACATGCACAGGTGTTGGATGGAAGATGGTGAAGAGACTAGTTGGCAACTCAGAGGGCTTTTGACTCACGAGGTCTCCCAGGCATCTCAGCCTCCTGCTGCTTTCCATGTGGAGGCCTCACCACCACAGGCTAAAACACAAACTATAAATTCTGCAGGTCTTATGTCACCTGGCTCGACCATCACCTTCTGTGACTCTAGGTACACTTGTCTGAGTCTCAGCTTCGTCAACCTCAAATTAGTGAGCTGGGTGAGATAAGCACTACAGTTCCTTTAAGGTTACAAACGTCTATGGTCCTGTAACTTAAATCCTCCAGTAGATTCATATTACTTTGTATCCAAAGACTAGGAGAAAACTTGGACTTCTGAAATATCTTTCAGGACTGTGGCCAGGTTGCCTCTCAGATCTGGCTGGACTGGCCGAAGCTGGTCATGTATGTCATAGGGCAATTGGAACAGATAGCTTTCATCCTCCTGAGACCCTGAAAAGAAAGAGAGTGCTGGTGTCATTGTGTCCTCTGGGCCAGTAATATGTCCCCATCATTTTTAGTTTATGTGAATAGGTGGGAAGCTGAGCTGACAGCAACAGGAAATAGTCCCACTTGGCAGAAGTGTTACAGATGCACTTATGTCATCTGCTATTTCCTACTTTTATTTTATGTATGTATCTATGTATTTATTTATTTTGCTATTTTCTAGTTTTAGATGCACCACCTTATTGGTTTTATTTTATTTTTATCTGAATGAAATGTGAGAGAACTAGTATTTTTTAAAATGACTTAAATAGTTGCAGTGTTTGTTCTTAAATTAACTGTTGTGCTAGAAGGTCTCAAAATACATGAAGGAAGAAAAAAGAGGAAATAGTCTTGAAATACTAAGTGCTACTATAACTATTTGCTGGGTCAGTTCCATGGGCTGATGAAACCTGGTGGTACTTAGGCTTCTGGCTCTGCTTCTTTATATTAGGATCTGAAAGTTTTCTCCATGGGTTTCTGGTGTTGGCAACACCAATCTGAATAATCAGTCTCTCACTGTTTCTTGGACAACACACACACACACACACACACACACCCGTGAAGTGAGTTCTCAGCAGCCATAAGCCATTCAGAGTGGTTACTCAGAGTACAGCCGCTCACAGAGTAATTCCAGCCTCAGCAGTGATTTTGTGCTCATATTTCATGCTTTATATAAATTCAGGAGTCTTACTACAACTCTCTGCTTGCCCCCTAGCTTTTTTGATCAGGGGTCAAATGACTGCTGAAGTTGGTATCTGGCAGGGTTAAAACATGTTTAATTCTGGGAAGAGAATCTATCATTAAGATCTTTACAAAACCAGTTCAGTGAGATTCCCTGGGATGACAATGTGTGAAACGCCTAGAAAGAAAAAGAGAATATTTTCAAACCCAGGAGGCAACTTCTGGTTATCTATCAGGCTGAAGGCCCACTTGGATCTTGGTGGGGTGCATTTCATCAATTTGTTGAGACTTCAGTCTGTATCTTTGGTTAACTCTGTAAACAACTGAATTGTATCTGCAAGCACTCTACCCCTTTGTACCCTACCTATTTCTTCCTTTCAGGTTCTTCCCAACAAATCCATCATAAGTTCAACAAGCAGGCTGATTCCACAACCATCCTTATAAATTACCCTTACACATTAAAGTTACCTCCTGGTATTATTCTATTTAGAACGTGCATGCTATTACTTAGAACCCTAGTGGTGCTTTGGGTTGTCCCCCACCGTTAATTATCCTGGTGTAACTTACCCCAAGCCCATAAGTCTCCCTGACTCTCCAAGAAGTCTGTCTTCAGTATTCAGCCATGTTTCTACTCCAGACCAACGTCTAGTTCTTGAGGATCTCTGCGCCAGCTTCCTTATCCATAAAATGGGAGTAATAAGAGTATCTACCTCAGACGATTTTTGTGAGGATTAAATACATTACTAAACAAGATACACACACAAGAAAATGCCTGGCCCATTGTAAATGCTCAATAGTTGTCTGTAATTCTCTTATTGAGCTAAACGTCTTATTTACTGGGGTAAGAGGTCTCGTCCACTGTTTTCCAAAGTGCTGTTCCTGGTTCAGAAGGATTTGGTAAAGAGAGCAAAGAAGAAAAAACAATGAAAATTGACTCTGATTTTTAGCCTGGGTGATGTACTCTAGTGCTAATATTAAACAGAGGACTGATTCAGAGGAAAACTACATGCCTTTCTTTCAGTTCAGGTCTAGTGGGTTCAGTACAGTTATTTGCATGGAAGGACAATATTAGCACCATTATGTTTATTTTTTAAAAAAACATAAGTAGATACTCCTTCCTGCCAGTGTCTCATGAGAATGGTGTGGGAGTATGGGGACAGCACATGGAGCCATCATGCTCTTTTTACCAAAATGGATACAGGACACATTAGAAATTTAAAAACAGAGAAACTGAGCAGAGAAGTTGACTTAGAAAAAAAAGCAAAGATAAGTTTAATTTTAGTCATGTGGTAAACTGTCTACAGTGAAGTGCAAAATAAAACATTTGAATAGAAGAATCTTTAAAGAAATTAGGAGTACAAAAGTCAAAAGTAGTGAGAGAAATTGGGATAAGAAAACAGATCTGGAACTCTTCAGTGGTCTAAAGCTCATCTCTAAAACCATAAGATCGAATGTCTCACTTGAGAAAGAACGTAGACAGAAAACTTGAGGCTAGGTCTCCCCACTTCTGCATGGGATGTTTTTAAACTCACAGCACTTTTGAGACGGCCCTTTGACTTTTTTTCAGAATCAAGACAATGGGCACTGTATGCTGGGCTCTTCTTAGGGGTCATCGTTGGTGTCATCATGATTCTGCAAGTGGTAATATTACTGCTGAGAAGAAGAGGTAGGTGACAATAGATTCTTATCAGACTCCCTGTGGTAAGCAGGGTACCTCTCCCCACAAGTGCTTGCTCTCACCACTGTGGCTTTCTGCAGGGAACGCCTTTGCAAAAACATTACATAAACATATCCTGGGATCTTGTTCAATTCGGTTTCATTCAACATGTCTTGCTTGATCCCACCACACTAGTCTGTGGGGATAAAAAGATAGATGAACCACAGGTATTTAACATGGGAGACATGACACAGATAATTTAAATTCAGTATGTATGACTAACACTGCAGCAGAGGTGTGTACAGGATGCTGAAGGGATCCAGATAAGAAGCTTAAAATATTCACTAGGAGCAGAATACAGAGGACCCTTGAATCTTGTTCAAGAAAAGTTATAACTACTGACTAATAATAAAAAGGATGCTTTTACACAAGGGTTGAAACCTTTCTATAATTTCTTTTTAAAAAATTAATTATTTCATTTATTTTTGGCTCCGTTGGGTCTTCGTTGCTGTGCACGGGCTTTCTCTAGTTGCGGCGAGCGAGGGTTACTCTTCGTTGCGATGCGCGGGCTTCTCATTGCAGTGGATTTTCTTGTTGTGGAGCACAGGCTCTAGGCGTGCGGGCTTCAGTAGTTGTGGCTTGCGGGCTCTAGAGTGCAGGCTCAGTAGTTGTGGCGCTCAGGCTTAGTTGCTCCACGGCATGTGGGATCTTCCCAGACCAGGGCTCGAACCCATGTCCCCTGCCTTGGCGGGCGGATTCTTAACCACTGTGCCACCAGGGAAGTCCCTATAATTTCTTTTTATGCTTACAATATCCCGCTGGGAAAAGGAGGGTATAGTTGTTTCTATGTGACTTAGCAATGGGGTAACCAAGGCACAGAGAGGCTGACTACTGCAAAGTCACCCAGCTGATTGGTGAGGGAATCAGAACTGCAACCATGTGTCCCCGCTACCAGGGTGTGTTCCTCTAGGAAGGCCCACAGGTTATCAGAAGACAGCAGAGAGAACACACTTTACTGCCATTTTAGCACAAATTCTGACTCACCTTGGACAAGTGTGCAATTCATGAGGTCACTTAAAGCCAAACTAAATAGTTATAGAAAGTTACCCAGGGTAGACTGAAACCATTAGGGCCCAATTACTCCCTTGAAGTTTCAATGCCTAGAGTTAGTATTTCCTGGCCTCCCCTCCAAGTTGTCCTATGATTCAATATCCTGGGCAGTGTGCTCCCCTCAGCCACACTACCCACCACCCACCCACATTAGCATCAGAAGGTCCTGCCCCACAATCAGGACAGATCCCTGGGCTGGTCTTCCCATGGGGAGAATAGAACTTGATCCGCACACCACAGATCTGATGGCCGATCTCATTCTCAAGTAGATCAGTGTTCTCCACATATAACCTTCTTGGAAAAGCCCTGTCTCAGCACTCTGATGTTGGTTTTGCTTATGTAAAAAAATCTAGGTCATAGCAAGCCGCCTACTTTGTCTCATTTCCTCCATCTAAGAGGTAGCTGGGGACGAGCGGGGGTAGTGTGGTAATGCAGACAGAAATCATGATGAGAGTCTATGGGGATGGGCCAGGGCAGCCACGTTTGCCTTAGACAATAAAGAAGCAGTGAAATACCAGCGATGAGAAAACTGAGATTAACATACCCACATTAAGCCAGCTAGTGAAGATCCTGGGATCCTAACCCCCACTCTTTCCTCGACTACATCCTGCTCATCACATGGTTGTCTCTGAAGGGAATAGTGCTCCCTGCCCCACTACAATTCTCTACTACTTTTCCCAACACACGTACCCGTCCTTGTGTCCAATCACTGTGTATTTCTTGTAAGCCAGGAACATACAAAACCCTAACTTAAGTCTGTGGGAAAAGCTTATACTTAATTGCTGTACCCCCATAAGACTTTGCTCAAGAAATTCTGTTGCCACCTTCTAATGATGTCACCTCCAGAATGCAGCCTGACTCTGAAGGTTTTCAAATGGACTCTCTGGAAATTTCGTGTCCAGGAGATACACTAGATAAGAACATAGATTTTTAGCATTCAAATGCAGACTTTGCCACTGACAAGCTCTGTGATCAAACGAAATGCAAACAAATCTGCAACATGGGGGTAATATTATGTACTTCATGGTATTGTTGTGGGGATTCATAAGTCAATACACTGAAAGCACTGAACACGAAGGCTTCCATGGATAGATGATGGATGAGAGATGGATAAATAGATGGATAGATACACACACACACACACACACACACACACACACACACACACACACACGAGAAAGACTAATCTCTTAATGTAGGCATCAATATTTAATCTCTATTGCCAGCAGAGGGCAGCACTGGAAGGATTTGGGAAGAGCACCTAGAACAGATTTAAAGTACTTGAGGTTAGGGTAACATAAGACAACTTTATGCCTCAGATGAGAGCTGAAAAGGATATTAGACTGACTATGGCTTCATTTTATAGTTATGGTAAGATAAGAGATCCATTGAGATGACATGTTGTCCAATGCCACACAGCTAATGAGGGCTAGAAGGTGGATGCCCCAATTCTAAGGTCAAGACTTTTTCATTACATCCTAAGGCCTCAGTGACTAGAGTTGAGCTGGCTCCTGAAAATCTGTTCCTGCATTGGGGAAAAAAAGCATGAGACTAAATTATCTTGATCCAGCTGTCTTTTTGAGAAGTAACATTCAGCCTTGCTTTTTCCATTTCTCTGAACATTTAGGAATGTCCGCTCAATTGTAATTTTCAGCTTGAGCTGACCTGAAAGACTGAAAGTCCTTAAGGACCGTGGTCTGTTCTCTACACTATTTGTTCCCCTACAAGACCTAGGACAGTGCTGAGTGGGGGCTTCTAACTGTGCAAATATTCATGGTTTTGAACCGAAGGATGTATTTCACAGAACTAACTTGTGCCCCCTCTGTTATCTCCTCTGATCACCCCAAACCCTATCCTCCCTCCCTATCCCCACCCACACACACACACACACACATGCATCCTCAGCCAGTTATCAACCCTGACCAAAAAAGTGAAGTTGGAACCACCAGGCAGGTACTCCATGCCCACACATGCACAGGAAAACCATACGTTGGCTTCTTTGAATTCTTTGAGCTTCCCAGTGGCTGCCCATCATTTCCTTCCCAAGTGTCACACCCTCATGCAGCACCTTCCACCACTTTCATAACGTACATACATACAAGGCCTTTCCCTTCCAAATAAAAACATACCTCTCCTATGTGCTATTCCCTCAGAAACATGCTTCTAGTTTTTTAAGATAATAAATTAATTGGTGTTAAAATAAGTCTACCCTAAAGACTTCATGTGATTTCCTCTGAGTCAAGTCTCCATTGCTTTTGCCTGGACTTTGCAATAGTCCCAAAACAGGCCTCCCTGCTCCCGTCTGCTTTTTACCCTCCATCCTTCTCACTGCTACATGATACATCCAAAGAATACCACAAAACATTAGAAAAAATGAGATAGGTCTACTGCATTCGCATGGAAAATGTCCTCAACACATTTTAAGTGAAAAGGTCAAGTTACAGAGAAGTGTATGGAATGACTGTATTTGCAGAAGAAATATCTGTATAAGTATAGCAAGTGTCCAGAACTGCACTGTCTAATATGGTAGTCATCAGCCACATGTGGCTGTTTAAATTTAAATTAATTAGAATTAAACACAATTTTTAAAAATTTTATTGAAGTATAGTTGATTTACCATGTTGTGTTAATTTCTGCTGTACAACAAAGTGATTCAGTTATACATATATATACATTCTTCTTCATAGAATTAAAAACAATTTAAAATTTAGTTTCTCGGTTGCATTAGCCACAATTCAAGTTCTCAGTAGTCACTTGTGGCTTGCAGCTACCATATTAGACTGCAAATATGGAATATTTGCATCATCAAAGATGATGTTCTATTGTACAGAGCTGATCTGGAAGGATATACATCAAACTGTTAAAAGCAATTACTTCTGAGAATGAAATTGTACTGGTTAATGGGGGAAGGAGGACATACTTTTTACTCTCTATTATGTAAATTTTTGTAACAAGAATGAATTATTCCTATAATTTAAAAAGAAAAAAATTTAAAAACTGGTTAAAAATTTAAATGTTCTGCAACATATTAATTTCCAGAGACCCTAGGCTCTGAGCAAAAAAAGATGGTAGACATTAGAATGACATTGCAGCTTTATTCCAAATAGTCCCAGGCAGATCATCCCTCTTACACCCCTTCCACCTACACATACACAAAGTCCCCCAGAAACAGGGAGATGAGAAAGCTGTGAATGAAACAACATGCTATGAGCTGAAGAATTCAAAAGAGGTATAAATAACTTGCCCTGCCCCTAAAGAACTTAGAATTCTATTAGGAGATCAGATATGCACAACAAACAATAGAGCTCAAAATAATTGAATGGCATATCAATTACACCTAACAATTACACCTAACACTATGTGCCAGGCACTGTTCTAAACACTTTACAAGTAATATCTCATCACAACAATCATCACAACAGCCCTGTGAGGCAGGTATTTCAATCCCATTTTACAGATAGGGAAATAGGCCAAGGGAGATCAAGTAACTAACCTAATGTCATATGACAAATGTGCACGGGGTTTGGAACTCAGTGCTTTGTTCCTGTGGTACTTCTGGGGAAGGTGGGTGTGCAGTGGGGGGTAAAGACCAGACAGGTCTGAGCAGAGAGTTCATGCTGGGGACCAGAGGGAGATAACCACTATGGTTTCTTTTCCCCAGGTAAAACAGACAATTACCAGCCAACAATGGAAGCAAAAAGCCTTACTATCTATGCCCAAGTCCAGAAATCAGGTGTAAGTCCTATACTGTCTTTGTCTGGAGTGGACCTGTCATGTTTCCTGTGGAATCCCTGGCCATTCAGATCACTTTGCATGTCTGACATTCATGGTTCTACATGGGTTCTGAAGCAGAGGAAATTAGGAAAGCAGAAGTCAAGAACAAGAGCTCTCTAAAAGGACATTAACTTCGGTGTTAGATGGGACTGTTTATTATTTGAAATAATGGGAAACACTGGGTAACTTTCTGGTCATCTGTTTCTTTGTAGGAAAAATTGAGGAAGCTAGAAACACTTGATGTATGACTCCTTCCAGCTCTGGCATTCTAGGAGTCTACAGTTCTCTGTTACCAAACTCTTTCCTTCTCTATGGAAGAGGGTTCTGGCTTGAGGAGAGAGAGGAAGATTGAGAAAGGCTATTGTGTGACATGTTGGTCTGATCCAACCTTAAGAGTTTGCAAACATCAAAGAGACAAGGAAGGAAGATCTTGAGGATTCTGCCTAGAGAGTGGTTGGTGAGATGGAAGATGGTATGTAGGCAGCAGATGAAAGCAAAACTGTGACAGAGTGATGGTTGGGCTGAAAGAGATGGATTTTTAAAAAACTAGAGTCATGATGAAGTTGAGGAGCAGATAAGTTAGAAGAGGGAGGCTAAAGAATGATGGCTAGATATGAAGATATTACAGTTTTTCAGACATGAAGACAATCCTAGGTGATGTATAGACCAGAATATGGCCATTCAGGGTGTAGGGGAAGGCAAATTCTTGAGTAAACGATGTGAAGGTAAAGACAGCTTTGATTAGCACCTTGGAAAATTGCATCAGATGACAGTAAGTGCATTTCTGATAACCAGAGATAAACAGTTGGACAAAGTCCTTCTTTCTGCTGTCCCCTAGTGGCCTGGAGGGTTATTACACAGGCCATGACCACCGTTGAGAACCAAACGCCATGAATATATATGAGTCCCAAGAGCAACGTCTTTTGCATATACACATTTAGGTAATCAGGTTCAACTTAACCATGGTGCCTTCCCTATCTATTCTATCCCATGTTGCTAGCATCCCTCTTTTTACTGTAAAGTACGACATCCATACCAAAAAGTGCACAATGTATAAATGTCAGCTCAATGAATTACCCCATCTTGATACCTAGTAAAGCAAATCTCCCCACCTTGTTTTTCTTCAAGAGTTTTTGGCTATTTTTGTCCATTTGTACTTTCATATGTATTTTCTTTTTTTTTTTTTTTTCTCGGTATGCGGGCCTCTCACTGTTGTGGCCTCTCCCGTTGCGGAGAGCACAGGCTCCGGACGCGCAGGCCTAGCGGCCATGGCTCACGGGCTTAGTTGCTCCGCGGCATGTGGGATCTTCCCTGACCAGGGCACGAACCAGTGTCTCCTGCATCGGCAGGCGGATTCTCAACCACTGCGCCACCAGGGAAGCCCCATATGTATTTTCGAATCAGCTTCTCAAGTATCACAGAAAGGGGGAAAATCCTATTAGGATTACATTGAATCTGCAGATCTATTGGAGGAGAAAGTATATCTTTCAGTATTGAGTCTTCTAGGACCATAAAACTACCACCCAGATCAAGGAGCAGAACATTGTCCCCACCCCGAGAAGACCTCCTTTTGTGCCTCCTAATCACTATCTTCTCTCTCCTCCCCAAAGATTCCCTGTCCTGATTTCCTGAAAATATAGTTTACTCTTTTTTTTCCCTTTGGACTTTATAAAAATGGAATCTTATAGCATGTTTCCTCCTGTGTACGGTTTCTTTTGCTCAATATTACCTTTTACGAGATTCATGCATGTCTTTGAGCTTAGATATAATGCATTCATATTCATTGCTTTATGGAATATCAATGTATACATATACAAGAGTTTATTTTTCCAGTTGACTACTGATGGACATTTGTGTTATTTCCAGTCTGAAGCTATTATGAAAATTGCAGCTATTCATATTCATATGTGTGCTTCTTGGTAGATATGTGCACATATTTTTGTTGGGGATATATCTAAAGGTAGAATTGCTAAGTCATAGAGTATGCATATCCTCAAATTGATTAGATAAGGTCAAACTATTTTTCAAAATGGGTGTACCAATTTACTTTTTTGCAACTACATACAAGAGTTTCAGTTGCTACACATTCTAATCAAAACTTGGTGTTATTGGTCTTTTAAATTTTAGTCATTCTTTTGGATGTGTCTTTTTATAGTTCTATTTTGCATTCCTCTAATTATTAAGAAAGTTGAACAATATTTCATATGTTTATTGGCTGTATAAGTATCCTCTTTCTTAAAGTGACTGTTAAATCTCTTGCCTATTTTCTCTAGCATTTCAGTCTGTTTGGGGTGGGATTATTATAAGGCCTTTAAATATTTTTAGCAGTTATATTTTAGCAAATACCTTCACCCATCTTGTGGCTTGCCTCTGCAATTTCTCAAAGATACATTTTGATAAAGGAAAGTTATCAATTTTAGTGTAGAACAATTTCATCATCTCTTCCTTTGTGTTATAAAAAGATAACACTTCTTGTATTTCAGTTAAGAAATCTTTCTCTACTCCCAGGTATGAAGATATTCTTCTATCATCTTCTAAAAACTGTATGGTTTATCTTTTCAACTTATATCTACTATGCACCTGAAAATGATTTTTTGAGTGTTGTGTGAGATGGGTCAAGTTTTATTTTTTTCCATATGGATATCCTATTGACTATTTATATTTAAAAACTGTCCTTGCCCCACTGCAGTGCCACCTCATTATAAGGGTCCCTCTGTGTGTGGATCTATTTTGAAGTTCTCTATTCTGCTCCATTGGTTTATTTCTTTACAATTGCTCCAGAACCATACTGTCTTAACAAATCTGTGATTGCGGGTTTATTCAAGTTTGATATCTGGTAAAACAAATCTTTTTACTTGTTCTTGTTCTTCAAGTTCTTGGCCATTTTTGGTCCTTCGCATTTTCATCTATATATTTTAGATTCAGTTTGTAAAAATCCTCCTTAAAATCCTGCTGGAATTTTAATTAGAACTGCATTGAACAATTTCAGAAGACCATATATGTTTTCCTATTGAGTCTTTCAATTCACAAAATGATATATCCTTTCTTTTATTTAGATCTTCTTTAATTTTACCCTATCACTCCTTGAATTATCTTCTGCAACATTACTTCCAAAGTGCTGGCTAGCTCCTTTTTACTAAAAGGACCTTTTACTAAAAGCATTACCTGGGACCTAATTAGAAATGCAAAAAGTCAGGCCCCACCTCAGATCTTCTGAAATAGAACCAGACTTCTAACAGGATTTCCAGGTAATTCATATACACCTTAAAGTGTGAGAAGCCCTGCTCTACCCCAAGCACTTCCAGTGATGGAAAATTCACTGCCTCTCAAGGTAATTCATCCCACATTTGAGCACTTCTTACTATTAGAAAGATCTTCATTATATCGAACCAAAATATTACCCTAAAAATTCCAACCTTGGTTTAAAGCTGACAGACTGTACAGAACAAATGTAATTCTTCTTCTACATGGCAACCCATCAGATATATGAAGAGAAAGATCATGTCCCACCTTGAATCTGCTTTCCTCCAGTAAAGTTTTCCAATTCCTTATCTCTTCCATCAGGTGACAAGATTCCAAGTTCTCTCCCATTATAACCCATGTGCTTCAGTTTTAAGCCTTGTTCTATGTCCAGGAAAGGCAGAGAATAGCATTATCCTACACCAGTGCCCCCAAGTATGTTGAAAAGATGACTTTCCAGGCATA
Organism: Kogia breviceps; assembly: GCF_026419965.1. Lineage (NCBI taxonomy): Eukaryota > Metazoa > Chordata > Mammalia > Artiodactyla > Physeteridae > Kogia > Kogia breviceps. Next base: position 90,279,372 of record NC_081310.1, on the reverse strand, counting down.
AGCTATGTCGTCTTCATCTTAGAGGGACAGGGTCTCAATTTATACCTACACTGACTTCGTCCTGGTATTGTGGATTTTAATTCATTCTAAGTAATATTAACAAACGTCAACTGAAGGTTCTTATGTGCCTAGCACTGTTTCGTGGGGAATGCAAAGAAAAACATAGGCTGTTTCTCAAGGAATTGATGGTCTGTTTGGAGAAGCGATGTATAAATATATCAGAGTGTCTTAAATACAGTGTACAGTTAAGTGCCATAACGTGTGAATTAGACTTTAGGTACCTGAGGAATTTACATAAAGGAGAGGTCATTATAAGTTGAGGTAACCAAAGAAGAACAGTATATGGAAAATACATGTGCTTTAAGTTAAAAGATATTTTAAGTTAAAATCCTGGCTTTGATACTTCTTGCATGTGCACATTAAGAAAGTACTAAATCTTTCTGGGCTTTAGCCTCTTCATTTGTAAAATGTGAGTAACAGTAACATATAGAGTGGTTGTGAGACAAATGGGAAGATATATGTGAAGAACTTGGTAAACTTTAACACACTTGCACATGTGTGGTTATTATTAAGTTCAATATTTGGACAGGAAAGAGAATTGATGAGAAACCATATTAGAGTGAGGAATAGCAGGACTTCTGCATGTTGTGGGTGATATGAGTGAGAGACTAAAATACTGTAAAAATCCCATTCCCTTCAGCTGTCCATGTAAGAACCACACCAATTTCAGTTCACTGTGAGGAAGATGTTTAAAACATCTGGGAAGTGGTAATGATGAATCAGGCTGCCTCACAAGGCTGTGAGCTCCAAGATGTCACTCGGGGAGTCTGAGCAAAGCCCAGAGAATTGAGTTCCAGGGAATTTGGGGGAGAATTTTCACCTGGGAAGGAGGCTGGACCAAATGACTCCAAGGAGCTTTCTAACTCAAAACTTCTTGATGCTACGCTTCTCTATGGGGAAAGTTGAATGGGAAATAACTTGCTGCTCAGCTAATCTCCTGCTTTCTTTGCTTCCCTTGTAGTCTGTTCAGAAGAAACCTGACTCTCTGCCAGCTCAGGACCCCTGCACCACCATTTATGTTGCTGCCACAGAGCCTGTTCCAGAGCCCGTCCAGGTGAGGCATCGCTCTGTGCCTCCTCTCTGTAGAGAGGGAAGAGGTGGAGGAGGGGAAAGGGTGGAACCTGTGTAGAGCTGAAATGGAGGACGTAGGCCCTTGCAAGCAGGTAGCAAGGAGCATCTGCAGCCTCAATTGCAGGGCTTCCGGGAAACCCCTCATGGCTGCTTACATGGGGTCTCTGCTCACTCTCTGCTCACCAGGGTTTCTCTGAGAGCTGTCACATCAGAATCAACTGGCATATTTGTTAAAAATAAAGATTCCCGGGACCTTCTACCTAGGATTCTGTTCAATCAGAATGTCTATGGTGGGTAACCAGGCATTTACATGTTAAAAAACAACATCCTCCTGGTCATCCTGATGCACATTTAAGTTCAGGAATCGCACCTTGAGTCCAGGAGTTCTCAAGTCCAGCTGCATAACAGAATTGCCAGGGGAGCTTTGTAAAAATGCTCATGCCTAGTCTCCATTCAGCCCTGTTTAATCAGAACATTTAGGAGTAGAACTCTGCATAGGTGTAAAGCCTAGAAGAGAGTATGACACATGGCCCACCTGTTCTACCCCATTGCTAGGTCAGCATGGATTAAGTTTACTTGACAGGAATCTTTCCTTTTACTAAACGAACAGAAGTAAATTCTGGGCTAAAATCTTGGCTTTAGTTGGACCCTATTAAATAAAGCATTTTAGGAGACATTGGAGGATCAAAAGGCCACAGAAATGCCTATGACATTTACCCATTTTCCTCAAAGCTCCTACTGTACACATACTCAGCAATGCTTGGGAGGATGCCTTGTCTTCATCTTGAGGTGTATTCACAGACCACTCTCCTATCCAAAGGGAAGTAAAAACATAAATCTGACTTTAAAAGCTTTAATAAATAATGTAGATTTTTTTTTTTTTTTTTTTTTCCGGTACGCGGGCCTCTCACTGTTGTGGCCTCTCCCGTTGCGGAGCACAGGCTCCGGACGCGCAGGCTCAGCGGCCATGGCTCACGGGCTCAGCCTCTCTGCAGCTCTGCAGCATGTGGGATCTTCCCGGACCCGGGCACGAACCCGTGTCACCTGCATCGGCAGGCGGTCTCTCAACCACTGCGCCACCAGGGAAGCCCAATAATGTAGATTTTTAATGATGTTTTCTTGGGGAAGAAACATCACTCGGTATATTTCACATTTTACAGCAAAACTACCTAAATTCCATAATCCTGTCTCTTTCTGTCTCAGACTCTTGAATCTCCTCTCCCTGTGAGAGGGCTTTGCCCACAATCTTCATCTCTTCCCCATCCCTCTCTTGCCGGAACCACTTCTTTCTTCTCCCTTTGAGTTTCACTACCCCCCACGTTTTTTAAAGCTCAGTAATTTAGAACTCTTTTGGCTTCTCTAAACTGAGTGCAGGTCCTCAGATGACTGGGACAGGTCTCCTAGTCTCCCTCATGACATGCATATGCTTGAAGGGAGATGTAACCCATCTTGTGGGCGAGCAGCCAGTCTGGGAACCTGAGTGCTACCTCTAGCAATACCCAGCTGTGGCAGACCCTGAGCAAGCTGCAATACTACACGATTCTTGAGACCCTTTCCTTTTTCTAAGCATCACTGTTTCCATTTGCAGCCTGTGAACCTAGTTCTGGTCCCTCCACCCACAGACTTGTTCTGTTTTGCCCCCAGGAATCAAGCTCCATCACAGTATATGCCAGCGTGACACTTCCAGAGAGCTGACACCACAGATCCAGTGGAGGGACTTTATGAAGGAATACAGAGGAGCCAAAATAAACACTGAACATGGTCCCAAGTCCCAAGTTTCTTGTGACATCTACACATCTGAACTCTTCTCGGATCGACTCCCTGGTGATGTTTCTCCCACATCTACCCACGAAATGGATAAGGAAGTGAGGCTTCCCAAGCTCTTAGCCTGCTCTGTGGGAGGCACAGGCTCAGAACAGAGAGCTACTTGGAATGGCTTTCCATCTCTGTGACGTAGCAGATGAAATGGATAATGCCAGTCCAGTGAGGTGTCTCGCTCTTTGCTGCAATTGGGTAATAAAAGCCAAAGGCAGAAAGCCAAGACAGGACATCTAGTACCTATCTCAGACAGCTGACCACCAACCACAAAGTCTGGAACAGCTTACACTTGGGCTGCCTGTACTCGGTCTGGGAGCTTCTCCCGATCACCATGCAGACTAGATCAAGGCTCTGGGCCTCAGTTTATCTCTCTGGATAGACAATGAGATTATTGTCTCAATGAGATTAATAAACACTCTGCGATTATTCCATAAAAGAAACTAATAAAATATTTTATTTGTAAAACCTGGAAGCTAAGATTCAGTAAACTGAAAATATGACTTTGAGGTCTCTGAGCTTTGAATAATGTAATGAAAAAAATCTAAGATTCTTAAAAGTACAGTTCTGTGCAAATGACATTCAGATTTAAAGACAAGTGGTAAGTGTTTGGTGATGCTGTTACGAAGGAACTAGGGATAATCAGAACTTGTCCCAGAGTGATTTTTCACTTCTCCAAATGATTTTTAAATCCTAGTTCTCTGCTTACTCCATTGAACAACAAACCTGGAGCCTCAACTAATACTATTCAAACTGATTCTGAGTCCATTTTACATCCATGGCCTCACATCCTCAGGGTCTCTACCAGACACGTCTTAATCCTTGCATACCTCTCCCCATCACTAAATTTATCCTGAAGTAGACAATAACATATATTGGCCCAACAGTTTCAAGTAATTAAATGCTTAATAACTTAAATTATTGGCTGCAGACAGAAAGAGCCTCTTCCATTAAAGTCCTATTTCCTATTTCTATTCTCGCTTTCAGATAGGCCTTCTTCCATTTAAGCACTTCTTTCTGATGGGGTCTTGTGTGACCCTAGCGAGCACTTTAAGAAATCACCAACTGTCTTACACCCATATAATAAGAGTCACCAACTTTCCAGCTCAAAACTCTGAGCTCCTTATAGCTTTGTACTTTATCCCCTATATTCAATCAATTCACATTTTAGTTCTGTTGTTTGCAGCATCCCATTTCCTGGAACCAATGCAGTAGCATTCTTTTTTGTGAAGAACAGAAACTGACTGCATTTTTCTATGTAGAAAAGGAATCTACAGAAATGATTCTGGTTGGCTCAGGTAACTGCTAGGAGGTTCTGTAAAATGATGGTTTGAAAATGAGCAAGCAAGGGGGGACCTGGACTGTGACTAGGGCCACAGCCCAAATCACAAAACCAGCCCATGGATGACAATGCTGGGTACCAGTTGTCCTCCCAGCACTAGACCCAGACTCCATCATTGCCTCGCTGCCTCAGCTGGACTTGAAAACTCCAAATTGCTGTTGTACTATCTGTACCAAAGTGACTTCTCCAGGGTCCATTCATCATCTTTTCATCTCTAGTTTCTAAATCAGAGTCCAGGACCAAGCAGCCAATCCTAAGTCACACATCCATGTTCTACCTCCAAGGGAGGTTGGAAATTGAATACCTGGCATTTTCCGTGTTCATAACGGTGGTGGTGGTGGGGTCTGTCTCTTATGAATTAGGGAATTCCCCAAACACAAGCAGTGAGATTCTATGCTGGACAGACACACACACACACACGTACACAATGTCCACTATACCAGCCTTGTGTAATCTTAGGCTCATTAGCTGTCTATACTAAAAAGCCAAGGATCTACTAACCAGGATTTGTAAACCCTGGGGTTATGAGCAATCATTCTTTCACTATAACTCAGATTGTTTTAACAGCTCAGTTCCCAACATTTGGGCTTTTCCTAGAATTTTCCTGAATTCTACCTGATGGAAGGGCAGAAACAAAGGGGGAAAGAAGAGGCTATCCCCTCAAAATTCCCTGACAAGACTCAATAACTCACTGGGAGGATGGCTGTGATTAGGAGTCTTTGGAGCCATTCTTCAAACAACGTTTGATGTATGTCCCGCATCACCAGGTCCCAGGTTCAAGTGGGAAAGCAGAGAACCCCTCAGATTATTCTCTTACCATTCTCCAATTTTCCCCTAAGGCACTGTGCATGAGCTGAAGTTTTCTTCTTCCTCAGGCTTAAAATAAAACTGATACTTCAATTCTGGTTTCCCTGTGTTTCTTCTCTAATGTTTTCTTTTGACTGAGCATATCTGAACTCTGGAGAACTCAGGAGGAACAGGCCCATTCTCAGTTTTAAGGGGCTGGGGTTCTGAAATACAGCTGGGCATAACCTTGAGCTTCCTTAGGACACTAACTCTAGTCACACGACCAGGATGTGATTGGTAAAGAGTCCATATGCTGACCAAGAAACTACTGATTACAGTAAGTTACTTCTCTTCCTCAAGATTTTCTTTCTACCTCCTGGAAATGAGTAAAATATGGACAGTCCATCCAAGAATCCCTGAATTTCTCCACATCCCCCTTGTGGAGCAAATCTAGACTGGGTTTCTCAACTGCAGCACTATTGACATTTTGGTCCAGATAACTGTTTGACATGGGGGCTGTTCTGTACATCATATGATGTTTATCAGCGTCCCTGGCCTCTGCCCACCAGATGCCAGTAGCACATCTCCTATCCCTGGTCAGTACAATCAAAAATGCTTCCTGACATTGATGGATATTCCTTACTGGGCATAATCTTCCCGCTGATTGAGAACCCCTAAATTGAGAGCTGCTGATCTAGAAACATACTGGCTCCCTAGTCATCTTTGCATAGACTAAATATACATCAATATACCAAGTAGTAGATCTATCAAGAAACATATTTTGAAAGTGGCCACCTAGTCACTTAAGCATGACCCACATCTGCCAATATTACCAAGGTTATCTAAATATTAGAGCTCCCTGCCCAAACCCTACCTCAAACACAAATAAAATCTGGGTGAAGATCTATAGCAGCAGTCCCCAACATTTTTGGCACCAGGGACAGGTTTTATGGTCCCGGGGTGGGATGGGTGGGAGATAGGAGGAGGGGAAGGGGTTCAGGAGGTAATGCGAGCGATGGGGAGCGGCAGATGAAGCTTCGCTCACTCGCCTGCTGCTCACCGCCTGCTGTGCGACCCATTTCCTAACAGGCTGCGGGCCAGAACCGGTCCGTGGACCGGGGGTTGGGGACCCCGATCTATAGAACCACCAACTTAGAAGCTATGGTTACAACCAGAAGATTTTGTGAAGAGTTCCACACAACAACCACAAGAGGGAGATGTAGCAATATAGTCCACCCCTCACCGGCATCTCCAACACGACTTCGCTTGCATCTAAAGGATGTGGACTTAGTCAGAGACTTGCTGAAATGGTGGCTGGATTCTCATCAGTTCACAGCACTTACAGGCTGGAAGGAGAGTTGACCCCTCCCCCTAGAGATAGAGGCCCAATGTGAGTTGATAACAGACTGTAATCAAAGTTAACTGCAATAAGTTTCTTTCACAGAAGACTCCTAATTCTACTCAGTGCTTCACTCATTTAACAAATAGTTGTTAAGTTCCCACTAAGCGTTAGGGGTTGTCATCCAGTAGGAGATACAAAGAATACAGGCAGTTAAAATACTACAATATCCGATATCTGGAGAAAACCATAATCCAAAAAGATACATGCACCCCAATGATCATTGCAGCACTATTTACAATAACCAGGACATGGAAGCAACTAAATGTCCATCAACAGAGGAATGGGTAAAGAAGATGCAGTTCATATATACAATGGAATACTACTCAACCACAAAAATGAACAAAATAATGTCATTTACAGAAACATGGATGTACCTAGAGATTATCATACTAAGTGAAGTAAGTCAGACAGAGAAAGACAAATGTCATATGATATCACTCATACGTAGAATCTAATTTTTAAAAAAGATACAGATGAACTTATTTACAAAATAGAAACAGACTTAAAGATATCAAAAACAAACTTATGGCTACCAAAGGGGAAACGTGGGGGGAGGGATAAATCCGAAGCTTGGGATGAACACACACAGACTACTACATATAAGATAGATAAACAACAAGGACCTACTGTATAGCACAGTGAGCTCTACTCAATATTCTGTGATAACCTATATAAGAAAAGAATCTTTAAAAAAAAGAATGAATATATGTATAACTGAATCATTTTGCTGTACACCTGAAACTAACACAACATTGTAAATCAACTATGCTCCAGTAAAATAAAAATAAGTAAATAAATAAATAAAATACTACAGTAGGTAGACAACCATATGCTCTACTGGGACTGCTTGAAAGTAAAAGGAGGTGCTGTTAATAATTATACTGTGGCAATGGCTGGGCAAATCAGAATGTGTAGTCCCCCTAAAGACAGAGAGGGTAAGGGATATTCAGTAAGCACAGAGGAGGTGCACAAATCTCAGACTTCAGGAGTGAGAAAAGTAATCTTATTTTAGTTTAAAAGTTTTAAGTAACAATGGAAATGAAGACCTCCTTCTCCTAAGATTCTATTGTGGCTAAGTCTCCTTTTTTAAAATTATCTGTTACATGACACACGCCCCTTACATGTCCCTCCCACTGTCCTGACTGCTTTCCTCTGAACACAGTCTAGTTTGTCAATGCCTCTTAAAATTTACTGCTCGATTGAACTCTGCTTCAGATGTACCAATGCAGACAAGAATGGGACTGTTATCTTCCATGATATGAGCAATATACAGTCATTTGGGTTTTTAAGTTGGACTCAGGTCTACAGAAATGGATGAATACGTTTAAGCATATTCCTCAATTCATGGTATATGATCATCACTGGCCCATGTACCACACCTCTTTTATCTCATTTTAATTTTATTCTTATTTTTCCCCCTTCATACCACATCCTTGTTCTCTTTCCCACCTCCATGTCCCTGAATAGAATTTATCTAATGTGTGCCCTTTTAGTTCATTATCTATATATTTATTTATGTGTGTGTTTATAAGTATACATGAATATCTAGAATTGTTTTCAAGTTATGTATATAGGCATCTCATTCTGCTTCTCAGCTTCATTTTGGTTTTGTTGCTCAATGTTGTGATTTTTAGATCTTTCTAAGCTGAAACTTGTAGATTTAGGTCAACCTTTTTCAATACTGTGTAGTATTGCATCCTCCAGACATGCTACATTTTCATCTATCCATTTCCGTATTGATAGACATTGAAGTTTTTCTAACTCTCTATTATTTCAAACAATGCTATGATGAACGACTGTATATCCATCATTTTATATCTCTTTTGACACCCATGTAAGTGATTTTCTGGGTAGTAACAGGGGTGGAATTTCTGGGTAATAAATTATGCAAATACTCAGCTCTCTAGATATGTGCAATTGTTCTGCAAAATTAGAGTTTCTCCTTTCCCCCTTCCTCAACAGCACTTGATATTATCTGTTTTGTTTATTTGTTTTGGCCACTCAAGTATGTGATATAGCATAGTTGTTTTAACTTTCACTCCTCTGATCCCTATTGAGGGGTATTGCATCTCTCCATATGCTTGTTGGTTGATCTAGTTTCCACTTTTATGAATTGCCTATGCATATTATTGACTCAGTATCATGAGATATTCTGTTCCGTTCTTGATAATATGCAGGTTATTCCTATATGTTTGGGATATTAAGTCTCAGTTGGTTACATACACCTCTCTTTTAACAGTGCATAGTGTCTTTCTTTAAGTATAAAACTTAAATTGATGTAGTTATAAATTTTCACTTTTTTGTTGGCATAACTTGATTTACAATGTTGTGTCAGTTTCGGTTGTACAGCAAAGTGAATCAGTTATACAGATAAATATATCCACTCGTTTTAAGATTCTTTTCCCATATAGGCCATTATAGAGTACTGAGTAGAGTTCCCAGTGCTATACAGTAGTTCCTTATTAGTTATCTATTTTATATAAAGTAACGGGTGTATGTCAATCCCAATCTTCCAATTTATCCCTACCCACTCCTTATCTCCTGGTAACCATACGTTTTCTTTCTACAACTATAATTCCATTTCTGTTTTGTAGATAAGTTCACTTGTAACTTTTTTTAGATTCCACATATAAGTGATATCATATGATATTTGTCTTTCTCTGTCTGACTTAGTCACTCAGTATGACAATCTCTATGTCAATCCACATTGCTGCAAATGGCATTATTTTGTTCTTCTTATGGCTGAGTAATATCCCACTGTATATATGTACCACATCTTCTTTACCTCCTCTATTGATAGAGATCAGTGGAACAGGATAGAAAGTCCAGAGATAAAATCAAGCACCTATAGTCACCTAACTTATGACAAAAGAGGCAAGAAGATACAATGGAGAAAAGACAGTCTCTTCAGTAAGTGGCGTTGGGAAAACTGGACAGCTACATGTAAAAGAATGAAATTAGAACATTTCCTAACATCATACACAACAATAAACTCAAAATGGTTTAAAGACCTAAATGTAAGGCAAGATGCTATAAAACTCTTAGAGGAAAACATAGGCAGAACACTCTTTGACATAAAATGCAGCAAGACCTTTTTTGATCCATCTCCTAGAGTAATAAAAATAAAAACAAAAATAAACAAATAAATAAAATAAACCTAATGAAACTTAAAAGCTTTTGCACAGCAAAGGAAACCATCAACAAAATGAAAAGACAACCCTCAGAATGGGAGAAAATATTTGCTAATGAAGCAACTGACAAGGTATTAATCTCCAAAATATACAAACAGCTCATGCAGTTCAATATCAAAAAAACAAACAACCCAATAAAAAAAATAAGTGGAAGATCTAAATAGACATTTCTCCAAAAAAGACTTACAGATGGCTAAAAAGCACATGAAAAGATGCTCAATGTCATTAACTATTAGATAAATGTAAATCAAAACTACAATGAGATATCACCTAACACCAGTCAGAATGCCCATCATCAAAAAAAAAAAATCTTCAAACTATAAATGCTGGAGAGGGTGTGGAGAAAAGGTAACCCTCCTATGCTATTGGTGGGAATGTAAACTGGTACAACCACTATGGAGGACAGTTTAGGAGGTCCTTAAAAAAATAAAAATAAAGTGATCATATGACCCAGGAATTCCACTCCTGGACATATATCTGGAGAAAACCATTCAAAAAGATACATGCACCCCAATGTTCATTGAAGCACTATTTACAATAGCCAGGACATGGAAGCAATCTAAATGTCCATCAATTTAGGAATGAATAAAGAAGATGTGGTACATATATACAATGGAATATTATTCAGCCATAAAAAAGAACAAAAATTTCACTTTATTTGTGTTTTTTATATCTTGGTTAAAAAAATTTCCTCACTCTCAAGGCTATAAAGATATTCTTCTATTTCATCATCTAATAGGTTTAGTATGTCAAATTAATTTTTTTAATAGATTCAAATTCTCTGTTGAAATTCTCCATCTTTTCATCTATTGAGTACATCTTTTCCTCAAAATATTAATCGGAGTTATTTTAAAATCTTTATTTAATCTATATCTGTAGGTCTGCTTCTAATGTCTATTTCCTCTCTTTATTATCAATCATAGTTTTGTCTGCATAGAATTTTTTCAATATAATGCTGTATATTATGTATAAAAGAACCAAAAGGTCTTCCCTGGTGGCTCAGTGGTTGAGACTCCGCCTGCCGATGCAGGGGACACGCGTTTGTGCCCGGGTCTGGGAAGATCCCACATACCGCGGAGCGGCTGGGCCCGTGAGCCATGGCCGCTGAGCCTGCACGTCCGGAACCTGTGCTCTGCAACGGGAGAGGCCACAACAGTGAGAGGCCCGTGTACTGCAAAAAAAAAAAAAGAACCAAAGAAGCTTCAAATTATGTTATCTTTCAGCAGAAAATGTTCCCTTTTTTTCCTGTTAGGCAGGTAGGGTAAGAGGCTGATCATCTCCGTGCAATCAGAGTGTTCGCTTGATTGGGCTGGTTTTCAATTTAAACAAGACTGAATTTATCTCTGCTTTACTTTGTCTTTTGGGTGTGGCTCTCATGGGCCTTTGATTAAGGCATTCACCTCCTCATATCTGAAAGACAGTGGAAGATGTAGCTCTTCAGCCTCCATCCCACACAGCTTCAAAATCTAGCAATGAATTAAGGGAAGGACCATCATGTTAAGTCTCTTTCACAGGGCTGCAGGACTGTGAAAGATTTCACTCTTCTCTTAGAAGATGTCAGTCTAGCTCATCACCCTCCTATGTACTCCTGGAACCAAGCAAATGTCTGTTCAGAAAATCAGCCATGTGTTAGAGGCTGCCTCAGGTTTCCAATTTTCCCTCTAGATTTGCAGTCAAAAATCCTTGCTGTCCCTCCTTTCCTCAACCTGGACCAAATTCAATATTCAGCTAATGAATAGAGTAAACCAATCTCCCCTACCTCCAAGTGTAAAAATGGCTGGTGATTGTCAGCTTACCTCAGAAAAGTTCTGCCTCTGGAATTTTAGGTCATGGGGTCCCATTCTTTCCACAGTCCTCTGATGCCTTTAAAAATAAGACTTTTGTAAATCATCTGGCCTTTTAAAATTTGTTTAAAATGTTTGCAGCATTGACCTGGTGCAAACTGTTACATCCCACTTGGAAGTGGAAAGCTTATGTTTTGCAATATCTTGACTTCGCAAAGAATTTCTGAGTCAAATTCTTATTTTTAATTGGTTACATTTTTATTCAGTACTGGATTTGAATGAAATTAATAAGGCTTATAATTTTGTAACACTTAAATTTAGCAAAATAACCAAAGAATTATAATTAGATATAATTTATTTGACAAACACTATCATAAATAATATTTGTAAAAGAAAATATTTTGAATGGAGGTACTAATATGGAACTTGAAAATATTTGGGCTAAAATGTTCACAGGTTTTCATATAAAAATTTAGAATTCAGAGTATCCACTTAGCAGAATTTTGTCTGAGTTTACCATGAACCTCAGGACCTATGGAGAGATCAGCTTCTTAACTAAAAATATTGTATTTCTAGAAAAGTCATTTGAAGATGCCAACAATTGAAAATAATAATAAAATGTAAATTTGAGGAAGCTTACAGGTCATTTAATAAGAGAATTAGCCTAATATGAAAAGATAAATGTTAGCTTAAAACACATTTTTCTTAAAAATTCCAGTGACCTGTCCTTAAAAATCTAAAGATAGAACTACCGTATGACCGGGCAATCCCACTTCTAGGCATATATCCAAAGAAAGCCATACTTTGAAAAGATACATGCACCCCCAATGTTCATTACAGCACTATTTACAATAACCAGGACATGGAAGCAACCTCAATGTTCATCAACAGAGGAATAGATAATGAAGATATGGTACATATATACAATGGAATATTATTCAGCCACAAAAAAGAACAAAATAGTGCCATTTGCAGCAACATGGATGGACCTAGAGATTGTCATACTGAGTGAAGTAAGTCAGACACAGAAAGACAAATAGCACATGATATGGCTTATACGTGGAATCTAAAAAAGTGGTACAAATGAAATTATTGACAAAACATAAAAAGAGTCACAGATGTAGAAGACAAACTTATGTTACCAGGGGATAAAGGATGGGGGAAAGAATAAATTGGGAGATTGTTATTGACATACAGACTACTATATAAAATACATAACTAATAAGAACCTACTGTATAGCACAGGGAACTTTACTTAATACTCTGTAATGGCCTATATGGGAAAAGAATCTAAAATAAGAGTGGATATAGGTATCTGTATAACTTACTCACTTTGCTATACACCTGAAACTACCACAACATTGTAAATCAACTATACTCCAATAATTTTTTTTTTAATGATAAAAAATTCCAGTGACCTGATATTAGAGATAGATACAACTGAAAAACTAATGAAACTCTGTGACTATGTTCCAGGGATAATTATTCTATTTATGTTATTTAAAAATTTTATTTTATGTTATTTTTGATGTTCAGTTGGCCAATAATACAAATATAATTTAAGGTATACATAGTAATAAAGTTTTTATTTTAATTCAATAAACATAAACATGTCTTTTTAGAAAAAAATTTCATTTTGAAAATATTCTTACAAAACTATTTTACCAGTTCATCATTATAATAAAAATCAATTTGTCATCCAAAATATTTCAAAAAATTGAATAGTATTAAAGTGCCCCTTTAAATCTCAAACATCTGGTTTCGATTATAAATTGTACAATTATTTTAAAAAGAAGAGAACAAAGAATCAACCAATACAGTTCATAATGTGGAGGTTACAGATTAACTTGACAGGAAGAGTTTTAGTGGAGTCAAGATTTATTGGAGAAGGCTGAAATAAGAAAGTAAAGTAAGGGCATGAAGACAATGACAATATTTTCATAGTTCAGTAAGTCTTGCTTTTAATAGGAGGAAAGAAAATGAGATGGTATATGGTAGAGCAGTGGTCCCCAACCTTTTTGGCACCAGGGACCAGTTTCATGGAAGACAATTTTTTCCACAGACTAGGGTGGGGGGTATTGTTTTGGGATGATTCAAGCACATTAAATTTATTGTGCACTTTATTTCTATTATTATTACATTGTAATATATAATGAAATCATTATACAACTCACCATAATGCAGAATCAGTGGGAGCCCTGAGCTTGTTTTCACTTGCCACTTACTGATAGGGTTTTGATATGAGTCTGCAAGCAATTGATTCATTATGGTCTCTGTGCAAACCTCTCTGCTAATGATAATCTGTATTTACAGTCACTCCCCATTACTAGCAACACTGCCTCAGCTCCACCTCAGATCATCAGGCATTAGATTCTCATAAGAAGCGTGCAACCTAGATCCCTCACTTGTGCAGTCACAGCAGGGTTCAGGCAACTATGAGACTCTAATGCTGCTGCTGATCTGACAGGTGGTGGAGCTCAGGAGGTAATGTGAGTGATGGGGAGCAGCTGTAGATACAGATGAAGCTTCACCCACTCACCCACCACTCACTTCCTGCTGTGTGGCCTGGTTCCTAACAGGCCACGGACCGATATCGGTCCATGGCCTGGGGGTTGGGGACCCCTGTGGTAGAAGATGTGAGGTTAGGATATGATACTGTGGAGATTCGTTTATAAAGCATGTTTATGTATTTATATTGCTGTCCAGTGATGAGGTAGAAATTGGTGATGCAGGATGGGAGAGGGAAAAGTGTAGAGTCCAAATAACAAGGAGGAAGATTGACCTTTCACTCAGAGCCACCATACTGTCCCTTCTGAAAAGCATATTTGTTTTCTCTTCTTTATTCCACTTAATTTCTATGATTATTTGTCTTTTTTTAGAGTCACATAAATAGAATAACATAAATAGAATAATTATCCCTGGCACATAGTCACAGAATTTTTTTAGTTTTTCATTTGTATCTGTCTCTAATTCCAGGTTACTGGAATTTTTTAGAAATTTTTAAAACTAACATTGATCTTTCTGTTTTTAAGTTAGTTCTCTTACCTTCTCTTCAAATAATTTTTGATAAAAAGGTAAGAGAGAAATAAGAGAGATGAGGAGAGAGGAAGAAAAAAATGAGTTGTATTTAAAAACTGAACCTCTCCCTATGCACAGAAGATATGGATTAGATGCTAATAATGGACTCTGAGCAAATAACTTAAGGAAGATGTGCTCTTGAGTGTGTGTGTGTGTGTGTGTGTGTGTGTGTGTGTGTGTAGGGGGCTTACTGTTCTCCACTTGACTTTTTCTCCAAACAACTGGAGAGAGTACTAGTAAGCTTCAGGTGTTTCACACTGTCTCTGATTAACAATTAAACATAAGCATCTTTGTTTTTCATGACCCCCAAATAGATTTCCATATGTTGATATAAAAAGTGATTGGTTTTAGTTTGCATGCTGAGAATATCAAAATTGTTGCAGAATTTATCACATCCTCCACTGATATTTATCATTTTAGGTTACCCACAAGCTACTGATGGTTTTTTAAGCCAGCTAGAAAAACAAAATCTATTAGATAAACAACCTCTAAGTTCATGGCCCCACACACTAGGTAGCTAGGGAGGATTTCTTAAGAATGAAACACAGAATTTAAAAAATTTTGTTTGGGTACATTCAAGATTCAACTACAAAATGAGACATTCTCACAGCAGCATCTGCTTACTAGAGTTCCAGGTGTAGTCCTTGGGGAATGACTACACTTGGTGGAGGTAGGAGGACCGGCAGGAAACCTTATGTTGAACTGAAGTCCGCTTCCTGGAACAAGATCCATGGTGACTAGTTCTGCCTTATGGAGACACCTTGATGCCATCATCCAAACAACAGTGTTTCAAATATCTGGCCATGGTTATTACACTGTTCCACTCCCCGCCTTAATCCCAGCCCCCTCACGAGATTTTCTCTTTTCCAATCTAATCAACCCCAATTCCTTCAAATATTTCTCATCTGGAATTATTTAACATAGTCCTGGAAACAAATTCAGCAATCAATAAATGATAATTATGTCTTTCTTATAGTTGTCAGTGCCTCATGTTTCACCATCAGTTGCCCTCTGGTGGACAGTTTCCTGATCATTAATGTTGTTCAAATGATATGCTATTAATTATTCATTCCTTAGTAATGATAATATTAAGAACTAACACTTATTGAAAGCTCACAATGTGCCAAACACTTTGCTAAGTGTTTATAGACACACTCATTGAATCTGCAAAACAAACTTAGGGTACTATTATGGTTTGTCCTTATTTTACAAGTCAGGAAACCAAGGCCTAGAATGGTTAAAAAAAACCTGATGGGGTAATATAGCAAAGGGGTGGGGGCTGCAGTCTTCTGCATTTTCTCTCATTTTTTCAACTATTTGTACAACATTGTCATCTTATAACTTTCCCGTTGTTTCTCACTTAAATTGTGGTATCCTCCTTTCTCTTCCCTCTTGACAGTTTTTTTGGGTTGGTTTTTTTTTGTTAAGCTCAAAGCTATGGCCATACAGGCAGATGGATTTGGATCCTTTTTATGCCACTTGGCTATTTGGTTTATTTCTTTTTCAGAACCTAAATTTTGCTTACATTATTTTAAAAATTGCATATACTCTTTCATTTCTTATTCAATTATCTGTAGAATTAAAAATGCTTCAACATTCCTTTCTTATGTAAACACTTCTTTGTTTGAATTTCATGACATTACCTCTCCTGTTTTTCTCTGATCACTTCAACAATTCTTTCACAGTTTCCTTCTCTTCCAGTCATAGTTGTTTCTTACAGGGTTTTGTTGTTATGTTTTGTTTTTTTAGTATACACTTTTTCTAGTGTAGAGAATTCCCAAACATGGAATTAAAGATAATCATAAGTCAAGAGTCAGGTGCAAATGGAGGCTAAGAAAAGACTCTTAAAAATCAATTTATATTACCAAAATTTAAAACTCAAGCAAAAAGCTGAAGAGCAGTATGAACATGGTTGAAACCTGTGTTTGGAAGATGTTCCATAAGATGTCTATAAGGAATTATATCAGAATGTAAAACAGAAAGACAAAGAAAAATCTGGGAGATGTTAATTCATCCATATGGAGGATAGCTTCAGATATTTTAATAGGAATTTCAGGAAGAAAAAGTAGAGAGGCCAGAAAAGAAGTAATAATCAAGGAAACAGAAGAAAATTGCCCTTTACTGAAGAAAAAATATCAGTGCCATACAGGAATATATTGAAGAAAAAAAACACACACTTGAACACATCCTGGTGAAATCTAGAAATCCAAGTGTAACCAAGCAGGACCCTATGGGCCCTTCCCAGAATACCCTCCCAATTTCCTCTGCTTGCCTTTTCTCTGTAGAAAAATTTTAATCAAAGAACAAAGTGAATCAAAGAAGTGAGAGAACACAGAAAGAAAGGAAACCAGTCAAGCAAGACAAAATAATGCTTCAGCCATTAATCAAAGTCAAGGGCTTTTAGTTCCTCCTCAAGAATTATAGATAATATTCTGAGCCCTGTCCTTTGAGCTGTTTTGCAGATGCTGAAACCCCCACCAAGTGGGAGAAGTTAACTGTATGCTGCCCACAAGCATGTAGACCCCAGACCAGTTGGAACCAGAAGGTTTATGGTGTTGCCTCCTCATTACCTCACCACCAACCAACCAAAAGAATGTCCATGAGATGATCACATACCCCACAACCCTCTCCTTCACCCTATCTTTAAAAACATTTCCCTGAAAACCTTCCAGGAGTTCAGGCCTTTTAAGCACTAGCTACCTGGACTCCTTGCTTTGTGCCCTGTAATAAACATTACACTTTCCTTCACCACAACTTGATGTCAGTAGATTGGCTTTACTGTGCACAGGCAAGTGGACCCAAGTTTTTTTTGGTAACAATGTTGGCACCCCAGATGAGGTGGAAGTCCCAAGTGGGTGTCTTGCCCATGGCACATCGGTGCCTGGATGATGGTGGCTCTTGAATCCTGTTCAGCTGCTGCCTGAGCAGCTTTGTCTTGGGGACAGCCTCAAGTGCTTGTCATTGACCAGAAATTGTTGACTCACAGTGCTTTCAATTCTGTGATGAAGGAAAAAAAGCTCTGGTTTTGATTTGTCTCTACTAATGAACAGACATTTGGGAGTTGACAGACTCAGTGTAGGAGGGTAAGATGCTTTTGTGTGTAAAACCAAAAATTCCTTTCCTCTCTACCCTGGGCTTTTCCTCCCCAGGATAAGCCTGTTTGTTTCATGTTGGTGTGGGGTACCTTGTTGGAAAGAGGAATAGTTGTTGGACTTCCACCCTATTTGTGAACTGGTTCTTTGTTTATTAGGATGCTAACCTTTGGTTTTGGGGACACCATTTGTGTTTTGTTTCTCTTGCCTGGGGAACATGCCCTCTGGGTCATATTTTGGAAAAATGATCTTATTATAGCTATGAACCTATGACTAAGGAAAAATGATTTAAAACTCTGTGGCCACAATATTGTTTAGACTCTGGAGAAAACTGGTTAAGATGAAACTCTTGAAATTCCAAAACTGGTTCTTTTTGCACAGGTAGTTAGGAAAAGCTGACTTGATAAAATACTTCAGAATTCTGACCCTGAGGAAACAAAAATACTCATAGGAAAAAGCTCAAAGTTTTAACTCTTATCATGTCCATGAAATACAAACACAGCCCACCTTTGCCTGAGACTTTGGTCTTGGGTTAATTAATAGAACTTCAAACCAAGGAAAAAAGTATAAAGAGACCTTTTAAGCTCAAGTAAGTAAACTTAACTTATTCCTAATGTTATTTTTTTAAATTTTGCATTTACCAGGTAAATTGCCCAGACACGTGTGGTCATGATTCCCTATCTTTCCATTTACATGTTGTTTGTTGTTAAAAAAGGGATCCTTGGGCTTCACTGGTGGTGCAGTGGTTTAGAGTCCGCCTGCCAATGCAGGGGACACGGGTTCGTGTCCTGGTCTGGGAGGATCCCACCTGCTGCGGAGTGGCTGGACCCGTGAGCCATGGCTGCTGAACCTGCACGTCCGGAGCCTGTGCTCCACAGCGGGAGAGGCCACGGCAGTGAGAGGCCCACGTACCGCAAAAAAAAAAAAAAAAAAAAAAAAAAAAGAGGGATCCTTGTTTGAAAAGCTTTGAGAAAATTGTTGGACTTCACCCTTTTGTTTTTGTCCCACAAGAATTAGATTTTGTTCTTTGTGTGTATGTTTGCATTTTATCTTGTGTGTAAGTGTGCCAGCTGTGGGAAACTCAAATTTGTTTCCCAGATGCAACCACTTGAGGTGCATTCTCCAGAATAGGAGAATCTCATTTATAAGCCAGTGAAATATAAAAAGATGATTTTCCCTTGTAATATGGCCTGGCAGTAATACTCCTAAGATTCAGGGTAAAAAGTGACCCACAAGTAGATCCCTGAACTATGTGACTTATGCAATTACAGATGTTTTACAATAGAGAGGGAAGTAGGTAAAATTTATAAACTAATAAGTGTTATATTAAAATATCTGATTCATGATTAAATTTTAAGATGAGGCTATGAGATCTCTGTCTGTCTGGATATATGTATGTCTCAATATGATTATGTGTCTTTGTCTTTGGATAATATTGCTGAGGTTAATTTATAAACGAGCTCTGTTTAATTAGCTTAAAGAAAAGTAAATGTTTACAAATCAATCATTTTAAAATACAACTAAAGATACCTTCAAGATGGCAGAGGAGTAAGACTTGGAGATCACCTTCTTCCCCACAAATACATCAGAAATACACCTACAAGTGGAACAACTCCTAGAGAACACCTACTGAATGCTGGCAGAAAACCTCAGATTTCCCAAAAGGCAAGAAACTCCCCACATACCTGGGTAGGGCAAAAGAAAAAAGGAAAAACAGAGACAAAAGAATAGGGATGGGACCTGCACCAGTGGGAGGGAGTTGTGAAGGAGGAAAAGTTTCCACACACTAGGAAACCCCTTCACTGGCAGAGTTGGGGGGTGGTGGGGAGAAAACTTCAGAGCCATGGAGGAGAACGCAGCAATAGGGGTGCAGAGGGCAAAGCAGAGAGATTCCTGCACAGAGGATCAGTGCCAACTAGCACTCACCAGCCTGAGAGGATTGTCTGCTCACCCACTGGGGCGGGTGGAGGCTAGGAGCTGAGGCTCAGGCTTTGGAGATCAGATCCCAGGGAAAGGACTGGGGTTGGCTGCATGAACACAGCCTGAAGGGGGCTAGTGCACCACAGCTAGCCAGGAGAGAGTCTGGGAAAAAATCTAGAACTGCCTAAGAGGCAAGAGACCATTATTTCAGGGTGCTCGAGGAGAGGGGATTCAGAGCACCTCATAAACAAGCTCAAGAGATGGGCATGAGCTGCAGTTATCAGTGCGGAAACCAGAGATGGGCATGAGATGCTAAGGCTGATGCTGTAGCCACTAAGAAGCCTGTGTGAAAGCACAGGTCACTAACCACACTTCCCCTCCCGGGAGTCTGTGCAGCCTGCCACAGCCAGGGTCCCGTGATCCAAGGACAACTTCCCCAGGAGAACACACGGCATGCCTCAGGCTGTTGCAATATCACGCTGGCCTCTGCCACTGCAGGCTCGCCCTGTATTCCATACCCCTACCTCCCCCCAACCTGAGTGAGCTAGAGCCCCTGAATCAGCTGCTACTTTAACCCCATCCTGTCTGAGTAAAGAACAGATACCCTCAGGAAACCGACATTCAGAAGCGGGGCCAAATCCAAAGCTGAACCCCAGGAGCGGAGAGAACAAAGAAGAGAAAGGGAAATTTCTCCCAGCAGCCTCAGGAGCAGTGGATTAAATTTCCACAATCAACTTGATGTACCCGGAATCTCTGGAATACTTGCATAGACAATGAATCATCCCAAAATTGTGGCAGTGGACTTATGGAGCAACTGTAGACTTGGGGTTTGCTTTCTGCAACTAATTTGTTTCTGATTTTATTTTTATCTTAGTTTAGTATTTAGAGTTTATTATCATTGGTAGATTTGCTTATTGATTTGGTTGCTCTTATCCTTTTAAATATATATATATATATATTTTCCTTTTTCTATTTTTGTGAATGGGTATGTGTATGCTTTTTTGTGTGATTTTGTCTGTATAGCTTTGCTTTAACTTTGTCTGTCTGTCCGTTTTTGATTTCTTTAAATTATTTTAAATTTTTTAAATTTTTAATAATTTTTTCTATTTTAAAAATTTTATTTCATTTTCTCTTTCTTTCTTTCTTTCTTTTTTCTCCCTTTTCTTTTGAGCCATGTGGCAGACAGGGTCTCAGTGCTCCAGTCATATGTCAGGTCTGTGCCTCTGAAGTGAGAGAGCTGAGTTCTGGATATTGGTCCACCAGAGACCTCCCAGATCCATGTAACATCAAATGGTGAAAGATCTCCCTGAGATCTCCATCTCAACGCTAAGACCCAGATCCACTCAATGACCAGCAAGCTACCGTGATGGACACCCTATGCCAAATAACTACCAAGAAAGGAACACAACATTACCCATTAGCAGAGAGACTGCCTAAAATCATAATAAGGTCACAGGCACCCCAAAACACACCACCAGATGTGATCCTGCTCACCAGAAAGACAAGATCCAGCCTTATCCACCAGAACACAGGCACTAGTCCCTTCCACCAGGAAGCCTACACAACCCACTGAACCAACCTTACCCACTAGGGGCAGACACCAAAAACAATGGAAAATACAAACCTGCACCCTGCAAAAAGGAGACCCCAAACACAGTAAGTGAAACAAAATGAGAAGACAGAGAAACACACACATGAAGGAGCAAGGTAAAAACCAATCAGACCAACCAAATGAAGAGGAAATAGGCAGTCTACCTGAAAAAGAATTCAGACTAATGATAGTAAAGATGATCCAAAATCTTGGAAATAGAATGGAGAAAATACAAGAAACATTAAACAAGGACCTAGAAGAACTAAAGAGCAAACAATGTGAACAACACAATAAATGAAATTAAAAATTCTCTAGAAGAAATCAATAGCAGAATAACTGAGGCAGAAGAACGGATAAGTGACTTGGAAATAAAACAGTGGAAATAACTACCACAGAGTATAATAAAGAGAAAAGAATGAAAAGAATTGAGGACAGTCTCAGAGACCTCTGGGACATTAAAAACATCAACATTCGAATTATAGGAGTCCCAGAAGAAGAAAAGAAAAAGAAAGGGACTTAGAAAATATTTGAACAGATTATAGATGAACACTTCCCTAATATGGGAAAGGAAATAGTTAACCAAGTCCAGGAAGCACAGAGAGTCCCGTACAAGATAAACCCAAGGAGAAACACGCCAAGACACATATTAATCAAACTATCAAAAATTAAATATAAAGAAAAAATATTAAAACCAGCAAGGGAAAAACAACAAATAACATACAAGGAAAACCCCATAAGGTTAACAGCTGATCTTTCAGCAGAAACTCTCCAAGTCAGAAGGGACTGGCAGGACATATACAAAAGCAAAGTGAAGAAAGGGAAAAACCTACAACCAAGATTACTCTACCCAGCAACCATCTCATTCAGATTTGACAGAGAAATTAAAACCTTTAAAGACAAGCAAAAGCTAAGAGAATTTAGCACCACCAAACCATCTTTAAAACAAATGCTAAAGGAACTTCCCTAGGCAGGAAACACAAGAGAAAGAAAAGACTTACAAAAACGAATGCAAAACAATTAAGAAACTGGTAATAGGAACATAAATATCAATAATTAACTTAAATGTAAATGTATTAAATGCTCCAACTGAAAAACATAGACTACCTGGATGGATACGAAAACAAGACCTGTATATATGCTGTCTACAAGAGACCCACTTCAGACCTAGGGACACATACAGACTGAAAGTGAGAGGATGGAAAAAGATATTCCATGCAAATGGAAATCAAAAGAAAGCTGGAGTAGCAATTCTCATATCAGACAAAATAGATTTTAAAATAAAGACTATTGCAAGAGACAAAGAAGGACTACATAATGAACAAGGGATCAATCCAAGAGGAAGACATAAAAATTGTAAATATTTATGCACTCAACATAGGTGCACCTCATTATATAAGGCAACTGCTAACAGCCATAAAAGGGGAAATCAACAGTAACTCAATCATAGTAGGGAATTTTAACACACCTCTTTCACCAATGGACAGATCATCCAAAATGAAAATAAATAAGGAACCACAAGCTTTAAATAACACATTAAAGAAGATGGACTTAATTCATATTTGTAGGACATGCCATCCCAAAATGGCAGATTGCACTTCCTTCTCAAGTGCTCACAGCACATTCTCCAGGATAGATCATATCTTGGGTCACAAATCAAGCCTTGGTAAATATAAGAAAATTGAAATCATATCAAGTATCCTTTCCAACCACAACGTTATGAGACTAGATATCAATTACAGTAAAATATCTGTAAAAAATACAAACACATGTAGGCTAAGCCACATGTTACTAAATAAACAAGAGATCACTGAAGAAATCAAAGAGGAAATTAAAAATACCTAGAAACAAATGACAATGAAAACAGGACGACCTAAAACCTATGGGATGCAGCAAAAGCAGTTCTAAGAGGGCAGTTTATAGCAATACAGTCCTACCTCAAGAAACAAGAAACATCTCAAATAAACAACCTAACCTTACACCTAAAGCAATTAGAGAAAGAAAAACAAAAGAACCCAAAGTTACCAGAAGGAAAGAAATCATATGGATCAGATCAGAAATAAATGAAAAAGAAATGAAGGAAAGAATAGCAAAGATCAGTAAAACTAAAAGATGTGTTTCTGAGAAGATAAACAAAATTGATAAACCATTAGCCAGACTCATCAAGAAAAAAAGGGAGAAGATGCAAATCAACAGATTAGAAATGAAAAAGAAGTAACATCTGACACTAGAAATACAAAGGATCATGAGAGATTATTACAAGGAACTATATGCCAATAAAATGGACACACTGGAAGAAATGGACAAATTCTTAGAAAAACACAACCTTCTGAGACAGAACCAGGAAGAAATAGAAAACATAAACAGACCAATCATAAGCACTGAAATTGAGACTGTGATTAAGAAACTAGCAACAAACAAAAGTCCAGGACCATATGGCTTCACAGGCGAATTCTATCAAACATTTAGACAAGAGCTAACACCCATCCTTCTCAAATTCTTCCAAAAGATACCAGAGGGAGGAACACTCCCAAACTCATTCTATGAGGCCACTATCACCCTGATACCAAAACCAAACAAAGACATCACAAAGAAAGAAAACTACAGGCCAATATCACTGATGAACATAGATGCAAAAATCCTCAACAAAATCCTAGCAAACAGAATCCAACAGCACATTAAAAGGATCATGCACCATGATCAAGTGGGGTTTATTCCAGGAATGCAAGGATTCTTCAATATACGCAAATCAATCAATGTGATACACCATATTAACGAATTGAAGGAAAAAAAGCATAAGATCATCTCAATAGATGCAGAGAAAGCTTTTGACAAAATTCAACACCAGTTTATGATAAAAACCCTGCAGAAAGTAGGCATAGAGGGAACTTTCCTCAACATAATAAAGGTCATATATGAAAAACCAACAGCCAACATCATTCTCAGTGGTGAAAAAATGAAACCACTTCCACTAAGATCAGGAAGAAGACAAGGTTGCCCACTCTCACCACTCTCATGCAACATAGTTTTGGAAGTTCTAGCCACAGCAATCAGAGAAGAAAAAGAAATAAAAGGAATCCAAATCAGAAAAGAAGAAGTAAAGCTGTCACTGTTTGAAGATGACATGATACTATACATAGAGAATCCTAAGGATGCTACCAGAAAACTACTAGAGCTAATCAATGAATTTGGTAAAGTATCAGGATACAAAATTAATGCACAGAAATTTCTGGCATTCTTATACACTAATGATGAAAAATATGAGAGTGAAATTAAGAAAACACTTCCATTTACCATTGCAAAAAAAAGAATAAAATATCTAGGAATAAACCTAAGGAGACAAAATACCTGTATACAGAAAATTATAAGACACTGATGAACGAAATCAAAGATGATACAAATAGATGGAGAGATATACCATGTTCTTGGATTGGAAAATTCAACATTGTGAAAATGACTCTACTTCCCAAAGCAATCTACAGATTCAATACAATCCCTGTCAAACTACCACTGGCATTTCTTACAGAGCTAGAACAAAAAATTTCACAATTTGTATGGAAACACAAAAGACCCTGAATAGCCAAAGCAATCTTGAGAACGAAAAATGGAGCTGGAGGAATCAGGCTCCCTGACTTCAGACTATACTACAAAGCCACAGTAATCAAGAGAGTATGGTACTGGCATCAAAACAGAAATATAGGTCAATGGAACAGGATAGAAAGCCCAGAGATAAAAACACATGCATATGGTCACCTTATCTTTGATAAAGGAGGCAAGAATATACAGTGGATAAAAGGCAGCCCCTTCAATAAGTGGTGATGGGAAAACTGGACAGGTGCATGCAAAAGTATGAAATTAGAACACTCCCTAACACCATACACAAAAATCAACTCAAAATGGATTAAAGACCTAAATGTAAGGCCAGACAATATCAAACTCTTAGAGGCAAACATAGGCAGAAGACTCTATGACATAAATCACAGCAAGATCCTTCTTGACCCACCTCCTAGAGAAATGGAAATAAAGACAAAAATAAACAAATGGGACCTAATGAAACATAAAAGCTTTTGCACAGCAAAGGATACCATAAACAAGACAAAAAGACAACCTTCAGAATGGGAGAAAATAGTTGCAAAGGAAGCAACTGACAAAGGATTAATATCCAAAATTTATAAGCAACTCATGCAGCTCAATAACAAAAAAACAAACAACCCAATCCAAAAATGGCCAGAAGACCTAAATAGTCATTTCTCCAAAGAAGATATACCGATTGCCAACAAATACATGAAAGAATGCTCAACATCATTAATCATTAGAGAAATGCAAATCAAAACTACAATGAGATATCACCTCACACCGGTCAGAATGGCCATCATCAACAAATCTAGTAACAATAAATGCTGGAGAGGGTGTGAAGAAAAGGGAACACTCTTGCACTGTTGGTGGGAATGTAAATTGATACAGCCACTATGGAGAACAGTATGGAAGTCCCTTAAAAAACTAAAAATAGAACTACCATACGACCCAGCAATCCCACTACTGGGCATATACCCTAAAAAAAAACCATAATTCAAAAAGAGTCATGTACCAAAATATTCATTGCAGCTCTATTCACAATAGCCAGAACATGGAAGCAACCTAAGTGTCCATCAACTGATGAATGGATAAAGAAGATGTGGCACATATATACAATGGAATATTACTCAGCCATAAAAGGAAATGAAATTGAGTTATTTGTGGTGAAGTGGATGGACCTAGCGCTCTGTCATACAGAGTGAAGTAAGTCAGAAAGAGAAAAACAAATATTGTATGCTAACACATATATATGGAATCTAAAAAAAAAAATTGTTCTGAAAAACCTATGGGCAGAACAGGAATAAAGATGCAGACATAGAGAATGGACTTGAGGACATGGGGGTGGGAAGGGTAATCTGGGACCAAGTGAGAGAGTGGCTTGGACATATATACACTACGAAATGTAAAATAGATAGCTAGTGGGAATCAGCCATATAACACAGGGAAATCAGCTCAGTGCTTTGTCACCACCTAGAGGTTTGGGTTAGGGAGGGTGGGAGGGAGACGCAAGAAGGAGGACTTATGGGGATATATGTATATGTATAGCTGATTCACTTTGTTATAAAGCAGAAACTAACACACCATTATAAAGCAATTATACTCCAATAAAGATGTTTTTAAAAAATTTTAATAAATAAATAAATAAAATACAACAAAAAATCTAAATGACTTTCAACTTCACGTGATCTGGGAAATATTCAGTATTAAACTAATATTGGTATTAAATTTTGGTTAAGTTTATTAATTAATACAGACATGTCTTTAGAGTCATCAACTTTAAGTATAATACTTTTTTACTGTATGTAACTATCCTGAAAGTCAATAAGTTCATATTATATTTATTCCAAAATTTGTCAGCAAGAAAATTATCTTGAAATGATGATATTGTCATAACTAATGAAAAAGAGATAAATGGTAAAGATTCTTACGTGAAATCTTTAGAAATAATTATGTTTTAGTTTTTCTAGATTCTTAGTAACTTGAAATTTTAGGGTTTTGCTAAGTTAACTTCAATGATAAAAATTCATTGAAAGTCTATGTCATTTTAATTAGGATAAAATACTAGAGCATTGTTTGCTAGACTAATCTTTTTATTAAGAGAAAAAAACTAAAGATATTTGGGTTTATTAGGTACATGTCTTGTACCACATTAAAAATTATGCTATAAAAATGTGTGTTTTTAGAGGTTATGGTATATGTTGTTAAGTTCTTTGCTATTCAGGAAACACTGGTATGACATACATTTCACAATGGCTTGTTTCTTGATTTTCATTTGAGATTAATGTTTTTAAGGGTAAAAATGGTAATATGTGTAATTCAACTACTAAAAATGACAAAGGAAGCATTTCAGTGTGTAAAGAATGTAGGATATAGGTTGTCAGTGATAGAAAATATGAAGACTAGATATACACTTGTTGGAGAAAAAGGAGAATAATTTTTTCTTAGAGTTGGTTATTTCTGGGTGGAAAAATGGGACAAATTAATATGGATTCAGAAAACTATGAAAATTTTGTAGAAAAATAACCTTGAAAAAAGAGTTTTGTACATGGTCAGGATTGATTAAGATTTTAGTGGATTTTATTAGTTAAATGAATTTTGTTATCAACAGTAAAATAATTTAAGGCTCGAATCTGGTTCCCTCTCTATGTTAAGAGAATAGTTTTCTTAGAATGCTGCTTTTGATAACAGTCTAAATCTCTTTCTCTAGCTAACTTTAGGATGCTTTACAGGGCGCCTGAAGCATCTCAGAAAAATATGAAACTAACTAGGATTATTTGGTAGATTGGATTACAGGGGAAGCATTGTCAAATAAAAGGTAACGTTAAGCCTCCTTACGTTATGTCTATATAAATATATATTATAGGTATTCCAGAAGTTATATGAAGTTCCTGGAAATCATATGTGTCCTAACATAAAATGTTATCTGTCATCAAAACTGAGGCTCACTCTAAAGGGACTGAACGCGAGTATTAAGGAAATGCCCTAGCTGACTTTCATATAAAGGCAACAACAACAGAATCTGTAAAGATTATGGCACATATAAAGTCCATTCTACTTCTATAAAAAATTAACCCCTCATGTCAGACTTTTGCCATCCTGATATCCTTGTGTTATGGCAACAGTCTGCTTCTAAATCAGAGAAATTAAGATGGGTAAACAATAGTTGTGAATTAAATAATCAGGGCTATGGGAAACCTAATACAGACAATTGGCTCTTCTCGGCTCCCTGGAAAACCCCATGTTTCTACTTGGTGGGTTAAAGCCTTCCCTGATGCAACGCTGATGCTCTCACAATAAAAAAAAGAAATGGTTAAAAATGTATTTTCTACTTGGGATATAATTTCTACAATCTCCAGTGATCAAGGCACCCATTTCACTGGAAAAAACATACGAGCCTTAAAAAAATCCCACAACCTTGTTGAAATTATCACTGTCACTATCATTCTTAATCATCAGCAAGGTCAACAAAACTAATGGAAAAAATGGACTCAAACAGAACAAAAATTAATTACATGGGACTGAATGAACTGAAAAATATGATTATAATTTTTATGACTTTTTGTCTGACATATTACTGGCTTTCAATCTTTGTTTTTCAGATGTAAGGGAACATTTCCCCTTAAGCTGATTATGATTTATAACAATTTGGTAAATTATACCTTATAAATTGAAATATTTATCTTTTCTCTCTACCTAATCCCTCCAGAAATTAGAAACTCTAAGGTTCCCAGAAGCCTTATCAGATGCATAAGGAAGGCCATCTCTTAACAAGTTCAAGAATCTCAAGGGAGTTCCCTGGTGACCTAGTGTTTAGGATTCAGTGCTGTCACTACTGTGGCATGTGTGTGTGTGTGTGTGTGTGTGTGTGTGTGTGTGTGCATGTAAAATCTCAAGCTATTTTGGGGACCTTGAGAAGAGAAGAATTCACTCAAATCTACAGATATTGCAGGCAGAATCTGTGACAACCCTTGGTGTGGCTTTACTGGCCTGGAGATTCCTTTTAAAAGTTCAGTCTGAGATTCCTTATGAAAAGTTTAAGCACAGCCAATTTTTTAAAAGCCTATGTGATCAATTAATCACTTATTTTACAAGCAAATTAATCTTAATTTGGCTATATTTGGTAAAAATGAGGGTAATTTTAGAGAGAAAAGATTGTGTTTTGTTATATATTAAATTCTAGTTTTGTTAATTGATATCAGTATTTACTGTCTAAAACTCATTTCCCAAATAGCTCTTTGTTGCTGTTACATTATTGTAAAGCTTAATTGAGTTATTAAGAAGATATTCTAAGCTTGTTTCTCAACACTGTAATCTATTTTTGGATGAAGATCAGATGCCCCATGATCTATAACCAGGGGATTATACATACCAGAAAATGCATCATTTAAAGGACTATCTCCAACCTAGATGAAAGACTACTTATCAGGTATTCTTAAGTACATCATGAACAAAGAAACTGAAGTGAATTAACTCAAATTCATATTTCTTACTTAAGAAAGGCCTCTGCATTGGACTGGTCTATAGAAAGGACTGCTGACTCCAAACAATATTAATATCAGAATAAGAAGAAGACAACAGCAGTGGTAGGCAGTTGAGCCAGACTGGACCTGTAAGACCTATCATACAAATCTAATGGAACTGTTTACCAAATGTTTGTCTCCCTATCAACATTGAAAGTTACTGTTTTACTTTTAACGACACTGTTGTCCTCAGTGTTTAGAATACGAATATAATTCTCTAATGGAGTTTCATAGAGTATAACTACTCATGATATGTAAAACTGCTGGCTTAAACCTATTGCTGAAAGCACATGTACAATGCTTATGTGACAACTGATTTTTGTGACAATTATTGATAAAATGTATAGCCTACAAAATGTTTCCCCATTAACATACCTCTGAGCCTGTTCACAATATCTGATCAGTTTCCCCCAACGTGGATAACTAGGCAAATATAAAGGAAGCCTAGCACCTAGGGACATGATCTAACCCTGGGGCAGGCAGCTGAACCACTCCAACATCAAGGGACAAATATTCTGATTATCAATACTTTCTATTGAAAGATTTGCAATCAAAAGTTGCAAATAATGAAAGAAATTTTTACATATTGAGGTATGTGGAGGTCATTCTGGCTTTAGGCTAACCAAAACAGCCTGTTTGTGGGCTATTAAACATGCATTGTATATCTGCTTTAGCCATTAAGGAAAAATACATTTAAAAAATCAGAATGGAGTAACTATGGTTCAGACATCCAAAATGGAGATAGGTGGCCCTTGTGGACCTGGGTTCAGACACATTCATTACTGAGAACTTGTTTTCTAAACTTTATTAGACTTAAGGGCATCACCAGCTGTTCTCAAAACAATATCTGCTAACAGCTGCCAACTGCAACCTTATGGTTTCAAGGTCTCCTTGTAACTATGAAACATTTTCCCACTTTAGAAATAGTATTGGCAAATTAGACAGCTCCTCCCAGCAAAAGGCACTTGTTTCTTTAGTCAGAATAATATCAGCTAATAAAATTGCTTTAAATTATATTTTGGCCAGAAAAAAGGGAGACATGTATAGTGGCCAATAGTTACTGTTATGTATAATTAGTACCCCTGGAAAAGTTAAAACCCAAATATAGAACAATTCAAAAATCTACTTGATTACTGAATGTATGTAAAGAGGAAACAGTCTAAACTTATTTTCCTGGTTGCCATCTAAAGTAGGAGGACTCTTTTGAAAAATACTATAAGGGTATAGTTTGATCATTATCCTCATTGTAATATGTCTATTAATATTCAAATGTTTGTCCAGGTGCTATAACAAAACAATCAAAGATGGAAGTATTGTTTTCATAATACAAAATATTAATGCTGAGCTTGGAACTAGAGACTATTTCCAATTCTGTGTCCATTTCCCAAATTAGGCAGGACTATGCCCCATTTCAGCAGGAAGTAGCCAGAGTGGTCATCACCCCATTCCCTCAAAGAGTTGGGGAAAACTGAAACAGAAATGGAAACTAAAACTGAGTTCCTCTGCCAAGTTTATGATTAACCTCTCAATCCAAAACTTTATTCCCTTTCTTGTTCTGCAGCTGTTCTCCCTCAAGATTGAGGAGTATCCAAGGAAAGGGGGGAATTGTAACTGAGCAGGCCTCTATGGGGCCTTTCCTGAACATACCACACTCCATGTCCTCTGCCTGCCTTTTGTCTGTAGAAAAACTTAGTCAAAGAATAAATTTAATCAGAGAAGTGAGAAAACGAAGAAAGAAAGGAAAAGTTTGGTTTAGTAACCTAGGATAAAGAGAAAGTCCTAAATATTTCCAGACAGAGAAATTAAAGAACAAGAAAAAAAATAGCATACTTTTGTATGCAAGTCTAAATGCTACTCACACATAAAAAAGAATAAAATTTTGCTATTTACAACAACATGGATGTACCTGGAGGATATTGTGCTAACTGAAATAAGACAGACAGAGAAAGATAAATACTAGATGTTATCATTTATATGTGGAATCTAAAAGATAAAACAAATGAATGAATATAACAAAACAAAAAAATTCACAGGCATAGAGAACAGACTGGTGTTTACCAGAGGGGAGAGGGAGGTGGGGAGAGGTGGGATGGGGTGCGGATTTAGAAATACAAATGTGTAAAACAGATAGGCTACAGGGATGTATTGTACAGCACAGGGAAACATAGTCATTATTTTATGGTGACTTTCAATGGAGTATAATCTATAAAAATATTGAGTTGCTATGATGTACACCTGAAACTAGTATGATGTTGTAAATCAACTATACTTCAACTTAAAAAATAGATTAAAATAAATATT
Organism: Kogia breviceps; assembly: GCF_026419965.1. NCBI lineage: Eukaryota > Metazoa > Chordata > Mammalia > Artiodactyla > Physeteridae > Kogia > Kogia breviceps. The sequence goes on along the minus strand of NC_081310.1, from coordinate 90,247,846 downwards.
TCCAAAAATAGGGGCAAGTTATGGAACTCAAGATATACTGGTGAGCAAAGAATACAGTAATAGTAAATTCCCAAACTGCTGAGAATAAAATTTCTAACATAAGTATTACTAGGAGAGGATTCATAAAACAGGAAATGATTTTTTAAAGTAATAAAGGAATACAATTCCAGCTTATTTCAATGAAATGAAGAGATTGAGATAAATAAATGCTAATATTTCATCTTGCTGGGAGTTAGGGGTATCAACACTAATTAATTCTCATTACTGATAGAAAAGTATAGATTTGTGTGTTCCTTAAAACGCTATGTGTAACCACTAATAGAACAGATTAGTTTCAAAAGTTAACCCAGTCTGTTAAGACATTATGACACATTGGTGAAAGAACTTGGCAGTAGAAAAACTGACTTCTGGCTAACCAGTTTGTGGATATGAGGCTAAATAGCTCCACCAGATAGAAATTAGAAGAAAACACTGCAGTGAGCAGGAAAGATTAACTTTTAAAGAAATTGTCACTGTTTTCTAAGTGGTTGTCCATTGTCTTAAGTCCATTCAGGCTGTTATAAAAAAATTACCATAAACTAGGCAGCTTATAAACACCAAAAACTTGCTTCTTACAGTTTTGGATGCTGAGAAGTCCAAGATCAAAGAGCCAACAGATTTGGTGTCTGGTGGGGGCAAAATTCCTGGTTCATAGATGGCTGTCTTTTTGCTGTGTTCTCAATAGTAGGAGGGTGGAGGAAGCTCTCTGGGACCTCTTTTTTTTTTCTTTTAGATTTTAAAATTCAGATATAATTGACATATGACATTATATTAGTTTTTTTAAATAGATCTTTATTGGAGTATAATTGCTTCACAGTACTGTGTTAGTTTCTGTTGCACAACAAAGCAAATCAGCCATATACATATGCATGTCCCCATATCTCCTCCCTCTTGAGCCTCCCTCCCATCCTCCCTATCCCACCCTATCTAGGTCTTGACAAAGCACCAAACCGACTTCCCTGTGCTATGCTGTTGCTTCCCACCAGCCAACTATTTTACATTCCGTAGTATATATATGTCGATGCTACTCTCAGTTTGCCCCAGCTTCGCCCTCCCACCCCATGTCCTCAAGTCCATTTCCTATGATTACCTCTTTATTCCTGCCCTTTAACTAGGTTCATCAGTACCTTTTTTTTTTAAGATTCCATATATATGCATTAGTATATGGTATTTGTTTTTCACATTCTGACTTACTTCACTCTGTGAAGTACAAATAACTCACTACAAATAACTCAATTTCATTTCTTTTTATGGCTGAGTAATATTCCATTATATATATGTGCCACATCTTCTTTATGCATTCATCTGTTGATGCACATTTTGCTTGCTTCCATGTCCTGGCTATTGTAAATAGTGCTGCAATGAACATTGTGGTATATGACTCTTTTTGAATTATGGTTTTCTCAGGGTATATGCTCAGTAGTGGGATTCCTGGGTCATATGGTAGTTCTACTTTTAGTTTTTTAAGGAACACACATACTGCTTTCCATAGTGGTTGTATCAATTTACATTCTCACAAAGAGTACAAGAGGGTTCCCTTTTCACAACACCCTTTTCAGCATTTATTGTCTCTAGATTTTTTGATAGTGGTCATTCTGACCAGTGAGGTGATACCTCATTGTAATTTTGATTTGCATTTCTCTAATAATAGTGATGTCAAACATCTTTTATGTGTCTCTTGGCCACCTGTATGTCTTCCTTGGTGAAACATCTATTTAGGTCTTCTGCTCATTTTTTAACCGGATTGTTTGTTTTTTTGATATTGAGCTCCATGAGCTGTTTGTATATTTTGGAGATTAATCCTTTGCCTGTTGTTTGATTTGCAAATATTTTCTCCCATTCTGAGGTCTGTCTTTTTGTCTTGTTTATGGTTTCCTTTGCTGTGCAAAAGCTTTTTTTTTTTTTTTTTTTTTTTTTTTTTTTTTTTTTTTTTTTTTTTTTTTTGCGGTATGCGGGCCTCTCACTGTTGTGGCCTCTCCCGTTGCGGAGCACAGGCTCCGGACGCACAGGCCCAGCGGCCATGGCTCACGGGCTTAGTTGCTCCGCGGCATGTGGGATCTTCCCGGACCGGGGCACGAACCCGTGTCTCCTGCATCGGCAGGCGGATTCTCAACCACTGCGCCACCAGGGAAGCCCCTGTGCAAAAGCTTTTAAGTTTAATTAAGTTCCATTTGTTTATTTTTATTTTTATTTCTGTTACTCTAGTAAGTGGGTCAAAAAAGATCTTTCTGTGGTTTATGTCAAAGACTGTTTTTCCCATGTTTTCCTCTAAGAGTTTTATAGTGTCTGGTCTTAAATTTAACTCTTTAATCCACTTGGAGTTTATTTTTGTGTATGGTGTTAGGGAGTGTTCTAATTTCATTCTTTTACATGTAGCTGTCCAGTTTTCCCAGCACCACTTATAGAACAAGCTGTCTTTTCTCCATTGTATGTTCTTGCCCCCTTTGTCATAAATTAGGTGCCCATATGTGGGTGGGTTTATCTCTGGGCATTTTATCTTGTACCATTGATCTATATTGCTGTGTTTGTACCAGTACTATACTGTCTTGATTACTATAGCTTTGTGGTATAGTTTGAAGTCAGGGAGCCTGATTCCTCCAACTCTGTTTTTCTTTCTCAAGATTGCTTTGGCTATTCAGAGGTCTTTTGTGTTTCCATATGAATTGCAAAGAAATTTGTTCTGGGCTTCCCTGGTGGTGCAGTGGTTGAGAGTCTGCCTGCCGATGCAGAGGACATGGGTTTGTGTCCCGGTCCGGGAAGATCCCACGTGCCACGGAGTGGCTGGGCCCGTGAGCCATGGCCGCTGAGCCTGTGCGTCCGGAGTCTGTGCTCCACAACAAGAGAGGCCACAACTGTGAGAGGTCTGTGTACGACAAAAAATAAAAATAAAAATTTGTTCTAATTCTGTGAAGAATGCCATTGGTAGCTTGATAGGTATTGCACTGAGTCTGTAGATTGCTTTGGGTAGTATAGTCATTTTCACAATATTGATTCTTCCAATCCAAGAACATGGTATATTTCTCCATCTGTTTATGTCATCTTTGATTTCTTTCATCAGTGTTTTATAGTTTTCTGAGTACAAGTGTTTTGCCTCCTTAGGCAGGTTTATTCCTAGGTATTTTATTCTTTTTGTTGCAATGGTGAATGGGATTGTTTCGTTAATTTCTCTTTCTGATTTTTTGTTGGTGGTGTATAGGAATTCCAGAGATTTCTGTGCATTAATTTTGTATCCTGCAACCTTACCAAATTCATTGATTAGTTCTAGCAGTTTTCTGGTAGCATCCTTAGTATTCTCTATGTATAGTATCATGTCATCTGCAAACAGTGGCAGTTTTACTCCTTCTTTTCCAATTTGTATTCCTTTTATTTCATTTTCTTCTCTGATTGCTGTGGTTAGGATTTCCAAAACTATGTTGAATAAGAGTGGTAAGAGTGGACATACTTGTCTTGTTCCTAATCTTCGTGGAAATACTTTCAGTTTTTCAACATTAAGTATGATGTTTCCTGTGGGTTTGAAATATTTGGCCTATATTATGTTGAGGTAGGTTCCCTCTATGCCCATTTTCTGGAGAGTTTTTATCATAAATCAGTGTTGAATTTTGTCAAAAGCTTTTTCTATATCTATTGTGATGTTCATATGGTTTTTATTCCTTAATTTGTTAATATGGTATATCACATTGATTGATTTGTGTTTATTGAAGAATCCTTGCATCCCTGGGATAAATCCCACCTGATCATGGTGTATGATCCTTTTAATGTGCTGTTGGATTCTGTTTGTTAGTATTTTGTTCATCAGTGCATCTATGTTCATCAGTAATATTGGTCTATAATTTTCTTTTTTGTGTGATATCTTTTTTGGTTTTGGTATCAGGGTGATGGTGGCTTCATAGAATGAATTAGGGAGTGTTAGTCCCTCTGTAATTTTTTGGAAGACTTTGAGAAGGATCAGTGTTAGGTCTTCTCTAAATGTTTGATAGAATTCAGCTGTAAAGTCATCTGATCCTGGACTTTTGTTTGTTGGAAGATTTTTTTTTAAACATCTTTATTGGAGTATAATTGTTTTACAATAGTGTGTTAGTTTTTCCTTTACAACAAAGTGAATCAGTTATACATATACATATGTTCCCATATCTCTTCCCTCTTGCATCACCCTCTCTCCCACCCTCCCTATCCCACCCCTCTAGGTGGTCACAAAGCACAGAGGTGATCTCCCTGTGCTATGCGGCAGCTTTGTTGGAAGATTTTTAATTACAGTTTCAGTTTCATTACTTGTGATAGGTCTGTTTATATTTTCTAATTCTTCCTGGTTCCGTCTTGGAAAGTTGTACCTTTCCAAGAATTTGCCCATTTCTTCATGGTTGTCCATTTTATTGGCATAGAGTTTTTTGTAGTAGTCTCTTATAGTCCTTTTGTATTTCTGAAGTGTCATTTGTGATTTCTCCCTCTTCATTTCTAATTTTATTGATTTGCATCCTCTCCTTTTTTTTTTCTTGATGAGTCTGGCTAATGGTTTCTCAATTTTGTTTATCTTCTCAAAGAACCAGCTTTTAGTTTTATTGATCTTTGCTATTGTTTTCTTTGTTTCTATTTCATTATTTCTACTCCAATCTTTATCATTTATTTCCTTCTACTGACTATGGGTTTTCTTTGTTCTTCATTCTCTACTTGTTTTAAATGTAGGACTAGATTGTTTATTTGAGATTTTTCTCGTTTCTTGAGGTGAGATTGTATTGCTATAAACTTCCTTCTTAGAACTGCTTTTGCTGCATCCCATAGGTTTTGGATCATCATGTTTTCATTGTCTTTTGTTTCTATGTATTTTTAAATTGCTTCTTTGATTACTTCAGTGATCTCTTGGTTATTTAGTAGTGCACTGTTTAGCCTCCATGTATTTGTGTTTTTTATAGTTTTTTTTTCCTGTAGTTGATTTCCAATCTCATAGCATTGTAGTCAGAAAAGATCCTTGATGGGATCTCAATGTTCTTAAATTTACTGAGCCTTGATTTGTGAACCAAGATCTGATCTATCCTGGAGAATGTTCCATATACACTTGAGAAGAAAGTGTATTCTGCCACTTTTGGGTGGAATGTTGTATAAATATCAATTAGATTTATCTGGTATATTGTGTCATTTAAAGCTTGTGACTCCTTATTTGTTTTCTGTTTGCCTATTACATTATATTATTTATATTTCTGTTTGCTGTAAGTGGGGTGTTAAAGTCCCCTACTATTATTGTCTTACTGTCAATTTCTCCTTTCATGGTTGTTAGCATTTGCCTTATGTTTTGAGGTGCTCCTATGTTGGGTGCATAAACATTTATTATTGTTATAACTTCTTCTTGGATTGATCCCTTGATCATTATGTAGTGTCCCTTCTTATGTCTTGTAAGAGTTTTTATTTTAAAGTCTATTTTGTCTGATATGAGTATTTCTACTCAAGCTTTCTTTTGATTTACATTTGCATGGAATATCTTTTTCCATCCCTTCACTTTTAGCCTGTATGTGTCCCTAGGTTTGAAGTGGATCTCTTGTAGAAAGCATATATATGGGCCTTGTTTTTGTATCTATTCAGCCAGGCTGTGTCTTTTGGTTTGGGCATTTAATCCATTTACATTCAAGGTTATTATTGATATGTATATTACCATTACCATTTTCTTAATTGTTTTGGGTTTGTTTTTGTGGGTCTTTTTCTTTTCTTGTGTTTCCCGCTTAGAGAAGTTTCTTTATCATTTGTTGTAAAGCTGGTTTGGTGGTGATGAATTCTCTTAGCTTTTGCTTCATTGCAGTGCACAGGCTTCTCACTGTGGTGGCTTCTCTTGTATCAGAGCATGGGCTTTAGGTGCTTGGGCTTCAGTAGTTGCAGTACGTGGGCCCTAGAGCATGCAGGCTTCAGTAGTTGTGGTGCATGGTCTCAGAAGTTGTGGCACACAGGCTCTAGAGTGCAGGCTTGGTAGTTGTGGCACACAGGCTTAGTTGCTCCATGGCATGTGAGATATTCCCGGACCAGGGATTGAACCTGTTTCCCCTGCACTGGCAGGCAGATTCTTAACCACTGCACCACCAGGGAAGTCCCTCCTTTCTTTTCTTTCTTTCTATTTCTTTTTCTACCTTCCTTTCTTTATCTTTTTTCATATGGATATTCAATTATTCTAAAATCATTTGTGGGAAAGACTGTCCATTATGCACTTCATTTCTTCTGTGCTTTCATCAAAATCCATTTGTCCATATATGTGTGAGTCTGTTTCTGGACTCTCTATTCTATTCCATTGATCTGTTTGTCTACCTTTAAACCAATACTACACTATTCAACTCTAAATTCATAATTATTATTGATAGCTCTCCAATTTTGATTTTCTTTTTCATAGTTGTTTTGCCTATTTAGGTTTTTTGCATTTCCATTTTAGAATCAGCTTGTAAATTTCTGTTAAAAATCCTTCTGGTTATGAATAATTATACAACTACAAATTAGACAACTTAGAAGAAATGGATAAATTCCTAGAAATATACAACATGCAATGTACATACATACATTCTTTCTTCATCATGAAGAAATTGAAAGTCTGAACAGAAAAATAGTGAATAAGGAGATTGAATTAGTAATCAACAATCTCCCAACACATAAAACCCCAGGACCAGATGACTTCACTGGTGAATTCTTCCAAGCATTAAAAAAATTAATATCAATCCTCAATCTCTTCCAAAAAATAGAAGAAGAGAGAATGCTTCCAAACTCATTTTACAAAGTCAGTATTACCCTGATACCAAAACCAGACAAGGACACTACAAGAAAAGAAAATTACAGACCAATATCCCTGATGAACATAGATGCAAAATTCCTCAACAAAATTTTAGAAAACCAATTCAACAATACATTAAAAAAATCATACACCATGATCAGGTGGGATTTATGACTGGAATTCAAGGATGGCTTAACATCTGCAAATAAGTCAGTGTGATACATCACATTAACAGACTGAAAAGTAAAAATAATATGATCATTTCAGTAGATGAAAAATATTTTGGAAAATTTTTCATTAATTCATGATAAAAATTCTCTAAAAAATAGGTATAGAGGGAATGTACCTTGACATTATAGAGGCCATATATGACAAGCCCACAGCTAGTGTCATACTCAACAGTAAAAACATAAATTCCTCTAAAATCAGGAACAAGACAAGAATGTCCACTCTCATCAATTTTATTCAACGTAGTACTAGAAAACTTAATACTAGCCAGAGTATTTAGACAAGAAAAAGAAATAAAGGCATTCCAATCTGCCTGACAATGCAGGGGACACAGGTTCGATCCCTGGTCTGGGAAGATCCCACATGCCACAGAGCAACTAATCCCACAAGCCACAATTACTGAAGCCACAACAACAGAGAAGCTGCTGCAATGAGAATCCCGCACACTGCAATGAAGACTAGCCCCCACTTGCCACAACTAGAGAAAGCCCAAGCAAAGCAACGAAGACCCAATGCAGCTAAAAATAAAAAATATATATATATATAAATAAATAAACTTCAAAAAAACAGAAATAAAGGCATTCCAATTGAAAAGGAAAATTAAAGTTCTCTGTTTGCAGATGACATAATATATGTAGAAAACCCTAAAGGCTTCACCAAAAAAACTCTTAGAAGTAATAAGCAAATTCAGTAAAGATGCAGGGTACAAAGCCAATATACAAAAATCATTTGCACCTATATACACTAGTAAACTATCAGAAAGAGAAATTAAGAAAACAATCTCATTTACAATTGAATCAAAAAGAATAAAATATCTAGGAATAAATTTAATGAAGGAGGTGAAATGTCTGTACACAAAATCTATAAGACATTGATGAAAGAAAGTGAAGAAGACACAAATTAATGAAAATGTATTCCATGCCCATGAATTAGGAGAATGAATAGTTAAAATGCCCATACCATCCAAAGCAAACAATAGAGTCAATGCAATCCCTATGAAAATTCCAATGGCATTTTCACAGAAATAGAAAAAACAATATAAAATTTATATGAAACCAAAAAACACCCTGAATAGCCAAAGCAAATTTGAGGCATTACAAGTCCTGTTTTCAAACTATATTGCAAAGCTATAGTAATCAAAACAGTATGATATTGGCATAAAAACAGACACATAGATTAATAGAACAGAATAAAGAGCTTAGAAATAAACTTTATGGCCAATTACTTTGTAAAAAAGGAGCCAGGAATGTGCAATGAAGAAAGGATAGTCTCTTCAATAAATTGTATTGGGAAAACTAGATATTCACATGCAAAAAAAAAAAGCAACTGGACCCCTATTTTACACCATACACAAAAATCAACTCAAAATGGATTAAAATGTAGAACCTGAAATCATAAAACTCCTGGAAAAAAAGCATAGGCAGTAAGCTCCTTGACAGCAGTCTTGGCAATGATTTCTTAGATTTGACACCAAAAGCAAAGGCAACAAAAGAAAAAAAATTAAAAAGTTGGACTCAGGCTTCCCTGGTGGCACAGTGGTTGAGAGTCTGCCTGCCAATGCAGGGGACACGGGTTTGTGCCCCAGTCCAGGAAGATCCCACATGCCACGGAGAGGCTGGGCCCGTGAGCCATGGCCGCTGAGTCTGCACATCCGGAGCCTGTGATCCACAATAGGAGAGGCCACAACAGTGAGAGGCCCGCGTACCGCAAAAAAAAAAAAAAAAAAAAAAAAAAAAAAAAAAAAGTTGGACTCATCAAACTAAAAAGCTTCTGCATAGTGAAGGAAATCATCAACAAAATGCAAAGACAGCCTAAGGAATTCGAGAAATATTTGCAAAACTCATATATTGTAAGGGATTAGTATCCAAAACATGTAAAGCACTGATACGAGTCAATAGCAAAAAATCCCAAACAATCCAATTTAAAAATAGGCAGAGGTACTAACTAGATATTTATCTGAAAATGGCATACAAAAGCCAAACAGGTACATGAAAATTTGCTCAACCATATCTGGTGTTTTCACAGTAAGAATCTTTGCTGCAAGCAGTTTTATCACAGCAGTTTTGTTGCCCAACTAGTTAGCCATAAGACAATTTTGCCATACAAGAAAATAACAAAAATAAATTTTAAAAAAGATAGACATAAAAAAGGACATAATGAAACATGAAAAATCAATAACAAAACATTTAAAAGATTTTATTGTGAAACAAATGAACCTGCCTATGAAACAGAAACAGACTCACAGACATAGAGAACTGACTTGTGGTTGCCAAAGGGGAGGGGGAGTGGGAGAGGGCTGAACTGGGAGTTCAGGGTTAGCAAATGCAAACTATTATATGTAGAATGGATAAAAAAACAAGGTCCTACTGTATAGCACAGGGAACTATATTCAATATCCTGAGATAAACCACATGGAAAAGAATATAAAAAAGAATTATATATGTATTTATATAAAATTATATATATAAAATTTTGCTGTACAGCAGAAATTAACACAACATTGTAAATCAACTACACTTCAATTAAAAATATTTTATTGTGGAAAATAAAAGTACAAAAATATTTGAAAACATTTTAAATATGTGTAGATTCATGATTGTAGCTGTATTCAGGTATACCTTAAAGAGAAAGATGATACTTCCGTTCTCAAGGTCAGTCATTAAGGATTCAGGATCCAATGTTGGATGTTTAAGTTGTTTATAATATAAGAAAGTCTGCTGTAAATCTCTTCAGATTTCCCTATAAGTAAAATGAACAGATGTGGAATGCTGTTATCTCTTATCAATGCATATAGCCTATACAATTGGTAGGACACATCTGGACTACATTTAAATGTTCTATCACATGCCCAATCCTCATATTTCATCAAATCATCTAAGCCAGATTCTGTGCCAAATGCAAAAATTCTACATCACATTCTCCACTATCAAGTAGAAAAAATTTCCACTATTTTCAAGAAACTTATACTCATCAGGAATCTTGTAATTTGGCAGGGGTAGGGAAAGTTTGATTATTCTGTTGTCTCCAACATCTAATATTGCTTGATACATTTGGTAAAGATGAGATTAGAGAACAAGTGGTTGTATCTAAATCAGGTAAAGAATTGATAACTAATGCTCTTGAAGACTGTTGTGAATTACTAACCACCTCTTTTATATTTGCTATAGCTTGGTTAACTTTTGGTTTTGATGGAAGGAGGGATGACTGTGATCAAAGGATTTTTCAATTTTAGTTTTGCCACAGGTGTTCTCAGGATAGTATAGTAATCATCACAGTGATTATGAAGAACTAGGCTATAGTAGGGTCTACATGTTTGTAATTATGACTTGTTTAATATAATTACAGTATTTTATTATATGTATTTAGAGAAATTTATATACTAAATAAAACAAGTGTCTTACAATGTTCAAAAACAAAAAAAAACTACTGGGATTTTGAGTAGGATTTTGTTGGATCTATAGATCAATCTGGGGAGAACTAACATCTTAACAATATTGAATCTTCCAACACATCAGTAGGCATTCCTTCCCACTTATTTCTAATTTCCAGTGTCTTTTGTCAGATTTATCCTTAAGCTTTCATCAAATTTATCAGTAAATATTTCGTATTTTTGATCCCCTCTCTACTTCAGTTTGAATAGTTTTATTGTCTTGACGTTCACTGACCCTTTCTTCTGCAGTGCTTATTCTGATATTAAGTCCATCTAATTAAATTTTGTTTCATATATCATATTTTTACACTTTAGAATTTCCAGTTGGTTCTTCGTTGGGATTTTGATTTCTCTCCAGAAACAGGCTATCTTTTCAAAGTTTCAACACATTTTCCTGTAAATTCTTCAAAATATTTACAGCAGTTGTTTTAAAGTCTTTAGCTGCTATTTCTCAATCCTGCTCATCTGTGGTTTATTTCTATTTATTTCATTTTCTCCTGATTATGAATCACATTTTCTTGCTTCTTAACAATTCTCATAATTTTAATGTATTCAAATAGTTGTATAAAAGAAAATATATTGTAAAGTATAATGCTTTTTTTTTGTTGTTTTACTTTATTTATTTCCCTAGGAATGCAATCCCTTCCCTCTGCCTGGCATTTTGAGTGAGAAGGTGATCATTAATATTCTCCTTAGAATTAAATTGAGCTGGGATAGTGTCATAGCTTTAATTAGATTGAGTTCACTTACAATTAGCCTAACCCCCAACCTCCTTCACCACCACTGCCTTTCAGATCTTATTAATATTTGAAGTGGGAAGGGGTTGGGCTGTAGTTTCATTATCTTTGGTTCACTTTTATATTAAAACTCCAACTACATGTGTCATAAAATCTGCCTCTGTTTTCCAGATCCTTCTCAGTGCCACTTTCTCAGCAAAATTCTGGAGGGCATGGGAAATGTTGAACAAAATGAATTTGTTTTTGCACTGGAGGCTTTTCCAAATTCCAGCTTGTCCTGCCAGCCCACAGGTCACCTAAGTTTTATCTAATTTGTCTGTCTTCTCAAAGTTTCTGTCTGTGGCAGACTCTCTCTTCTATTGGTCTGTACCCCAGACTGGTCTCCTGCCCCAGATCTCAAGCTATTTGGCTCTTTGCTCATCTACAAAGGGCACATCAAGAGAAGAAGTCTCAAAAGCTAGTATCTTCTTGATTAAAAAAAAAAGTACACTATTGTGTGGCAGGTTAAGGCTGAAAGACAGAGATAAAACACTGGTTCAAACTTAAGAGAACATAAGTCCTTGAGTAAGATACCAATATAGGAGTTCTTGTCTATGGCCATACCACCCTGAACGTGCCCTATCTCATCCAATAAAGGAGTTCTAAAGACATACACATGAGACCAAGCAAGAATTTTAAATGCAAGGGAAAAAGAAACATTTTTTTCAGAGAATGAAGAAGGGAAAAAGAGGATACAAAGTCAGGTTTCCAGCAGCTCTTGGCAACTTCATAGTCTTTCTTCCTTCAACTAATACAAGATAGATGTGTGGTTTTGCAAATGTATTAATTACATATTTCAGGAAGATATACTTGCTAAAACTGTGAAAGTAATATGGTTTTATTTTGTGAAAGAAAAAAATAAAATTGGGAAATTTTATTTTTATTTTAATCCTTCTTTGGTCTCAGCTTCCCAGTTCACTATATCTACATAAAGGCACTCAACTATTCAATATTGAATAAGTATATATGGAGAATGATGAGCAGGATTGTTCTATGAATGACTTCAGATGCTCAGGACCCCTAGAAATGAGCTAGCTGGCTGAGGGAAAGGCTGCATAGAATCTTACTTCCCCAGGTCTCAGGGCCTATCTCTTCAGTTTTCCCAGTACTCTCCAGAACATCTGGGTCCAAGTTCAAACTGCTTGGCATCTGATTCTAAATATTTACTCACATTACCACTCTCCAACACACCCCACACAGACAAGGTCCTTGTTGTACTTCTAACAGGGATTGGCTAGGAGCATAACTAGAGAAGTATCCTAGAAGTATACTACAGAACAGTCCTGTGTTACATCTAGCTCAATCATAACATAATTATACAAATTATACATTATTTATGTATATACATACATACATTACAATGTATAATATAATTTATATACTTATATATAACTATATATTATCTGGTAATATACATTATATTATTATTACATATAATATAATTATTATATAGTATAAATAATTTTACAGTTATATATAATTATATAATAGAATTATAAATAATTATTATTACATGCAACTATAATTATGTCATGTTAATTGTTACCACTTATTAAGCTCCTATAATGTTAACACATTCTTCCTATTCATAATCCCTATCACCTTTCTCCTAATAATGTTAACTTACTCTTCAGACCTGACTCAGCTTGGTTGTCAGTTCCTTCAGGAAGCCTTCCCCACACTGTCCTAGTCTGGGTTAGAAGTCCCCGCTGCCCTCTCAGTTCCCGTTATTTTCTCTTCGGCAACACTTATCACACTATATTGCCTGTTAATATTGATCTCCCCAACAAGAATATGAGCTCCATGAAAGGAGGGTGATCAATTGCTTTGTTGCTCTTTATATTGCCAGTGCCCAGAAGAGTGTCTGGCACATAGTAGGCATTCAATAAATATTTGTTTAAAAAATAATTAATTATACAATAGGAAAAAAAAAACCTAGCATGTCCTTCATCAGCTAACTCACTTCCTTTCTTCAATGCGTTCTATAAAAAGGGGCATGAAAACAGAAGTGAGACTGATTCTGCATTGGAAGAGAGCCATACTTTTGCACAGAAGTTTATACTCTGGAAGAAGATGGCTCTTCACCACCTGTGGATCTTGCTCCTTTGCCTACAAACCTGTGAGTTCTGACCCTTGCTGATCCCCTCCTAATTTTCTATTGTTTTAGAAATTTCCCTTAAGGAAGACATTGAAATGCCCTTTTGATCTGCTTTAATAGAAACACCCTGCATCTCAAAAGGGATCCAACTGACTGGGGAGAGACCTAAGATCCAAACCTAACTGTTTTTCAGCTTTAGAGTTTATATTTCTGAATTTTATTTGTATTCAGTCTCTAAAGATCTGAGACAAAACTTTCTGCTCAGAAGAGTCAGCACATGGTAGACCTGCCCAGAAAACCAACAGAGGAACAGATAATCCAAAACCTTGAAAAACTTAAAAGTAATTTGTTTTGGGTGTTAGAATGTGTTATATAGATTTTAACAGAGATAGACCCTTCTCAATTATTTCATTGCTCCAGCAAATTAGAGAGATGCATGACTATAATTATCATTGCAAAAACTTCATCGCTATAAACCCCCTTTATTTTCAAAGCAAATTCAGAGCTATTGCTCTGCTTCTGTCCTCCAAAAACCCTAAAATAAATGGAGAAGAGATTATTATCCCTGTTTTACAAATAAGTTAGTTCTCAAAAAAGAAACAGAGAAGTTGAACTGAAAATTCTGTTTTTCTTACTTATGGATTAACAGTAAAGAATAAAGGTCAAATGAATATTGGTTGTTGTTAATACAAAGAAAACTATGTAGCAACATAGTTCTGGGAGTGCTTTGTCATTGCATATATTATCTCATTGAATCCTAACAATTGCCTTATTTATGTAAAAACTGACTATATTTGGCATTTCTAAATCTACTTATAGTGTCTCTTACCAGCTTTGGAAATGCACTAGCAAATTCCTGGCATGAGTTAGAACATAGAATCTAGTGGGTTAGGATTTCTTGAAAGGTAGAATCCATGCACCTTGGTCTCTCTGGTTCTCTTAACCATTTAAAGCTGTAGCTCATTTAATGTGAGCTTCTTAGAGATTGTATCCACTGGGCAGGCCAAGTTTTTAGAGCCTATGTTAGTCATCCCAACATACAAGTAGAAAATGTAAGTAGATGGGGAAAAACGTTGGATAGAACCTAACTGTAAATCTAGGGATGTCCCCAATCTTCCAAAGAATGGCTGGACAGGGTGGTACTTGATACCACTTAACTTGGAAAGCATTTTACAATTTTTATGCCCACATTCTTATGTGATACATACTAAAATCATTTAAATAAGCAAGATAGATATTATTAATTCCATTATGCAAAAAAAAAGTGTAAATAAGATTCAAGTTAAGCAATTCACCTGAAATTTCACAACCTGAACTTGATAGAGCTGGAAATGGACATTCTGTTAACCCCAGGGCTATAGTTCTTTCTGCTCCACACTTTTCTGACCTCTTCACTCATTCAGTTTCCATGTCCTTGATACTCTTCAAAGGGCAATACATGCTATGATGAAAGGCAGCTCTAAGATACACTTGCCTCATCTACTGAAACTGAAATCGAAGTTGTCAAATCATCTGGCAGTGAATCACTCATCCATTAGCTTTAGGACTTTGGGAAAGTTATATAAACTCTACCTGTTGTCATGAAGGGGACTATTTCTCCTCTTCCCCCTCTTGAGTTCTTGTGGCTGGACTAATAATAAAATTATTAGACAGATTATAGGAGAAAAGAGACAAATTTTAATTTGTACACACAGAAGTCTCATAGAAATCAGACCTAACAAGTGGCCAACATAAACAGCTTTTATACTTTTTAGACAAAGAAAAAATAAACTTGTGAAGAATCAACAGGACAAAGAAACTTAGGCTTTGGGTGCTCAATCAGTGAAGAATGTAAACAGAGTTTGGGCTTGGAGTAGTAAATTAAAGTAACAAGGTTTGTTTATACAAGCTTCTTGCCCCAAATTCCCTGTCTCTGGAGATAAGGATGTCCTTGTAACTCCAGATATAGGGAGTGCACCTTTCATATGGGAGATTTATTTTCTGCTTTCAGGGGGACAGAGAAGAGTCAGAGTTTCCCTCTTGCATTGGCTGCTTCTTAAGGAATTTCAATTGAAAATAATCAACATAGGGAGTTCCCTGGTGGCCAAATGGTTAGAATTCTGGGCTTTCACTGTGATGGCTCAGGTTCAATCCCTGGTAGGGGAACTGAGATCCCTGCAAGTGACACGGCCAAAAAGTAATAATAATAATCAATATGCTACTGTGGCATATTTGGGGGCAGCCCATCCTGGGCCCCAAAATTGTTATTTAGACTTCAAAATGGGAGAACTATTAGTACAATAGAATTGTTTTGAGAACCAAAATGATAATCCATGTACAACACTTGGCACAGTATCTGAATATAGTAGGTGCTTAACAAATATTAGCTGATGCTGTTGTTTTTCACACTTGCTTTTCACATGGTTTTAGGAGGAACCAGGGCTTTCTTGCACTGAGATCCTGAGGGCAAGAGGGCAAGACTCCTCTGTTTAGGATGATCCAGGGAACATGGGCAGATGAAAAGATGGTGGAAATTTGAGCTTAGGTGTGGGCTTTTGGGGTTCCATAAGAGAAAACCAGGGATGAAATATTCATTTTGTCAGGGATCCATAAATGAGGGGTGGGGACTTATTTTTATAGCAGTAAAACTAAAAGTACTTTCAGGTACAATTTGCCTCTGTTGAATGGATCTGTTTACCTTTTAAAGTTTATTCCACCAACATTTCCTGAGTCAAAAATATACCCCAAATCCCTCCTGCTGCTATTCCTGGCAAAGGTGGTCCCTTATATTTAGCACTGGGCTTAGACATCAACACTGACTTTACTTACTTCCCTGGAATTCAGAGCAGTGGAAGCAGCTGAAATGCAGTAGGAAAAGGGGGTTGGAAATCCCATTTTCCCTTGAAATCACTGAAATAAGAGGAGTCTGAGTGTGCAAAGCTCATGACCATTCCATGTTGGAAAAGTTTTCTCTAAGAACCAAGACTCACAGTCTTATGCTCTGTAATCTCAACTTCCTCACTGTGACCTGTGAACACTGTGACTCTGACTGTCCCTCCAAGTATTCTACTAACCACCTACCCATTGGGGTAGAAAACAAGAATCCACCACTTTTGCTTCATGCCCCTCTATGTGTTCTTCTTCACACTCCTTTAATTCTTCCTTTTCTCCACACCTTTCTCACTTCTCTTTCTTCAGCCCCTCCACTTGCTCCCTTCTCCTCTCTCTTGTCAATAATAGTAATAATTAAACATTTATGAAGCAATCACTACATGTCTGGCATTACTCTAAGTATCTTACATTTGTTATTTTGTCTAATCCTCACAACATCTTATGAGGTGGATACTATTAATATCCCAATTTACAGATGAAGACACTGACACAGAAAATCAGAAGTCATTTAGCCAAAAAGTGGGGGAAGTATGATTTGAACTCCAGTGTCTTTAGGCTTAACCATTGAGCAGTGCTGCCTTCACCGACTTTGATGCTGAAGTGGAATTGTCCCTGAGATTGATGGTTATCCCACTTTGGGATTTATAATGAATGGTGATTTATTCCCAACAAGAAAGGATTATTCAGCAGAGGCTGGGCCTATCTCTATACCTACCTACAGAGGAGGATGGGGGTTAGAGGCCAGGCCTTTGCCAATAACAGAAGTTTAGGCAGGCCAGCAAGGCAGAATATCCAAGGAAATGACCATATCCAGACATGGTTCAGGTATCATTCACATGAACATGGTTATGTGGTGACTTGAATTTTCTTTTTCAAAACAAACAAGTGTCCAGTATCAACAAGGTCTTGATGTCTTGTTGAATGTAGAGCACAGTCATGGTGTGTTCCAGCAGGTGATACTTAAAAGTACAAGAGAAGTGAGTGGGCTCCTCTGGATATCTGTTCCTGGATAAGTAGGCCCCAACCATCATCCTGGGGGTTAGAGACAGGACTTCATGCCTGGAGAAGAGTCCTGGCACGAGTCAATTTGCCACTAGTCCAAAGTCCTAATAAAGAGGGGCCTTCAAGATAAAGACCAAGCCTCTGTTCTAGAAAGTAATTTGAGCAGACTACTACCATAGACATTCAGAAAGGGCTTAAAAGCAAAAGCCCAAACTAACACACCATTGTAAAGCAATTATACTCCAATAAAGTTGTTTTTAAAAAAATGACTATGTATAAAACAGACAAGCAAAAGGGTGTATTGTGTAACACAGGGAAATATAGCCATTATTTTCTAATAATTTTAAATGGAGTATAATCGATAAAAATATTGAAATAAATAAATAAATAAAGCAAATCATTGTAAAGATTCAATGATACAGAGCTTAGCACAAATGTCTGGTACATAGTAAGTGCTCAATAAATATTGGCTATTTAAAAAAAAAGCAAAAGCCCAGTTATAGACAAGAAAAAATGTATTAAGTATTAAAAATCCAGTCTCCAAGTAGAGGCTTGAAGCTGCATACTTGTGACAACACGGGACTCCAGTAGAGGGGGTAGTGACCCACCACACCAACCCAATCCACAAAGCAGCCTTAGAGATCAATATGGTGACCCACAAAGCAGCCAGAGTGCCTTCACAACAGGATCCCAAAAGTCAGTGCTAGGCCACTTAGGCTACTCAAGTATCTCCTAAATCAAACCTTTCTTCTCTTGAACCTAATAGAAGGATGAATCTGTAAGTTTGGAGGTATCTAAACTTATCTACGTGGAAACTGGAAAAGAAAGAGGTGTGAACAATCAGTTGGGGGGCTGATGTTAGTAGAGGTATGTACCCACATTTCCTTTGTTATACTCGATTTTTGATTATATGCTTACAGTGCCAAGTAGTGATAAAACAATGGGTGGCCATGACCCCATCTCTGTTTTGAGAATCTGTGTGTGTGTGTGTGTGTGTGTGTGTGTGTGTGTGTGTGTTTTGCAGAAGTGGATTCAAGTCAACCCAAATCTCAATAAAGATAATATAAAGTAAAAAAAAAAAAAATCCAGCAGAAAATAGCATACTATTGTATGGGGGTGGTAGGTTCCTTTTTTAAAAAACCTCATAACCAAGGACTTTCCATCCTCATGGAGAATGACACAAAACTTCTGGCTGCTAACACTTTGTTTCCTCTTTGTCTGTTACTTCCCTTCACTCAGAATAACTGGTAACAACCACCTCTCTTCTGGGTGCCATTGAGTTGTGCTACGTCTGGTCACCCTTCCAGGCCTGAAATATTCAGGGAGGCAGTGAATGGGAGGAGGGGAGGGGAAGGTTAGCTGGAGTCAAAAAAAAGGACAAGAAATACTGACTTGAAGAATCCTAAAGAAGTGAGGGGGTTTGGGTCACTATTGAGCAACAGTCTACCCTTCCTTATTTCCACTCTCATGAATAGATTCATGTTGGCCTTCTCTAACATCTCCCCAATACTGCAGCTCTTCTTTTGGAACACATAAAAGTTGTCTGGGCATATTATCTTAATCTCTGTAATAATGCTTTTGTTTTGCATAACAAACGCATATGGTGCCTAGTATATGCAATGTACTTTTCCAATAGGTTTACAAATATTAACTTGTTTAACTCTCATAACGCTTCTATGAAGTAAGTGCTACTATTAGTCTATTGGCTTCATTTAGAAGCTGATAAAACTGAGACACAGAGAGGTGGTTAAATTTCCCAGTCTCATGGCTAGAACCTGGTAGAAGCAGGATTCAAGCTCAGGAAGTCTGGATCTTCATCACTAAGTCATGGTGCCTGATATGGGGGCAGAAAGAGGGTACTCCTCAGGGAAAGATTCCCTTTGGGGGCTCTAGATTCTTCTCTATTGATATATACACCTGAGAGCACTCTAGTGTTATTTTTTTTGAATTTTATTTTATTTTTTTATACAGAAGGTTCTTATTAGTCGTCAGTTTTATATACATCAGTGTATACATGTCACTCCCAATCACCCAATTCAGCACACCACCATCCCCACACCCCCACGGCTTTCCCCCTTTGGTGTCCATATGTTTGTTCTCTAAATCTGTGTCTCAACTTCTGCCCTGCAAACCAGTTCATCTGCATCATTTTTCTAGGTTCCACATACATACGTTAAAATATGATATTTGTTTTTCTCTTTCTGACTTACTTCACTCTGTATGACAGTCTCTAGATCCATCCACATCTCAACAAATGGCTCAATTTCATTCCTTTTTATGGCTAAGTAATATTCCATTGTATATATGTACCACATCTTCTTTATCCATTCATCTGTCGATGGGCATTTACGTTGCTTCCATGACCTGGCTATTGTAAATAGTGCTGCAATGAACATTGGGGTGCATGTGTCTTTTTGAATTATGGTTTTCTCTGGGTATATGCTCAGTAGTGGGATTGCTGGATCATATGGTAATTCTATTTTTAGATTTTTAAGGAACCTCCATACTGTTCTCCCTAGTGGCTGTATCAATTTACATTCCCACCAACAGTGCAAGAGGGTTCCCTTTTCTCCACACCCTCTCTAGCATTTGTTGTTTGTAGATTTTTCTGTTGATGCCCATTCTAACTGGTGTGAAGTGATACCTCATTAGTTTTGATTTGAATTTCTCTAATAATTAGTGATGTTGAGCAGCTTTTCATATGTTTCTTGGTCATCTGTATGTCTTCTTGGAGAAATGTCTATTTAGGCCTTCTGCCCATTTTTGGATTGGGTTGTCTGTTTCTTTAATATTGAACTGCATGAGCTATTTCTATATTTTGGAGGTTAATCCTCTGTCCATTAATTCATTTTTGTCTGCAAATATTTTCTCCCATTCTGAGGGTTGTCTTTTCATCTTGTTTATGGTTTCCTAGGCTGTGCAAAATCTTTTAAGTTTCATTAGGTCCCATTTGTTTATTTTTGTTTTTATTTCCATTTCTCTAGGAGGAGGGTCAAAAGACTCTTGCTGTGATTTATGTCAAAGGGTGTTTTTCCTATGTTTTTCTCTAAGAGTTTTATAGTGTCTGGTCTTACATTTAGGTCTCTAATCCATTTTGAGTTAATTTTTGTGTATGGTGTTAAGGAGTATTCTAATTTCATTCTTTTCCATGTAGCTGTCC
The DNA here is from genome assembly GCF_026419965.1 of Kogia breviceps. Classification (NCBI taxonomy): domain Eukaryota; kingdom Metazoa; phylum Chordata; class Mammalia; order Artiodactyla; family Physeteridae; genus Kogia; species Kogia breviceps. The sequence goes on along the minus strand of NC_081310.1, from coordinate 90,227,506 downwards.
AGTTTTCCCAGCACCACTTATTGAAGAGGCTGTCTTTTCTCCACTGTATATCCTTCCCTCCTTTATCAAAGATAAGGTGACCATATGTGTATGGGTTTATCTCTGGGCTTTCTATCCTGTTCCATTGATTTATATTTCTGTTTTTGTGCCAGTACCATATTGTCTTGATTCCTGTAGCTTTGTAGTATAGTCTGAAGTCAGGGAGTCTGATTCCTCCAACTCCGTTTTTATTCCCTCAAGACTGCTTTGGCTATTTGTGGTCTTTTGTGTCTCCATACAAATTTTAAGATTTTTTGTTCTAGTTCTGTAAAAAATGCCATTGGTAATTTGATAGGGATTACATTTAATCTGTAGATTGCTTTGAGTAGTAGAGTCATTTTCACAATATTGATTATTCCAATCGAAGAACATGGTATATCTCTCCATCTGTTGATATCATCTTTAATTTCTTTCATCAGTGTCTTGTAGTTTTCTGTATACAGGTCTTTTGTCTCCCTAGGTAGGTTTATTCCTAGGTATTTTATTCTTTTTGTTACAATGGTAAATGGGAGTGTTTCCGTAATTTCTCTTTCAGAATTTTCATCATTAGTATAAAAGAATGCAAGAGTTCTAATTTCTCTTGTGGTCAGAAAAAATGCTAGATATGATTTCAATTTTCTTAAATTTACTGAGGCTTGATTTGTGACCCAAGATGTGATCTATCCTGGAGAATGTTCCATGCGCACTTGAGAAGTGTAATATGCTGTCTTTGGATGGAATGTCCTATAAATATCAATTAAAACTATCTGGTCTATTGTGTCATTTAAAACTCTGTTTCCATATTTATTTTCATTTTGGATGATCTGTCCATTGGTGCAAGTGAGGTGTTAAAGTCCTCCACTATTATAGTGTTACTGTCGATTTCCTCTTTTATAGCTGTTAGCAATTGCCTTATGTATTGAGGTGATCCTATGTTGGGTGCATATATATTTATAATTGTTATAGCTTCTTCTTGGATCGATCCCTTGATCATTATGTAGTGTCCTTCCTTGTCTCTTGTATCATTCTTTATTTTAAAATGTATTTTATCTGATATGAGTATTGCTACTCCAGCTTTCTTTTGATTTCCATTTGCATGGAATATCTTTTTTCCATCCCCTCACTTTCAGTCTGTATGTGTCCCTACGTCTGAAGTGGGTCTCTTGTAGACAGCATATATATGGGTCTTGTTTTTGTTTCCATTCAGCAAGCCTGTGTCTTTTGGTTGGAGCATTTAATCCATTCACTTTTAAGGTAATTATCAATATGTATGTTCCTATAACCATTTTCTTAATTCTTTTGCATTTGTTTTTGTAGGTCCTTTTCTTCTCTTGTGTTTCCCACTTAGAGAAGTTCCTTTAGCATTTGTTGTAGAGCTGGTTTGGTGATGTTGAATTCTCTTAGCTTTTGCTTCTCTGTAAAGCTTTTGATTTCTCCATTGAACCTGAATGAGATCCTTGCTGGGTAGAGTAATATTGATTGTAGGTTCTTCCCTTTCATCACTTTAAGTATATCATGCCACTCCCTTCTGGCTTGTAGAGTTTCTGCTGAGAAATCAGCTGTTAACCTTATGGAGTTCCCTTGTATGTTATTTGTCATTTTTCCCTTGCTGCTTTCAATAATTTTTCTTTGTCTTTAAATTTTGTCAGTTTGGTTACTATGTGTCTCAGCATGTTTCTCCTTGGGTTTATCCTGTATGGGACTTGCTACTTTTCCTGTACTTGGGTGGCTATTTCCTTTCCCATGTTAGAGAAGTTTTCAACTATAATCTCTTCAAATATTTTCTCTTGTCCTTTCTCTCTCTCTTCTCCTTCTGGGACCCCTATAATGCGAATGTTGTTGCATTTAATGTTGTCCCAGAGGTCTCTTAGGCTGTCTTCATTTCTTTTCATTCTTTTTTCTTTATTCTGTTCTGCAACAGTGAATTCCACCATTCTGTCTCCCAGGTCACTTATCCGTTCTTCTGCCTCAGTTATTCTGCTATTGATTCCTTCTAGTGTAGGTTTCATTTCATTATTGTATTGTTCATCTCTGTTTGTTTGTTCTTTATTTCTTCTAGCTCTTTGTTAAACATTTCTTGCATCTTCTTGATCTTTGCCTCCATTCTTTTTCCGAGGTCCTTGATCATCTTCACTATCATTATTCTGAATTCTTTTTCTGGAATGTTACCTATCTCTACTTCATTTCGTTGTTTTTCTGGGGTTTTATCTTGTTCCTTCATCTGCTACATAGCCCTCTGCCTTTTCATCTTGTTTATCTTTCTGTGAATGTTGTTTTTGTTCCACAGGCTGCCGGACTGTAGTTCTTCTTGCTTCTGCTGTCTGCCCTCTGGTGGATGAGTTTATTTAAGAGGATTGTGTAAGTTTGCTGATGGGAGGGACTGGTGGTGGGTAGAGCTGCCTAGTGTCATTTAATCTTTATCTAAGAGGATTGTGTAAGTTTTATGTTGGGAGGGACTGGTGGTGGGTAGAGCTGCCTAGTGTCCTTTAATTCCTCAAAGTGGTAGAAGAATTTTATTTCATTTACCAACTAGAATCCTGAGGTTTAGCAAGTAAGTGACTTAGTCATGGTCATTTAGCTGGTTGGCAACAGAGCCTTGACTAGAACATGTTTCTTGATCCCGAGTTCAGGACACTTTTATTAACCATACTATGAAGCCCCAGCCTCTGGACCTATGCAATTTTTTTTGTTGTTAACAACATGAGAATATTGGAATGGAAAGAAGTTACAGTTAGCCAACTGCTCCTTCTTATTAATAAGTTTACACCATGGACCTTCCACACCAAGACCCAGAGACTAGTAGAGCTATCTCTTGCCCTCACTCTCTCTCTTGCTCTTAGTTTTCTACCCTGCTTTTTATTGCTAAAAAAAGGGTAACTGGGTCACTAGCCAAAAAAGTATTTATTCTTTCAAAAAATATTTAATAATCATCCACTAATTGTTAGGGAAATACTAGTGACCAAAACAGACAAGGACTGCATGACAATTATAATCTCATGGGGGTGCAAAGTAGGGAAAACAATAAGTAAATATGCACATACAATGCTTTAGTAGTCATAACTGCTATGAGGAAAAATAAAGTAAGGCAAGGCAATAGGAAGTGATGGGAAGGAGACTGCTACTTAAACATGGTGATTAAGAAAACTCTCTCTGATGAGATGACATTGGAGCAGAGTTTCACAATAAGGGAGTACTGGAAAGAGTGTAGAAAAGGAGGACAACAAGTACAAAGTCTCTAAGGCAACAGCAGCTGGTTTGAAGAATGAGGAAGTCAGTGTGGTTGGAGTGAGTAGAGGAGAGAAGGGTAGGAGATGAGGCAGGAGGGCAGGAGCCAGACCAGACAGGATCTAGTAGATGGTGGCAAAGTATATGAAAGGAGACTAGGGAGCCCCTCAAAACCCCAAATGTACACTGTCTTTGTTTTAATAGCCTCTAAGGAGAACTATGAGGTTTAAGCCTAAACACCCTCTTTGTTGTCATAAATATTTGATATTTTGAAATCTCTTTGGATTCCACCCAACACTTCTTAGTAAGTTTCCGTTGCTCAGCTATGAAGAATTTCCCTCTATTCAGTTAATGTTCTCCTGTCCCATCAATATTTCTAACCTAGACGAAGATTCTGATTCTTTATTTTTTCCAAACACATTTCTTATTTTCATATTCTCTAATGCCTTCTTCCAGTCATTGAGTCAGTGACTTTTGGCAGCTACTTTATCATGAAATGTACATTTGTGAAGTCCACCCATTCACATGGGTTCATCCAGGGGAACAGGAGTTATCACCTAATACACAAAAGATATATTAGGCTGGAAAATGTGCCCAGCTTCCCTTCCAGGAGGGGAAATCCAGCTCCAGTGAATAGCCTGTCCACAGTGCTCTCTGCCTAAGCTGGTGTCATCCTGCCCTTCTGGTCCCCTCTTCACCATAGCTACCTAGGGGTCACAGTGAACATATTTTCCCATCCAAGCCCACATCCCAGGATTCCAGCTTTTTCTTGCCTTTGCTTCTCCTCTAGAAGTAGTGCCTTTCTCCTACCCACCCCTGCTGTGGTCTGGCTATGGGACTCAGGAAATCACACACAGTGGGAGATGTTATAAATGTGGGTCATCTCTTCTTCGTTAGGCTCCCAAGCCTGCTCAGCAGTACCTTCATCCACTTAATCAATCTCTTGTTAACTCCCTGAGGTGTTCCCTGGAGCAGCATTTCCTCAAAATGTTTACATTCATCAAAATAATAATAGCAACTATCATTTTTATGTGTCAGGCATTGTGCTAAGTGCTTTATCTTTATAATTGCATTGAATAATTATCCACATTTTAAAGGTGAGGAACCTGAGGATCAGGGAATTTCAATAATTTTCTCAAGATAACATATGTAGGTTCAAATATACCTAGATTCAAAACGTGTGTCCCGAACCTTTATACTTCCTAACTAGTCTCACTCTTGCCTCTTCTTATCTCTTACATTACTGAAGAGATGAAGGCCATCAACCATGACTGTCTACTATTTTATCTTCTCTACTAAAAAATGTCCACTACGTATTAAGCACCTTCTGTGTGCCTTCACAATTCCATGAGGCAGACATTATTATATCCTATCTTGTAGTTAAGTAATATAAGGGCCTCAGTAAATGTCAGGGATTGAACTTGAACACAGGTCCATCTGGTTCAAACCTATGTTTTCTCCACCTCACAAAGCAGCCTTTCTTCTATCACTACTCCCAACAAGACCTCAAAATACCCGTATGCTTTCACTCATCCTTTCCTTTTTTTCTTCCACTTCAGATGAAGACATTATCCTCCTCTGATTGAAAACCTATACCTTTCTCTGCCCACCATTTCCATTCCATCTTTTGTTCACACAAGCATTAGTGGCCTGTGTATCCTGCACTGTGCTGGGTGCTTGCGATTTGAAGGCAAGGTCCCTGGATTCAAGTGATTCACAGTGTCCAGAAACAGACACATGGATTCATGACTACCAGCCAGTGTGGCAAGTACTATTAGAGAGAAACACCAAACTCCATGAGTAGGAGCACATAACCTAGAGCAGACATGATCAGGGAAATCTCTATCTTCTCTCCCTCCTTACCACCCTTCCCCCCCTCAATACCTTCTATTTTAAAACAAAATCAAATAGTAGTTTTCTTGACCCTCTAGCTATTATTCTATCTTATAACATTTCTTTCACTATCAAGCTTTTCCACTTCTTTACCACATATTCTATCCTCAATCCTCTGTACTCTGGACTCCGTTTGAATCATCTTAACTTGCACTACATTCTCAAACACCATCAATAACCTCCTAATGGACAGATCTAGGGACCATTTTCAGTCTTTATCTTACTTGAAGACTCCGAATCATTAGACATTAGTTACAGCCCCCTTCTTGAGATGTTTTGTCCTCCTGGATTTCATGATATTGTCCACTATTGGTTCCTCTCTTGCCACTCCTACTACTTAGTCTATTCAGTTTCTTTTGATAGTGCCTCTTTTAGAACTGTGAACACTGTTCACAAGGCTCAGCCTTGGACTTCAGCCAACTCTTCCTGAGTGACCCTCTTCTTCAATCATCTCCTCTCCATAGATGATTCCTAAACCACTTGAATTTCAGTTTGATGGCAAATGACAGAGACTCAAAAAAAAAAAAAAAAAAGAATTCCTTAAAGAAGAAAAAAGTTTATTTCTTGCTCATGTAAAATGTCTGGAGTTGGCAGTTCAGTTGGTAGAATAGTTCACAAGGTCATCAGGAATCCACAGTTTTTCAGTCTTCCTGCTCCACAATTCTCAGTACTTGGCTTCTTCTTCTTGATCCAAAATGTCCAAGATCCAGTTGTCATGGCATTCCAGCCTGCAAGAGACAAGGAAGACATGAAGAAAACAAAGCATCCTCTTCTTAAAGACATGAAAGTTGATACAATACTTTCACTTTCATCCTATGGACCTGAACTTAGTCACATGACTAAACTGAGCTAGCAGAAGGCTGGGCAATGTAGTCTTTTTTTTTTTTTAACATCTTTATTGGAGTATAATTGCTTTACAATGGTGTGTTAGTTTCTGCTTTATAACAAATTGAATCAGCTATACATATACATATATCACTATATCTCTTCCCTCTTGCAGCTCCTTCCCTTCCACCCTCCCGATCCCACCCCTCTAGGTGGTCACAAAGCTCCGAGTTTATCTCCCTGTGCTATGTGGCTTCTTCCCACTAGCTATCGGTTTTACATTTGATAGTGTATATATGTCCATGCCACTCTCTCACTTTGTCCCAGCTTACCCTTCCCCCTCCCCGTGTCCTCAAGTCCATTCTCTTGTAGGTCTAAGTCTTTATTCCCGTCCTGCCCCTAGTTTCTTCAAGACTTTTTTTTTTTTTTGGATTCCATATATATGTGTTACTAAGAACGGAGATGAAAACAAATATTGGAAAACAACTAGCAGATTCTGTCACAGCCTCCCAAATAATACTTTGAATCCATTAACTTTTCTTATCTTCCATCCTTCCAACTCCTTATTTAGATGGTCCACCATTGTCTCACATTCAATATTTCTGACACTAAATTTGTCTTCTTCTTTTGACTTCTTTCAAGCATAAAATTAATCAATTTCCAGTAGTTATTAGTTTTCCACTGACATGAAGTAGACACTCAAAATATATTGTTGAATTCTGTGACATGCCTCCTTATTCCTTGCCTTTATTTGTGCTCTCTCTCAAATTCAGCACTTCCTTTCCATTCTCATCATCATCCCCCGATTCATGCCCAGATGGCTACAGTAGCCTATGAAATGGTTTCTTAAGCCCAGCTTCTCTTTTCTCTTATTCTTCCTACGTGTTATTACCATATTACTATGACCCTAAAACATCATTTAATCTTTATTCTCAAAAACTTTAATAGCTCCCTTCTGCCTGTGGTGTAGACTTCAAACTCAGGGCTGTCTCAAATCTAAACAATTTATATCTCCAGCCTTATTGCTCTCTATTCTGTTATGCAAATCTATACTTATTCAACCTATATCACACATTCTCCTGATTCTAAACTTTTATTCAGAACCTGAGGACCCAAGACACTCATCCTTTCCCTTTCTATCCAATAAAATTCACTCTTCAAGGTCCTCCTCAAATTCTATTTCCTCCAAGAAGTTTTCTCTAACCATTGCAGATCAAAGTGATCTTTCTCTTCCTTGAAATACTACTCCAATTATTGTCTCTACCATTTGCTTAAATTTATCATTTACCACTTCATATTGTAAAGGAGAGTTATGTGTGTCTGTGTGTGTGTGTCTTATTTCCCTAAGCATATATGAAATGTCTAAAAAAGATAGGGAACTTGTCTTGGTCATAGACTAGCATAGTGCATTTCATAGTAAGGCCTTAAGACATTTTTGTGCCACAAATTCTCTCTGAAATTGAGTTTTCTTAAGGTCTCCTCCAACACTAATATAATGTTTGAGTCCCCTCAGCACCTAGAAAAATAAATATTAGGGTTGGTTGATATGGAGATTCTTTTTTTAAAAGACTGAAATCTTTAAGAGAAGAATAAAGGCCACTAAGTGGAATAGTGCTGAAAACCCTATCCCTCTGTGCTTTAGTTGAATTAGCCCTTAATAATGGCTGTTCATACATTCTTCAGTATGGCCCTGGTGTCATGAAGGCCATAATAGAGGTGGACTAGGGAAGCCCTAAAGGGCATGTCCTAATTGTTAAGGTGAGGATGAGAATGAGAATCATTACTAACATTTATTTTGGCTTGATGGTTACCAGAGTTTCTACTCATATGATTTCCTGATCACTAATTAGATAGGCAATTTTTATAGTTATTATTTCCATTCTGTGGATGAAAATACTGAGACTCAGAAAAGTCTTATGACTTTATTAAGTTTGCCCAGCTCATAAGTAGAAGTACTAGCACCTATGTCTTCAGCCTCCTTATCTTTCCACTGCATGCTATGGTTTTGCAGCTGCCTCAGACCTCAGATGGAATGTCCAAACGTGCATATTACGCTTGTGCAAGCCCTATGCCTTTTCTCAGCAAGCCCAGGAGTCTCACCCCCAACACCACAGCACAAAATAGCAACAGGGCTTCCGCTAGCTTAGCATATCTGCCACCCCCACTGCCTTATCCTTTGATGTCCCAGCATCGCTTCCTGAATGACTTGCTGCAGAAGACAAGACATACTTCAAAAACAACAGTACACACCAATCATTTTGTGACCGCACAATTGTGCTCCTATTAAGAAGGCCTCAGCCTTAGCAAACTTCCCACCATTTCCTGGGGTTTGATAAGAGAATTATGAGTCTATGGAGCTCACACCCTTTCCATCTTCTCACACTGAACCTGAATCCAAAGAGCAGAATGGAAATTAGGCACGAGGACCTGACTAAAAAAAAAAAAAAAAGCCTTATGAGATGTGAGAGATCTGGCACCAGGACCAGCCATATGATTTGTGCAACCCAGTAGAACATGAGAATATGGGGTCCCTTCTTCAAATAATATTAAGAAGTTTAAAGTGACATGGCAGCATTAAATCAAGTTCAGGTCCTTCTGAGCTCAAGGCTCTGTACGACTGCACAGGTCACATGTCCATATCTGGGACATCCAAGAATTCAGGCTGGGACACTCTAAGTGCCCCTCTACTCGACCTTATCAGCCCAGTGGAAGAGTTTTTCTGGGGAGAATTAATGTTCAAGGAATGGATTTTAATAAACTCTGACTCCTGTCACTGAAGGCAAGCTTAGTCTCTCCTGTTCCCCCAGCGGTTTGTTCCTTTTGCTTTTACCATTTAGTACTCATCATATTGTATTATTGTTCACTTAAATGCTCATGTTTCTTATTCTCTGGGCTGTGAGTTCCTCAGGGCTGCCACCATGTTCTATTCATCGCTGAGTCCCTAACACAGCATCTGGCACTTAATTAGCCCTTGATAAATGTTTGTAGATAGGGATCATTTGTGTCACTCTTTCCCTCAGGGCCCTGTTATGTCTCATTCTGTACTTAGCCCACCTCAACTAAGTCACCAGTCCTTGCCTGGGATATTCCTCCTAAGAGAAAATCTTGGATGTTCTGAAAGGAAAGAGGTTTATATTAGCAGTCCCTGGCTCATCAAGGAGTTACTGTGTTGGAGAGCGGGGGTGGCCATAGTGAGACAGCACCATCAGGTTAAGAAATATCTTTGCTTTTCTGACACTTCAAAATGACTTGTATTCTCAATGACCTTTATTCTTGCCCTCTTTTCTTTTCTTAGTTAATTTATTTTATTTTTGGCTGTATTGGGTCTTCATTGCTGCGCACGGGCTTTCTCTAGTTGTGGCGAGCGGGAGCTACACTTCGTTGTGGTGCGCAGGCTTCTCATTGTGGTGGCTTCTCTTTGTTGTGGAGCACAGGCTCTAGGAATGCGGGCTTCTGTAGTTGTGGCACATGGGCTCAGTAGTTATGGCACACGGGCTTAGTTGCTCCATGGCATGAGGGATCTTCCCGGACCAGGTCTCGGACCTGTGTCCCCTGCATTGGCAGGCAGATTCCTAACCACTTTGCCACCAGGGAAGCCCTATTCTTGCCCTCTTTATGCCAAGTCTGGATAAACTTTAGGGTCAGCCTGAACTCACTTACATGAGAAACTTTTGTTCTGCTCTTTGGGGCTTACATGCAGCCAGTACTCATCAGAATGGCCCTTTTACTCTTTATGGCTGAAGCCCTTCTTGATTGGTCAGGGCCTGTACTTATTGGTTATTAAACATTTTGATTATCATACATGCTGGCTTAACACACTATTTCACACTATGTAGCTCAGTGAGAATAACAAACTGATGAAAGAATAGAAGGAAGAGGAGAAAAAACACCCTATAATTATATTGCCTTTCATTTTACAAACTATGTATTAAATCAGTTTATCTTCATAAGGTAATGGAGGAGAAGAGAAAAAAATAAACATTTCATTTTTTTCCATGTTAGATTTTAAAAGCAGTCATCCTTCAGCTTTTACCCGAAAGTATTCCTGGATTCCCAGAACAAATCAAGTCCCCTTCTTATTCTCTCTCAAAGTACCATAAGACTTAATACCATTTGCACTTATCCAATCAAACCTGTTCTCTTCTTTTAACTGTTAAGTTCCAGAGAGCAGGAACTATGTCTGTTTTTACTCACCATTGTACCCCCATCTCCTTACATCATGCTTTAAGGAGTAGATGCTCAACAAATGTTTGTATTATAATTAAATTAATAAATACCTGCCATAGTATCTGGAACAAAGCTGACCTTGAATAAATACATTCATTCATTCATAAAAGTATAATTGAATAAACGAACTTTGCTTACTTCAGAAGTTGCTCCAGAAGATCCTAGGTAACACATAAGTTAATTCCATTTGTTAATTCATTCCACAAATATTTACTAAGCACCCACTATGTGTCAAGTACTTGTCTAAAGACTTGGGATATAGCAATGAACAAAAAAGACGCCCCAAAATCACCAGCTTGGGGAATATTTACTCCAGAGCCTCTAAAGCACTCTCTGCCTATATCTTCTAGGAATAGAGGCATACATGTAGCTCTTTATTTGCAAAGACCACAGTAGCCATCATTGGCTCTTGTCCCAGCTGTTTGACCACTTGGCAATATGATCTTGGGAAAGAAAAAACATTTAATATCTCAGACCTCATGGAAGTTTATGGTCTTCGTCTCTCAAATTCCATCTAGCTCTCAGAGTCTATATGTCTAGATAAATAAATTTTAATGAAATGGATCCCTTAAAATTCACTGGGAAACTTAGTTTTTGAAAGAGAATCTTTTAGAATTTTTTTTTTTTTTTTTGTGGTACGCGGGCCTCTCACTGTTGTGGCCTCTCCCGTTGCGGAGCGCAGGCTCCGGACGCGCAGGCTCAGCGGCCATGGCTCACGGGCCCAGCCGCTCCGCGGCACGTGGGATCTTCCCGGACCCGGGCACGAACCCGTGTCCCCTGCATCGGCAGGCGGATTCTCAACCACTGCGCCACCAGGGAAGCCCTCTTTTAGAATATTTAGCCATCATATTAAATATATTTAAAGCAGAATGCCCCCCCGACCAAAAAGAAGATATCATCAAGAAACTGGATGAGCTGCTCCTTGGGGAGATTCAAGCCTGGGGAAACAGGGAATTCTAAAAGGTGCATCAGTCAAATGGTTATGATTTTCTATTAATGTCCTCAGGTCTGGAAGCAGCTGGAAGTGACACAGACATCTTCATGGTGAATGGGATTCTGGGGGAGTCAGTTACTTTCCCCTTAAATATCAAACAATCACAGAAAGTTATCAGCATTTCTTGGAATTCCAAAACATCTGTCGCTTTTGTAACACCAGGAAACTCAGGAGCAGCACCCACAATTTCCATAACCCACCAAAATTACCATGAACGAATAAATGTCTCAAGTCAGAATTATAACCTGGAGCTCAGAAATCTGAAGATGGAAGACTCAGGGATCTACAAAGCTGACATAAATGTAAAGACCTCTGAAATGATCACCACCACCACCAGGTGCTACAGTCTTCAAGTCTATCGTAAGTTGTGGGAAGACAGAGGGCTTGTTTTTTTATTCTTACTTTGCAATTTGCTGTCTAAAGAACACTTTTATTTCTGACAGCTGGGTTCCCTAAATCTTTTTATACTTATAAATACTTACATAAATATATCAGTACTTAAGAGGATGTGGCTTTGCTTGCTTTTAGCTATGTACTCTTCCTGTGGACCTTGTTTCTCTTTTCTATAAAATGTAAATAATCATACTATTTACTTCCCATAGTTATTGTGAAGATCAAGTAAGACAGTGTATGCAAAGTACTTTTTAAAAACCTTTTTATTTTGAAATAATTATAGATGCATAGAGAGGTGTAAAGAAATGTATAGGGAGGGCCTATGTGCATTTCACCCCCACCTCTCCCAATGGTAAATCTTACATAACTAGAGTACAATATCGAAACCAGGAAAATGACATTGGTACAATCTGTGGAGCTTATTTATTGAATAGATTTCACCAGTTATATAGGCACTTATTTATGTGTATGTGTGTAGCTCTGTACAATTTATTCACATAAATAGCCTTATGTAAACACTACCATAATCAAGATACTTAATGTACCAAAGTCACAAGATTCCTTCATCCCTTTATAGTCACTCATTGTCACCCCCTTTCCCCTCCCAAACTCCTGAAAGATATTAATCCATTCTTCATATCTAAAATTATGTTACTTCACAAATGTTACATTGATAGAATCATGCAATATGCAAGCTTTTGAGATTGGCTTTTCTCATTCAGCATAATTTCTGTGAGCCATCCTAATTATTGCAAGTATCAATAAGTTATATATTTTTATTGTTGGATAGTATTTCATGGTACAGATGTACTACTTTGTTTAACCATTCACCTATTGAGGGATATATTAGTTGTTTCTAGTTTGGGGGTTATTACAGATAAAGCTGCTATGAATATTTGTGTACAAGTTTCTGCATGAAATAAGTTTTTGTTTCTTTAAGATAAGTGTCCAAGAATGAAATTATATGGTAAATCCATTTTTCTTTCTTTAAATGGTTTATTATGATAAAATATACATAACATTTAACATGTTAATCATTTTTAAGTGTAACATTCAGTGTCATTAAGTATGTTTACATTGTTGTGCAATCATCACCACTCTTCAACTCCAGAAATTTTTTTTCCCTTTTAGATAGATTCTAATTTTTAGAGCAGTTCAAGGTTCATACAAAAGTTTAGTAAAAAGTATGGGAGTTCCCATATGCACCCTGCCTCCTACGACATACGTAGCCTCCTACACCATCTACATCCCCCACCAGAGTGATACATTTATTACAATTAATAATGTACATTGATACATCATTAGCAACCAAAGTCCACAGTTTACATTAGGGTTCACTCTTGGTGTTATACATTCTATGCATAATGACAAACATATAATGACATTTATCCACCATAACAGTATAATTCAGAATAGTTTCACTGCTCTAAAATCCCTCTGTGATCTGCTTATTCATCCCTCCCCCCAAGCCCTGGCAACCACTGAGCTTACTGTCTCCATGGTTTTGTCTTTTTCAGAATGTCATGTAGTTGGAATCACACAGTATGTAACCCTTTCAGGTTGGCTTCTTCCATTTAGTAATATGCATTTAAGTTATCTTCATATCTTTTCGTGGCTTGATAGCTCTCTCCAGAAATTTTGAGTCATTTTTAGTGTTAAAAGGATTGCCAAATTATTTTGCATTCCCACCAAAAATGTACGAACGATCAGTATCTCCACATCCTCACAGCATTTAGTGTTGTCACTGTATTTTATTTTGGTCATTCTGATGAGTGAGTAGTATATTTCATTTTGGTTTTTAATTTTAACTTCTCCAGTAGCTAATGCAAAATGCTTTTAAAAGGTAAAATATTAGTACTGTTATCATCACTAAAATTACCGCAATTCACTAGGAGATGTGTGTGGTGTGTTACGCAGTGCTACTCAAAGTGTGGTCTGTGTGCTGGCAGCATCAGCACCACCTGGGAACTTGTTGGAAATGCAAATTCTCAGGCCACAATCCTTACCATTGGTGGTGAAGCCCAGGAATCTGTGTTTTAACATTCTCTCTGGACTATTCCTATGTGTGCTGAAGTTTGAGAAGTGCTAATCTAGAACAGCCCTGTCCAATATGGTAGTCAGTAACTACATGTAGCCATTAAGTATTTGAAATGTGGTGAGTACAAATTGAAATGTGCTCTAAGTATAAGACACACACTAGATTTAGCATCAATAAAGAAACCCATAAAATATCTCATTAATCTATTTTATACTGGTTCCAGGTTAAGATAACATTTTGGATATACTGAGTTAAATAAAATACATTATTACATCACCTGTTTATTTTCACTACTTTTAATGTGGCTATTAGAAAAATTTAAATTACATAAGTGATTAACATTTTATTTCAGCACTATTTTCTAGCATAGAGAAAATTTGAGCCATGTCTCAAGGATTTTACTGTCTATCTGCCCCACAGCAGAAAAACACAGAAATGTGACTAATAGGTACAATTCAGGTATATAGTTAATCCACTAAAGTTCAAGCTCCATAAAGGCAGAGACTGGTATATGATACACTTCATGTTCCCAGGTCCTATCTTGCCGGGCACATAGTGGGTGCTGCAGAAGTATTTGTTGAATGGAAAAATGAATTAATCATAATAGTCCCAGGTCCTAATACAGTGCCTGGCAATTGTAAGTGCTCAATTAATATAGCATAATTCAATCGGGTTGCATCTGGATAGGACGCATACTGCAAAGAACATTAATGTTAGAATTAGAACCCTTGCCAACTGTGTGACCTTGGGCAAGTTGTTTACCTTGTCTGGGCCTATATTTCCTTATCTATAGAAAGTAGATTGTAATAGGTGAGATTAATTGAGATAGTGTTAGTTGAGCTCCTAGTACAGTGCAAGCCTTAAAGTAGATGCTCAATAACTAGCTGTTGTTATTAATTTTTTAACCCTTGTCCCCTTTTAAGATTCTAGTTAGGAAGAACTTCCTAGATGAAGAAGGCTCTGAACTGGGCATGAGCGACAGAGTCAAAGAATCATACCCAAGTGTGGACACTTCAGAAAATATCTGACTCATTCAAGAACTTTGGCTGAGAAAATAAAGAGGGCATTCAATTTTATGATGTTTGTTTTCATCCCGTTATATGTTTAGTTTTACCCACTCAGTCTTTAGGGGGTGTTATACCACCTGCAATTAGGGCAGACTACTGTAAAATCTTAGAGAAAGCCCATACAACAAAATCTGCACTTTTGGGGTAGTTATCTGAGAAGATAAAGAGAAAGAAACTGACATTTAATAAATACTATCTATTTGTATGGCATTCTACCCCCTGATTTTTAAAAATACATAAAGATTATACATATTTAGGCAATATATGCACAAACAGAGCAAAAGATAATACAATGAAATGCAACTCTTCCTTTGCAGAGGCAGTCACTATTGCCAGTTTATTTTCCTTCTTCAGTAGAAAATTAAAGTACATATAAGCATAGATAGAATGATGCTGGATAGATAGATAGATAGATAGATAGATAGATAGATAGATAGATAGATAGATGATAGATGATAGATGGATAGTAGAGTGGTCTTTATATATAATAGCTCAACTAATCCTCACAACCACCCTAGCTAGAGAAAATTGTTGTCCCCGTGTTATAATTGAGGAAACCAAAGTTCAGTGCAGCTGGATACTTTCCCCACCATTCCATAGTTAGAGAACAGTGGAGCCTGGATTCTGAACCTAGTCTCCAATGGCTTCTCCACACCTTGACTTGGGAGGATGAAGGCCCATCAGCCACAACCCTGACCTTCTCTGCCCATCAGGTTTGTGTAGGTAACATTTCTGTTCCTGCAGAGAAAAATGAGATGGAATCCTATTCTTCACCACTATCCCCCACCTTGACACCCACAAATAAAAACTCTTTCTAAAAATAAGTGAACAACAAGCAGAGACTTAAACACTGTTGTAAATCAAGTTTCTACGGAAACACACACACACCATTTGGTTCCTTTTTCACTATACATATCTGCATCTATCACTGTTATAGCTAATCAAGGTCTTTACTCCAAACTTGTTTAGAAGTTCTTTGGCATGTTATCACTAATTCTGATCTGGAATGGTTCCCTCTAAGAGACTCTTAGGACCAGAGTATCTGGTTAGCTTGGAATCAAAGACTTTACAGCTCTTAGTTCCCATGTTCTACTCCCTCACAGGTACAGACAAATGGTTCCTATATTTACAGTGCTGAATTTATTGCCTTTACAGACTCCACATTAATTAGAAAGTTATGTGCCAGTTCCTTCCTCTATTTCCTCCCTCACATGGCAATAGTGGGAGGAGCAAACCACATTGCAGCAGTTTTGACAAGAATGAACTAAACTTATCAGCTCTGAATGTGGTCCTTTTCTTATCTCCTGGTAAAGGTTTCTCCTTTCCTTCTGCCAGCTCCAGATCTAGCTATTGCCTCAACTTTTGTATAATTGGCTTTTTGGTAACTCTTTACTACCTACAACTTTTATCATTTACTTTTTCATTGCTTTAAAAAACATTTTTAAAAATGAACTTTTATTTTTTATTATTTTTTTTCTTTTTAAACATCTTTATTGGAGTACAATTGCTTCACAATGGTGTGTTAGTTTCTGCTTTATAACAAAATGAATCAGCTATACATATACATACATCCCCGTATCTCCTCCCTCTTGTGGCTTTCTACAACCCTCCCTATCCCACTCCTCTAGGTGGTCACAGAGCACTGAGCTGATCTCCCTGTGCTATGTGGCTGCTTCCCACTAGCTATCTATTTTACATTTGGTAGTGTATATATATCCATGCCACTCTCTCACTTTGTCCCAAGCTTACCCTTCCCCCTCCCTGTATCCTCAAGTCCATTCTCTACATCTGAACCTTTATTCCTGTTCTGTCCCGAGGTTCTTCAGAACCATTTATTTATTTATTTAATTTTTAAATTCCATACATATGTGTTGGCATGCTGTATTTGTTTTTCTCTTTCTGACTTACTTCACTCTGTATGACAGACTCTAGGTCCATCCACCTCACTACAAATAACTCAATTTCATTTCTTTTTTTTGGCTGAGTAATATTCCACTGTATATATGTGCCACATCTTCTTTTTTTTTAACATTTTTATTGGAGTATAATTGCTTTACAATGGTGTGTTACTTTCTGCTTTATAACAAAGTGAATCAGTTATACATATACATATGTTCCCATATCTCTTCCACCTTGTGTCTCCCTCCCTCCCACCCTCCCTATCCCACCCCTCTAGGTGGTCACAAAGCACTGAGCTGATGTCCCTGTGCTATGCGGCTGCTTCTTACTAGCTATCTATTTTACGTTTGGTTCTATTTTACGTTTGGTAGTGTATATACGTCCAGGCCACTCTCTCACTTTGTCACAGCTTACCCTTCCCCCTCCCCATATCCTCAAGTCCATTCTCTAGTAGGTCTGTGTCTTTATTCCCGTCTTACCCCTAGGTTCTTCATGACCTTTTTTTTTTCTTAGATTCCATATATATGTGTTAGCACACGGTATTTGTTTTTCTCTCTCTGACTTACTTCACTCTGTATGACAGACTCTAGGTCCATCCACCTCACGACAAATAACTCAATTTCATTTCTTTTTATGGCTGAGTAATATTCCATTGTATATATGTGCCACATCTTCTTTATCCATTCATCTGTCGATGGACATTTAGGTTGCTTCCATGTCCTGGCTATTGCAAATAGAGCTGCAATGAACATTGTGGTACATGACCCTTTTTAAAAAAATTTTATTTATTTATTTACTTTTAACATTTTTATTGGAGTATAACTGTTTTACAGTGGTGCGTTAGTCTCTGCTTTACAACAGTGAATCAGTTATACATATACATATGTTCCCATATCTCTTCCCTCTTGCATCTCCCTCCCTCCAACCCTCCCTATCCCACCCCTCTAGGTGGTCACAAAGCTCCGAGCTGATCTCCCTGTGCTATGCGGCTGCTTCCCACTAGCTATCTATTTTACATTTGGTAGTGTATATATGTCCCTGCCACTCTCTCACTTTGTCACAGCTTACCCTTCCCCCTCCCCATATCTTCAAATCCCTACTCTAGTAGGTCTGTGTTTTATTCCCATCCTACCCCTAGTCTCTTCATGACATTTTTTTTCTTAGATTCCATATATATGTGTTAGCATACGGTATTTGTTTTACTCCTTCTGACTAACTTCACTCTGAATGAAAGACTTCAGGTCCATCCACTTCAGTACAAATAACTCAGTTTCATTTCTTTTTATGGCTGAGTAATATTCCATTGTATATACGTGCCACATCTTCTTTATCCATTCATCTGTTGATGGACACTTAGGTTGCTTCCATGTCCTGGTTATTGTAAATAGAGCTGCAATGAACATTGTGATACATGACAATTTTTGAATTATAGTTTTATCAGGGAATATGCTCAGTAGTGGGATTCCTGGTTTGTAGTCCTATTTTTAGTTTTTTTGAGGAACCTCCATACTGTTCTCCATAGTGGCTGTATCAATTTACATTCCCACCAACAGTGCAAGAGGGTTCCCTTTTCTCCACACACTCTCCAGCATTTATTGTTTGTAGATTTTTTTGATGATGGTCATTCTGACTGGAGTGAGGTGATACCTCAATGTAGTTTTGATTTGCATTTTTCTAATGATTAGTGATATTAAGCATCCTTTCATGGGTTTGTTGGCGATCTGTATGTCTTCTTTGGAGAAATGTCTATTTAGGTCTTCTCCCCATTTTTGGATTGGGATTTTGTTATTTTGATATTGAGTTTCATGAGCTGCTTATAAATTTTAGAGGTTAATCCTTTGTCAGTTGCTTCATTTGCAAGTATTTTCTCCCATTCTGAGGGTTATCTTTTTGTCTTGTTTATGGTTTCGTTTGCTGTGCAAAATCTTTAATGTTTCATTAGGTCCCAATAGTTTATTTTTGTTTTTATTTCCATTTCTCTAGGAGGTGGGCCAGAAGGACCTTGCTATGATTTATGTCATAGAGTGCTCTGCCTATGTTTTCCTCTAAAGTTTTATAATGTCTGCCTTTACATTTAGATCTTTAATCCATTTTCAGTTTATTTTTGTGTATGGTGTTAGGGAGTGCTCTAATTTCATTCTTTTACATGTAGCTGTCCAGTTTTCCCAGCACCATTTATCGAAGAGTCTGTCTTTTCTCTATTGTATATTCTTGCCTCCTTATCAAAGTTAAGGTGGCCATATGTGCATGGGTTTATCTCTGGGCTTACTATCCTGTTCCATTGATCCATATTTCTGTTTCTGTGCAAGTACCATACTGTCTTAATTACTGTAGCTTTGTAGTATAGTCTGAAGTCAGGGCACCTGATTCCTCCAGCTCCATTTTTCATTCTCAAGATTGCTTTGGCTATTCAGGTCTTTTGTGTTTCAGTACAAATTTTGAAAACTTTTTTTCTAGTTCTGTGAAAAATGCCATTGGTAATTTGATAGGGATTGCATTGAATCTGTAGATTACTTTGGGTAGTAGAGTCATTTTCACAATGTTGATTCTTCCAATCCAAGAACATGGTATATCTCTCCATCTGTTTGAATAATCTTTAATTTCTTTCATCAGTGTCTTATAGTATTCTGAATACAGGTGTTTTATCTCCTTAGGTAGGTATATTCCTAGGTATTTTATTCTTATTTTTGCAATAGTGAATGTGAGTGTTTCCTTAATTTCTCTTTCAGATTTTTCATCATTAGTGTATAGGAATGCAAGAGATTTCTGTGCATTAGTTTTGTGTGCTGCTACTTTACCAAATTCATTGAATAGCTCTAGTAGGTTTCTGGTGGCATCTTTAGGATTCTCTATGTATAGTGTCCTGTCATCTGCAAACAGTGACAGCTTTACTCCTCTTTTCCGATTTGGATTCCTTTTATTTCCTTTTCTTCTCTGATTGCTGTGGCTAAAACTTCCAAAACTATTTTGAATAATAGTGGTGAGAGTGGACAACCTTGTCTTCTTCCCACTCTTAGAGGAAATGGTTTCAGTTTTTCACTATTGAGAACTATGTTGGCTGTGGTTTTGTCATATATGACCTTTATTATGTTGAGGTAGTTTCCCTCCATACCTACTTTCTGGAGGGTTTTTATCATAACTGGGCATTGAATTTTGTCAAAAGCTTTTTCTATGTCTATTGAAATGGTCATATGGTTTTTCTCCTAATTTTTTTTTTTTTTTTTTTTTGCCGTACCCAGGCCTCTTACTGTTGTGGTCTCTCCCATTGTGGAGCACAGGCTCTGGATGCACAGGCTCAGCAGCCATGGCTTACGGGCCTAGCTACTCCACGGCATGTGGGATCATCCTGGACCGGGGCACAAACCCATGTCCCCTGCATCGGCAGGCGGACTCTCAACCACTGCACCACCAAAGAAGCCCTCTCCTTCTATTTGTTAATATGGTTTATCACATTGATTAATTTGCATATATTGAAGAATCCTTGCATTCCTGGGATAAACCCCACTTGATCATGGTGTATGATCTTTTTACTGTGCTGTTGGGATTCTGTTTGCTAGTATTTTGTTGAGGATTTTTGCAACTGTGTTCATCAGTGATGTTGACCTGTAGTTTTATTTCTTTGTGACATCTTTGTCTGGTTTTGGTATCAGGGTGATGGTGGCTTTATAGAATGAGGTCAGCAGTGTTCCTACTTCTGCTATATTTTGGAAGAGTTTGAGAAGAATAGGTGTTAGCTCTTCTCTAAATGTTTGATAGAATTCACCCGTGAAGCCATCTGGTCCTGGTCTTTTGTTTGTTGGAAGATTTTTAATCACAGTTCTCAATTTCAGTGCTTGTGATTCGTTTGTTTATACTTTTTATTTCTTCCTGGATCAGTCTCAGAAGGTTGTGCTTTTCTAAGAATTTTTCCCTTTCCTCCATGTTGTCCATTTTATTGGCACTTGTAGTAATCTCTCATGATCCTTTATATTTCTGCAGTGTCAGTTATTACTTCTTTTTCATTTCTAATTCTATTGATTTGAGTCTTCTCCCTTTTTTTCTTGAATGAGTCTTGCTAATGGTTTATCAATTTTGTTTACCTTCTCAAAGGACCAGCTTTTAGGTTTATTGATCTTTGCTTTGTTTCCTTCATTTCTTTATCATTTATTTCTGATCAGATCTTAATGATTTCTTTCCTTCTATTAACTTTGGGATTTTTTTGCTCTTCTTTCTCTAATTGCTGTAGGTCTAAGGTTAGGTTGTTTATTTGAGATGTTTCTTGTTTCTTCAGTTAGGATTGTATTGCTATAAACTTCCTTCATAAAACTGCTTTTGCTGCTTCCCATAAGTTTTGGGTTATCATGTTTTAATTGTCATTTATTTCAGGTATTTTATGATTTTCTCTTTGATTTCTTCAGTGATCTCTTGGTTACTAAGTAGTGTGTTGTTTAGCCTCCATGTCTTTGTATTTTTTACAGATTGTTTCTTGTAACTGATATCTAGTCTCATAGTGTTGTGGTCAGAAAAGTCACTTGATATGATTTCAATTTTCTTAAATTTACCAAGGCATGATTTGTGACCCAAGATATGAACTATCCTGGAGGATGTTCCCTGAGTGCTTGAGAAGAAAGTGTAATCTGCTGTTTTGGGATGGCATGTCCTATAAATATCAACTAAGTTCATCTTGTTTAACATATCATTTGAAGCTTGTGTTTCCATTTTTATTTTCATTTTGGATGATCAGTCCATTGGTGAAAGTGGGGTGTTAAAGTCCCATACTATGATTGTGTTACTGTCGATTTCCCCTTTTATGGCTGTTAGCAGTTGCCTTATATATTGAGGTGCACCTATGTTGGGTGCATAAATATTTACAATTGTTATATCTTCTTCTTGGATTGATCCCTTGATCATTATGTAGTGCCCTTCTTTGTCTCTTGTAATAATCTTTATTTTAAAGACTATTTTGTCTGATATGAGAATTGCTACTCCAGCTTTCTTTTGATATCCATTTTCATGGAATATCTTTCTATCCCCTCACTTTCAATGTGTGTGTATCCCTAGGTCTGAAGTGGGTCTCTTGTAGACAGCATATATAAGGGTCTTATTTTTGTATGCATTCAGCCAGTCTATGACTTTTGGTTGGAGCATTGAATCCATTTACATTTAAGGTAATTATCCATACATATGTTCCTGTTACCAGTTTCTTAATTGTTTGGGGTTTGTTATTGTAGGTCTTTTCCTTCTCTTGTGTTTCTTGCCTAAATAAGTTCCTTTAATATTTGTTGTAAAGCTGGTTCGGTGGTGCTGAACTCTCTTAGCTTTTGCCTGTCTGTAAAGCTTTAAATTTCTCTGTTGAATCTGAATGAGATCCTTGCTGGGTAGAGTAATCTTGGTTGTAGGTCCTTCTCTTTCATTACTTTAAATATGTCCTGCTAGTCCCTTCTGGCTTGCAGAGTTTCTGCTTAAAGATCAGCTGTTAAGCTTGTGGAGATTCCCTTGTATGTTATTTGTTGTTTTTCCCTTGCTGCTTGTAATATTATTTTCTTTGTATTTAATTTTTTTTTTTTTTTTTCAGTAAGTGGGCCTCTCGTTGTTGTGTCCTCTCCCATTGCGGAGCACAGGTTCCAGATGCACAGGCTAAGCAGCCTTGGCTCATAGGCCTAGCCACTCTGTGGCATGTGGGATCTTCCCGGACCAGGACATGAATACATGTCCTCTGCATCGGCAGGTGGACTCTCAACCACTGCGCCACCAGGGAAGCCCTGTATTTAATTTTTGATAGTTTGAGTAATATGTGTCTTGGCATGTTCCTCCTTGGATTTATCCTGCATGGGACTCTCTGTGCTTCCTGGACTTGATTGATTATTTCCTTTCCTGTATTAGGGAACTTTTCAACTATAATCTCTTCATACATATTCTCAGTCCCTTTCTTTTTCTCTTCTTCTTCTGGGACCCCTATAATTCACATGTTGGTGCCTTTAATGTTGTCCCAGAGGTCTCTGAGACTGTCCTTAATTCTTTTCATTCTTTTTTCTTTATTTTGCTCTGCAGTAGTTATTTCCACTATTTTACCTTCCGGGTCACTTATCCATTCTTCTGCCTCAGTTATTCTGCTATTGATTCCTTCTAGAGAATTTTAAATTTCATTTATTGTGTTGTTCAACATTGTTTGTTTGCTTTTTAGTTCTTCTAGGTCCTTGTTAAATGTTTCTTGTATTTTCTCCATTCTTTTTCCAAGATTTTGGATCACCTTTACTAGCATTATTCTGAATTCTTTTTCAGGTAGACTGCCTATTTCTGCTTCATTTGTTTGGTCTGGTGGGTTTTTACCTTGCTCCTTCATCTGCTGTGTGTTTCTCTGTCTTCTCACTTTGTTTCAATTACTGTGTTTGGGGTCTCCTTTTCACAGGCTGCAGGTTCGTAGTTCCCATTGTTTTTGGTGTCTGTCCCCAGTGGCTAAGGTTGGTTCAGTGGGTTGTGTAGGTTTCCTGGTGGAGGGGACTAGTGCCTGTGTTCTGGTGGATGAGGCTGGATCTTGTCTTTCTGGTGGTCAGGACCGCATCTGGTGGTGTGTTTTGGGGTACCTGTGACCTTATTATGATTTTAGGCAGCCTCTCTGCTAATGGGTGGGGTTGTGTTCCTGTCTTGGTAGTTGTTCAGCATAGGGTGTCCAGCACTGTAGATTGCTCTTCGTTGAGTGGAGCTGGGTCGTAGCATTGAGATAGAGATCTCCGGGAGAGCCTTCACCATTTGATATTACATGGAGTCAGGAGGTCTCTGGTGGACCCATGTCCTGTACTCAGCTCTCCCACCTCAGAGGCACAGACCTGACACCCAGCCAGAGCACCAAGACCTTGTCAGCCACATGGCTCAAAAGAAAAGTCAGAAAAAAAGGAAGAATGAAAAAATAAAATAAAGTTATTAAAATAAAAAAATAATTATTAATAGAAAAAAAATTAAAAGTAATAAAAAAAAGAAAGAAAGAAGAGAGCAACCAAGCCAAAAAACAAATCCACCAATGATAACAAGCACTAAAATCTATACTAAAAAATCTATACTAATAAAAAAAGAAACCAGTCAAACAGAACCCTAGGACAAAGCTATACAGACAAAATCACACCAAGAAACATACACATACACACTCACAAAAAGAGGAAAAGGAAAAAATACATATATCTTTTGGGAAGCCTGAGGTCTTCTGCCAACATTCAGTAGGTAGGTGTTCTGTAGGAGTTGTTCCACATGTAGATGTATTTCTGATGTATTTGTGGGGAGGAAGGTGATCTCCACGTCTTACTCCTCCTCCATCTTGAAGGTCTCCCCCGTTTCAGTCATTTTTGTTGAGCACTTATATCCCTAACCAACATATGGTTGCAACTGATGAAGGAACCAACATGAGGAGTGGATAAATGCAACCAACATATAGATTGGTTGATATTTTCATTTAAGTTCAGTAATAAGAAAACAGTGATTCAACAAAGACATATATATTGGAACTTCACTTGTTCATCAATGACATGAGCAACTACTTTGCTGAACTGGATAGTGGTTTTCAAATACTGAAAGAACATTTCCAATTTTTTGTGTGCTATTCACAATATAATGGCTACAGACAGACGGCTTAAAGATGGCGGAAGAGTAAGACGCGGAGATCTCCTTCCTCCTCACAGAGACATCAGAAATACATCTACACATGGAACTTCTCCTATAGAACACCCACCAAACGCTGGCAGAAGACCTCAGACCTCCAAAAAGGTGTGAGGTGAGGGGATTAAGAGCACCGCGTAGAGGAACTCCAGAAACGGGCGTGAGCCGCGGCTGTCGGCACGGACAGTAGAGACGGGTGTTGGACGCTAAGGTTGCTGCTGCCACCACCAAGAGGCCTGTGTGTGAGCACAGGTCACTCTCCACACCGGCCCTCCCGGGAGCCCGTGCAGTCCGCCACTGCCGGGGTCCCGGGATCCAGGGACAGCTTCCCCGGGAGAACGCACGGCGCGCCTTGGGCCTGTGCAGCGTCACGTCGGCCTCTGCCGCCGCGGATTCGCCCCGCCCCCGTGCCACTCCCTCCCCCCAGCCTGAGTGAGCTGGAGCCCCCGAATCAACTGCTCCTTTAACATTGTCCTGTCTGAGCGAAGGGCAGTCGCCCTCGGACAACCTACACGCAGAGGCGGGACCAAGTCCAAAGCTGAACCCCAGGAGCTGTGCGAACAGAGAGGAGAGGGGGAGGTCTCCCCCAGCAGCCTCAGAAGCAGCGGATTAAAGCTCCACAATCAACTTTAAGTGCCCTGCATCTGTTGAAAACCTGAATAGACAACGAATCATCCCAAGTTGAGGAGGTGGACTTTGGGAGCAAGATATACTATTATTTTCCCCTTTTTTTTCTTTTTGTGAGTGTGTATGTGTGTGCTGCTGTGTGAGATTTTGTCTGTATAGCTTTGCTTTCACCATTTGTCCTAGGGTTAGACCGACCCATTTTTCTTTTTTTTTTTTTTTTAAAGGAAATTTTTCTTCTTAATAATTATTTTTTATTTTAATAACTATACTTTATACTACTCTGTCTTCTCCCTTTCTTTCTTCCTTTCTTCCTTCCTTTCTTCCCTCCTTCCCTCCTTTCTTCCTTCCTTCCCCCTTCTTTCCTCCCTTCCTCTCTTCCTTCCTCCCTTTCTTCCTCTGCACCTTCCTTCCTTCCTTTCTTGCTTCCTTCCTTCATTTCTTCCTTCCTTTCTTCCTTCCTTCCCTCCCTCCCTCCTTCCTTCCTTTTCTTTCCTTTCTATTTATTCTACCTTTTATTTTGAGCCGTGTGGATTAAAGGTTCTTGGCGCCCCAGCCAGGCACCAGGGCAGTGTCCCTAAGGTGGGAGAACCAACCTCAAGACACTAGTCCACAAGAGACCTCCCAGCTCCACGTAATATCAGACGGCGAAAATCTCCCAGAGATCTCCATCTCAACACCAAGACCCAGCTTCACTCAAGGACCAGCAAAGAACAGTGCTGGACACCCTATCCCCAACAAAGAGCAAGACAGGTCTACAGCCCCATCCATTAGCAGAGAGGCTGCCTAAAATCATAATAAGGTTACCAACATCCCCAAACACACCACCAGACTAGGACCTGCCCACCAGAAAGACAAGATCCAGCCTCATCCACCAGAACAGAGGCACTAGTCCCCCCAACCAGGGATTCTACTCAACCCACTGAACCAACCTTAGCCACTGGGGACAGCCACCAAAAACAACAGGAACTACGAACCTGCAGCGTGCAAAAAGGAGACCCCAAACACAGTAAGATAAGCGAAATGAGAAGACAGAAAAACACACAGCAGATGAAGGAGCAAGATAAAAACACACCAGACCTAACAGATGAAGAGGTAATAGCCAATCTACCTGAAAGAGAATTTAGAATAATGATGGTGAAGATGATGCAAAATCTTGGAAATAGAATAGACAATTTGCAAGAAACAGTTAACAGGGACCTAGAAGAAATAAAGAGGAAGCAAGAAACGATGAGCAACACAATAAATGAAATGAAAAATACTCTAGATGGGATCAATAGCAGAATAACTGAGGCAGAAGGACGGATAAGTGACCTGGAAGATAAAATAGTGGAAATAACTACTGCAGAGCAGAAGAAAGAAAAAAGAATGAAAAGAACTGAGGACAGTCTCAGAGACCTCTGGGACAACATTAAACGCACCAACATTCGAATTATAGGGGTCCCAGAAGAAGAAGAGAAAAAGAAAGGGACTGAGAAAATATTTGAAGAGATTATAGTTGAAAACTTCCCTAATATAGGAAAGGAAATAGTCAATCAAGTCCAGGAAGCACAGAGAGTTCCATACAGGATAAACCCAAAGAGAAACACGCCAAGACACATAATAATCAAACTGTCAAAAATTAAATACAAAGAAAACATATTAAAAGCAGCAAGGGAAAAACAACAAATAACACACAAGGGAATCCCCATAAGATTAACATCTGATCTTTCAGCAGAAACTCTACAAGCCAGAAGGGAGTGGCAGGACATATTTAAAGTGATGAAGGAAAAAAACCTACAATCAAGATTACTCTACCCAGCAAGGATCTCATTCAGATTTGATGGAGAAATTAAAACCTTTACAGACAAGCAAAAGCTGAGAGAGTTCAGCACCACCAAACCAGCTCTACAACAAATCCTAAAGGAACTTCTCTAGGCAAGAAACACAAGAGAAGGAAAAGACCTAAAAGAACAACCCGAAACAATTATGTAAATGGTAATAGGAACATACATATCGATAATTACCTTAAATGTAAATGGATTAAATGCTCCCACCAAAAGACACAGACTGGCTGAATGGATACAAAAACAAGACCCATATATATGCTGTCTACAAGAGACCCACTTCAGACCTAGGGACACATACAGACTGAAAGTAAGGGGATGGAAAAAGATATTCCATGCAAATGGAAATCAGAAGAAAGCTGGAGTAGCAATTCTCATATCAGACAAAATAGACTTTAAAATAAAGACTATTACAAAAGACAAAGAAGGACACTACATAATGATCAAGGGATCGATCCATGAAGAAGATATAACAATTGTAAATATTTATGCACCCAACATAGGAGCACCTCAATACATAAGGCAAATACTAACAGCCTTAAAAGGGGAAATCGACAGTAACACAATTATAATGGGGGACTTTAACACCCCACTTTCACCAATGGACAGATCATCCAAAATGAAAATAAATAAGGAAACACAAGCTTTAAATGATACATTACACAAGATGGACTTAATTGATATTTATAGGACATTCCATCCAAAAACAACAGAATACACATTTTTCTCAAGTGCTCATGGAACATTCTCCAGGATTGATCATATATTGGGTCACAAATCTAGCCTTGTCAAATTTAAGAAAATTGAAATTGTATCAAGTATCTTTTCTGACCACAACGCTATGAGACTAGATATCAATTATAGGAAAAGATCTGTAAAAAATACAAACACATGGAGGCTAAACAATACACTACTTAATAACGAAGTGATCACTGAAGAAATCAAAGAGGAAATCAAAAAATACTTAGAAACAAATGACAATGGAGACACAGCGACCCAAAACCTATGGGATACAACAAAAGCAGTTCTAAGAGGGAAGTTTATAGCAATACAATCATACCTTAAGAAACAGGAAACATCTCGAATAAACAACCCAACTTTGCACTTAAAGCAATTAGAGAAAGAAGAACAACAAACCCCCAAATTTAGCAGAAGGAAAGAAATCATAAAGATCAGATCAGAAATAAATGAAAAAGAAGTGAAGGAAACAATAGCAAAGATCAATAAGACTAAAAGCTGGTTCTTTGAGAAGATAAATAAAATTGATAAACCATTAGCCAGGCTCATCAAGAATAAAAGGGAGAAGACTCAAATCAATAGAATTAGAAATGAAAAAGGAGATGTAACAATGGACACTGCAGAAATACAAAAGATTATTAGAGATTACTACAAGCAACTGTATGCCAATAAAATGGGCAACTTGGAAGAAATGGACAAATTCTTAGAAATGCACAACCTTCCGAGACTGAACCAGGAAGAAATAGAAAATATGAACAGACCAATCACAAGCACTGAAATTGAAACTGTGATTAAAAATCTTCCAGCAAACAAAAGCCCAGGACCAGATGGCTTCACGGGTGAATTCTATCAAACATTTAGAGAAGAGCTAACACCTATCCTTCTCAAACTCTTCCAACAGATAGCAGAGGGAGGAACACTCCCAAACTCATTCTATGAGGCCAACATCACCCTGATACCAAAACCAGACAAAGACGTCACAAAGAAAGAAAACTACAGGCCAATATCACTGATGAACATAGATGCAAAAATCCTCAACAAAATATTAGCAAACAGAATCCAACAGCACATTAAAAGGATCATACACCATGATCAAGTGGGGTTTATCCCAGGAATGCAAGGATTCTTCAATATACGCAAATCAATCAACATGATACACCATATCAACAAACTGAAGGAGAAAAACCATATGATCATCTCAATAGATGCAGAGAAAGCTTTTGACAAAATTCAACACTCATTTATGATAAAAACCTTGCAGAAAGTAGGCATACAGGGAACTTTCCTCAACATAATAAAGGCCATATATGACAAACCCACAGCTAGCATCGTTCTCAATGGTGAAAAACTGAAACCATTTCCACTAAGATCAGGAACAAGACAAGGTTGCCCACTCTCACCACTCTTATTCAACATAGTTTTGGAAGTTCTAGCCACAGCAATCAGAGAAGAAAAAGAAATAAAAGGATTCCAAATAGGAAAAGAAGAAGTAAAGCTGTCACTGTTTGCAGATGACATGATACTATACATAGAGAATCCTAAGGATGCTACCATAAAACTACTAGAGCTAATCAATGAATTTGGTAAAGTTGCAGGATACAAAATTAATGCACAGAAATCTCTGGCATTCTTATACACTAATGATGAAAAATCTGAGAGTGAAATTAAGAAAACACTCCCATTTACCATTGCAACAAAAAGAATAAAATATCTAGGAATAAACCTACCTAAGGAGACAAAAGACTTGTATGCAGAAAACTATAAGACACTGATGAAAGAAATTAAAGATGATACAAATAGGTGGAGAAATATACCATGTTCTTGGATTGGAAGAATCAACATTGTGAAAATGACTCTACTACCCAAAGCAATCTACCGATTCAATGCAATCCCTATCAAATTACCACTGGCATTTTTTACAGAACTAGAACAAAAAATTTCACAATTTGTATGGAAACACAAAACACCCCGAATAGCCAAAGCAATCTTGAGAACGAGAAATGGAGCTGGAGGAATTAGGCTCCCTGACTTCAGACTATACTACAAGGCTACTGTAATCAAGACAATATGGTACTGGCACAAAAACAGAAATATAGATCAATGGAACAGGATAGAGAGCCCAGAGATAAACCCACACACATATGGTCACCTTATCTTTGATAAAGGAGGGAAGGATATACAGTGGAGAAAAGACAGCCTCTTCAATAAGTGGTGCTGGGAAAACTGGACAGCTACATGTAAAAGTATGAAATTAGAACAATCCCTAACACCACACACAAAAATAAACTCAAAATGGGTTAAAGACCTAAATATAAGGCCAGACACTATCAAACTCTTAGAGGAAAACATAGGCAGAACACTATACGACATAAATCACAACAAGATCCTTTTTGACCCATCTCCTAGAGAAATGGAAATAAAAACACAAATAAACAAATGGAATCTAATGAAACTTAAAAGCTTTTGCACAACAAAGGATACCATAAACAAGACCAAAAGACAACCCTCAGAATGGGAGAAAATATTTGCAAATGAAGCAACTGACAAAGGATTAATTTCCAAAATTTATAAGCAACTCATGCAGCTCAATAACAAAAAAACAAACAACCCAATCCAAAAATGGGCAGAAGAACTAAATAGACATTTCTCCAAAGAAGATATAAAGATTGCTAACAAACACATGAAAGAATGCTCAACATCATTAATCATTAGAGAAATGCAAATCAAAACTACAATGAGATATCATCTCACACCGGTCAGATTGGCCATCATCAAAAACTCTAGAAACAATAAATGCTGGAGAGGGTGTGGAGAAAAGGGAACCCTCTTGCACTGCTGGTGGGAATGTAAATTGATACAGCCGCTATGTAGAACAGTATGGAGGTTCCTTAAAAAACTACAAATAGAACTACCATACGACCCAGCAATCCCACTACTGGGCATATACCCTGAGAAAACCATAATTCAGAAAGACTCATGTACCAAAATGTTCATTGCAGCTCTATTTACAATAGCCAGGACATGGAAGCAACCTAAGTGTCCATCAACAGATGAATGGATAAAGAAGATGTGGCACATATATACAATGGAATATTACTCAGCCATAAAAAGAAATGAAACTGAGTTATTTATAATGAGGTGGATGGACCTGGAGTCTGTCATACAGAGTGAAGTAAGTCAGAAGGAGAAAAACAAATACCGTATGCTAACACATATATATGGACTCTAAGGGAAAAAAATGTCATGAAGAGATTAGTGGTAGGACGGGAATAAAACACAGACTTACTCGAGCATGGACTTGAGGATATGGGGAGGGGGAAGGGTGGGCTGTGACGAAGTGAGAGAGTGGCAGGGACATATATACACTATCAAATGTAAATTAGATAGCTAGTGGGAAGCTGCTGCATAGCACAGGGAGATCACCTCTGTGCTTTGTGACCACCTAGAGGGGTGCGATAGGGAGGGTGGGAGAGAGGGTGATGCAAGAGGGAAGAGATATGGGAACATATGTATATGTATAACTGATTCAGTTTGTTGTAAAGGAAAAACTAAAACACTATTGTAAAACAATTATACTCCAATAAAGATGTTAAAAAAAAAAAAAAGAATAGCTAAAAAAAAAAAAAATGGCTACAGACAGGATGCATTGTTAGTTTAACCTGCTTCAGTACCCTCTCCTCCATTGCTTTCTTAAGTCTAGTGTGACAATAAAGAAAGCAATAAGTCAAGCCCTAGTTTGCAGCATTTGCCAATTTCTTTGGTGTAAATACTCCCAGTTTGGCTGATTTTAAACCTGCAGAGTTGGGAAGACTTTGTATTGATATATCATTACTAGGGATAAATACAATAGATGTAAATAACCTCTAGAGCATAGATTATAGTAAATTGTCTGAAAAAATTAGGAAGTGATGAGTTCTGAAGAGTTATTAGCTTTGTTTTTAATATAATTTATTTCATTGTAAGTTTTTAATGTCCACCATGAAAATTTCTGAAAATTTAACAGGTGGCTCCCACAAGCTGGTATAGGCCAGCTCCAGCTTACCACTGGCTCATGTGTTTTCTCCTCATAGGTCGGCTTGGGAAGCCAAAAATTACTCAGAGTTTAATGACATCTGTGAATAGCACCTGCAATGTCACACTGATATGCTCTGTCGAGAAAGAAGAAAAGAATGTGACATACAGTTGGAGTCCACTGGGGGAAGAAGGCAATGTCCTTCGAGTCTTCCAGACCCCTGACAACCAAGAGCTGACTTACACATGTACAGCATGGAACCCTGTCAGCAACAGTTCTGACTCCATCTCTGCCCAGCAGCTCTGTGCAGGTAACCGTCTCTGTCCATCTCTCCTGGAGTCTCAGAAATCACTTTAACCTGCTGCAAGGCCTGAATCAGCCCTAGTTCTCCAGGGAAAGGTGCATCCCTTATGCCAGGGCTGGACTCAGGGGAATTCTCTTCCCAAGAAGCCCTGGAAAAGAATCCAAAGCCTTCTGGGTGATGCCGGGCATTTCAGGGTGTTCTGAGGCAGCTCCCGCTCAGCTCCCCAATTCAGTTTCTGATCTTGACCTTTACTAGCAGGAAGTACAGTTTCCTTCAGAGCTTTGGCACTCCCCTCTATCCATATTGAGTGTCCTCCAGGGGAGTGCCCCTGAATGTGGACAAGCTTGCCCAGTCTCTAAGGCCTATTTCCTGAGAGTCAAGTCTCACCGCATCTTCTCTTTCCAGACATCGCAGTGGGCCTCCATATTCGCCACACTGGGCTGCTGAGTGGGCTGGCTGTGCTCTCTCTGCTTCTAATCGTTCTACCTTCAGTGATTGTGTTCCTTTTGCACAAAAGAGGACAAGGTAGGATTTTTTCAGAAGTTAAAATGTGGAAATGCACCTTCCTTCTTCCTTCTCCCTGGGACTGAAGCCATTTATCCAAGGTGTGGTGGAAATATCCTTTGTTCCAGGGAATTACCCTTCCTAAAATCCCCAGCCCCTCACCTTACCATCTCCCAGAAAGATGGTCCAGAGGACTATATAACATTACCCTGAATGGTCTTTAAAATATGTTACGGGGGTCACCAAGATGTGGTGGGCTCAGAACTTGAGTTTGAGTTTAGCACTGCCATTAACAAGCTGTGCTTCATGGGATACATGTCTTTACTTCTCTGACTCAATGTTCTCACATGTGAAGTGAGGTTTAGACTAGGTGTCCAAAGTCACTTCCAATTCCATCAAAACTGTGACGTTTGAAATGTCATTGAGGGACATGTACTAATTTTATATTCCATGGTTGTCACTAGATCCCTTTGGCTCCCTCTGGATCATTCTGTAATTGTAACCATTCTCAATTCAGAAAACCTGATCTTCGGCCCTAGAGTATCATTATACCCTCCTAATTCCGTGTCCACCCAAAATCTTGCTTTCCCACCGATCATAATGACAAGCCTGTATATAGCGAGGCTCTACATCTGATTCCATGTTGCTGACTCTCCTTTGTGTCTGATTCCTCAGGTTCCTACTTGAAGACCTTCAGTAAGAACCCTGGTAAGTTCTCAGCCACAATTTTCCCTGGATGATGGAAGAGATGTATTCACAGCAGAGTGGTTAAACCTAAGCTTGTACTTTGCAGGCAATCTGGGGTGAAGGTGACAGCTTGACCATTTATCAACTACCAGTTATTTTATCACTGTCTCAGTTTTCTCAGTTGTAAAATATGCATAAAAATAGGATGTGCTTCATAAACTTATTAAACAGATTTAGTGAATTACTCATATAAAATACTTGGCCCAGTGCCTGGTGCCTCGTAAGTACTCAGTCAGCATTAGATACTATACTTACAATCGACCAACCTAGGCTTGGCACAGAAGGAGGCATTCTGGGGGAAAAGAGTTTGTGACACGAACTGTAACTCAAATGGTCTCATGATGGGGGGAAATCACACAACGTGCTCAGGCCATAGGTGATGTTCAGGGCTCCTCAAAGAGGCATCTGCCTCCAATCCCTCACAGCCTCATGAGAAGGAATAAGGGCATTTTTTCATCTGCAAATGAGATAAGAGAGAGCACTGGGTCCAGCTCACTCACCAGGTCTGAGGCAGGGGCTGCAACAGGACTAAACTCTGAAACACTGGATCCCTGTAATATCACTCAGCTCAGACTTGTTGTCTGGGGATATGTTGGTGCCCTGGAAAATGAAGGCCCCAAATTCTGGATATCTCTTTTCAACTTGACCCTCAAATGTTCCGTGTTAGGAGCAAAGAAAAGCAGTACACTAGGAGGAATGCCCATGAATTCTTAAAAGTAGGGACTTATCTCTCTTGTCTGCTGCTCCGTGACCTCATACATAGCTTGGCATGTGGAGAAAGCTTAACAAATTTTTAACTCTGTGAATCAGTCAAGCAACAAATATTTGTGGAGCATCTACTACAGGTCTAACATTGAGGTGGTAAAAGAAAGGTATGCACCAGAAGAGGCCAACACAGTGTATAACTAGAGAGAATCATTCTAGTTGAAAAATTAAGACCCTCACGTGAAAAGAAAACTAGCCATGCAAAGCAGTGGATGCTAAGTGCCAGAGACACTAAGTAAGACCCTGGGTGGAAAAGCTACTTTCAGTGCCCACACAGGGATTGGGGAGAATCTCTTTACCCTAATGTGGGCTTTGGAGCAGAAAAGAATTCCCACTGAGCTCTGGGTGAAACCTGAGCCAGGTGTCTCCCATACCACAAGCCATCCCTAGAAAAAGAAAAGATAGTCAAGGATCCAAGCATCCATCTCAAGAGGATGGGAGTCATTTAACCTCTTGGGGTTTTATTTCTTCATCTGAAAAAGAGAACACTAGAATAGATCACCTGGAAAAATTCATCCACATTTCACATACTGTGGTTCTATGTTTGTTTGTGACACAGATGCTGCCTCAAAGAAAACAATATACACATACATCACAGTTCCAAGAGACATCCAGACAGCAGAGCCCAGGATCTATGATGAAATCCCCCAATCCAAGGTGAGGTGATGCTACTCGTGGGTCTCCACCACAGCCTCCCAGGACAGGGAGTCATGGGCAGCAGCCACAGCCAAGAGCCTGGCAGGGTCCAACCAGGAAATACCAGGTCAGGGAAATGATGCCATAAGTCTTTCTATGAGGACAAGAATGTGGTCAAGTGTCACCCCATGACAGCCTTCCGGAGTTGAAGCCTCATGCTTCCACATAAGGACCTGGCTCCAGGTTAGATGAGAATCATGACTAAGAGTAAAGCACCTTCTATAGGGGACCCACAGCAGGGGAGTCCCTGATGTGAGGTGAGAGCTGTTATGTGGCCACTGACAGGTGAACAAGTTGCTAAGGGGGTTTCAAGGGCACAGAACTGAGAGAGGTCCCCTTGAATTTGACTTCTTGGTCTGGCTGCAGCAACAGCTTGCTTTCCTCAGGCTGATTAACTCTGTCCCACAGCCTCCCCTCTCGCCTGCCTTTTACCTGCCTGTCCCTCCCTCACCTCCACCCTGAACCAGGCTTCTACATGGTATTGCCTTTCTCGGTGCCCCCACCAGCCTGCTCTCCTAAAGTCTCCAAGGAGTGAAAGGGAAACTGAGGCCTGCCCCGTCAATCCAGCCTCTACTTGGACTGATAGGTCAGCTGGGTCCATAGAGCCCATGGAAAGCTAAAATTCTGACTAAGCAAGACTCAGTCTGACCCCTCATCTTGGCTCCTGAAGATTTTGCCCAAAGGCTGCCAACTGTCCCATGCTCACCCCCACCTGAACCTGATCCTCTCCAAAGCTGGATGGAACCAGAGCTGAAGCTGGAGAGGAGGCCACCTAGTGAAAGTGTAACCAGGGAGGGTTGATGGGCAGGAGCAGAAGTAAGAAGGGGGACTCATAAGATTTTGCCCAGGCTCCTTCACTGAGGGAAGATGGGTGTTTTACAGGTGCTCCCCACCAAGGAGGAGCCAGTGAACATGATTTACTCCATAGTGAAGTACTCTGATAAGGTAAAGACTTTCTGATTTTTATCCCTGTTGTCTTGTCTATTCTAACCTTTCTGCTGTATCTTGTCCATCCAACCAGGAGTCAGTCAGCTGGTTCCCTTGGGACTCCTTGCTTCTCAGGATTAACTGCTGAGGGCCTTGGTCTCATTCTACACATGCACACAGCCCTACTCCCCTGGTCCATGACCATCCACAAGCTGGCCTCCTTGATGCTGATCCCACATTTTATATGCAGGAGCCCCTAGGCCTCTGAACTACAGTGTGGAAACTCCAGCCTCTATAACATCCAAGGCCATTGCTAGCTCACAGTGTGGAAATTAGAAAGCAGGTGTCCCCCACCTTCCCCCTACCCTGGGCAGACACAGGCCCACACCAAGTGCACAGTAGAACACAGGGGCAAGTAGAACACAGGCTGAACCCCAATTCCCATTTGCTCCCTCAGCAGACTCTCACAGTGTGCAACATGCCCAACCATTTGTAGAGCTCTAGTGACACTCACATTCCCTGTGCCTCAGTGTCCTTCTCTCAACTATGCAAAAAAAAGCAGGTAAATCCTGATCTTTGACAGGACTTCCAGTTTGGGGAATCTGGTGAGGGGTTGATACTGTCTGAGGGTCCTCATTTCTGCTACAATAAGGACAGCTCAGTGGTATGTGGGTGAATCAAATATTTTGGAAGTGTTTCTGTTTAATAGCTGAGCTAATAGGTAGGAAGCTAATCATGAAAGATAAATTTGAACCCGGAAGTCTCAGAGGAAAGGGATAATAATGATAACAAATGAAGAGTGAGAAGAAATATCGGGATACCAATATGGAATGCAAATGAATCCATGAATAAGAATTAAGAGCTGATCCTATGAGGCATCTATGAGTTGGCCAAGTAGGAAGGTCGTAAGGGAACTCAATGCACAGGTCAGTTTGAATGTAAAGATAAGCCAAGTGTCCTGGAGAACAAGATAAAAGGACCTTGACTTCCTCAGTGATCAGGAGATGAAAGGAGGGAGAAGTAAAAGAAGGAGGTGAGTGAGGAAAGAGGAGGAGGAGGGAAAAGGAAGAAGCAGGAAGTGGGAAGCAAGGTGTCCACATGTTTGAACCAGAATTGGAAGGAGAGTAGGAGGAAACTGAAGAAAATACAACTGGAAAAGACTAGATTTGAGGGATTAATCAGGGACTCTTGGATTGAGACATCTCAAAGTGAACCCTCTAGACAAGTTGGATGACAATTATTAATTCGGTTAATGTGTAATTTAAAACCTAGGACTCTGCAAGCCAATGGGAGGGTTGTCTGCAGTATTCTAAGTAACTAGAGCATATGACACCAGTGGAGTTGACTCACCACTACATATAGGCCAAGGTGCAGTTACTGGGGTACAGAAGGAATGAAGGCTGAACTAAGAACATGGAAAGTGCGTAGCTTGAGCCTGGATGTTGTCTCAAGCCTATAATCAAAATCAATGCAAATATCAACATTCTCTACTGCTGCTTTTTTCTAAGCTAAAAAGTTGATTACCCAAGGGCTTCCAAATTGGGTGGCTGGAACAGAGGTGAGGGACTCAGCAAAGGGCAAGGCCCTGCTACCCCAGTTTACCCCAGAACCAGGGAAATCTAAGGCATCTGTCTGTGCCATTTGTGTGACTCTTGAGGGCTCCTTGTGGGACTGGAATTCCCTACCAGAACCTTTCAGTCAACATGTCCTCCTTCTCCCTTTTGTGCAGATGGGGAAAACCAACACTCAGGACAGCAAACCTCCTGGGACTTCAAGTTATGATATCGTGATCTAGGCTCCCAGATGGAATTCTCCCCATGGAAACTGATCTACAACCATACCTACTGGCAGATGCTCCAGACCTAGACTTGCTCTGCCCAGATCTTACCTGGAGATTGCAAATCACCAGATCCCAACATGTAAGCAAAGAAGCAAACACTCTGTTGCTGGGCATAGCTCATGCCTAGATAGCAAATGGATGCATGCCCTTTCTGAAATCACTCCTTTCCTGATGAATAACAAGGAAGCTCCTTTGGCACAGTGCTTCCCACCCTTCTTCACATCGCAGCACATGGAGAAAATATTTTTATGGCCCAATGGGGTAAACAATCAAGACTGCTCATGGCTGGAGGCTGTGTATGACCAGAGGTGGTGACTCTTCCCAGCAACCCCATATGTGAAGGATCCACATTTTGCACACCTGTAATCTGCCATGACACACCACTTAGGAGCCTCTGCTCACCCTCAATATATGAGAGGAGCCCTGGTCCATGGCTTCCCCAAGTCCATATAGCACCTTGGGCAGATGAGCCCCTCACTTGAGTACATGGCTTGGCGTGTAGAGTGTGGACTGCATTTCAGCCTCTGTTTATCCCTTTGCCTGGGAAACTTTGTTCAGGGTACACCTGGCTGGACCAGCCCAACCCTATATGACTGTGTGACATGGGAAGCCATCAGAGTTGTGGCTCTCAACTGTGCAGACACGGTCTCCCAATAGAGTGTTGGAAAATGCTCTTTCTGTAGGAACTAGACTGCTGGGGCATTTTTCTTCAGACTCCACTTCAGAAACCTCATAATATATTTTTTCCTGGCCAAGTTTTCCTTCTATATCACTCTGTGATTGTTAATTTTATGTGTCAACTTGATTGGACCATGGGGTGCCCAGATATCTGGTTAAACATTATTCAGGTTGTGAGTGTGAGGGATGAGATAAACATTTGAATTGGTAGGCTGAGTAAAGCAGATTAATCTTCCCCTCTAGTGTGGGTGGGCATCACCAAATCCATTGAAAACTTAAATAGAACAAAAAGACAGAGTAAGGGAAAATCCATTCTCTCTCTCTGCCTGTCTTTGAAATGGGACATCAGTCTTCTCCTGCCTTCGGACTTGCACATGGACTGGAACGTCCACGATCAGCTCTCCTGGTTCTCAGGCCTTTGGACTCAGACCGGAACTATACCATCACCTCTCCAGCTTGCTGACTACAGATCTTGGAATTTTTCAATCTCCATAACCACATGAGTCAATTCCTTTATAGCTATTTCCTGTTGGTTCTGTTTCTCTGCAGAACCAGGCTAATACACACTCCAAACAGCCTCATCAGGAAGAAGAAACCATATCCAGTAACCCCATTCTCTAAAAGGAATTGCTCAGCTATATTTCTGGCACTTTAGGGGAACCCAACCATCAAAACAATAGACCGTGAAGGAAGCAGTCGTTCTCTAGAGGGAACTTGGTAAATGACAGTATAGATGATGAAATTGGGTTCACCTCAGTTCCTAAGGCTCATCCCAGAAAGCCGTGGAGTTCAAGCTGATGTTATTGACCCTCCCCCTTCCCCTGACAGCACTGAGGAGGAATCACCTATGGCTGAGCAGAACATTGAAGTAAGCATTTGAAAAACTGTTTCCCTTATGTGTTAGCAAACATAACCAGCTAAATCCTAAACCTCCATGAACAATCCCAGGCTGGATAGCAGAAATAAACTGCATTTAGGCAGAATGAAGTTGTTAGTCGCCTTTAATGGGTCCATAGAACCACCTAGCCCTGACTCTCATTAGCACTGTGTTGGGGGTTGCAAGGTCTCTAAAGTGTAAGAAGAGCATGACGTCTGCCCTGGTCTAACTACAGCACAAACACTACAGTTAAATTCTGAACTACATGCTACAGGGAGTGGCATGAGCTAGCATAGTCAGAAAAGATCTTATGGAGGAAGTGCAGCTGAAGCTGGACCTCAAAGGATGGATGGGATTTGGCAGAGAATGAAGAAGACAGAAGGCATCCAAGTGAGGAAGGCATGAAAGAAAGAAAATGACTGGATCTGTGTCGTGTATTTGGGGTATACCCAAATACAGATATACCACACATGTTCACAGTCCCTTGCCTGTGTGTGGCATAGTGCTCAGCTTGAATGTATGCCCCCATCCCCTGTCCATATACACATCCTTCAATACAATACCCAGCTCAAATGTCACCTCATCTATGAAGCTTTCCCTGGTATCACTAGTCAAATTAACTATGGTTCTTTTTGCACTCCTTCCCCCACCCCTTTGGTCTTTCTGTACTTAAAACTCATTTCATTCTACCTTACAGTATAGATTATTATTTGTTTCCCTCTATGTTGTCCATTACTTAAAGGCAAGGCCCATGACTTCATGATCATGAAGAGGTGATCATGAGAGGTAATAGCTTTATTCATCTCTGCATCTACTGCCAGCCAGCATGGTGCCTTGTACCTTGCTTGTGAGCTATAAACACTGTTGAATAGAATTGAAAGTGACCAGCCAGCTTGCAAAGAAGATACATATTGGAAATACTGGTGGATAGGAGCCAATAATCACAGTGGAATCAAATCATGGAAAGCATTACATATCAAGAGGCAGACATCAGAGGCTATTCCTAGTATAAGGACCCTTTGGAGGGAGAAGATTTTCACAGTTAGACCAGCTAAGACATCAAGTGATGCAATGAACCAGGTGTGAAGAGGTGAAAGGCAGTCACCCTAGGGAAGGGTATGAGGAGGAAATAAAAAGATGTGGTCCTAAAGGATGAAGAAGTTCCAAAGTCACACTGAACAGGCTGTTTCTTCTAAAATAAAAGTACTCCTTTATGTGAGTTGAGGGATTGCTCCTGAATATTTTCATTCTGTAACTGCTGCCCCTGCCTCTCTCTGGTGTGCTTACTCAGTCACATTCTTAGTATACTAACACCCCAGTGGAAAGGTGAGGTGGGAGAGAAAGGAAGGAAGGAAAGAAAGAAAGAAAGAAAGAGAGAGAGAGAGAGAGAGAGAGAGAGAGAGAGAAAGAAAGAAGGAGAGAGAGAAAGAAAGGGGGGAAGAAAGAAAGAAAAAAGGAAGGGAGGGAGGAAAGAAGGAAGGAAGGAAAGGGGAAGGAAGGGGGAGAAAAGAAGGAAGGAAGGAAGAGGGAGAAAGGAAAGAAGAAAGGAAAGAACCATAGATAAGTGTTCCTTAGGTCCTCCAGGAGAACGAACCTGGGATGGAACCAGTGCACAGAAATTCTTCAAGTGAGCTTTGGGACTCAGGACCACCGTGTTTGATTCTTTCCTATGAATCTTCTGATTTATGAAGACGTAAGCTACTCTCACCCCGTTCCCAAGGGCTCAGTTCTCAGATAATCCTTCTGTAAAATGAATGTGATCTTATTTTCCCTTTCACATATTTCCATACAAACTAGATTATGAACAACAGGTCTATAAAATCAAAGTATTCTTTCAGTGGAGAGGATCTTGTATCAGACAAAGATGTGCTAGTTTTAAAATGTGCATTGAAATTGAAATCTCAGGGGCAGGGCCCTCTAGTGGAAAGCAGCGGTAAGACCGGACACTCCCTCGCAAGTCAGCGTGGGCTTTACCAGGGAACTGAGAGAATTAAAAGTTGCAATTAATGCCTCTCAGAAAAAGAAAGTGAAGCTGATTTAAAATGAGATTTTTTTAAAGCTATAGAACATTATGAACTGCACAGCCCACAAGAGAAGCGCTGGACTGGGCCACCTATGGAAAGTGGGCATAGGAAGGGGCCCGGCTGGTCCAGGCTATGTAAACAGAAAGCACTTCTCATGGTTACTCCTGGAGAAAAGAAATGACTGGGCTATACTTTCTTCAAGATCCATTACTTTCCTTCTATTTGAATTTTCCCTGAAATTCCCTTGATTTGTAAAATTTTCTCACATGTAATTAGTGACAATCCCTATTGGCTGTAAAATGAAGCTTAAGGACATAATAGCAAAAAGTGTAATGAGTGGTCACAAATGTGGACTCTGATGCTAGAGTACCTGGATCTGAATCCTGCTTTCTTAGATATGTGACCTTAGGCAAGTTATTTTAACCTCTCTGTGCCTCAGTTTGCCCATCTGTAAAATAGGGATAATACTGGCTCCTACGTTGTAGGGTTGATGTGGGGATTAAATGAGGTGTTCGGTGCCTGCACACAGTAAAGCCCTGGATCATTATATTAGCTGTTCTTATAGGCCTGAAACTGTCATAAGATGCTAAACCAAAATTATGAAATAAGGTTCTTGCAACACAAATATATCTGATATTGTGCTAAATTAACATGGTATATCAAACTTTTAACTCTCAATCCTCAACTCAATATCTGCTCCTATTATTTCACTTATTACACTACATCCTAATTACCTGATAGCATACCTGTCTCCTCAACTAGTGGGAGCACAGGGGCTATGTCTGAATGATAGTGATGGAAATAAAGAGCTATTTGAGGGCAGGGAGTCTGTAATAGTTAATTGAGGGCTTACTTTGTACACCAACTGCTACACTAGATGCTGTAAAATAGAAATTAACTCTCCTAGTTTACATTAAGGCTGAGGGAGTAAATACCTTAGCAAAGCCAGTAAGCTTGGGAAGACAGGATTTGAACTCAGGACTTCTTGTCATCAAGGGCTAAGTACTTGCACTCTACCATGCTGCCTCCCTTTACCTGCTCTGGATTCCCAACACCTGGCACTTTGCTTCAAGTATATCACACACCTGGCATCTTGCTTGGCACATAATAGGTGGCCCACAAATATTTGTTGAATGAATATGTACATATAATAATATTTTAAAGACAATAACTGCAGCTCCAAGTCAACATGTTCATATATTAATTCCGCTGTTCTCTAGATAACCACCCAGCTTTCCTTTTGGAAACAGCCATTAAGGAAGCTTGGATAGAAGCCCTCTCTGCATTTTGGACAGAGCTAGTTTCCTAGCAAACAAGGAATCCAGGTCTTAAGCATTTCTGATGAGTTGTTACAAAATGAGAAAAACACAGTGTAAATTTCCACTATTGAAACCACAAGAAAAACAGGAATAGAAGAGGTAAGAACTGGGGAGTTGTGCTATACTATCTCATGGCTAAGAAACAGCTGCACACCTTGAGATTTTAATGATCCTCCATCCAAGTGTGATGAGCCCTTGATGGTTTTTCATATTAAAGTGTTAATACATTTTGACAAAGGCCCATTAGTAAAAGTCCTGAAGTTCTGATTTGAGGAAGAAAAGTAATGACCAGTACATTCTCTAGAGGCTTGTAGACTTTGAGAAATTTATTTAGAGAACGCATAAGAGAACTATCCTCTCTTTGGATGATAATTATTATCATTGCTCTTGCTGGCTGATTGCCTAGGCAGTTCTGAATAGCCCTACACAAGCCTCTGGGTTTTGCTGCATCAACTCTGGAATCTGAAAGTGGCCATATCTTTGCAAGTGGGAAATAGAGATTTTTTTCTTATGAGGTCTTAATAGGCAAATAATTACATAAATTATCTGTCAGGGAATTTTTTAAAAAACACATAATCTCAATCACTAATTTATAATCTATATTTCCAACTGTTTATGGGTCATTTCTGCATGGATGTCAGAAGTCACCTTAAATTCAGTGTGCCCAAAATTGAACTCACAGGTCTTTCCTTGACCTCCCCAACTTGCTTTCTGTCTGTTTCCACTGTGCTAGTTAATGGCCCACCAAATCATAATAGCTGACACTTACTGAGTGCTTACTATGTACCATTCCCGCCCTGATGTTTTATATGTATTCACTCATTTAAGCCCATAAGAAACATTAAAACTTATCTACCCTCAAAGTAGTTGCAATCATCCTCCATTTTACAAGTTAAGAAACTGAGTTACAGAAAGGCTAAGTAACTCAGACAAACAAATATTAAAACCAGGAATCAATTCCTAGTCTTCCAACTCCAGGGGCTGTGTCCTGAACTGCTATTCTTCACTGCTTCACCAATCAGCAGTTACCCAAAGCAGAGAAATCTTTCATCCTTGAGTCTTCTTTCTTTCTCCCATCACCTCACCTCTCCCCTACATCTAATCAGCTATTAGGTCTTGTCAATTCCAACTCCTCTATTTCACCCCTCTCAACCATGTCTCCTCAATCTGTCTAATTCTCAAACATACCCTCCCTCTCTATCCCAGTCTCTCAGTTCATTCCTTTATCATTTATTACCCAGGCTGCTATCACATAAAGAGCAATCTTTCTAAAACATGGAAGTTATCACTTCTTTTTCCTGTGGAACCAGACTCCTTAGCAATCTGACCCATCAGATTTTCCAGGCCCCTCACCTGCATCTTCCCTAGGCTCCAGCCACATAGAAATATCGTGAGTCCATGAACTCACCATATCCTTTCCCACTCTCATGTCTTTGCTCATGCTGCGTCCCCCACCTGAAATGCCTTTCTCTCCATTCCATCTCTGGCTCTTTCATATTTCAAGGATCAGACCAAGTATCCCCTCTTTGTGTAGTCTTCCAAAACCTCCCACTCAAAGCTAAATATATAGCTCCCTATTTACACTCCTACATCATTTAGTACATAAGTGCATAATAGTAGCATTTATCATATTCTTTTATAATTATATAGCTGTGGCATTTTCTTAACTGTCTCCCCAACTGGTCAATAAGTTGTTTTGGCTCAGAAGACTTTCTCCTCTTCTTTGTGCCCACAGTACCTAATAAACCTTGGATCCTCAAAAACTTGGATTAATTAATACAAGCATGTAGATTATGCTCACTAGTAGCAAATGCTGCTAAACCTATTTCAGAAGCTAGGTGCCATGTTTGTAACAGGGTATTTTATCCTTTCTACATGTTATCTTTTATTTCATGCATTTGTAAATTTCCACTAATAAAGTATTGTCTGCACCTTGAAAGTGCCTAAGAAATGAGACTACAAGCTCCGTTTCAGCAAGTAAATACAAAAATATTTGATGATGCATCTATTCTGTTAGTGTCTTACTTGGCTTTTTCAGGAAAAGAAGAGATAAAATAAGTAGCTGAAACATCAAAGACTATCAACAATATGATAAAGGCTCTGTGCAGCTGAGAACTCAGACCCTGAATAGACACAAAGTTACCATGGATTGAGGTAGTCAGAGAATGGGGAAAAGGAAGTCTGCTGTGAGAGAGATGACCAGGATCCTGAGAGAAGATGG
The DNA here is from genome assembly GCF_026419965.1 of Kogia breviceps. Taxonomy (NCBI): domain Eukaryota; kingdom Metazoa; phylum Chordata; class Mammalia; order Artiodactyla; family Physeteridae; genus Kogia; species Kogia breviceps. The sequence continues at coordinate 90,183,199 of NC_081310.1, read as the reverse complement.
AAAACCTAGAGATAGGGAGGACCAGGACCAGAAACAAGAAACCAGAGCACAGCAGAGGCATATGTGTAGAGGAAGAGCAGGGAGTTCTGCCTTGATCATCCTAGAAACAGAGAAATTGGGCATTTAAATCATATGTTTTGGGGTCCATCTCCCTCTAGTACAAGAGCTTTGTCTTATTCATCTTTTCAGTAAGAGCGCTCATCACAGAAGCCAATGCCTAGGAGAGCTTAATAAATATTTGTTGATTCACTTTGTTATAAAGCAGAAGCTAGCACACCATTGTAGAGCAATTATACTCCAATAAAGAAGCTAATAAATAAATAAATAAATATTTGTTGAACTGAACTCGGACTGGGACCCAGACATCAAGAGTAGAATAGAAGTCCTGGAAACCACTTTGAGTCTGTTTCTAGGGAATTTGAGAGTAAGACTGTATGGGTCACTCACAGTGCCACTTGGAGAAAAGGAATAAAAGGACTAGGTTTTTCAATGATGAGACTAGGGTGTGGTTCCCTCAGAACTATGGGTGCAGGGCCTCAGGATGTTTTGTAAAACTTTGAGGAAATGACTTGTTAAGAGGTGGTATGTGAGATAGCAAACAGTACCTTCTAGATCTGAAACCACTTCCTTTACTCTCTACGTATCAAAGCTTCAGATCCTCTGCTCTGAGCAACTCTTTGCAAATATGCTTGGGTTCCCAGCTCCCACAGTCACATCTCTTCATCCGTTTATTGTTGGGCTGAAATGGAACCACTACCCAGAAGAATTTCAGAGCCACCGATGTAGCAACTTTATAAACAGGTACAGATAACCTTGAGAAGATTTTTAAAAATTTTTGGTGGTGTTTTTCCAGTACTCTCTGAGGTTCTGGCACATTGCATTTAATTTAATCTAAACATTAGCCTTAGGACTCTCCCTCTATCTGAAATGCTTTACCACCCACTCCGTACCTTCACTACCTCTAATACACACTTCACTTAGTTAATGCCCAGTCATCCCTCAGGGCTCAGCTCAAATGTCCCTTCCTGAGGGAAGTCTTCCGGTTCTTCAAACCATGTCTGATGCCCATTTTTATTCTATTATACTAGATCTCTTTCCACCACAGCAGTTTTCAAATTTTGTCTTTAAATATTTCTCCTTGTGATTATCTGATCAATGTCTCTCTTTCCCCACTAGACTGTGAGCTCCATCAGGGCACAGATCACATCTGATTTTGCTCATCATTTGTATCCACAATGTCTGATCCTGTGCAAGTTACAGAGGAAGTCCTCAATGTATAATATTTTGATTAACTAGTGAAGATGCAACAGTTTGTACAGACTTTAACTGTCTTACCTTACCTGGAATGAGTAATTCTTTGGCACATGTCTCAATGACAAAGCTATTTTTTCCAAGTATATTCCCTTAATAAGTTTCCAACCTTCAGATGGAAATGCAATAGAAAAATACTGGCTTTATTTCCTGTGTATAAAACATAGTTAAGAATTAGAAAACACAGAAAAGAGTTAACATTAACAATGTGGGCCTAAGACTGCTATCCTTTGAAAGGTGTGCTTACAAGGTTGCCCCTTGGCTGGTGTCTTGGAACTTGGATTTGGGGAGAGTTCTACCATTCGCTGATAAGAGGGAGTCACTGAACTTAAACTGTTTATACAAACAATTTGCTTTGTGCTGAATACCTGATTTCCTTCTGGGATTCTGAAATTTTGTACATGCTAGGTAGACAGCACCTGCATGACTACTGATAAAAACCCTGGAATCCTAGGCTCAGACAGACTTCTCTAGAAGAAAATACTTCACATGTGTTGTCATCACTTGTCACTAGAGGAATTAAGCATATCCTGTGTGACTCCACTGGGAGAAGCCTCTTGGAAGCTTGTACCTTGGTTTCTCCTGGACACCACTCTATATACCATCTCCTTTTACTGATTTTGCTTTTTATCTATTCACTGTAATAACTCACAGCCATGCATATAACTATATGCTGAATCCTATAAGTCCTTGTAGTGAACCATTGAACCTGGAAGTGGTCTTGAAAATCCCTGACATACCTCCTTGAATGTTTTTATAATCCATCCAACTTTTCTTCTTCCATCCAGCAGTAGTTACAGCAGTCAAGGCACTATCATCTCTTACCTGGACAACAGCACTTTACCTCCTGAAGTCACACTTGCCCTGGTCCATTCCATTCTCTACATGCAGCCAGAGAGATCTTTCCAAAACACAAATATAATGCCATCTTGTGGCAGTAAGAACAAATGGATTGCTCTGGTATATAGCTTTACACCCATAATAGTTCATAAGTTGAAAGGTTATAACTAGAAGAACTTCTTTAACTGGAGATAAAATGGAAAATATACTCAGCTATCTAATTCCCCAAGAGCCACCAAGCCTAGTCGGTCTTATGAGCTAGCTCCACCACCTTCAATGAAAGGATAATTTCTATGTAATTTTAACTGTTCCAAAGTGTAAAAACTAGTGGAAAATTTCAAAATTCATTGAGCACTATTAATATAGCACTGATTCCAAACTAGATGAGGACGATTCCCAAAAAAGAAAAATATAGACCAGGGATCAGCAAACTACATCCTGTGGACAAATCCAGTCTGCCAAGTGTTTTTATATAGCTTGTGGGTTAAGAATAGTTTTTACAATTTTTAAAAGTTGGAAAAACTCAAAAGAAGGATAATATTTGGTGACATGCAAAAATTATATGAAATTCAAATTTCAGTGTTAATAAATAAAATTTTGCTGGAACACTCCCAATACTCACTCATTTACATATTGACTGGGGCTGCTTTCATGCTACAACAGCAAATTGAATACTTGCAGTGGAGATTGTACAGCCCACACAGTCTAAAAATATTCACTATCTTGACCTTTACAGAAAAAATTTGTCAATTCCTGATATTGATCAGCCTCACTTATTAATATAAATGTTAAAAATCTTAATTCAGGCAGGGCTTCTCTGGTGGCGCAGTGGTTGAGAGTCCACCTGCCAATGCAGGGGACACGGGTTCGTGTCCCGGTCCAGGAAGATTCCCACGTGCCGCAGAGCGGCTAGGCCCGTGAGCCATGGCCGCTGAGTCTGCGTGTCTGGAGCCTGTGCTCCGCAATGGGATAGGCCACAACAGTTAGAGGCCCGCGTACCGCAAAAAAAAAAAAAAAAAAAACAGTTCAAATTTTAGTAAATTGAACCAAGCAAGGAATTAAAAGAAAAAGAAATGTAATCAAGTAGGAGTTCTCTCCAGAATTCAGAAATTATTTATCTTTAAGAAATCTTTTTTTTATGTAGGACACTAACTTTATGGAGCTCAGGAGTATTAAACATTATGTAGATGTACAAAGTACTGAAATCCCTCATTATAAACAATAACCATACCTTACCTACTATGTGACTCATCAATCCATAAGATTTCTTGTACCTTTTTATTTTTTAAATTTTTTTTATTTTTTATTTTTTTAACATCTTTGAGTATAACTGTTTTACAATAGTGTGTTAGTTTCTCCTTTACAACAAAGTGAATCAGTTATACATATACATATGTTCCCATAACTCTTCCCTCTTGTGTCACCCTCCCTCCCACCCTCCCTATACCACCCCTCTAGGTGGTCACAAAGCACAGAGGTGAACTCCCTGTGCTATGCTGCAGCTTCCCACTAGCTATCTAATTTACATTTGGTAGTGTGTATATGTCCCTGCCACTCTCTCACATCATCACAGCTTACCCTTCCCCCTCCCCATATCCTCAAGTCCATGCTCTAGTAGGTCTGTGTTTTATTCCCATCCTACCACTAATCTCTTCATGACTTTTTTTTTTTTTTAGATTCCATATATATGTGTTAGCATACGGTATTTGTTTTTATCCTTCTGACTTACTTCACTCTGTATGACAGACTCCAGGTCTATCCACCTCATTACAAATAACTCAGTTTCATTTCTTTTTATGGCTGAGTAATATTCCGTTGTATATATGTGCCACATCTTCCTTATCCATTCATCTGTTGATGGACACTTAGGTTGCTTCCATGTCCTGGCTATCGTAAATAGAGCTGCAATAAACATTTTGGTACATGACTCTTTTTGTCTTGTACCTTTTTAAATCTGAAATGTCCAAGAAAGAAAACTATTCACCTCTTTGTTTTATACAACATACAAGATGTCAAAGTGAAACTGTCTCTTATCTGTGGAAGCTACCCAGTTCCCTGTAAGCTCAAAATTATAAATGTAAGTAAACATAGTTGTGTCCACACATATTTTTTAAAAAATTTTTTATTGAAGTATAGTTGATTTACAATGTTGTGCCAATCTCTGCTGTACAGCAAAGTGACTCAGTTATACTCATATAGATATTCTTTTATATATTCTTTTCCATTATGGTTTATCATAGGATATTGAACATAGTTCCCTGTGCTATATATTAGGACCTTGTTTTTTATCCATCCTAAATGTTACGGTTTTCATCTACCAAGCCCAAACTCCCAGTCCATCTCTCTCCCTCCCCACTCCCCCTTGGCAACAACAAGTATGTTCTCTATGGCTATGAATATGTTGCTGTTTTGTAGATAGGTTCATTTGTGCCATATTTTAGATTCCACATATAAGTGATATCATATGGTGTTTGTCTTTCTCTTTCTGACTTACTTCACTTAGTATAATAAGCTCTAGATGCATCCATATTGCTGTAAATGGCTTTATTTTGTTCTTTTTTATGGCTGAGTAGTATTCCATTGTATATATGTACCACATCTTCTTTATCCATTCATCTGTCAATGGACATTTAGGTTGTCTCCATGTTTTGGCTATTGTGAATAGTGCTGCTATGAACATAGGGGTGCATGTACCTTTTTGAATTATAGTTTTGTCCAGGTATATGCCCAGGAGTGGGATTGCTGGATCATATGATAATTCTATTTTTAGTTTTCTGAGGAACCTCCATAATGTTTTCCATAGTGGCTGTACCAACTTACATTCCCACCAACAAGTGTAGGTGGGTTCCCTTTTCTCCACACTTTCTCTAGCATTTGTTATTTGTAGACTTTTTAATGACAGCCATTCTAACTGGTGTGAGGTGGTACCTCATTGTAGTTTTGATTTGCATTTCTTTAATAATTAGTGATGTTGAGCATCTTTTCATGTGCTTACTGGCCATCTGTGTGTCTTCTTTGGAGAAATGTCTATTAAGGTCTTCTGTCCATTTTTTGATTGGGCTGTGTGTTTTTTTGTTGTTGAGTTGTATGAGCTGTTTGTATATTTTGGAGATTATGCCCTTGTCTATTGCACCATTTGCAAGTATTTTCTCCCATCCATTCTGTAGGTTGTCTTTTGTTTGGTTTTTTGTTTGTTTTTATGGTCTGCTGTGCAAAAGCTTGTAAGTTTGGTTAGGTCCCATTTGTTTATTTTTGCTTTTATTTCTATTGCCTTGGGAGACTGGCCTAAGAAAACATTCGTACAGTTTATGTCAGAGGATGTTTTGTCTATGCTTTTTTCTAGGAGTTTTATGGTGTTATGTCTTATGTTGAAGTCTTTAAGCCACACTTGAGTTTATTTTTGTGCATAGTGTGAGGGTGTGTTCTAACTTCATTGCTTTACATGAAGCTGTCCAACTTTCCCAGCACCTCTTGCTGAAGAGACTGTCTTTTCCCCATTTTATATTCTTGCCTCCTTTGTTGAAGATTAATTGACTGTAGGTGTGTGGGTTTATTTCTGTGCTGTCTGTTCTGTTCCATTGATCCATATGCCTGTTTTTGTACCAATACCACACTGTTTTGATTACTGTAGCTTTGCAGTATTGTCTAAAGTCTGGGAGAGTTATGCCTCCTGCTTTGTCATTTTCCCCTCAGGATTGCTCTGGTAATTCTGGGTCTTTTATGGTTCCATATAAATTTTTGGATTATTTGTTCTAATTCTGTGAAAAAATGTCATGGGTAATTTGATAAGGATCACATTAAATCTGTAGATTGCTTTGGGTAGTATTGCCATTTTAACAATATTAATTCTTGCAATTCAAGAGTATAGGATATCTTTCCATTTCTTTGAATCCTCTTTTATTTCCTTTATTAATGTTTTATAGTACTCAGCATATAAATATTTCACCTCCTTGGTCAGATTTACTCCAGGTATTGTTTTTTCTTTGGTGCAATTTTTAAAAGTATCATTTTTTGCATTCCCTTTCTAATATTTCATTGTTAGGGTAAAGGAATGCAACTGATATCTGAATGTTAATCTTCTATCCTCCTACTTTGCTGAATTCATTTATTAGATCTAGTAGTTTTTGCATGGAGTCCCTAGGTTTTCTATATATAGTAACATGTAATTTGCATATAGTGACAATTTTACCACTTCCCTTCCAATTTGGATAACTTTTCTTTTTCTTGTCTGATTGCTGTGTCTGGGGTTTCCAATACTATGTTGAAGAGAAGTGAGAGTGGGCATCCTTGTCTTGTTCCAGATTTTAGCAGGAAGCCTTTCAACTTCTCACCATTGAGTATTATATTGGCTGTGGGTTTGTCATAACTGACTTATTATCTTGAGATATGTTCCCTCTATTCCCACTTTGGTAAAAGGTTTTTTTTTCATGAATTGATGCTGAATTTTGTCAAATGGTTTTTCTGCATCTATTGAGATCATCATGTGGTTTTTACCTTTTCTCTTGTTAATGTGGTGTATTACATTGATTGATTGATTTGCATATGTTGAAACATCCTTGTGAACCTGGGATGAATCCCACTTGGTCGTGGTGTATGATCATTTTTATGTGTTGCTGGATTCTGTTTGCTAATATTTTGTTGAGAATTTTTGCATCTATATTCATCAAAGATATTGGCCTGTAATTTTCATTTTTGGTGGTGTCTTTGTCTGGTTTTGGTATCAGGGTGATGGTGGCTTCATAGGATGTCTTTGGGAGTGCTCCCTCCTCTTCAATCTTTTGGAAGAATTTGAGAAGAATCAGTATAAGTTCTTCTTTGTATGTTTGGTAGAATTCACCTGTGAAGCCATCTGGTGCTGGACTTTTGTTTGTAGGAAGTTTTTAAATTACAGATTCTATTTCACTTCTAGTGATAGGTCTGTTCAAATTATCTATTTCTTCTTGATTCAATTTTGCTGGGCTGTATGTTTCTAGGAAGTTGTCCATTTCTTCTAGGTTGTCAAATTTGTTGGCATATAATTGTTCATTGTATTCTTTTTTTTTTTTTAATTTCTGTAGTATCATTGAGATTTCTCCTTTTTCATTTCTTATTTTTTTTATTTGGGTTCTCTCTCTTTTCTTCTTTGTGAGCCTGGCCAGGGATTTGTTAATTTTGTTTATGCTTTCAAAGAACCAGCTCTTGTTTTTGTTGCTTTTTTCTATTGTTTTTTAAAAATCTCTATTTATTTATTTTCTCCCTGATCTTTATTATTTCCTTCCTTCTGCTGACTTTAGGTTTTGTTCTTCTTTTTCTAATTCTTTTAAGTGGTAGGTTAGGTTGTTTATTTGAGATTTTTCTTCCTTTTGATGAAAGTTTGAATCACTATGAACTTCCCTCTAAGAAATATTTTTGCTGCATCCCATAGATTTTGTAGGTTGTGTTTTCATTGTCATTTGTCTCAAGGTATTTTAAAATTTCCTTTATGACTTCCTCATTGACCCATTGGTTTTTTAGTATCATGTTATTTAGTCTCCATATAATCATTTTTTTCTCATTTCTTTTCCTGTGGTTGTTTTCTAGTTTCATGCCATTGTGGTCAGAGAAGATGCTTGAAATAATTTCTACACTCTTAAATTTCTTGAAGTTAGTTTTGTGCCCTAGGATGTGGTCAATTCTAGAGAATGTTCCATGTGCACTTGAAAAGAATGTATATTCTGTGGTTTTTTTGGATGTAGTGCCCTGAAAATATCAATTAAGTCCAACTGTTCTATTGCATCATTTAGGACCTCTGTTGCCTCATTGGTTCTCTGTCTGGAAGGTCTGTCCATTGATGTGAGTGGGATGTTAATGTCTCCTAGTATTATTGAATTCATATCAATTTCTCCGTTTATGTCTGTTAGTATTTGTTTTATGTATTTGGGTGGTCTTCCTATATTAGGTGCATATATGTTGATGGTGTAAAAGTCTCTTCTTGTATTGATTCTTCTATCATTATATAGTGTACTTCTTTATCTTTCTTTATAACCAACCTTTGCTTTAAAGACTGTTTTGTCTGATATGAGTATTGCAACTCCCACTTCCTTGTCATGTCCATTTGCATGAAATAACTTTTTTTTTTGTCTGCATTAGGTCTTCATTGCTGCATGTGTGCTTTCTCTAGTTGTGGAAAACGGGGGCTACTCTTTGTTGTGGTGTGCAGGATTCTCATTGTGGTGGCTTCTCTTGTTGTGGAGCATGGGCTCTAGGCATGCAGGCTTCATTAGTTGCAGCATGTGGGCTCAGTAGTTGTGGCAGACGGGCTTAGTTGATCTGTGGCATGTGGGATCTTCCCAGAGCAGGGATCAAACCCATGTCCCTTTCACTGGTAGGCAGATTCTTAACTACTGCACCACCAGGGAAGTCCATGCATGAAATATCTTTTTCATCCCCTCACTTTCAATCTATGTGTGCCCTTTTCCCTAAAGTGGGTCTCTTGTAAGCAGCATATTGTAAGCTCTTGTCTTTTAAATCCAGTCTGCCACTCTATGTCTTTTGATTGGAACATTCAGTCCATTGACATTTAAGGTAATTATTGATATATATGTATTTATTGCCATTTCAAACCTTGTTTTCCAGTTGATTCTTTATTTCTTCTGTGTTCCTTTCTTTTTTCTTTTTGTTTTTCTTTTTGTGGTTTGACGATTTCCTTTTATTTTATACTTGTGTTCTCTTCTGTTAGGTTTTTGTGACTCTATTGTAAGTGTTTTATTTGTGGTTACCCTGTTTTTCCAATATGTTAACCCCTTCCTATAACTGCTTGCTTTAGACTGATAGTGATATAGATTCAAACACACTCTTTAAAAAAGGAAAAAGAGGGCTTCCCTGGTGGCACAGTGGTTAAGAATTTGCCTGCCAATGCAGGGAACATAGGTTCGAGCCCTGGTCCGGGAAGATCCCACATGCCACAGAGCAACTAAGTCCGTGTGCCACAACTACTGAACCTATGCTCTAGAGCCTGCAAGCCACAACTACTGAGCCTGCATGCCCAAAGCCCATGCTCTGCAACAAGAGAAGCAACCACAATGAGGAGATCGTGCACTGCAATGAAGAGTAGCCCCTGCTTGCTGCAACTGGAGAAAGCCTGTGCATAGCAACGAAGACCCAACACAGCCCAAAAAAGTAAAAATAAAGAAATTTTTAAAAATAAAGAAAAAGAATCTGGATTTTCTTACTCTCCTTCCCTACACTTTATGATTTTGATGTCCCTTTTTACATCTTCATGTTTATCCTTCTGCTGTTCCTTGTGTTTATCATTGCTTTCACAAATTGGTTTTTTGTTTCTTTTTGATCTGTATACTGGGTAATTTAAGTGATTTACTTTCCAGTTGGATTTACTCCTTCCTATTTCTTCTTGCTTCTCTTCTATTTAGAGCTGACCTTTCAATATTTCTTTTTATTGTTAATTTTATTTTATTTTTATTTATTTTATTTTTAAAAATTTTATTTCTTTTTATTTATTGCTGTATTCTTTTAGTTTTTGCTTGTCTGAGAAATTCTTTATTTCTCCACCTCTTCTAAATGATAATCTTGCTGGGGAGAGTATTCTAGGTGGCAGATTTTTCTCTTTCGAGACTTTGAATATATTTTGCAAAAGAAATCTTTTATTGCAAGGTTTTGTTTAAACACATTAAAGGGGAGAGAAGAAATAATCATCTGGAGAGATTCTAAAACATGTATTCGATTAAATTCAACCCTGAATGGCCAAAACAATCCTGAAAAGGAACAAAGTTAGAGGATTCACACTTTCTGATTTCAAAACTTACTACAAAGCTACAGTAATCAAAAGAGTGTGGCAGGGTCATAAGACAGACACAGGGTGCTGTAGAATAAAACAGAAGAGACCAGATATAAACCCTCAAATATATGGCCAAATGATTTTTAACAAGGATGCCAAGAACATTCAATACGGAAAGGGCAGCCTTTTCAACAAATGGTACTGGGAAAATTAGATATTCTCATGCAAAGGAATGAAGGTGAATCTTGCCTTAAATGATGTAGAAAAATCAACTCAAATGTATCAAAGAGATAAATATAAAAACTAAGACTATAAAACTCTTAGAGGAAACAAAGGGGAAAATCTTCGTTACATTGGATTTGGCAACGATTTCTTGAATATGACACCAAAAGCATAGGCAACAAAAGAAAAAACAAATAAACCAGCCTTCATTAAAACGAAAAACTTTTGTGCATCAAATGATACTATCAGGGACTTCCCTGGTGGCACAGTGGTTAAGAATCTGCCTGCCACATATGGTCACCTTATCTTTGATAAATGAGGCAAGAATATACAATGGAGAAAAGACAGCCTCTTCAGTAAGTGATGCTGGGAAAACTGGACAGTTACATGTAAAAGAATGAAATTAGAACACTCCCTAACACCATACAAAAAAATAAACTCAAAATGGATTAAAGACCTAAATGTAAGGCCAGACACTGTCAAACTCTTAGAGGAAAACATAGGCAGAACACTCTATGACATAAATCACAGCAAGATCCTTTTTAACCCACCTCCTAGAGAAATGGAAATAAAACCAAAAATAAACAAATGGGACCTAATGAAACTTAAGAGCTTCTGCACAGCAAAGGAAACCATAAACAAGATGAAAAGACAACCCTCAGAATTAGAGAAAATATATGCAAATGAAGCAACTGACAAAGGATTAATCTCCAAAATATACAAGCAGCTCATGCAGCTCAATATCAAAAAAACAAACAACCCAATCCAAAAATGGGCAGAAGACCTAAATAGACATTTCTCCAAAGAAGGTATACAATAGACAACAAACACATGAAAGGATACTCAACATCATTAATCATTAGAGAAATGCAAATCAAAGCTATAATGTGGTATCACCTCACACCGTCAGAATGGCCATCATCAAAAAATCTACAAACAATAAATGATGGAGAGGGTGTGGAGAAAAGGGAACCTTCTTGCGCTCTTGGTAGAATGTAAATTGATACAGCCACTATGGAGAACAGTATGGAAATTCCTTAAAAAACTAAAAATAGAATTACCATATGACCCAGAAATCCTACTACTGGGCATATTCCCAGAGAAAACCATAATTCAAAAAGACACATGCACCCCAATGTTCAGTGCAGCACTATTTACAATAGCCAGGTCATGGAAGCAACCTAAATGCCCATCGACAGATGAATGGATAAAGAAGATGTGGTACATATATACAATGGAATATTACTTAGCCATAAAAAGGAACGAAATTGAGCCATTTGTTGAGATGTGGATGGATCTAGAGACTGTCATACAGAGTGAAGTAAGTCAGAAAGAGAAAAACAAATATCGTATTTTAACGTATGTATGTGGAACCTAGAAAAATGATGCAGATGAACTGGTTTGCAGGGCAGAAATAGAGGCACAGATGTAGAGAACAAACATATGGACACCAAGGGGAGAAAGTGGCAGGGGGTTGGGGGTGGGGGTGTGATTAATTGGGAGATTGGGATTGACATATATACAATAATATGTGTAAAATGGATAACTAATAAGAACCTGCTGTATAAAAAATAAAATAAAATTAAAAAAAAAAAACCCAGTAAATTTTAGGTTGCATAATCACAATATGTAATTTAGGTTGTTTTACTACCATAAAAAAAGAAAGAAAAAAGGATATAGATAGTGAAAATTCCAATTCACATCACACACAAGATTTTTGCACTTTGCTCAGAAAAGAAGTAAACAGAGTAGTAAAATAAAACTGGGACTCTTTGTATGTGGGAAGAAGGCCTTGTCACGCCTCTGAGAGGAAGAGGGCAGTTTCAGTAGAAGCACTTTCAGTTTACGACAGAATGTCAAGAACATTGACTGCCTTGAGGTCTCCAGCACCATTCTCCACTGCTAAGAGCATGATCTGGCTGTTCCAGTCTCTCACGCTTGCCTGCTGCCTTGGCCCAGGTAAATGCTGAAGCAGACCCATGTAGTCATGAGTCATTCCTGGTTTTGTGCAGCTTGCTCAATCTAAATCACCTATTTATAGATGTCTGTCTGTCTCTCTGCCAAGGGATCCGGTGGGGCTCACAGTGGTGCCTGCTAAACTGCCATTGCCTCTCAACCTAAAAGCTTATGGCCTGAAATGGTTCAGAGTTAAAAGCTTCAACTGTGTTTTCATTTAAGTGAATTATCTGCTGGGGCTTGGGAAATGTGCTTTTATGAGACAAGACTGTTTGGGGTTTATGACCAGCATGTTGTGGTATAGAGACCTAAGGTTAAGAAAAGAAGCCTTCTTACTTACTGTGGTATCACAGGTAGGTTACATTTTCCTCCTGAGCCTCACGATCTTCATTGGAAATATTGAAACTCTATGGTTCAGCTTAGCTGAAATTTCTGAATCCAACTAAAACACTAGAAATAGTCCTCTCAGTTTTTGCTTACTGTGATAAAAAGCGTTCTCCAGCTTTCATTTCCTTTGATGCAAATCAGGGTCTATCTAGTCCAGCAGTACCTAATTTGACAGACAGAAAGGAATTCTCTGATCCTGCCTGCTTCTCATTCCCTGCTGTCCATTCTGTGGAAAGCATGAAGGTTCATGTCAGGTTTGGAGAACCACAAGTGGTCAACTGGGGCCAAAGTATAGGATGGGGCAGAAGACAAAACAGGAAAGCTAGCCCAGAACTAGCCCAGGGTAGCAGATAAAAATAGTTAATATTCATTGAGGGCTCATACTGTTCCAGGAACTGGGTCAAATGCTGTACATACATCATATACATAAGCCTTATGACAGTTCTATGAGTCTATACTATTATTATCTCCTTTTAAAATAACTTGCCCAAATTTCATTAGCCAGTAGGTGGCAAGCTCTTGCAATATTTTTGAGGAGCAGTGACAGTTGAATAAACATGGTAGCAGCACAAGAGCAAGAAGAACAGAAGCAAAAATCACCATAGATGTAGAATTAACTAGATTAACTGGCAATGGGGGGGAAAGAGAATTCACTGTCATCCAATAAATATTCATTGAGCATCTGCTGGGTGCCTGGCACTGTTCTAGTTCCTGGGGATACACCATGAACGAAGGAGGCAAAAATTCCTGCTCTCATGGAGTTAACTTTTTAGCAGGGGAGACAAACTATAAACAAGATAAATAAGTGAAATAGTATATTTGATAGTGATAAATGATAAGAATGAAATAAATCAAGCAGGGAAAGGAGATATGAAATATTGGGGGCCGGGTGAAATTTCAGAGTAGCCAAAGAATGTTACAAAGTTGCGGGGATGAGGGAGCAGCCATGAAGAGAAGGTGATTTCAATTTTGGAGCTACTAATTTTAAGATGTTAGTGTGATATCCATGAGAAGATTTCCTGAAAGCAGCTGGAAATTTAGGACTGGAGGTAGAGCTGACGTTGGAAGCTTAGAAGTCACAGCATAGAATTAATAAATGAAGTTAAGGAGAAAAGTGTAAGGAGGACATAAATGGGAAATATGTATAAGATGCAGAAAGAGGGAGAATTCACTTACACATTCAAGAGCCACTCCCCAGGGTGGGAGCAGAGACTCATGTCTTTGCCTCCTTGCAAAATTGAACCCATCTCTAGAATTAAATATTCAGAATGTCCTCAGGTTAAAATTCCACTGCTTCTCCTCATTCCCATCAATACTTCTCATAAGGGCCCTATGAAATATACACTATCTTCACTTTAAAGAAGAGGAAAGAAGGCATACAACACTTAAGTAACTTGCTTAATGTCACACTGTTATGGGGGAAGTGGGGATGGTGCAGAAAAGAAACATATTTGAATGTGTTTTGCAGGTGTTCTGAGGCCCAGGAGGAAAGCAGTGATTGCCAGGGTTAGAAATCAGGGAGCCTGGTTCCAGAGTCTGTGTTCATAACCACTTTACTCTGCTAGTTAGTTTATACACAGTTATATATTCACATAAATGTATGTATAATTATAAACTGTGATCCTAGGAAGAAAATAAGCAGGGTACTGATGCCGAAAACTTGGCTTCTGTACACTGGTGCTGAATTGAATCTCAGAGACAGAGTTTTGGGTGAAACAGAAAAGTGTAGCTTTATTGCTTTGCCAGACAAGGGAGACACAGCGCGCTCCTGTCCTCAAAAACTGTGTGTCCCGGGCTTCCCTGGTGACACGGGCTGGGCCCGTGAGCCATGGCCGCTGAGCCTGCGCGTCCGGAGCCTGTGCTCCACAACGGGAGAGGCCACAACAGTGAGAGGCCCACGTGCCAGCCAAAAAAAAAACAAAAAAAAAAAACAAAAAAACTGTGTGTCCCAACCTGGGACGATTTGGTGAGTTTTATAGCAATGGTTCAAGGTTGGGGTTACTGATAAGATTAGGGTGTGTGCAGGACCTGTACTCCTTTAATTTGGTCTCAGGTAATCTGATGAGTTTCTATGGTTCCTTTAATCTGGCCTCAGGTGGTCTTCTTGAACAGCTTCTCTGGTTCCTTTAATCTGGAATGAGGCATGCTGATATCTTCCATTTTGGGGGTTTAAGTTCTGTAGAAGATCTCAAAGATATTGTTGTTTAACCCTTGAGGCAGAACCAGGACCCTGCCCCAAGGCTGCACTATTGTTTCTTGGCTGCTCCTCTCTCTTCTCTGCATCCCCTCTCCTCCCTGATTAGCAACTGTTCTAATCTGCCCTTTGGAACTCAGGGAAGGTCATGGAGGCTGGAGTCTATTCCCTACAAACAAGAAATGGGGGACATAAAGCCTTCCATCCCCAGGAGTCCCCACAGTGTCCTTCTTGGTTTCAGTACCATTGGAGAGAAAAACAAGAGGATCTGCTTGGGATGAGGTGATGTGGAATGGATTTTCTGGAAAGGTAACATCTCCTCTGATATTTAAAGAGTGTGAGAAGTCAAACAGGGGAGGAGTCTAATGAAGAAGCATTCAAAGCAGTGGGAATTACATGTGCAAAGGCCCTGGTGCAGGGAAGAGTTTGGAGTGATTAAGGAAGGGAAAGAAAACTACTGTGACAAGAGTATGGCACAAATAAAATCAATCTTGAAAACAAGCATGAAGGAAGATGACTCATGCCAGCTTACATTCTTTCAAGGAGCTGGACACCATAACTTGCTACTTTTAAGAAATGTATCTGAAAAGATAAACCATGTTAAGAAATAATCCCAATTGGTATAACTGAAATCAGACATTATCATGCCCTGGAGAAAATGAATCTCATTTGCTTCTCCATTTTATTCTTTATAGGTGGGGACTTACTTACCAAATGTTAATATGCATACAAATTATTAGGGAATCTTATTATAATTCTGATTCTGGAATGGAGACTAAGATTCTGCATTTATAACAAGCTCCCAGGCACCCCCAATGCTGCTTCATGAACCACACTCATGAGATTTTAGTCACAGTGGGGTTGGAGGGATGGAGAAATAAGAACAGATTCTTCAAGTGTGTTTGCAAGAAGCAGATACAGGTATTCTGATGCTGAAGAGAGAACAGTGGTAGGAAATATATGTACAGCCAATACACATGGGCCAACCAAATGATTCTGACACTTTGAGTCAAAAACTTACAGGCTCTTCTGCTAAGAGATTGTAATCCGATGACTCCTCTTCCCCTGAACAGCATTATCTACTTCTTACTAACCATCCACACCTTCAAATGTTTATTGTTGTTCACCACAGGCAGAGAGTTGTTTATATTTTGTCACTATCCTCAAGGACAACTGTGTCTTTCCACCTCTCAGAATCTGTGGTCTGTGCCCACTGGACTGCCAGCCTTCCACACCTCCCAGTTTTCAGCCTCCCACTATCTCAGTTGTGTCTCCATGTGCACACAAACTTTTTATCTTTCTTTTTTTTCATTAAGGTGAAATTCACAAAACAAAATAATAATATTAAAATGTACAATTCAGTGACATTTAGTAAATTCACAATGTTGGGCAACCACCACTTCTATTGCTCCAAAACATTTCATCACCCCAAAAGAAAACCTTGTACCTATTAAGTAATCTCTTCTCATTTCTCCTTCCCCCTATCCCTCTTCAAACACCAATCTGCTTTCTGGCTCAATGGGTTTACCTATTCTGAATATTTCATATAAATGAAGTCATGCAACATGTGACTTTTTATATCTGACTTCTTTCACTTAGTACAATGTTTTCAATGTTTATTCATATTGTATCATGTATCAGTACTTCGTTCCTCTTTATTGCTGAATAATATTCCATTGTATGTGTGTATCACATTTATTTATCCACTCATCTACCAATGGACATTTGTGTTGTTTCCACCTTTTGGCTTTTGCAAATAGTTCTATTATGAAGACTTTTATACAAGTATTATTTTCAATTCTTCTGGGTATATACCCAGGAATGAAATTGCTGGATCATATAGTAATGTTGTACTTAACTTTTAGAGGGATCACTAAATAGTTTTTTCCACAGTGGCTGTACCAGTTTACAATCCCACCAGCAATGTATAAGGGTTCTAATTTCTCCACATCCTTACCAAAATTTATTTTCCTATTATTTACTATTATTATTGTTGTTATTATTATTAATCACCATCTTAGTACATGTAAAGTGTCTTGTGGTTTTTGTTTTGTTTTGGTTTGGTTTTTTTGTGGTACGTGGGCCTCTCACTGCTGTGGCCTCTCTCATTGCGGAGCACAGGCTCCGGACGCACAGGCTCAGTGGCCATGGCTCACGGGCCCAGCCACTCCACGGCATATGAGATCTTCCTGGACCAGGGTACAAACCTGTGTCCCCTGCATCGGCAGGCGGACTCTCAACCACTGCACCACCAGGGAAGCCCTGTCTTGTGGTTTTGATTTGAATTTCCCTAACAACAAATGATATTGAGCATCTTTTCATGTGCTTATTGGCCGTTTGTATATTTTCTTTGTATATTTTCTTTCTATTCAAGTCCCTTGTCCCTTTTTGATTGGATTGTCTTTTTTTTTTTGAGCTATAAGAGGTCTTTAACTACATTGAATACTAGACCCTTATCAGGTATATGATTTATAAATATTTTCTCCTATTTTGCAAGTTTTCTTTTCATTACCTGATAATGTCCTTTAATGCACAAAAGTTTTTAATTTTGATGAAGTCTAATTTATCTATTTTTTCTTCTCCTGCTCACACTTTTGTTGTCAAAAGAATTCATTGCCAAATCCAAGATCATGTAAATTTACCCCTATGTTTTCTTCTAAGAGTTTCATAAATTTTGCTTTCATATTTAGGTCATTGAAACATTTTGAGTTGATTTTTGTATAGGTGTGAGGTAGGTGTTCAACTTCATTCTTTTGTTTATAGACATCCGGTTTTCCCAGCATTATTTGTTGAAGCAACCATTCTTTCCCATTGAACGATCTTGGCATTCTTGTCAAAAATTAATTGTCCATAAATGTATGGGTTTTTTTATGGACTCTCAATTCAATTCCATATAGACATCTATATGTCTATCCTGATACCAGCAATGCACTGGCATGTGATTAATGTAGCTGTGAAAAATTTTAAATTGGGAAATGCGAGTTCTCCAATTTGCTTTTATTTTTCAGTATAGTTTTGGCTAGTTGGGGTCCCTTACAATTCCATATGAATTTGAAGAAGGGCTTTTCTATTTATGAAAAAAAAGTCACAAAAGTCATTGGAATTTTGACAGAGATTGAACTGAACCTGTAACTTGCTTTGGGTAGTATTGCCAAATACTTAATCTTAAGTCCTACAATCCATGAGCACAGTATGTCTTTCTGTTTATTTAGGTATTCTTTAATTTCTTTCAAAATATTTCATAGTTTTCAGTGTATAAGTCTTGAATATCCTTGGCTAAATTATTCATAGATATTTAATTATTTTGGATGTTATTATATATAGAATTGTTCTCCTAATTTCCTTTTCAGATTGTTCATTGCTAGTGTTTAAAAATACAATGTATATTTGTAAAATACAAATTAAAAATATACAATTGTAAATTTACAGTTGTAAAAATATGTGTAGTAATTATAAATTTTTGTAAATTGATCTTCTATGCTACAACTTTGCTTAATTCATTTATTAGCTCTGATAGTTTTTTTGTGGATTCTTTTTCTTTTTTTTACTTTTTATTTTATATTGGAGTGTAGCTGATTAACAGTGTTGTGATAGGTTCAGGTGCACAGCAAAGGGACTCAGTCAGCCATACATATACATGTAACCATTCTCACCCAAACTCCCCTCGCATCCAGCCTGTCGCATAACATTGAGCAGAGTTCCCTGTGTAATACAGTAGGTCCTTGTTGGTTATCCATTTTAAATATAGCAGTGTGAACATGTCAATCCCAAACTCCCTGACTATCCCTTCCCCCAATCCTTCCCCCCGATAACCATAAGTTCATTCTCTAAGTCTGTGAGTCTGTTTCTGTTTTGTAAATAAGTTCATTTTATCATTTCTTTTTAGATTCTGCATATAAGGGATATCATACGATATTTTTCTTCCTCTGTCTGACTTACTTCACTCCGTATGACAATCTCTAGGTCCATCCATTTTGCTGCAAATGGCATTATTTCATTCTTTTTAATGGCTGAGTAATATTCCATCATATATATATACCACATCTTCTTTATCCATTGCTCTGTTGATGGACATTTAGGTTGCTTCCATGTCTTAGCTATGGTAAACAATGCCTCAATGAACATTGGCGTGCATGTATCCTTTCAGACCATGATTTTCTCTGGATATATGCCCAGGGGTGGGATTGCTGAGTCATATGGTAGCTGTATTTTTAGTTTTTTAAGGAACTTCCATACCGTTCTCCACAGTGACTGTACCAGTTTACATTCCCACCAACAGTGTAAGAGGGTTCCCTTCTCTACACACCCTCTCCAGCATTTATTGTTTGTGGATTTTTTTGTTGATAGCTATTTTGACTGGTATGAGGTGATATCTCATTGTAGTTTTGATTTGCATTTCTCTAATAATTAGCAATGTTGAGCATCTTTTCATGCCATTTTCTTAGTTGTTTTGGTTTTGTTTTTGTTGGTCTTTTTTCTTCCCTTCCTCTTTTGTTCTTTTCTCTTGTGACTTGATGACTGTTTTTAGTGTTGTGTTTGGGTTGCTTTTTCTTTTGTGTGTGGTTATCTGTTGCAGTTGTTGGGTTTGCTGTCCCCATGAGGTTTTGATATATCAGTTTATATATGTGCAAGGGTTTTTTGTGGTTGTTGTTTTTATTTTTTTATTTGTTTGTTTTAAGTTGCTAGTCTCTTTCCTGCATAGAGGAGTTTCTTTAACATTTGTTGCAAGGCTGGTCTGGTGGTGCTGAATTCTCTTAGCTTTTGCTTGTCTGTAAAGGTTTTGACTTCTTGTTCAAATCTGAATGAGAGTCTTGCAGGGTAGAGTATTCTTGGTTGTTGGTTCTTCCCTTCCATCATTTTAAATATATCATGCCAGAGAGACCTTCAAGATGGTGGAGGAGTAAGACGTGGAGATCATCTTCCTCCCCACAAATACATCAGAAATACATCTACATGTGGAACAACTCCTACAGAACACCTACTGAACGCTGGCAGAAGACTTCAGACTTTCCAAAAGACAAGAAACTCCCCATGTACCTGGGTAGGGCAAAAGAAAAAAGAAAAAAACAGAGATAAAAGAATAGGGAAGGGATCTGCACCTCTGGGAGGGAGCTGTGAAGGAGGAAAAGTTTCCACACACTAGGAAGCTCCTTCACTGATGGAGATGGGGGATGGGCGGGGGGAGGAAGCTTCAGATCTGCAGAGGAGAGCGCAGCAACAGGGGTGCAGAGGGCAAAGTGGAGAGATTCCCACACAGAGAATCGGTGCCAATCAGCACTCACCAGCCTGAGAGGCCTGTCTGCTCACCAGCCGGGGTGGGTGGAGGCTGGGAGCTGAGGCTCAGGCTTTGGAGGTCAGGTCCCAGGGAGTGGACTGGCGTTGGTTGCATGAACACAGCCTGAAGGGGACTACTGCTCCAAAGCTAGCAGGGAAGGAGTCCGGGAAAAAGTCTGGACTTGACTAAGAGGCAAGAGACCATTGTTTAGGGGTGCATGAGGAGAGGGGATTCACAGCACTGCCTAAATGAGCTTCAGAGGTAGGTGCGAGCTATCAACACAGACAACAGAGACAGGCATGAGATGCTAAGGCTGATGCTGCAGCCACCAAGAAGCCTGTGTGCAAGCAGGTCACTATCCACACCTCCCCTCCCGGGAGGCTGTGCAGCCCGCCACGGCCAGGGTCCCATGATCCAGGGACAACTTCCCCGGAAGAACACACAACAAGCCTCAGGCTATTGCAACATCATGCTGGCTTCTGCTGCTGCAGGCTCATCTGGCATTCCGTACCCTTCCCTCCCCCTGGCCTGGGTGAGCTAGAGCCCCCTAATCAGCTGCTACTGTAAGCCCAGGGCTGTCTGAGCAAATAACAGACGCCCTCAGGTGACCTACATGCAGAGGCGGGGCCAAATCCAAAGCTGAACCGCAGGAGCTGTGCGAACAAAGAAGAGAAAGGGAAATTTCTTCCAGCAGCCTCAGGAGCAGTGGATTATATCTCCACAGTCAACTTGATGTACCCTGCATCTGTGGAATACCTGAATAGACAACAAATCATCCCAAAATTGAGGCGGTGGATTTTGGGAGCAACTGTAGACTTGGGGTTTGCTTTCTGCTTCTAATTTGATCCTGGTTTTATGTTTATCTTAGTTTAGTATTTAGAGTTTATTATCATTGGAAGATTTGTTTAGTGATTTGGTTGCTCTCTTCCTCCTTTTATAGATAGAGAGATAGATAGATAGATTTTTTTCCTTTTTCTCTTTTTGTGAAGGTGTATGTGTATGCTTGTTTGTGTGACTTTGTCTGTATAGTTTTGCTTTTACCATTTGTCCTAGGGTTCTGTCTCTGTTTTTTTCAGCACTTGTTATCATTGGTGTATTTGTTTTTTGTTTTGGTTGCTCTCTTCTTTCTTTTTTTTTTCTTTTTTAATTACATTTTTTATTTTTAATAATTATTTTTAATTTTAATAACTTTTATTTTATTGTTTTTTCTTTCTTTCTTTCTTTTTGCCCTTTTCTTCTGAGCCACGTGGCTGGCAGGGTCTTGGTGCTCTGGCCGTGTGTCAGGCCTGTGCCTCTGATGTGGGATAGCTGAGTTCAAGACATTGGTCCACCAGAGACCTCCCAGCTCCATGTAATATCAAACAGCAAAAGCTCTTCCAGAGATCTCCATCTCAACACTAAGACCCAGCTCCACTCAATGATGAGCAAGATACAGTGCTGGACACCCTATGCCAAACAACTACCAAGACAGGAACACATCCCCACCCATTATCAGAGAGGCTGCCTAAAATCATAATAAAGTCACAGGCATCCCAAAGCACAGTGCCAGACATGGTCCTGCCCAATAGAAAGACAAGATCCAGCCTCATCCACCAGAACACAGGCACTGGTCCCCTCCACAAGGAAGCCTACACAACCCACTGAACCAACCTTAGCCACTGGGCCACTGGTGCAGACACCAAAAACAATGGGAACTATGAACTTGCAGCCTGTGAAAAGGAGACCCCAAACACAGTAAGTGAAGCAAAATGAGAAGACAGAGAAACACACAGCAGATGAAGGAGCAAGGTAAAAACCACCAGATCAAACAAATGAAGAGGAAATAGGCAGTCTACCTGAAAAAGAATTCAGAATAATGAGAGTTCTTCTGCCTCAGTTATTCTGCTATTGATTCCTTCTAGTATAGTTTACACTTCAGTTGTTGTATTGCTCATCTCTGTTTGTTCTTTAGTTCTTCTTGGTCTTTGTTAAACATTTCTTGCATCTTCTCAATCTTTGCCTCCATTCTTTTTCCAGGATCCTTGATCTTCTTCACTATCATTATTCTGAATTCTTTTTCTGGGAGGTTGCCTAGCTCCACTTCATTTTGTTTTTTTTCTGGGGTTTTATCTTGTTCCTTTATCTGGGACATAGTCCTCTGCCTTTTCATCTTGTCTATCTTTCTGTGACTATGGTTTTTGTTCTGCAGGCTGTAGGATTGCTTCTTGCTTCTGCTGTCTGCCTTCTGATGGATGAGACTATCCAAGAGGCTTGTGCAAGCTCCCTGATAGGAGGGACTGGAGGTGGGTAGAACTGGGTCTTGCTCTGGTGGGCAGAGCCTGTGCTCAGTAAAACTTTAATCTGCTTGTCTGCTGATGGGTGGGGATGTGTTCCCTCCCTGTTAGTTGTTTGGCCTGAGGCGACCCAGCACTGGAGCCTACAGGCTATATGGTGGGACTAGTGGCAGCCTCTGGGAAGGCTTACACCAGTGGGTACTTCCCAGAACTGCTGCTGTCAGTAACCTTGTCCCTGTAGTGAGACACAGCTGCCCATGTCTCTGCAGGAAACCCTCCAACACTAGCAGATAGGTTTGGTTCAGTCTCCTATGGGATCACTGCTCCTTTAGCCAGGTCCTCATACACACAAGACTTTCTGTGTGACCTCCAAGAGTGGAGTCTCTGTTTCCCCCAGTCCTTTGGAAGTCCTTCAATCAAATCCCACTGATCTTCAAAGTCAGATTCCCTGGAGATTCCTAGTCCCATTGCCAGACCCCCAGGCTCGAAAGCCTGACATTGGGCTCAGAACCTTCTGTCCAGTGGGAGAACTTCTGTGGTATAATTGTTCTCCAATTTGTGGATCGCCCACCTGGCAGATATGGGATTTGATTTTATCGTGATTGTGCCCCTCCCACTGTCTCAGTGCAGCTTCTCCTTTGTCTTTGGATGTGGGGTATTTTTTTTGGTGGGTTCCAGCGTCTTCCTGTCAATGCTCAGCAGTTAGTTGTGATTTCGGTGCTCTTGTAAGAGGAGGTGAGCCCATGTCCTTCTACTCCGCCATTTTCAACTAATCTATTTTAGGATTTTCTATCTATAAGATCATGTCCTCTGTGAATAGGAATAGTTCACTTTTTCCTTTCCAATTAAGATACTTTTTATTCTTTTTCTTGTCTATCTGCTGTAACTAGAACTTCCAGTACAGTGTTAAATAGAAGTGATGAATCTTTTTAAAAAAAATCTATTTATTTATTTTTGGCTGCATTGGGTCTTTGTTGCTGTGGGTGGGCTTTCTCTAGTTGCAGTGAGCTGGGGTTACTCTTAATTGCAGTAGGCAGGCTTCTCATTGCAGTGGCTTCTCTTGTGGAGCACAGGCTCTAGGCATGCAGGCTTCAGTAGTTATGGCACACAGGCTCAGTAGTTGTGGCTCACGGGCTCTAGAGCACAGGCTCAGTAGTTGTGGTGCACGGGCTCTAGAGCACAGGCTCAATAGTTGTGGTGCACGGGCTTTGTTGTTCCATGGCATGTGGGATCTTCTGGGATCAGGGATCGAATCCGTGTCCCCTGCATTGGCAGGTGGATTCTTAACCAATGCACCACCAGGGAAGTCCCTTCTATTCTTGAATAGAAAGTTAGATGTGGGTTTCTCAAATGCCTTTTAGCAAGGTGAGGAATTTCCCTTCTATTCTTAGATTCTTATGTGTGAAACAGTGTTGGATCTTGTTAAATGTTTTTTCTGTATTAATTGACATGATCATGTGTCTTTTTTCCTTAATTCTATTAATGTAGTATATTGCATTGATTGATTTTCACATGTTGAATCACTCTTGCATTCCTGAAATAAATTCCAATTAGTCTTGGTGTATAATCCTTTTAATACGCAGCTGGATTCAGTTAATATTTTGTTGAGGGTTTTTTTTTTTTTTTTTTTTTGCAGTACGTGGGCCTCTCACTGTTGTGGCCTCTCCCATTGCGGAGCACAGGCTCCGGACGCGCAGGCCTAGCGGCCATGGCTCACGGGCTTAGTTGCTCCGCGGCATGTGGGATCTTCCCGGACCAGGGCACGAACCCGTGTCTCCTGCATCGGCAGGCGGATTCTCAACCACTGCGCCACCAGGGAAGCCCTTGTTGAGGATTTTTACATCAATACTTATAAGGGATAGTGGTCCATAGTTTGTGCATGCATGCGTGTGTGTGTGTGTGTGTGTGTGTGTGTGTGTGTGTGTATGATATCTTTGGCTTTGGTAAAGGTAATGCCGGCCTCATAGGATGAATTAGAAAGTGTTTTCTCCTCTTCTTTTTTGG
Source organism: Kogia breviceps (assembly GCF_026419965.1). Lineage (NCBI taxonomy): Eukaryota > Metazoa > Chordata > Mammalia > Artiodactyla > Physeteridae > Kogia > Kogia breviceps. The sequence goes on along the minus strand of NC_081310.1, from coordinate 90,158,984 downwards.
GGAAGTGTTTGAGAAGTATTGACGTTAATTTTCTTTAAATATTTGGTAGAATTCACCAGTGAAGCCATCTGGTCCTGGACTTTTCTTTATCAGAAGGTTTTTGATTACTGATTCAATCAATCTCTTGTTAAAGGTCCTCTTAGATTTTCTATTTCTTTTAAGTCAGTCTTAGTAATCTGTTTGTTTATAGAAATTTGTCTATTTCATCTAGGCTATCTAATTTGTTGCCATCCAGTTATTCATAATATTCTCTTATAATCGTTTTTATTTCTATAAGGTCTGCAGTAATGTCCACTCTTTCATTTCTAAGTTTAGTAATTTGAGCCTTCCCTATTGTTCTCTCAATTAATCTAGCTAAAAGTATGTCAATCTTCCAGATCTTTTCAAAGAACAAATTTTCCCTCTGAGCACTGTGTTCACTGCACCCTATAAGTTTTGGTATGTTGTATTTTCATTTTCACTTGTCTTACTCAAGATTCTGCCTTATATATCTCTTCCCTTCTCTATTAAATCTCTTGAGAAATCAGCCCCTACCCTCCTTCTGAACTTGTTTCATGCTGAGCTGAAACAACCCACTATATCTTTTTCCTACAGATAGGCCTAAGCCAGTCCTAGGCCTAAGCCATTCCCCTAGGTTAGATATCCCAAAGTTTCTCTGACTTTTCTCTTTTTTCAGAATCAGTTCAGCCTTATCTGCTTTCTTTATTCCTTCGCATTTCTCAAAAATACTCCATGTTTCTTAATACACTCAAAAAATATCATTCAGATAATCATTCAAGACACTTTACATTCTAATCTCAACCTACTTAGTATTCCAAGTTCCCTGGGCCAGATTCTGGGGGCATAAAGAGCTGACTGATACATTACTCATGTTTCCAGAGTGAGTGAAACATGTAAACAAACATACCCCAAATTTCTGCTGACTGAACATCCACACCAGGGGATGGACCTCAGCACCACCCCCATGCTCCAAGTGGCTCCCAGTGACTTATAAGGGATGCTTCCCATAGGCCCCCAAAGCAGCCTTCTGTTAAGGTCATGAGGCATCCTCCCAATTCTTAGTCTCTTCTGGTTCTAGACCTCCAAATCTGCTGCCAGCTGAACCACTTACAGAAGACCCCAATGCTCTGCAGAGAACATGGATATTCATGCCAAGGATGCTGACCCAGGACATTCCCAAAGCATCAGTGCTGATTCCAGGCAGAGTAGAGAAAAAGACCTTCTTGTGCCTTCTGGGCCACACCACATCATCTGGATCCCAAAGCAGCTCTCCTTCAGTCCAAAGTCTTTCAGAGGAGCCTTTGAACTTTTTCAGTAACTTCTTACCTTTACCTTCCTTAAGCACAGTGGCTCTCATCTTCTTTTTTTTCTTAGACTTGCAGTGAATTACTTCTACCAACCCTTTCTCTTTCTATAACTTCTCCTCTTCTCCCACCACAAACTCCTTTCTCCTCCCCTGTACCAATGCAAACCCCACAAATATAAGCAAAGGCAAACAGATATTTGAACTTATCCTTGAAGGATAAATAGGAGCTCACCAGATGGGAAAATGTGAGCAAGGTATTTCAGGCAAAGGGAACAACAGAGCAAAGAAAGAGCTGAGCATTCTTGAAATAATCAAGCAATGGAGAACTTCTTGTTTTTTTCAAAACCCTACTACAATGTTACCTTCTCTGCGAAGTGTTCCCTGACAACTCCCAACCCTTTCTGGCCCATCATTTTCACTATTTATGCTCCTATAGCGCATTTATCTCCATCAATTCAACATTTATTGAGCTCAAAATTGTGCTAAATGCTAGGAATACAGAGATAATAAGCATAATCCCTACCCTCAAGATTATGAAAAATAGAGGAAAAGAACATTTTAACTATATCTAACAGAAAGAAACACTTGATACTGAGTGTGTAGTGTGCAATTAGTAGTGTGAGGACAATTCAGAAGCAAACCTTATCCTAGGTGAGTTAGGCGTCTAACTCACCACACCATAGCTACATGTTTACCTGTCAGACTCCTCTACCACACGGTGAGTCCAGAGGACGGATAATGTCTTATTCATTTCTATATTCAGTCTTCAGTCCAGAAACTGGTACATAAAAGGAATCTAATAAATATGGTCTGAATGCCATGATTTCTAAGGCTTTTACTCACTGAATTGGCACAGAGCTGAGCAAATAGTACAATGAATGGCCTGTTAAATAAATGAATGATGTCAATCTATAAAAACAAAGGAAACTTAAAGGTCTGTGCTAGAGAAGGAAGAACAGTTTCTGGAGAGTCTTTGGGCCACAGGGTATTCCGAGATCCCTTACAAAGAGAAACTGGTCCTAAACATCCTGGGCAGAGAACCTCCAAAACAAAGGATGAAGCTGTGCTCATTCACTCAGCAATATTCATTGGGTGCCGACTATGTGCCAAGCACTGTTCAAGAATGTCCACCACTGTGAACAAGACAGAAAAAAATCCTTGCTTTCATGGAGCTTACATTCTTATAGAAGGGAAAAAGAACAAAAAAACAAATATGCAAATTACAAAGTATGGTAGAAAGAAAGTATTACAGAGAAAAACAAATTCAAAGGCAATGAGTACACAGGAGTGAGGGCTTGTGGTGAGGAAAGCTTGGTCACAGAAGGCCTCCTTGAGAGGTGATGTTTGCATTAAAGACCTTATGGAGATGAAAGAGTGAGCCATGTGGACACCTGAGGGAAGAGCATTCTAGGCGGAGGGACTTACAAGTGTTCAACTCTGGCCTGTTCAAGGAATAATCAGGCCAGCATAGTGGGAGCAAAGGGAACAAGGGGGAGAGTTATAGGAAATTAGGCTAAAAAGAGAAAAATGACCAGATCATTTTGGCCCTCATAGGCCATTGTAATTGCTTTGTTTTGTTTTTTCTTGTTGTTTTAACCTCTTTTACTGAAATATAGCATATAAAGAGAAAATTACAAATTCTAAGTGTCAGCTCAATGAATAATCATAAAATGAATAAATCTGTGTATCCAGACACAGGTTAAGAAATGGCACATTACCAGCAGCCCAGAAAACCCCCTCTATGCTCCCTCCTACTTGCTATCCCTCCCTCCTCCTCAAAGATAACCCTATCCTGACTTCTAAAAGAATAGATTTGTTTTGCCTGTTTTTTTTACTTTAAATAAATGTAAGCATGACACTGTATTCTATTTGTATTTGTATTTTCTTTTTTCACTCAAGATTTTGCTTGTGATATTCACCCATGTGATTCCGAGAGGAAAGAATGGTCAAATGACAAACAACAGCATGTTAAAGTGCTGATGGGAAAGACGTAGTAAAGAGGGGGAATTGATGGCAGTGTTCATGTGACAGGCATGCATGTGACAATTTGAGAAAAAGAGAGGAAGTGTGAGGTCACCCAGGAGCTGAGTGCAAAGATCCCAAGAGACATTTCCCCCCCCTACTCAGATCCTCTCCTGAGAACTAAGAGGTCTTGAGAAGGTTAAGTTTGTGGTAATGGTTACCTATTCATTGATTCACTCAAACGTTTCCAGATCCTACTTTGTGTCAGGCACAGTGCTGAGATATAAAGATAATTAAGGCATGGTCAGCTGGACAAACAAGTAAACAGAGGGCTAAAAAAATGGTATGATAAATGCTAGGAATTTGGCAAAGGGTGGTAAAGAAACTTCTTTAAGAATGGGCTGGGCTTCCCTGGCGGCGCAGTGGTTGAGAATCTGCCTGCCAATGCAGGGGACATGGGTTCGAGCCCTGGTCTGGGAAGATCCCACATGCCGCGGAGCAACTAAGCCCGTGAGCCACAACTACTGAGCCTGCACGTCTGGAGCTTGTGCTCCACATCAAGAGAGGCCACGACAGTGAGAGGCCTGCGCACCGCGATGAAGAGAGGCCCCCGCTTGCCGCAACTAGAGAAGGCCCTCGCACAGAGACGAAGACCCAACACAGCCAAAAAATAAATAAATTAATTAAAAAAAAAAAAAAAGAATGGTCTTCCCATGGGCTTCCCTTGGGCTTCCCTGGTGGCGCAGTGGTTGTGAATCCGCCTGCCGATGCAGGGGACATGGGTTCGTGCCCCGGTCCGGGAGGATCCCACATGCCGCGGAGCGGCTGGGCCTGTGAGCCATGGCCGCTGAGCCTGCGCGTCTGGAGCCTGTGCTCCGCAACGGGAGAGGCCACAACAGTGAGAGGCCCGCGTACCGCAAAAAAAAAAAAAAAAAGAGTGTGACAATTTCACCTTTTTTGCTTGAACATTAATGACTCTGAGATAGGCTCATGAGAGTATAGTCATTATATGTTACTTTGAGGTTATATGTATTACTTTTATGCTTATCAGTTTTTATCTCCTCAACTACTAGACAATAATCTTTTGGGAGAAGAAAAGATATCTTCTGATATCATGGAAAGAGCACAAAGTAGTTAGAGTCAAAGGAGTTGGGTCTGAATCTTGACTCTGTTATTCCTTAGCCAGGTAACCCTGGGAAAATCAGGTAACCTCTCTGTTCCTCAGATCTTTGTCTATAAATGGAGATGGTAATATTCATCCTACTGCCTCACAGAATTGTTGTCAGTGTCGAATGAAATAATGTATAAGAACTGTAAATTCCTATTATTAGTCCTCTAAATCTCACAAACCTACTATGCTGAACACAGTAGGTATTTAATAAATGTCAAGTTTTGATTATATTTCATCAGCAAAGACTTGTGGATTTTGAAGTCTGTGCCAGAGAGTTGATGTAGTTGTCCCTCTCTATCTCATGCCCAGATAACTCAGAGGCTGGGGTCAGATAGTGTGGCCATGACGCAGGAGTGACCAGCTAGTGTGGGAGGGTAGACTGGCCAGGATCATCTGGACCAACTACTCCTTAAACAAGAGTGCCAGACATTTTGCTGGGGTGGAACCTCTGTGATTGCCCATTTCAACACTCCTCCTAACCGTTTCCCTTTTCATCATATTTCTGGGCTTCAGTATCAGAGAGCTCTAACTGACTGGCAGAGTATGGAGAAAGGGTGTGGGGAGCAGAGGGAGGGCAGGGAGAGTTATAGCAGTCTCCTTTCTGTGTTCACAGGGAACACAGTTTCACAAACCAGCTCAACCCCATTGATTGTGAACGGGGTCATGGGGGAGTCTGTAACACTTACCCTGAAGTTTCCTGTGGAAGAGAAGATCATGTCCATCACCTGGCTTCATGACGGAAAATCTATCATCTTCATAGAGCCAAATGAACCACTAAACAGGGTGACTGACCCAAAGCGGAAAAATCAGTTGAAGGTCATCGAGTCCTACTCCTTGCAGATCAGCAACCTGACGATGGCAGACACAGGATCTTACAGAGCCCAGATAACCACACCGACCTCTTCACTGTTTACCAGTTATGATCTGAGGATCTTCAGTGAGTCAAAGCATGGGGTGTAATTGTGTATGGACTGAAAAATAGTACATATTTCAATTCTATGTGACTGTAAGTGTGCACTATAGCTTAATGGTAAAAAGCATGACATTTGGAGCTAGACTGAGGTCCAGCAACAAAACAATTCAATGGCATTGCACAGCAGTTAGTGACAGAGCTAAGATTAGAACCTAAATCTTGTGACTTCTAGACCCTGTACTAGGCTCCATTACACTGTTGAGACAAGTTCCTTCTACTACTATTTAGAAGACCAAGCACAACTTCTTCTGCAACAACCACACTCCTGAGGCTGAATGCCAATGCCTTCTCAGGGCCTTTTGGAGTACCTCTCCTTCAAAGGCACATACACAGAGAGATGTGTAAGCTACACCAACATGTTTTACAATTGTGCAAAGGAATTTTAAGATATAAATTATATAGTTTTAAAAAAAACACTGGCCAATTGTTCTGTATGTACTAGGCTAGGGATGGCAAAGATTTGATCTTATGGGCCAATATCAATTAATTGGGAGTAACTGTCTAGGGTTCAGTGTTAAGAAAGATATCAGAGTCATGTTGTTTATTCACTGAGTCAACAATATTTGTTAGCCAGGGATAATATACGAGACAGTGTTTTAGGCCCTTGAAATACATCAGTGAACAAAACAAAGATCCCTACCCTCATGGAACTGACATTCTGAGTGGGGAATATGGGAGCAATAATAAACAGTACACATAATATATAAACAAATGACACAGTAAGCTGCGAGTGCTATGGAGAAAGAGAGATTAGAACAGAATAAGGAGCATCAGAAGTGCCAGAGAGCAGTGGTCAACTTTAAATGGAGTGGTCATAATAAGCCTCATTGAGAAGATGACATTAGAGCCAAGACATGTTGGAGGTAAAAGAGTGAGCCATGCAGATACCTGGATGAATAGCCATCCCTCACAAGCACTCCTTGTGTCTGGTAGCTCAAGGAATATAAAGAAGGTCAAACATCAAGGAGCAGAGTAAGAGAGAGCAATAGGAAATGAGGTCAGTAAGGAAGTAGGGGGCCATATCTTCTACGGCTATGAGAGCCATCACAAGGACTTTGGCTTCTATTTTCGGGGAATGGACAACTATTGGAGGGTTTTTCAGAGAAGTAATATAATTTAACTTACTTATTTAAAGGATCTCTTTGGACAAAGGTGGAAGCCACTGAACCAATTAGGAAGCCATTGCAACTATCTAAGCAAGAGGTAATACTGGCTTGGATCAGAGTGGGAGCAGTGGAGGTAGTGAGAAGTGGTTGGATTCTGGATATATTTTAGAGGAAATACCAGCAGGATTTTGTGATGTGGGAGTATGAGAGGAAAAGATGAGTCAGGGGTGACTCCAGGGCTTTTGGTTTGGATGACTGGAAGGATGCAGTTGTTGGCAACTAAGATGGGGAAAGTTGCAGATTGAGAAGGTTTTGGAGAGAAAAACAGGAATCTTTTTGAACATGTTGAGTTGGAGATACACATTATATCTAGGTGGAAATATCAAGTCAGTAGTTATATATTCATCAAGTGGAGAAAGATATCAAGATAGGTTTTTGAGGTCTGCAACAGACATTGGCTGAAGGAGATGTAATATTCATGCCAAGTATTTGCCATTTCTGTGCTACGTGCTATCTCATTTAATCCTCATAATTACCCAAGAAGTAAGTATTATTGCCCAGTTTCATAGATGAGGAAACTTAGACATGAAGAGACTAAAATTTGTCCATGTAGCCAGTAAATGACAAAGCCTTGATTCTAACCTAGGTCTTCCTAACTCCAAATCCAACACTCTTGCCATGACATGAAAATTCTGTTCTAGCAAAATATGTTCCACGACCCCTACTCAGTTAGCTAAGCTTAAAGCATTACTTAATTTCTTCTAATCAGACAGTTGGAGTCATTCTGTTTCTATTGGGTCACATTTATTTCAACCCTTGGGCAGAGTCTAGGTCAGAGGGCTTTTCTGTACTGCTTTCACGTCCCCATTGATTCACAGCCACTGACACCTTACTAGGTGATATTTTCTGGTCTGTTCTCAGATATTTCTGCAACATATGTAATCCCAAATATATTGCACTTCTTTCTTCCCCAGAATTTCTTGCTTTCTCTCTGTTTCTTCACTTCTTCCTTTCCTAATTCCTTAGTTCTCAACATTTCCCTTTCTGACTTGGTGACACTCTACATCAAGGTCTCTTTGTCATCATTTGAGCCAGCATCAGCTCCAGTGAGAACCAATATTCCCACAGATTTATGGGAAATACAGTTCTCCAAGAGTGTTAAGTTTTTTCTTCCATCCCATCTAGGGAATTCTGACAATGGAGAAGTGTGCCTTCTCTTCTGGTTTCGCACCTGGCTAAGGTAGGGCTGGCCCTTAGCTTAGTCTCCAAATTATCTTTACACGAGGAGCAGTGAATAAGGGCTAGAAGGACCCCCAGGAATAAACTGGAGCTCCAAAAATTAAAGTGATCAGCTCAAAATGACCTAACTAGTTGGCGACAACCCCAGTCTTTCCCTTCCCTCTCTCCCACTGCCTACTCTGTCTCATACTGATGTCCCTTATCATTTGGTCACCCCAGACCTTGATGTCATCAAGTAGGCAGTACATGCAGAGTTATTTACAGAGTACACAGCAGTGTCAGGTGGAATACAGAAACATCGAGGTGAGAGATATTTTTCACAGAGGGCTGAGCCAAGCCATTTGTCCTTAATCCAGGCCTGTTCTCTGCACACAGGAAGACTGAGGAACTTACAAGTTGTCTCTCACACCAAATGGTCTAAAAACAGGACCTGTGAGATCCACCTGACCTGCTCTGTGGACAATCCAAAGGATAGCGTCTTATTCAGGTGGCAGGTCTCAGGAAACACACTTCAAAGTGATGCAAACCTCACTGTCTCCTGGGACCCCAAGAGTTTCGATGAAGAGACCTACACCTGCGTAGCTGAGAATGCTGTCAGCAATTCATCCTTCTCTGTCTCTGTCCAGAGTCTCTGCCAAAGTAAGTCTGTCTCAGGTCTCTCTGAGAGCCTTGAGTAGCTGTGGGGTGTGGGGTGTCTCTCGTGCTCTTTATGATTCCTAAAACAGCAGCCCAGTAGGAGGCAGCCAAGTGACACTGGGAAGGGATAGACATCCCCTGGGGCTCCATGCCTCTCACTCCCCCAGAGGTCTCTCCTTCCTCCCTCTCCCTCCACCAACCCTTTCTCCAGACCACTCAGAGCCCAAGAGAAAAGTCCTTGGGAAGGCAGGATTGCTTCCTCCCACTGGCTCTACCAGGCTCCACCATGCCCTGTCTGCCTAAAGGGGACTCCCACTCCCAGAAAGCCTACTCAGACCCCCAGAGCCTCTGGGTATAGATGAACCCACCCAATCCCCAAAGATGGTCTAAAAGAGATGCAGTAGAGGCTCTAAAAAACCACTCTGGGCCTCACTCAATGTGTCTCAAGTGCAACTTCTTTTTTTTCTTTTTAGGTGTTACTAATGAAAAAAATGAACACCTGGATACCACGTGGATTGTAGTGGCAGTTTCTTCAATATGTATAGTCGTAGTCATCATCGTGTTATTTGTTTGGAGGAAAAAAATAGGTTTCCTTCCTTCCTACTTACTGTCTCTTCTCCAAGGTTCCAGAGACTTAGTGTTTGGGGCCTCCACAAGACTCTGTCTTGTAGAAGACAGATAAAGGGAGGGAGGATGCAAACCCTGGCTCATCTGGTCCACTGGGACAACACCTGGGTTGTGAATATACATGTGCTAATTTCCTAGAAAAGTGTCTTACTGGTAAATGCAGGACCCAGTCTCAGGGCCTGCCTGCCCTTCCCTTTCGGGTCCCCTTCCACCACACCCTCTAGAGAGACACATCTATGGGTAGGGGGTGGAAGGCTTCTCTCACTATAGTCACAGATTTCAAATTCCCTGATTTTATTTTTCAGGTTTCTTTCAATTCTCTACTCAGCAAACCCAGTGTCCTGGTGAGCATCCAGACTCTTAACTCCCTATCATAAAACAGATAGGAAGAGCCAAGTGAAAAGGAAAGTGGGATTGTAAAACAGTTATACTCAAATAAAGATGTTAAAAAAAAAAAAAAAAGGAAAGTGGGGCATTCAGAGGGCTGGATAATGAGAGAGGAGGGAGTCAGAATGTCATTACTCAGATGGACCAGATGGTGCAAGGGGATAAGACCTGGAACTGTGCAAGTTTGTCGCCTGTGCAACTTACAGGTCCCTTACAAGAATGCAAACTGATCACTCATACAATTTCTTGGGGTAGGATTAGGGTCATTCCCCACTCTGCCAATGGAGAGACTAAGCGCCAGTGAAAGGACTCATGACCTGTCCATTATCAACAGGAGGTGCAGGGTAAAGACAGGATTACAGCATCAAATGCCCAAAGGCAAACTGTTGGCCCCATCACTCTCTTCAGCCAGGGTTTGGGCATTGAGTGGACATAGTCAAAAGAGAAATTATGATATAGAGACAGAAACACAGGCTCTAGACTCAGATTGGCATTGAGTCTCATTTCATGGGTGAGAGATACATGACTTCATGCATGGAGGACCTGGCATGAGGTTTGGAGTCAGAAGGCATGCATTCAAATTCTTGTCTGATCACTTCCTGTGTGAGTCTGCACCAAGTCTGTAAAACTTTCTGAGCCTCCAGTTCCTCATCTCTAATATAATCAAACCCACTCTAAGGAGCTCTGAAAAGTTTAATAGTATTATATATGTGAAATAATCTGGCTCCATTATGCTCACCAGTGAGGTTCTCTAGCTCCTGTGTAGGCAGTGCTATTTGGTCCCAGAAGCTTCCCTTCCTGTGAAGCCAGAGGGAGGCTCTGAGACTTTAGGATAGCTCAAGACTATGTGCCCCTGAGGAGATGAGGTCAGAAATAGATCACATGGCTGAGAATGTTCTGGTTCAACCCAGAACTCCAGACTGTCATAAATGAATGAACCCTAAGGAAAGGCCATGCTTTGAACTACTGCCTCTCTGGGGTCAGAGAATGGCCTGGGGTAGACAAGGTCCTGGGAGAACAGACCAGAGTCCTTCAGCTACTGACTGTGCTTTCCTGTGTTAACAGCAGAGACTGTGAGGAACTTAGAGTATGCTTCCTTCTCTCCAGGGAACACTGTGTATGTTCATGTCACCCATTCAAACAAGGTGAGTATTTTCAGGTTTATACTCCTTCATGGTCATTATTTTTACAGTCATTATACATGACCTTGTCACCAAACTTTTCTAAATCCAAATGACATACACCATTGAGGAGAGGCAAAGGCAGTGACAAGAACTGCAGAGTTATGTGCGGGACCTTTCTAGCCTTCAATGCTCACACCTCAATAGAATGTTGACTTATACCCTGCTTTACATTGCTTAATCTAACTGCTTAATGCATCAGTAAGTCTTGTCCCTTCAGCTTAATTACCAGCTACCTGGAAGTGAAAATTATGTCTTCCTCTCTCTTCCCCTATGTCTTAGCATGATGCTCAGTAAATACTTGCTGGATGGATCAGAGTTCATTTAAGTTTGAGAGCCCACAGAGGGCACGATTCTGTATCAGGGGCTTTCTCATCCTGGATGTAGGGGAAATAGGGGAGCTCAGAATAGTCTCTCGAGAGGGAAAAGGGGGCAAGAATTTGCAATCCCTCAACAGTAGAGGACACTAAAGGCATGAGCAGTCCTCAATCGTCCCCTGCCCTCTAGCAACATAACAGGATGGCCTTGGTCAGGCATCAGGAACTCCTTGTCATGCATCAGCAATTCCCCATCAACCCCAAAATAAAGCACCTGCAGGTGCTTTAGGTACATTTCTAAATAACACTACACATCCTAGGAGGCCATTTTCCATGTCTTCTGAAAAATAAGCCAAGAGAGCCAGCATTCTTCAGTTGATGGAAACAATGGTCTGGCTAGAAATCTTGGATTCCACAAGCAAATCTCCCTTCACAAAGCCCCTCACAGGTGTTTGCAAAGTAGACTCCGAAGCTAGCAAACAATAAGAAGTGCTCTCACTTCAGATATTTCAATTGCCTTTCCAATTTTCTCTTGAAGACAAGATGAATTACTTGCAACAAACCAAGAAACTTTCCGGCAAGTTTGTTAACTTTTGCTTAGCAAAACATGGTACTTTGGAGAGTTTCAGAGGTTTTGATAACACCCCAAATATGCCTTAATTAACTTAAAATGCCAAAAACTATGAGCATGGGGGACTTCTGGTACTGCCAGACTTTTTATTCCAAGCAGAGCCATTCTTAAGACAAGATATTCCTGCTCTACCAGTTCCCCATGCTTGAGGAGAACCCCAATGACATGATGACCAGGCAAATAGAATCACAGGGGTAAAATGAAGCAGGCAATAACTCCAGTTATAGGTAGTAAAGATCTGAGACAAAAGATGTAATAAAATAACCATCTGGTGTGTAGGTTAGTTCCTAAAAATACAGGAAGGAGAGTAGAGTTGGATGCAGGACAAGAATGCTTGGGCTTCCCTGGTGGCGCAGTGGTTGAGAGTCCGCCTGCCGATGCAGGGGACATGGGTTCGTGCCCCGGTCCGGGAAGATGCCACATGCCGCGGAGCGGCTGGGGCCGTGAGCCATGGCCGCTGAGCCTGCGCATCCAGAGCCAGTGCTCCGCAACGGGAGAGGCCACAGCGGTAAGAGGCCCGCGTACTGAAAAAAAAAAAAAAAAGAATGCTTTCTTTTCTTCGCACCACCTGCCAACAAGGTCGCCCTTCTGTCTCGCTCTGGTTCTTTTTTTTTTTTTTTTTTAAAAAAAAAAATCTTTATTGGAGTATAATTGTTTTACAATAGTGTGTTAGTTTCTCCTTTACAGCAAAGTGAATCAGTTATACATATACATATGTTCCCATATCTCTTCCCTCTTGAGTCACCCTCCCTCCCACCCTCCCTATCCCACCCCTCTAGGTGGTCACAAAGCACAGAGGTGAACTCCCTGTGCTATGCGGCAGTTTCCCACTAGCTATCTAATTTACATTTGGTAGTGTGTATATGTCCATGCCACTCTCTCACTTCGTCACAGTTTACCCTTCCCCCTCCCCATATCCTCAAGTCCATGCTCTAGTAGGTCTGTATTTTATTCCAGTCCTACCACTAATCTCTTCATGACATTTTTTTTTCTTAGATTCCATATATATGTGTTAGCATACGGTATTTGTTTTTCTCCTTCTGACTTACTTGAGCCCACCGGTTTGCTGGAGTGTTGTGCTTCTGTTTGGGGCTCAGGAAAGGTGATTAATCCTTCACAGGTTTAAGAGCTAATCGTGCTTTGTTTCCAGCTTCTCTTGCTAAACACTCCCTAAACTTCCTCCTGAAGAACTTTGACATCATACCTCTTTTGTCACACTGCCTTTCCCAAGAATATACAGTAAGTCCCTTCCATACGAATGAGTTCCATTCTGAGAGCATGCTCGTAAGTCCAATTTGTTCATAAATCCAACAAAGGTAGCCTAGATACCCAACTAACACAATCAGCTATATAGTACTGTACTGTAATAGGTTTATAATGCTTTTCAAAAAAATAATACATAAAAAACAAAAAAAACCACAAAACATAAAGAAAACATTTTTAATCTTACAGTACAGTACCTTGAAAAGTACAGTAATATGGTACAAGAGCTGGCATACAGGGGCTGGCATCGAGTGAACAGGCAAGCAGAGTTACTGACTGGCAGAGGAAGAGGACATGGGAGATGGCAGAGCTGAAGGATCTCCTGCAATAGGAGGTGGAGGGCAAGCTGCAATTTCACCCATGCCTGAGGTTGATGGCACAGTTCTGGTTCCTTGCTGCATTCAATTTTATCTATTCTCTTGAAAAAATGATCCTGTGAGGTCTCGGTAGTAGCTTTTTTTTTTCTCACCATAGATGACACGGTAGCACTGGATCGCATTCTGAACGGCTGCCGCAACCTTCATGTACTGTTCTATATTTGGGTCCTGTGCCTCAAAAACTAACAGTGCCTCCTCAAATAAAGAAAATCCCCTTGCCATTTCCTGTAACGTGAATCTCTTCAGTTCTTCAATTACTTCTTCTTCCTTTTGTCTCTCTTCTTTCTTTGAGGCTCCAATTCTATCAGGTCTTCATTAATAAGCTACACAAGGTAAGTACACAAAATCTTGTGTACTTACTTTGTTGTCAAGTACACAACCACTTGCAATGACAATGTACACCAGACATGTGAACTAACTTACATGACTGGACATGTGAACACACGTTCACATCTTTGAAATAGCACAACTTGAAGTCTCATAAGTAGGGGACTTACTGTATCTGTGCATGAGTACATTTCTCTTTATGTGAGCCAAATTGGTATGATTGTGTTTTACAGGAAATGGAAATCCCAAAACCTGTGAAAAACAATGACCCCGCCACAATTTACTCTGAAGTTCAACAGTCCCAAGAGGTAAGCCTATGATCGACATCTCTTTTTACATTCTTACCTCTCTTCTCAGACCTATGACTTTGCAAATATAATCAAAGTAAAGGGGCCATTTTACAGATGCACAAATATCAGCAGGATACAGAAAGTCTCAGGACAGCTCCAAAACATATCCAAGAAGCTATCTTGTATTAGGATCACCACACATAACTGAGTTTTTAACCTACTTGTTTTTTAAATTTAATCCTGCTTATGCTGTCAATATCCCTTCCTGCCTATTAGTGCTCTCCAAACCACCTCTATATCCATGAGGAGTGGCCTGACGCTCTAGTCCCTATTGACCTACTTTATTTTTCTCTTTTTTTCCATTACAGAAAGCCAATCTATTCCAGGACAACTGCCCTTCACCATGTCATGTAAGTTGCTGAAAGTCTTCAAAGGAATTCAGGAACAACACATCTTCTCCTAATCCTATGAGAGAGAAGAGAGCCTGGTTTCTGGCTGACCACAGAATTTGAATATCTAGGATTATCAGACTTGAATCTGCTTACCTAGGTCAAACATTTGAGGAATAACATCATCTCCAGCATATAACCCAAATAACAATTTCTAATCAGCTCCAAGTGAAAACATACATCAGATACCATGCTTGAAAAAATCCTCAACAAAATACTAGCAATCCGAATCCAACAATACATTAAAAGGATCATGCACAATGATCAATATCAATTGATTAATTTCAATATCTGCAAATCAATTGGTTTGATACACCACATCAACAAATTGAAGAATATGCCAGGAATGCAAGGATTCTTCAATATAGGCAAATCAATCAACATGATACACCATATTAACAAACTGAAGGAGAAAAACCATATGATCATCTCAATAGATGCAGAGAAAGCTTTTTACAAAATTCAACACCGATTTATGATAAATACCCTGCAGAAAGTAGGCATAGAGGGAACTTTCCTCAACATAATAAAGGCCATATATGACAAACCCACAGCCAACATCATCCTCAAAGGTGAAAAACTGAAACCATTTCCACTAAGATCAGGAACAAGACAAGGTTGCCCACTCTCACCACTCTTATACAACATTGTTTTGGAAGTTCTAGCCACAGCAATCAGAGAAGAAAAAGAAATAAAAGGAATTCAAATCAGTAAAGAAGAAGTAAAGATGTCACTGTTTGCAGATGACATGACACTATACACAGAGAATCCTAAGGATGCTACCAGAAAACTACTAGAGCTAATCAATGAATGTGGTAAAGTAGTAGGATACAAAATTAATGCACAGAAATCTCTTGCATTCCTGGACAATAATGATGAAAAATCTGAAAATGAAATTAAGAAAACACTCCCATTTACCATTGCAACAAAAAGAATAAAATATCTAATAATAAACCTACCTAAGGAGAAAAAAGACCTGTATGCAGAAAATTATAAGACACTGATGAAGGAAATTTAAGATGATACAAATAGATGGAGAGATATACCAAGTTCTTGGATTGGAAGAATCAACATTGTAAAAATGACTCTACTACCCAAAGCAATCTACAGATTCAGTGCATTCCCTATCAAACTACCACTGGCATTTTCACAGAAGTAGAACAAAAAATTTCACAATTTGTATGGAAACATAAAAGACCCCAAATAACCAAAGCAATCTTGAGAAAGAAAAATGGAACTGGAGGAATCAGGTGCCCTGACTTCAGACTATACTACAAAGCTACAGTGATTAAGACAGTATGGTACTGGCACAAAAACAGAAATATAGATCAATGGAACAGGATAGAAAGCCCAGAGATAAACCCACACACATATGGTCACCTTATTTTTGATAAAGGAGGCAAGAATATACAGTGCAGAAAAGACAGCCTCTTCAATAAGTGGTGCTGGGAAAATTGGACAGTTACATGTAAAAGTATGAAATTAGAACACTCCATAACACTATACACAAAAATAAACTCAAAATGGGTTAAAGACCTAAATGTAAGGCCAGACACTATCAAACTCTTAGAGGAAAACATAGGCACAACACTCTATGACATAAATCACAGCAAGATCCTTTTTGACCCACCTCCTAGAGAAACGGAAATAAAAACAAAAATAAACAAATGGGACCTAATGAAACTTAAAACCTTTTGCACAGCAAAGAATATGATAATCAAGACCAAAAGACAACCCTCCGAATGGGAGAAAATAGTTGCAAATGAAGCAACTGACAAAGGATTAATCTCCAAAATTTACAAGCAGTTCATGCAGCTCAATAACAAAAAAACAAACAACCCAATCCAAAAATGGGCAGAAGACCTAAATAGACATTTCTCCAAAAAATATATACAGATTGACAACCAACACATGAAAGGATGCTCAACATCATTAGAGAAATGCAAAACAAAACTACAATGAGATATCATCTCACACTGGTCAGAATGGCCATCATCAAAAAATCTAGAAACAATAAATGCTGGAGAGGGTGTGGAGAAAAGGGAACACTCTTGCACTGTTGGTGGGAATGTAAATTGATACAGCCACTATGGAGAACAGTATGGAGGTTCCTTAAAAAACTACAAATAGAACTACCATACGACCCCTCAATCCCACTACTGGGCATATACCCTGAGAAAACCATAATTCAAAAAGAGTCATGTACCAAAATGTTCAGTGCAGCTCTATTTACAATAACCAGACCATGGAAACAACCTAAGTGTCCATCGACAGATGAATGGATAAAGAAGATGTGGCACATATATACAATGGAATATTACTCAGCCATAAAAAGAAACAAAATTGAGTTATTTGTAGTGAGGTGGATGGACCTGGAGTCTGCCATACAGAGTGAAGTAAGTCAGAAAGAGAAAAACAAATACCGTATGCTAACACATATATATGGAATCTAAGAAAAAAATGTCATGAAGAGCCTAGGGGTAGGATGGGAATGAAACACATACCTACTAGAGCATGGCCTTGAGGATATGGGGAGGGGGAAGGGTAAGCTGTGACGAAGTGAGAGAGTGGCATGGACATATATACACTACCAAAGGTAGGGTGGATAGCTAGTGGGAAGCAGCTGCATGGCCCAGGGAGATTAGCTAGGTGGTTTGTGACCACCTAGAGGGGCGGAATAGGAAGGGTGAGAGTGAGGGAGACACAAGAGGGAAGAGATATGGGAACATATGTATATGTATAATTGATTCACTTTGTTGTAAAGCAGGAACTAACACACCATTGTAAAGCAATTATACTCCAATAAAGAAGTTTAAAAAAAAAGTATGGCTTCTACTGAATGCATATCACTTTCACACCATTGTAAAGTCAAAAAGTTAAACCCTCATAAGCCAAGGACTGTCTGTGCTTACCTTTACCAATGGGATTTATATTTTCATATGCTTTGGTGTTGCTCTTTAGTATCCTTTCATTTCAATATGAATAACTTCCCTTAGCACTTCTTGTAAGGTAGGTCTAGTGATGATGGACTCTCTCAGTTTTTATTTGCCTGGGACAGTCTTTATCTCTCTTTCATTTCTAAAGGAGTTTTGCCAGGTATAATATTCTTGTTGGCAGTTGTCTTCTTTCATCATTTTGAATATATCATTCCACTCCCTCCTGACCTGCAAGGTTTCTGCTGAGAAACCTCTGACAGTTTTATGGGGATTCCCTTGTATTTGACAAGTCATTTTCCTCCTGCTGCTTTCAAAATTCTCCGTTTTTGACTTTTGACAATTTAATTACAATGTGTCTTGGTGTAGATCTTTTTGTGTTTTTTTTTTTTTTTTTTTTTTTTTTTTTTTTGCGGTACGTGGGCCTCTCACTGCTGTGGCCTCTCCCGTCACGGAGCACAGGCTCCGGACGCGCAGGCTCAGCGACCATGGCTCATGGGGCCAGCCGCTCTGCAGCATGTGGGATCTCCCCTGATAGGGGCACAAACCCGCATCCCCTGAATTGTCAGGCAGACTCTCAACCACTGTGCCACCAGGGAAGCCCGGTGTAGACCTTTTTGGATTCAACTTATTTGGAATCCTTTAGCCTTCATGAATCTGTGTATCCATTTCTTTCCACAGATTCAGGAAGTTTTCAGCTATTATTTCTTTAAATAAGCTTTCTGCCCCCTTTCTCATTCTCATATTTTTTGTTCCACTAGAGTGCTAGAACCTCTCAACTGGACTCTGGAGCTCTCATAAAGGATTTTTGTCCATGAATGGTTGTTAACTTGGTGTTTCTGTGGGAGGACAATGGCTAGGACCTCTTATTCCACCATCTAACTGATGTCATCCTTATATATCTTTTTTTTAGTGTATATTTTTCTGATCACAAAATAATAAATATATACTCATTGTAAATAATTCAAACATTCCACAAGCAAAAATCCCCTACAATCTCTAAAATAACCATCATTAATGATTCCATGTTAAAAGAACAAATTTTTCACCAGAATGAAATTTTTTAGAATTTGGGTTTTTTATTGCTTAAGAATATTTCTTAAACCACTTTGAAATGTCAAAATATGTAGCTCTACTACATTCTTTTTGCTTTTGATTAAATTTTATCAGTTTTACCTACAAGTAGTTAAAAAATAGTTCTTTAAAATGCATAAAACAGGGCTTCCCTGGTGGCGCAGTGGTTGAGAGTCCGCCTGCCAATGCAGGGGACATGGGTTTGTGCCCTGGTCCAGGAAGATCCCACATGCTGGGGAGTGGCTAGGCCCGTGAGCCATGGCCACTGAGCCTGCACATCTGGAACCTGTGCTCCACAATGGGAGAGGCCACAACAGTGAGTGGTCCGCATACTGCAAAAATAAAAAATTAAAATTAAAAAAATAAAATAAATATGGGAGTTTCATTTATTTTAAAAAATGCATAAAACAACTAATTACAGTCTCTTATTTTATATTCCCCTCTACAATATTCCCCTTCTCCACACATCTACATACAAAAAATATTATGTATTGACTTCTTTTTTTTTTTTTTGCGGTACGCGGGCCTCTCACTATTGTGGCCTCTCCCATTGCGGAACACAGGCTCCGGACGTGCAGGCTCAGTGGCCATGACTCATGGGCCCAGCTTCTCCGCAGCATGTGGGATCCTCCAAGACCGGGTCACGAACCCACGTCCCCTGCATCGGCAGGTGGACTCTCAACCACTGCACCACCAGGGAAGCCCATGTATTGGCTTCTTATGTGTTTAAATTCATTCTTTCCCTGCCTGATTCTCCTAATACAAAGACATCTCAATTTTGGTTAAATACATATTCAAATGCTTTCATCATTATCACCATGTAAAATATTTTTGGTTGCTGAGCCAAGAAGTGACTACAATTCCATTTACCCGCTTGTACAACTCTGTTTTTCTTAGAGTGAATTGCCTCATTTTCCATTTTGCTTTGTTTTCATTGAACATCTGACTGTCTTCCCACACTCTCCACTAGCTCTGTAAAAAGTGATTTCAATATAATTCTCCATCCAGTTAAGTCTGTTAAATAATTTATCAGTTTCATGTTCTTCTAGAGACTTAATTCTGACTTTTGGAGCATCTGACCTCATATTCCACCCTGAGCTAGTGTTTTCTATGCCTGAGGCACAGCAGTTGTTTTGGAACTTCCCTTTGTCATCATCTTAGACAACCATTTTACCTACGTTCTCTGTAAGAGACCCTAATTTTTGTATCTCATGATTTCCTCTATATACCTCTGAATTGTTTAAATAGTTATAGTAATAGTGTATTGTTTTGGGGATTTTAAACCAATCAAATTCTTCTAAAATTTTTAATTACTTTTTAAAATTAACTATAAAATTTTAAACAGCACAGGACTGTTGGAGAGAGCCCATGTGCTGGAGACTGTGTAATGAAGACCAGCTCTCAAGACCTCAAGACTTAATGGGAAAGGGTGGAAGAGTTGAGTAGGAAAGAACTGAAATAATGATGGGAACAATATATGAGCAAAACAAAATTCACCAAAGTTAAATTAATCTCAAATACTGGTTACTAATTACATTATCAGTCAGTGGAACAGGACAGGGCTGAGAAATTTGATCAGGAAGAAGGAAGGACTTCCAGGAATAGAGTCATGGAGGCATCAAAGAAAAAAAGAAGAGAGTTACTGCTATGCCCATGCAAGATGGACTAAAGTTTGGGGGAAATCTCTTTGGGTAGACAAGAGAATGCCTTCTTCTCAAGGGGACCAAGAAAAAAATAAGATTTCCAAGGTCTTTCAGAGGGTGAAAATGAATAATCTGGAAGTCAGGGCAGGTAGAGAAATGTTTTCAACATCTAGGATGCCCGAAACCAGCAAAATAATAATAATAATAATGATCATGGCATGGAAGGGACTGCTAAACCATCAAGATCAGGAAATCTACCAGAATTCACCTTGAGTCTGGGCAGCACTGGGGAAGATCACTACTAAAACAAGAACTAGGAATTTGTCTATGAATACCTAAGAGGTGAGTAACCAAAGAGCTTATAACAAAAACTAAACTTACATTTAACTATAGACCAGGTAATAAATTATAGACGTCTTTTTTTTTTTTTTTTTTTTTGTGGTACGCGGGCCTCTCACTGTTGTGGCATCTCCCGTTACGGAGCACAAGCTCCGGACATGCTGGCTCAGCGGCCATTGCTCATGGGCCCAGCCGCTCCATGGCATGTGAGATCCTCCCGGACCGGGGCACGAACCCATGTTCCCTGCATCGGCAGGAGGACTCTCAACCACTACGCCACCAGGGAAGCCCTAGACTTCTTAATTCTTATGTTTCCTTGAACCTTTTAAACTTCCTTCATATTTATTATCAATGACACTCTCTTCCTTTGGCATCATTGACACCAGATTCCCCTAGCTTTCCTCCTTCCCTAGTTGCTTCTCAGTCTTCTTCTGAATCTCTTTCTCCTCTGTAGGACCAGTAAGGACTGGAGATAAGGCTCAGACATGGGACCCCTTTACTTCTCCATCTACGTGTTCTTATTATATGATGTCAACCATTCCCATTGCTTTAATACAATTTATATTTTAATGGTTCCCAAATTTATATCTTTAGCCCTGGCCTCCTGGCTTACCTCACAAACTGCCTACTTGGAATCTCCACTATATGTCTAATTCACATATCAAACTTAAGATGTCAAAAAGAAAAAAAAAAAGAAAACTCTGGATTTCCTCTCCAAGTGTTTTCTTCTACTACTCTTTCTCAAAAGAGTTAATGGGGCTTCCCTGGTGGCGCAGTGGTTGAGAATCCGCCTGCCGATGCAGGGGACACGGGTTCGTGCCCTGGTCCGGGAAGATCCCACATGCCGCGGAGCGGCTGGGCCCGTGAGCCGTGGCCGCTGGGCCTGCGCGTCCGGAGCCTGTGCTCCGCAATGGGAGAGGCCACAACAGTGAGAGGCCCACATACCGCAAAAAAAAAAAAAAAAAGAGTTAATGGCACCACTGCTGTGGGACACTCTCAGTCAGAGATCTTTATAGGCCTGAAGACCACCGAACTCTCACAATGTAATTAATTACTTTTTCCTTTCTTGCGGTAAACAAAAGGAATTAACCAACTGTAACTAATCTATTGCTCTGTAGGTAAACACATGAAGACCTGGATGCCCCATTCCCAAAAGATAAATTATGCATTTTGCCATCAGGGAAGAAAATATGCAATGCTTACGAAATTTCTACCCAGAAAAAAACATTTCTTTGTCCAGAAAGTAAGCTTGTTCTTTAATAGAATGGAGGAAACTACATCAAATTAAACTGCTTTGATTGAGGTAAGATGATTGTGATTCACTGTACTGGGAAGTTAATAAAAGGGAAGAAAAGTCCTTTTCCCTTTTAAGCAGCCCCCAGTCACACCAACTGGCAGTCCCAAACCTTTGGCATGACCTCCAAGACCCCTACTACATCGTCATTCCTTCTTTCACAGTATCTCAGCCACACGGTCTTCATTCAGCTCCTAGAATTATCCAAACTCTCTTGCTTCTGTACCTTTACATATTCAGTTTCCTCTGCAATGCATTCTACACATACATACACACACACACAGGCAGCCTGGCTAATTCTTATTTAGTCTTCAGGACATAGCTTCTACATCATTCCTCCAGAGAAGTCTTCTTTGACATATTTATCCTTACCCCTAATTAAGTCAGCTACGCCTGTTATATGGTCTCATAGCTCCCTGTATTTCTTTATAAAAATTGTAATTTTACAAGCATTTATGTAATTTTATGTTTGATATATCTGTATATCTAGACATATATCTCCACTGGCCTCGAAATTCCAAGAGGACAGAAAATTCCCCAGAACCTCACATGTTACCTAGTTCATCAAAGTAGACACTCAGTAAATACTTGTTGAATGAATGGATGAACAATAGATAGAAACTCAATGAGGGGGTTCCTTCAAACGGAGGGACAGCTCTTGAATGGAGTCATGCCAGGATGACAAAACCCAAACTTTCTCAACACAATGGCCTGATCTGCCTCTGAAATCTCAAATTTGCAATTACCCTTATTCCTCTTCCTTACACTTCGCCTATACTCACTGATGTTTCCTCTTTCCTTCATGCATTTTAAGTCATCCAGGTCCTTAGTCCCTATCTAAATATTTTTCATTCCCTGTCCACAGATCAATAAAGTCATCATTAATATTCTGTGTGCCCTCTTCCTTAATTTTCCACTTTGCTGGGTCAGTATCCAGTCCAAAGGATTCTCTATCCTTCATCTTGATTTCCCAGTGACTACACTTAACCTGCAAAGTCCGTAGGAGAAAATCAGTGAAGCATGCAACACACCACAGATCCATTCAATTTCTCTTTGGGTCTTTGCTCCATTCAATGATACTTTTACTCTCCTAGCCATTCCAAACTCTCACTCTTCACATATTCTCAATAATATCCTCCATATCACCTATTAAGGCTGCTCTTTAGAACCACTTGAGGAGTTTTTAAAACTACAGTGCCCAGAAATACTGATTTAATTGGTCTAAGCTGGAACTCAGGCATCAGTATAATTTTTTAACTTTGGGGTGATTCCAGTCTACTTAATAGGAGAAACATTCACTTTTGCATGTAGATTACATGGGGTGGTCTTCAAGAAAAAATTAACCTTCTCAGTGAGGTTATGAGTTTATCTTCAGGTACTATAGGAGAAAACTGATAGCATCCTTGTGGATGTGAAAAACCAAACTGGAGTTGAAAAAGTTACAATCTTTTCCCCATTTCTACCTATAGGGTATTGCCCATCCTTCTACTTCCCTCAGAGCCAACAGATAGGATGGATGAGAAAATAATCCAAATTCAGTGAGTGCCTGAGGAAAGGGGGCCCAGGACTCCATGATGGAAGTGTTGTAGGGGTGGGGAGTGACCAGTAAGAATTAAGGAAGGAGGAAAGTATTCCCTTGTCATACTTCCTTAAGTTCTAAACCAGAAATCACAAACTGGGAATTCCCTGACAGTCCAGTCGTTAGGATTCTGCACTCTCACTGCCAAGGGCCTGGGTTCAATCCCTGGTTGGGGAACTAAGATCCCGCAAGCCACGGGGCCACCAAAAAAAAAAAAAATCACAAACTGGCAGCTGGAGATCAGGATTCTATCTACAGATGTTCATCCCCACTGTGCTTTTTTATAAATGAGAAATTGGGACAATTCACTTAAAGATTCTGATTTTTTAAAATGTTTTCCAGATATCTGACCACAGTGGAACCACATTTCTACAGGGCAACAACTATCTGGTGTTGAGTAGCATTCATCCTATTCTAAATGGAGCTGGCACTCTACACTTCATCCCTGGCCTGCCCTGTCTACTTCATTCATTTATTATACCTGCCTGATATCTATAAATGTCTAAGTTTCCAACTGATAGTCTAAGCCGTGAAGCTTTGCCCCACCTCATGCTGGTCAAAGGAGCAAATTAGCCAGACCTAAAATAACAATGCCTGACTTCCCTTGCCCACTACCCAATCCACCCTCAAAACAACACTTGGACCCTGTGTGGCTTTAGAACATTCACCTGAAGCTTTCAGTAAAGAACCACTTAACCTCTCCCTCGGGGTCCATTGTATGTGTTGCTATAGGAAGATTGCTGCTGATGGATGCAGAACTGAGAGACGGGAACCCTGGAACAGGGTTCCCTTTCCTGTTCCAATGTCTCTAGGGAGACATTTCATCCTGAATTTCAAAGTGATGAGAAGAATAGGCTAAGAAGTGACTTCTCAACTAGAGAGGAAGGGAGTATGACCTCCTGACTTTCCTCTACCCAGAGGTGAGCTAAAGACACTTCCTGTGTGAAGGAAGGACGGGGGCATTATAACTGACCTTTTGCTACCAGACCTCTAGAATGAATGGCTCATGTCCAAAGCTTTCACTTCCTCACATCTAGTCCCACCACTCTTCTGAAGCTGCAGTCTTAAAAGGTACAAATGTCCAGATGCAGGGGTCTTTACTCTGTATTCTGGAACTTGCTGCATTTGACATTACAGAATCCTCCCTACCCTTAAGTTTCCCCCCTTTCAGCTCTCATTAATTTGCACCATCCTAGTCTTCTTCTCCATCTTCTGGCTCTTTCTTACCTCTTCTTAACTTGGCTTCTCTTACGATTCCTGTTCCATAAACAGACTGGTCTCCCTAGACTCTGCTGACTGGACACCTCCTGAATGTCCCATAATCACCTTAAATTCTAATTTTCTCTCTCCCTTCATTCATTTCTATAGACTGAATATGATTAATGCTTCTAGTGACCCAAGGAAAGGAGAATATCTCTATCAAAGCCCCTCTCAAGGTCTTATAAAAGTCCAAATCATAGAGTGAATTCATGACAATTGAAGGTAAAGGGAAAAGAAACTTTAATATCAAACTTCTTAGAACAGATATTTTCAAGGGAGGAAAGGTACAGGAAAAGAGCCTACTTATGATATGATAGAATATGTAGTTTGAAAGAGCATAGTCAAAATTGTAATTTTATATTTAGAAAACAAAAAAGTACCTCTTCAACAACTAATACTACAAATAAAATTTTTTATTAAATAGTTGTTATTTATTTATTCATTCAGTAAACATTAAACGACTCACTGTGTGCCAGGTGTTAAGTATGAAACTCTAACAAGATAAACACAGCCTTGGTCCTCAGGAACCATGGGAATAAAAGACATTAAGCAAATATATAATAGATCCAACTAGGTAAACATAAATAAACATATGATTACAGCCTGTGATAAGTGCTTTGAAGGAGGCCTTCAGAGATATTGATAGCATCTTTGAACATGCCAAGCACATATACCTCAGGGTCTTTACAATTGCTGATCTCTGTGGAGATCTATTCCCAGAGGTCCTTGTGTGGCTAGCTTCTTCTCGTCATTCATATCTACACTAAAACCTCATCTTCTCAAAGAGGCTTTCCCTGATTTTCCTACCTAAAATTGTTCCCAGCCTCCCCACGACCATTTATTCTGTTCTGTTATCTTTTATTTTCTCATAGGACGGATCACCATTGGAAAATACATTATGTATTTCCATACAGGTTTCTTGATTGGCCCCCCCACTAGACTCTAAGTTCAATGAAGGTATGGATTTTTTCGCTTTTCTTCACTATATTCCTATCACTCTGAATAGTGCCTGATGTAAAATAGGTACTCTAAGTATTTGGTAAATCAATGAAGGAACAATAAGGAATAATAGGGAAAATCCTACCTAGGTAAGGTGATCAAGGAAGGTTTCTCTGAGGTAGTGACTTTTTCATTTTTGTTTTTGTTTTTTAATTTGCAAATATCAAAATTCAACAAAAACTTCTTATCTGGTGTGGATACATACACACACATACACACACACACACACACACACACACACACACAAAATAGAAGAGTTCTCAACCTAGAATATGCCTGCTTTGGGGAAGCCCCATGCCTCATAACTGATATGTCAGTGTAATGAGTTGACTTGCGACATCCATTCCATCTTCCTTCTATGTGCCTCCCTGTGCTATAGAAACAAAGCATCTTATAAACTATATTTTCTAGACTTCCTTGAGACTAGGGCAATGCCTTTTGTAGGGGTTTTTTTTTCACCAAATTTTTGTTAGACAGATATAGGTTTGAAGGAGTCAAAGAGTTGGATTTAATCAGTGTTGACAATTCAGAAATAGAATTCATAGTAGAGAAATGAAATTCATGACTTGACTACATTTGGGAGATGAGGAAGAGGAACTGGACTATGATGAGTCAAATATATCTTAGTGATTAAAATTCAAAAATGAAGAGATGGAAGTTTGGAGAAGAAGATAATTAATTCAGTCTTGAATGAATTTAAGCTGTCTGAAACACATCCAAATGTTATTCAGTGGGCAATCAGAAATACAGGACTAGAGCAAAGGAGCATAGTTGTGCCTGGAGCTAGAGATTTGAGAGCCACAAGCATTTGGGCGTCAGCTAAAGCAATGAGATTGGTGAGATCACCCAGGGAGTATGCATATAGTGAGGAGAGAAAAAGACATATAGGGAGCTGTGGGTAACACCACTGAGAAGGAGAACCTAAGAGATGACAACAAATGGTATTGACAGAGAGGTAGGAGAACCAACAGATCTCAAGATCAAACAATTTCAAGAAAAGAGAAGTTCAATAAAATGGAAGTGGTGACAAATTCTGAAGAAAATTTAAGATAAAATTTTTGGTAAGTAGGAGGTCATGCATGACCATAAGATGAGAAATTTTGCTTTGAATCTCATTTTTTAAGAGAATAACATCACTGCTCCTGTTACAGTCATCTGCCCCCCATTCCCTGAAGAGTTTAGCTTCTGGCTAACTTATATTCTTCAACACTACTAATTTCATAATTCTATCCAAGTAGATGGTCCTTGCATCAGCCTAGTTTTTCAGATTCTTGACTTCTTCTCCTCCAATGAACTTGTCCTCCACTCCTTTCATTCCTTTAGCCTTTCAGGTGCACCATCCTAGTATACTCCTCTGTCTTTCCAGCCCCTCCTTACTTCTCCTTGTCTTGGTTTCTCTTATGACTCCTGTCCCATAAAGAGACTTGTCTCCCTAGATTCTGCTGACTGGATGCCTCCTATAGTCATGCACTAGTACCAAAAGCCACAATTCTATAATTTAATTCTAAGCACCCCACTCTCTCTAATCACCACCTTCTATTTTTCCATTTCATTCCCTCTTTTACCCCAACCCTGACAATCCTCTAACCTCCATCCCCTGATCTACAGTCCATTGATCCAACCACTTTTCACTATCCCTCATGTCCCTCATGTCATCACTTTGCTCCCTACCCAGTTTAAATTCCATGTTCAGTTATCATCATCACTCCCTCCCTTACACTCTCAACTCCCTTGTTCTGTTTTGGGTTGTACGTGACTAGACTAGCCAAAAAAAAAAAAAAAAATCAATATTGATTAAATCCAATTATTGGGCTCTTTCATACTTGAATTTGCACAACTAAAGGTAGCTGGAGTAAGGCATACAACCATATTATGATTAGTCTCACTTAAGTTTATGATCCCTGACTTCAATGCTGCCAGGCAATTGTATCTTATTGCCCTAGTCCATTCTTTCACTCTCCTAAACAACTAGAATATGAGGGCAGGGATTAGGGGCCACCAATCCTCCAATTCTTCTTCAATCATGCTCTCACTCTCATTTTCCTTATTGAGAAAAATAGAAAACAGAAGATTATTTCCCTTTGCTACCACTATAACATCTATCTACTTACCTACATCTGTATCATATTCTATCTTCTCTCCTGTTACTAAGATGAATTTAACCGTGTCAGTAAAGGGACAGTTCTTCTCCTTATGCACTAGAACCCATCTCCTCTCACCTACTCAAGGACATTGCTCCAGCAATCTCCCCTTTCTCTTTCTGCTTTAAAAAATTCCCTTTCTACTGGATCTTTCCCATCAGATTACAAACATGTTATTATACAATCTAATAAACAAAACAAAGCTCTATTGATCCTCCTTCTCTCTCTAGCTACTACTCCTTTTTACAGTGAAATTTCTATTTTTCTTGACACACTGAAACACTCAGTTCTCAACTTACTTGACCTATCAGCCACATTTGGTTGTCAATCCCTCCTTTCTTCTTGAGACATTTCTTCAATCATCTTCCAGGATATCACACTCTCTTGATTTTCCTCCCACCTACTGGCTACTCCTTAGTCTCCTTTGCCGGTTTTCTTATCTTTCCAGCCTTTTAACACTAGATTACTCCAAAACTCAGGCCTCGGAACATTTACCTTTTCTTTTTATTCTCATTCCAGTGATGATCTCATCTACTGTCATAAGTTTAAATACCATCTACAGAAAGATAACTCCCAAATTAATATCTCTAATCCACTTAAGCACTAAACTCCATCCTTTATCCAGATGCTTCAAGACTTCTACACTTGAATGTCTAATAGATATCTCATATTTAATTGGTTCAAACCTGATCTCCTAATCTTCCCCCAACTTGCTTTCCCACAGTGTTCCCCATCTCAGTAAACTGTGAATCCATCCTTCCAGTTACTGAGGACAAAAATCTTTGAATCCTTCTTATATCTCAGACTCCACATCCAATCTGTCATCATATGTTATTGGTTCTCCCTTTAAAATAGATCCACATTCAACTACTTCACCGCTACTACCCTGGTGCAGATCACCAACAACTGTCATCTAAGTTACTGCAATACTTTCCTTATCAGTTAGCCCAGGTTCCTATGTTGCTCTTTTCAATCTATTCTCTATACGGAATGGTCCTTTTAAATCATCAGTCAGGACACATCACTCCTGTGCTCAAACCCCTCCCTTGACTTTACATCTTGCTCCCAGCAGAAAGAAGTTAAGGTCATTAAAATGGCCTATAAGGGCTTATATGACTTGACCTTCCCCCATCTATTACTTCTTTGATCTTATTTTCTCTTAATTTTCCCCTCACTCTCTCAGTGATTCTTTGAACATGCCAAGCAGACTCCCACCTCAGGCCTTTTACACCTGCTATTTCCACTCTCTGGAATGATATTCTTCCAGAT
Source organism: Kogia breviceps (assembly GCF_026419965.1). Taxonomy (NCBI): domain Eukaryota; kingdom Metazoa; phylum Chordata; class Mammalia; order Artiodactyla; family Physeteridae; genus Kogia; species Kogia breviceps. The sequence continues at coordinate 90,130,211 of NC_081310.1, read as the reverse complement.
ATTTACATGGTTCACTCCCTCATCTCCTTCTGGTCTTTGATCAATTGTCACTTTCTTAGGTTTGAACAGAAGAGCATGGTTGAAGCTGGAGATATAGATTTAGGAATCATTTGCTTCTGGGTGACAACTGAAGTTATACTATTGGTAAGGTCACCCAAGGAGTGTGTATATAGTGAAAAGAGAATATTACCTACTAAGCCCTAAGTAACATGGTTGAGGAGGAGACTCCCATTTGAAGAAGAAAGAGGAATCGAAAGAGAGTTTAGAAAAACCAGAAAATCCTAGTGTCACAAAAATTCAAGAAAAGGGATATTTACAAGAAATAGGATATGTGTAAATAAATTCTGCAGTAAACTTATGTAATATATGAGTCTGATAAGTAGGAAGTCATCAGGGACCTTAGCAAAGACAGCTCACTGACATGGTAGTGTTAAAGCTGGTAAACAATGAGTTGAGCAATGGCTGGAAGGTATGAAAGTAGAGACTGAAATTGGATATTACTATTTTTTTTGATATTTGTTTATTTATTTAGCTGTACTGGGTCTTGGTTGTGGAATGCAGGATCTTCGTTGTCATGTGTAGGATCTTCGTTGCGACATGCAGGAATTTTAGTTGTGGCATGTGGTATCTAGTTCCCTGACCAGGGATGGAACCAAGGCCCCCTGCATTTGGGACTGCAGAGTCTTAACCACTAGACCACGAGGGAAGTCCTGGCTATTAATATTTTGAGAAGCTTAGTTCACTAGAGAAAGAGAAGATTTAGATGTTAGCTAGGGCGTGGATGCAGATAAATGAGAAGGAAGGTTTTTCTTCTCATTTCTCAGCTCTACTTGTCTCTGCTTGACTTCATTCTATCCCAAATCTCTCCAAGTATATATGGCAGGACAACCTCCAGCAGCTCAACTTTTATATATTCTTTAGAGCTCGTTATCCCATAGGCTGACCCTGACCATTTCTCTCATTGTATACATATCAATCCCTAACAAAGATTGCTTGGACAGCCTGAGTCAGGTGCTCACACCTATGGTGAGGTGGTTAGAACACATGACCAACAGCCCTACCAATACTATGTGGAAGGGAAGAAGAGCAGTTCCCAAAAGATATAGGATTCAGCATACAGGAAAGCAATAGGTCAACTATGGTAGAAAATCAAAGTGAGGCTATAGAGAAGATAAGTAAATTGAGAAAAAATGAGTCAGTCATTGGACTAGAGATATTGATGAGGCTTGTAATTTGTTCAGAGACATGACACAAAAGCTAGAAGTATTAAAAGTTGTGGTCAAAAGGTAGGATATAGAAGTTTAATATTTCACACAGGTGGAACAGTTCTAGATGGCAACTGGCAAGATCTAGTTTGTGGATATAGAAGAGGGTGGTAAAAATAAAGATCTGAATCAAGAAGATAAAAGCACTAGATCAAGATTATCAAGGATAGATTTAAGGCCTTAAACTAGAAAACAGTAAACTAGGAAAACCATTTATGGTATCTGAATTAGTTATCTAACAAAAATCTGTGAGCACACATTAAAACATGTAAAGCACACAAGGAAGCAATTCATTATAAGTTAAAGTCTGCATATAAAAAAGGAAAATTAAAATTAGAGCCCTCAAGCATGTAAAAAGACAGACTGACAATGTGAACTAGAATTTAAATTATTAATACTTAAAATTATTAAAGATATAAAGTAAAACAAAAAGCAAATTTAATTTTAATTTAAAATTTAAAGCAAATTTAATTTTAATTTAAAATTAAATTTTATAAAATTTAACTTCTAGAAATGAAGCATATAATCACTGAAACTGAAAGCTCAATAGATATTCCAACTTAAAAAAGAAGGAAATCCTGTTACACGCTTCAACAAGGATGAACCTTGAAGACATTATGCTGAGTGAAATAAGCCGGACACAAAAGAACAATTACTGTGTGATTCCACTTACAAGAGGTATCTAGAGTCATCAAAATCATGGAAACAGAAAGTAGAATGATGGTTGCCAGGTGTCAGAGAGGGGAAAATTGGGAGTTGTACATGGTTATAGTTTCAGATTTGCAAGATTAAAAAATTCTAGAGATCTGTTATACAACAATGTGAATATAGTTAACACTACTGAACTGTAAGTTAAAGACAGTTGAGGATAAATTTTATGTGTCTTTTACCACAATTTTAAAATTATTTTTTTAAATTTTAATTCAATAGATATTTCCACCAAGATGAAATAGATATATTTTTTCTATTCTTCCCACTAAATACAAAGAAAAACCCTAGACATTATATGTAAAACAAACATAAGAAGACTCTGAAAAGTGAACAGAAGAAGACAGACAGGCTAGGGAACTCAAGACCCAAAGAATGACTCAGTGATGAGTTCCCTGTGTTTTGTTTTTGCTTCATATATCCCAAGCTTGGAGGTGAAGAAGTCAGCAACCCAGAAAAAAACAGTGGGCATAGACAAATTATACCTGGGAATCATCAACATATAAGTAATATTTCAAGGCATGAGTCTAAATAAGGTCACCTAGAGAGTGAGTAGAGATTGAAAACAGAAGAGGCAAAGTCAGATAGATTGCTGCCTCTGGAAGAGGAAGATACATCAAAGGAGTCTGACAAGGAGTGGTGGGAGAGGTGAGAGAGAAGTCACTGTTATGTGCCAGGCCCCATACTAATATTGTATACAAACTACCTCATTTAATCCTGACAAAAACTCTATGGTTTAGCCACTGTTATTATTTCTGTTTTATAGATGAAGAAATTGAAGCTTAGAAGCTTAGTTACTTGCCCAAGCTCCCACAAGAGAAAGAGGTAGAGCTAGGACTAAAATCCAAGACTAAAAGCAAAGTCCACACTTTGAATCAATACACCACAGAAAGAAATGGGTTTCAAAAGCCTAATGTGATGACAGCCAGTTTACAGTATAGTCTGGAGAAAGAGCCAAGAAAACCAGAAACCATTACAGTTGGAGAGCTATGGAATAACTTGGGTGATAAATGATAACGGTTAACCAGGAGAATAAAAATGGAGGGACAGCAACATCACCAAGGAAACACTGACAGAACTTTAAAACTGATTACGCATGGGAAATAGTTATTCAAAGATGAATGCTAAGCCTCACACTTGATGATTGTGATACAAAAATAGAAACTTGAGAGTGTAGAGAAGTCAGCTTGGAAGATGAGCTGGAAAACACTCTTGTGTTTCTCCTTTACTCTCATAATACTACCACACTCCCAACATTTCTGACACCAAATGTGTGGTGTCAAGCAAGCAATTCTCCATACCACCTGGCTATCCTAAAATTCAATTCAGTTCTGAGGCTATCTACCTGGAGTTAGCATCAGATCCCACAGGTTACGGTTTCAGTCCCATGAAATTCTACCCACCCCCCACTTCAAATGCCAATCACAAGTTCTCAATTGCTATCTACACTTCGGTCCAATCGGCTATAGATCTGGTTTCCCACAACTCCTTCCTTGGGTTCAATAATTTGCTAAAATTGTTCTCAGAACCCAGAAAACACTTACTTATATTTATTCATTATAAAAGGATATGATAAAGGATACAGATGAACATGAAGATGGAAGAGATGTATAGGGCAAGGTATGGGGAAAGGGGCACGGAGTGTCCATGCTCTCACTAGGCATGCCCCCTTTCCAGTATCTCCATGTGTTCAGCAACCCAGAAGTTCTCCAAACTCCAATCCTTTGGGGATTTTTATGGAGTCTTCATCACGTACAGATGATATATCATCAATTCAATCTCCAGCCCTCTCTTCTTCCTGGAGGATGGGAGATGCAGCTGAAAATTCCAAGCTTCTAATCATGTCCTGGTCTTTCTTGTGACCAGCCCCCATCCTAAACTATCCAGGATCCCACCAAGAGTCTTCAGAACAAAAGACACTTCTGCCACCTGAATTTCCTGAATTCCAAGGTATTTAGTTGCTGTGTCAGATACTGGGATCAAAGACCAAATATTAGAACAAAAGATGCTCCTAGTGCCCTTAAGACTTAGGAAATTACCAGGGTTTTAGGAGCTCTGTGCCAGGAACTGGGGGAAGAGACCAATATATATTTTTTGTTATTTCATAGGAAAATTTATGAGTTTGGTTGTCAATAAATTGAGAATGAGATGAAAGCAGAACATTAGATGGAAAAGTGTAGCCAGAGGCATAATTTAGACTTCTTGTTATTATTCAACAACTCTGACAAATTAGGAAAGTGGTTACAGATTTTTTTAAAAAACTCAAATGTAGGGACTTCCCTGGCAGTCCCGTGGTTAAGACTCTGTTCTTCCACTGCAGGGGCCATGGGTTCGATGCCTGGTCAGGAAACTAAGATCCCACATGCCACACAGTGCAGCAAAAAAATAAATTAATTAAAAATAAAAATTTTTTTAAATCAAAAGTAAAATTTATATAGTAAATCTGCATTTAACCAGGATGCTTAAGGAACAAAGTGATTTGTATTAATGCATTTTTTTCAGGTAACTGAAGTTTACCCCTTCAAGCAATTTCTTTATATTGTAAACATTTTTAATGGCAATCTGTCTAGAATAGTTAATTAGCACCCTCCTTCTTAAATAGTTGATAGTAACTATTATTCTACCATTTCTTGATTAATCATGTATGTTATTATAACTATTAATTACTGTACTCTATTTCCTAAAATCTCCTACTGTGTCAGGAGAACAATAATTACTTCCTTTGTCATAGAACCGGTCTCTTATAACCTTCTAACCTGATGTTTCATTTTTGCTGTGGTCAGAGAAATACAGTGCCACTGATTCTATATGAATTAAGATTTGGTAGACTCTGAAAGATGACCCAAGGACCTCTCCTACAAAGCTGTAGACGAAGGCATGGTGGCAGCCATTTTAGCAGCCCAGCAGCCCAGCTCTTTATATACTATTTCTCCTGGTCAGGTAATCTGAAAGTCTAAAGTTTCCAGAAGTCTGGGGCGATTTTTATAAGAATTTTGCTGACACAACTTTTGAAACTTGCTTTTAGTACTGTCAAATGAGAAAACTAAAATGATTAGGTAATGAGTTTGATGAATTTTATTCCAGGGAAATCAGTCTATGGATTGGGAGAGTACAGTTTCTCACAAGTAGTGCAGCACTCTTCCCATGGGATTTTGGGCAAGAGTGAGTTTTATAGGACATTAAAAGAGGCAACATGGAAACAGAACATGGTTGGCTAGGAGGTTGGGAATTTCTTTATAAGGCTAGCAGGTCCTAGTTTCTAGGGTAAGATGAGCTAGGCAAAGTTGAGTTGGAGGATTGTGACTGGTGGATGTTAGGTTCCTTGACAGGTGTTTCCCATAAGTGCAGGCTGACTTAGGCTTAGATTTGTGATGTGGAACAGGCCACTGGGGCAGCCTCCATTTTGTGAGTCCCATTATGTAAATTAACTTTATTGGCATTCCATACATTTCGCCATGCCAGCCCTATTGTCAAGACAAAAGTGGAAATGGAAAAAAGACCCCTATTAATTACAAAACCTCTTCATTTATCTAATATCCAAAGGAAATAATGAAGCCTTATCTCTTTGTGTCATTCTTATTCATTTAAACCTTTTTAAAAAAATTTATTTATTTATTTTTGGGTGTGTTGGGTCTTGGTTTCTGTGTGAGGGCTTTCTCTAGTTGCAGTGAGCAGGGGCCACTCTTCATCGTGGTGTGCGGGCCTCTCGCTGTCGCGGCCTCTCTTGTTGCAGAGCACAGGCTTCAGACATGCAGACTCAGTAGCTGTGGCTCATGGGCCTAGTTGCTCCGCGGCATGTGGGATCTTCCCAGACCAGGGCTCGAACCCGTGTCCCCTGCATTGGCAGGCAGATTTTCAACCACTGCACCACCAGGGAAGCCCTAAACCATTTTTAAAATAAAGTATTCCTTAAATATTTAAACCAAATGGGGTTTTTTGTTGTTTTGTTTTGTTTTTGTTTTTGTTTTTTTGGCTGCGTTGGGTCTTCGTTGCTACACACGGGCTTTTTCTAGTTGTGGTGAGCAGGGGCTACTCTTTGCTGTGGTGGGCAGGCTTCTCGTTGCAGTGGCTTCTCTTGTTGAGGGGCACGGGCTCTAGACACATGGGCTTCAGTAGTTGCATCACTCGGGCCCTAGAGTGCACAGACTTCAGTAGTTGTGGCACATGGGCACAGTAGTTGCAGCTCATGGGCTCTAGAGTGCAGGCTCCGTAGATGTGGCATGCAGGCTTATTTGCTCCGCAGCATGTGGGATTCTCCCAGACCAGGGATCAAATCCATGTCCCCTGCATTGGCAGGCAGACTCTCAACTGCTGCGCCACCAGGGACGTCCAAGCCAAATGTTTTTAATTCTTCTAGACTTCTAGGGTCACCCTTTCCTTTAACACCCAGATAAAACACCTCAAGCCCCATCCTACACTCAGAAATTCCTGTTCCAGGGGATTGCTGTATGGGTGGGAAGGAAGCAGTGCTTATACTCACCTGATAACCTCACTCCAAATTGCTACACCTATAGAGTTTCCATTTCCTATTATCCTTTCACCTTCTACAGCTGTGTTCTCTCCATACTACTTCATCACTAGTATTAACCGAAAAAAATACATGTCAGAGCTTTGAGCTGAATTTTATTCAGGGTCTTACTGAGGACTATAGTCAAAGAAACAGCCTCTCAGGTAGCTCTGGCTAACTGCTCTGAAGAGGTAGGAGGACCAGCCTATATATATATATATATATATATATATATATATATATATATATATATATATATATATATATATATATATATATATATATATATACATACACACACACACACACACACACACACACATCTCAGTGAAAGGTAACTGCTAGTCACGAGGAACAGGTATCTCTGTTAATGATCTAAGTGCTTTTTAAAATATATATGTGGGAAAACACAAGAATTTGGGTTCATTAAAATTCTTTCTGGGAGGGCTTCCCTGGTGGCGCAGTGGTTGAGAGTCCGCCTGCCGATGCAGGGGACGCAGGTTCGTGCCCCGGTCCGGGAGGGTCCCGCATGCCGCGGGGCGGCTGGGCCCGTGAGCCGTGGCCGCTGGGCCTGCGCGTCCGGAGCCTGTGCTCCGCAACGGGAGAGGCCACAACAGTGAGGCCCGCATACCACCAAAAAAAAAAAAAAAAAAAATTCTTTCTGGGATATCTAACTAACTAAGGGGCTTGTTTTTCCAAAGCACAGAGTGACTTATGCTGTTTTTCATCTGGAATTCCTTTCAGAGCATACTGTCAGTCAGCAACTGCAGTGGCTCATGACTTAATCCTCACAGACAGCCCAAATATGGTGGGCAACATTCTTTGTTTTACATTTGCATGGACCCTGACCCTGAAAATACCACCAAACACTAGTCTGTGTGTCTATCACACTTTCACTTGTTCAAATAACTTTCTAGGAGCAAGATGGAGCTCTGCCTGCCCCAGAGGCCATGTCATCAAACCAAAACTTTGACAACTTTCATATCCTAGTAAATGCTCTTGTCAGGAAGGAAGAAATTTTCCTTGTAGGTTCTTCTGGCTGACCCAAGAATTAAATTGACATGAGACAGATGAACAGGGGAAAATAAAACAAAAGTTTAATAGCATGTACAACTGGGAGAGATCCCGGAAAACTGAGTAACTTACCAAAATGGTCAAAACCCTCACTTAAATATCATCTTCAGCTAAAGACAAAAGAGGATGTTGGGTGTAGTGGTTTGGGATTTCAAAGGGGAGGAAGGCAATTCACATGGAGATTGAAAAACAAATGTTTGGTAAACAAATGTTTGCTGGGCCACCTGAGACAATAGTTCACAGAGTGGACTCTTATCAACAGGCCCTGCTGAGTTTCCCCACCACCCCTAGCCCATATTCTTTGCAGATTATCTCTGGTGACAGCCCTATTCCAGGAACAGTCTAAATTCTTTTAGGCAATTAGGGGGAAGGTCAAAGTTTCTTCCTGAGTCTTTTAGGCCTTGTTTTCAGCTCAAAATAATCCTCATGCCAAAGAGACGTTTTGGGGTGGCAAGTTTTGCTCACCTACACTCTGCTTGACCAGAAACACGGTATATCCAGTCAGCCAATCCCTAAACACCAAGCCAACTCTGGTCTCTATACTTACTTGCTTTTGCCTTAGTCTTTACCCTGCAAAAGCTGCTGCCAAAAAGAATCTGAAATATATATATATATATATATATATATATATATATATATATATATACACACATACATATATATTAAAATAACTGAATTACTTTGCTGTACACCTGAAACTAACACAACATTGTAAATCAATGATACTTCAAGAAAAAAAGAAAAGAAAAGCTCCTGCCCTCCGCCTCATTTTGCAGTTCTCCAAATGGAGACATTTCACTTCATAAAATGGTAGGTAAAGATTGTATCACCTAAATTGTCTTCTTTAATCATTATTTAACACACTTAAAGATTTGAGGAAAAAGGCTGGAATAAAAAGCAAATTAAAATTGAGTTATTTAAATCACTGTCCTCAAAGTCCATTGTTCATCTCTGCACAGAGAGTTTCTCATTGGGTATCACTTTGATGTTGTTCTGGCATGTACCCTTCCTGAGAGACCATTCTCATTCTCTTTCTCCTCTTAAAGTTTCAGGCCCCCAAAGATAGTGGTATGCCACAGCTGCATACAGGTATACATAAGTCCATTGCTAAAATTTCAGGAATTTCACAAGCCTGTTGTTAAACACAGCCATTATTAAAAACTAAATTATATAAGCTTACATTTAAATAAATTATATTTTTAAAAGATAGTAAGTATTCACTTCCTAATTATTTTACTACACTTTAGTATTTGATGCTCTTGAGACTATTTACATCTATTTTACCTGTTGAGTGGAAATACTGTATAATGGTACACATCTTTATGCAAATGCTACCACAGAATGGACAAGTTTTGTGGGTTTTCTGTTTATCTGTAGTTTTTTTAGAGAAGTGGTTTTTGTTTTGTTTTTTTAAACCCCACATTTGTTTATTTCTTTTTGGCTGTGTTGGGTCTTCATTTCTGTGCGTGGGCTTTCTCTAGTTGTGGCAAGTGGGGGCCACTCTTCAGCGTGGTGCGCAGGCCTCTGACTATCGTGGCCTCTCTTGCTGTGGAGCACAGGCTCCAGACGTGCAGGCTCAGTAGTTGTGGCTCACGGGCCTAGCTGCTCCGAGGCATGTGAGATCTTCCCAGACCAGGGCTCGAACCCATGTCCCCTGCATTAGCAGGCAGATTCTCAACAACTGCGCCACCAGAGAAGCCCAGAGAAGTGGTTTTTAAACATTTACTAGCACACCACTTGCCTTCTCCCAAGGGGAAAACTGAAACACACCTGTTACTTTATTATGCAGACCAATTTGAACTCTGTCACAGTTGTTCCCTTTTCAGAACATGATCAGAACAGGATTTGAACCAAACAAGCCTGTTGAGGAGCTTTCCTAAACCCATCACTTCTCTAAATGATTTTACCAGACCCATAAAATTTTCAGCTGCTGCTGTGCTTTTTTATAAGCAATGCATTTACAAATATTTGACTAATCCTGTTTTCTTCAATAGCAAATACTCAACACAAGTATTCAGTATGCTTTAAAGAAGTCATAGTGAAAGAAGAGGACAGGGAAGTTTGTTATGACTTCTTCGGAAAAACTGAATTTGCCTCATAAGAGGGAGTTAAAAGAGTTTAAGTTGTTGAGGGAAAAATCCTAAAAACAAAGCTAATGGAAATGCTTCTTTCTGTGAGAGGAATGATCAAGGTAAAGGGAGTGCCCCCTTCTACCGTTTATGAGTCATTTCCTGTTTTAATTCTTCCTGTTTATCCTTGGTTTTTCCACAAGTAACAGTTGAGTCTGTACCCTTCACCCTTACCTCCCCTCCCAGGTAGTGATTACTGGAGCCCTGGTGTTGAGTGAATACACTGGGGAGTCTGAAGCACTTTGATGTTGAAAGCTGCTAGGGAGTCAGAAATAACTTCTAAATTTGCAAACTTTCCATTCACTGTGAGCCTATCTGATTAAACTGTAGAAACAAGCTCCAGAACTAGCCCTGGTCTGAATGCTTTATTTCTTGCTGGCTTTTTTTCTTCTCTCCCTCCTTCCTTCCTTCCTTTCTTCTCTGTCTTTCTCTGTCTCCCTTTCTTTCTTTTTGATCTGTTCCCCCACTGTCCTTCTTTCTTTTTCTTTTGTATTGCTCTCAGTAATGCACATGTATCTTGATTGGGGAGCACTATCACAAGGAGAAGAAGTGAGATTCTGAACATAAGATTTTGAAGTTCATAACTGAACTACTCTTATTCCACCAAAGGCATGAGAAAGAGGTAGATAAGATAAAGGAGCAAAACAGTGCTCCTTTGAAAGGAGAATCATAAAAATAAAAGCTCTTAGCCTTGTTTACCTTTCCTAAATAACATCAGAATACCTACATTTAAGAAGAATAATAGTTTAACTCTGTGTAGATACTTTCTTCTGTTCATCAAGTAGCTGGAAAGAGCATGGACTTTGTCATGGGTCAGCCCTGAAAGTGGTCCTGGTCCCTCCTTGCTAGCTGTTTTACCTGTGTGAGCTGCTCTATAAGCCTGTTTTCTTGAGGCCCACACTCAGGCAGGCCTCAAGAGCACAGCCTACTGGTTGTTAATGGCCAGCATCATCCTGATTGCTCATTGACTGTGCTATACCTGTTGCTAAATGATTTTAATCAATACTGGTTAGATGAAATAGTGTGTAAAGAGCCTATCATAGGGCCAGCCTGGAACATAGTAGTGGATGTTCAGTAAATTTTAATCCTACCAATTATTTTCCTACCCACCAACCCCCAGACATCCTCACCAACACCAACCTGGAAGCAGTAAAAAAATAAATAAATAAAATTATTACTTTTATGTTCCACAGCTCACATAAAGGAAATCTGAGACACAAAGGTGAATGGACTAGCACCATAGTGAGTCAGAGGCACCAGCACTTGATCAAGGCCCCTCATACCTGATTCAGAGCGTTAACCACAAGACTCTTGGCCTCCCTGGTAATCAGTTAACATTTTTAAAGTGGAAGGAGCATAAAATTTGAAGTCAGAAAGATCTGCGTTCACATTCTATCCCTGCCACTTACTATCTATATGATCTCAAACAAGTCACATAACCTTTTTAAACCTGTTTCCTCATGTGTAAAGTGCAACCAATATATCGAAATGTTTAAGTGAGGTAATACTTGTGTAAAAGGAGCTTAAAATGGTATTCTTTCTTCGTTAGTTTGGGCTAAGTCTACAAAACCAAATATAAAACAGTAGATGCCAAGCTCTCCTCACAGTATAAAGCTTGCCCTCTTTTTCAGGAATTTACTAAGGAGATGATCAATAGCTGGCTTTGTGACCCTTAGCACATCCCCTGTATCAGGAGTTAAAGTTGAAGAGAAGGGGAAGCACAGAATTTCTTTAAAAGAGTTGTGTAAATGCTCGTGTTCACAGCACGAGGAAGGGGGACTTCCCTTCACCCTAAGCCAACTGGATGGGCTTCAGTAGAATCATAAACAGCAGATCATTCAGAGTGACCTGTGTCCTCTGGAGTTTGGGGTTTATAATGACTGTGAAGAGAGGCTGTGGATAGATGGGCCTGAGGCCACAGAGCAGAGAAAAAAGAAGGCTGACCATCCACAGATGGCAGAACAGAAATAAGAATGTTTCCTCATACCAGACACTGGTTTTCTAAAATGGAGTTGAGGTCTTCCCTGGTGGAGCAGTGGTTAAGAATCTGCCTGCCAATGCAGGGGACACAGGTTCGAGCCCTGGTCTGGGAAGATCCCACATGCTGCGGAGCAACTAAGTCTGTGCGCCACAACTACTGAGCCTGTGCTGTAGAGCCCGCGAGCCACAACTACTGAAGCCCGCGCGCCTAGAGCCTGTGCTCCACAACAGGAGGAACCACCGCAATGAGAAGCCCGTGTAACACGATGAAGAGTAGCCCCCACTCACTGCATCTAGAGAAAGTCCGTGCGCAGCAACGAAGACCCAACTCAGCCAAAAATAAATAAATAAATTTAAAATGGAGTTGACCTGGAGCCAGTTTGAAAACTCATGACTCCATAGAGGTACCCTATGTTTACTATAGAAGGCTCATTCCTAGGAGCTGATGTTAAAACCAGCCTGTCAGATAAGAAGCATCACCCATATGACAGGAATTACAGTTACAGAGTTCCAGCAGGGGAATCTTTGAAGAACCTACAATACCCCATTTTAATAAGCCAACAATATTAATCTGCCCATTTCCAGGTCACAGAACTATATAGGATGGCCTCAAATCTCCACCTACATCTTTTAGTAATCCAATGCCCTCTTTCATGGCATTGTTCTCCTTGTCACTTCTGGCTCCAAATTCCTGCTTCTGCTAAATTTCAGTTTATGGATCATTTGACCACCTATGTGTGTTTCCCTACTCCTTACTACCTTAAACCCAGACAAAGGGACTTCCCTGATGGCCCAGTGGGTAAGACTCTGCACTCCCAATGCAGGGGACCCAGGTTTGATCCCTGGTTGGGGAACTAGACCCCGCATGTATGCTGCAACTGAGTCCACATGCTGCAACTATGAGCCCACATGCCACAACAAAGATCCTGCATGCTGCAACTAAGACCTGGTGCAGCCTAAATAAATAAATAAATAGGTATATTTTTAAAAAGAGCAGACAAGGCCTAAGATCCTTTCCAAAATTTCCACCTGAAAAGCTCCATTTACACAAAGTTGTTGCATGGATAGAATATTGTACTGAAGGTTTTTGGAAGAGAGTTTAAGCAACACAAAGTTCCACTCTTATTTTTATCTTTCCAGTAAGTACTTTTATTCCCATTCTTCTGGTAATAGACCCTGCTCCTCTAGGCAAAAATGTAGTCACTTGACTTGTGTAGGACAATCATAGTGCCTTGTATCACTGGCACTGATGATTGATCCAAAGGATGGAAATGTAATCCAAGCAAGGCTAATTAGAGAAGGTCGCTAGGATTGTTATAGGCATACTTGGAACCCAAAAAGCTCTATTTCTGTGGTCACTGAGCTGGGTCTGGCAGGAACCATGTTTCCTACCACATGGCAAAGTCCTGTCTGCAGTAGAGAAGACGGAAGTCAGAATGGAAAGAAAAAGTCAAGCAGAGATGAGCAAGATAGGAAAAGAATGAAGGGGGGAAGAAGGGAAAGAGAGAGAGATATGGCAATGTTTTTTTTTCTAACGTCTTAGAGTATACTTGCTTTACAATGGTGTGTCACTTTCTGCTTTATAACAAAGTGAATCAATTATACATATACATATGTTCCCATATCTTTTCCCTCTTGCATCTCCCTGCCTCCCACCCTCCCTATCCACCCCTCTAGGGGGTTACAAAGCACCAAGCTGATCTCCCTGTGCTATGCGGCTGCTTCCCACTAGCTATCTATTTTACATTTGCTAGTGTATATATGTCAATGCCACTCTCTCACTTTGTCCGAGCTTACCCTTCCCTCTCCCCATATCCTCAAGTTCATTCTCTAGTAGGTCTGCATATTTATTCCCATCTTGCCCCTAGGTTCTTCTGACCATTTTCTTCTTTCTTCTTTTTTTTTTAAGATTCCAAATATATGAGTTAGCATACGGTATTTGTTTTTCATGTTCTGACTTACTTCACTGTGTACGACAGTCTCTACGTCCAACCACCTCACTACAAATAACTCAATTTCGTTTCTTTTTATGGCTGAATAATATTCCATTGTATATATGTGCCACATCTTCTTTATCTATTCATCTGTTGATGGGCACTTAGGTTGCTTCCATGTCGTGGCTATTGTACATAGAGCTGCAATGAACAATTTGGTACATGACTCTTTTTGAATTATGGTTTTCTCAGGGTATCTGCCCAATAGTTGGATTGCTGACTTGCTTGGTAGTTCTATTTGTAGTTTTTTAAGGAACCTCCATACTGTTCTCCATAGTGGCTGTATCAGTTTACATTCCCACCAACAGTGCAAGAGTGTTCCCTTTTCTCCACACCTTCTCCAGCATTTATTTTTTGTAGATTTTTTGATGACGGCCATTCTGATCAATGTGAGAAGATATCTCATTGTAGTTCCGATTTGCATTTCTTTAATGATTAACTATGTTGAGCATTCTTTCATGTACTTGTTGGCAATCTGTATATCTTCTTTGGAGAAATGTCTATTAGGTCATCTGCCCATTTTTGATTGGGTTGTTTGGTTTTTGATATTGAGCTGCATGAGTTGCTTGTATGTTTTGGAGATTAATCCTTTGTCAGTTGTTTCATTTGCAAATATCTTCTCCCATTCTGAGGGTTGCCTTCTCGTCTTGTGTATGGTTTCCTTTGCTGTGCAAACGATTTTAAGTTTCATTAGGTCCCATTTGTTTATTTTTGTTTTTATTTCCGTTTCTCTAGGAGGGGGTTCAAAAAGGATCTTCCTGTGATTTATGTCATAGACTGTTCTGCCTATGTTTTCCTCTAAGAGTTTGTTGGTGTCTGGTCTTATATTTAGGTCTTTAATCCATTTTAAGTATATTTTTGTGTATGGTGTTAGGGAGTGTTCCAATTTAATTCTTTTACATGTAGCTGTCCAGTTTTTCCAGCACCATTTATTGAAGAGGCTGTCTTTTATCCACTGTATATTCTTGTCTCCTTTATCACAGATAAGGTAACCATATGTGTGTGGGTTTATCTCTGGGCTTTCTATCCTGTTCCATTGATCTATATTTCTGTTTTTGTGCCAGTACCATACTGTCTTGATTACTGTAGCTTTGTAGTATAGTCTGAAGTCAGGGCACCTGATTCCCCCAGCTCCGTTTTTCTTTCTCAAGATTGCTTTGGCTATTTGGGGTCTTTTGTGTTTCCATACAAATTGTGAAATTTTTTGTTCTACTTCTGTGAAAAATGCCAGTGGTAGTTTGATAGGGAATGCATTGAATCTGTAGATTGCTTTGGGTAGTAGAGTCATTTTCACAATGTTGATTCTTCCAATCCAAGAACATGGTATACCTCTCCATCTGTTTGTATCATTTAAATTTCCTTCATCAGTGTCTTATAATTTTCTGCATACAGGTCTTTTGTCTCCTTAGGTAGGTTTATTCCTAGATATTTTATTCTTTTTGTTGCAATGGTAAATGGGAGTGTTTTCTTAATTTCATTTTCAGATTTTTCATCATTATCATCCAGGAATGCCAGAGATTTCTGTGCATTAATTTTGTATCCTGCTACTTTACCAAATTCATTGATTAGCTCTAGTAGTTTTCTGGTAGCATCTTTAGGATTCTCTATGTATAGTACCATGTCATCTGCAAACAGTGACAGCTTTACTTCTTCTTTTCTGATTTGGATTCCTTGTATTTCTTTTTCTTCTCTGAATGCTGTGGCTAAAACTTCCAAAACGATGTTGAATATTAGTGGTGAGAGTGGGCAACCTTGTCTTGCTCCTGATCTTAGTGGAAATGGTTTCAGTTTTTCACCATTGAGGACAATGTTGGTTGTGGGTTTGTCATATAAGGCCATTATTATGTTGAGGAAATTTCCCTCTATGCCTACTTTCTGGAGGGTTTTTATCATAAATGGGTGTTGAATTTTGTCGAAAGCTTTCTCTGCATCTGTTGACATGATCATATGGGGTTTTTTCCTTCAATTTGTTAATATGGTGTATCACGTTGATTGATTTGCATATATTGAAGAACCTTGCATTCCTGGGATAAACCCCACTTGATCATAATGTATGATCCTTTTAATGTGCTGTTGGATTCTGTTTGCTAGGATTTTGTTGAGGATTTTTGCATCTATGTTCATCAGTGATGTTGGCCTGTAGTTTTCTTTCTTTGTGACATCTTTGTTTGGTTTTGGTATCAGAGTGATGGTGGCCTCGTAGAATGAGTTTGGGAGTGTTCCTCCCTTTGCTATATTTTGGAAGAGTTTGAGAAGGATAGGTGTTAGCTCTTCTCTAATTGTTTGATAGAATTCACCTGTGAAGCCATCTGGTCCTGGGCTTTTGTTTGTTGGAATATTTTTAATCACAGTTTCAATTTCAGTGCTTGTGATTGGTCTGTTCATATTTTCTATTTCTTCCTGGTTCAGTCTCGGAAGGTTGTGCATTTCTAAGAATTTGTTCATTTCTTCCAGGTTGTCCATTTTATTGGCATAGAGTTGCTTGTAGTAATCTCTCACGATCCTTTGTATTTCTGCAGTGTCAGATGCTACTTCTCCTTTTTCATTTCTAGTTCTATTGATTTGAGTCTTCTCCCTTTTTTTCTTGATAAGTTTGGCTAATGTTTTATCAATTTTGTTTATCTTCTCAAAGAAACTGCTTTTAGTTTCATTGATCTTTGTTATCATTTCCTTCATTTCTTTTTCATTTATTTCTGATCTCATTTTCATGATTTCTTTCCTTCTGCTAAATTGGGGTTTTTCATTCTTCTTTCTCTAATTGCTTTAGGTGTAAGGTTAGGATGTTTGTTTGAGATGTTTCTTGTTGCTTAAGGTAGGCTTGTATAGCTATAAACTTCCCTCTTAGAACTGCTTTTGCTGCATCCCATAGATTTTTGTCCATTGTGTTTTCATTGTCATTTGTTTCTAGGTATTTTTTTAATTTCCTCTTTGATTTCTTCAGTGATCTCTTGGTTATTAAGTAATGTGTTGCTTAGCCTCCATGTGTTTGTATTTCTTACAGATTTTTTCCTGTAATTGATATCTAGTCTCATAGCATTGTGGTCGGAAAAGACACTTGATATGATTTCAATTTTCTTAAATTTACCAAGGCTTGATTTGTGCCCCAAGATATGATCTATCCTGGAGAATGTTCCATGAGCACTTGAGAAGAAAGTGTATTCTGTTGTTTTTGGATGGAATGTCCTATAAATACCAATTAAGCCCATCTTCTTTAATGTATCATTTAAAGCTTGTGTTTCTTTATTTATTTTCATTTTGGGTGATCTGTCCATTGGTGAAAGTGGGGTATTAACGTCCCCTACTATGATTGTGTTACTGTCGATTTCCCCTTTTATGGCTGCTAGTATTTGCCTTATGTAATGAGGTGCTCCTATGTTGGATGCATAGATCTTTACAATTGTTATATCTTCTTCTTGGATCGATCCCTTGATCATTATGTAGTGTCCTTCTTTGTCTCTTGTAATAGTCTTTGTTTTAAAGTCTATTATGTCTGATATTAGAATTGCTACTCCAGGTTTCTTTTGATTTCCATTTGCATGGAATATCTTTTTCCATTCCCTCACTTTCAGTCTATATGTGTCCCTAGGTCTGAAGTGGGTCTCTTCTACACAGCATATATACGGGGCTTGTTTTTGTATCCATTCAGCCAGTCTATGTCTTTTGGTTGGAGCATTTAATCCATATACGTTTAAGGTAATTATCGATATGTATGTTCCTATTACCATTTTCTTAATTGTTCTGGGTTTATTATTGTAGGTCTTTTCCTTCTCTTGTGTTTCCTGCCTAGAGAAGTTCCTTTAGCATTTGTTGTAAAGCTGGTTTGGTGGTGCTGAATTCTCTTAGCATTCGCTTGTCTCTAAAACTTTTAATTTCTCCATCAAATCTGAATGAGATCCTTGCTGGGTAGAGTAATCTTGGTTGTAGGTTTTTGTCTTTCATCACTTTAAATATGTCCTGACACTCCCTTCTGGCTTGCAGAGTTTCTGCTGAAAGATCAACTGTTAACCTTATGGGGATTCCCTTTTGTGTTACTTGTTGTTTTTCCCTTGCTGCTTTTAATATTTTTTCTTTGTATTTAATTTTTGATAGTTTGATTTTTATGTGTCTTGGTGTGTTTCTCCTTGGATTTATCCTGTATGGGACTCTGTGCACTTCCTGGACTTGATTAACTATTTCCTTTCTCATATTAAGGAAGTTTTCAACTGTAATCTCTTCAAATATTTTCTCAGTCCCTTTCTGTTTCTCTTCTTCTTCTGGGACCTCTATAATTCGAATGTTGGAGCATTTAATGTTGCCCCAGAGGTCTCTGAGACTGTCTTCAATTCTTCTCATTCTTTTTTCTTTATTCTGCTCTGCAGTAGTTATTTCCACTATTTTATCTTCCAGATCACTTATCCGTTCTTCTGCTTCAGTTATTCTTCTATTGATCCCTTCTAGAGAATTTTAAATTTCATTTATTGTGTTGTTCATCTCTGTTTGTTTGCTCTTTAGTTCCTCTAGGTCCTTATTAAATGTTTCTTGTATTTTCTTCATTCTATTTCCAAGATTTTGGATCATCTTTACTATCATTATTCTGAATTCTTTTTCAGGCAGACTGCCTATTTCCTCTTCATTTGTTACATCTGGTGGGTTTTTGCCTTGCTCCTTCATCTGCTGTGTGTTTCTCTGTCTTCTCATTTTGCTTAACTTACTGTGTTTGGGGACTCCTTTTTGCAGGCTGCCGGTTCCTAGTTTCCGGTGTTTTTGGTGTCTGCCCCCAGTGGCTAAGTTTGGTTCGGTGGGTTGTGTAGGCTTCCTGCTGGAGGAGACTAGTGCCTGTGTTCTGGTGCATAAGGCTGTATCTTGTCTTTCCGGTTGGTAGGTCCACTTCTGGTGGTGTGTTTTGGGGTGTCTGTGGCCTTATTATGATTTTAGGCAGCCTCTGTCCTAATGGATTGGGTTGTGTTCCTGTCTTGCTAGTTGTTTGGCATACAGTGTCCTGCACTGTAGCTTGCTGGTCGTTGAGTGCAGCTGGGTCTTGGTGTTGAGATGGTGATCTCTGGGAGATTTTCACCGTTTGATATTATGTGGAACTGGGAGGTCTCTTGTGGACCAGTGTCCTGAACTTGGCTGTCCCACCTCAGTTGCACAGCCCTGATGCCTGGCTGGAGCACCAAGAGACTGTCCTCCACACAGCTCGGAATAAAAGGGAGAAAAAAAAGACAGACAGACAGACAGACAGAAAGAAAGAAAGAAAGAAAGAAAGAAAGAAAGAAAGAAAGAAAGAAAGAAAGAAAGAAGAAAGGAAGGAAGGAAGAAAGAAAGAAAGAAGATAAAATAAAGTTGTTAAAATAAAAAATAATTATTAAGAAAAAAATTTTTTAAGTAAAAAAATAAAAAATAAATGGACAGACAGAACCCTAAGACAAATGGTAAAAACAAAGCTATACAGACAAAGTCACACACAGAAGCATACACATACACACTCACAAAAAGAGAAAAGGGGTTAAAAATATATATATCATTGCTTCCAAAGTCCACCTCCTCAATTTGGGATGATTCATTGCCTATTCAGGTATTCCATAGATGCAGGGTACATTAAGCTGATTGCGGAGATTTAATCCACTGCTTCTGGGCTGCTGAGAGAAATTTCCCTTTCTCTTCTTTGTTCGCACATCTCCCGCAGTTCACCTTTGGATTTGGACCCGCCTCTGCATGTAGGTCGCCTAAGGGCGTCTGTTCTTCACTCAGACAGGACGGGGTTAAAGGAGCAGCTGCTCCGGGGGCTCTGGGTCACTCAGGCTGGGGGGAGGGAGGGGTACGGAGTGTGGGGTGAGCCTGTGTGGCAGAGGCCAGCGTGACGTTGCACCAGCCTGAGATGCACCATGTGTTCTCCCGGGGAAGTTGTCCCTGGATCATGGGACCCTGGCAGTGGCGGGTTGCACCGGCTCCTGGGAGGGGAGGTGTGGACAGTGACCTGTGCTTGCACACAGGCTTCTTGGTGGCGGCAGCAGCAGCCTTTAGTGTCTCATGTGCATCTCTGGGGTCTGCGCTGATAGCCGTGGCTCATGCCAGTCTCTGGAGCTCCTTTAAGTGGCGCTCTTAATCCCCTCTGCTTGTGCACCAGGAAACAAAGAGGCAAGAAAAAGTCTCTTGTCTCTTTGGCAGCTCCAAACTTTTCCCCAGACACCCTCCTGGCTAGCTGTGGCGCACTAGCCTCTTCAGACTGTGTTCACACCACAACCCCAGTCCTCTCCCTGGGATCCGACCTCTGAAGCCCGAGCCTCACCTCCCAGCCCCCACCCATCCCGGCGGGTGAGCAGACAAGCCTCTCGGGCTGGTGAGTGCTGGTTGGCACCGATCCTCTGTGCGGGAATCTCTCCGCTTTTCCCTCCACACCCCTGTTGCTGCGCTCTCCTTCGTGGCACCGAAGCTCACCCCCTCCGCCATCCACAGTCTCCACCCACAAAGGGGCTTCCTAGTGTGTGGAAACCTTTCCTCCTTCACAGCTCCCTCCCACTGGTGCAGGTCCCATCCCTATTCTTTGTCTCAGTTTTTTTCTGTTTTCTTTTACCCTACCTAGGTACGTGGGGAGTTTCTTGCCTTTTGGGAGGTCTGAGGTCTTCTGCCAGCATTCAGTAGGTGTTCTGTAGGAGTTGTTCCACATGTAGATGTATTTCTGATGTATTTGTGGGGAGGAAGGTGATCTCTGTGTCTTACTCTTCTGCCATCTTGAAGCTCCTCCTGAGATCCGGCAATGTTAGTTCAAGTTTCTGGTTCCAGTTCCTGCAGCTCTCATTTCTGTAACTCTTCCTTAGATGCTACAAACTCTCCTAGTATTTTTCCAAACTTTGTGAGCCACTAAGATTTTTTTTTGAAGCTTCTTTGAATTGGGTTTGTGTTACTTTCAAACACAGAAGCCTAATTCATATAGAGAAAACAACAAAAAAGCTTCAATTAAATGTTGTGTATCCCTAGCCTTAAAAGCCCTTTCCCCATTCTACATCCAGGAATGTTCACCCCATGTAGCTCTCTAGCTTCTTACCCTTTTGATAGCTTCACTCTTTTTCTTTGCTTCTTCCTTCTCTTTTGTATTCCCTCCTAGAGTCAAAACTAATTGCCTTCTCTTTTTATACAGAACAGTTCAGCCACTTTTTTCATTATATTGGCCCCAAAATCCATGTTCTCAGATTACATCCTTTACAACGAGTGGTTTATCGAGATATTTTCCTAAAGACAATTCAATACAAAAAATGTCTGGGGCCATTTGTTGGCTGTTAGGAAAAAAAGTCCAAACCAGATATTCACCAACAAAATTTTGGTTAATTAGACAGGTAAATTACTTAAGCTTTTTCATCTATAAAATTACATTTTAGAGTTAAAGGGCCTATATAGGTGAGCTAGCCCAAACCCTTTAATAAACATAGAGAAGTTAAGTGTCTTGTCTAGATACAAAAGAGAGTTAGCAGTAGTGTCAGGGCTCCTGATTCTTTATCCAAGACCTCAGATCACCAGATAGGAGAACAAGCTTTTATGACCTATTACCATAACATAGGTTGGTTTTTGCTTCACAAACTCAATATTCAGAAGGAACCTCTGAGCTTCAGTTTCTAAACTATAAATGACATAATATAGATCACTAGTTCTCAAAAACTTTTAGATCTGGAAACTTTTATGTAAAAGAAATTCTATACTGACTGAAAACAAAAATAAAATAATAATAAATATATTTGTTCAGATCCTCCAATGAACAAGATGCCAAATATTTACTGAGGGAGATGCCTATGAGAAAAAGAGAAGGAACTGGAGATGGAGGGAGGCTTTTCAGACCGTGATGTAGACCTGACCTTTAGGAAAAAGAGAGGAAAGGAAGAAGAATTGGATTAGTAGAGTTTCCAACTGCCATGCAGTTCTAAGAAAGTCTCAGCTAGGCTGATGAGTCTTCAAGCCAAAATCAACCATCAGAGGAGTCTGCATCTTACAAGAAAAGGCCTGCATTAGTATACAAACCACATTCAATCGTTGACTAAGAGCAGCCCATGAAAACCATGACTTCAGTACAAACACAATGCTGGCTTCAGAGCATGCTGCTGGAGTCATCAATCAATTAGCCTTCCTGCAAAAAAAGATCTCAGTGATATACTTTCATGACTACATCAATTTTTTAAAATGTTTTAAGCTGATGTTGCATTTGGTTCTTTTCTATACTTCCACTTCTCTCCTTATTGTGTTCATATGGGAAAAAATGGAAGACACAGAAAACAATCAAATGGAAGTTATAGAGTTAAAAAATACAATATCTGAAATAAAAATTCCCTAGCTGGGCTTAACATTTACAAAAGAAATGACCAGTGAACTTGATAACATAGTAATAAAAACCATACAAACTGAATAATAGAGAGAAAAAATTACTTTAAAGAAAAGACAAGGACAGTACCTCAGTGAAGTGTGGCACTGTTAAGCAGAATAACATAAATGTAATCAGAGACCCAAAAGAGGGAGCAGAGAAATATTTCCAGGTATAATGGCCAAAAATATTCCAAATCTGATAAAACTATAAACTCGCAGAAGCTCAGTCAGCACCAAGAAGCTCAGTCAACCCCAAGCAAGATACACATAAAAACCACAAAAAGTAATATCATAAACAAATTGTTGAAAACCAGTGATAAAAAAATCTTAAAAGCAGTCAAGGGAAAAAGGAGCCTTACATACAGGGGAAGAAAGATAAGAATTATTGCAGACATCTAGTAAAAAATTTTTGCAAGCAAGCAGACAAAAAACATCTTTACAGTGTTGAAAGAAAAAACACTAAATCTAGAGTTCTCTCCAGAGAAAATATCTTTTAGAAAATAAGGCAAAATAAAGACGTTTTGAGAAGAATAAAAAGATAGAAGAATTCATGACCTGAAGACATACACTACAAGAAACATTAAAATAAGTTCTTGGGCTTCCCTGGTGGCACAGTGGTTGAGAATCCACCTGCCGATGCAGGGGACACGGGTTCGTGCCCCGGTCTGGGAAGATCCCACACAGCGCGGAGCGGCTGGGCCTGTGAGCCATGGCCGCTGAGCCTGCGTGTCCAGAGCCTGTGCTCCACAACGGGAGAGGCCACAACAGTGAGAGGCCCGCGTACCGCAAAAAAAAAAAAAAAAAAAAAAAAAAAAAAAAAAAAAAAAAGTTCTTAAGGCTAAAATAAAAAGATTTCAGATGGAAATTTGGATGTACACTAAGGAATAAAGAGGATTGGCTCTAATCTCACGTAACAGACTCAAAAGCAAGAATCAAAATATTAAACAGTCTCCAAATAAATTAAAAGCACACTCAACTCAGAATTATTTTTTTTTAAAAATACAAAAACCTCCAATAACCTAAAATTCACAAAATTGACATCCAATAAAAAAATTATCAGACATGCAAAGAATCCGGGTCATATGCTTCATTTTGAGGACAAAAAAAAAAAGAGCCAAAAAGTGACACCGATGATAAAAATAATAGAAAAGGACATTTAAACAGCTGTTATAAACATATTCTATATGTCCAAGAAGGTAGAAGTAAGCATGAGCGTATTAAGGAGAGACATGGAAGGGAATTCCATGGTGGTCCAGTGATTAGGACCCAGCACTTTCTCTGCCATGACCTGGGTTCAATCCCTGATTGGGGAACTAAGATCCTGCAAGTCATACAGCATGGCCAGAAAAAAAAAAAGAGAGAGGGGTGGGGAGAGACATGAAAGATATAAAACAGGCCCAAACTGAACTTCTAGAGATGAAAAAATGCACTGGCTGAAAGTAAGAACTTATTTAACTCTGCATTTAAAAAAAGATTAGTGAACTTAAACTCTGCATAAAAAACGATTAGCAACAGAAACTACCCAAAATGAAACATAGAGAAAAGACTGAAAACAAAATAACCAAGAATTATTGACATTTAGGGCAACTTCAAATGGACCAATAAACATGTAACTTGAGTCCAGGAAAAGGGGAGGGGAAAAAAGTTTGAAGTAAAATAACAGTAAAATTTTTCAAGTTTGATGAAATTATAAACCCATAGATCCAAGAAACTCAATAAATTCCAACCACAAAAAAACTTAATAAAACTATGCCAAGGTTCATCATAATCAAATTGTTTAAAACCAGTGATAAACAGAGAAGCTTAGAAACAAGCAAAGGAAAAAGGACATATGTAGAGAGGAATAAAGATAAAAACGACAGCAGACTTCTCATTGGAAACAATACAAGGCAGTAGACAGTGGAGCAACATCTTGAGAGTGAGAGACAAAAACTATCAACCTAGAATTCTATACCCAGTGAAAATAGCCTTCAGAAACAAAGCTGAAATAAAGGCTGTTTCAGACATGCAAAAGCTGAATCATCACCAGCAGATAGGTACCACAAGAAATAAAGGAAGCCTTTCAGGAAGAATGATAATGATACCAAATGGTTTCATCAGAGGAGGTAGCACAGTTAACACTCAGCCCCTTTCTTAGTAAAGCACGCTTTACTAAGGTGCTCCAGGTGGGGACTCTACAGATGCCTAACAATGCCTCAGAACCACCTCAAATGATCTATAAAGACCTTTCTTGTTCTCACCATTTAAAATGACTTGATCATTGTACAGTAGAAACTAACACAACATAATAAAACAACTATACCCCAATTTAAAAAAAACTTTACCTCTCTGACCATAAAAAATAAAATAAAATAAAATTACTTGAGTCTGGATTGTGTGTTTTCTCTTGGGCACTTTTCCTATAAGCAGAATGAACAGCCACCAAATAAATATTAATGAGTGAGTTACTGAAATAGTTTTGTGATGCAAAGAGTCAGGAATTAACAATGAGATGGTAGTCCAAAACCATCCTTTTTTCATTATTAGTGATATATACCAAGTATTGCTTTGATCATCAGCAATCAGGAATGTGGCAGAGGAAGTACAAAAAGGCAGAATTTGTGCTAGAACTGAAAGTCAGACAAAACCAATAGTAAAAATCATGGTATATAATAGTTAAAAACATATTGAATCTGACTGTTAAGAAACTGAGTGCTAATCTAGAGATTCAATGCAATCCCTATCAAATTACCAATGGCATTTTTCACAGAACTGGAACAAAAAAATTTTTAATTTGTGTGGAAACACAAAAGACCCCAAATAACCAAAACAATCTTGAGAAAGAAGAACAGAGCTGAAGGAATCATGCTATCTGACTTCAGGCTATACTGCAATGCTACAGTAATCAAAACAGTATGGTACTGGCACAAAAACAGACACATAGATCAGTGGAATAGGGTAGAAAACCTAGAAATAAACCCAAACACTTATAGTCAATTAATCTGCAACAAAGGAGGCAAGAATATACAATGCAGAAAAGGCAGTCTCTTGAAAAAGTGGTGTTGGTAAAACTGGACAAATACAAGTAAAAGAATAATTTAGAATATTCTCTAACACCATATACAAAAATAAACTCAAAATGGATTAAAGGCCTAACTGTAAGACCTGATACTATAAAACCCCTAGAAGAAAACATAGGCAGAAAACTCTTTGACATAAATCACAGAAATATTTTTTTGGATCCATCTCCTAGAGAAATGGAAACAAAAGCAAAAATAAACAAGTGGGACCTAATTAAGTTTAAAACCTTTTGCACAGGAAAGGAAACCATAAACAAAACAAAGACAACCTACAGAATGGGAGAAAATATTTGTAAATAATGCAATTGACAAGAGATTAAACTCCAAAATGTGCAAACAGCTCATACAGCTCAATATCAAGAAAACAAACAACCCAATCAAAAAATGGGCAGAAGACCTAAGCAGACATTTCTCCAAAGAAGACATACAGATGGCTAATAGGCATGTGAAAAGATGCTCAACATCATTACTTATTAGAGAAATGCAAACCAAAACTGCAATGAGATATCACCTCACACCAGTCAGAATGACCATCAAAAAGTCTACAAATAAAAAATACTGGAGAGGGTGTGGAGAAAAGGGAACTCTCATATACTATTGCTGGGAATGTAAACTGGTGCAGCCACTATGGAGAACAGTATGGAGTATCTTTAAAAAGCTAAGAATAGAGTAGCCATTTGATCCAGCAATCCCACTCCTGGGCATATACCCAGAAAAGATGAAAACGCTAATTTGAAAAGATACATGCACCCCAATGTTCATAACAACACTATTTACAATAGCCAGGTCATGGAAGCATCATAAATATCCATCAACAGATGAATGGATAAAGAAGATGTGATATATACATAAAATGCCATACTACCCAGCAATTAAAAAGAATGAAAAAATGCCATTTGCAGCAACATGAATGAACCTAGAGATTATCATACTAAGTTGTCAGACAAAGAAAGACAAACACCATATGATATCACTTATATGTAGAATCTAAAACAGAAAAATGATACAAATGAACCTATTTACAAAACAGAAATATACTCACAGACATAGAAAACAAACTTATGGTTACCAAAGGGGCAAGGGGTGGTGAGGGATAAATTAGGAATTTGGTATTAACAGATGCTTACTACTGTATATAAAATAGATAACCGGGCTTCCCTGGTGGCACAGTGGTTGGGAATCTGCCTGCCAATGCAGGGGACACAGGTTCGATCCCTGGTCCAGAAAGATCCCACATGTTGCATAGCAACTAAGCCCATGTGCCACAACTACTGAAGTCCGCGTGCCTAGAGCCCATGCTCCGCAACAAGAGAAACCACCACAATGAGAAGCCCACACACCACAATGAAGAGTAGCCCCAGCTTGCTGCAACTAGAGAAAGACTACACACAGCAATGAAGACCCAATACAGCCAAAAATAAATAAACAGAAAAATGAGGGGAAAAAAAAGGAGTCCACAGCTGAAGTCTGTTCTATAATGTAGAACTGAAACTGCTCTGTGGTCACACATGGATGGGGTTCCTCAGATATCTTCTGACTATTTCCTGTATGCCTTGGTGATATCAAGTCAAATAAAGAGATTTCCATTAAAAAAAAAAAAAGATAACCAAAAGGACCTATTATATAGCACAGGGAACTATATTCAATTTCTTGTAATAACCTATAATGGAAAAGAATCTAAAATATTTACATATATGTAACTTTGCTATACACCTGAAATACTGTAAATCATCTATACTTCAATTTTTTTAAATTAAATTTTAAAAAAAGGAAACTGAGTGCCAGGTCAACTCTACTACTACTTACATAAGCTTGAGATTCACTCTTCTCTTCTGTACCTCAGTTTCTTCATATTTAAAATTAGGATTTTGGCTAAATGACTCTAAAAATCCTTCCAGCTCTAACTGCGTGTGAGTCTATGAGAATAACTGAATTCAGACTAACCTCATCCTGTCTGTAACTATCTCAGCCTTCTCAATCTGACTAGTTATCAGCAGGGAAATTCCCACAACCCCAAAATAGCCGTTATTTTTGTAATTCAAAAATTAAAATTCGACAGCCTAGACAGATCTTGAGGGCATTATGCTGAGTGAAATAAATCAAACAGAG
Organism: Kogia breviceps; assembly: GCF_026419965.1. NCBI lineage: Eukaryota > Metazoa > Chordata > Mammalia > Artiodactyla > Physeteridae > Kogia > Kogia breviceps. The sequence continues at coordinate 90,103,058 of NC_081310.1, read as the reverse complement.
AAAGACAAATACCATATGATCTCACTTATATGTGGAATCTAAACCTTCCCCCCACCCCCCTCCAAAGAACAAAAACAAGCTTATGGATACAGAGAACAGGTTGGTGGTGTCACTGGAAGGGGGGGTGGGTGCAAAATGGGTGAAGGTGGTCAAAAAATAAAAACTTCCAGTTATAAAATAAGTAAGTCATAAGGATGTAATGTACAGCATGGTGACTATAATTAATAATACTTTATGGTATATTTGAAAGTTGCTAAAAGAGTGGTTCTTAAAAGTTCTCATTGGGCTTCCCTGGTGGCGCAGTGGTTGAGAGTCCACCTGTCGATGCAGGGGACACGGGTTCGTGCCCCGGTCCGGGAAGATCCCACATGCCGCGGAGCGGCTGGCCCTGTGAACCATGGCCGCTGAGCCTGCGTGTCCAGAGTCTGTGCTCCGCAACGAGAGAGGCCACAACAGTGAGAGGCCCACATACCGGAAAAAAAAAAAAAAAAAAAAAAAAAGTTCTCATCACAAGAAAAAAAGTTTGTTATGACTTTTTCTGTAAGGTGACAGATGTTTAGTAAACTAGACATATTGTAGTGATCATTTCACAATATATACAAATATTGAATCATTATTTTGTACACCTGAAATGAATATAATGTTATACATCAATTATATCTCAGTTAAAAATTAAAATTAGTAATTGTTGTTTGAAAATCTTTTCAAAATTTATATATCATGTAATGTCCTTGAAAAGACAACATTATAGAGACAAAGAACAGCTCAGTTGTTGCCAGGGTCTGCAGGTGGGAGACAGGCTGACTACAGATGGACAGCACAAGAGGATTTTTGAATGTGATAGAACCTTTCTATATCTTGATTGTGGTGGTGGTTATATAACTATATGCATTTGAGAAGACCCACAGAAGTAATATCACAACGAATGAATTTTACTGTGTGTAAATTTAAAACTAATTAAATAATGTTTTAAAGAATGAGTCAATAACTTCAGTGGTAATTCACAAACTCTTTTTTAAAGTTTACATCATTTTAACATATTCTAGATAAATTTCCAGGCATTAGATTTAACTTCTTATTTGAATATCTAGTCTCTTAAAACTATCCCAATTCTTAGCATATACTTTAAACATATATAATGTACAATGTAAAATAAATATATTGTTTTAAAAATATGACAGTGTATGTTCTCAAGACTTTTTAAAAACAGATTTATTGAGGTATAATTTATGTACCATAAATTCATCCATTTCAAGTGTACAGTTCAATGATTTTCAGTAAATTTGAAAACTTGTGCAATTGTCACTATAATCCAATTTTAAAACATTCCATCACTCCAAAAAAGAACCTTATGCCCATTTGCAGTTTAAGAGATTTTCAAAAAGGTAAAGGAGGAGGAGTCAACCTGATAATAACTTTGCTAACACAGAATCACCAGACTGTCAGTGTTGTAGACCTCTTAAGACCATCTCACTCAAACTTCCACCCATGCTTAAATGCCTCTATAGTTACCGAGCCTAGTTAGAAAACATTCAGTGATAGGTAGGTAACTATCTTATTTAACAACCCATTTCATCCTTGGTCAGGTCCATGTATTGCAGTTATTCTTTAAAGCGTTGAAGCCTCACATGGGCTACCTCTTGTAAACCCTAACCCTCAGCTCAAAAACTTCAAGAAGTCCTAACTCCAGAAAACTTAAGACTGTAAAAATCAAAACTATCTGTTCTAGGAAAAAGTTGGGGATCTCTGGGACTGAGCATTAAATTAGTATCCAAGGGAAGTACCAGGGAAGGTTTAAAAGGTATTATTCTTAAGCACTTGAGTTTCAAACAGAAAACTGGAGTAAGTAAAAGAAGCCAATTGAGCATAGGCTTGGAAGATGCGCTGGAACAGCAGGATGTCTGTAGAACTTGTCTGGGGTAGAGGATGAGAAGCAACAGAGTAAGAAATTAGGTGACATGAGTTGAAAAGTCCAAGGGACTGTTTAAAACCATTCAAGGCAGAATTTTGAGGTCAACCAAGTCAAGAAGACCTGTCAATAAAGTAGATCAAAACACTACTGTGTAATTTTAAATGAAACTAAAACTAAGAATACTTACATTTTGGTATATTACTCCATGCCATGAATTCCCTCACTTTCTACTAAGTGGGTAATAATTTGCATGACTGGTCCTTGTGTATTGCAACAGACGAATAAAAAGACAGGTGGACGGGTCATAAACCTGTAAACCACCAAGAGGTGTTAGGAGAGCTGGATACCTGGGAAATTACAAAACCACGAGGGATGGCTTCATGGTCTTGTGGCTTGTACAGTCACACAGGGCCACACACTGAGAAGGTCCCTGTGTTTGGTTTAATGCTCTACTGTTTCTGTCCTGCAATTCTTAATAACTTTTAAATAAGGGACCATGTTTTCATCTTGCAAAAGGCCATGCAAATTACATAGCTGGTCCTGAAACCCACTCACATCAAGGGTGGGAGGTGGGGGAGATAGAAATAACCACACATCACATTCACACAGCCCCTTAAGATTTCAAAGTCCTTTTGCGCATCTTGCTTGACCCTCACAATGTTTCTTTTAAGAAGGAAAAAAAAGATAAAGGAAGAGGGACTTCCCTGGTGGACCAGTTGGTAAGACTCCACACTCCCAATGCAGGGGGTCCAGGTTCAATCCATGGTCAGGGAACTAGATCCTGCTTGCATGCCGCAACTAGGAGTCAGCATGCTGCGACTAAGAGTCTGCATGCTGCAACTAAGAAGTCCTCATGCCACAGCTAAAGATCCCACATGTCGCAATGAAGATCCCACGTGCCACAACGAAGACCCAGTGCAGCCAAAATAAATAAATAAATATTAAAGAAAAAAAAGAGGAAGAATAGTTGTAATTTGTCCAGGGGCATGGAATTGGAGAATTTCAGAAGCAATGTTATCAACTGTGGGGTTTAATCTTTCCCTGCCCATTTTGCAAATAAAAGATCAGGTGCAGGGAGGTTAAAAGACTTGTCCAAGTTCACACAACAAATATAATACCAGGAAACAGGGCGTCTTTTTCTACTGCAGTATTTTTGCCACTATATCATGTTGTCTCTGTGGATTGTGAGCTCCGTGAAGGCTGGAATTGATTATGTGTTGTTTCTGCAGGATCAGAGACAGTACCCAGTGAGTGTATATATAACTGCTTCCATTTTTTTAAATACTTCATTATTTATATTTCAAATATCTCCTTTGATCTTCCCAACAAGTATATAAAGTAAATGAGGTAGGTACTGTTATCCTCATTTGCAAGTGAAGGAAACAGTTTCAAGAGGTACATGTGTTGTTAAAGAACTTTACAGTGACTGAGGAGGCAGACTGGTGGGCCTTACCCTTTCTTGTAAACTTCTCACCAACTCTCGCCATACCTCCTTTCCACTTCTTCCCTGGGTACATCAGTGCTATTGTCCTAAAACGGGTAAGAAATCAGATATTTATTAAACATTCATTCTGAATAAACATGCAAGAGAAACTAGAGCTATAGAAAAAGAAACTAAAACCTATATATGTATATATACATATAGTCACATAGAAAGATAATGACTGAGTCCCATTTGAATTTTTGAAGTGAAAGAGTCATTATAATTCATGTAGCCCAACAAATAAGAAAACTGAGGTCAGTCTAAGATCACACAGAAAATAGTTACAGGAGGGACCCAGGCTTTCTTGCTTCCAGGCCCAGTACACAACTTGGCTCCCCTGGCTCATTTCCCTAACTCTGCTTGGTGATTTGAATTATCCCTTTGTTCTCTCCAAAGTTTCAAAACCTGAGAGTCAGCTATTGACAAGAGTCACCACACAAGCACCTCTGATCTGTGTGGCTTGGGGCAAGGTAGCAGAAGGGGACAGGTATCCAGGGGAATTTACAGGTGGTAGTCCTCAACTCAGGGAAGTTAAGAGATACACAATATTGAAAATACTTCAGTATTTTCATAATACTACATCTGTAAAATAACCACATGGAAACAATAAGTGAGAAGAGTAAAACAATAGGTATACAAAGTTAATAATTCCATTGTTCTCAAATTTGAACAGGGGGTCATTGATTACCCATAGTGGAAAGTGGTGGTGCATATCTGTGGGAAAAGGACGGATTTTTTAAATAAATCACACTGGAACAACTGGACTCCTCCCCCTATCTGACACCACACACAAAATGCAATTCCAGGAATCTTAAAGACCTCAATATAAGAGGCAAAAATATAAAGATTTTCAAAGACAATATAGGAGAATATCTTGATGATCTTAGCATAAGAAAGGATTTCTTAAACAATACACAAAAAGCACTAATCATACTCATACATTAATTTTTTAAATCTGTTCACCTAAAGAAATCATCAAGAAAGTGAAAAGCCAAGCCACAAACTGAGAGCAGATATTTATAATATATATATATAACTGACAAAGGACTAATATCCAGAAATATATAATGAACTCCTATGAAGAAAGAAAGAGAGAGAGAGACAATAAAACAAGGAGGCAAAAGATATGAGCAGACATTTCCCAAAGGGCAAGGGAGAACTCCAAATGGTCAATGAAGACATGAGAAATTGCTCAGCCTTTTTAATAATCACAGAAATGCAATTTAAAACCAAAATGAAGTACCATTACACACCTTCAGAATACAAAAATATTTAAGTATGATAATATCAAGTGTAAGAGAGAACATAGAGCAATGTAAACTTGGTATAAGTTACACCTGCTGGGTGCAGAGAAATTTGATATAAATAATTTAGTCTTCTCTTCCACTTAGAAATTCTACCCATAAATGTACACCTTAGACTTGAAGGAATTCCTGACAGGTGCACCAGGAGACATATGCAAGAATGTTCACAGAAACATTGTGCTTATTGGCTCAAACCCAGAAACAACCCAAATGTTCTTCAACAATAAAATGCATAAATAAACTGTGATTTATTCACATGATATAATATTATACAATAACAATCAAAAAAACTATAGTTGCAGGCATCAATCTAGCTCACAAACACAGTGATGAATGAAAAGCGCAAGTCACAAAATAACATGCATGGTGTGATTCATTTATATAAAGACATAACCAAGCAAAAATAAGCTATATTCTTTAGGGATACCAACATCCCTGAAGTTTAACAGTTGTTAAGCTATAAGGAAAAGAAATGATTATCACAAAGTCAGGACAGTGTTACCTAGAAGGGGGAAGAAAGAGCATTTTCCAGGGAGGGACACAGAAAACAATGTTCTATACTTTAAACTGGGATGGTGGTTATACTGGAATGTGCTTTAACTTTAAACTAGTTCATGAAAAAGTATATCGTATATTAAATCATGAAATTGCCATTTTTATATGTCAAATCTGAGCAAATATTGACAATTTTACATGGCTCAATATAAAATATATGTATGTATGTGTGTCTATACAATACGACCTATTTCACAATAAAAAACAAAAAAAGAAAGAAGCATTAGATAACAGTCAGGAAACCTCGGTTCTAAGATGACTAATTAGGCTCCAACCTGGATTCTAAGACCACATAGGACCTTTCTACACCTGTTTCTGTAGAGAATTAATGTTGACTAGTGGGTAAGCACTGGAGTTCTGGAGTCAGGCAGACCTAGGTTTAAATCCCAGCCCTGCTTACGAGCTGTATCCCTGTGACCTGATTAAGTTATTAAGGCATTGATTTCCTCATCTGTAAAGCAGCTGTAATAATAGTACCTATCTTATAGAGCCGTTCTGAAGTGTATACATAAATTTAAATGAAGAATGTGTTAACAGTGTATATAAATAGCTTAGCACAATGCCTGGCACTTTGGAAATAACTGATGCTAGTCATGTTATTGGGTCCCATTGTCTTCCCTCATATTTCTTCAGAGAGTTTCAGAAAGGTGCAAAAAATTATGTGAATATGTTTTGAAAAAGCACACATTTCCAGGCAAGCACTATGACTATTTTTATCCTCTTACAGGTCCATGTTAGTCCATTATCATTGATCACCCTGACAGCACTGGAAGCAAAGCAGCCAATAGGAGTTAGGATAGAGCCAACACTGCCTTCCACACAGAGTCTGATGTGAACACAACACTTGAGTTTCTCAAGAGGGAATTAAGCCATACTCTTTCTAACCCCAACCTCCTAGTGCAAAATTGAGATCCCAGAACTCAAGAGAACAAGACTTCTCAAAAATCCACCTAGAGGTCACCCAATCAAACCCCCTCAATTCACAAAGAACCAAAGCCCTGAAAGGAGTCTAAAACAAATGCCAAGCTGCCTTTCCAGGAGACCCAGATGTGTCAGTGAGGTTTGGTCTGCCGAGAGTTTCAGGGTAGTGGTGGCAGCAGCCCTTGTATGTGCAAGGTCCATTTTAAGATAGAACTGCAGGCTGTTCAGACCAGGGTGGATTTCTGCCTCACCAAAATCAGTGGGTGGCTTGGTTTTTCCACTCTGAAACTCCTTTTTTAAAGTTGGATTCATGCTATTTCTGTATAGAACATTAAAAAATAAATACGAAATGGGAGGTATCCACTTCAAAAACAAGATGGACTTTGCCAATGGTCCTCACTCCACTTTCATAAGTTACCCCATCCCACTCACCATCAGCAAGAGACACCAAAGGCTGGAAGCTCAGTTTAAACCTGGAACCAAAAGAAAGTTTAAAATCTCTGACTTATTTTATATTCAGTCTCAACCAGCTTAGTTAAAACAAAAATGCAGAAAGAAGGAAATTTATACAAAAATGTAAACACTGTGTAGCTCTGTTTTTCAAATTTCAAGGTGAGAACATCAAGTTTTATGTTATAGTTTGGCTGATACTGTCAGGCGAATTGAGACAAAGCAACAGGCTTCCCAAAATTCAGAGCCAAGTGTGAGCTGCATCCTTTAAAAATTCCTAAGATACCCTCAGCCTGTGATGTCACAGATATCTGGATCTAATCTCTGGGCCTCTGTTTTCTTGAATTAATCATTTAATAATAGAAAAACTCCCCTTGGTAGCTTTGACCATAAATTACGGCCTGGTACTATTCCAAAATCTCTAAAGAAACCAAACATTAAAAAAAAAATCAAAATGAAAATAGACTGAGCAAACACAATACTCTTCCCTCATTTAGCTTACATTATCTTTTACTCAGAGGATCCCCTTTTCAAGGATGCTTGCAGGATATGTGTGACCTGGGGTTGCAGTGGCTAGACTCATCATCGATGATTACTTACTTCATGTAGTGAAGCTGCCAAACCCCAAAAGCATGGCCGAGAAGTGAAAAATTGTGAATGGTTTTGCTACTGTTGAATTACCTTGTGAGTACCACCTGCAAAGGTGATTAGTTTGAAAGTACTATATGGATTTTTCTCAGTCCTAGAGCATGTATGAAAAAGGCCCTAGCTCCTCAACTGCACTGGCCAAAATTCACCTTTGTCCAGTTCCACCGTTACTCACAGAGACCAACTCCAGTGTTTAAAATTGAGTGAATATTATGGTCCAGCTACAGACACAGCAGCATAAGAAGAAGATTCTTGTTTGTCTATTAAATCTTTATTCCAGCCTCAGATAGTGATAGTGAAGCTAAAATTGAGGCATTACCCCATCAATCATTTGACAGGTGTCCAATTGCTGAGCTTAGAATGACATGTTGCAAGTGATGGGAAACCCGGCAAGTATTAATGATTGCTACCCTCCATCAGACCACTTCAGGGACCCCAGAGAAGTCTGCACTATTATTTTGGCCTAGTCATTAGCTTGCAGTGGATGAGAGCCACAATGATAGGTAAGATTCTTATCCATTAATTTGTTAAATAAACTCCAACCCCTCCAGCTCTCCTGTCTGTGACATGTTGCTACTATGGGGAGCTTAAAACCTTGAATTCTTACTTGGTGGACCTGTGGAGGTCCCAAGGAAACACCTCACCCCTTTGGGCAAGAGTGAAGATTTTTCCTGAAGGGAAGGTCTTGGCCGTGCTCTGAGGAAGTAAGTGAAAATTTGTGAGTCTAATGTTGAGTCATAATGGCATAAATGAAAAATACTCATGGATAAGGCAAATCGGGAACAATAACACAAGTGGGAGAGCTGGTACCTGGACTCAGGCACCATAGCTCATGTAGAGAGTCTCCCTATGCTAGCAAACTTCTTATTTTATTATGTGAGTTAGCAGATTTCTTTACAACCAATGATCAAAAATTATGTTGTAGATTAAATAAAATAAGAAAATGCTTTGGAAATTTTAAAATGCTATTCAAATATTCAATTAATATGAATATTTGGATCTCAGCAAAACATTTGGATGTCAGCAAAATTAACAGCACTACACAAAATCACACAATTTATTTTTCAATATTTCAGACAAATGAAAAATATAAAGGATAATAATAAAATCTGTGCAGTCAGCACCTAGTTTATAAATTTAGATTATCATATAAATTACCTTTTCTTAATTGAAAGTATACTTGCCAAGTATACTGGTGCTTATTATTCCTGCCCATTTAAAAAATATTTTGACTACATTTGTGTCCCTAGACAACAAAAGCTATTATGATGTATGTTTTCAAGTAGTATACTACATGTATTCTTCTATAATTTTCTTTTTTGCACAATATTGTGATTGAAAAATTCATTCATGTTTATCCATGATGTTATAGTTTGTTTTCATGGCTGTGTAGTATTCCATTGTATGAATAAACCACAATGGTGGATATTTAAGTTGAGGGGTTTTCCTCCTTTAATTTGTTTTTCTATTTAAAAGAAGATGGAAATGTACATGTCTCCTTATGTACATATTCAGTTTCTCTAGGTCCTCTGCCTAGTTGTAGAATTACAAGTTATTGGGTGGGGGCCTCATCAAGATTACCAGATATTATGAAATTGTTTTTCAAATGATTGCAGCAGTTCTCACTACTGTTGCCTCATCTGCAACCAGCACCTGATATTATCAGACTTCCATTTTTGCTAATCTGGTGAATGTGAAATGAGGTTTTAATTCACATTGCAATTTTAATTTGTATTTCTCTGATATTTTAACAGTTTATTGGGCATTTTGATTCCCTGTCATCTCTGCAGCCCAATCTTAATTAAATCATTTGTCTTTTCTCTTTTGATTTATAGGAGATCTATATATATTTATCCCTTATAATAATACAAGTATATACATTGTAAATATCTTCTCCCCATCTATGATGAATCTTTTTTATTCACGTTAAGGAATTCTTTAGTTAAACAGAAGGGGTTTTACTTCAATGCAGTGAAGTTTATCAGTATTATCTTCTACAGTTTGTCCTTTTCATGTCTTCACACAAGGTGCAAAACAGAAGAATATCATTTGTATGAAAGGTGGGCAGAGAAGATATAAATGTATTTTGTATGCATACAAAAAAATTGGAAGGAGAGGGCAGACAGCAGAAGCAAGAAGAACTACAATCCTGCAGCCTGTGGAACAGAAACTACATTCACAGAAACATAGACAAGATGGAAGGGCAGAGGGCTATGTACCAGATGAAGGAACAAGATAAAACCCCAGAAAAACAACTAAATGAAGTGGAGATAGGCAACCTTCCAGAAAAGGAATTCAGAAGAGTGATAGTGAAGATGAACCAGGACCTTGGAAAAAGAATGGAGGCAAAGATCGAGAAGATGCAAGAAATGTTTAACAAAGACCTAGAAGAATTAAAGAACAAACAAACAGAGATGAACAATACAATAACTGAAATGAAACCTACACTAAAAGGAATCAATAGTAGAATAACTGAGGCAGAAGAACGGATAAGTGACCTGGAAGATAGAATGGCGGAATTCACTGCTGCACACAAAATAAAGAAAAAAGAATGAAAAGAAATGAAGACAGCCTAAGAGACCTCTGGGACAACATTAAATGCAACAACATTTGCATTATAGGGGTCCCAGAAGGAGAAGAGAGAGAGAAAGGACCAGAAAAAATATTTGAAGAGATTATAGTTGAAAACTTCCCTAACATGGGAAAGGAAATAGCCACCCAAGTCCAGGAAGTGCAGTGAGTCCCATACAGGATAAACCCAAGGAGAAACACACTGAGACACATAGCAATCAAATTGGCAAAAATTAAAGACAAAGAAAAATTATTGAAACCGGCAAGGGAAAAATAACATACAAGGGAACTCCTATAAGGTTAACAGCTGATTTCTCAGAAGAAACTCTAAAAGCCAGAAGGGAGTGGCATGATATACTTAAAGTGATGAAAGGGAAGAACCTACAACCAAGATTACTCTACCCGGCAAGGATCTCATTCAGATTTGCTGGAGAAATCAAAAGCTTTACAGACAAGCAAAAGCTAAGAGAAATCAGCACTACAACCAAATCAGCACTACAACAAATGCTAAAGGAACTTCTCTAACTGAGAAAAAAAGAGAAGAAAAGGACCTACAAAAACAAACCCAAAACAATTAAGAAAATGGTCATAGGAACATACATATCGATAACTACCTTAAATTTGAATGGATTAAATGCTCCAACCAAAAGACACAGGCTTGCTGAATGGATACCAAAACAAGACCCATATATATGCTGTCTACAATAGACCCACTTCAGACGTAGGGACAAATACAGACTGAAAGTGAGGGGATGGAAAATGATATTCCATGCAAATGGAAATCAAAAGAAAGCTGGAGTAGTGATACTCATATCAGAAAAAATAGACTTTAAAATAAAGAATGTTACAAGAGACAAGGAAGGACATTACATAATGATCAAGGGATCAATCCAAGAAGAAGATATAACAATTATAAATATATATGCACCCAACATAGGAGCACCTCAATACACAAGGCAACTGCTAACAGCTATAAAAGGGGAAATCGACAGTAACACAATCATAGTACAGGACTTTAACACCCCACTTTCACCAAAGGACCAATCATCCAAAATGAAAATATATAAGGAAACAGAAGCTTTAAATGACACAGTAGACCACATAGATTTAATTGATATTTATAGGACATTCCATCCAAAAACAGTATATTACACTTTCTTCTCAAGTGTGCATGGAACATTCTCCAGGATAGATCACATCTTGGGTCACAAATCAAGCCTCAGTAAACTTAAGAAAATTGAAATCACATCAAGCATCTTTTCTGACCATGACACTATGAGATTATAAATCAATTACAGGGAAAAAAATGTAAAAAACACAAACACATGGAGGTTAAATAACCAAGAGATAATGAAGAAATCAAAGAGGAAATAAAAAAATATCTAGAGACAAATTACAATGAAAACACAATGATCCCAACCTATGAGATGCAACAAAAGCAGTTCTAAGAGGGAAGTTTATAGCTATACAAGCCTACCTCAAGAAAAAAGAAACATCTCAAATAAACAATCTAACCTTACACCTAAAGGAACTAGAGAAAGAAGAACAAACAAAACCCAAAGTGAGCAGAAGGAAGGAAATCATAAAGATCAGAGCAGAAATAAATGAAATAGAAACAAAGAAAACAATAGCAAAGATCAATAAAGCTAAAATCTGGTTCTTTGAGAAGATAAACAAAATTGATAAACCATTAGCCAGACTTATCAAGAAAAAGAGGGAGAGGACTCAAATCAATAAAATTAGAAATGAAAAAGGAGAAGTTACAACAGATACTGTAGAAATACAAAGCATCCTAAGAGACTACTACAAGCAACTCTATGCCAATAAAATGGACAACCTGGAAGAAATGGACAAATTCTTAGAAAGGTATAACCTTCCAAGACTGAACCAGGAAGAAAAGAAAATATGAACAGACCAATCACAAGTAATGAAATTGAAACTGTGATTAAAAAACCAACAAACAGAAGTCCAGGAGCAGATGGCTTCACAGGTGAATTTTATCAAACATTTAGAGAAGAGCTAACACTCATCCGTCTCAAATTCTTCCAAAAAACTGCAGAGGAAGGAGCACTCCCATACTCGTTCTATGAGGCCACCATCACCCTGATACCAAAACCAGACCAAGATACTACAAAAAGAGAAAATTACAGACCAATATCACTGATGAATATAGACGCAAAAATCCTCAACAAAATACTAGCAAACAGAATCCAACAACACACTAAAAGGATCATACACCATGATCAAGTGGGATTTATCCCAGGGATGTAAGGATTCTTCAATATATGCAAATCAATCAACGTGATACACCATATTAACAAATTGAAGAATAAAAACCATATGATCATCTCAATAGATGCAGAAAAAGCTTTTGACAAAATTCAACATCGATTTATGATAAAAACTCTCCAGAAAGTAGGCATAGAGGGAATGTACCTCAGCATAATTAAGGCCATATATGACAAACCCACAGCCAACATCATTCTCAATGGTGAAAAACTGAAAGCATGTCCTCTAAGATCAGGAACAAGACAAGGCTGCCCACTCTCACCACTATGATTCAACAAAGTTTTGGAAGTCCTAGCCTCGGCAATCAGAGAAGAAAAAGAAATAAAAGGAATACAAATTGGAAAAGAAGAAGTAAAACTGTCACTGTTTGCAGATGTCATGATACTACACATAGAGAATCCTAACAATGTCCCCAGAAAACTACTAGAGCTAATCAATAAATCTGGTAAAGTAGCAGGATACAAAATTAATGCACAGAAATCTCTTGCATTCCTATACATTAATGATGAAAAATCTGAAAGAGAAATTAAGGAAACACTCCCATTTACCATTGCAACAAAAAGAATAAAATATCTAGGAATAAACCCACCTAGGGAGACAAAAGACCTGTATGCAGAGAACTATAAGACACTGATGAAAGAAATTAAAGATGATACAGATGGAGAGATATACCATGTTCTTGGATTGGAAGAATCAATATTGTGAAAATGACTCTACTACCCAAAGCAATCTACAGATTCAATGCAATCCCTATCAAATTACCACTGGCATTTTTTACAGAACTAGAACAAAAAATCTTAAAATTTATATAGAGACAAAAAAGACCCCGAATAGCCAAAGCAGTGTTGAGGGAAAAAAAAGGGAGCAGGAGGAATCAGACTCCCTGACTTCAGACTATACTACAAAGCTGCAGGAATCAAGACAATATGGTACTGGCACAAAAACAGAAACATAGATCAATGGAACAAGATAGAAAGCCCAGAGGTAAACCCACGCACCTATAGTCAACTAATCTATGACAAAGGAGGCAAGGATATACAACAGAGAAAAGACAGTCTCTTCAATAAGTGGTGCTGGGAAAACTGGACAGCTACATGGAAAAGACTGAAATTAGAACACTCCCTAACACCACACACAAAAATAAACTCAAAATGGATTAGAGACCTAAATGTAAGACAGGAGACTATAAAACTCTTAGAGGAAAACATAGGAAGAACACTCTGACATAAATCACAGCAAGATCTTTTTTGATCCACTTCCTAGAGTAATGGAAATAAAAATAAACAAATGAGACCTAATGAAACTTAAAAGCTTTTGCACAGCAAAGGAAACCACAAACAAGATGAAAAGACAACCTTCAGAAATGGGAGAAAATATTTGCAAATGAATCAACAAACAAAGGATTAATCTCCAAAATATAGAAACAGCTCATGCAGCTCAATATTAAAGAAACAAACAACCCAATACAAAAATGGGCAGAAGACCTAAATAGACATTTCTCCAAAGAAGACATACAGATGGCCAACAAGCACATGAAAAGCTGCTCAACATCACTAATTATTAGAGAAATGCAAATCAAAACTACAGTGAGGTATCACCTCACACCAGTTAGAATGGGCTTCATCTGAAAATCTACAGCCAACAAATGCTGGAGAAGGTGTGGAGAAAAGGGAACCCTCTTGCACTGTTGGTGGGAATGTAAACTGATACAGCCACTATGGAGAACAGTATGGAGGTTCCTTAAAAAACTAAAAATAGAACCACCATATGATCCAGCAATCCCACTACTGGGCATATACACAGAGAAAACCACAATTCAAAAAGACACATGAACCTCAATGTTCATTGCAGCACTATTTGCAATAGCCAGGTCATGGAAGCAACCTAAATGCCCAACGACAGACGAATGGATAAAGAAGATGTGGCATATATATATAATGGAATATTACTCAGCCATAAAAAGGAATGAAATTGGGTCATTTGTTGACACGTGGATGGATCTAGAGACTGTCATATAGAGTGAAGTAAGTAAGAAAGCAAAAAACAAATATCATATATTAAGGCATATATGTGGAACCTAGAAAAATGGTACAGATGAACCGGTTTGCAGGGCAAAAATTGAGACAGATGTAGAGAACAAACGTATGGACACCAAAGGGGGAAAGCCGTGGGGGGTGGGGGGGTGAGGTGCTGAATTGGGTGATTGGGATTGACATGTATACACTGATGTGTATAAAATTGATGACTAATAAGAACCTGCTGTATAAAAAAAATTGGAAGGACACACAAGAAATTATTATTTTCAGTGGAGGGTAGTGGTACAGGGGTTGTTCAGGGACAGAACTAGGTGCACAATCTAGTTTGGAACAAATAAATGAATCCAGTTACAATCTAGGTTACACTTTAGGAACAAATACATGAGGTCAGAAATGAGACTTTCTTTTCAACAAAAGTTGAAAACTCTCTACAAAGTTCAAGCAATGTCTTCTGAAAATGTAACTTGATTTTAATCCATTGAGTCAGGGCTTCTTGAACCTGTGAATGAATTGCCTTTAACACGTTAAAATAATTTAACACAACATTATCCATCACATGGGTGTTTCACTAGTGTGTGGCCATGAGTGACCAGACAACTCATGGGCCTACCCATTGGTATTTCATTTGGAACGAGTTCTGGCCTTCTATCTGCTATAACATTCATGTTCATTAAAGTTATGGACAGAATGTCTGGCCACTGTGGTTTGGATAAATAAACTGACACAACCCTAGGCCATTTTGGTTTTTTAAGTTCTATATTGATGTTTTATTGCCCTCTTTTGTTTCTGGAAGAAATAGGCAATGAAATCATAGGATCTTGAGGCAGTGAATCTCTAGGTTTTCAAATTTTATCTTCTCTCCCACAAAATGTGTGCCCTGATGACTATCAATAGACAAAGATATTGAAAACTGAGAGATAATGTCTTTAGAAATCATTTGCTGACAATCACTGGTCATAAGCACTTACTTATGAACATGCTATAAAGCTATAAATGTACACATGGTCACTAAAGCATATGCAGATGAAAAAACTTCACTTGTATAAAATCAACCCAAGTATTTACCAAAGCCCCCATGAGGGAGGATGAGCTGTCTTCTTTCCCTTGAGGCCTGATGGTAGGATAACTTGTATAATACCATTGAGCAGCTCTGGACCCATGGAGCAAACCAGCCATGGCTAATAATTCCTAGAACACTTTTTGTTCACATGTGCCGTGTGATAGGCTACACAAGCTTGGTGCCACCTAGCAGCCATCTGAGAAGCCCTAAAGATGATCTGGGTATCAAAAGAAAAAGAACACAAAACACCATATTAGTCTCCAAGAATTCAGAAAGTGGGCTCTGACTTTGGAGAAGAGCAATATTTGACAGAACTGTCAGGGGAATATAGTCAGCTGATAAAGGTAAGAACAAAAATACCTATGAATAGAAAATGACCACAGCCCTGGCTGTGTTATTAACCAAACTAACCATTTTATAATAACTAAAACAGAAAGTCAGAAAAGAACTTGTGAAATGTTTATTTGTCCAGAAGTGAGAAACCCCTGTTTTTAAAATTAATGAAGTACCCAAAAGCATAGTCAGAGTCAGTCTAAAAGTTAATTTTCAGAAGAGTACCCACTCTGGTGAGGCAGTGTTTTGCCACCTGAGCAGAATATGCAGAAACAAAGAAACAAAAAGACTGTAAACTACTTCACAATGAGCATAGACTGCAAAATCAGAGGCAAATATTCACTTGTCTCACCTATAAGTAGCCCTCTCACCTCTATTTTACATTTTTTAAATATTTATTTATTTATTTTGGCTGCGCTGGGTCTTAGTTGCAGCATGCAGACTTCTTAGTTGCGGCATGCATATGGGATCTAGTTCCCCAACCAGGGATTGAGCACAGGCCCTTGCATTGGGAGTGTGGAGTCTTACTGGCTGGACCACCAGGGAAGTCCCTCAATTTTACACTTTTTAAAAATTCAACTTAGCTTAGCAAAGAAAAATACACTCTTGTGTCTTGTGTGTTTCTCTTTTACTCTCACACTGTTACACTCACAACACTTCACTTCTGACACCCGAAGTGTGGGTTTCCTACATGTCAAGCAATTCTCCATGACACCAACTGGGTGTCCTGCAATCAGTTCAGTTCTGACACTACCTACCTGGAGTTAGCGTTAGATCCCACAAATTAAGGGATCAGTTCCATGAGACTACCCCCACTTTATATGCCAATCAAAAGTCTCAGGTTATCACCTGTACTTCTGAGAAATCAGCTATAAACCAGGGTTCCCATGACCCCTTCCTTGGGTTCCGTAACTTGCTAATATGTCTCACAGAATTCAGGGAAACACTTACTTATGTTTATCCGTTTATTATATGATAAAGGATATTATAAAATACACAGATGAACAGCCAGATGAAGAGATACATAGGGTGAAGTCTGGGAGGGTCCTGAGGATAGGAGTTTCTGTCCCCATGGAGTTGGGGTGGCTCCACTCTCCCAATTGGTGGATGTGTTCACCAACTGAGAAGCTCTCTGAACCCCATACTTGGGGGCAAGTTGTGGGCAAGAGCTGAGGAGTAAGCGTCCCCATATCCTACCTGTTCATGTGGCTGAGAGGTGAGAGTTAAGATTGAGGCAAGCTGTCCAAATGGTGTTGGCTGTTCATTTTCTGCTGAGTGGGAGGAGGAAGAGATGTTATTGTGACAATGCAACAGCAAGCCCCACAAGTACCAACCATAAGGCGATAAGGCAGTGTTCACTTTGTCAAGGTATCCCCAAAGTTAAAATTAATGCTGTCAGTAGTGAGGAAATAGAGCTTTGGGTAGACGAAAATCAGAAGTTTGGTTGCTCGAGCCTGGGTCCATCACGTGAAATGGAAAGTAAATGCAAAGCCTTGCTTACTGACACAGAGCCACTCTCAAGAGTATGGTTAAGTCATTGCCCTCTGCTCCACAGAGAAACACTATCTTTATCTTCCAAGGCTATTACAGGTTGAGCTGTTTATAGAAAGCCTCTCTTGGAGGTGACATTAAGCTGACATTTAAATGACAAGAATCTGGCAAAAGAAGGTCAATTGGTCAGCATTTCAGGCAGAGAATACCTAATAGAAGACCCTTCATTGAAAATGAGCAAGATGTGTTCCAGGAACAGACAGAAGGACTGAATGTGGGGAATGAGAAAAAGAGAAGAATCAAGGGTAACTCCTATGTTTTTTAAGTTGAGCATGTAAGTGGATGGTGATGCTGTTTAATGAAAGATGATCACCAGAAAAGAAGCAGATTTGAGCAGGGAATCAGTTCTAGAGTTCTGGGGAGAAATGAGGGCAAGAACTAGAGACTTGAGAGTACATGGCATATAACTAACATTTATTAGGTGCTTACTGTGTCCCAGGCCCTATCTAAGCAGTTCATGAATATTTTCTTAGTTATACTCTCAACATCTGTATGGGGTTAGCACTGTATTATTATCTTCATTTTAAAGATGAAGAAACAGAGAAATTTTCCCCATGGTCACTCAGCTAATGGAGGTAAAGTCAGAAGAAAAACTCAGGCAGGCTAACTCCAGAGCACAAGTGCATTACCACTATGCTATGTTATCTGGAATACAATGGTATTTAAAGCCATGGGACCAGATGACATAACCCAGGTACAGTGTGTAGATAAAGAGAGAAGGGCATTGCAGTACTACAGCACTTAGTCATGTCCTTTCAGAATTTAGTTTCCTCTGTCTGGTTCTGTACTTACCCCACAGGAGGCTAATTTACCCATTTGATCTGCCTCACCAAGAATATGCCTGTACAGGTGACCAACCCAGCTCCCAAACTAGACCTACCAGCTGTTATAAATTAATAAAGTAGCATTCTTATTTATAATTATATGTATGGCTGGTTTGATTCCATTATTTCCCCTTGATTAATTGATAAAAATAGAAAGTCTGAACAAGTAGTGACCTTCCAAGATACTAAAACTCTGTGGGGTCCCACCTGAAGCACCCAGCAGGCTTTTGTGGGCATCTTTTTAGTCACAATATGTGTCATTCCAGGAATTCTGGAAAGTAAGGTTTCCACGTGGCTTGTTAAAAATTCAAAGAAAATAAAATTCCAAACTAAAAATTCTTAACTCAGGATTTTCCTCAAACAGTACACACTTTCAGCAACTATTTATAAGCTTTGGCAAGGCAAAGACCCTGCTCTCAGGAAGAGTCATGGCAGCTGAGGACGGGCGAGTACAAGGTATGGACTCTGTGGTCTAAACATGAGAGATTTCCACAAAGTTTCTCTTTTCTTTAGTTTTGATCAATTGGTATATACATATATATCAGCAGGGCACATTAGATTCTCTAATTCTCTCTCTCTCTTTATAGATTTCCAAAGAGAGCTTTTGTTCTTTTGCTTTTGGTTTTAAAAAAATTTTTTTGTTTTTATACATTTCTAAAGGTTACTTTCCATTATTACAAAATATTGGCTATATTTCTACCCCTATATTGCCCTACCCTCCTCCCCACTGGCAAACACTAGTTTGCGTTCTACATCTGTGAGCCCAATTCTCTTATGTTATATTCACTTATATTTATTAGGTTCCACATATAAGCAATATCATATAGTATTTATCTTTCTCCGTCTTACTTGTTTCACTTAGCATAATGCCCTCCAAGTCCATCCATGTTGCTACAAATGGCAAAAGTTCATTCTCTCTCTCTCTCTTTTTTTTTTTTTCGTGGTATGCAGGCCTCTCACTGTTGTGGCCTCTCCCGTTGCGGAGCACAGGCTCCGGACGCGCAGGCTCAGTGGCCATGACTCACGGGCCCAGCCGCTCCGTGGCATGTGGGATCTTCCCGGACCGGGGCACGAACCCGTGTCCCCTGCATCGGCAGGCAGATTCTCAACCACTGTGCCACCAGGGAAGCCCTCTCTCTCTCTTTTTTAATTGAAGTATAGTTGCCTTACAATATTTTATTAGTTTCAGGTATACAACATAGTGATTCACAATATTAAAGGTTATATTTCATTTATAGTTATTATAAAATATTGGCTATATTCCCTGTATTGTACAATACATCCTTGTAGCTTATTTATTTCATACATATTAGTTTGTACCTCTTAATCCTTTACCCCTATTTTGCTCCTCCCTCTTCCTTCTCCCCACTGGTGACCACTAGTCTGTTCTCTATGTCTGTGAGTCTGTTTCTTTTTTGTTATATTAACTACTTGTTTTATTTTTTATATTCCACTTATGTGATATCATACAGTATTTATCTTTCTCTGTCTGATTTATTTCACTTAGCATGATACACTCCAAGTCCATCCATGTTGTTGCAAATGGCAAAACTTCATTCTTTTTTATGGCTGAGTAGTATTCCTTTGTGTGTGTGTATGTGTATGTGTGTGTGTGTGTATGTGTACCTCACATCTTCTTTACCCACTCATCTGTTGATGGACACTTAGGGTGCTTTTTTTTCTTGGAAATTATAAATAACACTGCTATGAACATTAGGAGGCATATATCTTTCTTTTCGAATTAGTGTTTTTGTGGGGAGTTTTTTTTGATATATTCCCAGGACTGGAATTGCTGGGTCTTATGGTAGTTCTATTTTTTTTGTTTTTTGAGGAAACTCCATACTGTTTTCTACAGTGGCTGGACCAATTTACATTCCCACCAACAGTGTACAAGGGTTCCCTTTTCTCCACACTCTTGCCAATATTTGTTATTTGTGTTCTTTTTGATGATAGTCATTCTGACCAGTGTGAGGTGATATCTCACTGTAGTTTTAATTTGCATTTCTCTGATGATAAATGATGTTGAGCATTATTTCATGTGCCTGTTGACCATTTGTATGTCTTCTTTGGGAAAATGCCTATTCAGGTCCTCTGCCTATTTTTTAATCAAGTTGTTTTTTTGATACTGAGTTATATTAGTTCTTTATATATTTTGGATATTAACCCCCTATCAAACATATCATTTGCAAATTGCTTCTGCCATTCAGTAGGTTGTTTTTTCATTTTGTTGATGGTTTCCTTTGCTGTGCAAAAGCTTTTAAGTTTGATTTTAAGTTGATCAAATTTCCCATCTGTTTATTTTTGCTTTTGTTTCCCTTGCCTGAGGAGGCAGAACCAAAAAGATATTGCTAAGACCTATGTCAAAAACCATACTGTCGATTCCTTTGGGTAGTAGAGTCATTTTCACAGTGTTGATTCTTCCAATCCAAGAACATGGAATACCTCTCCATCTATTTGTATCATCTTTAATTTATTACATCAGTGTCTTATAATTTTCTGCATACAGGTCTTTTGTCTTCTTAGGTAGGTTTATTCACAGATATGTTATTCTTTTTGTTGCAGTGGTAAATGGGAGTGTTTTCTTAATTTCACTCTCAGATTTTTCATCATTAGTGTATAAGAATGCCAGAGATTTCTGTGCATTAATTTTGTATCCTGCTACTTTACCAAATGCATTGATTAGCTCTAGTAGTTTTCTGGTAGCATCCTTAGGATTCTCTATGTATAGTATCATGTCATCTGCAAACAGTGACAGTTTTACTTCTTCTTTTCCAATTTGGATTCCTCTTATTTCTTTTTCTTCTCTGATTGCTGTGGCTATAACTTCCAAAACTATGTTGAATAAGAGTGATGAGAGTGGGCAACCTTGTCTTGCTCCTGATCTTAGTGGAAATGGTTTCAATTTTTCACCATTGAGGACAATGTTGGCTGTGGGTTTGTCATATATGGCCTTTATTATGTTGAGGAAAGTTCCCTCTATGCCTACTTTCTGCAGGGTTTTTATCATAAATAGGTGTTGAATTTTGTCAAAAGTTTTCTCTGCATCTATTGAGTTGACAATATGGTTTTTCTCCTTCAGTTTGTTGATATGGTGTATCACGTTGATTGATTTGCATATATTGAAAATCCTTGCATTCCTTGAATAAACCCCACTTGATCATGGTGTATGATTCTTTTAATGTGCTGTTGGATTCTGTTTCCTAGTATTGAAACCATTTCCACTAAGATCAGGAACAAGACAAGGTTACCCACTCTCACCAGTCTTATTCAACATAGTTGTGGAAGTTCTAGCCACAGAAATCAGAGAAGAAAAAGGAATCCAAATCGGAAAACAAGAAGTAAAGCTGTCACTGCCTGCAGATGACATGATACTATACATAGAGAATCCTAAAGATGCTATCAGAAAACTACTAGAGCTAATCAATGAATATGGTAAAGTAGCAGGATACAAAATTAATGCACAGAAATCTCTGGCAGTCTTATACACTAATGATGAAAAATCTGAGCGTGAACTTAAGAAAACACTCCCATTTACCATTGCAACAAAAAGAATAAAATATCTAGGAATAAACCTACTTAAGGAGACAAAAGACCTGTATGCAGAAAATTATAAGACACTGATGAAAGAAAGTAAAGATGATACAGATAGATGGAAAGATATACCATGTTCTTGAACTGAAAGAATCAACATTGTGAAAATGACTCTACTACCCAAAGCAATCTACAGATTCAGTGTATTCCCTATCAAACTACCACTGGCATTTTTTACAGAAGTAGAACAAAAAATTTCATAATTTGTATGGAAACACAAAAGACCCCGAATAGCCAAAGCAATCTTGAGAAAGAAAAACAGAGCTGGGGGAATCAGGCTCCCTGACTTCAGACTATACTACAAAGCTACAGTAATCAAGACAGTATGGTACTGGCACAAAAACAGAAATATAGATCAATGGAACAGGATAGAAAGCCCAGAGATAAACCCACACACATATGGTCACCTTATCTTTGATAAAGGGGGCAAGAATATACAGTGGAGAAAAGACAGCCACTTCAATAAGTGGTTCTGGGAAAATTGGACAGTTACATGTAAAAGTATGAAATTAGAACACTCCCTAACACCATACACAAAAATAAACTCAAAGTGGGTTAAAGACCTACATGTAAGGCCAGACACTATCAAACTCTTAGAGAAAAACATAGGCAGAACACTCTATGACATAAATCACAGCAAGATCCTTTTTGACCCGCCTCCTAGAGATATGGAAATAAAAACAAAAATAAACAAGTGGGACCTAATGAAACTTAAAATCTTTTGCACAGCAAAGGAAACCATAAACAAGACCGAAAGACAACCTTCAGAATGGGATAAAATAGTTGCAAATGAAGCAACTGACAAAGGATTAATCTCCAAAATTTACAAGCAGTTCATGCAGCTCAATAACAAAAAAACAAACAACCTAATCCAAAAATCGGCAGAAGACCTAAATAGACATTTCTCCAAAGAAGATATACAGATTGCCAGCAAACACATGAAAGAATGCTCAACCTCATTAATCATTAGAAAAATGCAAATCAAAACTACCATGAGTTATCATCTCACACTGGTCAGAATGGCCATCATCAAAAAATCTAGAAACAATAAATGCTGGAGAGGGTGTGGAGAAAAGGGAACCCTCTTGCACTGTTGGTGGGAATGTAAATTGATACAGCCACTATGGAGAACAGTATGGAGGTTCCTTAAAAAACTACAAATAGAACTACCAAGCAAGTCAGCAATCCAAATATTGGGCAGATAACCTGAGAAAACCATAATTCAAAAAGAGTCATGTACCACAATGTTCATTGCAGCTCTATTTACAATAGCCAGGACATGGAAGCAACCTAAATGTCCATCGACAGATGAATGGATAAAGAAGATGTGGCACATATATACAATGGAATATTACTCAGCCATAAAAAGAAACGAAATTGAGTTATTTGTAGTGAGGTGGATGGACCTGGATTCTGTCATACAGAGTGAAGTAAGTCAGAAGGAGAAAAACAAATACCATATGCTAACACGTATATATGGAATCTAAGAAAAAAATGTCATGAAGAGACTAGGGGTAGGATGGGAATAAAACACAGACCTACTAGAGCTTGGCCTTGAGGATATGGGGAGAGGGAAGGGTAAGCTGTGACGAAGTGAGAGAGTGGCATAGACTATATACACTACCAAAGGTAGGGTGGATAGCTAGTGGAAAGCAGCCGCATGGCACAGGGAGATCATCTAGGTGGTTTGTGACCACCTAGAGGGGTGGGATAGGGAGGGTGGGAGGGAGGGAGTTGCAAGAGGGTAGAGATATGGGAACATATGTATATGTATAACTGATTCACTTTGTTGTAAAGCAGAAACTAACACACCATTGTAAAGCAATTATACTCCAATAAAGATGTTATTTTAAAAAAAGCATACTGTCTATGTTTTCTTCTAGGAGTTTTATGGTTTCTGGTCTTATATTTAGGTCTTTAACCCTTTTTGAGTTTATTTTTGTACATGGTGTAAGTGTTCTAATTACATTCTTTTACACGTAGCTGTTCAGTATTACTAACACCACATATTGAAGAGATTGTCTTTTCCCCATTGTATATTCTTGCTTCCTTATCATAGATTAATTGCCCATAAATGTATGGGTTTATTTCTGGGCTCTCTATTCTGTTTCCTTGATCTATGCATCTGTTTTTATTACCATACCAGTACTTTTTTGATCACTGTAGCTTTGTAGGCATAGTCTGAATTCAGGGAGTGTTACCTCCTGCTTTGTTCTTTTTTCTTGGGAATGCTTTGACTATTCAGGATATTTTGTAGTTCCATATAAATTTTAGGATTATTTTTTCTAGTTATGTGAAAAATGTCTTGGGTATTTTGATAGAGATTGCATTAAATTTGTAGATTACTTTGGGTTGTATGGACATTTTAACAGTTTTAATTCTTCCATTGTATGAACATGGGATAACTTTCCATTTATTTGTACTATTTTCAATTTCCTTCATCAGTGTTTTATGTTTCTCAGAGTATATGTCTTTTACCTCCTTGGTTAAGTTTATTCCTAGGTATTTTATTCTTTCCCTATCTCTTTTTATTTTATTCTTAAAACAAAAGATTTGTTTTATTTAAAAAATATTTTTTAATAACTTATTTCAGTTACCATCACTGACCTTAATAAAGTAACTCCCTCATTTCTCCAGGAAACCTGTTGACAACTTCCTAAAGTCTCATGATTTTGACACTCACTTTTTAGCAATTTCTTGGACACAGTTTCCTCACTGAAGAGAAAGAGAGGCTCTCCCTGGTCAAAAAGTTCTTGTGCCCCACGTTTTCAAGCAGAAATTTTTCCATGGAGATGAAATGACATTTTTTCAAGGAAACCTTCCCAGCTGGCCCCTCTTGGTTAGGTTCCTATTATAAGGTCCCATTACTCCTTCATTACATTCATCACATTTGATATTATGTGATCAGTATCTGTGAACAAAGACCACATCTGTATTATTCATTGCCATATCACCAATGCCTAGCACAGTTCCTGGCACATAGAATATGCTCAACAAATATTTGTTTTGTTTTTTTTAACATCTTTATTGGAGTATAATTGCTTTACAATGGTGTGTTAGTTTCTGCTTTACAACAAAGTGAATCAATTATACATATACATATGTTCCCATATCTTCCCTCTTGTGTCTCCTTTGCTCCCACCCTCCCTATCCACCCCCCCAGGCAGTCACAAACCACCTAGCTGATCTCCCTGTGCCATGGGGCTGCTTCCCACTAGCTATTCACCCTACCTTTGGTAGTGTATATATGTCCATGCCATTCTCTCACTTCATCACAGCTTACTCTTCCCCTTCCCCATATCCTCAAGGCCATGCTCTAGTAGGTCTGTGTTTTACTCCTGTCCTACCCTTAGTCTCTTCATGACATTTTTTTTTTCTTAGATTCCTTATATATGTGTTAGCATATGGTATTTGTTTTTCTCCTTCTGACTTACTTCACTCTGTATGACAGAATCCAGGTCCATCCACCTCACTACAACAAATATTTGTTGAATGACTAAAATGAGTGGAAAACACTGGACACAGATAAGGCAGCTTCCAGCAACATAATGAACAAAATCATTATGATCTCAAAGACTGCATAATAATCTCAATGACTTTCATGAAGAAACTTGAGAAGATATGTGTAAATTATTGGTATATCGTTACAGTTTATTTTCATTCTTTACCCATAGCAATTAATATAAGTATTGAAATACACTAAAGAAGCTTATCTGAAACTCTCTAAACTTGGTAAAACTCTTGAATTTCCTGTTTTATTGATCATGTTGGCAAGAAATTTATGGCCAGATAATTTTTATTGTAAGCTGTTCCTTTAATTTCTGTGGCCTTTAGTGATAAAGTCTCACCAACTTGTCTCTTTTCTATGTCATTATGAATGTCTCTCTGGGTCAGTTAAGAGGTCCAATGAATTGCTTTGCATAAACTCTACATATAAGGCCATATCACAACATATCATTTAAGAGTCTCATAAGTGACAATTTGATGTAGATGGTGCAATTCTATAATATAAGGAACAATGAGTTTACCAAACTATATATTATATTCATGAAATTTAGATCTCAACATATCTCCTGGATCAAGTATCTTAGTGTTAAGTAAGGGATGTTTGGGCCCCTCAAGCTGTCATAGGAACACAAAGCTTCTTTTAGGGTCTTGCTACTTAAAGTAAGTTCCACAGAACAACAGCAGCATCACCTGGCACCATGGACTGAATTGTGTTCTCCCCATAATTGATATGTTGAAGCCTTGACTCCCAGTGTGATGGTTTTGGAGTTGAGGTCTTTGGGAGGTAATTAGTTTCAAATGAGGTCTTGTGGGCAGAGCCCCCATGATGAGATTATTGTCTGTATAGGAAGAGGAAGAGGCCAGAACTCACTCGCCCTCCACCAAGTCAGGAAGAGAGCTCTCACTAGAAGCTAACCACACGAGCACTCTGCTCACAGACTTTCAGCCTTAAGAACTGTGAGAGGGCTTCCCTGGTGGCGTAGTGGTTGAGAATCCGCCTGCCGATGCAGGGGACACGGGTTCGTGCCCCGGTCCGGGAAGATCCCACATGCCGCGGAGCGGCTGGGCCCGTGAGCCATGGCCATTGGGCCTGCACGTCCGGAGCCTGTGCTCCGCAACGGGAGAGGCCACAACAGTGAGAGGCCCGCATACCACAAAAAAAAAAAAAAGAACTGTGAGAAAATAAATTTCTGTTGTTTAAGCCACCCAGTCTACGGTAATTTTTATTGCAACCTGAGCTAAGACACCTGGGAGCTTGTTAGAACTGCTGAATTTCAGACCCTATCTCAGACCTGTTGAATCAGCATCTGCATTTTTGTTAAACCTTCAAGTGATTTTTATGCTTGCTACATGGCACAATTAAAGTTTGAGAAGCTTTATTTTAGGGACCTCCTTCAAGATAGAATAAAAACCACCTGAACATTTCAATTCCAGGTAGCAGATTTCCTGGTATCAAATTCTTCGATATGTTGTCAACCAGAAGTACCAAACTGATGACGGGTCCTGGAAAATGAAATCTTCAGAGTCAGCTTTCCCTGCTTCCTTTTTAACTGGATTTCACCTTTGAGAACAGAGGTAAAGTGTTAGGATGTAGGTAAACAGGCAGAAGACAAGTAGTTCTTCAACAGCTGTTTTTCAGCTTTATTAAAGTATAATTGACAAATAAAATGTTATATATTTAAAGTGGACGTGGTGATTTGATATATGTCTACTTTGTGAAATGAATACCACAAGCAGGTTAAAGTTACCACTTTTTTATGTGTGTAGTGAGAATGCTTAAGATCTTCTCTCTTTATAAGTTTCAAGTTCACAGTACAGTATTATTAACTATAGTTACCATGCTGTACATTAGACCCCCAGAGCTTATTTGTCTCATAAGGGAAGGGGCATACCCTTCAACAAGTTATTTAGTGCAGTAAAAACTATTCCAGTCAACTATCCCTAAAGTCATACATTCATATACGGAAAAGAACAAACATTAACAGGAACTTGAAAGAACCCAAAACTGGAACTAAGTTAAACGGCTGTGGACGCATGCAAATTTTCAGCTGTCACTATGTTGATGGG
Source organism: Kogia breviceps (assembly GCF_026419965.1). Taxonomy (NCBI): domain Eukaryota; kingdom Metazoa; phylum Chordata; class Mammalia; order Artiodactyla; family Physeteridae; genus Kogia; species Kogia breviceps. The sequence continues at coordinate 90,075,956 of NC_081310.1, read as the reverse complement.
TCCCCAGACTCTCCTCTTCCGTTGGCTTTATCAGATTTTCAAACTTCATGGGGACACACTTTGAGGAATCCAGGGGAAATAGCATATGTTTTCACTTATTTTTTTTTTCCCCTGAATCACAAGTGCCTATATTATTTCTTTTATTAGTAGGTCTGTGTCTAGAACTAAGGTTATGCTTGGTTTTATTTTGTTGTTAAAAGGCTTTATTTTTCCTCCCAGTTTTATTGAGATATAATTGACATACAGCCCTGTATAAGTTTAAGGTATACAGCATGATGAATTGAATTACATGTATTGCAAAATGATTACCACAATAAGCTTAGTTAACATCTTTCCTCTCATGTAGATGCAAGAAAAAAAAGAGAAAAACCATTTTTTTCCTTGTGATGAGAACTTTTAGGATCTACTCTTAGTAACTTTCAAGTGTACTACACAGCAGTGTTAACTATTGTCATCATGTTGTATATTACATTCCCAGTACTTATTTATCTTTTAACAGAAGTTCGTATCTTTTGACCAGACTTTATTTTTCAGAGCAGCTTTAGGTTCATGGCAAGATTGAGCAGAAGGTACAGAAAGTTCCCATATGGACCCTGCTCCCACACATGCATAGCTTCCCCCACTATCAACATCCCCCACCAGAATGGTCCATTTGTTACAATTGATGAACCTACATTGACCACCCAAAGTCAATAAGTTACATTAGGTTTTACTCTTGGTGTTGTACATTTGATGGGTTTGGACAAATTTATAATGACACATATCCACCATCATAGTATCACACAGAGTATTTTCACTACCCCAAAAACCCACTTTCACTTTTAACCACATATTTGCCCCTGGTGAAGCAGCTGCACTGGTGAACTGTGCCCAAAAGCAAGCAGAAGGGACAGGACACAACTGAAGATCTCATACTCCTAACTTTTTTCCACCAAAGTGGTCCCTCCTACAGGATATCAGATCGTCCTGATGTCTCTTTTTTGAGTGGTGACGTCAAATAGTTTACCTATCAAGCTCAATGCACTCACCAAGTATTGACTTCAATCTGTCTCTTGCTAATGGTACTGACCACCTCTTGGGTGCCTACAATAGGCAACAAAATAATAAAATATCCCATGAATCACCATGAACTCCTAGAGGATGGGGACAATGTTTTATCTTTTTATCTGCCTGCATGGCACACAGTTAAGTATCCCCCTAAAACATGCTGGGATGAAATGAGAGGTCAATGACTTGCCCAACTTTCCCAAATCTAAATCAGTACCTTCTCCCAATTTTCCATACATACTTCATTTTGGCATTTGTTATTACGAGCTCCTAGGGTAACATGTCTGCCCTGTCCTTTGTAACAAGGGAAATGGACACCATTCTCAGCCTACAGAGAAACTGGAGAGCTGGACAGGGATGACTGTTTCCCAACATCTTTCCACTGTGTGGATGGTCCTGTACTATCTCTCCAGCATCTTCCATGACCATCCGCTGATACTGTAATGGTTTTCCAAAGACTGACTCCCTCCCATCGCAGCCAGCCTTCCCAGCAGCTGGAAGAGTATTTCCATCACTGGCTTAAACTAACAAATAAAAAGCCAGGGGCTATTTTAAGCAGCCAGTTTTCTGTTTTGTAGAAGCCATTAAACTGATCCAAACAAAAAAAAGTAATATGGAATCACTAAGAACTGGGTCTAAAGATTCTTACGTCTTCTCACCCAGAGCCCTAACCCCTGGTTCCCCCTTGGCTTCATTTCAAAGGCAAAGGCTGGAAAATCACATCTGGGCAGCTATGGGAAGGAGAAGTCCTAGGCAAGATCCTGACTATCCACCAAGTTGAGTCCCTATCTTCAGTGATAGGTACAGTACTTCCATGAAAAAATATGTCTTTTCGGCTAAGTTACAAATACCCTTTGTTACATGACAAATGGGTGGGATTATCACCTTTACTTTCAGCAAACCCTGAGAGAAAATATGATCCCATGAGATCTGGCCTTAAATCTGTTAATTCCTGGGCCTGGCATTAGGGAGGAGGTTCATGAGGTTAAATACAGACTCCTCCAGGGTCCACAAGGGTGGACTCAGAGAAGCCAGGAACATATCCACTATCTTTACCAACCAAAGCACTTTAGTCCCAGGCTGGGAACGTCATAGGCACTGAATAGAGATTTACTAAAAGGTATTTAAGAACAAGAATAATTTCAGAGGCTTGGTAGGGTAGAAATTTGGTCACAATAAGTCAAAAGCTGGCTTTGAGGTGAAATGAAAACAGCAAGTGAAATTAAAAGCCTAGTTACAGAAAGGACAGAGCTATGAGAATGGGGATGTAGTTCCAAGGGAAGGTTTTTTAAATTCATTTTCACATGAGAAAGATCTGAATGCAAATTTAAAGGGAGAAGTTAAGAAACAATAAATGCTGGAGAGGGTGTGGAGAAAAGGGAACACTCTTGCACTGTTGGTGGGAATGTAAAATGATACAGCCACTATGGAGAACAGTATGGAGGTTCCTTAAAAAACTACAAATAGAACTACCATATGACCCAGTAATCCCACTACTGGGCATATACCCTGAGAAAACCATAATTCAAAAAGAGTCATGTACCAAAATGTTTATTGCAGCTCTATTTACGATAGCCAGGACATGGAAGCAACCTAAGTGTCCATCAACAGATGAATGGATAAGGAAGATGTGGCACATATATACAATGGAATATTACTCAGCCATAAAAAGAAATGAAACTGAGTTATTTGTAATGAGGTGGATAGACCTGGAGTCTGTCATACAGAGTGAAGTAAGTCAGAAGGAGAAAAACAAATACCGTATGCTAACACATATATATGGAATCTAAAAAAAAAAAAAAAAGTCATGAAGAGATTAGTGGTAGGATGGGAATAAAACACAGACCTACTAGAGCGTGGACTTGAGGATATGGGGAGGGGGAAGGGTAAGCTGTGACGATGTGAGAGAGTGGCAGGGACATATACACACTACCAAATGTAAATTAGATAGCTAGTGGGAAGCTGCCGCATAGCACAGGGAGTTCACCTCTGTGCTTTGTGACCACCTAGAGGGGTGGGATAAGGAGGGTGGGAGGGAGGGTGACACAAGAGGGAAGAGTTATGGGAACATATGTATAACTGATTCACTTTGTTGTAAAGGAGAAACTAACACACTATTGTAAAACAGTTATACTCAAATAAAGATGTTTTTTAAAAAAAAGGGAGAAGTTAGTATATGATCTCTTTTATATACCCCTATTGTATCATTCATTTTTTACAATTCATTACTCATTCAATAAATTTTTTAACTGAACACCGACTATATGTGAGGAACTGGTATAGATGCTAGGAATACTTAGGTGAACAGAATAGATAAACCTCCCCTCAAGGAAGCAGTGTTACCTGGTCCTGATTCTTAAACAAACTGCTTAAATTTCTTGAAGGGATGCTCTCTGAGCTCCTTGGAATCCAGTCAGGACTAATCTGTGCTCTGCCTGTGAACAGGCCACACAGTCTCGTGTTAGGCTATTTGGTCTGTCACCTCCCTGTGGCCTGGATCTTCCTCCAGGACAAGGATACAACTCTGGTCTTTGAATCCTCAGAGTGTGGCAAAGTATGAAGCAGGGTAGAGGAGGACCAAATCTAGTAAATGGGTTAACTTCACTCAGGAAAGTTTACATTTGCTGGTTCATTTGTTTTTAACCTTAGAAAGAGGTTTGTATGCTAAGAATTTTGCCCAAAGTCACAGAGAAGCTTGGGTCTGGGTAGAGCTGAGAGAAGGGCCCTGATCTCTCAATGATAATTCCAAGGCTTGATGACAAGCACAGTGCCAACAGAATATTTCCATTTTAAATAAATGACTACTGCTAGAAAATTCTTCTGTGCAGTATCTGAAAGATTAGAGAGATAATGGTAGAAATAAGACGATACTTAGTAACACAAGATACACTTCAGGAATGTTTCCTAATAAAATGTGATGAGCTGTCACTATTGAATGAAATCAACTGTTCTCTGAAACTCCTATGAATCTACCCAGACAGGAATCTTTCCCTCCTCCTTAACCACCCCAGAGAAGAGCTGAGTCTTCATGTTCTCAAGTGTCTCTCTTCACAGAATCAGTGTTCAGAATAAGCAACTTCCTTTTTCATTCATCCTGAAAAGAGTGGAGCAGTGACGAGCTCATGCTGCCCCCTCCTGGCCCACCCACTCTCTAACAAGGAGCATACATTCACTCCTGACCCTCTTTGGCTCCTTTTACTCCTGTAAAAAAAAGAAAAAACAACAGAATGCCCCCACAAAAGTCAAATGTCTTTATTTTATATTAAAAAATTTTGTACAGTTTTAGTTCCTATGTTTTAAGAAAAAAAATCCCTAAAATTGTCATAACGTTTAGATCCACTGCAAACTGTAAAAACAAGATTTTTATATATTAAAAAAAAAGAATTTACATTTTACAATTTTCTACATGCATGCACAAGGTCTCAGCTCTGTAACCCAAAAAAAGGAAAAAAAAAATCTAGATCCAACAGTGGAAAACTCTACATTTACAATCTCACTTGGAAGGAACTCAAAAATTCCTCTTCCTTTCACACACAGAACAAATCACAACAATCACACACCAGGACCGAATCCATCAGCAGATGCTGCCCCATGGGGAGGGCAGAGGAAAAAGAAGACAGACTGACAGACACCACAGAGGGACAAGGGAGCTCATCAGGGCCCAACAGAGAAAGAGAGAAGCACAAACTCTGGGAAACAAACGTTTCAGATGAGAAAGGATCCCAATGTCTCATGACAGGCATTGTGTTAGGGTTTGCAACAGAACTGAGGTGGGGATGGGGAAGTGAAAAGGTAAGGGCTGAAATGGAGGGGCTTGGGAAGAAAAAAGGAGAAGCTAACGGGAAATAAACAAGAATAGAAAGAGAAAGCACGAAGAGTAGTTTAAGAGAAAGGGACGAACGGGGACGGCGGCAGAGTGGCGAGGTAGGTGAAGGCCTGAGGCACAGCATCCTGGTGTGGAGGGAAGGAGGACCAGCCTTCCAAGGTGGTGAAAAGGAAGGCCTGGGAGGTGTGGTGGCGATGAACTAGGATGCCATGTAGTCACAGAAAAGAGCACTGGAGACACCCAGCCACAACATCCCTGATGGTGGCATATGGGGCGCAGGTGGTAATGGGTGGGCAACACCCCCACAGGGGGAAGAATGAGCAAATCCAGCATGTGATGGGACAGGCAAAGTGGGGGACACTGCTCAGAGGGACTGAGTCCGCTGCACACCCCACAGCAGTTCACAGCATGAAGACAACTTCCCATATAGGAGAAGCAAAGGACAAACACAGCCATACACTTGACAATTCATCCTGACTTTTCAAAAAATAATAATAACAATAATCAAAGAAGACAAAGATACCACAGTTCTGACGCAAAAGACCAAAACACTACCATTCTCAGTCACAGCCCTTAGTGCTTAGAGAGAGAGTCGGGGGAAAAAATGTCTTTTTGTTTTAGGAAAAGGGAATGAAAAAATCACAGTGATTAAAAACATGGCAGGTTCTTAAAATAAACATTCCCCAGCCCCTAACCTAGGGCAGCGACTCTGATCCCAAATACTTGCCCTCTCCCCACCCCAACTCCTCCTCAAACCACACCACATCCCACTCCTGCCCACAAAGGCAGTGACCCCAATCACCATCCAGGCCCCTTTTTCCAGGATAGTGAGGTATTTAGAAATGTGACCCAGAAGGGACTCCTCTGAAACCAGGTCTTTGAAGAGAAGGAAAAAATACCTTCCCAGGACCCCCAGGACAGGATGTATTTCACTCAGGCTTATCCCCAAACCCACATCCCCGGCCCAAGGCTGACCTCCAGGCCCTGCCTAGGTCAGCCCCATAACCCACCCAAGTGCAGACAAGGTAAGCACTGGCCGAAGAACCCTTCTCTAGTAAGTGGTGTGTGGAAAGATGTGCTTTTTCAGAAAGGACAGCAGGAGAAACAATCCCCAGGCTCCAACATGCCCAGGGCTGCCACTACACAGAGAAGAAGACTCCCTGGTAAGAGATCAACTGTGATCTTATCCCAGGGTGCACTCTGCAAGGCAAGAACCAATGGGTTTTCCAGGGGAAAGAGAGCTTATAAAGGGGCATTGTGAGTTATTCTGAGGACTGGCCCAGGGGACTGCTCCAGCCCAGCCACCAGAATGCTCCCCAACATGGGTGCTGGCTGGAGGTATGTGAGTACTTCTTAGTTCTATTCCCCTTGGCTAAAACTACATAATTTAAGGGTATCTGATTTAAAGGCTCAGATTTACAGTGAAAGTAAGTATTAGAAGGCTAGCAAATTTTGCTCAAGAATTCAGATTGGGTGCAAAGACTATGGAAGGTAAATGGGGTGAGGGGCTAAGTACCCATCAAAGGCAGCAATCTTGGTTCCTCACCCCAATACAGAGGGAGACCAGAGCCCAGAAAACCAGGCAGTGAGGGAACAGGGGGGACCCTGGCCGGCCAAGGAAAAGAGACCCCTGAGGCAAAGAAGTGGACTTAAGGCAGGGGATAAGGAGGAGCTGCTGGCTCCCCCCTCGAAAAAGAGATGAGGCAACAGGTCTCTGGAGCTGAGAGAAGAGACAGCAAGACTGGGGGTGGCTGGTGAAGGAAAGAAAAACATTTGGCTGAGACCACCAGGGTGGGTCAGGGTCTGCAAGCCACTAATTCTATATAGGAGTCTACGTGGCATCCTTCACTGGGAAGGGGGAGACCCGTCCCACCATGGTGGGAACAGAGGTGAAGGAAGTTCAGAGGGTAGGGGCCAGCAATGTTCATGGGGCTCTCTCCCGACCTTCCCCCAGCGGCTGCACAGGAAAGACCCCTTGGAAGAAAGGTACTGTCCCCCAGGGCCCAGGAAAAGTGGTCACAGAGGGTTTCCATCTCACTTTGCCTGTGATCACCCATGACCACACAAATCAGAAATGGAAGGTAGAGATTTCAGGGTAAAGGATGGGATCTTCCCTTGCTCTGAATATGTGTGGATGGGGGAGAGAAGCTCAAACAGCTGGAAGCAAATAACCCTGGCAGGGAGGCCCCGGACTCTGGGGCTGTGTGGGAGGATGCAGGAGGATCCTTGCCCAAGAACTCCGGCTTGGGGTGAGCGAGCAGGGGGAGCAGATCCACCTGCCGCCAGGAGGCCGCAGGTAGAGCTGCCCAGGAGTTTGGCACCGTGGCTCTCTGGAGTCAGATCGGCGCCCCCCAGAGAAACCCTTCTGGGGGCCACTGGATAGAGCTGCTTATAAGAACCTGGGTTCGAGAGTGGGGCTCAGGTGGGCCCTGTGCCCTTTCAGAAGAGACTGTCACCGGGGGAAAGGAGAGGGAGAGAGGCACTGGTTCCTGCAGGGCCTGGAAGGATACAAAAGTGGGCGGGGGGAAGGAGAGGGAATTTCCCAGATACTGTTGACAGCAGGATGCCCTCTCCAGGTTCACAGGGGGTAAATAAGGAAGAGGGGAGGAGACAGGTGGGGGGGTGGTTAATTCAAGTAGAAAAAAAAACTAGAGCAAGAGGAAGAAGGTGGCAGGAATGTGGCAGGGCCTGAGGGCCACACCCCCACCACCCTCAGGAGCCCCCCGCATCTCCCACTCCCCCTGCTGTTGCACAGTCACACTGAGGTCTCAGACTGCAGCCTCATGACAAACTTGTGCGACTTGGGGTCCACAAATTCCTCGGAGAGTTTGAAGAATGGGACCTTCTTGGTGCTGACCACCAGGCTGAAGTCCTGGCGTTTCAAGAGGAAAACAATGCCATCCTTGAGCCCGTTGGTCACCGGCTCCTCGCTCACCAGTGTCCACTGCTTGGCCAGCCAGCGTTCCTTGTGGTACTGGATGGTGGGTCCAGCCACCAGGTACCGCTCCAGGAAGGCCTGAGGAAGGGAGAAGGGACTTCACAGGAAGTTCTCCCTCCCACCCACCCACCCTCCTTTACCCCTCGGGGGGTACAGCTTCCAAAGAGCACCAAGATGTCCCCAGGCTCACTCTCTGCAAACAACCTCAGAATGTTAGAGCAGGAAAGGGCCTGAGATCATCTGCCTCAGACCCTAGCTTATCAATGAGGGATCGGGAGCCCACGGAAGTGATATGGCTCAGTAGGGTTGGGACTGGGACCCAGCTCTCCTGACCCCTCATCCCCAGCACCTGCTATGACCCGGGCAAGCCCTCCCTCATCCTTCCTTCTTCTCCCTTCTGCTCGTATGGGTAGCATCCAGCAGGGCTGCACCAGCAGAAAGCTAGAGGTGTCACAGTTAAAGTGTAACATCTTTAGTCACCTGTACACCAAAGATGGCTCAGGGGATGCGAGTCTAGGAAGTTGGCTGTAGAGCTGAGGGTGGGAATGGCTCAAAAAGAGCACAGTGCAAAGAACATCTTCTGGAGGTGAGGGGGGTAAATGTAGGAGTTTGGATCTGAAAATTCCGGAACCCCTACAGAGATGAGAAATAGGTCTCAACTATTCCCAAAATGATCCTGAAATTCTCTCTTCTCTGCACCATCTAAGAACTTTGCCCCATGCAGAGATGGAGTGGAGGGAGTACAGATGAGAGAAGAGACTATACAGAGGTAGAGGTGAGAGAGAGAGGGATGGAGGGTACAGAAGGAGGTGAGAGAATAAGGGAGAAGGAAGTGGAAAGGAAGGGGCCAGAACTGGGGAAAGAGGAAGGATGCCGGGGGCAGAATGGGCCTACCTTGGGTGTCATGTCGTGAGTGATGCAGAACTCAAGGTGCTGCAGGATGCTCTCCATGGTGTGGTAAGGCTGCTGCTTGGTGGTGCGAAGGTACTTCTGCATGGCACGGGCCATGGATGCGAAGATGGCCTGGGCCGCCTCCCGTGGATCCATCACCTCCCTGGGGTTTTTCTGCTCCTCTTCCTGCAGCCGCTTAATGTGAGTGAAGGCCTCCTCCACGGCCACCACAAGCCTAGGGGACATGAGGAGTATGGACCAGACACGAACCTCTCATCTTCCCCCCAGCTTCAGCCCTCCAGCAGCCTGAGTGAGGTCAGGCCTTAGTGCTCTCCTGAAGCAGTATGCACCCAACTGGAGTCAAGAACCAGGCTTTGGGGGCTGTGTGTGTGCATGTGAACATGCATGTGTGCAGCTGGGGAGAGGGGGAGGGTCTTTCCCCCTCTAGGGATAGGAAGCAGCTGTAGAGCTCAATGAGCTCAGCCCAGGGACCCAAGGAGGACAATCTAGTGTCAAACCCAGAGAGACAACTATGGATCAAACCCTAGAAAAAGCCTTCTTAAGACCCCCCAAATCACACTTCAGTGGGTGAAAAATTAATAGCTATAACTACATCAAAATGACAGATGTCTATTCAACCATGACAGCATGGGCAATGTTAACTAACACCTGGGGTGGGCAGAGGTAATGCAAAAAATATGTTGCAAATCAAGAAGGAAAAGGTAAGAACAGCATAGATAATGGGCAAAGGAGTGAACAAATAATTCGTAAGAGAACTGAAAGGCTGAGAAAGAGATGAAGTCGTCACTGGATAGTAATGAGAGAATTAAAATGTTAATAAGATATTACTTATTCATCAAAATGAAAAAAATTAGGAAGATGACCAACATCCAAATATTGGTCAGGATGGTGGAAGATTTCTCTGAGTACTATGCAGCGATGAGATGCAACAAACCAGATACACAGACAAGGGTGAATCTAAAAAATATACTGTTAAGGGGGAAGCAGGGAAAAGAAGCCAATTTACATTAAAAGCATAGAGACAGGGACCTCCCTGGTGGAGTAGTGGTTAAGAATCCGCCTGCCAATGCAGGGGACACAGGTTCGATCCCTGGTTTGGGAAGATACCACGTGCCACGGAGCAACTAAGCCCGTGTGCCACAAACACTGAGCCTGTGCTCTAAGAAAGCCCATGAGCCACAACTACTGAGTCCACGTGCTGCAACTACTGAAGCCCACGTGCCTAGAGCCCGTGCTCCGCAACAAGAGAAGCCACAGCAATAAGAAGCCCACGCACTGCAACGAAGTATCGCCCCCACTCTCCGCAACTAGAGAAAGCCTGCGCACAGCAATGAAGACCCAACGCAGCCAAAAATCAATAAATAAATAAATAAAATTAAAAAAAAAAAAAAAGCATAGAGACATACAAAACAATACCAGTATCCGGAAACCCAGGAACCTGGGGACTTCAAGCAGCTTAGAATGGGATTCTGGGCTAAGTAAATGTGTGGATCTGTGTAAGTCTACCATGTCTCTGTTTATTCTTTTGCTTCCCCCAAATGTCTCAGTAAAGTTTCTTTTGAAAAGATCCTTTTGACTCAGGATCTGAACCAAGGGAAATAGTTTTCTCCTGGTTACAACCAAGGTAATGGGGAAGGAAAGGGTCCCCTATGGTGGTGGCAGCACAGGAGATCCAAAGACCCTAGTCAGGGCAAAGGTAGAGGAGGAAGGGGACATCTCCGGTTTCCTTCCCATGAGGGCCTTTTCTGAGACAACTGGAGACTTGCTGGAATGTCACAGAAATGGAGCTGCTGACCTTCAGTCTACTGCACTCTCATGTAAGAACAGGGTCAGGGCTACCTTTCTCCCTGGAAGCCTGCAGGTCATGTGGGAGGAAGGGCAGAGTTCCATGACCCTCTGCTCCTCCTGCATGGAAATCCCAACAGACCAAGGTGGGCCCTGGCAAACAGTAAGCACCAAGAAAGTATCTTCAGGCATGACTAGCATTCACATAACAATGTGAACAGGAAAAAAGGAGAAGTGAGGACAACGTTTAAGAATTTACCAAGATATGGGCACTAGAACCTCATTTTTTTTCCCCCGGGAAATAAATGGATATTATTTAATTTATTTTTTTAACATCTTTATTGGAGTATAACTGTTTTACAATCGTGTGTTAGTTTCTGCTTTATAACAAAGTGAATCAGTTATACATATACATATATCCCCATATCTCTTCCCTCTTGCGTCTCCCTCCCTCCCACCCTCCCTATCCCACCCCTCTAGGTGGTCACAAAGCCCCGAGCTGATCTCCCTGTGCTATGCAGCTGCTTCCCACTAGCTATCGGGTTCTACATTTGGTAGTGTATATATGTCCCTGCCACTCTCTCACTTTGTCCCAGCTTACCCTTCCCCCTCCCGGCGTCCTCAAGTCCATTCCCTAGTAGGTCTGTGTCTTTATTCCCATCCTGCCCATAGCTTCTTCATGACCATTTTTTTTTTTTAGATTCCATATATATGTGTTAGCATATGGTATTTTTTTGCAGGTAAAAATGTACCATCTGCTGAGCAAGCCTACAAGATCTACTGGAAGGAGGGCTAGTCTAGCCTCAATCCCTGCCATTGCCAGGGAGGCTCACATCCTTTAATAGTCCCTGCTCCACTGTGTAGGCAGAATTCAAATGCCCCGTCTGCTTCCATCAGATGCCCATTCCCTGGTTATCCAATAATCTGGGTACATTTTGCAGATGCAATGAAAGTGCTGAGTCAGTTGACTTTAAAATAAGGAGATTATCCTGACAGGTCTGGTCTCATCACATGAGCCCTTTAAGAGCAGAGCTTTCTTTGGCTGGTGGCAGAAGTCAGAGAGAGACCTGGTCTTGCTGGCCTGGAGGAAAAGGTGAACTGCCTCTGGGTCCAGGTGACAAGGAACTGATTCTGCCAACAACCTGTGAGCTTGGAAGGGGACTCAGGCTCAAACGAGAGTCATCTTGATTTCAGCCCATGAGCCCTGAGTGGAGGGTCCAGCTCACCTGTGCCTGACCCATGGGACTGTGAGACAATCAATGTGGGGTGTTTTGCAGCACCGGGTTCATGGTGATTTTTTAAGGCAGCAACAGAAAGCGAATGCACACACCCCACCCATATCATCAACAGTTACAGAAGCCGATGGTCTTCCTCTCCCCAGTCTATCCACACCCAACAGCCCCCAGCACCCCCCCACACCCAGGGACCCACCTGGCCCTCCTCTTGCGCACCCTCCGCTCATGCTCGGCCTCCTCGTAGTAGTATTCGTTGTGGCTGTTGTCCCGCCGCCGGGCCGCTGCTGCAATCACAGCCCGGGACTGGCCCGTGGAGTTGTTGGTGCTGTTTTCTGCACAGGAGCAGGAAAGAGAGGGGATGGTCACTTCAGAGCATGGCCTCCTTTCTCACTCCAGGAAGTCTGGAGCCAGCAACCTGATGTATCCAGAGGAAGCTGTGTCCACCCCCCAGCAATACCTCCCGTTCCCAACCCTCCTGGCCGCGTCTGGGAGAGGCCCACAGGAAAGCAACAAGGAAGGCACCGGAGGGCAGGAGTGCCATACATGTTCCTCCCCAGAGCAGGAGGTTCTGGAGCTCAGAGAGCGAGGGCTTAGCACCAGGGCTGATGAGCAGACGCAGAGGAGCCAGATTAAGGGGACACACCATAGCATAAAGGGACAGCAGGTAGAGTCAGCAGCTAAGACCAGCCACCTGGAGTTAAGGAAAATGACAGAACAGAAGGGGCTGGGGCATGGGCTGGGGAAAGGAGAAAGCAAGGGAAGAAGGGGGAAAGAGAAACAGGAGGCAGGAACTTGGGAATCCTGCTTGGGAAGAGACCAGGAGGCCGAGGAGCAGGGCCGCTCACCCTCTCCGAGGGAATACACCTTGAAGCCAGACACTTTCTTGGCCAGGACGGACTTGGGCAGGTTGAGGAGGGCAGGGTTGTAGACAGGGAAGTCATGGTAATACTTCTCCAGGATCCACACTGCCACGCGCTGGATGCTGTGGGGGACACGGCAGGAGGGGGAGGGAGAACGGACAGACAAGGGGTGCAGGGGGAGGGACACATCAGGGCAGGTTGGCAGGGCAGGAGCGGACAGAGGGCAGGGACAAGCTGCTTCTGAGGAGCCTGACTCAGGGCCTGAGGTCTACTTACCAGGCTCCCAAGCCTTGCCCAGGGCTGGGCCTGCCCTGCCGTGCTGAAGCCCAGGGGAGAAAGGGCATTGGGCCAGGGTCCCCAGCCAAGGGTCACCTCCTCCCCTCCATCATTCTCCCCCCAAGATTCCCTGCAGGGCCAGGAGGTGCTATTGCTACTCTGGATGGCCAGGGCGGGCATCCTGCCCACAAGTTTAGGGGGCGCTGAAGAACTTTCCTCATTATCTTTTCCTCTGGGGGGTAGTCCCTCCTCTGGCCAGCTCATCTCTGTGACCACTGAGTGCCCTCAAGAGGCTGTGCCTCCAAGAAAGAGCTAGAAACACGATTCCAAAAAGCCCCTGTTCATGCCCCAAACCTTTTTCCTCTTTGGTCCATCCCTCTCTAAGATCCCCGATCTCTAATTGTCTGTTCATCTATTCACTCCCAAGTCCTAACTCCCGCCTTACCTGCTCCAGGACCCTTAGCCTGACAAACGCTGTTGAAAACCTAGGATGTGCAGAGTACGCAACTCCGTCCCACACAGCCCTCCTAACCCCTCCCTTCCAGCCCCACTATCACACCCTCCTACCCTAGGGTCCTCTCAGCCTCCTCCCCAGGCCCGTCTGCCTGCCCCGACGCGCCCATACCTGAGATGGCCCACGTTGTAGAAGCGGCTGGCCCCGTCGGTGGAGCGCACGACCTTGAGTGTGAACTGAGGCTGGAGCTGGCGCAGCTCCAGCAGGACCACAGCCAGGTAGTGCACGAAGAGCAGGGCATCTACCAGTGACACGGCAAACTGCACCACGCCCTGGTAGCTGCGCTCGCGGGCGTCCAGGATGCGCACGCCGTAGAAGAGCCAATAGGAGACGACGAGCAGGAAGACGAGCACCATGAGCAGGGCACGCAGCACGAAGACGCGGGGCAGAGAGGCCTTGGGCCGGCGGAAGAACAGGGCCCAGCTGCCCAGCAGCAGGATGAGCAGCTTGAAGGCCACGGAGATGAAGAGGCCCTCGCAGGCTGTCCCGCACGGCTCCAGCTCCTCCCGCCACAGCAGTGGGGGCAGCAGCAGGAAAGCCAGCGGCGTGAGGAAAGAGAGCAGAGCCAGCGTGGCCCCCGCCGCCACGCCCAGGTGCCGGGAACAGTCCAGCGGGACGCTGTCCTCCATGTCCTTGGCGATGCGCGTGAGGTCATCATGAGAGATGCTGTGCTCCGAGGTGCCCGTTACTACTGTGGTCGTCTCCCCCCAGTTGTCGTCCTGCATCAGGAGGGGCCGCAGCAATGTGGGGAGAGGAGGAGGAGGCAGGGACACGGGAGAAAAGGTGAGCGGAGAGAAGACAGAGAGCAAAGCAGGGAGAGGAGAAAAGAGGGTAATCAACAAACATGCAGCCACCAAAGTATTTACTGAGCTCCACGGCATGCCCAAGCCTGGCCTCTTCAGGGATGGGCCATCTGAGACCTGGGCCCTGTGGGAGCTTCATGCCATCAGCCAGACAGCAAAAAGCTACCCATGTACCCTCAGAGCAGAGGGTACAAGACAGATGCCAGGGAGCTGCTCAGCCAGAGACTGAGATCCGAGGTCAGACTCTCCAGGCAAAGCGGGCAGGCTCGAGCAGGCCACCTGCAAGGCCAGGATAAGCAACAGGTACCTATCCTCCAAGTATGGAGAGCCACTCAAGGTTTCTGGTTAAGGGAGTGACCTGACAAAGGCAACATGGTGAAGAGAAGAGGACACCGGGAGGAAGGGTTGGGGAAGGTGAGTGACTAATGCGGGGGAAGTGAGACACAGTGCAGACTTGGGGCCACTCTGGGTCTCTGGTCCTCCTGGCTGGCTCTATTGGGCCATCTGAAAGCCCACCACACAGGGGCTGCCTGTTCCTGAAGGCAAGTGGGTGGACAGGCTGAGGTCCCCTGGTGCCCTTCTGAGTGTGGTCCACTCAAGCTGTTTCTCTGCAGGGGCTGGATGCCATCCCTCAGAGGAGCCCCAAGACCACCAGTGGTCATCCGTGCCTACACCCTTAACTCGTGGACAGTCTGGGAATATGGAGTCACATTATGACACCCAGGGGATTCAGGCTACAGGACAGAGACACAGAATGGGGAGTGTAGGAGACTGCCTGGCAGGGTCAGCGACTAGCGGGTGGAAGAATCTCCTCCCCGAGGAAAGGAGAAGAGTCTGACCAGAAGATGAAAAGCGGAGGCGCTGCCTGCTCTCAGCTCAGGGAACCCTAATATGACCCTCAGCCACACTGCCTAGGCGCTCGAAGCATCAAGAGCCTGGGCAATCGTCAACAACAAGGAGCTGATCAGGTCTCAGGGTCACTTCAAGAATTCAGGAGGCCAGGTCTCTGGGAGAAGATGGGATTGGGAAAGAGAGAGAAAGAACATTTCCCTCAGGTAGTGATCTGCTCCCAAGACCCAGGAATCCCCAGTGTCAGTCACAGAGATGTCCTGTGAAGTCTCCAGCTCCCTAAGATGCTCCCAAGAAGAAAGAAAAGGAGGAATGAGACATGGACAACCTCACAGTCAACTCAAATCCTGCCTCTGTCTTCTGCCAGCAGAAGGGTTCTGCCCCCTGACCTCCCTGCCAGGTGCACACAGTGGGCCAGAGAGGCTAGACCAGGAGCAACCTGCTCAGCCCTGTCCCAGAGAACTCTCTTGCAGAACCTCCTCCGTCTCCCCAGGCTCACTTCTTCTCCCTCCCCTTTCTCCATCGACTCCTCCCACCTGCCCTAAGACCAGAGGTGCTATTCTATAGTCCGACACCAGAGAGCGCTGGAGTGCCAATGCCTTTAGGCTCAAGGAAAACTCAGGGCTGCCACACCCCCAGCCCCTCCCACTCCAGATTCCCAGCCCCCTAACTGGCTGGCCTGAGCCCAGAGGAGCCAGGCAATTCCCATTACACAGCCCAAGTCACATGGGTCATAAAGACGAAAGAGGCAGCTGCTTCCAAAGGGATCTCTGAATTCTACTGAATTTCTACTGAATTCTACGGAAACAAGGTCCTAGCTTGGGACACTTAGCAGAAGTATGACGCAAGATGCCCTTCCTGATCTGGTCTCTGTTGGAAGAGAACAGGTTTCCAGGCCCTTCCCCTTTCTGATGGACCTCTAACTTCTCCAAGGATCAGTCTGGAAAACACCTGGCTAGACCTCATCCCCCTGACGCTCACCCGCTCATCCCCTCTCGTGGACTCATTGTCCAGCAGGGGCTCCCCTGGAGCCTGGATCGTCACCGACTTGTCCCCACGGCTCCCGTCTCGGCTCTTAGAGCGGTGTCGGTCCCGACGGTCCCTGCAGCATGAGGCCAGGGAAACAGGCACAGGAAGTCAAGGGGAGGACCCGGGTTTCTCAGCAGCCACCCCCAGTCCACCACCCCTGTGCATGCTTCCACCCCTCCCCCCCACCTGCGTCACGCCCCACGCACACCCACCTGTGCTTGCGGGAGCTGCGGGAGTGGCCCGACTTGTAGGAATAGCCTGAGTACTGGGACTCGGTGTCCATGGCGTCTGAACGCCGCGCCTTGTAGCGCTCCAGGGCCACAGGCTGGGGCCTTTTGGGGGGCCCCACTGCCACCTCCTTTAGCACCGACTTCTTCAGGCCAAGGGGCACCTTTAGAAAATCAACCGTCACCCTGAGGGACTCTATTTTGCTGGACGGGTGGGCTGGTCTCAGAGAAAATCAAGCGGCCCTCCTGAGGAGAGGAAGCAGCTGATTAGGGGGAGCCGGAGCTTTCTGTGGGGTCAGAGTGGAGAGGAAGGCCATCCCCAAAAGGCAGCTGCAGGAACCCCAGGGGAGCCTTGCCACTACCTGAGAATATTCCACCCAGGTTCCTGCTCTGTCCAGTGGGCCCAGTTCCTCTTGACCTGCCTCCTAGAAAGAGCACCCCCAGACTGTGCCAAGGGCTCAGGGGTGGGGGAGGATGGCCAGCAAAGGCCACCCAGAATGACCCAACACTGGACCCCCTGCAGGGGACAACCAGGCAATGCTTTCCTATTCTCAGCCAGGAAAACTAAGACTCGGAGAAGGCAGGTTCTGGCCAGGCCAACTGGTTGGACCAGTGGAGACCATAGCAGGAGGCAGCTAGCTCTGTCCAGAGGCTACCCCAAGCCTCTCCTTCTCTCCGCTCATCTCCTCCCACTCATAAGTTCTGAGTGTGCCCACAGGGGGCTGCCTATGGCTGCTTCTCTCGGCATCCGCTCCCCAGAATTTACGTCAAACACACCCATAGTTACTGCCAGGTCAAGTTGGCGGCTCCTCCTGAAGCTGTGTGTGTGTGCGCGTGTGTGTGTGTGTGCTTGTGTGTGCGCACAAAGCGGGGGTAAGGAATGGAAACTACAGATCACATGGTGGGAGGCAGGAGGAAAAGGTGAGTAGAAACCATTCTCTGAAAACCTAACATCCTGAACTAGGCAAGGTCATGAGCTTATCTGGCTATTTGTGGGCTAAGGGGCAGCATCTTTCTTCTATACTTTCACCTTCTAGTTCTGCAGGCAGAAGGACCTCTCCTTCTCCCCTCCTCTCTTACTCTCAACCAAATCCTGCTCATTCCTCATAGCGCAGCCCCTACCCCCTCACGAAAGCCCCCACCTCCCCCAGAACCCAATGTTACATCTTCCCCTCCAACCCCGACCCCACCATCATCATCCCCGTGCACTGAGCAGTCATTTCCTACCTTCACTCACTGAGTCATCAGCTCTTGCTTAGGCTCCTTCTAGGAACCATATACCCTGCTAGGCCCTGGGTACAGTGGTGAAAAGACACTGAGTTCACAATCTAGCGGGGCAGGTGCACACTAAACAAGTAAACAGGTGAGTATAAACGACTAACCACATCAGTGATGAAAGGAGAATAACGAGGACAGTATGACAGACAAGTCTGGGGAGTGGGGCTCCTTTAAACTGAGTGGTTCCAGAAAGTCTGAGAAAACAACAGCTAAGCCTGAAAGAGCACAGAATTTAAGCAGGCAGAGAGGAGGGAAAAGCCTGCAGAGCTCAGAATCCCCCGTGGAAGGCCAAAGGCAGCAAAGAGTTGGGTGGACCAGTGGAGCCGGAGCTGCGGAAGGGAGAGGGCAGTGGAAGGTGAGGCTGAAGAGGTGGCTGGGGGCCGGGTTATTGCAAACTCCATGGGTCAGGGGAAGAGCTCATGGGAATCCTGCAAAGGGTTTTAGCTATGCAGGTATGGACTGGAAAGAGGAGAAAGCAGAAGTAGGGAGATGAGTAAAGAAGTGACTACTGGGCTTCCTTGGTGGCACAGTGGATAGGAATCTGTCTGCCAATACAGGGGACACAGGTTCAATCCCTGGTCAGGGAAGATCCCACATGCCGCGGAGCAACTAGGCCCATGCACCACATCTCCTGAGCCTGTGTTCTAGAGCCCGCAAGCCACTGCTACTGAGTCTGTGTGCCACAACTGCTGAGGCCCACATGCCTGGAGCCCGTGCTCCACAAGAGAGGCCACCACAGTGAGAAGCCTGCACACCGCAATGAAGAGTGGCCCTCGCTCGCCGCAACGAGAGAAAGCCCACGTGCAGCAACGAAGACCCAATGCAGCCAAAAATAAATAAATAAAATTTAAATTTTTTTTTTAAAAAAGGAAGCGACTACAGTGGTGAGGCTTGGATGGGGCAGAGCAGCAGAGGAGATGGGAAATAGTCACTTTTGCGACATATGTTGGTGGTAGGACCAACAGGACTTAATTGGACTGCGTGAGGGGGAGGGGAACGTCAAGATCTCTGGCCTGAGCAAGAGTGTGGTGGTAGTGCCATTATTAGGTGGGAAGACTGGGGAGGCAGTTGGTGAGTACCGTTTCCAGTGTGCTGAGTTCATGGCTGTGAGACAGGCTGTGGAACAGGCAGCTGGTGTCAGAGGAGCTGGACTCAGAAAAGAGTCTGAGCTAGAGGTATGGATGGTGTGCAAGGTCAGGGGAATGGATGAGATCACCCAGGGAGAGGGTTAAATAGGGGGTCCCTGAGAACCCCAATATGTAAACGTGTCCGAGGAAAGGAATCAGGCAAGGGGCTGAGAAGGCAAGGCCAGAGGAGCCTGGAGGCCAGAAGAGTGGGCTCTCATGCAGCCAAGAATTAAGAGTGTTTCAAGGTAGGAATAAAATCAGCCAGGTGCTGCCAGAGGTCAGTTACGTTAATTTGCTTTATGCAGTTGTTAACTTTTCTCCGACTGAACTGAACCATCAGTAACTTGAGAATAAGAACCATGATTGAGGGGCTTCCCTGGTGGCGCAGTGGTTGAGAATCTGCCTGCCAATGCAGGGGACATGGGTTCGATTCCTGGTCCGGGAAGATCTGGAGGACCTTGCCACGGAGCAACTGGGCCCGTGAGGCACAGCTACTGAGCCTGCGTGTCTGGAGCCTGTGCTCCACAACAAGAGAGGCCGCGACGGCGAGAGGCTCACGCACCGCGATGAAGAGTGGCCCCTGCTCTCCGCAACTAGAGAAAGCCCTCACACAGAAATGAAGACACAACACAGGCAAAAAATAAATAAATTTATTTAAAAAAAAACAAAACATGATTGATACATATTTGTATCTACCACCTTCCCATGGACAGATAGCAAGTAACTAATACCCACCTGACTCTCAGGGAAACTGCAACGACTGTAGGGAGATGAAATCAATGCTAAATCCATTCATTTATCCTCCTAACAGAGTTATGTGGAGGCACTCCACAGCCTGGTGATGTCTGTCAATAGCCCCATGTCAAGGCAAGTGTGTGACAGAAACATACTTAGGAAAACAGAGACACAGTATCTTAACCCACCCTAAACCTTTCTAAAAACTTTTGCTACAGGGCTTCCCTGGTGGCGCAGTGGTTGAGAGTCCGCCTGCCGATGCAGGGGACATGGGTTCGTGCCCTGGTCTGGGAAGATCCCACATGCCACGGAGCGGCTGGGCCCGTGAGCCATGGCCGCTGAGCCTGCGCGTCCAGAGCCTGTGCTCCACAACGGGAGAGACCACAAAGGTGAGAGGCCCGCGTACCGGAAAAAAACAAACAAACAAAAAATCTTTGCTACAAACAAGGCCTTGTTCATCTCCCTGTCTGTAAATTACATGTTGGGCTCCACTACCCCGTCTCCCCCAAGAACCCATTCTACTGGTCTAGTCCCTGATACAGTTCAGACACATCACCGGCAGCTCTCTTGCTGTGGTTCAGCTTATTCTTTCTAGTCATCCTCCTAAAAACTGAATTTCACCAGGAGGTTCAAAGAGAATAACTGGGTTACAGAGTAAGAGAGGTGGAGAAATAAAGATGAAAAGGACTGCCATGGACTCCAGTCCAGACAGAGACACCAGAACCCAGACTCTCCATCTCCCCAGCCTGAATTCTCATGTCTGCCAGAGCCAACAGCAAAAAGAGCCTGGGATTTGCACCCAAGTATCTGAATTCCAAGCCTAACTCTCCCACTGATGAGCTGTGTGACCATGCGCAAGTTACTTAACTTCTCTGTGCTTGGCAGCCTGGTAGGCTCATTGGTAAAATAGGGAAAATGATACACACCTCGTGGGGTTGCTGAACGTATCCTGGGGGTAAAAGAAGTACTTTAATAAACTGCTCAGCAAGTAATAAGTTAAGTAATTAATACACTCTGGCTTCAGGATCATTCCTGCTTCAATCCCCAGATACTTCCTCTGAGACTTGGGAAAGAGGTGGTATAAATAAATCCTGCTGCTTGTACAACTAAAGTCACACACACACACACACACACACACACACACACACACACACACACACACATCAGACCAGAACCACCACTTCAAACACACCCAGGAGGGAAGCTGATGCCATTGTGCTTCCCCTACAGATAAATTTCAAACCAGACAAGGGTGCCAGTCCCCTCCCAGCCCTTTGTTCTAAGCTGCCCTGGCCTAAAGCTCCCTACCTTCCTCCCAGCTATTTATTAAAGACCCAACATAAACCCAGCTCCCTTGGCCTGTTTCTCCCACCCCTACCAACCCAACTCAAGGTGCCCAGAAAGCACCAAAACATGCTCCTCCCTCCCCTACCAAACAGAGGGGCCAAAAGTGAACCCAATTTCTGAGGCCCTTGCCTGCTGTCCCCTCAAATACCCCAGGAAGCTAATCCAAGCCCTGCAGAGGCTGTGGGGAAGGATGGGAGGTGAGCAAAGAGAAGGGCAGAAGTTCCCCTTGTTTAATCGGTCTCAGGAATCAGGGGTTTGGAGGGTCTCCTGGGTGGGCAGCGTTCCCAGGAAAGAGAGTGGGGGAGGGGATCACTGGATGAGATCAACAAGTGGAAATGTGGGAGGCATGACAGGACTGGGAGGGAAGTCCGGACTGCTGTAGGGCAGGGAGTGCCCTGGTTTGGGGGGTGGGAGGCTATAAAAGGGAATATGTTCCATTGCTTTTCACCTTGCCCCCACCCCACCCCAGACACACAGACACACTCACCCGGTCCCCTGCTCAAACCAACCATGGATTATCTGGGGTTGGCCAGAAAGGAGAGCGGGAGGGAAGAGAGAGGCTGTCACAAAAAGGAGACCCTTCTCCCCTCCAAAGGCCTTTCAGAAATAAAATTAATGGAATGTGTCTCAGTATCATCCCAAGAGGATTGGGAGGAGGGCTGGGGGGGGGGGAATGTGGGGGCTTTTGTCCCTGCTGCCCAACTTCTCCCACATTGATCACCATGGCAACCAAAGCCCCCCGTTGCCTAGGTGATGGCAGCCAGGTCCTGGAACCCATACCCAGCATCCCAAGCGAGAGAGGTTATGGAGGTGGGGGGGTAGGGACAGAGGGGGAGAGAATGGGGTTTCTCCTCTAGCGGCCCCAGCTTTTGTATAAGCTCTGGTATCAGGTTTCTTCAGGAAACAATCAGAGGCCTCTGGAAAAAATACACTCAAAACCGGGCAACAGGCAGAGGGAGAAGGCCCGGCGGGGGGGAGGGTGGCATCGGAGGGGTCTGTGTTGGCCAAAAGTCAGACCAAGACTAGCCCCTTCACCCCTGCCCCACTCAGAGGAGCAGCCTAGGCAGACAAGGCCTCGGGCACAGACGCAGGCAGCCCCTCGCAAGGCGCAGCGCTTGCTGAGGGCCGCAGTCACCGCCTCCCCCTGCTGCTCTAGCCCCGGGCCACCGCAACACCCGGCCCCAGCTCCTTTCAGGCCTGGGGTGGGGAAAGGAGAAATGGGCATGATCACCTCGTTAGACCCTTCCTGCAGAGGAGTCTGTGGACCCTTGCCCATTAAAGGTCTCTGACACCTATACTCTTCAAAGATACTGAAACACTATGCTGTACATGTGAAACTAACACAACAGTGTAAGTCAACTATACTTCAATTTTTTTGAAAAGGTCTCTGATTCCTACACAAGAGCCTAAGTCTTACTGCATGTGCCCTGCACCCTCTTCCCCACTACAAATCATGGGAGGTGTGGACATGTGGGCCCCCAGCCCCATGGCTCCCTAAGCTTCACCTACCACTGCCTCTGTCCAAGGATATCAATGTGAGTTCCACCCAAAGTGCTGGATGCCCTCCCTCCTGGGGGGCACCAGAAGTCCCATCTCCCAGCCCAGTATCCAAGGAGCTAGATGTCTGCCCACAGAGACCAAGCACCTTGCCAAGACATCAGCTAGTGTGAGGCAGAGCAGATTCCAAGTCACAACTAACTGTCCCACTTGGTTTCTCCTCCTTGCCACATCACTCCCTGAGTTTCATGGATGTGCTCAATCCAGGCCGCCCTGTCAGACACTGGTAGAGGCAGGACGTGTCCGACGTTGGGGGAAAATGCAGCACCTAACAAGCTCCCAGGGAGGAGAGGGAGGTTCCAGAACCTCTGACTGTGCCCACATCATTCTCCACGGCCCCCCACCACCACAGGAGGAGACAGTGGACTGACGCACCCAACTCTCGGTAGGTCCCAGCACTAAGCTAGAAGAGGCCTTCCAGGTGCAACCCCAAGTTTTACAGATAAAAAGGTAGGACTCAAAGAAACAAGGGTGCTAGCTCATGGTACTATATCCGAGGCAGCCCTTTCTCGCCTCCGTTGTTAGAAAGACCTCACTAACACTGTGACTCTGAGGCGTGCTCCTCTTGGAGTGAGACCAGGTTCCTCCACGACACTCCTTCTGGACTCTGGTTCCTGGAATAGCCAAGACTATGAGAAGGCCAGGACAGGAGAGAATTCACTGGCTCCTGCCCTACCTCCTCTTCCTCAGTGACAAAGGGACAGAGACTAGACAGGCCTAAGCCTGTTGAGACAGTTGAGACTGAAGAGCCCCTTCCCCTGTAAGGGCTGGTTTCTGCCTCCACCCACCGACCACTCCTGACTGAGGATTTCAGTGTTCCTTCATCATTCCCATCCAGCCTTGCGCCATGGACGAGCCCTCCATCCCACGAGGCCCATGCTGGGTTCTCCCTACCACGAAAAGAACTAAGGCACAAAGTGGGCCAGGACCAGCCCCAGGCCCTAGACCAAAAATGGGATTTTGCCCCCCCACCGACTCCTGTACCCTGAAAAAGGCCCCAAATGTCCTTAAGTGACAGTGCTGTCCAGGAGGCCAGAGGGAACAGCTGGATCTCAGTGGGCTGAGGGGTAGGAAAGAGCCGGACGCAGAAGTCCAAAAGCTGGCACCAAGCCCCGCCCCTGCCCTGTTAACGGGCACTCTCCCAGGATGGCCCCAGACATGAGCTCACCCTCCTTAGAGCCCTGGGGCATGGGGCAGGATCCCTCTCCTCACTGGGCTGAGGAGCAGGGGAAGAGCCGTGCTTGGGTCATGCAGACAGTCTATGCTTCCAGAGTAGCTGTTCACCACCAGACCCCAGTGCAAGGAGCACTGCAGGGGAGGGCCCATGGATTGGGCTCCCGGCCAGGATACCTGAGCTTGCATTCTAACTGAAAAGGAGCTAGGGAAGCCATAGCCAAGCCCTTCTCCACCTACTTCCTTAATTTCTCTCGATCTAAAGCAGGCGGGGAGACTGAGGACCCTCCAAATCCACAGACACAGGCACATGTACACCAGTACTCGTATTCCCCCTCTGAAACCTGGAATGGCTCCTGTCTGCCCCGCCCAGCTCCACCCACCCTGGCCAGGCAGGTTCTGTAGAGACCTGCTCTGCTTTCTCTCCAGCATGCCCACCTCCACCCCAGCTCTCAGAAAGTCCCTGCCCCCAACGCACTACACACAAGTACACGCATGTTGCACACACACCATAGCGCTGCATTCCCTGCCTTCCCCAGACCCATTCCCAGTCGGTCTGGAAAGGAACACTGGGTGGGAGGAAGAAGTGCGTGGTAGAAGGGACCAGTAATCCCTTTGGCATCTGTCCCAGGTGGAGGCCAGAGGGGAGACAGGATGCTAAGCTGGGGAGAAGGTAACCGGGGCTTCCAGATGCCTGGATGCTCTGTTAAATTTTCACCAATGAGCAGGCCCCATAATTCCCACCCACCAGGCTCTGAGCTTCTTCCTCCCTCAGCCAGGGCAAAGAACTGGCCCCTACGTGCCCACCACGTAAGCTACGGAAGAGCCAAGAAGGAGAATAGGTACCTTGAGTTGTCCTCAGGGACAGGAAAATGTGGACAACGGGAGGTGGGCAAGCCACGCTGACCCAGAGGCCAACTTCCTGTGCACTCCACATGCCCACATCCTCACGGAAAACAAAAATGCCTCCGCCTCTTCTTAGCCTACTGTCCTAGATGGGCCCCACCTGTCCCTAACCCCAAGAGACCTTCAAAGCCTGCTCACCCAGCGCCCACCTTGGGGTGGGGGTGGGGGGTGAGTAGAAAGCAGCTCCTCGGGATGAGGAGTCAGCCAACCTTAGGTCTGTACGTGGATGGGGAGAGCTGTGACGTGGGGACACTGGCAACAAAGGTCAGTTTGTGTGGGGAAAGCAGTAGGGAGGGCCTAAGGGTGCAAGACACAGTGTGACTAGGGGTGCGGGTGGCAGGCCTGGCTCTCCCTGGGTCTCCCCATTCTGAAAACCTTCTCCTCTTGCTTCACTCCAGGGCCTCTGACCTGGTAAATCAGCCAGTTCTTATCTAGGAAAACCGAGCCAGCTGAAAGGCCCAAGCACCAGCCAACCTCC
Source organism: Kogia breviceps (assembly GCF_026419965.1). Classification (NCBI taxonomy): domain Eukaryota; kingdom Metazoa; phylum Chordata; class Mammalia; order Artiodactyla; family Physeteridae; genus Kogia; species Kogia breviceps. Next base: position 90,051,054 of record NC_081310.1, on the reverse strand, counting down.
ACTGTCTCGACAAAGCCACCACCTGAGGTTTTCACTCTTTCTGAGGAGCCTCAACATCCCCCAACCCTTATATCTGCCACCCCAATCCTAAAGTAAAGCAGGGGACAAAAATAAGTGTTTCTGTTCAAACTCAGTTGCTTTCTAAGTTACTGCATTCACACCTCGGGCTCAGCACCTGTTCCTGTGTACCTCCACCCACCCTAAAAAGCCAGAGTCCCCTCCCCAGACCCTCACACACAGACACACTCTCTCTTCTAGCCAGAGTGGGGGAGCCACGAACTCTCTGGTGAAACTCTCTGGGGTCTGAGGGATATTGTTAGGGGGTTGCTGGAAAACTCTACAGACAATGAGGGCCAGGCCCTTCCAATCAAAATAAGACTCCATGGGTTATGGTGGCCGGAGCCCCCACGTGTGAAGTGACCCAGGAGACAGGAACAGGCCAGCCCCTGGGGATGTTCTGCCCAGGTGGCAGGCCTGCCCCAGGCTGTGACAACAAGGTGCTCCTCCTAGGAGACCCCATTCCTCCAGCAGACTGACACCCCCCCTCAAGGGTAGACTTCTCTACTCCTCAGGCTGACATCTGGACTCATGTCTGCTTTTCAGGAGATGGGGGAATTATTCAAGTTCGAGATTAAAGACAATAATGAACAAAACCTGAACTAAATGAAATGAGAGGAGGGAAAGGTGGAAAGAACACTTTGGAAAACGGAAGGGAAATGACGTCAGATAGACCTAGCATAGCCTCTGAGGAGCTATGTAATCGTAGATGAGTTGCTTGCCCTCTCTAAACCTCAGTTTTCTTATCTGTAAAATGGGGATAATTGTGCCAACTGCAGAAGGCCAAGTGTTCAATGAGATAATGTATACACAATATCACGGAGTAAAGCACGTAACAGATGCTCAATAAAATGTTAGTTTCCACCTCTTTCTCCTATAGAGGGTGCATGCACAGCCGATCCCCTTCACTCCCTGTTCCCATAACCTCATTGTGAGAAGTAAGACCCCACCCGGAATAAGATGGAAACAACACTTTGGCTACAGTGCTGGCCCCAGCCCCCAAATGACGGCCCCTGTCTAACTTAGACCACACCCAGGTCTGAGAGAGCAGCCAAAACCCCTCATCCCACTCTCTGCCTCTTTCCTCAGGGACTCCTGTATCCTCCAGCCTCTCTCTTCCCCTCCCTCCTTCCACACTTACAGTTAGGCAGGGCCTGGGCTCTAATCACCTCCTTCTCTCCTGCAGGCGCTAAGCTCAGCTGTTTGTGGAGTGGCAGGAGAAAAGGCCCCAAGCCTCCCACCCCACTCCAGCCCCCAACTTCTTCCCACTCTCCCCTCTCACTGCCCCACCCTGATTACCAGGATATCCTCAGCTCTGATGATTCTAAGCCCACTTCTCCCAAATCCGTTCCCAGCTGTCATGTCTGTAATTACCAGCCTTGCCAGGGGCATCAGACAAGCACAGCAACACCTAATTTCCAAAGGGCCCTGCCACACAAGGCCTCTGCCTCCTACTCTGAACCAAGCAGTGTGGAGAAAGGGATGGAGAGAGTCTTCCTGACCCACCTCATTTCTCTCCACATCACAAGAGAAAAGGTGACAGAAGGTTGCCCAAGTCAGATCAGCAAGAGACAGAATATGAACAGGGAAGGCTGCTGGGGAACAAGTGTGAGTAGGATTTACTCCCAGGCCTTTTCCTTCACCTCTGCTACCAAAATCTCCCCATGAACAGGGGTACCCACCTGGAGAGCGTGAGAGAAATTTCAGGTCAATTCGGAGAGAGGGGAAGTCAATGCCCAGTAAAACAGGAAGATGGGTACCCACAGGGATGAGGGCAGACGCACACTGGAGGGAGCTGCCCAGGAAAGAGGAAGAAAGAGCAAGTTTTAAAAAGTCCCATCTGCGACCCAGACTCTAAGAAGAGGCAATAATACCCCAGCCTCTCCTCTCCCTAATACCTCCATCCCCAGATGACCACACAGGACTTCATTTTATAGGCAAGGAAACTGAGGCCAAAACCCCAGTTAATACTTCAAGATCCAGTAACACCAGCAGCATGTGGCTCACCAGCACCCCTGGTTCCTTCTATCTCATGCTCTGCCTCTACCTGTAGCACCCTCCCCAGGCCCCTCCCTGCCTGCCTAACTCATCCTTTAAATCCAGCTAAGGTTGATCCACACAGTGGAATATGATTCAGCCACGAAAAGGAGTGGAGGTGTGATGCTACAACATGGATGAACCTGGAAAAAAATATGTTAAGTGAAGGAAGCAAGACAAAAGGCCACACATTGTATAATTCCATTTATATAAAACATCAGAATAGGTCAATCCATAGGGACAGAATGCAGATTGGTGGTTGCCAGGGGCTGGGAGGTAAGGAATGGGGAGGATACATTAACTTGTATCCTTAATGGGTACAGGTTTCCTTTTAGGGATAATGAAAGTGTTTTTAGATAGAGGTGGTAGTTGCACAACACTGTGGGTGTACAAAGTGCCACCGTTCACTTTAAAATGGCTAATTTTAGGGAGTTCCCTGGCGGTCCACTGGTTGGATTCTGCACTTTCACTGCTGAGGGTGCGGGTTCAATCCCTGTTTGGGGAACTAAGATCCCACAAGCCGCACGGCGTGGCCAATAGATAAATAAATAATAAAATGGCTAATTTTTTTGGCCACACCGCGCGGCATGTGGGATCTTAGTTCCCTGACCAGGGATCGAACCTGCACCCCTTGCAGAGTCTTAACCACTGGACCACCAGGGAAGTCCCTAAAATGTCTAATTTTATGTGATGTGAATTTCATCTCAGTTAAAAAACATCCAACTAAGGGCACATTTCCTCCAGGAACCCTCCCTGGCACCCATGCCAGGACCAAGCACTCTTGTTCCACATTCCGGTGGCCTCCTGAACACACCTCCACATACTACTCACTGGGTTACAGTGAATCGGCATGTTTATGCACATTTTCCCTATGAAAGCTGGTCTTATTCACCCCTCCATCCTTTGTGCTTCACACAGCACCTGGCAAATAGTAGGCAGTGCCCAATATGGTCTGCCAGAAGAAGTGCAGAACCAAGGCCTAGCTCTCCTCCCCAACCCAGAACTCACTCCCTTAATAATCATCAATCAGAACCCAACCCATTCCAGCTAACGTTTACTGAGGGCTTCCCAAGTGCCAGGCACCATGTGAAGTACTCTCTATATATTACTTCATTTAATCCTCATAAACCTAAGAGGTAGGGCCTATTATTAACTCCATTTTACAGGTGAGGCTTCAAAAGTTATCTACTCTATCTGAGGTCTCAGAACTAGAAAGTGGCAAAACCAGAATTTAAGAGCAGGCTAAAACCCAGGGAAGGAGGACACTAGAGGTTCCTGGAGGAAGGCCCAATCTGGGGAGGGAGGATAGTGCCTTTTTTTTTTTTTTTTTTTGGTAAATATTTACTTATTTATTTATTTGGCTGCGCCAGGTCTTAGTTGCGGCAGGCGGGATCTTTGTTGCGGCGTGCAGGATCTTTTAGCTGTGGCATGTGGGTTCTAGCTCCCTGACCAGGGATCGAACCCAGGCCCCCTGCACTGGGAGCACAGAGTCTTAACCGCCAGACCACCAGGGCAGTCTTGAGGATAGTGTTTTAAGACATCTAAGAGGCTGAGGAATAGGTTTTAAGAACCCGCCCAATGTCACAACACTTTTAAGTACTAATTCCAGCCAACTCTGCTGGACGCTTCCCTTTGGCCTCACAGTGTGGGGAGCTGCTCAGGGAGGAATACCAAGGAAAACTGGAGACCCTCAAACTCAGGGGATGAGGGGCATCCCAGATCTCTTCACTGTTCCCCACAAAGCTTCTGTAAGTCAAGTTGATCCCCCTCTAACTGAAAGGACCTCTTAGAAACCAAGTAAGCAGATGAAAGTCTGTCCTGCTCTAGGGACAGGGAAGGGGGCCCTTCCTCCGATCTCAAAGGAACAGAAGGAGCAGAGGGGGCCCCCCAGAGACGCTGGCCCCAGAAGAGTTAGGGGGAGAGAGGGCAGCAAGACAATGGGGGAGGAGGGGGCAACATGGCCACTAGTTCCACCATGAAGTACTTTCAGAGGCAGCCTTTCCCAATGTCTGACCACAAGTCCTCTCCTCCTTGGAAGAGCCCCCCAACACACACCAGTATAATACATCATGCATGCAGTGAGAGGACAGGAGCGAACAAGGTACCCTGGAAGGTACCCCAGAGCACACCATCCTAGGTGCAAGAGCCTCGATGGCCCTGGGAACCTTACCCCTCAGATAGGTGTCAGGTTTGGGGCAATCATGCATTTTTTTAATCCAGTCTTTTCCTTCTCTGCCCCACCCCTCCCAACATTTTCTGCTCTTAATCTGGGGGCTTAAGAAAGGTGGGGAGCCCTGAGGGCTAAAGAGGGAACATTCCAATTGCACATGCCCATTAGGAACTCCCATTAGGGAATTACCCAGAGACTCTAATGGGCCTGTGCATTCACAGCCTCAGCTCCTAAAACTGGGTGCCTCAATCTAACCTCTGGCAGCAAAAGGAAAATGACTGAGAGTGAGATGGGCAAACAAGGCACGCATCCCAAAGATGGCCAGCCCCTTCCCTTCATCCCCAAAGAGAAAGAATGAAAGAGACAGAGAACGTAGATGCTTCTCTGGGGACAGATACATCCACTTCCCACCGCACCATCATGACAGTGAGTACAGCCCTGGATGGGTGCCTGCCCCTTCCCCACCACAGGGACAACTGCCCTCCTGGCAAGCTCAGCCCCTATTCCTCACCCTGAGACCTGGCCCCAGACCACAGCTCCATCCCAATCATGCTTCTCACCAGCAAAAAGAAAGTGTGATAAACCATACAAACACACCTGCAGAAACTCCTGAAGAAACACCCTCCACTGCCCTCCCCAGAGCTCCCATGCTACCTTCTCAACTTCAACATGCTACCTTCCCTTCCCATGGGAAGGGAACCCAAGATGTTATGCACCGGGTCTCATCCCTCCAGGCATGCTCCTTCCTCTGGCCTCCATTCCATACCAAAATCCCAGACTCCTCGGGAACTATAGGATCCTACAGGCAGGGCAGTTAGTGGGCTCTGAAACAGCAAACTCCAAGATGGCTTTACAAGAGAACTGTGGCCGGAGGGGGCTGAACTTGGGCTGGGAAGCCAAGAATGTAGCCTCTCCAAGCACTAGAACCCTACCTATAAGATGGAATAAGAGGATGTCCCTCTTATTCTTCTCCCTGACTCCTCCAATCCCCCAGGTTCCTCTAGGACTACAACCTGAACCCCTGTTCCCTATTCCCCACAACACACACCCTTGTCCAAAACAGGCACCTCATAAAATGGCCCACTCACTCCCACCCATAGGTCTCAGATACTTAAGGCACTACCCTCAAAACCAGGGCAGGACCATCCAAGAAGCCTCAAAATCCTCCAGGCAGCCCTCCTTTTGGGCTCTCTGCCAGGAAAATCTGCCTGCAGAGGCAAGTGGCAGTACCCCCAATACACACTCAGAAATACACACACCACCTGTGTGTGGTGTGGCAGGCACACGCTGGTACTTATCTATCAACACAGGTTACATACAAGAGAACACATTCACTCGCATCTCTTTCCAGTACCCAGATGCACACACACCTATCCAGGTATGCCCCTTTCTGCTCTTAAACACCCACCTTCCTCAGTACCTGTCTATCTCTTTCCCATAAACCCCCACCCAGTTCACACACATAGATACACACCCCTTCCCCAGAGTATACCCATAAATAAATATCCAAACACACCACAGATACATGGTCAGCTCCTCCTTGGGTGCACACACACTCGGGCACAGAAAAACACCTTCATCTCCAAACCCACCTGCAGGAACACGCAGCACGTCAAGGTGCACACACACACAAAAACAAAGAATCATGCACACTGATGCTCCACCAGGCCTTTAAAACTCACCAATGCAGAGCCCACAGTCCCTCAAATGGGTAAATATGAGTGGAGAGAGGGATGCCGGTGCCTGTCCTCTGGGCCCCGATAGGTAACACAGTGCCCGGGTCTGTGGCCTCCATCCCCATCATCGACCTGCACGAACACCCCCTCTACTCTCCTCGGGCGGGTCTCCCCAGACTCCACATCACACTCTCAACGCATACCTGCCCCCGGCCCTCCCCACACTTCTGAGGTGTATATGCACCCCTAAACACCCTCGCCTTCCAACACCTCCAGATTTCGATCCTTCCACCGCCTCTCTCCCCACCTCCAACACACACTTCCAGCCTCTGACTTCAACCGGCTCCCCCGGTAACATTAAGGCCCCCGCTGGGCGCCGGGCCCCGGGCCCAGGAAAGTCCCCGGCTCTCCAGGCCTGGGCTCCGCCCCCTCCCCACGCGCCCCATCCTCTCCCCAAAGTTGGGGGGGCACTCCGCTGTGCAGTGGGGGAACAGACCGGAAGGGGGTTACCCCGTGCCCCCCTTCCCCCATAAGCCATCCCACTCGCTGGGGGACCGGGCACCCCCTGGCCCCTTGCATGATTGTCCCCTTTTCTGTTTCCTGTTTTTTTTTGCAAACTTTGCCCGCACCCCCTCGACCCGGCACTCACCAGCCGCTGCGAACTGCCGGGTGGGCTCCGCCGGCGCCCCACTCGGCCCGGCGCCTTTGTATCCGCAACGTTCCGGGTCGCTACGAACTCCGCGCTCCCGGACGGGCAGCGCGGACGATGGGGGGGTGTAGAGGGGGGCTCCTGAGTCTGGTCGCCCCCTCTCTGTCCCAGATGGCAGTCTCTTCCCCCTCAGGGCCCCAGGGGCAGGGGGCCGGGGGGAATGCGGGGCGCTTAGGCTCCCATGGCGGGACCAAGGATCAAGGAATCAGGGATCAGGAATCAGATCGGGAACCGGCGGAGGAGGGGGAGGGGGCGGAGGGGGAGGGGACGAGAGCCGAGGGGGTGCAGGGGGCGGGGGAGCGCGCGCTCCCGGGTGCCGCCTCCCGGCTGTTCCCGCAGCCGCCGCCCCTCCCGCCGCCGCGTCCATTGTCTGCGTCCCCGCTCTTCCACGAGTCACCGCTCCCCCAGCCCTTCGCCTCCAGATTCCCGGCGGCCCTCCTGGATCCTGGGAATCGCCGGCGGTACTGTGACCCCGGCCCCGAAAGGTGGTCTGGGGGATGCCTCGATTCCTGGCCTGGACCCACCCCGTAGCCACTCCTGGGGCTGTTTTCCTCCACCCGCCTGTCCACCCGCCTGTCGGAGACCTAGCCCCCCGACCCCGAGGGGTGGCCGTGTTCAATTCTTTAGGGCTCAGACCCGGCTACACGAAATCTAGTGGAATCTGGGACATGGAAAGATTGAGTTTTTCCTCCCTCTAGGGCTGCGAGAAGAGAAAGTCATCCTTGATTTTAATTAGTGGCAGAAATGCTCCCTTCTTCCCATGCATATGGGGATTTCCCTGACACCGTCGCCACCATATCCCCCGGCTTCCAAAAATAATTTAATTACTTGGTGTTCTAGCTGCGAGCGGCAACCGCCCAGTCAGTCTGGGACTCTCTCTTCATTAACACTTTTTTCCTCCCCTCTGGTTTGAGCGTTGGAATTAATTACGAAGGAAACCCTGCCCTAGGGGAGTGGGGGAAGGGAGACGACGAGGGCGCCGGGAAGTTTGGATGGCAGGGGAGAGAGGCCCTTCTCCCAGGAAACCTCCAAGTGTAAAAATGTGTTGGCCTATCGGGTCCCTAACCCCAAGCAGGCAGGGCTCTTGGCCCCAGGGTTTCACATACATTGGAGTTGATGGCACTGCACAGGGATTGTAGGGTATCACAAGTATCCGACATAATCGGGCATTTCTGCTTTAGAGTATGCCAGGAAACCAGTTGTTTCATGAATTGGGGCAATAGCTTTGAACCCACCAAGACTGACCCTCCACTATAAAAGTCTAGGCTTGTGAAAAGTACATGTACTCCTTGGAGTGAGTGAAAGCAAAAGTATTATTATAATGTCATTAGTATTGTGTGCAACCCGCAATTACCTAGAATAATAATACTTCAAAAGCACCTTTTCACACTTCACCTCTGGCAGGGCAAGGCTCTCATCTCCACATCTCAGGGCTTCCAGTCCTGATACCTTCTCACCCAACCCTGTGATTAAAAAGTCTCAGGGTAGGAGACTCCCAGCCTCTCTGTTCCTGACTTGGGGATTTTTCTCCTCTCGGATGAAAAAATTTTTTCTGAGACATAGTCTCAGACTTTTTGGTCATCCATTCTAACCTGACCAAAGATGAGAACAGAGTCATCTTCATCTGCACTGTGACCATTCCAATATGTCATTCTTTAGGTCTTAATAGAGCCTTAAGACAGACTTCCCTTTTTCACCCAAACCCTTGCCGTTCCTCATACAGTACTCTCTCCCCACATCATGGGTCAGCAAGTGACTCAGCACCAAGACTGCATGAAATATGCAGAATCATCATTTCAGGTACCCAAGTCTCTGCATGCATTCAGGTGCTCATTTGCTTGGTGCCTATTATGTGCCAGGAACTGGGCTGCAGTGGAGGTCCTGCCGGTGCGGGGGACGGTTGGCGGGAGAGCTGGGGAAGGGTAAAGGGTGGTAGAGAGGGCTTAGGGTGCTCCCAGCCCCGCCCAGAGCACACCCCCGGTGCTGGGCAGCAAGTGTGTAATTTGACACAGTGTTGGGAATGTCCTAGCTGTCACAGCCCCAGCTGACTATCCAGCAGGTTTACTGTGAACTGTGTTCACATGATGGTAGCCTGTTTCACAGACCTCAAAAGGGCCCAAAGAATAGGAAACACTGCTTCTGATGCCCAAATTACAGATAGTTCTGTAACCTCTCCCCACCTAAAGCTTGAAACCTAAGTCAGGATGTCAACAAATGAAGCGTCAGGATTAACAGAAATCAGGCATCAAACTGCAGTAAGCTCCAACCCTCTTTTCTGTCTCTGAGGGTGAGACTGGGGACTTTCCATTATATCTCTGTAACAAAAACACTGGATTTCAGAGGAGAGATTCAACATTAAATCTGATTGGTGTGGTGTGTCCCATGCAGCTATTCTCTGAACTGTCTTCCACCCTCACCCCTAGGATGGAAACCCATCTGGACTTCACACATCCTTAATTCACAGAATGAAGAAATGGAGACACAAAGAAGAGGCCCATGTGCCCTGGGGCCCAAGGGAACTAGCCTAATTCTTTAGGAGGGAGGAGAATGCTGAGGTGACATCCAACAAGGATTTTCCCAAAGAAGCCAACCTACAGTGACAGAGGGAGGTCAGGAGCCTGAAGGACAACAGAGTGGAACAGGTTGAACTTCAGATGCACAGCTCTTGGCTTGGAGCACATGGGCAAGTTTCTTAATTTCTTCAAGCCTCAATTCCTGCATATAATATGGAACTAATAAGGTAACAGAAGGAACCCCTCTGCATACCCATAGTGCCCCAGTCAATTCCCAATCAAACTTCCCCTCTCTGTTATATGACTTGGGGATTCCTGGTGCTTTGGGGAATCCTGATCAAGGAAGGGGGCTCCCAGCCAAAAGCCATGGTCCTCAGTAAAATCTCTTTCAACTCCTCACCAGCTCATGGGCCTGGGGCAGCAGTGATGGAACACAGGCCTCTCAGGAGCCCTGGGAGGTTGAGTCTCCCGGGGAGATGCAAAGGGCTCAAGACATGGCAGTGGACACTCTCCAAGGGAAGGTCCCAGCTCTGAAGAACTGCCTGCTTCCCATGCACAAGAAGCTGTTCCTGGAAGTAAGGTCCATACCAGAGTGGCAAAGGTTAGGTCTTCTAGTCTGGTGAAAAGTAGGGTCCTTTCCCAGCTCCACTGCTGAGAAAGAGGAATCCTTGCTCAGACATAGAAACTTCACAGCCTATGGGATGGCCATGAAAGGTTTCCAATGTGAGTGATTGGCAATTTCACCCACCTCCCAGGTACAGGGACCCCAGTAATGAACCCCCCACGTGGGACAAGAACCACCATTTTCTTGTAAACCTGTTGATAAAACTGGAAACAGTTCAACCTCTCAGGATAACTAGAGCTCTCTCCCCAGCACCTGCTTTCCTAGAAAGGCTGTTCTCAGTGCTTACAAAAGTATTCCCAGACCCAGTTTGTACTGTGAAATAACTGGATTTTTTTTTCACTTTTAGTGAAAAAGGAAACAAAATAAAAAAACAAACAAACAAAAAACCCTTAGCTGGTTAAGAACTGTAGTATGGGGCTTCCCTGGTGGCGCAGTGGTTAAGAACCTGCCTGCCAATGAAGGGGATACGGATTCAAGCCCTGGTCCGGGAAGATCCCACATGCTGCACAGCAACTAAGCCCGTGTGCCACAACTACTGAGCCTGTGCTATAGGGCCTGTGAGCCACAACTACTGAGCCTGCGTGCCACAACTACTGAAGCCCGCATGCCTAGAGCCCATGCTCTGCAACAAGAAAAGCCACCGCAATGAGAAGCCCGTGCACCACAACAAAGAGCAGCCCCTGCTCGATGCAACTAAAGAAAGCCAGGGTGCAGCAACAAAGACCCAATGCAGCCATAAATAAATAAATAAATAAATTTTTAAATTTTTTAAAAAAAGAACTGTAGGATGTAATAGATTTGTTTTGAGGTGTCTCTCTCAGATAAGCTGCTGATCTCTTTGAGAACAAGGACCAAGTCTCATTCGTTTCTACATGAATGGCACATAAAAGTCACTAAGTTAGTATTAGTCCCCTTCCCTTCTAACTTCCTTCTCTTTCTCTATTCCTAACCTATCCCCAAACTTTACTACTCCCTATTCATCCAATCTTTATCAAGCATGAACTTCCTCAGATCCCATCCTATTATCACCAATCTAAAAAGTCACCTACAATTAAACCAGTGGTTCTCAACCTTGACTGCAGATTTTAATCACCTGGGAAGCTCTGAAAACATACCAACACCCAGGACCTATGCCAGACTAATTAAACCAGAAACGTCCGAGTTGTGGCCCAGCTATCAGCATTTATTTTTTAAGTTACTTCAGTGACTCTAATGTGAGAATCACTAAATCAAACTCTTTTTTGATAGGCTTCCTCCTTTCTTGACACAAGGAATGCCCCTACCTTCCTTGCCTAGGACTAATCCCCCCCAGGTTTCATTAGATCCTATTCTTTCCCAACTCCATTGTTATCCCCAGTCTCTACTGTATCTAACTTCAAACTCTTGTAGCAAAATAAAATACCTCCCTCCACTCTGCACCCTCCTCTTGCTTCAGCCCTCTCTTCTTTTCTTATCATCCAATCTTCTCAAAAGAGTAGGTTCCTCACCACTATCCTTCATTCTTCAGCTGCTTGCAACCCAGCCATCCTCTCAATATCTTTCCTCTTCCTGACTTTGAATATCGATATTTCCCAGAATTCAGCATTTGGGGGCTTCCCTGGTGGAGCAGTGGTTGAGAGTCCGCCTGCCGATGCAGCGGACACGGATTCGTGCCCCGGTCCAGGAAGATCCCACATGCCGCGGAGCGGCTGGGCCCGTGAGCTATGGCCGCTGAGCCTGCGCGTCCGGAGCCTGTGCTCCGCAACGGGAGAGGCCACAACAGTGAGAGGTCCGCGTACCGCAAAAAAAAAAAGAATTCAGCATTTAGCCCCTTTACTCCTCACCCTACATCCTCCCCCAAAGTAATGTCATTCTCTCCCTTGCCTTCAGTCAGTGCTTACTTATTAATGCTCCTAAATCCAAATCTCTCTTCTGAACATCAGACTCAAATTTCCAGTTTCCTACTAGACATTTTATTGCCTATTCTTTTGGATACTTTAAATATAATAGTTTTTTTTTTTTTTTTTGTGGTACGCGGGCCTCTCACTGTTGTGGCCTCTCCCATTGCGGAGCACAGGCTCCGGACGCACAGGCCCAGCGGCCATGGCTCACGGGCCCAGCCGCTCCGCGGCATGTGGGATCTTCCCAGACCGGGGCACGAACCCGTGCCCGCTGCATCGGCAGGCGGACTCTCAACCACTGCTCCACCAGGGAAGCCCGATATAATAGGTTTAAAGGGAACATATTATCTTCACTCCCCCATCCCAAATCCCTTGGCTTATTCAGACCTTTCTCACTTCCAAACTTGTATCATTCCCTTCCAATCTATCTTTCTATCTGTTGCCAGTGTGATTTTTCTGAAAGAGAAATCAGACTGTCCCTCCATTGCCTAAAACAATTCGATGACTCCCCACTGTCTACAAGATGAAATCGAAACTTCTTGGCACTCTATGTAAGGACTTTGAGTCTCCCCCTCCAGCCTTATCTCCTGTTGCTCCCTGGGCATACAAAGCCCAAACATGCCATACGCATATGTTCTAACTAGACCCATCAACTGGTTGTTCTGCCAGCTTAGGGCTTTGTTACTGCTTCTTCCTTTCTGAGGTGTTTTCTTTGCCTGAAATCCCATCCCCCTCCTCTCTGCCTAGAAAATTCTGTACATCCTTCAAGTCTCCACCGTGGTCTCCTCTTTGATTCCTCCCCAACTTTCCCAAGCAGAGTTAGATGCCCCTTTCCCCAGAGAGCCTCCTTTGTGCTCCCAGAGTTCTGCATTTTATGGCATTGTATGGTAATTTCTTATTTACATATCTGTCTGTCCAGCTGGTTCTGTGACCTTCTGAAGTGGAAGAAACAGTGTTTTATGTATCTTTCTACCCTCAGAACTTGGCTCAGTGAGTGGGACACAACAGTAAATGTTTGTCTAGTGAAACCAAACAGAGGAGAAGAGACTGAGAGGAGATAAACTGGAATATTTCATGTCAAAGGAATCTTTCTGTATTTTACAGATAAGGAAACAAGGGCGGAGCAGGTAAACCCACTGCCACAAAATCATACAGTTAATTAGTTGGCAACACCAAAATTGGAACCTAAGTCTCCCGATTTCTTGTTCAGTAGTCTGTCAACTATATCATATTAACTGAGCATTAATTGTTTCACTTGAAATAAAGATACAGGGCAGATGGATCTTAGCTTTTTGTGGACTGGTGCTCTCTTTGAGACTTTGATGAAAACTACAGGCTCTCTCCAGAAAAATGAACATAGAATTTCCCATCCATTTTCAGAGGATTTAGGGAGTTAGTTGTTGAGTGAGGATGATTTGAAGCAAGAAGGATCTAGAAATGGAGAGACCAGTGAGAAGGCTAATGCAGTGGTTGAGGAGAAAGACAGAGCAAGCAGGCTCTAAGAGTAGGGGGATAGAAAAGAAAGTTCAAATTTCAGAGGTGCTCTGCAGGTGGGATGGATAGAGTTGAGGAACAAGGAGGCATTTAAGATGACTCCAAAAAAAAAAAAAAAAAGACTCAGGCTTCTGATATAGATATTAAGGAGGATAGTGATGTCACACATCAAATTAGGGGCTACTGAGGGAGAGTAGGTTTGAAGGGCAGATTATGTGTTTGATTTGACAGGTGTCTTAGATGTCTGCAGGCCATCAGGGTGAGGATGTCCATAGGAAACTGGCAACAGCACAAGTACCTTCCACATCTCCTGCCACTCTTCCTCAGACCATCTGGATGATCTATTTTTCTCTGAATCAAATACATACTTTCCTGCCTCCATCCCCTTTGTCCATCCCATTCCCTCTAAATGGCGTACCTTACATTCACCATTACCCTTATCCAAATTATTTCAAGGTCCAATTCAGGTGATAGTTTCTCTGTTAAATTATTCCTGACACCACCAATTTGACCAATTTAATCTCTCCCTTCTCTAAAATCCCAATTTTTTCTCTGAACCTCTCTTACCATATTTTATATTTTGAATTTCAATTATTTGTGTTATTGAGAAAAAGGCATAAAAAGAGAGAAAAATAAACCAAGGATAGACAGTACAAATAAATGACAAATAGCAAGATGAAAAATGTAAACCCAGCTATATCAATAATCACATTAAATGTAAATGGTATAAACACACCAATTAAAAAGCAGCATTGGTCAGATTGAATTATAAAAGTACTATCTCACTATACACTGCCTACAAGAAACCCATTTAAATATGGGAAAAGGATGGGGAAATATATGCTACGCTAACACTAATCAAAATAAAGTTGGAATGGCTATATTAATACTAGATAAAGTAGATTCCAGGGCAAAGGTATTACTAGGAATAAAGAAGGTCATTTCATAATAATAAAGAGGTCAATTCATCAGGAAGACATAACAATTCTAAATATTTATGTACCTAATAACAGAGCTTCAAAGTACATGAAGCAAAAACTGATAGACCTGCAATGAGAAACTGACAAATCCACAATTATAATCAGAAATGTCAATACCCATCTCTCAAGTGATAGGACAAGTAGACAGAAAATCTGTAAAGATATAAAGAACTTGACCATCACTATCAACTCACTTGACCTAATTGACATTTATAGAACATTCCACTCAACAACAACTGAATACACATTCTTTTCAAGTGCACATGGAACATTTTCTAAGATAGACCATATTGGGCCATAAAAATAGTCTTGATAAATTTAAAAAGAATCAGATCATACAAAATATATTCTCTGGCCACAGTGGTATTAAATTATATATCAATAATAGAAAGATATATGGAAAATCCCCAAATATTTAGAATGTAAATAATACAATTCTAAGTAATTCATGGATAAAAGAAGAAATCAAAAGGGAAATTAAAATTTTTGAACTGAATGAAAATAGAAACACAACATAATCAAATATGTGGGATGTATCTAAAGCAGTATTGAAAGGGAAATTTACAGCTCTACCAGCCTATTAGTAGCAAAGAAAAAAGCCTTGAGTCAAAGATATAAGCTTCCACTTTACAAAATTAGGGGAAGAGTGCAAATTAAACCCCAAGTAAATAAAAGAAAGGAAATAATAAAGATCAAGTAGAAATCAATGAAATAGAAAACAGAAAATTAATAGAGAAAAATCAATGAAATCAACAGCTAGTTCTCTGAGAAGATAGGTAAAATAGATAAATCTGGCCAGACTGATCAGAAAAACAAGAAAAAAAATACAAATGACTAATATCAGTAATGAGAGAGGTGACATCACTACAGATTCTAAAGATATTAAAAGGATAATAGAAAAATATTATGAACAGCTTTATGCTAGTAAATTTGACAATTTAGATGAATGTAAAAATCCCATGAAAGTACCAAAATGTCAAACTCACTCAAGAAGAAATGATAATCTGAATCACCCTAGAACTATTAAATAAATTGAATTGAAGTATAAAAGATTCCCACAAAGAAAACACCAGGTATAAATGGCTTTACTGGTTATTTCTACCAAATATTTTTAAAATAAACAATACCAATTTTACGCAAACTCTTCCAGAAAATTGAAGCACAGGGAATACTTCCCAAGTCATTATATAAAGCCAGTGTTATTCTGACACCAGCATAAGACAAAGAAATTACAAGAGAACTACATATCAATATCCAGTATGAATAGTTGCAAAAAATCCTTAACAAAATTTTAGCAAATCAAATCCAACACTGTATAAAAAGGATAATACATCATGACCAAAAATGCAAGATGGATTTAACATATGAAACATTGAAAACATTTTAAAAGATTAAAAAAAGAAAAAACAAAAAAAGAGGAAAACACATGGTCATCTCAATATCTATCAAAAAACATTTGACAAAAATTCAATATCGGGCTTCCCTGGTGGCGCAGTGGTTGAGAGTCCTCCTGCCAATGCAGGGACACAGGTTCGTGCCCCAGTCCGGGAAGACCCCACATGCCGCAGAGTGGCTAGGCCTGTGAGCCATGGCTGCTGAGCCTGCATGTCCGGAGCCTGTGCTCCACAACGAGAGAGGCCACAACAGTGAGAGACCCATGTACTGCAAAAAACAAAAAAAAATTCAGTATCAATTTCTGATTAAAAAAAAATCTTTCAATAAAGTTGGAACAGAGGGAACTTCTTCAACCTGATAAAGGACATCTACAAAAAATTATGGATAACATCATATTCAAAGATTGATTCTCCTAAGATGAGGAAAAAGGCAAAGATGTATATGTTCTTACCACTTTTACTCAACATTATACTGGAGGTTCTAGCAAGTGAAATAAGGAAAAAAACAAAAATAAAAGGCATGCAGATTAGAAAAGAAGAAGTAAAATTGTCTTTATTCAGAAACGACATAATCATCTTTATAGAAAATTCAATGGAATATTTTTTTAAAGTTACTAGAACTAATAACTGAGTTTAGCAAGTTTTCAAGATACGAGATCAATATGCAAAAATCAATTATATTTCTACATACTAGCTGTATTAGTTTCCTAGAGCTGCCCATAACACAGTATCACAAACTGGGATGGTTTAAAACAGTAGAAATGTATTCTCTCACAGTTCCGGAGGCTAAGGATCTGATATCAAGGTGTTGACAGGGCCATGTTCCCTCTGTAGGATCTAGGAGAGAATGCTTCCTTGCCTTTTTTAGCTTCTGTTGTTTTCTGGCAAGCCATGGGTTCCTTGGCTTGCAAATGCATCACTTCAATCTCTACCTCTGTTGTCACACAGCCATCTGTTTCCTGTGGATTTTTACATCATCTTCCCTCTCTGCATGTCTGTATCCAAATTTCCCTCTTCTTATAAAGACATCAATCATATTGGATTAAGGCCCCACTCTACTTAAGTATGACCTCATCTTAACTCTAATTACATCTGCAAAGACCCTATTTCCAAATCAGTTGACGTTCATAGGTACTGGAGATTAGAATTTTAACATATCTCTTGCAGTGGGGGGGACACAGTTTAACCCATAACATTAGCAATGAACACTCAAAAAATTAAATTTAAAAATACCATTTATAGCATCAGAAATATAAAATATTTAAGGTAAGTCTGACAAACGATGTGCACTGAGGGACTTCCCTGGAAGTCCAGTGGTTAGTACTCTGCGCTTCCAATTCAGGGGGCATGGGTTTGATCCCTGGTGCAGGGAACTAAGATCCCACATGCTGGGTGGAGTCGCCAGAAAAAAAAAAAGATGTGCACTGAAAACTACAAAACATTGCTCAGATGAATTAAAGAAGACCTAAATAAATGGGAAGGTATACATTGTTCATGGATTGGAAGACTCAATATTGATAAGATTTCAATTCTACCAAAATTGATCTAAAGATTCAATTCAATACCTAGAACAGCCAAAACAACTTTGAAAAAGGAGAATAAAATTGAAAGATGTATATTATATAAATTCAAGATTTATTATAAAGGTACAGTAATCAAGTCAGTGTAACATATGCATAAAGAAAAGATAAGTAGGGCTTTCCTGGTGGCGCAGTGGTTGAGAGTCCGCCTGCTAATGCAGGGGATACAGGTTCGTGTCCCTGTCCGGGAAGATTCCACATGCCGCGGAGCGGCTGGGCCCGTGAACCATGGCCGCTGGGCCTGCGCGTCCAGAGCCTATGCTCCACAGCGGGAGAGGCCACAACAGTGAGAGGCCCGCGTACCGCAAAAAAAAAAAAAAAAAAAAAAAAAAAAGATAAGTAGATCAATGGAACAGAATAGGGAGTTCATAAATAGATCCACATACATATGGTCAACTGATTGTTGACAAATGTGCAAAGGCAGTACAATAGAGAAGAGATAGTCTTTTTAATATAGAACAGTTGGATATCTACATGCCCAGGAAAAGAATGTCAATCCACACCTTGCATCATACACAAAAATTAATTCAAAATTGATCACAAAACTAAATGTAAAACATAAAACTTCCAGAAGAAAACTTAAGAGAAAATCTTTGTGACCTTTGGTTAGAAAAATATCTCTTAGATGTGACATTAAAAGCATCGTCCATAAAAGACAAAATGATAAATTGGACTTTACCAAAATTAAGAACCTGTGCTTTCAAAAGACACTTCTAAGAGGTGAAAAGACAAGTCACAGACTGGCGGGAAGTATTTGCAAATCACGTATGTGATAAAGAACTTGTACCCAGATTATATAAAGAACTCTCAAAACTAAAAAAAAAAAAAAAGTAATATCTAAAAATATTACAAAGGAAAAAATAAAATTGCTCTTTTAATTAAAAAAAAGATGGATTGTTCAATAAATGGTATTGGTATAATTAGGTAAGCATTGGGAAAAAGCAAAGTTGGAGTCCTACCTCATTTCTTATATCTAATGAAATGCAAATAGATCAAAGGACCAAAGGTAAACAGCAACAACACCAAAAGAATAATAATAATATAACTACCAGAAGAAAGCAGTGGAGTTTCTTTTTTTATCTTCTGATCTTGGAGCAGCGAAGGCCAAGGCCCAAAATACAGAATCCAGAGAAGAAAAAAAACTATAAATTTGACTAAAAAAAATGTTCTGCATGGCAAAAGAGTATCCATAATCCTATGGATTTTACAATCTTATAATCCTAGAGATACTGCAATCAATTAGAAAAGAATACTTATGACTTTACATCTACCTGAACAGCAAAATTTATAAGTTGGATGATATCAGGTGCTAGTGAGGTGGTAGGAAGTAGAGATCATCATGAGCTGCCAGTGTAAAGATGAGTTGATATGTTTTGTAGCACAATTTAGAAGTATCTCATAAATTGGAATATGTGTATAGTCTATAATCCAGTTCCATTCCTAGGCAAGTATCACAAAAATGACCCTGCAAAGGATAAATAAATTGACATATTCAAGGATATCCATTGCAGAAAAAAACTGGGGGAGAAAAATCTTATATAATAAATACATGGTATTGATAGAATGTACATATGGTATATGCAGATAAAAAAAGAACTAGTTCACCATATATTGTGTTTTAAATTCCATCTCATAAGAAAAGCAGAATAGAATTTTAAAACACAATGCTCACTAGGAATAAAAAAGAAAAGAAAAAGTAAAAGAAACAGGATGAGATGTACATCATACTATTGTCCTGAAATATAAAAACATGTAAAATAATGTAAGTATGGATCATGGATACATACGAGTCAATAAAGGGATGAAAGGGAAATTCAAACACATGCACTAAATAAATGAGTAGATACCTATGGGAGGGGTGGCAAGGAAAATAGGGTCAAGGATGGGAAAAGAGGAAGCAACAAAAAGGGAGGCATGGATGAATTATTTAGGGTGCCACAAACTGAGGAATTAACTTGATTATAGCAGTTGAACAAAAGAAGAACAAAAACATTTTTGTTTTCCTAAAAATCAATTGTATTTTTTAAAAGAAAAAATATTGCTTAAAATTGTTTTTAAATAAACAGTTTTTTTCACTCGAGAACCAGAGAAGCTCATGAGGAGACCACCTGAGACTAGATTAAAGGAGTGCAGGTCCTGTGTGCACCCTGATCCTTACCAGCAACCCCACTCTTGAACTATTGCTATAAAACTCCTCACCAAATCCTCCCAGATTGGGGCACACAGTTTTTCAGGGCACGAGCCTGATGTGTCCCCCTTTGCCTGGCAAAGCAATAAAGCTGTTCTTTTCTACTTCACCCAAAAATTTAAAAACATAAAAAATAACTAAACAGTTTTTTTCAATAGGCCAATGATATGAACAGGCAATTCACAGAATAAATACAAATAAGCATATGAAATTATTATAAGCATATGAAATAATAAACATATGCAATTATCATCTAATAAGCATATGAAATTATTATCATCAACCTCAAACAGGGAAAATTAAAATTAAAGAAAAATTTGATATTTCTTTTGCCCATAAAGTTGGAAAAAATAAAAAAGAATGATAATATCCATTGCTATGTAAGGTGTGAAGAAATGTAGACTCTCATGTATGGTTGGAAATAGTGGAGGTCGATAAAGACTTTTTGGAGGTCAATTTGGAAGAATCTATCAAAATTTTAAATGTTCATTCGCTTGAATCCAGCAGTTCCATTTCTAAGCATCTACCCTCCGAAAATGCTCACATTTGAGTGAGCAAATATATACATAAGTGCACAAATGTATGCATAGAATGATATACACTGCAGCACTATTAATAACAAAAGATTGGAATTAACCTAAATGTCCATCAGCAGGAAGATGGTTATATGAATTATCATACATATGTCGTATGCAGAAGTTTAAAAAGTGAAGTTAGGGCTTCCCTGGTGGCGCAGTGGTTGAGAGTCCGCCTGCCGATGCAGGGGACACAGGTTCGTGCCCCAGTCCGGGAAGATCCCACATGCCACGGAGCGGCTGGGCCCATGAGCCATGGCCGCTGAGCCTGCGCGTCCGGAGCCTGTGCTCTGCAACACCCGCGTACCACACACACACAAAAAAGTGAAGTTAGCCTGTATGTACAGATAAAGAAGATTTTTATAGTGTGTTGTTTAAAAAAAAGTAACAATGCATATTAAGTTAAAGTCTAACAGTAAATGTATAATATAATTTTAAATGCATGCACCTGTGTATTTATATACATTTGTAATGTAAAGTTTGGAAAGATGGTTCAGACCAAATGGTCAATACAGATTACTTTGGGGGAAGGGTATGTAATTCATACCCACACAGTTGGTACATCTACTTTTAACTCTATCTATGTATGTTGGTATTATTTGA
Source organism: Kogia breviceps (assembly GCF_026419965.1). NCBI lineage: Eukaryota > Metazoa > Chordata > Mammalia > Artiodactyla > Physeteridae > Kogia > Kogia breviceps. Next base: position 90,030,573 of record NC_081310.1, on the reverse strand, counting down.
ATTTGTTACAATAGGCATATATTACTTTGGTGATTTTTTTTTAACTTGATTTTTTTAAATTTAATTTTGGCCGCATTGGGTCTTCATTGCTGCGCACAGGCTTTCTCTAGTTGCGGCGAGTGGGAGCTACTCTTTGTTGAGGTGCACGGGCTTCTCATTGTGGTGGCTTCTCTTGTGGAGCCTGGGCTCTAGGCACTCAGACTTCAGTACTTGTGGCCCTCAGGCTCCAGAGCGTAGGCTTAGTAGTTGTGGTGCCTGGGCTTAGTTGCTCTGTGGCATGTAGGATCTTCCCAGACCAGGGATAGAACCCGTGTCCCCTGCATTGGCAGGTGGATTCTTAACCACTGCACCACCAGGGAAGTCCAGTAATTTTTTTAAATGCTTTTTAAAAATGATTAATCCTATGGCTTCCAGTGGAGTGAAAAGATAAGGCAGTTTCCAGAGGAAAATAACTTATGAGAACCCCGTCTGAAATGTCAAATGGACTGGAATAGATGAATACGTATTCTCAAGGTGAATGGTGTAACAGGTAGATGTTGGGACAATACAGAAAACTGAAGTGGAAGATAATAAAAGCAATAATTTGTCTTAATATAACCACCATTTATTGAGCTTTGTTATGCAGTAGCATGGGGCTAAGGGCTTAATATGTTATCTCTAATAAGGAAACAGATGTTTGGAGATTTCAAGTAACTCACCCAAGTCACACCAAAACCCATGTGATAGTAGGTAAATGATCTCAGTACCATTCAATGTGGGGAGGGCAATCACAGAGATGTGCATAGAAAGCTAAGGGGGAGCAGGAAGAGCCAACTTGAGGCTATAGGAGGGTTTCCTGGAAGACGGGACATCTCTGTTGTCTTGAAGGATGAGTAGGACCTACATAGGTGAAGTAGGAGCAAAGGCACAGAAGTCAGGAACAATGTGGAGCGTGCCAGAGAGCTCCTTATAATGTTAGAGCACAAAGTGTGAAAGATGGAACAGCAGTCGGGGTGGAAAAACTTGCAGGAGCTGCACCATGAAGGGAATTTCGTGCCATGTTGAAGAATTTGGATTTTATTCAAGAAATAATGGGGGGCCATTAAAAGGATTTGAGTCTAGAACTGTCGTGATTAGATTTGCACTGGGGGTAGGTCACTCTGATGGTGGTCTGGAGGGCGGATTTAAGGAGAGGAAGCGAAGAGGCAGGGCGACAGCTTGGCAACTGAGCTAGTCCAGGCAAAGGAAAGCAGGGGTGGTACTGGTAGAAATAAAGAAACGGTTCCAAGTCTCGTGTAGAAGGCAAAATGGATAGATGTTCATGACGGATTGGAGGTGGGTGCCAGGGCAATGGAATGCTGATGGTGCCATTCAGTCATTTGAGGAGCAACAAGGGAAAAGTCAGGATGAGGGGAGGAGAGAATAAGGATGCCAGTTTGGGGATGTGGAGTTGGAGATTTCTGGGACATGTCCTAGCAAAGAGGTCCAGCTCTTTAGTCACAAACCCAGAGAGCCAATTTCCTCTAGACAGCTCCATGGGAAGATTCCTCAACAGCTCCTGTTCAATGTGTCCTTAGTATGTCATCACTACTGCCACCATTCCCACCACAATCCCCCACAGTTTCTCCTCCTATTTGGTCTAATTTGGAAGGCAGCGCCACTGTTCATCCAGGCTTCCCAGACAGAAACCTGGGAGTTCTCTTCTAGCCTCCCACATTTAATAAATCGCCAAGTTCTGTTGAATCCACATTTAAACAGCTTTTCCTAAATCTGTCCTCTCCTCTCCATTCTCTCTGCCACTGCTTAAAGAGACTCTCTTTTTCTCTCAGCTGACCTTGCAATAGCCTTCTAAAACCGTTCCCTGCCCAGATCTTACCCTTGCTCATCTGTCTTCAGAACTGTCCTTAAAGTGACATTTCTAGAATGTAAATCTGACAGCATTTACCCACCCCTACTCGACAACATTTACTCGTTTCCCATCATTATGTGGCAAAGGACAAGCTCCCTAGGATAACACATAGGCCTCTCCTGCCTGGCCCCTGCTTACCTCTCCCGCCGTTCTCCATCACTCTCTTGTCCCACCAGCCCCTTGTATTTTATGTCCTAACAATACCAAACTGTTTATGGTGTGCTCTGGCTCACAAAGCCTCCTCAGGCCTCCATGCCTTCGTACCTACAGTGCGTTCTACCTGGAATATCGCTGTCTCAGGTAGAGTTCCCTGGGAAAGTGATTCTTACACACTGAGGTGTATGCAGGAGGATGCTTTCAGGAGAGAATACCCGTGAGGTGTGAGAGAGGCTATATTAAGCAGAGAGCTAAACTGAAATGCAATGGGATTGCAGGAGAGGCCTCTGGCAATCCCATGGGGGATCTCAAGCTGGGGCAGCCCTTCATGGTTGTCCCTGGAATGGGGCTGTGTAACCCCATGCACCAAGCAGCCCTTGCATGTACACTGGCTAGGGAGGGAGTGCGGCCTTAAGGAAGGCAGCTTTCCTCCTCCAAAGGCAATTCCTGGAGAGAGACTCCTCGGCTGTAAGTCAACACTCCTGCATCTGGGGAGGTGAATGCCCTGTCCAGTGAAGGAGGAAATTGGCAAAGGGGGTTCATGACAGCACACCGCAGGATTTTCTGCAAGCACCTTCACAGACCTGGCAAATCCCTTTCAGTCTTTGAAGCCCAGCTCAGGTTTTACCTGCTCCCTCCTTCACCAGCACTGCCCCTGAGTTCATACTGACTTCTGATCCTTGCATATGCTTTTCACCCTCAGGAAACTGATGTGTTTCCATGTCTGTCTCCCCAGTAGATACTGAGGAGAGCCTGGGCCTGTATTTCAGAATCTAGAACAGTGTCAGGCATACATTGGCTAGTTAACAAATGTATGGTGCACTGAATAAAATGGGTGAAGGAGACAGCTACAGGGTTATAAAAGGAGAAGGCTGGAGTTTAAATGCCAGTAAGGACAGCAGCGAGGTGGATGGCAAAGGGGTGCTGATCTCAGGGCTCTCCCTCTCCTCTTACTTCACTCGGGAACCAGGTTAAACCCAAGAGTCCCAGGTTGAAGCAGAACAAGGCTCTGCTCTTGGAATGATCAAAGCAGGGCAGAAGCCAGCAAAAGTCTGTCACTTGTAAATAACCATGTGGCTGATGGAGCTGGAAGGCAGAGGTAAAACCTAGAGGGAAGGATGTAATGGTCTATATGGGAAGAGAATCTTAAGAAAGAGTAGATATATGTATATGTATAACTTATTCACTTTGCTGTATACCTGAAACTAACACAACATTGTAAAAATCAACTATACTCCAATAAAAAGTAAAAAACAAAACAAACAAAACAAAACAAAAAACCTAGAGGGAAGGAGAGGACGTTAAACAGCTTCAGGTCTCTATGCCATATCTGACAGTTGTCACTCAGATTCCAACATGAAAAAGGGCACAAAAACAAGCACACCAATGTATGCACATACAGAGACCACAGAAGCAGGCAAGCACCCTCAGAGTAGAACACACACACACACACACACACACACACACACACACACACACACACACACACATACTGAATGAAATGGACACAGGAAAAAATCAATCCGAAAATTATAAACGATTAATATATGTAAATGTAAATGAAACACCATTTATCCCTAGACAGCAATCAACCCTCATCCACCTTCCAGAAACCTCTGACAAGAAGAGAACTTTGGATTGTAGGTCCCACCACATCTCCTTCACCCTTTGTCCCCAGTCTAGCACCTTCTCATTTCCCATTTCTTAGCGGCTCCCAGCCAGGGAGGGGGAAGAGTGAGAACATCTCTAATCAGGGACAGCAGGGGGCAGTGCTCCATAAGCAATAATCAGACCTGGCTTAGAGAAACTTGCTTAAGGGAGGGAACAGGGGAAGAGGAGGAGCAAGAGGTCGGCCCAACACTGCGTTCTAATCATATTCCCCCACCCAGGTCTCCCTCCTTCTCTGTTTCTTCAGCACCCACCCCCCCTTTTCCTCAGCTGCTATGTCTCCATCCTCAGTTTAGCAGATTTCAGAGTCTGGCTCTACCCAACTCTCCAGAGAATCCTGAGGTAAGGGATCCACAGCCTCTTGTCCCCTCCCACTCTATCTTGGTTTCCAAGGTGGTCAGGACTCCTGAGTTTTTGGTTGGACTCTTGACTGATGCTAAGGAACCCACATGAGGGGCTTGATTCTAAGGCCACCTCTTGAAGGATGCATGCATCCTCACTGGCACCAAGTGGCACAACTGGTGTGGTGGAACAAGGGCTGGATATCAGGCCCCTTCACTGCCCTGGCCTGGCACATTGTACAGTGCACAGACTGTGCAACAGTACAGGTTGGCCCTTTTACTTGCTGCCCCTGAGGTACCCTAAGTGAGAACTTATCATGCTAAGCACTGCCACGATTATCTCTTTTAACACCCCTTTGAGGCAGGTCTTATTATCTTCCCCTTTTTGCAGATGAGGAAGTTGAGGCCCAGGGAGGCATGTGCTTTGCTCATTATGGCACAAAGCATAAAAGGTAAGTATGGAGCTGGGACACACATCCTCCGGCTGCCAGGTATGAGCTTTCTCTCTCCTCTAGCACAATGTTGCTGCTTCTGCTGCGGCCATCACACTGCCTCCCTTCTCCCCAACTCCCTCTCTGCTCTCTTCCTTCTCTCTGGCGAACCAGCATTTGAGGACTAACCTTCCTGTTAGCTTCTTTCTTCTGTCCCCAATCCTTACCCAGTTGGATTTCAAGAGCTTAGAAAAGGACATAAGAAAGCAAGAAAGAGTCAGAAAGATGAAGGAAGGGGGTGGCCTAAGGGGCCTTCCAGAAAGAGGAAGAAGAGAAGGCAAAGAAGTCAGGCACTGCATTGGGAAGGAAGGAAGGTGGGTGAAATGAGGGAGAGGAGCCCTGTGCCCAGACTGGAAAGGGGCACAGGCAGGGCCTCCATTGTGTGGGCACAAAGGGGCCATATGCCTGGCAGCCTACATAGTGTGTGTGTGTGTGTGTGTGTGTGTGTGTGTGTGTGTGTGTGTGTGTGTGTAAGGGGAGGAGAGGGAGAAGTGGCTTAGAAGTCCCCCCCACTCTCTCAAACCCCTGGGGCCCTGCTGTCTTCTCTGTCACTGGCGGTGGGGTTTTCTGAGAAAAAGGGCAGAGGGGAGCAATTATGACAGACAGCATGGGAGGGTCAAGGCCAGCGGTAACTGGGGATGGAAGAGGGCATGGAAAGCTCGAAGGGGCATGATGGGGAGGGGCTAGAAGAGGGAGAGGTGAGGTGCCAGAGCCCCACTCGCCAGGCGCCCCCAAACCGCCCCTCCACCACCCACTGGCCCACTTGCTGAGGTTTGGAGGTTGTGAAATGAGGGCCCCCAGATGCATCCTCTTCTAACCTTCCGCTCCTCCCTCCTCCCTGAGTGCTAGCCCCCGGAGCGCTCTCTTTTCCCCTCATCCAGGGACTTCTATCTCCCTGACAGTGTCCTCTCCCAGGACCTGGTCCCCTGCTCCCCTCCCCCTCCCACTCCCCAACTCCTCCTTCTCCCATCCTGTGGAGCAGAGCGGCAGCCGAGGCCAATTGATTATCTGAAGAAATTCGGAGCTAGCAGTAGAACAGCTGCAGCTGCCCCCTCTCACCACCCCCAGGCCCTAAGGGATCCCTGAGGGGAGGGGTCCAGTAACCCCTTCTGCTTTCCAGAGGGGCAAAGTGATGAGAAGGAGGCAGGGCACTCAGAGGACTGAGGCTGCTGTGCAGTGGAAGGCGCCAAGCACTTGGGGCAAGGTAACCCCAGTCCGCCATCGTGGGTGAGTCCCATCACGTTTGTGGACAGCATTTCACCTGCCTTTCAAACAAAAGTGTTGGATTCAGAAATTTCTGTGCTCCCTTCCCACCCTGGCCCCTTGTAGTCCTCAGATTCTCCGTGGTCTCTGTTCAGCCCTCCCTCTTGCCAGATTCTGGGCAGACTACATTTCATCTAAATCAGATGGGGAAGGGAAGATGTCAACCTCTTCCCATACGGGAGTTCTTCCCTAAGTCTAACTCAAACCCCTCTTGCTGCTGATGTCATTCTTTGCCCATCAGAGATGAAAACAGCACCCTTCAGAGACTGAAGGACATCTCAGCATCTTCCTCCCAGTGTTGGCCTTCAGCCTTCTCAAATTTGGAAAGGATCTTCAATTTCACCTAGCCAGGATTTCATCTGGCAGAAATGGCTCCCTGGTAACTCTGCCTACAGTGTTTTCTTCAGCCTGTCTATTTGGACTCCTCCTCCTTGAGGCAAGCGCTTCCACTGCTGGACAGCTCCAGATGTTGCAATGCTTTTTGGAGTTAAAAAGCTGTTTCCTATCACTTCCACCTACTGGTCTTTGTTCTGCCTCCTGGGACCACATAGAATGTCTGTTTTTGTTTTTTTCTTTCAATATTTGAAGATGGGTATCATATTGTCCCTAAATCTATTCTTGTAAAGACACATATCCTCAGTGTTTCAACTATTCCTTCTGTTAAGTTGTTTCCAGACCTTTTGCCTTCTTGGCCACACGACTCTGAATACTCTCTAGTTTATCAAAGTTCCTGTTAAAATAGGGAGTCCATAGAGTGTCACCTGTCAGGCTGGCTCATTTCAGAGAAGCAGAGGGGCATTGGCAGTATAGGACAAAAAGAACCTGGGTTTGAACCTTCTCTCTGCCCTTAACTAGCTGTGTGACCTTGGGCAAGGTCCTTCTCCTCTCTGGGCTCTAGTTTCCTCATCTATAAATTGATTTTAGAGTCCCTTCCAGGATTCCTTTGATATTCCTTCAGCACTACTTTTTATCCCTTTCCCTATTCTTCTCTTAGTACCAGGTTCTCCACTGTGTTCTCTCCAGTATCTGAAAGTTGGGGAACACAAAATTGGCCAAGAACTGTGATTGCAAGGAATTTTGATCCAGCTCAGAGACAATAATGGGGAAGGCCATGTTTCACAGCCATGGCATGAAATGGTTCATAACCCAGCAACATGGACCCACAGACACACGTTTAACTTGGGTTCCACTGGGACACTCAGCTCCTTCCCTGATCCATAGACAGCGGAGCAGAAGCACAGCATCAGAGGGGGGTCAGAAAGTCTCACTCAGTGGGTGCCAAGATGGAAGTACATGGCACTTTAGGTGGAGGGGCCTGGACCTGTTACACCCTCCCCTGCACCTCTGTACTCTGTGACCCCTTCTTCTCTCTTTTTTTCATTTGCTCACCATAGTGAGCTCTCATGATCCCATCAGGAAAGCCTTCAAAGCTTAGGACCCTCAATGCCCACTCTATCATAACCTGCAGTCCAGCTTCCCAACCCAATTGAATGATCCACAGCTGTACCTGGTGCTAGAACGAGGTCACTTTAATTTTTCTTTTTGTATGAAGTCAGAACTGCAACAGGAGGAAATCACACACAGGACACAGACCTTTAGGACCCACTGTTGGGGGTCTTAGGAAGAAGTGAGGGTCATGGGAGAGGGCTGGAGAGAGAAAAGGAGCAGGCAGGACTGGGGTGGGATTGTCTGGGGATGGAGGGCGCTGAAGAAGGATCCAGGAGCCCTGGAAGTGGGGGAGGGGCGCCATCCCAGAGGACTAGGGTGTCAGGACAGATGGATCCCAGGAAGGGATATGGGTGTGGTGAGCAAAAGGGATCCCCCCACACACCTGGAGTTACAGAAGGAGCAAGAAAGGGAAGGGAATAACTAGGGAGGAAGCAAAAGAGACCTGGCTAGGACGGCCAGGAGCTCCCTCACTCGACCCCAAAGTGCACGACTCGGCAATAAATAGTAATATTTATAAATAAATAAGTAAATAAATAGATGAATAAATAAATAAATACGTAAATAAATAATATCCTTGTAGAGCTAGGAGTTTGGTGCGAGGGAGGTGGAAGCATGGGAAGTGCGGTGAGCTCATCTCTCCTACACAGGTCCTCAGGCCCTTCATTCTGACACGGACCCTGGGCTACTGAGCAGGGGGTGCTCAGCAACATGGGGGTAGCACAGAGAGCCACGAGGTGGGATGGGGTAGGGGGGTATCTTCCCTTGCTAAAGGCAGCTTAAGGAAGCAGAAAAAAATATAATAAACAGGTCCTAGGGCCGGGAGAGCTGAGCTTTCCCAGAGGGCAACAATAGGGCATCCCCCCTGCATCCGACAGTGTGGGTTTTGCACATCTTTGTGGTGGACTGGGATGGAGGAAGCAGACATGAGATTTGGCCCACTCACTGCCTGGGCCTTTTGTGAATACTCTGGGCTGATTTGGGGGACATCATCCCCTACCCCAAGATCTAGGTTCCCTTTCTCTAGCTGCACACAAAGAAGAAGAAAATTGGGATGGTTGGGGTGGGAGGAGATAGGGAGGGGGCCAAATAGCTCAGAGAGGGCAAGGCACTCACTACCAAGTAAGATCTGAGGTCTGTATATGCTAAGCCTCAGGAACAAGATAGAAAACAGGAAGAGTTTTTCCATAATCCCCAGCTACTGAGATTCCCCTCACAGGAGTTACCTCACCATGCCTCTGCCTCCCAAGGGCTAGACTGAGATGTCTAAGAAAAAGCCCACCCCCTCTAACCCCAGCCTTCCCCTTTCCTGTTCCCATGCCCCCTCTCTACCATGGACAGGAGAAGCTGCAACAGGGTGCATATAGGATGGGAGACAGAGTCGTGGTCTGGGGAAGGGGGGTGTGTCTCTGAAAATTTGGATGTAGGAGTAGAAGAGGCAGCAGCCCATGAGCGAGCCAGGGGGAGACTCCAAGACTGCATACCCACCACCCAAGCAAAAACATTTCCAACCGGCTGGGTCCCAACCACAAACTGTAGAAGGTACCCACGAGAAGGGCCCTCCGGGTGCCTGAGTGAGTAAAAGGAAATCTCCTTCGACCAATCGACCAACCGGTGGGCACTCTACCTGGGCCCGGGGCCAGTGGGTACATGCTATGCCAGGGTACGGGGGCTCAGGGAGGAGAGGCCGTTCTAAGCAGTGAGCGGTGAGGAGGGACCCCAGCGAAGCCCCGGGGAGAGGAGTGAATCCAGGGCGGGAGGCAGGCAGTGTTCAGACGTCCAGCACGTGGTTCAGGTAGGAGATGTAGCAGATGGCCAGGCGCAGGATCTCAATCTTGGAAAGCTTCTTGTCGGGGGGCAGCGTGGGCAGCAGCTTGCGCAGCTCGGCGAAGGCCAGGTTGAAGGCTTCCACGCGAATTCGCTCCCGCGTGGCGTGGGCCGTGCGGTACTTGGCTGTGGCGCGCCGCCGGCGCCGCCGCTCCTCACGGCTCAGGTGCTGCAGGTCTTTCCGGCCCGGCTCTCCTGGCTCCAGGACGCGAGCCTGGCCCCCTCCCGGCGCCCCCGGCCCCGCCCCGTCAGGGCCCGCCCCGCCCCCACAGTCGCTGAAGCCCGACTCGGTCTCAGAGTGGGTGGGAGGTAGGTCCAGCTCCATGGTGTCTGAGTTGAGCATCATGATGGATGCCCCTCGCCCTGTGAGATCAGGATCCCCTCCCCACCCCTCCCTCTGGGAGCCTGAAAGCTGGTTGCGGGAGGGGCAGGAAGGGCCTGGGGTGGTGGGGTCTGCCACTGAGCTCAAGGAAATGAGAGCCACTTCAGAGTTCCATGGTCAGCGTTCTGGTCGGGAGCCTGGAAGAGAGAAGGGGAAATTGGTAAGGGCAGAGAGAGGAAGGAGGGGACAGCTCAGAGATGGGGAGGGGTGAGGAAGGTTTAAGATGGGCTAGGAGAGGGGGAGGTACTGTAAGCTTGGGGAAAGAACAGCAGAAACATGGGGAGGGGTGGAGGCAGTGAGACAGGAGAGACAGGCAGGAGGCCATGATGTCAAGGAGTAAGAGGAAAGATGAAGAGAAGGGAAGAGATCCAGAAAGTCGGCAACTGGAAAGGAGAAGAAGCAATGAGGACAGGGTCAGGATAAAACTGAGCAAGAGGACTAAAGACCTAAATGTAAGACCTAAAACTGCAGCTCCTAAAGAAAACACAGGGGGAAAACGTCATGACATTGGACTTGACAATGATTTCTTAGATGTGACGCCAGAAGCACAGGCAACAAAAGCAAAAATAGACAAATGGGACTACATCAAACCTACAAACTTTTGTGCATCAAAGGACACAATTAACAGAGTGAAAAGGCAGTGGGAGAAATTGTTTGCAATTCATATAAATGTAAGGGGTTAATATCCAGAATATTATAAAGGATTCCCACAGCTCAACTTCAAAAAACTAAATAACTTGATTAAAAACTGGACAAAGAGTTTGAAGACATTTCTCCAAAGATGATATATAAATGACCAGCAAACATATGAAAAGATGCTCAACATCACTAATCATCAGAGAAATGCAAATCAAAATCACAATGAGATATGTATGACCTCATACCCATTAGGATGGTTACTATCAAAAAAAAAAACACCCAGAAAATAACAGGTGTTGGCAAGGGTGGAGAGAAATTAGAACCCTTTGCCCTGTTGGTGAGATTGTAACATGGTATAACTGCTATAGAAACAGTATGCAGGTTCCTTTAAAAATTAAAAATATAATTACCATATGATCTAGCAATCCCACTTCTGTGTTTATGTCTAAGGAAATTGAAATTAGGATCTTGAAGATATATCTGCACCCCCATGTTCATTGCAGCATTATTCACAATAGCTAAGATATGGAAACAACCCAAATGTCCGTCAATAGATACACAGGTAAAGAAAATGTGGCATATACATACAATGGAATATTATTCAGCCTTTAAAAGGAAGAAAATCCTGTCACAATGCTACAACATGGATGAACCTTGAGGACATTATGCTAAGTGAAATAAGCCAGTCACAAAAACACAAATATTGTATGATTCCAATTATATGATATATCTAAGTATTCATCTTCATAGAAGCAGTATGTAGAATGGTGCTTACCAGAGGCTGAGGGGAAGGTGGGGAAGGGGAGGTGTTGCTCAAAGGGTATAGAGTTTCAGATTTACAGGAAGAAAAAGTTCTGGAGCTCTGTTTCACAACAATGTGAATATAATTAACACTACTGAACTGTACACTTAAAATAGTAAATTTTATGTTATATGTTTTTATCACAACAAATTTTTTTAATAATTAAAAAGGGGGGGCTTCCCTGGTGGCGCAGTGATGGAGAATCCATCTGCCGATGCAGGGGACACGGGTTCATGCCCCGGTCCGGGAAGATCCCACATGTGGCGGAGCGGCTGGGCCCGTGAGCCATGGCCGCTGAGCCTGAGTGCCCGGAGCCTGTGCTCCGCAACGGGAGAGGCCACAACAGTGAGAGGCCCGCGTACCACAAAAAAAAAAAAAAAAAAATTAAAAAGGGGGGTTGGGAACTGAGCGAGACTGGAGCCACAGCTCCAAGAGAGATTGGCTGTGGCTCTAAACCTTTACCAGTTGTTAGGGGAGCATTGCAAGCCTTGGCCCTGCCATCCCCTCCCTCCCAGGGCCTGTCTCCACCCTGGCTGCTTCTGTATGTGTGTGTGGAGGGGAGAGGATGATAAACACGCAGATTGCCCTTTGTAGAGTAGACTGGGGCATATGGAGCTCGGCACAGCTGCCCAGTTCAGTCCCTCCCAGCCCCCAAACCCCACAACAGGACCATTGCAGACACCACATCCTACCACCCCGAGCACTAGAATCATGGGGAGGTATCTCCTCTAGCTACAATCTTCCTGCTCAGGACAGTCCCTTCCTCCAGCTCTGTCCTCAACACCCTCAACCCTTGCCATTCCCTGGCCCTTTCGGCAACTCTGCAAGGAAGATTGGGGAAAGAGAACATAACCAGCTTTCCACTCCATATCCTCCCCCAGCCCAAGGCCAGTTCAGATAGGCCGGCAGAGAAGGATAGGGGTAGCTTTTGGAGGCCACCATTTGGGGCTTGGTGAAACTTGCTTGTCCCTGGGACCAGAGGAAATCAGGGAGAGGCAGCAGGAACATAGTCTGGGGAAAGGCTGGGGAAAGGGCTTTGCTGGGGGGGTGGGTGTGGAATGTCAAGTGGGAACAGTGGGCCACTCACTGTGAGCTCAGCCGGACTTAAGTGGCAGAAACAGAAGCACAGAGGCTCCTTCGCAATCACCATATCCCCTTCCTCACCAGTCCGGGTTCTCCTGCCTGATGGGCACCTTCACAGGGGTCAGGACTCCCCAGCCTTGCCCCGCCCCACCATGCAGAAAACAGGCTCAAATGAGTAGTCCACTAACAGTAAGCTCTGAGGTTGGGGGTGTGAGATCATCAACATCTGACAGCATGTACGCACACAGCCATAACACAAAACAGAAGGAGGTGAGTGCTGAAATTTAGAACACACCGCATATTCCAGGGTCCAAAGGAACACGAGGGGATGGGTGGCAATAGCGTGGGAGGCCCCAAAGTCAGCACCTCCCAGTATGTGTTTAGTGCACCAACTCCCCAACCCCATGATCCAGGAATTCAGCTACGGGGTTCTCGGCACATCTATCACAGCCCGATTCTCCGTCTGCCTGCTCCCCATGTTCCTTCATCCCTGATCACCTGGCCCTCCCTTCCCCTCTTCTGCTCCCAATCTGACCCCAGTCCCATTTCCACCTGGACCCACTGTCTTCCCCAGCTCCAGTCCTGGCAGCAGCTTCTATTCACCCATCAAGTCAGTCCTCACCCCAAAATCCACTTCTGGTTTCAAAATTGCAGGTTCCGAGGATCAGAATTCCAAGCATCCAGGATAGGACTTCCTGCCCCACTTCTGCCATCCCCAACCCGACTGAGAATAGATAGGCACAAAGAGTCAAAGGGGAGAAGTGGGGAAGAGGGAGGTGCAGGGACAGAGAGAGACACAGCGTGAGAGAAAACTAGAGGGAGGCTCTGGGAGGGGACTTGAGCCAGAGAGTGGGAGGGACACGCCCACCCCTCCCCAGCCTTTGGTTCCCCCTTTACCTAGGAGGAGCCTGTGAGGGGATCCAAGCTGGCAGGACAGGGGGGCAGCGTTGACAGCCCCAGTCTCCTCTGGCTGCTCAGAGCTCATCCGTCTGCAAAGTTATTGACCAGCTTTCTAGACCTCTCCGGGGCAGCGTGGCGTGGCTGTACAGGCGCCGGGGCATAGGAGAGGGGTACACATGTTGGGGATATAGGGCCCAGGTGGAGGGGGTGAGCTTGGCCAGGTACTGGGGCCACCCGCACTCACATGCACACACACACCACACGCTCACAGACACATACACACCTGAGCTGGCCCAGCCCTATGTATATATATGGAGATACACACACACACACCCCCAGCTCTCCATTGGCTGGCCCAGCCCCCCCTCCATCAATATTAAACAGTAAGGCCAGGCAGCCATTGGCAGAGGGATCTGGGAACCCCTCTGGGAGCTGGGGGTGGGGCTGGCCCTGGGGGGGGCGGGGAGTGGGGGAGCAGGGACATCTGTTCTCCATGCATATTTCATAAGCAAGAAATGGAGAGCTGGGGAAGGGGTGGGGCTGGGGCGAGAGCCAGGGCAGGATCACAGATGAAACCCCTCAGTCTCCCACACCAGAGGCGGCAGGGACAGAGGCCGCCAGCAAGCCAGGTTTAAGTGCCATGGTCCCATTCTGAGTCCCAGCTGGGCTTGGACAGCCCCTTCCCACAATCTCCTTTTCCCTGGGAAAAAGGCTCTCCAAGGTACTAACAGGGAAATTGAGAAAAGGGCAAGTGGACAGCACGAAAACGCAGAAGAGGTCCCTAGAGTCCTTGCCCTCACCAAGCTCTCATTCTTCATAAAGGTGGTTCCCACCAGCCCCTTTGCCAGGCTGCCTGTGGCTACTGTTCAGGCCCCTGCCCTTGTCACTCTGGGACCCCACACCCTCTTATCCCAGCCTCCAGCCTCCCACCTACCCAATCACCAGGGGAGGAGTGGGGTCAGATTCCTGACACAGATCCTACAAGGAGTTTTTCTAGGCTGGCTGGCCCAACCTGACCCACTGGGAATTGGGGGCTCTCAGGAGGAAAGAGGTAAAGGCTAAAAGGAGCAGAGTACAGGATTGCCGGGAGAGGAGGAACCAGGGTTGGAAGGACGCTGGGGAAGGAGGGCAGGGCACCCAGGCAGCTTTCGAGCATGCTGGGGCATCAAATGAGCAATAAGAAAACTAGCTACAAAATCATATGCAAATGGGCATTGATTAAGTTCACATCAATAGCTCAGCTGCCTCCAGCCTGTGTGTGCATGTGCGTGTATGTCTGAGTGTGTGTGTGTGTTTGTGTGTGTGTGATACAGGGTGGCAGGAGCAGAGAGCAAGGGAAGCACAGAGGCAGTGGGCTACATTTTTGTATCTGAAGTTCTCTTCCCCACTCAGCTGTTGAATGTCTTCATTGAACCTCTGTGAATATCCGGAATGAACCATGGCTGGGAGGACTCCAGAGATGGCTACAGTGCTACAGTGAAGAAAGCTTTGTCGGCTGTGTGACCTTGGATGAGTAACTCAACCTCTTGAGCCTCAACCTTCCTTTTCTGTAAAATGGGATTAAATATAGCTGCCGCTTAGGTTGCCACGGAGATTAAGTGAGATAATGCATGTAATGGGTCTGGACCTTAGTAGGAGCACAGTCCACCTGCAGGCTTTTGGAAGCATTTGCCATTTCCCTGTTGCTGATCAACCTTTTTTGGGCTTTCTCCAGGGTAAGGCATTCCCTAAGGGGAGTCCTGTAATTCTTCCCCAAGCTCCCCCACCCCCAGGTCTGGGAGGTGCCAACTCCCACCTGGGCAGGCCCAGACAGGTGCCCAGGCGCCAGCAGATTGGCTGAGCTGGAGGGGAAAGGAGGCTTGAGGAGGGGGGCTGGGGGGCAGGGGATCAGGTGGCATCTCAGTTCTTGCATCATCATTGCCATGGTGCTGATTAAAAACCAATCTCTACCTAATGAGCCCCCAGCAACAACAATCCTACCTCCCCCACACTCTTGCCCTCCACCTCATCCAAGAAAATTGGGAGACAGAGAGACTCAGGAGAGAGGGCCATGGAGGAGAGGAGAGATACGGAACAAATGGGAGATGGAGAAGAAGCAGAGGAAATGAAGGGGGAGACGTGGGGAGATGTCGAGACACACACAGAGAGGAACAAGATGAGAAAACAGAGTCATGAGATTACAGACATGGGGAAGATATAGAGAAATGGGAAGACTCGTTACGGGGAGATGGAGACATAGGGGCGACAGAGAGATAGAAGAGAGAAGATGGGAGCAGAATTGCCAGGTTGCCAAGGCTTTGTGGAAGATTCGGGGATGCAAGATACAGGGGGATAGAGACATGGGGAGAGACGTGAAAAGAGGAGATGGTTAGGGAGACACAGACCTGGGTGAATTATGGATGTGGAGAAAACATGGATATTCAGGGATGGACAGGTACTGATACTGGGAGAGGGTCCTGAGGGAAGCCCCAACACAGGGTGGAGATATACAGACATGTGGGAAGCAGAGTGCAGACAGTTGTGAGGAAACAAAAAATTACTGGAGACAGGGAGACAAGGATGAGAGACAGGACAAACAGCTATAGAGATGAGGGACTGTTACTGAAATGGGGAGGCCTGGTTCCCCAAGGGTGAGACATTGAGAAAAACAGAAGCAGAACCTGGAGAGACCGTAGAAGCAGAAGGGAACCATGGTGGGGTGGAGATGGGAGAGACAAACCAAATTCTTGCTCCCGGCCTCCCTCCTTTTAGGCAGTTCGGCTCAGATACTTCAACCCTGCAACCTCCATCCTTGAAGCACCCAGCGCAGGCTGTGCCCAGTGAGAGCTGAGGGTTGGTGGTACATGGGGGTGGGAGAGTGCTCTGGGACCACCTCTGTCTGCCTCCTCTGCATCTGTCATTCCAAGGTCCTGGATTCTGGGGCCCCCAGCCCCAGTGTTCACTCAGGGGTTCAGTTTTTGCACCTAGGGGGTGTAGCTAAAAAGGACATAGCGTGTGATAAAGAGGAGGAGCTAAAAGCATGGAGTGGTGGGAAGAACTACTAATGCTACTGAACTTGGGGCCAGTAGACCTGGGTCCGAGTCCTGGTGACCTTGGACACATCATTAACCTTTTTCATTTGGCTGCGCAGCTTGTGGGATCTTAGTTCCCCAACCAGGGATCAAACCCAGGCCCTCGGCAGCGAAAGCACGGCGTCCCAACCACTGGACCACCAGGGAATTCCCTGGACACATCATTAACCTTGACTGAACCTATTTTGTCATCTGTGAAATGGGAAAAAAATTGCCTTCCTCATAGGGCTTTTGTCCCACCGTGCGTGGGAAAGTGCTAGGTACCCCAAACCCTTACATTTGTGCAGTGATTCAAAGGTTGCAAGAAATCGTCCATGCGTGTATATGAGGCATGATGATTGAGGAAGGCTGGGGAGAGCTCTGAGGTCAACTCAGGTTGCAGGCAGCTCCAGGCCCCGCGGTGGAGGGGCGGGTGGGGGGGAGAACCCTGGGAGTTGTGTTGGGGTCTTTGCTGTAAGCAGGGCAGGAGGATGGGGAGGGGGTGGGAGGATGAGTGTGGCTCTGTGGTTTATTGTTATTTTGCATTTGATAGGCGTTCAATTTTTCAGATTGTTACTCCCCATCTTTTTTCATCGCCACACTGCCTGCCTGTGAGGTAGATGGTGGGGGAGGGAGGTTGGGATGTAGGGAAGACATGGGGGCAGGGGGCCTGGTCCTTGAGGGTGGGGGCAGGGCCTGGAGGAGCTGGGAAGCCGTGGGTTTGGCAGGAGAGGGGGTGACATATGTGGGGAGCCCTGGGGACGCAACCAGGCAAGCGGCTGGCAGAGAGAGCAGACGGCGTTAACCCTCACCGTGCCACTCTGCACGACCCGTCCCGGGAGTGGCCCGGGATGGGGGTCTTATCATGTGCGGCGTTCTGGGTCACAGGAGCTCCTGGGCAGGATCTGTTATGTTCCTGGGAAGTGGTGGCTCGTCTTGGATCTTCTTCCCTCTTTGAAGTTCCCTCCTCGTCTGCTTCCACGTGTTCTCCCTCAGTCTATCTTTCCCTGTCTCCACCTCTCTGTGCCTCTAGGTGACAGCGGGTCTCCACAATCTGTCCCCGTCTCTGCCTCCAGCCCGGCTGGAAGCCCCTTTTCAGCGCCAGGCCCTGAGCCCTCTCTCACCCCCCGGCCCCCCAGGCCTTGTTGCCTTTGTCTCCTAAGGCAGCCTCTCCTTTCTTCTCTCCTCTCTGCTCACCTCTCCCCAGCTCCAAGCCCATCCCAATCTCATTAGGCCTCCTCCGACCACTGCCCCCCCACCTCTCCTCCTCCCTCCCCCATCCATCTGTCTTCCCCGAAGCCCTCCTCTTTGTGTCCACCCATCTGTCACCACCAGCTCTGGGCCCACTCCCCCCCACCACCACCGCCACACCCGCCTGGCCTCTCTCCCCTCAGGCTCAGCTCCCTCAGAGCACTCCCAGCCTCCTTCCCTCCTTGAGCCCATCAAGGATTGCCTACTTCCACTTGCCCTTCGCTCCTTTATTCTTTTTTCAGATACCCTCTTTCATCTCTGTTGTTCCTTTTCCCCCTCCAGTTTCTCTAACTCCTCCTCAGTTGATGGGGGGAGAGCCAGGGGACTCTAGGGTCCTGGCCCCCAGCCCCTGAGCAGCCAGCCAGCCGGAGCCACAGGCTGGTAATGTTTACCCACAGTTGCATCATCTCCTCAAGCCTCCTGAGATGCCCTCTCCGCTCCTGTCCCACGTCCTTCTGGTTGGGAACGGGGGCTCCAGCTGCCCTTCTCAACAACAGGAGTGTGCCAACCCCTCTGCCTTCTGAGTGTGGGACTCAGAAAGGAATCAAAATCTGACCTGAGGCCCACATGGACCCTGACCTTCCAAGGCTCTCTGCTTCCCAAAGTCCCACCAACTCAACAACTCCCACCAAGCTTTTTTGAGGATGGGATGCTGAGTTTCAGGATGGCTTTTCTACCACAGTATGCCACTCCCATCAGTGTACTGTCCCTGGGTTAGAGGGCAATCAGCACCCCCCAGGCCTCCCTCTCCAGTGGGAGAACTTTCTAACTACTTTCAACAGCTCATTAATTGGCCAACCCTTCAAGCCATCCCCTGCCCTGAGGGGTTTTAGGATGAAAGGCAGAAGGGAAGAGAGGCGGACTGTCAGAGCAGGGCGGGGCCTCAGACAGCAGCCTCGTCTGACTCCACTTTGTGCAAATGAGAACCACTGGGGCCCAGAGAGGGGAGTGCCCTTTCCAAACTCACACAGAGCATTGGAGGCACTCCAGAAAATCTGGTCCTGAGCTCTTCCCACAACAACATGAAGCTTCTCCTTACTGGCCCCACCCAAAGCAAACCCTCCATCCTCTGAACTCCGGTAGAACCTTTTTATAGCACTGATATTGCGTGGAACATATGCTGCCTGGCCTGGTTATTTATCTTGTGTCGTGTCCCATCCTGCCATCTAGACTCTGGATCCTAAGTCTCTAAGGGAAGGTGCCATATCTCATACCTTTTTACGATGCTGGGACAGAGTGCCTTGCCGGTAGTCAGGCTCAATAAATGTTTATTACCACTGTAGCTGCCAGTGCAGATATAAGAAATGTTCCAGTCTCTGCTCTAATATGCTGTGTAACCTTGAGCAAGCCACATCATTCCTCTGGGCTACTGTTTCCCCCATCTATCAAATGAGTTAAGACCATACACACAATTTCTCAGGGCTTATCATATGGTCCCTGGAAGAAACAAAGTCCTCTTAAAAAAGGTGGGATCTTGGTACAGAACACCAGACTCTGGGGGAAAATACCTCCTCCCAGGATGTACCTCTGGGATGTGGGAGACAGAAAAGAGTACACCTTTTACTCAGAGAAGCTGGGAAAGAGAAACCAGCTAATAGGAAAGCCTTCGGTGCTAGTCTCGAGGGACCAGGTGTCACAAGAGGTAGAGACAGGACAGACTGGGTCCTGGAGCAGGGCGGTCTGTTACTCAACAGTCAGTCAACGTGGACTGGGTGGAAGAGAAGGTGCTGTGAGAAGTAGCAGTGGGTAGGAGTAGGGAGGGAGGGAAGCCCTGTGGGCAAGGGAGGAGCTGGAAAACGACAAATTTCAGAAGGCAGCCAAATTTCAGAAGGCAGCGGCACAGAGGTAGGTAAGCAGGGCCTGGAGCAAGCAGGAAGAGGGAGGCTAACAACTTAAGTCTGTGGCCCTAAGATGCTGCTAGCCAATCGCATGCGGTCTCCAGGACGAAGGAGGTGGCTGGGGAGGAGTTATAGACTGTGGTCTCAGAGAGAGGGCCCCAGTGGGTCATCTGGGGGTCTACTGCCCCTTCCATGGAGCCTGGTCTCCTCAGGAGACATGTTTTTTGGTTTTGTAATTTCTTTTTTGGGGGGCAGGGAGGGTGAGGTAGGGGTAGCATAGAAGGCGGAAGACAAGCTGGTGCTGAAGATTCCTCCGTAGGAGGAGGAGACCGGAGGACAGAAAACCCTACATCCTGTACACTTCTCTTGCCCACCCCATCCACTGATTCTGCCTAAACCTCTGCTTCCCTGTTCAGCCCTCTCACTGGTTCTCAGCCACTTCCCCATTTCCAGAAGCTGCCAGCAGGATGAGGGAGCTTAGTGCTCTGTCCACTGGGAGACCTGTTGGCCGAGGGAGGCATGGAGTGGGCCCAGGCGATGGTGGCAGCTGTGCTCAACTCCCGCCAGCACAGTGCACAGCTTCTCCAGCTCAGACTGGGAGGGGTATGGTGGCGGGGAAGCAGCGGGGTATATTTCCACATCCCAGAAGCCCAAACATGCCCCGAGGGAACTTGGAGAGAAACCTCGAGAAAAATCACCTCCCCTCAGCAGGATTTGAAAAGGTAATCTAATCAGGAAACTAAGAGGAGCGCTTAGGACTCTGAAAATGGCCAGTTCTTTTCCACCTCTGCTGTCTTCAGGCACGCTGGAGACAGGCCCTTGGCCAGCAGCAAGGGGAAAAGGCCAGCTTCAGGCGCCACTCCTACCGGTTCGCGTCCCCGCTCAGCTGACTCAGCCCCTGCCCATCATCTAGCAGTTCTGCTATCCTCCAGAATTCTGCCTCTGTGAAGACCCAGGGAGTTAGAGTATCTCCAAAGAGCAGAGATTCTCTTTCTAGAAGGGTCCAAAACTATCCGTTTTGCCTACAAAATGCCCACTGACAGCACAAACCTCTTAGCATGCCACCCAAGGGCCTTTGTGACCTGGCCCTAGCCTTCCTGCGGATCCTTACAGCTCGGGAACACCGAACAACCTACCATTCTCAAGCGTGAGCCATGCCTTTTCTTGGCTCTGTGCTTCCACACCTGGTGAGCTCTAAATCACCACCCAAGTGCCTCCTCCTCTCTGCAGCTTTTCCAAATGCCACCCCCACTGCCCTGAACCCCTCCATGTGCTACCAGAGCACTCTGGAGAGGCTGCGATTTCTCCATTTACTACACCTAGTTGTGAGTGTATGCTTCTCCCTTTAGCCCAATGTGAGCTACTCAAGGGTCAAGGCTGCTGTATTCCCTTCATCTCTGGACACCAGCCTGGAACTCAGATAAGGAAAGAAATGTCTGTCGAATACAAAGTGGGAAGAAACTGTGCTAACATCAATCTTGTAGAGGGAAACCAGGATTCCAGGGCTCCACAAGGAACCCGTCTGCCAGAACTTCCACTGTTTTTTGACAGAGCTTTACTACTCGGGCTCTCTGGGGACTCAGAAGAGAGCATGTGAGGTTACGGTTCCACGACTCCAATCTGGGATCACTGAACAAGGGGGCTCAGGAAGAGTAATAGGTAATGGTACAGGACATGTGGGAGAGTCTGTTTTAATGAGACTGGTTATTTATACATTTATGTACACGTACACATACACACACAAAAGGAAAAAAGAAAACAAAAATAGATATTACAGCTTAATAAAAATTACAACTGAGCGCTGTGGGCTGGAGGTGGGATACCCACCCAGCAGCACACCCACCCTAAGGGCCTTGAGACAGGACAGCAGGAGGGGGACAGGAGGCTCAGCCCACAGATGGCTCCCGTCCTCCTCGGGGCTTCCTTGCAGATGGTTCCTGGCATTCACCCCTTCATGTCCTTCCTGGTCAGGAAGGGGGCGAGGGGCGGAGAGCAGAGGGAGGTGTAAGGTGGGACGGAACAAGAAGAGGGATCCTGAAGAAGGGAAAGTTAGCGTAGGTAGCTCGGAGTCAAAACAGGAGCAAGAAGCTTCTATTTGTCATCCCAGGATTTGGCAGGGGTGAGGAAGAAGACACGGGGACGGGGAGATGGGAAGGGGAAGATGGGGGCGGCAGGTAACTCGTTTATCTCTGTCTCTTTTGGGCAGTTCCATTTTATATTAATGTCAGTCCGAGCCAGGCCCAGAGAGGTTCCAGTGACAAACTAGTGGTTTATGTCCCAGTGGGACAGATGATCTAGGAAGTGAACTGCAGAGCTGGCAGGAAAAGTTGGGGTCCTCTTCAGTAAGACACAGATCCTGGTTCCCGGGGAGCAATGAAAAGGACATCGGCTTTGGCATTGATGCAGTAGGTGACGACAAGAGAGAAGACGAGGACGCCGAAGCCCACCATCAGGGTGATAAACTGCAGGAGGGGGTGGGCAGGGAAGGAGAAAGGTGCTCTCAGAACTCAGTGTAGCTGTGGATAACTGCTTGGGGCTGGGAGCCAGGGCACTGGAATTCCAGAGCTGGCTCCAAGCACCAAGTACTGCACAATCATAGGCAATGTCTCCCCAGTCTGGGGACTTAGTCTCCCCATGTGAAAAGAGGAGTAAAGTACCTCTGTCCTTGCTTCTGCCTTTTTTACTTAGATTTTAAGCATCCAGAAGGTAGGGCCCATGACTTTGATTCTCTTGTGGCCAATTACGTGACTGACTCACTTGTGACAGGTGCTCAATAAGTTATTAGATTGACTCGTCCTAGCGATGGCTGGTGGACATACCGGATGGGAGTGGAGCTGCGGAAGGGCTACATAGGGTCCACAGGGGAAGGCATATCTCTTTGGGTCTCCATGGAAACATATGTCCAGAATGAACACATACGCAAACTATCAGTGAAGACAAGCTTCCTAATGGCGCATGCTGGCTGACCAGGGACAGATTTGCAGCAGGTTTTTGTGGCAAATCTGGGGCAAATGGGAGATGGAAGGGGGTAAGAGACAAGAGGCAATAGAAAGAGGTCAAATAGACCTCTGCCACCTCCCCCACGCCCCACCCTCCCCAACCCGTGTCTCACCTCCAGCTCTTTGCTGGCTATCAGAAATATCCGGGCGCGGATGTCTTTCCAGCGGCTCTCAGTCCATGTAGAGTATTCAGTAGAGCCCCACTGCTTCAATTCGAAGGCAGGGGACAAGGCCCTGGCGAGTCGTGCCGTGGAACGCACACACCGGGGAAGCCGGTCTGTCTCGTTGGAATTCAAAGGGCCCTGAACCCAAACGTACTCGTACAGCTGCACAGAAGACAGGCCACAGCAAATAGGCTGACAAGGATCCTCTCTCTCTCACTCCCTTTACCCTCTAGATGGTCCGTTTTTACCCAGGCTACTGCCTCTTCAATACTCAAGTTCAAAGGGCTGCATCCTTTCACCTCTCCATCCCAATCTCTTGGGTCCAATTGGGCCTAGGAGATCCACCAACTTTCCCAAGGGAAGGGGACCCTTGGGGCGCCTCCAATGTCCACTACCACTCACATCCTTGTTTTCAGTGGGGACTTTACTTGGATCCTGGCACTGCTCTCGGGTAAGGTCGATCACCTTGCCAGTCAAATTTGCCAAGGCATACTGTACAACATAAGTGGTGTTGGTGGGGCTGGAGACGGCGATGTAATGCTGAAGAGGCCCGTCACCTGACCGGAGACCACAAGGGAAGGGAGGATTTGATGGGTGGAAGGTGGGGTGCAGATGGGCAGGGATAGGAAGAGCCCAGGGATAGGCAGGAGCCAGAGAAGAGAAAGTTAAGAGAAAAGGATCCAACAAATATCAGGAGGAAGAAAGGGAAACAGGGGGGAAAGAAAACAGGCAAAAAGGAGAAAGATTAAATCAAAATGATGACTTTTTCTCTGTCCCTTCCCTTCGTTAAGGGTCCCATCGCACACCAGGGGCTTACCCAAGTAGGACCTTAGGTCCGGCCTGAGGATAGACTGGAACCATGAGTTGTTGGCTCTAACCAGGAACCCATAGAGCAGGCGGGTAACCTAGGATTGGGACAGGGAGAAGAGAGATCCCTGTGACTTGGAGCCCAAGGAAAGAATTAGTAGTGGAGATCCAGTCATGGGGTAGGAACCAGACTGGCCAGACACTGGGGTTGGGGAGACGGTGGCTGGTCACAGGACGCAGATGAGGCTCACCCGAGAGCGCTCTGGGGCATCAGTGATCCTCACCTGCACATACAGGGCCGCTGAATGCCAAGGTTTGGGAAACTAGGCAAGGGACCAGGATAAAGGATGGGGTAGCCTGCTGTGTAAACAGAGACAGAAAGCAACCAGGGACCACTTGCTCTTACCGTTTGGGGATCGGCCTGAATGGTGTGGCTGAAGTTCGTTCCTCCTGCGAGCTGGTACAGTGCACGTCCCAGCACCGTGGCCACACCTGCCAGAGCCTGTAGTAGGTGAGGAGGTGGCTGAATGGCCCAGGTTCTCTGACTTCCAACACTAACATGCCAGCCATCTGCACTGTGTTCCCCATGCTCCCAGCCAGCCCGGGTGGGTGCTACCTTGGCAGTGTCTGTCACAAAGTTCAGGTCCTCTTCAGGGCTCTGCCCTTCCGGGTAGGTCACATTAATGTTCTCAGCAGTGTCGTAAATGCTCTGGTAATAGCTGCCAGGAAAGCCAGCATGAGCCTTGGCTGCACTCAGCCAGGGCCCTGCCCTTTCCTCCCTCAACTATCCCTTCTGCAGGAACTTGGGATCTCATTTTTCCTCATACAGGGAGGAGGGAAGAGAGAAAATCAGGATTCCATATTGAAGAAGGTGCAGAGAATGGCAAAGTAGGAGTGAGCGTGGGAGTGCTTAAATACAAAGACTCGTCTGACCGACAAGATAGAAAAGGTAAACAAGATCACATGCAGAACTGTTCCTTCCTGGGAGATCTTTAAACATAAGAGACGCTTCCGTGTCATTTGGGTTGGAGACACAGGAGGGTGGCTAAGACGACTCTCAGAGAACCCTGCAATATGCTATCAGAGCAATCATATGATTGTTTCAATGTACATTCATACTGAAGGTGGCTGGGAGTAGAGGGGGATGAGTAGGTCTGTCTACAAATATGTAACACCACACTGGGTCAAACCACCCTGATGCTCCTTGGGAAGCCCCAAGGAGACAGATCTTAGAAGAGAAGCTAAGAGGAGAGCACTCCCAGCCTCTACCACCACTGACTGCCTGCCCCCCACAGAATCAAGTCAGCCTCATGGCCAAGTCCAACATATGTTCAAATGATGAATCACCCCTCACCACAAAGTGATACAGAAGACAGCTTTGGAGAAGAGAGCTGACCCTATGTATCAGAACCGTCACCACCCTAAATAAATGAGAAGGTGCTACAGGGTGGGGGGTGGAGAACCAGAGCTTATGCATTTTTACTCAGAAACTCACTTGGCCTGCTTTGAGAAGGGAAGGGAGGCTGGGGGCTTAGTAATCCAGCCTGAGTCAAGTCCCCTGTTACCCTAGGCCTCAAGTTAGGGGCAGTTTAGGGGTGCCTAGGACCAGGAGAGAGGTGACTACCAGGGCCTCACCCCTTATTGCTGGAGCCCCCTCAGCTGCAGGGACATTTTTATACCCACACTGAACCACGTGCACTTACCACATGGCAAGAACATGCTACATTTCACAGAGTATGAGTACTGTCTGCGGCACCCTTGGGCGGGTCATAGAGAGCAGGGACAGCTCTCTGTGCTCCAGCCAAAGAACCCACAACATCATTCCGGCGTGCGTTTGAGATGATGCCCTCTGCTGGCAGCCCTGGGGAACTCAGGCCCCTAGAGAGCTTCGCAGAGGTGGAACCACAAATGAAGAGGATTGTGCTAGGAAAGGGCTCAGGGTGAGGACTGTTTTCTAAGATGAAATGTCAAGTCAGACGAGGGGACCAGGTTAGATGTGAAGAAGACACTGAGCAAAGAACACAGATTGACCTGAGATTTTGGTGAGGGTCGTGTGGGGACAGTGGCGAGCAGTGATCTCCCTTGACACAGAGATATTTCTCTCTATGGACCTCTGGCTGAAGAACAAATTCTCTTCGGGAACAAAGAGGATGCAGGCTAGGTGACTCTTACTGGTTATGGAAGACAGCAGAGTGGTCAGCAAGAACAACGCCAGAGATGTTTCGAGCTCGAAGAAATCGCTGCAGAGAAGATGGTGGGAGAGGCTGGGACCGATTCAGCCTCCTGAGGACTACAGTAGGGACGCCAGCACTGCTCTTCTCCAGGGTGGTCAGGAGCTCCTCCACCTGGGGGATGAAGGGGCATTAGCTGATGGGACACACTGGGGAGAGGAAGCAGGAAGAGGTCTCTCTTAGACCTGAAACACTCTCTACTTCAAGTCCCCAACCTGCTGAGCAGCCCTAAATTCTCCTACATCTAAATCCTTCAAGCCTTTTGGGATCAAGGCTCTCTGAATTTTCCTGCAGCTCCCACCATCCTGTTTAAGTTACGGCACAGAGAAGTAAGAGGCCTGTGGGTTCTTTTTTTTTCATATTTACAGGTAAACCCCACTGTCCTCAGGACACTGTCTTATCCTCAGCCAATGTTTTACTTATTATTTGCTGTGTAGAACTGGAGGAGCAAAAAATTATACAAAACAATGCTGAATGCCACACCAGTAGTCCACTCTGTAAGGGCTGTAAGAAGCCAAAGCAGGGATGACACTGAAGCTGGCATGGCAGGAAGACCTCAGGGAAAAAACAGACCTATTTTGAGGGAGGGAGGGTCTTGAACAAGGAGTGAGGAAAGTGGAAGACAGTTTAGGTAGGGAGTCTTACACAGCCAGGATGAGAAAGGGCAGCCAGGACAGCTGGGTCCCTGGGGCAGCAGGAGAGAAAGGAGCCACTCACACCCTGTCCTTAATGGGCAGTGACAGTTCGCTAAGCACCGAATGATCAGAGAACCATCCATCCCAGGGAACCAGTGACAGGAGCTGAACTCATGGTTTTTCCCGGGGAGCTGTAACAGCTGGGGTGTTCATCCTTTGGCCAACACCCAACCTAAGGTCCTGTTTCACAGGCCCTGGAGGCTGGTGTGGACAGGGCCAAGGCGAGAGGGTGCCCATATTCTGAGCTGTTGAAACGGGAAGTGAGGGGAAGAGATACTCAGATTACCTGGTTCTGTACAGTTTCATTTCTCTGAGACATGGGGTCTGTGTGCATCCAAAGCTCTAGTGAATTTCTTAAGGCCACCTGAGGGGAAGATGAAGAAGCAACATTTATAATTAGTCTCCCATTCTGGCCCATATCGGGGAGAAAAGAGTGGGATCAGAGGTCAAGGGAAGAGGTGGTGGCACCTGCAGTGGGGACAAGAGAACAGCAGAGATGAAGCTTTAGGAGATAGGAAGGAAGGGATGGAGGATACATGCTGCACACCTGTCCCAGCTCCACGAATGAGTCAATGTTCTCTAACTGCACAGGAAACTTGCCATTTTCCATATCGTAGACCATTCTTGAGCTGCCAATGTAGTCAAAAGTTTCCTGAGGGATGGAGACGGGTGGGAAAGGGAAGAGATTCCAAAGTGTTAGGGCAGCCTCACTGCCTTGGGGCCAGATCATCAAAGCTGTAGGTACAAAGGTTACTGTCTGTGTCATCTCAACTGCTGGCCAGCTTAGTCACGTGACTCTGCCCTCCTCCCTACCCCAGCTCCCAGCTGTGGCTATGCCTTACATGTATGTGTCACAGGACTTCTCGAGCCCAGACGTGGGGAGAGCAGCCTAAGTGGAGGCTCAAGGCGAACATCAGCTGTTAAGTGTCTGCTTTTTGCTTCTCCCCCACCTCTGCCGACTGAGCCACGGCTGCTGTTCCTTTACCCTACGGTCAGGCTGTGGTGGCAGTGGGGAGAGGCAGGAGCCTCAGGGCTCCTGGGTGGAGGTGGCAGGGAAAGGGTCCAGAGAATGTAAAAGAATGTCTCAAATAGACCATATCCATGGGGGAGTGAGGGAGTTGGCAGTATACCAATTTCAGGTCAGGGTGCAAAGGCTTCCTACAGTGAGGGAATCTGAAAGCGAGGTACACATAGACACATCCAGAAGCTCTCTGCTGAATAACAATTAAGTCAAGTGCTGAGATCTTCCCCAAACAATTGCCACTCCCATCTTTACCACCCGCTCCTTCCCGGCCATCCCAGCCCAGCCCAAGAGCCCTCACCCCTTGGAAGAAGACAAACAGGACATTGCGGGGCAGGGTGGTCACATCGGGTGCCTTCTGCAGAGCTTCAGCTGCAGCCAGCTGAGTGACGAAGGAGGCAACGGCACTTTCAGCCCCTGGGGCCACATTCCAGAAAAAGGAACGACTGTCCAGCTGGGCACGGCAGACAAGGCAGGAGAGGTACACTTTGAAAATGGAAATTCGGGGCAGGCCCCAGTCCCCCTCTCCTGTTCTGGCCAAGAAAATATTCATGTCCTGCGGTGATGGCTAGAACCTCAGAGTCCCACAGCCCAGATCCCTCTCCGTCTGAGGCTCCCCAGTGTAGCAACTCAGACACCTGATATGCCCAAAACAGGCCTGCCTGCCATTTCTGTGTCAGCCCTGCCCACCCTGATCAGGGGCCAACACTCACCCGGGTGGCAGCTACCACAACCTTGTCATTGGGCTCCAACGTCTCAGAGGTATTTACAGGCTTAAGCATGCTCCATACATTGTAGTCGGACAGGGGGTCACAGACGATTTCTGAGCAGGACACAGACAGTGAGAGATCAACAGGTAAGGGAGAAGGTAGCTACAGAGAAGGCCCGGAAGACCTCTCTGTAAGTCATTTTCTGTATCCACTCTTCCACGTTGGTTTCTCTGCCACCGTCCACTTCGGGGACAAGCTGCCTCGATTGTGTAGAACTGTTGCCACTTCTCCCACCCAGTGCTCCCTACCTGTGCCCACTCTGTCCCGATAGTGGTCTCGCCCACATTCCCTGGCCTGACCCCTCCTACCCACCCCAGGGCACCCAGCTCGCCTCGGATCTGTCCTACCTGGGTTGATGCTGAAGGAGCTCTGGATGAAGCTGCGTCGCATGCAGGTGACGGTGCTGATGACGGCGTGCATGTGGGAAAAGAGCTGCATGGCGCACAGTGGGAAGGCCGGCGCTGAGCCGTTCTGACTCAGGTTGTGATCGCGGTAGCACTACAAGGGGAGACGAACCCTGATGAGGCAGCTAGCTGTGGAGTCCATCCCATACTTCCCAGAAGGAGGAGGGCCCAGCTCCATCCTTAAGCCACCCCCACATCTGTCCCTGAGCTATAGTTGTCCTGGTACAGCCACAGGAGCTATAAGGTCAAAGAGAAAAACTCACCAAGAGGTGCCAAGGGGCACAGTCAATGACTTAGTTGGGGCAGATGAAATTACCCTATACCAAATGGCCTGCCCCAATTTGGAGCTTCAGTTACTGTTCCTAATGTGATTTGCTGTGAAGAACACTAAATTGGGAGATGAAAAATGAAATTCAAGACAGCTGCACATCAACTCACCATGTAACTTTGGACAAATCTCTTAACTGCTCTATGTATCAAAATTAGAGAACATTGGATTAGAATTACAGAACATTAGAGCTAAAAAGAATTCCAGAAATTACTGAATTGAATCTCTCAATTTCTAGTCCAATGCTCTTTCTTACCACACTAAGAGTTCTTAATCAGAGTTCTATACCTTATCTCATATTAAATATTCTTTATGTTTTCTTCCAGTCTAAAAGCCTTTAATGCTATAATTTCAGGAAGGAGAGAGACAGGGTACTGTGAGAAAAATAAACCTCTTGGCTCTTCCTCGGGCAACTGTCTTTCAGAGGGTGTACTAGTAGAATGAGACTCCCTCTAAACAGGAGAAGAGCCTAAAAAATAATTCTCTTTCCAAGTGGAGTTGCCAGGAGCTGGCAGAGTCATTACCTGCTTAATGACATTGGTTTCATTTTCATCTTCAAGAAGGAAGATGGGGAAACTGAAGTCTTCATAAGCCAAGCCATCGCCCAGCGAATTCCATGCTATCTCTCTGCAGTGAGCAAACTCTGGCCCATAGGAGTTGGAGTAAACACCTGAAAGGGAGGACAGGGGATAGGATGTTGGGACACCAAGCACTCAGGGACCAGGTAAGGAAGGGGGGCTAGGATATCATAGGATTGGGACTAGGAGTTCTGAAGGAGGGGGTGACTCAAAGAAGCAAGTATCAACCTATCACCACCTACAGTAAAACAGACACTGGTATCAGGGAGCCCTAAGCTGGGCAGTTAGGGATCTGAGCATGTGACAAAAAGGGAGGATGGAAGGTAAGCAGAAGAAAGGGGAGCAGGAGAGAGAAGGGATGAGTGGTAAAGACAAAGAAACGAATCTTCTGTCTGGGAGTCAGTTGCTCATACTATACACAGACAGATGCAAACCTCTTCCCAAGCCCTCCAAGATGTGAGAATGAAGCAACAATGAGCTTTGGGTGACAGCAGGCTCCCCTGATCCCTTGGGGCTCTTACCAAACCCATCATTGGGACACTGCACACTAGGAGAGAAGCCTGAGGCAGGACTGGGCTTGGCTAAAGACACTGCAAGACCAGCAATTCGGCTGGTTCTCCCCTTCAGCTTCTCCATCAGATTCCTGGAATAGGATGACAATGCCATGAATAAAGGCAGGGAGGTTATCAGGCAGCCCGACATCCTGCCCCCTAGGATGGAAACAAATGGGGAGTTACGGGAATCAACACTGTCGACTCATTTCTTGTCTTTTCCGTCTCTTAGCTTCTGAGTGAGAACCATGACCTGATCTGAACTCAAGGCTTAATCTCATCTATCCTGTTTCTGTGCACCCCTTCTTCCTCCCTGGGGTCCTTATTCAACTAGAGCTCTACTTACAAGGTCACCGAGATGATTCCTTTTAATGGCCCATCTTTTCTTCAGAGGATCACTCCACCCCCTGCCCTGACTGGACCAAGGCAGCCGAGGGAAGTTTTCACTCACAAGTGTGAGGATTGTTCACTGACTCTTCCCCTCTCTGGATGCATTTCCTCAGCAGGAACACAAAGTTCTTACCTGGTAAAGAGTGTGCCCTCCAGCAGAACCACATAAGGGGGGTTAGGGCCATCGGTCAACACCCACTGTAGGTCTTCTTCCTTCTGTACTACGTGGATAACCCCTGTGTCCCCACTAACGGAAGCTGCCAGAAGAGAATGGGTCAAATTAAAGCACCCACAGCTGACCATTTTGACTTTGCTTCACTGACTCTGCAGATCATTTATCCCCCCAACAAAATGTCACAAGACATTGCGTTAATACAGCCAACTCTGGACTGGAAGTGAAAGGCTGAATTGCCCTGGCTCCATGTGAAGGCTACTAGGAGGGAATGGAGGACAAAAGAGGCCTGAAGTCTACTCATTAGAGGCCTTATTTGTTAAATGTCAGAAAGGCTCTATGATCTTCATTTTCTTGCCCTCTTCCCTCAACCTCATTTAGTCATATATACAAGATTCTGTAACAGCAGACACCGAGGTCTTTACACATGCATTTTCTCCATGAAACGGCAGGCTCTAGATCTCAAGCTTAGAGTTCTGCACTGAATCTTCCTTTGTGAAAACATATGTGTAGATTTCCTTGGCCTCATAGCCTCCTTGGATCTCCATTCCTTTGCCCTATTTGGAAATGACTACTTGCTTTTGGCCAGTTTTGGGAAAGGTTAATCAAGAAGTTCAAGGAGTTCTGTAGAATAGTTTCCCAAATGATGGGCCTTGAACAGATCAGGTGTGCTGACATCGAGTCCTCTCATTTCTGGGGACCGAGGGTTTCCAAAAACCCTACCCTGGTCACCCCAGGACAGGAGCAGACTCATCCATTACTCCAGGACGCTCTACAAATAACATTTTCTTTTATTTTAAATATTTGTTTATTTGGTTGCACCTGGTCTCAGTTGTGGCAGGCAGGCTCATTAGTTGAGGCATGCACGTGGGATCTAGTTCCCTGACCAGGAATTCAACCTGGGCCCCCTGCGTTGGGAGCTCAGAGTCTTAACCACTGCACCACCAGGGAAGTCCCAAATAACATTTTCTATATGTTTCATGACAAAGACTGGAAAGCACTGCTCTAGAGGATGGACGATCCAGTCCAGAATGCCTTGAGTTCTATGTAGCAATACCCCTCAAGTCCCTAGTGATCCATGTAGAGACATCCTAGGGTCTCCCCACAAGTTTTCTCCCCACTCAAAACTGGATGTGTTATTCATAAATTGTTTTAGAGCAGTATTTCTCAACCCTGGCTACACATCAGAATCACTTTGGAGTTTTAAAAAATAGAGATGCTTGTGCTTTACCTCAGATCTACTCAATTTAAATCTCTAAAGGTGAGACCCAAGCATGTGTATTTTCAAAACACATCACATGGTCCTTTATTAGGCATGAGAATTATGGCTCTAAACCAAGACACTGGAATACTTGTAACTTGCAAGAGACAAAAACCACAGGTACTTTTCAGACTGCCAGCCACATAGAATTTTTCTCCCATGGGCTCTGGTAAAATCTAGATATAGAAGCAGGTCCCCAACATTCAACTAAGTCATATATAGCAAATACTTCATAAGTTCATGTTGATAGTGATAAAACATAGAGGAAAATCAGAATCTGGAATAACTTTCGTAAAGATTTAGCTACCAAATGGCAGTTCTAAGTAAAACAATAGACAACAGTGTGTGCCACAGCATTTAAAACACAAGAAAAGGAAAAGCTCATCTGGCAGATAAAAAATATTTAACTTCAGCTCCAAGGAGGACAGGAAGAAGACAAGCTATAACACAGGCCTGAAAAAACCTGGATTGGACACTGGGTTCCCATTGGTGACTGTGTAGTCTTAAATAACTTGCTTACTTTCTCTGGTCCTTCAATGAGGAGGAGGTTTTCCACCCCTATTCATCTCATACTGTAGGAAAAGAGTGAAAAAGGAAAGAAAGGAAGGAAAGTAAAGGAAGCTACAGATAGCCCCTTCTGAGCACTTTTAAAAGGGTCCCATAGAAACAGAGCATCAGAATCAGAAAATCAAATCTAGGTCTTTCTCTCCAAATTTAAGTGGGTGTATCTTGCTCAGGATGGACAGATATTAAGTAAGACTTAGAAATAAGTATGTTGAAAAGGAAACAAGAAGATCTTAAGGAGGAAGTGGCCAGAGTCCAGCCCCACCCCTTTCGTCTCTCCGTACAGGCACCAGGCTTTATGTCTAGAGGCTACTGCTTTGCTTCCCACAGGGCTGCTCTAAGAACATGCAGCAGAATGACTCATTCCCAAAGCACGCATCTTAGAGCTCAGCTTCAGGAGGATGGGGGCCGAGCCTTTTGCACTAGAGTGGGGTTCCAGCAAGACCAGCAGTCTGATCTCAGCCCACACTGGACCTGGCTCCCTTCTACTCACCAATCTAGTTTAAGAACAAAGTCCAGGGACCTCCCTGGGGATCCAGTGGTGAAGAATCCACCTTCCAATGCAGGGGACGCGGGGTCGATCCCTGGTCAGGGAACTAAGATCCCACATGCCGCGGGGTAACTAAGCCCGTTCGCCGCAACTACTGAGCTCACACACCTCAACAAGAGAGCCGGCGTGCCTCAAACTACCGAACCCATGTGCTCTGGAGCCCGCGCGCCACAACTACAGAGCCCACGTGCCTTGGAGGCTGCACGCCACAAGTAGAGAAGAGAAAACCTGCAGGCCACAACTAGAGAGAAGCCTGTGCGCCACAACAAAGATCTGACGTGGCCAAAAAAATTAATAAAATACATAAATAAAATAAATAAATATTAAAAAACAAACAAGGTCCAACAAAAATTTAATTTGGGACTGTTTGGAACCAGTTAATCTACTCCCAGTATTTCCTGTAGTAAGGATATGGACAATTAATGTAGAGTATAGCTAGGGGAAGGATGGCTAGAAAACTAGTAACTGCCACCTTGAGCAAGTCCTTCACTTTCCACTGACTAGTTTTCTCCAACCAAACTGGAAGGTTTCAGACAATCACACAGTCCTGCTGAGACTGCACTCAGCATCATCAATAAACACCTATTAGAGGCAGTCTGACTTTCAGCTTTGTGCACTTATATTCTAACCATTTTAACAGGAGGAAATAAATTCGGAGGTAACCAATTTGATGACGAAGAAGTCAAGATCTGACTCTAAGTTTCCTGCCTCCCTGCAAAACAACATTCTGACAAAGCTACTATCCACAGGACAAAATCTGAATATAACAGGTTAAGCAGCAAAGGAACTAGGGATTCAGACTTCAGCTTACAACTTTTTTCCCTCTCATAGTTTTATAACCATACCACGTTGACAGGGTAGCCTGTTTTGGAACACATTTACAAAACATAAAGACAAATCTAAATCCTTTACTATTTCCTTTTGTAACTATTTGGTTTCTCAATGCCTTCTTCTTCAAAGAGTTCACTGCCTTAAGGAAGCCCATTTTGGTTCCAAAAAGAGCATTCAGAGTGCAGGTGATGAGTGGACTTCATAGAATAAGAGGCTTTTACTCCTTAGAAAAGACTATAACTTTCTACCTAACCAACTGGGTGGTTAAGAGTCCTGGTTTAGAACTTAGACCACTGGGGCTCAAAGCCAAGCTTCATCACTTAATAGCAGAATGATCTTGGAAAAGTTACTCAACTTCACTAAGTCTCAGGTTCATCATTTGTAAAATGTGGGTAATAACAGGATCTACTTATGGGGTTGCTGTGATGGTTAAATGAGATCTAAGAACCCTGTATGTAGCATTTCCTAAATGTTTGCTCTTATTAATTATCTCACCTGGTTTGACAAATGGTTCTCTATCACCAACTACCCACACCACCTAATTTGTGTGCTACGACTCCCAAGCAGGACTTGGATTATTATACCTAGGGCACAGACTGAAATATCAATGGCCACGAACACAAATCCCAACCTCAACTCACACTGGCAGCCAATCTGATGAGTAGCATTGAGCAGACGGACACAGGGAGCTGTTTTATTTAAGGGGATGTAGATCTTCTTCTCTACTGAGTTTCCTTTGCACAAACCTGATCAGAAGATAAAAAGTGTAAGAAGAAGTTGAGAGACACTGGTACTAGCCTCTATCATATCACAAATTTGTTGTATGGCTTGAGTATATCATACTTTCTAAAATGGGACTAATGTCTATTCTTCTCACCTCTTGGGCACATTATTGGAACCAATAAATGCACCCAGCTATGTACCACAGAGAGTTACTACACATCATAAAGCAACTGACATTGAAGCTAAAAGACAAAAAACTTGATTTGTCAAAGGAAAGGTATTTAACCTCAGGTGTACCTGCTTCTGGTTGCATGGACAACCACACTTCTGCTTTTCTTTTCTGTATGTACATGACTAATTAGTTAATAAATGGGTGCCAGTCTAAGAATATAGATCACAACAGCAACAAAATCTTGAAACATTTTTCCAGGGGTCTGAACAGAACTGGGAGAAAACTTATGCCAGACACGCTGTCAGTTAATCTAACATCAGTAAGTCATTTGTGTGTGCCCAGAGTGTGAGGCAGCTAGTTTCTCCTTTGGGGATTTTTAAAACAAACAATCTCAATTTGGGGGAAGGTATCGTCGTCGTGGTTATAAACAGGCATGTTTGTATTTTAGGGCTTGACCAGTACTAGAAAGCCATATATCAGAAAATAAATGGTGTAAGCAAACACCTGTGCACATTATAAATGGTTAAAGTTTCTTTAATCATTATTTCACGGCATAGACAGTTAAGAGAACTAATATCTTACCTTAGTTTCACTTTATTGATGGGACAAACAGGTGAAGGACAGGGACGCGCGTTTACGGTGGAATAACAGAGAAAGAAATAAGGCATTTACCTTCCTAAGCGCCGCAATGCACCCACAGAACCAAGCGCTTTGATCTTAAAAGTCTAAACGCACTGGGAAGAAAGCTGAACGCTAACTAACACCTGTCCTTTCTGATTGTGCGTGGGGTGGCTGGGGCCGTGGGGGAAACGAGATACCCGGACAAAGTAGGAGAAAGTGGGGCTGGAAGTCCAGGAAGAGGCCTGGAGGAGGAAATTGGTCTACACGACGTGCCGCGAGGCAGAAGGGACCTCCAGGTCCAGGCAAAGGGGGAACTTCTGTCGTGGGAACGAAAGAGAAAGAGGATTTACAGGGTGGGGGGACGGAGGGGCTGCGGGGACCAGAAGGGAGACGGCAGCGCTCGGGCCAGCCAGATCCGGAGGATTCTTCTTACAAACTGGAGCTCACGGGCGGGGTAGGTCTCACCTGCCAGTAGGACGCAGAAAGACACAAGGCGAAGGAGACTCCGACTCCCCAGGTCGTCCACATAGACGCCCCCATCCGTAGCCATCTTGCGTCTCGGTTGAGCGGAAGCCTTGGTTCCCTCCTTGTCCGGCAGTGGCCTCTCTAGGCCAACAATGGCGCCGTCTCTGTGGCCCGGAGCTCCTGGGGCCGGAAGTTCGTGTCTGGGGAACTTCCGGGAGTCGCGGCTGAGGGACGCTGACGTGGAGGCAAAGGACAGCAGGGAGTGTCAGGGCTCGGATTAACAGGTCGAAGCCGGAGATCTGAAGGATGCTAACCAAATTCGAGACCAAGAGTGCGCGGGTCAAAGGTAATGGAGATTAAAAGGGGGAGAACGGAGGCTGGATGTCAGGGGCGGCGCTGTCACCGGGGAAGAGAGAGAAGGTAGACTTAACGGGCTGAATTGGGCCCACCGTGCGAACCAGAAGAAGATGGGACCGAGGGAGGTTAGGCCTGGCGGGCGGTTCACCTGTAGTCCTGTCTCCTTTGGCGTGCCCTCGGGATTTGATTTTCCTGTAGTGGTTAACGAACCGCAGGAGGTTCCTTAGCTTCGCTTCTCCTCCCCTCCTCTCCTGGGGCCTGTGCCGCGACTTTATTCTGCTCCCAAGGCCCTATGACCTGTTGGTTTTTTGATGACTGTGTTGTAGAGAGTGGCCCTGGAGATCGAGTCTCGACCTCTGCTATTCGGGTCCAACTCTAGGTTTTTCGGAGTCGAGCACTGGCTACCTCTCTTAAGGAGGCCTTGGGCTGCACTATATCAACATCCAGTGCCTCCATTGGGCTCTATTGCCTACCTGGAAACAGGACATTGTTAAGTCTTAGTTTGCACAGGTTGCCGGATAAAGTAGAGGATGCCTAATTGGATTTGAATTTCAGATAAAAAGGGAATAACTTTTTAGTATTGTTCACTTTTTATCTGAAATTCAAATTTAACTGGGCATCTTTATTTTTATTACCTGAATATGACAACTCTAAAACTTGTGCATCAGTGGATGGAGGTGGAGGACAAACAACTGAAATTGCAATAGTAGTCTCTTAGAATGTTAGAATAGAAAGGCAGAGACTTGGGGAAAAGATTTGTATCTTGAATATTTAGTAATATAAAATAAAAAAATTTTTAAATGTAGCATAGCAAAGTGGTTAGAAATCTGCTGTTTGGAGTCAGGTGGGCTTGCTTTGGAATCATGAAACATTCGGTAACGAACTGCACGACCTTGGGCAACTTAACATTTCTAAATCTATTTCCTCATCTGTAATATGTGAATAATTAACATTCTTTTATAGAGAGAATTAAAATGAGAAACTATGTGAAAGGTGACTGGCGTAGACTCGATAGCTCAGAAACTGGATGCTATTATTAATGTAAGAATAGATTCTGAGCAAATTCTAAGTCTCTTGGGAATCTTGGTTATGAAGAAGAGTACCATTAAGAATTCTTGGATGGTTGAAATGGGTCTTTATAATCCTCGAGTTTTCTCTTCTGCTCCTAATTTCTTATAGGGCAGTAGGGAAGGAAAGTCGGGGGGCGGATATCAAAATATTTGAGAGTAAATATCCATTAATGAGTGTTCCTGTATATAACGGGGGGGTGGGGGGGGAAATGAACAACCTAATGGAAAGTTTAGAAGAAGAAATAATGTTCAATAAATAAATAAAAATACTCTTTATCTCACTAATAATGAAACAAGTGGTCTTAGATTAGTAAAGCAAGCAAAACAACAAATAGGTGATAACATCCCATGTTGACCAATGTGTGCAAAATGGGTACCTTCAGAAACTTGGTGAGACTGTATGTTGATACAGTCTTTTTGCAATCAGATAGTATCTACCAAAATGTTAAATGCACATACCCTATTCCTGAGCAATCTCATTTCCAGTCTTTAGCCTAAATCAGTAATAATGCAAATAGGCTAGATTATGTGTGGAAGCATCTTCATTAGGTCCTATTTTCTGGTAGATAAAAGTTAGTAGAAAAAACTTAAATGCCCATGAGTAGAATAATTTTAAAATGTGGTGCATTTATACCTTGCAGTTGTTAAAAAGAATGAGTCTACATTTACATGTACTTAAATGTAATGAGATCCATTGTATATAGTTAAGTGAGGAAAGAAGTTTGCAGTACATTACAATGTTATCTCCATTTTCATAAAATGATATGGATTGCATTAAAAACCTGAAAGACTACAGTCCAAACTGTTAGCAGTTGTTACTTCTGTGGACTTCCATTTCCAGTCATGATGGAGTAAGAGAGACCAGTTTTATCTTCCCACCTTAAATACCTGCATAACTGAATAAAATGTGTGAAACAAAGGTTTTCAGACATTGGACAACAGGCAGTGCAAGAGTGATTCTTGAGAGAAAGGAAATAAACAAGATGAGTCCTATGATTGTTTTAGCTTACTACCTGGAGAGAGTTTCCAGGCTGCAGTACAGGGAGGGGGGAAGAGCCCCGTGGTCTCACTGAGGAGACAGAGTTTAGAGTTCAGGGAAGTCAAGACAGCTAGAAGTTGCTGGGCAAAATACCAGAGAAGAGGGAGCTGCACAGAGAACCCTAGAGTTCTGCAGGGGATCCTGTCAGGCCTTTGAGTACTAATCTGCACATGCATGTGAAGAAATGACCCAAAGCCTGGGAAAGAACCACTAGAGAGGAGAAGGCAGAACAATCCCATATTGAGCTCACATACTGGCCAATATAGACCTCCTGATACTATAGAACATGATATGGAGATTTCAAATGGGTATTGCTTTAATAATGGTGCCAAATTAGACCTAAGCTAAAGGCTGCTATGGACCCATCCTAACAAATCTTAAAAAGCAAGCCTCAAAAGGATCAGCTAATTCCAAGTAACTGTATCCTAAACCAAAGCCCAACAGTATCTAAAATACAGCAAAAAATCCAGCACATTAATACCATAAAATTCACAATGTGTGGCATCCAATCAATGAATGTATGAACCTAGGATCAACCTAGCTGTCCTGTTTTCTTATCATAGTTGGCAGGAGGTGACGTCATGGAGCTTATTTAGCTGATTGGATCATTGTCTGTTTTTTTTCCCCCCAGGACTCAGTTTTCACCCCAAAAGACCCTGGATCCTGACCAGTTTACACAATGGGGTCATTCAGTTATGGGACTATCGGATGTGCACGCTCATTGACAAGTTTGATGAACATGATGGTAAGATAACAGTTTCTAGGAGGAAGCTAAAAGATATAAATATTTATTGTCTTCTGGAGTAGTTTCAACTTTCTTTAGTATTATAGAGCATGGGAGGGATAGAACTGGAAAATTCTGAATAAGAATCACCTTAGAGACTAGGAAGCATAACTCTCTTTAACATGTATTGCCTGCCTTCTTCCCCAGGTCCAGTACGAGGCATTGACTTCCATAAGCAGCAGCCACTGTTTGTCTCTGGAGGAGATGACTATAAGATTAAGGTATAATGGGTCCGTCATGACTGGGAATAAAAGACAGGCAATGTGAAGTTTGGGAATTACAGAAGGGACTAAAAATCCAGGCATCTCATTCATACAGAGCTCAGGCTTTTGACATTATCCAGAGCACTTATCCAGCAGACATTTATTGAATGGTTACTGTGTAGCAGGCACTGTTTTATATTTTTGGAATTCAAAAATAAATAAGAAATGGTTTCTGCTCTCAAGGAGCTTTTATTCTAATGGAGGAGTTAAATATATACCCAAATAATAGCATGTACAGTTTAGTGAGTAATACAATAGAGAGATAACCAAAGTGAAATAGGGAAGGGCAATCTAGGTACAAAGACAAAAAGGTATGACATAGCTGGATACATTTGAGAAACTATAATTAGTTTTGTGTGGATAAAATCTGGACAAAAGGTGAGAGAAGGAGCAGAAGATGAGAAGGGCCAGATTATGGAGTACCTCTTTGTAGTGATCAGAAGTTTAGATGTTATACAAATAACAATGAGTCATTAAAGGCATTTGAGGAGTGACATCAGATTCACATTTTTTTGAAAAGGTTACTTGAGTGGCAGTATAGAGAAAAGATTGAATGAATTGGGCAAGACTAGAGGCAGATACTAGTTAGGAGACTTTTATAAAAGTCCATGTGGGAAATGAGCAGAACATGAGCTTAGGCACTAACATTAAAAATGGAGAGGAGGGCTTCCCTCGTGGCACAGTGGTTGAGAGTCCGCCTGCCGATGCAGGAGACACGGGTTCGTGCCCCGGTCTGGGAAGATCCCACATGCCGTGGAGCGGCTGGGCCCGTGAGCCATGGCTGCTGATCCTGTGCGTCGGGAGCCTGTGCTCCGCAACGGGAGAGGCCACAACAGTGAGAGGCCCGTGTACTGCAAAAAAAAAAAAAAAAAAAAAAAATGGAGAGGAGATGGGGGACTTCCCTGGTGGCACAGTGGTTAAAACTCCTCGTTTCCAATGCAGGGGGCCTGGGTTCCATCTCTGGTCAGGGAACTAGATCCCACATGCATGCCACAACTAAGGAGCCGGTTAGCTGCAACTAAGGAGCCTGTGAGCTGCAACTAAGGAGCCTGTGAGCTGCAACTAAGGAGCCCGCCAGTCATAACTAAGGAGCCCACGTGCCACAACCAAGGCATGGCACAACCAAATAAATAAATAAATAAATAAATAGGACTTCCCTGGTGGTGCAGTGGTTAAGAATCCTCCTGCCAATGCAGAGGACACGGGTTTGAGCCCTGGTCTGGGAAGATCCCACATGCTGGGGAGCGGCTAAGCCTGTGTGCCACAACTACTGAGCCTGCACTCTAGAGCCCACGAGCCACAACTACTGAGCCCGCGTGCCTAGAGCCTGTGCTCCACAACAAGAGAAGCCACTGCAATGAGAAGCCCACGCACCTCAACGAAGAGTAGCCCCCACTCACCGCAACTAGAGGAAACCCATGCTTAGCAATGAAGACCCAACGCAGCCATAAATAAATAAATGAATAAACAAACAAACAAATAAATGGGAGAGGAGATGGATGTATCTAACTAAACCAGAAAAATTTACTTCATGAAAAAAATAGTCTTCAGAAGCTACCTCAGGGAGTTATAAATTATACAGTAGAACTTAGGTGACAGGCGTGAAAAGTGACAGCTGCCTGTAGAGAAAAGAGGCATTAGAATTATAGGAAGGACAGTTCTTTCTGGTTTCTAGGTTTTAGGCACTGATCCTGGGGGCAGTTAGTGGAAGCTCAAATCACCTGATAGGCCTCAAAAGCTCCTAAGAATATCACTTCCTTGTAATATTTCTAGTAAAGTGATGACCATTAAGTATTAAGAATGGTTAACTTGGGTTGCATATGATCTGTTTAAGAAAAAGACTGAGTGACATTAAAGAAAAAAATTTTTTCCCCAAATCATTAAATTTTTTAAAAGGAGTTATCTTTCATTTGTACGAAATATCCAGATCAGTAGAGCAAATCAGTAGAGACAGAAAGTTGATTAATGGTTGTCTGGAGTTTGGTGGGGGGTTGGGAGAAAATGAGGACTACTAATGGGTATAGTTTTCTTTTAGGGGTGATGAAATGTTCTAAAATTGATTGTGCTGATGGTTGAGCAACTATGAATGTATTAAAAAAAAACCACTGAATTCTATACTTCAAATGGGTGAATTAGATGGGATTTGAATTATATCTTAAAGCTGTTACTAAATAAAGGAATTAGCTAGCTATTGGGTGTATACTGCTATTATGCTGTGGTTTAAATTTATATTTCTCTAATGAAAGTGGGGTTATCTCAAAAAGTCACGTTTATGGACCCATCATATTGTTTGCTATACCCAGATAAATGTAATATTAGTATAATCCTGATTTACAAAGAGTAAGACAGGAATTACAAACAGCCAAGGTCTAAAAACCCTATAGGTCTTTCAGAATTCACACTGCTGGAATTTGATAGAGGACTATAAAGGAGTCAAGACAATTTGAAGATAGAAGTATGCAAGTTTAAAATGCTGAACTCTATAAGAGGAAAAAAAGCTAGTTACAGAATAGTATTTATGGTATGATCTAATTTTTGTGTGAAACTCAAACTCCACTGTGTACATGTATATTTATAGATGACTCAACAGATGAAGGTGAACGTATTGGAATATTTTCACTTTTCATGTTATTTACCTTTTCTCATTTCTGCTGCACATACCTTTTGAGCATGTACTAAGTGTTAGCTGCTATGTTAGGTGCTAGGGGTATAGTGTTGAGCATGATGGACAAGGACCCCACCTTTAGGGAGCTTACATTCTTTTTTGGACAATCAGACTTAAGGGTCATTCAAATTTGTTACAGGAAGTGGGATTACCTTTTGTGATTTATGAAAGAAAATTTAACAGTTTTAAAGTAAAAATAGGAAAGAATAGTAACAAGCTGGCCTAGATAGATTATAAACAAGCGTTAAATGTTATAGAAGAAAAAAAGGCGTCTGACCTCTTATTTTTACTTTTTTGGGAGTTTTTCTTGATGGGAAGTGTGAGCTGTTGTACACTTATGGTCCTGGTTTCAGCGTCTTCCTCAGTTGTGTCTGTTGATGCCTGATACTTTGGTAGTTGGCTTAATTTCTTATCTGAATATGATGTTTTTCTGCTTAGCTCAGCCTAACTGAGCAATGCAGTATTTTCCATAGTGATGAGTTAAAATATGTTTGCATGATAGATGAGTACAGACCATGAATGTGTGGTCATCATTTGCCATCAAGTTAGGAGTCTAACAAAAGATGATGCTATATATTATATCATTGTTTCCTTTGCAGTCATATCCATCCTACTTTTTTAAGTCCTGAGCTAAGGTGATAGGTAAGCACTAAGTAAGGGATCTGTATTCAAGCTAAGAACACAATAATGCAGTAGGAAGAGTAATTTCAAATTGAGCCTTAGATAAGCATTTTGTCTTATGTTATCAAATACAGATGGTTTCTTCCCAGAAAAAAAGAAAAACCTTTCCGTAATTTTATCTTTAGGTTTCCCTAGCCTTGCCCTTTTTCCCTCCCCACATTTTGTTTAGCTGACTTATATTTTCATTCATGGTCTTTTCCCCTCAAACCTTAAACAAGATTCCCTATCAAGATTCTTACCTATTTTTTTTTTTATTTATTTTTATTTATTTATGGCTGTGTTGGGTCTTCGTTTCTGTGCAAGGGCTTTCTCTAGTTGTGGCAAGCGGGGGCCACTCTTCATCGCGGTGCGCAGGCCTCTCACTATCTTGACCTCTCTTGTTGTGGAGCACAAGCTCCAGACGCGCAGGCTCAGTAGTTGTGGCTCACGGGCCCAGTTGCTCCGCGGCATGTGGGATCTTCCCAGACCAGGGCTTGAACCCGTGTCCCCTGCATTGGCAGGCAGATTCTCAACCACTGCGCCACCAGGGAAGCCCTCTTACCTATTTTAAAATGCCAAAATATAAATCCAAACTTGTTTATTGAGAAACCTGGGCCTTATAGAGGCGCGAGACCTCTATAGGACGCTATTCCTTAGTTGAATTTTTCTCTTTGCAGGTTTGGAATTACAAGCTTCGGCGCTGTCTCTTCACATTGCTTGGGCACTTAGACTACATCCGCACTACGTTTTTTCATCATGTAAGTAGCCATTGTGGCTCTTGTTTTAGAGCATTCTTCAGTTTCCCTGTAGGAATCTTCTACTTGCTCCTCAAGAATCCATGCTTTGATAACAGAATTATGTTATTGTTTCTTCTAGGATCTGTGAGATGTTGACCTTTCTGCTTTGTTTCCTTCTGCAAGAGGAAGCACTCAGGGTTATATTTGAATTTAATTTAATTGGATTCAGTGGGCTTTATGAGGAAGGCATTGATTCTCTGTAGGGAAAAGCAGAGATTTGATTTTAGGTTTGCTGAGCCAGCGCACAAAAGTTTGCAGGCTAATCACATGTAGGGTATTATTAAATAGTGTGTCTAGAGGAAGGTCAAGGTAAGATGCCATTTTGATGAGCTAACAAATGTTTTGAAACATTAACAATCATGTGCTTTTATCCTAGGATTTTAGGGTCTGGTAGAGGCTATTCCTTTAGCCAAGCTTCCCTTTCTCGATCTGTTAGGTATCACAGTAGACAGATACTGAGTTACAGATTAGAGACTCCCAACCTCTTAATCTAGTCCCAACCTGACTGGATTTCTCTATAATTATATGCTGTTAGAATTAACTTCTACTATTCGTTGACTCTGAGTAAACTAACTCTTTTGAATTAAGTAAGAAAGAATATAATGAAATAAACAATAAATTCCTGGCTAATAATACTTTATTTCCTTTTTTAAAATAAAAATTTTAGGATAGAATAGGAGATGATGAATGCTAAAATTATAGCTGAAACATTTGAGAATGAGGGCCATTCAATAAGATAATTTAATCAGAAGGAACTAATTGTCATTGCCATTCAGGACTTGCTGAAGGCTCTTGCCTAGAACAAGTTGCCGTTCAGCTGGAAAGTTATGAAAAGCTTATTTCCTTTTAGTTTTTCAGTTTAATAAGTATATGTGTACCTTGTGCTTATTAAGTTCGTTGCTAAACACTGGAGATACTACTGTGACTATGAAATACTTCCTTTTCTTAAAAAGCTTGAAGACTCTAAAAGGACTGAATTGTTTTTACACATTACTTTCTGCTTTGTTTACTGAGACTTGGGAATTTTTTGAGACTGGATGGTCTGACAGGGAAAAGTCAGACTTTAAAACAATGTTCCAGGGGCTTCCCTGGTGGTGCAGTGGTTAAGAATCTGCCTGCCAATGCAGGGGATATGGGTTTGAGCCCTGGTCCGGGAAGATCCCACATGCCATGGAGCAACTAAGCCCGTGTGCCACAAGTACTGAGCCTGTGCTCTAGAGCCCGAGAGCCACAACTACTGAAGCCTGTGTGCCTGGAGTCCATACTCCACAACAAGAGAAGCCACCACAATGAGAAGCCTGCGTGCCACAAGGAAGACCCAACACAGCCAAAAATTTTTTAAAATAATAATAAATAAATAAATTTATTAAAAAACAAACAATGTTCCAATCTTAGGGTTAAAGAGAAGAGATCCTTTCACAAGATCTTAATTTACAAGATTATTTATAAGTATAAATCTTGTATACATATGCACATATGTAAAAGTAAATGTAAATATGTGTTATACTATTTGCCTCTGAGAATCTATTATGTCTGGCTTCCACTCTTAAACCTTATAGCTGAAAGTGCTGAAGTTGGGAAAAGCTGGTAGAATGGTAAGGAGGAATAGATAACTAGCCTGATAAATCAAAATCATTTAGAAACTAGCTGAGACGTTAGGCAGCGGAATATTTCCTCCAAAGAGAAAAATGGGTTACAGCAGCCTGGAAGAACACATTTGTTTCATGTTCAAACCCTTTGTCTGGAATATTTTTCAGGAATATCCTTGGATTC
Organism: Kogia breviceps; assembly: GCF_026419965.1. Classification (NCBI taxonomy): domain Eukaryota; kingdom Metazoa; phylum Chordata; class Mammalia; order Artiodactyla; family Physeteridae; genus Kogia; species Kogia breviceps. The sequence continues at coordinate 89,985,843 of NC_081310.1, read as the reverse complement.
TGAGTGCTTCAGATGATCAGACCATCCGAGTGTGGAACTGGCAGTCTAGGACCTGTGTCTGGTAATGCAGGAGACAGAGAGCTTAAAAAACTTTCATTTCCTAGTATTTTCATAATCAGCTTCTCTTCAGAATAATCATCTCCCTTCACTAATGGGCTATGTCTGCTGATTAATTACTGATTATATTTGTAAGACACTTTTGTGTATAAAATGATAAATACAGAAGCAATCTCATTAGTAATATATGAACCTGGATTTACTGGTCATTTCTTACCAGGTAAAGGAGGTGATATAGCTAGGCTTTTAGAACAAAATTTTTGGCTGGTTTTCAGTTCTGTTCCCGTGAAACCTGAGTCAAGATCTAGACTTCTTTGTATTTGGGTGTAGAGCTTTCCATAAGTATGTAAGGACCATTTAAAGTTATGGCCTTTAAGAGGGATACCCCACTAAAATCTAACATAGCTTCCAGTATGAATTACTAAGATTTCATTTATTTTGGTATTTTAATGCATCTTTAATCTGAGAGGAAAGCTGTACAGTCTCAGTTCTCCTGAAATTAGTAATATGTAAATACTAAAACATTACAGGCAAGAAGAGAGCCACTCTTGGAACAGCTGACCTTGCTTATTATTATTAGTTCAGAATTGTTAGGATGACTTGCCTTTGCCTCCAAAAAAGTATAATTGGGCCTGCATCTGCTCAATATGGAACATGGTATTTAACATGTAGGAATCTGTAGATTTCTGCCTCTAATTTGGTATTGTCTTTCTTTTTTCCTCTTACAGTGTGTTAACGGGGCACAATCATTATGTAATGTGTGCCCAGTTCCATCCCTCAGAAGACCTGGTTGTATCAGCCAGCCTGGACCAAACTGTGCGCGTTTGGGATATTTCTGGTGAGCTGCCCAAGTTCAGGGGACAACCTAGTGGTGTCTGGTGCAAAACTGCAATTGCTTAAAATAGTGAGGGTAGTTGGCTTAAAACAGGAAAACTTAGAATATTCTGTTCTCATATAATAGTGTCTTTGATTTTGAGGGTATTAAATCTGCTTTGATGGTTCTTCATGTTAGACGTATTCTAAGAAAAGTGGCTGCTCTAGAAAATTCATTTTAATTTGAAGAAAATTTCACCTTTTAGTTAGTTCAGTTTTAGGGAGTATTTGATTAAGAATTAAACTTTCCACTAAAATAAAAAAAAATCTTTGACAAAAATGAATTTTGGGAGTAGATTAGTGCAGGGAAGCAGGGCTCTTGGATCCTGTGGCTTCATTTAGAAATAGGAAAATCCTTCTATTTTATATCTTCTAGAGTAAGGAGCATGAGGGTTGGAAGAGGGATTTTCACGTCCAGAAAACCTTTTAACTGGCAGACTTCTAGGATGAAAAATAACTTGTAGATTTTGGATAGTTGTGATAATCCCTCCTTTCACAGTTTGTATACAGTGTCTTGATTTTGGGATAAGGATTTAAATTTTTAGTGCTTTATAGAGGACAACTGAGAATTTTTTTTTTTTTTTTTTTTTTTTTTGCGTTACACTGGCCTCTCACTGTTGTGGCCTCTCCCATTGCGGAGCACAGGCTCTGGATGCGCAGGCTCAGCGGCCATGGCTCATGGGCCCAGCCGCTCCGTGGCATGTGGGATCTTCCCGGACCGGGGCATGAACCCGTGTCCCCTGCATGAGCAGGTGGACTCTCAACCACTGCGCCACCAGAGAAGCCCGAGAACTGAGAATTTAAATGCAGAGGAAGGAGTGTACCTATGAGATTGACATGCTGGAAAGATGGAAGAGCTTTGTTGAGAAATGGAATAGGGAAATGAAATTCTAAATGCTATGGTTCTCTGCCCAGTTAAATTTACTTATCACTTCCTGAATTGTTTCTAGTTGTTTGTTGCCTTGGAAATTCTTAGAGATTGGGTTCTCTGAAAGGTCCATGACTGGACCACAGCACACTGTTTTCATTCTGTAAAAGGAAGGACTCCTCATAGGTCCTTGCCTGGTTCTTTGTAGTAATAAAGAAAGTTGATAACTTTTCCCAACTCCCTTGTGGCATGGTGGGCTGGGGCAGTATGATACTTGCTGTTTTAACAAGCAAGTTAGACAATTTGGATTCCTGGGTGCAGCATTTAAATGTTATAATAGCAGGTGTTTAAGATTCATATAGTATAGAGACAAGCCAAGGGGAAGATGAGGACGATTGGAAGTAGAACTTCTGCATCATGCTGTGTTTGCAGTTTCAAAGGTTCAGAATTAGAAGAGTGGTATAAACAAGATTGTCTTGGAGATAGGGCGATTGTCCTCTCCTCTGCTAGGGCTTTTGCCATTGCAGTTTTTCATCAGACTGGCTAGGCTTTTTGAAGTACACCCAGATGTGACCAGCCATGCCAGCAGAAGGTGTTCGGCACAGGCACTGTGAGCCTGTGTCCTCTCCTCACTGCTAGTACCAGGGAGCTTACTCTTCACTCCCGCAGTAACCTAGCTATGGCTTTCCATGGTTTTTCACTGTACATGCATTCAAAGCACCCTCTCTGTCTCAGGATATGGGAGCCTGATGGGGTTGGATCCCAGGTCATGCTGTTCCAGCTGATTAGGGGCAATTACCTAGAATAGCCTTTCCCAACTGGGGATCTGTGAGAGAATTATGTGCTACTCAAACACTTTGAGTGACTGTTTTCTCAGTTCTTCTAAGAATGGTATACAAGTAATGCCATTCTAGATCATAGAGAAGTTAATTTGTTACATGCGTAAACTGGTGCTTTGGCCACTGGGGCTTAATTCTTTCATAGTGCATCGGGTTGGAGGGGCCTTATACTGCTCCACTCTTAAGAGTACTGTTTATGCCACCTGATTCTGGCAGAGCAGGTTCCCTGTTGCCTAGCTAAAGCAATTTGGGGGACTTAGGTGAATGGATTCTCTTTGGTCATCATGAAATGCCCAAGGCAAGAAATCCTTTTCTTCATTTTTGTAGGAAAACATATTTGCATCAGAATCCAAGGCCCTAAATCAGAGAAGAGAGGGAGAGGGTCTGACCCCGTTTGGGGTTTATGCTTGCTCTTGAATGTGTAAAGTGCATGGATTACTATATAATAACATTACAATTGTTATACCTAGTGTATGTGATACTGAAATTTTGTACTAATGTTACTAACGTTAATTCTCTCTTTACCGTTTCTAAGTGTTTTTTTCTACTCACAACTCTCTTGATTTCCAGTAACCCCTTAATCAGAGTGGAAGGAGTTGCTTTGGTATTTAACCAAGTGGAAGGAGCTTTTGGGTTAGACTTATGCATTCTTTCCTTTTCTGGAAGTCAGCATACTCTTTTTAGCAGAGTTATTTGCCTGGGTTCAAATAAATCTGAACACAGGAAGAGAAATTAGCAGTCAGCTCTGTTAGGAACCAGAGTTAATATTTCCATTGTTTCCCGGAGGGAAAAAGTTAGTTCTGAGTCAGAGAACAAAAACCCTCAAATTTAGAGGACTGGTGAAAATTCTAGTCTTTCTGAGTGACTCTCTTTGAAGGGGGACACTCTCTGAACTAAGTAAATAATAAGAAAACAGAGGTCTTAAAGGAAAACCTGTTTTCTTGATACCCCTCCCATTAGGATTAACCTACAGGGCTTAGCTTAACTTGATCTTTTGTATTAGCCTGGCAAAGCAAAAAATATTTGTTTTAAAAGGGAATATATTTACAACCTAGATTTAAAAGATAGGTTACTTTTTTAGCTTGAGCTTCCAAATAAACTGACAGTGAAATTATTTTAATGTGCTTATACTTTTGCATGTCAAGCCCATATAATTCAGTCTTAATCTTTGAAATGACTACTAAAAAAGTATTAATTTGCTGCCAAATCCTGTCCTCATCCCTCTCTTTTTACTACTTCCCCTGGTTCCTACTGGGAAGTGTGCGTCAAACTGGTCCATTCTGAGAGTGTCCTCCCCTCCCTCTGGATCTGAGTAGCTGCTGTAGAAATTTTCCATCTGTCGTTCAGTCCTAGTGAGTAGCTTGTCGAAGGCTCAAATATTTCTTCTCTAAGTATCTTTTCACTGCCTGTCACTATTGATCTGTCTGTTTTTGCTCTTCCCCTTTTCCTGGATCATTACAAGCAAGTGCAACAAAGGCTTCCATTCTGTCATACAGCTTTCCTTTTAATGTGTTTGTTGAAGCTTATTGGAGGTGAAGTTCCTTGCAGCTGTCTGTCTTTGTATCGTCCTTTGAATCTGTTTCCTACACCAGACTCATTAGAAAAAGTTGACAGATCCCATTAAAGGGATAAATGAAATAAGTGAAAGGAGACATCCCTGTGATTATGTATTTTTGAAGCCTTAGGAGAATGAATTTTTTTTAAAGCATTGGTTTTATTTCTTTCTACCTGTTGGCTAAATGCTTATCATGGACAGAGTACAAGATAATTAAAACTGTCTTGTCCTTTTAGGCACTTGCTTCTCTAATGCTGATGTTTAAGTGCCATTGTACTAGAAGAGATACATTGTAATTTTAAAACAGTGAAGATAAATACAATCATTGAACTTAAATTTTTGTATTTTCTTACAGGTGCCAAAATTTAGGCTTAAAACTATGTAGGTTTTATTTTAAATGATAGCTTTTATTTCCCCCCTATTACAGATATTTGGTTTTTTTACTTTATAAGTGCCAGGTAGTTTCATCTTCCTTTCCCCCTACCCCCAAATACTCCAAAAAATAGGATTTTAGTCCCAATTCTATTTTCTCTCTGTAAGCTGGTATAATTATCCCTGCTTGCCTACCTCAAAGCGTCATTACCCAGATCAGCTTTGAAAACCACAAAGTGGTTTTACCTGTAAGGTAGTAGTGTTACTGTAATTTTGGTTCTGACTACAGCACAAAATGTCAAATTTTAAAGACAGGTTGTGGTTGAGCCATAAATGTGGGCCCTATACAAATAAGACTCTCCTTATCCTGATGTCTTTGTTTTGTTTCGTTTTGTTTCTTCCTGTCTGTCTGTCTGTCTATCTATCTATCTATTTTTGGCTGCGTTGGGTCTTTGTTGCTGCGTGCGGGCTCTCTCTAGTTGAGGTGAGTGGGGGCTGCTCTTTGTTGTGGTGCGTGGGCTTCTCATTGCAGTGGCTTCTCGTCGCAGGGCACGGGCTCTAGGCGCACGGGCTTCAGTAGTTGTGGCACACAGGCTTAATAGTTGTGGCACATGGGCTTAGTTGCTCTGCAGCATGTGGGATCCTACTGGACCAGGGATCAAACCTGTGTCCCCTGCATTGGCAGACAGATTCTTTTTTTTTTTTTAAATTTTCTTTTGACATCTTTATTGGAGTATAATTACTTTACAGTGTTGTGTTAGTTTCTACTGTATAACAAAGTGAATCTGTTATATGTATACATATAAGCAGACGGATTCTTAACCACTGCACCACCAGGGAAGTCCTTTTCTGTTGTTTTTGAATTATGGGCTGATTTCTCCCTTTAGTCTCCAGAAGTTTTAATGGCAAGATACATATATTCAGGTCTATAACTAGTCTTTTGAGCAAGTGTTTAAAGGGATATGACAGTTTTAATAATTTTTGTCCCCTGCCCAAGAGTCAAGAAGAAGATATGAGTACACTTTTTGCACAATTTGTAGTTTTACAATATCATCCACCTAATAAGCTGTTGTATATTTGATAGTTTTAGTTTCCTTAACTCCCTTAGAACTTCCTCATGAGTTGCCTAGAAGCTTCTAGTTTGAGAAACACTGAGCTGCGGCCTCCCCAAATGAGCTTTCTTTAAAAATTTTTTGAGATGATAGAAGAAAAGTTGCTATATATTTCATAAAGTTGAAAGTAGAAATTGAATGTTTACCATTTGAGGCCACATTTCAAGAATATTGAAGAATGGAAATGGGTGTTATCTCAAGTAGACAGCTCTTGAGATGAGGTTTGTTGAAGAAATTAGCTATGTCAGAAGTTTGGATTGTCCTCCTCTGGGAAGAAGTCCCAGTAATGGGTCTGTTAAGGGAGCAGAGAGAAGATAGTGAATGTACTTGACTATTTTGAACAGCTTTTTTGGTTTGTTTTTTGTTTGTTTTGGCTGCACCACACGGCATGTGGGATCTTAGTTCCCCAATCAGGGATTGAACCCGTGCCCCCTGCAGTGGGAGCATGGAGTCTTAACTGCTGGACCGCCAGGGAAGTCCCTCGAACAGTTTTAGAAAGAGATAGATAGGAGCTCTTGCATCTTTATTTAGTCTCTCTAAACTTCTTTTCCCCTTCTTTTTCCTTAATGTTAGTCTATCACCGTACCTTTCTGCATTTCTGTCACTGTGCTCTTTTTGGTAACATTCTGTTTACATTTTTCATCCCACTCCTTACCCCTTCAAAGGTCTAAGGAAAAAAAACTTGTCCCCTGGTGCAGTGGAGTCGGATGTGAGAGGAATAACTGGGGTTGATCTGTTTGGAACTACGGATGCAGTGGTGAAGCATGTACTGGAGGTACTTATCTCTCAGGGAAACAGTGACAATATGCCGTTCATTTATTCATTCCTTCAACAAAGACTTATTTAGGGTTTACTGAGTGCCAGGCACTGTTTGAGGCAATGAAAATAGAATAGTGGGTGAGCCAACAGAGAAATGAAGCTTATGTGCTACCTGAGGGAGAGTCATGTTACCTTATAAACATGATAGCTGGCGTAGGCTCCATCACCATTCCAAAGCAGAGCCCATTGTCAAGCCTCTTGCAGGGGAAGGGGAGGATAGTTAATCAAAGTTATTGAAAACCAACCATGTATAAATAATTTGCATGCATGGTGGGAAAATAGAAAGCATAAGGGAAACAAACTAGATTTTTAAAAATTATCTAATCCTTACAGCTATCTACTGGTAGAGATATTATTAACCTCATTTTGCAGATGAAAAAATTGAGATTTACAGAAATTAAGTGGTTTACCAAAGTCTATACAAGTCTAGTAAGTTGAAGAACTAGGCTTTGAACTTGGATCTATCTGACTCCAAACCTAGCTGCTTTTCACCGCAGAATGGTACCTCTCAAAAATACTGCTAATTCGAAACTACCTTATCTGTGATTCTGTTATGATACAGAGTATAAACTTATAAACAGGGTAAAAGATATCTTAAAATCAGCAGTTCTTAAACTTTTTGGTCTGAGGACCTTTTTATACTCTTAAAACTTATTTAGGACCCCAGAGAGTTTTTGTTTATGTGCATCATATCTGTCAATTTTTATCATATTTGAAATTTAAACCAAGAACTCTTAAAACATGGACTATATAAGGATAAAGTCTATTAGCCACCAAAGCAGTGACATCATCACATGTCATGTAACCTCTGGAAAACTGTACAGTCATGAGAGAATAAGAGTGAAAGCGGCAAATAACATTTTAGTGTTATGAAAATCGTTTTTGACCCTGCAGATTTCCTGAAAGGTTCTTGGAGCTCATCTAAGAGTTTCTTGAGCACGCTTTGAGAATTTCTTCATTAAGTTATAAAATTGGCCTTTATTCTTGAGATGCTAATAACTAGTTGGAGAAATAAAATATAAGTAGACAAGTAACAAAACAAGATAGTATATCCCTAATGCAAATGAAGCTGAATTTGAGAGTAGAAGGATTTGGGAATTCCCATGAGAATTTGGGAATAATATTAGATAGATTGATGTAGTAATCCTCATGGTCAAATCTTAGAGCAACAGTCCCTTGAGCCTTTTCACATGAAGAGTAAAAATCAGAGACATCGTTTATAACCACTAGCATGGTCCATTGGTTTGCTTTGAGTAACAGATATAAAGAAGAATGACTTTTTTAGTTTAGAAAAACCACCTTTTTTTGTACAGGGTCATGATCGTGGAGTTAACTGGGCTGCCTTCCACCCCACTATGCCCCTCATTGTATCTGGGGCAGATGACCGTCAAGTGAAGATCTGGCGCATGAACGGTGAGTGAACCAGTGATAGTATCACCATACCTAAAATATTGGCTGCTGGCCAGCAAGGTGAAGTAGCCAGGTTTTCCAGACTTAGTGACCCATTTTCCTACCTTAGGTTGTTAAGCTAATCCTGGGAGCATGACAATTGCCTTATTCCCTTTTTTTCATTTGATGGCATCCTGATTTTGAGGAGTATGAACATAATTAAAAATAAGAATTCATTTATTCAACAAATATTTATTGAGTACCTACTTTGTACTAACCATTGTTCAGGGTTCTGAAGATAACAGTGGTGACTGAACCAGATAACATTCCTGCCCTATGAAGATTCCATTTATTCTATAGTGGCAGCTAGTGACAGAGCAGGGTTAGGAGATAAAGAATGACAGAAAAGAGGTGTTATAATTGATAGGAGGGTGAGAATGAAATAACAAAGAAATATGTAAAGATTCAGAGTCTTAAATGAAGAAAACTGCCCTATTAGAAAGGAGTTGGTAACTTAACATTTTGTATAGTACCTAGCATTTGGTTAGAGGATGTCATAATTTGAAATCCCAAACTTAAAGTAGTAGGGAGTTGTGGTGACCTAATTCTTCTTTGTCCTTCAGAATCAAAGGCATGGGAAGTTGATACCTGCCGGGGCCATTACAACAATGTATCTTGTGCTGTCTTCCACCCTCGCCAAGAGTTGATCCTCAGCAATTCTGAAGACAAGAGTATCCGAGTCTGGGACATGTCTAAGCGGTAAGGGGGTTACAGTGGCATGTGACCAAACCCAGGGGAAAGCCTCTTTCTCTCTCTTACTCTCTCTCTTTTTAAAAATTAGATTAGAATACTTTTTGTTTCTCATCATCCTCAGCATGTAGAAAAATCAAATTATATATTATGAAAACGCGAAGGGACCTAGTGTTAGCCAACATTTACAAATCTTCCATGAAATAGAAATTTCTTTGTATGTTCTTTTTCTCCTCTAAATTTAAGCAGGTTCTTCTGTAGCTACAGAAATATTGAATGAAAATAGTACAGTAGAAAATTATGATGAGTGGGGGAAGTTGTAATATCAAAATAGTAGAGTCAGTGCGAAGTCCTCTTTTTTGGTCATGCTGCACGTGGCATGTGGGATCTTAATTCCCAGACCAGGAATCGAACCCAAATCCCCTGCATTGGAAGTTTGGAATCTTAACCACTGGACCACCAGGGAAGTCCCTGAAGTCCTCTTTCTGTTCCTTGGTAAAATTTATCATGACTGTCTTTATTTAGAATATGCAGTTCACTGTCCTTGATTTAGCTTTTTAATCAGTGTGCTGGCCTACCACTTAATACTCTTGTATGTGATAGGCTGAAGTTTCCTTGGAAATTAATATTTTTCTTTGTGTACCTTTTACTTTCCTAGGACTGGGGTTCAGACCTTCCGCAGGGACCATGATCGTTTCTGGGTCCTAGCTGCCCACCCTAACCTTAACCTCTTTGCAGCAGGTAAAGGCCATTTCTTCTCTTTTTTCCTTTGGTTCAAAGTTTACAATACTTGAGAGTAATTCTCCATTAGCTTTGTCTCCAGCAAGTATATAGTAGGATGACAAGGAAGAATAGAAGTCTCAGAGCCACCTAGTTGAAGCTTTTCTCCTTTTTAACTCCCTTACCTTCTTGGTATAGTGTTCTTTATCCACCAAACTTCATTTAATAATAAAGCCCATTCTCTCCCTTTTTTTTTTCTTTTGGCCATGCTGCACGGCTTGTGGGATCTTAGTTCCCCAACCAGGGATTGAACCTGGGCCCTTGGTGGTGAGAGCACTGAGTCCTAACCACTGGACCTCCAGGGAATTCCCCTAAAGCCCATTCTCTTTGATTAGTTCCTAGGAGACTTAGAGGCTAATACTGGACACTTGAGGTTCCTAGACTGAGGAGCTAGAAGCTGAGTTTTATTCATTCATTTAGCAAATACATACTGAGTATCAGCCCTAGTCTGGGTGCTGGTATTCTAGCAGTGCATAAAACAATGTCTCTTACTTTAAAGAACTTTTTTTGAGTTATAATTAACTTAAAATATTTTATTAGTTTCACAACATAGTGATTTGATTTTTTTTTTTATTTTAATTTTATTGTTTTGTCTTTGGCTGTGTTAGGTCTTTGTTGCTGCATGCGGGCTTTCTCTAGTTGCGACAAGCAGGGGCTGCTCTTCATTGTGGTGCGCAGGCTTCTCATTGCAGTGGCTTCTCTTGTTGCAGAGCACGGGCTGTAGGCGCATGGGCTTCAGTAGTTGTGGCTCATGGACTCTAGAGCACAGGCTCAGTAGTTGGGGCACACGGGCTTAGTTGCTCCGCAGCATGTGGGATCTTCCCGGACCAGGGCTTGAACCTTTGTCCCCTGCATTGGCAGGCAGATTCTTAACACTGTGCCACCAGGGAGGCCCGATTTGACATTTTTATACATAATGAAATGATCCCTACAATAAGACCAGTTACCGTCTGTCACCATACAAAGTTCTTACAATATTATTGACTATATTCCCTATGTGTACATTACATCTTCATGACTTATTTATTTTATACCTATTTTATACCTGGAAGTTTGTACCTCTTAATCCCATTCACCTATTTCATCTGCCCCCCTACCTCTCTCTTCTGACAACCACCGTTTGTTCTCTGTATCAAAAAGTCTGTTTCTATTTTGTTTTGTTTGTACATTTGTTTTTTAAATTCCACATATAAGTGAAATCATACAGTATTTATTTTTCTCTGACTTATTTTGCTTAGCATAATACCCTCCATGTCCATCCATGCTGTTGCAAATGCAAGATTTTATTCTTTTTTTATGGCTGAGTAATATTTCATTGTATATGTATACCACATCTTCTCTATCCATTCATCTATTGATGGACACTTAGGTTACTTCCATATCTTGGCTGTTGTAAGTAGTGCTTCAATGAACATTGGGGTACATATATCTTTTTGAATTAGTGATTTTGTTTTCTTTTGATAAATACCCAGAAGTGGAATTGCTGGATCATATATGGTAGTTCTATTTTTAATTTTTTTGAAGAACCTCCATATTGTTTTCCATAGTGGCTACAATATTTAAATTCCCACTAACGATGCACAAGGGTTCCCTTTTCTCCAAAGCCATGTCAACACTTGTTTCTTGTCTTTTTGATAATAGCCATTCTGTTAGATGTGAGGTGGTATCTCATGGTTTTGATTTGCATTACTCTGATGATTAGTGATGAGAACCTTTTCATGTGCCTGTTGGCTATCTATATGTCTTCTTTGGAAAAATATCTATTCAGGTATTCTGCTTATTTTTAAATTGGCTTATTTGATTTTTGATATTGAGTTGTATGAGTTCTTTATGATTTTTTTTTTTGGCCACACCACATGGCATGTGGGATCTTAGTTCTCCGACCAGGGATCGAACCTGGGCCCCCTGCAGTGGAAGTGTGGAGTCTTAACCACTGGACTGCCAGAGAAGTGCCAGTTGTATGAGTTCTTCAGATTTTGGATCTCAACCCCTTATCGGATATATTGTTTGCAAATATCTTCTCTCATTCAGTAGGTTGCCTTTTTGTTTTGTTGGTGGTTTCCTTTGCTGTACAAAAGCTTTTTCGTTTGATGTAGTCCCATGTGTTTATTTTCATTTCCCTTGCCTGAGGAGACATATCCAAAAAAATATTGCTAAGATTGATGTCAAAGAGGTTACTGCCTATACTTTCTTCTAGGAGTTTTATGGTTTTAGGTCTTACATTTAAGTCTTTAATCCATTTTGCGTTTATTTTTGTACATGGTTTAAGAAAGTGGTTGTTTGATTCTTTTATATGTAGCTCTCTAGTTTTCCCAACACCATTTATTGAAGAGACTGCCTTTTCCCTATTGTATATTTTTGCCTCTTTTGTCATAGATTAATTGACCATGTGAGCATGAATGTATTTCTGGGCTCTCTATTCTGTTCCATTGATCTATGTGTCTGTTTTTGTGCCAGTATCATACTGTTTTGATTACTATAGATTTCTAATATAGTTTCCAGTCTGGGAGCATGAGACCTCCAGTTTTGTTCTTCTTTCTAAAGATTGCCATGGTGATTTGGCAACTTTTGTGGTTCCATATAAATCTTAGGAGTATTTGTCTAGTTCTATGAAAAGTACCATTGGTATTTTGATAGGGATTGCACTGAATCTTTAGGTTGCTTTCAGTAATATGGACATTTTAATAATACTGATTCTTCCAATCCATGAGCATGGTATATCTTTCCATTTATTTGTGTCATCTTCAATTTCTTTCATCAATGTCTAATAGTTTTCAGAATACAGGTCTTTTATTATCTCCTTGGTTAAATTTATTCCTAGGTTTTTTATTCTTTTTTGATGCAGTTGTAAATGGGATTGTTTTCTTCATTTCTCTTTCTGATATTGCAACAGATTTCTGTATATTAATTTTGTTTCCTCCAATTTTACTGAATTAATTTATTAGTTCTAATAGTTTTTTTGTGGAATCTTTTGGGCTTTCTATATATAGTATCTTGTCATCTGCAAATAGTGACAGTTTTATTTCTTCCTTTGCAATTTAGATGCCTTTTCATTTTCTTGCTTAATTGCTGTGGCTAGGACTTCCAATACTATGTTGAATAGAAGTGACGAGAGTGGGTATCCTTTTCTTGTTCCTGATGCTAGTGGAAAAGTTTTCAGCTTTTCACCATGGAGTATGATGTTAGCTGTGTGTTTGTCACGTAGGGCCTTTATTATGTTGAGGTATTTTCCCTCTATACCCACTTCGCTAAGAGTTTTTATCATAAATGGATGTTAAATTTTGTCAAATGCTTTTTCTACATCTATCGATATGATCATGATTTTAACCCTTCATTTTGTTAATGTGGTGTATCACATTGATTTATGGATGTTAAACCATCCTTGCATCTCTGGAATGAATTGTGCTTGATCGTGGTGTATTATCCTTTTAATGTATCATTGTATTTGGTTTGCTAGTATTTTGTTAAGGATTTTTGCATCTATGCTCATCAGGGATATTGGCCTATAATTTTTGTTTTCTTATTATCTTTGCCTGGTTTTGGTATCAAGGTAGTGCTGTCCTCATTAAGTGAGTTTGGAAGTGTTTTTTCCTCTTCAATTTTTGGAATAATTTGAAAAGGATAGATATTAACTCTTCTTTAAATGTTGGTAGAATTTACCTTTGAAGCCATCTGGACTTGGACTTTTGTTCTTTGGGAGATTGTTGATTACTGACTCAAGTTTGTTAGTAATTGATCTATTCAGGTTTTCTGTTTCTACATGACTCAGTCTTGGAAGATTGTATGTTTCTAGGAATTTATCCATTGTTGGCATATCATTGTTTGTAGTATTCTCTTATAATCAGTCCTTTGTATTTCTGTGCTGTCAGTTGTAATTTCTCCTCTTTCATTTCTGATTTTATTAGAGCTCTCTTTTTTTTTTAAATGCATCTGGCTAAAAGTTTGTAGATTTTCTCTTTCAAAGAACCAACTCTTAGTTTCATTGTATTTTCTATTGTCTTTTTAGTCTCTATTTCATTTATTTCTGCTCTAATCTTTATCATTTCTTCCTTATACTCACTGAGCTTTGCTTGTTCTTCATTTTGTTTTTTTTTTTTAAATCTACTTTTAGATTGCTTGAGATTTTTCTTGTTTCTTGGGGTAGGCCTGTATCACTATGAACTTCCTCTTAGAACTGCTTTTGCTGTGTCCCATAGATGTTGGACACTTGTGTTTCCATTTTCATTTGTCTTCAGGTATTTTTGATTTCCTCTTTGATTTCTTTGTTGACTCATTTGTTGTTTAGTAACATGTTGTTTAGTCTCCACATATTTGTGTTTTTTCTAGTTTTCTTCTTGTAGTTGATTTCTAGTTTCATACTTTTTTGGCAAAAAAGGCACTTGAAATTATTTCAGTCTTAAATTTATCAAGCCATGTTTTGTGGCCTAGCATGAGATCTTTCCTGGAGTATGTTGAATATGCACTTGAGAAAAATGTATTTTGCCGCTTTTGGATAGACTGTTCTCTATTAATTCTATCTGGTCTAATGTGTCACTTAAGGCCAGTGTTTCCTTGTTGATATGATCTGTCCATTGATGTAAGTAGGGTGTAATGTCCCCTAGTATTATTGTGTTATTGTCAATTTCTCCCTTTATTAATATTTGCTTTATATATTTAGGTACTCCTATGTTGGGTGTATAAATGTTTGCAAATGTTATATTCTCTTGTTGGATTGACCTCTTTATCATTATGTAATGCCCCTCTTTGTCTTTTGTTATGATCTTTGTTTTAAAGTCTATTTTGTCTGATATGAGTAATGTCCTAGCTTTCTTTTCTTTTACATGTGCATGAAATATCCTTTTCCATCCCTTCACTTTCAGTCTATATGTATCTTTAGATCTGACTTGTCTCTTGTAGGCAACGTATAGATAGGTCTCATTTGTTTTAATCCATTCAGCCACTGTAAGTCTTTTGGTTGGTGCATTTAGTCCATTTACCTTTAAAGTAATTATTGATAGGTATGTGCTTTTTAACATTTTGTTAATTTTTTTCTGGTTGTTTTTGTAGTTCTTCTCTGTTCCTGTCTTGTTCTCTTGGTTTCTTCCCTTGTGGTTTGATGGATTCCTTTAGTGTTACATTTGAATTTGTTTCTCTTTATTTGTTGTCTATCCATTGTAAGTTTTTGTTTGTGGTTCCCATGAATTTCATAAATATTGAACTGTATATATGTATTTGTCTATTTTAAGCTGATAGTCACTTAAGTTCAAAGGCATTCTAAAAGCACTACATTTTTACACATACCCCATTTTATGTTTTTTATTTCATATTTTATATCTCTATTTTGTGTATACCTTAACTATTTTTTGTAATTATAGTTGATTATACTGCACTGGACCCTTTAACAACATGGAAGTTAGGGACACTGACCCTCTGTGCAGTCTAAAATATGCATATAAGTTTACAGTTGACTCTCTGTACCTGTGGTTCTGTATCTACAGATTCAACCAACAGTGGACTGTGTAGTATTATTGTACATATTAAGTGAAAGAGAACTGTGTGTAAGTGGACCAGTGCAGTTAAGATCCATGTTGTTTAAGGGTCAACTATTCTCTGGTCTTTTAACTTTCATACAAGCTTTTTAAGTGGCTGATTCACTGCCTTTACTATGTATTTGCTTTTATCAGTGAGATTTTTCCTTTGATGTATTTTCTTTTTTAAAAAGATCTTTAAAATTTTTTTTTAAATTTATTTTTGGCTGTGTTGAGTCTTCATTGCTTCACATGGGCTTTCTCTAGTTGCGGTGAGTGGGGGCTACTCTTCATTGTGGTATGCGGGCTGCTCATTTCGGTGGCTTCTCTTGTTGTGAAGCATGGGCTCGAGGTGTGCGGGCTTCAGTAGTTGTGGCACACGGGCTCAGTGGTTGTGGCTCGCTGGCTCTAGAGCATGAGCTCATTAGTTGTGGCGCACAGGCTTAGTTGCTCTGCAGCATGTGGGATCTTCCTGGACCAGGGCTCGAACCCATGTCCCCTGCATTGGCAGGCGGATTCTTAGCCACTGCACCACCAGGGAAGTCCCTCATATATTTTCTTATTTCTAGTTGTTGCCTTTTCTTTTCTGCTTAAAGGAGACCTTGACATTTCATGTAAGGCTGGTTTAGTAGTGAAGTCTTAGTTTTTGCTTGTCTGAAACTCTTTCTCCTTCAGTTCTGAATGATAACCTTGTTGGATAGATGCTAAGTGGTAACTCTTTTCCTCTCAGCATTTTTTTTTTTTTTTTTTTTTTTTTTTTGCGGTACGTGGGCCTCTCACCGTTGTGGCCTCTCCTGCTGCAGAGCACAGGCTCCAGACGTGCAGGTCCAGCGGCCATGGCTCACAGGCCCAGCTACTCTGCGGCATGTGAGATCCTCCCGGACCAGGGCACGAACCCGTGTACCCTGCATTGGCAGGCAGACCCTCAACCACTGCACCACCAGGGAAGCCCTCCTCTCAGCATTTTAAATGTATCCTGCCATTCCTTTCTGACCTGTAAAGTTTCTGCTAAAAAATCAGCTGAGAGTCTTCTGGGGTTTTCCTTGTATGTGATTAGTTGTTTTTCTCTTGCTGCCTTTAACACATTATTGACCAGAGATGTATTGATATGTCTTTTGTTACCTGAATGTTATTGACTGGAGACGTATCAATACGTTTTTAGAGAGTGATACAATCAACATCACCATGCAAAGTTGTTAGAGCTTAAAATTGATCAAGTGTTCATTATACAACTTATGATTGTCGTTATCATTTGCATTTTGCTCCATTAGGTTTTTGTTCCAACCTTGTGTGTATCATAAACACAAGTTTGTTACCATAAAATTTTCAAAAATGATGCATCGCGAGATTTTGAGTGAAGAAGAATTTTTCGGTGAATTTTATGCAGATACTTTCTCTCATTGTCCAAGTGACATATATACTAGTGTCTCAGAAGATGATAGTTCTTCAGAATATAGTTCTGATTCAGACAATGTGAATGTTAGAACAACAAAAAGAAAAAAAAACTTAGTGATTGATTCTGATATGGAAAGTGAAAATGAAACTCATGGTGCTGGAGAATGCTCCCTTGCTTCTGCAGAAGAGTGATTGCAGACAACATTTCATAAAAATTAGAAGACTTTACAGGTGTAACTATTGAATGTAATAATCTGCAAAGTGTTAGTGAAATAACAGAATTAATTTTTGGTAACGGCTTTTTCAAGTTGGTTGCTTCTCAAACAAACTTGTATCACCAACAGAATGAAAAAGCATATAAAAAGTATGATAAGGCTTTAAAATGGACTGGTGTAACCAATAGTGACATGAAGAAGTTTCTTGGATTAATAATTTTTTTAAAGAGGTATGAAGCTTCCTTTTTTTTCAATTTTATTTTATTTTATTTTTTTATACAGCAGGTTCTTATTTAGTTATATATTTTATACATATTAGTGTGTATATGTCAATCCCAGTCTTCCAATTCATCCCACCACTGCTTCATCCCACCACTTTCCCCCCTTGGTGTCCATACGTTTGTTCTCTACATCTGTGTCTCTATTTCCACCTTGCAAACCGGTTCATCTGTACCATTTTTCTAGATTCCACATATATGCGTTAATATATTATGTTTTTCTCTTTCTGACTTACTTCACTCTGTATGACAGTCTCTAGGACCATCCACCTCTCTACAAATGACCCAATTTTGTTCCTTTTTATGACTGAGTAATATTCCATTGTGTATATGTACCACATCTTCTTTATCCACTCGTCTGTTGATGGGCGTTTAGGTTGATTCCATGGATTAATAATTTTGATGGGACAAATAAAGTCATACTGGAAAGAATATTGGCCGACTGATCCCTTACTTGAAACACCTATCTTGCCAAAGATTATTACAAGAAGAAGATTCGAAAAAATAATGATGTTTCTTCACTTTAACAATAACTCAGAAACTCCACTTCCTGCAGACAGAGGTTCAAAAGTTAAACCTCTTTTGGATTATTTTCTACCAAAATTTCCATCAATCTATATACCCAAACAAGAGCTATTGCTTGATGAGGCAATGATAAAGTGGAGAGGATGACTCAGATTCAAAACCTGTAATCCCAGAAAACTTACAAAATAAGTTTGGTCAGGATGGTTAACGAAAGTGAAACTGGGTATATATGCAACCTTGAGATTTACATGGGTGAAGGATAGAAACTGCAAGAAACAATCTTATTGGTCCTACAACCTTATCTTGGTTCATGGCACCGTATTTACCAAGACAATTATTACAACAGTGTGTACACATCTGAAATATCGTTGAAAAATAAAACCAGAGTTTGTGGGACTATAAGAGAGAATCATGGTCTACCAAACCAATTAGGAGAAATCTAAAAATCTACAGAGGGGAGAAATGACATTCTTATGGACGGGAAAAGTGATTTTTCTTATATGGAAAGACAAAAGGCTAGTCTGCATGGTGACAACTATTCATTATGCCTCCATAGCATCTACAGGAAAAGAAGACAGGAGGACTGACCATCAGATGACTAAGCCCACTGGTATATTAGAATATAATAAATCTATGAAAGAGTTGATTGATTCAGTCAATACCTGGCAAACTGCAATATCCTCTGGAAAACTCGAAAATGGTTTAAGAAAGTGGGTTTCTATTTGAGTAATTGCAGTTTATTCAATGTGTTTAAAATTTATTGTAGCCTTAATGCACAGAATAAAATGACTTACAAGCAGTTTTTGTTAGCAGTAGCTAGAGAATGGGTAATTGACCATTCTGGTGAATATAGTGGTAGTCCTGCACCTGGTCCTTCTTGTGGTGTTTCTAAAAGAGCCCCCCACAAAGATCCACCTTGTCGACTATCAGGTAAAATAAAAGAACATATTCTAGAGGAAATAATACCCACAGAACTAAAAAATAATGCCATGGGGCTTCCCTGGTGGCACAGTGGTTAAGAATCTGCCTGCCAGTGCAGGGGATATGGGTTCGAGCCCTGGTCCGGGAAGATCCCACATGCTGCAGAGCAACTAAGCCTGTGCGCCACAACTACTGAGCCTGTGCTCTAGAGCCCTCAGGCCACAACTACTGAGCCTGCGTGCCACAACTACTGAAGCCCGAGCACCTAGAGCCTGTGCTCTGCAATGAGAAGCCACCCCAATGAGAAGCCTGCACACTGCAACAAAGAGTAGCCCCCACTTGCTGCAACTAGAGAAAGCCCGTGTGCAGCAACGAAGACCCAACGCAGCCAAAAATAAATAAATTTTTTTTAAAAAATGCCGCCAGAAAGTGTAGAGTCTGCTCTTCCAGGGGAAAGCACCGTGAAACACAATATATTTGTAATAGATGTTCTGTTCCCCTGCACAGAGGTGCCTGCTGTACTGCCTGTCAGAGTCTAATGAAATATTAGAATGCTTTAGTAAGACATGTACAAACTTTCAAAGAAATACATTAAGTGCAAAAACAGTTGTTGATAGTTATACTCAAACATGGATGTTTCAGTATTCACTTATATAACAAATCGCTGGCCACAAGCATCAGTTTCTGCAAAAATCCCCCAGCCAATAATGTGTTAAGATTCTCTCCTTATCTTTAACTCTTGCCATTTTAATTATAATGTGTCCTGGTGAGGATCTCTTTGGGTTCATCTTATTTGGGAATCTCTGCTTCTTGGACCTGGATATCTACTTCCTTCCTCAGGTTAGGAAAGTTTTCAGCCATTATTTATTCAAATAAGGTTTCTGTCCCTTTCTCTCTTCTCCTTTGGGAATCCTATAATGTGAAAGTTAGTATGCTTGATGTTGTCCCAGAAGTCCCTTAACTCTCCTCATTTAAAAAAAAATTCTTTCTCCTTTTTGCTGTTAATATTGGGTGATTTCCACTATTCTGTCTCACAGATTGCTCATCTATTCTTCCATATAATCTAATCTGCTGTTGATTCCCTCTACATATTTTTTCCGTTTTTGTATTCTTCACTTTTGATTGGTTCTTTCTTATATTTTCTAAGTCTTTGTTGAAGTTCTCACTGAATTCTTCCATTCTTCTCCCAAGTTTGGTTAGCATCCTTATGACTGTTTCTTTGAACTCTTTATCAGATAAATTACTTATCTCTTTCATCAGGCGTTTTTTCTGGGGGGTTATTTTGTTGTTTCTTTTGGAACATATTGCTCTGTCTCCCTTTTGTTTGACTTTTGGTTTTTGTTTCTATGAATTTAAGCAAAACAGCTACCTCTCCTGGTCTTTTAAGGAGTGGCCTTAAAGGGTGAAAGCATTCCTGTGTAGATTGTTTGCACCTGGCAGCTTTGGCAGGCTTGCTGGGGCTGGAGTGCATCTGGGCAGGCATAGTCCCTGGGGAGTGTGGTCTCTTGGTGGAGTGCCTGGGGCTGGAGTAGGCATGGGGCAGTCCCTGGAAAGCGCTACACCTGAGGCCATAGAACTTTTACTTGTAGTGAAGGGAGGTAGACCCATAAAACAATAAAAACATGAAACAATGTATGGTGAAAACTGCTTTAAAAGAAAGTTAAGCAAAAGTAAGTGGGATAGAGAGGGATGAGTGTAGGGACTGCTGCTTTCTACTGGGTGTTCAGGAAAGTGAAGGGGAATGATAAATACATTGACAGTGGGAACAACAAATGCAAAGACCGTGATATGAGAAATGTTTAACATGTTTCAGGAACATCAAAGTGGCCAGTTGGAGCACAGTAAGGGGCTAAGTAATAGGAGGTAAGACCAAGCCAGATTGGGCATTGCCTTGTAGGCCATTAGAATTTAAGACTTTATTCTGAAAGAATGGAAAGCCATTGGAAGGTGTTGGGTAGGGAAGTGACATGATCTGATTTATGTGTGGAGTGTATACTAGGAGGACAAAGATTGAAGGTTTTTCTGAGTGATGGATAATGTTAGTAGGGAAAAGCAAAACATTTTTAAAAAACAGAACCAGAAAGGCTTTTTAAACTAGCATCCATTTGTTCAACATTTACTTTTTATGTTTGTTATTTGATAGTAACTGGGGAAGGATAGAAATTATTGTAATTTCTGTTTTCAGGGAGCTCAGTGTATACTGGGGATGATATACCTAAATGGTTACAGTGCAGAATGGTACGTGCTGTGACGGAGGTTTGTACAAAGCAGTTAGGAGAACACAGAGGAGGGTTTGTCTAATGTGGCAGTATGATAGGGTGAGTATTGGTAAATGATTTACAGGTGTTTACTTGAATAAAGATTCCAAGAATTGTGAGAATTTAGGCAAATAAAGAATGCATTTAGGGGTCTTAACTTTGTTTTTAGCATACATGTACAGTCGTCATCTTTGTGTATCTCCTGTTTCCAGTTTTCTTTCTTGCCTACAGCTAATTCTTTCCTCCCTTTTCCCTGTGGCCCAGGCCATGATGGTGGCATGATTGTATTTAAACTGGAACGGGAACGGCCAGCTTATGCCGTTCATGGCAATATGCTTCATTATGTCAAGGACCGATTCTTACGTCAGTTGGATTTCAACAGCTCCAAAGATGTAGCTGTGATGCAGTTGCGGAGGTAAATCAGACTTGTTTCTTCCCTCCAAAGTGTCTTCGTCTGTTACCATGAAACCATACTCAAAAACTGGAGTCTGTTCTTTTAACAACGTTTTGGATCTCATTTCCTGTCACAGATAGAATCCCCAGGAGCATGGTGGTGGCCATGAGGCCAATGGGGGCTTCCCTGTTGACAATGCTAGAGACCCTGTGGAAAGGAAATCATACTGCCAAGTTTGCCAGGTGTCTTGAAAACCAGGGAAAGTTTCCTGGTTGAGAGTAGCCCAACTTGGTGACAGGCCTCTTTGCCTTTATTTAGCATTTCTTTTCTATACCTCTCCCTTTGCTTTTCAGCAAAATGCATGCAACTGTAAACCAGAATATATGTCTCTGGAAACTCTTAACTCTGAAGATATGATAATATCTAGGGTGCCTGGCAAAACGAACTATCCTCTTGGAAAGCCGGATGTTTCAGCATGCTGAAACATTCATGGTGGCAGGCTTTGGCATAAGGGTTTGATAACCACCCTCCAGCGTTACTACAATAAAAAAAATTTGTTTGTGTTATCACTCCAAGGGACAGGAGAAACTAGCCAGAGACAAATCACATCATGTTACTCTGTGGTATCCACTGCAATTATGTGTAGGAATTTGTACCCAAGAATCAATCCCACTCACTACAGTGAGTGCTAACCATACCTTCTGTTGAATAAGTAGACTTGTACTAGGTGTGCTTTTTTAAAACTCTATGCTCAAAGCTGAAATAGGGGAGTCCCTAAGCCTTAAAGGAAGGAAGAAATAGATGCAACATTCATTTATTTTTATTCCTGATTATAAAAATGATAAGTATATCTGTAAAGATGAGATAAGTAGGAGGTGTAGGAGTAATTCCTTTTTTCCTATTGTCATTATGTCTTTTTACTAATTTCTCCATTTTTTGTATATATATCTCTAGTGGTTCCAAGTTTCCAGTGTTCAACATGTCATACAATCCAGCAGAAAATGCAGTCCTACTGTGTACAGTAAGTAAACCTCCTAGGATCTCCTCATTTCCCATAGGTCTCTTTCTCATGCCCTTAGAGGATCTCTAATGGCTTCTTAGAAACTATTTAATGGTCATTTTGAGAGAGCTGAAACAGTAAACAGAGACTCAAACCAGGTAGGCTTCAGCTGTCATAAACATGTTAAGGGTTTGTGTACTTACATCTTTCATAAGGCTAACAACTTCTAAACTTAATGGAGCGTTGGGATGAATCACCCAAATCACTGAAAGTAGTTTGAAAAAATGTTTGGGACTATAGCCTATTCAAAAATGCTTATCTTGATTCCCTCCATTTGGGTGAAAAATAGTAGAGCTGATTTTGAGAGGAGCTCCTTTCAGTGGTGTTACCTTTGGGGGTCATCAAGTAGCCCTCCTCATTTCTTGCCATACAATTTTTAAAAAAAGAAAGAAAGAAAGAAATGACATTCTAATTTTAGTGCCTTCATTGCCAGGTCAGAAGAATGAAAACCTGTCTTTCCCGATATGACTTCTAGTGTCTGATCCCAGTTCTTCAATATCTAACAGCCCCATATTTTCCTCCTGGCACTTTTCTTTAATGTTTTTTCTTTGATGTCTTTTTTTCACCTTCAAACAGACTTTTAAGTTGATGAGTATACTCAGGTGGGGCACTGGAATATTGGGGTCTTAGTCTGTTAATTTGTGGAATAGAGAGCAGTCCTTGCTTTCATTCAAAAGGTATCTACATCTTTGGAAGATACAAGAAAAATAAGGTGACATGAATGCTGAATTCTTTGGCAACGAGCCCTATAATTTTTAGCTGTAGAAACGTTCAGATGCCTTCTGAGTGAAAGGTGTGAAATAGTTGCAGGTTGCTGTCTGTATAATGGTGCTGTTTTCTATGTCAGAGTAAACTGGTATCTTGGGTGCTCTTACTAACAATTCCTCCCTTTCCTCTACAGAGAGCCAGTAATTTAGAGAATAGTACCTATGACTTGTACACCATCCCCAAGGATGCCGACTCCCAGAATCCTGATGGTAGGCATTCTCTTTGTATACCCGACTCTGCTCCTAGCTCTCCTCACCCAAATCATCACTCCTCTTCAAGTTTTTCACATTCCGTCCCCAGGCCATGGCCACATCACTCATGTCTGTTGGCAGGTGCTGCTGACAATTGCATCAGAGGCAACTGTGGTGTGAAATATTCATGTTCCTCCTCCATTTTATTACTCCAGCTCGATATATATATTTTATAATTTGGTTATTAGAAACTCTCCATTTTCTCTTTCAGCACAGCATGTTATCCTAGTTTATTGTCAGCTGATGTGACTTTCACCCTGGTAGTTTCATTTATTTAAAAACGTGGTTCCAATCTTGCAGTGTCTCATCCTGGGACTAGGGATTTATGCTCTCCCATCCATATCCAGATCTGATTTGCTTCCTTTTGCATGTCAGAAAGATGAGGCTGTTAACAGCCCCTCACCCCACCAGGGATCCTGGATCCAGCTGAGACCCCTGCCTACCTCTTCCATCACCACTATCCCTTTTTAGTCCTTTCTGCTAGAACTTGCTGACAAAACATTCTCAGAATAGATTTGAGCCTCACTTATGCTCCTTTTAGTGTACTACCTCCAGTTGGTTTGTAGGTCAGAGGTTTGTTCCTCAGGTCCCCAATCTTAGTACCATACTTTCGTGATATTTTAGAGCGAATCAACGGATTCTGAGAAATATTTTGCTAGCTCTGTCCTATTGTGGGTGCCACTGTGTCATTATTGCTGCTAATATCATCACTCTCCAATAAGTGTGGTCATGGTGAGAAGAGAGAAAACCTGTATGTCTTTGATATCCATAAATCAAAGTCTCCCCTATAAATCAGTCAAGCCATTTCTGACCAATTTTTTTTGTTTGCTCCTGCTTACCCATCCCCTTGCTTCTTTTCCCCATCTGTTTACAATTAATAGAGTCTAAAATATTTTTGTTTTGTCTTATAACCACTTTTATTTTATCATCTCCATTTTTTGAGGGAGATAATAATTATTAAAGGAATAAAGGTACAGCCAGAGGAAGAGAAAGAGCAAAGGCTTGAATAGTGTGGTTCTTTGGCCCCTGGAAAATTGGAGTGTTGGTTGTGATAATAATTAATTTTGTAAATTGCCTGACACCCCTGGTTGTCAAGGGGTGGCCTGGCAAGGCTGGCCAGCATGTATTGTCCAGTTTCCTGCTGATACTAATAGATAAAAGAGTATTTCCATGCATCCTTCTGTGTATCTCCTTTGAAGTTTCCCAGAGTGGGGAGTGCCCATTCAGAATTCTAATCATCCAATGAAATGTTTGGGAACTGAGAAACATGTTGTAACTTTGTTGAGTGATTGATTGACATTTATGGAGCATCAGCTTGGTGCTAAATACTGCCCAGCATAGAGCTGCCTGGATTTAGTTAGGAGTGCTCTGCCCCACCCTACTTTACTAGGAGGTCTGCATTTGCATGTTAAAAGCAGCAGAGCAGCTGCGTCCTGGAGAGGGGGCTCTGTCTCTACTCCAGCTTGTTGAGATAGGAGGTCCAAGACACTCACAGGCTGCTTGCTTTGTGCCGCAGCTTGGCCAGCAAGGCCCTGCTCGTTAGCTTGATGGAATGTGCTGTCTCCCAAGATGGGGGTGGTCCTTCTGCCAGTATATAGTGTTGGCTGAAATGCAGTCACTTGGCCTAGAGAAAAGAGGCTTGGCAGGGGTGGAGGTTGGAGTTTGGAGGGGACTGGTGGGGAAAAGTCACTGACAATAGCCTCAGGTTATGGCTGAATAAGTTAGGAAGCAGCTGAACTGGCAAAGCCAACTTGGCAGCCAGCAAGACTGGCAGCTTCATGGCACCTGACAGTAGCTTACTACATGCTCCTGCCCTTTGGTTTTGCTCTTCTCAGCTCCTGAAGGGAAACGATCCTCAGGCCTGACAGCTGTTTGGGTTGCTCGCAATCGGTTTGCTGTCCTAGATCGGATGCATTCGGTGAGTTAAGACTAAAAAGGGAAATTAATTTGGAGAGTGTGGTGGCAGTGGCCTGTGTATTGCAGAATAAAGAGCATTTTTTTTTCCCTTACTCTGCCCTGGGCAGCTGTGGTCCTCAATGGCTGCTTTCTCCTTAACTCTGCCCCAAACCCCTTGGGGAAAAAAAGGCCTTAAAATTGATTTGATTGGATCACTGTGGCTCTGGGCTTAAGAACCAAGGTAAAGTCACTCTTGATAACACAGGAGCCGAAAAACATCAAATTTGAAATAGGTGAGCTGGGAAGTCCCTGATGGTCCAGTGGTTAGGACTTGGCACTTTCACTGCTGGGGCCCGGGTTCAATCCCTGGTCTGGGAACTAAGATCCTGCAAGCCATGTGGCAAACCCCAACACCCCGCCGCCGCACCAAAAAAATGAAATAGGTGAGCTAGATAAGGAGTAGATCCTCTTATCCTACTACCTCTGATGGTACTTAAAATGTAATGGGTCCTAAAAAAGTTAAGCAAAGCTCTCTCAAGAAAATATTTAACAAAAATTTAAGCCTCAGAAGTGCTGTATTCTGTCTCTGGTTGATTGAGGAATTCAGATTTTAGTTGGACTTCTCAGGATATTTCAATTGAAAAAAAAAAAAAAAAAAGCTATCAAGACCCTTGGAGAGGATCTTAGTTGGAGTGGTCTATGTAGAGTGGTGATTGACCTGGACAGACAGAAAAAAAAATTACTTTGTTTATTGACGCTGAAGAATAATTGCTGAGGGACATTGTCAGCTAGCATCATCTTACATGTATTTCTCTTAACCCCATCTTTTATACTCATTTCAGCTTCTGATCAAGAATCTGAAGAATGAGATCACCAAAAAAGTACAGGTGCCCAACTGTGATGAGATTTTTTACGCTGGCACAGGCAACCTCCTGCTTCGAGATGCAGAATCCATCACGCTCTTTGACGTACAGCAGAAGCGGTAACATGTCAGATGCCCCTAAGCAGACAGGCATATAGTGGGGGAGAGTGGAAATCTTTAGTGGGAGCTTTTCTTCCTCCAAGTGAGTTTGACCTGTGGCTTAGCCACTTCTTGTGCTATAACTCCAAGACTCTTTCTAACCACTCTTTTTCCTCTGTGATCACTCTCCATCCTGTACATACACACTAGCATTACAACAAGGGGCTTATTTGTTTTCAGAGCATTTGTCTGAACGAAGAATGCTCTTGGGACTTGGAATAATAGGGACACAAATGAATAACGTAGTTCCTGTACTTAAAGGAGCTTATAGTCCATTGGTGAAAACGGACATACACAAGTCCCTAATAATACATGGGAATGAGGGGCAGGGAGTTGAGGAAGAGGGAAGTATACAATGTGAGCCAAATGTTTAAGTCACTGAACTGTAATACAGAAAGTGTTTATTTGGTATTATTTTAAGAAATTTCGGTTTACATTAATTTGGAGATGAAAAGGAGGTAGGTCATAACCTGGAATAAGGGAATCAGGTCCACTCACATTTGCACTTCTCTCTCTATCCCAGGACTCTGGCATCTGTGAAGATTTCCAAGGTGAAATATGTTATCTGGTCAGCAGACATGTCCCATGTAGCACTACTGGCCAAACATGGTAAGTCTTCATTATGTCCACCCTGATTTAGAGACCAGTCCCTCCCTCCCCATCCCTGCCAGTCTACTTCACTCACCCTGTCCAGCAGAGCACTCATGTCCTTTGCCTCTTACAGCCATTGTGATCTGTAACCGCAAACTGGAGGCTCTATGTAACATTCACGAGAACATTCGTGTCAAGAGTGGGGCCTGGGATGAAAGTGGGGTATTTATCTATACCACAAGCAACCACATCAAATATGCTGTCACCACTGGGTAAGTTGATTATCTGAGATACAGAATGGGAGAAAGTGGCTTCTTAAAATCACTGTCCTGTCTCAGGAGACATACTGAAGTCCTCCTTGAACTGTCTTCGTGGAAAAGCTTTGTCTGACATATATGTGCTAGGAGCATCAAAACATTCTTTTTTCAACTCTTTTAAAATTGTGAAATATGACACAAATATAGAAAATTACATAGGTTATAAATATATGAAATAGCAAATAGTTACATAATGAACATCTGTGTAACTGCCACCCAAGTCAAGAAATAGAACATTTCTGACACCCCAGAAACCCTTTGCCATGTGGTCCCTATTGATCACAACCCTCTCTCTTCCTCAAAGATAACATTCTGACTTTTATGATAATTTCTTTCTTTTCTTTGCAATTTTACCACCCAATGTGTCTTAAAATAATGATTTAATTTTGCCTGGTTTTGAACTTCATGTAAATTAAATTATGCTGAATATATTATTTCATATTTTGCTTATTTTGCTCAATATATTGTTTGTAAGATTCATCCATGTTGTAGCTCTAGATTATTTGTTTTTGTTGTTGTATAACATTCTATTATATAAATGTGCCACAGTTTATCAGTTCTATTCTAGAGGGATAGTTGGGTGATTTCTAGGTTTTGTCTATTATAAATGATGTTCTTTTAAACATTCTTCCATGAATTCTGGTTCATATGCACATACGTTTCTCTCTAGAGCAGAATTGCTAGGTCATAGAGCGTGCTTATTTTCACATTTGCTAGGTAATGTGAAAGAGTGGTTTTACCAATTTGCATGCCCACCAGCGTTGTATAAAAGTTTCTTTGCTTGTCACGCTGGCCAGTACTTGGCCTTTGTCAGACTCATTTTTGTCTGGTGGATGTGCGATGTATCTTGTAATTTTACTTTGCTATTCTCTGATTCCCCAGGAGATTGGACAACTTTTTATTTAGCCATCCATCAGGATTTCCTCTTCTATGAATTCTGTTCAAGTCTTTTATCCTTTATTTAAATGAGTTATCCTTGTTCTTTTGTTATAGGAGTTCTTTATATATTTGAATATCAGTCCTTTGTCAGGGCTATGTGTTGCAAATATTAATATCTCCTCCCATTCTATAGTATGTCTTTTGATTCTCTTTTGATATCCGTTAATGAACAGAAGTTCTTAGTTTAATGTAGTTGAGTTTATGAATCTTATTCTTTATGGATATCAGGTTTTGTGTCCTATTTAAGAAATCTTTGTTGACTCCAAGATCATAAAGGCATTCTTTTATATTTTCTTATGAAAACTTTATAGTTTTGCCTTTTATATCTAGGTCTATAATCTACCTGAAGTTGATTTTTTTGTATGGTGTGAGGTGTCGTGAGCTTAGCTTTACTTTTTCCATAAGGACACTCAATTTTGTACCAACATCATGTATTGAAAAAACCAGCCTTCCGCATAGTTCTGCAGAGCCATCTTTGTGATATATGAATCACGTTTACATGCAAGGATCTGTTTTTGGGTTTTTGGTTTTGTTTTTTTACTTTTGGCTGCATTGGGTCTTTGTTGCTGCATGTGGGCTTTCTCTAGTTGCAGCGAGCAGGGGCTACTCTTCATTGTGGTGCGCGGACTTCTCATTGAGGTGGCTTCTCTTGTTGCAGAGCACAGGCTCTAGGCACGTGGGCTTCAGTTGTTGTGGCATGCAGGCTCTAGAGTGCAGCCTCAGGAGTTGTGGCACATGGGCTTAGTTGCTCTGCAGCACGTGGGATCTTCCCAGACCAGGGATTGAACCCGTGTCCCCTGTATTGGCAGGCGGATTCTTAACTACTGTGCTACCAGTGAAGTCCCAAGGATCTGTTTTTGGTTTTTTGTTTGTTTGTTTGTTTTTTTGTGGTACGCGGTCCTCTCACCGTTGTGGCCTCTCCCGTTGCGGAGCACAGGCTCCGGACGCGCAGGCTCAGTGACCATGGCTCATGGGCCCAGCCGCTCCGCGGCATGTGGGATCTTCCCGGACCGGGACACGAACCCGTATCCCCTGCATCGGCAGGCGGATTCTCAACCACTGCGCCACCAGGGAAGCCCCCAAGGATCTGTTTTTTGTGGTCTGTCTCTGATTGAATTCTACACCATCTTAAGTATTATAGTCTTGTAAGTCTTTACATCTGGTAAAGCAGTTCCACAAATCTTATCCACTTTGTTTTACTTTTTTTTAAGTTATTAGGCTATTTTCAAATTCGTTTTGCCTTGAAAGGGCATATTTTCAAGTAATTTTTTGTCTTGAAAAAGTATAAATTTTAGATTAGCTAGTGAAATTCCATGCCAAAAAAAAAAGACAAAAGGAAGTTCCTGGGCCCTGGTTGGGGAACTAAGATCTTTTTTTTAGAAAGTTGATTTTTCTCTCTCTCTTTTTTAAAAAATTAATTTATTTTTGGCTGCGTTGGGTCTTCATTGCTGCGTGCGGGCTTTCTCTAGTTGCAGTGAGGGGGGCACTACTCTTCGTTGCAGTGCATGGGCTTCTCATTGCGGTGGCTTCTCTTTTGCGAAGCACGGGCTCTAGGCGCACGGGCTTAGTTGCTCCATGGCATGTGGTATCTTCCCAGACCAGGGCTCAAATCTGTGTCCCCTTCATTGGCAGGGGGATTCTTAACCACTGAGCCACGAACGAAGTCCCGGGAGCTAAGATCTTGCAAGCCTCACGGCATGGCCAAAAAAACCCCCAAAAGCAAAAAGCCCTATTGTGATTTCAATTGGGATTGTGAATCTTTATGTGATTTGGGGTGTAATTGTTATCTTTACAATATTAAGTTTCCTAATTTGTGAGCATGATATAGTAGCTTTTCATTTATTTAGGGCTTCTGAAACATCTTTCAATAAAGCTTTATAATTTTATCCATAGAGATTTTGCATTTTCTTTGGTTAGATTTATTCTTAGGCACTTGATAGTTTTTAATGCTATTTGTAAATGGATAGTATCCATTTAAAAATTCAATTTTCTAATTTTTCCTGATATTTAGAAGTACAACTAAGTTTTAAATTAACTTTATTTCAGAGACCTTGCTAGACTCTTATTAATTCTATTAATTTATTTATATTTTCTTTTCAAATACTCATAGCATCTGTAGGTAATGACACTTTTGTTTCTTCTTTACAGCACTTATTCTTTTATGTATTTTTCTTATCTTACTGCACTGACCAAGATCTCCAGCACAGTGCTGTATAAACACAGTGATAGGAAACTTTCTTGTCTTGTTCCCAATTTACAGGGTGACTTTTCAGTGTATTGGCATTATGTAAGCTTGCTGTAGATTTTTTATAGATACTTTTTATCTACTGAGGAATTTCTTTGCTATATCTCAAATGAATATTGAATTTTTTTAGACCCCTTTTCTGCATATATTGAGGTAGTCATGCAGTTTTTCTCCTTTTGTTGATTAATGTAGTGAATTAAATTGATTTTTTTTTAAATGTTAGACCAACATTGTATTCCTGATACAAATCTAACTTGGTCATGATGTTTTACCTTCTTCAAATATTGCTAGTTTCAGTCTGCTAATATTTTGTTTAGGATTTTGCATCTTTGTATATATATGTGTGTGAGATTGCCCTGTGATTTCCCTTTTCTTTTCTGTCCTTGTCAGGTTTTGGTATTGAGATCATGCTAATTTCATATAATAAGCAAAATAATATACTTTATTCATCTGTTTTCTCATTGAGCTTGTGTAAGATTGGAATTAATTCTTCCTTGAATGGTAGGTAGAATTTGCCAGTGTAGTCATTCAGGCCTGGTACTTACAGGAGGATTTAAAAATATGATTCAATTAATTTCAATTTTGGTAAATTTTACTCTTCTGGGAATTTGATCATTTAAAAACATTTATGCATATCCTCATTCTGCAAAATCTATAGTGATATCCCTTTTTGCATCCCTATTATTGCCATTTCATCCTTTTTTTCTTTTTTTTTAATAAACTTATTTATTTTGTTTATTTACTTTTGGTTGTGTTGGGTCTTCATTGCTGCACGCAGGCTTTCTCTAGTTGCGGCGAGCGGGGGCTACTCTTTGTTGCGGTGCATGGGCTTCTCATTGCAGTGGCTTCTCTTGTTGCAGAACACAGGCTCTAGGCACACGGGCTTCAGTAGTTGCAGTGCGTGGGCTCAGTAGTTGTGGCTTGCGGGCTCTAGAGCACAGGCTCAGTAGTCGTGGTACACGGGCTTAGTTGCTCCGCAGCATGTGGGATCTTCCTGGACCAGGGCTCAAACCCATGTCCCCTGCATTGGCAGGTGGATTCTTAACCACTGTGCCACCAGGGAAGTCCCCATCCTTTTTTTCTTAATTAGCTTCATGAGAGGTTTATCAGTTTTACCCAGCTTTTGCCTTTATTGAACTTCTCTATTGTATTTTTGTTTTCTGTTTCTTAATTTCTACTATTGACTTTATTTTTTCCTTCTAAGTACACTCTTTGTTTTAACTTTAAAAAGAACCATAAAATTTTTGAGTGGGATGCTTACTAATTTTTAGTCTTTCTCCTAATATTAAGCATGTAGACCTCATTAATTTTCAGTCTTTCTTCTAATATAGTATATGCACTTAACACTATAAATTATCCATCAAGTATTGTGTTAGCTATAGCCACAAGTTTAAATCTGTAAACTTTTAATTTCTATTCAGTTTAAAATATTATGTGCTTTATATCATTTCTTTGTACGTCAGCAGTCTTCACATCTATCTCTCTTCCACTTTCACTTATAGCTTATAAGGAAGGATTTAACTGTTCATAGTGGCCTAGTGATTATATATCAGAACTTAAGACTTAACTTTTAGGTCTGGTTCTGATAGCTGTGTCTGTTAGATCCTAGAGTACTAGCCTATAAAGAGAAATCATACCATCTGCCCCATCTTTTCCCACTTCAGACAAGAGAATAAAATAAATTATTTTGGTATTTAGTTCTGTTCTTTTTTGAATCACTTCCCATCTATACCATTGTTCAAATGGCACTTGACAAAAGGGTAATGAGGAGATAAAAGGCTGGGTCCTAGTCTTGTTTTCTTTCTTTATAGGCTGGATTTACTCCTACACCGGCTTAACGTTGTGCTCTCTAACTCTTATTCTTAGGGACTATGGGATCATCCGAACTCTGGATTTACCTATCTATGTCACACGGGTGAAGGGCAACAATGTATATTGCCTAGATAGAGAGTGTCGTCCTCGGGTGCTCACTATTGATCCAACTGAGTTCAAGTTCAAGCTGGCCCTGATCAACAGAAAATATGATGAGGTATGAAATGAGGAAGCATATTAGGAGTATTGAGAAAGGCAGCACTCCTTTTTTCCTATAAGTGATCTCTGTTTCCTGCCCTAACCCTCCCCAAATGTCTAGGTGCTACACATGGTAAGGAACGCCAAACTCGTAGGCCAGTCTATCATTGCGTATCTCCAGAAGAAGGGATATCCTGAAGTGGCACTGCATTTCGTCAAGGATGAGAAAACTCGCTTTAGTCTGGCACTGGAGTGTGGAAACATTGAGGTGAGAGAAGTATGGTTATAAGCCCCATATTGTTGTAGAGGCAGTGAGAGGGTTAGGGTGGCATTGGGAAGACATTATTCTGGGCTTGCTTCTTCAGCCATATAAAGGAATTTAGAATTTTTTTAGTTGTTAGATTGAGCTATCTTCCTGTTGCTGTTTGCCCATCTTTGCTTCTGCCCAGCATTTCTATTGTTGTTGTCGCTCTGAGTTAGTCTGAATTCAGTAACTTTTAGAACAGAACCAAGATAGTCTAGAATTTGAAATTTTTCATTATTTCCTTGACATTTGACTTGCTAACTGGTGGCTTAGATGAAGGAGTACTTATTACATGTTGAGGCCTAGAGTCTATAGGCATTATTTTTAAATGGGGAGAAGCCTAAAGAAAATTGACTTTCCAGTTCTGAACTTCCTTCTTATTTCTTCTGAGGAGCCCCTATGGATCTTCAAACCTGACAAATGGGAAATATGATAGCTAAGCAAGAATTGGCCTTATGGAATCAGCAACTGCTAGAAGATGATTTTGTTGTAAAAGTAAATTTCTGAGGAGGAGGATAATGTGATGTGATTCTTCTATCCATGGATCCTAAGGGATCTTATTTGTTGATTGAATTTTCAGTAGTATTAGAATGAAAACAAAGCTAGGAGGATTGAAAGTGTAAAGAGTTCCTTGGGGGGCTTCCCTGGTGGTGCAGTGGTTGAGAGTCCGCCTGCCGATGCAGGGGACACAGGTTCGTGCCCCAGCCCAGGAAGATCCCACATGCCATGCGGAGTGGCTGGGCCTGTGAGCCATGGCCGCTGAGCCCGCGCATCCAGAGCCTGCGCTCCGCAAAGGGAGAGGCAGCAAGAGTGAGAGGCCCAAAAAAAATTAAAAAATAAAGAAAAAGAGTTCCTTGGGAGATTTACTTAGAGACAGACATTTTGACTATAGTCCCTGGTTTTGAGTCACAATAACCTCCAACCTGTTAACTCTAATTCTGGGGATTCTTTAGATTGCTCTGGAAGCAGCTAAAGCACTGGATGACAAGAATTGCTGGGAAAAGCTGGGAGAAGTGGCCTTACTACAGGGGAACCACCAGATTGTGGAAATGTGTTATCAGCGCACCAAAAACTTTGACAAACTTTCCTTCTTGTACCTTATCACTGGCAATCTAGAGAAACTTCGCAAGATGATGAAAATTGGTGAGACCCCAGAAACTAAGGATGGGAAAAGGGGTCTTTGGGGGATGGAAGAAGGCAAATAGAGGCAAGAGATAACTTGAGCGAGAAGACCTAACTTGGTGTCTCTTATTGACTTGGTGCAGCTGAGATCCGAAAGGACATGAGTGGCCATTATCAGAATGCCCTTTACCTGGGAGACGTGTCAGAGCGGGTACGGATCCTAAAGAACTGTGGGCAAAGTAAGTATCCAGGACTCACTTCCTTTGGTGCCTTAGGAAGTATTTTCTCTTTATGGTGAGTTATTCATGTGTAGTAGTGAGGGATTTCCCTTCATTGCACATTTTTTCAAAAGAGACTGCATGCTCCTACCATGCTCAGAGACTTTCTTCAAAGCCAAATGGAGGGACAGCCAGAAAATATAGTTTGGCTAGGCACTCTTAGGAAAATAGTTAATATCTTGGGGGAAATGGGTTTTAAAAGGTCCTGGAGCAGATACTGTAGTAAATGTGTTTGGTTGAATGCCATTAGAGTTTTATTCTTTTACTTCAAATCTGGAGGTTTCACCCATTTATTTATTCATTTTATATTTAAGGGATATTTTTTGAGAACACACTGTATACCAAGCATTATACTAGCACTTGAGATACCTTAGGGAATAAGAAAGGTGAAAGATGTGGTGTGGACCAAGGTGCTAGCTGTGAATAGGTGAGCAGTGGTCAGATTTGGCATATATTTTAAAGGTAGAACCAACATGATTTGTCGAAGGGGACTGGTTGTGGGGATGTGAGAGAGAGGAGACTGGGATGAGTCCAAGGTTCTTGTTAACACTGATGATAGACCTTAAGGATAAGCAACTGTTTTAGTTATTTATTGCTATATAACAAATTACCCAAAACTTAGTAGTTTAAAACAACAAATGTTGATTATCTCAGTTTGCAGCATGACTTAGCTGGGTGCCTCTGGCTCAGTGTCTCCCATGAGGCTGCAGTCAACATGTTGGCCAAGGCTGCAGACATCTCAAGGCTCAAGAAGGGGAGGATCCACTCCCACATTTGCTCTGTGGCTGTGGGCAGTCCTCAGGTCCTCACTGGCTATTGGCTGGGAGACCTCAGTTTTCTGCTCTAGTCTTTTCCATAGGGCAGTTCTCAGTATGGCAGTTGGTTTCCCGTAGAGCAAATGAAGGGCACCCAAGATGGAAGCCATAGTCTTTGTATCCTAATCTCAGAAGTGACATCCCATCACTTCTCCCACATACTGTTCATTAGAAGCAAGTCAATAGATCCAGCCCACACTGAAGGGAAGGGGATTATGCAGGGACTTGACCAGGAGCAGACATCAGGACAGCAGTATTCA
Organism: Kogia breviceps; assembly: GCF_026419965.1. Taxonomy (NCBI): domain Eukaryota; kingdom Metazoa; phylum Chordata; class Mammalia; order Artiodactyla; family Physeteridae; genus Kogia; species Kogia breviceps. Next base: position 89,951,059 of record NC_081310.1, on the reverse strand, counting down.
CTTGGAAATGTACCTATACCACAAAGTCTGTTTTCTTAACAGAGTCATTGGCCTATCTCACAGCTGCTACCCATGGTTTAGATGAAGAAGCTGAGAGCCTGAAGGAGACATTTGACCCAGAGAAGGAGGCAGTGAGTCTTTATTTACATAAGTATCTCTGATTACAGTATTAACTCTGAGATCTTGGGACTATTTAAACCTACAAATGTCACTCCCCACCTGGTTACCAGGAGAGGCAGAGAAACAAATGAGATCAAAGGAGGCTCCATAACCTTCCCTAGATGGTTCCTGAGAGCTGTTTGCTTTTAACCTTCTATCTTTCAGATCCCAGACATTGACCCTAATGCCAAGCTGCTTCAGCCACCTGCACCTATCATGCCATTGGATACCAATTGGCCCTTACTGACTGTGTCCAAAGGGTTCTTTGAAGGCTCCATTGCCAGTAAGGGTAAGTGCCCGCTTCTTCCATAGCATTTTTGTAGTGTGCTTGTTTTGTGAAAAGCTGTCCTAGAGAGTACCATTAACTATTCTGTCCTTTTCATCTGTCCTTTTTCTGTGTGATGCCTCATGCAACGCTGAGATGCCAATTAAAGTTACAGTACAGTCTTTTAAAAACTAAATAAAAGCATTATGGCATCATTAAAATTTGGAAAATAGGAGGGAAAAAGAGAGATGTTTCTTAGCCCATGGCTCTAACAACCACTGTTAACATTTTGGTGTATTTTCTTAGGTTTTACCATATATGTAGTCATACTCTCCATTCTGTGTTTTATCATTCATGACATACAATCTTAAGGTACTAACTCAGCTACCTCAATTCTGTCATGTGGGTATACCCACTACCACTCCCACCCTTACACTCCTGTTTTCTCAGCTATGTCTACTAGCTTGTTTCTCCCAGCTGAGAGCCTAAATAGACCCTTGGGCATTTTGTGCCCAGTCCTGCTCTTTCTTCCATATCCTCTCATCTAGCCTTTGTCCTCATGCCCTGTACACACTGTAGTGGTGGTAACTTAGCAAAGATCTCAGCAAGAAATGCCAAGAGTTGGCACCAAAGGCTGGTTAGTAAGAAATTGTTTGAGGCAGTTTTTGGTAGCAGGAAGGCCAGTTGTTTTCATCTCTCTTCTATTCCCTCTCTCTGTGAAACCTATGCTAACCAGATTAGCATAATATAGATATCACAAAAATAAACAAAAACAGTAAGTGGACAGAACATTGGCACTTGCTTCTGTAAGGATGCAACAATTTGCCTGTAGAGGAGGCCATATCTCAGACTTAGCTGGCTGTAACCAGCTCCTTTCTGTTCCTTTCCTCTGTAGGGAAGGGAGGAGCACTGGCTGCTGACATTGACATTGACACTGTTGGTACTGAGGGCTGGGGAGAGGATGCAGAGCTGCAGCTGGACGAAGGTATGCATGTTCTTCTAGGAATGTTCTGGGCAGATGGCCTCCCTGGAGTGGGGCTGGGTTGTGGAGCAGTTCTGCAGGGTGCTGGACCATAGGACCAACAAGGATCCCAGTGTTTTTCTTTCCTTTGGCTAAAATTGTGTCACTTTGAGAATCTATGTTGAGCCCGGATTTTCCTTACAGATGGGTTTGTGGAGGCTACAGAAGGTTTGGGGGATGATGCTCTTGGCAAGGGACAGGAAGAAGGAGGTGGCTGGGATGTGGAAGAAGATCTGGAGCTCCCTCCTGAGCTGGTATGTGGAATTTTCACCCTTGTAAGGTTCTCCATTTCTCCCTGTGGAGGCCAGTGGCCTTATCACCCCCCAACACCTGTCCTGAGGTCCCTGAATGGGAGGGGTCCTGGATCCTCCTAGTCTGATGCTTATCTCCCATTTGAAAGAAAGAAGAATAAGATTAACTAGGGTTGTGCCAGTGTCATCTTATGAAAAGGCAGCAAGCTTTTATGCCTGATTGGAGCTTTTGGTGTATCGTTCTGTTACTGGGGAAGCTTCTCCTATTTTGAGAGTCTTCCACAACCACCACCCCTCCTCCCGAACAGAGGCTGGGAATAAGGTAGAGTTGTGTTTAGATTTATCAGGGCAAATTGCTTGAATGGCTTAAAAAATAACTCACTCTTTGTTTTTCCCCTAGGATATACCCCCTGGTGTAGTTGGTGGGGCTGAGGATGGGTTCTTTGTGCCCCCCACTAAGGGAACCAGCCCAACTCAGGTAAGCAGGGAAACAATCCTGTAGGGATAAGTGTTTCTGAGCTGGCTATACTTGATTAATGTGTAAAGAATATCGACACTCTTCTATTACAGATATAGAGTAGGACTGTTGGGAAGAGAAAGAGCAAAATTTCACTTGTCTTGGGTTTTCTGTTTCTTGTTAGATCTGGTGCAATAACTCTCAGCTTCCAGTTGATCACATCCTGGCAGGCTCTTTTGAAACAGCCATGCGGGTAAGTCTTAAAGCTACCCTGGCTTTTGTTGAGTGTGCCTTGCCTAGGGTCCCAGGGGGATGATTGATTCATCTTAACCAAATGGAAATTATTATACCCACAAGGGCAGAGGTGTATATTTAACATGGAAGTCTTTGGTCTTGCCTAAGGAAGCTTGCCTCACAAGGCCTTCCTCTTACGTGCTTTCAGTCTGGCTTAGTAATCTCATAAGGTGGATTCTTCCAGCCATCTTCCACTCATTTATAGCATGCTTTCTGGCTCACATCAATGAAGTGAGCACCCCTTAATGAACAGGTGTATTTTTTGAACACTAAGCCATGTGCTATAGTAGCAATAACAATAATAAGCACAACTGCAACAGCCACTAACATTCAGTGTTGACTGTGTGCCAGGCACTATCATAAATGCTTTATGGGTATTATTAAATGAGGTAGATCCTATAATTAAATATAATATACTGATGAGGAAACAAGTACAGAGAAGTTAAGTACCTTGCCCACTGTCAACTAGTTTTTAAGTAGCAGGGCCCAAATCTTATGTTTCTTTCCTCTTGTATTCCAGCTCCTTCATGACCAAGTAGGGGTAACCCAGTTTGGCCCCTACAAGCAACTGTTCCTGCAGACCTATGCCCGAGGCCGTACCACCTATCAGGCTCTGCCCTGCCTGCCCTCCATGTATGGCTACCCTAATCGCAATTGGTAAGGCCCCTTGCTCCTGGCTTCTCTCTGTTCCAACTTAGGGTAGATATTTCAGATGGTAACCTCAGAGACAGAATTGTCCAGAGCTGAGGTTTCCTAGTAGGAAAAGATCTTTGGCTTGGCACTCTGTCAGGTTTGGTTTACACCTGCTGCATCCATTTCCCTAGCTTCTTTCACAGTAGGGTGTTGTGATCATGTTGCCAGAAGAAGAGGTTAAGTCCTAGTGGGCTCCTGATCATCCTGTCTTCTTTCTCTTTCAGGAAGGATGCAGGGCTGAAGAATGGTGTACCAGCTGTGGGCCTGAAGCTTAATGACCTCATCCAACGGTTGCAGCTGTGCTACCAGCTCACCACAGTGGGCAAGTTTGAGGAGGCTGTGGAAAAATTCCGTTCCATTTTACTCAGTGTGCCACTACTTGTTGTGGACAATAAACAGGAGACTGCAGAGGTAAGAGCAGTCATAGTGTCATAGTCATACTTGTCATAGTGCCAGGCACCCCCACCTTCTTGCCTCTGTACCATTACCTTCTTTTGCCCCCTCTCCAGGCTCAGCAGCTCATCACCATTTGCCGTGAGTACATTGTGGGTTTGTCCATGGAGATAGAAAGGAAGAAACTGCCCAAAGAGTCTCTAGAACAGCAGAAGCGCATCTGTGAGGTAAGACCTCTGGGCCTCTAAGCAGTATAGGGGCGTCTTCCCTTTTACCCACTATTAGGTCTGAATTCTTTAGGTCTCAATATGGGGAGTAAGAGAAATTTGGGCCCATTTCTGTGAGGAAAGGATATATTTCTCCACCTGTCTTCCTCATCTCATCAGTCCTCCATAACTAGGAGGCAGAAGATTTCTCTGCTTTATAGCCAGTCCTGTTTTTATTTGGTTGTTTTGCTGTGTTTCTAATGCATGTGTGACCCCTTATAAATGACCTATCCCAGCTTTAGCATCAGCATGGCATGTGTTCCTCCTTCTGTCCACCAGATGGCAGCCTATTTCACCCACTCAAACCTGCAGCCAGTGCACATGATCCTGGTGCTACGTACAGCCCTCAACCTCTTCTTCAAGCTCAAGAACTTTAAGACTGCTGCCACCTTTGCTCGGCGCCTGTTGGAACTTGGGCCCAAGCCGGAGGTGGCTCAACAGGTATATGGGAACTCCTTTAGTGAGCATAGGGGAACTAGATCTGCTCTTACATGGAGAGAGTCGAAGACCAAGGTCCTTGTCTCTGAAACAAAGTGCTGTATAACAGCATTCAACAAAAAGAGCCAACAAAACACCATCCTCTACTTACTGGCATGGGGACCTCCTTTTGCTCCTGGAAACTGAACTAATATCTTACTTAGACATGGCACCACTGTGAGAGTGTGATCTGCAATATGGAACAGGTCCTCCGTACCTGAAAATCAACCCAGTCCTGTGCTTAAGTTCTAGATTTCCCCTCACCACCACCACTAGCCTCCATATACATGTCCCATTACTTGTGTTTCCAAAAGCTTTCTATTTGTGCAGTGAAAGCCAGTTTTAACCCTTTCAGGGCTAACACTGAGAATTCTCAGACTTAGTGGAGGAGTATGGGTCTAGATCCATGGAGCCACTTTGGGAAAGAGAAGGAGAAAGCTTGATACAACAGGAATGGCAACTGTTACCCCTTCACATATGACCTATACAGAGGTCGTATTCTGTATTCATTCAGTACAATTGCATCTACGTCAAAGAAACCACTAAACCATGATGATGAGATCATTTGAGTGTGGTGTGCAGCTTTCAGTCCTCTTAAATAAAATATTCCTTCCCTCTTTTAGACCCGCAAAATCCTGTCTGCCTGTGAGAAGAACCCCACAGATGCCTACCAGCTCAATTATGACATGCACAACCCTTTTGACATCTGTGCTGCATCTTATCGGCCCATCTACCGTGGAAAGCCAGTGGAGAAATGTCCACTCAGTGGGGCCTGCTATTCGCCTGAGTTCAAGGGTCAGATCTGCAGGGTCACTACAGTAAGTACTGTCCTTGAGAAATACATCTAGAATTCTGTCTTGAGGGAAGGACCCACTAGCAAGTTGGTCCTTTTTGTCTCCTGTATTTCCCCCTCACACCTTGAGGCAGTGACACTGGAGAAGGGTAGAACTTCCCACTGCTCCTTCCAGTCAGTAACAACAACAAACCACTCTGCTGTGCCCATTGAGGTGTGGAGGGAGTAGCCTTTCTAGGCTTCTCACCCTTACAGATCCCTAACCTTTTTCTATTTCTTCTTCCATAGGTGACAGAGATTGGCAAAGATGTGATTGGTTTAAGGATCAGCCCTCTGCAGTTTCGCTAAGGCCTGCTTTGTGTGTGTAGGGTTAAGCACCATGTTTTCCCACAGACAGTTAGTCTTTATATCCTTCTAACTCCTTCTTCCTCAACTACCCTTCATATTATTGATGTTTAGCTCTCTCTACCCTAAAACCTAATGTCCTTTTCTCTTCCTCTATGGCTAATCAAAATGTCTAAACCTGACTTTTTTTTTTTTTTTTTGCCTCTGAGGACCTCTCATCTCAAGGTTACTACAGTTGTGGTCATGATTGGCCTTGCCTTCCCAGCCTAGATCTTTCAAAGAACATTTGTGATGAATATTTGTGAAATAAATTCCTTCTATATTTATTCCTTCCCTCCCCACCACCTTTGTGTACTTTTTGTTAGAAAGGAATGAGGTGTAATAAATAAGATAGCATCTTTTACTCAGTCATAACAAGCTGTTAGCCATCCCCATTTTCCTTGGACATTCAAACTCCAAGGCAGATATCCTCTGTGTGGCCAGAAACATAAAGTCTGAGAAGAAACTATTTGATTTTCCAGAAATGCACATCACTTTTTGTTAACTTGTTCTTTACAAAGATTGTTCTTGTATTTTGTTTCTCACACTAAATAAATTTCTACAAGAGTTTTGTGGCTTGCCATTTGTTTCCTGGACACTCTCATGTTCCTACTTACTCCATGTAGCTGCTCCATCAAAACAGATACCTTTCCTTCAATAAGTATTTTTAATTACAAAGGTAATAAATACCTATTTGTTTTTTAAAGTACATATTTTTCATAGGATATAGTGAATTGCTGTGAGAATGGTAGAAAGCAAGTAGTTCCCCTGTTCCATTATTGACTGCAACCTTCCATCTATTGCTAATTATAGAGTGTATTCATTGAGCACCTGCCATGTACTTGGTACTGTTCTAGATGTTTTATGTGATATATATGTGATTAATTAGTAATACATTGTATATAGTACAGCAATTACAATGGCAATACAGAATTTTGCTTGTCATGTACTAAGATTAATTCCGTAGAGTGATGTACTGTGCCTTTGATTAAAATATATACTTTTTCATTTTAAATTCATGTTTTCAATAAACAATACATTCATATAGTTCAGAAATCAGTAAATGTAAAAAGCTATTCTATAACATCTTCCTCCCACCCTTTTCGTCAGCCACCCAGTTCCTATCTCCTTCCCCAAAACAGGTAGCTGCCATTGTTAGCTTCCTTATATCCTGCCAGAGAGTTTTTGATGTATAAACAAGCAGATATGAATATGTTCTTCCCTCTCCCCCTGTTATACCTAAATGGAGGCATACTAATGATTTTAAGTTGCCTTGTTATTCATGGATATGTGAGTTATTTCCAGTCTTTGGATATTATAAACAGTGCTGCAATGAGCAACTTGAACATACATTGGACAGGTGTGGACAGTGAATCTGAGGATAAACTATAAGTGTAATTCCTGCTGTCAAAGAAGGCAGGGCTTTGTATCTCTTTAGCTTTAAAAGATACTTTCTTAAACAGAATCCCCAAATTAAGCCTGCCCTCTCAAAAGTTGCACACTATTTTCATAACACTTCCTCAAGTTATAAACATTCTTTCTGTAACCATAGGCAAGTTGATGGAAAATTTTGGCAAAATGGCAAAAATTTTTGTAAGTTTAAAATAAATTATAAAATTAATTTTGCATACCATCATAAACATTCTGAACTGAGGGATATGATAAAAGTGGACAATCGTCATGAAGCTTATGTAATCGGGGAAACAAAATGGATACATGTGAAATAATTGAATGCCAAGCAAGAATTTGAAGTTGGTTAATAAACAGTGGCAAACCATTAAGTCCTTACTTGAGAGAGTGATATAAAGAAAATGTTGTAAAATACTGTTTTGCAACAGTGTTCGCTATACATGAAAGGTGGGAGGTGAGTAAATACTAAGATGAGGTGTTAGGCTTATCAATAGTAAAGCAAGTTTAAGAAATAGTGCAGGGCTTCCCTGCTGGCGCAGTGGTTGAGAATCCGCCTGCCGATGCAGGGGACGCGGGTTCGTGCCCCAGTCCGGGAAGAGCCATGGCCGCTAGCCTGCGCGTCCGGAGCCTGTGCTCCGCAAGGGGAGAGGCCACAACAGTGAGAGCCCCGCGTACCGCAAAAAAAAAAAAGAATAGTGCAAAGGAAGAATCGTGCTTATTTTCAACTCCATCTTAATTCTCTTATTTACCACCTGATGTTTTCCTTATTAACATATTACCATATTAATGTAAAGCCAATATAGATACCTGTAATGTGTTCTTGATATAGTCATATTAGAGATAACACATGTAAGCAGTTTGGTGTTGAATGAGAAAGTTAACCTGGAATAGATGTTACAGGTGTTTGGGAGAAAGATTAATCAGGGAAGGATTAGATTATAGAAGTTTAGAAGTGAAAATGACCTTAGAGTCCCAAATTTAATGTTACATATTTGTAATATGAGTCCTAGAGTGGTGAAGGGTTTTGAACAAAGCAATTTAATGACAGAGTTGGGACTGGAATTTAGGTCTCCTGACTACAGAGTGTTTTCTCCCAAATCACAGTACTTGTGCCTGGAAGAACACAGTAGGTTTTGCACAGGTATGATTTTAAAAGTCTGTGCCCTCTATGTTAAGGAAAGAGTAAGTACCTAAACTGGTGCTTGACACAAGTACTCAACTGTGTGTTTTGGAAGCTAAGGATGAAAGTCATGACGTAACTTTTTTCATTTAGATGTGATTTCTCCCTTTTAAACTTTATGGTACTTTATCCTTACTTCTTATGACACTTAACCTTGTGCCATACTTACTGTGTGTATGTCTAATCCTACCTCCAGCCTAATCCCCAGTCAACTACCTTACAGCAAGGGCTGGTCCTGATTTCTCTCTCTGCCCTCCACTGTGCCCAGCATAGGATATTAAACAACAGCAGATGCCTTCCAAGTGCTGAGATAGGTTTGTCTCAGGCAGTTGATGCATTCTCACAGATCTGAATAGAACAATTCCAGAGGAGGGAAGTGATGTCTGGAGTTGTCTTTATCTGAGCCTCCTCCAACTACACTCAATTGAGTTCTGCGTAGAGAAAAGGAGATAGGTCAGGGAAGGCAGGTCTATTACCACTACATTCCAATTGCCTTCTTGCTTAGTCCAGGGTCCAAGAGTCGCTTTTTCTACCTGATATAATTAACTAACATTGAGTTCTAAGTTATTGGCACTGTGACAGTTTTAATGGGGTGCAGGGAAATCAGAGATATCCACTAGATTCTGCAGAGAAACATGCCTCATTAGGGCCTGGGAGAGCAAAGAGCAGCCAATGAGTGCCCAAGTTTTAGTCCCTAGCCTAGGAGCTGGGGATGCAGCAGTGAACACGACAGATGAAAATCCTTGCTGTCATGGTGCTTAAATTCCAAGGGGCTTGAGAGGAGATAACGATAAATAAAAACAATATATAGTATGTCAGATAGTGGTAAGTGTTGAGAAAAATAAAGAGGAAAAGTGGATAGGAAGTGTATTTATATGTGTGTGTGGGAGGGGTTGCAATTTTATTTAGTGAGGCCGAATAAGGCATTTCAAGAGAAGATGACGTTTGAGTAAAATACTGAGGGAAGTGAGAGGAAACTAGCATATTGGGTGTGCCATTAACTGTCGTTATTGATTACACATGCACAGCTTCTGGTTTTTCTTAGGCAGTTTGTCCCAATTTGGCCTACCCACAGTTCAGGAAGAAATAATAAGCCAGGTAATGCGGGCAGTTGAAAGAAAGAAGGCCAAGCCTGTAAGAAACCTGGCAGAAGGTAACAGTCAATTCCCCTCTTAGTTCTACGTTTCTAGAGAAAGAGGGGAACAACAACAACAAAAAAAAAATCGAAGCTTCCTGTCCCTTTAAAAATGGCGGCCCGGCACGGACCAACAATGCCATTGGTTGCACGAGGCAGAGGGGGAGGGCGCGGGGGGTGGGGCGCGGAGTCCTGCCTCCTACGGCACGGCAGAGGTGGCAAGATGGCCGCGGCTGAGGAGGAAGGTGGTGTTGGGGCTGAAGCCGACCGGGAATTGGAAGAGCTTCTAGAAAGTAAGATCCCGTAATGCGAAAGGCCCGAAGGGGGCGGGTGTAAGGATCCCTTCAGGGGGTTAGGTGAACCTGAGTTATTTGGGGCGGAGCAGGAGAGGTTCTCCAAAGATTGGTCGTCTGCGGAGAGTCTGCGACCCCCGAGATAATTTCTGGGTCACCCTCTCCTTCCTCCGCGGCGGGAGCTGAGGAGCTCGCTTTGGGTCCCTGAGCGGCCCAGACCGTTGATCTCCTTGCCGGAGGGGAAACTAACCCAGAGAACGATGTTTCACGATCCCGCTCCAAACTCCCCTTACTTTAGATTAGTAAGTTCTTAAAGTCTGACTTTCTCCCCGCCGGCAGCAGCCTTCGGTCCTCGGTGGGCCGCGAACCGGACATCCACGGATTGCTTCCATTAACTCTTAGCGAGCCCGAAGTGCGTCCTTCTGTGCACTGTCCTGTTCTCCTTAACACGGAAGACACGCCTTTCCTTCTCCCAGTCCTTTCACCTTTCTCTCACCAGGCCTCTTTCCAGTTCTTTCATCATGTCAGAGCTCAAACACACTCCTTTCCCATTATTTTGAAAAACAGGGTGAGATGGCCTCTGAGGAAGACAGTTCACCCTCTTAAAAGAGAGTGGCTGTACTTTTCCTTCTTAGCCCTGTTTCTTGCCCAGAGTGGGGCCGCTGTCCTCCCCTTACACTTAGAGTCTGGCAAGCAGAATGGTGGTGAGGACACAGGCTTTTCAGGGAAGAGGTGAATATTTTTTGTCTCTTGCTCAGTCACAGACAGAGTGGGCAGGCGGAAAGATGAACAGAAATTGTGAGAAGTGCTAAGTGACTGTGGCAGTCTGCAGAGAGGAGGCCAGAGGGAGCTCCAAGAGCTTTGGGGAGGGAGAGTGAAACTGGAAGATAAGAGAGTTCAGTGCCCTCCCATGGAGTGTAATATGGAGCCCCTCAGTTCATACTAGTACCAGGACCCATGGGAAGCTAGGTGAAACATCTTGTGGCTTCAGCTCTGTTGCCAAAGATTATTCCCTTTAGGGCTCCAGAATGAGTTCAGGGAGTTAAGGACATCTGTGTTCTCTGCTCGCCTTGGATATCTGTATGGGATTTCTAGGAATCATTAAAGAATGGCAAGGAAGGCACTGTATAGATGGATAAGTCTCTGCAGAAGTTTTAACTCTCTTTTCCAAGCTCAGAGAGATGCTTGTTCCACCTTAAGAGATTTCTTCCCCTTTGATCACAATAAATTAGGTAATGGGGAGGGAAGTGGGAGGCTTATTGAGGGGTGGGTCAGGAGAGGGAGACTCAAAAAAAGGAGAAAATTTTAGGAAAGTTGACAGTTTGAAAGATTGTTCTCTTAATGCTTTGCCCAGAAACCCCCCAGCCTTGCATCCTCATCCATCCCCAAATACACGCCGTGTTTCTTGTTTCTGAAGGTGCACTTGATGATTTCGATAAGGCCAAACCCTCTCCAGCACCCCCTCCTACCACCACGGCCCCTGATGCTTCGGGGTTCCAGAAGAGATCGCCGGGAGACACTGCCAAAGTATAAATTCCACCCACTTAAGGGATGGGGGGGCAATGGGCATGCAGCTCTGAGCAGAGGTTGGGCAGGCCCCTGTGGGCCAGAGGGGAGTTGGGGGAGGTGCCTTGGCCTCACATTGCTGAGTGCTCTTGCAGGCCTCAGTCCTTGTGAAACAGGGACTTGAGATTGAGTAGAGGGATCTCAAGGAAGTTCTTTAAGAAAAGAGCAGATTTAAATGGTTGGATTGGGAATGACACTCCATACTGTTCCCTCAGTGGCCAGATGCCTTTTTGTTGCTCTCAGTAAGAGAGGTAGTCAGAATGTCCAGTGGAGGTGGGTAGGAGGGAAGCACTGCATTTCCCAGAGCCACTGTCTGTGACTTTTGTCAGAGGCCACGTGCAGTGGGGTGCTAAGTGAGAGATGCACTTAGGCCACGTTCTCTCCTGCAGGATGCCCTCTTCGCCTCCCAAGAGAAATTTTTCCAGGAACTGTTTGACAGCGAGCTGGCTTCCCAAGCCACTGCAGAGTTTGAGAAAGCAATGAAGGAGTTGGCTGAGGAAGAGCCCCACCTGGTAGAGCAGTTTCAAAAGCTCTCAGAGGCTGCTGGGAGAGTAGGTGAGGAGGGGGCCCCAGACAACTGGAAATGTCTGAGCAAAACTCCTAGGTCACTGTTGCTTGAGAACACCAAACTTTGTAAAGTTGACAGTAATTATGATACCACTGCCATGGGATGGGGGAGGAGATGGGAGGAGGCATGAGACCCTGTTTAATGAAAGACGTGAGATAAGTTGTAAAGTAGCAGAAAAGATTATTAAAAAGTGACCATTTTAAAGGTCACAGTGTTAATGTGGGTGTCATTGTGGAGAACAAACTGACACAGTCCATGTAGATTTGTGAAAATAACTATGAAGATAACCATAGAGTATTCAAAGATTTGGAGTGCTAGTGATTCACTAATAAATGCTCCATATCCGAGCTGGTAACCAGGTCAGCCTAGGCAAGCAAACAGTTAAAATCCTAAATGACCTTGGCTCTTTTCATCTCTCCTAGGCAGTGATGCGACTTCCCAACAAGAATTCACTTCTTGCCTAAAGGAGACATTAAGTGGACTAGCCAAGAATGCCACTGACCTTCAGGTGAGGGGGAAGAGATAGGGAACCACAAGGGGCTCATTCCCAGAAACTTCACCAGCAGAGTCTCAAAAGGCAGACTCTTGGGTATCATCTCAAGTCTGTCCCTGCCTGCCTCCTTTGCTACAGGCAAGTTTAAATAGTTCTTTCCCACCTGAAAGGTTGGTGAGCATCCCAAGAAGATAGTATACTTGCTCACCTCCCTCCTGTCCTTTCTAGAACTCTGGCATGTCAGAAGAGGAGCTGACCAAGGCCATGGAAGGGCTGGGCATGGACGAAGGAGACGGGGAAGGGACCATCCTCCCCATCATGCAGAGTATCATGCAAAACCTCCTGTCCAAGGATGTGCTGTACCCGTCACTGAAGGAGATCACAGAAAAGGTTTGTGAACTTCTATTTATGCTTTTCCTCTTTGTTCCCCATTGTATCAACTCCTGTGAGCTGCTTTGTCTATTTAGAGCCTGCAGAGATAGAGTAATTCAAGTGTACAGGTTCATCTATTTTTTTCTGCTTTATTTATTTGGAGGGGGAGAGTTAGGGAGGAGTTGTATCTCCAAGAGAATAAAGCTTACCATACTGAGGATGTTTAAGGTAGAAGGGGAAATCCTTCAGCTCTAGTTTTCTGTAAATCAGTCTAAGTCTCTGTTGTCGTCCAATCAACCTTTCTTGCATTTCCAACTTCATTCATTTCTCCAATAAGGTTTCACTGAGGATTTACTGGCTTTATGCTGTGAACAATTTTAAGAGTAGTTTAAGTGATGGTCTCTGCCATCACAGAGCTTATTGTGTCACTGAAGAGATTTTTAAAGGTTGTTAAAACAAACAAAAAAGAAGGAATATGTGACAGAGCTCATATGTGGCCCTTAAAGCCTCAAATATTTACTATCTGGCTCTTCACAGAAAAAGTTTGCTGTCCTCTGGTGGCCGTAAATGCTAGCATAGCCAGGTGATCTGATTGAAGTGAGTGCTACTTCTCATGCTGAACTCACTTATTTAGCTTTTCCTTCTCCTATGTTCCTGTCCCCTTCATGTTTTACTCTTCCTCATATTTTATTGCCCTTACTTATTCATTGTTCACTTACTTCCTCCCCACGCATTCTCTCTTTGCTTAGTATCCAGAATGGTTACAAACTCACCGAGAATCTCTACCTCCAGAGCAGTTTGAAAAATACCAGGAACAACACAGTGTCATGGGCAAAATATGTGAGCAGTTTGAGGCAGAAACCCCCACAGATAGTGAGGCCACTCAAAAGGCTCGTTTTGAGATGGTGCTGGATCTCATGCAGCAGGTAAGGCCTCCTCTTGCCGTCTGCCCGCTGCTGCTATCTGCTTGCGTGTTCAGTGGAGGAAGTGTCCTGGAAGGATGCCTCCCTGCCCAGCCAGGGTGGAGGAGGGAGCACAAGAGAGGCCACATAGCATGGTCTTATCTCTTGTTCCTCTTTCCTTATTTTCCAGCTACAGGATTTGGGCCATCCTCCAAAAGAGCTTGCTGGGGAGATGGTGAGTATACCTTCTCATATACTTTAATCTGAGCCCCAGTTTCCAGTATTTTGTAACCTTTAGTGATTCCACCTAAGGTGATAATTGTGGCTGCTGGGGATGGACCTTCAAAAGCTCTAACTTTCTGAAATAGGAGGAGTTATCTGAGTCCCTTCATCTCTTCTCCAGCCTCCTGGCCTCAACTTTGACCTGGATGCCCTCAATCTCTCGGGCCCACCAGGTGCCAATGGCGAACAGTGTCTGATCATGTGAAACACAACATGCTTTCTTCCCTGATTCCCAGCCATGGAGGAACGTCTGGAGTCAGCAGAACCACTGGGAGCTGAGGCAGGAGTGTCGTCTACAGGAGTGGTCTGCCCACTGCCATCCGTCATCCCACCCAAGATTGTGCCATACCAGCTGAGGCTTTTTCTCTGTCCTTCTAGGAATAAGGCGTGTTCCGCAGATCATTTCTGTGAACCCTTTCCATTGTGGTTTCTGCTGCTAGCAAAGGCCCAGCTACCTACCACGTGAAGGAAGGCGTCCCTTTTGGGGCATTCACCTTCTTTCCTCTCCCAAAATAATGTTATACAGGGCCACACTGAGTTCACTTTTGTACCCAGGGTCTTCGTGCCTTGTCTCTACTCCCTGTCTTGGACCTGGGGAGCAGGGACAGAGTCCTAGGACTCTCTATTTCTATAGTTCTCTTGGGCAGCACCTGTGAGAATGAATGGGGAGAAATAGCCTGGGCTGGGGGTTTAGGTCTGTCATCACACCCTCTTGCCTTCAGACTATTCTGAATTCTCTGAAGGGAAAGTAAGTGGGGGGGCTTTTGCAACTAAAAATGCTACTCTTTCACAGTAGGTTGAAAGAGAAGCCCTGGGATTCTCCTTTCTCCAGGTACAGAGTCCTCAACTCCCTGTTCCAGCTTGAGAATTCAAGTAGCTGCCCTGTTCTTTCTATAATGCTATGTGATCTGGGTGAATTCAGCCCTTGACCTTTCTTTACCCCCTGCCTCTCCTCTCTTCTCTCTATTTTAAATACCTCTTTATTCCAACCCTTCTCTGAGCCCAAACTGTGACAAAGAAGGGCCCATCCTGTTTCCCCTCATCTAGTCCATCCACCACCCTCACTGGCCCCCACTATCTCCCTGGCAAACGTATATAATTATAGTGTCAGGTCTAGGAAATGAATTACTGTTCTTCCCCAGATAAATTTTGGCTTATTTGAGACATCTGATTCCTTTGAAAACTGTTCATTGATTCAGGGAGGTAGCTTGGGAAAGGGGGGTGGGATGCAGCCTGGGTCCTTTTTCCTGACTAATAAATATTCTGAGTGAGGGATTGTAGCCTGTTTTTCATCCAAGTCTTTTCCTAATCTTCCTCAGCTTCTCTAAGCTGCCGTGTGAGGAATGGTAGCATAACATTGCATTACTGGGTTCTACCACCACTTCCCTTCCCCAGCTCAGTCTGCTCCTCAGTTGGCAAAGGAGACTGAATGGCCATCTTTCCTCATTTTCTCTGAATATTTAAATTTGGGAAGCCCTTCGATTGGTATTGTATTTTAACATTTCACAGTATTATTATTAATGTTAGTAATATATTGTTAACATGTTTACTAAATTATTTTTCTTTGAACTGACCTTGCTCTTCTCTGTGGGAACCAGTGAATCTATAGACCTTGGCTGCCACATGTTGGTGGATACTCTGGTCAGACCAGCTGGCTGTCCTGGTTCAGCACTCAGAAAATAACTTCCAGAGCAAATTCGTACTTATCATTTGTGGCACTCTGAGCTCCTGACATGTCACTTTCCCTTGGGTTAAGACTTTTCTCCCCTTAAGATCCCACACATTCTGTGGTATTGGCGAGGAAGGAAATGTTCTTAAGGCCTAAGGCTGTTTGGGAAGGTCCAGCTACTGTACCTTAGAGTACAGAAGAGCCCGGGTCTGAATCTGAGACTCCTCTCCTCTGCAAGAGATGGGAAAGTACAGGCAGAGTTCTGATGATGGTCACAGGACATGAATGGCCAAAATTCTCTCCTTATAACTCTAGCCAAAAACTGGATGAGGAAAGAGAAAAGGGAGGGAAGAACGAAAGGGCCTTGCGCCTTGAACTATGTGCCAGTTTTCCTTTACACATTCTCACTTCTGCTGGCCTGGCCAGGGCTTACGCCAGGAACCTAAACAGATGCCACCTTAGTTTTGTTCCCAAGCCATTCATTTTCATTTTGACTTTTATTGAACATGAACAAATTGACCTCAGGTTACTCTCTGTTCCAAAAATACTGTTTGAATTATTCTAGGACTTGTGGAAAGATGGAACTCAAACTGTGGTAAAGGAACAGGTTTTTTGTTTTGTAAGTATCCTGTCCTTTGTCCACCAATATGTGTTCCATATGCGCAGTTCACACTGTGGGCTACCCACCACACAAGTTTGACAACACCAAACTGACCAGACCTCTTCCGCAGGATAAGGCCACTGATCATGCATTTGGATATTATAGCAGTCAAAATGCTAGCGACTTCCCTGGCAGTCCAGTGGTTAGGACTCTGAGCTTCCACTGCAGGGGTCATGGATGGGTTTGATCCCTGGTTGGGGAACTAAGATCCCGCATGCCCCATGGCGCAGCCAAATAAATAAATAAATAAAAATAAAAAACAAAATGCTAAAAGGTTTCTGAACACATTTAATTTCTAACTCATTCTTATCACAGACTGGTGAAAAACCATTCACAGACCAGTACAAATTTCCAGCCACCTGAGTTAACACTGCTCTGGGGCTCTCAGTCTCTCCACAGCTGCATCAGCCAAAGGGATACATTTCTATACTTGTTCCATGTGAGGGTTGCTTCTACTGAACCTTTTCTTCAGCAAGAATGTGTCACTGTAAGGACGTTTCTAGTATTTTTCTAGCCTTCCTTTGCTGCTTAAAATAACCATCACAAAGCTTAGGTTTAAGCTGTATGTTAAGTGTTTATGCTGCTCTCAAACTTTAAAGGAAGTGCTCCTTTGTTCCAAAATTCTGTACATTAGAAAATAAATTTGTGATTCTTTGGATGGTTTAATTAAGATTTAAGTTAGGGCTTCCCTGGTGGCGCAGTGGTTGAGAGTCCACCTACCGATGCAGGGGACACGGGTTTGTGCCCCGGTCCGGGAAGATCCCACATGCCGCGAAGCGGCTGGGCCCATGAGCCATGGCCGCTGAGCCTGTTCATCCGGAGCCTGTGCTACACAACAGGAGAGGCCACAGCAGTGAGAGACCGCGTACTGCAAAAAAAAAAAAAAGAAGTACTGTGATGTTCCTATGATTCTGGAACATCCTGGCAGGGGCCCCATGAGGTGCTTATAATGTGCTGTTGAGATGGCTTTTGGGGAGCTTGGGACAAACGATGGCCCACAGTAAATGAAATAGAAATGACCATGTGAAAAATGATCAAAAGGCTTAGAGGAAGTGTGCATACAAGAATGAATGTATATTTCACTGGAAAACCCACCTGTTGACTGTTTCTCAGGAGGACGTCAGGAAAATTTTTTATAAAGGAAAGGCACTAATGAAGGGGTCACCAGCATGTTTGAGAAGTTAAGAAGTGGTTGTCTCTGGGTGGAGACTGATGGAAGAGGATGTTTAAGAACTGGTTTCCCTGGTAGTGGTGGGGGTAATAGGATCCTAGCATTTGGCCCTGATAGCAGAGGCCAAATGGCAACACTTAACTCTCAGAAGCAGGGTGGGTGAATTTCCATAAGGGCAGCATGGTCAAAGTGGAGGTGGCTAATGGAACATGGGTGGTCTTACGTAGGGTATTGATTTACATATAATTAAGAGTGACCAAGAATGGTTGAACAGAAGGCTGAGGTCAGTAACTTCAATGAAAAGTCACAATTCCTTGCCTAGTTTATAGGCCTGAGACAGTTCTCAGACTCAATCTATCAATTGAATGCACAATTTACTTAGTTAACCATATACTAGGGAAAGAAGACTACCCAAATTTTTTGAGTTGGAAAACCAGGGATATGGGGTCTGAGTTGACACTGATACTAGGGACCCAGAGCACCATCACAGTACCTCCCATTCCTGCATCCCCCACCCCACCTCACCTCAATTACAGTAGGAAAATATAGGGTCAGATAATAAATGG
Source organism: Kogia breviceps (assembly GCF_026419965.1). Lineage (NCBI taxonomy): Eukaryota > Metazoa > Chordata > Mammalia > Artiodactyla > Physeteridae > Kogia > Kogia breviceps. The sequence goes on along the minus strand of NC_081310.1, from coordinate 89,933,338 downwards.
AGTGCTTGCCCAGGTCTGTCTCACAGTAGGTCCAAAAATCCACTTTATGGTCGGTCATTTTTCCAGTTTCCCTAGATAATCAGAATGGACATATTTGGCAGTTGGCAGAGAGCCCAAGTAGAAGTCCCTGAAACTGCACCCGCACCTCTGCCAAAATAGTAAATAAAAAGTAATATTGCATTCTGGGGGAAATGGCAGCAATTTGTTACACTCTTAAAAGGGTGCAGGGGTGTTGGTCTCCATCATATCCTCATTTAGTTTCACCATTCTGGTCCTTGCAAACATTGGGTGGGATGTAGTGGACTACAATGGACTGCTGTAAACTTAAGCAATTAGTAATCCTGATTGTAGTCCTGTGATGGATGTATTTTCTTTTTTTCTTTGCATTGTAACTTCATAATATGGTTTTATACATTTATTCTGAGAAATAGAATAGAAAAATCAGCCACTGGCAAGCAGGAGCTGTTCTGGCCCTTACAACTAGGTCTTGATATTTTTCTGTTGAACACAACCAATTTTACATAAGACAAGCTTCATCTCTGGCCTGTGTAGATAATGAGACTCTTCACCTGCAAACACATGTTGAGTCCACACTCAGTCTGAGAAAACATCAGCTCTCTTTCCTGGTGTCAGGACTTAAGGAAGCTCAAGTTCTTGATGTCTCATCACAGAAAGAATTCAGTGAGAGACAAAGTGATAGGTAAGAAGTGGATTTATTTAGAGAAACACACTCCACAGACAGAGTGTGGACCATCTCAGAAGGCAAGAGGCCAGATGTATTTTCTTTACTGGAGAGTGACACAGCCTCTGATATATCATCATGTGGCTACTAATATGTACCATCTGGCCTTTTTTACAAAAAGTTTCCTGATCTAGTGAATATATTCTTTCAATACTAATCAGGAAGAAGTATCAGAAGCAGTTGGAGTCGCAAGTGATGGGCAACAGTATACGTTCACAGTTCTTTTTTAAAAAATATTTTATTATTATTTTTTTATTTATTTGGTTGCACCAGGTCTTAGTTGTGGCAGGCGGGCTCCTTAGTTGCGGCTTGCTGGCTCCTTAGTTGCGGCATGCAAACTCTTAGTTGCGGCATGCATGCGGGATCTAGTTCCCTGACTAGGGATCAAACCCGGGCCCCCTGCATTGGGAGCTCAGAGTCTTAACCACTGTGCCACCAGGGAAGCCCCTGTGTTCATGGTTTTGATCTAGAGCTAGTTAATTTTTCTCTCTTTCACAGTATAGTCCAAAAGGACCTGGATATTCTATAGAATATCACATTTGTTTGCTTTATTAAGCTTATGCTACTCAGGTATTAAGGATATGCTAATCAGATCTGAGGAACAAGCAGTGTCAAGTATTCTGGATTCCTTGGTGAGACACATACACTCCAGAGGGTGAGAAAGAAATTCTTCAGAAGATGCAAGGCCCTGCCATGTTGGTTAGGTTTTTAGGTGTCCAGTGATCTGGAGCATTCTGGGACATCCTCTCTAGTAAAGATAAGTTATTGTATCTTGTGTCTTTTACCATAAGAAAGTAGTACAATACCTTAGTAGGCATATTCCAGTTTTGGAGGCAGCATATTTTTGAAGTTGGGAATGCAAGAAAGGCCTCTACAGCAGGTCCAGCCTGTGATGCAAGCAGTCCTGCTGCTTGGGCCATAAGCCCTGGAAAATTCCGCGGTACTAGAGGTATCTTTGGTAGGAAAATATGTGTGTGGATTCTCTGGCAATCCACAGTAGGAGAGTTCCAGCACAGACCTCTCGGGTTCTGGAGTAAGGTGATGCTTCCTGCAGTAGAGAAAGTTTCACCATTGCAAAGCATCTCCTGGCATACTGTTAGGTCCTGTTAGAGATTCAGTGCCTAACCACAAAATATCAAGTGACTATGTGACCAGTTGCCCATATAAACAGCCTGTTATTGTCAGATGTGCCAAATCATAAGATTGGGTGGATACAATAGCAATATATATTACAATGAAAATTGTACAGTTTGGAAGAAGCCCAAGCAAATTTGGCACAAGTAAGTTAAATTGAACAAAGGGCCCTGGACCTCCATATTACCTACATCTGTTGCACTAATACCTTTCTCTTAGCTCATGCCTATGGCAACATAAGAATTCCTTCAACCATTTGACAGAGGAGGAAAAAAATCCAGGTCTGGTTTGTGGATGCTTTGGCTTGATCATGTTAGGGCAAGCCAAATATGGACTACTGCTTCTCAACTGCCTTTTCCTGAGTGGTCCTGAAAGACAGTGATGAGGGGAAATTCTCTCAATGAGTAGGGCTTTAGGCAATTTACTTGACCATCTGCTTTGGAGAGAGAAGTGGCTGGAGGCAAGGATTTATGTGAACTCACAGTCAATGGGCTGGTTGGTCAGAGGCCCAGAAGGAGCAAGATAGGAAAATGGGGTCTGGTGAAGAGCATTTGGGTGGATTTATGAGAGTGGGACTTATGAAAGTATTCACCAGAAGGGTGCTAAATAATAACTACGGATAGGATAGTTTAGTTAGGACAATTTCAGCTATCCCAGTTCTTGCACAGTGTGTTTATAAATAGAATCACCACGGTGGCAGAGATGGAGGCTGTTTTTTGGCCTATTAACATGGACTCTTCTCTTACCCAAGGCTGACTTAGCTCTGCTATTTCTAAATGTCCATCTTGTCAGCATCAAAGAGCAATGCTGATCCCCTTGTTAAGTACCACTACTCAAGGAGAACAGCCTGCCATTTGGTGGCAAGTTGATGACATCAAACCTTTTCCATTCTGGAAAAGACAACAGTTTATTCTGATCAGGACTGATATATATTTTGCTTTGCTTATAAGTGCCTGAGCCGGTACTACCATCCAAGGACTCAGAGATGTTTGATTTACCAGCACTGGGTCCTACATAATAATGCCTTGGAACAAGGTACCCACTTAATGGCAAAGCAGGTACAGCAACAGGCACATAACAGTGGGATCCACTGTTCCTACCAAATACCTTATCACCCAGAAGCCTCTGACCTGGTACAGTAGTGAGATGGCCTTTTGAAGGTGCATTTGTGCTGCCAGCAAGGATGGAGTGCTGTCCTTCACAATACAGTATAAACCTATATGACCATAATAGGGTGCTTTATCCCCAAGAGGTAGAATTCATGGGCTCTGCAACCAAGGGGTGGAAATAGGAGTGACCCTATTCAACATCACTTCCAGTGATCCACTTGAGGAATTTGTACTTCCTAGGAGTCCATGCAACTTTAAATTCTGTGGGTCTGGAGGTCCTGTTTCTCAGAGTGGGGATGCTTCTACCAGGCACAGCATAAGAATCTCAATAAACTTAAAGGTATGGCTGTCATCTGGTCACTCTGGGCTCCTAATGTCAGCAAACTATCAGGCAAAGAAAGAAGTTGCCATACTTTCTGGGATAATTAACTCTGTTATGAGGAGGTAGGATTGCTGCTACATTATGAATGCAAGGAGGAAAGTGTTGGATGCACATGTGATCCCTGGGTTATCTTTTGGTCCTAGTATACTGAGTTTTAACTGCGAATAAGTAAACAATTATGGCCTGATAGGGCATGATCTCCAAGGGTCCAGAACCCTCAGGATGAAGGTCTGGATCACCCCATTAGGTAAGCCATCTAGACTAACAGAAGTTGTAGTCAAGAGGGAGATGAATCTGGAATGGGTGGCATAGAAGGAAGATGATGAATATCATTTGCAGTTTCTGGACCAACTGCAGCAACTCGTCTTGTGTTTCCAGAAATTGTGACTAACTTGACTGCTGGAGAAACTGCATAGAGAGTGGACTTAATGTACAAAGCAAATGGATGTGAGCAGTGCTAGAGGTGAACTGTAGTAGACATTTTTGGTACCCTGTCCAGATCCTGCTTACCAGGAAGTGAGTGTCGGCTGCTAATAGCTCACTGCTGCATTTTCTTGAGAATCACCCTCTGCCAACAGGACCATCTTCTGGAAACTCCTGGAAGGTTGTGCCTTCCCAGGGATAACACCACAGCCAATGGAATGGTGTCAGTTTCTGCAAAGAAGTCAGATGGGATTCTGATAGAGATTGCATTATCAGTGATGATATGTAATCAGTAATTGTGTTATCAGCAAATGATACTGGGGTACAAAATTCCTTCTTGCTTTCCTCAAGGTGGGACAAATGTGCCATTTATGTGCCAGAAGTTCCCAGTGGAGGCTAAACTTATCTGCTGAACCCATATCTTTGCCTAACTTGCCCCCTCTCCTAATCTTGCTTCACTCACTCCATTCCAGCTTTTACTTGAGAGCACTCCCTCAATAAACCACTTGCACAGAATTCCTTTCTTGGACTCTGCTTCTAGGGAATCCAACCTAAGACAGGAGAATAGTGGCGGCAACTAAGAGATTTGAGTTGGACAGAAGGTAGCGCAAAGAGCAAAGGTGAGTTCACTTTGGGAATGTTAAGGTGCCATTGGCTGGAACAGAAGGGAACATCCTCAACATGATAAAGTGCAACTACAAAAAATCTACAGCTAACATCATAATTAAAGATCAGGAACAATACAAGGATATCAGCTCTTCTAGTCAACATTATGCCAGAGGTTTTGGCCAGGACAATTAGGCAAGAAAAAGAAATAAAGGACATTGCGATTGGAAAGGGAAAAAAAAATGAAGCTGTATTTGCAGATGGCATGATACAGGAAATCCTAAGGAAGCCACTAGAAAGCTATTAGAACTAATGAGTTCAGCGAGGTTGCAGGACTTAAGTTCAATATACAGAAATCAATTATATTCCTATGCATTTGCAGTGAACAATCCAAAAGTGAGACTAAGAAAACGTCCATTCACAAAAGCATCAAAATGAATACTTGGGGGAGGGGACTTCCCTGGTGGTCCAGTGGGTAAGACTCCACGCTCCCAATGCAGGGGGCCCGGGTTCAATCCCTGATCAGGGAACTAGATTCCATACGCATGCCGCAACAAAACGTTCGCATGCTGTAACAAAGAGTTCACGTGCCACAACTAATGATCCCACATGTCACAGGGAAGATCCCATGTGCCGCAACTAAGACCCGGCACAGCCAAAATAAATAAATAAATAAATAATTTTAAAAAAATGGAATACTTGGGAGAGGGGGAGAATAGGAATACATTTAACAAAAGAAGTGCAAAACTATACTGTTAAAACTACAAAACATTGTTGAAAGAAGGAAGATGTAAATAAATGGAAAAACACCCCATGTTCATGGAGCACAAGACTTACCATTGTTAAAATGTCCATACAGGTCTTCCTCGACTTACGATGGGATTAAGTCCTGATAAACCCATCATAAATTGAAAATATCTTAAGCCAATACATTTAATATGCTTAACCTACCAAACATTATAGCTTAGCCTAGTCTACTTTAAACATGCTAAGAATACTTACATTAGCCTGCAGTTGGGCAAAACCAGCTAACACAAAGCCTGTTTTATAATAAGGTGTTGAGTATATCATGTAATTTATTGAATACTGTACTGAAAGTGAAGAAGTATGGTTGCAAGTGTATTGGTTGTTTACCCTCGTGATCCCATGGCTGACTGGGAGCTGTGGCTCACTGCTGCTGCCCAGCGTCATGAGAGAGGGTCAGACCGCTAACCCAGGAAAAGATCAAAAGTCAAAATACAGTTTTTACTGAATGTTTAACACTTACACACCACCATAAAGTAAAAAAATTGTAAGTCAAACCATTGTCAGTTGGGGACTGTCTGTACTCCCTATCTCCATACTCAGAACCCCAGCTGAATTCTTTGTGGAAATTGATTAGCTAATCCTAAAATTCGTATGGAATCACAGTGGACTCAGGATAAGAAAATAATCCTGAAAAAAGCAATGGTAATCAAAACAATGTGGTGATGGCACATAACTAGAATAGACATAGATGCCAGTGGAGTATAATTAAGAGTCCAGAAATAAACCCATACATCTATGGTCAACTGAGTTTTTACAAAGGTGCCAAAACTGTCCAATGAGGAAAGAATATTCTTTTCAACAATTGTGCTGGGACAACTAGATAGCCACATGGAAAAGAATGAGTTCAATCCTTACTTCACACCATAGGCAAAAATTAACTCAAAATAATTTAAACACCTAAAAGTAATAACTAAAGCCATAAAGATCTTAGAATAACACATAATTCTGGATTTGGCTAAGAATTATTAGATAGGACACCGAAAGCATGAGCAACAAAAGAAAAAAATAAATAAATTGGACCCCATCAAAATTAAAAAGTTTGTGCTTCAAAGGACACCATCAAAAAATTGCAAAGACAACCCACAGAATGGGACAAAATATTTGCAAATCAAGTAACTGATAAAGGATTTGTATCTAGAATATGTACTCATAACTCCATAATAAAAAGACAACCCAATTTAAAAATGAGTAAAGGATTTGAATAGACATTTCTCCAAAGAAGACAAAAACGTCCAATAAACACATGAAAAGATGCTTGACATTGGTAGTTATCAGGGAAGTGCAAATCAAAACCACAGTGAGATACCACTTCACACCCATTAGGATGTCTAGAGTCAAAAACTTAAAAAACATTGGCAAAGATGGGGAGAAACTGGAACCTTTATACACTGCTGGTGTGAATGTAAAATGGTACAACTGCTTTGAAAAGCAGTCTGTCAGTTCCTCAAGTGATTAAACATAGAGTTAACCATATGACCCAGCAGTTTCATTCCTAAGTATGTACCCAAGAGAAATGAAATGAAACTTATGTCCACACAGAAACTTATACATAAACGTTTATAGCAGCATTTTTCATAATAGCCAAAAGGCAGAAACAACCCTAACGTCCATCAACAGATAAACGGATGAACACATACAATGGAATAATATTTGGCTATGAAAAAGAATGAAGTACTGACACATGCTGCAAAATGGATGAACTTCGAAAGCATGCTAAGTGAAATAAGCCGGTCACAAAAGGCCACATACTATATGATTCCATTCATATGAAAGTCCAGAATAGGGAGATCCATAGAGACAAAGTAGATTACTAGTTTCTTAGGGCTGGTGGGGGATGGGAAAATGGGGGGGGGTGACACCTAAAGGGGACTGGGTTTTTTTTTTTTCAGTACGCGGGCCTCTCACCGCTGTGCCCCCCCCCCCCCACCGCCGCTGTGGAGCACAGGCTCCGGACGCGCAGGCTCAGCGGCCATGGCTCACGGGACCAGCCGCTCCGCGGCATGCGGGATCCTCCCGGACCGGGGCACGAACCCGCGTCCCCTGCATCAGCAGGCGGACCCTCAACCACTGCGCCACCGGCAAGCCCTGGGTTTCTTTTTGAGGCGATGAAAATGATTGAAAATTGACTGTGGTGATGGTTGCATATATCTGTGCATGTACCAAAAGCCATTCAATTGTACACTTTAAATGGATGAATTGTATGGTATGTGAATTTAATCTCAATAAAGCTGTTTATTTTATTTTATTTATTTTTGGCTGCGTTGGGTCTTCGTTGCTGCACACGGGCTTTCTCTAGTTGTGGCGAGTGGGGGCTACTCTTCCTTGCGGTGCACGTTTTTCATTGTGGATTGCGGTGGCTTCTCTTGTTGCAGAGTGCAGGCTCTAGGCTCGCGGGCTCAGCAGTTGTGGTTAGCGGGCTCTAGAGCACATGCTCAGTAGGTGTGGCGCACGGGCTTAGTTGCTCCACAGCATGTGGGATCTTCCTGGACCAGGGATCAAACCCGTGTCCCCTGCATTGGCAGGTGGATTCTTAACCACTGCGCCACCAGGGAAGTCCCCCAAAGCTGTGTTTTAAAAAGTGCCATTGGCTATCAGGTATGTCAGTCTAAAGCTTGAAGGAGAATCCTGATTTGGAAATAAAGGCATAGGAGTCATCATTATGTGGATAGTAGTTTGGACTGTAAGAATGGATAAGATCACTTTGGAAAAAATGTAGAATGAAGAGGAAGAGAATCTCATGAAATAAATGGTCAGAGAGATATAAATAGAACTATGGAATGTAGTGTCACAGAAATCAGTGGGATTGAATATCTAGAAGGGGTAATGATTATCGCAACCTCAAATGCAATAGGAAAGCCCAAAATAAGAAAAAGAAGATCTGGTAATAGCAATTGATTGGGTGGTAATAGCAATGGTGCCTATCAAAGCAGTGAGCGCTGAAACCACACCACAGAGGGGGAGTCTTTTATCTCCATAATTCCACTTTAGTTCCTCTTGTCAAGGTCTTAAATAATCTCCATGTTTTCAAATCCAGTGGTCAATTTTCAGTCATCTTAGCCTCAAACTCTTAAACAGGAATGACAGTTTATAGTGCCTTTCTTGAAACATTTAAAAATTTTGTTTTCTAGGATCCCATTTCCTTTGGTTTTTAAATTCTTTTAAATAAATTTAAATAAATTTTTTAAAATAAATTTTGCTGGGTTTTCTGTCTGACCCCTACTAGTTGGTGTGCCTCAGGATTAGAGGGCTCAGTCTATAGACTGCTTCTCTTTTCTTCCACATTAACCAAGTGAATGTTCCCCATCTAGTGCTTATCTATGCCATTTATACCTTAATAGCTCCCCAATTTATACCACCAATTGTCTCTTTTCCTATGAGCTTCAGATTCATATTTCAATTGTTTACTCAGTAGCTCCACTTGGAAATCTAATAGGCATCTCCAGTTTAACCTGTTTAAGATAGAACTGGACATTTTCCCCCCCAAAATTTCTCCTTCTGAACCCCCGCCCCCACCCTGAGCTCTATGTCAGTAAATGGCTTTACTATTTGTCCTGTTGCTTAAGTCAAAAAACCTGAGATATCTCGACTTTCTCTTGTACCCCGTATTCAATCTATTAGCAAATCACCTCTGCCACCTTCAAAGTACATCCTGAATCTGACCACTTCCTACCACTTCAACTGCAGCAGTAGTCTTGCAGGTTTTCTGCAATAGCTTCCTAACTGGTCTTTCAGCTTCTATTTTGCCTCCCTGCCGGTAGTTCTCAAACAATCAACCAGAATCAATCTCTTCATTTATAAATCAGATCATGTCACTCTTACTCAAAACCCTCCATGGCTTTCTAGTACTCTTAGGATAAAATCCAAAGTCCCCTTCTCGGTCTATAACTCCGTAAGTGATCTGGCTCCCATTGTGTTTCTCCAAACTAATTTCCTACCTGCTCTTTTGCCACATTAGCTTTCTTGCTGTTCTTTAAATACACTGTACACTCAACCTTCAAGTCTTTTTACCTTACTGTTTCCTCTACCTGGAAGATTCTTTCCCTAGTGTGTATGACTTACTCTCTCACTTCAAATCTCTATTCAAATGTCACCTCAGCAGAGGGGCCTTCCCTGAACTCCGTATGTAAAAGAGCACACCTACTCAGGTAACCCACTTTTACCCTGCTTTATTTTCCTTTCCAGCACTCTTCGTAATTTAATATTGTCTGTATGCCCCTCTCCTCTCCCTACACTCCCAACCCTTGCGAAAAATAAATAAGTTCCATGAATGCAGGAATCTTGGTTTGTTTTGTTCACTGCTGCAGGCTCAGTACCTACAAGAGGGCCTTACATGTAGCAGGAATCCAAGAGTTGTTGATGGAGTAAATGAAAGAATGAATAGAATGGTAGGGCAATAGATAGTTAACTTTGTGTCCTAGCCCTCCTAGGTGCTGGGGTTAAAAAGATGAAAAAAGACATAGCCCTTGCCCCTATAGAGCTTATATTCTAATAGTATTGTTAGATTACAAATATATAATAATTATAGGTTAAATGTTATCGGTGAAAAATGGTATGAAAAAATGCAGAGTGAGAGAACAGAGGAAGATGGTACTGTACAATTTTAGTTGGAATAGTTGAGCTGTGTCTCTGAGGAAGTAGCATTTGGGAAGATATCTGATTAAGTGGACAGAACAAGTCTAGTAAAGATATGGTAGTTGAACATTTCAAGAAGAGGGAACAAGTGCAAAAGCCCTGGGGCTGTCCATGCTTTGGTTGGGGTGACAAGAAGAAGGCCAAAAGGGCTAGCGCAGAGCTAGGTAGTATGGGAGAAAATGAAATCAGAGAAATAGGTGCCACATCATGTAGGGCCTTCCTTGGAGGCCCTTTTGATCATTTTGATTTTTATTGTGTGATGGGAAGCTTTTGGAGGTTTTGAGCGGGCAATAATATGACCTGGCTTACATTTTTAAAACGTCACTCTGGCTGCCTTTATTCAACTAGCAGGGCAATAATGGAAGTACACAAACCAGCTAGGCGTCTACTGCAATAGTCTAGGTAATATATAATGACTTACAATAGGATGGTAGCGGTAGAGGAGGTGACGAGGAGCCTTTCACCCTGGCCTACTAGTTAGAACCCCCCTGGCCTGGCAGCTGGGAGTAACCTTTTCAGGGGCCTTCTGCACTCTTCCTTCAGGTGTCAGAACGAGGCAGAGTGTACATACCCCGTCCAATTCTTGGGCAACTTCAACACACTACCCCCCTTCAGAGAAAGAACCTCCTGAACAGCTTAGCTGCACCTCAGGCTTCTGAATCCCTTATTCAAAAATGGGAAAATGGAGGTCTCGAGGGTAAATGGCTCTCGTGGGTATAGAAACCACTTAACAAGGTTAAGTGGGGTTTTCAGAAGAAATCTTCTGGAGAGAACTGCTTGTCCTCAGTATAAAAAAAGAAGGCAAAAATGGAGGTCGCCCAGGAGGTTGCCTGCCAGCCTGTTATAAATGAAGCTGATTTCCACCACAATTCCGGGAGACGTCTAATTCGTATTTCTTTTCAGCATCAAAGCCAGCCGCCCGAAACACTGCGAAAACAACTTCTTTGCCTCCTCAGTACTGCGCACGCGCCCCTCGCTCCGTTTTCCGTTGGTCTTAAGCCCCGCCCCCTATGCGTCCTTCGAGGAGGGTTGGGAGCGGAGAGCTCGCGCGACCGCTCTTCCCCCAGTCTTCTCCAGCACATCGTCGTAAACGGGGCCGGAAAGCGTGGCGGCGCAGGCGCAAGCGCAGAGAGCGGAGGCGGTGGTGGTGGCGGCCGCTGGCCAGTGTAAGATGGCGGCGGCGGTGGTGGCGGCAGTGGACGGGGCGGCTGGGCGTGGAACAGTCGGAGCAGCCTCTGGCAGAAGGATGACCCAAGACAGGAAGCGGGCTGCTGAGCCTCGCCGGCTCCTGTGCTTGTAACTGCCCCAGCCGGACACCCCCCCCTTGACCTACCCGGTCCGTGTCTCGTTCCGGCTTGGCCTGCCCCCCTCTCCCCTGGCCCACTCCTCTTCAAGATAGGTTTGACTCCTTTCCCAAGCTCCCAGGGCTCAGGGCTTCTTCCCCTGATCTGAGTCACCGCCGGGAGGATTGGCTGCCTTTCCCTCAGGTCAGCCCCAGGGTTGCCCCCAGGAGCCTGTCCCGCAATCTACAGGGACGTCTTGCCTTCTCGGGTGACCCATTTGTGTGCGGTTTCCCCCCTTGAGAGTGGGGGACGCGGCTTCCTCTGCGTTTCCCCGTCACCTCAGGACCACCGCGCAGTGTGCCCCCTCCCCCATCCCGAGTTCTCGGGCCCAGCACCTTGCACGGAAGGCCGAGGTCCAAGATTACCCCGCAGTCAGTTGTTGCTGTCTGTTCCTGTACCTTTTGTAATGTAATTCTCGTAGCCTGCCTCCCCTCACCCCTAAATCTTTCAGGACACCGTAGAACGGTCCCTTTTGGTCCCTGTTAGTTGGAAAGCATCTGGTGGCTTGAGTTTCTGACTCATATGATTGTTGCTGGAGTCTCTGTAAACAAACCGGCATTAGCGCTATCACATTCTCTCCGGGATTTCCCCCCTGCTCTGTGGCTTCTTGTTGAGAGGTTTGTTTAGGGGTTAGCGTTGAAAAGATTCAGGTTTTCCTTTTAAATGACTTATACGTTTTAGTGGAGTCGGGAGATTACTTGCCTGGTTCCTTTAATTTCTGTAACAGTGTAAGTTACTTGTTCAGTAGTCAGAATTAGATAAATTACGGTGATTCTAAATAGTTCTGAGGAGGTCTAAAAAATACTAACATGTATTCATAAATATTTTTTATTATGTTTAGTAGAAGAGACACCTTTGCCATTTAAACTTTAACTTTTCTCAGTCCTTCAGTGAATCTACAGACCTATTTTTCTCAGGAGCTCAGCCTGGCCCTACTTCAGTGATAAAGGAGGAAAGGTGAGTAGGAGTTGAAGGCATTTAAATTCCTGAGTGCAAGACAGACCCTACCCTGGTGCTCAAGTGCTGACCACTAGTCATAAAATTCCTACCACAGTTTCCCAAAGAGTCGGGTATTGTTCTTGGCTTTGTTCCAGCTCTGGTTAAATTACTTTTACAAGTTTTATTGGCTCTGCGCCTCTTGACTTTCTGTCCTAAACTATTGCTGTATATCTTCACATGACTACAGTTAAGCCTAGAAGTGAATGTATCTCCCTCTTTCTTTATTCATTTGCCTTGTGTTTTGCCTTTGTGCGGATCATGTTTCTTACACTGTTAAAAAGCTGGGAACTAGTTTGCATGAGTGCTGTTTAGCTTTTTGTCAAATCAAGTCTCTTTGCCTCTCAGGACTTTAGATTGTCATTTCTTGCTATGGAGAATATTTAGCTGCTTTTAACTAAAAGCTAGTGAGTGATGAGTGTTGCTGCCTTTGGTTGGTGACTGAGTCCAATCCACCTCAGAATTCCAACTTTTCAGGACACAGTGATAAATTTTGGGTAAAAAAAAAAAAGTAGTGGTGCTCTTTTATATCTGGTTTGAAGAATTCTTGGTTAGCAGAGGAATCATCCTGTGCATTCAGCAGCATGGGCCAGTGCCACAGAGGGAGTTAGGACATACTTGTTAACGTAATTTTTGTAAGGGTGTTGGATTTCTGGTAGCAGAGAATAGTGCTGTGGTTGAGTTTCCTAGGCTGTGACGGAAGAGCTGAGTGGCTCTGGAAGGTAGGCCTGGCTGATTCTTAATATCTTTATGATTTGTAGTAGGAAGAGGTTGAGTGTGACATTGGTGAGTTTTATTCCACACGGTGTTCTGATTAGAAATTGCTCATTATGAACTAGAATAAGATTATTATTGACAGTATGTATGTGTATCAATAAGATAAAAAGGGGAAAATACAGTCTTTAGAACTGGGTAGGTCTGGGTTTAAATACTGTACTAAGATTTATTAGCCATGTGACCTTGGGCAAGTTACTTAAACTTTTCTGGGTCTTACTTTCCACATCTGTAAAAGTGGGATAATACTGCTTATGTCCTAGGGTCATTGTCAGTATTGTATGAGGAAGCTTATATAAAGGTCTTACATTATGCCTAGCCGAAGATGGACACTAAAAAAAATATTTTCTCTTTTCTTTGCACATCATTGATATAGCTTTGAATAAGTTATACGTTAGTTTACTCTTATTGGTATTTTGCTTTTGAACACGTTTTTCTGGTTAATTTTTAAGATTCATTTTTTAAAAATTAATTGATTAATTTTTATTTTTGGCTGCGTTGGGTCTTTGTCGCTATGTGCGGGCTTTCTTTAGTTGTGGCGGGCAGGGGCTACTCTTTGTTGTGGTGCACGGGCTTCTCATTGCAGTGGCTTCTCTTGTTGCGGAGTATGGGCTCTAGGTGCGCGGGCTTCAGTAGTTGTGGCGCACAAGCTTAGTTACTCCGTGGGATTTGGGGTCTTCCCGGACCAGGGATCTTCTTAAACACTGCGCCACCAGGGAAGCCCTTCAGATTCATTTTTAATTGGTCAGCTTAGATGTGTTCTTTGTAGGTGCCCACCTAGGGTTGTCTTCTGAACATGATTCAGTTTAGTCTGGTGGGAGTTCAAGATTAGAGGACAGCAGGAATATTAGATGTTGATGTATGTGTATTTGTAAATGCATTCTTAAATTAAACATCAATAAGTTTCCTTTGTTCTTTGCTCCTGCCTCTTGGTCTCTGTTTAGCTCACCTAATCAGAGTTGACCTAAGTATTGTAGTTCCTTTCCTTCCATCTTCAGTGTTGTTCACCACCTTAGCTCCAGCTGCCTCTTATGCCTTTTCCTTTTTGCCATGGAAGGAATACATTTTTTTCCAAGCTGTTGGGCTATGCAGTGGTCCTCATCAATAGCTCATCAAAGAACTAGACCATGAAAAGGTCTCCTTTCTTTCTGAAGTAAATTTGGGCTAGGGAGTTAGGAATGCAGAGTTTTTTATTTCATCTCTCCAGCTGGACCATCTTAATAATAAGACAGCACAGATAAAAAGTTTTTAACCTCTTGTTGGTTTTTCTTTCACATCTTTTTGAGGGAGGTAAGGGCACATGAAAAGAAAGTGTTGATAACATTGCTGTGAAAGCAACTGTATTCATTCAGGCCAGTGATCAACTTAGAGTTGACCAACTTTCATTACCACCATCTAGGGTCTAAATTCTCTCTATTCAAAGGTAAAAACTCTTGGGGTGGAGGGTAGTGAGGTGCATTTTATTATTTGTGTTATTTATGAGGTCTAGAGTTCTGTGTTCAGCAGGGCGGGAGTGGGTTTGGGAGGAGAAAAGCCAGTATGTTGAAAGAGGCATAACTTTGACTGCTCCTTTTTACTGTATGTGCTGGGTAAGAACCCACTCCCACCATCACCACTCCCAAGAAGGGCTTCACATTTTATGCTCCAGGTGACACCTGTGTATACAGTGAATCAATATTTTTAGTCTGTACACCACAACTGTAAAATTCTTATATTTCTGAAGATACTTTATATTTTAGGGTGTTGCATAAGAATTGTTGCACCTTACTAAGAAGTATTTCCTACCGTGGGAGGCTAGGTATGCTTATGACCTTAGTTCCCACCACCAACCTGACAGGGCATTTTATTCAGCAGCCTGTTAAATGTATAAGAATCAGTCTCAGTGCTATGATCCTTAGTTTTGACTAGGGTCAATCTAAGACAGAAGCTTGTTTTCAGAGCAAGCTAAAAGAAATGTCTTTTTGTTGCCAGTTTAAAACAATACTGGCATTTCAAAAGCAAACAGGACTCCAGTAGAAGACATTCTATAGAAGTATTCCCTGTTGTGGGAGACTGAGATCTTCAGTTTCATGGTCTAGGTCCTGTATTCTATCAGGTGAGTCTTTAAAAATCATGAAGTGACAGGTTGACCTTTGTTTTCAGTAGATAGATTTATTTCTGGATTATTTCTGCTGTAGAAAAGTTATTCTAAACATGTCTAGGAAGTGTCCAGGTTATAAAAGACAGAGTTATCCAAACAGAGCTTTTTATTGCATCACATTGGTGTTAGAGTTAGTTTTTAAGATTGAATTAGTTTTTTTGTTTTAAAGCAGATTATCAGTGTGCCAAGGTAATCTATTATTTACCCTCAGCCATTTGGAACCCAGGCAACTGAAAGAATTGAGTCAGCAACAATCATGGAAGTAGTGACTATGTATATCTTAGTTTCAGAGCCAAATGCTGGTGATTTTAGATTAGCTTTACAGTAATATTGAAAACTTTTCATCTTTCATTTTTGTGAGTATACCCAAGAAACTTCATCACTGTTAAAATTGGTCAGAAAAAGGGGCTACCTGTTCTTGTTTACTGATTCAGTTATTCCTGGAGTGAGAAGAAAGTCCTTGAAAGGTATTTAAAAATTAGAGTGTGATACATTTTATGAATTGGTCACTTCTTTATAGCAGTCTTTATCTCTGCCTCTACAGGACGTAGTTTCTGGGCCAGAAGCCCAGTTTCTCAAGTACTGCCTTAACCCAAGGAATGTGCATGCCAAAGATAAACTAATGAATTAAGGCTGCCCTGAGTTTGCAAATAGGGCATGGTGAATGATTAATTTGACAAAGATGGCATATTATTAATGAAATGTAGTGTGTCTAAATGGATTGGGCTATTGCAAAAATTTTAGTCATTGTATCTGAGAGGTTAGATATTTGCTCTTATCCTCTGAGGATACTATTTAAGGAGGTCTGGGCAAGTTCTAATGTGAAGCATCCATGCTTGCCTCACATGTCTTTTTTTGTTGTTGTTGTTAGCCATCTGGAAAGCTATTATAGGATTTACCTCTAGTGGTAGCCAAGAGGCTATATTCCTCTGGTGCACTTTAAGCATTGCCACATTATCAGGTATGTTTTTAACCTTAGTTAGGACCCACATTATACTCTGTCCTCTAGTCTCATGCAGATAGGAGGGCACTTCGTGATGTTTTTAGCCTCTCTTTATTGTTTTATCATAAGTTGTGCCCTTTCATCTCTGTAGTGTCCTTTCAGACAATTTAAGAAAAATTTGAAATGTGAATGGCAAAAACTGGTAATGGGGACTGGATTCTGATGTAAGTATAAATCATTTCATAGTGGAAACACAATGAAATTTCCTAAGAAATGGGTTTTCCTTAAAATGATTTAAATTGAGATGAATGTGCTTAAATGTTATTATAAAACATTCCTTAGCTCTTTTGCTAGAGATAGCACTTAGTGCATTCCCAACATACTCTGAAATACTGTTAGTAGAATTAAAGCCAATAAACTATAAACACAGGGCATTTGGTATTACCAACAGGGAGAGAAGGCATTCATCCAAGGATGAAACAAGGAACAGAGTTCCTTGTTTGTAGTATAGTTGATGTAGGACTTCTTACCTTCTTCATCATTATTTGTGATGATTGCTTTGAAGTTCTCATCTTGGCTATCTTCTGAACCTTAGAAAGGGAGAACACTTAAAGAGACTTATGCTGTGGGCCCCTGTGTATGTTGCTTTACCCCAGTTCATAGAACACGAATGTTCTCAAAAGAAGGTATTATTAACAGAGTTCTCTGAATTCTTTAAAAGGCCAGTGTGAGTAGGTAAGCAAATTTCATAGACTTGGAACTGTGTGTTGATTTGTGTACAATGTTTGGAGGATCATTGAGTGGTGAAGAAGCCCAAGCTTCTCTAGGAAATGCAGTCTGGAATCAGAGATGAGAAGCTAGAAAAATAATATAAATGTCTACACATACAGCCAGCCAGTTGCAAATGTTGTGTTTAATCCTCTAAACCAGCTCCTTCAGGGTAATGATATTGTCCCATTTTACAAAAGAAGAAACAAACTCAAGGATAGATGGTTGAAGTAGAATTCAAATTGAGGTCTGACGGACACCAAAGCCCTTTTCTTTCTATTATACCATATGCTGTCTTTAAAAACCAGGGCTCTTCAATGCCAAGTGATGAAGCAAATTGAGCTGAAAGGTAGAGTTCAGTACATTTTAAAAAATTAATTAATTTATTGTTTATTTTTGGCTGTGTTGAGTGTTCGTTGCTGCACGTGGGCTTTCTCTAGTTGTGGCGAGCAGGGGCTACTCTTTGTTGTGGTGCACAGGCTTCTCATTGCGGTGGCTTCTCTTGTTGCAGAGCATGGGCTCTAGGCACGCAGGCTTCAGTAGTTGTGGCATACGGGCTCAGTAGTTGGGCGCACGGGCTTAGTTGTGGCATGTGGGATCTTCCTGGCCAGGGCTCAAACCCGTGTTCCCTGCATTGGCAGGCGGATTCTTAACCACTGTGCCACCAGGGAAGTCCATCAGTACTTCCTATAAAAGTGTATGTATTTAAAGTACGAAAGGTCTGTCCAAATGACAATATGAACACATTTTTGAATTGTTTAAACATGGGTCTCAGGTTATGATTAATTGGTAGCCTAATAAGTTTTTTATGGAAATAATTTTAATGGACTTAACTGAAGAGATAGCCAAATCCTTTTATTTTATGATACTTGAATAGGGAGAAAACCAGCATTCTCACTCAATTCCTGAGGTGATTCCATGGAAAAGCAGTTCTGAGTCTTACAGCCTTTTCTCAGTTTGCACCTTTCTGTACTCTGTAGAATTTGAAACAAGAACCATCCCCAGTTTCTTGAAACCTTTTCATCTCTTGACTTCCAAGTCATTTAAAACTGTTACTCTTTCAACTTCCCTGAGCATTTCTCTCCCTCTTCTTTCTTTTTTCAAAGGGTAGGTATTCCCCAAGATTTTTTTTCCTTTTTCGAGTCCTTAATTTATTTGTTTTGTTTTTTTAGTGACGTATAACTTACAAGGGATTTGATTTTGAAGCTTATCTGTACAAATAATTCTCAAGCCTGTATCTCTGGCCCTAATTTATTTCTCAGGTTTCAGACATACATTGATTTTCCATTTACTTTCCTGACATGTCAACTTGGATTTTAAACGTAATCAAAGTCAAATTCCTATCTTCCCCCACATGCCAGTCTCTCGTTTATGGCACATGATTTCCTCTGGGCACTCAAACTTGTCTTTTTTATTTTTTGAGCTTTGTTACTGCTCATTGAGCCAAATTCTATCAATTCTGCCTCTACAGTGTTTCACACGTTGACCCCGTTCCTTTTAATTTCCTCTGTCATCAGCCTAAGACAGGGTCTCATTGCTTCTTAACTTTGGCAACTGTACAGTACATTCCGTCTTATTATCCTTAACAAAATTTTCCTGATGACACCCACACACCCACACACCTTCTACTGTACTTCTTAACTAATGAACTATACCCCAGCATCTAGCCAAGCCAGAGTACCCATGTATTTTGTTGAATATAATCAGGTTTTTCATCTTCCATGTCTTTTCTCATGGTGATCCTGATGGAGTAGCTTCCTCAGTTCTACCCATTGAAATCCTCTCCTTCCTTCAAAGTCCAGTTTAAAAGCTAATTTCTCCATGGAAGCTTTTCCTTTCTCCATGACTAAACATAATCCTTTACTCTGTTGAACTACAACAACATTCAGTTTCTTTTTTCTTTTTTTTTTTCCTTTTTTGGCTACGCCACTCGGCTTGCAGTATCTTAGCTCCCTGACTAGGGATTGAACCTGGGGCCGTGGTAGTGAAAGAGCTGAGTCCTAAACCACTGGACTGCTAGGAAATTCCTATTTTTTTTTAATGGTACTGACACTTGTGTCTCATATCATAGTTGTATACCTGTTTTTCCTAATTGCTTATTGGCTACAAAAGGTATTATGACTGCCTTATTTATATTTGTAGATCCTGTATTGTTTTGTACATTGTTGCATTACTAGCATGTCTCAGTACAAATGGGCCACTGGGTGGTGCCAGAGGCCTATAATTTAGAGTAAAAAGGGAGGCTAGAGCTGCTATACAGTTGGGTTACCCAGTGCTGTTACATCTTCTGCAAGATAGGAATAGAGATTAATTTCCCTGATCCAGGAAGGTTTATAGTTTCTGCTCTTCTGTCCCATTTACCAGAGGAGACAGTGTAGAACTAAAGGCCTGCCCACCTGTAAACATGTTTATATAGTATGAGTTTCAGCTTCCTTGGGGTCATCCTTTGAATTCAGTGTCTGAAGTTCTCTGTCTGATTAATAAACACTGTACTATTAGAGTGGGGCTGGCAGCAGGAGTTGGGAAAGTTGGCTTGGAGAAGTGTTTATTGTGAAGTAGAAAAACAGTAAGGTAAGGAGAATAAATTTAAATTGAGCCATATCAGCTTAAAAGCAGAAACTGGAGATGGAGAAAATAGGACTGGTTGATTCCAGATGGACTGTGGGACCTAAGACTGAAAAGCAAATTTGTACTTTGGATGGAGATCAACCCTGAACAGCTGCTGTTCAGTCATGAGTGGTGTGGGACATCTGTCCTCCCAAGAGGAACCAGGGATTGTGTGGCTCTCAGATATGTCTTACTAATAATTGAGGTTCTTTCTACCATCACCTTTCAGTTTAAGAAGAAATTCTGAAACCTTGTCTCATTTAAACATGGGTGTCTGTGTAAGAGAGTTGGGCACTTCAGTTGCAGAATGAGACATGCCAAATGAGACAGCCGGACTGACCCAGCTGGACTGATCCAAGAGAATGCTGAGATTATGTAACGCAAGGGAACTCACTGAGCATGAGTTCAGGATCAAGGACAGTAATATTATTTACAAGTTGATGTTTCCATTGAACCTGAGGTAAGGTAGAGTTATCAGACCAGTTTCCATAGACCCTAGAGTCCAAAGGAGTTAAAATGAGCTTGAGAGGAATTTTTAAAATAAAAATAAAAAGCATATGTATACAAATTAATAGTACAACCGTTAGAACTACTTTGGACTACTTTAAGCTTCTGATATTCTTAGTTGTTACCTAGACAGTAAGGTTGAAGACTTTTTATGAGTTCAGGATTCATCTTGCCTTTAATGTGGTTCTGATAAGGCAGCTTTGTTTGCAGCAAAAATTCTTCCACATTTTAATTTTCAAGCAAGAAGACGGGACATTTTGCTTTCGTTTATTGTGGCCTAATGACCAGTGTTTGCTAACTTCTATTAATAATCACAGGCTTGAGAATCTAGTATTTTTAATTGTTGGGTTGTATCTGTCATTTAACACTTTGCATGATTCTCTCCCTGCCCCCCACTCTCTCATTCTCTTTTCTGGCCAGATTGATTGATTGATTGATAATTTACATACAGTAGAATTTACCTTTTGTTTCACTCACCCATTCTATGGATTCTGACAAATGCATAGTCATGTAACACCACTGTGATGAAGGCATAGAACATTTTCATCATTCCAGAAAGTTTTCTCATGACTGTTTGTAGTTAGTTCCTTTTCACCAAATCCCAGCAATGACTGATTTGCTCTCTGTCCCTATAGTTTATCTTTTCTGGAATGTCCTACAAATGGAGTCATACTGTGTGTAGCTGTTTGAGTCTTGCTTCTTTCACTTAACATAACACATTTGAGATCCATTCATGTTGCTGTATATGTCAGTAGTTCATTGTGTGATGGACCACAATTTTTTTTATCCATGACCTGGCTGAGAACCACTTGTTTTTAGTTTTTTTGTTTGTTTGTTTTTTGTTTTTTTGGCGGTACGCGGGCCTCCCGCTGTTCTGGCGTCTCCCGTTGCGGAGCACAGGCTCCGGACGCGCAGGCTCAGCGGCCATGGCTCACGGATCTTCCCGGACCGGGGCACGAACCTGTGCCCTCTGCATCGGCAAGCGGATTCTCAACCACTGCGCCACCAGGGAAGCCCTGTTTTTAGTTTTTGATGGATCTAAGTAAAGCCACTAAAACATTTACATTTAGATTTTTAGGTGGATATATAGTTTCATTTTTCTTGAGTACATACCTTGGTAGGATTCCTGGATTGTATGGTAAGTGTATGTTTAACTTTATTTAAAAAAAAAAAACTGCCGAACTGTTTTCCAAAGTGACTGACTACCATTTTACCTTTCTCTGAGCAGTGTGTGAGACATTAGTTGCTCTACTCCTTGTTAGCACTTGATAAAGTAAACTTTCATTATTATTATTTTAAAAATTTTAACTTATAATAGGTGTGTAGAGGATTCTCATTGTGGTTTTAATTTGTATTTTCCTAATGACTAATAATGTTGATCATCTTTTTCAAGTGATAGTTATTTAGTTGTGAGAGATTTTAAATATATTCCAATTGCTGTCAAGTATGTCTTTTGCAGATATTTTCTTCTAGTTCATTGCTCGTCTTTTTGTTTTTTTAAGTGTCTCTTGAAGACTAGCTTTTTAATTTTGATATGTCCAGTTAATTAATTGTTTCTTTCATGGTTTGTGCTTTTTGGCATTCTATCTTAAGAAATATGCCTAGGGGACTTCCCTGGCTGTCCAGTGGTTAAGATTCTGTACTTCCAATGCAGGGGGCGCATGTTCGTTTCCTGGTCAGGGGACTGAAGATCCCACATGCCTCATGTTGTGGCCAAAAAAAAAGAAATGTTTGCCTAACCTGATGTCACAAAGATTATCTATTTTGTTTTTCTTCTGGAAGTTGTATTGTTTTAGCTTTTACATTTAGGTCTCTGATCCATTTTGAGTTAGCTAACTTTTGTATATTGTACAATGTCCAAGTCGAGTTTTTTTTTTTAAATTTGGATGTCCTCTTGTTCTAGTATACCTGGTTTCTTGTATAAATCTTTCATCAATATTAGGGTAAGGAAGCAGCCCCATTGGTTTTAAACGAGGTGTTTGGTGCTTCTTCCACAAAGTACTCTTATATCCTGTTTTAACTCCCCCTCTGCTTGATTTTTAGTTAATATTTTGTCATGTATTTAGTTTAAAATTTAAGGCCTTTTTCTTATTAAGACAGGAGAAATCCAGGTCACTGGAATTTCTTAGGTAGAAATTAAAATGACACCTGGGTCTTTTTTCCCCATCCCCCAATAGTTTACTCTTTAACTTTCACTTTGGCAGGGGTTATGGTTATTTTTAGAGTACAGGCAGTAGAGCTAATCTAATTAAACTCCCCCAGCTACCTGGGGCAGTGAGCTCATCAGCTCTTCCAAGCTCAGATTGGTTTGCTCTGGACTGGATTTTACATGGAAATTGATCAAGGTAAAAACAGTGGATTTGTTGGGAATGGAGTGCATTAAAGAGTGAAGAAGGTAATTTAAGTTTAGGTCAGATATGGTCCCTACTTCAGATTATAAAATAAGGTTGTATTCTTTGGTGATGGAAGAGATTCTAGAGTGACTCCTATACTTAAGACCTAGGGCACAGTCATAGCAACTTAGCCTGCTTTAATTTGGGCACTTACTCTAATTTCTACCCCAGAATTGAGATGGTTTTAAGTTTCTTCATTGTGACAGACATTTATATGATAACAACTCATCCCCAAAGTAATTGTATTTTATCACTGTCATAGAAGTTTCTGGGCTTTTTAGAGACGTGGTACCCCAAAATGGGAATGTATGTACTCCAAGGGATATGGAAGATGATCCAGTGGTGTATAGGGAGGGAATGTTGAAATTTTAAGTTTTTTCTATAAAAATCAAGCTTAATATTTAATGTGAATTGATTAAATGTGGGTTCATGCTCAAAGTATTCACTGACAGATGTTCATAATCAGTTTTGAGATCACTGCTCTAAGAGTGTCCTTCTGCAGAAGTTTTAACATATAATTTTGCTTAACTGTACCATCTCTGGAATTACTAATACTGTTTTACAAAAGAAGAAAATGAAGCCCAGAGAAGATTAAGCAGCACATCCAAGGTCACATCAGAAAGTTTGTTAGTAACTTAGCTAGTACTAGAACCTTGGACTTCCAATTTTCAGCCTAGGACTAATTTTACTAAACTCTGTGGCCCCTAAAATGTGACTTTTAGAAGCTCTCTGCCTGTCAGCTCGGTTATTAAACAGAGTTGACATGAGCATTCACAGGTTTTGTTCTGTTTCTGAATTTAGGAATAAATTCTGTCAACTTTTTTCCACAAAGAAAAGATCGCTTCTTGCAAGAACCTTAAACCAATTTCCCAGAAGATGAGCTTTACAACCTCTGGGTATAGGTTCAACCTCATGGCTCTCCTTTTCTGAGAAATGGTTCTCAGAGCTAGGTAAGCATTAGGCATTTGGCACCTCCTGCCCAGCAAATGTGTTTTCTAGAGCCACTATGAGTCTAAAGTTCAGGCAGTCTGGACTTCTGTAGAAGTTGATGAGATTCAGTTTTGAGAAAGGGTCTCTGGAGCTGCTCAATACTTCTTCTCTAGGAGTGGATAACAGTGAGATGGGAAGTATGGTGTGGTTGACAGTTTTGATTCTGGAGGTGAGAAAACAAATTCCGTTCTCAGTTGACCATAAGGTATGCCTATGACCTTAGTTTTTTTCTTTTTTTTTTTGCGGTACGCGGGCCTCTCACTGTTGTGGCCTCTCCCGTTGCGGAGTGCAGGCTCCGGACGTGCAGGCTCAGTGGCCATGGCTCACGGGCCCAGCCGCTCTGCGGCATGTGGGATCTTCCTGGACCAGGGCACGAACCCGTGTCCCCTGCATCGGCAGGCAGACTCTCAACCACTGAGCCACCAGGGAAGCCCCTGACCTTAATTTTTAATCTTAAAGTAGTACAGTTGTTTTCCCTGCTTCATAGAACTTTTGCAATTAATGTCATTAACTTAAGCCCTAGGTGAGGAAGAAGATATTGCTGAGCTACTAAGGAATATAAACAGGGACTACTGAGAGGAAAAAAAGAAGTGTTGTGTGAGGAATGCTGTACAAAAATACATCATTGAAGTAGGAGGAGGAAAACAGCCTGCTCTGCAAACAGTTCTTCACTGTTTTTCTTTATGTGGCTTCACAAATCTGTTTTTTGTTGGCATTGTCTTTCATCATCACCCTTCCAGGTGTCCCTCCCTCAAATTCAGCCTCGGTCCTGCTCTTGCATTATTTCTACTCCCCCGCCCTGGCCTAATGTGAGCAAGCTTTGGGCAGCTGTCTCTTGGCAGAGGACACTTAAAAAAAATTTTTTTTGAAGCAACTTGGATTTTTGTAGAGGAGAAAAGGGGGTAAAGATAAGGATGGGGCTGCTTCTGGGATAATTGTTATGGGAATGAAAGGACTGTTGAAAGATTAGAGGCCAGTGTGCCTGGGTACAAGGACTGGAGTCATAATCATACTTTGTCTTTTCAGTGCCTTTTGTCCAAGGCACTGAAAGGGCTTAACAAAATTCTGGTCTGAATAATATTATTCTTTGCTCTTTGCTTGAGGTGGGAGTGAGGCCCTGAAAAAATAATGACTGTATTATAGTGGTATAAAGGGAATAAAGCTAGGTACCCCGACTCCTAGTTAGGCTTTGCTAAACAGACAAACCTGGTGAAAGTTGGTGGAATTAGGTGAAATAGTGTTTGCCATTTTATGAAATGGACTGAGATGGTTTTAATGGAAATGTTGCACTTCTCCAGCTTTGCACTTGGGGACTGACTTACTAGTCATAAAAGGGAAGAAAAAACCTTTTAGGTTCTTTTTTAGGGGTAGGATACTCATGAGTTCTAATTTGACTCTGCTTCTTATAATCCTTAGTTAATATCTGTGCCTGTACGTTTGAAGCTAGGCATCTGAATGACCATAAAGCTCAGGCTGTTATCCCAAGAGCTCAGTTTCTTCTATCTCTGCTGTTTTGTGTATGAAATGATATTCAGAGTCTGACCTTCCTCTTCATGTTGTGAAGACAAGTGTTTCATAGAGTTTGTGGATACATACGACGATTATTTACAACAGAAGGTTTTTTGCCTTAGAGGGTAGTGCTGAAGCTAGCTTTTTGTATTAAGACTCTCTGCTTGCTTGCAATACATGTCACTTGATATAGACCTGCTGTTCCAGGATTTATTTCAGTTCCTTCTTTCCCATCTGAAAAATCACTGCCAGTTACTCAGTGAGAAGAGATGGCAGTTAGCCTCCCAAAGATATGTCTCTTCATGGAATTTAGACATGGGGGGATAATATCTGGCATAATTTTCAGCAGCTGAGAAGCCCTGCTGAGCACACAGAAAAAAATCAATTTTGTAAAAATGACAGAGGCTGTACATTGTTAAATCTCCTGGTGCCTTTTATCATCTTACCCAGATTGTTTCCTAATTGTTTCATTTTCTTACTCTCCTCGATCCAGGCTGGCTGCAGTAAACATCATTCAAGATGTCCAGCAAAGGGAGCAGCACAGATGGCAAAACAGACTTAGCTAATGGTAAGGGACCATAATGAAGGTGAAGCTATTTTTGCTATTGACTGAGGTTCTCCTCCTCCCGCAAAGAGAGTGGAGACCTGGATTTTAGCGGAGGGAAGGAAATCTTTCCTAAGAATGAACTCTTCCTGTGTTGTTTTGAGTGTAGGAAACTACACAGGAAACACCTTGGACTACCTGGTACTTTTGCTCCTTCAGCTTTTATCTGATTGTTTTCGGAAGATCAATAATAGAGTTGTCCCTCTAAGAGGTCAAGTGGTTTGGAATTTTGTAACAGTGGACAAAACCTAGGAGATGCTGTTAATAAAGGAGAAAAAGAAGATCCAGTTGGTGGTGAAACCAAGGGAGTTGTTGGGAAGGCAAGGCTCCCCAGTTATAAGGAGAGGTCTCTTTTCTTGGTAGATCAGTAGAGATACTAGATAAGAGATGAAGTTATAAATAGCTGCAATTGGGGCTTTTTTCTTTTCTTTCTTCCTTTTTTTCCTTTCCTTCCTTTCCTTTCTTTCCTTTCTTTCCTTCCTTTCTTTCCCTCCCTCCCTCCCTGCTTCCTTTCCTTCCTTCCACAAGTTTCTACCAAGTATTAAATCACTGGCTCTATGGCAGATTTGAAGGCAGAATATCATGATTCTGGTAGAGTATAGCTACTACCTGGGTTATTTGACCAGTGCATCCACTCTGAGCCAACTTCCAAACTAGAGAAGGTCCTTCAAATGGATATAGTTGGGCAGCATAGTGTTCAGCATTCCTCAGCACCTTGTAGGTTAAGATTATCGTCTAAATTCTAGTTGACGTGTTTGGTAGAGCAATGAAGTGAGTAAGGGAAAGGGAGATTTTCAGCATGTTGTTTTACTGCCCCTTTGTTCTTTTCTTACCATTGGTGGTCATTTATCTTCTGTAAAGGAGAGTGATTCCAATTTTTCACTGGGCTTAGTTGAAAGGCACAGGATTCTAGAGGGGTTGGAGGTATACAATTGACTTGGAGTTTGGCCATTAGCTAGATCATGGATTGGCAAATTATGGCCTGCAGGCTAAATCCACAGGCCTGCGGGCTGCTGTTTTTGTAGTTTACTGGAACTCAGTCATGCTGCATTTATTTACATAGTATTTATGGTTACTTTTGTGCTACAGCAGTGGAGTTGAGTAGTTGTGCCATACATCCATATGGTCCGAAGTTTAGAATCCTAAACTTTTTATTATCGAGCCCTTTACAGAAAAAATTTGCCACCCCCTAGCTATTATCTTGGTCATTGACTGTTAGTGTCCTCTTGCTGAGCTTGTGATATGCTCTGGCCCTTATCTTAATGTGGTAAGGCTCCCAAAGTCATCTTAATTTATTTTTTATTTATTTATTTATTTTTTGCTGTACACGGGCCTCTCACTGTTGTGGCCTCTCCTGTTGTGGAGCACAGGCTCCGGACGCGCAGGCTCAGCGGCCATGGCTCATGGGCCTAGCTGCTCCGCTCCACAGCATGTGGGATCTTCCTGGACTGGGGCATGAATCCGTGTCCCCTGCATTAGCAGGCGGACTCTCAACCACTGCGCCACCAGGGAAGCCCAGTCCTCTTAATTTTAACAATAAATTCTAGGAGTTTTGATGTTTCATTTATTTTTCTTCTTCACAGAAGTGATGGGTATGATATTTTATCCCTTCTCACCACTGCCAATCTCAAAACTCAGTTTCATTTCAAAAACTACAATTATTAATCTTTCTCAGCATATATAGCAGCCTCAGCAAATGTAGTTCGTGGGAGCAAATTGCTGCACTTTTCCCCTTTTTCTTCCAGTTCCTAGTCGTTTTCACACTTTGCTCTTAGTTGAGGTGCTTTTTGAAAAGAGCTGTTTGTGTGTCTCCCAACCTTCTGTCACTACTTGAACCAAAAGTGTGTGTATTGTTTATCTGTTTTTTTTATTGGGCTTTGCCTAAGAGTTCATTGAAAAAGAGGTTCCATTGCTTCAAAGATCTTCAGAAATTACTGCTCTAATCCAGATGACTAAGCAAGAAGATATTCCCATTTTGAATACTTAAACATCAGTGTGGTATTGGAGTTGAATAGCTTGTACCAGAGTCACACATAGCTGGTCAGCCTTTCCTACCTAATAGCCTTTACTTCTGGCAAGATAAAATTTATTGTCATCTGAGGAAAGGAGACCATGAGCAGAGTTTAAAATCCTCATTCACCCCCTTCCTTTCTTTACATCTTGACCTTAGTTTGGAAGTTGTGGTCCTTTTGGCCCTAGAACATTGGCATAGTGCTCAACTAGAATATGATTTGGCTATTAGATAGGATAACTCAGTATCTAATTTTGGGGATTATATTGCTCAAAGTGACCCAGTTATTTTATAACTACCAATATGGCAGACCTAGAATATGAACTTTCTTCAGGTCCCGCTGTAGTAGCCCTACTTTTTATCAATTTTATTTATGCTTCCTGATAAAACTTTGTCTCACTAGAATTCCTATATCTAAAACTAGTATTACAATTATTAAATTAATGGAAGTAAGGCAGAATACATTTATCAGCAAAAAAGAGCAAGAAGCCACTCAAATGGTCACAATTTCCACTTGCACTTCCTTCTGGATTCTTAGGGGGAAGAAACTATAGGGTTTAAGAGGTGGGAGGTAGTGGTACTTTCTCGAAGTGGTAAATAGTCTAACTCTTGCTGGGGATGGCTGTTCTTTTTTTAAAATTTATTTATTTTTATTTTTGGCTGCATTGGGTCTTTGTTGATGCGCGCAGGCTTTTCTCTAGTTGTGGCGAGTGGGGGCTGCTCTTTGTTGCGGTGCATGGGCTTCTCATTGGGTGGCTTCTTTTGTTGCAGAGCATGGGCTCTAGGCACACGAGCTTCAGTAGTTGCAGCGTGCAGGCTTGGTAGTTGTGGCTCGTGGGCTCCGGAGCGCAGGCTCGGTAGTTGGTGGCACAAGGGCTTAGTTGCTATGTGGCATGTGGGATCTTCCTGGATCAGGGCTTGAACCTGTGTCCCCTGCATTGGCAGGCAGATTCTTAACCACTGTGCCACCAGGGAAGCCCAGGGATGGCTGTTCTTTTTTCTTATGTCAGCTTAATTATGTGCTATAACTAATGGATGCACATCTAGCAAAATAGAGCCTAAGGTAGTTGTATCAGGCATACTTTTATAAAATCTGCCAATGCTTTGCTTCTTGAGAATTTATTATAATCTTTGGTTGTCCTGCAGTTCTTTATTTGTGTATGACTTTGGTTTTCATCTTTTCAAGATTCCCTCTCAGAAGGTACTGTTTATAAGCATATGTAATGAAAACATTTTGACCAAAGTTGGTTTCTGGGTCTTTTGGTGTGATGATTTTTTAGACTAAGGAGTGTGAATCCTTCTGGTCACTATCTTATTTCCTTATTTTTCCCCCTCACCTACCCATTCCTCACTAACATGCAGGAAGCCTGTCTAGCAGTCCAGAGGAGATGTCTGGTGCTGAGGAGGGGAGGGAGACATCTTCAGGCATTGAAGTGGAGGCCTCAGACCTGAGCTTGAGCTTGACCGGGGATGATGGTGGCCCCAACCGCACCAGCACAGAAAGTCGAGGCACAGATACAGAGAGCTCAGGTGAAGACAAGGACTCTGACAGCATGGAGGACACTGGCCATTACTCCATCAATGATGAAAACCAAGTCCATGACCGCTCAGAGGAAGAAGAGGATGAAGAAGAGGAGGAAGAAGAGCATCCTCGTCGTCGTGTACAGCGCAAGCGGGCCAACCGTGACCAGGACTCATCAGATGATGAGCGGGCCCTGGAGGACTGGGTGTCCTCGGAGACCTCAGTCCTGCCCCGACCTCGCTGGCAAGCCCTTCCTGCCCTTCGGGAGCGGGAGCTGGGTTCAAGTGCCCGCTTTGTGTATGAGGCTTGTGGGGCAAGAGTCTTTGTGCAGCGTTTCCGCCTGCAGCATGGGCTTGAGGGCCATACTGGTTGTGTTAATACCCTGCACTTTAACCAGCGCGGCACCTGGCTGGCCAGTGGCAGCGATGACCTGAAAGTGGTGGTTTGGGACTGGGTGCGGCGACAGCCAGTATTGGACTTTGAGAGCGGCCACAAAAGCAATGTCTTCCAGGTGAGGCAAGGGAGCAGATTGGCAACTGAGAAAATCAGGCACAAGTTAGACAAACCTGAGCTGCTGCCTGGAGTAGGATTGACAGTTGTAGGAATTAGATATCAGGACTTGGTCCTTCCTTGGCTCCCATAATGACTTAGAGGAGTTAAATACACTGAAAGACTCGTGGCACCCTTTTGTTTCCTTGAGCACAGAGACTGTTAGAAGCCTCATTATAATAGGAAGGGTGCTTGGAAATCATCAGGAAGGCACTAAATGCCGTGCTAGGAGGCGTTATAATACAAGAACAGAGGCTCTTGAACCAGTCTAGTTGAGTTTAAATCTTGGTCCGACCCCTTAACTAGCTGTGTGATCTTGGGCAAGTTTATTTAACCTCTGTCTTCAGTTTATTTACCTATAATATAGGGCTAATAACATACAGGGTTATGAGGATTAAATAACAGTAGAAGCTAAGCAGTTAGAACCGTGCCTGGTACTTAATAAACATTTGATAAATATTAGTTAATATTGTTATTCTCTGGAAGTTTTACTTACCAGCCCCATCCATCATATGGTACTAGCCGTTTATCCCTAAGCATGTTCTCTTTCCTTCCCCGGTATCCCCTCTAGTTTCCTTTTTCTTTGTAGCAAGTTTATGTTTACTTCCTGAATCAAGGAAGATTTTCTCCTTTTTCCCTTACCATTCTTTCTTACTGGGTATAGTCCTAGTTTACCTGAGCACTCATACCAGTTCAGCCTTCCAGAATCAACAGAAATTCTCTCATATCAGAAATTTTTTCTTTTCCTCTCCTTTAACCCTTGGAAGAAATTGGACTTGAGCCAACTGTATAAGAGCAGGAGGTCTAAGTTTCCAGCTGTTGTGCAGCAAAAGTGGATGATTTGCGGTTGTCATCTTGTTTTGCCCTCTCGAATTCACCTCTTCAATTTCTCTTGTCCCTTTTTTTATTCTTAATATCCCAGGCCAAGTTCCTTCCTAACAGTGGTGATTCCACCCTGGCCATGTGTGCCCGTGATGGGCAGGTTCGGGTAGCAGAGTTGTCTGCTACACAGTGCTGCAAGAATACAAAGCGTGTGGCCCAGCACAAGGGAGCATCCCACAAGGTAAGTAAGCCCTTGCCCCCAAAGCTTGTGCAGTTCAGCTCCTCTGTGGATCTCAGCCAAAGCCCTCCAGTATCTCTGTCCATTGTGTCCCCTTTGTTGTGGTCACCTCCATCACTTCTTTCAGTCCTAGGATTTGTAGGTAAGATGGGAGAAAAAGCAGCCACACTAAACTTCTCAGAAGACAAGTATTTGAGAGATCTCTAGATCTTGCACATGCAACATTCACCTGATAATACTTAACTCCTAAGCTGAGCCATGGTTGGTTTGGAGATCCTTGAGGTCTCCTGTGCCTTCCAAACCTTTAAAATTTACTCCTATTGTATTTAGAACATTTTAACAGCTCTAAGGTGCTAGCTGTTGGCTTCTCATATGTGAGAGCTCCAGCTTTTCTGCTCACAACTCTCAGTGCATAAACAGTACTATTTCTGGAAGCCCTATTTAGAGCTGGGAATATAGGCCAAATAATCATGATGGCAGCCAGTGAGGAGCCAAGAACTGCCTAGTCTCAGAGTAGGCACTGTTTTCTTCCATGCCGTGGAAAGAGGATGGTCCTCTTTTTTTTTTTTTTTTTTTTTTTTTTACAAACTCTAAGCAAATATGTAGGTGGACCTAGAGTATGCATTCCTCGCCCATGGCTCAAGAAATATGAAAATTACCTATTTCTTTGATTCTTAAGACTACCCCCAACCCACTAGATAACTAACTTTTAGAACGAAGCTGTAGGGAATGAAACTTGGGTGCCATTTCTCTGCCCACCTGAGGGTGTGGAATTGATTTTGAGGATGAGCCCTAATGACGGTGTTTTCTTTTGGTATCACTGTTCAGATCCCTTGGAGACATAATTAAAATAGCAAATCACCTGTCCTTTTGACTTGTATAGAATAAACAAGCTGTGAATAATTCACACAGAGCAAGAGAGAATGGGCTTATTAAATTATCTTCTTTCCTGGGATTTTACAACAAAAGAGGTAGATGTTTCTCTTGCTGAGACATTTTAAATGCAGCCCTTCATAAAGATAAAGGAATGAGTTAGACAGCCTCTAATTTTAATCTTTAGAAACCTCATCCTTTCCCTTTTTTCTACTTCAGTTGGCCCTGGAACCAGACTCTCCCTGTACGTTCCTGTCTGCAGGTGAAGATGCAGTTGTCTTCACCATTGACCTCAGACAAGACCGGCCAGCTTCGTAAGTATAGCAATAGTATTTTTACAGAATTGGATTTCTTGGCTTTGAAAATATTGCATGTGTCCTAGGTAATGCTCAACTCTGTGGTCCATCAGAATGGTTCCTTTGTATTTATGATAAGAAACAGATGAGTTTAGGGGAATTCCTTACTTCTTTGTTGTTGTCTGTTTCTCAGCAGTAAAATACTATTCGCCTATCTTCATTTCTCAAGCAGGATTCAGTTATCTTATTATATGTGGGCTTTAATAACTGGATGATCTTCCAACTGTCCATTCACTTGGGTGCCACTCAACTTCCCCACAAGAAGTATGTTCCTAGCAACTTAGCGATATGCTCCTATGTAGTTTTCACTTCAATTTTGTGTAGAAATGTAAAAATTAAATGATAATTCTTGAACAAAAATATTGGTAGCTATAGTAGAACTCTGTCATATCACAGCTCATTTTTACATGAATCGGAGACTCATAGGTAAATTATATCCCCTTTTAGCTGTGTGATATCATAGAAAGAGCATAGCATCTTATTTGGATCCAGGCAGACCTAGGTCAAATCTCAACTTGGGCACTACTAGTAATGACCTATATAACCTTTCTGAACTTCAGTTTCTTCAGCCTCACTATGGGTATAATCAGTCTTATTCTCTCTTTTTCTGATTTCTGCGAGGATTATTGATAAATGTGTTTGATACCTCAGCATAGTGTCTGGCATCATGGTTGGAACTTACTGAATTGTAGCTACTAATTATTTCAGTTTCCTTTTTTCATTTTCACTGCTCTTATAATAAACAAATATATCTTGTTTTAAAAACTCAAATAATGAAGTATATGGACAAAATGTAAATGCTCCTTCATGTATACCTCCCCTGCCCCCCACTTTTCTAGCTATTGATAACCATTGTTAACAATATCGAATACCTTTTCAATCCTTTTTGTATACATTTATGTATCTTACTATATACATGTATACTCTTCTCTCCAACATGGGATAATTGTATGTGTATATAAACTTGCATATACATATGTTCCTGCAATTTACTTTTTTCACATTATGATGTATTTTGGAGAGCTTTCTACATCAGACCAAAAAGGCCTACCTAATTTTTTCTTTTTAAACATTTTATTTATTTTTATGTGGTCTGTTTTTAAAGTCTTTATTGAATTTGTTGCAGTATTACTTCTGTTTTATGTTTTGGTTTTTTGGCCAAGAGGCATGTGGGATCTTAGCTTCCTGACCAGGGATTGAACCCACGCCCCCTGCGTTGGAAGGCAAAGTCTTAACCATGGACCGCCAGGGAAGTCCCTATGGCCTACCTCATGTTTAACCATGACATCTGTATCATAGCATTGGTGTACCACAGTTTGTTTAACGACTCCCTAGTTGATAGATTATCTACATTATTTATTGTTCGTCTTAAAAACTATCTTTTTTTTTTTTTTTTTTTAATATGCCATTCTGGAAGTTTATTCTAGGATCACAAAGTGAGGAAGAACTCAAGATTTCAACTTTTCAGAACTCTCCCCCCTTAAAAATTATCTTAAATCTTACATGTCAATACCAATACATAGCATACAAGTAAAATTTAAGTTAATATAGGGAATATAATCTTAAGGCTGATTATTATTAGACTTTTATTTTTAGAGAGATAAGTATACAAAAAGTTGTCTAGAAAGTGAAGAATTTAAAATAAAAAGAATTAAAAGAATTTTTTAAAAAAATAAATAAAAATTAAAAAAAATAAAGAATTTAAAATAGTGATTAAAGGATGGGAATCTTTTTGGCTTGTGGAAAGGATATACTGGTTATTTATATAAAACTTAAGAGGGTGAAGATTGAAAGATAATGAATGGATTTCTCCTGGAGAGGGAACAGGCCTGGGTGACAAGGGATCTGCCTTCTAGTACTAGCCTACAGTTATATAGCTTTGAGAAAATCATTTAATCTCTTAAACTAATGATGTTTGTTATTTTCAGCTCTCAAGTTCCATGATTCTGTGATGATAATGGAACATTAGCAAGTTTTCCAGAGGGGAGTGGAAGGGCAAAGATGGAAAAATATGATACGAGTTTATTTGGTCTGCTCTGGTAGAGTGTTGTGAAGCTGAATGAGATCCTGTGGATCAGGTTAAGAGGAGAACTACTGTTAGGCCACAAGAAATTGGGAATCTTGTTCAAGTAATGGGCAGAGTAAATGACTGGCAGTTTATTGAATGTGTAATGAAAAGCAGAAAATCTGGCTGAGAGTTGATCAGTGGATCTAGGTGCAAGCAGTAATAGGTGGGATAGAAACTAAAAGGGGGAACATAGGAGAATACTTAGAGTAGGAGGAGGTCCAGATTCTGGCCTTAAGAAAGTTTTTGCTTTAGGGGTTGAATTAGTGGAAGGCTAGAATGAGGTGAGAGGAGGACTGAATGTGAAGTTCATGGCTAGAATGTGTTATCCCTATGTGTTAAGCTGGTGCCTGAACATCTGCTTATATCAGAGGCAATTTTTGTGTGAAGTTGGCACAGGGGAATTTTTCTTTTGTATGTACATAATAGCTGAGTCTCTGGAAGCTGGTGATATTGGCTAACATCATAAGAGGAGATGGATTTGGAGCTGTGGGTGGGGTATTCATTTAGCCAGCAGAAGCTAGTTTGAGATATTCTTCAGAGGAATCCTTTGGTTTGATCTGTAGTTGTTTTTCCCTTTTTCCTGGAACATACCAGCTCGTTAAAAACTGCAAATTTTAAGGCAGAATTTGGTAAATTTGTTTCATATGGCTTTGTGTGCTGCCTTGCTCTGGTGTCAAAACTTTATTTTTCCTGCTGCCATTTATCAATCATTTTTATAGCACCTCTGCATTTTCCCCACAGGGCTCAAGGTGCTCTGTGCATTTATGCATTAGGAGAGAGAATTGTTTGTTTTAGGTTAATAAATGGAAGCATAGAAGATTAAGTTCTTTGTCAGGATTAGATGACCGTGGAGCCCGTACTTCATAATCTATCCCCTCACTTTCTTCTTTTTGCTTCTGCATGGTAACTGTTATGTTTGTCTGACCCTCTCCTTCTAAAAATCCAAATTGCTGAGGAAATGAGATGTTTCCCTGAAAGAGCAGCAGCTGCTCCTATTCCTCTTCCATATCTAAAGCCCAATTAGAGCTGCCTGTTCTCCATTGCTAGTTTTGTTCCTGAAACTCTTTTTTGACTTGTTTTCTGCCTTGTGTTTTGGGTATGTGTGTTTTCCCTAATGACATTTTTTTTTTTTTTTTTTTTTTTTTTTGTGGTATGCGGGCCTCTCACTGTTGTGGCCTCTCCCGTTGCGGGGCACAGGCTCCGGATGCGCAGGCCCAGCGGCCATGGCTCACGGGCCCAGCCGCTCCGCGGCATGTGGGATCTTCCCGGACCGGGGCACGAACCCGTATCCCCTGCATTGGCAGGCGGATTCTCAACCACTGCGCCACCAGGGAAGCCCTGACAGTTATTTTTAATGACCTTTGTATACTATTCTTTTAATGGAAGGCTGCAGAGATTTTAAAATTAAATTTCTCCTTTGCCTAGAGCAGTCTAGGATGGAGTGACTTTGACCATTTAGAGAGGATGCTAACATCATTTACAAAGAAACTGATTGTCATAGTTCTTTCATTTTCTGTAAGCACCAGAAATGAGCAAAAGCTTAGAATTAAAAATGAAAGCTGTTATTTATAATCGCCAAAACTTGGAAGCAAACAAGATGTACTTCAGTAGGTGAATGGATATACTGTGGTATATACAGATAATGGAATATTATTCAGCACTTAAAAAAAAAAGCAAGCAAGCAAGCTAAAGCCCAGTCCCTTCCTTTCCTGTCTTCCTTTTCCTATAAAGTTACTAATCTTTATGATGTCATATTTGACAGGTTGAACGCTTCAATCTGGGAGGAGTATTCATAGGGCCACCTTAAGGTGGGACAAAATTATGGCTCTTTGGCCAAAATCTTCTGGCTAAAACTCTGAAATTTTATAAGGTTCCCTCGGGGTCCCATGCCCTCCTAAGAATCACCTTTTTTTGTGGTACAACCAGAAGAATAATTTAGAAATAATTTTTCAGCATTAAAAACAGCTGTCTTGACAAGAATTTCTGCTCCTAATTTGCTTCAAATAAGGGAAGACTAATACTGTTTTCCTTTGTATTAACCATTGCTTGTTTTTTTCATCGTGCATTTTTTCTTTCTTTTTTTTGTGGTACGCAGGCCTCTCCCTGTTGTGGCCTCTCCCGTTGCGGAGCACAGGCCCCGCGGCCATGGCTCACGGGCCCAGCCACTCCGCGGCCTGTGGGATCCTCCCAGACCGGGGCACGAACCCGTGTCCCCTGCATCGGCAGGCGGACTCTCAACCACTGCGCCACCAGGGAAGCCCTCATCATGCATTTTTTTTTTTGTGTGTGGTATGCGGGCTTCACTGTTGTGGCCTCTCCCGTTGCGGAGCACAGGCTCCGGACGCGCAGGCTCAGCGGCCATGGCTCACGGGCCCAGCCGCTCCGCGGCATGTGGGATCTTCCCAGACCGGGGCACGAACCCGTGTCCCCTGCATCGGCAGGCGGATTCTCAACCACTGCGCCACCAGGGAAGCCCCATCATGCATTTTTAAGGCTGAGTTTTAAGTGACACTTCTCTGGAATCTGGGAGATAGATTCTGACCTTAAGGTCTTTTCCTTTTTTTTTTTTAATGTTTATTTTTTAATTTTTATTTATTTTGGCTGTGTGGGGTCTTGGTTGCAGCACGTGGAATCTTCGTTGCAACATTTGGACTTTTTAGTTTCGTCATGCTGACTCCTTAGTTGTGGCATGCCTGTGGGATCTAGTTCCCTGACCAGGGATTGAACCCGGGCCGCCTGCATTGGGAGCACAGAGTCTTACCCACTGGACCACCAGGGAAGTCCCCCTTAAGGTCTTTTCTGTCCACTGTTTCTGTGATTCATCTTCCCCTTACTCCCTGCTCCCAGATGATTGGGAAGATGTACTTACAAGTAAAGGATGGCAAGATGTGGGTAGTATTGTCTCTTTAATGATTGGTTGTCATCATATTGAACTCAAGCTAAGGCTACTGAGGAGCAATACTTTCATACACCTTTAATTTATACTTCTTGAGGAACACCAGAAAATTACTACGTGTTTTTTCCATCTCCAAAGTAGCATTTAGTAAATATATATGGTGGTGGGTCTTGTTCTTTTTTCTTGTTCCAGTGTACAAACAAACAAAACCATTTCTTTCTTTCCAAGTGAGAATCTGTTTGGTTTCTTATTAGCTGTGTGTGCGTTCTCACTTGCCATGACTATCTGGATCTTTTGGAGAATATAACTTTTATACTTTTCTACTTTTGAAGGAAGCTGGTGGTGACAAAAGAAAAGGAGAAGAAGGTGGGGCTGTATACAATCTATGTGAATCCTGCCAATACCCACCAGTTTGCAGTGGGTGGACGAGATCAGTTTGTAAGGTGAGTCTGTGGCTGTTCTGTATCTTTGAGAGTTTGAGACTGTGATGTATTGTGTACTACCAGCTGTGCCTTGTAGAAAGCTATGAATTGCCTAGGAGTTCATTAACAACCATCTTTAATTTTTTGCCATCTTCCAAAGAGTTTAAACTTCCTCTGACATATTGTTTCCTAATGTAGCAGTCTCTGAGGGATGGCTTAACATGTTATAGGTATTATCAAGTTCTAAAGAAGTTTGATGAATTGACCAAGTTCTCCACATAGCAGCTAGGCATAAACCCAGGTTTACTAGCAAGTGCTCTCTTAGTAAATATTTTCCACCATTTTTCATATGTAAATTGACATGTACTAGAAATGTTGAATGCTGGTTTCAGATACAGAAATAATTTGACTTGGGAGTACTCATTGTGAACCTCGGGTTTTTGGCTCCCGGTATCCTGAACCACTTTTCTTTATCTTTAGTGATATCTTTGTTACTATGAACATTTCTTGTAACACTGTCTATTGAGATATATCCTAAGGAAAACAGAGTTCGTGGATTCAGTCGCCATGTGTAGCAGTTAGTTTCCTTCTGGCCCTTTGTCACAATTATATCCCATCCCTATCCAATTGGCCTTTTTTTTTTTAACATCTTTATTGGAGTATAATTGCTTTATAGTGTTGTGTTAGTTTCTGCTGTATAACAAAGTGAATCAGCTATATGCATATATATATCCCCATATCCCCTCCCTCTTGCATCTCCTTCCCCTGCCCCATCCCACCCCTCTAGGTGGTCACAAAGCACCGAGCTGATCTCCCTGTGCTATGCAGCTGCTTCCCACTAGCTATCTGTTGTACATTTGGTAGTGTGTATATGTCCATGCTACTCTCTCACTTCATCCCAGCTTACCCTTCCCCCTCCTCCCACTGTCCTCAAGTCCATTCTCTACGTCTGCATCTTTATTCCTGTCCTGCCTCTAGGTTCATCAGAACCTTTTTTTTTTTAGATTCCGCATGTATGTGTAAGCATACAGTATTTGTTTTTCTTTTCCTGACTTACTTCACTCTGTATGACAGACCCTCGGTCCATCCACCTCACTACAAATAACTCAGTTTTGTTTCTTTTTATGGCTGAAAAATATTCCATTGTATATATGTGCCACATCTTCTTTATCCATTAATCTGTCGATGGACACAGGTTGATTCCATGTCCTGGATATTGTAAATAGTGCTTCAGTGAACATTGTGGTACATGACTCTTTGAATTATGGTTTTCTCAGGGTATATGCCCAGTAGTGGGATTGCTGGGTTGTATGGTAGTTCTATTTTTAGTTTTTTAAGGAACCTCCATACCGTTCTCCATAGTGGCTGTATCAATTTACATTACCACCAACAGTGCAAGAGGGTTCCCTTTTCTCCATGACCTCTCCAGCATTTATTGTTTGTAGATTTTTTGATGATGCAGTTGGCCTATTTTTTTTTTTTTTTTTTTTTTTTTTTTGCGGTACGCGGGCCTCTCACCGCTGTGGCCTCTCCTGTTGCGGAGCGCAGACTCAGCCGCTCCGCGGCACGTGGGATCCTCCCAGACCGGGGCACGAACCCGTGTCCCCTGCATCGGCAGGCGGACTCCCAACCACTGCGCCACCAGGGAAGCCCAAGTTGGCCTATTTTTAAGTATATTTCTTTGGTTGCCAAGAGATCATTTGTTTGAAAGGGAGGAAGGAAAGGATCACTAGAACTAGAAGAATGAATGACTTTATGCTTTCTTGATGGTGGATGAAAAGCATTATCTTCCTTTTTATTTCATTTTTTAAAAAATTTTCATTTATTTATAAATTTATTTATTTTAGTTATTTCTGGCTGCGTTGGGTCTTTGTTGCTGCACACGGGCTTTCTCTAGTTGCAGAGAGCAGGCTGGGTTTTAAGTGAAATTTACTTTGTTTTGGTGCATGTGCTTCTCATTGCAGTGGCTTCTCTTGTTGGA
This sequence comes from Kogia breviceps, assembly GCF_026419965.1. Lineage (NCBI taxonomy): Eukaryota > Metazoa > Chordata > Mammalia > Artiodactyla > Physeteridae > Kogia > Kogia breviceps. The sequence continues at coordinate 89,894,191 of NC_081310.1, read as the reverse complement.
GAGCACGGGCTCTAGGCATGCGGGCCTCAGTAGTTGTGGCCTGCGGGCTCTAGAGCGCAGGCTCAGTAGTCGTGGCGCATGGGCTTAGTTGCTCTGCAGCATGTGGGATCTTCCCAGACCAGGGCTCGAACCTGTGTCCTCTGCATTGGCAGGCGGATTCTCTTAACCACTGTGCCACCAGGGAAGTCCCATCTTCCTTTTTAAATAAGAGGATATTTTTATAACTGTATTCTGTAATTAATTTTATTAATAATCACAGGGATGGGACTAAATTTTTAGAAATACCTGAGAGATGATCATAACTTGTTGAAGAATCCTGCCACAAGAGAACCGGGCAACTTTGTTGCTCTCTTCTTCTTCCCCTGTTTCCCTTGCCTTCTAAATTCCTTTCTTCTATTGACCAATAGCAAATGTTTAGCAGTAGTGTTGTTTTTTGTTTTTTTGTTTGTTTGGTTTTTTTTTTGGTGTCACGCAGGCCTCTCACTGTTGTGGCCTCTGCTGTTGCGGTGCACAGGCTCCGGACGCGCAGGCTCAGCGGCCATGGTTCACGGGCCCAGCTGCTCTGCGGCATGTGGGATCTTCCCGGACTGGGGCACGAACCCGTATCCCCCGCATCAGCAGGCGGATTCTCAACCACTGTGCCACCAGGGAAGCCCAGTAGTTTTTTTTTTTTTAATATAAGCTGTTGATCCAAAAAGGGGTTGTAGTTGTCAAAACTTTCAGGTGCTACCTCCTCCAAATCAAGCATTTACTGAATTTTTAAATTTGCATTTCTGGCTTAGAGCTCTGGATTCATGGAAAAGTCTGTGTCTCTAGATAATTCAACCACTAGGACCTTGATGTTTGGAGGAGAGTGGAGGCATTGGCTGTATTGAGAACTGCAATTGATAATGCTTTTATCCAGAGCTAATACTTTCTCAGGGTGAGAGTGGGGCTGGAAATTAGTTTTAGCATTTCATCACAAGGAGAAATACTCAGATTTTCTTTTTCTTATCAGCCTCAATATCCTTTATCCCTTTGTACATGCCAAATCTTAGCATGTAATAGGCTGTTTACTCGACAGAAGCACGTGTAGATTTTGAGGCACACTGATCGCCTAGGAGCAGATGGCCCTTCCACACCCTAGCTCTTCTCTGATCATCCTCAATTTCTCTGGCACCTCTTCAGTTCAGCCAGTTGAATGTTTTGGAATTCCTCTTTTCTGTTTCTTTCTTTGAAAGAACTTTAGGCTCACCTGCCAGTACAAATTTGAAAATATTTTTGCTGAATATTTTATATCATAACACCATTAGCTTTCACTAGCCTGAAGGAATTCCTTTAGGGGAATACAGAGAAATAGCTTACTCATCAAGGCTTTCACATCATAAATACTGAATTTTAGTTTAGGATTGTGAAGGAGCATTTAAGGGAAGCCTTAGAGAGTCATGCTTTTTGGAATATGACCAAAAAGTGGGGATGGGCAGGGAGAAAGTAAAAAGATAGGCAAGTGGAGGGTGGTATAGATTTGAGTTTCTGCCACTAAATCCTTTTTAGGTTGGTTTAAGAATTTGCAGGAGTGAAGAAAAGGAGAATGTATCAGATGAATGAATCCTGTGGTGATAGATTTGGCAGTGTGATTGGTTGACATGTAAATTTATTACTAAAGGATTTGGTATAGGCCCTGGTTTATAAAACACAGTCAATAAATATAGTCACTTTGTTCCCCTATCTTTATCAGCAACATTGAGAGAACACTAGATTAAAGGCAAGTTGGGGGAAGAGGAGGTGAGGAGGGAAGAGAGAGGCTTAAGGTAACAAATTAGTGGGCACCTGGAGGCCTGTGGAGAGAAATGCAGTAAGGGTGTTGAGACAGTGCTGAAACCATTCTTTATTTGATTTAAAATGTCCAGGGTATAGGAAGACTCAATAATGTGGAGATGTCAGTTCTTCCCAACTTGATCTATTGGTTCAGTGCAATCCCAATCAAAATTCCAGCAAGTTATTTTATGGATATCGACAAACTGATTCTTAAAGTTTGTGTGGAGAGACAAAAGATCCAGAATATCCAACACAGTATTGAGAGAGAAGAACAAAGCTGGAAACCTGATACTACCCAACTTCAAGACCTATCAATAGTGTAAAGCTACAGTAATTCAGACAGCATTTTACTGGTGAAATAGACAAATAGATCAAAAGAACAGAATAGAGAGCCCAGAAATAGACCCCCATAAATACAGTCAAGTTATCTTTGACAAGGAAGCAAAGGCAACAAATGGAGAAAAGATAGTCTCTTCAGTATATGCTGCTGAAAGAACTGAACATCCACATGTAAAAACTGAATCTAGACATAGACCTTACACAGTTGACTCAAAATGGATCATAGACCTGAAAGTAAAGCCTAAAACTATAAAACTCCAGAAGATAACATAGGAGAAAACCTAGAAGACCTTGCGTACAGTGATGCCTTTTTATTTTTATTTTTAATTTTTTTATTTTAAGATTTATTTTATTTATTTATTTTTGGCTGTGTTGGGTCTTCATTGTGGTGCACGGGCTTCTCATTGCAGTGACTTCTCTTGTTGTGGAGCATGGGCTCTAGGCACGTGGGCTTCAGTAGTTGTGGCATGCAGGCTCAGTAGTTGTGGCTCGTGGGCTCTAGAGTACAGGCTCAGTAGTTGGGGCACATGGGCTTAGTTGCTGTGTGGCATGTGGGATCTTCCCGGACCAGGGCTTGAACCCGTGTCCCCTGCATTGGCAGGCGGATTCTTAACCCCTGGGCCACCATGGAAGTCCCTCGGTGATGCCTTTTTAGATACAACGTCAAAGACATCCATGAAAGAAGTAATTGTTAGGTTAGACTTCATTAAAATTAAAAACTTCTGCTCTGTGAAAGACACTGTCTTTCAAGAGAATTAGAAGATAAGCCACAGACTGGGAGAAAATGCTTACAAAAGGCACATCTGATGAAGGACTGTTATCCAGAATATACAAAGAACTCTTAAAACTCAACAACAAGAAAACAACACAATTAAAGAGTGGGCCAAAGACCTTAACAGACACCTCACTAAAGAAGACACACAGATGACAAGTGTATGAAAAGATCATCTACATTATATGTCATCAGGAAAATGCATATTAAAACAGCGGTGAGATACCACTACACATCTACTAGAGTGGCTAAAATCCAGGACACTGACAGCACGAAATGCTGGTGAGTACTGTGGAGCAACAGGAACTCTCATACATTGCTAGTGGGAATGCAAAGTGGTACAGCCGCTTTAGAAGCCAGTTTGACGGTTTCTCCAAAACTAAACACACTGGTACCATACAATCCAGCAGTCAAGCTCCTTGGTATTTACCCAAAGGAGTTGAAAAGTTATGTCCACACAGAAACCTGTACATGGATGTTTATAGCAGCTTTATTCATAACTGCCAAAACTTGGAAGCAACCAAGGTGTTCTTCAGTATGTGAATGGATTAATAAATGGTAGTATATCCAGACAATGGAATATTATTCAGCACTAAAAAGAAAAGAGCTATCAAGTCATGAAAAGACATGGAGGAACCTTAAATGCATATTACTAAGTGAAAAAAAAAGCCAGTCAGCCAATCTGAAAAGGCTACATACTGTATGATTCTAACAGTATGACATTCTGGAAAAGGCAAAACTGTGGAAATAAGAAAAAGGTCAGTCTTAGCCAGGGGTGGGGTGGGGCAAGAGAGATGAATAGACAGAGGACAGAGAATTTTTAGGGCAATGAAAGTACTCTATGATATTATAATGATGGATATGTCATTATACATTTGTCATTATACATTTGTCCAAACCTGTAGAATGTACAAGAGTGAACCCTCAGGTGAACTGTAGACTTTGAGTGATTATCATATGTCAGTGTAGTTTCATCCTTGGTTTTAAAAAAAAAAAACCTACCGTTTTGATGAGTGATTTTGATAATGGGAGGGGCTATACATGTGTGGGGGTAGGGAGTGTATGAAAAACCTCTATACTGCCCTCTCAGTTTTGTTGTAAACCTAAAACTGCTTTAAGAAAATAGTCTTAAAAATAAAAAAAATTTTTTTTTTAATGTCCAGGTCCTGTCCTATGTGCAGATAGTAGGGGAATTTTTTTGTATTTATTTTTGTATCACCACTGTCTAGCATAGGGCTTGGCAGTCTACACTGTTTTTGTAAATAAAGTTTTATTAGAACACAGCCATAGCCATTTGTTCACATATATCCATGGCATGCTACAGTGGCAGAGTTTGGAAACTGTGACAGAGACTGGATGGCTTGCCAGCTTAAAATATTTACTGCCTTGCCATTTAAGAAAAAGTTTGGGGCTTCCCTGGTGGCACAGTGGTTAAGAATCCACCTGCCATTGCAGGGGACACAGGTTCGAGCCCTAGTCCAGGAAGATCCCACATGCCACAAAGCAGCTAAGCCTGTGCACCACAACTACTGAAGTCCGTGTGCCTAGAGCTCGTGCTCCCCAACAAGAGAGGTCACCGCACTGAGAAGCCCATGCACCGTAACGAAGAGTAGCCCCCACTTGCCACAACTAGAGAAAGCCCATGCGCAGCAACGAAGACCCAACACAGCCAAAAATTAAATAAAAAATAAATTAAAAAAAAAAGTTTGCCAACCCCTAGTCTCAAGCATCATATCTAGAATATAGTAGGTTCTTAATAAATACTTATGGAAGAAAAGGGAGGGTAGGTAAGGATTTCCTCATAAAGAAGAGCATTGGATACAGAGGAACACAGAATGGTCCATACAACAAAATATTGAATATTTAAAATTTTTTACTAATTTGATGACTTGGGAAGATAATGATGGCTTAGTGACATTTGAGAGCTGTTGATTTAGACTTAGTTTAGAGGGAAAAAAATCTGATTATCAGCTGCTATATTTGCTGAAGAGTAGTAATTGGTAGTACAGCAGTCTCCTATTTGTCTTCTTTTTTTATCGGTTCGTTTAAAAAACATTTCCTGGATAGTCTATTTATGCAATATATTAATGGATTGTGGAGAATACAAACATACTGATTTGTTCATTTATTCATCCAGCATTTACTGAGCATTTGTGTGCTAGGTACACACTTGACATAGTTCCTGCTTTCAAGAAGGATTTGGGAGAAGCAGATATATATAGGGATTAAAAATATTAAGTAACTTACCCAGTATTGCTCATCTAGTAAGTAGCATAGTATCTGAACTCAGTTCAGATGCCTTAATGGTGGAAACCATTTCACTACGCTGTTCTTTCTTACAGAGGAAATATTAAAGACAAATGGGAAGTATTTCAGGTAGAGGGAACAATATTTGTAGAATTAGGATAACAATATATGATAGAATTAGAATTAACATCATAATAAGATGTGACATGGTATATTCAAGGAAGCATAGATTTTTTGTTTTCTGTATAATGCATAGGATCTTTCAGAAGTGGTAGGCAGCCATACTAAGTAGTTTGTACTTTAGTAGAAAGTACAAAATCACTGAAGAGATTTAAGCAGGGAATTTACATTAAATTTTTCATTTTAGACTTAATTCTGGTGATAGTATGAGCAAAGAAATCAGAAGGTTACTATAAATAATGCAGGCAAAAAATGCCTAAGGGTGGAGAAAGCAGATATAGTCAAGAAATATACCCAGGAAGTCAAATTGACAGGAAAGAAACTAGATACATAGGAGAGAAAGGACCTGATTTCTGGTTTGGCCACCTGAGTTTAGGATGGTGCCATTAACAAAGATTTGGGGGAAAGGGTAGACTGATCTTAGCTTAAGAAGGAGAATGATTTTACTTTTGGGCATTCCATTACAACATTCCTTTGGCATGTGGATATAAATCTAGAGCTCACTCAGAGCAAGTGTGGGCTGGAGACACAGATTTAAGAGACATATCCAACATATAGGTGGTAAAGTGTTGGTAATGGAATTTGATTACCAAAAGAAAGTATAGAGCAGAATTCTTCCTCCCTTTTGAGTCTCTGGCCTCTTGGAGAATATAAGGAGAACCATGATCCCTTCTCCCAGGAAGAATACACATAAGCACAGTTTCTGGGCATTCACATATACTTGAACTCTAGGTTTTAAAATTTCCTTATGTAGAATCAGAGGAGAGCTTAAGACCAGACCTTTAAGGAAATCAGCATTTAAGGGGTAGACAAAGACAAGCCCATGAACAACATTAAAGAGTGGTTGGACGTCAAGGAAAGAAAGTGTTTCAGGGAAGGAGTAATGAACAATGTCAAGACAAGAGAGAAAGGCCTAAAAAAGTATCTTGTTGGTATTGGCAGTTAGGTTACTGATGACTTTAGCCAGAGAAGTTTGAGTAGTGAGTTGAAGGCCAAAGCTAGATTAGAATGGAACAAGAAATTAATAGGAGGTGAGGGAGTGAAAATGTTGAATACAGATTGCTCTTTTCAGTAATTTTCCTACAGGGGGGAAGGACAGAAAAAGCCAGAGTAGGAAAGGTCAGTGGAAGGATTTTTAGAAAATGGGCAGACAGTGGTGAGGAAGAGGACTAATCACTGAGAAATGGACTCATCAATCAAACAAGGTCCTTGGAGGGATGAGATTAAGAGCAGCTGTGGAGGGATGAGACTCTGAGATTGGAGGAGACTGATGGGTGAAGACAGGGACTAGATCTGTCTTGTTCCTCACTATATTTCTAGCACCTGGCATAATACTTGGCACCTAATCCATGTGTCATAAATAGTTGCACAAATGATTAAAGTTTGGATTGGAAAGATGAGGAAGGTGAAGGTAGTTTGATGCTTGATGAGAATGAAGGAAGGAGAGAGTGAGTCTTGAGAATATAGGTGTTGGTTTGTAATAGTTGTGGGAAGAACTAGCCAATTTCAAAAAGGGATTGAAGACACACTCACTTACATAAAGCATGGTCTCTGCCCATGAGTAATAAACCGTATTGGGGAGGCAACATACATGCAAAAGGCTCTATAATAATGTTATTTCAGTGCAGATAAACAGTAAATGATATAAAAGCTGAGAGAAGAGATAAGCCACTTCAAAATAATATAATTTAAAATTACTACTTGAAATGAGAAGTACCTGGATAAGAGTTTTGGTTTGGAAGAGGGGTGGGAGAAGACTTTTGAGGAAGAACCTGAGCCAGAAGCTTAACTGGGGAATGTCCTTTATCTGTCCTGACATCCAGCTGACTGGTGTTCCTTCACTACACTGAATTGCAACTCTTCAAGGGATGTTTGTAAATTTTGACATTTTCATTGCTTCTTCCGCCGTAGGATTTATGACCAGAGGAAAATTGATGAGAATGAAAACAATGGAGTACTCAAGAAATTCTGCCCTCATCACCTGGTAAGATTCATGAAGGGCCAGTGGCTCCAGGCTTCCCTGACTCAACCCCAAGCCTGCCCCCAAACTTGTTGGTATGGTGGGAAGAGCTTGGACTTTGGAGTCAAGACACCTGGATTTGAATCCTGGCTCTACCACTTACCAGTTTTGTGATCTTGGGCAGTCACCTTACTCTGTTAGCCTCAGTTTTCTTATTGACAAAATAGAGATACAGATAACTGCCTTGTGCCATGATGGTAAGGCCTAATGAGATAATGTTATATATGAAATGGCTAGCACACAGAAGACAACCAGTAGAAAGACCTCTCTCCCCAAGGTCGTCAAGTTCATCAGTTGTACTCCTGTCTCTGTCTCTCTATCTTCCTCTCTCTCCCTCTCTCTCTTTTTCTCTGTCTCTGTCTCTATCTCTGTCTATCTCTGGGAGAAGATATAGGGGAGTTTGAAGGAAAACCTGTTTCCTGAAGGTGGTATAACAAATGGGGGGGTGGGGCATCAGTCAGTATCTGCTCCTTATTGCAGGTGAACAGTGAGTCCAAAGCAAACATCACCTGTCTTGTGTACAGCCACGACGGCACAGGTACGTGAGCAGGGCCCAGCTCCTAGGCTGGCACGCCCCCTCTGTCTAGGGAGCTGCTGAGCCAGTGAGGCATGTGCCCTCCAGTGCTCACCACTGTGCTATAGCTCCGAGTGGAGCAGCTGGGGAGTAGTTGCTGATGGTGAGCACACAGTGGGAGGATGCAGCAGATGACCCTTGGAGATGCCAGGCACTTGCAGAATGCTGCAGATGATATTTGGCAGGGCTTGTCCTAAAGCCCAGGCTGTTCGGTTGAGCAGGTTCTTATGCCTTTGACTCATTCCTGAATTAATGGGTATGATCTTCCTGAGCATTCTGCTACCCCTGGGTTGGCAGTGTGTTCCTAGTCTACCCTAGACACCTGAATTGCCTGCTGTTCCAACTGAGTAAGATGGGTGCTATACCTGGGTATTAGGAGGGGGCACTACTGGCAAGAAGCCCCACCCCAACCCCCAACTCCTGGTCCTAGCTTTTTTCAGCCTTTGCCTTCACTGCTGTGTGCTTGTTCTTGGCAGAGCTCCTGGCCAGTTACAATGATGAAGACATTTACCTCTTCAACTCCTCTCACAGTGATGGGGCCCAGTATATTAAGAGATATAAGGGCCACAGAAATAACGCCACAGGTGAGACTGTCTTTCTAGGTTTCTGTACCCCCAGTCTGTTGGTTTGAAGAACCACAGTATCTCATGCAGGCTGTGCAAATAAGAACTATCTAAAGGAGTAGGCCATCTGTCACCAAGTGACAATAAGCCTAATTGGGCTGGAGTTTTCATAGGCCCTCCTGTGCTAGAGGAGAGAGGGCTCAGGAGCACCTCTCACCACTACAGTGATGTTACTTTGTCTGGGTGTAAGGAGACTAGAGTGACTATATTTTTCTTATGATTTCAGGTAGCTTCAGGATTAAAAGACTTATTAGGGAGTTTGGGAAAGCCCTCCTTAGTGGTAGTGAATTGCCTAAAATAGGGGGGGTGAGCTGTACTTACAGGGAAGAGGAGGAAATAATTCTTTTGAATGAGGCAGAAGAGGAGAAATGGTGATAGCACCTCACCCAAGTTTGCAGTGACGATTGGCCTTTTTTGTTCTGTCTTTGGTTCCCAAACTTTGCTGTACAATGAAGTCACCTGACAATCTTTTAAAGATACTGAAGCCTGGCTTCCATACCCATCCATTCTGACTTAATTGGTATGGGGTGCGCGTTGATAAGGACTTTTAAAAAGCTCCCTTTGATTCTAATGTACAGAAAAGTTGGAATCACTGCTCTTTGTTGTTATTAGTGCTCCTATCAGATGTCTGTCATAATGTTGACTGGGGAGACCAGTTAGTTTTCCTTTTTCTCTAGACCTGGTGAGAGGAGAGGGAAAAACCTGTACTTAGATCTTAGTCCTTGGGCATACAGAAGAAAGCGTTCCAGTCTCATGGTTGGTATGGAACTGGACATAGCAATTGGGACTCCTGGCTTCTCTTACTAATTTCAGGGGGTGGAGCCCTGTTGTTCAGAGTCTTGGTAACAAGCACAGTGCAGGTGTTTCTTATAGGCAATTGTGGCATATACCTTTATCAGTCTTAGGTCACCTAATGACCCAGGAAGCATTGACAAGGTACCAGTGAAGCACACATACCAAGGATAATCCTAGGGCATAGGACAGTGCTGCCTAGGAGTGGTCAGAGCTGGGGCCATTCAGGTTGGGACAGGTGAGGCGTTAGTGAGGCCTATGGTTGCTCCGTAGGGTGCACACTAATGAGACTGAGGCTGTTGCTAAGGACTGCAAACTCCTCAGCTCTATGGACCTCTTTAGGAGAATATAAATAGTCTCTGGAACTGGTGTGATTCTTGTTCTGTCTATTATACATGCATAATCCCTTGATTTGTTTTGTGAAAGTGAAAGAAATTCTTTGGCTCTTAGCTGATTTAGATTTGTGAATAAATTTCCTGTGAGGTAAATATATGTCGGCCTGATGCCAACTCTTATGTGGTTTATTCCTTCATTTGTCGTTTCAGTAAAAGGCGTCAATTTCTATGGCCCCAAGAGTGAGTTTGTGGTGAGCGGTAGTGACTGCGGGCACATCTTCCTCTGGGAGAAATCATCCTGCCAGATCATTCAGTTCATGGAGGGGGACAAGGGAGGTGTGGTGAGTATGGTGTGCTGGTCTGGCTGGCTCCCTACTCTCTCCAGTCATTAAGGTAGGCTTTAGCAGGGTCACTGAATTCTCACTCTGACAATGTAATACCACATCTTAGAGGTCTAGCCAGCTAAATAAAAAGATAGTATAGTCTGGGGGTGCTGAGGTTTTAATGGAATATTTTCTTCCCTTTCCTGTCTTCTGCCCCTCTACAGTACGGTTTATTAAGAGGAGAAAGGGATTTTAGGGAAGAACCTCTGGCCTGAGTGAGGTATCTTTAGGCATGGACCTTTTCCAAAACAAAAGCATTAGCATTCAGGGCACACCATCCTATACACTGGTAGTAGGTAGCTAAGTAATGATCTTGAATAGATCCTGGATTAGCAGATACAAGCTAGAAGGAGCATTTTTTCTGACAGTTGGGAAAATCAGAATATGGTCTGTATATTGATACAGACACACATAATATATATGCATATATAGGGAGAGAGAAACATGCTCCCCCCCACGACCATTTTTGTTGTTCGACTGCTATACAACCCATGATCATATCATAGTCTGCCTGTCCTTTGAGTTCTACAGACAGCCTCCACAGAGATAGGGCAAAAAGGAAGCCTGAGGATCGTGAGTTGGGGAGTGAAAGGTGGTCAGCTCTTAGGATGTATCTAGCTAACCATAAATTTTTTTGATTTTTCTTTTTTGAGACCTAGAGTCAAGAAGGATTCAGTAGCTTTCTATTACAAGGTTTTCAGACTGCAGAAGATAAGAAAGAGGCAGTTTGGGCAACTACATTTTACTGACTACCCAAGATAGTCTTGTTAAGAGCTTCTAAGGGATGGCTGAGATGCTTATTCTTTCTTCCTTTTCATTCCTCCTAAGCTGTGGGGAGCTACAAAGAACCCAGCCATCTCTTGATGATGTTTATCCAGAGTGGTGTTAGAGTTTAGAATGGTTTATTGCAGTTCGGATCCCATTTCTTCTTGTGTGTCTCTTATCCTGGTGTGAGGCTATTTCAGACTTTCTTCTGGTTTCCTCTGAATTTGGGGGACCTGGGACCAGTATAGACCCAAAGCTTCTATGGCTTGAATATAAGTGGAGAAGAGTCTAGAACTTGAAAGTGTGTCTCACTGTTGCCTGCTTCATTTCCTACTTTTCCATAGGTCTTCTATCATCTGTAGTGAACAAACCCCAAACACTGGAGTCTTAATGAGAATTCTGCAGTAGGCATGTAGTCATAAGAAAGTCAAAAGGGGCCAGTGAATCTTTTATTGATCATAAACTATTGTCTTGCATTCCATTCTAGAGAGATGCAGGGCTGAATGCCCTCCCCCAGGCCAGCACTTGTCTGTGGTCCAGAATCACTCTACAGGCCAATCTCCTTTCAGCTTAGCCAGTGTCAGGGTTTGATGATTAATCCAGGTGCTCAGGTTGGGAGGACATTTGCATGGGATGGGTGGGCCCCAGGCCTGAGTTTTAGTGGTCATAAGAGTGAGGTACTAGAACAAGCGGTATAAAGACTGCACCCTGCGGCGAGATTCCTGGCTTGTTCTTGCCTCTGTGTAAGCTGAATGATCTGTGCAGTCCTCACTTGGCTCCTTCTGATTTTTCGTGCTAACCTCCCAGCAGTGGGGTCACCAGCGCCAGCCTGAATGCAGACTATATCATTAAGTAGACTGTTAGAACCAGAAGGGATCTTTGAAATTCTCATCCACCTTGCCCAGGTCTCTCAATTCTGTTTTTGGCTCAAACTCTAGTCCTTTCATTGTTTGCATTCGGGGCAAGGGTGGGGGATGATGTCAAAGGACAATCCTTAGTCTCCCAAAAGCACTTTGCTCCTTTATCCCATCCCCTGCATCCCTCAGCCCAGTACTCTAAGGCCAGAGCTCTTTTCTCTGCTCAGGCATTACTGACAGGATAAGTCCTGGCATGCAGACAGGTCGGGTAAAGTGACCAGGTATTCTGGCCTAGAAGCGCTCTGTTGGCTTCCCCTGCAAGTTCCAACTCAGGTACTATATGTAACTTACTGTCTTGCCATTGGCTTTTTCCTTAGTCTTAAGTTCCAAGGAATTTCTCCTCTGTGCCTTTTTATTTTGCTGACTTGTCAAGCACAGCTAGATCAGAGTTTAGAAGGGTAGCAAGGGCTTATCTGGAGACGGATGAACCAGTTCAAGTTTGTATGTGTTAAGTTGTCACATATCTTTTGATAATATTTTCTGGCAATGGAGTTTTTCTCTCTAGTGCCACCTCTGCTCCAGATGCTGGAACCTCTTCCACACTGCCTAAAAGAACCCAAATATAAACTTTGTAATTAGCTGATACATGGAATAAAAGAAGAAAGAAGGGAAATGTGGTTTCTGCTTTACTCTTAGACTCAGACTTAGCTTCAGTGTTTATTTGTAAACAGAAAATTCAGAATTTATTTGTAAAATGGAAGACAAAAAAGATTGGAAGTCTGTATGTCCGTTTTATTTTCCATGCTGACCCTGGCTTCCCATCAGCTGCTCTCTGCATGTGCAGGCGAGGCAGAGAAGGTTGGTCCAGAGAGAACTAAGAGGCTGTTTGCCAGGGGTTGTTTCCTTGGTCTGTACTGCAGCTGCAAGATGGGTTGGGGTGGGGTGAGGTGAGGAGTAGGTAGGACCACACCTCTAACTTCTGGATGCTTTTGCCATCTATTCCTCATCTGACTAAAGCCCCAAAATGCTTTAGCAGCTAGATCTGGGACCAGCTCTTCCGGTGGGGGTGGTAGCTGCCCTGCTCTGCCAGGAAGGCTGATGTTTCCAAGTCAGACAGCAGGGGGCATGGGTGCCTTTGGAAAGAAGGAGGCTGCCTAAGCCAGAAGGCCTTCACCTCAGCTGCTGTAGTTCATTCCTTCTGCTCAGTGAATATATACAGAGGGTGGCTGAGCTTGAGGCTGTGGGTGCCCCAGGAAGCTGCCTCACTATACCGTGCTGTCCTATAGCTGAGCCTGTTGTGCTTTCATGGCAGGCAGCAGAATGCTGTCTCCTGGGGTGTGCAGGGTTCTCAAGCAGATATGAGTCTCCACTACCCTACTACTCTTCAGGCTCAGCCTCTTCCCAGCCTATGCCTTCTTCCACTTCTTATAAACAGTGGAATATAATTGTTCTTGGAGTCTTCTCTGGGGGCTCAGCAGCAGCTGCTGCTTTCTTCATTTTTAAAAATGTATTTGCCACTTGGTGAAAGCCACTGAGATGTTTTTTTCCAGACTGGGGCAAGTTGGAGCTTTGGAAGCTGGAGAGAATGAGGTCATCTAAACCTCACTGCCTTTTTGTGAAGCCAGCAGTATGCTTGGCCAGTCACCCGCCCACCCCTAGAGCTATGTCTGAGGATGAGGCCACCCCTACCTAAAGCTAGGAAGTGAGAGATAGACCTGGTCTTATATCCAGTCTGTGTCCAGTGTTTCTTTCACCCCGAGGGCCCTTTGGCCTAGGCTTATGATGGGTGGGCCTGTCTTCCCAGCAGCTGCCTTAACTTTTATCAAGGACAGTTGTTTGGTTCAAGGTGAGTAGTGGTTTTTAAACCGTATTGCCACATACCCCTGAGCCTATGTTTTCCTTTACTCCTGACCAGGTAAACTGTCTTGAGCCCCACCCTCACCTGCCTGTGCTGGCAACCAGTGGCCTAGACCATGATGTCAAGATCTGGGCACCCACAGCTGAAACTTCCACTGAACTTACAGGGTTAAAGGATGTAAGTAGCTGACTGTAGATTTCTTCTTTCTACTTATCCACATACTGTTAGGAGTTTTCATTGTCATAGGAAGGAATAACTTGCTGTACAGTTCTTTAAAGGCACTGCTCTAACACCCTCCCCCACATTCCTGTCATTGCCTCTCGGAACAGTCCTGGTCCAGGGTGCAGCTTTGAAGTACATCTAGTTCATGGTAGAGGGGACATCTTTAGGAAGAATCATCATCTTCTCAGTGGATGAACCTGGGGCATCCTTTCTTAATCAAATCTAGCTATACTCCAGCTCAATAGTTTCTAAGGGAAGATTTTACTGGGCTAGAACACCAGCCTTTTCTGATCAGTTCCAAGGTTCCTATTCATTACCCATTTCCCCAACCTTTTTTGGTTCCAGGTGATTAAGAAGAACAAGCGGGAACGGGATGAAGATAGCTTACACCACACTGACCTATTTGATAGTCACATGCTCTGGTTCCTCATGCATCACCTGAGACAAAGACGCCATCACCGGGTAAGCTGGAGTGGGAAGTGAGCTCCCAAGGGCAGTGACCCTCTTAAGAGGGTAAAATGTTCCAGTGCATACTTCTCACTGCTTTAGGAGGAATCAGGTGGAGTTAGTTGGGTTTCCTATCCATTATTCCCCATCCCCATCAGAGCTTTGATGTAGCCTTGGAAGAGCCACTAGCAGAAACAGGTGGTGTCTGCTTTGTGATACCCTTAACCCTTATGTTCTCCATCACCACGCATGCACAGGGCTGTCTTCAAAAAGGCAAAGGCATGAGGGTGGGGAATGAGTTGAGAAGAAATAAGTCGTCTCAGGTGTCTTCTGTTTTTTTCTCTTGTGCCAGAAGAGGCCTAGGGCAGGGGTTAGCAAATTGTGGCAGTTTGGGCAAGTGCCTGCTTTTTGTAAATAAAGTTTTATTAGACTACAGCCACACCCATTCATTTATGTGTTGTCTGGCTGCTTTTATGCTACAACAGCAAAATTGAATAGTTGTGACAGAGATACGGCCCATGAGTCTAAAAAGTTACTGTCTGGCCCTTTAAGAAAAATTCTGCTGACCCCTGGCCTAGAGCATGTAAATTATAGCTAAGACCTAACAGGCTTGTCCTTGTTCCAGGGAAATTACTAATAAGCCTTTCCCATCCTACAGCGCTGGCGAGAACCTGGGGTTGGGGCCACAGACGCAGACTCGGATGAGTCTCCCAGCTCCTCAGATACATCGGACGAGGAGGAGGGCCCTGACCGGGTGCAGTGCATGCCATCCTGAGGCCTCGTACCCAGGAGGGGCAGGCTGGGGCTGCCAACCCGATCCTGCCTGGGCAGCCCTTTCCTGTCCTAGGCTCTAACATTCAGCAGAAACGCACTTTGGACTTTTTTGCTTTAGATTAAAAAAAAAAAAAGAAAAAAAAAAGAAAAAAAAAAAAAGACATCCCAGGAGGACAAGCCAGAGGGGAGCAAACCTACAGAGTATCTAGAAGTGGGGATTGAGCCCTGGAATTGGGGTTCCATGGAGAGGTGCATAGGACTCATCAGAAATGGCCTCTCCCCAAAGCCTTTTTTTTTTTTGAGAGGGGGGAGCCTATTTTGTTAACTGGTTTGGGGTAGGGAATGGGGTTTCCTTTTCTTTGATCTCCCTTGTTTCTTGGGTGGGGGGTGGGGGGATAACTGGCTGTTCAGTACCAAGGGGCCAGACTGTGGGTGGTAGAAATGCCACTCTCTCTTTGGTTTAGGTTTTTGACTTAATTTTCTTTATTTTTAAAAATTCTATGACAGTCGCATTGTTTTTTCTTCCCCCTGAGCAACCAACCCCATCCCAGGATCCTGTTTTTCTGGGGAGTCCTTAGAGCCCCTAACCATCCCACACTCTTCACTTTCTTTTCCACCCCATTCATTCTCTGTACTTATCACAGTGTTTTGCACTTGATTATGTATCCTTCCCTCTCTTATCTTCATCCCATCACCCCCTCAGTAGGTCTGGTGAGGGAGGTTGGGGGGAGGTGGGAGGAGGGACAGAAGTGAAAGAATAGGAAGGTCGTTACCTCTTCTGTTACTTAAAAAAAAAAAAGTTGTTTGGTGGCAGCAATCTCCCTGTCCCTATCACTGTTAGAGGCCTAATTTTATATCTATAAATATATTAAAAAGCAAGTCAAAATTGGATGTATCACGTTAAAATTATTGTTGAAGTTTAAATACCTATATATTCTCTATGACTGCAATAAAGGGACTTACAGGAGAGAGTGAATGAGAGTAATGATGTGGAGGTATCACCTGGGGTCAGCCTACCCTCTATGTATGGCCACTGGAGATTAGGGCTCAACCCTTATGTTTTTAGGAGGCTCAAGAATGGAAGGATCCTGAATTCTGCCCTTTCCTGCTTTCCTACCATGGTTTCAGGGTTGGGAAGCCCCTTTCATCTCTTTGCTCCAGATATCCTACCTCTGCTTAAGTCTTGTGGGGGTTCCCAGGATGGCTCTGCTAACCAGAGACTGGCTCATCTTCAGAACTTGACTGAACTGTGACTTCAGGAAGGGTTCTGCCACTGCAGACCGTCTCTCCTAATACTGTGTGTGACAGAAGACACAATCACTTTTACCTTTAGCTGCTTGATTCTTTAAACTCTCCAACTCCACGCCTACACCCTTCCTAATGGAAGAGGATAGGGAAAGACCTCCTGGGTTTGACTTTATACCTTGTCCACCTTTTCCTATCTTGGGATTGAAGGACAAGTCATTAAGGATTGAGTAAGGTGGCTGGGGCTCAGACAGCTATTGTATCACTTGTCACTAATTATGAAAGTCCCAGTTGAATTCTTGCCCGTAAATGCTTTTGCTGCTATTTCTTTGCCCCCAACCAGGAATTCTGCATCCTGGGACAGTCAGATTCTACTAGAACAGGCCAGGAAGGAAAGGAGTGAAGGGGTGGAATTCCCAGATACTCCGTCCTCCTGCCCCTTTTCCTAGCTGCTCACAGACCAGATGTTAGCTGCTGTACTTCCTCCCTGAGGTAGTGAATGTGTGGTGACTGTGAGTGGTCTGTGTTCTTATTGCTGGTGGGGTGATGGAGTGGGCTGAAACCATGCACTCTGGAATTTGTTGTGTATTTTCTCTCAGTAAAGACTTTTTTTTTTTTTTTTTTTTCCTTCTGCCTGCTGCTGTGTGTGTGATATGTGAGCCATTCATTCATGATGGGCTATTTTTGTTCCTTTCGGTATAGGTGCCTGGCCCTGGTCTTATTACAATTTTAGGAAGTCCAGTCTGGGATATCCATGTTCCCAGTGGTTGGGCTCCAATGGGAGACTGTGTAAGTGGAATAGGCCCCACAGTTCAGTGATACTTAGAAAATGAGAGAGGGCAGAGATCCTACTAGGGGTATTTTCCTGGCCTCTGTTCCAGGCTGCAGTTAAGGATTTGGGCGTAAATTTTGCTCTCCCTCCCCAGTCATCCAAAGACTTAAAAATCCCGGTCATTCACACAAATTTAGAATCAGTTAGGTACAGTACAATCAATCACCTTTATTCCAGGGTTAGAACAAGGCCGTGCACACTGCAGACAGAGGAGCACAGGATAGGGGCAATCTCACAGCAGTATAGGGGGCGGGAGGGCAGGTTAGTCTTTTTAGATTATTTTGCCTTACAGAGAAATCGCTAGACTCCACTGAAAATGACCCTGTCTCCCTTCTCCCATCTCATCCCCTTCTCTCTTCAAAGGAAGGCTCTTTATATATTCCCTTCCTCCACCCCCTTTCTCTCTCAGACTTGTTCTCACATAACATATCCTGGCTTGGAAGGATAATTCCTGCTCATTTCCCCCCTCCCAATTCTACAAGTATCTCTCTCTCCTTGAGGGAGAAGCCAGACAGGACTGGGGAAGACTGGGAAGGTCCTTTAAGGCAAAACTGTGGAGTACTCGAGGTGTATGTGTTAAGGCAGGTGTCCACAGCAGTGGCCAGAGGGGACAGGCAGGTTGGGCTGGGCTAGGCTAGGATTAGAGGGTGTTCTCCGACCAGTCTGGCTTCTTCCCTCTTCCAATAGCCAGCTCTCCCCTCCACTAAAGTTTTGCTCCCACATCCTAGAAGCTTCTAGCTTAAACTTTCTCTAAATAGCCTCTTGAGATTGCATGTGAATTTAAAGTTTAAAAAAGTTTTTTTTGTTTTGACTATGTAGCAATTTGACTCTGCCACTCCCTTCACTGTGGCATTCCCCTTCCACCCCCGTCCTGGCCTAGACAATAAGTTAATGCCAGACACCACAAAAAAGGGCAGACATGGCAGTGCGGGTTTAATATACATATATGTAGAATATATATGTACACACAGTTAGCACGGTCAGGGTGGGGAGAGCTATCTTGGGACAGGCAGGAGGCTGGGGTCACTGTACTCTAGTGATTTGGCTAGGAGGCGTTCACAAGCCCAAGGTGCCAGGATATTGAGGGAGAGGGGTTACCAAGTCCCCTCCTGGACTGAATTGGGGATCAGTGCAACGGAAAACACTGTAGTTAGCTTCTTCCCTTCTTTCTGGCTTGGGGGAGAGGGGTTTCTAGATCATGGAGAGAAGGAAGGTTGCCTGCGATAACCACATTGGGACTCTTAAGTGGGAGCAGGACTGGAGTTAAAACCTAAGGATCTCAATTCCCCAACCTCCCTAGGTTCAGGGGACTCCTGTGCAACAGTCTGAGTAGGAATAAAGGAGTGGAACAGGAAACTCCTCTCTGCCTTCATCCCCACTCAGGCTCAGTGATGGGGCATGTTCCCAGCACAGTCTATCCAGAGCAGAGGTGGGTGGGGGGTATCTAATGCTGGGTTCTCCATGGGGTTTGAACTTTGGGGCCAGGGAAGGATCCAGTGATCCTCCTTCTTTACATCCCTGGCTCATACCCACCGTAGGCCCATAAGAGGGGAGCAAAAAGGGACCTGCTGGTACCCAGGCCCTCCAACCTGAGGAACTACTGGAAACTGGACTCCTCAGCCAGTCCAGCTTTGGGGTACAAACACAAACTCTGGCTTTTCTTTGCCCCTTCCAGGTGGGGGTTGGGTAGCCTCTTCATCTTCCCTCTCACTGCTTTTCATTAGATTCACCCACCTCTCCCATGCCTCATTCCTACCTCCCCTCCTCATTGTAGGAAAATACAGGCCCTTTTCTGCTCCCACACTTTAGAGAGGTGGGGGAAGAGTGGAGGAAAGGGAAGGTAGGAGGAATGTGCCCATTTCTATTTGCATAGAAATAGCCCCCAACTCCCCCTAGAGTCGGGAAACTTAGCTCCCCCACCCCCAGCCCCTGACCCCCATCCCCTCACAAGGAGGAGGAACTAGATGAGCTAGACATATAGACAGACAGCCAGAGCGTGCGCACACGCACACACACGCGCACAGTAAGGGGGTTAGGACCAGGTTAGTAAGTGGGTAGATGGGGGGGGGATGCCCTTGCCCCCTCCCCTGGAGGATGGGGGAAGAGAATGGTCTGATGAAGGTCCAACCTTCCTCCTCTTCCTCCCCCTTGCTCAGGCTTTCTTCGGTGGAGGAGCCAATTTGATGATCTCTTCCTCAGAGGGCTGCCGGATAATGTCTGGGGGCAAAAAGGGATGTGTCCAGGGACAGAAGTCATGAGAGGCAGCAGGCAGGCTAACTGATTGTAAGCCTCTGTTCTCCCAAAATTCAAGTATTCCACAGATAATCCATGGGAGGGGCAGAGGTACATATTAAAGGCATGGCCTCTTACCTTTGTACTTCTTGGCACTGGGGATACGGGTTAGCTTGGTGTCCAGCTCATCTTCCTCAGAGATCTTCAGAACACGGGTTCTGTAGTCAACCACCATAGTGAGTAGGTCAGGACGGCGGGAGATCTCAAAGATGTGCTCGATATAAGAGAGGTTGTCTGGAGGAAGGCAGGAGACTGAGGGTCAGAGCTAGGCTGTAGAGGTCAGCTTCCCCTACACTGCTGGATTAGGCTTCAGGAACCAAGACCGAGTTGCTCACATTGGTTATTGGAGGAGGCAACACTGGAAGAAGAGGGGCAACTAAGCCAGGAAAAGAAAGCTAAAGCACCAAAAAACAGTACAGAGAACTGTTCCCAGGAAGGGCAGATCATTGATGAGTGAAGTTTCTAGATTACAGATTTAGAATGAGGGATTTAGGTTAAATACCAGGTTCCACATTGAGTGGAGGGGAGAAGAGAAAAGTTAACCGGGCTTCCAAATACCCAACATCCACCCTGTTCCTCTTTCACTTTTCCTGCAAGCAGGCATCAGAATTTCCCAGCAGCACATGTGGGACCAGAAGGGTGGGATCTGTAGACAACCCAGGAGAGATTCTGGGCCTAGTGAGAAGGGTAATTCTGAATGAGAAGGCACAGACATGACCAGAGGGATGATGTCCATGGGTTGGCCAGTTCTAGGAGATTGCAGATGCCTTCTTGCCTGGCTCCTCCCCTCTACTGCAGTAGTCCCCTAAGTCAGCGGTCCCCAACCTTTTTAGCACCAGGGACCGGTTTCGTGGAAGACAATTTTTCCATGGACAGGGTGGGCGGGGGGGTGTTGGATGCTTCAAGCTGTAATTCGAACAATGGGGAGCGAGCGGTAGATGAAGCTTCGCTCACTCGCACCCACTCCTCACCTCTTGCTATGCGGCCTAGTTCCTAACAGGACCGCTAGGGACCCCTGTCCTAAGTGTAGCATGTCCTCCTTCAGCCTCCCTCCCCTCATTCCGTGCTACAGATTAGTATCTCTGAAGCGCCCTCAGGTCACTCACCTCACCTATCAAATACCCTGTCACTCAAGGCCCCCCACAACACAGTCTTAACTTACCTTTCCAGCCACTTCTAAACATACTATGTTCCTCTGCCTAGCATGTCCTTTGGATCCTGCCTTTGAAATCCCACTTGCCCTTCAGGGCCATCTTAAATACCAGTTCCTCCCCAAAGCCCTTTCCAGAGCAATGGTCTCTAAAAGTGAGTAAGAAAATGTTAGAACTTGTGGTTTTAAGTTTTATCACTTTTTTCTATTTTAATGTTCTATTATATATATATATGATAATGGCACAGTACGATCTGAGTAACATTTGTTGCTGAATAATATTTTTACTGAGAAGGGCACCGTGAAGAATGTAAAGACCACTGCCCTAGAGCCCCTCTACTCTCTTAAAGCACCCCTCTTACCCGGCCTTGTCAGAAATGAGTGCACTTTGTATAGGAGCTCTGAGTTCATTTCTATTTGCTGAATGAACAGAGCCTGATCAGGGCTGATGGTAGGATGCCTGTGTCCCCCTCCCCCACCTTTGTCCAGCTTGTTGTGGCTCTCCAGGAAGCTAAACCAGGCACTGCCAGTAGTGATCTCCTCGCTCTTCTCACTGGGGATGTCCTCCTTGCAGGCTGATTTGAGCTGTTCCAGATCTTCAAGGGTGATGTTGTTGGTCAGGTCCTGGAGGAGGGTCCCGTACTCGGCCATGACTGGGGTTGGGGGGAACAAAGGGAGAGGAGGCTGAGCTTGAGGTTCAGGGTTTGGTTCACGCACTGGCACTACCCACCTCTCTTCTACCCTACCAGGCAAGTGCCTGGAACACAGAGGTTGGGGAGGCTAGGACTGGAGGGAGAAAAGGAAGACCTAAGGGAGGTAGGAGTAGACAGGAAGAAACTGGGAAGCTAGGGGCCAGGCTGGAGTCTAGAGTGAAAAGTCACACCTCCTTCTCCCCACCATCTTTTTTCTTCCTTTTCCCCCCTTCTAACAGTAACCCTGGCAACAGCTCCCCGACTGAGGAGGCGGTTACCATAGCAACCTGCTCCCGACTTTCTCACCCGCTGTCTCCAAGTCCCCCCCAGAATCGCCCCACCCACCTGCAACCCCTCCCCCTGTCAAACAAAACAAAACACACCAAAACGACGACCAGGGAGAGGCTGGCTGTGGCAGTGAGAAGCTAAAAAGAAGGGGCTGGGGGAGGTTGATTGGAGCTCATGTTCTAGCTTCCATTCTTTCCCAGAAGCAAAGGGGGTCCCTCACTTCAACTCCTCACCACCCCACTAATGACTCATTTTGGATACATGCCTAGTTGCCTGGTCAAATGCTCCCCTGGCCCCTCCATGCTCAGCCCTGTATTCAGTCATTAGGTCTCGGGATGGGGGTGGGGAGGGTGAAGCAATGGTCTACCCCCACCTTTGTGGAGCCCATTTTCTCCCTTGATTGCTGCTGGGCCTCTACACAGCCCTTTCTCCTAGCCTTTGTGCTATGCCTACAGCCCCCGCGCCCAAGAATACCAAGCGGCTGGCTCTGGCCCCCTGCCCAGTTCCCAGGCTGGCTGGGTGGCAGGGAGAAGGGGTTCAAATGCAGCTTTGGGAAAGTCTGGCAGGAAGGGGGCTGCCACTTCTGCTTGCATCAACATCCGGCTGGCATTACCTTCAGCATGACCTCCCACAGGGGGGTGGGGAAGGCTGGATCTCATCTAGGCCTTCACCCCATCCCTCTTCTATGAAGATTTTTAGGTGAAAAGGGAGAGGACATTCAAGGCCCTCCTTCCACTAAGACAGGGACTGTGGCTAAGACAGGAAGAAAGAAGGTCAGACCTTAGAATGAACTTTTTGGATTTGATAAAATGTGAAACTCTAGTGGTGAGTTTTTAAAAGGGGCTTTTTTTCCTCACAATGTCTATATATTTCTTCTATAATTAGAAAAGTAAAGCATTTTAAAAAGTAAATTATGGCACAAACACTCTGTGGCTAGACTAAGGGGTGGGGCAAGGAGCTAGATGACCTTGTACTTGACTGAGACTGCCTACAAATCACCCCAACAGTGGGCTGGGAATATAGCAGAAAGGGACTAGTTTACACACCCCATATTCCTTATTTCCACCTACATGCAGGGAAACTGAGGGAGAGAAGCATGTACCCTGGAGGCCCCATTCCCAGCTCCCTACTTGGACCAGAACAAACAAGCCTCCCTTGGTGGCAGGCACTGTGACACAAACACACAATAAGCCAGGCAGCAGGGCCAGCATGAGCCCCACAAGAAACAGGCACTTGTACACAAGCTCACTTGCACACCCAGGTGCAACCAGACAGAGGGCCCAGCGGTGGCCCTGCCAGGCTGGGCCAGAAACAATGCTCTCTGACTGTCAGCACCAGGAACTGTCTCGCCTTGAAATCTAGGTCACAGCAGCAGGCTCTGGAGCTCAGTGCCCCCCCTCCACTGATAATCCAAGGACAGAAAAGGGGGGGGATGTAGACAAGGGGAATGATGGGGACAGGGTTCAGAGATGGGGATAATAATGGAGGTGGGGTATGAAGAGAGCTGAAAAGGGCAGCATGGGAAGGAGGCAAGATGCCCTCAAGAAGGCTGCCCCAGTCAAGGAGACCCTGCGACCAAGCCCTTAGGTGGAAAATGGGACAAACTTTAGGACCATAGTGCCCTGCTTTCACACAGAAGAAGAGTTTGTAAATACAGAGATCCTGTGGGAGGAGAGAGAGAGGGAGGGAGGGAGGGAGGGAGAGAGGGAGAGAGGGGGAGAGAGAGAGAGAGAGAGAGAGAGAGAGAGAGAGAGAGAGAGAGAGAGAGAGAGAGAGAGAGAGAGAGAGAGGTGTGTGTGTCTGGTCTGTGTGTGTGTCTGTGTGTGTGTCTTTGTGTGTCTCCTGGGAGGAGTTAAGATTTAGGACTCTGAATTGAAAACACAGACTTACAGGGGAGGTGGGCGGGAAAGGATTAATGTGTATTAGACACCCACCCACAAAGGCTGGGGGCGGTGAGTAGGAGCTTTCTGTGAGAGTGAAACAGATACAAGGAGGCCCCTAAGAGAAATGGGGGTGGGAATGTGTGTGTGCCAGAATCCTCTGTATGGATGCTGATCCCTGGGTGTGGGCACAGGTACAGGGAGGAGGCAGTGCTGGTATCTGTGGGTGTGTTTGGATGTTCTGGTAATGGATGTGTATGTGCCAGCGCTGGATGTGTGGCTTTGGGTTTATGTGGTATGTGTGTATGTGTCTGACCAGCTGAGAGTATGTGTAAGAAGGCAGATAATCACAGGCTCACATCCAGAGAAAAGAGGAAGGGTAAGGGGAGCCTACAGAATGCAGGAAGAGAACTGGTGTTGGGAGAGGGAAAGAGACTGAGGCTGCAAATGAGGAATCCTTGGGCGGGGGAGGGGAACAGGGAGCACACAGAGTCCACGATGAGAAGGCTGCAGCCTCAGCTCAGTGGTTACCATGGCAACCTCAGTTCTGGGTGCCCCCCCCCCATTCAGTTGTCAGGACAATGACACCACTGGATGGGAGGGATGTGGGGAGTGGTGAGTAAGAAGAGACAGAAGGGATAGGAGAAAGGCCCAGTAAGGGAGCAGGGTAAGGCAGCCTAGTGTCCTGCCTCCCTGGAGAGATCCCATTTGCCCAGGCCTGGGTGTGGCAGCAGGGGCAAGGGCAGGGGAGTTTGGGGGAAATTTCCTTACTTGGTTCTCAAGCTTCCCTGGTCAACCATTGTCCAGTTGTCGTCTGGCCATGGTAGGTGGAGCTTGGCAGAAGCTTGGCTCCTTCACCCTCCATGTTGCTTTTCTCACCCAAGATTTAGAATTCCATAGGGCCTATAGAGAAGTCTCCTGCCCTCATAGCTCTGAAGAGTCCTCCTGATCTCTGGAACAGTGCAGAGGCTGCCCAGGGAACACCAGGCAGCCTGGGCGGAGGCCACTCTTGGGACAGGATACTTGGGCAGGAACCGGGAACCGGGGCTGAGGCTGCCAGGAAGTCAGTTCCCTTCCCTCCCAGATCATTCTGTGCTCCGCTCACCGCTTCCTCACACCTTCCTTCCTTCCTCCCTCTCCTTCCGAGCTGGCCCCAGGTGGGGCCCTGACAAAAGTCAAACTAACTGAGGTTGCTGAGGAAGAGGGGCAGGAGGTAAGGATTATATTCTGACCTAGGGTAGTAGTTGGGAGCACGACAGGTGGGTGCTCCATGGGCACTGGGGGAGGAAGGGGCGGGCCCTGGGAACACTTTGAGAGCCTAGCAAAATGGGATAACCACCTGTGGAGGAGGTGGTAGCACCCAAAGAATTTCTGTGCATTTGGACATTAATTTTTGATTATCCTCTCCCTAACATTTGGTTCCAAATCCTCAGTAAATTTAAGAAGCCTGAGGATTAGGAGGTGCTATTCCTTCCTCCCTCACATCGACTGCAGCTGCCTAAAGCTGAGGGGAACTGCAAGGACCTGGAGATACCTGCAGTGGGCAGGAGGCGGCCTGTAGGCATTCAAGTCTGTCAGTCTTGTAGCCTGGGGTTTGGGGTGGGAGGGTGGTAATCACAGCAAAGCAGAGGGCTGGGAAGGGAGAGAGCAGGGTTCCTACTTTAAACTTTATCCAGGCCCCAAATTCAAGCAGTCCTGTAGTTTGTCCCTAATTATTCCTTTACTATCATGCTCAACTGACTTCTTCCCATAACTTCTATTCAGCTTTTTGGGGGGAGGGTGGGGGGAAGATGCCTTTATTTCTGTAAAGTAGGAAGAAGAGGGTTCTAAGGCTCCAGAGTCAGCCTGGGAATGAGGGGGTGGGATAGGACACCCGGACCTCAAAATGTTCAGTCCAAGAAGCAAAATGGGTTACCCCTGGCTACAAAGACAGGGTTAAGCTTTAAGCCCTTAGTCAAGAGAAGAAGGATCGGACCCAGGATGAGAGCATCAGAAGTTACATGGCATTGGATCAGGCCGGGCAGAGGAGAGGGAATGGGCCTCTACTGCTCTCTACTCATCTGGTTCTCTCTCTTCCTCCTTCTGTTTCTCTCCCATCTCTCTATCTCTTCCTCATCTACTACCTCTCTCCCTAGTCTTTCAGTCTCTCTTTTCCTCCTTTCCTTTCAATGGGCTTTCATCCTGTCCCACCTGGTGGTAGCCAAGAATACTTAGGACTCCTGGGTTCTGTGACTTGGTGTCCCCATTTCAGTACTCAGAGCTACTATACTAGCTATACTAGGAAGGAGTGAGTGTCCCTGCTATAAAGAGAGAAAGTTTAGTGGGGAGGGGCCTGGATTGGTTGGCTGCGTACAGGTTGGTGATGTCCACCATTGCAGTGTGGTGGAGGCTCTGTGTGAGAGAGTGAGGGGATGGCATGGCAGGGTGTGACTCTGGTTCTCTTCATGCATGACAACACATGCACATATGATGGGCACAGGTGTCAGGGAAGTGAGGAAGTAGGCAACCAGGGCAGCTGGCAGCCTAGGGCATCTCTGGCAATTTCCCCAATGCAGTGTTTAACCACAAAGGGAAGAGCAATTAAAGCTAATCGCTCTGACAGCCCGGAGGCCAGACACATAGGGAAACAAAACACACATATTCAGCATGTTTCCCCTAACTCCCAGTGGTCTCTCCACCATCCTGCTTTCATCCTCCCTAATTTCTGAGCCTCTGTCATCCATTCCCCAGCACTCTCCCCACTCATCTGACCATCTCTGACTCTCACTTCCTTCCCTTCCCCATTCCCTGACTGTATCTCTGTCCCTCTGTGTCCCTCTCTTGATGTCTGTCTGCCTCTCACATTCCCCTCATTCTCTCTCTCTGACTTGGGCCTCCATCCTTGGCTGACTCATACTCATTCTTTCTTTTTCTCTCTCTCCCTTTCTTCCATGCCCCCTCCATCCCTTGGCCACTCCTAGCACCCTAAGCTCAAACTGGACTGAGCAAGAGAGGCCATCAGCAACCCCTACCCTCACTACTCACCCAGTTTCAAAGCACCAGGCTCACTTGCCCTCAAGATCCTATCTCCCTGTCCTGGATTGAGACCAGGATTTTCTACCATGTTTTCTCACTGTTTTAAAGAGGGGCGATCTGAAGCCCAGGGCTGGGAGAAGATGCCCAGAAAATCAGGGTGGACTTGGGGACGATGGCCCCCACTCAGCTGTCCTGTTAGACTGATATTCTGCCAGGCGACTTGCACATGGGAGACAGTGGGAGTGAGGTGGGGGCTTGGATGCGTAGTGCAGGGCCCTTTGTGATTTGCTGTGTGCAGTCGATGTGTGTAAGAGTCACATGGGTGTGTGTCACCGTGTGTGCTGGCGTGTCTCTTGTAGGTGTGTGTGTCCCTGTCAGTTTTGACACAGATTATATGAAATTAATTAGGGGCTTTACGTTAGCTACTTCTCTCCTGTACACCCCCCAGCTCCCGACTCCTTCCCTCTGGACAAGCCTTCGACAATCCCACCTCTACCCCAGGTGCAGAGGACTGGGTGAGGGCACGTGGTGCCAGCCGCCTGGTTTGAGCCCTCGGAGCAGGGGCGGCTGCCGGCAGAACTGAGGCAGGGCCGGGCCGGGAGACCGCCAGCCGAGGCGAGTCCGAAGCCAGAGAACGCGAGGGAGGGGCGGGAGCTGGCCCGGCCGAGCCGGCTGGGCGGGAAGCAGGCTCCATCCTAATCCCCAGGCCCCGGTCCGACTCCCAAACTGCTGGTCAGAGTGGAACGGGAGGCCGGAGCCACGCCGCCTCCAGCACACACCGCGCTCGGAGTGCACCGACAGAGACGGAGCCTGTGGGGCCTGACACGGAGCCGACCCCTCCGGGGCCCGCACGCTCCGCATCTGTCCCCAGGCGTCCCGGATCGACGCCCCTCCAAGCCCAGACCCCTAAATCTGCCCCTCCCCGCGACACGTTCCCTCTCGGCCCTCTCACCGCCTCCGGGGCTGAGCGCTCGGGGAGCGGGCACTCCGGCGTCCCCGGTTCCTGAGCAGCGTCCAGAACCTCCTCCTCGGCTCCCGCCGCCGCCGACGCCGCCGCTGCTTCTGCTGCCGCCGCCGCCTCTTCCGCCCGCGGAGCCAGAGCCCGAGCCCAGCGCCGCCTCACCCCACCCGGCTGGCCCGTGATGTCAGAGCCGGGGAGGGGCGGGGGGCGGGGAGCGGCGGGAGAGGGGGAGGGGATTCAGCGGGGTCTGGGGTTCTGGAAGACTCCTGGGACGGGGGCAGAAGTGCGGGAGGGCTGGAGTAGCGACGCCGCCTCCTCCCCTAAACAGCGAACCCCAATTCTCATATTTAATTCTTCCCAAAGGGACACACTCCTCCCCTTCCGACCTTTCGGTGACCACAGTGGCTGGGGCCCTGGGAGGCAAAGAGTAAGTTAGGGTTTAAGGGTTTGGAAGTCCTTTGGCCTCTGGATCCTCTTAGGTGCTTGATTCAGTATTTGTAAAAACCTTTTCTCCTATGGGTCAGGGGAGCCGTAGTAAATGACTGCTCAGTTTTATCCACCTTGGATGGTGGGGGAGGAAGAAAGAGTAGGGGCAAGAAGCAAAATGGGGGCCTCCTTCACCTGCTCTGGAGCCACAGATCTTCTCTCTCCAGGATGATGCCAGCTGGCCCCTTGTGTTCCTCTCACCTTTCCCAAATATACCACCCTCCCGCCTTCCCCCCACCATGATGTAATTTTATTTCTGGGGAGAAAAAGAGCAGCAGTGAGCTCAGCATGCAAATATAGACAACTTGCAGAGCCACGATCAGCTCTGTCTCCTTGCTCTGCCCCTTTGCCCAGGCCCAGCATGGCAGCTCTCACTTCCCTTCTACCCCAGGGACTTTCCTCCCCCAGATTCTCAGCCAGACTGAAAGAGGGAAGGAAGAAGATGATCTGTTATCATCTCCAGCCTAAGAGGTCTCTCCTCAACTCTGGCAGAGCCTGGCCCGGGGACAAGGTCTGAGCCCCATCAGTGTCTGTGCCACCTCCAGCAATGCCCCGGCTTCACTTCAGTTCCAGCCTAGCAGAGACCCCTCAGGAAGCCTCAGGTGAGCCCCTCCTTTATTGAGTCTACACTGCCCCTAGAAGAGGCTTAGTCTGCTGCTGCTTTGGATTTCACAGCCCTTCTCTTTGCTTTTGCCATCCTCTTCCCCCAGTGTGCCATGTCACTGCCCCTTTGATAGCAACACACTCTCATAATTTGCCTTTGCATATATCTCATTTGTTCTGAGTTGTAGGGCTAAAACCCATTTTGTTGACCCATCTTTGAGACTCAGAGAAGCTGAATGACTTATCTACAGTCAGTGAAAGGTCCAGGTCTTTCAGGTACAGGGGATTTGGGCTTCCTCCTGACTCTGCTCCTTTCTTAGGCAGGTTATGCCTCTGAGCCTCATTAAGGGCAAGACGGCGACACTGATGCCTATCTCACAGTGTTCTTCTGAGTTTTAGAAATTGTAAGTCTCTAGTGACTGGCACAGATGGGTGGTTAAAACATGGGAGCTGTTATTTAGTCTGGGGCCTTCCACCGACCTATGCTAGAGAGTTAAGGTTCCATAATATTTCTGTATTGGCCTAGTGCCCGTACTATGTATTAAACATTTATTAAATGGGTGCAAGTTGGATGAATACATGGTTTCTACTCTATACTCCTGCCACCAATTCCAGGAAGTCTTCCTGGATTTGTCTGTGGAGGGTGAAAACTTCTCTCACCTCAGGTCTCATTCTTCCATACTCAGAGATCCTCTAAGTTGTCCAGCAACACATTTATACCATCCATGAAAGCTGTTAACATCTGTTAGTTATGGGCTTGTTCAGTTGTTTGGTTCCTCCCCCGCTACTCCTGACTCCTTTACACTTACCCCAGCCTGGGCCTGTGCTGGAGAGAATGTGGGTCCTTCCTGCCAAGATCGCCAGCAGGCTCAGGTCTGGGGGATGCCCTTTGAACAAAGCTCAGTGTCTCCTCTGCATTCCCATGACCACCACTCTGATCCGTGTTCTCCCACCTCCACCAGATTATTATAACTGTCTGATAAGAGTTGGGCTCCCTGCCTCTGGTATCTCCATCAGCTTCCTTCCCTCTATCCATCCTGCTCATTACTGCCAGATTAAACGTTGCCCTTCCTCCATAGCTCACAGGACTAAATCCAAACACCTCTGCGACCTAGTCCCGGATGCCCACCCAACCTCGTGGCCACCACTTGAACCTCTCTTCTTGTCTCTTTGGTCTCCTCTGTGCCCCAGCATGACACACGCCTTCTGGCAGTGCTTTTGATGTTTTCACCACTTGAAATGTCTCCTCCCCAACTCCTTTGCCCCAATCAAATCCCACTATTCATTTAAGGCCTAGAAAATGCTCACTTCCTTTATGAAGCCGTCAAAGCCCACTCTCATCTCTCTCTTCTGAGGCCATTCTATTCATTTGTTCCTTCTCTTAACAAACATTTATTAGGGACTACTTTTGGTGTGCCAGGCCCTGTGGACACAGAGAAAAAGCCTGGGGTCCTGCCTTCAAGGGGCTCACAGTCTGGTGGGGAAGACAGACATGTAAATGAAGAGCTAGTACTAGAATAGAAGGTGGACAGAGAGAGCGCAGTGGGAACCCAGAGGAGGGAGCTGCAGGAGGGGCCACCTCTGGGAAGGCCACACCGAGGAAGTGCTTTTGGGGCTCAGTCTTGCCATTCAAATAAGAGCTGCAAGGGAGGGTGCTATCAAGCAGCACACAATCACTTAATTACATATTGCTTTGTATTTTTCCTAAGTTCTTTAGTGTGCTTGTCTTGACTTCCCAGTGAGGCTAATCAGCTCGAGAGCAGGGACAGGCCCAGCACTCTCTGTTCTCCCAAAGCCTGACAGCGGTGCTGGACAAACACCATGTGTTCAGAAAACACATGGTTTTTTGACTTGCAGCAGATAAATAATCCAAGCTTCTCTGGGATAACTGCCTGGAAGGAGGAGCCCCACCCCCCTGCTATCACAGTCCCCTAACAAGGTACCCACACCTTAAATCCCCCATCCTCTGGCTGCCGCCCTCCTGCCATAGGGGTGAGACCTCATCAGCAGACACTTGCTCATGTTGCCCCAGATCCTTTATTGAAGTCTCCCCTTTGACCCAAGTACATTAACAAGAGGTTGCTAAGCTATAGCCCCAAACACAGTACCCTCCCATCCCCCCTGGCCAGGGATAGGACAGTCAGAAGGATAGAGGACTTGAGAGAGTGGGGGAAGAGTGTGCTCAGGTGGAGGGAGCAGAAGGAGAGATGGGGGCCCATAGATATAGCAAGAGGGAAGTCACAAGAAAGCATGTAGGGGGTGATGGAAGAGGGACATGGTGGGACAGGAAACAAGTCAGATGAGACAGCTGGGCTGGTGTGTAGGGAAAAGTAGCTCCTTGAATCTCAGCACGCAGCATATAGACCCCAGTGGGCCCCATGGCAGAGAATGACCTAGTGTCCCTGGAGGAGCTCAGGGAAGGACAGGGAAAGAGGAGGAGCAGGAGGAGAGCAGGTGGGGCTAGGAGATGGCTGCCACAGCAACTAGTCATCATCATCATCATCATCATCATCATCCTCTGTGTTGATCTCGCCCTCCAGTACATCCTCCAGCCAGTCCTCCAGCTCCTCAGTAGAAGGCAGGTCCTCTTCATCATCCATCTCCATCCATATGCTGTCCGCCTAGGACATGGCACAGACAGGGGATCAGAACTAAGCCCGATTCATGTCTTTAGACCTGTCCTCCCACTCACTGGACTCTGCACATCCTCTGTCCCTTCTCTTCATCTGTCAGTGGGCAGGAAAACTGTCCAGGTGGGGGTCTAGGTTGCATTAGTGACAGTGGGAGTAGAAAGAATTGCTGGATCAGCAAATAGACCTTCTCCCTTTAGTCTTTCTTACAAGCTCTTGCCATGCTGAGCTTCCTAAAACAGACCTCTCTATCATGCCCTTAATGCAAAACCACTGGTGGCTCTTCATGGCCTAGAGAATAAAGTCAACTCTTTAGCATTCAAGACTTTCCAATACCTGCTTTTCTAGCACCATCCTCAGAGATCTCTAGACTCTCAAGCCATAAGAAACGACCTGCCTTTTCCCAAATCTGATATTCATTTTCCTACTTTTTAACCTGTTGCACTAACTTTTCCATCAGTTTGGAAATGACTCGTATAATTTTCACTTGTAGAACTCTTATACATGGTACAGTCTCCAGTGTGTTTTAATTTTTTTAATTGTTTAGATTTAATTTTTTTTTTTTTTTTTTTTTTTTTTGCGGTAAGTGGGCCTCTCACTGTTGTGGCCTCTCCCATTGCGGAGCACAGGCTCAGTGGCCATGGCTCACGGGCCCAGCCGTTCCGCGGCACGTGGGATCCTCCCAGACCGGGGCACGAACCCGCGTCCCCTGCATCGGCAGGCAGACCCCCAACCACTGCGCCACCAGGGAAGCCCTAATTAATTTTTTATATTTAAAAATTGAGGTATAGTTGGTTTACAACAATCTCTACTTTAAACTCTACTCCTTTTAAACCCTCTGATTCTCAAGCAGAATTCACTTTGATTTCTGTGCCTTCCTGGTGTTTTATTTGTGTCTCTATTATAGAGTTTATCAGATTTGGCCTGGTAGTTAACAGAATACCTACCTCCTCAGTTAGACTGAGAATTATATGGAAGCAGGCTGTGACTTACTCAATTCAACAAATATTTTTGAAGCATCTATCTGTGTGTGAATGAGAAGATTTCTGCCCTCAAAAAGCTCAAAGTCTACTGGAAGAGACAGACATGATACATAAATAGCCATATAAAAGTCATGTTCTCAATGCCAAATGGGCTCTGGGAGTGCCAAGGAGGAAACAATTCCAAATGGGAGATCTGGAAAGATATCATGGAGAAGAGAAGATTTCAACTGGGCTTTGAAGGACGAGCAGTCAGTTCCAACAGGTAGAGGCAGAGGTGTGTTCAGGGTAGGAATCTCTCCCTCTTTCCAGCCATTAGACTGGGCATGTCTAATTCCTCTGGGGAGGGCTCAATTCCTAGTTAGCAGAGCAGAGGAGGACTAGCTATGTTGGGAAGGAGAGTTGGGGGTCAACCGGGGATGAGGGAAGGAAACTCACATCAGTAACATTGACGACTCCTATTTGTGGGGCTGACAGGTCGATGTTAAACGTCTTCTCCCAGTATGGAACCAGCTGTGGAGAGACCACATATGGCAACTTAATGGAGGCTAGGAACACCTGAGTCCAGGAGGGTGAGTGTGAGTGTGAGGGTCAGCCAGGGGTAGAGGGAGGGCACTGAACCCACGGTAGATTGGTGGATAGGTCCAGCTATAGTGCCTGAAGGGAATAGGTAGAACTAAGCAGTTAAAGGGTAGATATCCCAAAAGGAAAGTATCAAGAGGGTCAGCTGGGGACATTGGTCCCTCCTTTCCAAGGAAAACTTGATAGGAAGCCTTTTTCTGACCCTGGATCTGCTACTGATTGGCCTTGTGACTTTGGGCAATCACTTCTCCCTGGACCTCAGTTTCTGTATCTCTGAACTAAGGTAGTTATACTCTGTAATTGCCAGTGGTGCTCACATTTCTGTTTGTTCATCTAGTTCCTCTTTCAACGAAGAGTGTTAGGTGTTGGGGATTCCGCTGGGAACAGAGCCCTGCCCTGAGACGTGGAATCTCTGTGCTTTGATTCTGTGATTGTGGACACCCACATGCAGGGTTAA
This sequence comes from Kogia breviceps, assembly GCF_026419965.1. NCBI lineage: Eukaryota > Metazoa > Chordata > Mammalia > Artiodactyla > Physeteridae > Kogia > Kogia breviceps. The sequence goes on along the minus strand of NC_081310.1, from coordinate 89,861,113 downwards.
TGTGCCCTTCTGCTCCCCCAAACTCTGGATTTCTCTAGAAGGAGCCAGCCCTTGGCACATGAGCTATCTGCTCAGCCTCTGCTCTGGGAATCCTGTGGTTCCCACACTTCCCATCATCCTGTGTCCCCTTTCTCAGGATGCGCTCAGTGCCCCTGAGCATGCAACAGGCTCCTCCACTAGGAGGTGGGGATAGGAACTCTGAAACAGGCTCCCCCTTGGGATGTGCCCATGTGCCCTTTCCTCGGATAGCAGTGCCTAAATGATATCTCTTACCAGGGGGAAGTCATCAGGGTCAATCCAGATGATGCTCAGGTCAGGATTTTCAGTGTTATCTCGGGCCACAGCCTTGAGAATCTCTAAGAACTCATAGCCATCTTGGAGGGAACACAGGGCATAAGTGCATGGTGGGGCACAGAGGAAACAGGAGTCCAGCTCTCTTTTCCCGCCTCCCACAACTCCGCATGTCTAGCCCCAGGCTGCTTGTAAACTGTGCTCTAAAAATACCTGTCTTATGTGTTAAAAGCCTATGCTCTGATAAATACCCCATCTCCCTCTCTCACCAGTGCCCCTGCCCCTGCCCCAAATCCAATCCAGTATTCCTCCCTCACCAGGATCATCTTCCTCTGCAAAGGCCACAATATGGATTCCATCCAGATCGTCCTCCTGCGGGCAGGGAGGGGAGACCTTAGCTATACTCACTGAAGTTAGAGAGCCCAGAACAGGCCCTAGATCTACCTTGGACCTAACTTTTGTGGAAATCCAGCTTCTGGAGCAGGTGTATTCTTGTGGTGGTGACCCTTTTCCAAGTACACTGCCCCCTTCCACTCCAGGGTCCCCACACCTCCGCTGGCAAACCCTTCAGCCCCAGAGCTTAGAGCTCCTCCCTTGTCATTGTCATCAAGTTATGTGAGTCCCACAACTCCTGACATGTTCTTCAGAACAGAAACCCTCCACCTTTGCTGGTGCACTGTCTTTCCTATCAGCAAGACATGAGGAGTAGCAGGGATGGATGTTTCTAGGACTTGAGTTTTTTTCCCATGCTCCTGTGAGGGCCTGGGCCCCATCCGGGGCACTCACCCAGGTCTCATACATACTCTCAGGCTTCAGTTTCCTCAGGGTTGATCTAGAAGAGAAAGAAAGTCACTACTCAGTGGGCAAGAAGGACACCCTTGTCTCCAGAGGGTCCCCATAGCAGAGGATGCCACAGGGTCATGCCTAGGGCATAGACAGCTTGCAGCCCTGAACAAAGCCATCTGGCAAAGTCTAAGCTCCGGGTACCAGGCCCAGATAATTGCATGGTTAAAGCAGGTAGGAGAGAGGAGGGTGGGCAACAGGACTGGAAGAGAGACTTTCGGGAGAATGAACTGGACATCTGGGTGTTCATTCATTCATTCTTTCATTCACTCATTCATTCAATAACACTGAGTGTTGGAGATGTTCTAAACACTGTGCTAGGTGCTGTGTAGACAGAGTTGGACAAGGCAAACATATTCCTGCCCTGATGAAGCGGACCATAATCTAGTGGGAGAGAATGAGAGAAATAGTGTTTACACTGATGAATGGGTATTTCCAGTTACGGAGTACTGTGAAGGAAGAGAATTATGTGTGAGTGTAGGGCAGGGTTTCTCAACCTCAGCACTAGTGACATTTGGGGCCAGATAATTCTTCATTGTGGGAGAGCTGTCCTGTGCACCGTAGGATATTTAGCAGCATCCCTGGCCTCTAGTCACTAAATACCAGTAGCTCTCTCTCCAACCAAAAATGTCTCCAGCCATTGCCAAATATCCGCTGGAAGGCAAAATCCTCCCCTTACCTCGCCAGTCCCTCCACCCCTGTTGAGAACCACTGGTGTAGGTAATGTATGAGAAAGAACACAGGCCAGATCTGGATTAGAATCCCGTTCTGACACTACTCTTGGACTCTTTTTGACTGAGGTTGTTAAAAGGATTAAATATAATAAGAGAGATAGCACCTCGGAGTTCCTGGCAGACCACAGGCACTCAACACTGGTCTCAGTCAACATCACAATGAACCGTACACACTTATGGAGCACCTTCTATGTGTGCTCTAGGCTCTGAGCTAAGTGCTGGGGTGCAAAATATTGTGCAAAATGGTCAATATATCAATAAGAACTGATACCAGAAGTGTATTCATCTCTAGGAGAGACCCGCCTCCTGGTTGGCTGAGATTCCCCCAGCCCATTTCACAGACATGTGTTCTAGCCTGGGGAGGAGCCTACCCTGCTCAGAGGGTTGCCCCTGCTCCCCACCTCCTGTGCTCCTCCACGAAGTTGACAATCTCCTCTTCGCTATTGGGCTTGTCCGGGATGGTCACAGGCTCTTCCATGAAGGCCTCGTAGAAGTCGATCTCATTCAGCTTCAGGGTCAGCTTCTTTGCCACCTTTTGGGGGAGGGGATGGGGGAGTGGGGCAGGGGACACGGGGTCATGGTGAGAAGAAGTATTATGGGGGAGCAGATGTCAGGCAGGGAGTGAGACAACTTGGGCCCTTGTCACTGCCTCTATGACACTGGACACGTGTCTTAACTTCTCTGGGCTTTGGTTGAAGATGAGAGAGGGGTGGGTTAGATAATTTAAAATCTGTGGGATCGGGGAGGCCCGAGGTGGGGTGGGGTTGGGGAGTACTGGTGTGTAGGGAGGGAGGATGTCCCCCATTGATCCTGGGAGAGGGGGCTGGAGGGCAGCTGAGGGGAGTGAGGGAGACCCAATGTAGCAGCAGGGAGGAGAACCTTGCTGTCGAAGGTGGCGAAGAAGGGGATGTAAGGATGAAACTCCTCCGCTGCGTCCTCAAAGGCTTTGTAATCTGAGGGGGGGAATGCAGAGTCAGTCTCTGGGGGAGCCAGGGTCTGCCAGGGAACCATCCCCCCTCTGTCTCTCCCCAAGTCTTCTTTGGCAGGTGGGGTTCATTCTGAGACTCACCCCCTCTAGTCCTCTGAGAGTGGTTACATACAGTGGTGGGGTGGGCGGAAGGGGAATGCCTTGGTGCCTGTCTGTGAAACCCGCAGAGTGCAGGGAGGTCAGAGCAGTTGATGCGCCCACCATGGCAAGAGGAGTGAGGAGGTAGGGATACTGAGCCAGTGGGTGAAGTGGGGAGGTAAGAGGACAGGTGAAGTGGGGGACCAGCGGAGGGGACAGTGGAGTCTGAGGGTTACCCACGCTCTGAGTCTTTGCTCTTGAAGTAGCCAATGAGTTTGTTCTCATCTTCGATATTCTCAAATGCCTGCAGCTCTCGTTCACCCTCAATAAATTCCACAGGGTCCTCTAGGACCTGGAAGAGCAAGGACATTGAAGGAAGAGAGTGAGTTTCTGAACTCAGTGGTAGAGGCAAGGAGAGGGATCAGGGAAAAGAAGGCTGGGAAATGGGGAGGAAGGGGCTCTCTGTTGTGTGTGTGTGTGTGTGTGTGTGTGTGAGGCTGCAGTTGGTTGGAAGGGCGTGAGGTCTTAAAGCAAGGCCATTAGGTCCAGTGGAGTCCTCACATCAAGCAGAAACTCCACCAGGGTGTCAGCAGAAAACTCGCCATCATACTCAATGACTTCATCTTCCTTGAATACATAAATGCTGTCCTCTTCAGTTAGTCCTAGGGAGTGAGCCAGAGGTGTGCCATGATTGCAACCTTCCCACAGGTCCAAGGGTCCAAATCCAGGGTTGCAGCCCATTCCATAATCCCACTAGACCCCACATCCTTCACCTCCCCTGTCCCCAGCCCTGCTCACCTCCACTGCCTCTCAGCCCCTCCATCCCCAGTGTCTGTGCCCCTGGATTTAGCCTAGGTGGCTAGTCTGGCCCCAGGGGCTCTCCAGGGGGAATCTGGGGTCCCGTGGGAACGCTAGGGGAGGACGCAGGGAGATATAGGTCCTAGCAAGATGTCTCCCCCCTTCTCTGCCTGTCATAACCAGAGACAGATCTTCCTGTTACCTCCTCTGAGGACTCTAGTTGCTGATTCCCAGTCCAGCCCTTTAACCTTCAGCTATTAGTGACCAGATGACTTCATTACTGGCCACCCCTCCCCCATCCACATCCGGAGTCCAGTCTCAGGCCTGTGCTGCCCCCTGGTGGCTGGTGCTGTAATACCCAGCCCGCGGCTCTGGAGGGGGAGGGGTTGGAAGAGGAGTTTGCAGAGGTCTCTCCAGCCCCACTTGTGTTCCCTGATCCCCCCTTTCCTCCAGAACCTAGCCCCGGTTTTTAGGTAGGTATAAAGAATGCCACCTTCACCTCTTTCTGGGATTTGAGCATGGGTCTCTATAAGGAATAAAGGAGAGGCTGGAACCCCCAGCCATAACCCTCCAAATTTCAGTATTTTCTCATCGGTCACCTTCCCCTCCCTGATTCTCCCACCCCTCCCTTACCTAGTTTCTTGGCTACAGCCGTGTCCTTCTCAGAGTCCACCATCCCGAAGCCAACACCCTTGTCTTCTAGGACTTGGGCTGCTAACTGAAGGGAGAGTTAGGGTTAAAATCAGCCTCTGGAATTCTTAGTAACCACTATTCGCGATCTCATGCTTTCGAGCTGGGTCATTTGGGATGCAGGGAATATAAGTTAACCTTGACACTGTGCTAGGATGCAGGATATCTCCACTTTCCCTACCACGCCCCCCTACACCCTTTTGGTCTGTGGTCCAATTTTAATTCCTGAACACCTATTGCTTATTTACAATGTGCTTATTATGTTGAACTTTAAGGCACTGTGCATGTACTTCCAGGTTCCTTAGGGATGCTGAGGGGATGCTGAGGGGTCTAGCTTCAGGATGACTGAGGCTCTTTCCTCCTTCAGAGCTGAGCCCTGTACTCCATACTGATCAAAGACCACGCTCAGTGTGGGGGTGATGTTACACGTCCCTTGGGTTATTCTGAGTGAGTCCCAATGGGGAGAATTTTGGAGGGCAAGAGGGTGGGGGGCGTGTGGCTAGGTTCATGTTGCTGAGGAGCAGGGAGAGCCGGAGAGCTGAGAGTAGAGGTCACCGTGGCCACCACTGGTTACCCTCAAGGCAGAGAGACTGACAAAGAGATTAAATAGGCCTGGTTTTCCTCAATGGGGTGGGACTTTCCCTTTCACTCTCTACTTCAAGCTGTCCTTAGGCTATGGAGAGTCACACCCTAGGTCCCTGTCCTCATGGGCCTCCCAGCGGGGCTCTCAACCCTGATGCACTCTGCCTTGGGCATGGTTTGCAGCTTTACCCCACCTAACACAGACTCGGGGCGCTCGGATTCTCAGGAGGTTGGGACAGGTGGATGGCCAGGGATGCTGAGCACTCAGGATAAAAATACTCAGCTCATTAATCAGGCGGCAGGTTCCAGCACCCGGCAGGGGCACACAGAAATGAGAGCCTACAGTCCTGGTGTCTTGCCCTGAAATACTCCAAGCTCTGGGCGAGTTGGGGCCTCTCCATCCTGCCAAACTAGAGGAGGGGCTGCAGCAGCTTGGACAAGGAGACTCCAACACATCCCGGCTCCTGGAGGGCTGTGTGACCACATTTTCCAGTCATCTCCAAACATGGGCTTTTTTCTCGTAACAATAGGCTGTCTCTCTCCTTTGCACCCACCCAAGGTCAGCTTGGGGGTGAGGAGAATCTTCCCACAAAGACAAGTTGGGGAAGGCATGGTGAAGCCTCCTCCAAACACAAGAATTTTCCAATCGGGGTGCCCAGCTTGATCCAATAGGGGCAGATGGCAGGGGGAGGGGACTGAGAAGCCAGTGGGAGGCACGGTGGGCTCTATTAAACCTTTAGCCATTAAATCAATGACATGCAAGTAAAATGTCAATAACATTTAAATTTATACTCAGTTTGGATCTCTTTGGGGTGCAGCCCCTAAAGTGTATGGAGAGAGGGTACGTTTTGGTTAGGAAAGTAGATTTGGGGGTGTACTTCAGTTCTTCACCTTCCCCTGAAGAACCTCTCTTTTCCTTTTTTGCCCCCCTTCCAGGGTCACCCCAGTCCTAGCCAAACCTAGTACTACCACCCTCCTCTAGCATGGAGCAGAGATTCCCCCTGCAGCACCCCCCTCCCTCCTAAAATTGCCTGACTACTGTGGTACTTTGGGGGTTCCTGAATCTCTGTTTCTCTTCTGGCTAAGGTCATACACCACTTGGGTCCTGTTGGTCCTGTTGGTCCGAGACAGGGTCCTGCTGCCTTGCCCCTCACGCCCAGATCCCACTCTTAAAGATCTACATGGAGTTGCAGGATAGAGGAGTGCAGAGAGGGACTGTGCTGCTCTGCAGGCCTGCAGACCCCGCCACTCACCTCCAGGATCAGCTCCTCCATCTCAAACTGTCTTTGTGAGGCCTTGTCGTCCTCGGGGGGTTCGTGGTAGAGCAGTGCCAGCACCTCGTACTTCTTGAACACATTCTTGTAGTTCTTTGAGTTGACATTGACCACACGGTCCACACCATCATACTCGGGGAAGTCCAGCCCTTCCTCTCCCTGCACCCCTGACTTGGGTGTCCCTAGCACCAGCAGTAACAGCAGTGCCAGCCGCAGGCCGGGCACAGCTCTGGCCCCCATCCTGTCTGCAGCACTCATGGAGGTAGTGGGATCTGGGTCGGCTCTCCTGGTCCAGAAGAGGTTAGCTGGGGTAGGGAGGCGCCCCTGGGCCCCAAATCCTGAGTTAGGGGCTCACGGTGGGGGTGGGGTGGGGAATGGCCCAGAGCAGTGGACAGAGGACACTGCTAGGTCCTGGAGAAACTGCCGACAGGGCCAAGAGAAAAAGGGTCAGGAGGAGGAATAGGAGCAGGGGGCGGGGAGGGAACCGGAGCTGCCCTTGAGGTTGGCACCCCTTGGCCCCCACCTGGTCCTGTCTAAATATGTCTCCAGGATTGGCAGGAGAGACGGATAACCTTCTGAGGCCAGGACGGCCCCGTGAGGGCTGGGATCCTCCTACCTCCAACACCTCTCACCCAGGCTCCCAGAGCCTCCTCCCCTCCCCCTCCCCCCCACTGTCCAGGGCTCCTCAGCCCCTGTCCCCACACCGGCCTAGGAGCTCATCGCCATATTAAGAAAGGAAAAAGCTGGAGCTAAAAATAAGACCAGATGAGTCGGAGGTAAATGAAGCTGGGGCTGGGGGAGGGGAGGCTTGGGGGTAATTAGGGAGAGTTGAGCGAGGGCAAGGGTACTCAGAGAGAGGGAAATGGGGCTGCAGAGGAGGAGGTATTCTGGGTCAGGTTAAATTTGTAGTCCATTTGTAAAAAGGGGGGCAAATGTGGTATCGCCTCTAAGTCCTAAAACCTGGAACTCTCCTCTAGGTCAAGTCTGTTTCTTTGATCCCATGCAATCCAGGCTGCAGGAAAGAGACCCCCTGCACTTCCCTTTAAAGAACCAAGACCAAGGATGAGGTCATTCTCTGAATAAAAGATGGAGCCGAGTCCAGGACTGGCGCCCTGGCTCAGCTCCAGCCAGTTTCCTTTGCTTCACTCAACACTCCTAACTGGAGTATGCAGAGGAAGGACGGGGCGTGGGGCGTGAAGTGCTGGCCCACATCCATCCTTGGAGATGCGGATCTGGGGCTTCTCTGCCCACAGACCCGAGGGCTGCTGCCTCCTGCTTGTACTCTCTACTCTGATCCTTTGGGACTGGTTTTCTAGGGCACAGTGGGAAGGAGGATTCCCCTGGCTGAATGATTCCAAGGTGAGCGAATTGTGACTATTCATTCCTACGTCTTTGACAAGACAAAAAAGGATCAGGTATCAACGGTAGGAGAAAAAAATTAACACTGGGAAACATGAAGAGGTAGAGCCCTGTGCCCCGAACCAAGGATGCTGCTTAATTCTGTGCACTGAGAGCCAAAGCAGAGCTGGTGCGGGGGGGGGCTCTAACTTCCTGGATCCCAGCTTGGGGGTGAGGGCGGAGTGGATGGGCTCAGCTCTGGGTACCTTCAAGGACCCTCTTCACGGCCCTCCAGGGCTCATGCACAGGTAAGCTGAGGCATGAGGGAGACCAGAGAGAGGCTAGATCAAAGTCAGAAGCCCCCATGCCCACCCTGAGGTGTCTCTGATGTTGGAGGCACAGAGGGTGTTTTGCACCATGAAGTTATGTTAGAGGAATGACCTTTCCTCACTCCCACAGGGCAGACCTTACACAGCTAAGCAAGGAAGGCCAGGGAAAATCTCAAGAACGTGGCAGGAGTGAGTCCAAGAGAGACAGCTGTCATGGGCGCAGGAGAGGCCAGAGGTAGCTAGGCAGGGCATGCCAGAGCTGGAGAGACCTCAGAACCCATCTCAAGAGAGCGACCAACGTGCCCACAGCCCCATGACCAGAGCAAAGACAGCAGGAGAGACAGGTGGAGCCACCCGGACGTACATGACCTAGATGATGTCCAGCCCCAACTTCTTCTGCTGTGCTCTGGAGGAGGGGGACACTGGGACAGAGACATTGGGACCTTAGACCCATTCCATCCTGAATCTGACCTTTCGTACCCCCAGGGTGTGAGATGGGACGAAATGGTGAGCCAGGCCTGCTCCATTCCCTCTCTTCTTCTGCAGCTACCAGGCTGTTTCATCCCATCCTGCTCCCTCTCCTTGGCCCTGGCTCTCCAGAGCCACCCGGATCCTTTCCAGCAGCTGCACTCCTCCCCTCCTCCCTGTCCTCCTCTCCCATACTTTGCTCTATACTTTCTATTCAAATCCTTCCCTCTAGGCCCCTGCCTTCAGGCTCAACCACCGATATCAAATGACCCTAAGTTGGGGCCTCTGTATTTTTAACCCACCAGACACCCAAAGCTCCTGCTACTGAAACTTGAGGAGCTGGTCCCTCCATGCTCCCCCTCCCCACCTCACACACTCACACACCCTGGCCCCTCCATCCTCCAGGGTCTGGTTCAGCCCTGTCAGCATCGGGGAAGGACCCCAGACTGATACAGCCCTGTCTCTAGGAGACCTTGTGTTGGAGGAGGGAGGGAAGCAGGTGGGAGAGAGACCTCTGAGGAGGGCCCGATGTAGGGGGAGAGTGGCTGATGTACCTTACGACAGCCTTCCCTTTGCTAGTCCATGGCCTCTCATCCTCCAGACTCATCCACGGCCCTTCCTCTATCACTATCCTGTTTTTTCTTTTGCATTTGTATATTTTTGGCCCAGCCTTCATCATAAGACTAGCCTGAAAAGTGGTTGAGGGCACACGTTCTGCAATCAGACAGACCTTGGTTTCCACATCTATAAAACCGGGTGGGGTGGTAAGAATGTATTTGTTATATGGATTAATGGATGGTGTGAGTAAGGCCTTTGTCTACCGCCAGACAGATTGTGCAGTCACTTAACACATGTGCTTTGTTTTTGGTGACAGTCTACGATTTCCACCAGCTTTTCTCAGCATTTCTCTCTCTCTGTATGCTGTTCAGCACAGCCAACCCTCTCCTCCAAAAGAAGCCTGAGAGTGAACCGACCCACAGGGAAAAGTGGACCAGCTCACAGAGCAAAAGCCAGCGAGTGGGTGAGGAGGAAGGAAGAGCTGCCGCCAAGGGTGGGCAGAAGAGAAAAGCTCCCCAGGACTCCTCACGTGCCTGAGACGCAGCAAGTGCTGGGCCCAGGCTTGGAGGCCAGGCTTTGGGGAACATCCGTCACCTGTGTGGAGCTGGGGCATGAGGGGGCGGGTGCTTTGCCTAGAGTAAAGTCTGCAGGGATCCATTCAGCGTTGTTCCAGCCTCTATTTCAAGGTTACGCCAGAGAAAACAGCTGAGGGCTGGGATGGGGTCGAGATGCCCTAATGACTGGGGCTACGGGAACACCAATCCCTTCCTCAGAGGCGGGGCAGTGGCTCCACATTCACCACTCACCACATGGCCCCTTCCAAGTCATTTAACCTCTCTGGACCTCAGGTTCTTCATGATGAAATAAGGTCTAGCATGAAAAGTCTATGAGTCTGTAAGTTGATCTGAGGGACTGAGTGGGTGCTGTGGCCCCTCTGTAAGGTGCGGCTCCCCTGCTCCTCTCTCACCTCCTCTGTTTCTCTGATCCCAGGACTTGTCCTGTCCTTGCTCTCTGTCGGGTTGGAGAGTGACTTTGAGGGGGTAGCCCTCAAGGGGAAAGGATGCTTGATTCTGATCCCTTCCCAGCCTCCACTCTGGTCCCTGAAAGACTTCCCCTGTCTGGCTCCCATGAAGATCTAGGGAGAGAGCGTCACAGTAATCCCCATTCTCCAAAAATCAGATGCGACACATCCAGGAGCTAAGGGCTGTTGCAAACATTTACTCTCTTGACTGGCTACTGAGCCCCCTGCTGGGCTCCAGTCAGATGCAGGCTGGGCTCCCCTCAACCCAGCTCATCTCCTATCCATGGTGCCCTCAACCCAGCCCTAGGATCACCTGTCTCTCTCATCCAAGGTTCTTCCTCCTGGCATCTCCCTGCCCCAACTAATGTGCACTCTCAGATGTTTTCCCAAACTCATTACCCCAACCCTCCCCCACCTGGCACTCAGGACACCCTGATGTCATGTGAAGATCTTCCTCTGTTGAGTTTAGTAGTAGGTCTCCTTCTCCAGCCAGCCTGTGGAAGAGAAGAGACCAGAGTGAACTGGGGAAGGCCTCAAGGGGAGAAAAACAGAAGGGTGAGCCAGGACAAGGTGGGAGGCTTGAGGGTGGAAGGCAGGGCCCTGAGGATTGGAAGGGGCAGTGTGCTGGGGTCAAGGACTAGAGGGCAGGGTCCAGGCACAGCACAGGCTGGGCAGTGAGCTGGGGAGAAGGGCAGTGGGCCTGGAGGAGCCAGGGGGAGTAGGGGAGCTGGTCAGGAGGCTGGCAAACTCTCAGGCCAGGGTGCAGGGGAGCCTCACCGCCAGGATGACGACGGATGATGAGTTTTCTGATTTCATCATAGACAAAGGTGAGGACACTGTAGGCAGTGGCACAGAGCCACCAGGTTATCCTGAAGAGAGCAAAAGCTGGTCAGCGGGAGAGGAGATAGAGGGGCCAGTGAAAGGCAGGTGCAGAGAACAGCACCCAGGAATTGAGTGTTTCGTTTGTCGTGTGGGAGGTTGATCCCTACCTTTGAGGACGTCAGAGCCTGGGGAGTGAGGGCAGAGGGACCCAAGACAGGAGCATAAAAAGCCAGTGAGAACAGAAAGGGATAAATGCTGTATTAGAGGTACATGCAGTGTTCACAGAGATTGTCTACCAGCTTTTGTGGAGTCGCTGAGGGAGACTTCCTTTGCTTTCTAGGTTCTCTAGACCTTGCACCCACAAACTCCAAGCTGGATGGGTCTGAGACTAGATGTGGGGTATATCTTGCCAGGGAATATATACACTCTTCCATGTTGCAAAGATGGGGAAATCTTTTTCTTCCTGAATCTCTTCTATAGACCAGGAAGATGGACTCTGGGGAGGGGTTGAATCAGGACCACATTTGTCCCTTGGATGCTAGAGAGATGGCTTAGAGCAGCAGTGTCCGATAGAAATACACTGTGAGCCACATGTGATAGTTAATATTTTCTAGGAGCCACATGAAAATAAGTAAAAAGAAACAAGTACAATTAATTTTAATATTTTATTTAACCCCAAATATCCAAAATATTATTGCTTCAACATGTAATCAATATAAACATAATTAATGAGTTATTTTACATTCTTCTTTTTATCCCGAGTCCTCGAAATCCAGTGAGCATTTTACACTGACAGTGTATCTCAAGTCAGACACTAAATTTTCAGTGGTTAAAGGAAAATGGAGTCTAACCAAAACAATAAAGTTGTATTTAATTCAAAAATATTTGACACTGGTTTAGTTTTTAACATTCAGTTAACTAAAATTATAAATTCAGCTTCTCAGTCTCACTAGCCATATTTCAAGAGCTCAATAGTTGTATAAGGATGGTGGCTACCATACTGGACAGGGCAGGCCTAGGCTGTGGTTCATTACACACACACACACAGCCCTCAACCAATATAAACAGTTATAGACACACAGTCATGCATTCATTCAACAACAATGATCATGTCTACTCTGTGTATGTGCTAGGTCCTGGGGAAATAAAAATGATGACATGATGGTCTTTGATCTCAAGAAGCTCAAGCAATCAGGGAAAAGAGGTTAGATAAACACAAAATAAATAATCACAGTATTAGGTGATGAGTTTTATGGTCAAGGTATGTACAAGAGTGTTTGGGAGGGCTTCCCTGGTGGTGCAGTGGTTGAGAGTCCGCCTGCCGATGCAGGGGACACGGCTTCGTGCCCCCGTCCGGGAAGATCCCACATGCCGCGGAGCGCTGGGCCCGTGAGCCATGGCCGCTGAGCCTGCGCGTCCAGAGCCTGTGCTCCGCAACGGGAGAGGCCACAACAGTGAAAGGCCCGCGTACCGGAAAAAAAAAAAAAAAGAGTGTTTGGGAGCACAGTTAATGCTCAACCACGTTTTCTATCATTTATATGTTGATGTTAATAGCAGCAACAACAAAGTGCCCACTGGGACCCAAATTCCATGCTTCATGTATTATATGCATTTCTACCTGTAATTATCAGAACAATCTGCCAGGTGTGTGTTACCGAGACTGCAGGTGAAGCTGAGGCTCAGAGAGATTACCAGCTTGTCCAAGGTCATAGAATAATATACAGTACAGCCAAAATTCAAACCTGGAATTGTCAGTATCTAAGGGCAGTGCCAATGTCTTTTATTAAACATTAATTGAGCAGCTACAGAATACAAAGCATTGTGTAAAACACTGCAAGGGACAGAAAGGTGAGCAAAGTGTGTAAACACATAGAAAATCAGTTGGAAGACTACACACCAAGTTATTAATGGAGGTTACCAATGCAGGGTGGGGGAGGAGTGGGAATGAAATGGGAGTTTTACTTTTTTCTTTATAAAAATGTTAAATGGAAAAGTTTCACAAGCATATACTAATGTAAAAAACAAAGAAACAAAAAGTTGGGACTTGAACCAAACAAGGTACCAGACAATAAGAATCTTAGTATGCCCACCCACCTACATGCACATTAAAACGGATTTGCAGAAGTACAGCAGAGTTAGCCATGCATAGATTAGGCTGTTTTATGATTTCACCAGCTCCAAGCAATGTGTAGCCTGGGACAGCTATACCACACATTATCACAGAAAAGGTCCCACTCTGTTAAGCACTGGCAAATCTGCTAAGTTTGCACATCTAGTGGGTTGCGATCACTTGGTACAGTCCCTAATTCCTCCCTGGAGAAGGTGCGCTTGTGGGAGCACAGGCAGTTCTCTCTACATCACTGAGTGGAGCCTGCTCCCCTCTTGACTTCTCCGCTCAAGCACGCCTCCTCCCATGTGCTCTCCCTGTGCCCAGAGATGCCCTGCCTTGCACCCCTCCCCTTACTCACTTGAGTGGGTACATTCGTAGGGCCACGTCCATGCCTGGAGTGTAGGACAGAAAAGCAGCCAGGAACATCTCCTCCAGGATCCCAAATATTAGGATCTTGTTTCTGAGAGGAAATGTTTAAGGGTGTGTTGGAGGTCGGGGGAGGGGAGAGTTAGGGGTGCAGTTTGGGACAGTGTTGGGGCCGGTGGGCAGTGCTCACGTCATGCCCTGCTGGAAGACAGAATTTCTGCGGGTCTTGCAGATGATGAGGTCAGCCCACTGCACAACCACGATGCTGACAAAGAAGGCCATTTGGCATGTGAACTCCAACACCTTGCGCTGCTTATAGGTCTGGGGAAGGGCAAGCAGAGGGGAGCCGTCAGTGTCAGGAGGGATTCAAATATGCTTCAAAGGCTTCTTTCTTCTCCTGCTTCCCCGGACCCCAAGGCTGAGATAGGTCCCCTATTTAGATTCCTGCAGCCCTTCACATGTATCTCTGTCTTAGCACTTCCCATGTTGTAATTGTGAGTTGTTTATATGTTTGCCTTCCCTGACTGAGAGCCCCTCAAGGGCAAGCATCTTGTCTGACTTATCTCTGTATCTCCACTCCCCATGCTTCCTTCAGTGAGTGGCAGGTACTATGGCTCAATAAATATTTACTAAGAAGAAGGGTGGTGTAAGAGAAGAAGGTGGACTTCAAGAGGAAAACAGGGTCAGAGGAAATAGGTAAGGAAGATGGGGCCAGAGGGGAATCTGCATGCAGAGGGGAAAGGGATACCCGAAGAGTGGTACCAGATGGGAGGCATTCACTCATCCATTTGTTCATTCTTTCATTCACATTTTACACAGAAGGAACTTAGAGTCCAGTGGGGAAGATAAATATGCTATGTCAGCACAGTAGGTAGGTTACAAGAGGGAGATCACAGAGAGCTATGGAAACACAGGAGAGGAGCATCTAAATTAGACTGGAGAAAAAGCCCATTAAAAAAAATAAAACAGCATGTTTATAAATAACTTATAGATCGAATAAAGAATTTGAAAATATGTAGGACTAAACAATAATGAGATAGTACAGATAGAACCTCATGGGATGTGGTCAATGTACTTGGAGGGAAATATAGAGCCCTAAACAATTAGAAAACAAAGGCTGGAAATCGATGAGCCAAGCATTGAATTTAGAATGAGACCTGTCAGCACATTTCTGTGCATCAGATCATACCACCACTATCCCCTGCAGCCAGCTACCAAAACTGAGCCACTCCCATCATCACTTGAAAATTTTAGCTCCTGACTCACCATCACTCTAACTGCTTTGTCCTCGGTTTTGGAGATTTAAATATACATGTTGATGATCCTTCCCATACCATGGTCTCACAGTCTTGATCTTCTCCTCTAGCTGTATCCTCTACTCCCCACCCGGCTGCTTACTTCTATGGTTAAACTCCAGACATTGTCTTTTCCAATAGCCACAATTTTTCTGTGATTTTAATTTCAAGCACCTCTTTTCTCTCTGATCACTGTCTTTATCTTTCCATCTCACCTACTCTAGTATCCCAATTCCAACACTTCTTGGACTTGGACTTAAAATCCATGGACCCAATATGTTATATATTTGGCTATTATCTTTCTCCCCTCCCACTCTGTGCCCCTAACTAGAATATAAGCTCTATGAGAGCAGTAACTTGGCCATTTTTGTTCACTACTATATTCCAGGGACAACACAGTACCTGGTGCATAGAAGATGCTCAACAAATACTTGCTGAATGAATGAATGAAAGAATGGTGATCAATGGAATTATTGCTAGAGGTATTTAGAAGATAAGGAGCTATCTAGCAGTATGTAGGGTACTCCCTGGGTGGGCAGCTCTATACTCGATTATCTGAAGATTACAGCAGTGGAAGAGGCAGAGACCTTGCCTTTATGGCATTTATTCCGCAGGGCAATTGTTCTCAACCCGTTTTTCAATATCTCAAGACGTCGCTGATGTAATTTGACGTTAATTCAAATTAATTATCTTTAATTTATTGTAAATAAACATGTGTCAAGCTTCATCTTGGTAGCAGAGAGATGGTGTCAAGATATAAAACTAACAAGGGGCTTGATCTGAGGACTGAGGAGATGTTGACAAGGTACATAGCAATGAGGACTCTGGGCATCTTTGGACACTGGAGCAGAGTTGGTAGCTGGGAACATTGACATCTGTTGGTCTCATGAGGCTCAGATAGTGGAAGCCTACTGTGTATGAGGGGCAATGTTCCAACAGCCCCGATTTTAACATACTTTTGAGAGACCTGCAGTTAGCTTGGTTTGGAGACATCATGGTGAAGTGGGAAAGTGCCGGCCAGGAATCAGTCCAGATTTCTAGTCCAACTGTTATAGGGATTCATTGTGGGACTTTAAGCAAGTCACTAAATCTTTCCAGTAGACCATAATGTCCTCTATAGACTGTGTGAACTCTATGGTCCTATGATTCTAGCAAAAATTGACGTCACATCTCCCATTCTCTTAGAAATTGGGATGGGAGTGTTCACAGATGCAAACAAGCATACTCACTAACATTCTTAAGCAAATATTGTTGGTTGGAGGGCTTCGGTTTGGACCTTATTCATCTTGGGTGTTAGGAATGACTAATACAGAGATGCATCCTCTAAGTTTAAAAAGTTTAGAAGAACAAGGAAGAGATATACGAAGAAAACACATTTTCAGATTTAAAATCATACTCTTTGACTACCCTTGGAAAAGGAGCATAACAGGAGAAAGTGGACCCAGCACTCATTTCTGGGACTATGATGATTAGAACCTGGAAAACCAGAAATCAGCCCCAAAAAGTTGATTGACAAAGTAGACTTCCAGGTCCAAGGAAGCCAAAAAGACCCAGGAAGATAAGGACAGACAACAGACAGTAGGAATGAACGGAAGTGAAGTCATCGTAAGCAAAGAGAAGAATATTTGCTGATGCGATTGGAGATTGAGGACAAATGTTAGAAAGCTCCTGTAGGACTGGAGATGAGGATCATCTCTGTCTGCCTGGTGCCTCCATTCTCCTACTCTGCAAAAACTTGCTAAACTCACTCTTCCTCATTACTTCTTCACTCTTACTGGTCACAATCTACTACCTACCTTTTACTCACCCACTGTTGTCCATAACTGTCCTCCAGGTCATTGAGGTATCAATTTTCCCAGCTGATGAGGATGCCCAGCAGATCAGTAGGTTTAAAACCATTCTCAGCCAAGATCACAAAGTAGGTGAAGAATCCTGCCAGAGCCTGGATCATCCCTGTGAGTGATAGAGTCACAGGTCAGGGGAACCTGATTCAGAGAAGGATCTCAAAAGGCAGATCATGGAAGCAGTGCTGCCTGGGGCTTGCTTCTAGCAGGGTTGATGTGTGTCTGAGCTGTATTGCTGAAGATTCATGCCATTAATGATCTGATCCCACCATCTCTGTAGGACTTGCCTCCAAACTCTGACATTTCTTTCTAAGCTGTAATCTAGAGTCATCTTTATATCATATAAGCTTTAAACTGGAAAGGACCTTAGAGGGGATTTATTCCCTCTTCCCACTGAGTGAATGCTGAACTCCTCCCTGTCCATTCTCTCTGACACGAGGATACTCATCAAGTCCTCTCATCCCCTTCCATCTCTCCCATCTGCCCCTTGCCTCTCCCTTGGTCAAAACCTCCACCCCCTCATGCCTGGACCACGGCTATGGCTGACGTTAATGTTTGCCTACTGACCACAGATCTGTGCACTGTGTAGGTACCGGTGGATATTGATTCTTACAACAATTTTGAACTATCATTTACATTTCATAAGTGGGAAAACTGAAGCACAAAAAAGACTCAGTCATTGTCCAGGGTCATACAGGTCATGAAATTGGGATTCAATCATAGGTATGGCTCCTAAATCTGTGCTATTTTTCTATGTGTTTCCATCTCTAGATATAGGATTGAGACATCTCTTTCCTGTCCCCATCTCTTTCCTGTACCCCTATCGTATCTAGCAACTCAAGACAAAGACCCTTAATGGCTCTCAAATGTCTTTCAAGGCTGGCCCCGCTATAAATGCTACCTTTGTCCACAGCCTCATTTTTCACTACTTCTTTATCAGGAATAAGCGCTCCAACTGGTTTATTCACTCTTCAACAATCAGGTATCCTCTGGTCCCCCACACCGGACCATCCATTTACTAGTCTAAGCCCTATCTTCCAGCACCAAGTTTAAGTCCTGTTTCCTCCATAAGGCCTCTCCAACTGTCCTCAAGATTGATGAGTCCTTTTGCTTTGTACTCCTGCAGTATGTCCTATCTATACTCACTTGGCACTTGGAGAACAACTTGCCATCATTTTATGTAATTTTGCTCCTTTTTGACTAGACTCTTAAGTCAAGGGCAGATCAGAGATCAAAGTTTTTTTTGTGTCCCAGGGCCCCGCACAGTTTGTTGTTAAGAAAATATCTCCCTGACTTCCAAACCAAGATTGGTGCAGTGGCCACGCCAGTGCAGCCGCTCCCCGCTCACTTCACCCCTCATTCCTCTGGCCTCACCAATCTGTCCGTAGGCCATGCCAGTGAGATGGTCATTCACCAGCTTATCAGTCTTTGGATTCCGTGGAGCCCTCTTCATGATGTCACTTTGAGCTGACTCATAAGCCAAGGAGATAGCAGGGACCTGGAGGATGGAGAGTGGAAGTAACAGGGAACTCACAGTTCAGAAGGAAACTCAGAAGTAACTCGAGCTCTGCCCCTCTCCCTGGACACAGATGTTTCCTACTCCTCAGTCTGTTTCGCAGGAGTTCCACGAGCTGGATCCCAGCTTTGTCCTCACCATGTCAGTGCCCAGGTCAATGCAGAGGACGGTTATGGTGCCCAGAGGAAGGGGGATACCGAGGATGATGAACAGCAGGAAGGGGGTGATCTCGGGGATGTTGCTGGTCAGGGTGTAGGCGATGGATTTCTTCAGGTTGTCAAAGATCAGGCAGCCTGGGAAGGATGGCCAACCTTCTGTGAGAAGCACAGAGAGTTCACACCTCCCACAAACCAGCTCCTGGACAGAGAGACCACTACAAAGCAGTGTCACAGTCCATGAAAGGGCCCGAAGGTCTTAGGCCTTGGCAGCCCCAGTTTTGTTTCTAAATTGTATGACTATTAATTAGAGCCATGATTTATTAACGTGCCATATCTGTATACTCTTTGTTCTTGGGTTCAACATGGCTACTATCATCTGATCTCTGACAGTTAAGCAGGGTGGGGCCCGTTAATACTTAGAGATGTGTGAGAATGCCAATATAAAAGCCATTAGAAGATTAAGGCTGATTCACAGTAACATGGATGGACCTAGAGTTTATCATACTAAGTGAAGTAAGTCAGACAGAGAAAGACAAATATCATATGATATTGCTTATATGTGGATGACACAGATAAACTTATTTACAAAACAGAAACAGACTCACAGACATAGAAAACAAATTTAGGGTTACCAAAGGGGAAAAGGAGGAGGCAGGGAAGAGATAAATTAGGAGTTTGGGATTAGCAGATACAAACTACTGTATGTAAAATAGATAAACAACAAGGTCCTACTCTACAGCAGAGAAAACTATATTCAATATCTTGTAATATAATATAATGTGAAAAGAATATGAAAAAGAATATATATGTATATGTATGTGTATGCATATATATGAATCTATCTATCTGTATCTGAATCACTTTGTTATACACCAGAAACCAACACAACATTGTAAATCAACTATACTTCAATTTAAATAAAAGTCTGAAATGGAAAGAGCCTGGGCTTGGGTTCCAATTCCATTTTCTGCCATAACTAGCTCGTGATCTTGGGCACCCCTCACCTTCATTCCTCCTGCCTTGCAAGATGGCTTGAGTCCTTCCCTGACAACCTTTTCTAGTATTGTCATCCCTCCCTCCACTCCCTGCTTTACTTATTTTTTTTCCATTGCACTTGTCTTCTTTTATTATACTGTTCAGTTTACTTTATTGCCTGTCTGTCTCCACTGGAAATTAAGTTACACAAGGACAGGGATGTGTGTTTTTATTCCCAATTATAGTATCCCCAGCATCAAGAATAGTACCTGGTACATAGTTGATACTCAGAAAGTTTATTGAATTGAGTGGATATAAAATACTGAGGATCATATGAGGTCTAAATAAAATGTTAACTATTACTATTATGTGGATTGTCATAGATTTTAATAACATAGCTCCAGGCAGAAATCAGAAATCAGGGAGCCTGGGAAGCAGAATTCTGGGGTTCTCCTGTACACCAATGGGTATTGCCTCTAGGAAAGAGGGGGCTTAATTTAGCTCATGCAGTCAATTCATAGATCAGGCTCCAGCTGATCTTGATATGTCAACATCATTCAGACAACAGGTTGCTAGAAAGTCCTCCTGAGGTTGTGGAGTACAGAGTAGTCTCACGGTATAGCTACACCCTGAAACTTACTGTAGACCTAGTTGAATCCCCACGAGAGAAGAAAAACAATGCTATGCTGCACTAGAGCCCCACTCTCCCTAGAAAATCTGGACTTTCCTCCAATCTCATAAGGGCTCCAGATAGTGATATTCTAAGTACCAGCTCAATCTAATTTGCAAAATTTTGACTTACAGTGATTTCTCCCAGTCTGTACAGGAGGTTGGAGGATGGGCAAAGGCAATGAGAATAATGTATACCAACTCTCACCTGAGTCCGAGCAGGTGAGAGTTGGTACCTACCAACCTGGGCACCTGCTTCCTCACCCTCCTCCACACCCGTGACGATGGAGGCAAAGTTGTCGTTCAGCAGGATCATGTCGGCTGCCTGCTTAGACACGTCAGAGCCAGCGATACCCATGGCAATGCCGATGTCCACCTGCTTCAGCGCGGGGGAGCCGTTCACCCCGTCCCCTGTCACCGCCACAATGGCTCCCTGGGTGAAGCACAGAGGGAGTGAAATAATTATTGGGTCAGATTCAGGGCCCATCCCCAAAGGTCAGTTTGATTCCATCATCCCTTATCTCTTGATGTAATCATGCTTGGTTTCGGCCTCTTGGCCTTCCTTCTCCTGCATCTCCTGAGATAGCAAAACTCACAGGGAGCCCGCAAATGGATGCCTGTCTCAGGGGTTCACGATGGGATGCTCTCTGGAGCCTCCTCTAGCCAAGCCCACACATTCCTATGCTTGGTTTGGGGCTGGGCTGTGCCACGTGATTCGCTCCAGATTCTCCAAGCCTCCTTGGTCTCCCTTACCAGCCTCTGACATCCCTCTACAATGATGAGCTTCTGCTGGGCGGAGATCTGAGCAAACACAATCTCAGTGTGGTTTTGGAGGATCTCATCAAGCTGCTCTGAGTTGATATTTTTTAGTTCTGAGCCGTGCATCACAATGGCTTTGACATCCCTGAGGGAGAGGAATTTCAAAAGGCTAGTTCAAAGTGTTGAGAATTCACCAGGTGTCCTGGTGCCCTCTAAGCCTTTTTTTTTTTTTTTTTTTTTTTTTGCGTTACGCGGGCCTCTCACTGTTGTGGCTTCTCCCATTGCGGAGCACAGGCTCCGGACTCGCAGGCTCAGCGGCCACGGCTCATGGGCCCAGCCGCTCCGCGGCATGTGGGATCCTCCCGGACCGGGGCACAAACCCGTGTCCCCTGCATCAGCAGGCGGACTCTCAGTCACTGCGCCACCAGGGAAGCCCCAGCCATCTTTTTTATAACCTCCTTGTTTCTCCTTTCAACCCCAACTCCTCACTTGTCCCAGCCACGCACTGTCCCCAGATTGGCACATTGCATTCCTTCCCTCCTCTCCCACCTCCTCCTCCCTCTTCTCTACCTCCTTCTTTGTCCCACCTTCATTGGAATACCCACTGACGTAGTTGCTTGGTCATTTTCCTATTATGTTTTACTTTGCAGTAAGTAAACTCTGCACATCCCTACCTATAGAAAGAACCTCCGAAAATGTTCGTGGGTGGGGCAGGCTAAGGATGGAGGGAAAAAATGGCAGATCTGTGTTCTTTCAGGGATCTCACCTGGCATTGACCTGGCTGACAGGGATCTTGAGCCGGGCAGCAATGTCCTCTGCTGTCTTGGTGCCTTCTGAGATGATGCCCACACCCTTGGCAATGGCCTTGGCTGTAATGGGATGATCCCTTGTTACCATAATCACCTGGGTTGGAAGGGGAGGGAAAAGGAGCAGAATCATCTTCAGGGAGGTCCCGGCTCCTTCACCTCTCTCTCTAAGAACTAACAGATCACTGCTATCATTCCACAGGGGTTTTAAGTAGCTCATTCCCAAGAACTTGTGCTGTCAATCAAAAATCTTGCTATGGTGTCTTCAACCCATGGGAGTGGGTCAGGGCCATCAGACCATAAAACATAGGACAATTTGAGCTCTAGTTTTCCCAGGAATAAATCGGGGATTTGGATGTATTTACTGTATTCAGAATTTCATTTAATTGCTCCAGAAGCTATTTTGCCTCTTGAAGCTCAAAGACAGAAACACCTACCCGCAGAACAGTGGTAATAAAGGAACGTCTGGAATAATCCATCTGCCTAGCAAGATTTCATCTAGGCCCTCATTCATTTCAATCCTCCGTCTACCTCTCTTCTTCCCACTGCCTCCTAGTGCCCCTGGATTCCAGACCTTTTCTGGATACCTGGGGCCAGCCCTAGTCCTGTCCCTTTCCTCCCCAAAGATCAGTGCTCACGCTCTGTGCTCGTCTAGCCTTCTGTTCTTTTAGTCCTCCTCACATCTCTGTGTGATGGCTTGTCTGTCTCTCTCCCCTGCTGGAGAGAGTGGGGCTGTGCTTATGATTCCTTGTTAAGTTTCCAGCCCTAGCATAATTCCTAGCACATAGTAATCCATCAACAAGCAATTACAGAATGAAGGAAGGGTCGCTTCCTAGGAACCGCTGCCCATGGTTCCCAAGTGCCCTCCAAGCACATAATTCTCAGGCCCTGGTGGGAGGGAGAAGGGAACTATCTGACTGTGGCTGAACTAAGAACAGAGGTCCTGGAAAGGTCAGTCTGTTTACTTCCAGAGCGTGGAAATAAGCCTTGAAGTTTTCCCATGAGCCCTCCTCTTTCCACACTGGCACAGCGGTCTTGCTGGAAGGAGTGCTAACTAATCTGGGATTACCAGAGACTCAGGAAAGGTGTGCTGTGAGCAGTTACCCACATCACTGGTTTCAAGTGCCCTGGCTTGGTTGTGGGGCACTGAGGCCTCACCAAGCACGGCCTATGAGGCACGATGTAACTGGTGAGGAGCTGAGAGGGAACTGCACAGAAGATTAGAAGATTCCAGAGGTGGTTCAGATTGAGCCCTCAGTGATGCCTTTCCAGGCTTACAGTGCCCTGAACATTTCCTACTGGTTCATCAATAATGACCTGTAGGACATGTGTGGTAGCTAGCCCAGCTTGACCACTCAGATGGGCCGATCTGCAGTAGTTTCTGGAAGTATCACCTCCATGCCAGGCCGGAGAAATAAAAACAAAATCAGTCACCCCCAGAGTGAGTTCCTAGGACATGATTTCACAGAACATTGAGATGCATACATACAATAGAAGCGCAGTTCTACAAAGAATGGCACCCTTTGAAGTAAAGAGCATCTAGTAGTTTCTGGAATTTGTCAAGTACTAAAGGAATTTCATTTCCAACTTCTCGGTGCTGACCGTACCTCTGGTGTTCCCACGCAGTCTTGCCAGCTGCCCTCTTGTTCCCTTGGACTCTCTTCCCCCAGGTCAGACCCATCTGAGAGAAATGGTCCAGTGTTGGTGACCATTCTGTAGGCCCTCACGGCTCAGCTGCAGTTCTTAGAGGGGGCTGCGTTCATAGCAGGGGCCAAGTATCTTCATACTACTAAGGGCCTCAGGTAGTGGCAAATAGGATGGCATCATTTTATTTTAGGTTTTTGTTCTTTTTTTTTTTTTTTTGGCCATGCCAGGCAGCATGTGGGCTCTTAGTTCCCCAACCAGGGATCAAACCTGCGCCCCCTGCACTGGAAGGGCTGTCTTAACCCCTGAACTGCCAGGGAAGTCCCTTAGTTTAGTTTTTTAAAATTAAGTTTATTCCAAAGGTCTGAACATGTGGCTCTGAGAAATACTAGTCCCACAGTCAATTGTAAAAACTTTGCTGCCATGCAGCTGTTAACCAGCCTCTTTCAGCAGCCTCATCATGTCCATTAGCCTGGCATCAACACCACTTTGGAGTTGACCCTGGAAGGGTCTCCCCTAGGGGACAACGCCCTGTATAACCATTACATTTTGTCCTCCTTGAAGGATGGCCTCATGTGTACGTCTTACATTTCCCTACAGGGAAAAGGGGGTGATTCAAAATTCCTCACCAAGTCTGCCAAATTTCTGTCAGCTTCAGGTCCAGAAGAAGTAAGAAATTAAAATGTAAACCTGTGCCCAGAACAAGGACTGGCCCAGAAAGCACCAGGCCTCCTGCTTCAGGTGTCAGCTCCAGGCCAGCCGGAATCCTATTCAGACTGTTACCTATCACAGCTCGCTCTGCCTCAGGCCGTGACCGTGTCCTGCTCTGGCAGGCCACCTGGCTCAGATCACCTCTTTGTCTCCTGGTTGGGCCTCCCCCACCACAGTAGGCACAATCGCAACTCTCCTTCTTGCCAAAGGGATCCATAAATTCCCAGATGAGATAAATTTTAGACTGTGTTATTATGTGTACAGCAATAACACAATGCACAGTAATAACCACAATGTTATTCCTCATGCTGGCAGCCCACCTCAAAGCTGCGAAAATGCAAATGAACCCCTTCTCCATTTATCTCCCACAGTATGTGTGACGTGGTAGATTATAGAACCACGGAGGAGTATCAAGATATGTGGCTATCCTATGCAGACGTGTTATAATAATGCTGTCTCCGCAAAGAACCGTACCACCCCAAACATCTTGTAGTAATTAGGGAATTCACTCAGAATAACTTCCTATATCCATTCCTTGGTTTCCACTGTAGTGACCAATCATTGTACTTAGTGCAGCCCAGGCTGCCCTGAGACAAAATGCCAACAGTCAAAGGGCAAGATGAAGCCATCTCTAACAGATAGCATCCAGTTCTCCTTAAATACTTCTAGCCCCACTCCCTCCAACCTGCCCTCCCAGATATTCCCAGGATATCAAGTATGAGCAGGGAAGGTGACAATACCTAATCTGTGAAGATGTATAGGAGTCTTAGAATTTGAAATGTGGGATACAGAACATCTCAGAAGTAGAGGAATTTTACTGCTGCTATCTCATGAAGTCCAAAGCCCACCCTGATTAAAGAGGAATTCCCATCTCTGGGTTTGTTCTGCAGCTGCGTCTTACTCTTGGACCACTTCGTTTTGGTTTCTAGCTTTTACTCCTGGACGTACACCTGTTAGGGCAGCTGCTCACCCTCAGTCAGATCCGTTGGGGGCCCCCAGCTCTCAATCTCTCATTCTCACTAGTGCCTGCTCCAGGCCCCCAGCCCTCTTGGCCTCACCCTTTTTACAACCCATCCAGCAGTACATTTATATGACACCTTCTACCACTTTGCTACTCTTAGTGTGGCCTGCAGACCAGCAGCAATGACATCAGCTGGGAGTGTGTTACACATGCAGAATCTTGGGGTGTCCTAGTCCTACTGAATTAGGATTTGCATTCCAACAAAACCCCCAGGCGATTCACATGCACATTAGTTTGAGAAGAACTGTCCTAGGGTGATGGTTCTCAAATTTGTCTGCACATCAGAATCTCTAGGAAAGTTTTTAAAAATACAGATGCCCGGGTCCCACCCTGAGCGTTTCTAATTGAATGGGTCTGGAGTATGGCCACGGCATCAGATTTTTAAAGCTCCCCTGGTGATCCCATTTTATTTTTTAATTTTATTGAAGTATAGTTGATCTACAATGTTGTGTTCGTCCCCTGGTGATTCTAATGTTCAATGCAAGGCAGGATTCTAACTACAGAAGACACTTATTATTAAGTTCTCTCTTAAGACTGCAACTCATAAGCTCAGGAAGCAGAAATCAGTCCAGTTAAACCAAGAACCTACTCTGTCCGAGGTTTTCTACTGTTTCTCCAGTTTATGACAAGTGAGGGGCATCTGGGATGCTCCAGTGTTTATCTTAATCCCCGCACTCCGACACTTGCCCAAGGCATCAGGCACTGCAGCTTTGGGAGGGTCAATCATGGAGATGAGCCCCATGAAACAAAGTTATCCATGGGAAAATTGATTTCATCGGTGTTAAACCTGAATCCCTTGGAGTAAGTGTTCGGCAGATTCAAGGAGCAGAACCCTGGAGGGAGACAGAAGAAAGGACCAGTAGTCATTCCACAGTCTATGTCTCTATCCTGCTCGCCTCGACCTCCTAGATTTTTCACCCCACAAATAATGACTGGTTTTTTGTTTTTGTTTTTTTTTGCGATACGCAGGCCCCTCACTGCTGTGGCCTCTCCCGTTGCGGAGCACAGGCTCCGGACGCGCAGGCTCAGCGGCCATGGCTCACGGGCCCAGCCGCTCTGTGACACGTGGGATCTTCCCAGACCGGGGCACGAACTCATGTGCCCTGCATCGGCAGGCGGACTCTCAACCACTGCGCCACCAGGGAAGCCCATAATGACTGTTTTGATGCCACTCTTCAAAGGCTTCTCCCACAGCCCCCTCACCTAGCACGCATTCCCCCAGACCTCCCAGTTCCAAGTAGGCATTCTGGAAGGCTTCCTTCATTTCATCATCCATTGGGCACTCCTGCCCTTTCAGAAGGTAAGTAGAGCAAAACTCCAAGATCCTCTCAGGCGCCCCCTTTATCATCAGTATGTGGGTCTGGGAGCCGTCCTCCCAAAGGTGGATGGACATCTAGGGAGAGGAGAGGGACAGGAGGAGAGAGCAAGGTTTGGGGCAAAAAAGCAAGGGTAAGGTTTTTGAGGGTAAAGCCGACAGGCAAGCTGTGTCATACCTCCATTTTCTTTGTCCCCTAAACCAGTGCAACCCCCTTCCCTCCAGCCAAATCTGACCTTTGGTTGAGCCCACCCATCCTCCCTTACAGGAACCCCCAGCCTGGTATTATTTGCACAGGAATCTGTTATCTTCTCAGCCAGACTGGACGTTAAGGGCAGCCCAGGCACTCTCCCCTCCCTGCTTCCTCTCTGTCTGGGTGGCTAGAAGCAGAAGTCATGGGGCCACAGAGACAGCAGAGTAGACAGGAAAGAAAACTTAGAGTCAAACACCTGTTCTCTAGGGCCAGCAGGAATGCTTTCTTAGCTTTATGACCTCAGGTCAGTGCACTTAACCTCTCCAAACCGTAGCTCCTTTGATAAAATGTAAAAGATTCTGCGTTGCCCACTTCATTGGGTTTTTATAAAAGAAAGATAATATTTGTAAAGAATATATTGAAAAACACTGACAGTTCTTTACCATGGTTGTTTGAGCCTGAAGGACGGGATTAGGACAAATAGTAATAACAACACTTATTGAGCCCTTACTATGTACCAGCCACTGTTCCAAGTGCTTTACATGAACTGTCATTTAATCATCTCAGCTACTACCCTGTAGTAGTACTATCAATTTCTTTATTTTATAGATGACAAAACTAAGGTTAAGCTGTGTCCAGAATCACACAGCTAGAAAGTAGAGGCTGTCAAGAAAAAAACCCAAATAGACTCACTTTAGAACATGCTCTCTTAACCAACCTATGCTCTAAGTTCTTTGTTAACTCTGTCATCACATATTTAGTGATGAAGTCTACTTAAAATTTGATTGTTGCTTTGTTTTTATTAATACTGTCTTTTATTTTTTTCCCAAAAGAATAAAGTTATCTATTCACTTTGAGTTACCAAACTCTTTAAGCATTCTGACTTGTTTAGTTTGACACTGAATTGTGGTTGCTTCTTATATTTTATGTTCATTTTTGGGACTGATGAATAAACTGTTTTCCAAGTGTTGCCAGTAGAATTTGTATAATCACATCTTTAATAATTTTGTTTATATGTTGAAGGTACTGTTATTTTGTGTTTATTAATTTTTTTTTTACCGATAAACAGAACACGGCTCAAAACCAAAAAGAAGAATGTATCGAAAACTGTGAAGCACAATACAGAAATTGGTTAGCCGTTCTAGCCCCATGTCTCCTGGAAACATGGCATGGCCCCTGAGAGGGGCTTGACGGTGCAAGTTGGGGGTCCCTGTGGCTCAGCTGGGGAGGGGAGGGTGTAGTCAGGAAGGGAACCTGAGGAGACAACTTGAGGACAGAGAATTAAGATCAGTTTCATTTTTCATTTTCCTGTGATCTCTGATCTGGGAAAAGGAACTGTCTCTGGGTTTCCTCTTATGATTGACAGAAAGAGACCAGGCCTTTCAAACGACCGCCAGGCTAAGATGCCCCTTGCAGACCGGAGCCTCTGACTGCCCCAAGAGCAAGCTGATTAAGGCAGGTTGTTCTTGGGTACGAAGCAAAAGGAGCCAGAGGGGTTTTCTTGGACCCCCGCAAGCAAGCCCCGCCAGAGCTGGGTAGCTTGCAGGCTGGCCGAGCACACTTGGCGCAGAAGAGGATTTTGCTGTTTGAACTTGATATTCAGTAGCTCAGAAAAGGCACTAACATTGTCATTTGGGGGAAAGGTTGCTATTTTGCTGGACATCCCATCAAATGTCATGGGTATGTTTTACTTTTATTTTGAATCTTGTGGAAGGAGAGGTATCTAATTCTTTCCAGTCGAAGGCTTTAATTGGGCCCCGCCAAGCACAAAATTCCTGTTTGGTTAGTGAGGTCAGTAAACGTCAGGAAAAAGTGGAAATAAGTTTGCAGTTTGGACCTAGGGGACCTATCTTATTACACTCACGAAGAGTCAGATAAGACAAAAAACTATGAATCTGTTTCTTTAACTTTTACTCGTTCAGCATTCAGGGTGAAAATATAGGTAACTTGGTTTTAAAAGATCTATATAGCTTCTGTTATTTTGTTATTATGGCTTTTTTTAGTTACGAAAATTGTTTTTTCTTGTGACAAAAGCTTTTAAGATCTATTCTGTTAAGCAACTTTCAAATATAAAAGTATGTACTGCCTCATGAATTTGCCTGTCATGTGGGGGCCATGCTGATCTTCTCTGTATTGTTCTGGTCTTAGTGTATGTGCTGCTGAAGTAAGCACTATTATGTGTTTTTTAAGACACAAAACCCAAACTGACTTTTGGGAGTTGAATTTCTTCTCTGTTACCCACACCTGGTGTCTGACCTTTACGGTAGTACATGAATTTGGAGAATTCCATTACCCTAAGTAAATCATGATTGTCCCATACAAGTCAAAGCTTAGCTGCTAGAGCTCCCATCATGGCGATGCCACTGTTCCCTCCTTTCCACACTTTCCTCAAAGTGTGCCAGGGTTCTCACGTGGGAGGGAAGTACTGGGTTTCTTGTCCCGCACATGGATTTTACTGTTAGGGCCACCACTGTCCCTCCCTCAGCATTTCTCCTTCCCTTCAGTCCTCCTTCCCTTGTCAATCCTCCCTGGATCATGGACAAAATGTCCCTGGGAAAACAGCTTCGCAAACACTCTGGAAAGCCCTGACCGCCTACCTGACAGCAGCTGCTAGAACTGCAGGCACGGAATGAAAAGAAATATTTGATGACTAGTGAGATAAGATGCCTCAGGGAAGTGACTGGCAAATCCAACATATTCTGCAGCAGCAAATTTCACAGTTGCCACAGAGACGCATTTAACGTGACTTTCCCCAGCTGGCCTTTAACGTGACTTTCCCCAGCCAGCCTTTGCTGCCTATGGACATTTCAGAGAGCACTTTATGACTTGCTCTCTGCACCAGTGGCGTAGCCTCCAGTCTGCTTACGACTGAATGCCTCTTCCTTTATCATCTATGCCTGCATTTACCTGTTTGCCACTTTCCCTTAAGGTGACCCTTCCTCCTAACTGGGGTGCTGATTATCCACTGTATCTGTTCTACAGCCTAGACATAAAGGCAAAGGCAAAGTTCCCGTTTCCCCAGATGACAAGCCCATCCCCCACTGCTATTTTCCTACCTTTGTCTGTTCTGTACCTGGTACTTGTTGGTAGAATTAAAGGGAATTTCTGCCACCTTGGGGGCTTTTCTCTCTCATCTCCTTCACAGAGCTGTAAGACTGCTCCATGAACTTGAGGAGGGCTGACTCAGAAGCATCCCCTGCTGTTGCCCGCTGCCGGGATGGGGTTGATATAATGCGCCTGAGAGGCAAGGCACCTGGGTTTGCCGGTGGTGTCAAGGAGAGGAACAGAACGGGGAGGGGTGCTGGGGGCATCACCGAGGGCCAGGAAAGAGATATTGAGGGGAGAGGGCCGGTTATACCCCAGACACTGAGGTACCCTTTACTCCCTTGGGCCTGACACCTTAGCTATGGGAAGGTACTCCTGATTAGCCTTAAAATCAGCCCGGTTGCAGAGGCCAGAGATTCGGGCCAGGATAAACCAGGTATCAGAGCCCTCGGCAAATGAATTCCCTAGGGAGAGAGCACAGAACTGTGATCAGGGATAGGAGAGCTTAAAGCAGGAGTTTATTCACACCCCTTCTGCGCCCACATGCTTCTCAGAGACGACTGAGAAGTCGTCTCCTCCACACCTCCCTGCTCTCCTCTCACTTTGCAGCTACCTTCTTGCTGTCTGGACTCACCACGCCCTCTCAGCTACTCATCATATTCCCCACATCCTTCCACTCTCCGACCGCCAACGCCACGAGTCACCAGTCTGTTCTTCGCTGGCGTCAGCCTCATAGATGGTCCTGTCGAACCACAGGTGGGCGACGGTCATGCGGTTCTGGGTGAGGGTGCCCGTCTTGTCGGAGCAGATGGTGGAGGCGGAGCCCAGCGTCTCCACCGCCTCCAGGTTCTTCACCAGGCAGTTCTTCCGAGCCATGCGCTTGGCTGTCAGGGTCAGGCACACCTAAGGCTGTGAACAGGGGAGAAGGGAAGCGGGGAGGAGAGCTCGGCTACTCACAGCACTTTGTGTTTTTGGAAATCGGATCGTTTTTACTGCTCTTTTAATTTTTTATATATATTTCCCTTTTGTTACCACCTAGTCTTTAGAAACCCCATCTGTGGCTATGGGAAAGGAACTTAGGAAAGTGATTTTGGTTTGTACTTTATGGCAGAGTTTCAAAAAAAGAGTGCTTTCCTTTACCAGGGTATCATAGAGAATGATCTCCTATTCCTCCTGGAATATTCCTCTCCCCCTCGATCCTTTCATCTTTTCTATTCTGCAGCCTCTTCTCCATTCAAGTTCAAGCCACACTTCTTTCTCAAGTCCAGTCTTTCCAGGGACCACGGTGAGAGCTAACCTTTGATTGTGGTATAAGATGCTCTGTGTGGAGGAGGGTTGTACCAGTAGTTTAAAAAAGGAATGGGGAGGAGAGAATGATGAAACTGAGAAGGACTGTTGCAGCGCTGAAAATGACTTGAGAAGTCACTTAAACCAAAAGATTTTTGCTGACCATAAATCCAGTGAAAGTCAGGTGTGGGGCAAGGTTTTTTTAAAAACGAATGAATTCCTAGGCTGTGGTTATGTACAGAATTCTAATCATGGAGTTATTATTTATTTATACAATATCATGAGTACTGATGTTTTTGTGCTAGTCTAACCACACCCTGGGTATTATTCTCATTTCCATTTTAAGAAGGGTATTGATAAAGGAGAGCATACCGCAAACAGGTGATCAGCAAGACAAGGGGCCTGAAGATCGTGTCACAGGAATAAGGGCAAAGGGGAAAGGGATTATATGACCTCTCCCCTGGAGAGTTTGAGTGGACATAATGGCTACTGTCAAAGATCTAAAGGGTAGGTTTGCAGAAGAGAGAGAATTGACTTATTTTGTATTTCTTCAGATAGGAAAACTGGGACCAAACAGGGAATCATATGTCTGCTCAACATAATGAAATCTAACTAGAGCAATCCAACAATGAAATGAGGTCAGATAAAAAGGGGTGGGGCTTCCCATGACTAGAAATCAACATCATCTCCTACAGATTTTATACAGGGTATTCGGCATTGGTTGAAAGGTTGAATTTATATGGGCTTTGAAGTCCTTTCCAGTATGATTCTATAATCCTAAATTAATCTTCTTCTATGAACTGATGAATAAATTGAGGCCCGGAGTACAGTGAGTTGGCCAGATTCACCAGCCAGTACACCCAGGACTGGAACTCACTCCCGGTGATGGATAATCTGCGCTTTCTGCATCGTAACTCACTTCTTTTCTCACTAAATAGAGAAGGCACCAGAAAATAGGGGTGAAGGAAGTCAGTGTAATTTGGGAGCTCAATGATTTGACATCTGTATATGCATCAGAGTACTCTGCACTGGAGAGGTTCAGCCACGAAAGAGATGCTAGTGATTTCATTTCCTCGGGCTTGTTTGTCTGCCCTGGGGCCCCACTCCACCCTAGCTACTCACAGTGACGGTGGCCAGCAGCCCCTCAGGCACGTTGGCCACAATGATGCCAATAAGAAAAACAACAGCCTCCAGCCAGGTGTAGCCCAAGATAACTGAGAGCCCAAAGAAAGTGACACCAAGGAAGACGGCCGCTGCCGGGATCAGATGGATGAAGTGTTCGATCTCCACCTGCAGTGGAGGGTCTGGCCCACTGCCAGGCCGGAGGCCAGCAAGGCAATTCGGCCCATCACCGTGGAGTCTCCTGTAGCAATCACGATGCCCCGGGCTGCCCCTGTGGATGAAGGGGGAAGTCCGAATTGGAAAGGCTGTTGGGTCTGGTTCCTACAAAGAGAAAACCATCAACAGTCAAAAATAAGGTGGAAACTCAAGGTCCTCTGAGAGGGTATAATGTTCTACTGTCTTTACATTTTTTTGTTTTTTGTGGTACACGGGCCTCTCACTGCTGTGGCCCCTCCCGCTGCGGAGCACAGGCTCCGGACGTGCAGGCCCAGCGGCCATGGCTCACGGGCCCAGCCGCTCCGCGGCATGTGGGATCTTCCCGGACTGGGGCACGAACCCATGTCCCCTGCATCGGCAGGCGGACTCTCAACAACTGCGCCACCAGGGAAATCCTGTCTTTACATTTTGTTTATGCAAGTGAAGTTCTCCTCATCTGAAAAATCTCTGAAGAGGTTTCACAGTTCTTCAGAGATACCCAATTTTATTGCCTAACTGCCTTCACTGTCAAGAAGGTCTTTGTTACACTTAGTCTAAATCTCTTCCATTGCTTATATGTTTCTTATTTTGTCCTCAGCAGCTGAAGAGCTTTTCGAGCCCCAGGAATAGTGGTTACCCTTCTGCTAGAATCCTATGTTCCAATATCTCCCCACCCTCTAACCCAGGGCTACTCAATTTGCCACCCCCATCCCCAGGAGACATTTGGCAAGGTCTGGAGGCATTTTGGTTGTCACGTCTGAGGTTGCTACTGGCACCTAGTGGGCAGAGAGCAGGGATGCTGCCAGGCATCCTGCAACTCACAGGACAGCTCTCCTCTCCCGCTACCACGAAGAACAACGCGGCACAATTGTCAGTAGGGTCGAAGTTGAGAAACTCTGACCGAGCCTCTTCCCTGTTTTGCTGGCTGGAGCCAGTCTGCCCCCTGCTGGGTGGCACAGGCTATAACATGGCCCCTGAATCAGCAGGGGAACTTGACACACCTCAGGATGTAGCTTGAAATGAGGGGCTCCACAAGGTTCTTGGCTCAAAATAATTCTTCCTGCTTTACCATAATGGCTGAAATGCCTACCATTAAAGTTACAGTCAGAATCACCCAGAAAAGCAACATATTATAGAAATAGCACTTATTTTCAAATCAGAAGGACTCAGGGCTAGAAGTTCAACTTCCAATGTACTAGCTGTTCACCCTGGGGCAAGTTACTTAAACTCTCTGAGACTCAGGTCTCCTCATCTTTAAAATGGGATAAAAGCATCTACAAAGCTGTGAGAATTAAATGTTTTTAAAAGAGCCTAGAACAGGGTTGGGCACATGTAGGCACTCAAA
Source organism: Kogia breviceps (assembly GCF_026419965.1). NCBI lineage: Eukaryota > Metazoa > Chordata > Mammalia > Artiodactyla > Physeteridae > Kogia > Kogia breviceps. Next base: position 89,827,923 of record NC_081310.1, on the reverse strand, counting down.
TATTTGTTTCTTTCTTTTCTCCATTTAGATGAATTTAAGGTCTCCAGAAGGATGGCTAGAAAATCACACATATGCCTTGCAGGGTAACTCTAATCTGGCAGCTCCCACGAACATCATAGCATGGAGCAGCCAGTCCGTTTTCAAGGTCACCTTCAGCATTATGAGTCTGAGAGCAGGTCTGCTCTGACCGACAGCAGACGAGTGAGGTCACTGCTATGTGGAGAGTGGTTCTGGAATGCCTCACAGTATGAGGCACTCTGCAGATGAGCAGGAAGATACTAAAATAATTGGGAGGTGCTGAGAGGGTTTATTTTGGCAGGGGGTAGGGGTGGTTAGGGTATGATGTCACTTATAGTCATTTTGTGCCATGGTTTAATCTAGTTCTTCATTTTTCTTCATTCTGCTATGGTTTCCCCATGCTTGGAGAGACAGGATTTAATGACTAATCCCAATGTGTCTAGAGAGGGGGAAGGTTGATGTCAACCTTGGGGAAGGTTAAGAAGGCCAAGCCTCCCATATTCCAGGCTAGACTGACTCCTTCCTACGCCTTCTATATAATGCCAGAGAAATAGCTTACCATCTCCCCTCTATCCCCCATGAAGATGCATGAGAACCCAAAGAGAGATGTTTGTACCAGCAGCCCCGTCAAGGGCCACAGTGAAGAAAGCAGAGAGGCAAGGGCCTAGGATAAAGGTTAAAGTGATGCTGCATGTTTGCAGACTGCACAGGGATTCCTCAGTTTAACAGTCAAGAGCTCCTTCAACCTAGCTCCACCCTCTTGGTCACGTCTTGGGTCCCTCTAGTCTCCTATTAAAGCCTTCTCTATTCTAGTCAGATCCCTGTTTCTTAGATGGAATTCCATCATCCACTTTCCCTGTTATTTGAAACATATAATTTGTTGATGAAAAGCCAACTTTGGAAGGACAAATCTGAGCAAATTTCTTCCTAAAGTTTAATAATAGGAATCTCATGTTTTTGGAGGAAGATTGCTAACTTGCATCTTTCTGTTCAATCAAGTTAAAAAAATTTTTTAATACATATTTTATTTTCTAGTTGGATTCTTCTTCAGTCTTAATGGTACTCTACTCCTTTAAGCTATTTCCAAATTAAATAATTTTATTACCAGAGAGGTCATTAGCAAGATTTATTCCAGGGGAGGTTCTGTGGAAAGAGCATGGGCTTTGGAGACAGACCTACATTAGAATCCTTGATCCTCCTCTTTTTTGTTGAGTTGTGCTCTTGGGTGCTGTATTTAATTTCTTTGAACCTTAGTCTTTCATGTGTAAAATAAGAATAGTATCTGTTGTATAGTCTTGTTAGAATCAGAGATTTCTGTGGCACTTGACACGTACTAGGCATTCGGTTAAAGAATAGCTATTTCTTAGACACCCAAACATTTAGTGTTAAGCATAAATGATGGTTTTCATGTGTGTTCCAGAGAGTTTTGCAGGCCTTCTTAAGCAGAAAGGATGAAGGAGAGGTTGACATAATGATATTGAGCCCATTGTTACCACTTTGGCCAGAGCTGCCTCCCAGTTCAAGGATGCCCTAGATTCTAAGAACAAAGCCAAAGGTGTGAGTGGCACCTCTGGTAACTCAGATTTCCAATGCCAGTACCCTCTCTTGGGATAGTGAGAAGTTAGGGCTTACTTCAGGAGAAGAGTGACCTAGCAGAGCTGAATAATTTTCCTCCCTTCTGTGCTATTTTCAGCTCATAGAGCATAGTCCATTCACTAGATAGAATAAAAATAGCTACAATTATAGGGCACTTACAGTGTGTTAGGTCTTGCGCTAAGCATTTTATTATGTATTATCTCCTTTAACCCACATAAAAATCAATGGAGTAGTGACTTTTAGTATCATCAGTGTACAAATGTGGAAATGATGGCTTTGACCTTTCATCAAAGTTTGTATAGCTCACGAGGGGTGAAGAACGTAGACTATTTACTGGCTGTTACCTTCCCTGCTGCCTTTAGAAGATAGAGAGGTCTGGAAATCTTTGTTTCAATCTTTACTTTTGAATCTAGGCTACTTATGATGCGATATTCACCTTCCACACAGTTGGTGGAGAAGAAGCAGATATTTTGGGTCTCCAGAGGGTTCTCATTGGTGAAATCAGAGGAGCGGGATTGGGGCTCTGACTCCCCTGTCAAGGATGAGCTGTCCACCTGGGATGGGAGAGAGGACGGGTCATGGAAAAAAAGCACCAACATCATCATTATTGACATGCAGAGAGAAGCATAAACTTACACACCACTGTAACCTCATATCTGCACTCGTGACTTCTCAAGGTTCTGAACAATAAGATCATATTTTTTTGAACTGAGTCCAGGTTACTGCAGTGCTCTAAGACCATACTTGGCCCCCTTCCATAGCATTTCACATCCCCTCACCTTACATCCTTGTGAAGAGATAAGCCGGATGTCAGCAGGGATCCGGTCTCCCCTCTTCACTTCTACCAGGTCTCCTACCACCACGTCTTGTACAGGGACCTGAATCTTCTCTCCACCTTGGATTACCAGAGCTTGCTGTGGGAAGATAGTGTGAGGTCATTTCCAAAGCTTTTTGCTCCCCTCATCCAGTTCCTGGTCTCTTTCCCTCTGATTCCCCTTTCTTACACTGTCACTCACCACATCATTCTCGAAGGTCTCGGGTAGATTGCAAATTCTTACCATCGCTGTCTACAGGGCCCTTTGATGCTCCTCTCACTAAACTATGAGGCCTATCTTTCCATTCCTACACTTAGGCTTGGCTGTATGGCTTGCTTTGGCCCATAGGACATTAGCAAATGTAGTGCAAGCAGGCGCATAGAAAGTGCTTGCACACTGGGGCTTGCCCTCTGCCACCATACTGAATGTGCTCAAGCTACCCTCCTGGATGATAAGGAGAGAGGCCACAGCTGTCCATGACATCTCAGCTGAGGCCCCAGACACCTGAATGAAGTCTTCCAAGGCCATCCAGCACCAGCCAAGGTCAGCCCAGATCAGAAGAACAGCCCAGCCACAGAATTGCAAGAAATACTATGTTCATTGTTTTGAGCCACTATGTTTCGGGGTGGCTTGTTTAGCAGCAAAAACTGATAGTCTCCAAACTCCTACTTCATTCTACCAAAACGTTTCCCACTGAACTCTTACCCAAGGAAGGAATTAAATTCTGTTGACACCAAAGGGAGAAGAGGCTCCTGGGCTATAATGCTAGAACATGATCATGTCATTGGGAAACTTTGGAGCCTATCCCTTTCCAAGTTTTCAAGCCCTGTGCCTAGGAACCCCCTTCTACTGTCATATTATTTCCAGGTTCTTTAGAAAAGTTTTATTTGAAAATAATCTAAACTTTCAAAAGAGTTGCAAGAATAAAAATTGCAAGAATAAAAATAAGTCACAAGAACACCCATATAACCTGTACCCAGATTCATCTGTTAGCCTTTTACCCCATTTGCTTTGTCATTTGTTCCCTGTCTCTATATATGTGTGTATAGAAATACTTTTTTTCCTGAACTATTTGAGGGCAAGTTACATACATCATGATCTTTTATTGTACATACTTCAATGTGCATTTCCCAAGAATTAGGATATTAAATAACCATAATATAGTTATCAAATTCAGTAAATTTCACATTGACACAATACTTTCACCTGCTGTCTGCATTCCAGTTTTGTCAATTGACCCAATATATCCTTTACAGCACTATTTTCTGCTCCAGCACAGGATTTGGTCTAGGGTCAGATATTACATTTAGCTGTCATGTCTATTTAGCCTCCTTTAATCTGGATCACTTCCATCGCTGTTCTTTGTCTTTAAGGCCATTGACATTTGAAGAATCCACCCTCCCTTTGCCCCCACCCCCCGCCTTTTGGAATAGAACCCCCAAAGATTTCGGGTTTCAGATTATGCTCATTAGATTCAGATCATGTATTCCAGACCAGACCACTTCATGGATGTTTTTATGTTTTTCTCAGGGTACGTTTAAGGCCCGATAGAGTAAAACCTAAGTGAATGTCAATTACCAGCCTCACTCAATTCACTCACCGTAGGAAATAATTCTTCAGGGGACATACAAATCATGTATTTGGCTACATTCTACACATCCTCCCAGTATATCCTTCCACATGAATCCTACCTGAGGTACCATGCTCTTAAAAGATTCCATGATCTTGGAGCTCTTGGCCTCCTGATAATAGGAGAAGCAGCCGGTGATGATAACCATGACTGTTAGTACAATGCCGAGGTACAGCTGGGGGTTGGGAAACAAAGGGCTCATTAGTAGGTCCTTTTCTTCCTCTTCATCCTCAGAAAGTCAGCTTGCAAGGCTAACAGCCGTTTTTCCAGGTGGAAGAAACCATGGGACTTGGTGGGAGAGCACAGGGGCTGAGAAGAGTCCCAGAGCTACAGTGAGGGGCCAGCAAAATCCCAGGCCCGAGAAAGCCTGTATCTTCCTCTCCAGGAAGGCTATTCATGGGGTTGAGTGTGGCTATTGAGGGAGATGGAGAGGAAGGATAGGAAGAGATTAAAATTCTATGGAAGAGAATGGACAGCAGAGTGCTTTGATGACCAGTTGGGAAGATAATCAAAGGACAGCAAGTTTCTGGGGGGAACGTTATATCTCAGGGAGCTGAATCAGGAGCTATCTAGATAAGAGGGAAACCAGGAAGGACCAAAGCTTCCTTAGAAAATCCTGGAGTATAGGGATTTGGGCCAGAGCACTTCAGGAGTGCTAGGCTGCTGAGCAGACACTGGGCTTGGCAGTAGTAGTTCAACAGACTCACATTGTCTTTGGTAGGGTCCTCATGGAAGTATAACTGGATGCCATAGGCCACGAAGCAGAGACTGGCACCAGTCCACAGTAGGAGGGAAAAGCCGCCAAACAGTTGTTTACAGAATTTAACCCATTCTGGAGTGGTAGGGGGTGGGCTAAGTGTATTGGGTCCATCTCGAGCCAGGATTTCCTGTGCCTCTTCAGGGCTATGGCCCTGTGTGGAAAAGAAATAGGAATGGATGGAGAACCATGAAAAGAAAAGCAACTATAACAAAGGAAAACCTGGCTTCAAAATTCATGTCTGCCATTTATTGTGCTAGGATAAGTCTAGAGGCCAGTGAAGTTCTCTGAAGGTGATCCTGGAAGCTCTTCCTACATAAGTGGGATTCTAAAATTTGCGTTATAGAAGGATCTCATTTAGCCTCCTTACACAGGAAGAATTTTTAGTTTATGGGTTGACTCACAGATCTTTTGAACACCTATCTTGGGCCTGGTACTGTGGTAGGGTACCAAAGGGAGTAAGAATGATCCCTACCCTAATGGAGCTCCAACTCTAATGAGGAGATACATATAAACGATTTATAATATAGTGTGCCAGGCTAATGGAATGATGAGATACGATACATAATGTTGATAACATATGGACCTCCACACTTTGACTCTTTAACTTAGAAATAGGAAAAAAAATACCAACTAAATCCAACATGAATGTGTAGATCCTTGCTCTAGCCTTGTGCATAAGCTTGTGTGCTTTTTCCTCTTAGTGAAAATGAGAGTAGAACCTACCAGAGGATAGTAAAAAAAACAAAACAAAACGCTCCTTAATTCCCATCAGCCACTCCCCAACCTCCCCCGGAAAAACATGCAATTTTAATAAAAACTGGACCAGTCTCCCATGCTCCTCCCTGGTTACCAGATGGTCATCCCAAGCCCCTCCAATGAAGAAATTCTAGAGCTAAGAGGAACTTACATTTTGAGGGCTTTTATTTAAGTTTATTTGTGGTCATTTTATTAGTGGTTATAGTAGCAGCAGCAGCAGTAATAGTGATAATAGCAGTAATAAATGATTTTGCTGTTGAACCAGCATTTCTCAAAGTGTGGTCTGGGGACCCATGGGGTCCTGAGACCCTTTCAGGTGGGGTCCACAAGGTCATACAATTTTCAAAATAATACTAAGTTGTTTGTCTTTTTCACTCTCATTCTCTTAAGTATCCTGTAGAATTTTCCCAAGGCTACAGGGCACATGATAGCACAATAGAGTTATTGCTGAAAATATATGAGAATCTAGCTGCCTTCTATTAAAAAAGCTAGACATTAAAGAGATTTGCAAAAATGTAAAATGCCACTATTTTTTTTTGTTTTGGAAAACATAGTTATTTGTCATAAAAATATCTGTACTAATATATAATGGTTTTTTATAAATGAGTTAGGAAATACTTTTTAATTTTCTCAATTTTAATTTCTAATATGATAAATATATGTAGATGTAAAGCACATAAGCAAAAGCTCTTTGGGGTCCTTGATGGGTCCCTAGGACAAAGGTTTGAGAAGTGCTGCCCTAACCCATCCTCATTCTCTCATCTAATCCTGAACTCTCTTTGGGTAGTTACCATTTCGTCTTTTTCTGAGTGTGTGTCCTTGGCTGGGCGCAGGTTATGGGTAAGAGCATTGACCTTGAATTTAGGGGCTAGATTTCTAGCCCTGCTTTTGTCCTGGCAGCCTCAAGGTCGGGAATGGAGACCCTCTGCCTCCCTCAGGGAGTTCCTTCACTCACCTTGGTTAGGTCCACAGAATATTTGGTGCTCAGCTCGTCCAAGGTTAATTTGTGATCATCCTGTGGGGACAGTAGAGTCATTGAGGGACAGGGGGTGACACATCATTTCTAGGGGAAACATTTTGGGGAAGAGAGGTGGCACTGGCCTGTGTGATCAGTTTTCAAGGTGAGATGTTAGAAGCCTGAGGGTTGAGAGAGGGTTTTGGAGGGCAATTTGTCAGCACCCATTTCGGGTGTTCTTACCATGACCACTTCCTTCTTCAGGTCCTCCATCTCTCTTTTTTTTCCTCTTCATCTTCCTTTTACTCATTTTAGGACCCTTAGGTCTTGGGCTTGGATTCTGCTCATGAGGCGTCATGGTCCCTTTTCTCCCTCGAAGCCCCGTGGCTTTCCCTGGATATGGCTGCCCCAGATCAACCGGTGGGAAGAAAGCAAAGAGGGTGAGGGGGGTGAGGGAATCAGGAGGAAGGAGGGGGAGAAGGGGGAGAGGAAGAAAGGCTGAGGGCGGGGAGGACTGAAGGAGAGAGAGAGAGAGGGAGGGCAGGTGAGCAGGCAGCGGTGAAGCCCTAGATGGGGGAGAAGGAGGTGTCAGGAAGGAGGGCACGGAGGGATGAGAGGAGCCTGGGCCCTGAGGTACAGGAAGGAGAGGGGTGAAGAGAGGGAGTCGAGGAAATGAAGTGTGGAGAGTACTATGTGCTTAAGTGATGAAGATGTAGCAGGGCCCTGAGCAGGTGGGAAGTGCAGCGGGCTTCAGGGCACCACGCTGGGAACTCCCCCCAGCACCGAGGCAACAACCAGGCCTGTTGTCACAAAGGCCTCAGGAAAGTTCTAACTGAGAATCCACAAGTCTCAGTCTCTGGGTTTGAGAATGATTGGAGAAGTTTCTGCCACAGAGAGAACTGCAGTCTGATGGCAAGACTGGAACAAAGTCCCAGTCTGGTCCTGCTGACTTCTGAGACTCAGAGGTACCCTAGAGAGCTGACTCAAAAAATAAAGCAGGCAGTCTGTGTGTGTGTGCTTTTGCTGCGTGCCCTTCCCACAGACATTGACTTTGAGCTTTTGGCTGTAGGAGATCAGATAGCAGAATAGGTCAGATCTTGGACTTTTGAATCTGTCCTGGGTTTGGGTCCTGACTCCTCTGCTTACTGGCTGTGTGGCTTTGGGCAAGTTACCTAACCTCTCTGTGCCTCTCTTTCTTCATTGGTAAAGGGGGATACCATCTACATTGTAAGGTGGCAAAAGTAAGGATTAAAGCAGGGTGCTCCATGTAAAACACGATGTCTGACTTATATAGTATGTGCTCAATATATAGCTTGAATTAAGTATTATAAGTCTTACTTGCAGCTTAATGTGCAGCTCTTCTCAGTGAGAGTAAAATATGTAATAACCCTGAATTTCCTCACTTTAGTATGACATATTTCTCTCTTCCATTCACCTTCTTTGACATCTCAGTAAGTGGTTTGACTGTATTAACTTTATATGTTTTATGTGTAAATTATACTCTCCCTCCTTCTGAAAAAGGATCTGAAGCAGCTATATATTTCTATAATGTACACATTTTTTTCAGTTATGCATTTCACATACATTTTTCCCTTTCTATTTTTGGGTATTTATTTAATTACATTTTGGCTTGGCATGCTTTTAAAAAATATGACTGGATCAGAAAACATCCATCTTGGTGCTGATGTAACCCTCCTTCAGTATTCAGAAATAGAAATTTTCCCTTCCCAGCTGGGACAAATAATAGTCTGTTTCTTTAATAGATTGGATAAGATTTTTCTTCTCTATTAAAAATGTACCAAATAAAAACGGAAAGTCCCACTTTCTCTCCCCCCAGACACAGATTCCCCACCACTGATGTTACTGCTGTTGGCAGTGTGCTGGGTATCCTTCCAGTCTTTTTTCTACATTTATACCAATAGTATCTATAAGGAGGTAGAGTCTTACCTTTTGCAGAATCATTCAGCTCCCCTTTCATTTATGTAAAGATTTGCTTTTTAATGGCCACAAGGTATGCCGTATTCTGTATTGACAGCGGTCTATTCAATTATTCTCACTACGGATGGATTTACAGGATATTTTCCTTTTTTTTTAACCACTGAAAGCACTGCTGCAGTGACATCCTTATATATAGTACCTTTCGGCCCTTGAGCTTCAATTTATGTAGAATCGATTCCTGTTGCTGAATCATAAGATACTCTTAATTAAAATCTTAAAATGTTCTACCAGATTGCTCTTCAAAAGAGCTCTTCTTATCCATATCCCAGCAACAAGATGCAAAAATGTCCACTCCCCACACCTTTGATTATATTGGATGACCTTGACCATTTTCACTTTTACTATTATAATTGGTGAAATTTGGTATCTTACAGTTTTAATTTGCATTTCTTTATTGTCTAGGTAGCATTTTTTTCTTATATTTATTGGCTTTCTGGACTTCATTTTCCTTTTTCTGAATTGTTGTTCTTATCGTTTGCCCAATTTTCCATTGTTTTCTTTTCCTTATTGATGTGTTTGAAGGGGTTCCAATGCCTTGTCATATATATTACAAATATTTTCTCCCAGCCTTTGTGTTTAATGTAGATCATAAAATCCCTAAGAGCAAGGTTAGAATTAAAGTTAAAATTGTTAGGTTAATCTATGCATCATCTATGTGACAACAGCATTTAGCCCAGCCTTGAACATAGGAGATCCCTCAAGGCAACTTTATTGACATAAAATCAAGTGAAATTATTTTTGGAAACCTCATTCTGTCCCACAGTTCTTAGCTCAAAAGTCTACCTCTTCAGAGAGGCCTTCTCTAATTGCTAAATCCAAAATAGCCACTCACACGCAGCCCTCAATCCATCACTTGTGGGCTTCATTGCACTTTTTACCCTCTGAAATTGTCCTGCCCATTTATCTGTTGACTTCTTGTCTGTTTCTCCATGACAGTGGGGACCTTTTCTGGCTTATTCACGGCTTTACAGCCAGCCCTTAGAATAGCACAGAGTGATTCATCCACAAATAGTTCCTAAAAATAAGTTGGACGATGAATTTTCAGGTTTTATCTTAATGTTATAAGATTTGATACCTATCATTTTGGTCTGCTATGTTTTAAAACGTATTCGGGTAAATATGCTAGCATCATAGTTATCTACTCATTTGCTTCATAATCACTTATAAAAAAACTCTGATATTCTTGCCTGATCACACTTGCTATGGAATGTCACAACCAACATGTCATGTTTTATAAAAGTACAATGAGGCTTTTAATTGATACTGGATTGGCTCTTTATAGCAACTTATTTTTATCTTTACTACATTCTGTCTTCCCAAACAGCAGTTAAGTTTAGCTCTCCATGTATTCTTGTTTTTTGGTTTTTTTTTTAGTACTCTCATTGTGCTTTCTTTTTTCTAATATTTTATTTATTTATTTAACTGCACCGGGTCTTAGTTGCAGCACTCGGGATCTTTTTTAGTTGTGGCATGCGGGATCTTTAGTTGCGGCACGTGGGATCTTCGTTGCCTTGTGTGGGATTGTCGTTGAGGCACACGAGATCTTCAATTGTGGCCTGCGGGATCTAGTTTCCTGACCAGGGATTGAACCCAGGCCCCCTGCATGGGGACTGCGGAGTCTTAACCACTGGACCACCAGGGAAGTCCCTCATTGTGCTTTTAATCTTCTTTAATAAGTACCATATGTCACAAACACTAAATCTTGAGTATAATTTGTTCTGGTTCTGTTGTAAATAAAAGCTCTTTGTACTGTATTTTCTAATATTTAGTGATAAATTTGATTTTTAAAAAATCGATATCTTGTACCCTGTAACTTTGAACTCATTACTTCTAGGACTTTTTTTGTTGTTGCTGCTGTTGCTTTGTTTTGGTTGACTTCCGTGGATTTTTTAGGTATTTAATCATGTCCTGTACCAAAAAAATATATTTTTATTTCTTCCAGTTTGTCTCTTTATTTAGACCATATAAATACAAACTTCTTATCCAAGATTTCAAATGTTGCTGCTTTTGCTTTTGTTATAATTGTTGTTATTATTGTTTTCTAGACTTATGCATCTCTTCCTTGCTTCTCTGAACATGATTACAGTTTCCTATATGCTTTTTTCTCCAACATTTTAATCAGGAATAAATGTTAAATTTTACTGATAACCTTCTAACATCTTTTGAAATGATTATTTAATCATTTTTCTAGTGAATATTCGTGGTTAGTTTTCTGTATAATATACTGTCCTTGAATTTCACTATTTAGTAATAAAGTTATATATATATAAACAAATGTATATATAAGCAAATATATATATTTGTTTTTATTTTATTAAATTCTATCAAAACTGTATTTGTCTCATTAAATAGGCTGGGCCATACAAAATTTTCTTCTACATTGTAGTGCAGTTGAAATAATATAAGAATGTTCTTTGAGGTATTTGGGAAAAATTCTCCACTGAATTCACTGGAGCTGAGGGTATCTTTGAAAGACTCATTTTATTTAAATGTCTTCCTTGAATATTGATCTAATTATTTTTTCTATTTCGTCCTGCATTCTTAGCATTATGAATATTTAGCTTGTCGCCTGTCTCTGATGAATCATCATATTTCCTATTCTGTAGGTAAAAAGGAGATGGCATGGAAAGCATGTCTGCCTGGGTCAGAGATTGGCCTTAACCTTTAACACTATATCCCATAATAAGATTCTCTCACCTTTTCAGTAAGATCCTCTAAGATGGTTGACTCTTAATCCCCTACCAGCTCCTAAAGATCATGCCCTCTCCCTTTCTCTGGTTCTAATCACTTGGGGCTGCCCACCCCCTACTGGTCAAATGTTCCTTGTCCACAGATTCCTGGTTCCCCTTGCAGCCTCCCCAGTTCACTAAACCATCGTGCTAATCAGGCTCACTCCGTGCCCACAGGTTTACTGTTCCCACAGTTGCCGATAAATATGGCATGGTGGTGAAGAGGGCTGCCCTGTAGCCAGACTGGTCTTGGGTTTGAATCCTATTTCTGATGCTTACCATCTTTGAAACTGAATGCATACTTTTGCCTTTCCAAGCCCTAGTTTTCTCATCTGTAAATTAAAGATAACAATAGTCTCCCTCTTATTGGATTAAGAGGATTCTTTCAGTCATGCAAACAATATTTATTAATTGCCCAATACATGTCAGGCATCGTTTTAGGTGGTAAATAAAGGTGGTGAAGAGAAAAAAAATCCCTGTGTACGTGGAACTTATTCTGGAGAAGGAGTCAGGCAAATAAAGTATAAGCAAAAAACTCTCTATATATTTATATACATATGAATTATATGAATATATTTTAGTATATTATCTATATCTACCGATCTATCTAAATTTGAGGAAGTTAGTGTTTATGACTAGAAACAAAGAGAATGGGGAAAGAGGTACCAGAAGTGTTATTTTATTTGGTGAGGTATGTGAGGGCCTTGCTGAGTAGGTAATGTTTAAGGAGTGATCTGTGTAAAGCAAGGAAGCCAGGCATGTGAGTAACTAGGGAAAAATGTTACTGGTAGAGGGACCATCAAGTATAAAGGTCCTGAGGTGGGATTAAATGAGACTATACAACTAAAGGTCTGACGTAGTTATGGCACAGAGTGAGCTGCAGTTAATTCTCCTACAACTGCTATTACAATCACCATCACCACCTCTGCTAGACTTGTAATAAAGGGGCCAAGAACTGACTCCTGACTGGTTTTCCAAGATCCTGGCACAGGGCTGTAAGTTTGGTATCTTCCTTTCTCCAGTTATCAGGGAGAAACGCACACCACCCAGCCACCTCTCCATCCCCAGTATAGAAGCATTCCTCCTTACTTCCCATCACACCCAGGGGTCCGTGAAGGTTTTTGATGTCTGCTACTTAGATGAATTTCAAGGATTGCATCTACTTTTCCCTCCATCCCCCACTAAAGATAGCACCCAGAACAGAATAGACTGTTAATTGGTGTTGGCTATTGGGGCCCCCTCAGCCCACCGTCTCCTTCCCCTACCTGCTCATATTGAGAGTGGCCTGATTTTGGTCTGGCACAGAAAAAAGCAGAAGTGGCCCTGAGGGTTTGGGCCCATAGATTCATGGGCTCTTCCCTGTCCTAGAAAAACCTTTATGGTTTTTGGGGTGGGTTCACCTGTGAGGAAGGAAGACCCCACTGTATTTTCGTCTAGGTTGTTTTGCAACCTGATTTCTTCCCCTCTCTCTTGCTCCACTGACATCATCTGTTCACAGATTGTTTCCCTCCTGTCCTTATCTCCTGCCCTCTCTTTATTGCTTCCTCTGCAAGCCAAATCTTGCCACAGCACACATTTCAATACCACAGTTTGGGAGGGAGGCAAGTATTAAAGACAGAAATCTGAATTATGGAAAGGATTTCTTCTTTCATAAAGAAATGCAACTTTATTATTTTCAAGTACATACGTAGTGCCTCAAACTAATGTCTTACAAAAGGTCACCAAGTAAAGGTCTGGTAGATGTTTCTTAACAAATACATAAGAACTGATGACAATTAGCCCATGCATTCACTATTTCTAAATGGATATTCCTAAAGTGTCCCAAAAGTATTGTTTTAGGAGACTACATATGCCACCCTAGCAATATGGTTTATGCTCTTAATTTACTAAACAAATGCCATTTTATTGATTGTGCAAAGATAAACTTTTGTCCGTGGTCAATAAATCTCAAATTAATCAGGCCCAAATTAATATGGTTTCCCATTTAGTTTTCCAAGCCCAAGGCAATGACTCATTATTTCAAGGTACTTCTGATAAAGTAAAATTCCAGTGTAATGAAGTAATAGCCCTTGGGAGGTTGTTTATGGGCCTGATGTTTGTCTTTTTTGCTTCCTTCCTTTCTGCCTTAGGTCTTCCATTTTCCTTAGGTGTCTCTCACACTTGCTTGGTTCATCTAGGATTCTCTCTACAGGACATTCCCTAAGCCTTCTAAGCCAGGCTTAGAGAATGGGCAGAGCTGCCTGCAGAGCAAAGTGGAGGTGGGGAGGAGGTTAGGGAGGGAAAAGCATCTTCCTGTAGGAACCTGAAACCAACTCCTCGTCTCAGGGGGAAGTGGCACAATGATCATCAGCGTGAAGGGCGTTGGTCTGGGAGGAACAGCCCTGCTGTCTAAGAAGGTCAAAGGCAGGTCTCCTAAAGCTCTCTCTTGTTGTCCAGAGGTCCTAACCACATCCATGACCTAAGCTGATTCTGCATGTCCCTGGAAGAGAGGAAGTCTCTGGGAACTTCTCTACCCCAATTCCAGCTTATGGCCAGGGACCTCCTTTGCCAGGGCTGGCTTGGCAGTGCCTGGGAGTGACACAGGTTCATCCGGATGGGCATGAAGGGGAAGGGGGGAGGGGCAGGGAATGAGCTGGCAGCTCCCCCTCTCAGCACCACGTGGAACTTCTGAGGACTTAGCATTCTAAAGGGCAGGGTGTTACCAAGCACACATGGTGGAGAGAACTGGAACATCTGTGACAACTGAGGCCTCGGGGACCAACAGACCTCAAACCAAGGGTCAGTGGGGAACACCACGGGCACACGGGTGTGGAATCTCAGTGAAGCTCCTCAGATTGCCTCCTGGTCCTGCCTCTGTGCTACTCTGGTGACATTGGAATTGGTTCTACTGGCGGGGTGCTCTAAAGCAGGGGTCCCCAACACCCAGGCATCCGACCGATACAGGTCTGCAGTCTGTTAAGAACTGGGCCACATAGCAGGAGGTGAGTGGTTGTGAGCGAGCAAAGCTTCATCTGCAGCCCCTCAACCCCCCCCCCCCCCCATTGCTGGCATTACCTCCTGAACCATTCCCTGAACCACGCCTCCCCGTCCGTGGAAAAATCGTCTTCCACGGAGCCAGCCCCTGGTGCCAAAAAGGTTGGGGACCGCTGCTCTGAAGGGCAGGTCACAGAGCTGGAGCCCAGAGATCTATGGCAGACATCCTGTACTGACATTCTGTCTCACTTCCTGTCCGCTTGCTCCGCCATACCCCCCTCTCCCACCTGTCTGCCCAGCTCTCCTCTGGCGCTTCCTAAATGGCTTTGACTGGGAGATAGGCCTGCTTCTCCAACCGGCTGGCTTCCCTTTCTAGCCTCAGGCCCTAGCACTCACCAGGAGGCACCATTTGTGATTTCCAGGTCTGAGGGGGAAGCAGGGGACAGAGTTGGGCAGGAAGCAAATGAGGGGTGAAGGTGGGGAGTGGGGTGAGGTTGGAGAGATAAAGGGACACTGGTGATCTGAGACAGTTCCCCTCCTGGTCTAGACAGATCCCTGCCTTTCGGTGTTGATCTGTTCTAGTGGGAGGTGGGGGTGAAGGAACAGGGACCGGGGAGGGCTGCGGTACCCCTCAGTTCCTCAGGTAAGATAGACAGCACGTGGAGTGGAGTGGGGCAGGATCTGGGGAGGGACCCCTGACATGTAGTGTCTGGGCTGATTGCTCCTAGATAGGCCCCTGGGGCAATCACCCCAAGCTGAATTACCCACTGCCCGCAACTCGGCCTGCTGTGTTGCCTCATTCTCTCGCCCCAAGTCTTCTCCCCAAGCCACCCCACTGTTTTCCACCCCTCCCCAACGCCATCCCTGCGACACCTTCAGGGCCCCCCGTCTTTCCCATGCTTGGCTCTTCTTTCCAACGGGCTCAGTAGTATGTCTCCTTCTCCACCCAGCCTGTTAGAGAGATTAGGCACGGGGGTTGCAGGGTGAGCTTAAGAGGAGACAAGAGATAAATGCCCTAGGGGCTTGGTGGTTGAGGCCAGGTAGAACAGAAGTCTGGGGAAGGGGCTGAGGAAAGCAGCTGTGGAAGCGGAGGCTGGGAGGGGACTCCATGAGGCCATGGATTAGGGGAAAGGAGAGACTTGCATTTAGCACAGGGGACGGTGGCCCGGAGTGGTTTGGCTGGGGGGGGGGGGTGGAAATACAAATGGCAACAGGGGCTGTTCAGGTAACAAATGAGTTTCTAAAGGGCAGCCGTCCATTGTTGCTGTCCAGAAATGGGGCCCTGGGATCGACAGCGCCTGTGATTTTTCAGGAGAAGCCAGAAACTTGGATTTTATGTGAAAGCCCTTAAGTTTTAGATATTAGGCCAATTGAAAAACAAAAAACACAAAACACCCATGCAAGACAGGGCAGCCAAACCAAACAATATCCGTGGACCATATTTGGCTAGTGAACCATCCATTTTCGACCTCCAGTAAGTGATCAAAAATGCTTGTTGGGAAAGAAAAAATACTTGGTTGACGACTGGGAATTAGGAGGGCTGGGCTGTAGTGCCAGTCTGCTGCTTCTGGCTTTATGACCCTGAACGAATAAATTCACCTCTGCCCCTCTCTTTGTCTGTAAAATGTGGAGGTGGGACTAGATGACCTCGGAGGGCCTTTCTAGTGCTGATGTTCTGTGATTTCAGGTGGAAGGCGGAGGGCCTCAGAGACCAGTTGTGTGTTAGGTGGGATGGGAATCTGAGAGGAAGAGGTTCAGCAGAGTCAGGGCTCCTAGGACCCCGGACTCGAGGATCCGAGGGCACTGAGGAAAAGGAGCAAGGATTCGTAGTAGTAGGAATGGAGTTCGGGTTTGGAGCCCTGCAGGGGTAGGTAGCCACAGTGGGGAGTTGCACTTTGCTGGGGTTGGGGTGCAGCGCCGAGGTGCTTACCACCTGGATATCGCCGCAGGATCAGCTTTCGGACCTCATCGTAGATGAAGATGAGGAGACTGTAGGGGAAGGCGCAGAACCACCAAGTGACCCTGAGGAAACAGAGGAGAGTGTGAGGGGCATCAGAGGTTGCTTCAAAGGGACCAGAACTTGGATCCTAGCAGGGGGCCCTTCTAAAGAGACACTCACTTGAGCGGGTACATGCGCAGGGCCACACCCATGCCCGGGCAGTAAGACAGAAAGGCCGCCAGTGCTGTCTCCTCCAGAAGCCCAAAAATCAGAATCTTGTTCCTGCAAAGGCAAAGAAAAGAGGGTAGGTAGCGTTGGAGGGGAGGGTAGGGAGGGGCAGAGATCCAGGGTGACCCCTGGTGGTGGAAGGGAAAGAGGCGGGAAGAAACGCTGGGGAAAGGCTATAAATGACGTCTTCCCATGCCTTCTTCAAATGCTTCTTCTCACGCTAAATGTAACCAAAGAAAAGATTGTCTTTAATTTTTCTGCTTACTGATTTTCCCTCGATTATTGTCTATAACACATATTTTCATTCATCAAATCAATGTTTCCTATGTGTTGGGTGATACGCTCTGTGCTGGAGATGCCATGGTCAATGCAAGCTTCCTTCTGGAGACCCGGGAACCTGCCCTCACGCAGCTTATAATCTTGTTATTGCTCCAGGCACATGGCCTTTGAAAGTGTCGTTTCCCCAGCAAGATGCTTGTTCCCTCACTTCAGGACCCAATTATGTCTTCTACCCTCTCAGTGTCTCCTACAGCCCCAGGTAGTTGTGGGTCATAGATAGTCAATAAAGAAGAGAATGCTTGTAAAGTACTCAGAAAAGGAAAGCTCACTGGATAAAAAGTGCTGAATATATATTCACCACATCAGAACTGAAGAGCAGGAGAGAATAAGGCTCTGAGGACAGTGTCTGGAGTCGGACAGGTGGGGTCTAGTCGCAGCCGGGCCACTTACTAGCTCTGGTTGTAAGCACTGTTGCTTAACTTCTATGAACCTCATGCTTCTCTGGAGGAGATAGTACCTTTATATCCTACGATTGCTGCGAAGATTATGGGAGATAATGCGTGGAGAGCTCTTGAACGTGGAACGTTCTTAGCTGTATTTTATAATCTCATGCACTGCACCTCTTCATGGCTTAAGCCAGTGGTTCCCAAACTTTTCACTCATTAAGGAGCCCTCTTATTTTTCTTCTATCAAGGCCACATTTTAATTGATTTTTGTCTTTCCAGCTGCATCTGTTAATAAGTAACGAATATAGGCACTTCCCTGGCCGTCCAGTGGTTGGGGCCCTGCGCTTCCACTGCAGGGGGCATGGGTTCGATCTCTGGTTGGGGAACTAAGATCCCGCATGCTCCACAGCGAGGCCAAAAAAAAAAAGGAATAAATATATTTTCCCAATTAAAAAATTAATTAGAAATACACACGGCTTCCATAGAGATTTGTGCATTAGCATGTGATCGCTATAGTTCATACTCAGGCTTCTGCCTGACAATGACACTTTGGTAAGCTTGGGAATCTTCTTAGAGGAAGTGCTTAATTTCCATAAAGCTGTTTGAATAATGCACAGAGCAACTCTGAGGACCCCTGAGGGTCCAGACACCCCAGGGTGGGGCAGAAGGCACTAAGGCTGCC
This sequence comes from Kogia breviceps, assembly GCF_026419965.1. Classification (NCBI taxonomy): domain Eukaryota; kingdom Metazoa; phylum Chordata; class Mammalia; order Artiodactyla; family Physeteridae; genus Kogia; species Kogia breviceps. The sequence goes on along the minus strand of NC_081310.1, from coordinate 89,810,119 downwards.
TCGGGCCACCTTACTTGTTGGTATTAGTACTCCTTCCCTGGCCCAGTCTGACTTTCGTTTAGTTTCTTTTCCACTTGCCTCTCAGATGGGCAGGATTTAGCCGGTCTGGTTATGTCCCCTGCTTGCTCTGTCACCCATGCCCTGCACAGTCCGTCATCCAGTGTCTTGGACCCTCTCCTTTTTCTCTTCTCACTGCCTTGTCCCCATTAGTGTTTTTAGCTCAGTGGAATCTCCTTCCTTCATCTAACAGACTTTTCCCTTTCCTCTCCCTAGGATCTCAAACGCTATTAACTTCACTGGGGTTTTGGCATTTTATTTTCTCAAACTAAGAAATTGTGACAAAACTCACCTGGGGAATTGTACCCATTGTTTGCAGTAGAAGAAAAGAAAGATAATGGGAGTGATACCTTCGGCACCGACCACCATACAGGCTGGATCTGCAGAGGAATCACTGGGTACCCCCCAGGTGCCAGGCTCTGTGACAGGTGAGCCACCCAGTGTAGTAGACACGAGCTTGGGCTTCAGAAACAGAGCTGGCTGAGCTATTTCCAGCTGGGTGATCCCAGGCACACCATTTAACTTTTTGCGGGGGTCTCTTATCCATTGAATGAAAATAATACCTCCCTCACAGAGCTACCGTGAGGTTTGACGGTGTCTGTGAATCACTTAGCACAGTGACTGGTACGTGTAACTCACACTATAAGAACTTGACCCTGAGCAGCTCACAGCTCCCACAAGGACGACATCACCACCACAAGGCGAGTGCTGTAAACTAGAGCTACCTGCTGAGTGGAGGGGAGCACAGGGGACCCTGTATTTAGGGCTGAGCCAAGGGGTGGGGGTGAGTACAGAGTATAAGATAGAAGAAGGAGGAAGGGAGGGAGGGAAGAGGTAAGGGGAGAAGATGAAAAGGAAGGATGATGGAAGGAGACCATAATGCAGGAGATTTTAGGAGCAAATTAAAACTCATCAGAAAGAGTCATAGCCCTCCTTCCTCTTCGCTCATCTATTTCCAAAAAAGGCTACGGATATACAGCCGGGCAACTACAATCGGAGACCCCAGCCGATGTGGGTGGGTGAGTGCGCCCTGAATGCGCTCTGCCTGGTGGGCAGGGCCGGTGGGCAGTGCTCACGTCATGCCCTGCTGGAAGACTGAGTTGCGGCGGGTCTTGCAGATGATGAGGTCAGCCCACTGCACGACCACGATGCTGGCAAAGAAGGCCGTGTGGCATGTGAACTCCACCACCTTGCGCTGCTCATAGGTCTGGGGGAGGGAGGGCAGAGAGAGGTGAGAGTGTGAGAGGAAAGGGTAGGAACAGGCGGCAGCGTGGTCCAGGGCAGATGTTAAACCCTGGACACCTACTCCACCCTTAGCTCCCAATCCCACTGGCCACGACTGACCACTCCTGCCAGACTGAATTCAGCCCTACCCTCTCATATGTGTGCATCTGCACTTACACAGCCCCACTTACCCACTCCTGTCCGTAGCTGTCCTCCAGGTCATTCATGGACCGGTCGTCCCAGTCGAGGCGGATTCCCAGCAGCCGTGAAGGCAAGAAACCATTCTCTGCCAGGATCACGAAGTAGGTAAAGAAGCCACCCAGTGCCTGGATCATCCCTGTGGGTGGTGGGCAAAAGACAAAGGGCAGGGCCTGGGTCATAGAGGGTAACAGGATGGGGCCAGCCCCTACAGGCCAGAGAAGGACATCCCTGACCCTCGGAGGGTTGACCCCTGTCCTGGAATTTTGCAGGGGGATCATCCCTCCAAAGGCTGGGAAAAGCATCTTCTTGGGGTTCCCTCCTGAGCCCCAGGCCCGGCCGCACCGATCTGTCCATAGGCCATGCTGATTAGCCTCTCATTCACCAGCTTGTCTGTCTGCGGGTTTCTCGGCTGCCGCTTCATGATGTCACTCTCAGCTGCCTCATAGGCCAAGGAGATGGCAGGGACCTGTGCAAGGGGGCAGTTGGGGAGAGGACGGCATTTGAAGGGAGAGGGTGGGAGCAGAGGATGATCAACAGTGAAGAATCTTTGACACAATTCAAACACTTATAAAGACCCAAGACCCCGGACTTCCCTGGTGGCACAGTGGTTAAGAATCCACCTGCCAATGCAGGGGACCCGGGTTCGATCCTTGGTCCGGGAAGATCCCACATGCCTTGGAGCAACTAAGCCCATGTGCACCACAACTACTGATCCTGCGCTCTGGAGCCCGCAAGCCACAACTACTGAAGCCCGCGCGCGTAGAGCCCATGCTCCACAACAAGAGAAGCCACTGCGGTGAGAAGCCCATGCACCGCAATGAAGAGTAGCCCCCGCTTGCCACAACTAGAGAAAGCCCGTGTGCAGCAACAAAGACCCAACGCAGCCAAAAAAAAAAAAGAGACCCAAGACCCTATCACCTTCCAGGCTTTGTGCTCATCTTCTCTGCAACCCTCACAGTCTGCTCAGCTGTCCCTGATGCGCCTTTCCTTCCATCTGTGGCCCACCCCTACCCACTGCGCCCCCATGACTGCCTTGCCTGTCCCCTCCTCCAACCCATGGCCTCACCATGTCAGTGCCCAGGTCAATGCAGAGGATGGTCACAGTGCCCAGAGGCAGGGGGATGTTGGCGATGATGAACAGCAGGAAGGGGGTGATCTCGGGGATGTTGCTGGTCAGGGTGTAGGCGATGGATTTCTTCAGGTTGTCAAAGATCAGGCGGCCTGTGGGGAGGTTCTGAGGGCATCAGGGAGATCAGAGGGACCCTCCCCACCCCCTAGCCCCTGAAGCATGGCCGCTCGTCTACCCAACAAAGGGAGATTTTGTGTTACAGGGAAGCTAAAGCAGGCGGCGGATGCCTGAAATCCTGAGTCGAGTCTGTAATTGAGGTAAAAGGCAGGGAAGCAGATGTGCCGGCTCAGACATCCTGGATGGCATCCCAGCCCGTGTGGCCCCTCACCCTCCTCCACACCCGTGACGATGGAGGCAAAGTTGTCGTCCAGAAGGATCATGTCGGCTGCCTGCTTAGACACGTCAGAGCCAGCGATGCCCATGGCAATGCCGATGTCCGCCTTCTTCAGCGCGGGGGAGTCGTTCACCCCGTCCCCTGTCACCGCCACGATGGCTCCCTGGGGAGAAGGTACAGCCAGGCTGGGGGGTGCAGCCCCTGCACGTGCCTGGCCTTGGCCCTGGCCTTGACCCTTACCCCCTTGCTCACCTGCCTCTGACAGCCCTCCACGATGATGAGCTTCTGCTGAGGAGACGTCCGGGCAAAGACAATCTCCGTGTGGTTCTTGAGGATCTCGTCCAGGTGCTCTGACGTCATGTCCTTCAGGTCAGAGCCGTGCACCACACACGCCTTGGCTTCTCTGGAGGCAGAGGCAGAGCCGGTTGATTCCCTGGTACCCCACCACCCCTCCTCGCCACTGCCGGGTCTTCCCCAACAGCTTCGCTCTTCCTCTCCCTGACACTCAGTGACCTGTCTTTCCGGTTTCTCTCTTTGAGGGGGGTGTGCTCAGTCCTCACCACGCGGCAGCATCACAGTCGTCAGTACAGTGTGCTGGGCCAGGCGCTACTTCCTTTATGCGTATCTCGCTCCTATAGCAACCAGCAGCGTGGATACTACCCTAATTTTGAAGTTGAGAAAATGGAGGCTCGGGAAGGTAAAGTGACAGGTCCAAGGTCACACAGCTAATCAGTGGCACAGTCCGGCCACAGACTCGGGTCCAGGGAACCAGCAGTTAGGACCAGATACCCTCAGGGGATACTCAAGGGGCTGAGTTGATGGGGGAGGGGTCCTGCAGAGCCTCACCTGGGGTTGACTTGGCTGACAGGAATGTTGAGCCGGGCTGCAATGTCCTCCACCGTCTCGTTGCCCTCTGATATGATGCCCACACCTTTGGCAATGGCCTTGGCTGTGATAGGGTGGTCCCCGGTCACCATGATCACCTGGCAGGAAGGAGAAAAGAGAAAAGGGAAGCAGCATTAAGGTTTTTTTTTTTTTTTCTCCTTTTATTCCTTTCCCAAAGTCGGAAGAGCTAGACCGCTAGATGGTGGGACTGGAAGATTCCAGCCAAAATAATGGAACTCTGTGTGTGTGTGTGTGTGTGTGTGTGTGTGTGTGTGTGTGTGTGTGAGAGAGAGAGAGAGACAGAGAGAGAGAGAGAGAGAGACAGAGAGAGAGAGAGAGACAGAGAGAGAGAGACAGAGAGAGAGAGACAGAGAGACAGAGCGAGACAGAGAGAGAGACAGAGAGGGGAAGAGACAACGACAAGTTGTGTTCAGGAGATCAGAGATAGTTTGCCTAACTGGAGGAAAGCCTCTCTGACGGAGTAACAAGTTAATGAGGGGCCCTTGGAAGAGCAGCCTCAAGGATTGTTTAGGAGTTTGAATTTCATGGGATATGAGGTTATCACAGCTGGAAGGACCCCTAACAGCTCCTTCATTTTACCAATGAGGAAACAAAGGCTTAGCAAGGGGCCCACGATTTGCTCCGGGTCCCAGGGAACCAGAACAGACATGGTTATCTTAGTGCCCAGTGTGATGTCTGCAGACATCCTAATCAGACAGGGCAGGGATGGGAGGGAGACATTCCCTCCCATTCCTCCCTGCTGCCTTCCACCACCTGTTCCTCTGCCTCTGACATCCCTTCACAACGTGGGAACAAGGTGATTTCTGAATGAACCGTGATACTCATTGCTGCTGTTGCAGAATGGATGGAGCTGGATGGGGAAGGCGGTTAGCATCTGAGAGGCTGGTAAAGAGGATGTTGCAAGCATCAGGAGGTCAGAGCCGGCTTAGGAGACCATTTGCATGTGGGGGTTTGTGGGGCAAATCCCACACATACTGAGAAGGAAGCCTCTTCACACCCTGCTGCCTTCTCTTCCACCCCCAAAAGCCACATGGGCCTCCCAGCTGAAAGATAAAAGCATCTTTGCTGTCCTCATCCTACTCAACCCTCTGGGGCGTTTGGCACTGTCTACCAGTCCCTCCTTGAAGCCCTGTCCTCCCTTGGCTCCCATGGACTCCTCCTTTCCCTGTTCCCCTGCATCCCTCTTCGTGCATTTTCCCACCCGAGTGAGGAAGCAGGTTTGGTGTCGCCTAGCAGACCTAAGGTGAAGCACTGACCTTCCCCAAGTGCCTTCACTGAGTCTCAGCAGAATGGAGATGATGAGTCTTTCCTTCAGGGTCGTCTTGAGGAGTTAGTGGCCTTAGGTGGACGCTCACTAAGGGTTACCTGTGACCACCTTCCCCCTCATCACTGGTTCCTCCTTCTCCACTTGCCCTTCCTGTTGGTGTGGCCCAGGGTTTCCTTCCCCTCCCCTTTCTTCACCCTTGCTCTTTTCCTGAGCAATAGAATCAAGAATACTAGCGTGTCTTTAATCTGTACTCACACGGGAACAAGACTGAACTCTTCTGTCCTGGAGCCCTTTCTTGAGCTCTCAGCCATATTCCTACTTTCCCTGAAACATCTCCCCCTGGGCATCTTACAGACCTTCCGATATCAGGGTGAAGTGAACTCCTTATCTCTACTTCCCTCCCCCCACCGAGCCTTCTCTTCTGCTCCCCACCTGAGATACTATCCATTCGATTCATTCTGTCCCTTTATCTCCTGGATCTTCTCGCCTCCCCATTTGAGTTTGGTCACCAAGTTCTCAAAACATCTCTCAAAAGTAACTACTCCACTCCTTTTGTCGCTGTCCTCATTTGGGTCATCATCTTGCTATCATCTTGCTATTGCAATAGCCTCTTATGCTGTCTCCCCAACTCCAGTTCTTCTCCAAATCCAGCCCCTCCTCCATCCAGGTAGCCTCCTAAAGGCTAGCTCTGCCCTGTGACACCTGCGGCTCTCTGTGGCTCTCAGGATAAAGCCCAAGTCTGGCATTTAAGCAAAATCCTTCCAACTGGCCCTGGCCCTGATTGCAGTCTCCATCTCCGGTGCTCCCCGGCCACCTCCCACTGTCATGCGCACACGCCTCGTGCAGCCCAGCCACGGCTGGGTACACACTGTTCCCTGCTATTGACATGCCTTCCTCTCCCTCCCCGCCTTACAAAATGCTCTTCACCCTTCGGGGCCCAGATCAAATGTCATGCCCTCTGTAAAACATTGTCCAGTTCTCTGGGGTGGACTTAACTGCTCCCTGCTGCTCTGAGTTCCCTGGACATGCTTTCCCCAGGCCTCGGTGACTGTTCTGATCATGGTAACAGGCTGCCTGGCGAGAAGGGGAGCACGGGCTTTCCGGATGAGCTGGCCAGGCTTCCTATAGCCAGTCTCCCTCTTACTAGCAGTTTTATTTTGGGAAAGCTACTTACCCACTCCGAGTCTCAGCTTGTTTTATTTTTAAATGGGGATAATGATACCTACCTTAGAGACAGAGTGGTTGCAGGGTTCAGAAATCACATATATGTGCATATATACATATAAGCCCTCTAGTGTGATGGTTAAAAAATAGCAGATACCCCAGTTCAAATCCTGGCTCTACCACCTACTAGTGCTGTGGCCTTGGGCATGTTACTTTGCACCTCAGTTTTCGTCTCTGTAAATAAGGGAAAATACTAGCGCCTACTTGTAGGGTTGTTGTGAAAATCAAATGAGATCCATACAGGCTTGGTGCTTAGAATAGTGCCTGATGCATATAAAGCCTCACAAAACAATAGGCACTTTTTATTATTAGACCATCTGACCCTTAGCCAGTGCTCAAAGACCCTATCTGTTAAAATTGTTCTGTGATTAATTTAATTTGTCTTTTGTATCCCCAGTGCCTGGTGCAGTCCCTGGCCCTCAGTAGACAGGTTGAGTTGAACTGATTTGGAAGTAGGTGAGAAGTTGAAAAAGGAGGAACAAGCGATGGCATCAGAATTGGTAACTGGACAGGTTAAGAGTAGCCAAGAGCTGTATCTTGGAAACAGGAAAGTAACCAAGATGGAAGGGATTTTTGTTTTGTTTGTTGAACTCCAGCACCTTGAACAGTGCTCAGTAAACAATAAATATTTGTTGAATGAAGCACAAATGTCATACAGAGATGGGAGTGGTCATTGAGAAGCAATTGCAGTTGGAGAAGAGAATGGGGGAGAGGTATGCTTGGTGGAATGAGGACCGGAGCTAGTCTACAGGGTTATGGGGCAGAGGTGAGTGGCCGCAGGCGAGAGTCTACTAATCTCATCCTAAATGGCTAGAGAGAGGGGGCAGTAGCTGGGAACGGGAGGACAACCAGATCGCAAAGATAAGGGTGACTGATCGGCTTGAAACCAGAATGGAAGAAGCCGTGCCCCAGAGAGAGAAGATGGGTGTGGGAGACTGGTCACTCTGAGCAAAAGGGACAAGGGTGAGAGCTCCAAGGCAGGGACCGACCTTTCCTTGCAGATGGACGGCTTCTCCTCTCAGTCAGCAGGAAGGAGGCCACCAGTGGCCCAGGTCTCCCCAGGGCAGCAACCTCTGAAGCCCCTGGACTTTTGGTGTTTGGGAGGAGGGACGAAGTGAGGCTAGTACCTTGATGCCTGCACTCCGGCACTTGCCCACAGCATCCGGCACGGCAGCCCGTGGAGGGTCAATCATGGACATGAGCCCCACGAAGCAGAGCTTCTCCGTGGGAAAGTTCAGCTCATCTGTGTCGAATTTGAAGCCCCGAGGAAACTTTCCAGAGGGCAGATTCAGTTGACAGAAGCCTGAAGGGGACAGAAGGGAGGAGTGAGAGCAGCAAGGTGGTTGCCGGGTTGCCCCCAGAGCCCCTCATCCCAGGGAAGCCTTTCTCAGCCCTGCTCCCTGCTTCTGGCCCCTCACCTAGCACTCGCTCCCCCAGTCCTCCCAGCTCCAGGTAGGCATTCTGGAAGGCGTCTTGCATCTCCTTGTCCAGAGGGACCTCCTTGCCCTGCACCAAGATGGAGGAGCACCGGTCCAGGATGCGCTCGGGGGCCCCCTTCATCACCAGCACGTGGCTCTGGGGGTTGTCTTCTCTCTCGTGGATGGACAGCTGGAGAGAGGAAAGGCAGTTACAGAGGGGCCATACTTGTCTTGAAGCTCCAGTGCACAGCACGGGGCCTGAGACAGAGCAGAGACTAGTAAGGAAAACTCCCTTAATAAAATAACTCCTGATCCATCAACCATTGTCAACATAGGGAGAGGCTCCGTGTGTGGATGGGTGTTTGGACCTCATAGTCCTAACCCTGTAACCTGAGAGTCACCTTCCCATAGGACATTCATTCACTCAGCAGATATTTATTCCAATCAGTTAGGACAGGCACTGTGCTAGGGGCGAGGTGGCTTTGTCATCAGCACGCCCCATCACCACACTGGCCTTAGAGGGGCTTTACCCCTATGGCTTTTACAGGACATAGCTTAGATGGCATTCTTGGCATTTAACAGATGCCCGCAGGCCGAGGGATACCCTAAGGAAATTTCCGACATATGGTTCAACTAAATGGGATGGAAGGGTTGGGGGACTGGAGCCAGAGGATGTGGAGCCCTGGGAAGAACAGTTGAGAAGGTGACAGGTTGTAGTAAAGGAATGAAGGCTTGGTTCTGTTGTTTTTCTTGTTGTTGTTTCTGCGGTACACGGGCCTCTCACTGCTGTGGCCTCTCCCGTTGCGGAGCACAGGCTCCGGACGCGCAGGCTCAGCGGCCATGGCTCACGGGCACAGCCGCTCTGCGGCACGTGGGATCTTCCCAGACCGGGGCACGAACCCGCGTCCCCTGCATCGGCAGGCGGACTCTCAACCACTGCGCCACCAGGGAAGCCCGGAATGAAGGTTTGGGAGTTGGGTGTGGGTTGGTCGTTGCAACCAGACATCTGGTCACCCACATTGCCCCGGGGGATGATGCAGGGGTGAGATGGTGCTCAGATGCTCTCTCTCCTGCTGTTGATTCCCCTTTGACTCTGTGTGCCCCTCACTTCCATGTCTCCCTCTTCCCTTGACCTGGCACCCAAACCAGACCTGGTACTTATTGGTTGAGTTGAAAGGGATCTCCGCCACCTTGGGGTTTCTATCCCTCATCTTCCTCACGGAGCCACAGGACAGCTCAATGCACTTGAGCAGAGCTGACTCGGAGGCATCACCAGCTGTGTCCCGCTGCCAACAAGGAGAATTCAGTGTCACAGTGGAGGACCAAGGAGGGAGGGCACTGACGTCCCCGAGGCAGCCACAGAGTGCAAGAGGGGAAACTGGGCATCGGCAAAGTGGGCAGGCTGTGGCGATCCCCCGACCCCCTACCTTAGACACAGAGATGTTCTCCTGCCCTGCCTTGAAGACAGCACGGTTGCAGAGACCAGCAATCCGGGACAGAGCTGTCCAGGTGGGGGATCGTTTGTCGAAAGTGGCCCCTGGGAGGAAAGGAGAGAGAAGCAGGAGCTTGGCTCTCCTTTAGACCTCTTATCTCACCCCCACCCACCCCGCCACTCCAGTGCCCTGAACATCCTCTGGTCCCCTCCACCCACTCTGGGTAGAGCACTCAATCACCAGACTGATCTTCTGTGGTGTCAGCCTCATGGATCTGGTTGTCAAACCACATGTGGGCGACGGTCATGCGGTTCTGGGTGAGGGTGCCCGTCTTGTCGGAGCAGATGGTGGAGGTGGAGCCCAGCGTCTCCACTGCCTCCAGGTTCTTCACCAGGCAGTTCTTCCGAGCCATGCGCTTGGCTGTCAGGGTCAGACACACCTGGTAGAGAGAGAGGGCAATAAAAAGGGCTCAGCCTGAAGCTGGAGATATCCATGTCCTTACCCCAGACCGTGGCTCTGTCCCTCCTCCCTTGACCCTACTCCACGAACACTGCGAGAGACCTAGGTGTAAGTCATGAATGTGTTCCATTTTAGACGTGTTGAGCTGAGATCATGAGTGTATATTTAGGTGAAATGTCCAGTAGGGAGTTGAAGATATTTGGCCAGAGCCCCAGAGAGGGCCAGAGTAGAACACGGTGTAGGTATGTGTGAGTCATCAACAACGAACAGGCACCAGAAACTGGGAGGAGATGAGCTTACTCAGGGGGATCAGGAGGAAAGCAGAGCACTGAGGACTGAGGATCGGTGGAGGTGCGGAGGAGGAGACAGTGCAGGGTACTGGGGAGAGGAGAACCAGGGTAGTGATGAGTCACAGTCATCAACGAAGGAGAGAATGCTAGGAGGGTGGACAGAGTATCCATTTCAGCAGCAGAGTTAAGGATGGGAGCTGAGGAAAGGTCACTGGATTTGCTAATTAGTCACTGGTGACCTTGGAGAGAGCCTTGATGGGAGGGTTAGCCAGGATGAGCTCCAGAGGGCAGTGGGGAGATGACTAGTACAAGGGTTGTGAGAAAAGGTGACCAGGACAAGCTCTGGGAAAGAAACTGAGAGCGAAGGCACAGCCCAACCTAAAACCTTTCAGACTCAAAAAACTCTGAGCCATGTATTAAATGATCTTTTTCAGACTCACATTCTAAGTCATGTATTAAAGGAGAATAGAATATGTGATTTTAGGGGCTGGAAGTAAGAAAATTGCAGAGAAGCCATAGCCTCTCTTGCTTTTGAGACAGGGTAGCAAAGCCCTCCCTTGGAGGCCCCTTGGCCTGACCCACTCACAGTGACAGTGGCCAGCAGCCCCTCAGGCACGTTGGCCACGATGATGCCGATGAGAAAGATGACTGCCTCCAGCCAGCTGTAGCCCAGGATGAGGGACAGCACGAAGAAGGATACCCCCAGGAACACAGCCACCCCTGTGATCAGCTGGATGAAATGCTCAATCTCCATGGCTATGGGTGTCCGCCCAACCTCCAGGCCCGAGGCCAGAGTGGCTATGCGGCCCATCACTGTCCGGTCACCTGTGGCAATCACGATGCCCCTGGCAGTGCCTACAACACAGGAAGGGACACGAGGTTGGGTACCTTGGGGTCCCAGGAACTGAAGTCTCATCCTACTTCCTGGGAGAGGAAAACCATCACAGAGTAAACAAGCCAAAGACTGTGGGTCACTGTCATTAGATTGTACCTCCCTTGGCTTCCTCTCCCAGCATAGATGGCCAATCCCAGACTCAATACAACAGCAAATTATTTTCTCTTATACCTGGGCCTGGGGAGGAAACTTGCAAATAAACTCAAGGGTCAAACTGAGGAGATTCAGTAAATGAAATAAAAGTATTGCCTGTGGTATTTCAGTAAAATCAATCTCATACTTGTTATCATCCAAAAATATATTACAAACACAAAGTAAAGTACTAATGCATTTTCCCTGTAGTCTTAAGTTTTTCTTTCTCAGCACTAGGCACGAATCTCTATAGAAGAAACTAGGCAATCTCTAGCCCTTACGTAGACATTCCAGGGGTCTTCAGGGGAGGAAGTATGCTGGAGTGGAAAGAGCATGCATCGGAGCCAGCCAAACCTGAGTTTGAATCCATCTTTGAATTTCTACCTAGGGATTGTTTTAATAATGAAATGAGACAGTGTTGTCATACACCTAGAGCAGTGCCTGGCACATAGTAGGCACTCAACAAATGTTAGTTCCATTCATTTCCTCTCCTCTCTTCAAAGCCAGTTCAGAGTAAGCAATGGACATGTTTTGCTAGACATTGTAATCAATTGTGGGAAATGTAGAGCAAATTTCAGAATCTCAGTACATTAAGAATTTAGGAAACAATGTGTGGTGATTTTCACTATGATTCTAACTTGCTGAAGGAGGGGGAAAGCCCAGAGAAACAGAATACACACTGAAGAGAAATGAGAAACGGGAAGGGAAAGGTATGTGTGAGGAGGCGGGTGCGAGGCCTTCTCTGACCCACTTTCTGAGGCCCATGGTCTAGTCAGCCTCTTCCTCCCACCAGCTCTGGCCCCAGCCTCCCTCTCCGAGTCAGCCCGGCTCTGCTCACTGGCACAACCAAAGAGGGCAGGGGGTTCGGTTGTGCTTGGACTCTGGCCACTCAGTGGTGGCAGCTCTGGGAGCTCTTCCTGGTCTTTGGTCATCTCTAGAACCCAGAGCAGTGGTGGGGCACACCGGGCAGCCTGTGCATGACTAACAGTTTCTTTTGGTGACGCTCAGGCCAGGATGCAGCCTGAAGGAAGGCCTGAATGTTCACCTGGACTGAAAGCTTTCCTGTCCCTTCCCCAGCCTGGGCCCTGGTCAAAGCAAGGGTCAGAGAATGAAGCAACTAGTCCGAGAACCAGGAGAGATGGAATCCATCAGTCAAACCAGAGACTTCTAGGAATCAAGGATGGTTTGGGACGTGTGCGTGTGTGTGTGCATGTGCGTGTGTGCATACGTGTATGTGTGTACGGGCCTTGGCCCATATCTGAAGGCTTGGGAATCTGCACTGTCCTGGGGTGGACAGAACAGAGCTCTTTCTGTGGGGAGGTGACTTTTCCCTGGAGTCATGCCACCCCAGCCAATTCCCTGCTCTCTGGAGGGGACTACTTCTGTAATACTCAGGGCTCTCTGCCCCTTCAATTCCCTCCTCCGTAGCCGGGTTTTTGACAAGTAAGTACAGCCATAGCCCCCAGTCCTGCCTGGAGGCTCAGGATGCAGGCTCCTCCCTCAGCTGAGGCTGGGACCAGGGGCTCCCCACCAGGCTAGCCTCTCACCTTCCACGCAGTTGGTAGAGAAGAAACAGATATTGCGGGTCTCCAGGGGGTTCTCGTGGGTGAACTCGGGGGAGCGGGTCTGGGGCTCCGACTCGCCTGTTAAGGATGAGTTATCCACCTGAGGAGGAAGGCAGTGTGGAGTCATCAGACGGGCAGACACATTCAGGCACGCACAGCTGTGTCCTGACTCCAGCCACACTCAGTCTCCATGACACTCAAGACAGAATTACACGTGCCCTCATCACATATTTATAGCATTACTCAGCTATTGTCCCTGCTCTGGTTTGGAATCTGGGCTCTCACTGACTTCTTCTGTGACCTTGAGCAAGTTATTTAACCAACACTGCCTCCCTTTACTCATCTGTAAAGTGGAGAATGGAAGTAGAATCTCTGCATTGCACAACTACAGGGGGTGCCATTAACACCGTAGTCGATGAAAATGGCACCGTCTAGGGTTGTGCATGGCATGACTTGTGTGGCCACATGCAACCACCCGGCACTATTACACCATTCTTGCAGAGTTAAATTAGGTAGCCTGTGTGAATGTATATAAAGCATCTGACACACAATAATACTCAATACATGATTGCTGTAAAGTGGATATCAAAGAAACACCGGGGGTGCAGAGCATTCATGACACACAGATACAAGGATGCGTACGTGTAATATGTGAAACAAGGTGTGGCTGGGCAGTGTGGAGCAGGTGTTGACATCTGGACCCGGGCCTCCCAAACATCAAGCTTCTAACGGGCCCCTCTCAGCTTTACACAGCTTGCTTTGTGGACTCAGCCAGTGGTTCTGGCCTGGTCCCCTCACCTTACAGCCGTGAGAAGAGATGATCCGGAGGTCGGCAGGCACTTGGTCTCCACCCTTCACCTCCACCAGGTCTCCCACCACCACCTCCTCCGCATTGATCTGCATCTTCTCTCCTTCCCGCACCACGAGGGCTTGCTGTGGGGAGGCCCCGGGGATCTCAGGAGATGCTCATCTCTACCCCTACCTTCCTCTTTTGCTGGTGTCCCACCTCACCTCCAACCCCACCAAGGAGGACAGACCTTGCACCCTTAGCAACAAAATAGGTCCTGGTGTGAAGAGCTGGAGGGTCTTTTTTGCCCAAGCCTCCATCTCAGAGCCCAAGGAGTTGAAGAGATGAGTCTCCCAGAAACCTTATGCCCCAGCCTGGAGCCCAGCTCCGCCATCTACCTGAGGCACCATGTTCTTGAAGGAATCCATGATTTTGGAGCTCTTGGCCTCCTGGTAGTAGGAGAAGCAGCCAGTGACAATGACCACAGCTGCCAGCACCACGCCCAGATACAGCTGGTAAGGAGAAAGGTTTTGAGGGACCTGCCCTTTTCCCAACCCTACAGGGGCAGCTGCCACTCAGGATGAGCATTCAATGCCCCCTTTGTCTGCATCTGGGAGTGAGAATGGTGGAAGAAAGTCCTTCTCTCCAACCTCTCCTTCAACCTTCTAATCCCCAGCCTCCTAAAACTGGAGGGGGTGGGGAAAATCATCGGGAGTTCCCAGGACTAGGACCTCTTTAAGGGGTAAAGACCCAGGGATGCAGACAAGCCCACTGAAGTGTGAAGGAACAGAGAGAGGCTGTCTCAATCATGAATGATTGTGTATGTTTGTGTTGGAGGAGGAGTGTCTGTAGATATGTATAGAAGTCTCACCCACTTTCAGCCTAAAGAACAGAGGGGCTGTCAGACTGTACAGGAAGGTCTTGCTCCCTGACAACCCCCCCTCCACCACTGTATTGGAGATTCAGGGTTGGAGGACAGAATCATGGGCTGATCCAGGGGTCAGGCGTGCTGGCTCACATTGTCATTGGATGGTTCATCCTCCATGGCAGCCTGGATGCCGTAGGCCAGGAAGCAGAGGATGGCCCCAATCCACAGCAGGATGGAGAAGCCCCCGAAAAGTTGGCGACAGAACTTGACCCACTCAGGGGTGGTCGGGGGTGGGGTGAGGGCATTGGGTCCATCCCGAGCCAGAATGTCCTGGGCCCGCTGGTTGGTGAGGCCCTGAGGGAGGCAAGGAGAGGTGTGGGAGCTGAGCTCGCATCTGGAACTAGCCAGGCCCCTCACCACTTCCCACCAGCTCTCTGGCAGCGGAATAATGTCCAGGTGGAGAGAAAAATTCCACCTGGTTGGAAGGGGTAGGGGACCATCAAGAGAGGCCACACGGAGGAGGTGGCATTTGCAATGGGTGTTGGAGGACTTGAAGGCTGAGTAAGATTTTGGCTGTGGTCCCCCCACCTCTGGTCAGCCTTGGGTTGAGACACATTTTGGTTAGGGCCACAATAATCTCCTTTGGAGGCAGCCTTGATAAGACTCCCTGGAAAGACATCTCAATTGATCTCCACCCCCCACCCCAACTCTCTGCCTTCAGATTCCCCCCTTCACCAAGGATTCAAGAAGAGTCCTACATTATTGACCATGAATGTCACACAGCTTTGGTCACCATACATCTCTTTCCCCAGAAAGATTTGCCTGACCTTGTTCCCCTAGCCCTAGGCTGGCTCACATGCCCCCTCTCTGGGTCCCATTGTATCCCAGGCATGATTCTAGAGCTGTACTCACTATATGGCACTGGAATTCTGTTTGCCTTCCTTTCTGCTGCTAGACTTTGAGCTCCTTGAATGCAGAGGCCACTTCTTATTTCTCTTTCTATCTGTCCCCTCATTTATTTAATAAATGTTTATTGAGTGCCTACTACATGCCAGGCAATATGGTCAGTGCTGGGGATCCAGAGACGGACAAGACCCACAAGTTCCTGCCTTGTACAGCTTATGATCTCGTGAGGTAACACACTATAAATAGACATTACTGCCAGAGAGTGGAAAGTGTTATTTTAAAAAATAAAGTAAGGTAAAGGAAGGGGGTGTAGAATTTTCAAAAAGGCAGTCAAGGAAGGCCCACAGGAGGAGGTGTGCACCCATTACATTTCTGATGAACGATTTTTTTACTTTTCACAATGATGGGCTTGGCAATGTGACTGTGCCACTAACTATTGATATGAACGTGGGAAGCTACTCTCTCTCTGAGTCTCCTTGTTTTAATGAACAGGTCTCCACGCCTGGCTTGTTGTAAGGATCAGAGGAAAGTATGTGAAGCATCTATCCCAGTGCTACATGCATAGCAGCTCCCAACGCATTACTCTGATAATAGTCATGAGTTCCCCCACTATTGCATGTAAGTCAGTTCCACGAGAGAAGGTGTGTCACTGAAGCTGCTTGGGATACAGCCCTGCCCAGAGGCCCTCCAGGGCCTGGGTTTTAAGGAGTTCTGGCTTCCAGGCACTCAGGAAAGGAGCTGTAGACCAGAAAGCAGGGGATCTGTGTTCTAGCTTTGGCCCTGCCACCAACTAGTCCCTTGTCTCTGGGCCTCGGTTTCCTTAACTGTAAAGACAGTTGGATGTGAGTTTTAAGTCCCCTTCTACCCCGAGGCTGCGTGGTTCTCTCATCTCTTTGGTGCCCTCCCTAGAAGCCCCTTCACTGACCTTGGACAGATCCACTTGGTACTTGCGGCCCAGCTCATCCAAGGACAGCTTGTGGTCGTCCTGGAGAAGGGAAAGCAAGTTGCTTTGGGGAAGGAGGCAGACTGTGTGTGTCTAGAATGCATCTGTGGGCACTGAGGGCACAGCAGTGAGGCAAGGAGCATGGGGGGGTGGGCACGAGCTTCCCTGAGGGGCAACGTTCCCAGCATGGGAGCCCTTGTCCGTGGCCTGGCTGGGGACTCACCATGGCCACCTCCTTCTTCAGCTCATCCAGCTCCTTCTCTTTCTGTTTTTTCTTGCCGCCCCCATTTTCCGCAGTGGTGGCTGCAGGTGAGTACTCGCGGCCGGCCTGCAGGAGGAAGGGAGAGCCCAGGGAGTCAGGGAGGATGGAGGCTGGAGCCTCTATTCCCACTGGATAGCCTGGAACCCCAGGCATTGGGAGTGGGGGCCCAGTGGATTCAAAGTCAGTGGTCATCCCAGGGGAGGAAAGGGGGTTGCAGGGTGGCGGGGACCCCAGGCCCTCAGTTTGAAAACTATTAGTAGAGCCCCAGGGCTCTACATTTGAACTTCGGGAAAGGCTGAGGGGCTCAGGACTCAGGTGCCCACTCTTAGCTTTTGAGTAGTAGGGCTCATGCTAAGATTTTGTTTGTTGAAAGAACCCTGCTCTTAAAGCAAAGTAAACAAAAACCTTAAAAACCACCATCCTACACTATTTAGAATTGTAGAAGGGACTGGACAGGGCTGGGGGTTCGCTGAGAGAGCAGTACCCTGTAGGGATATCTTTGTCCAAACACCATGGCTGCTTTACTCAGAGAGGAGTAGAGACAGTTAGGAATGGGGGGGCAGTTAAGAGTCTTTGGGGAGTCAGGGGTCAGGACAGGGAAGTGTCTGGAGGAGGAGGGGAGCCACAGGGTCTGGTGGTGGAGTGTGGAAATGGGATGAGCAGGGCTCACGGACTGAGAAATCAGTAGTCGGAGGATCAGTGCGTCCAGGAAATGGGCGCATAGAGCGTCCCGGGAGCCCTCTCCATCCTGCTGCTACCAGAATGCAGGATTTGGGGTTGGGGTGAGTCGTGGACTCTTTCTGGCAAAGGTTTGTGGGGGAGTACCCCCAAGCCCCCCTTGCCTCCAGCCTTGAATGTGAAGTGAGTCCCCAACCCCTTTGGCCATGACACTTTTGGGACTAGGCTGCTGCTGCTGGGGCAGGATAAAAGGTGCTGGGAGGGGCTTCCCTGGTGGTGCAGTGGTTGAGAGTCCGCCTGCCGATGCAGGGGACACGGGTTCGTGCCCCGGTCCGGGAAGATCCCACATGCCACGGAGCGGCTGGGCCCGTGAGCCACGGCCACTGGGCCTGCGCGTCCGGAGCCTGTGCTCCGCAACGGGAGAGGCCACAACAGTGAGAGGCCCGCGTACCGCAAAAAAAAAAAAAAAAAAAAAGGTGCTGGGAAGATCATGTGTCTTCAAGTCCTGTCAGCCAAGAAATAAAAGTTGACCTCATAGCTGAAAAAAAAAAAAAAAATTGCTACTGGGCAAGAGGCAATTCACAGGATTTGAAGCCCCAGAGCACAATTGGGTGAGGAGGGAACTGGGCCCTGTTTGTCTAAAAATATAAGAAATTGTCTCTGAGCATAGAGAATGGACTTGAGGACGTGGGGAGGGGGAAGGGTAAGCTGGGACAAAGCGAGAGAGTGGCATTGACATATAAACACTACCAAATGTAAAATAGCTAGCTAGCGGGAAGCAGCTGCATAGCACAGGGAGATCAGCTCAGTGCTCTGTGACCACCTAGAGGAGTGGGATAAGGAGGGTGAGAGGCAGACACAAGAGGGAGGAGATATGGGGATATATGTGTAGGTGTAGCTGATTCACTTTGTTATAAAGGAGAAACTAACACACCATTGTAAAGCAATTATACCCTAATAAAGATGTTTTAAGAAAAAGAAGAAATTGTCTCTGAGGATAAATCTAAAACTGAAAATGCATGGAACTCTTAGGTCCAGGCATTCCTGGGTCCTTTAGTGAAGTCAGGTGAACATTTTAACAGGAGCCTCGTGAGGCTACCATTTCCCCCTCCTCTTACGGACCTGTGGTCTCCTTGCCACCACCAGGCTTCCAGGGTCTCACAGGGGCCTTCTGGGGGAGAGGGTGGGGAATGTCTCCTTCCAAGGGGTCTTGGGTGATGGGATAGGAAGGAGCTGGGGAGGCCTGGGGTGGGGTGACAAGTGCCTTCTCACCCCCTCTACCTCCCCAGGCTCCTCTCCTACCTCCCTCAGGATGTTGTGTCCTTGTCACAGAGGGACTGCTCAGTTCCTGTCCTGTGCCTCCACTTTTCCACTGGACCCTAAGGGCCATGCCAGGGTTTCACGAATGAGCTTTTCTATACTATGATGAAATTCTTTTTTTTTTTTTGTAAAGAGGGAACACCTGGGTGGGGTCTACAGTTAAGGTGCTTGCCCTTTTTTTGTTTTGTTTTGTTTTTTTTGCAGGATAATTCATTTTTTAAAAACAGACTTTTTCTTTCAGAGCAGTTTTAGGTTCACAGCAAAAGTGAGCAAAAATTACAGGCTCCCATATACCTCTTACCCACCCCTGCACGGCCTCCCCACCATCAACATCTGGCACCAGAGTGGTACCAGATGCATGAACCTACGTTGACACATCATTATCACTCGAAGTCCATAATTTACATTAGGGTTCATTCTGGTTGTTGCACATTCTGTGGATTTGTATGAATGCATAATAACATATATCCATTATTATAGTATACAGAGTAGTTTCACTGCCCTAAAAATCCACTGCGCTTGGGGATGATACATTTTTTTTTTCCATCAAAGAGGAGCCATCCAAGGAATGTGGCAGCTGCCCTGATCACAAGAGATCACAAATCTGGCATCTGGAGATATAGAAGTCTGACCAGTGAAATCAGGAACTGGGGTGGGGGAGGTGCAGTGAGAGGTGGACAGCATTATCGCCCAGACACTAATGATCTAGAAGGATATGAGCTCTTTGCAGTCTGTTGCTCAGAAGTGCTCGTCTCAGCAAAGGTGATCAGTAAATCTTGCATTTGTTTCCATGTGAAGCATCTATGAATCAAGGCTATTTTTGGCTTCCTGAAGGCTGATCTTCCTGGGGAGACTGAAGCAGCCCAACAGTAGGAGTGGGGAAGGGCTGTGAGTAATGCTATCTCTTGCTTCCCCAGGTGACTCAGGGGGGCTCATTTAATTGAATGGATTGAAACGTCCTGGATTCACAAATCTAATGCTTTGGATTCTGTCCTTGGTGGGACAGCACTGAGAAATGGATGAAAAGCAGCAAAGAGACAAGAGGCCAGAGATTGGGTTGGATAAGCTTCAAAGCGACCCTCCATAGCTCCCGGGGCAGGAACAGGGTCTGGGCATTCACAGTGGAGGGGGCTGTGCCTGGGGGCCAAGGAGCAGAGCCCAGAGAATTTCTGTACATACAGGCATGAAGTAAAGTTCATGAAAATTAGAATCAAAAGCATGGTTTAAAAAATTTCCCAGCCCACATATGTACGTCTGGCATGTACAGATGGTGGCTAAGCAAAGAAGCTCTGAGCAGCAACCCCTTTCCCCAAGCGCCCATCCTGCTTTCCTGCAGGCAGACACAGAGCTGGGGACACACTGCCCCGTCCCCCCTCCTGTCCTGGCAGGGCTCTCAGGCTCTGCAGCCAGGAGCCTGCGGAGATTCAGAGATTTGGGGCCAGCGGGTTGCCCAGGCAAGAAAGAAAGAGAGGCAGCAAGGACCACTCCCCTCCCCTCCTCCCTCCCCCGTCCGCAAGTCCACAAGTCCCCCTCTCTGGGCCTTGAGTGCCTGCCGAAGGAGAACAGAGAGTTCTTTCTGAGAAAGCCCAGGGCTGGACAGAGTCGGGGCAGCTGGAAATCCGCCAGCCCTCCCCCCCACCGCTGCCCTTCGGTGGCAGTTGGAGCAGGCTGGGCTCCCTCCCACCACGGCTGTCCCTTCCCCCAACTCCCAAGCTGCCCTTCACAGTCACAGGGTGATGAGATGACAGTGAGCCCTTGCTCTGCAGGGAAAAGGGGGATTTGGATGGGGGGATGCCTTCCCTCTTCAGGGGTCTCCTGGCTGGGTGAACTCCAAGCTCCCCGCCTAAGTCCCCAGCCTCAGTCTGGACAGAACCAGACCTGCTCCCTGACTCGCTACTGGGAGTGGTTGGGAAGGGAATTCAGGGATGCTGGGGGAGAAGCACAGACCCCTGAAGAAGTCAAGGTCAAATCACTTCTCAAGCAGGACCTCTTGAGCTGGGTCCACCCTGTGCTAAGGTGGAGGAGGGGAGAGGTCCGAGGTCCTGCGCCTCAGCTGGGGACTCCCGTTCCCTGGGGGAACAAAAGATGTCAAGGTGCAGCTGAAGGTCCCCAGAGAGTATCTTCCCATGGTTGTGAGCTCTTCCTCTGTGAAGCCCACACGTCAGACACAGCTCTTCACAGACCTCACGTGCCCTCACACCGTGACATCTATGCTCACTCATGCTTGAAGGTCTGCACGTTTGCAAATTTGTCTGCTGAGACACAAACACAGGTGCTCACCCATGAATGTCTGTATCAACTGCAGCCTATGGAGAACACATGAAAACACACACACACTCACACACACACACACACACACACACACACACACACACACACACTCACACACCAGTTCTATTTATAGCTCCCACCCTAGCTCAGGAACCCTGGTGTCCAAGCTCTGAGTTTTCTCAGCTGCTAAACTCAGTGTGATACCATGTCCTTGCCTGACCCCCCCCTGGGCCCAAAGAGCCCTACAGCTCCTCACAGGCACCTTCTTTCCTCAGCACCCTCCCTTCGCTCCCCAGGCCTTTTCCCTCCCTGCTCTCTTCTGCCAGAATTCCACAAAAGGAAAGCCGCCAGGGCCAGGCGCAGGATGTAAAGGGATTGGGTCACTTTTCTCCATATGGAAATTTCATTTCCAAGAATTCAAAGCCGTGGCCCTGTCCCCCACCCGCCTTCCCTGGTAGTTGTTAATCTTCCCCTTGGCATACCCAGTGCTGCAGAATGCCACAGGCTGGGGTGGACTGAGGGGGGTGCCCGTGGCTCTCACCAGCCTCTGGGAAAGTCCTCAAAGCACATGGCTTGCAGCCAGAGGACAGTGCTGCCCGGGACATCCGGGGGCGCTGGGTGGGGGGCTGGGGGCACATCACTCTTCCTCCGTACCCTCCGCCCAGCTGTCCCTGGAACACAGGGCCCCTGGAGCTGGTGTCCGGAACTGCTTGGTGACTCTGGAGTGGATGGCCCCTGCCCCTCTCTCCAACCTCAGATTGGACCCCCATCCTCTCAGGCTGGGACTCCCAGAGGAATGGATACTTTCAGAGGGTGGCGAAGGTGGGGAGGATTAACAGTACCAAATGGCCCTTCAGCTGGGAGTCTGGGAGATGCGGTGAGAGAGGAGGAACCGTGGAGATGTGGCTGGAGGAACAGGAACAGAGATGAGGGAGGGGGTGGAGGGAGGGCCGGAGGGGATACGAGTGGTGGGCTGCGGGGTTGGTGCTGGGGGTGCTGGTGGAGAGGACAGCGCTTGGGCGGCCGAGCGCTATGATGGGTCTGTGTTGTGGGGCTGTGCACACAGTTGTAGCTGGGACACTGTCCGTTCCAAGTTCAAACCAGCCCACTGCTCCTCCCTCCGTATCCCATCTCCACCTCATCCTTTCCCTCCAGCCTCCCTCACCGTCCAGAGAGGCCCTACCGCTCCCCCCCAGAGAGGCCCCTGCTCTTTGGGGATACTCACCCCACGGCCCATCTTGGGGCAGAGTGGCTGAGGAATCTAGATGGGGGAGGTCACCAGGAGGATCCCAAGCTCACACCACCAGCCTGGGGTGGCCAGAGACCCCAGCAGACAGCCAGAGACAGTGAACAACAGGGTAGCTTTAAATAGGTCCGTTTCCCCCTCTCCCCCCCCTTCCCCTTCTCGGGAAAGAAACGTTTGTTGAAACAGGATCTCTGAGGACTCCTCCCCTCCCGCCCCTTAAGCAACTGGCCTGTGGAAGGTCCGTTTGTCCCACTGAGTGCTCCCCCTGGGCTCCCCTCACCCTCCAAGCCCTGGCCTGGGGCCACCACTGCTGAGAGCAGGGAGAGGCTGTGCCGGGTTGGGAACATGCCCCTTAGGGACAGGCCGAGGTCCAGCAGTCCCCTCAGCATCCCAGAGGCCCGATGCCATGAGATCTGACCCTTCTTCCTGTTTTCCTGATGGGGAAACTGAGGCCCAGGGAGATTGAACAATTTGAGCTGATAAAACAGAGTCAGAATCTGGGTCTCCTGGGTCTACATCCAAACTCCCAGAGAAAGAAGCAGAGACTGTTCCTTCCAACTGTAGAGGTGGTGGGGGTACCGAAGCCAGGAAAAGGTCGTGTTGGAGCCCCAGGCCAGCCCTTGTGTATGAAGGGGGCCCTGGTGAGAGTCAAAGGCAGCTCAAGGAGCCGCCCGAAGCCTGTCTGGAGATGGGGGGGGAGGGTCCCCCGAGCCCTCCAGATGTAGCCTTTCCAAAGTTTGAGAATCAAGACTCCTGGGGCCTGGGAGGTGGCTGGTGGAGGGACAGGCTGGGCACAGAGGAGACAGCCCGGCAGGCTTCCCAGATAATATCTCTAGGTTTCGTTCACCTTTGTTACAGGCAGGACAAGCCACTCCCTTAGTTGAGGAGCTCTAGGCTGAAATTATGCCTGGGGTTTGTGGGTGCGTGGGGAGAAGCCCCAAAAGAGGCAAATTCAGAGCTTCTAAGAGATACATGGAGATCAATATCCTAACAAGTACCAGACCTGTGAAGTAGAAAGGATAGGGCTACAAGCTTCCTTCTTCTGGTGGGGAAGGGAAGGCAAGTCTGCAGCCAGCAGGATGGAGGGTAGTAGACAAGGGGCCTGTCTGCAGGGAAGCGTCGGAGAAACTGAGGAAGTGCCTGGGGAGAGAGGTGAGCCCTCACCTCGGGCAGGAAGGGGGTCTGGAACCTGACACCAGCCAGAAACAGTGGTAGAGGAGATGGCCAGGAAAGGACCCTCTGGTCTAGAGGTGGTATTGCTGCTTGTTTGTTAAGAGAGCCAAAGAATCAGTGCAAAGGGAGGAAGCGGGGAACCAGAAGGGGCAGAGAGTGAAGAAAAAATCCTGCGCCTGCCTTCTGGTGGGAGCAGTCAGAGGACAGGGTTCTCCTGGTGGAGGGAAGCCAGCCGATAGGGGGCAGGTCTGAGCCCTGGCTGGGAAGCTTGAAAGGAAGCTAGGAGGAGAGGAGGGCGGGCGTGGGGCCCTTGGGCCAGAGGCCTGAGGTGTCTGCTGGCTGGGCCGGTCCCTCTCTGACCCCAGAGGGAACTCCCCACAGAGGGATTATCAACCTCTCCTCAGCAAGTCCACTCTCAG
The DNA here is from genome assembly GCF_026419965.1 of Kogia breviceps. Classification (NCBI taxonomy): domain Eukaryota; kingdom Metazoa; phylum Chordata; class Mammalia; order Artiodactyla; family Physeteridae; genus Kogia; species Kogia breviceps. Next base: position 89,786,712 of record NC_081310.1, on the reverse strand, counting down.
GGCACAAGGCTCTGAACTCCCCATATAACTGGCCCCCTCGGGGCCTGCAGCTGGGATTTTTCCATTACAGGGATCCGGTAGGTCACACCCTGCATCTGTCCTCCTCCTCCTCGGTTGCAGCAGGAAGGGTGGGTGGAATGGGATAGACACCTTTTCCACATGGGCCCCTCAACTGACCTTGAATTTGGACCTGGGGAGAACAGGTAGTGGGGGGAAACAACAAGGAGAAAACAGATCCCAGTTCAAGCCCAGGTGTGTAGAGGGGAGAGCGAGAGGAGTAGCTGAAGATGTAACAAGAAGGCTGGTGGTTAGATGGCAGGAGAAACTGCCTGAAGAAGTCAGGGGAAGAGTGACACACATGTGGGGGGCACTCCACACAGAGGGCAGCCTTGCCTTGGGGTAAGGGTGGATGAGACATGACTTGGGATTTAGGAAGCACCTGTTCCTCGGTTCCTAAGTTGGAGTATCTGGGTTATCTTCCGCCTTGCCCTCTGCAGGACACAAGGTGAGGTAGAACACAGCCCCCGGAACTTGAGGGTCTGTAGACTTCTGGCACTGGGCTCTCCTAGTTTTCACTCCCCACCCTCACCCCCCTGGCACTTCCCACTACTTCCCAGTCTTTCCAAGGCCCTGGCTCTGGTCCCCCTAGCCAGGCCCAACACTGGAAGGGACTGTGCCCTTCCTCTGCCCACACAACCTAGTGGGGGGTCCCCACCTAGCCCTGCATTTGGGCTAGTGTGCAGCTCCAAGGGCACTGGTGCATGCAGATGTGGGACTCAGACAAAGGAAAGGGTGGACAGGACACCTGGGGCTCATTCCTCACCCGTGTCGTGCATCCTGACCACCCTTCCCGCCCGGGACATTGTGGATGCTCTGGGAGTCTACCTCCTCCTCCTCCTCCACCGTGGGCCTCAGACTCCAGGACATCAGTCAGTGTAGACACCACCTGGTCTTTTGATCTGGGGGCCCTGGTCGGGCTCCTGCTTCCTTTGAACACAGCGGGAGGGGTGCCAGCTTGGATCAAGACCCTTGGGGTAAGAAGAGCAAAGCAGAGAGTAAGACTTAAAAGTAGGAGGTGGGAAGGCCAGGGGGACTGGGCTGGGGGGCGGGTTTGAGAGAAAGTCATAGATCAGATAGGGGGTCCACAAAGGGCAGGGTGGGAGGTTCTGAATCAGGTGTTTGGTTGGTATGGGAGGATCTGGGAGGGAGGGGTGTGTGTGTGTGTGTGTGTGTGTGTGTGTGTGTGAGAGAGAGAGAGAGAGAGAGAGAGAGACAGAGAGACAGAGAGAGACCAAGAGAGGGTCAGAGAGAGGCAGAGGAGGGCATATTCTTGTGTGTGTGTGTGCACGCACATGCACCTGTGTGCTCGTCATTGACTGAGGGGTACGTGACTGAGTGGGGTCCTGTGTCTGGGGAAGAGACCGTGGGAAGGAACCAAGGTAACTCCAGAGGGGGATGTGTGGTCAGTGTAGTAAAAATCAGTTCTTTGTGTACCAGTGCATGTTAGTACCCCGGTGTGTGTGTGTGTGCGTGTGTGTGTGCATGCGTGTGCACGTGTGGCCGGTGGGGAGGACGTGTGGAGCCGGGTGGGTGTACGTGAGAGGCCATGGGAGAATGTGTATGTGCACAGGGAGGGGGTGGGGACGCCGCTCAGCTGCAGATGGGCTTTCAAGGTCTCCAAGAAACAGTTTTGTTTCCTAAGTGACTGGTCTCCTGGGGCCTCCAGCCCAGACTTGAAGGTTGTTTCAAGATCATGAAAGAGAGCGAGGGAGGGAGAATAGGAGGGCAGGAAGCACTGGGAGGCTCTAGCACTGCCACCCCGCTGGCCCTCTGCCCGACCCCTCACCCCACTTCTCTGCCCCAGTCCCGATCTGGGCCCAGCTCCCCAGTCCTTTCGCTCTTCCTCCTTACCCGCTGCCAGCCCGCTCTGGGAGGCCTCGCTTCTCCCCACTGTCATTCCCTCTGAATCTCTTTTCCCCTTTTTCTTCAGGGCCTGTGGTCTCGTCACCACTGCCAGGCCCCCAAGGCCTTCTGGGAGAGTGAGTGAGTGAAAAACTTCTGAGGCTGTCTTGAGGTGATAGGATGGACGGGGAGCCTGGGAAGGCCTGGAGTGGCCATGACAAGTGTCCCAGAAAGGTGCCTCTTCCTCTCCAGCCCTCTCGCCTTGTACTTCCCGCAGGTTGCAGTGACCCTGTGGTGAGCAGAGTGGCTCTCCAGGTCCTGCTGCTGCCTCAGTTTCACCACTGGACCACAAGGCCCATGTTGGATTTCCTCTGTCACTTGCTCTCCCCCTTTACATCTGCGCCTGTTTTCTTTCTGGTCTTTCTTTTCAATCTACACAAAATGTGTTCTAAAAGCCTCTTCCTCTTTCTCTCCTTGTTTCTGTCATCTTTAATTTTTCCTCCAGATGATTCTTATTACCTTTTTTATTGTTAAAACCACATTAGAAAGAATTCAGGGGTGTGGGCCTAGAGAAATGGGAGGTTGGTGTTTTGTTGTACTTTGGTTTCCTGTGGCTGGTATGAAGGCTTATGTTTGTATGTCAATGGTAATTATCTGGTAGAGAAGAAGAAACTGATAATTCATAAGAGACAGAGATAAATTCAGGAATTAAGTCCTTCAGAGTGAGGATAGAATCCAAAGCACAAAAGGAAGTCCCGGGTTATATGTCTGATTGTAACAAGGAAACAAAAATAACTAAGTGTCTTGCTTCCTTTTGATTCAACGTAAAATTACGCTTCCTGATTGAATTTAATTTTTTCACTAAGTTTGTCGTATTAAAGTACCTAAACAAGGAGACCATTAGATTGAGGTGGCAGCCTATGTAAGCAAACCAAAATCCAAACCCAAACATGTAAATGACTCAAGATCATGAAATCAAAATGCTAAGGACAACCAATTCTAGGCTTTAAACTATGGTTATTAAATAATTTCCGTCCTCTGCTTCTACAGCTTCTTTATGTAAGTCTTTCTCCTAGCTTCTTTTAGCAAAACACTCCAAACCACTTCCAATTTGGTGGATTGGAATGGATTTTTGCTCAAATAAACTCTTAAAATTAAAAAAAAAAAGAAAAGAATTCAGAAAATAGAGAAAAGAGCACCCAGAAGAATTTTCCTCCATCTCTCTGCCTATGCTCCATGGCCACCTCTTTTGGTCCTTTTTACTGCTCTCTGGGTTTGGATAGCTCCATGCTTGTGTCCTAGACGCGCAATGGAAGTCGGGGGGAGGAAAAGGAAAGGACCGGGGTGTGGTCCAGGGGGAGCGTGTCAATCCTCCTCCTTGAGCACGATGGCCCAGAGCTGCTCTGTGCCTGTCTTCCCACTGTCCTACCTGCGGCCCACACCATGGTCCAATGCAAAAAGCACATGTCTGCAAGACAGGCCAGCGAGGTTGGTCTCAGTGGGGGCACTCATGTGGCCTTGGGCAAGAGGCATCCCCACTCTGGCTTTGCTTCTTCATCTGAATAACAAGGAGCAGAGCTAGAAAATCTCTGAGGTCCTTTTGCAGCTCTGATGATCCCCAAATTCCATGCTACTTCCTCCTCAGCTCATGGCTTAGCTCAGGTAAATGGGAAAATTTACCTGTGGTTCTATCTCCAACCACCCGTTGGAGACCAGGGTTCAGAAGGAGATATAAGGGGGCAGGCACTCCTATTTTGTTGATTAGTGTGACCCCCAGAAATGGGTCTGATCCCTTCAACTCTTGGCATAGAAGCAAGGAAGGGCTCAGGGTTTGGGCAAAGACTACCCTGGTTTCTTGCAGAGAGCCTGTGTGAGAGGGGAAAGGGTCTGGCTGTCTTTTGGGGAGAAGGGCAGGGCTAGGAGTGAGGTTGGAGAAACCTGACATTTCTTGGCTGGCATTTGATCCACAAACAACAGATGAGTCTGTTTCCAGAGATTCTTCAGGCTGGGAAAAGTCTGTTAGGGGTAATGGGGAGGATGGGGTTAATGGGCCCTGCTGAGTGTGGGGGTCAGGGGTCACAGCTGGGCCCTCTAGGGTTCCTGTTTGACTTTGATTCCATCTGGGCAGGGAGGGAGCGGCCCTCAGCCCCCTGAGGCAGGTTTGCTTTGGCCGAAGATCTGACCCAGCCACCAGCCCAGAGCTCCCCGCCTCCCTGCTCCCCCTATCAAGAGGCAGCCCGGTTCCCCCGTTGCGTCCTCCTTTCTACCTCCTTCTTCCCTAAACAGGCCCCCTCCACTTGGCCCAGAATACAGCTCTGCTTGTCTGCCTGTCCCCTTTGGTGTTTCAGATGCCCAGCTAGGACAGGATGCCCTGCAAACATCTGGCACACAGGGCCGAAATCTTGCTCCACACAACGAGCTCTCCTTGGGACCTTGAGGAGCTCGGCCTCCACTGTGCCTCGGTTTCTCTGCAAGTCCAGGATCCTTTCACTCTTGTGCACCTGTCTGGATGTTCTCAGCCTTGTCCCTTGGGGAACCCGAGTGCCCCCACGGGTGATTCAGTCAATGATGTGGGCTCACAGTCAGTCCACTGCAATCTTCAGACTTTCTCCCAGTATTTCTGGAGCACTTACTGTGTGCCAGGTTCTGCGCAAGGTACTGGAGAGACTGTTACAATCAAGGCAAATAAGGTTCCCACCCTCATGGTCCTGTTGTCAGAATCTCATGGCCTTTTAGTCACCAAATCCCTCTATACCCCATCCCTTGACCTGGTCTTCCCAAGGGCAACTCTGAGCCCTCGGGGATGCCTCATTTCCTCTAGCTCCCCTCACTTCTTTACTTTCATTTATGCTAAGTGAGATTGGGTGGGCCTGGGCTTTGCTTCCCACCTGGGCGATTATCCCATCCCAAAGATGCAGGAGCAAAGGTTGGGCCATGGAGCACTAGACATCACCCTGGGCTGGACCAGAGGGAGAGCAGAAGCTTGCCAGATAGGACTCGCTCCACCATGAACTAGACGTGTGAACCTGAATAAGTGCTTTACCTCCCATCAATAGGGTGAGAGGGTGTACTGGGTAGTATACGGCTCACCTCTAGCTGTATACTAATAACCCATGCCTGGGCCTCACCCCAGGGATCACGTTTTAGCTGGTCTGAGGTGGGACTCAGCCATCAGTAACTTTTAAAAGCTCCCAGATGATTCGATGTGCAAGCAGAGTTGGAACCAATCATGTCTAAGAGCTCTAGCTCATCAGAGCTAACAGTTAATGAGGCACCACACTAAGCACTTTAGCACTTCCCATGAGTTACTTCATTTAATTCTCATAACAACTCTTTTATAGATGGGGAAACTGAGACATGAAGATCCCAAGATGCTTACCCAAGTAAGGCAGCTGGGATTCAAACCCAAGCAGTTTGGTTCTAGAACCTGCACATATAACTTCTGGGTTATAAGGATGCAGAGAAGGAGCTGCTCTGTCCCCAGGAACACACGTGCAGAATCCTCCAGGCTGCAGTGGTGAGAGAGAGGAATGCCCCAGAAGATACAGGGAAGGAACAGTACAGCTGGCTGCCGGCTGCACACTGTTGTGTTTAGAGGGTGATGGGAGCTCAGAGAAGGAAGAGATGGTTCTCAGCTGGAAGAATTAGGAGGCCTGCAGGGAGGAGGTGGCATTCTAGTTGGGTCTTGATGGATAGGTAGGATCCAGCTCTGGCTCAGAAAACCAGAGAGAGCATGTTCTGGGTAGAGGAAACACAATGGGCACAGGCACAGAAGCCTGAAGCACCCAGTGTGCAAAGAAACAAGGGAGCTGATACTGGGAATGGGTGTGGGAGCCGTTTCATGCCGGGGGGCGGGGGGGCTTGAACACCAGACTAAGTGCCATTCTAAACGCCAGTGTTTCCTAAAAGGCTCTGATGATAATAATCACTTCAGGGGCTTATTGCCAATACAGGAGAGCAAGCCCATCTCTTAGAAATTCCGATCCATAAGGGCAGGGGTGGAGAGTGGGAATCTGTATTTTTACCACCAACCAACTTTGAAAAATATTATTATAAGCAACATGGAGCCACTTCAGATTTTTGAGCAGGGGAGTGGTGCTCTCAGAAGGTTCACTGATTGCAGGGGGGTGTGTGTACATGGACCAAAGTGTTGGGCTGGAAGGGAGATACAGGTAGGAGGTTATGGCAAAAATTTAGCTAAGAGGTGATAAGGGTCTGGACCAAGAGAGTGGCAATGCCAATAAGGAGAAAGGGACTTTGGGAGGTAGAATTTCAGGATTTGGCAATTGATTGTACATCAGGATGAGAGAGGAAGGAGCTGGAGATGGGGGAGGATACTGGTGCAGAGTGAACGAAGATAAGGGTATGAAGGAAAGGAGGTTGTGTGAGACAGAAGACGCACATTTGCCCCGGGACATATTCAGTTTGAGGTGTTACTGGCAGGGTCTCCAGGTGAAGGCACTCAGTGGGTGGTGAATTGGGGACAGGAACTTGGGAGAGAGGGCAGGCTGTGGAAGTCACCTGCACACAGATGATCACTGGACCAGGAGCACCAACTATCTTGGACAGAACCTTGGGTAACACCCGGTATAGAGAAGGAGGATCCAAAAGATGGAGAAGTAGACAAGCCAGAGAGATGGGGGAACTAGAGCAGGTAGGAGGCCTGGCAACCGAAAGAGGAAAAAGGTTTAAGGGGCAAGGAACTAACAGCTTCAGATGCTACAGGAGGCCAAGGGGAAATGAAAGCTGCTCACTTTTGGGGGAACTCAGAATTTACTGGTGTGACCTTTGAGAAAACCATTTCCATAGAGGGTGGAGTTTGGAGATAAAATTGTGAAGGGATAAGGAGTGTATGGAAACTGAAGAAGGCGTGGACGTTACCCTCTTCCCACAAGAATACAGGAAGTGGAGGGAAAAAGACAGTGGGAAACAGAGAGCAGAGGGGGTGGGAACCAGGGGACAGACACGGCTCACTTAGAAGAATCTCCTCGCCTCTATTTGCTTCAGGTCCTGCTCCGCCATGTGCCCTAGCTTTTTTGTGTGTGTGTGTGGTACGCAGGCCTCTCACTGTTGTGGCCTCTCCCATTGCGGAGCACAGGCTCCGGACGCGCAGGCTAAGCACCCATGGCTCACGGGCCCAGCTGCTCTGCGGCACGTGGGATCCTCACGGACCGGGGCACGAACCCGTGTCCCCTGCAGCGGCAGGCAGATTCTCAACCACTGCACCACCAGGGAAGCCCATGTGCCCTAGCTTTAATCATAGCCAGGCACCGTGATACCTACATTCTCATTTTACCTGCACAATAGTCCTCAAAAAACATAAGGTCAAGACTACTAATTCTCATATTCCACATGGTAAAAGCAAGGCTAGAGGAAGTCAGTAACAGGATGGAGGCAACACAGCCAGTAGAACTAGGTTCAGCCAGACCTATGTTGTCTGATTCTGGAATCTCAGCCCCAAAGTTTTTGACTAAGTTGAGAAAACAGATGTTTTACTTTATATGCCTGAACTCCTGAAGCTAACCGGCTTCATCCCCCAACGTGGGGGTCTGCTCTGTCTAGTCACCTGCCCCCAGGGACATCTAGTTCAGAAGGTGGCATCCTCGGCACCAGCGCTCGGTGCCTCAGTGCCCTCTGGAGCAGGCAGTCCTGACCACCTGGATTCCCATCACCCTGTCCTGCCAGCTGGCCGGACCCGCACCCTTGTCGTTCCTCCAGACACTGACTCCTCGGGGTGGCCGTTTGTCCTATGCAGAAGCTGCACGGCAACGTAGTCAGGAACTACTGTGGAGTCAGAATGCCTGGATAGGAAACCCTAATCTACCACTCACTGGACAAAAGTTTAGCTTCTCTGAGCTTCAGTTTCCTTATCAGCTCTAATTCACAGGGTTATTTTGAGAATTCAAATGCTCGATACATGTTTGCTACTATATTTTCTGCCCTTGCTTTTCCATGTCCTGGTCTTGGGACTGCGGTTTCTTCCTTAGCTGAGTCCAGTCTCCAGCACACTTCCTCCCCAGAGGACAGAGCTTGGCCCTTCCCAGGCTGCCCAGGAAGCCAGGCTGGATTGTCTGCTGAGGGATGGAAGTTTAGGGCTCTGAAATAAGAGGAGAAGCTTTCTGTCAGCTGTGGATGGTCTGTTTGTCTGTGGAGTGTCAGACAAACTCCAGAGGGGGCAACAGTGCCCACCGTGGAGGCGATCTGGCCACGAGAGAAAGGACCCAGCTTCCCTCTCTCTCCGTCACCCATTTGCTCCCTCGCTTCCTCAATTGCTTGGCACTTATCTATGGCGCTTCTCTTCCTTGCCAGGCACTGCGCTAGGCATGGGGGCAGAGCCAAGAAGAGCCAATGGTGGCCTCGAGCGGCTCGCAGCCAGGATGGAAAGGCAAATACAAACCAGGCCTGGGACAACAATGCAGAGTGGAAAACACCATCAAAGGGCTGAGGACAGGTGCTGTGGAAGCAGGGGAGGACACGTCAGCATCAGGACCCCAGGCCCGCTCCCCCGCCCCACCCCGGGGGCGAGCTCCTTCACCCTCACCATCTTGTTTCTTTGTTTTTGTAGTCTTTATTTCTGGCTTTGTTTTCCCTTCTCTTTTCCAACAGAGAGCCTTTGGAAAAATTCCACCCTTGTTTCAGTTGGACTAGGGAAAAGGGCATTTGTCTACTCTTTGGCCAGGAGAACCAAGGGGTGCCAGCTTCCTGGAGAGTCCAGGTGTGGACAGTGGGGTGCCAGGGCTGTGGGGAGGGAGGCTTGGAGAGCACGCAGCACTGGGGCAGGGAATGGTGACAAGCAGGGGCTGCATGCTCCCATACCCTCTTCCCAGAGCTTGCCTCATATCCCCCGTCCTCTGTCCTGATTGGAGGGGAGAGTTAAGGCCCCCATCCATCTCAGGGAGCCCTGTGAACCCCGCTATCAGTCCTCTTTCCCCACCCAGGGTGCTTGGAAGGGCTGGGGCCCCAGAGATAGAAGTGAGCCTTTGATATCCGCAGCTCTAGAGGGCTGCGTATGTGTGCGTGTGTGCACGTGTGTGAAATTCCTCTCGCCCATTTCTCCCCCCACCCCACCCTCCATACCACACACACACACACACACACACACACACACACACACACACACACTCCTCTTATTGATTCCTCTTTTCCTGAGCCTCAGCACTGCATTCATTCATCGAACAAATATTTATTAAACACCCATTATGTGCCAGGAGCTGGAGATACACTTGTGGGAAAAGACTGTTATTTCAAAATGTTGCATAGGCACCAGGAGTGAGTGAGTGAGAGAGTGTGTGTGTGTGTGTGTGTGTGTGTGTGTGTTCACATGTGTGTATATGAGCAAGTGTGTGAGGGTGAGGGGAGCAGGAGGGAGAAGAATGTTAGCAGCTTAAGTTCAGGAGACAAACGGCTTGCACTTGCATTCCGATGCTCCCATTTGCTACCTGGTGGCCTTGGGTAGGTGATATACCCTCTCCAGGCCTCCTGCTCCCATCTGCAAAAGAGGTGGCAACAGGACTCAGCCCTCGTAGTTGTTGTGAGGACTGGGCCGAGGGAGTGAGTGCATGTGTGCAGGGTGTGCAGAGCAGTGCCTGGCGCACAGCAGGTGTTCAGTAAGTATTAGCAATCGCCAGTGCCTCCTCCTCACCTTGCTCAGAGCTCGGTGTGGGCAAACTCGGGAACGACCTGTTCTCCAAATCTGTCTCCTGCTCACTGACTCAGAGGCAGTCACCAGGCGCTTACCACCTCCTGCCCCCGGAGGCTCATCTACATCACGCAGCCCACAAACCTCTGTCTAGCCATACCGCTGCCATCTTCAGCCCTTGATCCGTCTCACTGCCCCGCCCCAGCTGCTTGTGATGGGGAAGAAGTGCTGTCACACAGTGGGAGCTGCCTCAGCCCCATGCCACCCTCCAGACATAGATCTGCACCGGCAGCTCCCCTCAGCTGGCTGGGAATGGAGGAGAGAGATGCGGGGGCACCTGCGGTGGAGCCCAGGCACCCAGCCTTATGGGACTGGGGACCAAGGGACTTGTCGGGGGGAGGGGGAGGAGGAGGGGCTTCCAGTGGAGAGGGATCCATCCACGGCCTTCCAAAATGGGCGGTCGCTGGCACCAATCCTGGCTTTAGACATGGCAGGGCTTCCTCCAGTCAGGGCTAGGCCAGCAATGGCGTTGTGGGTTCTCTGTTCTTTTTCTTCTTCTTCTTCTTCGTCTTCTCCTCTTTTTGGCCATGCCACGTGACATGCAGGATCTTGGTTTCCTGACCAGGGACCAAACCTGCACCCCCTGCAGTGGAAGCTCAGAGTCTTAAACACTGTACCGCCAGGGAAGTCCGTGGTCTCCCTGTTCCTGAACAGCTGTGCCGCCCCCTTGGCATAGGGTTTGAGAACTGGGGGAGGAGTGTGGGCTCAGCCAGGGCTAGTGGAGGGTTCAGGGAGTAGATACACACACACACACACACACACACACACACACACACACACACACACAAGCCCCCATGAGGGTACAGATGCCTGGCTAGGAAGGAAGGAGGGAGAGGGTCTGGTGTGAAAGTGTGGGTGTGGGAGGTAGCTTTGTGGTTGTGTGAGTGGGTCTGGGTGTGCATGCTGCCTGTGTGTTTCTCTTTTGGTGCACCCAGGTCCCTGTGTCTGCATCTCTGTTTCAGTGTGTCTGCATGAGTTGGATGTCAGGGTAAAGGTAGGTTTTTTGCTCCATCTCTATCTTGTCTCTTTACTTGAGCCTCTCAGCAAGTCAGCAGAGAGAATTTTCCGTTTTGGGAGGGTGGGAAAATATGGCTCATCGGGGCAGTATGGGTCAAGGCTTTCATAAACACACACAAATCACAGGACATTCTTGTGTGTGACCCTTAGCTCCCACCAAACTGGGATTTATACACATTTAAGAGAAAGAATGCCGAGGACTGCGAGTGCGTTTGTGGCTCTTCTGTATGTCTAATGTCTGGTGGGTATGTGTGCTCGCTTCTTGGATGTGTTTGTCACTCTGTCCCCAAGGCACTGTCCGTATCCATAGAGGGGTGTGTGTCTGCACGTACATGCTGGTCCATGTTTGCCTTTAAGAAGCCATTTAACAGAAGAAGCTCCGGCTCCTCACTTAGACAACCCGAGGTTCAAATCTGAGTTTGGACAGTAACTAATCCATTAACTTTGGACACGTTCCTAAACTCCTGTAAGCCTCAGTCTCCCCACAGGGGTGATAATAGCACTCACCTCACGAGGTGCTGGGAGGATTAAATGAGATGTTACACACCTGGCACAGGTGAGAATATGTCAACAGCCCCATCTGTGAATGTGCCTGAGAAAAATGTCTCCACGGTTGTGACTCGTAAAGTGTGACATCTCAGCCAGATTACCTATTCCTTTAGGGCACAGCGTGGGTCTTATTATCTTTAAGGACTCAGGACACCTCAGTGCCTTGTATATATTTCATCTTAGGGGAAGTGAATTAAATAAGCCTGGGAAACATAGGCCTGGTGTCAGATGTATGCCCACCTCTGGTGGTACAAGGAGGGCGAGTTGGCTGGTGATGGCATAGTGACAACAGCCGCCCATGATCACTACCGCCCGCTTCACTCACATCTCTGCAACCCCAGGCTCCCTCCCTTATGGCTGATGAGGCTGGCCCAAGACTCATGGAAAGGCCTCTTTCCAACTTTCTCTGCTCACCCCACCGCAGGCATCAGTCTCGGTGCTGGGTAAGCCTGGGTGGAGTTTTTCTGGACCAGATCGGGAGGGTACAGGAGAGCTCTCCACTCCCGATGATATATCCCTCCTCTGCAGCATGTGGGTGTGCTGTGTGTCTGTGCATCGCTCTGCTGGGGGTGTGGCGTCTTTCTGTGTGAAGCTTCTCTGTGTTATTGTAGGTACGCGCGTGTGCTACTGTGTGACGCGCCTCTGCCTGGGGTTTGCTCTCCTCCCCCAGTTTTCCCAGTTACATAAGCATCTGAGGGGCTACTCAGGCCTGGGCAATGGGCTCCCCCTGCTGGCAGCCTCTGGAACTCACAGCCTGGGGAGGGGCACGTGCAAAAGCAGGTCTCCCAGGGCCTCATTCCCACTGGAGAGGCCAGCCCAGCCCTCAACGGCTGCCTGCCCTCGGCTTCCTCCCAGCCCCAAGCCCTAGGGTGTTCTCTGCTCCCTGAGTGTCCCTCTCATGACATTCATTCTGGGGGTTGGTTATTACTTGCTTATGGTACAACTCTCTGGCACGACTGTATGTTCCCTGAAGGAAACATTTCTGCCTGTGTACAACTGCATCTCCAGTGCCCTGCATGAGGTGTGGCCCAATCGGTATTTTTGTGTGTGCGTGTGTGCTTCCACAGCATGTCCATTTTTTGGAAAAATTTTTACTGGAGTATAATTGCTTTAAAATGTTGTGTTAGTTTCTGCTGCACAGCAAAGTGAATCAGTTATACACATACATATATCTACTCTTTTTTAGATTCTTTTCCCATATAGGTCGTTACAGAGTATTGAGTAGCGTTCCCTGTGCTATACAGTAGGTCCTCATTAGTCATCTATTTCCAGTCGGTATTTGTTCAATGGAAAGGTTATAGGGTGTAGAGGCTTGGGAAGAGAGACAGTGGGGTGAGGGAAGATTTGGGGTTTTGGGGACAGATAGGCCTGAGCTTGTCATACCATGGCCACTTAAAAGCTGTGTGGCCTTGGGAAAAATGCTTAACCCCTCTGAATCTCAAGTTTCTCATCTGTTAAATGACACCATCTGGCACAATATGCTGTAAAGACTGGAAGTAATGTCCAAAAAGGCCTTATTGTACAGGCATCTGTGAAATTGAAGTCAGGAAGCCACGAAGGGAGGTCTCTCATGCACTCATTGTTCACCACAGCTTACAGATCCCAGCAGGAAGAAGGAAGACTTACTTTTGACCCAGCAACAAGCTGCCCGCCACTTGCAGCCAATAAAAATTCCCTGCCACAGCCTGCCCTCCTCTCCTCCCATTTCTTCCTAAAACCTAGTAAAACTTGACCTTCCCTTTGTCTCCTTGGACTTGCCTGTTTGCTTGTCCCGAATTGCAATTCCTGTGCTATTCACGGATAAATTTATTTTGGTTAGCTTAAGACCTTGTTTCATTTTTATTTTGTTTTATTTTTTAACATCTTTATTGGAGTATAATTGCTTTGCAATGGTGTGTTAGTTTCTGCTTTATAACAAAGTGAATCAGTTATACATATACATATATCCCCATATCTCCTCCCTCTTACGTCTCCCTCCCACCCCCCCATCCCACCCCTCCAGGTGGTCACAAAGCACTGAGCTGATCTCCCTGTGCTATGCGGCTGCTTCCCACTAGCTACCTATTTTACATTTGGTAGTTTATATATGTCCATGCCACTCTCTCACTTCGTCCCAGCTTACCCTTCCCCCTCCCCATGTCCTCAAGTCCATTCTCTAGGTCTGCGTCTTTATTCCTGTCCTGCCCCTAGGTTCTTCATAACCATTTTTTTTTAAGATTCCATATATATGTGTTAGCATACGGTATTTGTTTTTCTCTTTCTGACTTACTTCACTCTGTATGACAGACTCTAGGTCCATCCACCTCACTACAAATAACTCAGTTTCTTTTCTTTTTATGGCTGAGTAATATTCCATTGTATATATGTGCCACATCTTCTTTATCCATTCATCTGTCGATGGACACTTAGGTTACTTCCATGCCCTGGTTATTGTAAATACTGTTTCATCTTTAAGGGTGACATTTCATGACAACCATTAAGGGATCTGAAGGAGATGAACCCCCTGCAACTGCATGCCCTCCACTCCTGTGAGATGTCTTCTTCTTAGCGGTTCACAAGCCTCCTCTCAGATTTGAGCTCCCTCTTTTTGGTTGAGCTCTCTGATTTTATTCAGGATCTGTTTTCCTGAAGGCATTGTCCTTTTGGTGAGTACTTGTTTGTTTTTCTGAACTTCTAAGTTAACATTATGGGATCACATAAACACTCTCAGGATGGCCCTTCATTTGGGTCCCTGGCCCATTCTGTGTTTAAAAACTATGGTCCCTACTCATTTGCATTTTTAATGAAATGGACCGACCTAACCAAAGATAATTTAGAACTTCAATGGCCATTATGGCGAAGCTTCAATCTCCCTAAATTTGTTTCTCTCAGAACTAAACTTGAGGACGACAACTCTAAAATACAACAAATTGAATGGGATACCTATTTCAGTTGACCTCTTTAGGCTTTACAAAAAAAACCTTTCTAAATTGACAGAGGTGAATAAACCATTACAAGAAGATTAAAATGCACTGGAAGACTCTTCATCCTCTTCCCCTACTGCACACACTCCACCTTCTTTGTACCCACCACCTCCTCATTCCAACCCTCCCAGTGAATTTCCCTTTTCCTCCAAACCTCTCCTTACTTTCTCTTCATCCGAACCTCTTAGAACCTGCTCCTTTAAAATCAGTCCCTCTGAGGATCCTATTGCTAAGCCCCTAATTTCCTATGTCCTCTAGACTAAGGCCAAACTAAAAGCCACAGTCAAGGATTTTCCTAGAGCTACTGAAGATCCTTCTAGATTTTGCAGAGGCATTTAATACAGTTACCCAGACTTACTAGTCAGGTTCCTCAGATTTATACCAGCTAGTTCACATGCTTGTTGGCAAAGGCCAAGTCCAACATTGAATGAAAACAGCTAATTGGGATAATCCTGAAAAATCTCTAGAACTGCAAATGAGAGACTTACCCCCTGCCTTGTTATAGGATCAGGCTTGGCAGTTGCTAAATGACTTCACCTGGAAATCCCGAAAACCTGTTATAACTGGAATAAGATTCAGGCTTACACTCAGCAACCCAGTGAACCTGTGCACAACTGTTACAGTCAACTCCAAATGTTTTTGAGATTTCTGGTCTCCCTCTGGATGTCCGATCCAGTTGGGTAGGCTTCAAATCTGTATTCATCAATGGGCTAAACCAGGACTTTTCTCTCTTGGTTAAGAGAACCAGAATAGGGCTTCCCTGGTGGTGCAGGGGTTGAGAGTCCGCCTGCCGATGCAGGGCACGTGGGTTCGTGCCCCGGTCCGGGAAGATCCCACGTGCCATGGAGCGGCTGGGCCCGTGAGCCATGGCCACTGAGCCTGCGCGTCCGGAGCCTGTGCTCCGCAATGGGAGAGGCCACAACAGTGAGAGGCCCGGGTACTGCAAAAATAAAAAAGAAGAAAAGAAGAGAACCAGAATAGAATGGGAAACCATGTCCATTGCAGACTTAGTTTGGCAAACTAATTAGCCATCTAAAGAAAGCACCAAACCCTGACTGGACCTACACCCCAACTGGTGACCTAAAAGTAAAGATTTGCAAGAATTGAAGCATACAGTAGCTTAAGGAAACAGCTTTCCCATGATGACCAGCCTGTATCTTTTCCCTATTCTTACTTCTTGCCTTATCTTCTCCCTCTCTTTCTTGGAAAGACAATGCTCTTACCCATATTTCCTAATCCATTGCCAAAAGGGGAAACCTTCTGACTGTTGAATATGTTACCAGAAACTTCGATATGTCCATGACAGTGGTGACCCTCTGGTATTAAGTCTGCTTGATGTAATGAAATAACCCCTCTCTTTGCAACCTTTAGGGACAAAATCCACAGAACAGAATGGTTTCTTCTTAAATATTCCCCAAACGTCATTGACTCTTGGCTCTAAAGGACCAACTGGTAAATTCCAGTTAGTGGCACTGTTAATAAGTCTTATGTGCACCACCTGGCTTTAGCCTTGTCTGTGGCAAGTGAAACTCTCAATAAGCCTATGAATGTTTGGACAGCTGGTAAATGGGAGGCCAGTATTTACTGGGGTATTTGACCATCCTGTTAATATCTATAATAAATCTGAAGCTTCCCACTGATCTTCCCCATTAAATCTTCGTAAGCATCTTAAATGGGAACTACCTGGGGCATACATGACTCCGGGCTTGCCTCCATAGAGAGAGGCTTTCCCCCTTGGGTCAAAGTGCCAGTGAGAATATGAACATAAATCACTCCCTAACATTAGAAGAGCTAGCTGATTCTGCAGCCTAACAATGATCACTTGATTCCTTGGCTAAAGTAGTTGTAGACAATCAATAGCCTTGATTTTGAACAAGGTGGCATTAGCATATACCACCTGTTGCATATGGGTAAACGCCTCTGGAGAAGTAGGAACTCAATTATACAAGATCAGGGAACAAGTGCACTTGCTATTTGTTCAGTTGACTACTTTAGGATCATGATTTAAAGCCATCATACAAACAAAGTCATGTTACTTTTAATTTGCTTTGTATAATCTTAATTTTTTGCACCTGTTGCCTGCCCAACCTCTGCAGAAACTATGCACCAAACAGAATGTTGACTCAACACGATGCTTTCAAGAAAAGATTTTGATCAAAAGGGGAAAATGTGAAAAATGAACAAAGGAAACCTAAATCAAAATGGAGTCAGGAAGCCATGAAGAGAGGGCTCTCACACACATATCACTCACTGCAGCTTACAGATCACAGCAGGAAGAAGGGTTTCCTTCTGACTCAGCAACAACAAGCTGCTCACCAGTTGCAGCTAACGAAAAAGAAAACTGCCACAGCCCTATCCAGTTTCCTCCTAAAACCTAATGAAAGCTGACCTTCCCTTTGTCTCCTCCGACATGCCTATGGTTCACCATAGTTTGTTTCTCTCAAATTGTAATTCCTCTGCTATTCCTGAATAAACTCATTTTGGCTAGCTTAAGACCTTGTTTTTGTTTTTTGTTTTTTGTGTTTTTTTTTGTGGTACGCGGGCCTCTCACTGTTGTGACCTCTCCCGTTGCGGAGCACAGGCTCCAGACGCGCAGGCTCAGCGGTCATGGCTCACGGGCTCAGCCGCTCCACGGCATGTGGGATCTTCCCAGACCGGGGCACGAACCCGTGTCCCCTGCATTGGCAGGCGGACTCTCAACCACTGCGCCACCAGGGAAGCCCAAGACCTTGTTATTTTTAAGATCAACAAGTCCCATAAATTGCATTGATGATGATGATGATGATGATGATGATGATGATGATGATGATGTTTGGCAATATCTCTCATCTCTCAAGCATCAGGAAGGCATCATGTTCACTTCATTCCCCAATAAAGGGAGAGTGGCTTTCCTCCAAAACCTTCCCTATAAATTTCAGTTTTCACACAGCTCAGTCTGGCCTGTGGATGAATTTAGATGGAATGAATCTGGAGATATCAGGCTGTGGATATGACAAAGTAGGAGGAAAAAGGCACCCTGCTGCCCTGTTCCTGGGCCAGAACTGGAAGTATTGAGAGGGGAGGGTTGGACCTCTGATTCCCTCAACTGTCCCCAGCATTCTGTCTCAGAATTTCTCCAGTCTCTCCAGGGTTCCTGAATGTGGCTTCAACTGAGCACCTCCTCTGATCTAGACACTGTGCCAGGCTCTGGGAAGACAAAGTCAAGGAATGTCTGGTCTGGCCTGTGTCACTTCCCCTCTCTGGGCCTCCATTTTCTCCTCTGTAAAAGGGAGTGAGGAGTGACTGGGAGGGTTGGGGGAATGAGTGGGGACTGATGGAAGTTTGAGGATGAAGGTGCTAGATGAGCTCTGGGGTTACCTCCTACGGATGGCCACTTTGACAGCCTTAGCTTTGCAGACCTGGCTATCCCTTTTCCTGGTTCTGGCTCCACCCTTCCAGCTCCTCTCCACTCCCCACATTCTCCATAGTTGAGAAAGAAACAGAGTGCCGAGGAAAGATGCCTTTTCCTGTCTCCAACCTCCAAGGCACGCCCCACCCCTCCCAGTGCAAAATGTTGTCCACTTCTCCTCACTGGAACTAGAGACTCCTTCACCTAAACCCAGGCTCACCCTTTCCTTAGGTCCGAACTAAACCTCTTAGCAAAGAGTTTAAATAATTTATCCCCCGGCCTCATCTCCTATTTAGTGTATTCTGTGCCAAACACCTTCTGTACATTATCTCAATTAACGTCACAAAAATCCTTTGGGATGTATGTCATCCACCTCAATTTGCCAACAAGAAAACAGGTTGGAGGCGGTTAAGCAAGTTGACCAGGATCGCCAACCAGGAAGTGACAGCATCCAAACGGCCCAGCCTCCTAACTCACTTCTGGTTCTGCCCCGAGGGGGTGGCAAACAGGTCTCCAGTGACCTTGCAGAGCCCTGAAGCGCCCTTCAGACCAGATCCTCCTCGTTCCTTAACTCCTAGATCCCGCCCTTTCCCACTTCAGCAGGGTTTGCGGCGAGGCCTAGAGGCCCAGAGCAAATGGTTGGATTCAAAGTGAGAAGCCACAGTCACCTCGCCGACGCCAGGGCCCCTGCACCCAACTCTCAGAGAAAAGCCGGAAGGTGCAGGGTACCTGTGCGCTCTGCGGAGCTGCCGGGGATTTGGCCAAGACCAGGTGAGCCCGCCCCCAGACAGGGGTCGGGGCGGAGCCGGGTACCGAAGAGGGGGCGGGGCTAGGGCTGGAGTCCGGGCGGAGCTTGGAACAGGGGCGGGGGGAGCCGGGGCCGAGGCCCAGAACCCCGTTGGGGCACACCCGGGGACCTGAGCGGGGCCAAGGTCTGGAGGGGTCAGGGCGGAGTTGGGGACCGGAATGGGGAGGGGGGCGGGGGCCGGGGGCCGGGAGCCCAGGGCGGGGGCGGGGGCGGGGCCCGGGTAAGAGGGGGCGGGAATGGTCTTCCGAGTTGCCAAGGCTGGAGGGAAAGCAGTAGGAGGGAGGAGAGGAGGAGGGTAGGAGGGAGGAGGGAGGAGGGAGGAGGGAGGAGGGAAGAGGGCGGTGACTTGGCAGCTCCAGCTTCGCTCAGCTTCGCTCCGCGCACCCCACGCCTCGCTGCTTCGCTTCGTGACCCCCACCCGGGCATGCGCCCCCCGAACCCCCGTCCACCCAGAGCCCGCGCCGCCCCCCAGAGCCTTCGCAGAGCCGGCTGCGCAGGATGGGCGCCCTCGGTCCCAAGCCGCCGCCGCCGCTGCTGCTGTTAATCCTGGGTAAGCCCGGCCCCCGGCTCTGGCTCCCAGCTCCACCCGGCAGGTGCCACCTGGTGACCAGCCCTGCCCGCCTCCCCAGCATTTCGGAGCCCTTCGCACCCCCTTCTCCGTCAGGGGCTCCCCCAGCCTCCCCGGGCCTGGCGCCCAGCTGCTCTGTGTGGCCGCGCTCTGAGCCAGTCTCAGGGCGGGCGGGGGGTGGGGTAGCGGTGAAGGCTCTCCAGTTCTAGGCCCCGGGCTGGGGCGCAGTGAGGACCCACCGAGGTGTCACCCCCAGGAACCGCCAGGCCCCACTTCTCAGCCAGCACACTCAGGTCCTGAGGTCGCTGCGCAAAAATGCTGCGACTCCTTTCTGCCTCACTCAGCTTCAGGCCCAGCTTTGGGTGCTCACCCTGGTGGGCAGTGCCTGTCCATCTTTATAATTGCCCAAGTTGGCTGGAGGCCCAGGGGCCGGTTCTGCCCACAGTCTTTGAAGTTCGTCTCCTCTAATTGCACACACACCCCACCCCGCTTCATCATCTGAAGTTGGAGGCAGTTCCATCTCCATCCTGGCCTGGGTCTTTCCCCCACTTTCCCTCTCCCAGATAGCAGCACTTGGCTCTGTAGCCTCCCGCTGGTTGTCACACCCCCTTAGTCCCAGCTTCCCTGCCTCAGGAGAAACCAGGCTCCATGGAGACTGATGCTGAGATCTCCAAGCACCCTGTATCTGTTGTGGTGGGTGTTCATGGTGGGATGTGCTGGGCCATCACTGCATGGATGCATGAGGACAGTGACAGTGGAAATGTTTTTGGCATGAATGGGAGGGTTCCCTGTAGGGATGGTCTGGGGAGGAGTATCGTATCGAGGCAGTGAGACTGCCTGTACAGATGTTCAGGAGACTGAAACCCTTGACATAAGAATACAGGGTGGTGAGGGGGTGGCTTTGGTGCCAGGATTTGGAGCTGCCATAGTTAAGGCAGAGGCTGACGTAGCCCCAGCCACCTGTTTTTAGACCGGAGCTCCATCGCAGTGCCAAGGAGCCTCCCTGTGCTGCATAGGTCCCTGGGCCCTGTGGGACTAAAATGAGTCCTCTCCTTGGGGCCCTGGGTGGGAGGCAGGAGGATATACAGAGGAAAGAGCTGTGAGGCCTGGCTGCCTAGTACTTGGCCCTTTTTTTCCCAGTGGGCAGCGTGGAGCAGAGAGGAGCCCAGGGTAAATGTGGTGCAAAGAGAGATAGAAGAGCTTGCCGAGATCTGAGCGCCCTGGGTGTAGGCGCTTACTTTCATTTTGAAGATGAGGAAAATGAAGTCACTTGCCCCAGAGAACATATCTAGTGAGTGTTGGGGCTTGGATTTGAAACCACTCCCATCTGACCCCAAAGCAGGTCTCTTTGCTCTCCTTTCCCACTCTGCTAACACAGAGGAGGGGACCTGGCTGGGGAGAGAGCTGCCTGGCAGCTGGTTTCTCAAGGCGGTGGGGGTGACTTTCCCATGGGGATCTCCAAGCATCAGCAGCTGTGGAGCCAGGAAGATGGGAGGGGGCCCTCCTGAGCGGAGTCTGCCGGGAGCCCAGGGAAGGTGTCAGCTCGCTTGTCTCTGCCATCACTCTGATTATGAAACATCCTGGGGCAGAGCCCTGCTGAAACACAGGCTCACTCACTGTCAGGGTGGAAGCTCTTAGCTCTCTTCCGGAAACTGAGGCCTGGGAATGGAAGGGGCTGGTCCAAGCGGTACAGCTGGGGATGGGGATGGGTCTGGAACCCGACCTCCTGATCCCAGCCTGTGCTCTAACTGAGCAACCACAAGTTTTCCCTCTGACTCAGCTGCAGGAAGAAGGAAAAGGTAAGGGTAGTGCTTCTGGAGGAGCTGGAGGACAGTTTGACTACAGATCAGGTGTTTTCCTCCAGCCCCTGAAGAAATGTGACGGTTATGCCCCTGGGAGTGACATTCTGGTTGCTGAGGTCAGTGCCCTCAGGCCTCTCCTTGGAGTTCCCCATCTCCTCTCTGGCTTTGTCCCTCTGCAGGGGTGTGTGGAAGCTAGCCAAGGATAGTAGGAACTTGGCCAAGACATTATACTTCTTGTACCTTAACTTTCTCATCTGTAAAATGGAGGCAGAGGGCTGACCCAGCCCTTACATTCTGAGGTTCTGTGATCTGGGGCTGTGGAAGGATGGAAGGAGAGAAGGAAGAAGCTGAGCCCTCCAAAGCCACCAGGAGTATCTGTGAGGGCAGGGTAGGGGTGAGGGTGGGGTGAAGAAGAGTTTTGGCCTCTGTGAGGAGAGAAAGATGGGAAGGGGCAGCTGGGGGGTTATTGCCTCCCTACTGAAAGGGAGCGGGGGATGTAAATAAATGCACACCATATGCAAATGAAGGCTTCTGTTAGGGAGTTGGAGCGGGTGGGGTGAGGGTTGTTTGTCAGCTGGGCCTGCCTGGGAAGATTGGCAGGCACTGGTGGGGGAGGGGAGCTTCTGCCCCCAGAGGCCAGGGCAGAGGCTGGTTCTTGCCCCGTGAGCCTCAGCTGCCTCGGCAGCCCTGTGGGGTGGAGAAGCAGTGAGCTCATGGCACAGCTGGAGTGGGGAGGGATTGTGTGGTGAGAACTGACTGGGCCTGTGCCCTGTCCTGCTCGGGCCACTGGCTCCATTGTCTGGAGTCCCCTGGCCCAGGTGACACAGCTGAGCGAACCAGCCCTTCTGATCAAGATTTTGCCAGCTCCCTTCAAACAAAGGAGGGGGACATGTGGTCTCAGGATCCCTTAGCTAGAAGGCTCAACTGGCATAAACGTGGGGAAACGGGGTGGAGGGGGAATTAAGGCACAGCCAGAATGAGGAATGGTTAAATCAGGAAGCAGATACACTCCTTTCTGACCTTAGGTGCTCTGCTTCTGGCCTGCCAGTAATGGGGTGTTTCTGGGTTCTGAGGCAAACCTGGCTCTATACCACCACCTCCTTGAGACCCAGGTGTCTTACCTCCCATCATCCTTTGCCTGTTCTCGGAACAGGGCCCAAGTGTATACCAACTTTCCTCAGGTTTCCTTTCCTTTCACAAGCAGAGGTCAAGAGTGATGCGGGGGTGGGGGTGGGGGGATGCAGTAGGGACCCAGGCATCCCTAACTTCTCCTGTCCTTCCCTATAGGAGTCGGGTGCTGTGCCCGGGAGGTGCTAGTCCCTGAGGGGCCCCTGTATCGCGTGGCTGGCACAGCCATCTCCATCTCCTGCAATGTCACTGGCTACGAGGGCCCTGCCCAGCAGGACTTCGAGTGGTTCCTGTACAGGCCTGAGGCCCCAGAGGCTGCCCTGGGCATTGTCAGTACCAGGGATACCCGATTCTCCTATGCTGTCTTTGGGCCCCGAGTGGCAGCTGGTGAGGTACAGGTGCAGCGTCTGCAGGGTGATGCCGTGGTGCTCAAGATTGCCCGCCTGCAGGCCCAGGATGCTGGCATTTACGAGTGCTACACACCCTCCACTGATGCCCACTACCTGGGCAGCTACAGCGGCAAAGTGGAACTGAGAGGTACTGGGCCTTGGGATGGGGTCAGGGCCGTGTCCTCCCAAAAGGCAGAAAGCCAGGGCCAGCAGGGACCTAAGAGGAACCTGAGGCCCAAAGAGGTTAAGTGACTTGCATGAAGTCACCCAACAAGTTAGTGGCTGGCCTGAGACTCTAACCCAGAACTCTTCATTCCAGTCCACTGCTCTTATTCTGTCAAGCTACTTCCTGGGAGAGGAGAAGTGTCCTTAAGCTGTCCAGCCCCTTTCCATTCCCTGATAGGGTAGGGGAGCCTGATAGGGTGAACAGACTCCATTCCTGGAGATTCCAGGATCCAGATCTAGGGGAGTGGGGGTGGCAGGGGAAATAGAGGTAGGGTAGGAGGAGTGAGACAACATGACATTCTTGCTCTCTTAAGTTTCTTTGTCTTCTGAGAAGGAAGACAGAGCCACTCTTCTGAGTATTTCAAACAGGGGTCAGTCTCAAACATAAGGGTCAGTAGGCGATGGGCTGGTTCTATGAAATTCAACAAGTATTGAGTGCCTGTTGTGTGCCCAGCACTGTGCTTGGCACCATTGGGTTACAGAAGAAATAATACATCATGAAGTCTCTGCCTTCTAGGAGCTCACAGTCTATTTAGGGAAATAGGTTGTAGGTAGGAAACAGTACCAAGGGTTAGTTACTGTACAGCTCCCAGCCCTCCCTCACTCCAGCTGTTCTCTCCAGTTCTTCCAGATATGCTGCAGGTGTCTGCTGCCCTGCCAGGGCCCCGGGGCCGTCAGGCCCCGACTTCACCCCCTCGCCTGATGGTGCACGAGGGGCAGGAGCTGGCACTGGGCTGCGTGGCACGGACGAGCACGCAGAAGCACACACACCTGGCCGTGTCCTTTGGGCGAGCTGTGCCCGAGGCGCCAGTGGGGCGAGCAACTCTGCAGGAAGTGGTGGGACTCCGGCCCGACCTGGCCGTGGAGGCCGGAGCTCCCTATGCTGAGCGGCTGGCGGCAGGGGAGCTGCGGCTGGGCAAGGAGGGGACTGAGCGCTACCGCATGGTGGTGGGGGGCGCCCAGGCGGACGACGCGGGCACCTACCACTGTACTGCTGCTGAGTGGATTCAGGATCCCGATGGCAGCTGGGCCCAGATCGCGGAGAAGAGGGCTGTCCTGGCCCATGTGGACGTGCAGACTCTGTGTAAGTGCCACGCGTCCCACGGCGCCAGCTGGGAGCCTTGGTATCTCAGTAGGCACCATGGCCACCATGGGCACTAGATGGCCATCGTCTGACTCTAGGGAGCCCGCCTTCCCTAGAGTGAAGTCCCACTAGTATCACTTCCTGTTAGCATCTGTACCCATGACGGGCTTTCTCTGCTCAGAAATTGGGTGTGGGGATGGGAAGGCCATGGCTGAGGGGTGAGAGCCAGGCCCCTGGGTGGCGAAGATGGGTGGCCTCGAAGTTGCTGCTGTCAAGGAAGGACAGGTGCTCTGTGTCCTCTCCTGCCTCCCTGACACCCCTTCCCCTCCTGTGTTTCAGCCAGCCAGCTGGCAGTGACAGTGGGGCCCGGTGAACGTCGGATCGGCCCAGGGGAGCCCTTGGAGCTGCTGTGCAATGTGTCAGGGGCCCTGCCCCCACCAGGCCGTCATGCCGCGTACTCCGTGGGCTGGGAGATGGCACCTGCAGGGGCACCTGGGCCTGGCCGCCTGGTTGCCCAGCTGGACACAGAGGGTGTGGGCAGCCTGGGCCCTGGCTACGAGGGCCGGCATATTGCCATGGAGAAGGTGGCTTCCAGAACCTACCGGCTACGGCTGGAGGCTGCCCGGCCTGGGGATGCGGGCACCTACCGCTGCCTCGCCAAGGCCTATGTCCGAGGGTCTGGGGCCCGGCTTCGGGAAGCCGCCAGTGCCCGCTCCCGGCCCCTCCCCGTGCATGTGCGTGAGGAAGGTGAGAGGGGGCGGGTTGGCCCTGGACAGGATACGGGGTCTGCAGAACCTTTCCCTTCTGTTTCTGTGCCTCTCTCCCTCTCAATCGGCTGCCTCCATGTCTCAGTCTCACACTCCTCTTCTAAGATTGTGGGAACACCCAGAGTTTCTGGGGTGTTGCTTGGACAGCAGTCTTAACCCCATGCCCCCTGACCTTTCACCTTCTGACCTTTGTTCTGCAGGTGTGGTGCTGGAGGCTGTGGCCTGGCTAGTGGGAGGCACAGTGTACCGCGGGGAGACGGCCTCCCTGCTCTGCAACATCTCTGTGCGGGGCGGCCCCCCCGGGCTGCGACTGGCTGCCAGCTGGTGGGTGGAGCGGCTGGAGGAGGGGGAGCTGAGCTCTGCCCCTGCCCAGCTGGTGGGTGGCGTGGGCCAGGACGGTGTGGCAGAGCTGGGGGTCCGGCCCGGAGGAGGCCCTATCAGCGTGGAGCTAGTGGGGCCCCGAAGCCATCGGCTGAGACTCCACAGCTTGGGGCCCGAGGACGAAGGCGTGTACCACTGTGCCCCCAGCGCCTGGGTGCAGCACGCTGACTACAGCTGGTACCAGGCGGGCAGTGCCCGCTCGGGGCCTGTCACGGTCTACCCGTACACACATGGTGAGTGGTGCCCCCCTTGTCCTTGCTCATGCATCCCCCCAGCCCCCCTCACCCCCACGCTTTTGTTCTCCCTTTTGCATCTGATCCTCCTGCTCGTGGTCCCTCTGGTTCCTCGTTCTCTTCCTCTTCGCTTCACACGGAAAGTCTGAAAGTCCAGCTTTCAGCCCTTCAGTGCCCAGCTGCCCCAGGGTCTTGGCGGTAGGGGCTGGCTTGAGAGCAGAGAGGGCAGGGAGCAGGCGGAGGAAAGCTGTTTGTTAACGGGAGGAGGTGGTGTGGACAGCCTGACCGAGAAGGTACTGGCACACGGCTGGGAACGTGGGTGGAAGGCAGTGACACCCCAGGCTGAACACAGCCATTCTCTCTCGCCCAGCCCTGGACACCCTGTTTGTGCCCCTGCTGGTGGGTGCAGGGGTTGCCCTAGCCATCGGAGCCACCATCCTGGGCTCCATCACCTGCTGCTTCATGAAGAGGCTGCGGAAACGGTGATCCCTCACACCCCAGGTGAGGGGCAAGGACCCCCATCCCCAGCCCTGTCTTCCCTGGTCCTGAGATGAGCAGCTCCCTCCGTGGTCCCAGCTGGAGAAGGAGAAGCCCCTCTCAGCCCCTCTCAGCTCTGTGGGCCAGGGCCAGGAGGAAGTCACACTCTCCTTAGGCCCCTTCACGCGCGTTCTCCCGTTCCTGCAGGTGTGACTATCTTCCAACCCAGCCGCAAGCCCGCCTCTGGTGTCTGAATACCCTCTTCCTCTGCCTGCCCTTCCTTTAATTTATTTGACCTACTCCCACCCAGAGTGGGAGACACACCCATGCCCCACTCCTTCCTTCCCAAGCTCCTGTCTCTGGCCTTCTGTTCATGATCTCATACATAGCCCAAAGGGAGGCCGTTCCCTGTCCTAGAATTAGTTTTTCTAAAATGTGAATAAACGTGTTTTATAAAATCCAGGGCTGGCTGTGTCTTCCCCACTATGAGGCTCTAAGAGGCAGGGGCACGTGGCAGGTGGGCTACTGGGGGCTGACAGCATCTTCTGGACGACGCACACCTCTCTTCCCCCCCAGAAACACCATCTGGCCTCCGTGGGCCGTGCCACCGACCCCAGGAGGGGAAACCTGGGTCCCATCTGCTGTCTGAGCTGTCAGTGCAGAGCCAGTTCCTGTTGGGATTCCTCCTTGGGGTGGGGAGAGAGAAAGGGGGTTGAGTTCCAGTTGAGCACGGCCTCTGCCCCTAGACTTCTCCTAGGTTGCAGGGCAGGGGCTTCCCGGGCCCCGGGCCCTTTTCTGAGTCCTCACGCTATTCCGCAGTCTCATTCTCTTGGTCAGGCTAATCTTGGACCTGACTCCTCCCCCCGGGCCCTGGGGCCTCAGCCTTTCTCCTTCTGATCTTCATTATTCTGCCTGACAGGAGCAGAATGGAAGGCCCAGAACACAGCCACCTGGGCGACGGGGACGCCAGCAGTCAGAGGGGCCCCTGCATACACCCGCCCCACTGCCTGCGCGCATGCCCCCTTGCTTCACCCGTCCTCCCGTGCCCCCGGGGCTCCCTGCATTTGTCTCTGCCTAAGGATTCTCAGATCCTAGAATTCTCAGCTGCACTGCACCTCGAGAGGCACGCAGTCTACCTCTTTCAACTCAGTTATTTAAACATTTATTGAGCATTACCAGTTTACCAAGTGTTGTTTTTACAGATAGGGAAACTGAGGCCCAGAGAAGTGATGTGACTTGCCCAGAGTCATAGAACTAATTCGTGACAGTGTCAGGACTAGAACCCAGGTCCCCAGACTCCTTGCACTGCACACATTGGGGCCCTGAGTGGTCGCTGAGTGGCAAAGAAAGGGGTGGCGGCGTCTCAATGCCTTCCATCCAGCCTCAGTTCCTCTACGGTGGGTTCACTTGCAATGGGTGAGTGTGGACACCCAGAGCCCGCTCCCTCCTGTCCAGACTCCAGATGTTTCAGCAAATTAAACCAGAACTGTTCCTCATCCCAAGCCCCAACATTTGTTCTTTGGGAACAGCCAGCACCAGAGTTCAGGGACCTCATCTTTGGGTGATGGTGACCCAAGTCACCCTGTGACCTTAGGCAAAGACATTCTCTCCGAGCGGACCCAAGCTGTCATGGGGTCCCTCCGCAGCCCCCTTTCTTGCTTCCAGGAGGCACAGCATCCCCCAGGACCCCAGCTTCCCAGCCTGGAACGCAGCATACTGGGGTGCTTCCCCGCAAGGGGCTCAGACTTTTGTTAAAGAACAGGAATGGGGTGTAGCCAGGGCCAAGGGCTGGAGGTCACTGCTGGGCCCGTGTGGTGGGAGGGTGTGCCTGCCTGTGTGTACACCTCTCTCCCAGAGGCAGGTCCCCCTACCTCTGTCCCTTCTCGACTCGCCATTGCTCTCCCTTCACAATCCTGGGGTGGGGGGTGTCCCTGGTGACCAGGATGACACCAGGAAGGGAGTGCACGTGGTATGGGAACACCTCTCCAGGGGCTCCTGCCCCAGCTGGGCAGACAGCAGGTCACTGTCACATCCAGATATTTAGACTCGCTTCTCTCTCACATCTTCTCCCACATTTAATCCTGCCTCTTAAGTCCTACGTGGGATTCCATCCTTTGCCACAGATGCCCTTCCTGCTCCAGCTCGCCACCACCTTGCCAGCATTCCCCCAAGCCCTCCCGACTGCTTTGTCCTGTCAATCTTGCCCACTCATCTTGCCCAAACACCATCTCTAGCTTGTCACAGCCCTATTTCCACTGACGGGTGAGTCCCTAGGCCCAGAGTCAGACTCTTCAGCCTTGGTTTCATGGTCTCCTTTCCCCCCACCACAGTTCTCCATACCCATTATATTTCAGTCTCCTCCCCAAGGACCCTCAGCTACTCCTCAGCTTGATGCCCACCTCCTGACGGGACCCCCAAGTCTGCTTAGGGAAGGGCTTCTCAGAGTGTGGTCCCTGTTCCAGCAGCGTCAGTAGGACATGGGACTTGTTAGAAATGCAAAGTTTTTGTCTCTACCCCAGACCCATTAAGTCAGAAACTCTGGGAGTGGGGCTCAGCCATATGTGTTCCCAAGCCCTCCAGGGTATCCTGATGCCCACCCAAGTTCATGACTGCTGGCTCAGGTCACTCTCCAGGCCTGACTCAATCCCTAGCTTTCTGATTACCAAGCCCTTCCACCCCCTGCTCGGAGAGATCGTCCAGGTTCTCAGTTTGAAACAGTTGCCACAGGCATATTTCTCCGTTTTTACCACGTGTACTATATTCCCAGAATAGGAATCGGGTCTCTGACTGTTCTCCCCACACATGCCCGGGTCAGTGCTCTGGACCCAATGGGCACCCAGTGAACCACGTGAATGACTCCCTCTCACTGTGCCCTAAGACTGATTCTGCTTTCCTGAGGGCCCCATGTCCCAGCTCTAGTGAACTCATGTTTCTCCATCTCTCCCCGGCCCTTCTTCCTCCTCAGAACCTCTCTATCCCCTCCCGCCCCTGCAGTGATACTTACAAGACCTCACTTCGCTGTCAGAAAATAGCCATCCCTGGTTCGCCTTTCCTAGGCCCTGCCCCAGGGCCCCAGCTCTGGCATCTCCCCCATCACCGGTTTCCCTGCACACATGGACAAGGTCATTCACACCCTGCTGAGCTGCCCTGCAGCCTTTCACCCTCCCTCTCAGCCTGTCACAATGGCAGGGGTGGAGCTGGGAGGGCACCCTCCTCATCTCTGCCCACCTCCGTCCAGCTTTCTCACCTCTGGGTCAGCTTGGGCTACTGTGTCCAGTGAGACAGGTGCTCCAGACTCAGGGAAGCTGGCTGAGGAGGTGAGTGGGGACTAAAATCCAGTCCACACTCTGCTCCCCAAGCCATACACCCTAGTTTGGGCTAGTGTCACTCTGCAGGAAAAGGGTCCCTTTTTAGAATTTGCACCAAGATGCTCTATGAGTTAGCGGCAGCCCTGAGCACACCACCTGTCTGTTGGCCCATTCACCTATCCACTGGCTGGCTGTCTCTCTCTGCTTCCACCTTCTCATCCAACCCGCATAGGTCCGTCCTTCGGTCCATCCATCCACACGTGAACAGAAGTGAAGGTCAAACACAGGCTGGCAAGTTTACCCATTCCCCACCCTCCATTCTCCTGAAATCAGGATCTCTCCCATCCATGTTGGATCCCAGACCTGAGATTCTGAGGAGGCTCCCCAGCTTTAGTGCATTCCCAGGGACCTTGCCTGCGCCCTCCTCCACCTTCCATAACCAGCTCCCCAGGTACCTGTGTCTGGCCCTGCCACAGGGGTCTGGAGGAAACTGGTCACACCTTGGACTCACTCTCCAGGGGTGGCAGGCAGCCATTCTGCTCTTTGTCAGCCCCAGCCTCTTCACCCGCCCCCTCCCCCAGCCCCTCCTCCTCCACCTTCTCGTCCAGCCGGCTGGGGATGGACCAGTAGAGATGGGCGTCAAGGCGGGTTGCGGCCTCAGCCAGCTCCCGGGCGCTGCATGAGGGTGTGGGCACCTCAAAGGTCTGGTGGAAGCTGGCATAGTCCACCTCGTAGAAGCCATCTTCCAGGGTCAGCACTGACGTGAAGCGGTGACCCCACAGCACCTCATCCACGAGGTAGGAGCTCCGAGCTTGACATGTCATTCCTGGGGGTAAGGGCATGGGTCAAGGGGGATCCCAGCCCCAGCCTTCCCTCCCCTGCCTCATTCCACAACCCTATTCCTAGAACCCTTCCCTGGAGCCCTCTTCAAGGACCCCCACCCACCCCCTTTGGTCCAGCCCACTTTCTCTTCCTTCCCAACTCTTGTACTTGTCCAGCTCCCCCTCCTCCTCTCCATTTGCCCCAACTCCTCTTAACCTCCAGCCCACCTTCTCCCCTCCTCTCCATTGGAGATGCCAATCAGAGAAGCTTAACCTTGAAACTGACCTTGGGGATCATCTAGCCCAATTTTCCTCTCCATACAGGGCTTCCCACTGGAGCATTCCCAGTAATGGGCAACTAGCTTGCACTTGATTACCTCCCAGGATTGAGAGCTCACCACCTCACAAGGAGCCCACTCCTTTGTGTGACAGCTCCAATATTTGGGTTGTTCTTTATACAGAGCTAAAATCTGCCACCCTTATTTTCATTCTCCTGCTGTATGACACCCCTTCAAGTATCTGAAAGCAGGAGTCTCAGTTTTCATCATGTCTTCTCTCCTTCAGGCTGAACATCTCTGTCTCCCTCCACCATTCCTGATGTGACCTGGCTTCCAAAAATTTTACTTTCTTGACTGCAAACCAGAATGGCCAAGGAGGATTCTTTAAGCACTCTGAGGGTGATAAATACTCCAACTGTGGCCTGATCCATGCATAAGAGAGGGCTCGCCACCTCTCTCTTCTGGCCATGATGCTTTAGCTAATAGGGCCCAAGATTACATTACATAAACATTTTTGGAAGCTGTATCACATTGCCTGTGGCCAACTAAAACCCCAATTCTTTTTTCACCAGAGCTCTTCCATGCTGTGCTTACATAAGTGATTTTTTAAAGCCTAAATGTAGAACTTTATATTTATTCGTTTTAAATGTCATCTTGTTGGGTTTTGGCTCATTATACTTGCTTTTCAGAAGCATTTTGGATACTGACTCTCTCACCCAAAATATTACCATCCTTTCCAGCTTTGTCTCTCTAGAAAAATCCAACAAGCTCCCCTCCCTATCTCCTCCACCCCACTCTCCCCTGTCCTCCTTGCTGTGGGCCTGTGTCCTGTTTTCCCTATGGGGTGGGCACACCCACCAGGGCAAGTGATTTTCCTTCTACCCTGAGACCTCTCAGATTCCCCTCAGCTCATATCCACCTCCCAACAAGGGGGAACGGAAGAGTGAACATTAGCTAACCAGAGACTGGCTCTCAACATTGAAAGCCCTGCCCTGAGCAAACCTGGGGACATTGGTATTCTTGGTTCCTTTGGTGAAGACTGGCATAGGAAACGTCTGGTAGAGGAGGGGAAGAAGAGGCAAAAGGGACACTGGGGAGAGGGGCTGTGAGGAAGAAAGGGAAGGGCTGGAGGAACAAAGGGAGAAGAGGGTTGGGCAGGGACTTCTCAGGTGCCAGCAAAAATGTGCCAGCTGCTGAGATGAGAGGAAAGGAAGCAGGGTGAGTGGGGGAAGGGGAAGGAGTTAGGGGAGTATGGGGGTGGGGAGAAGGAGTGGGGAACACTGAGGCAGAAAGCAGTGAAGTAGAGGTTCAGCATGAAGGGCCAGGAAAAGGGTTTGATGGCAACAGTATGGGAGAAGCCAGCAGAGGGCAATACTAGCAACAGTGGCAGGAACTGCAGGGCCCCCTGGTGGGCCTTTGGTTACCCCACTTGCAGTTTTCTTCTCCCACTTCTGGATCTCAAGTCCCAAAGGACTCATTTGCTGCCCCTGCACTGGTCTTATCCTACCTGCTCCCAAACCTTTCACTGTATAAGCCTGAGTTGGAGGTTCTGACATCACAGGTACATTGCTAGTTCCTTCTGGAAAGGGGCTTGAAATATGCAGATCATCTATCCTTTGTCAGTGGAAACTGAATCTTCTGATGGATGGGGAAACTGAGGCAGAAGTGAACCCAGCTATCAACCTCTCCCTAAGGTCCAGCCTAGGAGTAACGCAGGCCATGGAAAACCTGCACCATCACATTCCAGGGACCTGGACCTCTCAGTATTGAGAAAAACCCAGAACCTAACCCCTCTTTCCTACTCTGCACCCTAAATGCTGAAGCCAGGCTGCCTGGGTCCAATCCAGACGTGGCTGCTTATTTAGCCTGTGACTGTGGACACCTTAACCTTTCACCAGGGCAATTTCCTCCCTGAAAAATGAGCACAGTAACAAGAAATTACCTTCATGGGGCTCCGATTAAATAAACCAGGAGGTGTAAAGTGCTTTGGAAACGTGCAGGGCACAGAGTAAGCACTGGGTGTTGTCTATTATCATTACTCTCTCCTATTCCCAGTGACACAGACCTCTCAGCCCAGGGCCCCAGGCCAGGGCCACTCTGGAGGATTCCTCCCAGCTTTCTCTCGGCTCTCTGGTGGGGGTCACTCTTTTCATACACCCCTCCCAACCCATCTCAGCTCAGCCTCTCATCCTTCACCAGCCTCTCCATCCCTTCCCCACCCGGCTTCCTCCGCCCCGGCCCCTCTAGGTCCAATTCCCCGCCCACCCGCTCCCCTCCCCCTCCTGCTCTTCCTCCTCTTCCTTCTCCTTCGGCCCGCCCGCACCCGTGGCTTCCACCATGCCCTCGAGGATGACGACGATCTCGAAGTCGTCCCTCTCGAGGGCGCGGCGCGACGCCTCCCAGAAGGGGCTGGCGGCGTCGATCTCGTGGCTGATGACGAGCGGTGAGACGAGGAAGAGGCGGTCGTCGCCCGTGTCAAAGCCCACGCTGAGGTCGGTCTGGTGCAGCGGGATGAACTCGCCCTCGAGCGTCTGGCGCGAGCGGATGAGCTTGGCGCGGATGGAAGCCTCGACTATGTGCGACGAGCGCAGGTCGCCCACGCGGAACATGAGGCAGAGGCGCCCGTCGCGCAGCGACACCACGGCGTGCGAGGAGAAGACGAGCGTGGCGGCGCGCTTGTTGGGCTGCGAGATCTTGACGAACATGCAGCCCACCATGAAGGCGTTCACCATGGAGCCCAGGATGGCCTGCAGCAGCAGTAGCACGATGCCCTCGGGGCACTGGTCGGTGATGACTCGGTGCCCGTAGCCGATGGTGGTCTCCGTCTCGATGGAGAAGAGGAAGGCGGCCACGAAGCCGTTGAGGTTGTTGACGCACGGCGTCCACGCCGTGTCCTCTAGGTGCTCCAGGTCGCCGCGGCCGTAGGCGATCAGCCACCAGATGGCGCCAAAGAAGAGCCAGGTGAGCGCGTAGGCCAGCACGAAGAAGAGCAGGCTCAGGCGCCACTGCAGGTCCACGAGCGTGGTGAACAGGTCGGTCAGGTAGCGGTACGTCTCGCGCACGTTGCCCTGCTGCACGTTGCAGCGGCCGTCCTTCTCCACGTAGCGCTGGCGGCCGCGGCGCCGCGGCTTCTCCTCAGGCCCCGGCGAGAAGGCGGCGTTCTCCTGCGCCATGGCCGTGGCCGCGGCGGGGAGGTCACGGCCCGGGCGGCGCGGGGCCTGGAGGGGCTGAGAGGTGGGCCAGATTAGCCGAGCCGCGGGAGAGGCCGAGACGTCCGGGCCTGCGCCCAGGGGCCGGGTGGCCCAGAGCGAGTCCCTTGCTGTCTCAGCCTCAGCTTTCCACATCGATAGAATGGGAACAATACACACAACCCTAGCCTCCCCCACCCCCAGCTCACAACACCGTGAAGATCCAATGGGATAGTGTGTACGAACTGGATCGCACTCTGCACGACTGAGTATTTTCAGGGAAACGCGGTACCAGAGGTCTTGGTCCCCCTGCTCTAACTGGGCTGTGCAGCACCTCACGGCCACCCCCGGGCGAGAGGCCCAGGCAAGGAGGGAGTTTCCTGAAACTTAGACTGTGGGTTCCTTGGAGGCAGGTGCTTAATCTTCCTCTCCTGTGCAGAGCCCTCCATGCCCGAAGGCCACCCCGGCCCCACTCCGCCCTGGCTAATATCAGGCAGTCCCCTAATCCCGGTCTCCGCAATTCAACCTGCTTAGACACCAGGCTCTTTTGAAGTTCACCTGGAGACTGACACAAAAAGTCTTTCCCATTCCTCCCTCCTTGGACCTCGCTTACTCTACCCCCTCCCACATCTTCTTCCTCTCAAGAAGCTTACAAAGGAGAAACGGAAGTGGTGGAAAACGAGTGAAAAATCTCCAGTGGGCAAGGTTTGAACATTCCCACCTTGGGAAATTCCCACTGGAAATCCTCCCTGAGGACTGACCATGACCATTGTGGCTGTAGCGTCAGCCCCATTTCCCTTAGGTTATTTCCACAGTGGAGACAGCCTGAAAATGGGCAGGAGGACGGGAGAATATGAGATCAACACGGACAGCCGGGGTAAAGGAAGCACAAAGTTCAAGATAGGCTTGTAGCCCTCTAGTATCCTATCCTTCATGAGCCATTAAATCAGATAAGTGATTTAAGCACACACCTTTACCTCCTTCCTCCCTTCAGTTCGCCCCTCCCTCCCCAGCCTCCCACCTCCCTTGACTACCCTTAAACAGCCCCCCTCCATATGCTGCAAAGCTCACATTCCAAGGGAAGCCTACCTGATTTTGCTTTAAGTTCTTCCCCGTGAGGAGCTGCAGGCTGCCCTGAGAGAGAGACCCAGAGCCCTTCCCTAGGCACCCAGGGGCCCCTAGGAGGTATGGCTCGTATGAGGAAAGGTTAAGAATTCAGGACTTTTCAGCTTTCCCTTCTTCTTGGGAATCATCCTCTTTCCCCACTCCAAGGAGACCTGGGCTGGCTCGGGTGGGGTGATGGAGGGGAAGAGTGTGACATAAGGACCACAGATGGCCTGGACGTTTGACCAGGTCCTGGGGAGAAACTGCCTGGGTATGTAACTCCAAACCCAGCTCTCTTGAATTTAAGTTCTGGAGTGAGGTGTTCTGCAGCCAGACCTTTGGATGCTGTGTGTGTGTGTGTGTGTGTGTGTGTGTGTGTGTGTGTGTGTGTGTGTGCGCGCGTGCTGGGGTAGAGGGCAGGAGGAAAAACCAAAATGACATGGCTTGGAGCTTAGGGGCATCCCCTACATTTCCAGGAGGAATCAGGGGACACAGGATCCAGGAACCCCAATGCAATGGCAGATTAGGGTCTTCCCCTCCCCCAACCATGAGCTTGCTTTTTCTCTTCCTGCAGCCCACGATGTCCTCAATTGGCTTAGAGATCACAGGTCATTCAGAGAAGTACCTGGGCCCACTTATTCCAGCTTCTGCCAAGGTAGGCTTTCAGATGTTCTCTCAGGGTCTTAGGTAACCTGACCCCCAATCTGCCTGCTGAGGCAGATTTCTCTGCCCAGGTGTGGGGAAGAAATGCCAGAGTCTGATGGCCCCCAGAACTCTCTCACCCACCATTGCCCTGGGAATCTAGGTGAGCCTCACTTTGATTGTGTTTTATCTCCTGTCTTCAGGCTGCACTTTCTCAATGGGTAAGGAAAGGTGTGAAATTGTTGCCTCTATCTCAAGAGCAAAGACTCGATTTCTACACCTTTCCTCCAAAGAGTCCTATTCCTCTAGCCTATTCCTCCTTATTTCATGTGCATGCTGCGCCCCCTTTCCAGAAGACCCCATTGCTGTATTTTCCTGGATCTCCCTTTCTCTGGCTAGAGAGTGCTGGCCAGCAAGGGGGCTTATTTTTTTGCAAGGGGATCTGGCGAAAACTCCCTCAGGAACCAGCTCTTCCCAAACCCCCACTTGCCTTGGAAATAGGGGCCCAAACCCAAGTCCCCTGGAACTCAACTCACAGCGTGTGGAGAGGAGAGTAGCCGGCAGCAGAGACCCCTGTGGGGGTAGCGTCCATGCCCCTTACACCGCCTCCCCCCCACCCCAGCCCCCTTGGAGGGTGGGAGCCGCAGGCACCGCTGTTTCTCCTAAATGTAGCGGCAGCTCTGACTAGGACTTGCTATCTGTGTCATCCGCACTTCCCAGGCTCCCCTGCTCCTCTCCTGTTTCCACAGCAACCAGTCTGGCGACAGCTCTAGAGCATCCCCCTCCCCTCCCCAGTCCTGGGTACCACTAGAGGCTGAGCCATACGCCATAGCTATTTTTAGCCAAAGTTCCTCCTCCTGGACAACTCAGAGTCGCCTCCTCACCCCCTCAGGAAAAAAAAAAAAAAAAAAAAAAAAAAAGCTAGCATGCTGGCTCTTTCCTAAGAAGCTCCTTGCTCTGGGAAAATACAGGCCTTGATGTGTTTGGGAATAAGGTACTTGGTTTCCTAGGGATTCACCTCCAGCCGGGCATCTGGGTTAATGTGCTGCTCTCGTGTCAGGCCCGCCATCACAGTCTCCGATTTTGGAGAGGTCACCCTGATCCAGAAGAAGGTAGCTAGATGGAAAAGAGATCCACCCAAGGAAGGGAGGTAGGGTCAGAGGTTCTAATCTTTGTCACTGATTTGCAATGTGACCCATAGCAATCACTTCACTTCCCTCAGCCACAGTCGCTCCATCTTTCACAAGGTGTGGATATGTGCAAATACCCCTTTCTGCCTACTTTACAGGGTGTGCAGATTGAATGGGGCAATATAAATAGAAGGGCTTTGAGGTGTAGTTTCTTAACAGCAAAAGGTCTAGAAACAACCCAAATGTCCAACAGAGAGAAAAGGCTAGTTTAGGGCTTACTAACTCTTCATTCAACAAATTTTTGTGAAGCCCGCGTGCCAGGTAATGTACTAGGTGGGGCTGGTTACAGAAATGGATAAGTCCCTGCCCACCAGGAGCTCATGGTCCAGTGGGGGAGAAAGGTCCATAAGCACAGAATACTAACACTACTACTAAGAAATGACTGAGCATCAGCTCTGAGCTAGACACACACCTTATTCAGCAACCCTGGGCGATACCTTATGAGACAGGTATTATTTTCTCTATTTATAGATGAGAAAATTAAAACTGAAAAAGATTAAGTGATTTACCAAATGTCACAGAGTTGGATATCGGCAGAGAAGTAGTCACACTCATACACCTGTGTCACACCCCTATGCTCCGCTCCCTTGGTAATGCAATATTTGTGCCAAAGCAATATAATCAGTTACTATGTTCATATATGTAAATGTGCATGCAGGTACACTGTTACATAAAAACCAGAACATGAAAGTATTCTTTTTTATTTTTGGCCGCAGTACCACACGTCTTGCAGGATCCCAGCTCCCCAACCACTGATCAAACCTGTGCCCCCTGCAGTGGAAGCGTGGAGTCCTAACTACTGGACCACCAGGGAAGTCCCCAAAGTATTCTTATAAGCTGATCATAACTGTATAGAAATAGCTTTAGGAACACTGATAAAAATCAGGAAAAAATATTGGAGAAATGGAAATACTTCAATGTATATTTTCCCCAGGGAAATAATTAAAAGCAGAGAGTAGGGGCTTCCCTGGTGGCGTAGTGGTTGAGAGTCCGCCTGCCGATGCAGGGAACTCAAGTTCGTGCCCCGGTCCGGGAAGATCCCACATGCCGCGGAGCGGCTGGGCCCGTGAGCCATGGCCGCTGATCCTGCGCGTCCGGAGCCTGTGCTCCGCAACGGGAGAGGCCACAACAGTGAGAGGCCCGCGTACCGCACACACACAAAAAAAGCAGAGAGTGGTAGACGAATGCCAGGTGTTGCTAGTATCAGCATTATTATACCCAAGATATTGATCAGTTCTCCAGCTGCCTTAAAGTTGGAACAGGAAGATGTGAGCTAGAGAAGCAGGATGATGTAGAAATGGATACCAGCAGGTTAGAAGTTCCTGGAATGGCCTGGCAAGGTGGAAAGGGTGGTGCTGAGTAATACAGTCTCAGGAGGCAGTGTCCTGGGTTCAAGTCCCAACTCTGTCTCCTATTAGCTGGGTGACTTTGAGCAAGTTACTTAATCTCTCTGACCAGTTTCTTCATCTAAGAACTGAGAACAGCTGTATTATCCATCTCTGGGGGATTGTCGTGAGGATTATATGAGGCAATGGTGGCACATTGTAAGTACTCAGTAGATGCTGGCTATGGTCTTCCTTCTCATCATCATCGTCTTCATCCCAGGCAGCTCCTGAAATCTCCACCTACCCTGTGCCGCCTTCCTCTGTTCTGGTGCCACCCAGTGAGACCTGCAGGGGGCACTCCTGGTACACT
The DNA here is from genome assembly GCF_026419965.1 of Kogia breviceps. Classification (NCBI taxonomy): domain Eukaryota; kingdom Metazoa; phylum Chordata; class Mammalia; order Artiodactyla; family Physeteridae; genus Kogia; species Kogia breviceps. Next base: position 89,749,106 of record NC_081310.1, on the reverse strand, counting down.
GCCCTCCTCTTCCAGCCCTCTCGCCTGTGTTTCTTGTTCCAAGTGGAAATATCGAGTTTTCAGCCTGAGATTGGCATCAGGAGGGCTGTTAAAGCCCCAGTCAACATCCCCGTCTCCTGGGCCTGGCCCTGTCACCTGAGCCTTGGGACTGCTAGCCTGCCCTTCTCTGTCCTGCCAAGCAGCTGCTCACGTTGGTTCCACTGTGCCAGGAGCTCAGAGAGAAGAAACCAAACTCCTGGGCAAGAACGTATTTGCATAGAACTGGCCCCATTTCCTGGAGGGGGAAATCACAGGGCTGGCAGGGTCCTCCGGAAGATGTATCAGCCAGCCCCCTGCCCCAGCGCAGGCTGCCTTGAGCATGGCCTTCCTGACAAAGGAGACCACCACCCCCTCCCCTGCTTTATGGATCCGGCAGGTCCTGGACTTTACCTGGTATCTAACCTCAATTCTTTGTTTATCATTGAACTTGAACAGAGTGAGGGAAAAAAAAGTTTTCTTAGGTACCAGGATACAGAAAAATAAGCAGGATCCTAGCTTTCAGGTATTATAAGGTAAAGAAAGCAACTTTACAAGGAGTCAATTAAATATGTCAGTACAGTTGTGACGATGGGAGATTGGGTTTGGAACTGGAGAATGTTGAGGGCAGGAGGGGCACAGCTGGGGCCACATTGCTGGTCTATAAAGAACCTTGGTACAAAATAGAAAAAAGTAACCCCCTCTGGGCAGATGCACTCCTATGGCATGTAGCAAGTGGTACTTCGGTGTAAAAAAAATAAAAATAAAAAGGGCAATCCCTCCAGTAGACACGGCTCCAAGCCATGCTGCAAGGAATGGCAAACTGAACGTGGTTCAGTCCTCAATTTGCCCCCCTCAGTGGGTGCCTTTATGCAGTGCACAAACTGTACAACTGTATGTGGCAGCCTTGGGATCAACCAATCTGGGAAGATTTCCTCGAGCAATATCATGAGACTTCTTAGGTAAAAGGTTGGATGTGGGAGAGGAAGCATGATGGAGAATACAGGAGATGGCTGAGGATATGAACTTAATGAAGCAGGGGGGCCAATCAGATAGATTATAACAATTTCTATAAATTCAAGGGAGATGGGGCCCTAGAAAACTCAGAGTAGAGGGAGCATAGGTTTGCAGGAGTGAAATGTGGCTGGATATTAGAGTGAGATGGGGAGAGGCGGAGCACAGGTCCAGGACAGACGGAGCCCCGCTGGGCTCCTGAGGCGGAGGGCTTTGCTGGTCTTCTGGCTGAGTTCAGGAGAGCAGGAGGACCAGAACCTTCTCATACACAGGTCTATCTCGCTTTATAGGACTGGAGGAAGTAGACCAGCATTTAAAAGTCATGGAATTTAGAGGTAGTTCAGAATTCATCCTCACTTTACAGGTAAGGGATGGGTCCCAAGCACTTTACAGACAAGGATGGGTCCCAAGTAATTTACAGGTAAGGGATGGGCCCCAAGAGCATAGACAGAACTAAGACGCAGGTCTCCTGGCTCCTGGTCCCTGGTTGTTTCTTTATTCCCTGTTGCCTCCCTCCTACCACAGTATACTGGGTGTTTTAATAGAATTTCTGTCCATTGGACCCAAGTAGAAAGGTACTAGAGAAACCACCTAGTTAAAGAAATTCTGGATAGAACCCTTTGGTAATGTGATTAAGCATCCCCTAACATGTCTTACAAGTGTGAGTTTTTGTAAATCGCATTTACTGAAAGGAGGTGGTATACCTAAATAATGATCCATTCATGACTTGGTAGGGGGGGTGTAGCTCAGTCCCTCTCTTGGATTTCTCCTCTGTGGTCTGGATTATCCAGCTATTAGGCGCCCTACTACTAATGGAAATTGTTCAGCCTTGTGGGGCCCGAACACTAAAATGCCCCTTGGAATCCTGTGGTGGGCGTTGTCAGTATCTCTATTTCCAGCCGATTCCTCTGACTGTGAAATGTTGCCTATTCTGAGCCTCCTCATGCCTCCTGACCCAAAGCTTCCCTCATCCCTTCCATCCGCACTGGCTTTTCCCAGCAGAAGCCCCTCATACTGCTGCCCTCTTGCGGAGTCTCCTTCCCAAGCAAGTTACTCACCCCTACTGTCCTCTGTGCTCTGAAGGAGCCCCTGCCCTATTATGAATGAGGTGAAAGAAGAGATGAGGCCAAAGTTGGGAGGAGTGAGTTAGAAAGTAGCAACTGAGGATAAGAAAGACAGAACTTGCTGAAGTGAGGAAACAGGGGGGTGTCCTTAAAAAAAAGATGGTTCCCCTAACTGCCATTTTGTGTGGGAACGCTGGACATCGCAACCCTGGCAAATTTTTCATACCGATGTGTGCTCATATTGACAAGTTTATGTTTCAACCATGCAAAATCACTCTAGTATTACCTCGAGACAAGCTTTGGAGTTCAATGTACGTGGATTCAAATTCCAAATTGAACACTTTCTAGCTATGTTACCATAGGCGAGCTGCTGAAACTCTCTGAACCATAGTTTCTCCATCTCAAGTAATATGTATATCTTGCAGAGTAAACACTCACAAATATGAATTTCCTATGCCGTTTATTATTGATTCCCTATTGGGCTCCTAGTGACTGTTCTAGGACTTCTTTCTTTTGTAAAAAGACTTAGAAATTAAAAACTGACATTTGATATGTACGAAGGAATGTATGCATGATGGATATCTGTATATATGCTATAAAACATAATTTAAGAACAAAAACTCAATTTAAATGACTCTTGTAAAATTAGAAACTTACAGTGCCGTTCAAGCTAGCTGTGTCCTTTTCCACAACCTCTGCACACCTGCTGTTCTGGAACGTCTAAATGCTTTCTAATGGCTCAGTCCCACCGCCACCCTGAGTTTCAGTAAATGACTTTTCTGAACTACAGAAAAGTGAAAACCGTCTGGAAGGAACTTCTGCAGAGACTTCTTCACCACCAGGTATCTCTTTCTGCTCCTGGCCTCAGATTCTTTCTTCCCTCCTCTCTCAGAGGAGTACTCCCAATGTCAAGCTGAGGAGTTTGGACTGTGACCTGTAAGCAAGGGCCACCAGTTTGGGGTTTTGATCCAAGGGCACAGGGACTGACATTGTGAATACAGGTTACCTCTTCCTTTGAGACTAGAGAGAAGGGTGAAGGGTGGGTCAAGGTCCTGGGCTGCTAGTGACCTTCCTGATCCTGAGAGTGGCCATGAAATGAAAAAGGATATCCTAGAGAGATAGAACAAAGGGAGAAGACTTGACAGAATTTGGTGGTTTTGTTGACATGTCAATGGATGGAACATAGGGTAAGGGTGAAGAGTGAAGAGTGAAGATCATTTTTAGCTTTTTAGTCTGATTAACTGGGAGGAACACAGAAGTAAGGAAGGAAGTCATGAGAACTCCCAGCCTTGAGGAGGAAGAGGATGAGTTCAGTTTTGGGGCCTGTCCAGTTGGAGTGGAAATCCCCTGCCAGCCACTGGAACTGTGGAGGTAATGCTCTAAAGAGAGCCTAAGGCTGAAGATAGAGATTTGGGTATAACTCAGGAGCGATAGTTGGAGCCATGTAAGTGACGAAGGGTCCAGGAGCAGGACATGGAAAGAGAACATAAGACTGAACCTTATTGGTATTGGAGGAGGAAACATCTGTAGGTTGGGGTGTGTAGGGGCAGTGGAAGATGAGGCTGGAATGGCACCAGGTCCAGGTCCTAAGAGGCCTTCTGTTCCATGGTTAGGAATTTGGACTTGACTTAGAGACGATGGGCAGTCTATTGAAAGCTTAAATCGGGAAGTGACACAGTCAGATTTGTGTTTCAGAGAGACTGGTGTTTCTTCTTAAATGAAGGATTTTATGATCTGACAGATTATTAGAGTGGAGAAAGACTAGAGGTAGGCATTAGAAGGCTGCTGTAGTAATCCTGGTGAGAGGTGATGGGGTCCTGGACCACTGGCATGACGATGAGATAGAGAGGAAGGGAGTGGGACATACGTGATTTAGAAAGTAGATGCATTGATTAGATAAGGGAGATGGGGTGAGGAAGAATGAAGTCTAGGATTGCTGCCATGTTTCCTCTTGAGTCAAACCATTTTGTTCACCTGCAGATTAGTGTTCCTAAAATTCTGCTCTACCTTTGTCTCCCCTCTGCTTGCTCAAGAAACCTTCATTTACTCTCCATTGCCTTCAGAGCTGACCATGAATGGGCATAGCTCTATATTTACTCCAGGTCTTCCCCCACCACAAACGCTACGCTTACCTTCAGCCCAGTGCCCCACCCCCACCCCCGCCATGGGGGCTATTTGAAATGGACATTTACCCATCATAGGGCGTTTAGGGGCTGAACTGAACTAAAATGTCAAGTGCCTTTCCTCTTTTTCCCCCCACTATGTATATCAACTGAATATGATAATACTGGTTACTGATTAGTAGTTAAATATCTACGATGAGCAAAAATGGGGAAATAAATGTTTTCTTCCTTAATACATGCCAAGAGTGGGAGATTGTGGATAAAAACCTCTTAAAACATGGATTCAGACAATGAAAGAAGTCCTTCGTGATGAAAAGGTTGAGAAGCACCACTCCGTATTCTGGTCCAGTGGACCACTTTGCTGCTGTTTCCCAAGCAGACTTGTATTTTCCTGTCCTCCCAGGACTTTGTGAATGCAGTTACCTCTGCCTTAAATGCCCTCCCCACCGTCTCCCCGTACCTGAATCCTCTGCATTCTTTAGGGGCCTTATCGGATGGATGTCACGTCTGTCCTCCCACATCTGCAGGACCCCCTAAGTAGAGTGATCTTTCCCTTTCTGCTGCCTCCAGCACCTCCTGGGCACTTGGGCTGCGTGTTCTGCCCTCTCTCAGACCAAGCCACTGCAAGTGGGAATGATGTCTGCGCATTTCGCATCCAAGACCTCACCCAGCACTTAGAAAATGGCAAACGGCATGGAAATGGTGCTGAAGGATATAACCCCGTAGTCCCCTGAGCCCGCCCCTTCGGCGCTGCTGGTCGGGCCACTGGGCCGGTCCTGAATTCATTTCCACCTCATTAACTCGGCCCCAGGTCCGCCCCCGCCTGCTCCCGCTCTCGTTCCCCATCCCTGACACGACAACCTCCTTTTTCTTCCTTTTCTCTTCCCCTGTCATCTTGCCAGCTCGGCTTCTATCGCATCGCCTATCGTCTCTCTATCTATTTCTCCCTGAGTCTGTCTGGGTCTCTGTCTTTGGGTGTTGCTCTCTGTCCTGCTCTTCCAGCTGTCTGGGGCTCCGCTTCGTTGCCCCTATGCCCCACCCCCTGCCCAGGCCCCTCCAATCCCGGCAGCTCCGGCCTGGCGCTCCACATTCCCATTGGCCTGTCCGGAGCCCCCCGCCCCCGCCCGCCCGGCCCCTCCAGGTCCCTCAGTTCACGCAAAGTTTGGCTCTGCGCTGCGGAGGGAGGGGGCGGCCCGGCCCGGCCCAGCTCTGCCCCCGGCCGGCCCGACCCCGGCCCCGGCCCCAGGACCAGCCCTTATCTGATCCGAGCTCCGGGTTTAAGAGTCCTGGCCCTGCCCGTCGCACAGCTCCGTTCCTCACTCCTGCCCGCCCCGTCTGTCCGTCTGTCCCGCTGCACATCCGAGGGGCCACTCCACCCCGGACCCAAGGTAAGACCCTGGCCCTGATGAAGGAGTGCTGCCGCCGCAGCCGGGGTCCTGTCCACCTCACCCTCCAGAGATACCGGGGCCCCCAGCCCCTAGGTCCCTACCCTGACTGGCCTCAGTGGTAGGGCCCTATTCCCCAGCCTCCCACCTTGGGCGGCCCCAAACGGAGCCTTATAGGAAGGGCCCACCAAGAAGGAAACTTTCCCAAACTGGTCACCTCAGCACTTTCAGCTGAGAAAGGGGCTTTCCTAATGCTCCTTCCTATTGGGCAGACCTGCAGTTGCATCACAGCCTTGCAACTAAATACAGTGACCACCACATATAGCCATGAACCCTCACAGGCACTCCAGACAGTGCCCCCTCTTCCCGGGGGTCATCAGGTTACTCCCACTCCCAAGCCCAGCCCCTTTTCCCCCTCCCCATGCTGTGACATTCACATAGTGACACCCACTGATCTCTAGTTCATACAGGGGAAGAAAACACCTACAGCTCAGGTTAGGGAGAGGTAGTAGCCTGGTGTGACTGGGACCCCTGCCCGCCCAGTTTCTTCCCTTCATTCCAGCTTGCCTCCCACTTCAAGACACCTCTCCCCATTACAACCCTCCTCCCCTCCCCACAGCTGTTTCACACTGAGATCACCTGGAGGAGAGCAGCAGGGCCACCTCTGCTAGAGTAAGGGCAGATTGGGTTCCATAACATCCACCCTCCAGGTGAGATGCCCCTTCCCCATCCCATCCCTCCTCCCCATCAGGAACTAACCAAGGGTACCTGCGTTAGGAAAGAGACAGGTTGGAACTTCCTGATTTGAGGGAGAAGAGTTGAGCCCCAGGATGCATGGAAGGACAAAACTGGGGACAAGTGGGAGTAGGACCTCTTGTATCTTGAGATCTCATTCTTGTTAATGAAGGGCCCCAGGCAGAGTGAGGCAGATGGGGAACTGGGGGTGGTGAAAAAGCCAGTACAGATTTGGACCCCAAAGGAAGTCTAGGCTTAAAGCCTGATTCTGTTGCTTATCGATACACATTCTGGCTAATGATTTCTGGCCTGTCTGCCTTGGCCATGGTGCTTGAATTTTTTTTTCCCCACCAGGACTGCTTTAGGCATTTCTGGGTGGGAGGGAGATGATGATGGGAGACTTGGTGCCCTTCTGGCAGGAGTGACACTTGTTTAGGCGTGATGAGGGCCTGGAGTGGGTATCAGGAAACCAGTCTGAGAAGGGACCAGAAGCTACCACTGAATTCCGTTCAGTTTCATCTTGAAACGCTGTTCCTAATCTCCAAGGATTTCTGTTCTGTTACATGTTCCTGGCATGATGGTGGGCACCATCCTGTGCAGGGCTTGTTAACTCCTCATGGTATAGGCTGGGTACGGGGGACCAAGTGTAGAAGCAGCCAAGTGTCCTGGCTTATAGTTAGTTCTTCAGGGAGGAGGAAACGAGGGAGGAGGGGGAGGGAAGGAATCTTGCCAGGGAGAGGGGCCAGGGCTGGTCTGCAGAGGCAATAGGCATGGCCCAGGCAGTGCCAACTCCTCTTCCCCGCCCTCCAGTCCTTTGGTGGTGGTGGCGAGGGAGGGAGAGAGGGGGTGTTGGGGGGTGATCTGGGCCAGCCCAGCCTTCCAAAGCCCTTGCCAACCTGGGTCCTGAAAGGAGCTGCTGTTTTCTGAGCCATCCCCCCGCCCCCCACCCGGAGCTGAGCAGCCAACTTGTCTCAGTGGATATCAAATGGCAATGACTCCACTGAGCGGAGAGGGGTGGCGGGGGGCAGGGTTATGGTCCCAATCCTTCCGTGGTTCTAATGCAGAATCCCACTGCTGCCCCCTACCCTGAGGGAAAAAAAGCCCAGCATCTGTCCTACATGCGGTCTGTGGACACATACGTTTGTGTGGGAGGGTTAGTTGTCCGGCTCCTGGCATCCCTCCCCTCCTCCCTGTGCCCCACCGAACGGCGCCCCATCCCCACACCTGCACCTCTGTGCACAAGCTCGCTTATAACTCCAGCCTGGTTGGCTTGGGCTAGAAGGGAAGGGCGTGGCAGAAGACCCAGGGGCCTCCTTCCCTGGTCCTCCCTAGGGACCAGAGAGGCTGGGACACTTGGATCTGGGTGAGCTTAGATCAAGTCCTCTGGGGTCATGCCCGGATTGATGGAATAAGGGGTTTAGGGCTCTGGGGGGCGGGGGGTGAGTCATGCAGAAAGACCCACTTCTACAAAGGAGAAAAGACCCCCTGCATCTTTTAGCAAAATGCTTGGTTTCTGCACACAAGATGGAAGATAGGCCAAACCTCCTGGCATCAGTGGGGAGGGAAAGAGATGTTGGGCAATGGAGCCCCTCAACTTTCCTGCCAAGGGTTATTTAGGACGGAAGGAAAAAACCTCCAGTCTCCCTCCCCTCCCCGGCCTAGATTCTTCTCTTGCCTGACTGGTCAGTGCTACTATCAGGGTTAATGCCAAACTGTCCAGGATGGTGGTGAGGCCCTGAAAGGGGCAGAGAGAAGGGATAGTCCAAGGCACACTGCTAAGATGAAACTGCAGAAAGATTAGAGAGATGGGAGATCTGGAATCCAAGTATTTTAGCACCCAGTGAAGGCTGGTTGGCAGGGGTGGCTCTTGGGAATCAGACCTTTCTGAGTGTACCTCATCACCCTGTCTCTTCCACAGGCTGCGTTCAATGCTTTTCTCCCTTCATCCAAGTTTAATATACGTGTTGCCACCATTTTCATGGAGACAGTGCATCTGAGTGGCCCCTCTTCATCCCCTCCCCACATCAGAAGCTTGAAAGGGCACAGAGAAAGGGATTATGGGAAAAACTCTCCCGTGGGTGTCTGCCATCTGGGAGCTGGATTTGAGGTGGGGGAGAAGGGAGGGGCTGGCTCTGGAATGCAGGAGAGAAGCAAAAACTGAACTGGGTGACCTGGAGAAAGAGGCTGGAGAAGCATGGGCTTCAGAGGACTGAATTAGCATTTCAGGCCCCTAAAAAGGTGTAGCACAGAAGGAGTGGATATGGCCATTCTGCTCCCCTTCCAATGGCAGAAGACCCGGGGAAAGGATTGGGGCTGCAGCTTGAAGGACTTAGGCTAGCTTTCAGGAAGCAGGTCCATAAAAGGAAAGAGATCTGAAATGGAGTTTGGGAAAGAGAGGCAGACCACCTTCTGGACCCAAACAAAAACGAACCCACCCCCAACAAAAAAGCCCATCATTAAGGCTTGTGAGGGGGAGCTGGAATCTCAGAGAAGCACACGGATTATTGCGAGACAATTGTCAAGAGGCCTCTTCTGGAGGGAAAGTGCGACCCCACAGTGCTGTCTCAGGGCTCCTTTCCGCTGCCTGAGAGGCAGAGGCGCAGTGGTTAACAGCACAGCCTTGGAGTCAGACTTCCTGGGTTTAAAATCCTGCTTTCACTGCTTAGTAGCTACAAATGTCTCCTCAGCCTTACAATGGGGCTAATTATAGTTGTGTATTAAAAGACTCGATATTTGTAAAGGGCTTGGAGTGGTGCTCAACATGTTAAAAATAAAAAGTGCAGTTGTTGGCTGTTATGGTTCTCCCACCTCTGTGGCTCTTTCTACCCCGTCATCTTGCCTGGCTCCTGGGCCTGCTGCAGCCCTTCTCTGTGGCTTTTCTGAGGTCTGTCCTAGGTCTCTGTCTCTCCGCCCTTCTAGAGTTTGGGAAGGTGGGAGAATTATCAAATCGTTTAATATGAGGTTCCTGTCTTCATTTCAACAAGCTGGGCATCACCTGGGTCTACACGCCCCTGGGCCCTTCTTTCCATGAGTTTTCACCAAGCAGATGTGCTGTCTCCAACTTGGATTCGATAAATGTAACCGAGCTGCTGGGCTTCCCTAAAATAGTCTCTTTCCCCATCTGGGTGACTTATGTCTTGCAGCCAAAGATGCCGGCTTCTGTCTACCCCGACATCTCGCCCCTGTCCCTCCATGGCCCTGCCTCTTGCCTCCCTGCTCACATTTCCCCCACAACTCCCCTCAGGTGTGTGAGTCCGCCTCTTCTCTGCCCCCTGATCAGCCTGTTCATCCCGTGAGCCTGGGTGCCCAAAGCGGCCTCCTTAATGATCTTCCTAACTTCCACCTTTCTTGCTCCCTGATTCCCTCTTTGCTCCACACAGAATTATCACTGGAACTGTCATCATGAAGCGTCAGTTTTATCTTGCCCCTTTGCTACTCAGATGTCTCTGTGGGTTTTCAGATGAAAACTCCCAATCAGTCTTCAAGATACTTTATATCAGCCTTTCTCCCATCCCCTCCAGTTCCCCTATCTTTCAGGACCCCCATTGATTCAGACCTTGTTCTGGGGGAGCATATCCCATAGCAATCCCTGAGCCACACCCCTTCCACCCTGGGCCCTCACAGAGGCCTACCCCTCCAAATCCTGCCCCTCCTACAAATCTCCATCCTTCTGTTTCCCTATCTGCTCTGTCATCTTGTACCCCTTCTCCTCAGCATCCTGCCTGTTCCTTGTCCTTCATGTCTATGAATTTGCCCAGGATGACCTGGGCAGTGGTAATGTTGGAGGGGACATCCTGTCTCCTACCATAACAGGAGCTCCTCTAGGGTGGGGCCTACACCCCTGTCAGATTGTCGACTCCCTGAAGCAAAGGCATCTCTTCCCTCCCTGGACCCCTCTGCCCCCAGGGCACAGACTGTCTACTGACCAGCTTGACTCTAGGTAGGAAACCTTTCTGGTTGCTAATTCTGGGGGAGGACCCTGACTTCAGAGGTTTAGGAGTGTCCTAGATGGGGGTATATGTAAGACTCTATTATCCAACTCTCTAGGGAACCTCCAGAGAAACTCCTCTCCTATTAAACTCCCCATCCTGTGGAGACAGTTTTACCCTAAGATTATAAGCAGCAGATTAAGCGCTGCTGGCCCAAACACAAAAATCCACATGGGTATCCACAGAACCTTTCTCTCCTCGCCAGGGAGGTCTGCTCCTGCCTGATGCTGGGCTTGTCAGTGGGTGTCTGGAGTGGGAAAGGGGCAGAGGCCAGAGTCCAGTCTGGGACAGCCCCGTTGTGTGGAGCATACCTCTGGGTGGGAGCCTGCAAGCTGGGAGACATGTGGGCATAGCTCTCAAGTCGGGTTAGGCCTGACCTTTTAGCGTTATATCCTCAGCTCCACCCCCATCCTAGTCCTAACCACAAGACCCGGGCACACACCTTCCCCCCACATCTAAATCTCCCTGGTTGACCCTCTGTAAAAAAGACATGGGTAACGGCAAGAGGAAAGGGAGAGGATGTCTGAGTCTAGGGCAGTGGTTCTCAAACTTTTTGGTCTCAGAACCCCTTCACATCTTAAAAATTATTGAAGACTGCAAAGAGCTTTTGTTAATGTGGATTACATTGATAGGTTAGAAATCAGAGGCAACTTAAAATATGCATTAATTCATTTAAAAATAACAGCAATAAACCCGTTTTGCATGTCAATTTAGATGACATATTTTTAATGAAAAAATAGCTATATTTAAAAACAGACAAAATAAAGTTTAGTAAGTGACATTGTTTCACATTTTCACAAATCTTTTTTTTTAAAATATCTGGCTTAATAGAAGACAGTTGGTATTTCATATCTGCTTCTGCATTCAATATGTTACAATATCATATTGCAATGTAGCTTCTGGAAAACTCCATTGAACACTCATGAGAGAATGAAAGTGAAAAGAAGCAAATAACATATTAGTATTATTATGAAGATAGGTTTGACCTCATAGAGCCTCTGAAAAGGTCTCAGGAGCCCCCAGGGTCCCTGGACCACACTTTGAGAATTACTAGTCCAGAGGAAAGTTAGAAAACAGTTTGGAAAAGCCCCAGGTGATTTGAACATCCTGGTTGACCTCCCTTAGCTGCCCGTGGTCTTTTGAATGTTTTCATTAGGGAGGCAGTATGGGGTAGTGGTTAATCATGTGGGTCCTGGGGACAGACTACCTACTTGAGCTTGAATCTCAGTCGTACCACTCACTAGCTGTGTGACTTGGGGCAGATTATTAACATCTCTGTGCTTCAGTTGTCTCGTTTATAAAATGGAGCTTTAAAAAAGTGCCTACTTTTTAGAATTGTTGAGAATTAGATGATGTAACGCTAGAAAAGGGCCTAGCAAGGTGCTGAATAATAGGAGCTCTTATTAAATACCAGAGCCTTGCCCCTGAATCCACTGCCCATGGGCCCAGAAGGCAGTGCGATGCAGAAGTGACCTTTCCCAAATTGCAGATGTGGGCTTCTTGAACCAGAAAGGAAAAGTGACTTGTGTGAGGTCCCAGGAAAAGTTACCAGGGTTGTTGGGCCCTGAACCCAGGAGTTCTGACTCTTAGCCCTACACTTTCCCCACCAGACTTTTTCAGTGGGGGGGAAAAAACCCCAAGGTCCTGAGAGGAGGGGAGCAGAGCTTACCTTTCCCCCATCGATCCCAAGTGTGCCATCCCTGGCCAATAGCAGGAGAGTAGGAAGCCTTGAGTTGAGGGCCGGTAGCAGGGAGGGACTTCCTGACCTCAACAGCAACTGAAAAAGGAGAAAGCAAGCCAGGAGAAGGTATTCCTAAGCCCAGGAGGTTTTTGCATCTTGCCTTGTGGGAAGCAGTTCTGTAAAGTGGCCCCAGCCCTCTCTCCTAAGAGTTCCTGGCCCAGGGCAGAGGAAGTCTGTGCTCGGGCAACACTGCTTCTCCTGGGGTGTCCCTTTCCTGCTCACTGCCTGCAGCCCCTTCTTGGATCATCCCCTCCTCTCAGTCTCCCAGCACTCCAGGCTCTGGGTCCCTTTCCCGGTGGCTCCTGACCCTGCCCTTTGTGCTGTGGTGCCATGGGCAGTGCATGCACCTTGGGAAGGGTGCCAGTGGGGGTGGGGGAGGGGCTGGGGGGGGTCGCCTGGCCAGGAGGAGAAGCCTCTCCCCACAGCTCTGGGGAAGGGGATGAGGCAGACGGGGAGACAGACAAACACTCCAGGGGCAGGGGTGGGAGGGGCCAGCCCTGGCTCTTTGGCCTGTCAGCCAAATCCCCCTGAGCTGGGCTGCAGGCACCACCTTGTCAGAAGCCTAAATACCCCCAGCCCCAAGCACACACCCTGAGCAGAAGCGTTCTGGAGGGTCAGATCCCAGCAGCCCCCGGGCCTGAGGAGTCGGGCGGGCTTAGGTTTGAGACCTTGCTGTCTATTGCTCAGTTTTTTCTCTGCCACCCACACAGTTCCCTAGAATAGATGGGAAAACTAAGGCCCAAAGTGGGTGGGCTCAGACTGCCCACGTGCTTCTTTCCAGAGTCCAGTTGGGAGGAAGGGGCCTGGCTTCCCACAGCCCCTCCTCCCCCATCCCTCCCAGTCCCCCTGTTTTTTTTCCATTTGGAAAGCCGTTTCTGGCTCGTGGCAGGTTTGGGGGCCCTGGTCTAGTCTCCCTCCCCTGTCTCCTGGGCAGTGTCCCCAGGGGAGGCCCTGGGGGCTGAGATCTCTTCAGTCTCAGCCCTGCCCCACCCCCTGCCTCCACCCGCGAGGCCATCATCCCCCCAGCCCCCACCCCTGGGCTGTGGGACAGGGAGAGGGCCGAGGGGCTGGCTCTGCATACTAATGTCCTGCCCATTGTCAAAGCCCCTTTGTGCCCCAGAGCTCCATTGAGGCGCCTCCGGGGCGGGCACAATGGGGGCTCTGTCCCCGAGTTCCCCCAAACAGTCACCTGCTTTCAGAGCCTCCCCCCGCTCCCACCCCCACCCGCCCCAGTGTCCGGAGGACCCAGCGAGCTTGGGGGAGTGGGGCCAGAGCCAGGGGGGATGGGCAGGAGGCGACCCCTCCCCCCTCCTCCCCGGGCAGGCTGGGGAGATGGGCCCAAGGCCGGGAGAGGCCCCGGCTTACAGGGGGCGGGGGCGGGGCAGTCTGTGGATGGACTTGGAATGCAGGTTCCGTGAGGCCGGCCAAGGGGAAGGGGCACTGAGCCTGCCCACTCCTCGGTTCCACATGCCCGGCCGCCGCAGCCCGTGCCTTCCCGCCTCTCCTCCTCCTCCCACCACGAGGCTCATATATGCAGAGACACACAGGCTCACGCTCATGCATGCGGCCCCACACACGGCTCCCGGACGCACGCCGGAGCGGATGTGCCCAGACCCAGCAGGCCGACTCAGGTACACAGACCCGCACCGGCCACTCGCATATGCACCAGCACACCCGCCCTCCATCCCCTTTGCACCCCTTCCGCCAGCCGCCAGCCTCGAGCGGCTCAGCACCAGCGCCCCCGCCGCCGACCACCCCCCACCCCGTGCCCTCGCTGCCCCCTGCTGCTCCAACACAGGTTATAACAAGTTTGCACTTGTTGTGACCTCAAGAATGTGGCCCTGGGGCGGGGAATGTCCCGCTGCTCCAGACCGCACCTGCTTATACGTTAACCACGGACACGGTCTCTGCTGAGCCGTGAGCACGCCCGCCTCCTCCCTCCCCCATCCCACAGATCACAGAGAGGTTTGGTGAGCCAGGACCCCCGCCCCAGAGCGGAGCCAAACACACTGAATGGAGTGATTCGGGAATGACCAACCCCAGCCTGCCCCAGCACCGGCCCAGGGCCACCAGCCCTTGCATCTGCCCAGTGCACTCAGGGTCACGGCCTCTCACCACCCTGTGAGGTAGATGGCCTCGTTATCATTTCCCTGTTTTATAGTAGGGCTCTGACAGGTGACATGACATATCCAGGTGGCAAGACTGGGACTCCATTCTAGAATGGAAGTCTCTTGCTGTTGGGAGGTTTTCTGGGTTGTTTTTTGAGGGGGAGGGGTCACTATCTGCCTCTTGGCTTCACTCAGATGACCCAACCCGTGTGGAATTTTCACATAATTATCTTTTGCCCACCTTCTTTGGGAAGACTGGGGGCATGTTGGGGTTGGAGTGGGGAGAGCAATGGGTACAGGGGCCTTAAACAGGATTCTGCGTCCAGAAAGAAACTCAAAAGTCCACCTTGACCCTTGACTGCCTCTAGGCAGGGTGAGCCTACCTCCTTTTGTTTCCTACATTCCCATGGGCCCCATTCCCACTGCTGACGGATCACTGGAGAGAGGAGCCCCATGGCCTTCTTGGCTAGGGTTTGGAGTTTGAGATCTCTGTTCATTATAAGTCCTTCACAACACCTGGCTCTGACCTTCCCTGTTAATATCCTATGTCTGTATAAGGATCTATAGGGCATGTCTATGCCTCTCCTACTATTCTGGTCTGGGGCATCTTCTGGAAGCCTGGAGCAGGTACCCTAAAAAGGGAAGAGATAATAATAAAAGATTAAAAAAAAACACAAAAAACGGGAAGAGATGGAGGGCTTACCAGGACCAGGACCCCGAGGATTTGAGGGCTGCTTGCATGATGGTGTGCTGGGACCTGGGGTGGTTGATGGGGTCACAGTTGCAGAAACCCCATTAGATGGAGAACTAAGCTGATATTGGTTTGCTCATCTGCAAATGTTATTGAATGCCAATCTCCATGATGTTTCCCTTACATCAGAATTGCAAAGACCCTTGCAGGACCCTTCTATGCCTTAACCTCACTGCTCACCTAGAATGCTCCCCAGCTGGCTGCCGGATTCTGCTGAAACTGCATCATCCATCTGTCTTCCTCCATGCAGGAACACTCTTCTCCCAGCCCTTATTCTCTGGTGTATTCTTCTGACTCCAAGTGCCCTTCCAAATGTCCCCTGTTGGAGAAGGAGGCCTGGCCAAAGGACAATTTCAGCCTCTCCAGCTGCACTCAGGCTCGGGGGTGGGGGGGGTGGGCGACAGTGAGACAGCCACCTCTGAATCTAGTTCTGCATCTAGTCAGTGTCGCTGTGCCCCCCCTGCCCCCCTCTTTCTACTCAAAGGAGGAATGTGGATAAGGAATAAGTGGAAAGTTGGGGAAGGGCAGAGAGTTTCCCTCCCAGGGTGACAGTAGACAACCCCGACTCCCCCCACCCCCACGCCCCCGCCCCCGCGCCAGGCTTCTCTGTGTGAGGGTCAGAGGTTGCTCTTCAAACGTGGAACCTGAGAAGGAAAGGGAGTGGCGAGGACCCCTGTCGGGGAAGGTGGCTCAATTCCCTGAATATGCATCAGAAGCACAGGGTGCCTATGGGTCTCCATCTCCGCCAAGGGTAAAAATAAGAACAGATTGCTTAGGCAGTAACAAGTAAATTTTGACCTAGCAGGAAGCATTTCCTGGGTATAAGGCATTACCAGGCAAAGGGGAAGGATGGAAAGAGGTGGAGGACTCACTCCCCCTGATGAGAAAGAGAGGCCCAGCTTAGCCGCCTATTGAACAGAGAGGTTGGGTGGCCTAGGAGACATTTCCAAAGGGGCTCAGAGCCCTTGTGGGCCATGGACTTCCAGCTGTCTCAGATAACTCCCTTGATCATTTCCGCAGCCCCTAGCAGAGAACATCATTGAATCTGCCCCTTCCCAATGGGCCCACTATCTGCTGTTTCTTCTAGCTCTTCTTGTTGTCATATTTCTGGGCCAGCTGCTGTGGGGCAAGGAGATTCCTGAGGCCTGCTGATGGGAGGGGCACACTGGACACCCCTAAGCTGGGGCTTTGGTTGGAGGGGAAGAGCTCAGTGGATAATGCTCCCAGGTTGGCCCTTCAGGACCCCAGGGTTAAGAAAAGATCTTGTAGGAAGAGAGAGCTTGGGATGAAGAAGAAAGCCAGGGTTATTGCTCTGATTCTCGTGTTATGAGCCGGCTGTGTGATTGTGGAAAAGTTACTCAACTTTTCTAAACCTTGGCTTCCTCTTCAGTGAAATGAAGGGGTTGAACAGGATGACCATGCAGGCCTCCCAGAGCCGACATGCCATGATGGTATGGTGGCCAGATGAAAAGTGCAGTTTAAGTGGGCCTGGGTTCAACTTGAAGTCACCTCTTCCTTACTAGTGGTCCTTCTGGACAAGTCAGCTAACCTTTCTGAGCCTGGTTTCCACACATTCACGTGAAGGCAATGGCATTACCCACCTCCCAGGGAGGATAGGATGACACGGTACGCGGAAACCCAGCACAAGGGCTGAGGTGGGGAAGTCCACAGCACGTGGGGACACAGAGGGGCAGCAACTCACACTGGGGCTGTGGGTGTCTGGGGGTGCTTCTCAGAGAAAGTGACATCTAAGATGAGGCTTGAAGGAAGGGTAGAGATCGACCAAGTTTTGCCGAGAACTGTTGGTAAGAGAAAGCATGGCCCGTTCAAGCACTGGGAGAAGCTTAGTGTAGCTGGAGGGCAGAGGCTGTGTGTGAGGGGTGGGTGGAGGACTGAGAATGCTGATGCTGGAGAGGCCAGCTTATTACATACTCTGTCCCACCTGTCATTCTAGGGGCTTGCGAGTTGGGATCCCTCCACTTCCCCTCCATCTTCCTTTTCCTACTTTTCTTTCTCCCAAGCTCAGTCCTCTTGTCTTTGGTCACGTGGGCACCAGGAAGTACTGGGCTTCCCAGGAGGACCTGGTCGGTCCAGGGAGAAGCTCTATCCACAGTTGCCCGACTCTGGACCAGTTTGGGGCCCAGGTCTGGAGTTTTCCGCCTCTTTCCTTTCCCACGATGAAAGAGGGATCTGCCTCCTGCAGAAGACTCTGGATTTCTGGCATTGAGGCTCTGTGCTAAGCACTGCGTACCCACTGTGGGCCCTCCCCCACCTGGCCCCTCATGAGAGAGAGAGATGCGAGAGTGTTGATGGCAGTGGGCTGAGGGCAGTGTGGAGTGGGAACTGAGGGAAACTAGAGAGAAGAGAGCTCTTCAGCCTGGAGTAAGGGCGGATGGAGAGACCGAGTCAGTGCGCGCAGCTGTCTGAAGGTTGACGCTTTAATGGGAAGCTCGGGGGAAGGACTTCCCAAGGATGAAGCAGGTCACATCCCAAAAAGGGAGCCTGAGAGAGGGAAAAGAAATGTACAATATCAATCCTATGGGCTCTTTTAAGCCAAGAAATACTTAGACAAAGCTGTATACTAGGCACTGAGGAGGTCACAAAGATGAACAAAATACAGGCTAGGAAGCAGTTCAGAAATGATTCTCCTGATTGACAAGGTGGGCATGATCCTTCCTGGAAGGAGTAAGGCAGATAAAACGCCCCCTCTGACAGCTGCTCCTGAGGGTGCTTCCACACTGGGGGTAACTCTCCTGCCTCCCCGCTGCCTACATTGCCTCTCGGACCCGCCACCGACTAGGTCCAAGGCCTCCCTCATCACAGCCACACAGCTTCTAAGATCACAGACGAGAAAAGGTATAGAGAAGGGGGCTTCAGCCGGGAGGTAGGTCAGCCTCCCTCTCTTCTCTCAGGTGGGGAGCCCCACTGGTTCCAGGACCCTAAGGAACCAGTCCCATCAGCTTGGCCTCTCTCTGGTTTCTCAGATTCTGGTGGCAGATCTGGTGACAGCTCAGTGGCTCCCTGGCCTCCACCCCAAAAACCTTATCTTCTGGGGCCTGGCCATCCTGGGCTCTTTAAAAAATTAAATTTTTTTTTTTTTATCATTTCTTAGTGATTTATTCTCTTAAGGCTCCATCAGCAGGTGGAATGGAAGACCCCTCCCACCCTGATGCCTTGGGTAACCAAAGCATTATCCTCCTTCAGTGCCTTCTCTGTCTAGAGGACCCGCACATCAATGCCTTGTTTCCTGAGGTACTTCATAGTTGATGAGGGTTCCTTCGAGGCCTCACTCATCCCCTGACCAATAACAAAGGTCTGTACGCCTTTCTCGACAACTTCCTGCACATCTGCAGGCTGCACACCAGGAGAACACTCAGTTCTTGTTTCTCTCCAGTCCCAAGCCTGACTTCCCCCTGGCCACACTTTGCAGTCCTTACAGATTTTAGTAGAGCCTGGTACTTTCCTTTGCCCCCTATGAGAGGGAAACAGTTTCAGGGGAAGAAGGAACTTAACTGAACTCCAATGCCCTCTCTTTTCAGAGTTGTGATCCCAAACATCTCCATGCTTTACCCCTCATCCTGGGCTTTGAGCAGCCTGCCAACTGGCTGGAGCCACCGGGAAGCAGGAGGGCAAGGGGCGAAAGGGCACGATGTAGGAACTGAGTTCTGTGTGTCATCCCTCACTAAACACCTTTCCTACCTCTTGGCAGGTTGAATGGGTTTTGGAGGGAGCTTCACCTTGGGAATTATGATGGAATTTTAGGGAGGTAGGATGAAGGAGGTGGGCTGGAAGCCTCCTCCAATTCCAGGACTGTAGTAAGTCCTACCGCATGAATCACTGTTATCCTAGAGAAAGGACAAATAAGGCAGGAGGTAGCTGGAGCATCTTCAAGGCCACGTGGGTGTGGAGAGGCAACACGAGTGAAGGTCCACGGGACTTGGAGACAGAGGGTCCGGCTTTGCCATTACATAAACATCAGCAAGTTACTTTACCTCTCTGAGCCTTAGTTTCTCTCATTTGGTAGATATTTTTCTTTCATCTGCAAAGTAGGCTAATAATAATATCTTATATTTGCATACAGGCCTTACAGATTTCACATACTTTATCTCCTGTAATCCCAACCAAACAATGGAAGGTTTTATTGCCTCCTTAGGTGAGGAAACTGAGCCCTAGAGAGATGAAGAGATTGACTGAAGTTCCCATAGCAAGCAGATGGCACAGATCTGGATGGCAAATAGTGGGAAAGAAGGATAGATAGGGACCTTTGGCTATGACCCAGACCTGCCAGGATAACAAATAGGTTTCATTTGTAAGGCTAACTGCATTGGATTGAAAATGGCTCTCTGTATCACGATGCTGAGAAAGATTCTGAGGCTCAGTGAGGAAAAATGTACCGTGATGAATTGGTGATATCGGCTAAGGGCAGGAGGTGAATGACGGCCCAGATGCAGTGTGGTTCTCATCCCTAGCCTGGAATCAGACCAGGGATTTCATGTCTAAGTCTTTCCTCTATACTAATGAATTAGGTTAAATTCAAAGGCACCAGCTTGAAGAGAGAACTAAGGTGTAGTCTCTGCCTTCAAAGAGCTCACCATCTCTCAAGGACAGAGGAGTGCTATATTGATGATGGAGCAAAATGTCCCAGGAACGTAGAGAGAGTAATGAGGGCATTTTAGGCAGAGAGACCTGCTTGGCAAAAAGCATGGGGCCGTGCAGGTGGGGTGCAGACTGCATTTGAAGAGCCAATGGCAATTCTATATGGCTGGAAGATGGGGTCCATAGGGAAGAGTACCAAAAGGAGAGGCTGTGGAAATCAAGGTGGCATCAGATGGTGAAGGGTTCTGAATGCTATGTCTAGAAGTTTGGGTTTTACTACAGAAGCTGTGGAACTCCTTGAAGGATTGAAAGCCAGAGCGATGGGATGTAATTGTGTTGTTGAAAGGCACTGTGGCAGCTGAGGGGGTGGAGGTGAGGGAGGCGAGGCTGGGGGTGGGAAGACAGGAGATCATTGCAGCACTTCAGGTGAAAGAGAACTAGGGCAGCCTCAAAGGAGTTGGAGAGAAGCCCACAAAGGCAGAATTGATAAGACCTAGTGACCCGCTGGATGAGGGGCAAGAGAGAAACCAAGGGCGACTCTAAGGTTTCCAACCTGGGCACTGAATGGATGGTGATGCTGGGAACAAGAGGGGAAGCACAGGAGAGACTCCCTTCTGAGTAGAAAAGACATCAGTCTGAACACATTAAAACTAGACTCTCCAGTTAGAGGGAGGCCTGTAAGTGTTGGTTATACAGGGCAGAGGTGAGGGGAATCTGTGGGAGTGGTTGAAACAGCCGAGGAAGGGAGAGCAGAGTGGTTAGAGATGCCAAGGGGGATCCCTGAGAAACACCAACAATTCAGGGCCCACGAGAGACCACAGCAAGAGAGATGGACCAAACGTAAAGAGACAGGGAGGAGAGAGCCTGGAGGACCATGTCAGAGAGTGAAGATGAGACTCTGCACCCTGTTAGTGCTGGCCCCACCAAGTGTTCTTGGTACATCTGTGCACTTATCTAATTCTCCCAATGCTCTGGTGAGGTAGATATCATTAGGCCCCCTTTTTTGCAGGTAAAGGAAAAGGAAACTCAAAGAGTTTAAGTGATTTGCTTCAAATCCCAAAGCCTAGAAGTGGCAGGGCCACTAAAGAGCTCATCAAGTTCTCCAAAATCACTGGATCCCCACCACATCTCAATAAGAACCAAAGGAGAGAGAGTCCAGAACAGACAGGCTAGCCATCAGTCTCACATAACGCAGAGAGACTGCTGGGGTTGAGGACTGAGAAAACGCCCTTGGATTTGATGATTGGAAGGTTAGCTGTGACCTTGGAAAGAGATTCTTGCGGGTCTAACTGCCACCAGCTGGCTGTGTGGATCAAGCAGAATTGCTTCTCATGTGCTTCATATAATGCAAAACCCGGTAGTCTGAAGGAGGCTGATGCTGTTATTTTTATTGTTATTAAATATTGGTAAATTGGACCACTTGATATTGCTGACATGGGTCCCATTCTTTAAAACTGGTTATTTCATATGGTTCAGCCTAACAGTAAAAGGGGGTGGGCTGGGGTCGGTGGGCAGGAGAAGGCAGGAGAAGGCAAGCCCATAGGGAAAGGGCAGTCCCATGGGGCTGGGGAGCCCTGCCCCCTGGTGGTGGGGAGGTAATCTTCAGCACCAGGCTGAGGATCGGTGAGGCTTGAAGTTTGCAGGAGTCCCTCTCATCTCCTCCGCTCCCCTCCAGCCATCTGCAGTCTTGCCAGCACCCTCTCCACTAAGTCCAGCTGGGCATAGGGGTGAACTCTCCCTAGGGGCCTCTGTCTGGAAGAATACTTCTAACCTCTCAACTAGGGTGATCCTCTCAACCAGTATCTTTGGGGATCAGTTGGGTTCTCCCCTATAGAGAATCCAGGAGCCTAGGCCAGGTGGTGACTGATTAAACAGTCAGAGCAGGCTGACACACGAACAAGAGGTCTTCAACAGACCCCTTGGTCATCGCCAGCCCAGCCCCTGTGAAATCTCCCCCAGTATCCTTGGGAACCCTTTCAGTGTCACAGGTCTTCCTGATAACAGTAGAATAACAATGACAACAGAAGTTATCTGTACTAATGCCATTGCTTCCAGCTGTGTCTTAGCACCTGGACTGATTTTTCTGGCTCTTCGGTCACAGTGAGGAGGGATGGGTTAATATCTCTGAGATGTTCCTCTGGGGTGAGGACTCAGATGGGGCCAGGCCTGCAGGCTCTTGGGATGGCTGGAGCTGGGGCTGAGGAGGAGGCAGTGGTGCATCCTTTGTCCTCAGCTGAACTCTGCACAGTGCCAAGCTTCTCAGACAGGACCAGGATGTGCAGCCCTGCAGCCCCACACAATGGGTAGGCGCAGGCGCTGTGGCCGCCATGGTGACTCAGAGAGGGAGCGTGCTGGGGTGGGGGGTGGCTGGAGGGCGAGGAGGCAGGTGCATCAAAGAGGCGTTCCCCATGGGCTGCGTGTGCCAGGAAGTCAACCTCCCTCTCCAGCTGGGGAAAGGGGGGTCCCTGAGGTACCCCACCCTGGGCAGTTCTCTGCAGGAACACTGTTCCCTTCTCGCAGGGGACAGAAGGCACTGCCTTGGGGATTGGGGCGGAGGAAGGGGCAGTGGTCCCAATCAGCCCACACTGACAGGACGGGTGGTGTCTGGACAGAGGCGAACATCTGACATGGCCCCATCTCTGTGTTCTTCCCTCTCTTGACCGGAAAACACACAGGGGGGTCAGAAGGGCCAGATGGAGGTCACAGGCTCCCAGGAAACGCTTTGAAGGCTTTTATCCTTTCTTTTGATCTGTCTATGAGAACTTTCCAAACGTTGACACAAGGGAAGAAAAGCCTATTCTTCCTTGGGCCAGGGCCTTGTGTCAGGCCGAGGCTAGAGGATGGGAGGGAAGGGGAAGGAGACTGGAGGCTGAGAAGCAGAGGCAGCAGTGATTCAGCTGGCAAGGCAGGCCCCCGACACACACACGGCCCTTTTTCCCCCCACCTCAAGGTTTGTGTGCATCTGGCTCTGTTTCTATTTGTTTACTTTCTTTGGGGCAGGACAGAAGGGAGATTAATGAACAAAGACATCAAGTTTAAAAAGAACCCCAAACCCGACTCCATTCTTCTCCCAACCTTGAGGGCTTACATAATCCCGCAGTGCTTTTCTTCCAGGCCTTCCTTGACACCCGTCTCCTTTCTCCTCTCTTCCCCCCTCTCTCGTTAAGAACACTTGGAAGCCCAGAAATGCTTCTTTTCAGTCCCCAGTGCAGTTGATCTCCTCCTGGAGGCCTCCAAGGCCACTATTCAAGTTGGAGTTGGTATCCAAAACAGCGATAATATGGTTGGTGAGAGGAGGCTGAGTAGCAGTCTCCTCTCTCCACCAAGGCCAGTGGGAGGGATGAGACGAATCTGCATTGGAAGGGACACAGGCTGGACGTGGACTTTTAAAGCAGGAAATGACCGTGATAACCCCCAAGCACGGGGCCTCCCAAGCTGACCTGGAAACACATTGTGTCGGGCCAGAGGGGATTTTACCCCAGAAGATACAGGGATGGGCCATAAGCTCCCACACACTGGACATCCTTGAAATCTGTTTTGTTTTTTAAATTATGTCAATTTTGCATGCTACTCCATCATACATCGTTTGTTTAATATTAAAATAAGATTTTCCCTCAAAACCTTTGAGTAAAATTGATAGCTCAGGAAAATACATTAAATTCAATCCTGTGGTTCCGAGCACCTCCTGGCACATTAGTTTGAGAAGTGTGGATCTAATCCAATGCCCTTTTTCCACAATTAAAGATATAATGGCTGAAGAGGTTTAGACACTTACCCAAGGTCACTTTTAGTCAGAGGCAGGGTTGAGGCTGGCACCTAAGTCTCTTGCTTCCCAGTCGAGCCCACTTTTCACCAGGTAATGCTGCTGCTTAGTTCCTGATACCCTCATTCTATCTCCAGGATGCTAGGCTTGGACACATACCTAGCTCAGCTGTCTAAGGTGAGTGTGGGCTTAGAGACCAGCCCAGGCTCAGGCCCGGAGGCTGATCGTGCTCACAACCCCTCTGTGCGCAGGGCTCTCTCAAAATGTAGCACTTGAGCGTGATGGGCAGTTACTGGGACAGAGAATGAGCTGGTGCTACCACTTTCTATTTCTATCTATACCCCGCAGTGACTGGTTCAGGTATTCCTGTACCTTCAAACCTAAAATAATTGGATTAGTTCATAGCTATAGTGGGGACTCCTCCTGTCTTCCTAGAAACTGCCTCCCTTTCTGATCCTGTTTCCAAACCCCTAAAATCAAGAAGCTCTTTTCTGGAGGGAAGAAGCAGGGAGAATAGAAGGTTGTAGGGCTTAGAATGCCTCTACTAATGTGGGCACCTAGGCTTCGGGTTATGGGTGGAGATACAGTGTGACGCAGAATTTGAAGGTCAGAGCTGTGATTTGATGGATAGCATAGTATTCTTCTGTATCACCATCTTCCAAAATCAGATTTCTCGGAGGCTGAAGAAACTCTTAGGGGAAGAAGGGATGATACAGACAGATGTGCGGGGAGTGAAAAGACAAAGAGGACAGTGAAAAGAAGGATAGAATCAGGGAGACACATTTTGGTAACAGCCAGTATGAAATACGAGCAGGGCAGTGTAGATGATAGAAGAGATGAGAAGCGAGTTGGGACCAGAGCCCAAGAGAAGGAAATGGGGAGGATAAAGACCTGCCATGAAAACCTAGGAGAGAAGCACTGGGATGGAACAATCATAAAAAAAGACTATCACCGCCCACCATCAGATGCACCCTGGGTGTCATTGCTGGTGAATTCTTCACACCTGGCTGGTTCCTGCTAGACCCCTATCATGCACTAGGTGTCCATCTTCTCTGCTTGTTGAGTGTGGAATTTGCTCATCAAAGGCAAATTCAGTATATAGTATTAACCTGAAGCTATAGTGGAAAGGACTTTGTAATGCAGCCAGAACTAGGTACTAATCTCAGCTCTGCTACTTATATGTTGCATTGCCTGGGCTCTCTGAACCCCAGTTTCATAAGTAACCGTGAAGATAAAAACTCTGTTCCCCAGAGCTGTTGCAAAGATAAAATGTGAAGTGCTGGTCTAAACTAGGCATTCAGTAAATGATAGTTGCTCTCCTTCTCTCTTCTTCCATTTCCTTGAACCAAACATCAGGAAGAAGTACTCCATGGTCAAAAGAGAAAACTCACCCAGTGGCTCTGTGAAAGGGTATGCGGCTAGAGCACCATGAAGAGGAGGCCAAGTCCCTGCATCTGATCCCTGTGGGAGGTGCGGGGCTCCACACCCACGCCGTGTGGCTCTCGCCCTTCATTCTAGTGGCCACAAGGCATGAGGGTGTTGTGGGGTCAGAGCCCATCATTGTTTTCCCAATTTGTCCTGTTAAGTCTTTCATGTGCTCCCAACACTTCAACCAAAATGATTGGCTCCTGTCCCCTGCTGGCCCTGAATCTACTCAATGCTATACCTTTTGCTTGTACTGCTTCCTTCCCTGGAGGGTCCTTCTCTTTGACACCCCCAAACTCCAGTCTCTGAGGGTCCAAATCTTGCCTATCCTTCAGGCCCAGTCCCAAAGCCACCTTCCTCTATAAAATCTGCCCTGAGTGAGACAGTCAGGTATGGAGGAAAAAACTCAACTCCTGGTTGTTACTTACTCATAAAAACCTGGTAATTAATAAATGGGGATAATAACATTCCTACAGGGTTGTTTGAGGAACTATATGAGCTAACATTAAAATATCCCCAACAACTTAGCCCAGTGCCTAGCACCTAACAGGTTCTCAATCAGGACACGTTCATTCGTTACCTTCTCAGCCCCACCCTCTTAAGCTAGATGTCACCTTTCCCTTTGCAAAGTCCCTCAGCACTTCATGGATCCCTATTCCATGGCACTTATCACTTCTTGCCTGTTATGTGGTTGTCTCCCTTAATAGATTGTAAGGTCTTCAAGGCCAGATTCTTCCACACCTAATTCACCTCCATAATTCAAGTGTCTTGTTTAGAATCTGGCACCCTGTAAATGTTTATTGTATAAATGCATGAAAACACAACTGAGACTGCATGGATCTTCCTGTGTGGTGGGCAGCATCATTACAGATGAGGACATTTGGTTTGTTTGCATATCTATTAGTGTCTATAATTAGTTATTGGGGTTTCCGAGGATACAAGGAAAAAGAGAAAACATCATAAGAAAAATCAAGAGAAGACACAAACAAGAAGGGGGAGTGAGAAGGCCTCAGAGGGAGAGAGGCCCTGGACCAGAGTGAAGTTCCATCTGTTGTACCCAGGCCAAGAGCTTCCACACATCCTTAGTCCTCCTGGAGGATGGAGTCCGTTCCCAGTGTTCTTAGATTGGCCCCTACACCTGGAGTGATTTGGGAGCCCCCTTTTGCTCACTTATTCACTCATAAACTACTTCTTGAGCACCTACTATGTGTCATACATTTGTGTTAATCATATATCAGACTAATCAAAACATATTATGGCTGAATCCTTATTTTAATAAGCTTCTTTGTAGTAGAAGACACATGCTACACCAAGTAGATGTGCTATAAGAGATATAGATAGAGATATATATAATACATATATTCTGAAAAGAGAGGCCTTACTTAAGGCTGTGGGGATCAGAGAAGGCTTCATGGAAGAGGAGTCATTTGAACGGGGCTCTGAAAGATATCATGGCTATGTAGAGACAAGGAGAAAGGGAGGTCAGGAAAAGAGACGAACATGAACAATCACATGAAGGCAGGAAAGCACTGGGTGTATAGGACAGGGAGCAGGGGATAGTTGGTTTGTCTGAAGTTTGCCATAGGAGAGATGAGGCAGGACATAAGGCTGGAATGAGGTGTAGAAGCAGAACATGAAACTGTGCCAGACTGAGTTTGGCTTCTCTTTGATAGCTAGTGGACACATTATCTGTCAAACCTAAACCCAAAGGTAGAAGGGACTGAGTTGGGGAAGGATCTGAGATAGTTACAGTATAATGACAAGTGGAGTTTGGAGGCAGAGAGGTTTGGGAGGCCGAAGATTTCGATTTACATAGTCTCTCGGAGCTTCAGTTTCTTCATTCATAAAATAAGGATTGTAATCTTAATACCTTATAGGAATTCCATGAGAATAAAATGTGAAAGTGCTTTGTGAAGTGGTGGATACACGTGCACTGATTTGTGATCAGAGGTGTAACTGAGGAAGAGTGATCCAGTAGCAGTGTAGGAAGGATTTGGGGAGAGAAAGAATAGAGACAGGAGATATGTAGGAGGCTGATGATACAGCAAAAAGGTGTGAAGGACCTAAAGTAAGACAATGAAATGAAGGGGAAGAGACACAAGTAACAAATCCACAGCTCGTGGCATCCGATGAATATTGAGATGAGGAAGGAGGGGAGTTTGAGATAGTCCCTAGATTTTCAAAGGATGATGGCACCGTTAACTATTTAGGAAACCAAAGAGAGGCAGAGGTAGAGAAGAAAGGATTCATTCACGCGTGGAGGTGGATGCATTTAGGATTGTGCCCCAAAGCTTCTTCATTCAGGTTGCTCTTGCCACAAAGAGAACAGATAAAGCTCTTTGCTCAGGGCTGCTTCCCTGCCCACCACCCCTCCCTACCCCAGCCTGACAGGTTTCAGGAGAAGGCGCACAGTTCTAACCTGCCCCCTCCACCACTGCCCCCGCGGAGGGGCTGAAGCATCCTTTCTGGTCACTCAATTTGACAGAGTCCGCCCCTATGCGCACAGCTATTCCCAAACAAGGCTTGTTTTCCTCCTTCATCTTCCAGCAAAGGGGACAGCGAACCCAGAGGGAGCTGGGATCAGTGCCTTGGGGCTTGCTCTCCCCCACCTTTAGAAAAAAGAATTTGCAAACATCTGCACATGAGCAGAGCCCGTGAGGCAGACAAGGCTGCAGCTCTGACTCAGGCCTCTGTCTCTCTAAATCAGGCTTCCAGTCATCCCTTTACTCAGACTTTCTTAACAAACTGCACTTGGTACTGGGGAAACAGGTGACGTTCACAGTCTGTGGCCTTAAATTGAGAACTCACAGATGGCAAACAATGGTAAACAAACCATTGCAAAGCACGAAGATGTTTGAAAATAGGAATGTGTACAAACCATGCCTAGTAAACCCATGCTGGGGGCCGGGAGGTAGAGAAGATGAGCTATTTCTTCGAGGGTCAGGGAGGCTTCCAAAGGGGCAACTAACACTTGAGTGAGTTTTGAAAGATAAGCTGGAGGTCGTCAGGTGGGCACGGAGCGGGTCCAGTGCAAAAGCGGGTCCAAAGGTAGAAGAGATGAACAGCGAGGTGCTTTGTGGAGCTGGAGTCTATGATACGTGTGGAAGAGTGGCAAGACCAAAGCCAAGAAGGAGGCAGAGACCAAATCATGAAGGGCCTTGAATGCCATGCTCAGAGCAGTGGGGAGCCAGGGATCAGTTTTACTCACAAGAGGAGTGTCTGTACTGCAGAGCAGTCCTGTACTCAAGAAAGGCTCTGATAAATCCATTCATTCTGGAGAACAAATGACTCACGAGCTCTCAGGTAAAGAAAGAAAGCTCTAGGTCAATCTGCAGGGAGGAAGCAGGAGGGAGAGGTATTTGATGAGGGAATGTGCTGGACATCACTGTAGGTGTGACTGGCCTTTGTTTTAGGAACTCATTAGTTTAATTTTTAGAGGAGAAAGAAGGTGATTGTGTCTGTTTCTGTCTCTTTTGACCACTCAGAGGCTGCTTTTGTTTTCAGAATTCTTCAGCTACTGTCCCTGGTATCCGGCTGGGACTGTTTTGGGGGAAACAGCACCCTCTAGAGGAGAGAGTATGTGTGTTTCAGGTGGGGCAGCAACAAACCATTTCCAGAACTCTTCTGGCCTGCTCCCTTCCCAGGGGCCCAGCGGGTGGAGTGTGGCTGATTGTTTATCTGCTGCTGACTCTCACTACCGGGGAGAACAAAGCTGCCTGGCGGTGGGAGGTGGCACAGCAGCTGGGAGCAGCAGATAACAGCTGGAGGAGGCAGACACAAAGGCTGGCAACAGCAGGCACACAGCTGGAGGTGGCAATCACAACAAAGAGGTCTAGCCAGTAGCCAAAATCCAGTGCCCCAATCTGTAGCCTTAACGCTGGGCTCTGGAAGCTCCGGGCTCTGTCTTCTCTGTCTCAGCTGTGATCCTCTATACAGGGGATCATAGAGGCACCTCCTGAAAACATGAGACTGTGAGAATGAACCTGGGATACACAGAAGCAGTTGCTACAATTTTAAAAGTTCTGGATCAGAAGCCAGAAGACCTGGGTTCTGGTTCCAAAACTACTTGGAGCAAATCTCTCTGAACCTTAGTTTCTAATGATGCCTTTCCTACTTACCTCATGGTGTGGGGGTCAAATTACATGTTTCATAAACTGTAAAATGATATATAATCATAGACTCTTCTCTTGGGAACGATAAGCAAGACTTTCTTTGGGCCCCAAGAGCTTCCATTTCCCCAGATATACAGAGTCTCTCCTCGGCACAAACAAAGCTAGGGCTTTGATGTGGGATCTCTGGATGTCATGGTAGAAGGAGTGGGGGTAGAGATGGGGAGGAGGCAGGCATCTTGATCCTCTGTGAATGTAGTTGGAAACTTAAAAACAATCTTTAACCTTCTCACCCAAAGCTTTAATCTCCTCTCTAGAATCTCTGCAAAGGGCTCATCCAACCGTCCTTGAACACCTCTGGGGGCAGGGTACTCTCTACCTTTTGAGATGCTCTTTCTACACTTGTTACAATGTTCGTAACTTCATATCAGTCTGGAATCTTTTTCTCGGTGGTTTGAACTCACTGGTCCTGGTTGCTCCCCTTGGAGCTCAAAGAACAAATCCAAACCTTTGTTCACATGGCAGCCCTTCAAACCAAATATTCTCACATAGCCTTCATATCCCTCAGATCGCCTCTCCTCTCAAGTAAACTTCCCCGTTTCCTTCAAACACGTCTCATATGATTTGGTTCTGAATCCTCTCATGTCCTGATTGCTCCTTGAGACTCAATACTGCAGATGTGGGATCAACAGAGCAGAATCAACTGAATCCTTATTTTATTCTAGATACTTTAATTCAACTAAAGCAGCTTAAGATTGCATTGCTTTTTTTGGCAACCAAAACACGTAGATAACTCACACTGGATTACTTTCTGCTAAAATGCCTAATTTCATTTTCATGGTTCTGCTTACGAGATCACATCTTTCCAACGCAGAACTTGTTCAGGTGATTTTTAGACCCAAATGTAATCCAACATTTATCCTTTTTGCTCGATTTGGCCCACTCCTCTGGCTCCTTTTGGATCCTAATTCTGCCTCAGACCTTTCATTTGCAGTCCGTCCCAGCTCTGTGTCATCTGCATAACTGATGGCCATGTGTTCCATATTTTTGAGTAAAATTAGTGTTAAGAACATCGACTAGGGCAAGGCCAAAGATAATGCTCTGTGGTACATCGCTAGAAAACTGATTCCAGGATATCATGATCCACTCACCAGTAACACTGATTTTTTATTTTATTTTATTTTTGCGGTACACGGGCCTCTCACTGTTGCGGCCTCTCCCGTTGCGGAGCACGGGCTCCGGACGTGCAGGCTCAGCAGTGGCCATGGCTCACGGGCCCAGCCGCTCCGCAGCACGCGGGATCCTCCTGGACCAGGGCATGAAACCGCGTCCCCTTCATTGGCAGGCGGACTCTCAACCACTGCACCACCAGGGAAGCCCATGATTTTTTATTTTTTATTATTACTTTTTTTTGCGGTACGCCGGCCTCTCACTGTGGCCTCTCCCGTTGCGGAGCACAGATTCCAGACGCTCAGGCTCAGCGGCCATGGCTCACGGGCCTAGCCGCTCCGTGGCATGTGGGATCTTCCCGGACCGGGGCACGAACCCGTGTCCCCTGCATCGGCAGGCGGACTCTCAACCACTGCGCCACCAGCGAAACCCCAATTTTTTATTTTTAAGTCACCTAATTAGAGAAGCATTCTGTTCATTTTTCTCTGTCGTATCCCCAAGGACCTAACTTGAGATCTTGTCAAAATCTTGCTTAGATGCACTTTCTCTGTTGCATTTCTCTGATCTGCCAATTTGGTAACCTTGTCATAGAAGGAAATTAAGTTAGCGTGATGTGATGTTACTTGTTCTTAGTAACCCCATGCTGGGTCCTACTGATAACTACCTTTCCCCTACTCTGCCCAAGAATTCACTATCTTAATGTTCCATTCTAGTATCTTGCCTGTGGTTGATACCTTAGCTGTTTGTCTGTAGTTTGTTAAATGTACTTCATTTTTCTTTTTGAAAATTAAAATTATGCTCACTTATCCACAACTTTCCAGCACTTCCTTTGTTCTCTAGAATCTGTTTTAGATTCCCCTGTTCCTCAGAATCTCCTATAGAGGTTTCACATCTTTTCACGAGTTTGAGGGTCGAATGAGAAGGCATGCTAACGTGTAAAATTTGAATGGTACATAGATGCAAGCTTTGTGGTGGTTGTTTCTTTTATTAATATTACTACTATTGAGTACTGAATGGGGCTTCACTTGGGCTCTAAATAAGAATTTTTCAAACTTCAGAATTACAAAGCCTCCCTCTTGCTCCAAAGTAGCCAAGGATATTGGGAAATGGATGGCATCCAGGTTCTGGCCAAGGAGTCTCATGTGTATGGAAGTTCCAAGTGGGTGGTGTAAAATGGGCTCCAGGTTGCCTCTGAATATTCTGGGATTCTCGTCTGTTGGTGATTTCCAATTTAGTGTCTGCTTGGGTGGATATATGAATGGACCCAAATAATTTAGAGTTTCCCAAGGGTAAGGCCATGGGAATATAGGATAAGGGGCAGTGTGAAGGAGGATGATAAAATGCAGTGGTATACACTTCTTGGAATGGAGAATGTGACGACCCACTCTGTGTTCTCCAAGAAGAACTAAATTCCCCAGAGGTCACCTGCTCCATCCCAGAAGGTGTGGCCATCAGATCCAGAGTCCAAGGGCTCAGGTGATTGCAATTCTTTCTCTGATGGAAAAGTACAAGTTATTCCTCGGGCAGGGGTGCCAGGCACTTTGTATTAAGTGAGTTGTCTCCTATTTCAGAGCCTTGTCCCACTTTCTACTATCAGAGTAAATAGCAATCCTGAATTTGAACTTGTGCAGACATAGCCACAAACTAATATACACTCCTACTTCTTCTACTTCCCTCAGTCAAGACAATTTTGCCACCTACAACCTGGCATTTCTCCCAGTCCTTGGGAGAATGTTCCTGTGCTGCCAGGAGGCTTCAGTTTGATGTTTTTCCTCCACCATCGCTTGTTTATTTACTTATTTAATAAATTTATTTATTTATTTTTGGCTGCGTTGGATCTTCATTGCTGCGCACGGGCTTTCTCTAGTTGCGGCGAGCGGGGGCTACTCTTCATTGCGGTGCACGGGCTTCTCATTGCAGTGGCTTCTCTTGTTGCAGAGCACAGGCTCTAGGCCTGCGGGCTTCAGTAGTTGTGGCACGTGGGCTCAGTAGTTGTGGCTCGCAGGCTCCAGAGCGCAGACTCAGTAGTCGTGGTGCACGGGCTTAGTTGCTCCGCGGCATGTGGGATCTTCCTGGACCAGGGCTCGAAGCCGTGTCCCCTGCATTGGCAGATTCTTAACCACTGTGCCACCAGGGAAGCCCCCACCATCACTTGTTTATTTTTGCTCAGTTCTGTCTGTGCTCTTCCTAACACCACCCCAGACCCTAACCCAGACCTAATTTCCCCAGAAGATGCAAATAGATGATGACAATAATAATGATAATGACAATGATAATAATAATAGCGAAATGGGCTGGGTGCTTAGAGAACATCTTAAGGGGTAGAAGAATGGGTAGTTTCTGCTATCTTCTGAGCCAGGCGGATATCTTTGTATCACCAGTGAGTACTGACGTGGAGGTAGGGGAGAAAATGGAGAAATTAAGGGCATGTGTGTGTTAAGGGGGACTGGCTTGGAAGGAGTTCAACAGGATAGTCTTTCTTGCTGCTGCCATTCTTGAGGGTGGGGAGGGATCCTATTTCAGAACTAGAGATCTTCACAGAACTGCTTTTGTGGTGAATGGAGACCAGTAGAGCCCTCCTCAGTCTCACTCCCACCTTCAAGGAACTGTGAACTTATTACTCTTTCTTCTCTGCTCCTCCTAAGAATTACAAATGTCAGACTGTACTGCAATTGTTTGCTTACTGAACATGAATCTTTCTCACTATGCTGTGAGTCCTTGGCGAGCAAGGATGCTGTCAGATTCATCTTTGACCTTCCAGCATCTTGCACTACAGTGCCTGGCATATAGCAAGTGCTCAGTAAACATTTGCTAATAAGAGGACAAATCAGTGGCACTAAAATGAATGCTTCTTCTTCCTTCCCATTGGGTGATGGCTGGGAGTTGCTGGATTTTTGCAATGCCGCTCATTATGCTGTCTTGCTCTCTGCAGATGACGTCGGTTGCCAAGGTGTATTACAGCCAAACCACTCAGACAGAAAGCCGGCCCCTAATGGGCCCAGGGATACGACGGAGGAGAGTCCTGACAAAAGATGGCCGCAGCAATGTGAGAATGGAGCACATTGCTGACAAGCGCTTCCTCTACCTCAAGGACCTGTGGACAACCTTCATTGACATGCAGTGGCGCTACAAGCTTCTGCTTTTCTCTGCAACCTTTGCAGGCACCTGGTTCCTCTTTGGTGTGGTGTGGTATCTGGTAGCTGTAGCCCATGGGGACCTGCTGGAGCTGGGACCCCCAGCCAACCATACCCCCTGTGTGGTACAGGTGCACACGCTCACCGGGGCCTTCCTCTTCTCCCTTGAGTCCCAGACCACCATTGGCTATGGCTTCCGCTACATCAGTGAGGAGTGCCCCCTGGCCATCGTGCTTCTTATTGCCCAGCTGGTGCTCACCACCATCCTGGAAATCTTCATCACGGGTACCTTCCTGGCAAAGATTGCCCGGCCCAAGAAGCGGGCGGAGACCATCCGTTTCAGCCAGCATGCGGTTGTAGCTGCACACAATGGAAAGCCCTGTCTTATGATCCGAGTCGCCAACATGCGTAAGAGCCTCCTCATTGGCTGCCAGGTGACAGGCAAACTGCTTCAGACCCACCAGACAAAGGAGGGTGAGAACATCCGGCTCAACCAGGTCAATGTGACTTTCCAAGTGGACACGGCTTCTGACAGCCCCTTCCTCATCCTACCCCTTACCTTCTACCATGTGGTGGATGAGACCAGTCCCTTGAAAGACCTCCCACTCCGCAGTGGTGAGGGTGACTTCGAGCTGGTGCTGATCCTAAGTGGGACAGTGGAATCCACCAGCGCCACCTGCCAGGTGCGCACTTCCTACCTGCCGGAGGAGATCCTTTGGGGCTACGAGTTCACACCCGCCATCTCGCTGTCAGCCAGTGGCAAATACATAGCAGACTTTAGCCTTTTTGACCAAGTTGTGAAAGTAGCCTCTCCGAGTGGCCTCCGTGACACCAGTGTACGCTACAGAGACCCTGAAAAGCTCAAGTTGGAGGAGTCATTAAGGGAGCAGGCTGAGAAGGAGGGCAGCGCCATTAGTGTGCGCATCAGCAATGTCTGATGGCTTGGTTCCCCACCTCCCCATCCCTCTGGTCTCTTTTCCTCTTTTGGCACCCTGGGTGAGGGATATTACCCAGGCTTACTCGAGAGCCCCAGAAGCACCCTTCTCCACTCCCTCTTCTTTAACCCAGAGGCCTGTGGGTAGTCTAGGCCAACTGGACTTCCTCCTGTTGTTCCCTTCACCTCACCGCACTTCCACCCCAAGATGCACACGTCCCTTAAGCCAGGATGGGGGAAGGAGAGGGAAGATTAGGCTGAAGTGGCTTACAAGGCCTCAGCCATGCCTGGAGACTCACATTAGGAGGACCATGCAGTTGGATGGATAGGCTCCCCCCACCCACCCCCGACCTCTCACCACCACCACTAGAAAGTTTGGCGCTTTGAGGCTGGAGTCCCTTCCCTATCTTTCCACTTAGCCAAGTTTCCTAAGGCAAGACTCTCTCTCTGATGGTCCCTTTGGGGTTTGTGCCCTCAGAAGTATAGGAATCCAGAATCATTTTATTCTGAAGTCTCTACCAAAACCTGTTGAAAGAAGCCAGGGTTTTTCATGGTGTAGTTAATTTCTGTTGGTAACTCCTGACTATAACCTGGGACTTTGGTCCCCATTGTCCTCCTCCTTCTAGTTCCTCAAGTGGACACTTTCTTAGGATACCCAGTTCCCACATAGATGCTTTGGGGCATCTCTGCTCTGGGAGCAGAGAACTGGAGTTGACGCGGGAGATATAAAGCATACAGGCACAACCACCACACCTGCTCCTGACCTGAAAACTGAACTCTTCATTGTGGGGTGACTAATGCAGAGCTATTGTCTAAAACCTTGAACCTATCCTCCAGGCAGCCCTGGGGGGATCTGTTTCCCTGTGTCCCATGAAAGTAATGACCTTCCCCAATATGTTTCCCTGGAAAAAGTCCAACACCCAGGCCCCATAGAAAGGTCTGGAAATGGTGTTCCAGAATACACTGTCCCTGGCTTCTCTGATTCTTTCCTGCCCAGCCCACTCTCACCTAAACCCAACTTCGGAGGAAGGGGGAGAAAATGCAAAGGCCTTCTTCTCTTACCACTAAAACTAGACTCACGGGGCGCAGAGTCCCCAGGAAAGTTAAACCAACCAAATGGGAGGAGTACATTCTCCGATTTCCAGACTGCTGTATAGAGCTTCTGGGAATTGGCAATGCTTTGTTAAGGTTTGGGCAGAGGCAGGACTCTGGCTGGCAGATACTATTCACCCTGTTAGCCCTCCCAGTGCCCTTCTGAAAAGTGCCAGCTACTTTGTTAGGCAGTGCTGGGAGGGAAGGAAATTATACCTCCGATCAAATAACCATGGTCTCTCTCAGCCATTCCTGAGACAGTGTAAAATGAGTATCAGTCTCATCTCTCCTCTCCTCTGCTATGAAGCCAGTTTCAGGCAAGTTAAAAGGCATACTTTACGAGATCAGACTGAGGCCACCCCTTGTTCCCTGATGGGGACTGCGGTATGGGGTCAGGAAGTGTGTATGGGCACCAGAACTTTCTTGAAAGCTCCAAATCCCAAGAGTGCTTCCTGTTCTCATTTAGGTACCAATGGACACTCTCCCCCACCCCAAATCGTTTGGCACAGAGTCCCTGTATGAATCAAGTGGCAGTTTATTTAAGGTGGACCAGCCAGTTGTTATAAGCTACATATTTATACAGAATGAGTACATGCATCTGTGTGCAGAGCCTCACAGAGAAACCCACAAAATCTGGAGGCTAGACCCATGGTCACCATTTACTACAACTGCACAAGATCCTCTCATATTGATCTCTCCTTGAACTCAACTAACTATATCTTGAAGATGAAGACCCTTCATTCTCCACTTACTGTAAACCTCACCATTACTCTCTGGCTCTCAAGAAAACAAGAACCGGAACAACTTGAAAATCTGAGACAGAGAACAGAAGGCAAAGAGCCAGCTTCTGGGCTCTCAACTTTATTCATATGTTAGACTCACTTGATTTCTTTCAACGTGTGTGTGTGTGTGTGTGTGTGTGTGCGCGCGTTTGTGTGTGTGTGTGTGTGTGTGTGTGTATCTTCTTATCCAATCCATTAGCAAGTTATCCTCCATCAAGTTTTTTCTGCACAGAGCTGCTTCCCTCCTGAGGGAAACACTCTCTTCCCATTCCCCTGCTGTCTATTCCAAGCCTCCAGAATCCTCAGATTCTTGGATAACAAAATGAGAAGAGAACACTTTCTGACTTAACCTTTTTGATTCTCCTGCACGATTCCACGATTTCCTTTAAATTGCACTTTAAATCATACTCTCCTCTTAATACAACCTGGCTTATTCTCCCATAACCCCCATCAGAGAACAATGCCCCCCTCCCTCAACCCTAAGTGGTTCTTTAGACTACAGCCCCCCTCTCCTCTGAGCTGAAATCATCTTTCAGGCTATCAGGCAAGCTTTAGACGCAGCCTGGTCTGATGAGAAATGGGATCCCTAACCACACCAACCATGGACTTGGAATGTCAGGAGAGCACTGGGCACAGATCTTAAGGGAGGAGATTTCAGAGGACGGGCAACACAACCGATGCGGGAGGATACTCAGGGTATGAAGATGAGGAAGGGTGGTGCTGCGGGATCTGGTGAAATCAATGAAACCCTTGAGTGTTACTTGGGCTAGCAGGTAAGAGGTAGGTGGAGGCTCAGGGAATTAAGCTATGATATATAAATGAAAGGTTTATCTAAGAAAGAGAAACAGATAATATATATATATATATATGTAGAGAGATGTATATAGATGTATATAGGAACAAATATACTGAATGTACAGAAAGAAAGTATTCAGAGAGCTTAGCATGGGGGCAGATATCTTGCTCTGGTTTGGGGGTAGGACTCCCCAGATTCCCAGACTTACAGCCAGTGATCCTGGTTTCAACATGGAAGTGAGATACCTGACTAAGGTTTTCAGGTTTGATGATGGGAAAGGGAGGGGTGGAAGCTGCTCTTCAGAAATAAAGAGGCGTCCAGTGAGACTTCTGACAAACGCTGTGCTGCTGACGGGGCCAGGAAGAGGGGAGATAAGAGGAACATGAGGAGGGGAGACACTCCATCTGTGGAAATCTAGGAGAATCACTACTTAGGCTGTGTGCTCCCATCCCCAGCAGTGTCCTGTGACTGTAGCACTTTAAAAAAAAAATCCTTCTTCCCTCTCTTAAGGTACACTGTATTTCCCCTTCCTCCACAGGGGTGGGGCAACTGCAGCTCCAGCCCCGGGAGGTGATGGCTATTCGACTAAGAAGCTGAACACTTCAGTGTGCGGGAGGCACTAAAGGGAAGCCTCAACTCTAGAATCTAAATGCTAGGGCTAAAGAGCTGTTGGGCCCAAGATATTCCCAAGGCAAAGGACCAGATTTCTGTATGGTTGCAAGCAGCCCAAAGAGAATGCCCTCTATGCTAGAAGAGTGCCAATCCTGGCATCTGAGCAAGGGGGAGGGTGTGGTGCTTTAGCTTTGTACCTCTGTATGAAAATGAGGAGTGGGGGTACCAGCTGCCCTAGGGGACGGGGAGAGGCTTCTGAAATCCCTACTCTGTACTTCACCTCATTACCTGCCCAACCTCCTACCCCAATCTGTCAGCTAATAAGACCATCCAGGGATTTCTCTCTGAGGCCTGAGAAGAGAAAAGAAGCCAGTTATACTATTGCTACAAGCCAGGGACACTGCCCCCTCCCAAGGCTGCTACCCTGGTCCTTTACCCTTGCTAGTTAACCTAAATTATTTGTAAAATAACACACTACCTTTGCTATAAAGTTAGCCTGGGCTCTGGCTCAGTAATGGCCAACTCTACTGAAGCAGAAATATCTAGGGATGGTTTTTCCATTCATTGCATTAAAGACTAAACCAGGTCAAATGTACCTAGGAAAAAAGACATGTGAGTTTTTTTGGTTTATTTTATTCTTGTCTGTTCAGAACAAGTTACTAAATAAAATGGCTGAATCTCCGTTCTTCACTCTAGCTTCTTTTAGAAAGCAAAACTAATCCTGGGGATTTCCCTAGTAGCGCAGTGGTTGAGAATCTGCCTGCAAATGCAGGGGACACGGGTTCAATCCCTGGTCTAGGAAGATCCCACATGCCAAGGAGCAGCTAAACCCGTGCACCACAACTACTGAGCCTGCTCTCTAGAGCCCGTGACCCACAACTACTGAGCCTGTGACCCACAACTACTGAGCCTGTGTGCCACAACTACTGAAGCCTGCGCGCCTACAGCCCGTGCTCTGCAACAAGAGAAGCCACTGCTATGAGAAGTCCGCACACCGCTATGAAGAGTAGCCCCCGCTCGCTGCAACTAGAGAAGGCCCTTGAGCAACAATGAAGATCCAACACAGCCAAAGAAAAATAAATAAATAAATAAAATTAAAAACAGAACAAAACAAAACTAATCCTGTTACTAAGGCCTGAACTCACTGACCTACCTTTGGGAAAGGAGGGTGGAATTGAGCTGTGCTGGAAGAGCTTCTGACCACACAGCCAGGCCTTTCCCCTTTGGTGCTATCATCCATTCTCCCAACTGCTTTCCCACACCTCCTCTCATTAACTTCAGGGTCCTGTAGCAAATACCTTTTAAACGCAGTTTTTAAAGGATTACAAAAAAAGTTAAGACCTAGACATCTGAAAATTGGCTCAGGTTAATCCAGGAAAGTCAAGTTGCTTTGGAACCCAGGCACTGTCCCTTTCAGCCAGTGATCATGCACCCAACTTCCCTGCCACACTACAGTGCAGGTCGTTCCTTATATATCCTCAAGGCTCTATATGCCTATTCATTTAATCATTGGGCATTTCCTGGCCCAGTTCTGAAAGGGTTTCTCTTCTATTCTTATCTATCAATAGCCTGAAAAAGGCCTGGCTATCAATATCCAGCCCTGAATTGAAGCAACAGACCCCTATGGTCACTGACTCTTGTTCCCCAGAAATGGAAGGACAGAGGGAGAAAATTGGGTCTCTTACCATCGTCAGTAAAGACTTATCTACAACATTTGGGAAACACTGTTTTTTAGGGATGAGTCATAAGACATGAGAGATATATAAGATATGTGAAATATACAGTCCCATAACATATGAAGAAACTTGCCAACTTGTGAAGAAAATAAGATAAAATAACAAGTAGCATACATTAGGGCCAGATATGCCATTAACAACATGTTCTAAACAGTGAGATCTCTGTGGAAAACATTCCCCAGGGATAGGCACTAGGCAAGGGATGGTATCAATCTAAGAGGTCTGGTTAGAACACATCCGACACAGGATTCAAGAAAAATCAACTGAGTTCCTATTACATGAAATATACCATTCAAGTGACAAAGAAACAGAAGACATGATACATGCCAGCAAGGTACGTACAGGTTTTTTTTTTTTTTTTGCTTTATACCTGCTATTCCTTCTGGGGAACTCTCCGTACTGCTTGCCAACTCCCAAATTAACTCTCAGTATGCCCATCTTAGACCAAACCCTGTTAAAAGCTGTGACTGCATCAGGTACCCCTCTTTCATTACACTTGTCACAGATGCAATTTTGTATTACTTGTGAATTTATTTGACTAATGTCTCCCTCGCTCACTAGAGTTTAAGTGCCATGTAACTGTAATGTGTTATATACTGAGGTACAGAAAAGAACAAGATAATCTCCGTTCTCAAAGAACTCAAAATGTCCTGACAGAAAACCAGGGAAATGAAACAAAAAAGTTATCACTGACAAATGCTATAATATAGGGATGGTCATTCCAAAAGGGAATTTTGGAGCAATGGGAGGGCAGGCAATGGACAGGACTCTATACTTACACAGAGGGGCAGGGGCTTCTGTGTGAGTGATTTTCTAGAGCTTAGAGCCCTTCGGCCTCTGTTCGTCTACCCTCAGCGGAAAGGCATCTAAATCGCAGTGCATGATGAAAAAGTGAGCTGAGAGCCAGGATATGCTTTTAGGAGTTAACACTTCAGCCGAGGCCTGAAGGGTTAAGTAGTGACTGCGGAGGGGAAGGCAACGTTGACAGAAAGGATAGCAAGTACAATGACACTGAGGCATGAGGGCGTGATATAGTTTAGGAACCCTATGAAGCTTCCTGTCCTCCCTTCCCAACCCTCCACCAAGGTTTGCCGGATAAAATACAGGATGCCCAGTTAAATTCAAATTTAGGTAAACAACTAATAATTTCAAAATACAAGTATGTCCCAAATATCGCACACACTCTGGGCCCCCTTCAATCCATCCTAGCTCGCCCCCCACCCCCGAGCCCACAAACTCCCCGGTATTACCCACGAGCTGGCGAGGTAAAGCATGAGAAACCACAGGTTTATTTTCCTTCACTCCTATTTTTTTTCACTCTCGGGTCACAGGCCCAGGCCTGAGGGATGAAGCTCGAAGCTCGCTCCGCTTCAGAGGTCAGTCTCCATCAACTGGAGTTGAGGCGGGGGAAGTAGGGGGTCACCCACAAATAACACCCGCCCGGCTCTGTAAAAATACCTCCCAGCGCCGGTCTTCCGGGCAAACTGAAGTCGCCGGACCGGAAATCCCGCCCCCACCGGAGGGGGAGAGGATGCGAGACAACCCTTCCAGAAGGAAGGTAATTCTCCCGCTGGGGCCACTAAGAAGCCAGTGCCTGGCGTGCGACCGGAAACAGGACGGGGGCGGGCCTTCCTGCCGGAAGTTGTCGTCCCGCAGTTGTTTCGGTTGGCGGTCCGGCTGGTAGGGGTGGTGCCGGCAACCCGAAGCAAGGAACCGCAGCGAGGGTTAGACTTTCCAAGGCAGTTTAGAGCTGGGGACTGAGCTGCTGTGGTGCAGTCAGATCATGAGCCCGACCACACACTGGGGAGAGTGGTTCCTGAATCTGTGGGTGCCTCCCGCCGGGGTATTTGGTGTGGCCTTCTTTGCCCGAGTGGCCCTGGTTTTCTATGGGCTCTTCCAGGACCGGACCCTGCTCGTGAGGTATACAGACATCGACTACCAGGTCTTCACCGACGCCGCGCGTTTCGTCACGGAAGGGCGCTCCCCTTACCTGAGGGCGACGTACCGTTACACTCCGCTGCTGGGGTGGTTCCTCACTCCCAACATCTATCTCAATGAACTCTTTGGAAAGTTTCTCTTTGTCAGCTTCGACCTCCTCACCGCCTTCCTCTTATACCGGCTACTGCTTCTTAAGGGGCTGGGTCGCCGCCAGGCTTGCGGTTACTGTGTCTTTTGGCTTCTTAACCCCCTACCTATGGCAGTGTCCAGCCGAGGCAATGCGGACTCAATCGTCTCCTCCCTGGTGCTTATGACCCTGTACCTAATAGAAAAAAAGCTCGTCGCGTGTGCCGCTGTGTTCTATGGTTTCGCAGTACAT
Organism: Kogia breviceps; assembly: GCF_026419965.1. NCBI lineage: Eukaryota > Metazoa > Chordata > Mammalia > Artiodactyla > Physeteridae > Kogia > Kogia breviceps. Next base: position 89,707,715 of record NC_081310.1, on the reverse strand, counting down.
TTGAAGATGTATCCGGTGACCTATGTCCTTCCCATAGTACTCCACTTGCTTCCGGAACGCGACAGTGACGAAGGCCTCCGTCAATCCCGGTATTCTTTCCAGGCTCGTCTGTATGAATTCCTGAAGAGGCTGTGTAATCGGGCTGTGCTGCTCTTCGTAGCCGTTGCTGGACTCACGTTTTTTGCCCTGAGCTTCGGTTTTTACTACAAATATGGTTGGGAGTTTTTGGAGCACACCTACCTTTATCACCTGACTAGGCGGGATATCCGTCACAACTTCTCTCCATACTTCTACATGCTGTATTTGACCGCAGAGAGCAAGTGGAGTTTTTCCCTGGGAATTGCCGCATTCCTGCCACAATTCATCTTGCTTTCAGCAGTGTCTTTCGCTTATTACAGAGACCTTGCCTTTTGTTGTTTTATTCATACGTATATTTTTGTGACATTTAACAAAGTCTGCACCTCCCAGTATTTTCTTTGGTACCTCTGCCTCCTGCCCCTTGTGATGCCACTAGTGAGAATGCCTTGGAGAAGAGCTGTGATTCTCCTGATGTTATGGTTCATAGGGCAGGCCTTATGGCTGGCTCCTGCTTATGTTCTTGAGTTTCAAGGAAAGAACACCTTTCTGTTTATCTGGTTAGCCGGTTTGTTCTTCCTCCTTATCAACTGTTCCATCCTCATTCAAATCATTTCCCATTACAAGGAGGAACCCCTGACAGACAGAACCAAATATGACTGATGCTCCAGTTCTTCTGCAACTTCCATTCTAATTGTTCTGAATGGACCAAAGAGAGCTTTGGAAAGAATTTTTTTGAACATCCTAAGCACTCTAGTGAAACTTCAGTTTAGATCATAAAACCCTATTCCAGCAAATTTGAATGAATGTTTGTCTTATAAAGGGGACTCAGTAACTGAGGTCCACCCTTTAGGAAGTCTCAGGACTTGTTTATCTGGGACATGATGGGAAGTAAAGGTTACTAGTTTGAATACAGAAGGTCTGGGGCTTCCCTGGTGGTGCTGTGGTTAAGAATCCACCTGCCAATGCAGGGGACACGGGTTCGAGCCCTGGTTCGGGAAGATCCCACATGCCGCAGAGCAACTAAGCCCTTGTGCCACAACTGCTGAGCCTGCGCTCTAGAGCCTGTGAACCACAACTATTGAAGCCCATGTGCCTAGAGCCCATGCTCTGCAACAAGAGGAGCCACCGCAATGAGAAGCCCGTGCACCACAGCAAAGAGTAGCCCCCACTCACCGCAACTAGAGAAAGCCTGCACCCAGCAACGAAGACCCAATGCAGCCCCCCCCCCCAAAAAGTTATTAGGCTAAATTAAAAAGCAATTAAAAAAAGGGCTGATGAAATTATCAGATGCTAAAAGGTTTTTGTAGAAAATAGAGAAAACATAAAGTCTAAGCCAGTATTTGTTCCAGTATTTATACTATGGTACTATCTGAAGCTCTTATCTTTTAACTCCCACTTTTTCGTTCTGAAGCTTTCTTGATAACTGAAGACTCATAAAATGTTACTAAAGTACAGCTTTTAGATATGACGTGTTAAATAATGATGCTGTGCTTAGGTTGGGAAAGTTATTTCTGTATTAAAAGTGGGGGCTTAGAAGATAAAGAATCCAAAGAATTTAAATGGTAGTCACGTTTCATGTATTTGTTTTATAACTTAGTTTTTCAGTGCTTAGTCCCAGTGGTAATAGACTGCTGTTTAGATTTTTACAAAAAGTATTAAATTTAGGGCTTCCCTCCGTGGTGGCGCAGTGGTTGAGAGTCCGCCTGCCGATGCAGGGGACACGGGTTCGTGCCCCGATCCGGGAAGATCCCATATGCCGCGGAGGGGCTGGGCCCGTGAGCCATGGCCAATGAGCCTGCGCGTCCGGAGCCTGTGCTCCGCAACGGGAGAGGCCACAGCGATGAGAGGCCCGCGTATCGCAAAAAAAAAGGATTAAATTTAAATTCATCCATCTTTAAACTTTTCAACATATTTTAAAATAACATCTTGCTTTATATGTTTGAGGTCACACACTGTAAGGACATTTTAGAACTCTCTTTCACCCCTTTGTTTTTAATTTGCTGATTGCTAAAAAACATTTTTCATTTAGAGTTTAAGTTAGTCAAGTGTTATCAGTGTTGTAAAAATGATTAGTAGCTTTTAGGTGGTAAAATATTAAATTGTTAATAAGGCATTTCCCAGCTTACGAACACCCTTACTTGTGAAAATTCCATGATAGGAATGGAGGCCTGCATGGGAGGCTCCTGGAAAGCATAAGAAGCATCCTAATAGCCGTTAGTCTTTTAGACCAGTAAATTGAGGGAGAGATTGTGGAAATGAGGCTTTGGTGGCCAGATCCATTTACCTTATTACTATAATATTTCTAGGAAAAAAATGGTTTCAAACAAGCGAGCTAAAAAAAATTTTTTAAAAATAGCCTATCTAGGTGGGGACTCCCTAACACTCTAAAATGCATTAGCAATGAGTGAGTTTGAGTTTATGATTTTGATATTAAAAGATGAGTAATTTAACAACATTGTTCTTTCACAGTTAAAAAGAAAAACAAAAACCTCCAGGGAAGTAGTATATTTCATGTCAGTTCAGGCCTAAAAAGCCTCTGAGAGGGCTTCCCTGGTGGCGCAGTGGTTGAGAATCCGCCTGCCAATGCAGGAGACACGGGTTCGTGCCCTGGTCCGGGAAGATCCCACATGCTGCGGAGCGGCTAGGCCCGTGAGCCATGGCCGCTAGGCCTGTGCGTTCGGAGCCTGTGCTCCGGAACGGGAGAGGCCACAACAGTGAGAGGCCCGCATACCGCAAAAAAAAAAAAAAAAAAAAAAAAAAAAAAAAAAAAAAAAAAGCCTCTGAGAATAAGATGTCTGTAGGCGGACATAATCAAGAATGCTATTCCTGGCAACACTTCTTAGGTGGATACCTTTTAGGACCCAACATTAGGAAGAAGGGATGATGGGTGGCTTTGCATAGGTTGCTGTTAGGGTGAAAATAGCAGAGACAATTGTTGAGTATGGTGACCTTTCTTATAACATCTTGTTTCATATCCCACATTAGATATTATCTTAAGGGCTCTTTGTATATGATTGTTCATTAGTGGCCTTCCAGCCATGGCATTCTTACCTTTTTTTCCCCTTCATTCCTTTATAATGATAATTAATTTTTTTTTTTCTGGTAGAACTAGTGGGAAAAGGGAAACAAATAGAATTCCAACATCTCATTATAATTGTCTTTTTGGTATCCCTAATTTTTTAATAGTCACAAGTGTACTTACTTATTCATTTCCTTATTTTTTTTTTACTTTAACATTCTTTGTTGTGCTTTACTCTTCCTACTTACATTGAAATTGCTGAATAATATCCTATCACATGGATGTTCACATTGTAAATGCATCATAAGACTTTAAACATTTTGCATGTTTTAGATCACTCCCTTAACTTCTTAGAAGTCAGTGGAGTTCTGTTGGGATCTTTGGAGGGAACTGCAGATCCTGCCTTACAAGAAATTCTCTACCAAAGAACTGCAGGTGTTTCTTAAAAGATGCAGAGAGTATGTTATAGCTTATATGCTGCAAGACATTTAGTAAATTAACTCAAGAAATTATTTCATTTGGCCTATTGGGTTTTTAATTTTTTTTCATTTATTTTTGTGTTCCAGTTTTGTAAAATCTCTTTTTGTCTTCTTTTCACTTGCAGTCCTTTGTTTCTTTATTCATCCTGTAATAACACTTTAAAATTGAATAGCACTTTGGCTTATTTCCTATATGATTCTTTTTGTTCTTATGCCACCTCTTAAGATCAATATACCCATTTACAGATAAGCATTAATTATTAGCATATGAAGCATGGTTCTCAAGATGGTCTGTGTTCTAAACAGAGGGACTGCATTACTTATTTTCTTCTTTAGTTGCCTTAATGTCTTCAAAATGTGGTCCCTAAATATCCCTAGATAAAGTCCCTAGATTAGGTCTTTTGGAAAGGCTAATCTCTGTTAAAACCATGTTGTTTCAGTAACTGACTTATCATCTGGCTGAATGACTCTGTAAGTGACATAACATTGTTTCAAAAGTTTTGTAGGACTTTCCTTTTAGTTAGTTGACTTGTGGCTGAATATATTGTTATTTCTCCAGCTGTTTTCTGTTCTAACCACCCTTACCTCAACCATCCATGCAATGAGTGGAAACGGAAAAAATGGAAAATTTCACATGGGACAGTCCCTAAATGCAACCTCTTGTTTGTTTTTTTTCCCCAATGCTTTACTATGAACAAGTTTAAACATTACCCATATGCCTACTATCTCAGTTCAACAATTAACATTTTGCCCTGTTTGCTTTATTTATATAATTTTTATTTATATATAATTTTTTTCTGAACCATGCAAAGTTGCAAACAACATTGAACTTCACCACTAAATACATCAGCGTGCATCTCCTAAAAATAGTCTTTTCTTACAAAATTAGTATATTGTTATCTAATATAATTTTAACATCCTGTCCATTTTCAAATCTCTCCAATTATTTTGTGTTTAATTTTAAAGAATAGACATTCTTGGATCTCAAAGTTTCCATGAAAGAAAGAGATGATAAATAATCTATGATTAAGAAGTTTGGATCTTTCCCTGGTCTTTAAAACAAAGTGAGAACTAAAGGGATTTACCTCCCATCAAAGTTGAACAAACAGTTTTTTTGTGCAAATCTTTCTGTCTCCCTCCTAAGAAAATACAGGGTGGTAATCATCCCTAATAAATTTTCCAAATAAAAGATTATATATGTTTAGATTATTTTTTTTTTTTTCTACACAACACGGCTTGCAGGATCTCAGTTCCCCGGCCAAGGATTGAACCCTGGCCATGACAGTGAAAGCCTGGAATCCTAACCACTAGGCCACCAGGGAACTCCCCATGTTTAGATTCTTTTTTAAAAAAATTTTATTTATTTATGGCTGCTTTCGGTGTTCGTTGCAGTGTGCGGGCTTCTCACTGCTGTGGCTTCTCTGTTGCAGAGCATGGGCTCTAGGCGCACGGGCTTTAGTAGTTGTGGCTCACGGGCTCTAGAGCGCAGGCTAAGTAGTTGTGGCGCACGGGCTTAGTTGCTCCGTGGCATGTGGGATCTTCCCAGACCAGGGCTCGAACCCGTGTCCCCTGCATTGGCAGGCGGATTGTTAAACCACTGCGCCACCAGGGAAGTCCCACGTTTAGATTCTTAATACCTACCCCTCTCCTCCAACAACAGGTGATTAACTGATTTTAAATCTTGATTATAAGTTCTGGCTTTTCGTGACTATATGAGTTGGGGTACCTATTCCACCACATATGGTTTCATTTTGTTTTCACAGCAACACTTTAGAGTTGATATTTATACTTCCATTTCATAGGTGAACAAAGAGGCTCAAAGATTAAATGGCTTACATACAAGTGACAGGGCTAGAATTTGAAGCAAATTTTGCCTTACTAAATGTCATACTCTTTCCACTATGTTAGGTTTTGGATTTTTCCAAAGTGACCAGTTGCAACGGATAAAGATTGTGGCAAAATAAGTGAAACTCAGCACCACTCTAACAAATGTCTTGCCAATCAATGTGTCCTTAATCTTTTAGGTATTTGCTTGAGGGGCAGTCCCTTACAGTTGTGTAAGTTTCTGTCATCCCCAAACTTTTCTCTTTAATAATTCCAGACCTTTAATAACCCCCTCCCACATCCAAACCCTCTCACCAAATTGTATAATTTCTTTGTTACTGCTGACTTTGCAATGCCCTTTCCCTCCATAGCTGGGTCTAAGAAGCTGATTTGCTGAACCCCATGTTATTCCATCTATTTGTAAATCAAGCTATGGAAGTTATGTGAACATGATTTCCAAATGATTATTAGATTTCTCTTGCTCTTCAATGTACCTTCTGCAGTGTGCATTCATACAGTTAAAACTCATGTCCTATACTGGTAGTATAGCATAAGAGAACACAGATTCATATAGTTTAAGTTCAAATCCCAGCGTGTAACCTTGGGCAAAATTCTTTTATCTAGATGAAATAGTTTTCCATCTGTGAAATGAGGATGATAATGTAATCCTCATAGAACTGTTTGTAAGAATTAAATGAGTTAATAAACCCAAAGTGCTTATGCTGGCCCAGGACAAGCAGTTCCCTATCACCTCCCCAGCTTTAATATCTGTTTACAAGCCTTTAAAGAAGGAGCTCATTTTGGAATTTAGGCTTAAGCCTTTTCCTCCCAATTTACTAGGATTTAGGAAAAGAACCTGGGTTTGTACTAAATAATTGTCTTAACTACTTGTCAATATAAACTTTAGTCCTTCTAAACTTTATTCCTTTATTCCTTCTAAATAATTGTTTTAACTACCTGTTAATATAAACTTTATTCCTTCTGTTAATATAAACTTTATTCTAAACTTTGATCTGGTTCTCTGAGAAGATAGTAGTTATATGTGAAAATGTATGCACAGGTTTTTTAAATGTCTAGTTCTGGCCTGACAATTTTGTATTTGTGCATTCCTGTCATACATTGGCTGGCTCTAAGCAGTGGAGGTTTGGCTCTTGCCCCTAAGTTACACAGCACTTCTTTTTTCCATTGTGTTGAGGGGTCATTCAAGGGTTGGTTCTCTGTTGATGGAAGCACATGTCCTCTGCCTAGATCAGAGTCATCAGAATAGCACAAGCATTTATTCAGCTCTGATCCAGGAGAACCATTCATTTAGTCAAAACAGCATTCATATTCATTATCCTAAAAAAAAAACCAGACTAAATGGGAATATTTCTAGCTGCTCAGACACTCTGCTAATTGTTATGTCTGCTATATAAAATGAAATGACACTTATAGTGACTATTTAAAGATAATTTGGATCATGAATGTTTGAAGCTCAGTGATTTCACAAAGGGAATTTTTAACCTTCTTTGCTGTCTATTCTTTTGGTGATTATTTATAAATCCAGGCCTATGCCAAGTCCTATAATAGATGAGTAAGACAAGGTCCATGCTCTTGAAGAGTTGACAGTAAGGACAGAAGCATTAATATAAGAAAATTCCATGTGAGACCTCATTAAGTTCCACAACAATCCTGTGATTTGTAAAATGGGGCAGTAGAAGGTATTACTATTCCTATTTTACAGATAAGAAGATCGAGGCTCAAAAGCAAGTGACTTTCTAAGTCCACACAGCTTGTAGGCCTACTCTTAGAAAAGAGTAGGTCTTCTGATTCTAATTCTATATTTTGCAGGTCCTCCTTAATTCCATATGATGCAGGTGATCACAGTGAAAGGCTTCATTTGTTTACCAAATATCATTCACTTAACAAAAGGCCCCGAGTATCTTCTATGTGGCAGACATTGTTCTGGGCAATGTGGATGCAGCTCTGAGTGAGGCAAAGACTCTGTCTTCATGGAGCTTACATTTCCACGGGAGGCAAAGAAGAAGCAAACACACGATTGTGACGATTGCCATAAAGAAAAATAAGGTAAGCTAAGGAAGTAGTGATGGCAGTGAGGAGAGGTGTGGGTGCTGTTGTAGATAAAGCAGTTGGGGACGGCATCTTGAGGTGGCATTTGAGCAGAGACCTGACAGGATGAAGACATGACATTCATGCAGCTCTCTGGGGAAGAGCATACCTTACTGAGTGGAAGGCAGTGCAAAGGCTCTGAGATAGGAAAGAGCTTGGCATGTTTAAAGAACAGCAGGAAAGGGAGTATAATTTGTTGGAGTGAGGAAGGAGCACCCAGAATCTAATCCACAGTATCCAGCAGAACACGAACGCTAGTTGAGAAATACAATCAACATTAGTATTTTTATTGGCGTGCAATAGAATAACTTTGAGCTCAACCTGTTTTTCTTGACGTTTGAGCACATGTTAATTTGTAAGGAAGATGAAATATATATAAACAACTAAATTGAGCAGTGTTACAAGGTACATTCACAAGTAATTTTGAGATGTGAGGATTGTCTTAAAGCCATTTTTACAGATGAGAACCCTAAGGCTTAGAATATATGCACTCTGCCCAAGGTCAGAGTTAGTACGTGAGACGGGACCAGAACCCATATCTTCTGGAGCAAAATTTACTACTCCATTCTCTGTACTACGCTTGTCATTTAGATATTGACCCTAGAAGGTAGGAAGTTTGGGGAAAAGTTTTCCAACAGATCATTCATTCATTCATTTAGTAAACATTTCCTAAGGGTTTACTTTGTTGCAGACACTCAGCTAGGCTGTGGGCATGAGGATGATTATGACAACAGTCCTTGCTTCAAGGAACTCACAGTGTCTAATAGAGGACACAGATGGAAAGGTGATTATAATTCAGTGTGACAATGGCTAGAGCAAATACATAAAGTAATGGGGAGCACTTCACTAATCCATCCATTTGACAAAGCTAGCAGACAACACGGTGCATACTAGTGTTAAATTAATTAAACAAGGAGGCCATTAGACCGAGATGGTTCCAATACCTTAGCAGCCTGCCTAAGCAAGCCAAAACCTAAGCTTGTAAAGGTTAAAAAAGCCTTCACCTCTCAAAGGTTAAGAAACCGAAACCTAGGGACAACAAGTCATAAACAACCAAGTAGGCTTTTCCAAATAATGCAGCAGCTAGAGCCAATCAAATAATTTTTGCTTTGCTTCCACCTCTTCCCTATAAAAGTCTCTTCCCTAGCTCCTGTCACTGGAGCACTCCTAACCACTTCCAGTTTGATGGTGCCCAATTCAAATCAATTTTTGCTCAAATAATCTTAAAATTTTTAATATGCTTCAGTTTATCTTTTAACACTACGTACTGAGATGTTTGTTACCTTACCTGTTTTCCTTTAATACTGAGTAAATACTGAGGGCTTTCTTTGAAACTCCCTTGCTTAAATCACTAGGTGATTGATGATACTTTTGATCATCTTTAGCTTAGCTCACAAGACCTTTCATGATGGGGCTCTGGCCTATATCTCCAGCTTCATCGACCTCACCCCACCCTACAGTTATACCAAATCACATCACCTCTTCATGCCTTTGCATCTGCCGTTTCTTTGGCTAAAACGTCCTTCTCATCCCCTTGTCTCTCTTACCAGCTCCTAATTCAGCTAATTTTTTTAAGATATTTATTTATTTGGCTGCGCTTCTTCTCAGTTGCGGTTTGTGGGATCTTCGTTGCCGCATGTGGGATCTTCGTTGCGTCATGCAGGATCTAGTTCCCTGACCAGGGATTGAACCTGGGCCCCCTGCATTGGGAGTGTGGAGTCTTGACCACTGGACAACCAGGGAAGTCCCTCCTGTTCAGTTTAATGATTACCTTAATGAAACGTTCTCTGATTTAGTACCTCTATTATATAGAGCGGATAACATTGCACAGTGATTTCCCATTTGTGTGTCTGAGCTATCTAGATTGTGAGTTCCCTAGGGATAGTGATTATTTCTTAGTCATTGATATTATTTTCCTCGGGCTTTCCCAGAACCAAGCAAAGATGAACAGGAGTAACCCATGTCATCAAGCTGTTAGGTGTGCCACATACTTTCCCAGGTTTGTTGAATTGAGTTGTACATGAATCTGTCAAGTGGGAGCTGGGGATAGTGAGCTTCTTTGCCCAGTGTCAATGGTGGCAGCTGCAAAAAAGAAAGGGAGCCGTTTCTGGGTGCCTGTCATTTCTAAATGCCCTCCGTATCCACCTAATTTTCTAAGCTAGAATCTTATAATCACCTCCTGTTACTTCTTCACTTGCTACCTGCCTTCCAGTCTAATCAGTCACTGTTTCCTGTCAGCTCTACCTTGTAATGTACCTGGAGCCTGCTGGCATCTTGCCATTGTCATTGCCGATTCTACAGTTCAGGCCCTCATTATCTCTCATCTGGCTCTTGACTGGTCCTATTGCTTCCAATCTTTCCCACCCTTTTACTGTGCCTCTCATTTATCCTCCCCACTGCTGCCAGAGTATGCTTTCCAAAGCGACTGATCTTGTCACCATCCTGATAAAAGCATCCCAGAGGACTCCATGCGTGACCTGCGAGAAAAAGTCTAAATTCTGTAGCATCCTCCATCTTGTGCCAATTTCTCCTACACAGCCTCACTCTAGCCCGCTGGATAATACATACTTTCCTGAAATCACTGCACTATTAAGCCTTTGCCCATGCTGTCTCTCTGCCATGTGTGCTTCTCCTGTTCTTCAGATGAACTACCACTCATTTTTTAAGACCCAACTCACAGGCCCCTTCCTCTACCAGGAGGCATGCAAGGTGAGCTTATGGAGAGACATTAACTATTAAGAAAAGAAAGAAAAATAGGGCCAGAGTTGTGAGATTTGGTAAACTTTATTAATGCACTTGGTCTAGTATAGTTGTTTGCGTTTCTGTCTTCTCTCAGAGTTGGTTACCTCATGGAGGACAAGAATTGTTTTGTGCTTGTATCCTTAGTATACAGCATAAATTCTCAATAAATATTTGTTAAATAAATGAAGCTGGAATGGGGAGGGAACAAATGCTTATTGAATACCTGTTGGGAACTTAATTATAATAATGTGTGGTTTTCACACGTTTCATTCCATTCTCAAAACAACTTTTTAATATAAGTATTATTTGTGGACAAGAAAACAGGCTCAAGTAAATAGTTTGTTTTTTTTTTAAGGTCATAGTCTTGTAAGGGATGGAGCTAGAGTTGGAACCTAAATCTGACTCTGCAACTGTCCTCTCTTGAGTGATTCTCAGCCAGGGGCAACTTTGCCCCCAACTCTGGGGACATTTTTGGTGGCCATAACTGGGAGATGTTACTGGCATCTACTGGGTACTGGGCATGTACTGGGTACTGTACTGGGTACAGGCCGGTGATGCTGCTAAACATCTTACAATGCACAGGACAGTCCTGACAACAAAGACTTTTCTGGCCCCAAATGTCAACAGAGCCGAGGTTGAGAAACCCCACTCTAGACCATGTTGGCTCTACTGAAAAGCAAGAAATCAAACCAAGTAAATGCATCTGCTAGGAGGCTAACTGGGCTGAAGAGATGTCTTAGGGGCTTGAAGCCAATCGTGAACTACTGGCTTTAATGAGAAAAAAAGACTTCTGCCCAGTCCCTGACCTGCCTCCGATCTTATGGTTCTTTCTCTACTGCATTCACCCAGTCTTTCTTCTTTCCATCTTTCTTCTCTTTTCCAACTTTTCATCTCCTCAGCAGACTCTAATTTAGCTTGGAGAAGGCAACCCAGAAGACTCCAACATTTTCAGACCTCTTTTCTGATTAGAAGGTAGAGTCACTATATAAGAAGCTGCAGGTTTCAAACTGACAACGTCCCTAGAATCTGGGAATAAGGTAAAAAGTGTCACCTTCTGAAATTGACAACAAAAAAAATGGATGAGATTAATTACTGTGATAATCTTCCCAGGAAATAACTCATCTAAGAAATTAGTGTGCTGCTGATACCATGTGGCTGTTTCCTACTCTCAGCCAGGGTCCAAGAGTGCCTCTTCATTGAAGGAAAGCATTTAAAATGTAACTTGTGTGAGATAAACTGTAATCTAGGAAATTTTAAAATGTTTGTCCTGGGGAAGTGTTCTAAGGGGGAAGCTTCTGATGACTCATGAGTTTAACTGCCTATAATTGTTAAGGATGCTTTGCATGCTTTTTTTTCCTACAGCAGAATAAACTCTAGAAGGGAGGAACCACGTTTAATTTATCAGTATCTCTGGCAGCAGAGGCATGGATGAGTCATTGGTAGAGAAGGGTGGGAATTAGTGGTGTGTGTGTGTATGGGGTTGTGGAAGGTCACAGATGTACTATTCCTAGTGAAGTTCTCAGTCAGGAATCCAGTAACTTTTGTTGTACGCAAAATTGTGTGTGTGTATGCAGGGGGGTGGTGCGCATTTATTTATGGGAAATGTCTGTAGACTTCATCAAAGGGGTCCTTGACCTCCAAAAAGTGAAGCCCACTCCCCTGGTGATGAAAATATAACTACCGGGGAAAAGGAAATAGAAAGAAGATTAACCAGAAAAGGCAAGGGAAGTGAATTCCTCTTAGGAGAGAGAGGTTTCCTTCTTAGAGTTCAGATTTATTGCTGTGTTTGCATGAGGCCCCTTCATGTACATGTACAAATGCAGTGGAGAGATGAGCTGTGAGCAAACATCAAGGCAGAGCAGAGTCCATCCTCAAGGATGCCAGAGTAAGAATGATGAGAGGACCTGGAGAGAATTCAGGAGCGTGTGTGTGTGTGTGTATGCACATATGTATCAGAGGGGACAGGATGAATATTAACTTGTCCAAGTATGCCAACATCAGTGCTGATCTTGGGTTCCAAGGATGTCCTGGGTTAGCCAATAGTCACCTGTAAAAGAAGAATTCTGTGAGGCTGAGTTCTAGGAAGCAGAGTAGGCAATTAAGATGGAGTCCTTCATTATTTTAGTCAAAATTCAGGTGTAAGTTACAGAAACAAATGTTAGCCACGGGACTTATTTGAAGAGTACTGGGTAGTTCATAAACTCCAAAGAAAGAATTGAACAAGAAAATCTGGGAACACAAGAAACTGGGCAGTTTGGGGACTCCCACAGCTGGTGACCAGCTCCAGTGACCTCCACTCTGCAGATCTCTGGGTCCAGGTTTTAAATTTCCAAGAGAGAAGCTAACTGTCGGTACTGGTTCTAGAGAAGAGGAAACCGTGAGCCAAGGTATCTCCTCAGTTATTGCTGACTGCAGTCCTTATCACTATTGGTTTGGGGTAGGCGTTATACCTTGAAAATAATGGGAGAGGGGCTTCCCTGGTGGCGCAGTGGTTGAGAATCCGCCTGCCGATGCAGGAGACACGGGTTCGTGCCCTGGTCCGGGAAGATCCCACATGCCGCGGAGCGGCTGGGCCCGTGAGCCATGGCCGCTGAGCCTGCGCGTCCGCAGCCTGTGCTCCGCAATGGGAGAGGCCACAACAGTGAGAGGCCCGCATACCGAAAAAAAAAAAAAAAAAAAAAAAAAAAAAAAAAAAAAATAATGGGAGACAAGTACCCAGGTCTTCTATTTGACAGTTACCACTATGTGCCCTCAATGCATATTCTTAATTTCCTACTGTTTCAAAAACTAATGAATGGGAATGGGGTGGGAGTTGGGTGGGAGAACTTTGAGGCAAAGGAAACAAACAGTGCAATGGCCCTCTGGTAGGATGAACTTGGAATCCCAGAAATAGAAAGAAGGCCCTTGTAGCTAGAGAATAATTTTCAAGGAGTGGGGAGTAGAGGAAGGGCGTTCACAGAACTTGTAGGCCTTTGTGGGCAGTTCAGGTTTTTTCTTCCTAGGTACAATAGAAAGCCACTGGAGGGATTTAAACACTTATAAATTACATTTTAAAAATTCAGTTTGGTGATAGAGAAAGGATTCTAGAAAGACCAACTTGGACGTTATTGCAATAATCCGGATGAGAGGCGATGGTGGTTTGAATCAAGGGGTAGTACTGGAGAGGGTGAGAAAGGGGTGGATTCAGCATGTATTTTTGTATTTTGGAGAGAGAATTGGCAGGACTTGCTGATGGAACTGATGTCAGGGAGAAGAAAAGGGAAATCCAAATCAAATCCTAGGCTTTTGGCTTTAGCAACTAAAAGGACACTAATGCCCTTCACTGAGCTGTGAAGTCTGAGAGAAGGAGCAGATTTAGGGAGGAAGATGGAATTTGGAATCGATCAATCTCGTGTCAAGTTTGAGGGGTCGGATGTCTTAGTGGGGAAGCACGTGGGCCGCTGGATGTACATCTGGGAGCCATCAGATTACAGACTTTACTTAAAACAGGGGGAGGGTGAGGTCACTTGGGAGGTACCTAAGACCAAGCCCTGGGCACTGTCACATTAGAAAGTCCATCTGGGCAGCAACGGGCAATGGAGACAGGGAGTGGTCGGTGAGGTCAGAGAAATGCCATTTTGTTTTTGAAGTGCAGGCTTTTAATTTGTACGTTCTACATGTCCCACTTAGTTTATTTTGGCCACTTGCATTGTTTATGAATACACTACAGATTTATCTGGTAAATGTCAGACCCTTCACAGCTCCACACTTTTCCTTGCCTAAATCACTGGCAAGATATTTCTAGATTCTTTATGTGTGTTTGAGGGGTTGGCAGGAATTCACTGTTAACTAGGCCTGGCAGGAAGGCCAAGTCTGCCAGTAAATCTCTCTCTGGGCCTGTAAATATTTGTCTAAGGTCCATTAAGTTACTGTGGATAAACCAGGTTCTTATAGGCAACTCTAATAAACCACATGCAGAAAATCCACTTTGTGGATTATTTGCAATACATTTTAATTTTTCAGAGTGTTACATTAAATCCTGCCTAAGCTCTCTTATGGCATTTTGCGTATTTCTGGGGTGGCTCTCTTTACCAATGTTTAGCAAATGACTTTATTTTAAAAGCAGTCTAGGGCTTCCCTGGTGGCGCAGTGGTTGAGAATCCTCCTGCCAATGCAGGAGACATGGGTTCAAGCCCTGGCATGGGAAGATCCCACATGCTGTGGAGCAACTAAGCCCATGTGCCACAACTACTGAGCCTGTGCTCTAGAGCCCACCAGCCACAGCTACTGAGCCCACATGCCACAACTACTGAAGCCCACATGCCTAGAGCCCATGCTCCACAACAAGAGAAGCCACTGCAACAAGAAGCCCACGCACCACAACGAAGAGTAGCCCCCACTCGCCACAACTAGAGAAAGAGTGCATGCAGCAACAAAGACCCAATGCAGCCAAAAATAAATAAATAAAATAGTTATTTTAAAAAAAGCAGTCTAACCAAAACATAAGTAGAAAGGTGAGCCTGATGATTATATACAGTATACATATTTACACACACAGAGCAAACTGAACTATGTGAACTCTAGCTCCTTCTAATACTTATAGCTATGTAACTATAATAATCAATTAGTCCACCTGGTACCACCAGGTTTCCTTATATTTTAATTAAAAATAAAGCTTTCCCCCTTGTTATCAAAACAAGATATTCATTATAGAACAACAAAATGTTAAAAAAGGAAGTTTGGGGGCTTCCCTGGTGGCACACTAGTTAAGAATCCGCTTGCCAATGCAGGGGACACGGGTTTGAGCCCTGGTCCGGCAAGATCCCACATGCCGCGGAGCAACTAAGCCCGTGTGCCTGCGAACCAGAGCTACTAGAGCCTGCGAACCACAACTACTGAGCCCACATGCCACAACTAATGAAGCCTGTGCACCTAGAGCTTGTGCTCTGCAACAAGAGAAGCCACTGCAATGAGAAGCCTGCTCAACACAACTACAGAAAGCCCGTGCACAGCAATGAAGACACAACACAGTCAAAAAATAAAATAATAAAATAAAAAACAAAAAATAAAAAGGAAATTTGGAACACAATAATCATAACCTCACAATCCAGAGATAACCTCTGTTAGTACTACTGTTGATATCTTGAGATATATCCTTTCTGATCTCTGTACATACACTGTGTAGTTTGGAGTCACACTAATCTAAAATAAAAATAGACTTAATTTTATGTTTTAAATGTAATTAAAAATAGATTTTAAAAACCCTTAGCAAGGAAATCTAAAAAAGAGTGACTTTACGTATATGTATAACTGATTCACTTTGCTGTACAGCAGAGACTAACACAACATACTCCAATAAAAATTTTTACAAATAAATAAAGGAGACTTAAAAGACATATCCTCCCCCCCCAAAAGAACCAAAAACAAAAAACAAAACTCTTAGCAATGTATTGTGAATATCTTTCAATAATAATAAATATTTTTTTCAGGACTTCTTCAGACTTTAAATTGACTGCCAAGAATTTCCCAGTATGAATGTACTAATTTAGATATTTCTCAATTAGTGTTTGCATTGTTCTGTTTTTTGTTTTTTTGGGGTTCTGCTATTATTATCAATAATGACATTTTTGCAACTGAATTATTGTATATATTCTTAGTTCCTTAGACTAAACTTCCAGCAATGGACTTGCTGAGTTAAAGCATTCTGACACATATTGCCAGATTTTTCTACGAGTTGTATTAAAAAAATACCTCTACCAACAATAAATGTCTTTGTCAATACTGGACCTCAAAAACAATTTTAAAAAATCTTTGTCAAGTCAGTAGGGGAAAATGGCATTGAGTCACTGGTTTTATTTGTATTTCTTTGATTACTAGTGACATGGGATGTTACCATATATTCATCGGCTGTTGGCATTTCTTATTTTGCAACTTGCTTTTCCACATCCTGTGCTTGATATTTTCTGAAGGTGCTTGTTACTCTTTTGTAAGACCAGTCTTTTTATATAATAGATATTAGGCTTCCCTGGTGGCGCAGTGGTTGAGAGTACGCCTGCCGATGCAGGGGATGCGGGTTCGTGCCCCGGTCCGGGAAGATCACACATGCCACGGAGCGGCTAGGCCCGTGAGCCACGGCCGCTGAGCCTGCGCGTCCAGAGCCTGTGCTCCGCAATGGGAGAGACCACAACAGTGAGAGGCCCGCGTACCGCAAAAGAAAAAAAAAAAAAAAAGAGATATTAATCCTTTGTGTTTTAAATATTTTTCCTAGTCTGCCACCAGCTTTTTAGTTTTTGAGACCTGAAATATTTAAAAAGTATATGTAATCAAGGTCAGACTTTTCCTTTTATAATTTCTCTATTTATTGTTAGTTTTAGAAAGCCTTCCCCACACCAAGATTATATAAATATTCAGCTTTATATTTTTTCTAGTGCTTGTTATGTTTCTTATGTTACATTTAAATCTTTATCCTCCGGGCTTTATTTGGTGTGATGTAAGAAGTAGAAATTTCGTTTTATTTATTTCAAATGGTGAGCTATTGAAAAGTTAATCAATTTCTGTCCCATTTCACATTTCATTCCATTATATTTGCAGAATAGTTATATAGGAAAATGCTGATCAAAAGTTGCACACTGGAGGCCCATGGTCATATCTAGCCTATGGATATATTTAGTTCATGTAATTTTTGAATGAGTTATATACATATAAAATCAGAAAATTTTATACAAAAATATAATTTTCCAAATTCTCTTGAAAAATCAGAATGTATACCAACTCTGTGGTCACTTTCTTTCTTGATAAAAATGAACTGGAAGCTGGGAAGCTGTTGTCTCCTGTAGTCACAGAAGGTCCCCACCAGTCTGCGTCATTCATTTTTATTGTCTGCCTGAAGGCGTTTGAGGTTGTGATCATTACTATTCAGTTTTGTACATTTATTTTGCAATTGAACACAACGCAAGAACTCTCTCATTAGTACTAATCATTTTTCCGTTAATTTTCTTTCTTGATTTTTCAAATAATTATATCATCATGCAAAAAATTATAATTGTCTTTTCCAATATGTATACTTCTTTATTCTTTTTTCTTACCTTATTACACTTGCCTAAAACTTCCTAATAATTTTGAATAATGGTCGTGATAGCAGACATCTTTATATTATATTGGATTTTAGTAGGAATGCCCCTAGTGTTTGACTTCAAAGATGTATATTTTTATAGTTCTCTGATGTTTCGATTTTTTATTAATATAAGTAAAATGTGTTGAATTTGACTGAATAACTTTTTGGCATCTACTGTTATTATCCTGAGACTTTTCTCTGAATTCAATGTAAGACATTTTCTAGTGTCAAACCATTTGCATATTTTTATTATAAAGTCTAACAGTACCTAACAGTACCAGATAAGCCTTAATAATATACCTCTTAGTCTAATTTCCTATTTTTAAAAAAACCTATTAGGAATTTTTCATCTGTCTTCACAAATGAGATTCACTCATTGTAGTCTTCCTCTCTTTCTCTTTTTGGTGCTTTATCAGATTTTTTAATTAAAATATACTTTATATAATATTCCTACTTCTGCCCATGCTTAATTTTTAAAAATTGCATTAACTGGTACATTCTTTAAATCTTAAAAGTTAATTTTTCATTTATGCATTTTCTTTATTTTCTATTTTAGATGATTTTTTTCCCAATTTTTATTTGAAACATGTTGTATATACAGAATAGTGTACAACATGTATTTGTACAATTTAAAGGGTAATAATAAAGCAAACACCCATGAAGCTACCACCAGCCTAAGGAATATCAATAGAACTTCACCAACACCTCAAAGTTTCCAATGGCATCCCTCTAGTTGTTCCCCAAATGGAACCATTATCCTGAATTTTGAGTTAATGTAATCTCACTTTTTTGTTTATAGTTTTACTTCTGAGATTTGTGTCCTTAATAATGCAGTGTTTAGTTTGACTATTTTTTATCTTTACATGTATAGAATCATACTGTATTTTTATGAAACCCCTTTTGCCCCATATTATGAGTGTGAGTCCTCTGTGCCAAAGGTATAGCTGAAACACACTTATTTTCCCTGCAGTATCTTCTTCCATTACATAAATGAATTATCTGTTCAGCTACCGAATGACATTTTTGCATTTAAGGTTCCAAAGCAGAAATCTGCTGCTTTTCAGTATAAATAGCCTGTTGGTTTTGCTTTCTACCTGGATGGCTATAGGCCTTTTTTCTTTATCTTTGACATTCAATGTTTGCTTAGAGTATACCCTCATGAACCTTATTTTATTGAATTTGCCTGGCACTCCTCATAGTGGCCCCTTTATTTCTATATCTGGTAATTTTCCTCCATGTTCTCATCCTTAAAGAAGAAGGTCTGTGCTTATCCAATATAGGAAAGGATAGATGTTCTGTAAGAGATTATGCGTCCCTTCAGCAAAGGAAACAAGTTTATATCTTCTTGACTTTAATCACCTTTAGACATTTCATGGTGTGTGAGGGTAAGAGAGAGGTGGCCAAGGGCAGCCAGTCTCACCTCTGACTCAAGGGTTCCTTCTGTGGCCGCTGAGGCTGAAAAGGCAGCTGTATCTCTCCAACTAGCATGGTGGCCCGCACCAAGAGCAGACCTCATCAGTACCTCTGCTCCATTCTCATGCTTTCTGTGCCACGAACAAGCTTTGGATGTACCTTTGGCCACCTGCCCCTCCTTGAGAACTCCAGCATCTGTCCTCTTCTCAAGGAGGTTGTGGGGTTCGAATCTGGTACCACCCTCCACAAATTCCTCATCTCATCTCTGGTCCATGTCACACTGAGGCATTGAGTGTTTGTCCTCTTCTGCCCCAGAAATCACTTCATCTGGGAATTATGAAGGGACAATGTTAAATTTATTGACTCAGACTGTCATTTTGGACTGGAAGCACTACCTATTTCACTTGCATTGACTCTCAGATTGAAAAGTGGGCCTGCCGTGCATCTATGAGGTCTCTCAGAGCCGGGGGTGGAGGACAGAGATGGATAGGCAGTTTTCCAGTCCACACTTTGAGAATACTGTAGCCTATTCAGCAGGTTACTGCCTGAAGACTGCCTGGGATTTATAGTCATCCAGGAGATTAGCATTTGTCTCTAATGTTGAATTAGATAGTCTTTTCCTCAGTTTCTGGACAACAAAAAGGAGGGCTAACCATATGCCAAGGATATTGTGGAAGGGAAAAATACACTGGATGGGAGGTTGTTAGACAATGTCCTTAATACTCTTCGTTTCCAGAAATTCTGTGCCTGGTGTTTTCTTTTGCTGTTAAGGGGAATCCATCTCGCTAATCCTGAAATTCTGAGATATGTGCCTCCTTGTTCAATGTCATCTAAGGCTTCTTAGTCAGTGTGTGAAGGATGGGGCTGTCTTGGGATCACATAGATTTAAAAAAAAATTGTTTTAAGGACCTAATATATCAGAGGTGCCTCCCCTTTGGGGAGATCTCCTTATGGGCCTGAAGTCCCCTTAATACTCATCATGAAGTTAAGGTTTTCCCCTTTCTCCTGGGAAACAAATGGGAGTAGTGAACTGTGACTTTATTATTCTTAAGCAAGTTGTGTTAAAATTTATATGCACCTTTCCAAAAGAAGATAAATTATACATATTACAAGAAGGGATGAAAACACATAGTGATGATGGGTTTCTTTGTTCTTTGCTTGATGCATAATGTATCTATCAGAGCAGACCTGTCTATTCAGCTGGTCTATGATGTCAGTGAGTTATGGTTGGGAGTTTCCAGCTGATCATTCCTGCTGTTGGGAAGATAATTAAAAGGTGAGAACACTTCCCTTTGAGAGTTATCCTACAGTGCCCACAGGGCTTGGCTGTGGTTTGGGGGTCTTTTTCCTTGCAAGGCCAGGGTAGGGTAGAGTAGAGAAGGTGGTCTTATAGAGAGTTCTCACATACTTGAAAAGAAAAATCTCATCTTCAACCAAGATCTGGCAACTATACATATTACAATCAAGTACTTCTTGGATTTTCTTGGATAGAGGAAAAGGGGAAAGTAAAATAATTCTGATTTTTTAATGCCCATTAGAGTCTTGAAACTCTCATCTTTTTGCCTTAAATGTCAGCCAGGGGGGCCCAACTTGAAAAGGATTAGATAATCCTCTTTGTCTAATCTAAAGGAGGATTAGATTTGATCAATCTAATCTTATCGAATATAGACTTATACAGGATGCTAAGAGATAGAGACAGTCCAAAAACTTGACTCTCTCTTTCTAAATTTCCTTTTCCTTATCGAACACAATGCTAAACAATATTCAGGCACTGCCCATGCCACTGCTGGCCCTGGGCAGAAGGTGGGATTCTTCATCTGTCCAAATAATACCAGAGCCCAGAGCTGAGTGCAGCAGGGGGCCCACAGCAAGGCCTCTGAGAGTAGCCAGTGGGCTAGGGGGGAGGATGGAGCTAGTCTGACTCCCTTTTATAACTTCCCCAAGGGCAGGAAGTCTGGATCGGTGGTGTCAGACAATGGTAACTTCCTTGTTATTTAATGACTCTGTGCCTCAGTTTCCTCCTCTGTAAAATGATGATAAGAATAAAATGTAGTTTTTAGGGATTTTAGTGAGGCTAAAATAAGTTAATGCTCTTAGAACAATTTCTGGGCCAGAGTGAGTACTTAATCAACACTAATAATTCATAGTATTATTATTACCTTATTTGGATCATTGAGTAGTACATTGCTCCCTATTCTTTAATAGAAATGTTTAAAAGTCAAACAACTTGATTACAAAATGAAGATGGACTTTGAATGGGAAATTTGCATATATATAACCTGTTGTCTGGGTTAGGAACCTCAGAGCCTTATGTACTTCGCTTAAGAACAACAGACACTACTGGCCAACTCTCTAATCTGATACACTTCCCATGAGAAGGAACACTGTTCCATAGTAATGACATGGATCTCAAGTCTATAACGGTTTCTTCCCAAGAGACTCCTGAAACACTCGTTTTATAGCAAAGACGCCTTCCAACAAGATTGACTATAAAAAGAATTCTCTCTCTCGTTGACTTGTGTTATAAAATTAGAGATATGATCACATGGAAAAAGTATCCTAATTGGTTTGACAAAAATGCTTAGTTAAGGAAGGAGCAGATGATGTGCTTGTTTTATTCCACAGTCGTATTTTAAGTTCTTTATTTTGTAAAAATTATTTTATTTATTTATTTTTGACTGCGCTGGGTCTTAGTTGCTGCCCGCGGGCTTTCTCTAGTTGCTGCGAGCGGGGGCTATTCTTCGTTGCGGTACGCGGGCTTCTCCAGTTGCAGAGCATGGGCTCTAGGCCCACGGGCTTCAGTAGTTGTGGCATGCAGGTTCAGTAGTTGTGGCTCGTGGGCTCCAGAGCACAGGCTCAGTAATTGTGGTGCACGGGCTTAAGTGCTCTGCGGCATGTGGGATCCCTGGACTAGGGATTGAACCCGTGGCCCCTGCATTGGCAGGCTGATTCTTAACCACTGCGCCACCAGGGAAGTCCCTGTAAGCTCTTAAAGAGAAGGGGGCTGGGATTCCTATGTTGTAGCTCATAAAGAGTTAGTACAGGACCTTAAAATGTGGTAGGCACAGTAAATGCCGACACAGGTTGGCCAGGTCTTTAGAGTACAAACAGAATTTTGAGAAACTTTTGAAAAGAGATGTGGAATTCTTTTTGAAAACAGAACATTATTTTAAAAATTAGCCTATGAAGAAATAAAAAGAGAAGTGCCTAGATTAGGAGGAGGAGAGGAGCCACGCTCTCTTGGCTCTGCCTCTCTGACATGGCCCCTTGGGGTGCCCTTAGTGCTTTGGGGGCATAATGGTAAAGCCCAGGTGATTCAAGGTGAGGTCCTGGAGCTAAGGCACCAAGCGTATTGATTGCAAAGTCAGAACCATAACTCGGACTTTTAACTGTGCTGGGAAATTCCAAGATCTCCCCCTTGCTTTCTCTGTATGACAGAAATTTATCCTATTTTGATTTACATCTGCAACTGAGTAGAATTTAGCCGTGGGATCCTCATTTCCCGTTAAGAGGAAGTTGGATGCATTACCACAATTTACCAGTAGATGTCACTATGTGCCATATATTCTGTATATAGTCTCCACCTGAATTTTACTTGAATTTCTTAATTGCGGGTCTGCAGACTCCTGGGAATCCCTGAATCTATCTAAGAAGGCAGATGGGAGAGCCTGGGAGAGGCGGGACGACGTGGGACTGGATGATC
Organism: Kogia breviceps; assembly: GCF_026419965.1. NCBI lineage: Eukaryota > Metazoa > Chordata > Mammalia > Artiodactyla > Physeteridae > Kogia > Kogia breviceps. Next base: position 89,685,255 of record NC_081310.1, on the reverse strand, counting down.
AAAGAGAGCTATGAGAATTAAAAAATCTGTTTTAATCATTCTGAAAATTTTTTTTAGTTATTTGACCAGATATAAAGGCAAAACTCTTAGTTGAAATTTTTTTTTTTAAAGGAAAAAAACAGGCTCTTCCTGAACTGAACTCCTAGGATGAGAAGTAGAGTTAGTGGGGCTCTGGGGAGCCCCCACTTTCTCTTCAGTCAGCAAAGCCCCCCGTCTTTGCTTCACAGAGAGGGCTTCAAATGATTAAAGAGCATGAGACTTGAGGTTGAGAGAACTGGGTTTGAATTCTAGCTCTGTGGTTAGCTGTGTGATCTTGAGTATGTTAGCTAACCTCTTCTGGCCTCTGTTTCTTCAACTGCAATATAAATTGGACACTGATCATACGGTGTTGTGAGGATGAAAAGTGAAAACACAAACATTACCTGTTATTATTAACTATGATTATTTCACTTGACAGAAATGTTTTTATAGCTAAAATCGTTTGAAAACTACAGACTAGTCCAAGCTTTCATTTAAAACGTGAGAACTGGGACTTAAGAGGCTAAGTAGTTCTCTAAGTGTCACAATTTCATAACACAATATAATTATTTATGTAAAACAGGACATGTTGCTTCTAATCTTTTACAGGTGTATCCCTCCCTACTTGGGGAAACTTGACAGGTCACCATGTGAATTTATAAAACTCATGAAATACAAAACAATTCTTCACCTAATGATCCAACATGCCAAATAGTTCAGTTTATTTTTAAATTTAATTTTTATTCTATTTGTTCGGCTTACAAAAGTAATCCAGAACAAGTCTGTCAAATTTAAACAAAGGATGTGCTTTAACTAATGATTATGTTAATGCAGTCAAAACATCATTTAATAAATAAATATAAATGGTTTCATAACTTTTCAGCCACAGATTGAATGCTTTGATTCAACTCATTTGGCAGTATTTTGGTTGGGAACTTTCACATTCACTGAATAGCTGTGTAGGCTGCCAAGTGGAGGCTTTAATGAAATGGGAATTCATGGATCTGTGGCCTTATGATATCCTTCGCTTTGATAATTATTAATTGAAAGAATAATTCAAAGTGTTGTGGATCTGTTCCTCACATGTAATGTAAATTTCATTTTACCTTCCTATGGAAATCCACCTTACACTAACACTTAACTTCTGTTTCTCAGAATTCCTAAGATTTCAAATAGTAATTTTCAAGGAAATGCAATTTTATTATGATAGAATCCCATTGCAACTCCACGTGCTCCATAATCCAGAGTCTGAGAAACCTCTGGATCATGGAACTAAACAGCTCAAGGACTGGTATGATGAGACTCATGATGTTCTGGTTACTTTGAAGGTTGCCCATGGTATTCAGGGAGAAGCAGAGAGGCCATTAGAATCACGGTCACTGGTCCCTTAAAAAAAAAGCAACTTGGGCTTCCCCGATGTCCACGGGGGCCGCTGCCGACAGAGGGCGCAGGCGTGGGCGCCCGGGTGAAAAGGCCGCTTTGCGCACCTGTGCAGTTCGGGCTTCAGTGCTGAGGGGCCCGATTTAACCACTAGGCACGGGAATCACAGTGTCTAGGGGCCACGATATTTGGGGGGTGGGGGTGGCAGGGAGCTCATGGACATGATTTGAATTTAATTTCTCTTGAAATCAAAATAAAAAATAAATATAATTACAATGAATATACAATAATGAATCCAGCCTAGATTACATTTGTTTTTATACTGACAGTTGTGAAATATAATTTACAAATTTTTTTTAATGGAACAAGGGGCCGACAAAGACCAAATTGCCTAGGGCCCACGAAAGTCATAATGTAACCCTGAGTTATACTTCCAAATTCTGAGAGTCCTAAATTGACTGTTGGGTGAGAGGGAGGAGAGGGAGAAAGTTGGAGGAGGAGGAGGATCCCTGTCCGGAAGGCAAACACTGGCCTGGGGCCTGAGATGCACATCGCGTGAAGAAATCTGAGCCCATGTGGGCTCGGACTGACTATAAAGGAGGTGGCGTGGGCGTCTACGAATTATTTTAAATGACAAAACTGGTCATACAAAGACCTTCCTGACCTCACAGCCAGGAGCTTCTAGTCTCTGACCTGCCTCCCAAATCTTCATAAATGGACCGTTTTACCCCTTGCTGTGGTCTCCAAAACGCCTTGCAATCTGTATGACATCACACATCTGGACTGGTGGGCACAGGGTGGGGAACTGGACGTTTCCTCTCATACAGGCTGGGGGTGGGGGGCAGAGAGGAGAACAGTGCTTCAGACAAACTAGTAGCTTGAGTCGACTTTTCCCTCCTCGGGCAGTGACCGTTGGAGGAGCTCTGAGATTTCCAAGCAGATGTCTCTACCTGGACTTCAGAGGATACAGGAGACCACCCCCCGGATGAATTGCAAGCCTTGCTGGTTGACGCAGAGGAGCTCTTGCGGCAGGCAAGAAGGGGAGGTTCTTCTTCCAGCCTTCCCTCTCCAGCCAGTGACACTGTGCTCTGACACTCCAGGCCCTACTGCCTGGCCTCCTGGGGGTGGTGCGTGTACCCTCTCGGCTGCCCGATCGGGGCTGGGGCCTTTGAGGGCGTTCCCCCAGGAGGGGAGGGGAGTGGGGCAGGGTGGAAGTGGGGGAGGCTTGCTGGGCTCCTGGGTGGGGAATGCAGTGGAGATTCTGCCCACCAGGTGGCGTTGGGCAGGCGCCTGCAGCCCCTCTCATCCCGGGAAACACTGTGAGCCTCTCGGGGTGTGGAGAACGAAAAGGTCCATCCATCATGTCAGGATCCCAGGACTCGGTGATGGTTATTTGACCACTGAGGTCACCAAGGCGGCTCTCATCCTCTGGCCTCTCCTTGGTCCGTTCACTAGGCTGGCTCTGGTGGGAGGCAGGGGGAAGTGTTACTACCACATTCATTTCTGTGTTCATTTATGGTTTCATCTTTCAGCCTTTATGGAGCCAGGCCTGGGTACGCAGATGAATAACATATGGTCCCTGCCTTCAGGCAGCTCAAAGGTGGGGCAAAAAAGCAAATAGACCGTTGGCACACAGTGACAATTGCTGGACTAGAAGTCTGCCCAGCAGGGTGACAGGAGTTGTGAGGTGTGCGCAGGGCAGGGCAGGGCAGGCCTGGCTGGGAAGGTGAGTCTCGAAGGACAAGCAGGAGTGAGCCAAGTGAGGAGGGAGGGAAGGGTGTGAGTAACCCTGATGCCACAGAACACAGGGTGCTGGGGCCTGGAAGCACTGCGTAAGGCTGAGCTTAGGGGACGAGATGGGGATTGAGGAGAAATAAGCGTGCAGAGAGGCAGGGCTTCAGGCTCTGCCCAAGAGCCAGGCTCCCCCTGCTAACAGTGGGGGAGTTACTGCAAGATTTCCTCAAGGTAGAGACACAGTCAGATTTGAATTATACAAAGACCGAGTCAGGAGAGGTGAGGGCATGGGAGCCAGAGACAGGGGAGCCTGTTAGGAGGCAATTCCAAGTAGGAAACAATAAGCTAAGAGAATAGACTGGAAGCCCCTCTCTGCCTCTCAGTCACCTCGGACCCCTCCTGCAGACACCCATCCTTCTCTCCCTTTTCTGATGCCCATAATCTTTAGTCTGGTTCACAAGTGCTGGGACCATAACTGGTCCTCCAATTGCTTCCGTTCCTCCCCCAGTAAAATGCAAATAGCCAACCTCCCAGGTGGGGTTGGGAAGGTGAGAGGGTTGGTGGGACCACTGGTCGGAGAGCCACTCTCAGTGCAGCCCCCTGTACCATCCTAGTGCCAGGTGGACCAAGGGAAGGCCTGGGGGCCTGGTATCAGCCTGTTCTGGGGGCGAGAGGAAGAGAACAGCAGACCCCAAAGTGACTGTACTCAGGCGTGCCAGCTCCCAGGAAGGGCAGGGACACCCTTGTCACTGAGGCCGCAGAATCAGAGGCTGGGGGTGTGACTGGGAAGGGGGTTGAACAGCCAGGCACCCACATGCCCGCATCCTTTATTCCGTGTGGCATGGAATTTGCTTAGAGCTTTAATTACCTTAATCGCCACTCAGTGCCTGTTTCTCCCTTTTTCCAAGAAGGGCTGGCTCTCTGGTGCCTGTACTTCACTGGCCCCCAGGAAGCCTCCAGAGGATGGCAGTGAATGTCAGCCCTGGGTCGTTGTTTTCCCCACTCCAGACTCACTGGGATTGAAGGGGGTGGGCATCCTGCACAAGCAGGCCCAAGAGCTCAGGGTCTAGAGCAGCCGACAGGTGGGAGGCAGGGATCCATCCTTCTCAGGGATTAGGACCCTGGACTCTGTAGTTCTGGGCCTGATCCTGCCTCTGTTCTCAACTGCGTGGCCTTGGATAAATCTGTTCACTTTTCTAGGAATTGCTTTTCTCCTCTACACAATGAAGGAGTTGGACAAGAAATAGAACCCTTAAGGCCCTCACATTCTGTGAAAGTGCTGAAGTATTCTCTAGGATGCTCCCATTCATCATTCATCATTCCTGAGGCCCCTGCCTCCGGAGCCTCGCTTCTGTGCCAACGGATGGTTGAGTTATGTGAGGCCTGTGGGTGTTCTGTGAGTATGTTCCACAGAATGCATTCTCCTTCCCCTTTCCGTTCCAGGCTTAGAGACGACCTTCTGTTCCCCTGTTTCCTACTGGGTGAGGTGGGCTGTCATGGTGGGGGGACTGCTACTCCTGGCCCTGCTGGGGGGTCTGGGGCCAGAGTCACTGGGTGGTTTGCATTTGACCCCCAGGGGCTGTGAAGGAGAAGATTAAGGAATCATATATCCTGGCCTGGCCCGTAGCTCTAAAAGCCCGGGAAGTTGATTGCCAATTCCCAGAGCCGCCCACCCCCGCCCTCCCCACCCCACCCCCTGCTAGGACAAATGTTCTCCTTCCCAACACCACAGCTTTTCCTTGGAGCTGAGCTCAAAGCGGTGACTTTCCCTGATTTTTTCCTGATTTCAAATACTGAGTAAGATTCCAATCCTGTGTGGTCATTTTAAGGCCCCCGTGTGCTGTGTGCTGTCAGGGATCTTCCCAATGAATATCGCTGCTGGCCTTTATCCAGCCTTGGGGGTGGGGTGGGAAGTCAGAGGTTACGGGCAGCAGGGAAGCAAGAGTGGCTCAGCTGGGGAGACGCCGGCCCTATGGGGCAGGCAGGAAAGGAGAGACCAGAGTTACCCCACACATACCTGTGGTTTTCCCAAGAGCAGGCCTCAGGCCTTCTCCACTATGGAACTGGCAATGTGGGGTTCAGCTGGCAGCCTGGGATGGGGGACGAGCCCTCTCCTGGGAGATGGAGCCTCTGTTCTAATCCTGGCTCTGCCACTTCCCAGCTCTGTGGCCTGGGGGAAGGAACCTGACCTTTCTGGGTTTCTTTCTGTGAGACAGAGATATTACCCGTATGTGGTTGTGAGATCAAAGTGAGACCTTGCTCCCAAACCACACACTCGACTCTTAAATGGCCAGTTACAGAGAATAACTGAGACAAACAACCAAAAGCACCCAGCGCAGGATCTGGGACATGGCAGCTGCTCAACAAATGTTAATTCCCTCCCATGTGACTCAAATTTCAAACACAGCTTATTCCCAACTCCTCTCAGTTCCCTCCTCCTCCCCCACCCATGACCTCATACTCGCCCCTTCTGTATTTGCCCAGCCCAGAAATTGGAGTCATTCTGTCCTCCTGCCCTGTTTCCCCTGGGTTCCCAGGTACCATCTGCTCTGCCTCTAGCTCAGATTGGTCCTTCTCAGCATCAGCGCTAACACCACCTCAACCCTGACGGTCACAACGTCTCCTCTGGGTTAGGGCAAAGCCTTCCAGCAGAGCTCCCTGACTCCATTCCCTCCCTGGCTGCAATCCATCTTCCACGCGATCTGATGAAAGTACAAAGCAAGCATGTCACGGCTACTTCAACAGCCCCCGTCACCTTTGGGATAATACACAAACACACTAGCCCTGCATCCAAAGGTCCCGTGTCAGGCTTGTCCGTTTCCCATAAGGGCCTCTCATGCCTGAAGTCTTTGCACGTGATGTTACTTGTGCCTAGCACATTTCCTTTCTCTGCTTCTCATGATTAACCCTTATTTGTCCTTTAAGGCACAGCTCAAGTGCCACCTCTTTCAGAGAGACTTTTGAGACTTATTCCTTCCCCATAGCTTGGGTTAGGAGCTGCACCTCCAAGCTGTTATGGCATTTGGAGCTGAAAGTAACTGCTCGTCATAGAGCACTGAAATTGTCTCATTGGCCGTCTTTTCCTACTAGACGGTAAGCTCCATGAGTGAAAGTTCTGTTCTTATTCATTAGGTATTAAATACATACTTACCAGGAGCCTAAGTTGGTAAGCCAGAAACAGAGTTAGGCACTCGAGATGCAAAGGTGAGGGGAAAATGGGCACCAGCTGTGCAGTCATGGAAATTAGAGTCTGTGTTGACTGAAGAATCACTCCATGATGGAGAGAAACACTACACTATGAGAGCTCCTAGGAGGTTTCTGTGTTAGTCGGGGTTCTCCAAGGAGCAGAACCATATAGGATGGATAGGCGGATGGTAGATAGATAAATGATAGAGATATAGGTGATTTTTCTTAATTTTCTTTTTAAATTGAAGTATAGTTGATTTACAATATTGTGTTAGTTTTTGGTGTACATCAAAGTGATTCAGTTATATATATATATATATATATATATATATATATATATATATATATATAATACATATATTAAAGATCTTTTTCCATTATAGGTTATTACAAGATAATGAATATAGCTCCCTGTGCTATATAGTAGGACCTTGTTTTTTGTCTATTTTATATAGAGTATGGGACTTCCCTGGTGGTCCAGTGGCTAAGACTTCACACTCCCACTGCAGGGGGCCCAGGTTCCATCCCTTGTCAGGGAACTAGCTCCCACATGCCTCAACTAAGAGTTCGCATGCCGCAACTAGAGATCCCGCATGCTGCAACGAAGATCCCGCACCTGGCAACAAAGGTCTGCGTTCTGCAACTAAGACCCGGTGCAACCAAATAGATAAATAAATAAAAATAAATATGTATATAGTAGTGTGTATCTGTTAATCCCAGGCTCCTGATTTATCCCCCTGACCCTTGATATTCGGTCTTCATTTCCTGTACCTGGCATGCAGCTTCAAAAACCCTTGGACTCTCCTGTGATAAGAAAGATAAAGGTGTCTCTTGTTAATGAGACAAAGCCCCTAGGTGACCTATGGATGGGGCCTGGTTGCCTTCCAGTTCCACCTCCTGACCTCCAGGGAGGGGAGAGGGGAGGGAGGTTGAGTTCAATCAATGGCCAACGATTTAATCAATCATGACTATGTAATGAAGCCTCCATAAAACCCCAAAAGTACTGGGTTCTGAGAACTTCTAGCTTGGTGAACACATGGAGGTTTGGGGAGAGTGTCATGCTCCATTCCTGGAGAGGACATGGAGCTTCTATGCTTTCCTCATACTTTGTCTTATACATCTCTTCAGGCTGTTCCTGAGTTATATCCTTTATAATAAACTCGTAATCTAGTAAGTAAAATGCTTGAGTTCTGTGAAGCACTCTAGCAAATTAATTGAACCTGAGGAAGGAGTTGTGGGAATGTCTGATCTATAGCTGGTTGATCAGAAACACAGGTGACAATCTGGACTTTCAGTTGGTGCCTGAAGTGTGTATGTCTGTGTGTGTTGTGGGGGACAGTCTTGCGAGACTGAGCCCTTGACCTATGGGATCTGATGCTGTCTCTGAGTAGATAATGTCAGAATAAATTGCTTGGTGGTATGGAGAAAACCACACACGTTGGAAGTGGTGTTAGAACTGTAATGTAGATATAGATATAGACATTTAAATATATATGTAGAAAGAGTTTTATTATCAGGAATTGGCTCATGGGATTATGGAGGCTGGCAAGTCCCAAACTGCAGTGTGGGCTGGAAGGCTAGAGACCAAGGAGAGACGATTGTGCAGTTCCAGTCTCAAGGTTGGCAGGTGGAGAGCCAATGTATGGGTGAAGTCTGAAGACAGACTCCTGGAGAATTCTCTCTGGTTTGGGGAGGCTGGTCTTTTTCTTCTATTCAGGCCTTCAGCTGATTATTTGAGGCTCACCTACATAATGGAGGGCAATCTGCTTTACCTAGAGTTCACCAATTTAAATGTTAATCTCACCCCAAAACACCCTCCAAATTGACACATAAAATTACCATCACTGCACCCTTGCTCTAATCTGGGAGGTCAGGAAAGCTTCCTTTGACAGAAGAGCAATAATCTAAAGGGTAGGACAGGGCACATAAATAAGGTGTGGGGTGGGGCAGGGGAGTTTGAAGAGGAGGAGACAGCATGTCAGGCAGAGAAGACAGCCTGTGTAAAGGTCCTGTGTCAGGGGGGAGCATGGTGTTTCGGGGGATCTGATAGAAGACCCGTGTGGCCAGAAGGAAAAGACCAAGGGAGCCTGGCGTAAGCCTTGTCTGGATAGGTGGAGAAGGGATGACCTTGTGGTGTCTGGAGGTCATAATAAGAGTTTTGGTTCATACTGCAAGAACATTGGGAGGCTATTGAAATGTTAATCAAGTAGATAATATGATGAGATTTGCATGGTAATAGATGTCCTCTGGCTGCAATGTAGAAAATTCAACATGGGCAAGCAAAGGTGGCCATGGGGAGACTGGGTTGGCACTTATCCTGTTGGAGTCACTGCTAGCTGAAGCAGGGTGGTGGCGGCAATGAGAGGCAGGTAGATCTGAGCAGTGTTTGGGAGGCAAAGGTGCCAGGACCTGGTGATAGACTGGGGCTGAGGGTGAGGTGAGGAGTGGCTAAAGCTGCCTGGGGCTAGGACTTGGTCTCCTGTCCTGTGTTCCCAGTGGCAGCCATGGCATCTGGCACAGAGCAAGTGTTCAGTTCAATAAATAATAGCTTGTGTTTCTCTTCCCTTTCGGTTTCTGCCACTGATGACCTCACAGATTATTGTGAGGAACAAATGTGTTAATCGTTGTGAAAGCAATTCACAAACTGGCAAGGGTTGACCCATGTGTGGTGGTTATTTCCCATAGATGAGCAGGGGAGACTGGAGGCCTGTTTCCTGTGCTGCGTTGTGCAGATGTCTCTCAGGCCATACGTGGTCTTCCTTAGGGTCTCAATACTTCCTCTCCTGGGTACATCTGGGTATTTTTAGGCCTCACTTGGAGCAGATTAGAGCTGCAAGGGCCAAACATTCATTCATCAATCACCAAAGGAGAGTGTAGTGTGGGCCAGCCAGGCTCTGCTTTGTCCTAAGAACCCAGCTTCCATCTTCCACTGGGCCACTACATGTATTTGGTGGTGAGATCCTAAGATGCTGACCTCAAACTTTTCTTCTGGTTTGGAGAAGCTAGCTAGTAGATATAAGCTAGCTTATATCTACTGGATATAAGGAGAAGGTGGCAGAAGAAAATTGGGGGAGGGGTGGGTAAGGTGGTAGGGCTGGTTGGACATCTGCTACTGATTTGCCCAGGATTTGGCTCTGCTAGAAGGTATGGGCCATTCAAGTTCTGTTGCTAACTCACTGCAACACCCCTCAAGACTCTGAGCACAGGAAAGAAAGGAAAGCAAGGGAAGAGGAAAGACTCCCTCCTCTTCTCTGGCTTTCCCTGTTCATCCAATCAGCATGGACATCTCTGACACCACTGATGACGGTCCCACATGTCCTCAAGGATCAACACTCGGGGGTCTGTTATGCCAAAGGGTCCAGGTGACTCAAGCAGAACCAGATCTGGAGGTGCGAGGGATTTGCTGGGGATAAAGTGATGGAGAAAGGCCCGTCCAAAGCTATGGACTCTCAAGGATTGGGATGGAAGCTTGTGTGAACTCCCCACTGAGTCCTTGGCATTTGGGTGCTGGGGTGTTGTGGAACCTGGAGGAGAGGACCAGGCCACAACTCTCCCAGGGAGATCCCATCTGTCTCTTCTTCTGGCATAAAGGAATCTCCATTCCACCTCTATCTTCCTGTCACTTAAAGGAAAAGGGTCAAAACGGTGGGCATGTGGCCAAGTTTCATGCTTAATCTCTACCACCAAGTAAAACCATGCCACCTAGATTTTCCAAGACAGCCCCAAGTTCAACTATCCTTTTCCTGGTGCCTCTTTATGACTGTAACTCAGAAGAGGGGCCTAAAGAAATTGTATGTACCTGACTGGGACCAGAAACCATGGTCATAGCACAGAAGCACAGGGCTGCCATCAGACCCAGAATCATCTGCTGGGACATTTATATGGAGAATTGGACACCCCAAATATTATGGGGGATCAGGCCTCAGAAAATACTCCCTAGATTGGGTTGGGGGCAGAGAGGGAAGGCTCCTTTTGGGGTCCAGCTGCTGACTACCAGAGCAGTGTCCTATAGAGCCATACTGGAGCCTGGAGCCCAAAGGGAAAATTAATAATACTGATCCTGTCTCCAAATTTTGATATTTGGTTCACAATGGGTTGAAGGGCATTGATAATAAGATTTTTTTAAATATTGCATTAAAATATTATTTATCTTGACTACTGAGATTTTTTGCAGTTCCTTAAATTTGGCAGTACCTAAGGTGATGTCTCATTCACCCTACCTAGTCCTGCAGAGCCCCAAAGCCAGAGAAATTTGCAGCCAGTGTCCCTGAAAGGGAGGCACACAACTCTCCCTATTAAATGGAGATTTCCCAGAAAGACTGGAGGGTAATTGGCGGTGTCTGCAATAGCACTGCTTCTTCACGGAAAGAGAATGAATTCACATTCAAAGCCAGGAAAGAGTGAAAACAGTATAAGTCTCACCCCATCTCTGTCAAACAGACTCGAAGACCCAAACCGTGAGAGAAGCACACTTTGAAAGTAGAGTTACTCTATCAAAAGCTATAAACAGAGTAATATTATTATCACTTCTCACTATTATACTCTGTTTCCATTTTTTCTCTTTAGCAGATAGACCTTTTTTCCCAGCATATTTCTTTAAACCTCTTGTATTGTATTTTTTAGTTACTAATTAAATTACTTTGGGTTCCTTGAACAGAGGCATCGTTTCACAAATGTTCTGCTGGGATGATAGGGAAAAGTCTGCCTAGAATGAAAAAAGAAAAAAAAAAACTGTTCGTGATCCACAAAGGGAATAATCCACATTATCAACTGGAATTAACTGAGACTTGATTGGAACCATCCTAATCAAGTAAATTCTCTGAATCTAGGAAACTGGTATAAATCTCTTCCAGGCTGAGTGTTATTAATAATGTTGGGCACCCAGTCCTCCTGGTCCTGTGGCCACTGGCTTCTGCCTCCGATGAAGGTGGGAAGGTTTTGCATTATCATCATTTATGAATTGAATACTTTCCATGCAGAATGTATTGAATATAAAAAATGCATATGACCCTGAGTTATTCACAATCTTTTTTCAGACAGGCAAGGCAGCTGGTGATATAGGTGGGCTAGATTCATGTGCCCTTGGGTTAGTATTTCAAGCTGGCACATGTCATATTAATCACGTTCTAGCTGGACCCTGAAGCTGCTGAGCTCGCTTCTTAGACCGTTCCAATATCCACACATCTCTCCCATCACTGACATGCCCTCCAGACTCCCCTCTGTTCTTGGGATTTCTCCTCTGTGATGGGAGTCTGTGATCTTCAGTTGCCCATCCACCCTGACCCCTGAGGCCTCAGCCCTTTTCATCCAGCAGACCAGGGCTGCCAAGGTTGTGCAGTTGGACTCTTTTGCTCCCTTCTTTAAGGAAATATCATGTTGTTTGGGGCTAAATAGTACCCAGACCTAGGCCTAAGTGCTAATTCTTCCAACTCAATGATATTCACATCCCCTCCCCGCTTTAATGATGAGGACACCCCAATGAGAACCTCCTGCATCTATGGACCTTAGTGTAATCTCTCCTGCTAATTAACTATACTTTTTGTCTTATACTTATTTTCTTTTAAATTCACAATAAATGGAGGAGTTAATTAATTACACTTTGAGATTCCAGGTTGCTATGAATTTCGGGGACACTATTCAACTCACTGTGCCCTCCCCTAGATATGACATCATCTACATATTTGATCTCAGCCTAACAGTCTATTGTTCCTTATGTACTTTATGTAGACAAATGGCTGACATAAATATTTTTAAAAAACTAAACATCAAGACTGATAGATTTTATCAAATTTTATCTCTGGTTAAAATTCATGGGCCATGAATCTGGTCAAATGTCTACAAGACTGACTGAACACTGCTGAGAGGCCACGCATGGTACAAATCCAGGAAATACATGGTGTAAATCCAGGACAGTCTTCATCCACATTTTGAACTTAAGGATCAGTGTTGCACATTAGTTCATGGTTGCTTTTTATTTCACCTTTGCCTGTCCACATCTTTGAAATACATATTTTATACTGTAATAATAGCTATTTATTTATTTTTAAAATAAATTTATTTTATTTATTTATTTTTGGCTGTGTTGGGTCTTTGTTGTTGCGCACAGGCTTTCTCTAGTTGCAGGGAGCAGGGGCTACTCTTTGTTGTTGTGTGCGGGCTTCTCATTGTGGTGGCTTCTCTTGTTGCGGAGCACGGGCTCTAGGTGCGTGGGCTTCAGTAGTTGTGGCACGCGGGCTCAGTAGTTGTGGTGCATGGGCTTAGTTGCTCTGTGGCATGTGGGATTCCCGGACCAGGGCTCGAACCCATGTCCCCCACATTGGCAGGAGGATTCTCAACCAGTGTGCCACCAGGGAAGCCCATGATAGCTATTTATAAATCTGTTTTCCCCTTAAATGTATTGGTGAGCATTGGGGGTAAAAGAAGCTACTACAAAGTGAAAGGTATTTATGTTTGGTAAGTAAAATTTTGTAACAAAAGGGTATTTTTGTTGCTACATTTGATAACTTAAAAACACAAGGTTCATAAATATAAAATTAATATATACCTACATTGCAGAAGACTTGGAAAAACATATCGACATGAAAAGAAAACGCTCTTGTAATTCCAACAATCAGAATAAACCACTGTTAACATTTTGGAGTATACTTTTTTAGTCTTTCTTTCTAACTATATGCACACGTGAATATGATGTGTCTAGAAGAAGAAATATGTATTTATACACATACATTCACAGGATTGTAGCTGCTTCTGCCTTTAGGAGGATGATAGAATTCATCTCAAGGAAGACTTATTTTAATTTAGAAGCAGTCCTAATGGTATGTATAAAGTGTGAATGGTGGACACTTTTCAACCCTGTTGCCAGGGGAGAGCAATAAATTACTCCACACGAGAACAAGAGGAAAGTTTGAGCTGGCAGTTCAAGAGACTGGAGGGAGATGTGAGGAGGGCAACAGGGGAGGAGCACTGGAGCACAGAAAAGGGTAGATTCTGTGAAGGAGCACAGCCAGTGAGGAATTCCCTGTGGCAGAGAATGTCTGATATTAAACGTGAAGTGGTTTCCTGCCCTGTGCCGTAATTGTACTCCATGACTCAACCCTTCAGTAAAAGTATGCTATTAACAACACCCCGGGGTTTTGTTTGCTCTGGTTGAAATGAAGCATGGAGTAAAGTGGAGAGGCAAAGGAGCAAAGGAGCTGGGAACAGAGGCTAGAAGCAGACATTAGGGAGAACAAGAATATACTGTGCACAAAGAATTTTGTAGTCAGCTTTATTAGCTTAGCAAAAAGCTTCAACAGGATGTCCGCATATCATTACTCTTCCACATCACCATGGGACTCAACCTCATATTTATAGCACCTTTTCAAATACTAGAATTTTCATTGACACAGTTGAAAGAATAAGACTCAAGACATTTAATAAGTCTGCAATAATTACGGTACAATCGGGAATGCAGTAAAATAGGTGTCTACAGTTTATCCCCCAAGAGTCTAGGGAGATACGCTGCTCCTAGGTTATATACTGTAATAAACATCCTTGTACCTACAGCGTTGTCCACGTCACTGATGATTTCTTTTTATATCCCAGAAGTGGATTTTACAAGGGTCAGAGAAGTATTTCAGAACATTTGACTGGCATTATCAATTATTTTCCCTGAAAGTGGTAGCAATGTTACTTTAAACAGCCAACTGTCTTTCCCCAAACTGGGTATTATCATTATTTCTTTTTTTTTCACAGTTTATAGTTTAAAAAGAGCACAAAACCATTTTCATTTTAATTTTTGATAATTATTTGTGAGGTTAAACACTTTTCTGCCCATGTGCTTTTTTCTTTTATGAATCATCTGTTCATATCCTTTGCCTATTTTTCCTAATGGGGGTTCATCTTTTTCTTATTGTTTTGTAACTTCATAAAATAAGTATATTAACTCTTTGTTGGTTAATATATTGCAGTCATTTTGTCCTAATTTGTCACTTGCATTGACTTTTAGCTATGGTGTTTTGGGACCAAGAGATGCTTTAAATTTTCATGCAGTCAGATTTGTCTGTCTTTCCCTTTATGGATTCTACATTTGATGTTATAGTTTAGAAGAAGTTTCAAAACCATGATTTTGAGTTTTTGTCTAGTCCTTTTATGATTTCATTTTTTAAATGTTCAATTCTTTATTCCTTTTGGAATTTATTTTGATATAAGGAATGAGGTGGAGCTTTAGTTTAACTTTTCTCCTAAAGGCTATCCAAATATCTTAGCACCCTTTATCAGATAACCCACCTTTCTCTATTGATTTTAAATGCCACCTCTACATTATACTAGATTATGTTAAATGCTCACATGTATGTTGGTCTGTGCTTTGCTGCCAGAGACACCCCAATATCCCTTCTCCCCTTCATCTTTAGTAATAAAACTTTCTAATTTAGCTGGACACCTGATTCCCCTTAATCAAAACTATGTTTCCCAGCATCCTTTGCTGATAGGTGAGGTCACGTGGCTATGTTCTGGTCATTGATATATAAGGGGAATTTTGTTTGTAAATTTCAGGATATGTCCTGAATGAAAAGGGCCATGCTCTTCTTTAGATCTTTTCCTGCTTTCTGACAACTGTAATGTAAATGTGATGACAAGCACTCTGGCAGCCATTTTGGACCATAAGTAGAAGTTACTTGTTGAGCATTATTGCAAAATAGGAGAAGTCTTGGTGTCTGAAGAGGTCTTGATGACTTTCTATCAGCTATGGATTGCTTATCTTTAAATTTCTAATAAACGAGAGAAAAATAAACTTCTATTTTGTATAAATCATTGTTATGTTGTTTTTATTGGTCATTGCAGTTGAACCTAATTCTAACTGATGGAACTTTTCATTAGATTCCACTGGTATCTGCATATTCATGTAACAAGGCTATGAAATTAGATTTTAACACTGTAACATATTTTAATTTGTGACAACACATATACCTCTCAAAATGTTTTGTTAATTATTTTCATCTGTTATTCTTCTTGATACATTTTATGATAAATCAGTCAGTTTGCAAACAAAAAATTCATTTGGGATTTTGATTAAAATTGCGTTAAAGGGCTTCCCTGGTGGCTCAGTGGTTGAGAATCCGCTTGCCGATGCAGGGGATGCGGGTTCATGCCCCGGTCCGGGAAGATCCCACATGTTGCGGAGCGGCTGGGCCCATGAGCCACGGCCACTGGGCCTGTGCGTCCAGAGCCTGTGCTCCGCAATGGGAGAGGGTACAACAGTGAGAGGCCCGCGTACCACAAAAAAAAAAAAAAAGTAAAATTGCATTAAATTTGTAAGTTAATATAAAATCACTGACATTTTCACAATACTGCATTTTACCATCCAGGAATATGGTACGTCTCTCTCAAAGCTTTTATTATAT
Source organism: Kogia breviceps (assembly GCF_026419965.1). Lineage (NCBI taxonomy): Eukaryota > Metazoa > Chordata > Mammalia > Artiodactyla > Physeteridae > Kogia > Kogia breviceps. The sequence continues at coordinate 89,669,554 of NC_081310.1, read as the reverse complement.
TCCTCAATATAATTTTTCCTTATATCAGTTCATATACTTTTTAAAAAATATATTTATTTATTTATTTATTTTTGACTGCATTGGGTCTTTGTTGCTACACGTGGGCTTTCTTTTTAGCTGCAGCGAGAGGGGGCTACTCTTCATTGCTGTGTGCACGCCTCTCATTAATGTGGTTTCTTTTGTTGCGGAGCATGGACCCTAGTTCTGCGGACTTCAGTACTTGTGGCTTGCAGGCTCAGTAGTTGTGGCACATGGGCTTATTTGCTCCGTGCATGTGCGATCTTCCTGGACTGGGGCTCGAACCCATGTCCCCTGCACTGGCAGGTGGATTCTTAACCACTATGCCACCAGGGAAGCCCCATATACTTTTTATATTTATTATAGAGCATCTTTTTTTACTGTTTATATTGCAAGGGGAGTTTACCCCCATGAATTATTATCCTAAAATATAGCTGATTTTTGCAAATTTATATTGTGTAGAGAGTAGGATAAAAACAGATTAAAAAAAGGAAAAGCAACTCAGCTACTACTGCCTCCTTGGGGAATGTCATACCTCATCTCTGGGGTCCATGGTTGTATGTCTTAAACAAATGCCTCCATGGGCATTTTTGGTTGAGAAAGTCACAGCCTGACATTTGGTTTGGGGAGACTCAAGGAAGCCTGAATGACATTATTATAAAGTGAGAAGAATTTTAAGTGTCTGTGGGGAGGCTGGGAGAGGGGTTGAGGGGTCAAGAACAGAAAGGTGAGAGGAGTGTGAGGAACGTCTAGAGAGGGATTGGGAGAAGGACTGGAGAGAAAGAGGTGGAGACATGAGCGCAGCCAGGCACCTAAGGAGGAATAAGACCAGTGGGAACGTCCCCATGTTGAGGAATGGAAAATGCATTTTTAGGACAATGATGACATATTCAATATTGTCACCCACACTCTTCTGCAATAAATAAACCTCTTTATTTTCTCAGTTGCTTTGATAAAAAGTCTGTTGTACATAACAGGCTGGGATTAACAGTGTTTTGAATGAAGGAATAAGGGCAGTGTCCAGTGTAGGGCTAAGAGATGATGGAAGAATTAAATTGTTATGAGAGGCAAGTTAACAGCAAAGACTAAGAACCTGGTGAAGTCCAGGAGTTACAGCAAGAGGTAACCAGGAGAAATACAAAGTCCCCTGAGAATATTATTTAATTGGAAGTGAAATCGTGCAACTAAGAGATTGGGACTTGAACCCATGGGCTGGGACTCAAACCCATCTAAAACCCAGATTGGGACTTGAGCCCATAGTCTTTTTAAAAAAAATTTATTTAAATTAATTTATTTTATTTTTGGCTGTGTTGGGTCTTCATTGCTGCGCAGGCTTTTCTCTGGTTGTGGTGAGTGGGGGCTACTCTTTGTTGCAGTGCACGGGCTTCTCATTGCAGTGGCTTCTTTTGTTGTGGAGCATGGGCTCTAGGCACACGGGCTTCAGTAGCTGTGGCATGAGGGCTCAGTAGTTGTGGCACATGGGATTAGTTGCTCTGCGGCATGTGGGATCTTCCTGGACCAGGGTTCAAACCCATGTCCCCTGCATTGGCAGGCAGATTCTTAACCACTGCACCACCAGGGAAGCCTGACCATGGTCTTTTAACTGAGATCACACACCTGGTCTCAGGACTTAATGAAGCTCGGGTTTTTGATGTCTCATCACAAAAAGAATTCAGTGAGAGGCAAAGTGATAGGTAAGAAGTGGATTTATTTAGAGAGAAACACACTCCACAGACAGAGTGTGGGCCATCTCAGAAGGCCAGAGCAGCCCCAGGGTACAAGGTTGTCAGTTTTTATAGAGGTGAGTAATTTCAGAGGCTAATGAGTGGGAGGAGTATCCCAGCTATTTTGGGGTAGGGGCGGAGGTTTCCTGGAATTGGGCCACTGCAGAATTTTTGATCTTTGATGGTCGGCCTTGGAACTGCCAAGGTGCCTGTGCATATGTTACACTGAGTGCATACTGAGTCTCAAGGTCTAGTGGAAGTCAACTTGGACCATCTTGGACATATTTGGTTCTAATCAGTTTATGTTGTGTCCTTGGGCTATGTCATTCTTATAAAGATTGTGCCCTGCCCCCTTCCCTCCTATTTCAGAGGGACCCTGGATTTTCTGCATGGGATGGAGGACCGAACTGTTTTCTTTGAATTGTAGAGAAAGGTAATCCAACAAGGCTGATGACTTCAAGATATTCTGGTTGCAGAAATCTAGGTTACAACTATACTTCATTACCTTATTTTGTGGTTGGTTTTCATTTATTGTTTGGTTGATATTAAGAGACTAAATATACAAACGGGAGACTTCCCTGGTGGTGCAGTGGTTAAGAATCTGCCTGCCAATGCAGGGGTCTTCCTGGTCTGGGAAGATCCCACATGCCATGGAGCAACTAAGCCTGTGCCCCACAACTACTGAAGCCTGTGTGCCGTAGAGCCCATTCGCCACAACTAGTGAGCCCACTTGCTGCAACTACTGAAGCCCATGCACCTAGCTCCCGTGCTCCACAACAAAAGAAGCCACCACAATGAGAAGCCTGTGCACCACAATGAGGAGTAGCCCCCGCTCGCCACAACTAGGGAAAGCCCATGTGCAACAATGAAGACCTGAAGCAGCCAAAAAAAAAAAGGAAAGAAAAGAAAAAATATATAAAAATGGAAAATGGTCAGACCACAGATGACCATAACACTCTGACCCATAACCTTTGTAGCAACCAACCTGGAAAGTCAAACCAGACCCTCTGCAGCAGTCAGACCAGAAAAGTCAGGACTTGGTCAATGGTTGCCAGTTCGCCAAATTTTTGCTCCTGATTCTGTAACTGAGCAGGACCCTGTGGGGCTCCTTGGCACAAAAGCCTTTCTGTGTCTGTTTCTTTTTTGTAGGAAATAGGCTTCATTCAGCCTCCATGACCTTCCCTGAGTTTCAAAGGGCAGGTTCAAACAGTTGCTAATCAGGGAAGGGAGAGGATGCAGAGACAAGGGAGGAGTAGCCAAGAAACAATAGTGCAGCCTTGGGGCAGGGTCCTGGTTCCACCTCAAGGGAGATACATAACAATATCTTTGAGCTGTTTTGCAGATACTGAAACCCCCACCAGCTGGAAGAAGTTAACTGTCTGCTGCCCACTAGCATGAGACCCCAGACCGGTTGGAACCAAGTTGATGATGCTGACTCCCAATTACCTCACCACCAACTAACCAGAAGAATGTCCACAAGCTGATCATGCTCTCCTCTTTGAACCATTACTATAAAACTCCTCACTACGCCCTCCAGGTCAGTTTTGAGGGCATTAATTAGCCCACTGTGACCCCCTTTGCCTGTCAAACAATAAAGCCATTCTTTTCTACTTCACCAAAACTGTGTCTCCAAGATTCAGTTTGGTACCAGTGTACAGAGGCTGAATTTTGGCTACAATTCCAGCTCAGGACCAACCAGAGAAAGTCAAATATGCTCTCCAAATCTATCACATAGGATGAATCTAGTTAGCCTGGCTTCAATGTCCCCATGCCAACAACCTCCTATCTGAGCATACTTGAAACCTCCTCTCTTCTGTTTTTTTTTTTTTTCACTGTAAAGCTTTCCTGCTTGCATTTGAGTTCCAGCAAACACAAGTGAATGTGACTGACTCCCCTCCTATACCAAGCTCTGAATAAATAGCCTTTAATTTGTTTTCATTTGGGTGGGCTTTATTTTCATAATATTTTTGTGTTTTACAGGTAGGCAACTATGTGAACTGCAACAAAGACTTCTCTCTTTCTGATAGCTATATACTTATGTCTTTTTTCTGTCCTATTGATTGCATAGAGTTGCAACGAAGTCATATAACAATGACAATAGCAACTATCATTATCTTACTCCTTACTTTATTGGGAAAGTCTCTAAAGTTTTGCCTTTAAATAACAATATTGCCTAGTGGTTTGAAATGGATATTCCCTCTTCTATTAAATAAATATATTTTCATCTCCAGTCTATTTAGGTTTTTCTCTTTTAATATCAGAAAATGATGTTTTTACTGTATTGAGTTAATCTTTTTATTTTTCTCCTTATGGGTAATAACATATTAATAGATATTCTAATTTTAGTCCTTGTAGTCTTATAAAAATAAACCTACTTGATCACAGTGCATTATTCTTTTAACACACTGCTGCATATAATTGGCTAATATTTTATTCAGGATTTTTGCATCTATATTCATAAGTCAAGTTAGTCTGTAATTTTTTCTTTTTGGTGCTATTTTAGTCAGATTTTTGACTTGAAATCTATTTCATCTACTATTAATATTGTAGATATTTTTTGTTAGCATGAACTACTGGCTGTTGGTTTGAAATATAGACCTACCACATTTTGAGGATGGATTCTTTGGCAATGATTTCCAATTTGTTCCATGTTTGTTAGTCTTTTCAGACCTTCTACATTCTCTTGAGTCAATTTTGATAATTTTTATTTTCCCATAAATTTACGATTTCATTAAGATTTTCAAATAAGTTGGCATGAAGTTTTATATAGATTTAAAAAAAATTAGTCTCTATATGTGTGGTTATAATATTTAGTTTTGATCTGTGGCTATAAAATATCATTTTTAATTTGGTGTAATTTTTTCTCCCTCTATGGGTACAAGACTTTGTTTTGGATATTTATTCAATGTACAGTTTAGGTTTCCCTTTGAGAAGGATTTGAGTTCAAGTAGTTTATTTGATTTATTTGGTTGATGCAAGGAAACACTAGAGGGGAGCGGGGAGGTGACCCAGGAGAAGGAAGTCGGCCAATAAAGGATGAGTTGTTCAGCCATCCACTGCTGTGGGGATGGGAATGTGATCCTGGGGTACTCGGGAATAAGGGCATGCCTCAGAGGGATCCCGCCAGAGGCGTGGTGGCGTGGAGGCATTTACACACACAGCTCCTGACAGCTACTGGTTGAGGGTTACTGTGTGTAGAAATGGGGTGGGTTGTGAGTGTCAGGGTGTTCATTCCCTGGCACTTAAACCTGTCTTGGGCACAAGCAGAAAGGCCTCCCACAGTCTTAGAAAAAGTTGTCATACAAAGGGATGCAGATACTGACACTGGAATTCCTTTGGAAGACACAAAAGTGATGATGCCCTGGGCATTGAGACAGGCACAACAGCTTCTGCTATGTACACCCTCCGGGGCTTATTTATCTATTCTGTTCTTTCATATGTTTCTAATTAATTTCATCTTTTGGCTTTATTAATTTATTTCTTCTGTTTTTTATCTTATTTTATTTTATTTTTTATTTATTTATTTTTAGCTGCACCATGCAGCTTATGGGATCTTAGTTCCCCAACCAGGGATTGAACCTGTGCCCTTGGCGGTGAAAGCATGGAGTCTTAACCATTGGAGAGCCAGGGAATTCCCTATTTCTTCTGTTTTTTAAACTTTAATGTTCTTCTTTTTAACTTCTTGCATTATGTGCTTACTTCATATATTTTTACTTTCTTATTTGATAATATTAATAAAAGCATTTCAGTTTGGCTATGAGGAATAATTGAGAAACTACATGTAAAAGTGATTAGTGCAGTGTCTGTCACATAGTAAGTGCTCAACAAATGTTAATTACTATTTTTATTGGCTACTTTGAAGTAGCCTCTGATTACAGATTTGGCTGTCTCCTCTTGGTGTTAATATGTGATATTGTCATTATCATTATTTTTGAAGCATTCTTTAAATTGTGGTTTAGGTTTCTTCTTTGATCCATGGATTATTTTGAAGAGTTTTTTCATACCAAGTAGTCAGACATTTTTTTGGTTACAGATTTTTCCAATTTCTAGTTTTATTGTATGTGGTAAAGGATATAGCCATGTGTAATTTCTGGGTTTGGAATTTTGTTAGAGTTTTTTGGTGGTTTAATACACATACAGTTTTTTTAAATATCTTTACTAGAGTATAATTGCTTTACAATGTTGTGTTAGTTTCTGCTGTACAACAAAGTGAATCAGCTATATGTATACATATATCCCCATATCCCCTCCCTCTTGAGCCTCCCTCCCACCTTCCCTATCCCACACCTCTAGGTTGTCACAAAGCATAGAGCTGATCTCTCTGTGCTATGCAGCAGCTTCCCACTAGCCATCCATTTTACATTTGGTAATGTATATATGTCAATGCTACTCTCTCACTTCGTCTTGGCTTCCCCTTCCCCTGCTGTATCCTCAAGTCCATTCTCTACATTTGCGTCTTTATTCCTGCCCTGCCACTAGGTTCATCAGTTCCGTTTTTTTTAGATTCCATACATGTGTGTTAGCATATGGTATTTGTTTTTCTCTTTCTGACTTACTTCCCTCTGTATGACAGACACTAGGTCCATTCACCTCATTACAAATAACTCAATTTCATTCCTTTTTATGGCTGTATAATATTCCATTGTATATATGTGCCACATCTTCTTTATCCATTCATCTGTTGATGGACATTTAGGTTGTCTCCTTGTACTGGCTATTGTAAATAATGCTGCAATGAACGTTGTGGTACATGTATCTTTTTTGAATTATGGTTTTCTCAGGGTATATGCCCAGTAATGGGATTGCTGGCTCATATGGTAGTTCTACTTTTAGTTTTTTAAGGAACCTCCATACTGTTCTCCATAGTGGCTGTATTAATTTACCTTCCCACAAACAGTGCAGGAGGGTTCCCTTTTCTCTACACCCTCTCCAGCACACAATTCATCTTTTAAAATATTCCATAGACACTGAAAAAGAGAGTGTATTCTTTTTTATTTTTTTCATATTTGCTAAATGTATCTCAGCAATGAGTTTTGTCAGAGGTTCTACATCTTTATGTTTGTTTACTTAATCAGTTAAGAACTGACTAAGTCTCCACAGCAATTGTTTTTCCATCATTTTCCTCTTATTATTCAGAAACTAAAGTTTTATGACAAACATATCTTCATTGCAGATCTTGGTTTTCATTAATTATTTTTTATTTTGTTTAATAGTTTAAGACTATAATTTTCCTTTTCTAAATATATCTTTTCCCATCTTTTAATTTTTAAACATACCGAGTCACTTTGTTTTGGATGTGCATCTTGTGGACAATATATGGTTGCATCAAATATAAGAATCTTTGTCACTTCAAAGGGAAATATAACTTATTTAGATATAACATATCACAACTAATGTGTTTGACTTTCTGATGAATTTATCTGGATCCCTTATTGAGGTATAATAAGAAAAAACTATTTGCTCTTTGTCCTTGATTCCTGGCAGAGACCTAAAACCCATGGAATTTCCCAAGTGATAGAGGTGATAAGAGCATCTTCCCATAATCATAAGGAGCCCCTTTCAACTAAGTTCATGCTAATAATGTGACTCTTGGCCAGCCCCTAGATAGCTTCAGGATGGGGGTTGGTGCCAGAAAGAACAAGGCAGGATTAAACACTTGGAACTTTCAGCCCCACTCTGCCCTCTCTCACCCTCTTCTACCCAATCTCCTGGGAGGGGAGAAGGGTTAAAGTTGAGTTAATTACCAATGGCCAGTGATTAATCAATCATGTCTATATAATAAAACCTCCATAAAAACCCTTAATGACATGGTGCAGGGAGCTGCCCAGTTGGCCAACACAACCACAGAAGGTGGCACATTCCATATCCATGGGGACAGAGGCTCCTGTACTCGGGAATCTTCTGGACTCATCCTACATATCCCCTCATCTGACTGTTCATTTGTGTGCTTTATAGAGATAAAAGATAAGCTGAAACATTTTATAATTTTTAAGAGTTTGAGCAAAAAATCCATTGGAATGGGGCAATGCCAAAACGGAAGAGGTCAGGTGCTTTCCGCCTATACGAGCTCAGGGAGTGACTTAGAGAAGGTGCCAAAGAAAGGGAATTATTTGATTGGCTGTAGCTTAAATCCTGATTGGCTGTTTGTGATCGGTTGTCCTTAGGCTTTCATTTCATAACCTGAAGGCATTTCCAGGCTTAGATTTTGGTTTGTTTACATAGCCTGCCATGACATTAGAGCCATCTCAGTCTGATGGCCTCCTTGTTTGATTAATTTAACATAATAAACTGTAATAATAAATATAGAATTTTCCTGAGTTCTGTGAGTTGTTCTAGCCAATCATGGAACCTGGTGGGAATGGGGGTGGGTTGTGGGAACCCCTGACTTTGTGGTCAAGTTGGACAGACCTGTTGGACAGACCCCAGTCGTGAGGCTGGTGTTTCAGGGACTGAGGCTTGAAACCTGAAGAGTCTGCACGGGTTCTGTGTACTTAGTGTCAGAATTGAATTGTGGGGCAACCAGATGGCATCAGAGAATCAGCGATTTAGTTGGTGTGAGAAAAAACCCTCATGCTTGGCAAAGATGGAGATCTATTTTCAGTTTAAGTGTTTGTTAATATTTTAAAAATACTTGCTATTTTGACTATAGGGATTGGCCCAGACCAGTCCCTACACAGCCTTTTTGATGGTGGTGCTACATGGAAACCAGACGGGATTCATGTTGCTTTGGAACAAAGCTCTTCATTGCAGCTGCTGCTTTTTGTTTGTAGTAGTTGTTCATGCCTGGGCTTTTAAGCCTGGCTTCTCAGGAAGTTACTATGCTACAGAGCTCAGAAGTACTCCCTCTGATGCCTTTCCAGACTGTGCCAGGGCCTGCCCTTGTCTCCAGCCTTTGCCTCTCAAACTGGGAGTGTCTCAAGATTTTCCCTTCTGTTGTTACAGAACTAGGTGATGATGGAAGTTCTCTTCTTCAGGAAAGAGAGGGAAAAAATCACCCTGAAGTTTTTCTTCAGTCTAGTTCCACTGAACTTCATCTAGTGTAAATGCATTGAAGTTTCTGGAGTGTTGTTGGCACTCTTCTTTGGACCCCACTCAAAGTATAATTTTCAAAATGATAAAAACCTAACTTTCATGCATATTTGAAATGAATCATATCAAAAATTTTATTCAACTATCTTATGAATTAATGTGGGAACCAGTAAGATATCAAAACTGGTTCAGGGCTTCCCTGGTGGCGCAGTGGTTGAGAGTCCGCCTGCCGATGCAGGGGACACGGGTTCGTGCCCCGGTCCAGGAAGATCCCACATGCCGCGGAGCAGCTGGGCCCGTGAGCCACCGCCGCTGAGCCTGCGCGTCCGGAGCCTGTGCTCTGCAACGGGAGGGAGAGGCCACAACAGTGAGAGGCCCGCGTACAACACACACACACACACACACACACACACACACACACAGGTTCAAAGAGCATTTGAGAAACTGAATATGCAGATTTTAGGTTAAGATTGCTGGGTTAGATTTAGACACAAAATATTTTAAAGTGTTATAGGGCAATAAACTGTAACCTTTGGGGTTATCTGTTCTATTCAACAATAAATTATTCACATTTTTTAGTGGACAAAAACTAAAAGTTAACTTCTTAATTATTGTAAAATAACCTAATCAATAGAAACCAAGCTCAGCACTGCACTGAAAGAACACTTTAAATATCTCTTTTGCCTAGTTCCAAGATACAGATTGTTTTTGTGACAGATGTGCTTCACTATCATTATTTCTGGACTGGGTAGAGGTAGAGGGTGTCCTCAGTCCTTATGTGGCCATCTTACACAGAGGACCAAAAGAAGTATTTCTTGTTCTGTTGCAGCTACCTCCTGAGAGAGTGTTTTCATTTCTCTTATTAATGGATTATTATCTACTCTAGTCAGTAGCGTCTTGGCTAAACTAGGGGTCTTAAATTATAAAAGAAGCTTCTCCAAAATTTAACACAAATGTCTTGTTAATTTAAAAATGCAAATACAAAAACTCAAGTAAAGAAGAATTACATTATATACTCATTGAAGTTAAATAAGTCCAGCTATATACTGAGCAAGAGAATACTTTATATAGTAAGAGAATTTCTACCTGGTATTTCGAATTCAATGAATATGTACCACAGAATGAGGGTGAGAGGGAGACACAAATTGGCTTTCATTTTCATAAATCTCAGTTTTCTTGTGTGAGTATCTTAGTATGCTGAGTGTGAGTCTCATGTTTAAAAAGCACATATATTTTGGAACCACATGGTCCCTAAATGAAAGCCACCTACTTCAACTGGTACCATAAATTCCAGTGTAGAAGAAAAAAATCTAGCTGTGAGTGTCAGCTCTCCTAAAGGATTTTCATGGGTAATTTTTAACACTATGTTTGATTTGCCACATACAAAGTCTGAAGACATGGTATTAGTTTTCTATGACCACACAACTGATCGCCACATAAGCAGCTTAAGAACACACACATATATATTAGCTCACAGTTTCTGTGGGTCAAGAGTCCAGGCATGTTTTAGCAGATTCTTCTGCTCAGGATCTCCCAAGATTGCAATCAAGGTTTCAACCAGGCTGTGTTTTCATCTGGAGGCTCAACTGGGGGACAATCTGCTTCTGAGCTCATTCCACTTGTTGGCAGATTTCATTACCTTGTGGTCATAGGACTGAGGGCCCTGTTCTGAGTTCTTTGCCATGTGGGCCTCTTTAAGACAGCTCTTACTTTATCAAGTCAGCAAGGAGTGTCTTTCTGACCTCAGAGAAGGCCTAGTCCTCTCTTAGGGACTTTCACCTGATTAGGTCAGGCCCACCTCAGATGATCTCCCTTTTTATTTACTCAAAGTCAGCAGTTTGAGGACCTTAATTACCTCTGCAAAATTCCTTCACTTTGCCATGTTCTATGGGTTGGAAGCAAATCACAGGTCCTGCCCACACTCAAGGGGATGGGATTATGCAGGACCTGGACACCAGGGGACAGGGGTCATAAGGATCACCCTAAAGGTCTATCTGCCACAGACCTTAACCCCCAAAATAATCAGGGCCCAGTCAGGAAAACAGCAGCCATGCTAGGTATTCTAACAGAAAATATTTAATGTAGGAAATTGGTCAAATAGTTACTAGAGGACTAAAAAAATAAAAAATAAATAAAAAGGAATAGTGAGGTAAGAAAGAAAATAAGTGAAGGAAGTATCTACCTCGATGGCTAGGGTATGAGGGGTGAGGTCAGTGTTACCAGCACCTATGAGCTTGGAGGAGAGGCCCACACTGCTGAGCCTTAACCTCAGAACAAAGTCCCACGTTGACTACCTCTATTTTTCAAGGAGGCAGCAGAGCTGGCTCAGACCTCTGAGGAGGGGATGCTGTCTGGCTCGTGCTGGTCCCTCTGAGGTGGAGTCATGAGGCTTGTCCTGGGAGTGTGGAAAGAAGCTGTACCAGGTTGACTTGCTGCTCGGATGAAGGGCCGTTGCTGGGCCCACCTGCCAGGAGGTGCAAGCCAATAGGAAGAGCATCTTCCCTACTCCTGCCTTCCAGTCTCTCTCTAGCATCCCTCCTGACAGAACCTAACAGCTGCAAGCCAGCAAAGGAGAAACATAATTTGGAAAGTACTCAGAATCACAAAACAAATATGAAAGGGTAGATTTGGAACCTACACACAATAGCTTGATAACTAGCATATACCTTCCCTAGCTAAGACTGCTGAAACCTAGGTCCAGTAGAAAATCCTGGCCTTGGCCTCCTGTCTAATACTGGCAGTGCTGGGACTTTAGGTGGTCAATGAGTAACACCTCTCTCTTCCCTGCTTGAGTTCTGAACCAACCAAGTCAGAGTATCAGCAGTTAGAAGATGGAGATAAAAATATCAGCTTTATAACTAACAAAGTCTGTGTTGTCAGGTATGTAGCCAAATGTGCTTGCAAACATGCCCAGACCCAAACTTCCTGCCCCAAGCCTTCAGGCTTCCCCTGTGGATTCATGAGAAAATGTGTTCTCAGGCAGCCCACAAGTTCCAATAAGAGACAGAGAAACATCTAAGTGAAGCCCACCCTTGGGCACAGTGCCTGGAGGGTCTGAGAGGGGCCTGGGGGTATTCTCTGGTAGAGGGTCTTCCACTAGGGAAGGTAAGGAGATTTGGAGGCATATTTGATCATAATCTGGCTCTGGTTAGAGATGTTGTAGAAATACAGATTATTCTTTGTCTTAGTTGGAGGTATTGTTTTTAGATTGTGGTAAAATATCTATAACATAAAATTTACGAATTTAATCATTTTTAAGTATACAGTTCAGTGACATTAAGTGCATCCACATCATTGGCAGCCATCTCCAGAACTTTTTCATCTTCCCAAATTAAAGCTCTGTACCCATTAAACAAGAAGTACCCATTACCCCCTCCCTTGTGCCCTGGAAACCTGTAATCTACTTTCTGTCTCAGAAACTGACTACTCTAGCCATTTAAGTGGAATCATACAATGGTCATCCTTTTATAACTGGCTTTTTTCACTAAGCATAATGTCCTCAAGGTTCATTCATGTTGTGGCAGGTGTCAGAATATCCTTCTTTTATTAAGAGTGACTAATATTTCATTGTATGTATATACCACGTTTTGCTTATATATTCATCATTGGTGGGTTTCTTTTACCTTTGGGTTTCTTTTACCTTTTGGCTATTGTGGATAACACCACAATTCACATGCTTTGAACATGGGTGAACAAATATCTGTCGGAGTCCCTGCTTTCAATTCTTTTGGGTATATACCCAAAAGTAGAATTGCTAGATATACGGTAATTTTTAAAAATATATTTATTTATTTATTTGGCTGCATTGGGTCTTAGTTGCAGCACACGGGATCTTCATGGCGGCATGTGGGATCTTTCACTGTAGTGCACAGGCTCTTCATTGCGGCGGGCGGGCTCAGTAGTTGTAGCATGCAGGCTCACTAGTTGTGGCATGTGGGCTCCAGAGAGTGTGGGCTCAGTAGTTATGGTGCATGGGTTTAGTTGCTCCATGACATGTGGGATTTTTTAAAAAATTAATTTATTCTATTTATTTAGTTTTGGCTGCATTGGGTCTTTGTTGCTGTGTGCAGGCTTTCTCTAGTTGCAGCGAGTGGAGGCTACTCTTCGTTGCAGTGTGTGGGCTTCTCATTGTGGTGGACTTGTTGCAGAGCACAAACTCTAGACGCACGGGCTTCAGTAGTTGTAGCACGTGGGCTCAGTAGTTGTGGCGCATGGGCTTAGTTGCTCTGCAGTATGTGGGATCTTCCTGGACCAGGGCTCAAACCCATGTCCCCTGCATTTGCAGGTGGTTTCTTAACCACTGTGCCACCAGGGAAGCCCCGGCATGTGGGATCTTAGTTCCCCGACCAGGGATTGAACCCATGTCCCTCACATTGAAAGGTGGATTCTTAACCACTGGCTCACCAGGGAAGTCCCTCTGGTAATTCTATTTGATAAGGATTGTGAAGAGTATCCAGAGGTATGGGCAGAGAGCCGGTGAAGTGCACATCACCCAGTCTAAAGGCCTCTTAGGTACAAACTGCCCACTTGGCCCTGAGTCTGCTCCTGCTGCCTCTTCAGGCCCACAAAGTGGGGAAGGAGCTTCTCGAGGAAAGGAGCCCACGTGCTCCTTAGGCATGGGGTGGTGAGCTCCACACTCAGGAATGAGGGCAGGGACTGGAGTCCACTTGAGTCCCCATCACTCAGGGACTAGCTGTGGGACTTGAGGAAGATTCTGGAGGCCTTGCAGCTTGCCAAGCTTTGTTATTTTTGCCATCCTTTGCCGTCAGTATCAGTGTAATGATTGGCAGTAGAGCCTTTAAAATGGGGGTCAGCTGTGTGTACGTCTTTTTTTAAAAAAATAAATAATTAATTAATTTGGTTGCACTGGGTCTTAGTTGCAGCATGTGGGATCCTTATTTGTGTCTTGCAGTCTCCTTAGTTGTGGCATGTGAACTCTTAGTTGCAGCATGCATGTGGGTTCTAGTTCCCTGACCAGGGATCAAACCCAGGCCCCCTGCATGGTGAGCTTGGAGTCTTATCCCCCTGCGCCACCAGGGAAGTCCCAGCTGTGTGTATGTCTTTAGGAACAACTGGAGAAGGAAGCTGGGAGGCCTTTTTCTGGTCTAGGGCAACTCTCGGCGTGAGGGTGAAGAAAGGAAAGCAAGCTGAATCCCTTATGGTTGCAGAGGTTTAACAGTCGTAAGAACCATGAACTGTTTCTGGACAGAGTTAAATTTTCTATTCAAAAGAGTCACCCGAATTGTGAAATTTCAAGAATGGGGGCAGACTGTTGGGTAAACGTTTTGGAGCAGATGGCAGGGATTAAAAAATAGTGTATGGTATGAGGGGAACAGGCTTCTGCTAAGCCACACAGGAGGATGGTGCTCTGAGCTCACTGGATGTCTCAAAGAGAAAGTGACAACTACCTCCTTCTGCCCTGGGGCAGGGACCCACACTGTGTCTGAGGCTAATTGAACTTACTCTCTTGGTTTAGCTGGACCTGGCAGTCAAGAATGAAGGGTGCTCTCAGGAATGTCTCTTGGACAGCATCATAAAGATACAAAAAAGAGGAAGCAGATGAGTGCCAGGGACATTTGTAAAGAAGTCAGTGTGTCTTACTGCTTTCCCTGAATGCTCAGGGCTTGCCTTTGTGTGTTATATTCAGCAAGATTCAGAAACTCAGAGTGCTCTGTCTGGTGGAAACATAATGCAAGCCACACACAGAAATTTAAAGTTTCTAATAGCCACTTTGATATAAAGGTAACATACAGGGAAAGAGAAACGAGTGAAATTAATTTTGATGATATATTTTATGTATCCACTATACCCAAAATATTATCATTTCGGCCTGTAATCAATATCTTAATTATTGAATTATTTTACATTCTTTTTTTTTTGTACTACGTCTTTGAAACTTGGATATACTTTACACTTGTGGCATACCTCAGTTCAGACCAGCCGCATTTTGTGTGCTCGGTTGTCGCATTTGGCTTGTGGCTACCATATTGGACAGTGCAGCTCTAGGAGATCCAAGGATATTTATAATAGCAGGCATTTATTGCACAACTACTATTACATGTATTAAATCATTTAATCCTCATAGTGATACTCCAAAATAGTTGCTATCTACTAAGGGATACGGATGTATCCCTTGGTTTGTGGCCCCCTTCCCGCATCTTTAAAAAGCTGGTGATACAGCATCTTCTGTCTCTGATCAGCTTCCCTCAACATCCATCATCACATGGCCTTCTTCTGATGCTGACTTCTACTGAGTCCCTTTCATAAGGACCCTAGTGATTATCTCAGGCCCTTCCAGTAATACCAGGATAACCTCTTCATCTCAAGATTCTTAATTTAATCACATCTGCAAAGTTTCTTTTGCCATGTAATGTAACACTCACAGGTTCCAGGATTAAGCTGTGGGCATCTTGGGGGAACACTGTTCAGCCCACACGGAGTGGACTTTGTTTTCACAATCATGTAAGGAAAACGCTGCACTGAGACCACACTTCTTCTACTTCCTCTTCTCACGGTCTGTGTAGTCAGCTCACCCTGCTCCTGGAGACCATCTCCTTTACTCCATCAAATCTGAAGCACTGGCTGCTGCTGGGACAAGTGTGGCCATGCTTCTCCTGGCGTCCTGGTCGCTCACCGCTGTGAATAACCCTGCTGGGACTTCCACGTGTCTCTTCCTTGAGGGAACTGGTGACTTGTGAGGAGCCTTCTTCCTGCCTTTTGCTTCTCATTTTGGGGCAGCGGAGACTGACCAGAATCACTAACCAGAGGAGGCACCTCTATCCTCTTACAAGGGACCCAAAAGCTCATCTAGCCTCACCACCCTACCCCTGCCCTGCCAGCATCCACCACCCTGCTCCACTAGCCAACACTGACTTTCCACCCAAACTCAACCTCTCAAGTAAGTCATTACCTTCCCAACAATGTCTTTCAAGTGAATTCATTAATGTCCTTTATTTTCAAGTAATAGAAATGGACTTGAATGAACTTATGCAAAAAAAGAAAAAGTGGCCAGAAAACCTCTCCTTGGGAAGATCTGATCTCTCGTTTCTTGGCAACCTGAGGACTCCTTCCCTGGGAAAGGGAAATTTTCCCTGTCCATTTCTGACTCCCAGCACATATTCAGTGATTGTGATACTTCAGTCCATGCCTCCTCCAACACCCATATGTACCTCTCTCCATCCAAGAGATGAAGAATCACAGACCCCGTGATGGCAAAGGGAGGCAGACCCTGGGTGCGAAGGTAAGTCGATAAGAGAGGAGCTTGGCCAGAGTGCTGATGACTGACCAAGACATTTGCTTTCATGTGTTATATTTAATATTGTGTGTGTGTGTCTGTATGTACACATATAGATATACTTAACATTATACAAAGTTTGGGCACCTGCTGTGTGTTAGGTATTGTGCTGGTGTTGAGGATACAGAGATAACTTTATTCCTACCTTAAAGTTCTCCCTAAGATACAAGGAACTGCAGGACAGTTTGATAAATGCCATAAGAGATATTAATGTTGGGTATAAAAATAGCACAGGGAGAGGCACGATTTCCTTTGCTTGGCTGTGTCCAGGACATTTGAAGTGGGTCTTAATAGGAATTCAAAGATCACTAGGTGGGGTGTGTGTGTGTGTGTGTGTGTGTGTGTGTGTATGTGTGTGTCTGTGTGGTGGCAGTGGTGGTATGCTGGGAATGGAAAAGAATGTTCCAGGAGAAAGGAATTATATGGCCAAAGGCCTTGATGTGAAATGGCACTGAAGTTTAGAAAAGTGCACGTAGTTCCATATGGCTGTCAGGAGGGGCATTTGGGGTGGGGGGATATGAGAATGGAAAGTCGAGCACAGGCTGAATATGAAGAGACTTAAGTCTTTTAATTTCATCTTGTAAGTGACCAGGCATCTTGGAAAGAATGAAAGCAGGGAGTGTGACAAGAGTTGACTTTGAAAAGAAGGAGGACTCTAGCAGTGTGGAGGATGGATGGAGGGAAAGGAGACCAGGGGCAGTGAGATCCTTTAAGAGAAATAGAGACCAAGACAAAAGTCGACATGCAAGAGAGTCACTGGGGGAAACACCACACCAGTGATGGATAAAGAGGAGGGAGCAGGAGTAGGTGAGGAGAGCCATCAGGCATAATGCAGGTGTGACACCTGTGAAAGGGAGTGGGGGGAAGGGGAGAGGGTTGAGTAAGAGGAGCCTCAGACAACAGTGCATCTCTGAGAAAAATCTCAGCCAGGTCAGTGGGGTGTCCAATAGCAATGTCCCACGTCAGGCACAAATGGCCTGTGTCTGGCATCCTGCTGTGCTCATCACTAGCTGGGAACTACCTGGGGGTGGGGCAGTGTGAACACCTGATGCACCCAGAGGTGCAGCAGCTGGAGCCTAGCAGCCAACCAGGCTCCTAGCAGCAGATCTGAGTGTACTTCCCCCAGCACAGAGATGACTGCGGCAGCCCAGTCTGAATTAAGGCAGTTCTGGGGGAATGGAAAAGAGATGTGAAAGAGTGGTTGACCTTTTTAGCACCCCTGGTCTGGGTAGGCTGTTTTCTACCAGCCTCCTGGAAGGGCTTAGGCTGTTCTCTCCTGTGTGTGTGCTTGCTCCCCCCTCTCCTTTTCCAGTTGGTATTTGAAATCTTCTTCTTCTTTTGAGCACACCACAGCCTTGGTAGATGTATTAGTCAACTTGATCTGCCATAACAAATGTCACAGAATGGGGGCTTAAAGAACAGAGATGTATTTTCTCAAGTTCTGAAGGGTAGAAGTCCAAGATCAAGGTGTTGGTGGGTGGGTTTCTTCAGAGGCCTCTCTCTTTGGCTTGTGAATAGCTGCCTTCTCACTGTGTCCTCACATGGTCTTTCTCCCTTGTGTGTCTGTGTCCTAATCTCCTCTTCTTATAAGAACACCAGTCTCATTGGATTAGGGCCCAGCCTAATGACCTCATTTCAACTTAATCACCTCCTTTAAAGACCATATGTTCAAATATAGTCACATTCTGAAGTACTGGGGGTTAGGACTTCAACATATGGATTTGGGGGGACATAATTCAGCCTATAACACTGAGCTATCTCACTTTTTATGGTGCTGAGACTAAGCACTAAGACTAAACATTTTACCTGAATGTTTCCAGTTTTCTTTGTCCTCAGGACTTTTCTGCATGCCCAGTTTCTGTTTTTCTTTTCTTTCTCTTTTGCACTGCTTATCAGTTTCTGCTTTCAATTCCATTCTTTTCCATCTACCCGAGGGTCCTGTCCTATCAATTATTCAGCATTTCCCATCCCCCCTTCTGTTTACCAGTGTCCTCAGGGCTACTCCATTATTTTAAAAATTTCTTTCAAGCTTGTTACCTCCCCTCAACTTTCTCCTTCCATTACAGCCTGACTGAGATGTTCATGCTCTTCTCCTCTATTTCCGTATTGCCTGGTTTATTCTCTGTGCACTTATATTATTTTATATACATATACAAAATATATAGGTTTTTTCTTAAGCATAAATGTGCTTATGATGAACAGATTATTTTCCAACTTGTTTGTTCACTTAAAATTGTCTTTGAGATCTTTTTATATCAGGATACACAGATCTATCATACTTTATTTAGTTTGTGCTTGTGGGTTGGAAGTAGGTAGGAACATCAGTATTCCTTTCTGGAAAAGCATTAACACCAGGCCTCAGGGACAGCTTGGTTGCTGAGCAGGGCCATCACCCCAGAATGGCTGCTTATTTGGGGGAAAGTCAATGGAGGAAAGCTGACTGGCTGGGAGGAGGCCTGCTGGAAATGCCTTGGTTTTAGATAAAAACCTACTTGTTATTAGCTATAGCCACCATGCTGTACACTAGATCCTCAGAACTTATTACTGAAAGATATTAGTTTACTTTTAAAAAAAAATTAACTAATAACTGTATTGTATACTTGAAGTTTGCTAGAAGTAGATCTTAAACATTCTTACAGAAAAAATTATGAGGTGATAGATGTGTTAATTAATTTGATTGTGGGAATCATTTCACAATGTATAAATATATCAAATCATCACATTGTACACTTTAATATATTAGTTTTTTGTCAATTATATCTCAATAAAGCTGGAAAAAAGTTTTTAAAAATTAAAACATTAAAAACCTACGTGTCAGACTTCCCTGGTGGTGCAGTGGTTAAGAATCTACCTGCCAATGCAGTGGACACGGGTTCGAGCCCTGGTCTGGGAAGATCCCACGTGCCACGGAGCAACTAAGCCCTTGTGCCACAACTACTGAGCCTGTGCTCTAGAGCCCGTGAGCCACAACTACTGAAGCCCACGTGTCACAACTAATGAAGCCCGTGTGCCTAGAGCCCGTGCTCCGCAACAAGAGAAGCCACCATAATGAGAAGTCTGCACACCACAATGAAGAGTAGCCCCTGCTTGCAGCAATCAGAGAAGGCCCGCTCACAGCAATGAAGACACAACACAGCCAAAAATAAATAAATAAATAAATAAATAAATAAGATAATTAATTAATTTTAAAAAACCCCCAAAAAACCTACCTGTTACCAGCTGAACTGTGCACACACACCCCAACCCCCATACATATGTTGAATTCTTAACCCCCAGTATCTCAGAATGTGACCATATTTGGGGATAGAATCTTTTAAGAGGCAATTACATTAAAATGAGGTCATTAGGGTGGGTCCTAATCCAGCATGACTGATATCCTTAGAAGAAAAGGAAATTTGGACACAGATGTGTACAAAGGGAAGACACAGGAAGAAGAACGCCATCTACAAGCCAAGGAGAGAGGCCTGGAATAGATCCTTCCCTCATAGCCCTCAGAAGGAACCAACCCTACCGACACCTTGATCTTGGACTTCCAGCCTCCAGAAGTGTGAGACAAGAAGTTTTGATTATATAAGCCACTCAGTTTGTGGCACTTTGTTACAGCAGCCCTAGCAAACAAACACACTATTGTAGTAGGTAGGTCCTTTCAGATTGATGGAAAAAGAGAGGCTCAGGCTTAAAGAGCTTGAGTGACAGTGATTTATTTTAAGGCTACAAGGACAAGTAAGGAAACTGTCTCAACAGTCTCACAGTCAGGTCTCACAGAAGAGGGGGAATTACTCGACAGCCGCTCTGATTGTACACTCAGAAGCCAATGTCTGCTCCAGATATAGCTGTTCTCCTTACTCAGCTTCTCTCTCTTCTGTCTTTTCTTCTCCTACTTCTGTTTCTATTACCTCTGCCTTCCCTGGTCTTTTACTGTTTTGTATTCAAAACTCCCCAGAGAGAATCTAATTGGGAAACTTAGCACTCTATGATAAGGAGCTCTCCCATAAACCCACGGGTCTTGCCAGTCCTTGATCCTTGGTCCAGTCAGTTGTGGCCAGGGTATCAGGATCATAAAACTCAAGGCATGGCGACTTTTGGTGGTATGTCAAGACAGAGCTGATTTCTTCTGAAGGATGCCATGGATTTGGTAGACACTGATAATACCAAAAACTTCTCTCTAGTCCTTCCATTCCAACACAGCCTTGGGAGGGTCCATTAGTTTGTTAGGGCTGCCATAACAAAATACCACAGACTACATGGCTTAAACAACAGAAATTTATTTTCTCACAATTCTGGAGGCTGGAAGTCCAAGATCAAGGTTCCAGCAGAGTTGGTTTCCTCTGAGCCCTGTCTCCTTGGCTTGCAGATGGCTACTCTTGTGCTGCCTCTTCACAGAGTTGTCCCTCTGTGTACGAGCAGCCTTGGGGTTCTAACCTTTTCTTCTTATGAGGACACCTGTCAGACTGGATTAGAGCCCACCCTAACAGCCTCATTTTACTTTAATCACCTCTTTAAAAAAGTCCTATCTCCAAGTACAGTCACATTCTGAGGTACTATGGGTTAAGACTTCAACTTATGAACGGGATGGTGGAGTGAGTGGACACAGTTTAGCACATAACACAGGGTAAGCAATATCCCACCTCTGTTACCCTCTCATGCATTAAGAGGCCCTAGTCCTTTGGTGTATGTGTTGCTCCTCCTTCCTGTGATTCCTGCTTCGGCCATCTGACTAGGAAAAGGAGAATCAGGTGGGTCCAGGAGATGTGGACACAGACAGTGTTGGAGAAAGACATGAGAAGAGTTGGAGAGTGAGAAGTACACATATTAAATAGGCCTGAGATCTCCAATTAGCTCTTAATCCTCAGGAGACTCTATTGTCCATCAAAGGAGGACCTGGCACTTGGGTAATGTGGTTGGGTACCATTCTATCACTAGTCACTTTTAAGAGAGAACAAAGGTAGCCATGGCTGAAAGGCCAAGAGAATGAGCAGTACCAAGGCTGGTGGAGAGGTTAGGGATATGGCAAATGGGAAGAGGCTGGGAAGAATGGCCAAAGGAAGAACACTAAGCCACATGAGAAGGTGAGTCTTTCTAAGAGCAGAACCAAAGACTCAGCTCATTGTGGAGAGACGTCTGTGCCCCAGAAGCCCATCCTGGAAGTGTGCCTAGGAATCATGGTTCTAGTGGGTGGTTAGGGATGAGCTCTCAGAAGCAGAAATGGGAGAGAACAGAAGAATCATTGTAAATTGGCTCTAAACTTCCTTTGCCTTGGTCTTGCTCAGAGGCCCTAATGTTCTCTCCCATCTTCGTTTTCCACTAACTTCCCATTCCTACCTTATGATTCATCCAGACCTGACCACCTGATATTTCCTAAAATATATTGTGATTTCCCATCTCCGTGCCTTTGTTTATGTCAGTTCCTTCACATACAATTTATTTTACTTATAGCTGCCTCTAAATCCCTTCTCCATGCCTGCTGAGCCCTGCGACTGGGTGGGCTATCTCCCTTCATTGAACTCTCCCGGTACTCTGACACTTTGCTTTGCGTCTCCATATGTATTTTGTCCTGCATGGTAGACTGTCTGGGAAAGGGGACTGTTATATGCAATTTTGTGTCCCCAGTTTCACCTAGCACAGTGTCCTACATATAGTAGAATGAAATAGATCTTTGTTGAGTTAAATTGAAGGAGAAAAAAATTGCCTTATGTTATTTTCTCTAGGTCATTCATGGTAAAGAGTCCCATGAGAGTCTCTTCCAGTCAATAAAATAATTTTTTGGCTCCCAAACTTTGACGCTTAACTCCTGGCCTTGGAAGCTTAGGTTGATTTAAATCTCTTTGCTTTAAATGCTTAAACTTGCACATTTACCAAAATGAGCTCATAGCTTCATCTCATCCTGCTTACCCAAGGAGATTCACATTTTTTTCCTAAACATTTACAAACATATTAGAACAGTTTTTAAGCAGAGATATGCTGTAGTTTCCTCTTATCTTTCCAGCAGTATTTGCATATTAAAGAAGAATTTGGGGGAAAGTAGTGACAACCAAAAAGAAATCAGTGGCGGGGGTGCGGGGAGGGGGGCTGGGGGTGGCGCGTCTAAGACAGTTGTGCTTGAGAAGGGCTTCTCTAAAACAACTCAAACTTTACCACCTAGGTAGCCTTCTACTCCTTCTGATTTGTAAATGGTATTATAACTTCTGCCTACCCACACCAATTTTGCAAGGTTTTCTACTCATGACCACACTAAGTGAGACAAAAACTCGGAAAATTGAATGCCATCAAATAGAAGTTAAAAGGAAACAATACCAACAGCATTGATGAGATGAATTTAATGATGTACAAGGCTCATGTAGTGCCTCATGATACATAAGCATAAGTGAGTCCTCTGTCCTTCAAAACGAAAAGCAATCTGTATTTTCACACAGTCATATGAAGTATTTTCTGGGGTCAGCTTGGGAAAAGATGGTTTGGAATGGGAGACGCTCCCCTTCCCATAAGAGGAGAGAGCCAGTTACAGCTCAGTTTACAAGAAAATATTGCCTTCTGTGATAGTAACAAAACTCAGAATCTCTGAAGTTGGGTCTGGAACAAGGATCTCCTGGTGAGAGGACCAACTGGGCCATGGATCTGAGGTTCTTTTGGCTTTTGAGGTTCACCTTCTCTTGGGGGCTCTCCTTAGTGATCACTCCCAGTGTCTACCATGCTGGGTTTTGGAGAGCTCTTCTTCCTCTTCAACACACGACTGAGCTGGGCTGAAACCTTTAGACAGATATTTACTAAAAGCTAGGGTAAGCAAAAGGGAAAAAAAAAAAAAAGTACCAGGAATCTGTCTTGTAAGATATAGTTTAGGCATCTTTATCTGCCTCCCTTCTTAGGTCCTGGTCTGTTTGGATGCCATCCTAGCATCTGTTACCCAGGTGACTACAGTCGTCCATTTACCTCCTTCAAGTTGGAGCCAGGCTCCTAAGAGATGAAGAGTCCTTTCCACATGCCGAGACCCCCACGTCATCAGATCTGGTGTCCTGTATGAAGATCCACGTTTACCCTCATAACTGACACCAAAGTCAGTTATCCTTTCTAAAGTCCCTACCCCGAACCCAAGTCTTGTCCTGCCTGCTGCTTCTTAGAGGACGAGGCAATTGTCATTTAAGTCCCATCTGGCTTCCTTTCCTCATTCCTCCTGAAACAGGGAGGATGAGGAGTGGGGAGAGGTATGCCATGAGCTGGCTCCATGGACACCCTAAAGCCATGATGGCCAGATGCTGGGCGGAAATGTTCCTATGAAGCTTCTCAGGAACTATGACCAGTTGGGGGTGGGGAAGCAGTGGGGGCTAGCACTTCCCAAATGTGTCTAGGAAGATGGAGTAAGGGGGCTCACTCATCCTCCTATATCCACCATTCCCATGTTGAATCTCTCTTTCCATCAGGAAGTCCTTATTGTCGAATCTAACCCCCATTACTTTTCTCCATTGCAGAGCCCTGTGATGGAAAGTTTGTTGTGTCCTTAGTTTCATGTCCTTGCTGTTTCTGTGTGTATGGCTGTGTTCACGTCCGTTTCTGACCACCCAGACTAGAAATGTCTGTCTGAGGGGACAACCATCCTGCTGAGGTTGCTACAGCCCCTGACTCTAAATCAGTCAGTAAGGCTGGCTTCACGGTGCTGAGCTGGAGCTTGTGTGCCTGTCTGTGCTGAGCCGTATGCCAGGTCTGAAGGCATGAGAGGTCTCAAGGTCTAATCCCTCCTGCGAATGGCCTTGAACCCACCCCCTCCTTCCCAGTGCTCAGTGATGAACATCGGTGCCTGGGCACATTCTGCTTTTCTCTCTCAGCCACTTTCTCCCATTCACACCAGGCCTCTCCACCAACTGAAGTCCTAGCCTTGCCTGCAGGAGCTATAAGATGTGTGACTGGCTTTGCTGTCAGCTCAGCATACAGGACAGAACAAATCTTTCCCATAACTGGAGAGAGAGCATGATGCCAGCAAAAAACCCTTGTTTTTGTCTCTGAGTGAAGACTGTATTTGCTCACCTTATGTGTCCTCTAGCATTACCTGGGACCTCGGCCTGTAACTCCAAGGACTCTGGCCCAAACCTGCTTTGTGTCTCTCCTGTCTTCTGCCACCAACAAGAATGCAAGCCTATGGTCAGCTGTCAGTCTTCTCACTTACTCATCCTGCTCTGCCTAAGCTGCGGTCACCCAGATTCTCTTTTTTTTTTAATGTTTACATTTTTAAAAAAATTATTTTTGTATTTATTTGTTTATTTATTTGGCCGCGTCAGGTCTTAGTTGTGGCACGCAGGATCTTTGTTAGGGGATCGTTCCTTGCGGTGTGCAGGCTCTCTAGTTGTGGTGCACGGGCTCCAGAGTGAGTGGGCTCAGTTGCCCCGCGGCATGTGGGATCTTAGTTCCCCAACCGGGGATTGTACTTGCATCCCCTGCATTGGAAGGCAGATTCTTAACCCCTGGACCACCAGGGTAGTCCCTCACCCAGATTCCCGATTCCAGAGTCTGCTCCTTACCTCCTCCTGAGCATCCTCCTTGTGCAATGAGAGACTCACTTCCTCAGGATCTTCTGCTTCAGGGAGTGGATCCCTGCTCAGGTAATTCAGGTAGGAGGGGTTTATGAAAGGATGCAAAATGGGAAATAAAGGTTAGAATCTTTTGTTTTATCTAGTTTTTTTATTTAAAAAATATGTGAATGCGGTAAAAACATTAGAAAATTTTTTAAAGAACAAAGAAGTGCATTGTGAAAACTTTTTTCCCAGACCTAGCCCACGAGTTACCCAGTCTACCCACTATATGCTAAAAATCTTATATGTGTATGCAAACTTATAGATGTGTGAATATGTGTATACCTTTTTATACACAGTGGAGGTGCACTGTACACGTGGGATCACATGTTGCTCTTAATTTTCTTTCACTAACACTTTATCTTTGGGCTCACTCCATTTGGTATTTATGGACATACCTCTTTCTCATGGCTATATTATATTTCATTGTATGGCTGGGCCATAATTATTTAACCAGTCCCTTATTAGTAAACATTTTAGTTGTTTTCACTCTTTTGTTGTTTTATGTATATATATAAATAGTAATATATTTATATATATTATATATGTATATATATCTATAGTCTTCTAGATACTATCTCCTTAGCATCACTCTGTATCCCAGCAGCTGAGGACGGAGACTCCAGGCTTTACTGGTTGGAGGCAGCCCTTGAGAGTGGCTGCATCCAGAAACAGAGTCCCCAGCTGGAGGTCAGGGTGTGGGGTAAGGGGAGGACGGGGAGACACTCCCCAGGGGCCTGGGCAGTGGGCTGTGGGGCCCCCTGGGAATGTGGGGAGGGCTCCCTAAGGGAGGAGCGTGGGGATCCCGCTGACCCTTCCAACTGTGTGCTGCCCCGGTTCCTGCGTCCTGTCCTCTGCTCACCTTGAGACCCACCAGCCGAGTTGTGGAGCTCCTCCCCTACGATCCTCATTCTACCTCAATGGGGACACCCTGTGGAACCACGTGGCTCCCCATGGTGGATCCGTCTCCATCCTCTTCCCGGTGATGTCAGAGCAGGATGCTGGGAACTACGCCTGCGAGGCTGAGAACAGTGTCTCCAAAGAGACAAGCAAGCCTGAGACACTCTCCGTGGATGGTAGGTCTTGTCCCCCAACTGGGCGGTGAGCCCCAGCAAGCTGGCCAGGGTCAGATCTCACTCCTCTGTGTTCCTCCTGCCATCCTGGGTACAGAGCATGGGGAGCTTGGGGGAGGGAGGTGTGTAGAGGGAGAGGAACTTCAGGTCACATGAAAATAAGCAGTTAAATGGGTTTTCTTTTTACAGTCACAGATGTTGTGGACCCTTTAGAGAACCACTTTCCTGGGATCTCACTTAGTCTGAGCCATTTGGATTTTGGCCTCAGACACAGGCAACTTGTCTCCTGTGGATAGGCCATAAGATGTGTGTTATAGACTGAATGTTTGTGTAAACCCCAAATTCATAAGTTGAAGGTCTAGCCCCCAGTATGGTGGTATTTGGAGATGGGGGTTTCTGGAAGGTAATTAGGGTTAGATGAGATCATGAGGGTGGGGCCCTCACGATATGATAAGTGCCTTTGTAAGAAGAGACACCAAGAACCTCCTCTCTCTCCCTCTCCCCCATCCCCCTTCCCTTCTCCTCCCCCACCCTTTCCCCCTCTCCTCCTCTCTCTCTCTCTCTCTCTCTCTAGGCATGCAAAAAGAAAAGGTCGTGTGAAGATACATCGAGATGGCAGCCACCTACAAGTGAAGAAAAGAGGATGAAACCTACCTTGCTGGCACCCTGATCTTGGACTTCTAACCCCCAGAACTGTGAGAAATTACATTTCTGTTCTTTAAGCCTCCTAGTTTATGGCATTTTGTTATGGGAGCCCGAGATGACTAAGACAGTGTGTGTTAGAGAGAGAGCAGAGAGGCGGAGAGCCTGACCGAGGCACACACAGGGACATGAACAGAGAGGCAGGAGCTGAGGTCCTGGGTGCAGATGGGCTCCAGAGACCCACAAGAAGCCCCACAACCTCAGGTTGGCCCCCATTTCTCCCCGGGTCTGCCGATGCCCTCTCCCCAGAGCTGGCTGCATTGCCTTCTCCCCTTGCTGCTGGGGTGGGCAGTCACACGGTCTGCATACCTCTCTGCTGAGGGGACCCTGCGACCAACAGAGCCTGGAGGCATCTCAGGAACCTGAACTCCCAGGACTCCCCAGAGCACCAGGGGAGAAATGGCAGCTGCTTTGCCCAGGTGCAGTCTGAAGGCTTGTGAGAGTGGCTCTGAGGCTCTGGACCTTGAGTGCCAACTATGACCTTGACTCAGCATCCTTCCCAAACAGTTCTGCAAAGCTGCCAGGACCCCCACCCTTCTACTGCACGCGTGCCCATCTTAACCTACTCCACCTGGAATCCCTTCCCTAGTAACGTGAGAAGATGGCACAAGTCTGAATCCACCTCAGTCTCATCAGTATCTCTCTTGCCTTCCCTGGCCTCAGAGGGCACTGTCTCTCCTCCCCTCACTCAGGGCAGAGCAGCACCCCTGGTTCCCTCTTCCAACCCTGGGTACCACAAGAAGCACAACAGAGGGGCTCAGGCTGTGGGCTAGAGTCCCTGCTGAGGTCCCTCACCTATCGTCAATAGGGGACTGTAGTCAGGAGTCTGGTCATGACTGGACTGATTCGATTTGACTGGTTGGTTTATTCCTTCTTTCCTTCTCCCCTTGCTGGAAAAATGAATTTAACACATTGTGTCGTGAAGAATTAACTTTCCCAAAGAGAGGTCTGGCTTTTGCCATTGGCTACTGGAAGTGATCTTTAGACCTTTGGAATATCAGGTCTGATAAGCATGTCTTCGTTTGCATGGGGACCTTGGCCACCAGACCGTCTAACATTGTGATGTATCCCACAACCTTTGGAAGGCTAGAGGCTAAAGATCAGTCATGAGGGCCGTATGTCATCAAGCCCCAACAAAACCGGCACCAAGCCTTGGGCGAGATTCTCTGTGTGTATTGTCACACACTGATGCCAGGAGTGTAACACTGTCCTAGGATTCCATGGAGAGAGGACATGTTTGGTACTTTTCCTGAGCCTCTGCACTTCCTCCCTAGGCTGATTTTTAACCTGTGAGAATAAAAGCTTTCAGTGTGTTCTATGAATGCCTTTAGCAAATCTTTCAGGATGGTTTGGGTGAAGCCCTGAAACTTGCAATTGGTGTCAGAAGTGAGGGTGGTCTTCTATTCTCTCTAACTGTATGCTTGGCTAAACTCACACATGTTTTACAAAATGCATACAATGTGGCAAGATAAGACACCAATCATGAAAATGAGATTAGAAGAAAGCAGGGTAGAAAAATAAGCCAGTGGTCGTATCCGAATTGCATGCTTCAGTGTTCTATCCTGGCCATGGGATCACGCACATGGCTCTCTACTCGACAGCAGCAACTCTGAGGGGGTAGTAACGTCAGCTATACGGTCACTAGACTGCTCAGGGAAACAGCCCTGGGCCCTGCAGTTTCCGGCACTTTGTTGGAACTTCCTAAATATTTGTAGGATGAGTGGCTACTTTTATATATCAGTTGATGACAGCTCTGATAAGATGAGGCAGCCTCCCAGATTCTGATCAACTCTGGGACATTGATGAGCTGGAGTTTTGAGCCTGTGGTGGTGTGGAGAGCTGGAACCTGATCAGTGTTGAATTTGCTGAGAAAAGTGTCATTCTGTGCAGAACTGTCTGGGTGGCCAGCTGGCTTCCCTCAGGCCACCCCACTTTGTTCCCCTCGGGCTCTCTTTGAGCGCCTCCAGTCTCAAATAGAAATTAACAATAATGAATGAATGCAAATACAAATTAATAATGACACCAGCAATACTAACGTTTACTGAGGGTTTTCT
Organism: Kogia breviceps; assembly: GCF_026419965.1. Lineage (NCBI taxonomy): Eukaryota > Metazoa > Chordata > Mammalia > Artiodactyla > Physeteridae > Kogia > Kogia breviceps. The sequence goes on along the minus strand of NC_081310.1, from coordinate 89,641,102 downwards.
GTGTTGGGACATCACAGATAGAGTGTGTTACATCCCAAATTTGTTTCATCAAGTAAAGTCCTGCCACCAAGGTACCAGAGGACCTGGGTTTTGGCAACTGTGTGGCCTCAGAGAAGTCCCTCCACCCCATGGACCTCTGGTTTTTATTTTTGTGTGTGTCTGTTTTTTTGTAAAATAAGGGGTTGGACAAAATTAGTAGGTTCTGAACTTTTTTTCTTTCCTAATTTCAAAGGAGTTCTGCATCAGCACCCTGCATGTCAAGGAATAAATGCAGGCGCACGTCTTGGGTTGAAGCTCTGGCCCGGACCTGCTTCCCTTGGCAGTCCTGGACACAGTGCTTCCCAATTCCCAGGGGGACTCCCAGGAGGACAGATCCAAAGCCCCCAGAGTCCATCTCATGTTCTAGGAAGCCCAGCCCAAGAAGGCAGCGTTTCACAGCTCTACTCACTGGGAAAGAAACATTTTGTGATTAGAGACAAAGGCAGCTCAGGCTGGGGAACTTTCTCTCTGCTTCAGCAGAACAGAAGAGCAGGCAAGGTGGGGCATTCTCAAACTTTAGCGTACAGCGGAATCCCCTGGGGACCTGGATGAGCCAGTGGATTCACAGTCACCACCAGGTCCCGCCCCTGTCGTGATTCCCTGGGTCTGGAGTGGAGCCCAAGGAGTCAGCATTGTAACCAGCCCTCTGTGTGATTCTGCTGCAGAAGATACAAAACCTGCACTGTGAGAACAATAAGCAGAGCATATGGCGGGGAGTCGATTTTCGGAAAGAAGGGCAGACACATCTCACTAACAAGGAAGGCTGAGGGAAGGGTGTGGGTATAGGAACCACTCTGGGGTTTGGATGCCCCAGAGATAAGGAATGAGTCGTCAGGCAGTGTGTTTTAAAGGGGCTCAGGGAATCCCCTGACGGTCCAGTGGTTAGGGCTCTGCGCTTCCACTGCAGGGGGCATGGGTTCAATCCCCGGTCGGGGAGCTGAGATCCCACAAGCTGCCGCATGGCCAAAAAATGAAATAAGGCTCAGCCCAGCGTGCTGCGTCTCTGCGTACAGAACGGGCTGATCTGGTGAGCAGGCAGGTGGCATGGAAAGCACCGAGCTGGGCTGAACCTGCCGGAAGCAAAGCCCTCTGTGTCCTCAGATCAGGAGCTGATTGGTGCTGCTGGAGAACAGTCTCAAATCAGCCTATGCAGGTATCTTCTGTTAGAGACTTCCTCCCTATTCTCTTCAATAGTCACAGACCCTGGCCAAGTACGAAGGGGTCCCAGGTCTTCACAATCCCCAAGCCCACAATCTCGACACTTAACCAAGCTTCAGTAACAACCACAATTCACACTCTTTGAGCCCTCGCTCTGTGCCGCTCTATGCTAAGTACTTAACAGGCATCATCTCACTTCATTTTCACAACCGCCCTACAAAGCTGGTGCTGTGAGGATCCCATTCTGCAGATGAAGGTTCCAAGCCAAGCAGTTTGGTTCCAGATATGTCATCATTTCCCCTGCCCCCCTCACTACCTTTCTCCAGATCTTTAGGGCAATTTGTTGACCAGAGAAGCTAAGGGTGGCCTTGAACTTTTAAAGCTTAGCTATTTCACTGTGATTCTCTTTCTAAGATTTTGCTCCTGTTTTAGGGTAATCACATAATTTACCCTACAAACCAGGATACTTTCTAAAAGTGAAAAGGAGCATGATTAATAATTAGGCCAGGACAACAGACTTAAGCTGGGACTGTCCCAAGAAACCTGGACCCAGACTCACTTCATCTGTTTCAGACTTTGTCCATTCTCCTGAAATACCTGCCTTTGACACACCCACCTAAACCTTCAAGTTCAGCAGATAACTTTGCCTCCACTTTACAGAGAAAATTGAAACCACGTGACAGAACACCCCTTAACTTCTTGCCACAGACAAAGAAGATGCTACCTGCATCTCTGATCATCTTTTCTTATTATAATGAAGGGCCATCTTGCAATCTAAGACTGGTTCTTCTTCCTGGGCTCTGAATCCTAGTTCCCTCCCAATTTCTGGGGGTGGTGGGGGAGACCTTGATCCACTGACCATCTCCTTTCTTTCCTGTAGCTCCACTCCCCACTTGCTGCTTCTCTTCTCAGCATTTAAATATGTTCAAATCTCTCCCATTTAAAAAAAAAAAAAAATCAACAGCATAAACCACAAGGTCCTACTGCATAGCACAGGGAACTATATTCAATATCCTATGGTAAACCATAATGGAAAAGAATATGAAAAAGAATGCATATATGTATAACTGAATCACTTGGCTGTACAGCAGCAATTAACACAACACTGTAAATCAACCATACTTCAATAAAGTTTCAAAAAAATCAGCAGCAAAAAAACTTTCCCTCTACCTTATTTTCCCTTCACCTCCACCTTTCTCCTGACTGTCAAAGTAAAGTTCTTGAGCGACTATGACTTCTAAGCTCTTGAGCAGGTCTCCAAGGCTCTAAGGTGAGCTGTCTCCAGGGCACCTCTGCTGCCCCCTCTCTGATCTTCGCCACCTCACTCTTGCCCCACTTGGTCAGGATGCCATCTGTGCCTCCATGTGCTCTGCTCTCTCCCAACCCGGGGGTCCTGCCCAGGCTGGTCCTTCACAAGGGACACTCCTTTCTCCGCTGTTTCACAATGGCTCCTCTGGGTGCCCTTCAGCAATTTGCGGGCTGTTTCGGTTCTCACCAGCCACCTTCGTAGTTCAACCGAATAATCACTCTTTTAACCCTGACATTTAAAAAAGAAAAAGAAAGGAAGGGCTTCCCTGGTGGCGCAGTGGTTGAGAGTCCGCCTGCCGATGCAGGGGACACGGGTTCATGCCCCGGTCCGGGAGGATCCCACATGCCGCAGAGCGGCTGGGCCCGTGAGCCATGGGCGCTGAGCCTGCGCGTCCAGAGCCTGTGCTCCGCGACGGGAGAGGCCACAACAGTGAGAGGCCCGCGTACCGCAAAAAAAAAAAATAAGGTAAACCATGTATCAGGTGCAGCCCCTTTGATGGAACAGAAGACATGTGCAGGTCTCAATGTGTTTTGCTGTGGGAGGGAGGTGACTGATTTGGAACTTATCTGCTAATGGCTCTGTTGTGTGGGTCCCGGTTCCTGACGAGAAGCTGAAGAGAAAATGTGATAAAGGTTTGACCCTTTATTATCCCCCCATCCTTTCATCAGAACAAGACCAGCTTTTCACCGGCCCCTGTTTCCCAAGGCTGTTACCTCAGGAGAATTGGGGTGGGAAATGGCTGCATGGTGTGGCATGCAGGATCTTAGTTCCCCGACCAGGGATCGAACCCACGTCCCCTGCATTGGGAGCATGGAGTCTTATCCACTGGACGGCCAGGCAAGTCCCGAGACTGATTTCTCATTAACTTATTTGCCCCCTAAAGACCCAGGCAGAGGAGACAGGGCATCTAACTTTGACTGGCTGAACTACTTTATCATATATAATAGTATCTTAATCTAGGTTCTTCCCAAAGAAGGGCCTTTGACAAGAACTTGGGTAGAGGTAGTATTTTCTGGGAGATGATCCAGGAAGCCAACATAAAAGAATGAGGAACATGAGATGGGGAACGGAGAAAAGCCCATAAAAGGTGTGGACAACCGGGCTCAATCTGCTGAAGAACCCTGGAGGACAAGCCTCAGAATTATCCCATGGAAGGGCAGGGAGGCTGGGGCATTTATCCACCAACTCAGCACTCCATTGGCTCCAGGGGTTGCCTCTGGGGTCTGTACACTCCCTACACTTTCCCGCTGCACTGCAACTGGGCCGATGCCCTTCCATTGCTTCAGAGATAGCCCTGAAGCAGAAAAGCAGAGGGGCAAACTTGAGGGTGGAGGGGCACAGTCGTGAAACTGTCCACCACAGCACTGCAGAAATCAACTGGGTCACAGGCTGTGCTAAGGGGACCCTATGTGTTAACTGGAACTCTCCCTGCTGTGGTTCCACTGAGGTGTCCATGGGACAGGAATGGAGAGATCCAAGGCAGTGTGAGGGAGACCTCCCCCTGTGAAATTTTCAACCAGAATGAAGGAGAACCTGTGTCACCGCTCTTGGAACCCCCTCATCCATGGATGGAGAGTTGAGAGAGGGAGATTGGAAAGAGATTTCTTTTCTCTCTCTCTCTCTTTTTTTTTGGCTGCACCACACAGCTTGTGGGATCTTAGTTCCCTGACCAGGGATCGAACCCATGCCCCCTGCAGTGGAAGCACAGAGTCCTAACCACTGTACCACCATGAAATTCCGGAAAGAGAGTTCTTTAGAAATAACTGTTATTTTATTGTCAGTTCCCACCTCATCCCTCAAAGGATAGATGATTTTATGTCTGAGGGGACTTCAGAGAGAGGACGTGTGCCTACAGGTGAGAGTAAGGGGACCGGAGCCTAAGTCAGGGCACGGAGAATTAAAAACAACCATGGACCGAGATGGGACTCCCGCGAGGCAGCCAGGAGTGTGGCAATGTGTGGTAGATCTCGGAATCTGTCAGGGGCCAGGAATGTTTTTGGAGGGCAACCGAGGACTACCTATGAGTCACAGCCTGTTTGGTTGGCCTGGGTACCATACAGTGGGGACAGTTGGAGGGGTGAAGTGTGGAGACGAGACGTGCAGTCAGGTCTCCAGGAGCTGAGGAAGGACTTTCAAAGGACCACCCAGAAGAGAGATGCATCCTTCCTGGGTCAAGAGTAGGAGAGAAAGAACCATCAGAAAACTGTAAAAACCCACAAAACTGCTCCTCAGAAGAGTTCGTCTTAACCATCCGCCAGCCCCACAGAGCACAAAGCCACTCAGCCAGATAAGAACAATTCTACCACCTGCCCACCCTCCTGGAGAGGGGGAACATGAATTGGGGAGGCAAGTTGAGGGGAGCAGGAGGAAGGGGGAAGCTGAGCAGAGAGCAGGACCTCTCCCATTGCCCTGCTGTAAGCTTCCAGCCTGAAATAGACGCAAGCCAGGGCAAGGGGAGATTGCTTGATTCTATTTAAGTTTGGAATTTTGTATATTATTGGGTTGGCCAAAATTTTCGTGTTTTTTTTTTTTTTTTTTCTGTAAGATGGCTCTAGTAGCACTTAGTTGTCTTTAACTTCATTTGAAACAATTTTGTTAGATTCAGTTGTGACAGCTGTCATTTCAGCGTGCATTTAAAAAAATCTTATCAATATTTGTGAATTTTTGTGTAGCAATTTTAATATTGAAGATGGAAGAAGAAAGCAACATTTTCGGTATATTATCCTTTATTATTTCAAGAAAAGTAGAAAGCTTTCTACCAAAAAAAGATTTGTGCAGTGTATGGAGAAGCTTCTGTGACTGATCAAAGATGTAAAAAGTGGCTTTTGAATTTTCATGCTGGAGATTTCTCACTGGACAATGCTCCACTGTCGGGTAGACTAGTTGAAGTTGATAGCGATCAAATCAAGACATTAATTGAGAACAGTCAACGTTATACCATGCGAGAGATAGCCGACATACTCAAAATATCCAAATCAAGCACTGAAAATCATTTGCGCCAGCTTGGTTACGTTCATCGCTTTGATGTTTGGGTTCCACATAAGTTAAGCGAAAAAAACCTTCTCGACCATATTTCTGCATGTGATTCTCTACTGAAAAGTAAAAAAAAGTCCCATTTTTAAAACAGATTGTGACGGATGATGAAAAGTGGATACTGTACAATAATGTGGAACAGAAGAGATCATGGGGCAAGTGAAAGGAACCACCACCAACCACACCAAAGGCCGGTCTTCATCCAAAGTAGGTGATGTTGTGTATATGGTGGGATTGGAAGGGAGTCCTCTGTTATGAGCTCCTTCTGGAAAACCAAACGATTAATTCCAAAAAGTACTGCTCCTGATTAGACCAACTGAAAGAAGCACTTGATGAAAGCATCTGGAATTAGTCAACAGAAAACGCATAAACTTTCATCAGGATAACGCAAGACTGCATGTTTCATGATGACCAGGCAGTAACCGTTACAGCTTGGCTGGGAAGTTCTGATTCATCCGCCGTATTCACCAGACATTGCAACTTCGGATTTCCATTTATTTTGGTCTTTACAAAATTCTCTTAATGGAAAAAATTTCAATTCCCCAGAAGACTGTAAAAGTCACCTGGAACAGTTCTTTGCTCAAAAAGGTAAAAAGTTTTGGGAAGGGCTTCCCTGGTGGTGCAGTGGTTGAGAGTGCGCCTGCCGATGCAGGGGACATGGGTTCATGCCCCAGTCCGGGAAGATCCCAAATGCCGCGGAGCAGCTGGGCCTGTGAGCCATGGCCGCTGGGCCAGCGTGTCCGGAGCCTGTGCTCCGCAACGGGAGAGGCCACAACAGTGAGAGGCCCGCGTACCAGAAAAGTTTTGGGAAGATGGAATTATGAAGTTGCCTGAAAAATGGCAGAAGGCAGTGAACAAACTGGTGAATATGTTGTTCAATAAAGTTCTTGGTGAAAATGAAAAATATGTCTTTTATTTTTAGTTAAAAACGGAAGGAACTTTTGGGCCAACCCAATACATGGGACAGAAGTTCTTATTTCTGAGCTGAAAGCAGAAACCTTAGGGGAAGACCGCCCCACTGAATAAGATTGAAGAGGCAGTGAGAGATGGAAATGGAGTTGCACTTGGGTCGCAATCCATGAGCCAGAATAAAAAATCAGATTTCCAGAGCACTTGAAAATCATGTTCGGAGAAGGGCTTTCTACACACTGGACTGGAAAGGGCTTAGTGAGGGTGGGGTAGGGGCTGGGGAGGTAGTGATGCAAATTATTTCCCTCAGCTCAATAAGTATAATGCACTGTTTATGGAGACAAGTTTAATCAATCTGCACACAGTCACCTTTTGTCTGATCAGCATATTCACTGCAGAAGCCATGAAGGTGCCCCTGGATCTCCTTTCAAGAGAGAACCTGTCTTCAGCTGCGAGGGATGCAGTTAACTGACAGCCTCTGGCTGCAGCATCTGCAGCACTCATGCACTTCCTGGGCAGCCCCAGCCAATAACTGCACACAGTGAGGGTGCGGGAGCTCCTCTGCAGAGCTCCCTGCTGAATTAGCGGAGACTGTCTGCTCAGCATCATGGTCCCAGGCTCTCCTTGCTCATTTCTGCCTCCTTTCCCTTTTATCTTTTACAGGCTTTACCCCCCACACTCCCTCCCACACACACATTAAACCTCTTTTCTAAAAAAAATAATTAATTAATCAGGGCTTCCTTGGTGGCGCAGTGGTTGAGAGTCCACCTGCTGATGCAGGGGACATGGGTTTGTGCCCCGGTCTGGGAATATCCCACATGCTGCAGAGCGGCTGGGCCCGTGAGCCATGGACGCTGAGCCTGCGCGTCGGGAGCCTGTGCTCCGCAATGAGAGAGGCCACAACAGTGAGAGGCCCGTGTAACGGGGGGAAAAAAAATTCATTTATTTATTTATTTTTGGCTGCGTTGTGTCTTCGTTGCTGCGCGCGGGCTTTCTCTAGTTGCGGCGAGTGGGGGCTACTCTTCGTTGCGGTGCGCGGGCTTCTCATTGCGGTGTCTTCTCTTGTTGCCGGAGCACAGGCTCTAGGCACGCAGGCTTCGGTAGTTGCGGCACACAGGCTCAGTAGTTGTGGCTCACGGGCTCTAGAGCACAGGCTCAGTAGCTCCGCAGCACGTGGGATCTTCCCAGATCAGGGCTCGAACCCGTGTCCCCCGCATTGGCGGGCAGATTCTTAACCACTGCACCACCAGGGAAGTCCTAAAAACTCTTCCACTCCTAACTCCAGTATCTGATTCTCAGAGAACCTAACTCATGTGCTCAAACCTTCAACTGAATTTTTTCTTCCTTGCTTTAATATTATTTTTTAAATGATTTTGTTAAAAAGTTTTCATACTCAGACTGAGACCTGATGTACCTTTTCAAAAAACCCAGCCCCCGAGGTTTGATAATGTATAAATTGAAGTTTAAGAAGTATCTCTTTCATTCTCTTCACTTAGCAGATCTTACTCATCCTTGAGGTGTCAGCTTAAACATCTTTTCTCCATGGGGACCAGCATCAGTAGGATACAGAGATGTCCCAAAAGATGGAGTCTGCCTGGGGAGATAAAGATGTCTATATGGTCATATGATCACAGCAACATAGGAACTGCTAAGGGAGACCCGAGGCAGAGTATCCTGCAAACCAAATGATAGGGCTGGATAGAAAGTGTTCAAAGAACTCGGGGAAAGTGGTATGTCTGGGAAGTCTGGAAGGCTTCATTTAGGAAATGGGATTTCAGCTGAGTTTGAGGGACAGGAAACATGAGTCAGTGGGGAAACCATCCTGCCAACCAGGCTCAAAGAGAGAACTCTTCCCAAGGTGGACAGGGAGGGGCTTAGTGAGATGCAGGAAGTTAGAGGGCTGCTAGATGGGGCGAGAGTCATTTCCTTCTCCTCAGGACTGTCAGTTGGTCACTCTGTCTCTAGCAGCATGCTGGCAGCTTGTCTTCTTCACAGCCTTCGGGGCTGACCAAGTCACACCTGGGGCACACCGGGACACGGGGCTGCTGACATGGGAGCCCTTCCATGGCTGCTCCTCCTCTTGCTGTTCCAGGAAGGCGAGACAGACTGCTAGCTCCAGGACAGGAGTATCTCTTTCCCCCTCTGTTCTCCTGCTGGGTCTTGGGCTAGCAAGTCACCACATTTGGGACCAAATGCTTCAGCTCTTCTGGAGTAAAGAGGACTAGGGTGTGGCTTCAGTGCAGGACCAAGAGATGAGGAAACCTGGGGATATGGAAGGGGAAGCAGGCCCATAATATCCCTCCTGGGGATATGGAAGGACAGCAAATGGAGAAGAGAACATTTGGAGGGTGAGGCACAGATGGAAGCCAAGCCCTGGTAGGTGCTCAAGTCAGGTGCAGCAAAAAGCTAGAGCCAGAAGAGGCAACTGGAGGACAAGGTTGAGTGTGGGTCATAGAAAATATTCAACTGAGATTGAGACCACAGCCCTGCTGCCAGTCTCAGCAGCCTAGAGACACCAGCTGTGTTGTTTCCATCTTTTCTTTCTTTATCTGCAGCCGAAGGGGAATCTGGAGATGGTGTGGATCCCGAGGAAGTGGTTGCGGTCCTTCAGGAGTCCATCAGCCTCCCCCGGAAATACCATTGGATGAAGAGGTTGAGAACATCATCTGGTCCTCCCACATAAGGCTTGCCACTGTGATGCCAGGGGAAGAGGGTCATCCGTCTACCATCATGGTGACCAACCCTCACTATGAGGGCTGAGTGAGCTTCCTGGAGCCCACCTATTACCTGCACATCAGCAATCTGAGCTGGGAGGACTTGGGGCCTTACCAAGCTCAAGTCAACCTGAGGATGACCCAGATCTCCACCATGCAGCACTACAATCTTCATGTGTACCGTGAGTTAACTGGGAACCATGAAGCTGCTTTTTCTGGCTCTCCTGAGCTTCTCACACAAAGGATCTGGGGTCTTAGGACTTGGGGTTATGGCTTGAGGGTCTGGGATGGGAAGCCAGTCTGCCTCCAGTGTGTCTGACCCCAGTATCTGCACTGCAGGTAAAGTGACCTGGAGTAGCAAGACCCTTGACTGAAGCTGTTCCTGTGGATGTGCCCCATGCAGTGAGATGGGTCAGGGGTTTAGTTTACAGACGTCTAGGGAGCTTTTCTCTTCCAGTGAGATTCTGCATCCTGGGCATGAATGCCAACTCCATTCTTGAGCCTTTTGTCCTCCTGTGTGATTTGAGGGCTACTAATCAGGGTCTCCTCTCTACTTGAACCCAAATTTCCTCTTAGTGCCTGTGACATTGACTGATTTTCTTTTTCTTTTCTCATTAATTAATTAATTTATTTTTGGCCGTGTTGGGTCTTCATTGCTGTGTGTGGGCTTTCTCTAGTTGCAGCAAGTGGGGGCTTCTTTTGTTGCGGAGCTTGGGCTCTAGGTGTGCTGGCTTCAGTAGTTGTGGTGCATCGGCTCAGTAGTTGTGGCTCCCGGGCTTAGTTGCTCCGTGACATGTGGGATTTTCCCGGACCAGGGATTGAACCTGTGTCCCCTGCATTGGCAGGTGGATTCTTAACCACTGTGGCACCAGGGAAGTCCATTGACTGATTTTCTACCTTGAATCTTTCAGAGGCACTGATTAAACTATAAATGCCCCTGGGAGGGGTAATAATATTTTCTAATTTCAAGGAGGCAGGACAGAGTTTGAAAGAAGTTGGGGTGCAAAGGTAAGAGAGAAGGCAAGTCATAAAGGGGAGGCAGAATATGCCAAAGGCAGCTCTGTCTGCTTGGCAGTCCTGGGGACCCTGGAACAACAGGTTTGATGGTGGCTAGGTGCTGTTAGTTTGGCTTGTTTGTTAAGTGAAGCAGGTCTCAGTGGGCAGCATCCATACCCCAGCATTGAAGAGCTTAGGAAAACAGACCCCACCCCTGATTACTTAGATGGTCTTTGTGTTTCTCCTTCATCTAGGATGGCTGTCACAGCCTCACATGACTGTGAACTTTGAGATCTCTGGGGAAGAAGGTACTCTAATACGTCCTTGACATGATCCGTAGGGAAGGCAGGCCTGGATGTGACCTACTGCTGGATATCCTGGGAGGACGGCACTGACATGGCCCACGGAGGCTCTGTCCTCAGCACGTCCTGGAGGCCCGGGGAAAAGGCCGTCTCCTACACATGAAAGGCAAACAACCCCATCAGTGACATCAGTTCTCATCTCATCCCTGTTGGGCCCTTCTGTGCAGGTACCACGGCCCCAGAGACAGCCCCTGAGCGACCACAGGGCCTCAAGTCTACCCCCTCCCTCCTTCCCTTCTCCTCAGGAGAGTACATGGAGTCTAGACCTAAGTACTCCCATGGAGACTTGACCCCTGGATTGGGGAGGGGCCCCTCACTTTCCCTGTGCTCCTACCTAGTCCTCCCAGCTTCCAAAGGTCCCTTCTAGTCTCTTACTCAGGTTGAGATTTCTCCCCAGACCCCAGCCCCTGAAATTCTGTGAATAGAATATACATTTCCTGAGATATTTGCCAAGGAACATCAACTGACTGTGAACTTGAGACCCCCTTTGTGGAATTTGGGGTAGGTGTCTGCCCCCTAATCCAGACCTTCCCTCTGGTGAGCCCCTCTCTCCTTGCCTTCTTCTGTCCCAGATACTGGCTACCCTTCGGAGAAGTCCTCCACTTCCTTCTGTCTCCTGGCCAAGGCATTGCTCATCCTCTTGCTTTTTGTAATTCTTGCTGTGGGGCTCTGGCTCATCCGAGTCCAGACAAGACGCAAAATGCCAAGAATGAAGACAGTCAGGAGAAACAGAATGAGACTGAGAAAGAAGGGGAAGCCTGGCCCCAGACTGGCCTGATGGCCCCCTGGGGACCCCTGTCCTGAGCATTGTTTCTTCCCAGCCCCAAGGGAGACCTTCCTCTCCTTCCCAGACTCATCTCTTCCCAGGGGGCCAAGGGGTGGATGTCCCAAGGGCCATGCTCCCCGAGGGGAGACTGTCTGGCAATAAAGTCAAATTAGGTGACCTCACTCGGGGAGGTGCTGTTTGGTCCTTCACTGGGTGACTCTGGCAAAACCTGCTCTCCTGCCTTTTCTTCCATTCCAGTTACCCTCTTCCAACCCCACGTGGTTCCCTCACCTGCCTTTGGGAAGGAAAGTGAGTCTAAAAGACCCGTTCACAATGAAGTGTTGATATGTTATTTTTCATGCCTAACCCATTCCCCACCAACACACATAACATTTACATTTCAATAAGGAAACTGAGCGATTCCTTTTAACCTAGTTGAAGCTGTGACTCCTGAATGGGAGATTTCAGGCAATGAGAATGCTACATAACAGCGGTGTTATCCCTGCCGATGTTTCTGCTCTCACACCCTCCTTCCGCCCTCGCAGATGAGTTCACTTAGCTCCTCCCACCCACCCCACCCCACCCCACCCCACCCCAATCTAGCGGCTGCCCGCCACGGGCACTCTGAAGCACCCCGGTGCAGTCCTACTCTGGGTCTGACCTTTCTACTCTGATCTTTCGGTCACCTCCCTCGTGCCAGCTTCTCTGGAGCTCTGGTGCCTGCCCCACAGAGATGGCAACTCAGCTGGATTAATAGCGGAGGACTGAACCCTTGACCTCTGTTTGTGGTTGGTGTTACTGTCCTGTCTGTCCCTTCTCCATAGATTTCCAGGTCTCACACTTTCTCTCTGGACTCTTGTCCTGGGTTAATGCCCATACCCTACACATACATTACCCATACCCCCACCCCCAAGGCCTTTAAGTTTATATGTTCTTTCTCTTTCCCAAGCCCAGTGATCAGTCTGAATTCCTCACCCTCTGCTTAAGTCTTGGTCATTCTCTCCACATCAGATCTTGTAGATGTTACTTAATGTGGCTGCTATGGCAGGGTGGGGAGGGGGGTGAATTGGGGAGGGAATGGAAAGCCACTCAAGTCACAGGACATGCCTAGGGGGTGAGTGACCTGGAGGAGGGTGGTGTGTAGGATATGGTAGGGAGATCACTGGGTGAGATCTCAGGAGATCTGGGCTGTGCTCTGCCACTGGTCTCTGGCTTGGGACACTTTGTCCAGCAGATGTCCATGGAGGCACCGCCCCTTTCCACCAGGAACATGCGCTTTGAAGGAGGGGCATGCACAGGTGAAGCTGACTGGCGCTCTTACAGAGACAGGGCTAAGTGAACGCCTTGGCTCCCACAGGGGCGGGAGGGGCCGGTAACCTCGGGGGATTTTAGAAGAGGGTCTGAGGGGTAGAGACAGAGCCATGTGGCAGAAGTCTTGCCGGACATCTCTCTGCATCTGGCTTTCCCCTCTCAGTGAGGAGAAGGATGCTGACCTCCAAAGTGTTTCCCAAGAAAAGGAACATTGAGGCTGTGAAGGTGCAGTGGGACGCACTGGGGAACCACGGGGACCAAGGACGGCTTTAGGGAAAACAGGACACATGGACCAGGCACTGGGACACTCCAGGAGGGGGACTCCAAGAGTAGCCAGGGGTATGGTGGAAACCAAGAGTCAGGATCTCCAGGGCTGGAAAGGAAGCAGGGCCAGGAGATAAGCAGGGGTTTCCTGTCTAGGTTTTGGGGCAGGAGATGGAACCCTGCAGGGCTTGGGAAGGAGGTGATGAGGTTGGGAAACCGGTCCCCAAAGAGCTCCTAAGAATAGCAACCGATCCACTCTACTCCCTGAAGGCCTGAATCCTTGTCCTGCTGGAAGGCAGTCCGTGGCCTGAGGCTGGTTCTCTGTGCCTCCCTTTGGGCTGAGGAGACCCACCTCCAAAAAGACACGAAGTTCTAGGACCAAGCCTGCAGCACCCAACTCCTCCGATTCCTTTAATACCTTTCTGGAGACTGAGTGGAAAAGGCCAACAGCCATCTTGCACACACAGGGGCAGGTCTTTTCTTGTATATTTCAGAGTCTGGCACAGGAAGTCAATAAGGGAATGAATGTCCCTGTATAGTTGGCCCAGGGCCCTCCCTAAAATTTGGCAAAATACCTTCTCACACCCAGTCTCTGAACAGAGAAAGGCTGAGGTCCCCAACCAGTCCAGAGCACCTGGAGGAGGAAGGATCAGACCCTCAAGGAGGTGGAATATAAGCTCAGAGAGACCCAGGCCTCTTCCTCTGCAGGAAGCCAGGATAATAATCACCTGACAGCACTTTGCCTTTTGCAAAGTTTGCTGTTTTGAAATACCTGAAAAGCAAACTGAGGGGAGGAGGATAATATTTGAGCATTGAAGTGTCACGCATTGGGCTAGCCCTGGAGAGGTGGAAAAGACACTGTCTGCCCTCAAGAACTCTTTGTGGGGTGTGTAAGATATAATTACAATGAGCTGTGACAAGGGCTATGGGTGAAGCTGAGGGCGTGGTGGGAGGAGTCACTGACGGTGTCCTGGAGGGAAGAGGTAAACAGAATTTTTACCTGTGATTAGCAGTGAGTTCAGGGAAGGGAGAGAAGGACATTCTAGCCAGACAGAAGATTAGAGGGAAGCCACTGATAAGTGAACAAGCACTATGAATTCTAGGGACTACCGGGCCACATGCTGCTACCCTGTGATGAAGGGGTAAGTGATAAATGAGTCTGGAGAGGTAGGCAGGGCCTCTCTGATAGGCTAAGGGCTGGGGAGGAATTCAAGGATGAACAAGACCAACTCCACACACTCGTGGAGCTAGAGCCTCGTTGGGTCAGCAGATAGGCACACCAACAGCCAAAGGACAATTGATGAGGAACCATACCTCTTTTCTGATCAGGTGACAGGACCTGATCATAGCAGGTGGTCAGCAAAGTCCCTGTAATTGACAACATTGTCTGGTCTTCTTGTCAACAAGTTGAAAATACATGGGCTGGCTGAAGCTGTGGTAGAATGATGCTAGGTAGAATCCTAGCAGATTGAATACACCATCCCAGAGGGTGATAATTACGGATCCAGGACAACCCAGAGGAAAATCTGTAGGTTTGAGCCTCAGGGACTAATTTTACCAACTTTCACTCCTGGCATGGTGAGGGAACAAGTTAGGGATGGGTTCCTTTTCTTACCAAAAAGCCAACAAGATGCATCTGAATCAGAGCAAAATGATAGTAATAATAAAACACAAAATAAACTTCCAGGAAAAAAAAATGACCATATCATAAACTTTAAAAAATTGAAAATCATTTTAAATCCCAATTTTACAAAAAGTTATTTTAATGTCCAAAAGAGTTTAACTTATCTTCAAGAAAACACTGGAGACAGCAGAAATGAAACCTTTGAACCAGAGATGGAGCTGATTCTAACATGGGGAAGGGAGATATTTCCCACTACCTGGTGAGGGGCCAAGATGTAAAAGAGGTTGTGCTCTTCCACCATCTTTCCTAGGCATTCTGCCTGGCCTTGCTTTCATGCTGTGTCCACTGACATGTTTTCATTAGAGTCTCAGCACTGTTATGTCAATCTGTTACATTGTAACATTGGAAGCAGCCACTTTGGGAAAATTTGCTGGAGGGATAGCAGGAGAGATCAGGCCACTGCTCCTGCCTCCTCCCTCACATCCCTCTCCCCCCATTTTCATCTCAGGCTGTGGCAAAAAGCACCCAGATGTTTACACCTGGAAGAACTTTCCAGCAGTCAAAGTCCCTGAAGATGGGGCTTCCCTGGTGGCGCAGTGGTTAAGAATCCTCCTGCCAATGCAGGGGACACGGGTTTGAGCCCTGGTCTGGGAAGATCTCACGTGCTGCAGAGCAACTAAGCCCATGCTTCACAGCTACTGAGCCTGTGCTCTAGAGCCCGTGAGCCACAACTACTGAGCCTGTGTGCCACAACTACTGAGTCCGCGTGCCTAGAGCCCGTGCTCCGCAACAAGAGAAGACACCACAATGAGAAGCCCACGCACCGCACCGAAGAGTAGCCCCTGCTCGCTGCAACTAGAGAAAGCCTGCACAGCAACGAAGACCCAGTGCAGCCAAAAAAAAAAAGTCCCTGAAGATGGAATGAGTCACTATAAGGGGTGGTGAGCTTCCTGGCCCAGAATGTATGGAGCTGGATGACCACCTGGAAGGGAGGTTGTTGCAGGGATACTGGTCTTGAGGTAGGAGATAGATGGGCACTTGGGCTGGACAGCTCGTGTTTGTCGTGTGGAGTAAAACTAAAGCTTTGTTCTCACCCAGACACTCCAAGGACAAAGTTAGTGGCGGAAGCTGAGCTCTGCTGAAGCAAAGAGATAAGGGTCCCACTCCTGAGGTCAACGGAAATTTCCCTGTCTGCACATGCGCAGGAAGGCTCCTTGGAGGTCAAAAATGGAGGGGGCACCACCCCATAATAATAAGTGTGGATGTGCACACACGGGCCTCTGTGGTGATCTATCTTAGCAAAAAGTTGTGCACACATGTTGGGGAGGGTCCTAGGACTGGTCAGTTGTGCAAAAAGAAACGAGATAATAGGGCTTCCCTGCTGGCGCAGTGGTTGAGAATCCGCCTGCCGATGCAGGAGACACGGGTTCGTGCCCTGGTCCGGGAAGATCCCACATGCCGCGGAGCGTCTGGGCCCGTGAACCATGGCCGCTGAGCCTGCGCATCCGCAGCCTGTGCTCCGCAATGGGAGAGGCCACAACAGTGAGAGGCCCGCATACCGCAAAAAAAAAAACGAGATAATAGGCCAAAGGTAAACAAAGACACAGAAGGACTGTCCTGTATACGTGATTTAAATCACCGCTTTACTGCACTCCTCCTCATTAGAGAGGACGCCCATACCCTTTCTCTCCAGGTATATATTTCTACCTTGCTTCAGTCTTAAATAAACTGTTTTTCTGTGTGCTCTCCCACTTGTGCCATGTCTCTAATAATAAACTTTGTACCTGTTTTTACAGTTTTTTCCTCCTTGAAACATTCTTACTTTCAATGGAGGTAAGAGCCAGGGAACTTTGTCTCTAGCCCCTAGCCCCTGGTGGTCTGGTGGTTAGGATTCCTGGTTTTCATCCAGGCTTCTCAGGGTCAATTCCTGGGCAGAGAACTAAGATCTCTCTTCAGGACCACTCACTGTGGTCCTGTGAGTTCAGTGTGAGCCGTGGTTAGACCTATCCTGTTGGGTCTCTCCTGGTGTTGAGGCCATGATTGGGGATGGTGCACTCTGCGTGGCAGGAGCTCAGTCTGGGGTGAGATCAGAGTGCTGCTTTTAGGGAAGGCTTCCAGGGGAGCACCCAGACAGACTTAAGACTGCTTAAGCCTGGTGGGGAAGGTGTCATGACCCTGCATCCCCAAGGCGGCACCAAGGTGAGGAGGTAGAAAGCTCTATGAGGCAGATATGCAAGATGTATTTCTGCCTGCCGTTGAAGTTTCCAAGGGGGTGGGTGTGATGGAGCCCCAGCTGGGTCTGATTCCAGCTCTGCCCTGTGCTAGACAGTAAGTCTTGGGCAGGTGACTACACCTCGTGGAGCCTCAGTTTTCTTATTAGTCAAACAGAGCCATACCTACCTCTGAGGGTTTCTGTACAGGTTACATAAGAGTCATGAAGCATGTAGTCCAGGATCTGGCTCCCTGTAGGGGTTCAGTAAATGAACCCTGGAGGATGCTGCCTGGGCCCCCCCATACCAGCAGATGGGGAGGTTTTCAGTCTCTCGTGCCAGGATGTCTCTCCCCTCTGGGCCCGTTTCTCTGGGTGGTTGGTGCGGGTAGCTAACTTGGCAACCTCAGGCTGGGAGCGTCGCCTTCCCCTCTGCACACTGTGGGCGGAGCCTGGAGAAGATTTGGGAGCTCGCCAGTGCAGACAGGTATTTCCAGTCCAGCCAGAGAAGAAATGTGTGGAGGTGGGAATGGGGATGGGGGAGGAGATCAGAGGAGCGGGGTAGGTCCCCTGGGAGGAGGGGGGGGAGTCCTGCTCCCCGCTTGGTGCTCCTGCCCCCAGGCTCAAATTTCAACCCTAGCTGCCACTTCTGCGGTTAAGCCCGTTAGAGGAGGGGAGAGGGTCCAAGGTGGCTTACACAGGAAGGAAGGTGTGCAAGGAGCCAGCTGAGGGCAGGCTCCTGCGACCCCGGGACCCCGGGACCTGACCGGCGTAGCCCCTCAAGCTTGCGGCGGGAAGCGGCCAACTGGCCTTCCCACCCTTCGTTGTATCGAGCTCCACCAGGGGGCGACCCGGCCCACGTGCCACCCAGTCCAGCTCTCTCGAAACTACAACTCCCAGGCCGCTCGGGGGTCGCGCCCGCCTTGCCTCGCCTTCTGCTCGCTCCAATTGGCCGCCGCGGGAGGGGGATTGGCGGTCTCCAGGGCGACGGGCGGCGCTCTGGGCATCCGAGGCGGGGAGGCGGGTCCGCCCCCTATTGTGTAGCTGGAAGAGTGGAGCGGAGCGGTGCGGAGCAGGTGAGGGCGGGAGCGCCCTGGGGGCAATGGAACGGGGTGCCGGCGGGGGGATGGAGAACAGTGCGGGAGTTATGGGGGGCACGAAAAAGCGGGGGACTTGTGGAGAGAAGTGGAATTCTTTGGGGAGCAGAACTAGGGGAGTTCTGGGGAGTGAAGTGGAATTCTGGGTGGGTGGATGGGTGGGTACTCCTGGAGAAGTGGAGGAGTTCTGGAGGTAATGAGCGTGCCGGGGGGTGGGGGCGGTTTGGTGAGTTCCAAAAGCAAGGAGAAGGTTCAGGGGTCCGGAGAAGGCGAGGGAGAAGGGAATTGGGGGCAGGGTACCAGAAGTGTACTGTGGGCTGAGGCAAGCGAATTAGAGGGAGGGAAATTCTAGGGAAGAGAGGATAGGAGTTGTGGGTGCGTGGCGATTCGGGAGGAGACAGGGAGTTCCTTGAAGCGGAGAGGACCTGGTGCAATTGGAGATCAGGTGCGAAAAATAGGAATTTGGGGGGTGGGAGTTGTGAGAAGTGGGGATAACCGGGATGGGGGAAGGAGAGAGTACTGGGTGGGGAGACTATTAGATGAGGACATAGTGGCGACAGAAGAGTTGGAAGGATCTTAGGAAAAGCAGAGGAGTTCTGGGCAAACCTGGATACTGAGGTTTTCAGAAAACCGAGCCAGGAGGGAACTGGGGGTTCCTATGCATTTGGAAAAACATATGTCCATGAGGTGGCTGGGGACAGTGGAAAGCAAGGGGGATGGATGTTTGCTGGTGAGTTATCAGGAGTGCAGGGCCATTCAGTACAGGCAGGGATCAGGCTGAGGGACATGGAGGATGTTTTTATAGCCCTTTCCGAACTGTGAGGCCAAGAGTGGGGTGGAGGCCCACAGAGCAGAGTCCACTTGGATCTGCCAGGTCCAAGGCAGCCGCTGGGTCCCGCCAGCCCGCTGTGACTTCCCTAGATGCTCAGGGGCTGGGGCTGTCAAGGGTTCCTCCCCTCCATGCCCCAGGGCTCACTTTGTACACCCTAGGAACTGGTTGACTTTTTAGCTTCTCTTGGATCATGCCCCTGGGGTTAGTTAAGGAGGAGCCTAGCAAACCTTAGGCCCCAAAGATATTGGAGGGAGAGTAAGTGGGAGGAATTGGGTTAAGGCACTTGGCTCGTGGTGTCTGTCAGAGGGAGAGCTGCCTGGCAGCATCAAGAAGAGGAAGTGGCGCCAGCTGCCAGCCCCAGGACCTGCCCAGACCTGGAGGATGCTGCCTGGGCCCCCCATACTAGCAGATGGGGAGGCAATCTTCCTCTCCCAAATGTCTGACTCATTCACAGCTAAAGCAGTTTTGGAAGGCTGATGGAGAAAGAGGTATAGGGCCTCCAGCTTGCAGGGTTCACAGAGGCTGGAGAAATGAGGCAAGGATTTGTGCTCTGGGGGCCACTTTCTCTGGGTTTTCATCCAGGCTTTGCCCTTAACTGGCTCTGTGCGCCTGAGCAAGGCTCTGAGATACCCAAGGTCCTTATTTGTCACCGTGGGGTGGAGGCGATAATACTCATTCTACCTTGCTATCTGCTACCTTGTTATCAGCTTCAGGACTAAGGAAAGAAGAGGGAGAAGAGGCTGGACTATGGGGGTTCTTCATCTCCCATACTTTCCTGAGAAGTCCTTTTCCAAGTGTATAGGAACCCAATTTCCCTCTTGGCTCAGCTTTCCAAGAGCCTCAGTAACCTGGGTATCCCCAGAATTCCTCTGCTTTTTCTAAGATCTTTCCAACTCCTCTGCTCCCCACATGTCCTCATCTGACTGGTCTCCCCACCCGGCACTCCCTCACCCCAGCCCTTCTCCCCCTCATCTGCTCTCCTCTCTCCTTTCTCTGCTTTGCTCACCTCCAGCTTTTCTCTAACTCGGGGTTTCTTCTGGTTTCCAACATTGGCCCACTCTGCATGTTGCCTTGCATTTTGCATCTAGATCTGGCGGTGCTCCAGAGGACGGCTTCATCAGGTGTTACATGAGCCAAGCCCTAACTGTCCAGAAGAGTGAGAGCTGACCCCTGTTACCCAATCAGAAGGATTGACAGGGCTTGCTGGGCTGTGCAGGTCCCTGGGCCCCTCTGTCTGGGCCCCTGTGTATAGGAGGGGCCGGGCGAGCAGGCAGCTGGGCTATGGTTTGGTGCCTCAGTCTGGCCATCCTCAGCCTGATCATCAGCCACGGGGCTGACGGTGAGCTGGGCTTCCTGGGCTCCGGAACTCCCTGTTGGCCTTGGGGTGGGTGGTGGTCCCCTGGGGTTCTCTGTGCACAGGTCAGCAGAGGGGAAGAACAGCACTGGTTCTGCAGAAGTCGAGGATTCCCTCAACCGCTTCACAAAGGCCTGGGGAGCCCACAAAGATAGAGAGGGTATCTCCCCTCCCAGCCCTGATTCTGGCCCTCTGCTGTGTCCTCATGCCACCTGCCCTGCAGGTCAAGGGAAGCCTGAGGTGGTGTCGGTGGTGGGCCGGGCCGGGGAGAGTGCGGTGCTGGGCTGTGACCTGCTGCCCCCGGCTGGCCGGCCCCCTCTGCACGTCATCGAGTGGCTACGCTTTGGATTCCTGCTCCCCATCTTCATTCAGTTCGGCCTCTACTCTCCCCGCATCGACCCTGCTTACGTGGGTAAGGCTTATCCTCAGGTGGGAGGTCGGGAGGTGTCCCCGACAAAGGTGGACTGGGTAGAGTGGGAACAAGACCTCTTCTTAACAGCTCTGTCCCTGTCCCAACCTCATCTCCAGCTCCACTGCCTGAACTCTGCTTAACAAGCGTGGCTCTGCTCCCAAGCAGTGTTCATTCATTGAAGGATTCATTCATTTACACACACACACACACACACACACACACACACACACACACACACACACACACACACACGGTCTCTTTAAAACTCCACATGGTCTGTTCCAAAGGAGATCCTGCAGCCTATTCCAAGTGTCCATCCTAATTCTCTAATCGCTCTTTCTAGAGGTCATCATGAAACCTCCCAGACCATCCTGATTCCTCCCTATTCTCCCTACTTGGCCCTCTCCTGGTCCCTGGCTCTGCTATCTTCTCACTGCCCTGCCCTCCTCCTCCTCTACTTTCTTAAATGCTAGTTTGGGTGTTCTAGGCTTCTAGGGAGTGGGCTGATGGGGCAGCAGGGTGGGTGGGTCTACGACCTGTCTGCTTCTCCACTGCTTCTGATTCTGGCTACAGCAGAGTTCGTGCACGGACAGGGTGGGCTGGGATGGACCAGGCTCCCCTAAAGATCAGCAAATGATTGGAGCTGGACTGGGTTCCTGCTTCAGCTGGCTTCTGTATGGACTTAAAATAGTGTATAGGCTCCCTAGGGGCCTTCTCCTGTGCCCCAGCTGGCTCCCTCGAAAGGCTTAGCTTCCTCCTTATCCCCGATGGAGCCTTAATCTGAGTGGTTTAGGGTAGGTCTCGGAGGGCAGTGTGTGGGAGAGCCTAGGGCTGGGGCTGGGGCTGCTGGGGCGAGAGTCTGACTGCCTCCTCTTCAGAGGGGAAGCCTAGGAAAGGCCACCTGGGAGGATGTTGATGGGGGCCGGGGGACCCCCCTCCCTTTTCCCTCTTTAGTTTGAATCCTAGGAGAAGCCACAGGATTGGCTGAGCTGTCACCGCAGGGCAGGCTGAGCAGAGAGGGGAGGAGGCTCAGGCAGGTGCTGCAGAAGGGAAGAGTTTATTTTCAAACTGGGGGCAGTTGTTGGCAAACAGCCTGGTGGGAGCGTATGTGTCTGCACAAGCCCCCTGAGAACTGTGAAAGCGGGGCCCCAATTAGGACAAGTGGAGAGACAATGGCCGTGCCCACCAGCCCTCCCTGCCTCTGCCTGCCGGGCTGGGAGGGGCTGGGAGGGGCTGGGCTGCCAGGCTGAGGCTCCGCAGTTGCAGAACACGTTGCCCGACTGACGGCAGGGCAGGGGGAGGTGGAGGACAGGGGAGAGAAGGGCTTTTCCTGGGCTTCCCCCAAGGAGATGTGCAACTCTCCTCCACCCCACCCCCTGCCCTCTGTCCTGTCTTGAGGTCCCTCAGGCAGACAAACCACTGGACAGTAGCAACTTTGCTACCTGTGGGTTTTCTTTCTGTCTCTGTGGTGTTCCTGTGAGCTGCAAGTCTTTCTTCCTACCCCTGCCCTTCATGCCCACCCCTGCCCCAACTCTGGAGCTCCTGGTCGGGCAGGGCTAGTCTGGGGAGTCAGGGCCCTGGGGAGAGGCCCCTGCACCCATTAACCCTTTTCCTGCCTCCCAGTGTGGAAGGGGCCTCTCAGCCTTTGTGTAGGGAACTCTGAACTGCGGTTGCTAGGCAACGGGAGGTGGAGGTTGCTAAGGACAATGCTGTCCTGTCATAAACCCTCTCTGGGCAAGCAAAGGGGAGATGGCCTGGGACTGTGTGTGTGAGGCCCGTGGCCTAGAATGTGGGAGGGACCATGAGAGAGACTGGAGCTTCAGGGATTACACTGAAGAGAAAGTTTCCAATCTTTGAGGACCCTAGAATCCATCTAGCAGAGGAGACTGGATTTATAGACTAGTACAAAAGTAGTAAAAAGCAGTAGTAGTAAAAAGTAAAAAGTAGTAGTAGTAGTAAAACAAGACAGGACTAAATCCTAGGATGAAGTTAGCTGCTGTACGTAAAGAACCCAGCACAGAGCCTGTACAGAGTGCCTGCATGGTGTGAAACCGTGACTAGGCGTGCAGAGGAAAGAGGGTCCACTTCCTCTACACCAGCTTTCCTGGGGTGGATCTTAGATCAGCTCTTCTAATTCATGGGACCAGCTTTTGGTCTTTGACTTTTATGCTATATTTCTTGGGATTTTCAAGATACCCCATGTGGCAGAAGGGACATGAATTTTCTCTCTGGCCTGAGTCATTTGATAAAAATCAGTTATCTTATCCTCCATTTAGAACAACCTGGCTTCCTCTAATCATCTCCCCTCACTACCTTTTAGCCTTGCATACCCTCTGCAGAGTCACCTCTTCCTGGAAGCCTTCCATACTCCTCTTGCTTCTTAGCCTCTTGGAATATTTTTTAAGCTTCTGTGTGTATATGAACTTGCACATGTCCATGAGTGTGGATTCCCTGCCTTCCTACAGCTTGCAAGAATGGGGGCTGTGTCTCCTTCCTCTATACTCCCCTGCACATGGGGAGGTCCAAAAACACTCAGGCTCTGGCTCTGCGGGTAGAGGGGGGCCCAGGACTCAGGAGGATACAGGACTGCCTGCCCCTGGCCAGCTTCCTACTCTTCTGTGACACTACAGGTCTAGCCATTCATACCTCACAGAAAAGTTACGATATACTCTATGCTTTATTAGATGTTCTGGTCAACAGACATTTGGAGCTGTTACCCATTGGCTACCAACATCCCCCGAGTGAGAATATACTGACTGTGCTCAGTGATAAGTGCCCTGAGCGTCACTTGATCCTCACACCAGTGTGCAATGGAGAGTAATCTGCATCATGAGAAAGAAGGCCTGGCTGTATCACTGAGTAGCTTATTGGAAAGAAGCTTAACATCAGTTCCTTCCTCTATAATGGAATTCTTGGAAGGATTACGTATGGTGACAATGCCTAATATTACATGGCCCATATCCCAAACTCTATTTCCCTTCCCTCTTCTTCCTTCTTTGTAGCGACTGAAGATCACCATAATGAAAAGTTACCATCACACGGGATGTAGTAGAGGTCGCAGCGAGTTCCCCGGTGGCCTAGTGGTTAGGATTCCGGGCTTTCACTGCCATGGCCGGGTTTCAATCCCCGGTTGGGGAGCAAGCCATGTGGCACAGACAAAAAATAAGAAAAAAGAAGCGGTCGCAGTGGAGTCTGTGGGGGTCCCATGGCCAGGCAGTTTAGGGTTACTGAGGAATCCCACTGGTGGGAGGAAGGGTGTGATCATATGCAATATTTACCTGCACAACCCAGGCTTATCTTCTAGGTGGGGATTTAAACACCTAGCCCTTTAAGCAGCTCCACCCTTTCTAGAGAATCTGCGCCCTTGGACCTCATTCTTGGAAGAAAAAAGTCCCTTGCCTATGAGCACAGCACCGGCCTCAGCCTGATCTTCTCCTCTTTTTTCCTGATGGCTTCAGGGCCCCCACAGGTTTTGATTCTATTTCAGAAAGATGAACCCTAGAGGTAGAATGCAAGCAGATCGGAGGGGGTGAGTGCGTGAGCAGCTTCAGATTGCCCAGTCTTAGAAAGGGCTAAGTAGGGGCACAGTCTGGTTGTCTTTGTTTGGCATAACCCACAAGAATTAGAAAATGTCCGTTGTCCCTATCAAAGGTCAAGGCGGGGTGGGTAGCTGATTAATGTGGAGGGCGGGAGGCTGGAGGCAGCAGGACCTCTTCGTGGACTGTTGGCGTAACCCAGGTGAGATGCTATGGAACTAAACTAAAGAGAAGGTGGTAGAGAGGGAAACAGCATCTAGGAGGTAGAATTGAAAGGCTTACTGAACAAGCAGATGTGGGGTTAATGGAGAGAACAGTCTAGGTGATACCAGGTTTCTGGTAGGGTGACGTGCGTGATGGCACTGTTCACTGATACAGGGGAGAAGAGGGAGAGGGTGTGTCGTCAGGTGAGGGATGGAGCCAAGGTTGAATGCAGGCTGCTGATTTCAAATCATGAGCTCATTCATATTCAACCATTTTTATTTAAGCACCCGCTGATGCCAGGCACCATGCTGCCTGCATTCCATCCACCCCACCTGGATTTTTTTCTCTGTTTTTTTTTTTTTTTTTTTTTTTTTTTTTTTTTTTTTTGCGGTACGTGGGCCTCTCACTGTTGTGGCCTCTCCTGTTGCGGAGCACAGGCTCCAGATGCGCAGGCTCAGCGGCCATGGCTCACGGGCCCAGCCGCTCCGCGGCATGTGGGATCTTCCCGGACCAGGGCACGAACCCGTGTCCCCTGCATCAACAGGTGGACTCTCAACCACTGCGCCACCAGGGAAGCCCCTCTGTCTCATTTTATAGATGAAGAAGTTGATGTTAAGAGAGAAGTTAAGTGATTTGGCCAAAGAAGTAAATGACAGAGTTGGAGGCTAGGTTTCTGTGGCTCCCAAGTGTGTGCCTTGCTCACTAGGTTGCACTGCCAGGGACCCACGAAGCTGTCTGGAGTGCAGGGCTCCGTCAGGGTGGGAGGGTGCTGTCTGCTTGCGCTGGGGCTGGGTGCTTTGTGGAGATCTATGTAGTCTGTCAGCCGGGGCTTGGATGCCCTGGAGCGTGAGGGGATGGGGTGAGGAGGCTGCTGACCTTGCTGCCTGGCTGGTTTGGACTCTGGCCACCCTAAGGCGCTTAGGCCGCTGATAATAGTCCTGGCGGATTAGGGACTTTGGTAGGCGAGGTATGGATCCCTGCTCAGGCCCCAAACACAGCTGTGGTTTCTGGGCACCAAGTCCTCTGGCAGGAGTACTCCCGGGACCCCCCCCCTTACAAAAAGAGCTCAGGGATGGGCAGATTCTGTACGAATCCAGAGGAGACCAAGTACTGGCTCTTCAAGCCCCTTCCCCTTACAGTCCTGGAAACTGCTGCTGCTCTGGTTTCTCTTTGTCTAAGCTGGGTCCCAGCTGCTGAAAGGCAGGAGCCATCAGAGGGGCTGAAGGGAGAGATCTGCCCTCAGTGACCCCAGCTCCATCTGTGCCTCTCTGGACCCAACTCTATCAGGGTAACCGGGAGACACTGAGCCTGTTCTTGACGTCTGAGAATGACTGGTGTGACCAGGGGCCTGGGGCTCCCATGGGGTCCCTTCAGCACCCTTGATCCAGGGCTCCTCCCCCAGGGCGTGTCCGGCTTCAGAAGGGGGCATCTCTCCAGATCGAGGGGCTCCGTGCTGAGGACCAGGGCTGGTACGAGTGCCGTGTGCTCTTCCTGGACCAGCACAGACCCGAGGACGACTCTGCTAACGGCTCCTGGGTGCACCTCACAGTCAATTGTATGAAGCTGGGAGCAGGCAGGCGGTGGAGGAGGGAGGGGAGAGGAAGGAGGAGGGAGGGGAGGGGAAGGAGGAGGGAGAGGGAGGGGAGGGAAAGGAGGAGGGGAGGGGAGGGAGGGGAAGGAGGGGGAGGGGGGAAGGAGGGGGAGGGGAGGAGGGCAGTCCCGATGCCCCACCCTTGCTGACACCCTTCGTTTGCTGGCTCTCTCTTTGCATCTTACCCCTGCCACCCCCACTCCTGCCCTTTCAGTTCCTCAAACCTAAATCCAATCAGCCTTCTTGGCTCTTTGTTAGGAACTTCCTCTTCCTCTCTCTTCCCTGCTCCTGCCTCCCAGGCCAGGAGAGGGTAATGGGTAGGAGGGGATAAGGGGTTATTGACCCCTGAGTGAAACATCACTCACATATATACAACATTTTGTTTTTTCAAAATAACTTTTAACCCCGTACGTCATGAATTCTGTCTCAACTCTAAGAAGCAAGGAGGTCATAATTATTCCCATTTCATAGATGGGGCATGGGGAGACTGGGTCATGCCACTGATTAGTGGCAGAGCAGTCTAGAACTCAGGTCTCCTGACTCCCAGGATAGTGCTTTTCTAGAGGGCACCTAGCTCTCTCCCAGCTCTGAACACCCAGCCTGGTGGTCAGCTCCCTCACCAACTCTGCAGGCCAGTGGGGGAATGGGCTGGTGCGTCCTTACTGGGTACTGGGTGCAGCAGACAGGGTGGCCCTGGGTTGGGGATTCCTATGAAGCTGGTGGGCTGATGGGCTGAAGGCTGAGGCCCTGATCTGCCTCTCTGGTCCTCGGACGCTGTTCTTTGGGCTGATGGCCCCTCTGGCAATCCCTGACGCCTCTTTCCTTGCAGCCCCCCCTCAATTCCTGGAGACACCTCCCCAGGTGCTGGAAGTGCAGGAACTGGAGCCTGTGACCCTGCGTTGCGTGGCCCGCGGCAGCCCCCAACCTCGTGTGACTTGGAAGCTCCGAGGACAGGACCTCGGCCAGGGCCAGAGTCAGGTGCAAGTGAGTCCCAGGGCTGGACAGGGTGGGCCAGATAGAGTGTGAGGCAGGTAGTGGCCTGGGAGCGAGGCCCGGAGGTTGAGAGATGGGCCGGAGGAGGGGCTTGGCACTGGCTTCCCTGAGCCCAGCACGCTGCCTCCCTCTGCTGGCCTCTGCTAGCCAGCCTCGGAATTGCGGGGTCTGAGGCCCGCCGTGGGTAGGGGAGACACAGGGTCCTTCCTCACCCACTCTGACTCTAGGTGCAGAACGGGACGCTGCGGATCCGGAGGGTGGAGCGAGGCAGCTCCGGAGTCTACACCTGCCAAGCCTCCAGCACTGAGGGCAGCGCCACCCACGCCACCCAGCTGCTGGTGCTAGGTGCTGTCTCGGGGGAGGGCCGGGAAACAGGACACACACGTGAGAGGACTGACTTGTGGCTGAAGGTGCACACAGCCAGCAGCCGGGGTAGGGGGGAGGCTTGTGCCTGAGGGCAGGGGCCCATGGAGAGGGAGGGAGCTCCCAATGCAGGCTCTTCCTCTAAAACCAGCATCTTGCCTGTAAAAGGATCAGTGAACAGAGATAGATACTTAGTGCCAGCAATGTGGTATAGTGAGAAGGGCATGGGTGCTGGTGTTAGACCATGAGCCATGGAACCCCCTTGACCTCCAGTTTCCTCATCTATACAAAGAGGTTCCTATGTTCCTCGCAGGATTGTTACAAGAATTAGGTTCAGACGAGCACAGTGATCATAGTAATTCCTGGCCAAGCCCTGCCCCTTAGAATGAAAGCTGAGAAGTAGACTCTGCCTTCATGGAGCCTCTTATCCACAGTGGGAAATAAGACGCCATTGCGAAGTGCTGCTCTCCTGGGTACTGTGGGAGAGGCAGTGCTGGGCAGTGGTGCAGGGTGAAGTCTGGTGTTGAGAAGGCCTGAGTATGAATTTGCCTTCCCTGCTGATCTCGGGCAAGTCACCTCACAATCTCTCTGTCTCTGAGCCTTCATGTCTTCACCTATGAAGTGGAGACAATAATTTCTACCACAAAAGGCTCTTGGGAGGATTAAATGAGAATAGTGCAGGTAAGGTGCTCAGCTATGCACGGCATGCCTGTAAGTGCTCTATACACCAACTCATATCATTACCACTTATTACTGACCACTCACACAGTAGGAGCCCAGAGAAGGGAAACAGCAGTGCAGCTGCAGACGCTAGAGACGGTTTGGCAGGGGCTCTGTGGCCTGGCCAGGCTCTCAGGGAAGAGCATTCTAGACTGCGGGATCAGAGAGCAAAGGCATGGAGATGGGAGTGAGTCTGGCATAGGCACAGTGAGCTACCCATACTGACCTGAAAGAGTTCACAAAGACTTGACATATGAAAAGATAGTTGGCCAGGCAGGGGTTACAAGGGCCCACGGGGCTGGGTCAAGAAGTTTGAGCTTAATGTGCTAGGAGCCAGGAGCTGTTATGGGTTCTTGAGTAGAAGTGTTCTGTGGCCAAAGGTGGGGGGGACATTTCTGCATGAATGGTCATCAGAGTGGCAGGGATGGTGGAGCCTGGAGTCAGGGATTGCTGCAGCATCTTGGGGTAAGGTACTGGGTATCCGGATTAGGGTAGGAGACATAGAGGTGATTTCAGATGTGACAGATGAGGGATGGAAAGGATAGTGGGTGTAAAGGTGTAAAGGGTGATCAGGGGGATAAAACTGATTCCCCCTCCCCAACACACACACATACACATACACACACACACACACACACACACACGGGAAACTAGGTGAATGGAGGTGATGGGAACGGGAGCTGGCCAGGGCAGAGGAAGAACTTGTGTTAAATAAAAGGGTTAGGACCTGTTTCCATACCCAAGGCTTTGTAGCAATCAGCCCTGTATTCCAGAGAGCGGACCTGGGAAGAACTATACAAGTGACCCTCAGGGTTCCTGGAAGACTGGGCTGAGGCCTCCCCTTCCCCATGTGCTCCCCCCCGCCACAGGACCCCCTGTCATCGTGGTGCCCCCCAAGAACAGCACGGTCAATGCCTCCCAGGATGTTTCCCTGGTCTGCCAGGCTGAGGCGTACCCCGCTAACCTCACCTACAGCTGGTTCCAGGACAGCACCAATGTCTTCCACATTAGGTGGGGCATGGGGTGGCGGGGGTGGGGGGGACTGATGGGCAGTCTGAGTCCAGCAAGGCCTGGACCCCCCTGCCCACGTGCCATACTGCAGCCGCCTGCAGCCCCGAGTGCGGATCCTGGTGGATGGCAGCTTGCGGCTGCAGGCCGCCCAGCCTGATGATGCGGGCCACTACACCTGTGTACCCAGCAACGGCCTTCCGCGCCCACCCTCGGCCTCTGCCTACCTCACTGTTCTCTGTAAGCCTGACCCCAGCTCCCTCCCCAGACTGCTCTCCTCCCCTGGGCCAGGCCAAGCTCCTCCCCAACAACTTGCCACTGCTTCCCCCCAGACCCTGCCCAGGTGACTGCCATGCCTCCTGAGACACCCCTGCCCATGGGCATGCGGGGGGTGATCCGGTGCCCGGTTCGTGCCAACCCCCCACTGCTCTTTGTCAGCTGGACCAAGGATGGGCAGGCCCTGCAGCTGGACAAGGTACAGGCTTGGGGCAGGGGATAGAGGGCTTAGCTTGGTGGTATTCTAGTCAGGACAGCTGGGGTGGCATTAGATCAATTCAGTGACTGGGGAACATGCTGTGTCGTTGCATGGGGAACCGGAGCAGAGACACCCATGCCTACAGGGGGCATGGCAGTGCAGACACTGCTAGACACTGCTAGAAGGCCAGGAGGCAGCGAGCACCTTCCTCTTAGGACTAGTTGAGGATAAGATCAGCAACAGCTTCTGGGACTCTGGTGATGGGCCTTGAAGGGTGGAGAAACATTCCATGCAGAAACCAGGACCCAGAGGCAGGAAACAGTATAGTGCATTTATGGTACAATGAGTCTACCAGCTGGGGGGGAGCTACAATGCCTATGGAGACGTGACTGGTGCAGAGAAATCTGGAAAAGACTGGTTGGGACCCAAAGGAGGAACTATGGATGCCAAGTTAATATTACTTCATTCCACGGTGATTGAGATCTTTTGTTTGTTGGCAAAGACCACAAATTCCTTGTGGGCTAGTATTTCATCTTTTAATCCTAGTCTCCCCGGGGCTACTGCAACTGTAGTGGTGCTCAATAAATATTTGTCTAAGGTTTAAAAAAAGAGTCCAAAGGCATTCGGAGGCAGTGAAGTTGCTTGGGCAATGGTGTGATAGGAATGGAGAGGAAGAGACTGGACAGACAGAGTGGGTACAGAGGCTATTGAAACGAGAGTGTGGGTGAGAGGTTACGAGGCCTGAGTTAGAAAGGAGGACATGAAGATAGATGGGCCAAAAGGCCTTCCCAGGAGGACAGACGTGGGGCGTGAGACGTAGTGAGGAGTCGGATGTTAGCCTTTAACACAGAACTAGGGAAGCCAGGAAGAAGAACCGATTTGGGGTGGAAGATGCAGAATGTAATCTCGGAGTGCTGGGAAGACAGCAGGCCGGGAGACCCATACCACTCAAGCTCAACCCCAGGGTGTGCCGTGCACACTGGATTCCCTGTGAGTGGCTCTCCTGGAGTCTGCAGTCCCAGTCTTCACCCCCATTGGTAGTGGCCCCTCTGTAGGAAAGAGAAAGGAAGGATGGAATTCACGAAGAGGTCTGGCCTAGGGGTAGGGCTGTGGCATCCTCTGCATAGATGTGGGTCCCTCCTGCGCATTGCCTCTCTCCATCTCTAGTCTGGCCTCCGCTGAGTTTCTCTCTCTGCTTGTCATCTCATGCCTCCAGTTCCCTGGCTGGTCCCAGGGCCCAGAAGGCTCCCTGATCATTGCCCTGGGAAATGAGGATGTTCTGGGAGAATACACCTGCACCCCCTACAACCGTCTTGGCACTGCAGGGCCCTCCCCGGTGACCCGCGTGCTGCTCAAGGTGAGGCTCGGGGGTGGGGGGGCAGTAGGTCAGGTGGCCAAAGATGTGAGCCTAGCGCTAACACCTGGCTGACAGAGGCGGGTGGGACAGATACATGTGTGTGTATGGGGTGGGGGGGGCTTCCCAGTCTGTGTTTCCCACGATGGCCACGGCAGCAGCTATCAGATGCCATCACAGAGGTTTTTGCAGAGATGGTGCTGGGGAGGTGGGGCATCGGTCACCTGCACACAGTAAGATATCCTGCCCGCCCCGACCCTTTAACTTGGACCAGGCTGCCTTCCGCTCTAGAGGGAAGAGAGTGGGAAGCAGAGGGCAGGGTGAAGGGTGTTCTGTAGAGGTTTGTACATCTCCAGAGAGGCCCTCGTCTCTCCAGCAATGTCCCTCCAGCCCCCCTGCTGGGGAACAGAGAGAAAGCTAGAGAGACACTGAGAGATGGAGACAGACGCAGCGTGATGGGGGCCCCGCAGAGGGGAAGTAACGACCCTTAGACAGCAGTGTGAGAGAGCCCCCTCCCAATGCCAGATCTGGCTTACAGGCTCCCCCAGCTTTTCTAGAACGGCCCAAGGAAGAATATTTCCAAGAAGTAGGGCGGGAGCTACTCATCCCTTGTTCTGCCCGAGGAGACCCTTCGCCTACTATCTCTTGGGCTAAGGTAAGGCTCCTGACCCCACTCCTCCTGTATTCACGCCTGCTACGCCCCTGACTCTCCGTGCTCCTGGCCTTTCTGTGGGAGGGAGGAGGTGGGGAGGAGAGGGCTGTCAGAGGCAGGGCGGGGAGGAAACTGGAGCTGCCCAGAGAGATGAGTGGCGCCCTTGGTGAGGGGTGGCTGCGTGTGTCCTCAGGGCTGACCAGTGGTTCTGTAGGTGGGCCGGAGGCTGCAGGGCCAGGCCCAGGTGGATAGCAACAGTAGCCTCATCCTGCGACCGTTGACCAAGGAGGCCCACGGGCGCTGGGAGTGCACGGCCAGCAATGCTGTGGCCCGAGTAGCCACCTCCACGAATGTCTACGTGCTGGGTTAGTGGGGGCGGAGCCAGCTGGAGGCAGCCATGTGGGAAGGAGACGGGAATAAATCATTCTGGGGGGGGGCCCAGATGGGGGATCTTGGGTGGGGAGCCCCTGGGATGATGGGTGGAGGGCCAAAGCCCTGGTCTCCCCCTAGCTCTTTGCTGTCCCTCAGTACCCTGACCATCATCCCTCTGTTCCCCCCACCCAGGCACCAGCCCCCACGTTGTCACCAATGTGTCCGTCGTGCCTTTGCCCAAGGGTGCCAATGTCTCCTGGGAGCCTGGCTTTGATGGTGGCTATCTGCAGAGATTCAGCGTCTGGTACACCCCATTGTGAGTGACCTGCCCCTGCCATCCCTCTCCCTCAACACCCTGATTCTCTCTGGCCCTCTGCCTTTTCTCCCACCCCTCTATCCCAGCCCTGCCCTAACCCTGCTGCCCGAGTTCCAGAGAATCTCAGGGATTCATGGCCCAGGTTCTGAGACCCTGGATGGTGGAAGGGAGGGGAGAGGTCAGCTCTCTGGACTCCAACCTTCCTGCTCTTCCTAGTTCGTGAGGTGCCCCCCATTTCCTCCTGTCCTCCAGGGCAAAGCGTCCTGACCGAGCCCACTACGACTGGGTGTCCTTGGCTGTGCCCATGGGGGCTGCTCACCTCCTAGTGCCAGGCTTGCAGCCCCACACCCAATACCAGTTCAGCGTCCTCGCTCAGAACAAGCTGGGGAGCGGGCCCTTCAGCGAGATCGTCTTGTCTGCCCCTGAAGGTGAGAGACCTCTTACCCAGAGCAGCAGACAAGGATAGGCCAGGACTGAAGGGACCTGGGTGGGAGGGGGCAGAGGTGCTGGACAGCTTGGGGGCCAGAGGGCTTTGTGGAAGATGATACAGGCTTGTCTTTAGGGGCTCTGGGAGAGCAGCTGGGCACCAGGGGATGTCGAAGGCCAGAGGAGCAGGGGAGGAGCGCTGGAAATCCGATCTTTACAAGTCTATTTGTCCCATTCAGGGCTTCCTACCACAGCAGCTGCCCCCAGTCCTCCCCCAACAGAGATGCTGCCTCCCCTGTCCCCTCCGAGAGGGCTGGTGGCAGTGAGGACACCCCGGGGGGTACTCCTGCATTGGGATCCCCCAGAACTGGTCCCTAAGAGACTGGATGGCTACATCCTGGAGGCACGGCAAGGCTCCCAGGGGTGGGAGGTGCTGGATCGGGCCGTGGCAGGCAGTGAAATGCAGTTGTTGGTGCCAGGACTTATCAAGGTAGGTGTGGGAGGCGGGCACGGAGGGTCCTCCCAGCAGCCCTCCGGCCCTCTGCTCCACTCTCCAAACCTGATCTCACCCTGAGTTGACTATCCTCACCTCCGGCTGTCCACTTCACCCGTACCTTCCAACTGTAAAGTCTTTCCGAACGGGGTTGGGGGTGGGCAGTGCTGAATCCTGACCCCCTTCCTGGACCCCAACCCCCAGGACGTTCTCTACGAGTTCCGCCTTGTGGCCTTCGCCGGTAGCTATGTCAGTGATCCCAGCAACACGGCCAACGTCTCCACTTCTGGTGAGAATCTGGCAGGAGGGCAGAGCCCCGGGGATTGGGGGACTCGAAGCCCACTAAGTCGTGGACACTGACCCTCCTTCGTGGTCCTTTGCCCAGGCCTGGAGGTCTACCCCTCGCGCACACAGCTGCCAGGCCTCCTGCCCCAGCCAGTGCTGGCCGGCGTGGTGGGCGGGGTCTGCTTCCTGGGCGTGGCTGTCCTCGTGAGTATCCTGGCCGCTTGCCTTACGAACCGGCGCAGAGCCGCGCGTCGCCACCGCAAACGCCTCCGCCAAGGTAGGCCACCCGGGGCCCGGCCAAAGAAGGGCCCCGCCCCTCCATAAGCACCTCCTACCTGGAGGAGAAATCCCTCCCTCCTGCGTGGGCCAGGTGTGTTCCCACAACCCGTGGTCCTGCTTCCCCACTGGCCTCCACTTTTCCCAGGCAGATGATATTGGGCGCCTGTGTCACCTCTGGTTCTCCTGTCCTTACAGATCCACCTCTTATCTTCTCTCCGGCCGGGAAGTCAGCTCCCCAGTAAGTCCCTCCACTTCCTGGGCTTCCTTCTGCCTTCTGTGAGCGCCAGGGTTCTCTGCTTTTCTGCACCTTGGGGAGGGGTAGGAGAGGTGGAACAGAAGTGAGAGGGAGGTAAGGATGGAAGTGCAGAGGCCCCAGCCTGGGGGCTGGTCCATTGTTGCCTGTGCCTTCCCTCCACCGCTCCACCCCTCCACCGTGGGGGTCCTTTTTCTCCCTTGCTCTCCCTAGCTCTGCTCTGTTCTGCATCAAACCTCTCAAGGCCTGACGCTGGTTCCTGGGAGGGGGACTGACCCCCTACCACAGACCCTGATCTCCTGTCCTTCCCCAGCTCTGCTTCGGGCTCGGGCAGTCCTGACAGCGTGGCGAAGCTGAAGCTCCAGGGTTCCCCAGTCCCCAGCCTGCGCCAGAGTCTGCTCTGGGGGGAACCCGCTGGACCCCCCAGCCCCCCTCCGGATCCTCCACCTAGCCGGGGGCCCTTACCCCTGGAACCCATTTGCCGGGGACCAGATGGGCGATTTGTGATGGGACCCAAGGTGAGGACCTCCCAAGAAAAGTCAGGCCCTGAGCAGGCTGAGCCTCGGACCCCAGCTCAGCGTCAGGCCAGGTCCTATGATGGCAGCAGCAGCCCCAGTGGGATACCCCAGCCCCTCTGCATTGCAGACATCAGCCCTGTGAGGCCCCCTCCAGCAGCATCACCCAGTTCCCTGCCAGGTCCAGGACCCCTGCTCCAGTACCTGAGCCTGCCCTTCTTCAGGGAGATGAATGTAGATGGGGACTGGCCCCCCTTGGAGGAGCCTGCTCCTCCCCCAGATTACATGGATACCCGGCCCCGCCCCACCTCATCTCTCCTCCACCCCCTGGACTCCCACTCTGAGTTCCCCAGGACAGCGCTTCCTGGGGCCGTGCTTGGGGTTGGGGCCTCCCCAGAGCCCCCGTACACAGCACTGACTGACTGGACACTGAGGGAGCGGCTGCTGCCAAGCCTTCTGCCTGCCGCGCCTCGGGGCAGCCTCACAAGCCAGAGCAGTGGGCGGGGCAGCGCCTCCTTCCTTCGGCCCCCCTCCACGGTCCCCTCTGCAGGAGGCAGCTACCTCAGCCCCGCTCCAGGAGACACCAGCAGCTGGGCCAGTGGCCCTGAGAGGTGGCCCCGAAGGGAGCATGTGGTGACAGTCAGCACGAGGTGAGGGCAGTCCCTGCCCAGCCCTGCCCTATCCAGGTTCTCCCCACCCCTCTCCTATACCGTCTGCCTTCTCCGCTCCATTCCCACCCTGGGACCAGGAGAGCTGAGGTCCTTTTGCTGAGGTCCAGGGATCTTCAGAGGAAACCCATGGCCCACCCTCAGCTTGGGGTCCCTGGGTTCAGGCTTTTCTGGCTACCCTCCATTGCTCTACCCATACCAAACATCTGTCCCTTTTAACAGGAGGAACACATCTGTGGATGAGAACTATGAATGGGACTCAGAATTCCCAGGGGACATGGAATTGCTGGAGACTCTGCACCTGGGCTTGACTGGCCCTCGATCCCGACTTGAAGCTGAGCCAGAGCTAGGTGTGGGAGCCCTCCAGAAAGGCAGGCACCCCTGGCCTCGCTGTCCTGCACCCACACCCTTAGGACCCAGTCAGTTCCCAGCTGGGCCCTGTGCCCCAGGCCCTCTCCTCTTGCTGTCTTGGCTTCTCTGCATTGGCAGGCCCTAGAGAGCTTCGTGGTGCCGGTGAACCACAAGACTTCACCCAGGGAACCTTAAGACCTCTTCCTTTCGTCATTCTGCCCTCTTGCAGGTGCGACGACTCCAGAGGAGGGCTGCCTCCTGAAGACTGCCCACGCTCCTGGCCCTGAGGCCCGCTGTGCTGCCCTTCGGGAGGAATTCCTGGCCTTCCGCCGCCGTCG
Organism: Kogia breviceps; assembly: GCF_026419965.1. Taxonomy (NCBI): domain Eukaryota; kingdom Metazoa; phylum Chordata; class Mammalia; order Artiodactyla; family Physeteridae; genus Kogia; species Kogia breviceps. The sequence continues at coordinate 89,605,521 of NC_081310.1, read as the reverse complement.
AGATGCTGCTAGGTTCCGGCTACCGGCCTATCGACAGCCAGTGTCCCACCCTGAACAGGCCACTCTGCTGTGAATGCCCTAATGTGAGGCAGGGTGAAGGCACACGGTCCCTGCAAAGAAGGCCCCCAGCAAAACCTAGCTCCAGCCTGGGACACTGCCCCTCCTCCTTTGGTGCTCAGGCACAGACTCTGACAGTGGGCTTGGTATGGAATGTATGTGCTGAGTCTCTAGAGCCTGGGGCCTGGAACAGGGATCTTAGGTCTGCCTGTGTGTGTGTGTGTGTGTGTGTGTGTGTGTGTGTGTGTGTGCGCGCGCGCGCGCGCGCGCACGCGCACGTGCGCGTGTGTGGTGTTTGTGGTATGGGTGAGGGTTTTTTACAGGTGAATAAAGAAAGTCTGAAAAATCTTTCTGTGTGTCATCTGCTTTGAATCTGAGAGGGAGGTTGGAAAATCCCTGAACCCTAAAAAAGGAGGGTACTCTTCCTGAATGAATGGACGTAGGTTCAATATCCATTCAAAAAGCATTTATTGAGTGCCTACTGAGGTCAGCTATTGAATGCCTACTGAGACCAGCCATTGAGCTAGATGCAGAGGAAGTACAAAGTTCACGAGACATGTCTGCTCTTGGGGAGTTCTTTCTGGCTGGTGAAGCAGGCAAGTAAAGAAATAGTTACAGTATGATGTGATAAGTTCTGTGATAAACTATATGTTGGTTATTAAGGTAGCACGAAGGAAGGAGTCAGCAAACAGTGAATGCTTACAGCTTGCGCTGGGATGAACTGGGACGGTTGCAGGCATCATCACAGGAAGTGAGAACAATGAAAATAGCCACAGCTGAGCACTCACTGTGTGCCAGGCACTGCTGTAAGCTCTTTACATGTATCATTTAATTCTCTACCACTCTGAGGTAGGTAGTACTATTAGCTCTATTTTATAGACTAGGGAACTGAGGTGTACAGTGCTTTAATAAGTTGCCCAAAAGTCACAAAGTTGGTGATGGATAGAGCAGGTGAGAAGTCAGTCAAGGGAGGAAATGCATCCCAGGCAGAGGAACAGCCTGTGTAAAGGCACGGAGGATTCCTTGGCCTACCAGGGGATCACTGGAATATAGGGGTAGGGCGGATCGGGCAAGAGAGAATGGAAAAGTGGGAAGGCACTTTTATTAAAATTATTATTTTTTTAAACTTTATTTTTATCTTTGGCTGCATTGGGTCTTCATTGCTGTGTGCAGGCTTTCTCTAGTTGCGTGGAGCGGGGGCTACTCTTTATTGTGGTGCGCGGGCTTCTTGTTGCAGTGGCTTCTCTTGTTGCGGAGCACGGGCTCTAGGCACACGGGCTTCAGTAGTTGTGGCACGCAGGCTCAGTAGTTGTGGCTTGTGGGCTGTAGAGTGCAGGCTCAGTAGTTGTGGCGCACAGGCTTCGTTGCTCTGCAGCATGTGGGATCTTCCCGGACCAGTGACCAAACCCGTGTCCCCTGCATTGGCAGGCGGATTCTTAACCACTGCACCACTAGGGAAGTCCTGCACTTGTTGGTGATGTGCTTGAAAACCAGGCTAAACTGGGTCTTCTATCATCTATGAAGAACTCCACTGATGGATGTAAGCAGGGACTCCACCCCAGAGGGACTGCTCAACTGAAGCCTGAAAACAGGGAGGGGGAGCCCTCCTTCAACCCCCAAATGAGGCTCTCCTCCACCCTCAGAGACAGAAGAACTGCCAGCCTCCTCCTCCACTGAGGGTTCTTTTGATCCCTCCAGGATTAAGAAGAGGTGCCAGGTCATAGAGGAGGAAATGAAGGGGAAAAAAGTCAAGTCTGGGGACTTCCTTGGTGGCGCAGTGGTTGAGAATCTGCCTGCCAATGCAGGGAATACGGGTTCGAGCCCTGGTCTGGGAAGATCTCACATGATGTGGAGCAACTAAGCCCGTGCACCACAACTACTGAGCCTGCGCTCTAGAGCCCGGGAACGACAACTACTGAGCTCATGTGCCACAACTACTGAAGCCCACACACCTAGAGCCCATGCTCTGCAACAAGAGAAGCCACCACAATGAGAAGCCTGCGCACCGCAACAAAGACTTAACACAGCCCCCCAATAAATAAATAAATAATAAAATTAAAAAATAAAATTGTTTAAAAAAAAAAGTCAATTCTGAACCCTGGGTCCCAGTGCTGACCATGCATGCCTCTTGAGCCCTGGGCATGGAATGACCTCACTGCTAGTCTGGGGCTTGAAGAAGGTGGGGAGCAAGACCACCGAGACCAGGAGTTGTCCTGGCCTGCTAGCCTCAGTCCTGCCACACCCTAGACAGTTGTCGGGGCGGGGGCGGTGAGCGTCTTCCTGTGCCTCCATTTACCTAACCACCCTTTTTAAACCAAGAGGTTTCTTCCCGCATAAAAACGTCCAGTCTTTAGCTAACTTAGGCAGAAAGTTTCCCACTGGGCGCAAGTTTAAGCGTTCTGGGGTAGGGGTAGAGGTTCTCAAGAGCGGAGGCCACTGCCTCCAGGTCTTTAACTCAGGTTCTTGTCCACCGCCCCTCTGTTTTAAGCACTGCCCTCAGCTTCTGGACTGCGGCTCCTTTAAACCCTCTCGGCCCTTGCCCCGCCCCTGGTCCGCCCCGTCCGAGGCGGGAGCAGGCTGAAAACCTCCGGCCGGGCCTGGCCCCTGCGCTTCACTCGCGCTGCAGACCCCGCCTTGAGTGCGCAACTCTCCGGCCCGCGTGAACGGTGAGCTGCAGGGAGGGGGTCTCTAGAAAGCTAGAAGCCAGAGCTTGCGACTTGCTCCAGTGAGCTTGGTGATCAAGGGCTAGCAGGCAAGGGTCCGTTGACTGCTCTGCCCCTCCCCGGGCTGTCAGGTCTGTCCCCAGGCTCTGACTCCGCATTGTTGAGCAATGAGGTCAGCCGCTGTTGCGAGTGCATAGACGGGGCCGTCTGTCCGGATCAGGGACTCGGGGACTGCGTCCCGCCCGCCGGCTCCAGCCCCGGGTCTTCGCTGGGGTGGGGAAAGGGGGTCGTCAGGGATTAGCTGGCTGGCCCCGAGTGATGGAGCGTACAGGGTCCCGGCGTCCACCCTGGCCAGCTCGGCGCCGCCGGGGCTTCCGAAGCGACACTTCACTTCCTAGTTCCAGGAGCACGTGTGAGTGCTGCCTGCCCTCTGCGTCCCCGAAGCCGACCTTTCTGTTCATTCTCCTGCAGCTCGTTTTTCTGGGGATTCGGCGTCGCGGGCTGGGGCGAGGGGGCTCCGTGCGCGGGTCCCGCAGTGGCCTCGCCTTCCCGGGTTCGGGCGGGGAGTTGAAGCTCCAATCGCCTCTAGGAGAGTCCCCCCGACCTGAAACATCTGGGAGGCTGCAGCACTGACTGCGCCCCAGCATGCCCTGCCTGTAGGAGGTGGTGTTGAGGGAGGATGGATGCTTTCCAGGCCTCCAGCCCCTACTGGAGCCGATGCCCCCATCCCTTAACCCCCTGCTGCTGGGAAAGTCGGTGGTGGCCGCGGGCGGGCGGGCGGGCTGCCCAGACCACTGCGTCACTCCAGCGGCGGGCAGTGGGTGATTCATCCCAGTAACGGCCCAGGGTGTGGCGGCAGGACCGGAAATAGACTGCCACCTCCCCCCCGCCCCCCCTCCTTCTGCAGGCCTCCTGGAGTCTCTCCTGGAGCCGGTATCTGTGAAGTTCTGGGGCAACTTGGTATCTGTGAGCAGAAAGAAGCGGGGTAGAAGTGAGGATGGACTGGTGTGGGGATCCGGTGTAGGAGGAGACCTGTGCCTCTCCTAGTTTTCTGACTCCAGAGCACCAGAGAGAGGGACAGCTCCCCGTCTTTAACCCCACTCCCAGTTTCTCCTTCCTAGTCCACAGGGAAGACTGCCGAGGAGGCCAAGGTAGGGTGGGGCCAGCAGGGCCTACCTTTCCAGAATCAACAAATAAGTCTTTATCCAAGTGCAGTTCTCCCCCCAACACCCCCACTCCACAGCCGGGGTCCCTCTTGTGCTCCCTGGGGATTGGACTCTAATCCCTTCTCCCCCACCCCCATCTTTTCTCCCCCACCCCCATCTCTTCTCCCCCACCCCATCCCTTCTCCCCAACCCCATCCCTTCTCCCCCACCCCCATCCCTTCTCCCCCACCCCATCCCTTCTCCCCCACCCCATCCCTTCTCCCCCACCCCCATCCCTTCTCCCGCCCAGGATTTTCAGTTATGGGGCTCTCTAGCTCAGAATGTACCTTCTGTTCCCAGGACATTCCTTCTACTCCTGAACTATTTCCTTAAATCTACTTCTCTACCCCAAAACTTGTCATTTCCCTTCTCCACACGCCCTCCGTACCCTCCACAGCTGCTTCCTGGAGGAATCCCTTGCACCTGTCTGTACCTGTGAAGCGGCTCCTTTCCCAGGGATCCCACTTCTGCTCCCGCCCCCGCCCCGCCCCCGCCCCGCCCCCACTCGGAGCCTCCCCGCCACTCCTGCGCGGAGTGGATGTTTCTGCCTGGTGCCCCCACCCTGCCCCATTCCTGTGTTTGGTACACAGAAGCCATGGCAACGGCCCCCACCATACCCCTCCTCCTGCGCAAGCCTTGTGGCTTCCTGTTTGTATAGCTTCAGCTTTCTCTTTTGCTCGCTGACTCTTGATACCAAGGGGGCTGCCCCAAGGTGGCCCCTCAGTCATAGGTGTCCCATCACCCCCGCTCCCTGTGGCACTTCACTTTGGGGGCAAGTATCCCTGTTTCGCCTTTTCAAAACAGTCTTAATGCCAATTCTGGCTTGGGAAGTTCCCCTGTGTCCTCTCTGCACAATGAATGGAGAGTCCCTTTGTCTTTCCAGTTCAACACCCCAGCCAGGAGCCCTGGAATCCTCCTACTCCCACCCCATGTCCGCTTTTTCTTTGGCGTCGGCGGTGGGGTGAGGGAAGCTTCCAGCTCAGGGTCTGGGTGGGGCTGAAGGCTGGAGTGCCTTTTGTGGTCCCTCCCCCTTTCCCAACTGTTGTAACCTTGTGGGTGGGAGTGGGGGCTGTTCCCACCGCTGTAGGCAGCTCTGGAGTTTAGGTTACTCACTGCCAATCCACCCCCCAAGCTGTGCAGCTGTTGTTTTCCCTTTGGACCCCCAGCTCTGGGCATCTCCCACACAGCCTTTCCCCACGCCAGTAGGCAACTGGCTACCTTTCCTCCTTTAAGGGAGAGCCAGGTTAGGTCCCAGCCCCTCAGCATGTGCCTGCTTGCTCGCGGGGGTGGGGGGACCAGCCGTGGGCAGGCTGGGCCCGTCTGGCCTGCCTCCTCCCAGAGCTCTGCATTATGGCTCTGGCACCTCGGGATCTAGCGCAATGGCCCCAGAGTGGAGCCGAGACACTGCAGCTGGAGTCTGTGACCTTGCCAGATGTGCCCAGGTGCCAGAGTTTAGGAGGGCTCCCAACACCCACCCAGCGGTGGGTCTGGGAGGCCGAGTCTGTCCTGCCCGTCATACCATAGGTGACACTGGAGCGGTCACTCTTCGGTCCTGTGCTCCCCTCCTAAACCTGGTGTCTGGGTTAGTCATTCTCCTGTCCTTTCTTTCCCTGGGCCATAGTGATCCCTGGGCCTCAGGCCACTTGGCTCCATGGAGACACAGCCCTGAGGTCCAGGTGACCACAGTGAAGCTGCTCCCAGAAGTGAGGTCTGAACATTGGGCTGGGAAAAGGGGGCTTACTGGTGGCAGCAGCCTCTGGTCCCCCTCTCCTTCCTTCTGAGCCTCCCAGCCGTGGCCCTTTGCGTCAGGGGTCACAGGCTTAAGGAGACCGAGTGGCTCTCGGCTGGGCAGCTGGGGCTGGGCTGAGGGGAGGGAATCTTGTCTCCCTCTCTCCACTCGGCCGGCCTGCCCTCCCCCTGCTGAGTGTGTGCTGGCTGGTGGTGTGGGTCAAGGCCCAGACTGACATTTATCTGGCTGGGCTTCCGGGCTGGGTGAAGTGGGGCTGGGTTGTCTTAATGAGGTTTAACAATAACTGATTATGGGGATGATCGCTGTCGGAAATGTGCAGCCCAATAGGCTGCAGTCGGAGGAGCGGCCATGTTGGAGTGGAGGGGAGGGGACTGGCCCGAGCCCCACCTCCGCTGGGGCTGAGAGGTGGGAGGGCATTTGAGGCAGCTGCTGTCCCTGTGGCCTGCCCCGAGGCCCAGGTTGGGGGTGTTGGGATGGATCAACCTGCTGTGCGAGGGACCCAGGGAGCCAGCTCGAGTGACTCCATCCCTTAAGTCTGACCTGGCCTGGGGCCAGAGGTGGGGAGAGGCAGTGTTTCTCTTCCCTCTCCGTGAACAGAGGTGCCTGGCCTGGGGCATGCCCTTTTATGTACAGTCAGCCAGCTCTATCTCAGAGCAGAAAGAAGAGCCTATGGGGAGGAGATGGGGGCAGGAAATGGGGTCATGGCTCCCCCTCAGCATGGGTAGCATTCCTAGGACAGGGGTCTGGGTGTGGGACCTAGGCAGGGAGGTGGCAGGTGGGGACAGACTGCCCACTGCGAGGTGCTGTCAACCCAAGCCAGTGGTCAGGAAACCACCCAATTCTTCCTAACTGAGGTCCTCCAACTAAGTTGTGTATTTCCCCATCCCTCCCTCTCTTCCTGGGTTTCCCTAAAAATGCCACCAAGGTTCCTGGATTAGTGCCCTATTCCTGCTGTAACAAATTATCACAAACTGAGTGACTTAAAGCAACACACATGTACTATCTTGCAGAGCTAGGTTTCACTGGCTAAAATCAAGGTGTTAGCAGGGCTTGCATTCCTTCCAGGGGACTTAGGGGAGATTCCATTCCTTGCCTTTCCCAGCTTCTGGAGGCCATCTGCATTGCTTGGTTCATGACCCTGCATCACTCCAACCTTGGCTTCCTTCTCACTTCTCCCACTCTGACTCATCTGCCTTCCTCTTTCACTCATAAGGACCCTTGTCGTGAGTATATTGGGCCCCCCTGGAGACCCAGGGTACTCTCCCTATCTCAAGATCTGTAATTCAATCACATCTGCAAAATTCCTTTTGCCATATCAGGTAACATTCACAGGTTCTGGGAATTAGGACATAGACACCTTTGGGGGGCCATTATTCTGCCTACCACTGCTTCTAGAAAGGAAAGTAGAATTAGGTATTACCTGGTTTCTTATGGGAAGCCCCTTTGCCTGGTGAAATCTGTTAAGGACCTACTCAGACCTACCTCTTCCAGGAAGCCCTCCAGGCTGCTTCTACCAATACCCCTCTCTCAATTCCTACAACATATGGTCTGACTGTGTAGTTTAATACTCATCATGTACAACTCTTGCCCTTTCATATGTGCTCACTTTGTCTCTCTGATGGCACTGTGGGCAGCTTTAGGACCAAGGACTTCTGTCTCTTCCACAATCCCCAGCACAAATAGTGGGTGTTCAATTAAAACCCAGTGGCTAATTAAGGGTAGATCTGTCCACTCCCCTAGCTCCTGACATAGGTTTCTCCAGCCACTCCATATTCTTTCCAAATCATTCTCTTGCCCAGAACTGGAAAAGGCAGAGTTGGGGTTAGAATGACCAGTTTGCCTTTGCTAAAGCTGACCACCGCAAATGAGGGGCTGAACCCTCAATCCTGGCCTCATTTACCCTATTTTCTATTCCAGTGGGTTTTATACTTCATTGTAGCAGTGGAACCATTCAAATGAAATCTAATGGGAAGCCTCAGTATAGTAGATAGGCTACCTGTCACAAGGGTGGAAGAACCCAGAGGTGCCTTAACACCTCCTAGAGTTCTGAGCACTGAGACTCTAGCCCCTGTTCAGGGGTTAAGGTGAGACTTCCCTCATTTGGTGGCTGTTCTCACCTCCTCACCTCTGGGGCCCACCCTGGGGATATGGTGTGTGTCAGAATCCCCCACCCCACAGCCTGCAGAGCTCTGACCACAGGCCTGGATGTGTCCTCTCCCCAGCTTCCCCCAGACACCACCACCTTTTGGAATGGCCAACAGGGGACCTGCCTACGGCCTGAGCCGGGAGGTGCAGCAGAAGATTGAGAAACAATATGATGCGGACCTGGAGCAGATCCTGATCCAATGGATCACCACCCAGTGCCGCAAGGATGTGGGCCGGCCCCAGCCTGGGCGCGAGAACTTCCAGAACTGGCTCAAGGATGGCACGGTGAGAGCTGGGTGCCTCTGACCAGAAGTGCCAGGAGAGCAGGGCTGGGTCTGAGGGACTGGGGATTGTCTCAGCTGAAGAACGGAGGGCAGCCCCCTCCCAGCTTTTCTTGAGCCGGGGTATCTTCATCGTGCAGAGGCCCCCTGCTTTCCTCCCTCCCGCTGAGGGAAGTGGGAGGGTGAACGTGCCTCCCTGCAGTGGAAGCCGTGTGTGACAGAAGGAAGAGGAGCTCTAAGGGAGAGCTTAGAGGGGGAGGTGTGCTGTAGTTGGTAATCCTGGAATAGCACGGTTTACACTCTGGGCTCAGAGGCAGGGGCCTGGGCAGGAAGGAGTCTGATGCTCTCTCCAGGTAGAGTCAGCTGCCTTCAGGTAGGAGAGGCACCTCTGCAGTTCACTGTCTCTAGCGCCGAGGGTGGTGCATTCTGATCTGTGGTAGGCAGGGCCTCACTTCTGCACACCTGCTGTCCTCACCCAGGTGCTGTGTGAGCTCATTAATGGGCTGTACCCCGAGGGGCAGGCCCCAGTGAAGAAGATCCAGGCCTCCAGCATGGCCTTCAAGCAGATGGAACAGATCTCCCAGTTCCTGCAAGCAGCTGAGCGCTACGGCATCAACACCACTGACATCTTTCAGACTGTGGACCTCTGGGAAGGTTGGTCAGGGCCAGGGCACTGTCATCCAGTAGACCAGAGGCTGGGCTGGGCCACGTCCACCAGGGAGAAGGGGCAGGTTTCTGACACCTGAGGACAAAGAGTGGTGTGTGTGTGTGTGTGTGTGTGTGTGTGTTTATGGAGGAGTTGGCCATATTGGGGGTTGGGTTAGAGAACAGTAGGAAGACCAAGAGTAAAAGAATTAGGAAACTGGGCCTGCTGACTTAGTGATAGAGGTGGAAGCCTGGCATGCAGGACCCCAGACCCACTGAGGCCAACACACCCCCTCCCCCTTCCCAGGAAAGAACATGGCCTGTGTGCAGCGGACACTGATGAACCTGGGTGGGCTGGCGGTAGCCCAGAACAATGCGCTCTTCTCTGGAGATCCCAACTGGTTTCCCAAGTGAGTACTGCTGGGGCAGCCCAGGCCCCGGGCCGGCACAGTGATCCTTCCCAATCCTGTCCCTAGGAAATGCCCTTTACAAAGCACTTTCACATTCCTCGTCTCACTTAATCCTCACGAGTCTCCCGGGATGGCAAGGGACAGTCCCTTTTGAGAGATGAGGGGGTGGCTTCAGAGAGCTCAAGGCTTTCCAGGGCAGAGCCGGCACCAGCACTTAAGCCAAAGAAAACCTGTTCTGTGTCCATGGAGGACATTTACTGGGGCAGCCTCCACCCTCCTCCTAACCAGCACTCCTTTTCCACCCAGGAAATCCAAGGAGAACCCTCGGAACTTCTCAGACAACCAGCTGCAGGAGGGCAAGAATGTGATTGGGTTACAGATGGGGACCAACCGTGGGGCATCTCAGGCAGGCATGACCGGCTACGGGATGCCACGCCAGATCCTCTGATCCTACCCACAGCCCTGCCCCTGCCTGCCATGAATGGTTAATATATATATATATATATATATATATATATATATATATATTTTAGCAGTGACATTCCCTGAGAGCCCGTGGAGCTCTTATGCTGCCCTCTGCCAGGGTGGGGGCCTGGCCTGTTTCCTCTGGGGGTGCCTGACAGTGGCCTCCCCACTGTGCTTACTAATACATTCCCTTCTCCAAATCCACCAAAACTGGACCAACAGGCCTCTTTTCCCTAGGACCAAAATTAGGGGGGCATCGCCCCCTCTCCCCACCATACCTCTTCTCTTTCTCTCTGGTCTCTCTTCCCCTGAGCCCTGTGCCCTAATCCATTCCTTGGCTGGGAGTCAGGGATGCTGCCTACTGGCCTTCTCCCCACAAGTACGCCTCGCCCACAGCTGTGGCTGCGGGGACTTAATTTATAGGGAGGGGTCTGTGGCGGATGCCCCCCCAGCCCCAGCTGGACTGCTCTCACCACACTTCTGAGGCAGCCTGCCCTGGCAGAGGCCTTCAGGCTTCTCATTTTCCATTCCCCTCTCTGTGGCTAAGGGGTGGGGGTGAGGGGACCGGGGAGGGAAGGCTGCCCACCATGGGCTGGGGCTTGAAGAATCTGAGTTTGCTGATTTAAATAAAGAATCTCTGTCTTTTTTTGGATGGACTCTGGCTGTGTCTAGGGCCACTGAATCCACCGTTGGGAAGGGAGGAATGTGGGGGAAGGGCAATGACTGGCTCCAGGGAAGAGGGCTTTGAAATGAAAGGTTACAAACATCTCCCTATCATCCATTTCCTTCCCATTCTTTTTCTCACTTGCTTTAGGGGTGGGGTTGAGAAAGGACAGGCCCTCCCAGCTGCCCTCGGACTAGAAGCCATGATGGCAGCATACGTTGGCAGGGTCCACAGGGAGGGGGGCCGTCACCTACCCAGGTGCTCCTGGCTGGGCCCCTCCCACAGCCAGAACAGTTCTCAGCCACTGCAGGAAGGTGGGGCCGGCTGTCCACACAGCCCTGAGTCGTGGCAGGTGTCTGGGTGGGAGGCCCTCAGGCAGGCTTGATGCAAGGTGGCCTCTGGTGGCCAGACCAGTCTGGGGGCTAGGGTTGGGGTTGCAGTGGTGAGCATCTGGCGAGCTGGGGGATGAGTGAGCAGGAAGGAGTTGGTGGTGGTGGCTGGAGGCAGAAAGCCTTGTTGATCATCCCAGGCACTTGTGAGCTGCGTGCTGGTGAGAGCCTAGCAGCATTCCTTCTGGACGGGTGGCCTTGGACCACAATAATCAATTTTGGGGTCAGGTTGTCCTGAGCTCCCAGCCCTGACCCAGGCATGAATGTAGTTGCAACCCCACGGCCTTCCCATCAGACCTTGTGTCTCCCTAGAGGCCCTGGGCCAGTCCCCCACTTCAGCTCCCACCCTCATCAGCCAGCCTGGCCTCCACTGTCCCCCTCCCCATGTCTACTTCAGTGTATCTCTAGTTCTCGAGGATGGGAAAGCCACAACATTGTGCCTGAGGGTGACAAATTGTGCAGTGGTGGATAACAAGAGAGCTTCCATTCTCCTTTCTCCCACCCCACTGTGGTTCCCTCTGCCAAGAAGCACCTACTGTGTGCCAGGCCTCATGCCACTGCTGTACATTAGCCATCAGTTCAGGGGCTCTCCACCTTATCCGAGCCCCAGGCATGGGCGAGATGGTAATTGCTTACCTGCTGTACCCCCTTGGGCTGTGGCACAGATGAGATAGGGTGCAGCCTATTTGCAAATTCCCAGGGGATTAGCTGTCACTCCACCCATTCCTGAATCTCCCATTCAGGAAGCCTTCGTGGAATGCCAGTGACGAAGAGTGATGTCATTGCAGAGACAGCATTGAATTCACTGATAATTTAAACTAAAAAACAAACCATTTACACTCTTCTTTGATTTAACTATAGCTATGAATATTATTGGCCACAGGCCTCATGACTTTCTGGGACTGTCTTCTCCCAGCAGATTCCCATGTTAGTCCACGAGGTGGATATTACTGTATTATTTCCCTCATTTTGTTCCCAGATGAGCATACTGGGTCTCAGGACAGGAAACTCACCCAAAGCTACTTGAGGATTTAGTGGACCGACAGGGGTTTTGAACCCAGGTCATCCTGGCTGGGAGCTGGCTGAACCTGTGCTGGCTGGAACCATCACCCACCAGCAAGCTCTGGGAGGCCCCTCCACGTCTCCCCTTAATCCACTTCGCTCCAGGTTCAGCTCCTTCCTTCTGGAAATGGCCTTCACTGACACCTCAACATTTTGTTTTGTTTCCTGTTTGCTTTACAGCATTTTGTTCCATCTGAGATCACAGTTTCATCCCTAATTTGGCCCCTCTCGTCTCTCCTGGCACTCCATCAGGCCCTGGAGCCCAGAATGGGTCCCAGCCCTGGGAATAGAAGGAAAAGCTTCTCTGAGTGGCACCCCATTTCCTGCCATCTCCTAGCAACTCATTCCTCGTGACTTTCCACACTGGTGTTCCCTAACACCCTGCACCTGCAGGACGGTTCCTGCTGCCCCGAACAATCTCCCCTTCCAGGTGTCACCGTGGCTACTTTCTCTCCTTCAGTTCTTTGTTCAAATGTCACCTTCCAGTTCAAACATACTGCCTTCCCAGGCCACTGTGTTTAAAATTGCACACTCCACTCTCAGCCTGCACCTTTCCTCTTTTCTCCTATCACTACGTGACTCAATGTATTTTACTTATTTATCTTCTGTCCCACCCATGGGATGTACACTCTGTAAGGGCAAATTTGTGTTTGTGTTGGTTTTGTTGATGCAGAGTAGTGCCTGGAATGTTGTAGGTGCTGGATAAATATTTGTTGAATGAATGAATGAATGAATGAGTGAATATCACACTGCCCTCATGCTTCTGAATCCCCTGGCCTGGTGCCCAGCCAGCCCAGGGTCCCAGCGACCCAGCCTGTCATTGGATCCGAAATGAAACCAGTTTCTATTTCAGTTTCCAATGCTTCCTCATTTCCTGTCAGTTTCCAATGCTTCCTCATTGTTCGTTTCCCAAAGGCAAAACCCTGAAGAGCCGGTTCTCCCTGAGTGGAGGTTGGGAAGAGGATGGAGGGTGGTTTGTGTGCTCTGGGCAAGTGGAAGGTGGTTGAGGATTTGGCAGAAAAAAAATGGGAAGAGGGCAGGAGGAAGAGGTAGGAGCCAGCACTGGTTCATTTACTCCTTGCCTTCAGCCTTGCAGTGGAAAATCACTGTGGAGGTAAACGGAAAGTAGGCTTGGCCCATGGTGGCTGATGGGAAGGAGAGCTGGAGAAGGATGGCAGGGAGGAAGAAGAGGAGGGGTGGGGGAGGAGGAGGAGAAGGGGGAGGGGGAGGAGGGGGGAGGGGAGGGGAGGAGGGGGAGGAGGAAGAGGGGTTCACAGTGTGGCTGACCTGTAGGGGAAAAGTATAGTTCTGTGCATTCTGTCCATGTGCACTGAGTGTGCGTCCAGGTGTGTGAGAATTCACAGGGCCAGGGCTCAGGGGGTGCAGGTGGGAGGAGATGAAACTGTGACCTTGTGTGGAGGCTGCCTGTGAGTATGTGTTTACCAAGGACGGGGGACTGGGGGTGCAGAGAGGTGTGTGTTGGGTGTGTGTAGGCAGAGGGTAAGCGTCTGAGCGTTTGTACATGGCTCCATGGAGAACAATATGTCCATTCCTGCCTGTGCAGCCCAGAGAGGCCTTTGAGAGCTTGGCAAAAGGCCCAAGGACCAGTGGAACAGGGAAAGGGCTGGACAGTGGGGCCCCAGGGAGGGAGCAATAAAGGGCCTGGGATTAAATTTTTTTTTTTTTTTTTTTTTTTTTTTTTTTTTTTTGCGGTATGCGGGCCTCTCACTGTTGTGGCCTCTCCCGTCGCGGAGCACAGGCTCCGGACGCGCAGGCCCAGCGGCCACGGCTCACGGGCTCAGCTGCTCCGCGGCATGTGGGATCTTCCCGGACCGGGGCACGAACCCGTGTTTCCTGCATCGGCAGGCGGATTCTCAACCACTGCGCCACCAGGGAAGCCCTGGGATTAAATTTGTTGAAGAGAAAGCTAAAGGTAAATTAGTAACCATCTCCTTGTGAAGAAATGAGTTTTAGTCCCAGTGGCTAGGGAGGTAGATTAAAAGAAAATGCACTGAAATTGCACCTAGAGAAATTTAGATTAAACAAGGAAAAATGATCCTCTTGACTCTGAGGTGTTATTAGCCTCTGGATTCTCTTAAGGGTCAGGAGGAAGGTCTTCAATAATAGGTCAAATCTCACCTTCCTAAGGTGGAAAATGAGCAATTCTGCCTGGGAACACTCATATATACACCCATTTTTTCATTCATGTATTTATTCCTTCAACAATTATTGGGGTTCTACCCTATGCCAGGCCTTATGGGGGATATGAAGATTATTAATACATGATCTCTTTGCTCAAAAAGTACCTAGTCCTGTAGGGGAGGTAAAACATGGATAGGAGCCATGATGATTCAGAAAGCCAGTGATATGTGCCTTTGGAGAAATGCAAACAGGGCTCTTTGGGAGGATCACTTGCCAGCCTCTCGCAGCCCTGGATCATTTCTGGGGTGGAGGTTGGTGGTGATGTCATGGTGAGCTGAGGCTACGTGTCTCAGGGATCCTCTCCCCTGATCTGCTGGGGGGAGTGGGGCTGCTGGTTGGTGGGGGTGGGATTGCTCCTCTGGAAGAAGGAGTAGTCACTGGCTCTGTGGTCAGAGGTCAGGTTTCAGTGTGGGGGTGAAGGAGCTGTTCCTTTCCTGCCTGGAGTGGGGGTGGGCAGAGAAGCCTGAGTCAGGGTGAGAACCAGGGATTGGGTGGGGACAGATCAACATCACTGGGGGAGGGTAGGTGGGGAGTGGGTCATACAAGCATCTCGCCAAACACTGGGGCTGTCACACCATTTCACCCCGCTGTGGGCAGGGCCTGAATTTTGAGTTGTGTCTCCATGAGAGAAATGTAGCTCGGTGCGGGGCTGAACCATCACGGTGATGATGACGATGATGATTCACTACCATTTTTCTGTTAGTCACTCTGCTGACACCTTTACCTGTCGTATTTGTTCTTCCATTATTTCAAAAAATATTTATTGAGCACCTATTCAGGGTGAGGCATCTACTGGGTGTTGGAGGATACAGAAGTCAACAAAACAAGTACAGTTTGTGCCCTCCTGGGAGGAGCTAGAAGAGCAGAGAGCCAATTATAATGTGATTTGTGGCATGCTAAGGGGAGTCTAGGTGAGAACCCAGAGGAGGGGACTTAACCCATCCTCATGGGGAGGGGCATCAGTGAAGATTTCTGGAAGGTCAGAACTAAGGATTTAAGGATAATTAGAAGCATAAAGGAGAGGCCAGTAGTGTTGAAGAGGACAGCGGTCTCCAGTCTCCTCCACCGAGCTGCAGCATGGGTGTGGGCCGGAGGTAGGAATGTGCAGGGCTGGACAGTAGAATGGGTGTGTTTAGAGGCCGGAGGGGTGGGTGCTGAGAAATGCACATCATCAGAGGGCCTTCAATGTCAATGAATAATTTTGGACCTTTCATTAAGGGCAGGGGAAGACACTGAAGAATTTTAAGCAAGGGGGTGAGGAAATGAGAGTTGGGTTTTAATTTAGCCGATTTCCTTAGGCTGCAGGGTAGAGAATGGCCTAGGGTTGGAGAAGACTAGTGAGTGAGGCAGGCCAACTCCAGGAGGTTACTGCAGCAGTCACAGCATAAGCAAGAGCAGCCTGGGGAAGGAGGGCCAGTGGGGATGGAAAGAAGAGACTGGATTTCAAAATTGTTTAGTACTCTGACTGTGCAGAGTTGAAGAAGGGGGCGAGGGATCCAGAAAGACGGGCTTCTGGATTCAGCCACTAAGCAAATGGTGTCTGTGGCTAGGATGGGAAATCCAGGAGAAGGGGCTTGACCACCACCACAGAATATTATTCTCTCCTATTTTACAGATGAGGAAACTGAGGCTAAGAGAGCAAAAGTAACTTGCAGAACCTACCTAGCAGGTGGCTGAACTGGGACTTAAAACTTGTGGCAGAAGAAGTCCAAGCTAATTGCTCACCCCATAGTGGAGCTCCCTGGCTTGGTGGCTGACCCTGGTGAAGGGTTCGCCTGCAGCCAGCATGAACTGTGGTTTTTCTGTAGGTGGAGGCCAGGGCCACAGTGAGGAAGGGAGAGGTCTCGCTTAGGAAGGGGTGCAGGAAGTTCAGCTCTGCAGCAGCCACCTCTCCAAGGCAAACGAAAATCTGGCAGCCACAGAAAGGAGCTAAGAAACCCTGAGGCCCAGCCCCTGATCTTGCAACTTGGGGTTTCTGTCCTGAAGGCCCCCTGATTTTTGGAGCCCTCTGACAGCCTACCATTTCCTTCCAGCCAGAAAGACTACCACAGCCCCTAGCACAGTATCTGAGAGTTGTATTTTCAAGGCACTTCCACATCTATTAATTCCAGGGAGACTTGTCACCTCTTGGGAAGGCTTGAATATTTTTATACCCTTTGGGGAGAAGAGAGAAACTGAAACCGAGAGACTGAAAGTGATGGGCCAGGGTCCCAGGGATCTTGAGAGTAGAAAGCACACCTTATGTGTCTTTAGATGGCTCATGGTTCTCAGAACATTAGTAGCAGGCCCAGAGGAGCTCAGCCCAAGTTCATGGTTTTGAATTGGTTCTGCATGTACTAGAATCCAGGTCTCTGGACTCCTGGTCAGTCGCTGGGTGTTGAAAATACCTATGTCAAGCATCCCTGGGGATGGGCTGACTGTAGGCCCCATCCTGTGTTTTCCCCCAACCCAGCTACCATCTAAGACTGCAAGCATTGGAATCCCCTGGGATACTGGTTAGAAATGCAGATTCTAGTTAGTCCTATTATACCTATTAGGCTGGGAATCTGTGGTGGAGGTGATAGGGGTGCTGTCTTGAATTTGCATTTCAAATTGGTTTACCCCATTATTCTTAGGCAGCAGCACTGTCCTAGGGGATTTGGAGAGAGAAGTTTCTCCAACAAGAAAACTGAGGTCTGAGTCAGCCCTGGCTGCGCCTTGAACGGGAGTTGTCCCACCCCTCCCCACGCTGTACTGTTTGGCGACTGTGGCTGGGTTGCCGGGGGAACCAGGCTGTGTAACTTCCTGGCTTGGGTGGTTTTCCCCTCCTTGGCCTTATCTCAGCATCCGCCACCCAGTCCAGGGCCGTGCTGGTCACGTAGGAGGGGAAGTGGTGCCAGGTGTCTGGAGACGTGTGCAGGGCATCAGGGCGACACTGGCCCAAGGACCTGGGGTGGGCAGGAGGGTGATGAGCTCTTGAAGAAGAAGTAGGGGAGGCTGTAGATTTGTTGATGACTTTCTCCTTGTCCTGAGGGTTATCTGCCCAGTGGGAATGTGGCCAGGTAGGGAGGTTGAGGAAATGGGGATGTATGACCAGCATGGGGCTCTCTCTGTCACGGCTCTGGAGATTCATCTCCTCATGCACGCCTCCTCCCGTGGGTGGGGGCACCAGTATCAGAGGGTGATGTTGCCCTTCTGGCCTGTGCCCTCTCGTCTTTCCCTCCCTCCCCCATTGAGACGCAAGGCCTCCCGCCAGGCACAAGCATCACCCTGTAGTCCCCACTTCTACCCTAACCATCCTCCTCCCCCAGTTCCACTCCACCCCAACTCTTTCCCTGGTGCTCACTGCTTTTTCCTTGGCCCCAAATTTATTCTTGTTCCTCAAACTCTCTTCCCCATCCCTGTCCCTTGCCTAGTCTCTCAGGTTGTAGCAGAAAGGCTCTACAGTTTTGAAGAATGGGACAGAGAAAGAGAGTTTGGAAGAAAGCAGGAAGGCAGCAAATTCCTGGAGGAAAATAATTCACGCATTGAAGTATTTATGTTTTAAGCCATACTAGTTTTAGAGAGACTTGAGGCAATTTTGATAGTTCAAGTATTCCAGGAAGAAGGGGGTTGTGAAACAGTCTCTCAGGCATCCTTTGCAACTTAGAGGATTTACAGTCTCACTCCTGGTCGTGTTTATATAGTGTTTATACGCCACTGAGGACAAAAGACGTTCCACCCCCCCCCCCCGCCCCCCCGCCAGTATCTCCCTGCTCTGTGGGAAGGAAAAGGGAAGAAAACCACCAGGCACTATGCACACTGATTTTCCAGCCTGGTCTGCTCTTCCCAGTGACTCTTTTTTTGGGCTATTACCCACCGCACAGATGAGGAAACAAGGCCCAGGTGGTTAGGCAGTTCACCTAAGGTCTCTCAGCTATAAGTAATGGTGCCAGGGGTCAAATTCTGTTGGTCTGGCTCCAAAGTCAGTCACTACTTTCCTTCTTCACTGCACTGCCCCAGGAGCACAGGTCATGGGAGAGTACCTTCCAGGCTGCCTTATTTTATTTTATTTTTTTTAACATCTTTATTGGAGTATAACTGTTTTACAGTGGTGTGTTAGTTTCTGCTTTACAACAAAGTGAATCAGTTATACATATACATATGTTCCCATATCTCTTCCCTCTTGCGTCTCCCTCCCTCCCACCCTCCCTATCCCACCCCTCTAGGTGGTCACAAAGCACCGAGCTGATCTCCCTGTGCTATGCGGCTGCTTCCCACTAGCTATCTATTTTACATTTGGTAGTGTGTATATGTCCCTACCACTCTCTCACTTCGTCACAGCTTACCTTTCCCCCTCCCCATATCCTCAAGTCCATGCTCTAGTAGGTCTGTGTTTGATTCCCATCCTACCACTAATCTCTTCATGACATTTTTTTTTCTTAGATTCCATATATATGTGTTAGCATATGGTATTTGTTTTTCTCCTTCTGACTTACTTCACTCTTTATGACAGACTCCAGGTCCATCCACCTCACTACAAATAGCTCAATTTTGTTTCTTTTTATGGCTGAGTAATATTCCATTGTATATATGTGCCACATCTTCTTTATCCATTCATCTGTCGGTGGACACTTAGGTTGCTTCCGTGTCCTGGCTATCGTAAATAGAGCTGCAGTGAACATTGTTGTACATGATTCTTTTTGGATTATTGTTTTCTCAGGGTATATGTCCAGTAGTGGGATCACAGGCTGCCTTAGATAGAATTGTGGACTCTGAACAGCCTAGGAAATGATGACTTACTGAGACCTGACGGGCATCCTAGAGTTCCCATCACGGGCAGGTGTAACCCCTAAGATGGGAGTAGAAGCTGCCCAAAGAGGTGGGTCCAGAGGAAGGAGCTGGGGCCTCTATCCTGGAGAACCGCCAGGATGTGTATATACAGCAAAGGAGTTCAGAGAAAACGGGAATGCAATAGACCACCACTAACCCACAACTCCACGCACTTAACACAAAGTCTTCTATGGGAATGTGGAAGCCCCATCTTTTTGCCCTTTGTCCATGTGGGGCCCTGCTCCCCCCATGCCACATCCAGACTCCACAACTCTGATCCTTGTTCCTAAATGCATATCAGAGAGAGAGAGGGAGGGAGAGAGAGAGAGAGAGAGAAAGGGAATCAGTCTCCTTTCTCATGGTCTTAGGAGACATGCTCTAGTGAGAGGCCAGAGTCTTCATTTTAACCAAATGGCTCCTCTGGGTCCTGTCTCCGAGGCTCCTCCCATTTAAACGTGCTTGTTCATCACAGAGTCAAAATTCCTATCCCTCCTGCCTCAGCCAATGTGGGGAGCATATCAGGAGAACAGCAGGGTGAGCCCTGCCTGACCCAGCACCCCAAGGCCCGGTAGGGTGAGGAGGAGCTGCGGGATCCAGCCCAGGTCCTGGGCTCTGCTCCCAGTTCCGAGGCACCCAGCAACTCTCCGGGATCTGGGCTCCTGGCTTCTGGCCAGCAATCCTGGGTTTACTCTGAGACTTCTCTGGGAGTGGCGACTTGGTAGCAAGGGTCAGGCAGCCGGAGGCGGAGTTACGGCTAGGCAGATGATCTGGACCTGCCCTCTTCCTCAGGCGGCAGCAGCCAGCCTCTTAAACCTCCTCCATTGTTCTCATCCCTCGGCTTGCTAGGCAATGAGAATGCTGAAAATGGGGCAGAGCACAGGAGGAGAGTGAAATGAGAGCTTAAGGATTGGGCTAGAAGGAGGAAGCCCCCAAAGATGCACAGCAAGTAGAAAAGACAGGAAGAAAAGGAAGGGCAGAGGGGAGAAGGTGGAAGAGGATGGTGAGGGGAGGAGTAGGCTGAGCGTGGCTGAGGTCAGGAGGTGAGAGCGAGGGCAATCCGCCCCACACCCATCGGACACGGCTGGGCAATTGAGCCAATTGCTGAGAAGGGAAACGTTGCCTCCCCACTTCTCAGAGGTGGAATTGGGTTTTGTGAGGCCTGAAGCGTACACAATTTTGGAAGCTCCTTTTAAGAAAAACAAAACAAAATTAATGACAGGAGTAAACATTTAACTAGAATAATGTCACAACAAATTATACATTAAAAAAAAAAATCTGGCAGGGATTTCCCTGGCGGTCCAGTGGTTAAGACTCCGTGCTTCCACTGCAGGGGGCACGGGTTCCATCCCTGGTTGGGAAACTGAGATCCCACGTGCCATGTGGTGTGGCAAAACAATTAAAAAAATAAAAATCTGGCAAATACTATAAACATCATAACATCTGGAAGAGTGACAGAAGATTCATATGAATTCACTGTGCCTGAAACAAGTGTAAAATAGTTTTCACCCTTACCTTTTTTTTGGCAGCTTATTCTTTGTCTCTTCACATGATAAAGATTTTAT
The DNA here is from genome assembly GCF_026419965.1 of Kogia breviceps. Lineage (NCBI taxonomy): Eukaryota > Metazoa > Chordata > Mammalia > Artiodactyla > Physeteridae > Kogia > Kogia breviceps. The sequence continues at coordinate 89,585,230 of NC_081310.1, read as the reverse complement.
AATATTACTTTATATGGAGAAAAGAACAATAATTCAGTTTTTTCCTCTGGCATGATTTTGAGCAACACATTTATTATTGATAGATTAGAATGTTTCATTTCACAGCTTCTTGTATCAATTTTTTGATTGTTGTCAAATTTGGGAAAAATCTCTGAAATTTCTCTCTTATATGAGTTGTGGAATTTTAGGAGATTGTCCAGTAATTAATCTTTAAAAAATTTTTATATTATTTTTTTAATTTAGACTGTGCCGGGTCTTAGTTGCAGCACATGGGATCTTCTTTGCGCCATGTGGACTCTTAGTTGCGGCTTGCATGTGGGATCTAGTTGCCTGACCAGGGATCGAAACTGGGCCCCCTGCATTGGGAGTATGGAATCTTACCCACTGGACCACCAGGGAAGTCCTTCAGTAATTAATCTTAAGTGTTCTTTGAGTTGATGACACTCATTTACCCGATTGTCATAAGTCCTCATTTTAGTGTACTAATGTGAGTTTTATGCAATCTCCATCAGTGTCATCTTTTATATCAAATAAACAAGAAATTTAGTATTTCCCCAATATGTTCATACAATTTTCTTCCCCTTGTTAGTTGGATTATTAAACAATCCAAGTGCTTGTTTATTCTGTTCAAAATTTGTCTATTCCTCTTATTTCATTACCTTTTCTGGTAATCTGAAAATTTTTGTTTCAATTTGCTTCTCAATTTCAAAATAATTTCTACTGATTCATGGTTCATTTTTATTATTTGTGTTTCATAAACCCATTAATATCTTTTATTGAAATATAATTGACATATAACATTGTATTCGTTCCAGGTGTACAATACAATGATTCAACATTTGTACATATTGTGAAATAATCACCACAATAATTTATCACCACACAGTTTTTTTCTTATGATGAAAACTTTTAAGATCTCTCTTAGCAACTTTCAAATATACAATACAATATTACTAACTACAGTCACCATGCTGTGCATTATATTCCCAGGACTTTTAAATTAACTTAAATTAATTTATTTTTTATTTTTTAAATATTTTGACCATGCTGCATGGCATATGGCATCTTAGTTCCCCATCCAGGGATTGAACCTGCACCCCCTGCAGTGGAAGCATGGAGTCTTAACCACCAGACTGCCAGGGAAGTCCCAGGACTTATTTATTTTTATAACTAGAAGTTTGTACTTTTTGACCCCCTGCCCTGCCTCTGGCAATCACCAGTCTCTTCTCTGTACCTATGAGTTCTTTTTTCAGATTCCACATATAAGTGATACCACACAGTATTTGTCTTTCTCTATTTGACTTATTTTATTTAGCATAATGCCCTCAAGGGCCATCCATGTTGTTGCAAATAGAAAGATTCCAGTCTTTATCATGACTAAATAATATTCCATTGTATATATACACCACATTTCCTTTATGCATTGATGGACATTTAGATTCCTTCCATGTCTTGGCTATTGCTGCAGTGAATATGGGGTGCATATATCTTTTTGAGGAGCGTTTTTGTTTCTTTTGAATAAATACCCGGAAGTGTAATTGCTGGATCATATGGTAGTTCTATTTTTAATTTTTTGAGGAACCTTCATTCTGTTTTCCATAGGGACTGCACCAGTTTACATTCCCATCAACAGTGCACAGGGATCCCCCTTTCTCCACATCCTCGCCAACACTTGTTATTTCCTGTCTTTTTGATAATAGCCATTCTAACAGTTATAAGGTGACAGCTCATTGTGGTTTTGATTTGCATTTTCCTGATGATTAGTGACGTTGAGCATCTTTTCATGTACCTGTTGGCTGTATGTATGTCTTCTCTGGAAAAATCTCTATTTAGATCCTCTACCCATATTTCAATTTTTTTTTTTTTTGGCTGTTGAGTTGTATGAGTTCTTTACACACTTTGAATATTTACCCTTATCAGATATATGATTTGCAAATATTTTCTCCCATTTGGTAGGTTGCCTTTTCCTTTTGTTGATGGTTTCCTTTGCAGTGTGGAATAAACCCATTAATTTTTCAGTAAATTTTCTGTCCTTTAATACATACTCGTAAAGTTGACAAAAGAAGAAAATGTACTCTTTCTTTCTTTCTTTCTTTCTGGCTGCGTTGGGTCTTCGTTGCTGCATGCGGGTTTTCTCTGGTTGTGACGAGCGAGGTCTACTCTTTGTTGCAGAGCGCGGGCTTCTCATTGCGGTGGCTTCTCTTGTTGCGGAGCACAGGCTCTATGTGTGTGGGCTTCAGTAGTTGTGGCTTGTGGGCTCTAGGCGCTCAGGTTTCAGTAGTTGTGGCACACGGGCTTAGTAGTTGTGGCTCGCAGGCTCTAGAGCGCAGGCTCAGTAGTTGTGACGCACAGGCTTAGTTGCTCCACGTCATGTGGGATCTTCCTGGACCAGGGCTCGAACCCATGTCCCCTGCATTGGCAGGTGGATTCTTAACCACTGCGCCACCAGGGAAGTCCGTATTATTTAAATTTTTAAAGACACTTTCCAAAAAGCAGTTTAGAAAGGCATATGTAAGTTGTTTCAACTTTTTGAGAATATATTATAGATCATTAAAACATCACTGTTATGTAGCAAGGTGTGGGAGGCAGAACAGTGCACCACCTCCCCTCCTGCAAATGTCCACCTCTTAATTCCCAGAACCGTGAATATTTACCTACAGGCAAAAGGGACTCTGCAGATATGGTTAGATTAGGGACTCTGAGATGGGGAGATTATCTTGGATTATCCAGGTGGACCCAACCTAATTACAAGTCTTAAAACTCAGGGAACCTTTCCCAGAACAAGATGCGACTAGGGTGGAGTGCTCAGAGAGATGCAATGTTACTGGCTTTAAAAAAAAAAAAAAATTAATTAATTTATTTAGCTGCACCAGGTTTTAGTTGTGGCATGTGGGATCCTCGTTGCTGTGAGCAGGATCTTCGTTGCAGCATGGGACATCTATATCCCTGATCAGGATGTAACCCAGGCCCCCTGCATTGGGAGAGTGGAGTCTTAACCACTGGACCACCAGGGAAATCCCACAATGTTACTGGCTTTAAAGAGGGAGGAAGGGTGTCATGAGCCAAGGAACATGAGGGGCCTCTAGAAACTAGATAAAGGGTTCAGCCTAGAGCCTTAGAAAGAAATTCAACCCTGCCGACACCTGGTTTTTACCCAGTAAGACCCTTGTTGAACTCCAGAATTGTAAGATAATAACTTTATGTTGTTTTAAACCACTACGTTTCTGGTAAGTTGCTGCAGCAGTGGTAGAAAACTAATACACAAAGACTGAATCGTTTTCAAATGGAAAGACCATCTCATTATACCTAGAAAAATCCAAGTAAGCATGTGTGTTTAAAATTATCTAAGAGAAGAAGTCAAAAAGAAAACCTATCACTGTTGGAAAAACAGAAGTAGTCAATGAGTTTAGGTCCTTTGAAGGACCTAGGACCTAGGTCCTTTCTCTGATGAGATGCATACTGTGTTTATAATTACATATGTTGCATCACTGGGTCTCTTCCAGGCCAGAGAGAACTTCAGTTTGACCAGGTCTTGATAAAAACAGAATACTCACTTACAGTTTTACATAACAGAGGCTTAGAATCTTTTCACCGAGGGACTTCTGGCTTTGTTCATTTCAAACCTTGTTTTTCCTCCACTTTGCAAATACTCTTGGTGTGAGCATCCTAGCACATATTCCCATGGAGATTATGGCCAGTTCCTCCTGTCCTGACATCAGGTGAGGTGGCATAGTGGCTTGGTGGAAGGAGTGTTCCAGGCAGCTGTTCCTCCACCTGGACAGCAGGCAGTAACTTAACTATCTGTGTAAGTGGTGGAGAACCACACAAACCTGTTTCATTAAATCCAAAGTAAAATGTATCCTTAAATCAGCTTACTTTTTATTTTGGCAGTGCCGCGCAGCATGCAGGATCTTAGTTCCCTGACCAGGAATCAAACCTGTGCCCCGTGTAGTAGAAGCGCAGAGTCCTAACCACTGGACGACCAGGGAATTCCCTCAACTTACTTTTTTAAGGGGCTCATGCAAATGGAAGGCCTGAAGCTTAAGCACTGATAGCTTTGAGGTAAATTCAAACAAAAGCTTGGGAAGTAATTCCCTTACCCTGCATTTGGTCATACCCTTCCTTTCTGCCTCAACCTCACACCTTTCCTTCAGAGAGGCAGCCTGAGTTGAGAAAAGAGCACTAACTTTTGAGTTTGGACAGTTATCTCTCTTGGTCTCAGTTTCGTCTTTGGTGATGGGGATAATAACTACCCCATAGAGATGTGGCTGTGAGAACTGGGTGGAAAACATAGGGGAAGCATCCAATCCACAGGGGACTGGTTACTTCATCTTCCCTCCTCTCTGGGTTGCAACGAAGAGGCTGGGGCAAGAAGGGTGCCGGGAACAGAAAAGCCCTTCCCTCACTCTCAAGCCAGGAGGATGGTGCCAGCACCTGTATGGTAGCTACCCTGGCTTCTCCCTCCCTCTGATCCCACCTCCAATACTTTCTTCCCGTCCCACCCCTGTCCTTCTGAGGATCCCAAAGGAGATAAGGCTGGAAAATCCAGGGAAGGAATGTGAACCTAGGCTGGAAAATCCAGGGAAGGAATGTGAAACTTGCCGGAGTTAAGCCCTTTTAAAAACAACTGGAGATGACCTGGTCTCCCTTCCCCCACTCCCCTGGAGCTTGTAAACAGCCCTCAACCACCCTATAGCTCTGCAGCCGGTCCTTCAGCCCTGAGTATGTCAGAGGAGGCAGTGACTGGCTTTACAACACAAAAGTCAGGTTGGGGTAAGCCCTAGAAAGGTGGGCTGTGGAGAGAGGTTTGGGCGTGGGAAAGTAGCTCAGGACTGCAGTCACCACTTCTTTTTGGTCTAAGAGTTCAGTTTATCAGCACTGGAGAAAAAACCAAAAGGACTTGGTCTTGTGGGAAGGCTTTGTGAGGCTTGGAGCAGGTACAGCCATGGGGTAAGTCCAATCTTGTCCCAGAAGGTTGGGAGGTATAGGTGCCAAACCAAATTGGGAAAATAAAAAAACTCCTAAAAAGCTTTCCAGAACAGTACATACAAACTGGGAAGCATTAAAAGGCAGGTTCCCTAAAGCCAGGTCCATAGATTTCGATTCAGATACTCTAGTAGGGTCTACATTTCATTTTTAATAAACTCTCCCAGGCGATTCAGAGCTGGAAGTCTGAGGCGACACATTTCAAGGAACTGCTCCTGAAACTACATACACATCCTCACGGCTGGAAGTTCTTTCTTTGGTCTAACCAGACTCTCTGCTGCTGTGAAACTTGTTTCATCTGATCCTGCTTGCTTCTCTGCAGACTAAATTCTCATCAGGGTTTGGCTTGGCCCCTCACAGGCACTGGGGCAACGGTTACCACGGTAACCTAGATGGGGTGTAGGGGAAAACCCGTGACTCTGGGCCTGGCTCCTGGAGTGGCTGCCAGCAAGTCAGACACCCTGGGCCCATGCTAGGACCTTGACGGTTTGGGTCCTGACCCAAGAGTTCAGCCAAAGCAAAGTGAAGAGCCGGACGCGCCAGGGCGGGTCAGTCTTTCAGAGCCAAAGTTCCCGCTTGAGCGCCGGCGGGAATGGTCAGAGGGTGGGGTTCGTGCTCCTAAAGCCACGGCGCGCCGCCTCTACCAGCCAGAGCGGATCAGAGCGGAGGGGCGGGGACGGGGCCGGGGCCGGGCGGGGCGGGGCCCGGGCCGGAATACGCGGGCTCTTGGTTACTATGGTAACGCGTCAACACCTAGCGTCGGTGGTGCGGTGGGTGGCGGAGGCGGTGGAGGCGCGGAGTTAGAGAGTGCGGCTGAGATGGTGAGGTCTCGGGTGTGGAGGAGAACCTCGTATGGGGGCCTCATGTGTCCTCAACTGGGTTGGGGCTTTAATCTGGGAAAGTGGGCATCTGGGAGACGGACAGAAGTTGGGTCTGGGGTCAGGAAGGCCCAGGAGCGGGGATGACACCCGTGGAAGAGGAAAGGGAAGTCCTGAGGGGGGTCCAAAAGAGAAATTAGGGGTGGGGTCGATAGCGATTGGAAATGTGATCTGGTGCTGAGCAGAGGAGGTGGGGAGAAGGGCTGTCCCAACCTTCTTCCCCCTCCCATCGGTCTGGGGCCTCCATGGGCTGGGGATTGTGGGATGTGATGTGGGAAAACCATTGGTGAGGAGGCCAGATAACAGATTATGGTATGCGTTCTGCCTCTAACCAGCAGGGTGACAATATGTAAGTCACCTAATGTCCTGAGCCTAAGTTTTGTCTTCTGTTACTGGGGCTCTGGGTCACTCGTAGGTACTCAACAAATGTTTGCAAATGAATGAATGCAGAGGGTACCAGATTTGAAAGTCCCTGGAGAGGGATTGGGACTGTCTAGCAGGCCTGGGGGTCCCCAGGATGGAGAGGACAAGGGTCATGAGGGTTGAAAGGGCAGCGGGCCTGGGAGGAGGTATGAAGGTGATGTCTGGGATCCCATGAGGATGGTGTGGTCCCTGAGGAATAAGTGAGAGGGACAGAGGATAGGTGTTGGAGCCTTGGGTTACTGGAAATAACCTTAGAATTTCTGGGTGCACACCCGGTGGCAAAGGAGTTTCTGATGTACCTGTGAACACACTTCATGCTCAGAGGTCACACTGCTTTTCTGGGACTCAGTGGTTCAAATTCAGGGTCCCCAAGTCAGGATTTCAAGAAGAGCCTTGTTAATTATAAAAGAGACAAATCTCCCACAAAGAGAATTTATGCATTTTACAATGCATATTTATCTCCAGCTCTCCTGGTGATTTATAGGCCCAGTGCTGTGTGTCGGTCTCTGAGGGCCTAGCATCACTGGCATCTAAGGGCACACAGTAAATGTTAGTTCTCTTTTTCTCCTGTTTCAAAAATGTCATATTTCCAAGTCCAAATTAATCAGTGAGCTGCGCCTGGGCTAGACTTGTGGGCTTTGGCTCATGCAAATCAGGGACTCCCCACCCAAGGGCCACTCAAGGAGGGGTTTTGGTCTGTTGACTGAGCCCTTCTGAAGTCCTTTGGACAGGACTGGGCACATGGGCACCTTTGAGAAGCAATGGGTCAAGTTAATGATCTCTGCCCTTCTGTGAGACCAAGAGTCTGTTTGTGTGTGTGTGTGTGTGTGTGTGTGTGTGTGTGTGTATGGTGCTACTTACTAGCTTTTGAGAGTGTTTGGAGGAGTGAGGAGAGGTGATAGTTGGGGGCAGGGTCACAGTTAGGCAGACCTCCAGGATTCTTACAAAAACAATGAATAACATCCCCCAGAAGGAGGGACAGGGCCTCAGTACTGAGTAGGATGTCATCTTCAAGTGGTACTCCACAGATGGCCAACCTAGTCTTATGTGAGGAAAGAGGTGACCTGAATGTATCACTCAGTGGAAGGTAAGGTACCTGGTTCATGGGCATCCCCACCTTCTTAGTAACCAAAGGCTACAGAAGGCAGGAAGAATCAGGCTAAGAGCTCAAAGCCTGAATTTGCCAGCCTGCGGTGAACCTATATTCAAAAGAGGCACTAGATCCCAGGGTGGAGAGGACATCCAGGAAAGGACAAGCCTTTGTCTTTGTTCAGTTGACAGGTGTTACAGTTACATCATGGAAACTCCACACTGCCCTGTTCCAGCCCTGTTCGAGATCTGGCTTGTCGGATTTGAGCTGAACATCCCAGATCTCGGGACATCTGGCACTGCAGCTTTTAAAGGGCTGCACTCTCTGTGTTCAGAGTCAGGGCACCAGGTCCACTGCTTTGTTTTGTAGTCAAATAAAAATAGTTCCCCCCTCCCCCTGTCCCAGTCATAAAGAGAGTTACCTACTCAGTGCAGAACATTATTCAATACAAGAAACACCTTAAAATGCTAATACTCACCTGAAATTACTGTTAAACATTCTTGTGAACTTTCTTTTAGTAGCACATTCTGGGTGCATACTCTTCATATGAACATTTTTACTGCTGTATTTGCATGTTTCTTATAATCTGCTTTCTTTAACACTTAATATGGGGACTTCCCTGGTGGTCCAGTGGTTAAGAATTGGTCTTGCAATTCAGGGGTTGCTGGTTCAATCCCTGGTTGGGGAACTGAGATCCCACATGCCGCGGGGCAACTAAGCCTGTGCGCCGCAACTACTGAGCCTGCGCTCTAGGGCCCGCGAGTCACAACTACTGAGCCCGTGTGCCACAACTACTGAAGCCTGTGCACCTAGAACCCGTGCTCCACAGCAAGAGAAGCCACTGCAATGAGAAGCCCGCGCACCGCAAGGACCCGCTCGCTGCAACTAGAGAAAGCCTGCGTGCAGCAGCGAAGACCCAGTGCAGCCAAAAATAAATAAATAAAATAATAAAAAAAAGAGCTGCCTTCCCCCAGGGAAGACTAGCCAGTTTCTCTCTAGGTACGGCTCAGCTTCTTGGGGATATTTATTTGCTCATGCAAGAAATAAAACCAGCCCTTCACCTCCTGAAAGAACCTCTTGGCTATTGCCTCTAGCCCAGAGGGATCTAACTTTCCATTTCTGCTTGGTTCTTCATTTTTTTTAGTACTTTTACACAGTGACCTCCCTAATCCTTCTTGTTGCTCTTGGCAAAACTGGTTATTCTAACCCTGGTGTAAGGCTTGTGACTTCAAAGTCAGCATTTCCCCAATAAGGTTTTTCAGCCACCCAACCCCAGAGCTCCTTCTTTCTGTTCTGTCCAGTGGCCGCTTTTCTGTGGTCATCATCTCTTTTCCTTCCTCTGTTCTGACTTCGAGGCTCGGACAGTCAAGTATCTCTTGTATGACTTCCTTTTGACCTGGGTATCAAGAGCATAGGAGAGAAGCAATGTAGTCCCAGCCCTGGAGGAACCTACAGTCTGGTGGACACCCAAGGCCAAGGGAAAAGCTTGCAGGAGCCCTTGAAAAGAAAAAGGAAAAAAATGCAAAATAACAATAATGCTTTCCATCTGTGCTCCGAAGCCCTTTCTCATACATTATTTTCCACAGTGCAGAGCACATACGTGATATGGAAAATGTGGAGTGGTGGCATACTCGGGAAAGGGTTCCATCTCCATCTGGACTGCAGCTCCTAAGAAGTCGTCTTGTTTGGCTTCATTCATTCATTCTTCCTCAAGTACATATCGAGCTCCTATTACGTGCCAGGCACCTTTCCCCTTAGTTGTCTACAGAATTCCCACCATCTCTCATGTTCCATTACCCTCCATCTTTTCTGGTTATTCCCAATGCTTTGCCTCAAGCCAACCTATAGTGGTTTCTATTCATTTCCTCTTATTCTATTTTTGGTGGAAAGGGGAGCTGTTGCTCCCCAGTTACCATATAATAACCCTTCAGAGTCTGTTAGTAGGCATCCTTGGGGCTGCTGTATTTACCTTTTAATAAAGCCGAGCTTCTCTGCTCTACTATATGGGGGCTGACTGAGGCTGTAAAAGGAGGCGCCCTCTGTAAGCCTTTTGCTGGCTGTGCCAGGCTGGGAGGGAAAGGGTGTACACAGCAGTGCTCGTTGTATGGAACAGAGCCAGCTGGAGAATAATTGCCCGATTTAGTGGGAAGACCTGATACAGGTGGAACAGGCGCTGCCGGGGTGGGAGGGTGTCCGTGTGGTCATGGTAGATCAGAGAGAACTTTCAAAACGCACTGTCCAGTGTTTAGTGACCAGGAATGCATCTCCCTGTCCACCCTGTCCTCTTGACAGCTGCTCCTTCCCAGACTTGGTAGACCCGATGTGTCCAGCCCATTCCCCCAAGGTGTCCCAGCTCAGAGAACTGCGGGAGATGTGGGCTCCTCCAGAGTGAGATTTGAATCAGCTTTAGATTAAGCCTGGAGTCGTCCTGCAGTCCTCACAGAAACTGCCTCCTGGAGATAGACTTCTCCTCTTGGGTGTGCGCTGAAGCTGGACTGACCTTGGGGAAAGGAGGTAGTATCAGTCAGTGTTCTTGGTTATAAGCAGCAGAGCCAGAACTTGAATTTAAGGAGAAAGGAATGTATGGAGAGGATTTTGGAGCAAGCACAGACTTCACACCAACGCTGGGCAAGTAGGCTTGGAAAACGAGAAAAAAGGAGGCACTGCAGCCAGAACCTAGGCCTATATCACAATCCAGAAATGGTCTGGCAAAGACCCTCGATGCACTGTTGCACCTCCAGCACTGGCAGCTTTATTGTGGGCAGTTGCTGCTGGTACCCTTATCAGCATTGCCCCAGACAGGGCGTGTGGCTGCCTTTGTCAGAAGGGGTTTCCATGTTCTCCTTCTTACATCACTATTTCCCTATTTATTGTCAGGATTGGGGCATCTGATGGCTCAGCCTAGGGGTACTTTGCCCAGGCTTGGAAGGCAAACATCTGGTGTTTTCAGCTTCTACATTCAGGGATGAGCCTTGTTTCTCTCACCTCATTAGATGGGGAACTCCCCAAATCTAGAAAGTACTGGATGGTTAAGAACTGACTAATGCACATTAAAGGGGTCCTGGGAGTGAAGGAGCATCACGGTGGATGCTCTGAACTGGTCTGCTTAACTGTAGCTGGCAGCTGTTAATATACTGAAGTTTATCAGGCACCAACCACCTGCCAGCAGTGGGTGAAGTGATTTTCCATCCTGAGTGTCCTCAGGTCCTCACCACAACCTTGTGACATGGTGGGGACATGAAGGAGGTCAAATAGTAGTGTCACTTGTGAAGGGGGTTTGGCGCTTGGCTGAGGAGTTTGGAGGTGAAGAGGACACTGTACATATCTGGGCAGGAAAGCCCACGTGGCCTCACAAGACTGTGCTTGTGGGAAACTAGAACCGAGCTGACACTGAGGTCATCCTCCTGCCATCATGTGTCCTTTCTCCTTCCTTCCCTGCCGCACGGTGTCTTGGCCTTCTTTAGCTGGGGACCCTCAGGAGCCCTCCTCCGGACTGAGCTAGTGTGCCAGCCTCTGCTCCTGTGGCGTGTCCCCTACGTTTCACGGCTTACCCGGGTGCTTTCCCACATGCCCATCCAACATGCCCCCAGCACAGGCTGGCGAAGTGTCTACCTTGCCTGGGGTCCAGATGGCACTCAGTACTGATGACCCCAACTCTCTTCCTCTCCCTGCAGCCATTAAGCACAGCCGGCATCCTGAGCTCCTCCTCTACCACTTCCAACAGGTCAAGGAATAGGCCTTGCTATCGGACCAAAGCCCTGAACTCCGAGGTGGATGAGAGCCTCTTCGGAGCTATCAAGGTAACCCTCACCCAGCCCCTCCAGGGAGCTGCCACTTGGAGCCAGTGACCCAAACTAGCGTTGCTCAGGACAAAACTAGCTCTGGGCAGGCCACCCCTTCCCAGGTTAATTCTCAGACTGAAGACAGGGAGGGGTTCTGAGGCTCGAGTGCACGAGCTCGGACGCCTAGTGGGGCCCAAGCAAACAGGGCACCTGGCTTCCTCCACCATGAAATCCTTAGGTCTTCACAGCATTTAAAAATCTGTTATAACGCTGAAGGGAGTCTCATCTGCAGAGTGCTCAATATTCGCTATTTGCTCAGTGAGCGCCCCGTGAGGGAAATGTTTGAGGGCCAATGGCACAAGCTTGCAGATACAGACCAACATAATTCCCCCTCCATCGGAGAATAGCATCAGAGTGAAAAAATACAAAATCATCCTTCTTTCCCAGTTCCTCAGCTAAAACAGTTAACTTTGCTTTGGGAAACAGGCAGGTGTTTGTTTGCAAATGTCATCCCATCTAAGAGGCTGACGACTAGAGAAGGAGAGCCAGAGTGTAACTTGGAATAACCTTGGTACACGTGATGTTCAGACGGTAAGAAGGAAGAGAGGCAAGGAGAGAAAGAGGATGAGACATGGAGAGAAGGGTGGTGAGAGATTGAGAGAGGAAAGGGACACTGCCTGTGTGTTATCTATGAAAGTTGTTAGAGTAAATCCTAAGAGTTCTCAACACAAGGAAAATGTTTTTCTCTATTTCTTTAATTTTGCATCTCTGTGAGATGATGGGTGTTCCCTAAACTTATTGTGATTATCACTTCATGATGGATGTAAATCAAATCAATATGCTGTACACTTATACAGTGCTGTATGTCAACTATGTCTCAAGAAAACTGGAAGAAAAAAAAAAGAAAAAGAAGCAGAGAAAAGCGAAAAAGGAGAAAGATACCAGTGGTGGCGTGAATACTAGTGTGAATAGCTCTGGCTGCAGGCAGACTGGGGAGGTGAGAGTTGATGTCTACCCCTGCCTCTCACTATCCTCACTGCGGACAAACAAGGACTTTCCAGAATGTTCCAGATGGGCATCTTTATCCACTTAGAAGATGCCCATTCTGCAGCAGTTTCTTATTGACAAGGGAAAGAATCAAAGCAATGCAATTTAACTTACAGACATGTCGTTTATTTGTTTTGAGTCCATGGGGAGTCTTCTAGTTAAAGTGAAGATAGCTTTGGAAATGGCCCAGTTCTCCAAACTTAGTCCTGCTGACTTGGAAGAGTGTGCAGGCAAAGTAATGCCTATTGCTGGCCTGTCCTTTGGCCTTTTTTGCTGGGTGAGAGTCCCGGAAGTCTCCCAGCCGGCAGTAGGGGGCAGAAGTGGCCTGTGGCCTGAGTTGTGCCACTTGGAAGCAGAGATGGGCACCAGGTGGCAGCAGCACTCCAGGGACGGGTGTGCAAAGCGGGATTCTCCAGACAGGAAGGACCGCCACTGAAGCCATGCCCCTGCCTCGATTCAGGACCACAGATACTGTGTTCATGACAAATGAAATTCTCTCCTGTGTTCAAAATTTCCTGAAAAGTGATTTCATTTTCTTATTATGTAACTCCTTCATGGTTAGAACATTTTTAAAACCTCATATATCTTATTTGTATTCTCCTTGCTGAATTCTAACTCACTGACTTCCTCACCCCATTAGATTTAAGGGCAGGTCTCCACCAGGGCCATTTAGCTCTTTCTAACTTCCTCCATATGGCTTTTTTGGGGGGATGAAAGTAAACGAATCATTAGAAAGGATTAAAAATAACAAATATCATAGATTGGATGAGTCCGTAACAAATTGTATGCTTCAAACCCACAGTGTGGTCAGGAGAGCTAATTATTTTTTCTTTCGTAAACCACGGAGGGAGGAGAACCTAGAGACCCCAAATTTTCATTCCTGATGGTTTTAGGTTAGGAATGGACGTTCGCTAGCAACGTTCCCCCTGCTCCTCCATCCCTCTGGGAGTATCTGTACAAGGTATAAAGAAGCCTTGCTCTCAGAAGACCTGGTCGGTACAGAGCACATCTGGCCATGTTCAAGGGCAGAGTACCCTCCTGCTCTCTTAGTGCCCTGGCTACTCTTGGTGTTGGTGGTCCTGCAGTCTGAACCCCAGCCAGCTTCCCCTGCCTCTGGATGGGGTAGAAGCCCCAGGAGAGGGGAAGGCTGCACTTGAAGTTAGGGCTGACCAGCAGGAAGTGTGGTGGCCAGCTTTTAAGCTGTCCTTCCTGACACCACAGCCTCTGACCCAGAGCGACAGCCCCATCATGCTGATCCGAGATAAGCATGCCATTCGGAAAACTCTCACTGCCCTAGGCTTGGACCACAAGCCGGAGACCGTCCAGCTCATCACCCGGGACATGGTCCGGGAGCTCATGTGAGTACCTAGTGCACAGAGCCTTTCCGCTGAGGACCTCTGCGTGGAGATGGGGAAACCCACCTGGTCTCATTCTGTCATTGCGGACCCCACCTCTTTCCTATTCATTTCCCCCCTTTTGTTTCTTGGTTCTCCTTTTTTCTCCATTTTGTTTTTTTTTGTTTCTCCCCACCTTGTATCTATTACTGCCATTGCCCTTGATTCCCAGCTTCTTTCTCTTCCCTTTCTTCTGGCTGCCGTGGGTCCTATGGGGCTGGTAGAGGGGAAGTGCTTAGGGGTCGTCTCTGAGCCCCCATTAGTGTACTTTCCCATTGGTAAAGGGAAATGTCCAGATGAGTCACTTCCTTTTGGCTGCATCAAGAATATGAAGCAAAGGGAAACTGACCAGATGCCTAATTAGCCCCTTGGCTTCTTCCCAGGCTCTGAGGCCAGAAGAGGAAATTCCCAAGGGCTCTTGGGTTCCTTTGAGATTAGCCAGCATGGCTTCCTGACTGGAGCAGCCGCCTTGCTTGGGACCCTCCTGTGGGTTTAGGCCCAGCTCAGCCATGTGAAATGAGCCAACACCATCACTCAGTGGTTTAGCTCTTGCGCTAGTGCTTCATTCTCCAAACCGTTCTTCCTACTCTGGCTCCACTCAATAAAAACTTGAATTCCCAGAAAATGCAGGCTGTGTCACAAGCTGGGGAGGCACGGCTGGGACACAGCTCCTGGAGCACTGTCTGGTCATCTCTGGCATCAAATGGCCAGCTGTGGTAGCAGCCCTGCAGATACTCCTGGGGCCCAAGAAATGTCTCCTTCTTGGACTGGTCCAGTCCTAAAAAACACATTGGAGGTGAAGTTGCTGGTGACTTGTCAGAGCTGCTGAGAGCACCGTGAGATGCTGTCTCAGATTTAAATCATTTTTTGTTATTCCAGATCCCAGATGTTTGGGGCCACGCCACCCAGTGAACCACAAGATCTTGGCTAAGCCTCAAGTCCACTCGCTCATTCGTCCACCTGCTGGACACCTCCCCTGCACCAGTTTTATTGGAGGAAGTTTAACTTCCTGCCTCCTAACCATGTACCTGTTAAATTGCCTCACCCAGAAGCATCTTTATCCCCACTCCTCTGCTCTACCTTTAATGTGTGTCATTTGTTTGTAATCATTATAATTATCTATTGGTTTGTTGAATGTGTTGGGTGGCTAGAAAGGTCTGTAGACATGTCTCTGACTATTGTTTTTTTTTTTTTAAACATCTTTATTGGAATATAATTGCTTTACAATGGTGTGTTAGTTTCTGCTTTACAGCAAAGTGAATCAATTATACATATACATATGTTCCCATATCTCTTCCTTCTTGCGTCTCCCTCCCTCCCACCCTCCCTATCCCACCCCTCTAGGTGGTCACAAACCACCTCGCTGATCTCCCTGTGCCATGCGGCTGCTTCCCACTAGCTATCCACCCCACGTTTGGTAGTGTATATATGTCCATGCCACTCTCTCACATCGTCACAGCTTACCCTTCCCCCTCCCCATTTCCTCAAGTCCATGCTCTAGTAGGTCTGTGTTTTATTCCCATCCTACCCCTAGGCTCTTCATGACATTTTTTTTTTTCTTAGATTCCATATATATGTGTTAGCATACGGTGTTTGTTTTTCTCCTTTTGACTTACTTCACTCTGTATGACAGACTCCAGGTCCATCCACCTCACAACAAATAACTCAGTTTCATTTCTTTTTATGGCTGAGTAATATTCCATTGTATATATGTGCCACATCTTCTTTATCCATTCATCTGTTGATGAACACTTAGGTTGCTTCCATGTCCTGGCTATAGTACATAGAGCTGTAATGAATATTTTGGTACATGACTCTTTTTGAATTATGGTTTTCTCAGGGTATATGTCCAGTAGTGGGATTGCTGGGTCGTATGGTAGTTCTATTTGTAGTTTTTTAAGGAACCTCTATACTGTTCTCCATAGTGGCTGTATCAATTTACATTCCCACCAACAGTGCAAGAGTGTTCCCTTTTCTCCACACACTCTCCAGCATTTATTGCTTCTAGATTTTTTTTTTTTTTAATTTTTTTTGCTGTACGCGGGCCTCTCACTGTTGTGGCTTCTCCCATTGCGGAGCACAGGCTCCGGACACACAGGCTCAGAGGCCATGGCTCATGGGCCCAGCCGCTCCACGGCATGTGGGATCTTCCCGGACGGGGGCACGAACCCATATCCCCTGCATCAGCAGGTGGACTCTCAACCACCTCACCTCCAGGGAAGCCCTAGATTTTTTGATGACGGCCATTCTGACCAGTGTGAGATGATATCTCATTGTAGTTTTGATTTGCATTTCTCTAATGATTAATGATGTTGAGCATTCTTTCATGTGTTTGTTGGCAATCGGTATATCTTCTTTGGAGAAATGTCTATTTAGGTCTTCTGGCCATTTTGGGATTGGGTTGTTTGTTTTTGTGTTATTGAGCTGCATGAGTTGCTTATAATTTTGGAGATTAATCTTTTGTCAGTTGCTTCATTTGCAACTATTTTCTCCCACTCCGAGGGTTGTCTTTTGGTCTTGTTTATGGTGTCCTTTGCTGTGCAAAAGCTTTTAAGTTTCATTAGGTCCCATTTGTTTATTTTTGTTTTTATTTCCATTACTCTAGGAGGTGGGTCAAAAAGGATCTTGCTGTGATTTATGTCATAGAGTGTTCTGCCTATGTTTTCCTCTAAGAGTTTGTTAGTGTCTGGCCTTACATGTAGGTCTTTAACCCATTTTGAGTTTATTTTTGTGTATGGTGTTAGGGAGTGTTCTAATTTCATATTTTATATGTACCTGTCCAGTTTTCCCAGCACCACTTATTGAAGAGGCTGTCTTTTCTCCACTGTATATTCTTGCCTCCTTTATCAAAGATAAGGTGACCATATGTGTGTGCGTTTATCTCTGGGCTTTCTATACTGTTCCATTGATCTATATTTCTGTTTTTGTGCCAGTACCATACTGTCTTGGTTACTGTAGCTTTGTAGTATAGTCTGAAGTCAGGGAGTCTGATTCTTCCAGTTCCATTTTTCGTTCTCAAGATTGCTTTGGCTATTCGGAGTCTTTTGTGTTTCCATACAAATTGTGAAATTTTTTGTTCTTTTTTGTTCATTTGTAAAAACTGCCAGTGGTAGTTTGATAGGGATTGCATTGAATCTGTAGATTGCTTTGAGTAGTAGAGTCAGTTTCACAATGTTGATTCTTCCAATCCAAGAACATGGTATATCTCTCCATCTATTTGTATCATCTTTAATTTCTTTCATCAGTGTCTTATAATTTTCTGCATACAGGTCTTTTGTCTCCTTAGGTAGGTTTATTCCTAGATATTTTATTCTTTTTGTTGCAGTGGTAAATGGGAGTGTTTTCTTAACTTCACTCTCAAATTTTTCATCATTAGTATATAAGAATGCCAGAGATTTCTGTGCATTAATTTTGTATCCTGCTACTTTACCAAATTCATTGATTAGCTCTAGTAGTTTTCTGGTAGCATCTTTAGGATTCTCTATGTGTAGTATCATGTCATCTGCAAACAGTGACAGCTTTACTCTTCCGATTTGGATTCCTTTTATTTCTTTTTCTTCTCTGATTGCTGTGGCTAGAACTTCCAAAACTATGTTGAATAAGAGTGGTGAGAGTGGGCAACTTTGTCTTGTTCCTGATCTGAGTGGAAATGGTTTCAGTTTTTCACCATTGAGGACGATGTTGGCTGTGGGTTTGTCATATATGGCCTTTATTATGTTGAGGAAAGTTCCCCCATGCCTACTTTCTGCAGGGTTTTTATCATAAATGGGTGTTGCATTTTGTCAAAAGCTTTCTCTGCATCTATTGAGATGATCATATGGTTTTTCTCCTTCACTGACTATTGTTGATCAGAGAGTTTAATTAATATTTAGGGTTCAAAGCTTCTCTCTGGGCTGGATGCACAAGGATGTTTTTGTTTCTCACTGGTATCCACTTCATCCTTGTCTGGCATCCCCTTGCTCTTTTTAGCTCATCCTTGAGGAATCATCTATTTTAAAAGTTCAATTCAACAGCTTTATTGTGAGTCCTCCCTCTGTGCCCAGCACTGTGCCAGACACTGGGCTGCCTGTGGAGTTAAGACAGAGTCTGTGTCCTGGAGGAGCTTGTGATCCAGCAAGGGAAACAGAAGTTGGCCACAAACACTGGCAGGGAGAGCAAAGGGAAGGAGGTGGTCTATGTACATATACATGGGGGAGGGTCATGCACGGCAGAGCAGAGAAGGTAGCATATGAACTGGACCTTTTAGAAAAAGTCCTTAAACTGTCCCTTCTTTAGCTCGTGACGCTACTCCACCGTTGCCTGGGACTGCTTTTCCCCAGTGGACCCGTTGCGTAGTTGGCTTTCTCTCCTGCTCTTGCCCAAGTCCCGCAGGCGGGTGGGCAGTGATGAGGGGCGGGGAAGAGAGCCGAGCAGCCTGCAGTGTGGTGCTGAGAGCTTTCCCTCTCCTCCTCTCCCTAATTTTGTTCAATCCTTGTGTCAGCATCCCCACCAAGGACCCCTCCGGGGAGTCCCTTATCATGAGCCCTGAGGAGTTTGAGCGGATCAAATGGGCATCCCACGTCCTGACTAGAGAAGAGCTCAAGGCCAGGGAGCAGGCCTTCAAGAAGGAGAAGGAAGCTATTCTGGTAGCTACCCCCGTCCCCCATCTATGCAGAGGGGGGTTGAAGAGAAGGGCTGGGGAGTGGCCGGCTTCCCATAAGACTGGGAGCTCTAGTTAGGGGACCCTGAAATGGGGTGTGAACATGCTAAAGAGGACATGTTGTAGAATTAAAAGTGGGTGTGGGAGGAACCGCAGGGCAGTGGGTAGGGTAAGGAAGCCAGGCTGAGAAACCCCTGCGCTCTGACAGTGTGATGGGGTGACGTGAAACTCATCTGGGGTCAACCGTGGCAGCCAGGCTAGTGACCAGGGCACAGAGCACAGGCAGGAACCCCCCACTAATCTCGACGTGGCTCCCATAGGACGCAGTGACCACACGCAAGAAGATCATGAAACAGAAGGAAATGGTTTGGAGGAACAGCCAGAAGCTCAACAATGTGGAGGAGGTGGCCAAGGACAGGGCCCAGGACCTGCTTCAGAGAGTCAGGCAGCTGCGGATGGAGCAGGAGGAGGAGCTGAAGGACATGAGCAACGTGAGCTCTCCATTCTCCCTCCCTCCTCTTATCTCTTTCTTTAAAAAAATTTAATTTTATTTATTTAGTTTTGGCTGCGTTGGGTCTTTGTTGCTGTGTGCGGGCTTTCTCTAGCTGCGGTGCGCGGGCTTCTCTTGTTGCGGAGCTCAGTCTCTAGGCGCCCAGGCTTCAGCAGTTGTGGCTTATGGGCTCTGGAGCGCAGGCTCAGTAGTTGTGGCGCATGGGCTTAGCTGCTCCGCGGCATGTGGGATCTTCCCGGACCACCGCTCGAACCCGTGTCCCCTGCATTGACAGGCAGATTCTTAACCACTGTGCCACCAGGGAAGCCCCTCTCTCTCTCTTCTTTTTTTTTTTCCTTTGGCTGTGCCACACAGCTTGCGAGATCTTAGTTCCCTGACCAGGGATCAAATCCATGCCCCCTGCAGTGGAAGCACAGAGTTTTAACCACTGGACCGCCAGGGAAGTCCTCCCTCCTCTTATCTCTTATTCACACACCTGACAGCATGGGCTCCAGCTGGAGACAGGGTGCAGGGGTGAAAGGTCAGGGTCTGGCCTTGGCAGGGGAACGGGGTGGAGAGCTGCACTTGCCACGTGCCTGCTGTGTGACCTTCAGCAAGTCACTTGCCCTCCCTGAGCCTCACTTTCTTCATTTGTAAAATGAGGGTGGTGAAACTACTTAGCAGAATTATTGGCAGGATTAAATATGCTAATATGTGGGAGAGGCTTTGTGAACTGTGGGTTGATAAATGCATGTGAGGATGTTACTTGTATCTTTATCCTGTTAGTTCGATTCTGGCCACATACGGTGGTCCCAGGCAATTGGGTTCTTTTTGTCGTATTCAAAGTGCTTCCCTTAGCTGAGAGCATAAAGACGAGAGGCTCATTTGGAATTCTACTGTGTAACTCAATTGCATGTGGTTCACTTCCTGGCCAAATGAAAAATGCTGCCTCTCCAACCCCTTCATCTACAGTTTCTGTCTCTCAGGTAAATATTCTCTACATCCTTTTTATTTTCCAAAGCTTTTACTCCACAGTTCTTATTGATGGCTCATGGTTTTTCATTCCCTATGTGTCATGTTGGGCTCTTCTAGCTTAAAAACCTAGTGGCTTGGCTTCTGCAAGAATGTTTGTTTCCCCGAAGTGTAGAACAGGGGGTCTTCACTTGGGGTTCATGGGTCTCTAAGGGGGACCACGAACTTCTGAAGTTTTATCGAAATTTTGTGTGTACAGATGCAGATGAATTTTATGGAGGAGAAAGCCCATAGCTTTCATCATATTCCCAAAACGTGATCCATGACCCCCCAAACATTAAGATCCAATAGGCTGAAAGACGCTATTGCTTTTCTGGGCTTGTGAGCACACTCAATATGATTCTGTTCCCATTTCTCCCTGCTCCGACTTCCACATCCCCATGATACATTTCCCCCCAATCCTTACTCCCAGGTCTAGTATCACAACTTCATTTCCACTCCCCAGATCATCCTCAATGCTAAGTGCCATGCCATCTGGGATGCCCAAATTCTGGAGAAGCAGCTGATCCAAAAAGAACTGGATGCAGAGGAGAAGCGGTTGGATCAGATGATGGAGGTGGAGAGGCAGAAATCCGTTCAGAGGCAGGAGGAGCTGCACAGAAAGAGGCAGGAAGAGAGAATCCGGTAAAGAGATGGCTTTGGCACCTCCCTCTCTAAGTCATTTCCATGTGTCTTTAGGTCCATATAACCTTGCAAAGAGGGAAGACGTGAGAAATGGTCATTATCCTCCTCTGTTATTATCCCAAACCCTTTATGGAGTGATTCAGAGAACCATAGAACTTCTTAAAGCTTATTTCCAAGAGCACAACAGGTGCTTCATAATCTGGCCCCAATTCAGCCTCATTTTACACCATCTCCTGCCATCCATTCTATGAGGCTTTCCTTCATTTCCTCCAACATGCCAGGTCTTGACAAAAGCGCATGACTTTTGTTGTTCCCTCTCCTTTGAATACCCTTCTCTTTCCTTCCCCCGCCGAAAAACGCGTTCTCTTCCTTTAGTATGTAGCTTTGCTGTCTCCTCCCCTGAGAAACCTCCCTCACTTCACCTGGCAGGCTTTAGGGCTCCCTTTTCTGGGTCCCTCCACACCCTGTTTATACTCTGGCACACCCCTCCTTGCACTGTGGCTCCCTGACCCTCACCAGGCTATATGCTCACTGAGGACAGGGTCCCTGTCTTATTCATTTCTGTAGCTTCTGGGCCTACCAGAGTTCTTGGACTGTAGTAGGTGCTTAATACATGTTAGAATGAATAAATTCAGTCCC
The DNA here is from genome assembly GCF_026419965.1 of Kogia breviceps. Taxonomy (NCBI): domain Eukaryota; kingdom Metazoa; phylum Chordata; class Mammalia; order Artiodactyla; family Physeteridae; genus Kogia; species Kogia breviceps. The sequence goes on along the minus strand of NC_081310.1, from coordinate 89,564,206 downwards.
CTTCATTTTGCAGGAAAGGACAAGTCCCAATGCCGGTAAACTATAGAATCACAGTATCCTGGATTTAGAACGCCAACCATATAATTCAAGAATTACCTCTACAAATAGTCTTTGTAAAAACAATAGTTATTGCACAACACTGAGTGCCAGTTCTTTCTCCCCATCTGTATTCTGTTCTCATGTACCATTCATCTTTGTACTTCTAGTGGGTACCTGGTTCACTATAGCAGGCTCCCAATAAAAGTTTATTTCATGGCCAAGTGGCTCTTCATTTTTTGCATAAACAGTTCCATTGAAAGGAAAATCCCTGCCTTATCAGCAGCTCTAATGATTTGACCTGGTCCTTATATTGAGTCTAAACCCGCTTCCATGTAACTCTTCTACTCATTGCTCTAGTGTATTTCATCTGGAGTCATGAAGCCATTCAAGAGCTCTATCTGAATGTCAATCTCATACTCCTTCCCATAGATTCTTATCCTAATCTGTGTCTTCTCCCACTCTCCCAGCCTTTACTCATATAGCATGGGGTCTGGATGCTTCCAAATTTATTGACATCCCAATAACACATAGGGAGTCACTGGCAACACTGATTATAGAATCTGGTTTCTCTGCTTTCCATTGTTGAGCCAGGGCACTGCTGAGTGGAGAGAGTTCCTCAGACTCAGCCCTGTCCACCCACAGCTGATGGTCTTAAAATATACGATTGGGTATAAGAAGGACAGTTAGCAAACTAGGCGTGGGAAGACGAGATACATTGGGTGATAGCAGATGCACCAGAGACAGGAGAAGTCATAGGCTTTTTAACTCTGGGAAGCTCTGTGAAGCCAGCTTGAGAAGATCACTCCCTCTGATTACTTTGGGAAGGCTTGGGAGGTGGTAGGATTTCAGAAGCTGTTACACACTGAAAGGGAGAACGTGTATTACGATGTGGGTGCCTCTTGGGCAAACAAATGAAGTGAGGGAATATCAAGAAGGGTGAGGGGCTTCCCTGGTGGCATAGTGGTTAAGAATCCACCTGCCAATGCAGGGGACACAGGTTCGAGCCCTGGTCCAGGAAGATCCCACATGCCGTGGAGCAACTAAGCCCGTGCGCCACAACTACTGAGCCTGTGCTCTAGAGCCCGTGAGCCACAACTACTGAGCCCACGTGCCTAGAGCCCGTGCTCTGCAAAAAGAGAAAAATACAATCTATGAAAGAAAAAGAAATCAATAAAGTGGACTGCATCAAATTTAAAAAAAAAAAAAAAAAAAAGAAGGGTGAGCCGCAGAACCAGGAGTTCAGAAGGGAGAGGATCAACCTGCCAGGACCCTGTGGGGAAGGACTTTGGTCTGGGTTCATGAAGCATAGCCATGTTTAGGGGGCACTTGTTACATTGTTCCTACAATGCCTCCCATCTTGGGGGTTATTTGGGTGGAGGTTAGAATGGAGAGACCCAGACCCTTGGTTTCTAAGACACCGTGGCACTGTTTCTTCCCAGAGGAAGACGGTACATTGTGGAACAGATGGAAAAGAACCAGGAGGAGCGATCGCTGCTTGCCCAGCAGCAGGAGCAGGAGAAGGGGCAGATGCTGGCGTATATGGAACAGCTCCAAGAGGAGGATCTAAGGGTAACAGGGCTGCACAGATAATGCCAGGTTCAATGCCACCAGCTGCAGCAAAAAAGCCCTCCAGCACTGTGGGGTTTGAGCGTGTGGGCTGATGTTCCGTCAGGCACATATGCTCATTTCACATCATCATCATCATCAACTTTTTATTGCCATGTTAACCATTTGTTTGGCTGTGGAGTCATGCTGAGGGAGGAGCAGTGATTTGGATACCGTCCCTGCCTTACCGGGACTTGGGGTCCAGGACTGACATATCCATGTGAATGGACACATGAAGGAAAGATATAGCTACATGCTTTGCAAAAATAAACATAGGGATGTTTTATTGTCTTCCCTCAATTATCTAGGGATATTATAGACTTTGTAGGTGAACAGTAGCAGTGTCTTAGAACAGTAGCAGTGTCTTAGTTCTAGACTCCCTGCTGTTGCCTCATGCAAAGTACATTACATCCCAGTGTCATTGTGTTGAGGAGTCAAACCCTTTTTTCCTGTTAGCCTAAATAAAATTAGTAAGCATAGCCATTGCAAAAGAAATGATGACACACCTGTTCCGACCAAGCTGACTTAAACAAATCTTCCTCTATTGACCTTATGTGATCTGTTGCAATATACAAAGGCCCCTGGCACAGTGAGGTACATGGCAAGCATTTGGGGCATTTATTCTTTTTTCCCCTCAATTTTTTACTTACAAAAATTTTATACACATAGACAAGTTGAAAGAACTGTACCACACCCATCAATGCTTCACCTAGATTTAGTGGTTGTTAATCTGCCTGAGTTGCTTGTCTCTTTTAGATGTATATACATATTTTGATATTGTTAAACTATTTGAAAGTAAGTTGCCAACATCTTGACACTTTGCTGCTAAATGCTTCAGCCTGTATCTCTGAAGAAGGACATTCGCTTACAAGTCAACAATACCATTATCAACAAAATTAGAATCCAATGATTCTATAATATCATTTAATATTTACTCTACACTCAAATTTACTCAGTTGTTACAAAAATATTTTCTCAGTTATTTTCTTTCATCCAAACCAGGATTCAATCAAGGTTCACACACTGCATTCACGAAGTCTTTTTAGTCTATTTTGATCTAGAAGAGTTCCCTCCCTCATTCATTCATTCATTCATTTTTTATAGCACTGATATTTTGAAGCACCCAGGACATTTGACTTGAAGAATGTCCCACATTTTGATTTGTCTGATTATTTTCTCATGGTGCCATTTAACTTGTGGAACACATATTCTTTTCTGGTTCTCCTCCTTCCCCATGTTTATGGGTGATTGAGTCATCATCTCCCAGTGAATTTGATGGTGAGGAGTGACAGGGGGCCCTGAAGGATCTCATGGGGGCGCTTATAATTATGAGGGCTTCTCAAGCACTTGCAGTATGAGGATCTGTGTGAGGGGTGGGAGGCTGATCACCAGATGGTCAGGGAAGATGAGAGGCAGGCAGCCTTGTGAACTGCTTGAGAAGGGGAGCAACAGGGCCATGAAGACAGACAAGACCTGGCCAAGCTCTGGCTTAGGAGAGAGAGGGAAAGGGCCAGGAAGGACAGGTCTGGGGTAGATATGCAGGAGACTGGAAAACCCAACTTGATTGTGGGGAGTGGGCATTGGTGGGTTCATTGAGAAATTTCCAGGTGTCACCGAGTCAACACAATTACTCCAGTGTTACGTCATTGTCCTTTTCCTGTCCTTCTAGACACTCCCTAGGTCTCTAGGAAGCATCATTGGGCACAGATAGAAACCTCTGCCTCCCCAGCCTAGAACTGCATCATCTCAGGGTGATGCAAGGGCAGCTTTCCCCAACTTGCTAGCAAGATGGAGAGAATGAAGGGAGTTTATCCGAGGTTGCTTTACGATGGCTTCCAAGATGAGAAACAGGGGAAGTCCTCTGGTTTCTTGGAAATGAAATGAACCCACAAAAACAACAAACCAAAAAGTAAATAAATAGGCAAAGAAGTAAGTAAATATATGATTATATGTATGTCATAGATCAGAAGTCAGCAGCTTTTCTAGTTTTGAGGGTCAGTGAGATTAAATACTGCCTGGGGTACCAATGGCATGTGTAAAACTGATGGGAAGAAGGTAGGAAGGAAAGGAAGAAAGGGAAAAGGGGAAAAAAGAGTATGGGAGTAGGAGTGTCAGGAGGGGAACTGTGGCGTGAGCAAGGAGGCAGGTGCTTGGAGAGTGAGGGGATGCTGGCGGGCCGTGACCCAGGCACCACGTGGACCTGTGGGGAGGCACACAGCACTGCACTGGTCTAGTTCAGGAGGCTTCCTGGAGGAAAGAGGCCTGCACTGGGCAGTGAGCCAAGCTGGGGGAGGGTCAGCAGTGTTGCCCGGGATGCGTCAGGGCAGAAGCTGGGCTGAGGAAGAGCTGGGAGGCCAGGTAGGGGTTAGTCTTTGAAGAAATGGAAGGAGCTAGGAGTAGTGTGGGAAGTGGGGTGAGCTGATGGGTAGGAGAGTTTGAAGCAAGGAGTCCAAGTTTGAGACGGTAGGGAGGCCACTGCCCAAGGCCCCAGTGCTCCTCCACATTGGGACCTGAGGATGTGCTCAGAAGTGGTCTGATCACTGGGAGCTTTCAAAGGCCCAGGCTCATTCCTTAGAAGGGATCTTGTCACTCAGGGTGATTGGCACTCTGATCTCCATCACTCATTGTTTTTCTCTCTGAGGTTTTTTTCTCTTTCTCACTTGCCACTCACCTTGGGCCCCTCTTCCCTGCCTCATTATTGAGTATTTGCCATTTCCCTCTCAGTATTGGGAAAGAGAAGAAGTGTTACACATGGTCCCTGTCCTCTGGCTGGGACAGAATGAACACACAGGAAGCGAATGGGATCCTCATGGCAGCGTATGATCAAGTCCGAGGAGGTGTGGCACCACCTTAAGTGCAAAGGGAATTCAGAAATGCAGAGAGAATTAAAACTTGGGGCAATCAAGTAAGAACTCCAGAGAAGATTGGAACTTTAGTTTAGACAGACCAGGTTCCAAAATTCTGGCTCTGGAGTTCATTAGCTGTATGGCCCTGGGCAAGTCGCTTAAACTCTGAGCCTCAGTTTTTCCACCTGTACAAGAAAGATAACAAGGACTACCTTTCAGAGTTTTGGGGGTACATTTAGGTGCTAGAGGTAGGTTATATAAAGTGCCTTATGAATAAAAAGTACTCAATTAGCGCAATACTCTATTTTATCTGTTTTAATCATCACTATTGAACAGAGACCAAAAGTTTGGGTTTGAATAGAGGAAGGAAATTGAAGGCGGGAGGAAAGCGTAATGAACAAAGGATAGGATTTTGCCTGACATGGGGGAGACACTGAGTAGAATTTTAAGAGCCTCCACTTCCTGAGAGTGCATAGAGATCAATCGTGTCAGGGGCTGCAGCAAAGTCAAGGTGGATGAGGACTGCAAAGGGCCATTTGGCTAGAAGAGGTCATTGATGGCCCTTGAAAGAACAGCTTTAATCAAGGGCAGTAAATGGAGCTAGACTTCAGAGTGTGCATCTCTCTCCCTGCCTCCGTCTGTGTCTCTCCCTCCTGATAAGCCAGTATCTTTTGATCTTTCCCCTTCTACTCTGAGGCTCTCTCCCTTCGGTGGCAGGACTTGGAACGAAGACACCAGCAAAAGCTGAAGATGCAGGCTGAGATCAAACGCATCAATGACGAAAACCAGAGGCAGAAAGCAGAGCTGCTGGCTCAGGAGAAGCTGGCAGACCAGATGGTGATGGAATTTACCAAGAAGAAGATGGTAGGAACCCGCTTACTGATGTCTGGGACTTCTGAGCAGGAATGGAGTGTCTGTCTCAGGGAGATGCAGGCATGAGAACTAAGTTAACTCAACAGAAGATAGTTATGTCATCAGCCTAAAATTCATGTCCTTAGTTCAAGGGCCTGACTTCTTTTTCTCTTCAACTTGGCCAGTCCCTTTGTTCATTACCAGAGAGTAGCCTGGAAAGGACACCCCAATTAGGGTGTTATTGTCCTTGTTAACACCTTTGATTAGAAGTTGGGGTGAGGGTCAGGGGCAGGCAGGGAAGAAAATTAAAACTATTGGTGAAAGTAAAGTTTTCGTGGATTCCCCATGACCTGGATAATAATATCTTCAGTAATCAATCATGAGTCAGCCTCCCCATAAATTTCTTGTGAAAATTCCTATATTGGCCATCCATCCTATACTGAATGCTAGGCTCAGAAAATAGAGTCTTCAATCACCACCCCCTGTAGTACTTATAAGAACAAATGCACCATGGAACAGGGAGCAATACCCTTGAACAGTTATAGGGAGATGTAGCTCATGAATGTGTGGACTCATTCTGGGGCAAGAATGAGTAATGGTGTGATTGGGGTCTGTGAGGAATGGGGGACAAAAGAAAGCTTTTAGGCATGGTTTAGATGGAGTGAACATGGATTTCTATAAGAAGAGAAAGAAAGACTTGAGGTGGCAGGAAATTTATTCAATTCCTCATGCGTGAGTCCTGCCTTCCCTGCTAGCCTTGACGTTCCATGATGATACCATACTTCTCCATGGTAGGGATTCTTAATTATGGGCAGGGGGAGGGTGTGGGTACAATTGGAAAAGGCATATTTGATATACCTCTATACTCCAAATGCAAACGATAGAAAATGAAGCTCAGCAAAGCTCATTTATTGGCTTTGGCTTCTTTACTGGATGCCAGGGATATGCAGGCAACAGAGTGAGAATGCGAGACTGGGGACGTGGGGGTTCCAGCATGATAACGATCACACAACTACCATTAATCAAGCACTTAGTCTGTACACAGGCTCTGTGCTAAGGGCTTTGTGTGTTTTCTTATCTAGTCATTACAGCAATCTTGTGAACCTAGTCATTGACTGACTGAAAATATCCTGAATGCCTCAGCGTGTGTCCAGTATCAGACAGGCTGAATGTACCTAGAGTAATGCTATGGACAAAGTATGGAACTCAGCAACTGTTTCCCTGAATGGGTGAAGGTGGTGATAATAAGCCAATCACGTGTAGGAATTGGTGAACAGTTTCACTGGCTACAACAGACAGTCTCTGGTGGTTGTGATGGGAAATGAGGTAGCTAGATGATGGAGAGCTGAGAGCAGTTGTTAGGAATGCCTTGGACCTTGAGCAGAGCTGGAAGTGTGGAATGATGAGGAATTGCCATTGGTTTCTGAGCAGGAGAGGAATATGTCTTGTCTTCGTACATGAAAATGTCATTGGCAGGAGGAGCTGGGAGAGGCAGGAAACTGGCAAAGGAATCAGGCACTTGGGCATGCCCACAGCCCACCATAAGTATCCAAGTATAGCACAAGCCCTTCCCTGACCTCACAGAGGTCTCTGCTCTTACAGCTGGGGCTGCCACTTTTGAGCTAAAGGTAGAGATGGGTGGTGGTAGCCTCCAGAGTTCCCTGGCCTGCCATCTAGGGCAATGTGGAGCAGAGAGACCAGCTTGACACACAGCCAGCTGTGCACAGCTCACAAGCTGACAACTCACTGGGTGTACAGAAGTCTGGAAGGGTGGAACGAGGCTAAGGAACATTCTTTGCAGGATGATCACATTTCCACCCAACCTAAGCCATTAGTCTTATGACTACCCAAGAATGGTAGTTGGGAAGCTGTGTATGGAAAGTTTTTAGGGATATGTCTGCTCTTTCAGAGAAGTGGCAAAGGGAGGTAATTTTGATAGTTCATTCCTTAGGCATCTGCTAACCACTGGGGGACTGCACATCGCACGGTTGGCCATTTGCCCAAGGACTAATGAGATAACTTCTACCTCCTGTACTTTACAAGACAGGCAGGAAGCCACAGTTGTTATTTATAGAAACTTGGCCCAGCAGCCTTGCAACTTGGAAATTGTGAAGTAGCAGACAGAGCATGAAGGCTGGGCTCACCTGCATTTGAATCCGTTTGGTAGTTTACTAGCTGTGCCATCTTGGACAGGACCCTTGAATTCTATGAACATCAGTTTCTTTATAATATCAATCTGATGAGATGTTGTGAGGACCATCTGGGATATTACAGGAGAAGGCATCTTGTAAGCAATGAAGCATCTTACAAATGCTGATTAGTTTCATGTTAATGCATTGCTAGTCATTTTGCCCCACCTTAAAAGGAGTCAGGAAGGGGTAGGGGAAATATTGAATAGACAAGGGGCACAGTTTCTCTCTGCAAGGCTGGGGCAATAGGAGCCATTCTGTGAGACCTTTTCTTCCTGGCAGGCTCGAGAAGCAGAGTTTGAGGCTGAGCAGGAGCGAATCCGGAGGGAGAAAGAGAAGGAGATCGCCCGCCTGAGGGCAATGCAGGAGAATGCCCAGGACTACCAGGCAGAGCAGGTACCTATTCAGTCTCAGCTTCTCTCGGCCTCTCCCATCCCCTTAACTATTCCTTTGACAACCTGTAGAATGGTCTCAAGGGTGAGGGTATAGGAGAGAGGATGCAAGTTATTTCGACTTCAGTAGCTGGAGGACGGAGGGATGGGCCTGCTTCCAAGCCTATGGCAGCAAGGATCGAGAAGTGTATTACGTGCTTAAGGTCCAGGAGAAAGATTTTGGCTGCCACATAAAGAACTTTCAACCTTAACTAATCATTGAAATGTGTCACCACAGGAAACTGTGGTTTCTGTGGTTTCATCATCATCATTAGCAGTCATTAAAATTAGAAGCAATCGCAGGACATCCGGGAGGTGTTTCAGGTATAGGGAAAGAACTGGGATGAGCTGGGGTGGGGGAAGGACAAGATGACCCCTCAGGGTATCTTCTGACCTGAAAGTTCTATGACAGGATTCCCTTTATTCTTTCCTAGCATAACCCTGCTGCTAGAGAAATTCGGGGGGCTTCTCAAAGCAAGCTGGGGCAGAGTCCGAAGTAGGTGTCTTCCTAAAGGGACCTGAGGTTATTTTGCATCCTCACTGGTCTCCCCACCCTCTCCTTTACCAGGATGCCTTGCGGGCCAAACGCAACCAGGAGGTTGCTGACAGAGAGTGGCGCAGAAAGGAAAAGGAAAACGCACAGAGGAAGATGGAAACTGAGGCCAAACTGCGGAAAAGTCGGCTAGAACAGGTGGCTTTCAAGGAGCACACTCTGGCCGTTCAGGTGCAACGGGACCGGGATGAGTTCGAGAGGATTCTTCGGTAGGAGGAGCTGGGAACTTCAGTTTCCCTTCCTGGTTCTGTGGCAGGGATGGTCTGTACTGGGTGGAGAGGCAATTTCTGGCCTGTCCATGGACAGGTGTGCATCCACCTTGATCAGGTTGGTGGGGTCATTCTAACTAGATGGATAACTGAAATATTTCAAAGACACTTGAGCCAAGAATCTTATTAAAGAATTGGAAAATAGCACCTGGAAGTGATTAAGGAATTGGGGATTATAGGGATTATTTCCCCGGGAGCATTAAAAGTGTAAGTAACGAGGGCTTCCCTGGGGTGGCGCAGTGGTTGAGAATCCGCCTGCCGATGCAGGGGACACGGGTTCGTGCCCCGGTCTGGGAAGATCCCACATGCAGCGGAGCGGCTGGGCCCGTGAGCCATGGCCGCTGAGCCTGCGCGTCCGGAGCCTGTGCTCCTCAACGGGAGAGGCCACAACAGTGAAGCCCGCATACCACACACACAAAAAAAAAAGTGTAAGTAACGGTATAAATCTGGTCCCTTCTGCCCTCCCCTCCTCCATGTCCCGAGACAAGTTTGGGCTGAAACTGCAGCAGGGGAGGTTGAAGAGAGAGGGAGAGTAGAACTCACACACTCAGGGTTGCGAGTCATCAGAGCAGGGCTTTAAGGGAGGTCTTTTGACAAATATGTACTAAGCACGTAAAGTCAAGGCTCTGTGTTGGATGCTATGGGAGATATTAGAGATGAATAAAACACCATTCTTGCCCATTCATCTAAGAAGGATGTTAGAGACTTGTATTTGGATGGACTTCACCTGTATTTCTCCATCTTTCTGGCCTTGTCAGCCCTTTATCCTTTTATTTTTGTTCTCTATGTTGGCTCAGTTATAATTCCAACACATAAGTGGAATTATGTGTTCACATAATTATGTGTTCCATAATTATGTGGAAGTGTTCACATCTCTCACTGTCTGTCTCCCTTCTCCTACCCCAAAGCAGTGGGCAGTCTCAGTAGTTCTACTTTCTACCAGTTAGATCTGCCACAACCAGACCTGGCCCCTGGGACGTTCTACTGGCTCTAAGTGTTCTGGCCTGACCGGGAAAGACTCTCTTCTTGCTCTGGTCCAGACTCTATAACATCAAAAAAAAATTTAAAGGAAACAAACCAGGGAATTCCCTGGCTGTCCAGTGGTTAGGACTCGGCCCTTTCACTGCCAGGCCCATTTTTTTTTTTTTTTTTTTTTTTTTTTTTTTTTTGCTGTACGCGGGCCTCTCACTGCTGTGGTCTCTCCCGTTGCGGAGCACAGGCTCTGGACGCGCAGGCTCAGCGGCCATGGCTCACCGGCCCAGCCGCTCCGTGGCATGTGGGATCTTCCCAGACCAGAGCACGAACCCGTGTCCCCTGCATCGGCAGGCGGATTCTCAACCACTGCGCCACCAGGGAAGGCCCAGCCCCATTTTCGATCCCTGGTCTGGGAACTAAGATCCTGCATGCTGTGCAGTGCAGCCATTAAATAATAAAATTTTAAAAAAAGATAAAATAAAATAGGAAATAAACCAAACAAAATTTTATTTAGGGTGGAGGGCTACAAAAATTACAGAAGTTATGCTCACATAAGTAGAGATTGAGTGATGCAGCCTATCTTTCTTTTTTGTTTTGAATTTAAATTTTTTTTATACAGCAAGTTCTTATTAGTTATCCATTTTATACATATTACTGTATACATGTCAATCCCAATCTCCCTATTCATCACACCACTACCCCACCCCTCTGCCACTTTCCCCCGTTGGTGTCCATACGTTTGTTCTCTACATCTGTGTCTCAATTTCTGCCCTGCAAATCAGTTCATCTGTAACATTTTTCTAGGTTCCACATATATGCACTAATATATGATAATTGTTTTTCTCTTTCTGACTTACTTCACTCTGTATGACAGTCTCTAGATCTATCCACGTCTCTACAAATGACCCAAGTTTGTTCCTTTTTATGGTTGAGTAATATTCCATTGTATATATGTACCACATCTGCTTTATCCATTCATCTGTCGATGGACATTTAGGTTGCTTCCATGACCTGGCTATTGTAAATAGTGCTGCAATGAACATTGGGGTGCATGTGTCTTTTTGAATTATGGTTTTCTCTGGGTATATGCCCAGTAGTGGGGTTGCTGCGTCATATGGTAATTCTATTTTTAGTTCTTTAAGGAACCTCCATACTGTTCTCCATAGTGGCTATATCAATTTACATTCTCACCAGCAGTGCAGGAGGGTTCCCTTTTCTCCGCACCCTCTCCAGCATTAGTTGTTTGGAGATTTTCTGATGGTGCCCATTCTAACTGGTGTGAGGTGATACCTCATTGTAGTTTTTTTTGTTGTTGTTGTTGTTTTTGAGGTACGCGGGCCTCTCACTGTTGTGGCCTCTTCCGTCTCAGAGTGCAGGCTCCGGACGTGCAGGCTCAGCGGCCATGGCTCACGGGCCTAGCCGCTCCGTGGCATGTGGGATCTTCCCGGACAGGGGCACGAGCCCACGTCCCCTTCATCAGCAGGCAGACTCTCAACCACTGCGCCACCAGAGAAGCCCCCTCATTGTAGTTTTGATTTGCATTTCTCTAATAATTAGTGATGTTGAGCAGCTTTTCATGTGCCTCTTGACCATCTGTATGTCTTCTTTGGAGAAATGTCTGTTTAGGTCTTCTGCCCATTTTTGGATTGGGTTTTGTTTTCTTTTAATATTGAGCTGAATGAGCTGTTTATATATTTTGGAGACTAATCCTTTGTCCAATGATTTGTTTGTAAATATTTTCTCCCATTCTGAGCGTTGTCTTTTCGTCTTGTTTATAGTTTCCTTTGCTGTGCAAAAATTTTAAGTTTCATTAGGTCCCACTTGTTTATTTTTGTTTTTATTTCCATTACTCTAGGAGGTGGTTCAAAAAAGATCTTGCTGTGATTTATGTCAAAGAGTGTTCTTCCTATGTTTTCCTCTAAGAGTTTTATAGTGTCCAGTCTTACATTTAGGTCTCTAATCCATTTTGAGTTTATTTTTGTGTATGGTGTTAGGGAGTGTTCTAATTTCATTCTTTTCCATGTAGCTCTCCAGTTTTCCCAGCACCAATTATTGAAGAGATTGTCTTTTCTCCATTGTATATCCTTGCCTCCTTTGTCATAGATTAGTTGACCATAGGTGTGCAGGTTTATCTCTGGGCTTTCCATCCTGTTCCATTGATCTATATTTCTGTTTTTGTGCCAGTACAATACTGTCTTGATTACTGTAGCTTTGTAGTATAGTCTGAAATCAGGGAGTCTGATTCCTCCAGTTCTGTTTTTTCCCTCAGGACCACTTTGGCTATCTGGGGTCTTTTGTGTCTCTGTACAAATTTTAAGATTTTTTGTTCTAGTTCTGTAAAAAATGCCATTGGTGATTTGATAGGGATTGCATTGAATCTGTAGATTGCTTTGGGTAGTATAGTCATTTTCACAATATTGATTCTTCCAATCCAAGAACATGGTATATCTCTCCATCTGTCTGTAACATCTTTAATTTCTTTCATCAGTGTCTTATAGTTTTCTGCATACAGATCTTTTGTCTCCTTAGGTAGGTTTATTCCTAGATATTTTATTCTTTTTGCTGCAGTGGTAAATGGGAGTGTTTTCTTAATTTCTCTTTCAGATTTTTCATCATTAGTGTATAGGAATGCAAGAGATTTCTGTGCATTAATTTTGTATCCTGCAACTTTACCAAATTCATTCATTAGCTCTAGTAGTTTTCTAGTGGCATCTTTAGGATTCTCTATGTATAGTATCATGTCATCTGCAAACAGTGACAGTTTTACTTCTTCTTTTCCAATTTGAATTCCTTTTATTTCTTTTTCTTCTCTGATTGCTGTGGCTAGGACTTCCAAAACTATGTTCAATAATAGTGGTGAGAGTGGACATCCTTGTCTTGTTTCTGATCTTAGAGGAAATGGTTTCAGTTTTTCACCATCGAGAATGATGTTGCCAGACCTAGCTTTAAGTTCAATTTCACCTTTTTCTAGGTTAGCATCTGGACCTAGGGTCTCCAGGGTCATGTGACCACCACGATGGGCATCTCCAAGTGCTAGGAGCGTCTCTTCCATGGCCAGCATTCCAACTTTTCCTACTTCAAGAGCATGGCCTCCTCTATGGCCTATATATGGACTTCCTGCTTCTGGACAGAGGGATGCCTTTAACTGTCAGCCTGCTTACTAAGCAGAAATAGCTGACCTTCCCTACTCAATGGTTCTTAGAAATGCCTGGCAGCTTTCAAAGAGTACTGGTGCCCAGGAGCCAGCTCCAGAGATTCTCATTTAACTGGTCTGGGGTGAGGCCCAGGCATCAGTAGTTTTGAAAGCCCCAAGATGACTGTAATGCAGCCAGCCTCCAGGATTCCTGCCCCAGCCCTGTGAAATGACCAGGCCCTTCCGCGTTTAGATTTCCAATTGCCTGCCACCCCAGGGGCTCTCTAGTGACACATACAGGTTCCCCATTTCCACCCTGTTTCACATAATGTAAAACAATAGAAAACTGCTCTCTATATAGGAAAATAATGGCAAGGCAAGGAGGAGAATCTTTCTGCTTTCATAGATGTGTCTGAGTAGTGGGGATTTGGTGTATAAGTACAGAGGGGCAAGGAAGTCAGCAGTTTTCTTCCGATAAACCTGGAAGGTATAGAATTTTAGGAGGTGTCTACATGGTGTAAAAGAGTTGCTGAGCACCGAGAGGACATGCCATGCGTGGTGGAGCTTGGAAGATAGCTAGAGGGAAGTGAGTCTGTGAAGTGGTGCTTTTGGTTGGGGTATGAGTGACCCCAGCTGAGAGGTCCTGGCCTAAGGTGATTTTACATTTAGTTTTTGTTTTTGATTACATTGAGAAAGAAAGAAGGAGTTAGCTCAGGATGGCCTATGACTGCATTTCGTCTGAGGTGTGAATACATTTCATTTGAGTTTTTTTTCTGGGAACATCTGGTCTACATTAGCCATTTTCCTTCTGATGTCAGGGTTCGTGAAGTTTTCTTGCGGAAGAGGCTCCTGAGAGTTTGAGACTGGGAGCAGTAAGAAAAATCAGAGATAATAAGCTAAGTTCCTTCTTCTTCCAGCAACTAAGAAGAGCCAGCATTGCAGATTTCACAACTTCTTTGAACTTCCTAAACATCCTCTTTGTTGGTTTTGTTAATGTCATTATTATTGTTAGTGGAAAGGAAGGAAGAGAGAGAGAAAGCTATCTCAGAACAAGCTGGAGAGGAGTTAGGCATTGTTATAAGAGAGAAGAGTAGGAACAATAGCTTCCAGTGGGTGACATCCTGGGTGTAGGGCCAGCTACAAATTTGCAGGGCTCAGTGAAAAACGAGAATGTGGAGCCCTTTGTTCAACAATTAAGAATGTCAAAACAGTGACAGCAGAGTCTTAGCTCTGGGCCCAAGCATTGGGCCCTTCTAAACATGACCATGGCATAGAGTCACACGCCCTGAACCCAGGCCTGGCTGGGATCAGCCTTTGGGGTTGATCTCTGAGCCACAGAGGGGAGGGCCTGAGTATGGAGGGCCTTGGTCTCTTCAGTGTGTCCCCTGGAGAAGCCTACCCAGCAGCTGCCCCAAAGACTTCCCTGGACTGGGACAGCTCAGCCTAGCCCGTTCGACCTGTCCCTCCTCCAGGGCTCAGAGAGAGCAGATTGCAAAGGAGCAGCTGGAGGAGGAGCAAAAGGCCATGATGCGCTTACAGTACGCCAGTGAGCTCCGGCGCCAGGTGCGGGAGGAACAGCTGAAGCGGGTGCAGGGCCGGACCGCTACCTTCGAGGAGGGCCGGCGCCTCAAGGAGGAGGCCCAGAAGCGGCGTGAGCAAATTGAAGACGCCAAGAAGAAAAAGATAGAGGAGCTGAGGTGTGCCGGAGCCCCTTCCTGCCCGGTTCCTCTCCTCTTCCCCGGGGAGGTGGGATGGGACATGTGGGGTTAGGGGAATGAAGGGATGGTGACAGGGCTGCAGGGAGGGCCTCCCTCCTGACTCCAGGCCCACATGGGCTGTGGCCCTCTGAAGGGGGCTCCTGGAGAAAGTTCTGGAATGGGGTCCTCCTGGCTCTCTGGGAACTCCTTGGCAGGATGCTGGAGCCTTGACGGGGATGTGTCTGGGGGATGGATTGTGGCACCAGGGTTGGGGTACAGGTCCCTAGGTTCTGTAAATGCCTGCCTCTGCTGCCTCCTCTTTGGTCTCCTTCTCTATCCCTACCCATTACAGCCCTTGCACCCCTTACACCTGTGTTTCCCCTGCAGAGCCACCGGCCTTCCTGAGAAGTACTGCACTGAAGCTGAGCGCAAAGCTAACATCCCACCCGACACCTCTGTGGACTGAGGGTGCCTCTCTGCCCCTTGGGATGCCTTCAGAGGGCAGCTTCCTCCCAGGCTCTCGGTGTCCATAACTGCTGCTAATCTAGACACTTCTGAGTTACAGATTAAATCTATTCTACTTCTCTGAGGGACAGTCCAGCTTTCTTGCTGCGGGGATGTGGCTGCCACGGATACTGAACGAAGAGCAAAATAGGTTATGGGAGCCCCAGGTTGTGGGCGGTATAATGCTCAGAGGCAGAGAATGGAAGGATGCTCTCTCACGGTCAGCCCTCCTAAGCCAGATGGTCCCTTCGTCCTGGTGTCTCCTGACTTTTCTGACTCTCTGGGATGCTGTCATCATGTCCACTTTCAGCTCAGTCTTATCTCTGTCCCCGTACCATACCCAGCTCAGAGGCACTTCAGGGCAAGGAGCTAGAGATGCTCTCTCAGGGTGGGACTGGGGCAAGGGCTGGGCTGGGCGGTACTGGGGAAGGAGGTATCAGAGCTCTTGCCAGTTGCATGCCTGTGACTCAGATCATGAATGTGGAGAGGGTGATGTTTGAACCTGTGGCTCATACTCCTGTCTCAGCCCTCTCATGCCAGAGCCCTTTCAATGCCAGGCAGTGTCACGACGTAGGCACCCGCTCCATCCTCCATCGGGGAATGACCAGGGCCCAACGTCTCACGCTGCCAACCTGGTCCCCTCACCCAAACACAGCCCCCCACCCAACTCAAGTGGCCGGCTCTCCTTAGTCCACCTGTCTCCAACAAGTGAGGCTCCCCAAAGCTTTATCCCCAAAGATAAAGATCTGTGTTAGCTTGCCTCGCTTTCCCCCCAAATATTCTTCATTCATTCATTTACTCATCCAAGTACCTCTGAGTGCCTACCATGTGCTAGGTACGTTCTAGTGAAGTCAGTTCTCAGTGAATCAGCAGACCTGTTTCCATCTCCGCAGAAGCTTCTCATCTGTGTCAGTAAGTCTGCTCTTGCTTCCCACTCTGCCCCCGTGCTGCTTCCCACAAAATTTCTTGTAGCTTTAGAAGAGTCTCACCCTATTTGGAAGGACCTGGATGATCAGGCTCCCATCTTGGGCTGTGTGCTAGCTTTCAGGGATGGAGCCATTTCCCCCATTTTTGTATGCCTTTGAGGGGAAAGGGCCTCCACCCAGCTCCCATCACTATGGCAGCCTCCTTCCCCCTTGGTTTCATTTCTCAAATCCAGAGCCGAGGCTTGTCTCCTTCGGTGGGTCCTGCACTAAGAGGAGGCAGAGGGTAGCTGCTGGGCACATCCCCAGTGTTTACAATGCCAGGTTACAAGGACCTCCGGCAAGAGTCCTCTTTTCACAGGGCCCAGGGAGAGTGGGCAAGCTGCTTCCTGTGCTTCCTCTGCCTCAGAACAACTGCAGCTTCTCCAGGCACCTTCCTCACCTTCCCCATCACAGAAGACTGTGGCCCCCTTTTCCCCAAAACCAGGTGGGCAGCCCCACCAGCTGCTAGGGGAAGAGGCTTTCTCACCTTCCCTGCTCCGTACCCCTAAGTGCATACCTCCTACCTAAAGAAGTTAATCCCTTCCTCCCTAGGGGTCTTGGGAAGATGTGGTACCCAGCCTAGGATGAGAGAGAAGACATGGCAATGCCACTGAGGCAGCTGGCATACTTGCTTAGGTTCTCTCTAAGCATTCCTATTGCATGATTAAGAACACCTGCAGGGACCAAGGAGCGAGACTTTACTTGTTTCAGGGGACCCTCTTCCCAGGAAAGCCAGAAAGGACCTCAGGTGCCTGGAGTTTGCCCAGCTCCCTACTGATGTCATCCATCTCAGGGCTGAGAGGAACAAGCTCCCTTGGAGTACAGGCCAAGAAGTGGACCTCCCCCGCGGCTGCCCCCACCTGCCCTGCTCAGGAACAACCAGCCTCAGACTTGTTGCTAGAGGTTGGACTTTTGGGTGGGCAGTGTTTTCTCTTAGGGATGGCTTCAACTTTCCCTCCTAGGGTTCAAGTGTAGCATTAAACTCTCTGCACCCCTCCAAGCTGCTGAATCATCTTCGGGGTATCTAGGAAGCTGCGAGATTCCAAGCTGTAGAGCAGCGTTGGGGAAATCTGGAGATAAGTAAGAAGCGCTGTTTGGTGCATTGTCTTTTGTTGATGTAAAAATATTAGAAGCTTGCAAAAAAAAAAAAAAAAAAAGTGCCCAAGCTACTAACTTTGTCGTATGTGTACCTGATTGACTTCCCAGCTCCCTTCCCCATTCCTTGGGTCTTCCAGTCCGTTCAACGTCAGACTGGGTTGGTGCAGCCTGGACTATCCAGTAGCTGGGTGCCACCTTGGAGCACTGTGTCAGGTCTGTAGGCAGCTGCCTCCTGGGAACGTATGCCCCAGGTCCTGGCTGGGCTCCATGCTCTCCCTGCCCATGTGTGCCTGTTGCCTGAGTCACGCTGCACTGGGGCTTGGAGGTGGCCTCAGAACCTTTGCACCTGCTGCAGAAGCAGCACACTTGGGCGCGACTCAGCGGCCCACCCTGGTCGTCCAGCCAGGCTGTCTCTGGGATCCTGGGATGTCCCTCCAATACCCCTGAAAGCCTCAGCATCCCTGTCAGTGACTCAGGCCTCCTGCTGGGCAAAGCTCCCAGCCTCCCAGCTCTGTGTTTCTTCCTGCATTTTCCATGTCCTCTTGGGAGTGGGGTAGTCATCACCTCCCTGCCCTTTGATGACTTTGAGGCTGGGACAGGAAGAGGGTTGAGATTTTGGGTGACTTTCTCAGGAGACTCCTGGAAAGAGGAGTCAAGTGGGTGGGTGGGAGGAGTCAGAGAAACTGCCCAGAGCTCATGCGCATTTTTGCATGGCTCCTAGGGAAAGACTGTTTGTCCCCAGGCTAGTGGGGGGGAGCACCAAATTTTAGAATGTCAAGGCTGGAAAGGACCTCCAAGACTCTCTGGTCCTTGAATCTCCTTTGTAAACTAATCCAATGGTTGGACAGTCTGAGTTTGCACACCCTAAGTGATGGGGTGCTCATTACCTCATAAGGCCAAACCCAAATTGTCTCAGATCAGCCCTGATGCTCAGAAAGTTCTTAATGTTGAGTCAATACGTGTCTTCCTGAGCGTCCGTCGTGGGGCCCTAGTTCTGCTCTTTGGGATCACATAAGTTTTCTTCCTGACACTTGTTCAGGTATCTCCTACCCCAGCTGCTGTGTGGCCCGACCCCATGTGAGGAAGTGTCTGAAGTTCTGGAACACAATGCTCTTCTGAGCATTTGGTGGGGGGAGAGAGGGGTGAGTTGGAGGGAGGAAGTGGGGGAAATTGGGGAACCTTCACTTTATCCCTTGGGCTGGGCATGTTGCTCTCCTGACACTTAACACTCCCACTGTCTCAGGCAGCCTTGGCTAAGCTGTGTTGCCTCTGAGCCCCACCCCCTCTGGTACCACCTTCCCCTCTCCCAGTGTCCAGGAAACAAGAAACAAACAGGCAGAGCAGAGTGAGGGCTGGTTGGAAGGACTTAGTGGGGAAGGCTTTGAAGCAGACACACACCCAGCTTTGCTCTTCTACCTGCCAGCTCCACACACCTTCCCTGGCAACTTCCAAGAAGGCCAGGCAGGCCTGGGGCTGCCCCAGGGACCAAGGGGGACCACAGCTCCCTTCTGTGGATATGTGTTGGGGGATCCAGATGGCAGAATCCAAGGCAAATTTTATTTCTATAAATTCAAAGGTCAAAGTCCCATTGGACACGTGGATTAATCCATCACAAGATCCTTCTCTCCACACCCAAACATACACGGTTCAGGATGATCAATCTTAGCTGCCTAGTCTATCCTGAGGGTCTGGCTCTGACCCCAGTGAGCACTGCAGAGGTCCCAGAGGTTCAGTTCTCGAGGATCTTCCCTCCTCAGTCCAAAAATACCCATCAGCTGTCTATCCTGACTTCACTCTCTTTGCCGTGTCTGGCAGGGCCCTAGTTTATTTTTCAAGGACTGAGATACTCTTCCGGCCACCTCTCTCCACTCTCAGTCCTGCCTGATACATCCTTAGTTATCCTTCAGATCGCCGTTTAAAGGTCATTTCCACCAGGCCAGGGGGGCTTGCTAAATATCACCATAGCTCAGCAGCCTGTGACAAGGGGTTGGTGCCCCTTCCCTTGTCTGTCTCCCCCTCCAGACTGGGCGCTCTAGAAGATAGAGTTTTGTTAACCACTGTTTCCCCAGGGCCTAGCACAAGGCCCCGCTGGTTTGTTGAATGAATGAAGGATATGGTTGATCTCAGCCAGGTGCAATATCTTTTATCTTCAGGGTCTCTTACTTCTTCTTCAGGTTTGTCATCAGGGATTCACATACTCTTTAAAAGCAAATTCTTCTTTCCTCCACTGTTCCCTTGATAACAGTTCAGTTTATAACATTTAATCAGCCGCCCTTTGCTAAGATGCTTTGTTGATAAAGTAGGTTAGGCCACTCCTTTTAGGGATGGGGACCATTTCAGGGCTGTTTGCTCCTATGAGTCTGGGTCAGCTCCAGGATATCATCACCTGCTGGGAGAGAGCTGGGCATATCCAGGCTCCCTCCTAGGGTCCCCCTTCTTCTGAAGTGGACCAGCAGGAATCACTGAGGCTTGGGAAGCCTGAGCCAAGACCCAGGGAATCCCTGGGTCTCACGTGTCGGAAGCTCTTGCCCACTAGCCTTGATCTGGGCCTCAGTCCTTAAACCCCAATCCCATTCCTGAAACTGAACCCCACATGTGGATCTTGTCTTTCTCTCTACAACTAACTGTAACCCTTCGTCGTCTCAACATAACTGCTCCCATCACACCACCTGTACCACCTCTAAGCTCCACCACTCTTGTCGTCCAAGCCAGGGCCTCACCTGGGGGTCCTCCAACCCCAAACCTTCACTGAGAGCTGGTGGAAGGGCATCAGCTGCTGGGGCTCCCTGACTTCTCTGTGACTGTGTGTGCCCTGTGCCTCCGTCCGTCCTCTCTAAGCATGGCATTGTCTATCCCATGGCCCTCCTGCTCCCAGACCATTTCCTCTGAGGTTTGCTCTACATGGCCACTCCAAGGGCTGCTTCTCACTCCACGGATGTTCCAGGGGTGAGCCTGGGTCTACAGGAGGACTTGGGAAAGGGGCTCAGGAGCCTGCTGACTCTGTGTGTGAGGGCTTAGAAAGGGTCAAGCTGCAGACCCGGGGCCCTGGAGGGGAAATGCGGAGCTTGAACCTGAGCCTGGGAGGCCTGGGGAGAGGGGTTGGGGGTAGGTCCAGGCAGGTGAAGGGAGAGCCTACAGGCGTTGTGCAGAGTTGCTGTGAAGGGCACTGTGGAGGAAGAGTAGACGGACCACATCCTTGGCCTCTCCCTCCCCGCGATGTTCTGGGCTTGTGCTGTACCTCCTCTCAGAAGCAATCTCTGGGCTTCTCTGGGTCCTTGTCTCACCTCTTCACTCTGCTTCTGTATCTCTGTTCACTCCTTTCCAAGCTTCTGTCTTTGTGTTTCTGCTTCTGCCTTAGAAAAGAAGCAAATACAACCCAATCTGGGGGGGGGTATGCAGAAAAGGGGGGCCATTCTGCGCCTGGGGAGCTATGGATTACTCAGGGAAAAGCAAGGGGCCCTTTTGGAAGCTGGTGTGCTGGGACCCTGATTGTAGCCTGGGCCCTCTGCCTCCTGTCTCTCTCTCAGCCTCTGGTTGGGCCATTTGGATGGCACATGTGTTTCTCTGTTCCTTTTCTAACCACTGCCTCTCCCAATCTCTTTCTCCCTGGGGGCACAGAGGGAATCCCAATGGTCTCCGAGATCTGTCCAGACCTTTATGGGACCTGAAAAGGAAGTGGATGAGGCAATGGGATGTTTGGGCCTGAGACTGGTGGGGAAGAAGACAGGGATGAGTTGGGGGCGGTGGCCTCCCAGGAATGGGCCCTCTTCCTCCGCTGAGGATGAAGCCCACAGAGAAATGTGAGCTGTGGGCCAGTCCCAGGGGAGGGGCCATGGGCTGGACTTGTGCTGTGAAAACTGAGCTGATGCCCCAGTGCCCTCACTCCAACACTGCCACCTCAAAACCTTTGCAGGGTTCAGGGCACAGGGCAGGAATGCTGACAGTTTCTTTAATGGGCCCCAGATTGCGAGGAGGTGGCAATTAGACCTAGGTGGGTCAAAGGAGAGCAACAATGTGCCCTGCCTTTTGAGGCTTTGAGGGGCCCCTGTATGGAGCCCTCAAAAGTGGCTGTTCTTCTGAGAGCATCTAGGCCCTCAGTCTTCCCCAACTCCCGTCTCCTAGACTCCAAAACCAGGACTCCCCTCCTCCCTAGTAAAACTGCCTCTGATGGACCCAATCTTCCAGTTCAGTGTGGTGTCAGAGCCCCACTCATTGCTGTACGTTCCTGCATCCCCTCCCCAAATGCCCTTCTGGGAGCTTGACCAGGTGGTGAGCTTAGGTCGTGGAGCAGAATTTCAGAGGTTACATTTGTTGTGGGATTCAGTTGCTTCATACCCCTGAGATGAGCTCATGTGTATCTGGAACTCTTGCCAAAATCTTGGGACCCCAATCAACATGTGCCATTGGTATTCTCCCAGAGCGAAAGGATGAAAATTCTAACCAAACTTAGATTTAGTGAATGGAGGCTAAGGTCTTTCTATATCATAAATACAACCTAATTTTTGATCCCCATGAATCCTTTGTCCATATAACTTTAACCCAAGTTCTAACCCTAACCACAGTCTATTCTAACTCAAATCCCAAACTAAATTCTAACACAGTTATAAATCCAATCCTAAATCAATCTCCCCAGCCTTCAGTTTAGCTCTAACTGTATTCCCAGGAAAAGCTCTAACACTAAAGCTAAAACACTATTCCTTACCGTAACATGAATCCCAGCCATGAACCCTATAGCCTCAGTTCTAGCTGTTGTTCTAGGCTTAACCTCAGTGTTAACTCTCATCTCAACCTCAAATCTGACCCCAACCTCATTCATCATTCCACCTAACTAACCCCAACCTTAATCCCACAGCTCCAGGCTTCACTCCAACTCTAACATCAGCTAAAATCCAGAACCCAGTTAAACTCCAGCCTTATACTTCAGACTAATGGAACCACGAACTTACTCCTCTCTTTTCAGACTCCCTCTTCCTGGTCCCACCTGTTCACCCCTCCACCCATCACTGACTTTCCCCATGGGTGGGTCTGGTAACCCATAGCGTCACCATGCCCTTTTCTTGGTCCATTCTGGATTGAGAGTCAGGACGCCTGCATACCCCCCACTTAGGCCCCAGCAGCATCACCTGTGCTGAATCCTCATGTTTCTCCAGGCTTCTGTTTCCCCATCTGTGAAGTGGGGATAATGATCCCTGCTCTCCAGAGTGCGCAGGACAACCCCATAATCCTCAAAATAAATAAGGAAATAAGGATATTCATTGTGTACATTTTGTGGGTCCAAGAGCACGCTGTTATTGTTGGGAGTGCAGCTGGGGGGGCTGGAATGCAGAGATGCACGGAGTCCTTGTGCTTCCTTATTGTTCTGTCTTATTTTTTCCCAGGGGGTGGGCCCTGGCAGCATCCTGAGCCCCATAACTCTCTCCAAGTCACTTCCCCTCCCCACCCTTCTCGTGCATCTCTCAGCGACGGGGGCAGACCCTTGACTCCTTTGAGAGGGCTGAGCTGTTGAACAAGGGAACTCATGACCAGACCCCTACCGCTGTTTATGGGGCAGTCCTGGAATCCAGGGGAGGCCCAAGGCCTCTTCTGGGACCCCCTGGACCAATGAGCAAGGGCTGGCCCTCCATCTTTTCCCTCTACCCAGCAGGACCTCCCCACTCCAGCTCCAACCTGCCCAGAACTGTGATGGCTTAGTCACCTGGTGCCAGTCCAGGTTATGAGGTCCTTGGTTTCCCTTCCTGTGCATAGAAGCCAGGGGACCAAGCGATCCCTAAAAGAGGGGCACGTAGAGGGGCTTGGAGTTCCTCAACAAAGATGCAAGGACACATCCCGGTGAGGGGGTATACAGGCACTCAGGCACACCCCGTTCCCAGCCCTCCTGGCGCTATTCTCCCTAGCAGCCCCTCACCCACCTGTCCACTCACCTCACTCACTCCACACACCCTGGTCCCTCTCCTCTCAGGCCTCACTGAACTGGTTTTAGATCTGTGTGGGAGGTGGGGGTCTGGATCCCCTGTAACAGCCCCAGCTCCCAGGGATTCCCTGCACCTGGGGGTGACCTCATGACAGGTATGCGTGAGGGGCACAGCTCCAGAGGGGACAGCCAGGGGAAGACCCTATTCCCCTACACACCCCTTCCCTCCTTCTTTCAGCTCAGGAGGCCTGACTCCCTTTGAAGTCCTGGGGCCCTTTCATCTGCTGGGACCTCCCCTCCAGCCCCAGTGACCCCTTCCCTGGTGCCCTTTCCCACAGACTTTGACCTGGGTGGGAGGGGGGTCTGGAGGGTCAGGGATAGGAGGAGGGGACCGCAATTTGGAATGCTGGAGCCTGCGCTGGGCGGACGTGTCAGACACCAGTGCCCTGGGGTCAGAGTGAGCCCTTCCAGGCCTGACCACCCTACCGTCCCCAGCCTGGCCTCTCCTTCCTCTTCTCCATTTCCCCTGGGGAAGGAGGCAGTAAATGTGTGGTGAGGGGAGCTCTGTGGACACTGTAAAATTGGGCAACTGTCCTCACCCTGAGGCTGGGGCCAGGAGGAAGTGGAAGTTTAACAGGTGTCTAATTACGTGTCCCGTTGGCCATCTTGCACCACTCTCAGCATAGGGAAGAGCTTGGGGGAAGGGGTGGGTAATTCCTAGGTAAGCCACTCTGTCACTCCGATAATTAGGGCTCCTGGGACTCCTCCCCAAGGTGGGGACCAGGCGCCCTCCCTCTCATAGTAATAACTCTGGCTGTTCCCCAGCTGGGACCTCACTGCACCTTCCTGCCACTCCGGGCAGCATCTGGGCCCTCAGCTCCCCCTCCGTCTACTGGTACCTACGTACCCAACACCGCTAGCCCCATAGCCACCGGCACCAGGGATCCCAGCCCAGGCGGAGGAAACACTGAGCCTAGAGACATGCGAGTCCGCGGAGCATTTCACCTGCTGCTTGTGTGCCTGAGCCCAGGTATGGGGCTGGGGAGGGACAGGGGTGCCTGCATGATGCTGGATGGGCAGGAACAGGGCAGCGAAGTGCGCACAGAGGAACCTGGAAGGTGGACCGAGATGCCCTGGTGGGATGCCGCTCACCCTCACCCTGCTGCTACCGGGGTTTGGATGTTGCCAAGGGAGCCTCTCCCCAGGAGAGCCCTGCACCTGAAGGTTTGGGGCGTGTGCTTTTGGATGTTTTGTCATCGTGTCTGTGAACGTGTGGCGCTCATACGTGTATGCACATGTTGCGAATGGGAGCATAGAGCTCGCCCTGAGTTACGGGGGGATCCGGGGTTGGGGTAGGAGGGGCAGGTGAGCAGCAAAGCTGGTTGGGGTCTGAGGAAGAGCCTGGTAAAGATTCCCTTTCCATTGGTCTCTGTGCTTCCAGCAGGAGGGCCTCTCCCCCAACCCTACTTGCCTCGAGAGGGCAGAGCCTCAGGCTGGTGGAGTGTGAGTGGGCCAGGGAGAGCCGGGGCCTGAGACCTCTGCTCAGGGGCCCTGTGACGTGAGAGTTCCAGGGTAGCACCCACCCCCTCTAGGATAAGCCTGGGAGGGTGGGGAGGGTAACTCCCAGAGCCCCCTCCCTGGGGCATGTCTGGAGGGCAGGGCTCAGGATTGGATATCATGGCTGCCTGCCTGTGATGGGGCAAGTCCCAGCAAGGGCCCATTTGTGTGGGCATTGCTGGAAGTGGCTCTGAGACCCTCCTGGGGGTCTGGGTTCAGGCTAAGGCGGCCTGGAGGAGGAGCTCAGGAAGGGGGTGCATGTTCAGTCTTGGTGTGAGAGTGTGAGTATGTGTGAATGACTGCATTTCTAGCAGGATACCTGCGACACCCTCTCTGTCTGGCAAGAGCTGGCCGGGCAGAGCTCACTCAGGAGCTGTGCTGTGGGGACCTGGGACATCTCTGTGTATAGTGTCTTAATGTCATAATGCACCAATACGCTCTGTGGGAGCCACCTTTTCTCCCCTTCCTTTTCTTCCCCTCCCTCATCTGTAGAGGGAGGGTTAGGAGCTCTGGAGGAAGCTGAAAAATTCACAAAGGACTTACAAGCTTAGCGTAGACATGACTATTGAGGTGTCTGCCCTCTTCCCTGGCGAGCCTGTTGTGACTTCCTTCCCTCCCTCCAGCCTCTCTCTTCTCTCACATTCCCTGGAAGTACTTCCTCAGTGCCACAGCAAGAGGAATGAAGGTGAGACACCAGGGACGACTTCCCCAGGACAGCGAGGGGTGCAGAAAGGCTGGAACCCTTGGCAGGAGGTTGAGAAAGCTTTTCGGGAGACAGAAAGGCTAGGGTGAGGCTCCCTGGCCTGGGACAAGGGCAGACACTCTGCCTAGTGCAGGATGGAGGCACTCTCTTCCAGCTTGTCCTTCCTTTTCCAGCCCCCTTCCCGGAATACTCACCTTCCTGTCCGGCTGGCTCCCAGGGCATGGAGGCCATTCTCTTATTGTGGGCTGCTTTCGGCAGTCCTTCCCCAGGGTGGGGCCTCTTCTCTCTGCTGAGTTCTGGCTCATTCCTGGTTTGCCTTGTGACAGCCCAGGACCTGGCAGATGGCATCAGGATCCTTATCTCAGGAGTGGGCTGGTGTTAGCTTGGCCTGGCGCTGGAGGAGGCAACACCAGGTCCCATTAGAGCCCCAGCAGCTAGCCTGCCTGCTCTGGGTTACCCTGGAGCCTAGCAGGGTTAGGACATGGCTGACGGCCCAGCCAGGATTCCGAGGGGCAGGTTCAGTGAAGCCTGAGTTGTTAGGGGTGTTAAAAGGGTGCCTGCTGGCTCTCTAGAACTGGACTAAGCTTCTGCAGGTATGTGTGGTCTTGCATGAATACACATGCGGGGCTCTAAGTGTGCACAGAGGGTGTGTCTTCTGGATTAATACGCACTTGTGTTTGTGTGTAGATGTGTGTCTGTATGGATCCGGCAGTGTGTGTGTGTGAGAAGGTGGGACTGCATAGGTAGGTATCTGCATTTTGAAGGTTTATAAGAGCGTGTCTATGTGTTGATCCCTTTGGCTGTGACAGTGTGCCATTGTGTGTGTGAGATGCTCTCTAAGTGTGAAGGTGGTCCCAGGAGAGAGCCAGAGAAGGGCAGAGCAGGATGAGTTGCTGAGAACGAGGTCTGGGGCTCCAAAGGACTTGCTGACTCTCACAGGAGGAGAGTGAGCTAGATTGGGTGAGGCGCCCGCAGGGGAGGATTGCAGGAGGTTGGGAGGTGGCATGCTGCTAGCCCAGCCAGGGTTGGGGCCCTGGGCACACCACCACCTTCATATTCCTCTCTAGGTCCAACCGGTTGGGGCTAGCACTTGGCTGGGGCTTCAGGTTAGGGAGGGAGAGATCAGTCCTGAGCTTCCAGATCCTGGCTTTTCATCCCAGGCTGACTCAGTGGGGCTGAGGCTGGCAGTAGTGGGAGGGGTCCCAACTGGAGCGAACACATGGAGGTGGCCATGCGATCACACAAGGGGAAGGACGCAAAGCGCACAATGCCGCACGCCTTCACGTGAGGCTCACCTGTCCTACAGATGCGTGTGGCCGTGGTCCCGGCACCATCATTCACTACCACGCACAGACCCGGCTAGGCTCCTGGTCACAGTCACGTACAGGCATGCACGATCACTCAGGGCACTTACACAGCCAGGCACTCACTGTCACACGGGCATACAGCCGCAGACATGCGCTGTCATACACAGACACACAGAGACATACGTATTCTCCTGCTCCTTGGGCTGGAAAGGTACTCCAGGGGCCCCGGTGTCCATCCTCCTGCCTCTAGACACAACCACCTCACTTGGCCCAGACAGAGGTGGCTTTTAACCAACGAGTCTCTTCCATCAGAGAATTTAACAACTCTATGTGCTCCATGTGCGTGTACACACACACACACGCACACACACACGCACACACATGCACTGTCATGTAAATATATAAGCAGACACTCTACCTGGTCATGTGCATGAATCTCCCTACAGTACACATAAGCAGCCACAAACTCTCGTAAACATACAAGGTACATATGTGTATACACCCACCCATGGATACACAATCATGCAAACATACAAGCATTCTTTTTTTTTTTTTGCAAGGTTTTTTTGATGTGGACTGTTTTTAAAGTCTTTACTGAATTTGTTACAATATCACTCTGTTTTATGTTTTGGTTCCTTGGCCGCGAGGCATGTGGGATCTCAGCTCCCCGACCAGGGATCAAACCCGAACCCAATGCATTGAAAGGAGAAGTCTCAACCACTGGACCACCAGGGAAGTCCCCCATACAAGCATTCTTAACAGCTATATATATGTACAAACTGTATAGATGCAACCCTACACAATCATAGAATACAGACATGCTTACACAAGTCTGCATAGACATGCGTCTATCAATTCACGCACACACCTATGCACATGCTCAGAGCAGCCCCTCCTCCTTGTGGAATCCCCACTGAGCCTTGGGTTGCCACTGACAGGAACGGTGGAGGGAGGGGGGCTGAAGCTGACCACCCAAGCCCTGGTCCCGCTCCTCTTACCCCATCTGCCCTGCTTGTGTCCTAGCACTGCTGTCCGCTGTGCGGATCAATGGGGAACAACAGGAAGTCCTGAACCTGGCGGAAGGTGACAGTGTGAGACTGGGCTGCCCCTACATCCTGGACCCTGAGGACTATGGTCCTAATGCGCTGGGCATCGAGTGGATGCAGGTCAACCCAGAACCCTCACGTCAGGAGAATGTGGTAGGTGCTGGGCACGGAATTCCCCTTACTCTACACTTCATGGTACCTACCTGTTGGGCAGCCGGCACCCTGAGGGGAAAAGCAGGGAAGATAAGAAAACCAAGGCCTTGAACCTCCCCCAAGGCTTCTCAGAGAATGAGGGAACAGGGAGGAGCTCTGTAATCACCAATGAAGTCAGCCAATCAGTCAGTCAGCTTCCTCCCACCCCACTCCAAAGGGAAGATGAGGTTCTGTCCTGGGCCAGACAATATACTTCCAGCTCTGATGATGGTCTTTGATTTTGAGTACCAGCCAGCTTCTCTGTGTGCCAGCAGCTTTATCCACCTCATCCCATTTAATCCTCACATATGCCCCTGGAAGGTAGACGTTAGGCAGAGAGTGCCTGATCTTATCTGATCTCACACATTCTGTTAAAAGTCAATGGATCAGGCATCATCGTCCCCATTTTTCAGCTGAGGAAGCTGAGTCTCAGAAAAGTTCAGTGAATTGCCCAAGATAGTGAATCCACAAGGCCTTCCTTGGCTCTCCCTGTCTCACCATCTCTGTTCTCTTCTCTTCACAGCTCCTTAGTTACCGGGACAAGAGGGTCAACCATGGCAACCTCCCCAGTCTGCAGCAAAGGGTCCGCTTTGCAGCCCCAGATCCCAGCCAGGACGATGCGTCCATCAGCCTCTCGAACCTGCAGGTATCCGACACAGCTATCTATGAGTGCCGGGTTAAGAAGACCACCGTGGCCACCCGGAAGGTCATCATCACTGTCCTAGGTATGACCAGACTCCCCTGAGCTCCTCTGCCCCACACTTCAGAGCCAAGGGCGGTTTGGCCACCCTGAGCCTGGCTCTGCCTCTTGGCTGGACCCTGGCTCACAACTGCCCCCTTCCCTGCAGCACGGCCTGCGGTGCCCAAGTGCTGGTTTGAGGGCTACATGTCATATGGCAACAATGTGGTGCTGAAGTGCCTTGACAGTAGGGGCAGCCCGCCTGTCACCTACAGGTGGGACAGGATCAAGAAGCGCATCCCCTACCGTGCCAATTCCTACGAGTACCAGAGCAGCTTCCACTCTGAGTTCTCCTACGACGAGTCCTTCTACAGCTCCATAAGTCAAGGTGAGGGGGCCCGGGGAGAGGGGAAGATTGGGATGCTGGGTCCCGCCAGGGCTTCCCTGGTTCATCAGTGGCCCCAAGTCAAACATAAAACCCCTGTGGGAGACCCCTCCTCTGAGCCTGTTCCAGAAGCTGCTATTGAGGGAAGAGGAAGCAAAAGGAGAGTCAGTTGAAAGCAGTATGGTTAATTTGGAAAAAGCATGGTCTGAGATAGAGCTGGGCTTGAATCCTGGCTGGACCAGGACTGGCTACAAGACTCAGGCAAGTGGCTTAACCTCTCTGTGCCTTAGTTTCATGCTACAGTAAATGAAAAGGGAATGATAATGTCTATCTTCCAGGGGTGTGTACGGATTAAATGGATGGGGTGTATAAAGCTTCTGGCACAGGCAGAAGCTGCCTAGTACTCAAAATCAAAGACTATCAGAGCTCAAAGAGACCTTAGACTTCCTCTGGTGTAACCCTGTCCTTGCTGTACAAATGAGGAGACCAAGGCTCAGGGAGGGGACATATTTCCTTAAGGTCACAGAGTGAATTCATGGTTTCTCTCCTGTTGCTGGGAAAGGGCCCCTTCCTTGCCTCTCTGTTTCAGCAAGGGGAAGGTGACTCACCTGAGAGTGGGGTGGACCTGTGTGTGTGCATACACCCTTCCCTCCTTCCATGCCCCACCCTGCAGTGGTCTAGGCTGCGGTGAAGCTCTCAGAGACCAGGCCCCTCGGCCTCACCATAGCCCTCTGATGCTCCTTCAATTTCAGGCATGAGCCATGGTGAGTGGGTGTTGACGGACATCTCCTACAAGGATGAAGGGCTGTATCAGTGCACAGTGGCCAACCGTGTAGGCTACAGCGTATGTGTGGTGGAGGTGAAGCTCTCAGGTGGGTGCAGGGGCAGTGGCCCTGGAGGTCCTGTGGCTGGGAGGGCTGGACTGGAGGAACTTGTGCTGCATTTTGGAGCCTCAGCGGTCTCTGCCTTCCCACTGCCATCAGTGCATAGCTCTGCCAAGGGCAGCTGGGAAGCCCTGGGAGAAACATGCAAACATGAGGGGTTAACTTGCATCTCCCCATATATTCCCCCCTGTGTGTCCAGGGGCCCTGAGATCCCCTGGGTCCCCCATCCTCTTTCCCACAGACACCCTGCCCCTGTAACTCCTGGTTAGCCAGGCATCTGCCAGGCTGCAGAAAGCCTGACTAATCTTTATTTCTCTCCCCAGGACGCTGGGACATAGGAATAATCATTGGCGCAGTGCTGGGGTCTTTACTCATACTGGGCTGCCTGATGTTGGGCATCTGGTGGCTTGTCCGCCGCTGCTGCAGGGGGCCCCGCGGTGCCTTCTGCTGCGGTGGTGAGGTCTGCAGAAAGGCCTCCTGTGACTTGCCTAATGATATCAGGTAAAATCTGATGCATGCTGCTGTGCTGCAGGGGGCTGGCGCCCTGCCCCTTCTCACCCCTGCCTGCCACCGGCTGGCTGGGAACCTCACCCCAACCCTGCCTGCCATCGCCATGGAGTGCTGGGACCCCAGCATGTTGACCAGCCACTCGTCGTATGGCTTTTCTCTCTCCCCCTTCCCATGTCCTGTCTTCACTTCTGCTTCCCTGCCCTCCATCTCCCTCCCGTCTTTGCACCTGTCTGTCTGTCTTGTCTAGACTGTAAGCTCCTGCAGGGCAGGGCCTGTATTTATTTTCTCACTTTTCCCCTGTATTGCACTGGTGAGAACTCTTGGACATGCTTACTTAAGAAGAGTTAATTAATATAAATAATAGCGCTAATAACTTATATTAGAAACAAACTAGAAATAAAAATAGAACAAGACTAGCAGTGCTAATGATTGCAACGCCCTGGGTATGGAGGAAAAGAGGGAGAAGATTAAGAGGCAGGTGAGGAGAAGAGAGAGAGAGAGAGAGAGAGAGACAGAAAGACAGAGGTCAAGGTCAAGGTTAGTTAAGGGAAGGACAGGGAAAGCAGCTCCTCTGGATCTCCAAGGTGCCCTCGATCTGAGCCGGTGGTCCTGCGAGAATATCAGAAGGGGAGTGGAGGGCGCCTAGATGGGGATGCCTGCCTACCGTGGGCTGTCCAGACACGTGTGGACAAGCCCTGTCTGGAGGGTGGGGATGGTGCCCCGGGAGTGCTGCGGGGTCGCTGGCCCAGCAAGAGGCAGAGAAAAGAGTAGGTCGAGGCTGAGGCTGAGAGGCAAGGGGAGGTGCGGAGGGAGGCGCGGGAGAGGAGAGGTTGCCAAGAGCCCCCAGCTCTGCCCAGGCCGTGCCCACGCCGCGCCTCGGAGGAGCCTGCTCACCCGCGCACCTGCTGTTTTCCACAGAGAGGACGACGTGGCGCCCAGGTGCAAGGCCAAAGGGCGCGGCAGCAGCGTTACCCACCTCCTGGGGTACCCGATGCAGAAGATCAGGGGCTCCCTGAGGCTCCAGTACGCGCCTTCTCACTGCGAAGGCCCCGAAGACTCGGCCCTGGCGTCCAGCGCCGCCGCCGCCTCTCTAGACTGCAAAGCGGACCAGTCCCCGGTCTACGTCATGGTCGAGAGTGCAAAGCCAGACGACTGCGCCGCTGAGGGGTCGCGGCCGTGCAAGTTCGGCCTCCTGGTGTGAACGCGCGGCGCCGGGCTCCTGCCGGGCCAGGAGGAGGGTGCGGGTTCTCTGCCTGCATCTGGGGACGCGCTCGGGCCGGCGCCGACCTCGCCTGCCCAGGGCCGCCCGGCGGCAGGGGGCCTGGAAGAGTTTCCCTCGGGAGCTGAGTTGGGCGGCTGCGCCTTCTCCCCTAAAGTGGGAGGGGGCGGGGGAAGGAAGAGAGGCCATCGCGGCCCTCTCTGCGTCCCCGGGGGCCCTGAGGCTTGGGCAGAGGGAGGGGGGAGGAAGTGTCCGAGAGCGCTGGAGGCCGGAGGCCAGGTGTCCCCCGCCAAGGCAGAGAACCCCGGGGGCCGGGTGGCTGGGGGTCTGGACTGAATTGTGTTCGTGAGGTCTGAGGTCCGAGGCGGCAGTGTTAGCACAATAAAGAAAATGTTAAGACTCGAGTCTGAGGTGACTGTGGTTCCACGGAGGGGTTGGGCATGGGGTCAGGGTGGTGGGCTCTGCTCAGGGATGGCGGGGGGGGGGGTGCGTTGCTCCCTGTCGTCCCGCATCATTTCTGCACCATTTCCCCCCTCCCCCTCCTTAGATCGGGAGCAGTTAGAGCTGGAAGGGGCTGTCTAATCCTATCCCTTCCCTAAGCAGATGGGGAAACAGGCTTGATTTTAAATCCAGAATCCCACTCTTTTCTTTTATTCCGGAAATCAAAACAAAGGAAACAAGGTACTGGCAGGGATGACCTCTCTGAATATTCCTTGACTATTCTCAGCATCCTCCTTCCTTCTCCCCTTACCTACCAAATCTTGACTTCCTTATCTCTCCCAGAGATGTATGCCATCCTTCTCAAAAACCAGGAAGGGTTTCAGAGTCATACTCTGGGGGTAGAAAGACCAAATTCATCTAACCTAGTCCCTTTTTTAATGGAAGGGGGATAGCCATTCATTGGGCACCCTCTGAATGCCAGGTGCTTTCCCATATTTTGTCTAATTTAATCCTTACTTTAATCCTATGAGGTGCAGTGTCCATTATATAGATAGATGAAGAAACTGAGGATCAGAGGATCTAGTTATCTTAACCAAGGCCACAAAGGTAATAACAGGTTTTGATCCAGGCATGTTTGACTCTAGGACATCAGGCTTTTTCTTTGACATTTGAATTCCTTCTACTGCATTCCTGACAAAAGATATTTTCTTGACAAAAGACCTCTTCTTGAATACCTGCATCTCACTACCTCCCAAAGCAGTCCATTTGGCCTCTGACGGTCAGAGATATATCCATATTTCTCCTATTCAACCCAATTTTGGACTCCACATAGGTTTTATCCCTTGGTCCAAGTTCTACTCTTAGGGAGCCCTAAGCATCACATTTCCAATTCAGCTGCCTCTAGTGGACCAAGTGGCTGTACTCCATACAGGATGACTGCAACAGGAGCACAAATGGACCGATGCCTAGTCTAGGGGTTGAGGGTCTTCTGAAGAGCATAGTACTTGAAGGTCACTCTGTTCTACCTGCCTCTGCCCAGCCACCTGCCTGTTGAGAGCCCAGGCACTTCCT
Organism: Kogia breviceps; assembly: GCF_026419965.1. Taxonomy (NCBI): domain Eukaryota; kingdom Metazoa; phylum Chordata; class Mammalia; order Artiodactyla; family Physeteridae; genus Kogia; species Kogia breviceps. Next base: position 89,531,145 of record NC_081310.1, on the reverse strand, counting down.
TTTCTTTTTGCCTCTTCTTCTCTTGAGGAGAAGCTGGACTTCCTAATTCTTTCTGCTTCTACCCTGTGGCCATGTGAAGTGTGGGGTATGGATGGACCTCAGAGTTTGTTGACAGAGGAAGCCCCGAAACCCTGCTTTGTTGTACGTACCTAGGAAACCCTTCTGGTTGGCTTGGGTATTTGCAAAAGAGTGATGGCATCTCTGGTTCTGCCTTGATAGAGCTTGGGAAGAGAAAGTAGAGATAATGGTGGGACAGAGGAAGCCAGGGACAAATGTCTTGGGGTGAGGATGGGGAGGTGGGGATTGTTGAGGATGGATGGGGATACAGCGTGTAAGGGGATTAAGCAGGGAGGGGAACAGGACTGCAGGAACCATCCATCCCCTCATTTATTTGGAAACATTTATGAGCACCTATAGGATGATTTGTTCATAAATAGTTAGAGCTTCAAGCAGGGCGCTGGGCCTGGCACACTTTTGCCCTAAGGCAGGGGATTGAATAGAGTGACTTGGGGAGGGCTCTCCCAGTCTGAGGAGCCTCCAGCTCAGCTTCCTGCAAAGAGGTGAGGGACAGAGTCAGTCAGCTGTACAGGTTGTGTTGAATGACATCATCTTTCCCATTCTAGCAACCAGGGAGCTGGGCTCAGATTTAGCCTTCCTTTGAAAGGTGAGAACAGCGAGGCTCTGGCAAGAAAAGCTCATTAAAGAGCAGTAAGAGATTTTAGAGAGACTCTGCAAACTACTTTTGGCAGGGTGACTCAACAGGGAAGCCAGGGGAGTTCCCAAATCCCTAAATAAATTATCACTGTACTCATCACCTCTGGGTGAGGAGGGAGGGAAGTTTCTGCTTCTAAGGTTTTGCTTCAGGGACACCTTGACCTTTTTTCATTTCTCCTGCGTGAAACTTTGTCAGTGTTAGAGGAGAACGTTTCTGGTGGTAAATGGCTTTGGGAGCGAGGTTGAGGGTATAGGGGGCTGGGAAGCCCTGATGTGTATCATGTGCTATTTCCCTGAAGAAAATTCTCCGATCATGGCTGCTTTCAGGCTACCAGCGTGATGTCCTGGCATGGAGTTGTGAGAAATGTGCAGTATCACACCATCCCTGCCGAAGTAAATAACCTCAAGAACTGAGACAATCATGAACTATAGAAACTAATTAGGAAGGGATGAATTTTGAGTACTTATCTCCTGTGTCTGAGTAGAATTCACTTAATTGTAAATTGATATAGTTTAAATTTTAATAATGGCTGCATTTAATGATTGGCTTGCAAAAGTTAGGCAGACCACGTCCCCAGGCAGGCAGAAGGCTGTGTACACAAATGTTGCTTCAAGAGGGGGAATCTTGGGGCTTCCCTGGTGGCGCAGTGGTTAAGAATCCGCCTACCAATGCGAGGGGACATGGGTTCGAGCCCAGGTCAGGGAAGATCCCACATGCCACAGAGCAACTAAGCCCGTGCGCCACAATTACTGAGCCTGTGCTCTAGAGCCAACGAGCCACAACTACTGAGCCCACATGCCACAACTACTGAAGCCCGAACGCCTAGAAACTGTGCTCCGCAGCGAGAGAAGCCACTGCAATGAGAAGCCCACACACTGCAACGAAGAGTAGCTCCCGCTCGCTGCAACTAGAGAAAGCCTACGCGCAGCAGCGAAGACCCAACAGAGCCAAAAATAAATAAATAAATAGAGAGGGAATCTTAAGTTCACTCTTGATTTTTCTCATTTTTCCAGAGAGACGCAGACAGCACCAAGTCAGTTGTCTTCATCCCACTTCCTAGTTCTGCCTTTTTGTGTCCCAGCCTTGCGGAAACTGAATTCTAGTTCCTCTGGTCGATGAAAACTTATTCAGATAATTTATGTGTCCTTGGTAACCATCAGAAACCTAACTTGGCATCCACAGAATTTCCATGAATGGGTCTCCCAGGGCATCCAACCCTGGAAAATCTACTCAAGGGACATTCTGAGTCCTTCCTGCCTCAGTTGCTTCTCTAATCCTCTTGCTTAGGTTTTAGGAAGTAATTCTCTAGTCATCTTCTCTTAAACCCGAAATTCTCAAGAGCATGGCTGTATGGAATCCCAGTGATTCTTATTCTGTGCTCCTAGTAGAATAACTATGCTTGCTGCCCTGTTACATTTGAGTTACTCTAGGCGCAGTCACATTGTGTGATTCTGGGGAGGGATTAATTTTTTTTCCCCATGCTTTGCTGGAAACAAAGGAGTTTTGAGAATTAATTACCCAATCACAACTTAGGCAGCAACCTGTCTGGAGGTTTAGCCCTGCAGCCTCTGCTCCAAGGGAGCCTCAGGTGAGTCTCTGGAGTTTACGCTCTTTGTCCATACAGCCCATCTGGAGGAATCATTTCATTTATTCCTGGTGTATGGAAACAAAATTGTTTCCATTCAGTTCCTTGCAGTTAGAGTAGGAAAAACATGGCAAAGGGAAAGAGTGTTGAGAGATGTGGAACTGTACAGGCAGGGAGATGGTGGCTGCTTTGGAGAATCTGGAAAAACATGGGCATGGTCTTTGTGCCTGACAGTGAGGAGAGGACAAGATAGCCTTCTGCCACCCTTCTGTGGCCATTGCCCTCAGCAGCTTTCCCAGGTGTATTTTATTTTATTTATTTTTTTAAATTTAAATTTTTATTTTTATTAATTTATTTTTTCTGGTTATAGTTTAGAAGGACAGCAGGATGGGACACTGTTAAGGAGGAGACTGAAGCCCTTGACAAGGCAGGACATTAAGCAGAGGAGGATGGGGTGAAGCGGTCGAGCTCATTTTTAGAGTGGCTGAGTTTGAGGTGATGGTGGGCCCATGCTGGGTGTCTTGGGGATAAAAGAAGGAAAAGAGGGAGGAAGAAAACTTGTACTAAATATATGTGATTTAGTCATGCCCACATATGCAAAGGAAAAGTCCTCAGTTTTGGATTCAGACAAACCTAGATTCTTCGTTATTATTAAGCTCCCAAAGTCTTAATTTCTTCATCTTTAAAATGGAATAGTAATAGGGCTATTTTGTGTGACGTGCTTATTACAGAGCCTGGTACATAGTAGGGGCTCTGCAAATGGTTGATCCCAAGTCCCTAGTCTTCAATGTAATTTCATCTCCCAGAGGAGGGCAGGCCTGGAGGCATAGATATAATCACACAGGGGTCGGGGGTGGAGGCTGAGGCAGTGAGAGGTCCAAGGCAGGGAGGGAATGAGGAGAGTGAAGCCTTGGGATTGAATTTGGAGATGGCTCACCATCTGGGGGATGAGTTAAAGCAGCCCAGGAAGCAGCAACTAGAAAAGTAGGAGAACCAGGCCTTGCTTCTGAATCCTGGGAGCCACGTACATGTATTAATATTGATGACAATCCTCCTTAGTAATAGTGATACTAATAATAACAGGAAGCACCTGAAACACAAGCTTGGCAGGGTCTGGAGCCAGGCCTGAGGATGAGCTGCGAGACTTCTCAAGGCCCCTCCTTGGACCAGGGTGTGCCCTCTGGGCCCTTTCCCATCTATCTGCCTGCTTGCAGTTCCTGGGGCTCAGGCCACGTCCACTGCCCATTGGGCCCAGTGCCCACTGCAGCACCCCATGGAGCACTGACCTGACAGCCCCTCCAGCAGGGTCTCCACACAACTCTCCCAAAGCTGAGGAGAGACCCTCCCAGCTGAGGGCACAGAGATTTTCTTCAACATTTTTGGGAGAATCAGTTCCACCTTGGAACTGAGTTCCTTCAGTGACAACAGGCCCCACTTGCTGCCTATCAGGCCCCACAGACACTCCTGGTCAGGGCACCCTGCCCCCACCCCCCGCCCACTTCTTCTGCCTGGATGCCACTTGCAGCCTGTGGAGCCTCCCCTTCCTGCCCTGACTCGCCTGAACTTGCTCATCTCCTTGGCTCCGCAGATGCTGGGATTCATTTCAGCTCCCAACCCCGACTCCAGACCCAGCCCCCAGCAGGACTCAGACCCTTGGTCAAGGCTGTTTTCCTTGTCTGTAACTCTCTCTCTCTCTCCCCCTCTCACATCCTCTTTCTCACCCAGCATCCTTTCTTCAGGAAGGTGGCCTGGTCATATCCTGTTTTATGATTGCAGTCTCTACCCTGCTCCCAGATAAGGGGAAGTGGTGTTTACTTTGTGATCTTTGCCCTGTCCTGGGAATGTCCTGTCATCCTCTTATATCCATCAGACTAGGCTTCCACTGAGGGCAGGGCTGTGTCACCTCTTTTCTCAACATTTACTCCCTTCAAGAGTTCGGAATCTCTTCATGAGCTGACCTTCCCTAAACTTAGTGTGATGGATAAAGATTGGACTAAATACTCCTCTCCTAACTTAGGGTGACAAGAGCCAATGCCTGTAATGACTTCTGTGGCACATGATGGACAAGGCCACACGTATCCCCCCAGATCCTTCTCAAATGCGCATGTGAAAACTGCCCTCCCTGAAAGGGCCTGGCAGCCATTGAGCAGTCATGCAGGGCCTGGGAAAGCTCCCACTGATGCTCCAGGCCTCCCTGGATTGGGTCAAGTGGACACTCCAGCCATGACTCTACTGAGCAGGTCAAGGTGCCCCTGTTCCTTTGACTAACAGGCTCCTTAGGAAGCTCTTTCCTGTACAGCATGCAGGCTTTCCATTCGGTACATTAAGGACTTGTGGAAATACCATCTTCTGATTACTGCCATTAAAAAACTGAGCGGGCTTCCCTGGTGGCGCAGTGGTTGAGAATCCGCCTGCCGATGCAGGAGACACGGGTTCGTGCCCTGGTCCGGGAAGATCCCACATGCCGCGGAGCAACTAAGCCCGTGAGCCATGGCCGCTAGGCCTGCGCTTCCGGAGCCTGTGCTCCGCAACGGGAGAGGCCACAACAGTGAGAGGCCCGCATACCGCAAAAAAATAAAAAAAAATAAAAAAAAAAAAAAAATAAAAAAAAAAAGAAGTGCTTTAAAAAACTGAGCAGAGCTTCCCTAGTGGCGCAGCGGTTGAGAATCCGCCTGCCGATGCAGGGGACATGGGTTCGAGCATCGGTCCGGGAGGATCCCACATGCCGCGGAGCAACTGGGCCCGTGAGCCACAACTACTGAGCCTGTGCGTCTGGAGCCTGTGCTCCACAACAAGAGAGGCCGCGATAGTGAGAGGCCCGTGCACCGTGATGAAGAGTGACCCCGCTCGCCACAACTAGAGAAAGCCCTCGCACAGAAATGAAGACCCAACACGGCCCAAAATAAATAAATAATTCAAGAAAGAAAAAAGCCAAGCATTTGAAGCCCTTAAAAAAACAAACAAACCAAAAAACAACTGAGCAACAGGTTCTCGGGCAGGATCCTAATCAGCTATGATAACACTGTTCCTGTGGAGAAATCGGATTCCTTCCTTTCAATACCCATCAGCATTTCCAGGAATGGAGCACTCAGTCAGAAAAAGTGAGGAATGAGGATGCGGATGATCTCCTACCTGGCCCCCCACCTTTCTATCTATCCATCCATCTAAGATCGATATGGCCAAAGACCTCTGTTTAGTCCTGAATGGCTGAGGTTTTTCCTTCAATTACATGGCTTGCCCCTATACTTGTGCTCCTGAGTATATAAAGTTATATAGTTATAGCACACCCTGCGTTGTCTCTAGCTGTTGAATACATTTTACCCCTCAAAGCTGCCTGTTCATTTATCTTTCTATCAAATCTGAATGTAGGGCCAGTATATGCTTGAGCTCATTGTTTGAAACTTACATGTTAATAAAAAAATAGTATACCCCCAAATAAATAAATAATAGAATTGATATGCCTACAAAATCCGAATTTATGCACCCAGGCCAGGCCTCTCTCCCACATTGCACACTCCCTTACCTGCTTCGATGTGTAACAGACACCTCAAACTCAGCATGCCCCAAAACCCTGCCCCCGGTCTTCCCCAAAGCCACTGCACCCACTGCCTTGCCCACTGCAGTTGATGGCCACTCTGTCCTTCCTTAATACCTTTCTTTCTCTCACCACTCTCCCCACAACATCTAATCTGTCAGGCAGTCCTGTTGGCTCTACCTTCCGTAGATCCAGAATCTGAACATCCTCTCCTCCGCCACTGTCCCCTGCCGGCTCTCAGCCACCATCATCTCCTGCATGGGTTAACAGCAGCAGTGTCTCAACGGATCTCCGTGTTTCCTCCCTTGCTCACCTACACTTTATCTCAAGAGAGAAGCCGGGGTGATATAGAATCTCCCAACCAGAGACTTTTGGCTTCCTCACTGAGGAGATGTCTGAACCATGGTCACTTGTCTTCCACCTGTATGTCCCCAATTTCTGCACCGACCATTTAGTTCACAAGTACGTTTGGTGATGCACTTACTGCGTGTCTGTGGTAGGACTGCAGTATTAAACCTGATCCTTCCAGGAGCTCCCAGCCTCCCTAGGGAGACCATTAATCCATTTGGAAAAAATTAAAGAACGATGCACATGATTGTTGATTCAGCTTCATGCAAGGCTGGGAGAGGTGATGCTATGAGATCCCTTGAAGGAAGTCTTCTGGGAGGAGGAGTGCCTAGGGCTGGGCTTTGAAAATTTGATTGGAGAACAAGGTGGATAAAGAGTATATCTTAGGCTGAGAGGTAGGGTAAGAGCCTGCAAAAAGGGGCAAAGTGCATGAGTTGTTAGGTTCAGGGACAGACAAAATCTGGGCCTGTCTGGAATGGAGGGTGTGAGATGGGGCTGCTAATTGCTGAGTCATCTCCATCTTAAGGCCTCCCAGGGTGGGGTTGGGGGAGAGGGGAGGTGAGGTGTGTGTGTCAGCTGGTATGCTCCCCACTAAGGGGTAGGAGTGAGCGTGAAGGGAGGTGTGTCCTTCTCCACGCTCCAGTCTGAGGGCCCTTTTTTCTTTCACTCAAAGTGACCATGAAGCCTCATCTGTCTGGCACTCCAACTTCCTCTCCATCTTCCCCGGGCTTACCTGACCGTCCTCTTCTCTTTAGCGTAAGGGAACTCAGATGACAGTCCTCCAGGAATGAGGCTGTGCTCTGAAGGCAGCATTTAAGATATGTTGGTCCCTTAGGCAAAGAGGGAACTTGGTGATGGGATGTTTGGGTGTCCCTCAAACCGGGTGCTTGGACTGTCTCACAGGAGGCTGTGTGTTAGAGGAGAGGATGTTCACTGCGGTCAGTGATGGTTAGATGACCACAGCTTCAAGGGATGGGACACAGCAGACCACTAGTACTCTCCTCTCCTGGCCTGGGAACACCGCCACCCCAAGGCCCTGATTCATGCTGCCTCTGACTCTCAGCCCTGCCCTCTCCTCCCCTAAGTACCCATTGGCACTTTGGAAGAATAAGGAACATTCCCAGTCCAGAGCACTGACTGAGTAGCCAGATAATCTCTGCTTTAGTGCTACTCCAGCTCTGTGGCTGAGACCCCCCTGCTGGCAGGCACTGGTTTCCATCCCAGGATGCTGCACCCTCTTTACTGTCCAGCAAGGCACAGCCTACGATTCTCCTTTCCCCAGTCAGCCTGACTCTGAGGCGGCTCCTCTTGAAGTCCCCCCCGCCCACTGAAAGGATGCCTCAGGGAGAGGCCCAGTGCCTCTGACCTGGCTGATGAGACCTATCTCTATGGGACAATCATGGTGTCTGACGATGACTCCTTTGGAGTGACTGATGTGCTGCTTTTCTCTGTCTGACCATGACGCTGCCTCTGCTTGGAAAGGCTCTCCTGAGACAGCATCGGGGCTCCACCTGGACAATCTAGGTGGGAATCTGAATGCTGAGGGTGTGGGTTGCATTCAGAGGGTGTTGGGGTCAAGGATGGCCCCTCATGGCCAGAGAGGCAGCTCCAGTGTGCCACACCATTATTAACCTCGGGTCCTGAATGTTTAGGGGCTCTCTGGGGTGAGTAGGCAGGATTCAGGGCCACGTGGCTGAGAAACTGACCAGGACAGGATCTGCTGGGGCAGTTGGCGCTGAGGGTGCTGTGGGAGGCCCCCTCTGCCTGAGCTGTCTTGCAGCCCTTTCAACCTCAGGTTCATGTTGGGGGGTCTAGAAGGTAATTCTGGAGCTGAATGTAAAAACTTAACTGGTCATAGGCATGAGACAGCTGTCCTGGGTGGGAGTGGACTGGCACAGAGGGATCCATGGCTTCTCTTCCTTAAATCGATTTACATTTAAATTATTGGTTTGGGTCGTATGAAATCGCCTATATTTGAGCATTTTTAATCTATAAAAATGATCATTTTCATATGATGCCACCCAATACATTGTTCAGCCTCCAAATGTCTTGTTCCTTTTTAAAGTCCTGTTCCGTGATAATTAAGGGCCAATTAACTTTTTTTTTTTTTTTTTTTTCCCGGCACGTGGGCCTCTCACTGTTGTGGCCTCTCCCGCTCCGGGGCATGTGCTATCCATTGCATCGGCAGGCAGATTCTCAACCACTGCGCCACCAGGGAAGCCCCAGGTCAATTAACATTTAACTTCCCCCTAAAACTTGCCGTTCTTTCTGTATTTCCAGTTTGGGTAAATGGCACCTCCATCTGCCTAGTTACTCAGGTCAGACACCCCAGTGCCGTTCCTGACCCTGCCCAGACCCCCCTTCCCATAACTAAAAGTCCTGTCTATTCTAATAGCTCCTAGATATTTCTCGAATCATCCACTTCTTCACCCCGCCCCCACCCTCGTGCACCTCAATTCAAATCTATCATCGTGTCTTGCCAGGATCCCTGCACTAACTTCATCTTCCTGCTTTCACACTCTCCCCGCATCAATCCATTGTCCACACAGCCCCCAGAGTGAGCTTTTAAAAGTGCAAGTCTGATCATGTCATTTCCCTTCTTAAAACTCTTCAGTGACCTCCGTTTACATTTAGAATTAAAATTTAAATCTTACCATGTCCTACTAGACCCTGCATGATCTGACCTCTGCTGTTTTCTCCTCCCAGGGCCCCCCTTACTCATTAAACTCTGGTCATAAGGACCTTCCTTCAGACGTTCGTATATGTCAAGGTCTTTCCAGAAGGGCTTCCCAGCATGCTCATCCTCAGCGTAGCAGGCCTCCTTACTTTGCTTTACTAGCTACTGTCCCTGCTAGTCTCAGCGGGAACATCCCTCCTCAGAGGTGCCATTGGGGTTGCCCTGCACCATCTATATTCTGCTGCCTCATTATTCTTGCTCACAATTTTCGGTTCTTTTCCTCTCCAGAGCTTAGCACAATTTTAATTACATAGTTGTGTGTATTTGTTTCATGTTGCTCTCTCCAACTAGATGGCAAGCTTCCTGGGTGCAGAGCCCCATCTGCCCTACTCACAGCTGTATTTCCTGTGTCTCTGGCCACAGAGACTGCCTGCAAAAGACACGCTGAGGGATGAACGCTGGAGATGCACAGCTCAATCCTGCAGGGAATCAGGGGCTGTTGTCCCCCGTTTGATCCCAGAACAGTTTGATTCTGGGCTGCAGTGTGAGCTGGGGCCTTGCTCTTCATCATGGGGCAGCAGGGGGAGGGTCTCAGTTTCAGGAGGTGGATGGGAATCATGACAGAAAAAAGTCCAGGGAGAGGGGCCCCCCTATTCAGACCTGCCCTTAACTTTTGTAATGATAAATCAGGCTAACAAACTGTTACATAAAACATGTCCTGTCCTCCTCCTTTGACACATATACCTTCAAAATGGCCTGGAAGTCTAGATTTGGACTCAGAAATTTTGGACTATTGGAGTTTCTTTTTTTAAAATAAATTTTATTTATTTATTTATTGGCTCCTTTGGGTCTTCGTTGCTGTGTGCGGGCTTTCTCTAGTTGGGGTGAGCAGGGGCTACTCTTTATTGCAGTGCACAGGCTTCTCATTGTCGTGGCTTCTTTTGCTGAGGAGCATGGGCTCTAGGCGCGTAGGCGTCAGTAATTGTGGCACATGGGCTCAGTAGTTGTGGCTTGCGGGCTCTAGAGCTCAGGCTCAGTAGTTGTGGCGCACGGGCTTAGTTGCTCCGTGGCATGTGGGATCTTCCTGGACCAGGGCTCGAACCTGTGTCCCTTGCATTGGCAGGCAGATTCTTAACCACTGCACCACCAGGGAAGCCCACTATTGGAGTTTCATACCAGAATTGGTAGCATAGGAGGAACTGGCCCTTTGCCCCAGAGCCCAGGCCAGCTCAATCTTTTGCTGAGAGTTTTAATCTTCAGTGAGTAACATAGGAACAGAAAACAGAATAGATTTATCCCACAGTGGCCCCTAAGGAAGGGGCCTGAGGCTTGCATTCCCCAAGGCCACCTGGCTTTGTTCTTTCCAAGGCCTTGTTGGTCAGGGTTTTCTTTGGTTCTCTAAGTGCTATAGACTGAATATTTATGTTCCCCAAAATTCATATGCTGAAACCTAATTCCCAGTGTGATGGTATTTGGAGGTGAGATCTTTGGGAGGTAATTAGGTCCTGAGGATGGAGTCCTCAGGAATAGAATTATTGCCCCTAAAAACAGACCCCAGAGAGCTCCCTTGCCCCTTCTGCCATGTGATGACATAGCAAGAAGACAGCTGTCTATGAACCAGGAAGTCTGGCTCGCAGCAGATACCAAATCTGCTGTTGCCTTGATCTTGGACTTCCCAGCCTCCAGAAACATAAGAAATCAATTTCTGGTGTTTATAAGCCACCTAGAATATCATATTCTTTTACAGCAGCTTAAGCTGACTATGACACTGAGCTACCCACGAATTTCTAATAAATTCTTTCTCCCACTTTAGTTAGAACCAGAGTTGGTTTCTGTTGCTTGCAACCAAAGATAGTTTCCCATTGTTCTTAAATATTTTGAAGAATGTGATTTTTAAATGGCTATATGTATTAGATTCACGTATTTGGCTGATATCCTGTTGTTTTATGCTTTCCTGCTAATAGCATTACCACTTTTGATTCATCTCTCCTTTTTTTGAGTTCTGATACATTCCCTGAGCACATACTGTGCAAAATGGCAGAAGCAAACAAGCTAGAGAAAGTCTTCTTATAGGAAGCAAGGCTTGTTTCTGACACCCTAATGGAATCCTTTCACTGGCCAACTTTGTTCCACTATTTAGTCATTCATTCTTTAATTTATAATCCATTCTTAACATTGGAAGGATCCTATGGATTGTCTAGGGCAGGAATGGCATCTTGGCTTCCTGCTTCAATTAATTGGTCAGAGTTATTTGAGTTTTGTGAACTCAGTGGAAAAATTGTGTCAAAATTAGTTCTCCACGTTTGACATGGTCATGGAAGGTGGAAGTCTGGATATATGTACCACCTATTTGTCATTCCTGATCTAATGCAACTTCCCACCTAGTCTGAAAATTCTCTGATCTATAGTATTGCTCTGAGATGGTTTCTGATTAAACACATTCTTTGGAACAGCTCACTTCATATTTGGATTTCTCCTTTTGTTATTAAATTCTTCCCTGGGAGTATGGGGCAGAGTAAGGGGCTGGGTTGATTTAGATAACCTAAAGCTAATTCTGATTGACTGCCAGTGACTAGTTACGTGATTCTAGGGAGTAACAGTCTCTTCGGGCCTTGGTCTTCCACCTGAGAAATTTAAAACTTGAACTGAGTAACCACAAAGTTTCCTTCCAGCTTGAAGATCCTATTATTCATATGAGTCAGTATTTGCCTCACAGAGATATGTTCCATTGGCTTCACTTACACAGTAGGGCTTACATGAGAGCCCTTCAAATATTGGAGGACCAATGGCCTTCTGAGCTTTTTGTTATCAGCTAAACATGCTGATGTTTCTTTAATCATTTCTCATATGATGAGGTTTCCAGACTTTTCACCATCTGGTCATTCTTTTCCTGACACTTGAGTTTTCCAGTGTCTCCCTGGAGGTGTGGCTCCCAGAACTGGACCTGGGCTAGTTGTGCAGTGGGGGTATTCCCACTCTTTTTTTAAAATATATATATTTTTGATGTGGACCACTTTTAAAATCTTTATTGAATTTGGTACAATATTGCTTCTGTTTTATGTTTTGGTTTTTTGTTGCAAAGCATGTGGGATCTTAGCTCCCCGACCAGGGATCAAACCCACACCCCCTGCACTGGAAGGCAAAATCTTAACCACTGGACCACCAGGGAAGTCCCCTATCCCTACTCTTTATCCACGTGATCAGCCTGCCCCTCCTGGCCGATGGGACCCATGCTGACCAGTGCACAGCCCACTAAAACTTTCCTCAGTCTAGGCATATATTGTATATTTTAGAGGCCCTCCTTCAACTTGCATGCAGAACGGATGCAGGGAGTCATGGAGTCAAATCTGGAAGGAGATGGTGCTTCCTCTGAAGATCAGTAAGTAACCAAGTGCTGATGAACTGAATAGGTGCTACTTCTTGATAAACATGGAAGGAAGATTTGCCAGAGATATCATTCATGTTTGCAGCAGTTTTTTTATTTATCAATTTTTAAAATTGAAGTATAGTTGATTTACAATGTTATATTAGTTTCAAATGTACAAAATAGTAATTCAATATTTCATAGATTATACTCCATTTAAAGTTATTCTAAAATAATGGCTATAATTCCCTGTGCCATACAGTATATCCTTATAGCTTATTTATTTTATGCACTGTAGTTTGTACTTCTTAATCCCCTACCCCTATCTTGCCCCACCCTCCTTTCCTCTCCCCAATGTTTTTTGAAATCAGGCATTGGGTGCTCATAGCTCCACTGTTGAGAAAATGTGTCTCTAACCCTTCTCTCTTGTGATACCCTCCCCGCTCCATTCCCTCTGACATCGTGGCACATGACCCCTTTGCTTGAGCAGCTCTTGTATTTACACAGGACAGGTACAAAGGTTCTTGCTCAAAGGAGATATAATGAAAACAAGGAAAAGCAAACACAGATTTGGAGTGGACTCTGGTCTGACCATGAGCCCACTGGAGTTAATGGTGCCAAGGTCATTATGGGAGGAATCTGACACTCAAACAGAAGGGGTCTCTCCTGTCTTCCCTAACCCCAGGGACGGGGTGTTCTGAAGATCACAAGGTCCCAAGTGCTGAGGCCCCAGACCATCACTATGGTCCTCCCCTTTCCTTCCCCACCCCCTTTGTTTTGGCCCAGTTGCCCTGGTCTCCGTTATCCTCTTCATAAACCCCAACTATGCTCCCCCTCAGGGCCTTTGCATCCTCTGCTCTCTGGATCGCTCTTTGCCCAGCCACTGCATGGTTCACTGCACTGCACTAGGCTTCTGTTCACGAGTCACCTCATCAGGAGGAGGTGTTCTCTGATCCCCTTATCTAAGACGGACCCCTTCTCCCCAACACACCATTCTCTTGCCATTTACTCTGCCTTAGCTTTCTTTTTCTTTTTTTTTTTTTTTTTTTGTGATACGCGGGCCTCTCACCACCGTGGCCTCTCCCGCCGCGGAGCACAGGCTCCGGACGCGCAGGCCCAGCGGCCACGGCTCACGGGCCCAGCCGCTCCGCGGCACGTGGGATCCTCCCGGATCGGGGCACGAACCCGCGTCCCCTGCATCGGCAGGCGGACTCCCAACCACCGCGCCACCAGGGAAGTCCTGCCTTAGCTTTCTTAATAGAACTTACCCACATGTGACATGTGCCTACTTGCTTATTTATATTATCTAAAATATAAACTCCATGAATGAAGGACATTGCTTTATTCACTACTGAGTCGCCAGTGCCCTGAAGTGTACCCAGTGCATGCTGCACACTCAATCAATATTTGCTCCCGTGTGACTTTTAAAGCATCAATCCCAATGCTTTTCAACACAAACACTGTGGTGGGTTAATTAGTCCACTAGTGGACACATGAGTCATTGGGGATGGGAACCTCAGTTGATGTGAGCAACGTGAATATGTTCAAAAGGCCCTGGCGTGCCACACAACAAAACCACCGTCTACATGAAGTCACCAAGGGTTACCGCGTGAAGGAGAACTGTGGGTCCCACCCCATCCAGAACTGCTCTGATCTGAGGCGGGGCCCTGGAGATGAAGGGAAGAGAGAAGGGGATTGGTGTGTGTGTGTGTGTGTGTGTGTGTGTGTGTGTGTGTGTGTGTGAGTGTGTGTGTGTGTGTGTGTGTGTGTGTGTGTGTGTGTGTGTGTGTGTTTCCCTCATTCAACCACCATGGCTCATTTGCTAGACCTTGGGCTTTCTCTTTCACATCAGTTTTAAAGACTAAGGCCAGTTTTGCCTGGTTCATTGACCAGGCCCGGGGAATGCCTCTGATGACAGGTGGCGGCAGCACTGGCTTCTGTGGCCACGTGCACCGTTCAGGTGGACTTGGAAGAAGGTGATGGGAGAGAAGTGGATGCAGGAGAGGCATAAGGACTAGGCGAAGTCAGGTGGCCAGCAGGGGACCTCTGAGCAGAGCCTGCAGGCAAGGAAATTCCAGGACTAGTTGTGTGGAGGAGTGGCCGTATGAATCTGGAGGCCAGCTGAGCTGACCATTTGTCCAAGGTGAAGGGACTGCCCAGGAACTGGGGAGAAAAGGGAAGCCCCTTGCACAGGGCTGACATCCTGCGTGGAGGGGTTGAAGCCACCCTGGGAAAATACTTCAAAACCTACCCCTGTTTCTTCAATGCCTCCTTCCTCTATCATCAAGACTTAAGTGAGGTCCCAGAAAAAAAATCCAGTTACACTTGGGAGGGAGTAATACTGGACCATATCATCTACTAATTCTTAAGTGTAAGTTTAGCTCATCAATTTTTTCCAGTGGCAATATTCCAGAGCTTTTTAAGATAGAATCACTCAGTGGCAGATTGTGTTTTGCAGAGATGGCCACAATAATAATATCTTCCATCCCACATGCTCTCTTTTCAAAGTGACCTTGAACATCTTGCCATTGAGTGGTGGGTCCCTTGAACTTGGGTAGATCTTCTGCACTTGCACCTGAAAATGAGTGCGGCAGATATTAGGATGCCTCAGCTCCTTTCCCTCCATAATTTCCCTTCTGTTTAGCTTTTCCTGGCTCCTCCCTCTCTCAGTATCAGGCAGAGACCGTCATCCTGAACTGAGCTGATTTTCTTGAAGTTGTGCAAGAACTTCCTGTTGGCTGAGGAACTTAATCTCTCTTTATCTGGTCACTGTGCTAGACAGTGAGGAGAGAATCTCAAACCCAGCTCCAGCTCCTGTGGGAGGTATGATGGTCAGTGCTGAGGGTGAAGATGTCAATTAAAAAGATGTTACCAGCAAAATGGCACCCATCCCAACCGTGAGATATCAGCCATCCCTTGATTGTCTAGAACTGTAAATTACCTTTGAGGACCATGAACTTTCAAGTCCTTCAAGCTGGAAGGAGAAACCCTCGACCCCCATGTCTCTTCTTCATCAGGTTCTAGACCTTTTCTTATAATTCCTTGGTTGTGGGAAACATCAGGGTCTCAAATGACAGGGTCTGGGGTTGGGACTGAAAGTGGGTGATTGTCTAATGTCTTTTAGAGACCAGGACCCAGGCTGGAAGTAATCCTTTGATGCTGGTTGGTTAATTGTTGTGTTAGTCTGCTAGGGCTGTCATAACAAGATACCACAGAATGGGTGGCTTAAACGACAGAAAATTATTTTCTCTGTCTTGGAGACTGGAAATCCAAGACCAGGATGTTATCAGGTTTGGTTTCTCCCAAGGCCTCTCTCCTTGGCTTGCAGAGGGCTTCCTTCTCTCTGTGTCCTTCCATGGCTTTTTCTCTCTGTGTGTGCATTCCTGGTGTCTCTCCCTCTTCTTATAAGGACACCAGACATATCGGATTAGGGCCATCTCAGTGACCTCATTTAACCTTAATTATCTCTTTAAAGACCCTATCTCCAAACACAGTCATATCCTGAGATATTGGGGGTTAGGATTTCAACATGTGACTTTAAAGGGGACAAATTCAATCCATAACAATACTTCACAAACAGTGGTGGAGGAGTGAGTGCCCTGGACAATCAATCTATGGATCCTGGAGAACCTCCAGTGTCCTTGAGGGGATGTCCTGCTGGGCCCATGTTTCCCAGAGCAGAGCCAGGACATGCAACCAGGGGAGAGGGAAGGGCGAAGGTGTGGAAGCTTGTTGCCAGCGTTTCCTGTCCTCCCGGTGTGACGGCTGCCCAGGCTGCTCCTGAGAGGTGGTACAGGAGTCTCACAGGAGGTACGAGGTCCACGGTGGTTCCCAGGTACCAGCTACATCCCAGAGCATCATGTGGCTAGGCAGTGGGTTTCCTCATGACCCAGGCATCGCTCATGGCACACCCTACACAAGGGGGTTCTCTGTCTCTGGAGCCACTTCACCAGCACAGACATCCTCCTTCTTTTTCCCTGGCAAGGAGAGCAGAACGAAGGTTACCCCTCCAATGTTTGTACCTAAGGCCTCTGAATCCTGACTGCCCTAGTCCAAGATCATCTCAGGCAAGGAATAGCTCTCCTGGTTTTCTAAGACCCTGGAAAAGGAGATGGATGCTTCAAGGACAGGAAGTTCTTCCTAATGTCTAGACTTTCTCTGCAATTATGGCATGCATTTAGCTGTAGAAGGTATAGAAACTTAGAGCTGGGATGGACCCAGTTAAATAACTAGGCAGAAGCCATGTGGCAGAGCCAAGGGCCAGCCTCCAGATGCCCTGGCTAGAGCCTTTCCACTATCCCAGGTAGTTGGATTCTCTCTACCCTCTCAGTGTCCAAAGCTGCTCTTTTCTGAGCCTTGAAAACTTTAGGCGAAGTGAAAGAAGTCAGTCCCAGAGGATCACACAGTACATGACTCCATTTACAGGATAGACTGTCCAGAAGAGACAGTCTAGAGACAGAAAGGAGGTTAGTGGTTGCCTGGGGCTGGAAGGGAAAGGGGGACTGGGCTTGGGAATTTCTTTTTGGGGTAATGAGAATGTTCTCAATTTGAATGTGGTGATGGATGAACAGCTCTGTGACTGTAATAAAAGCCATTGAGTTTTACACTTGAAATGCATGAATTACATGGTATGTGAATTATAGTCCAATAAAGCTGTTAAAACAAAAAGCTGCTCGCTTCCTGGCTTCCACCTTCTTACCACAAATCCTGGGGGCTGTCTGAGGCAGAGGGCCAGGTCAGACCCTCTCAGGAGCAGACAGGCCCCTAGGTGGAGTGTGACCTCTGCTGCTCTCTCTTCCCTCCCTTGCCTGTGGAAAGAATATACAGGAGCCAGCCAGCCAGCCCAGCTGCATGCTCAGTGGCTGGGCCAAGACTCTTGCCTTTTAGGACACACATCCACTGAAGTCTTATGCCTCCTTCTCCTTGCTGACCCATTTTCTCCATCCTGGGACCAGCCAGACAGTCTTGGATGGACATGTCCACAAAGCCCAGGTCAGCTGGGGTAGTTCTTTCAGGAGCTGGATGGAGAGCTCAGAACCCAGCTTGACCTCTGAGTGTCCCCTTCCCTCTTCTCCTGGGGGAAGGAGGCCCTATCAGTCCCTGGCCAGAGAGGTGCTTCTCTCAGGGAGCCTTTCCTAGGATGGTTGGAAAGGAGTTGGGATTCATCTAGATTTTCACTCAACATACCTTTATTGATACCAGCTATGTTCCAGGAGCCCTTGCTAGGTGTCAGGGCGTGGTGACTCAGTCTTTGTCTTTCAAGACCTGAGAACTCCGTGGGAGAGTGAGGGCAGTAAGTGCGGTGACTGAGATGAGCACTGGAGAGTCAAGGCAGGACACAAACCCAGCCTGGGTGTGGGAGAGAAGGTCGGGAAGGCTTCCTGGAGGGGGCACACCTTGAAGATGGTGGAGGTGACAGCCAAATGAAGAAGGCGAGTTGGGTGGGAAGTTATGGAAAATGTGTTCCAGACAGAAAGAGTAGAATGTGCAAATGTCTGCAGAGGCACACAAGAGAGTAGCTCATTTGAAAACTGCTAAAGGAACTTCAAGTAGTTCAGATGGAGAGGGCCAAGAGATGACATGGGAGAGGTAAGCCTAAATAGGAGGAGGTCCAAACTTGGCCCTCCTTCCCAGAAGACCTACCTCCTCCACCCACCCCCAGCCCTTGCAAGACTCCTACCTGAGCAGGGGCCCCAGTGCCAGGCAGAGAGACCAGCCAAGATCAGGAGCAGCAAGACAGGCACCACCACCAGTAGCACGTCTTTGTAGGAGGCCATCCCTGGAGCTGGACATGGAGGGGGCAGGGTCACAGGCGGACTGGATGCTTCACGATCCCTCAACCGCTGATCCCCAGCCCTTGGCATACCTGCCTGGTGATGGCAGCTCTCCCAGGGGGTGACTGTGGCCAAGTCCCAGCTGACAGGGTTTGAGACAATGCAGGAATAGGCCACACCTTTGTCACCTGGTCCCAGTGACACACTCAGCACCTGTCCGTCCATGAAGAGGCCACCTGGCTTGATATCAAGGTCAACGGTTCTCTCCCGTCGCCAGCTATAGGTTATGTCGCTGATGTTGGGAGCCCAACAGGACAGGAACACTTGGCAGGTCTTGGGGGGCTGAGCATCCTCTGATACAGCAATGAACACTTGTACCACGGGCCTGGGCACTGCATCTGAGCAAGAACAGCAGAGCCAGTGTGGGTTATAGGGATGCTGAGCGGGGCCCGTAACTCCAGCTCTGGGATCCATGCAGGGCTCTGACTAGGCCACTCTGGCTCTAAATCCTCAACAGTCTCCCATTGCCCACAGGACAGAAGCTGAATTTCTAAGTCTCGTATTCAAAATCCTTCATTAAATGGTTGATGTCAACCTCTCCAGCTGTATCTCCTGCGGATCCTCCCCACCCATCTTAATTAATTTCTTGTTCTCCCAAACGTGTCATGGTCTTCTTTATATCTTTCATATGGCTCAGCTGTACACATATGCTTTTCTCGTCTCACCCTCCTAGAAAACTCCTACTCATCCTCCAAGGCCCAGTTTGGACACACTGCTTACTGCTCTGATTATGAAGCCTTCTCTGATATTCCAGGTATGGCTCTGAGCCCTCTGAGAACTCTCTGTATCCCTTGTCGTCAAATTTCCCTGATAACATGATACATCAGTCAGAGAGACAATAAACGTTTGTTAAGGTAGGCACAAAAACAAACACATTCCTGGACTTTGGGAGCTTTTGGAGTTTGGTGAGGAAGACATACTAACAAGTGATTATGAATCACTAAGAAAATTATTACAAGGATGCAAAATTCTGTGAAGGAGCAGAGCAGGGGGTAGGGGCTCTGCCTTTTAATCTCCATAACCCTTGCTCTCAAGGTGCTCAGCTACCTGGGCCATTGGACAAATAGGTGTCCTGGCATCCCAGGCCATGGCTGCCCTCTCCTACATCGGTTGATGAGTAGATCATGAGTCTCGTGGCAAAGGGGGCCAGCCGGAGAGCATTCTGGCAACAACGGAAGGGCTCAGTCTCTGAGAGCTTTCCAAAGTTAAGCTGAGTAAAACCTCATTAATGCCAGCTCAATCTGGTGGGATTTGTGATATGAAAAAAGAAAAGATTTGCTGGGTGCACTAATAGTATAAACAAAGATTACAGGGGAGGGAGATATTTACACGACTTAAGAGGACAAGCTGCTTCCAAACATGATCAGGCACAGTAGAAACACCCATTGACATTTCTAGTAACTGATCTGCTAATTCAAATCATTCTTATCTATTGTCAAAGCAGAGCTCCTAAGAACGGCTGCTTGGCAGCTTTGTGCAATTAGTTCTAATCACGCTATGTATTTGGAAGCAATAAAACAGCAATTTCCTTAAAATCTGTAATTCAGATGCTGAGAACAAGGCATTTTAGAGCTTAGTGGTGTGGGTACTGCATGTATTATCACATTCAACGTCCTCATTTCACATATGTGACAGCTGAGACTCAGAACGGGGGAGAGCCTCCCTAGCTGCCTGTATGGTTGTGAAGGCTGTTCACTGTGCAAGGGCGCTGAGCTCAGGGGGTAACAGGTGAGAGCGGGGTGCTGAATTCCAGCCAGCACTCTGCTTGCCAAGCCGTGCAACATGGATCAGGGTCGTGTGCATCCAAAAGGATACACACTTAATTGTACACTGGCAGCCCGTGTGGTTCACCTAAGTGATGAGACAGTTATCTCCCTCTAGGTGTGGGAGAGTCTCTCTCTTTCCAGTTTGCTACTGCCTTTCTCTCCCTCAGTGTTTCGCTCTGCCCAGCTATCACCACTACTCTCCATTCTTTTTTTTTTTTTTTTTTTTTTTTGCGGTACGCGGGCCTCTCACTGTTTTGGCCTCTCCCGTTGCGGAGCACAGGCTCCGGACGCGCAGGCTCAGCGGCCATGGCTCACGGGCCTAGCCGCTCTGAGGCATGTGGGATCTTCCCGGACCGGGGCACGAACCCGTGTCCCCTGCATCGGCAGGCAGATTCTCAACCACTGTGCCACCAGGGAAGCCCTCTCCATTCTTAAATTTGGACCTTTTCCTCCCCCTTATTCTATCTCAATTTCTGAGGTTTTACTGAAATAGGGGTCACTGACATATCTTTTCCAAGCCACTAGATAGATGAATGGGAGTTCAAAGGCCATTTTATCTTTACCAGCAGATATACAGTGGCAGTGGTAGAAGTGTAGGTGGTGATGGTGGTGCAGGTGATAGTGGAGGTGGTGGAGGTGCGGGTGGTGATGGTGGTGCAGGTGGTGGTGGTGGTGGTGGAGGTGGAGGTGGTGATGGTGGTGCAGGTGATGGTGGGGGTGGCGGAGGTGGAGGTCGTGATGGTGGTAGAGGTGGTGGTGGGGGTGGTGGAGGTGAAGGTGGTGATGGTGGTGCAGGTGGTGGTGGGGGTGGTGGAGGTGGTGATGGTGGTGCAGGTGATAGTGGAGGTGGTGGAGGTGCGGGTTGTGACAGAGGTGGAGGTGAAGTTGCTGGAAAGAAAGACCCATCCAGCCTCCAGTGAATTCAGTCACCCCAGCTGAGGTACTGAGAGCAGCTTTATGAATGACTCTAATAAACCTATGTAGAACAGAGGATCTTCTCAGCTGAGCCC
Organism: Kogia breviceps; assembly: GCF_026419965.1. Classification (NCBI taxonomy): domain Eukaryota; kingdom Metazoa; phylum Chordata; class Mammalia; order Artiodactyla; family Physeteridae; genus Kogia; species Kogia breviceps. The sequence continues at coordinate 89,510,311 of NC_081310.1, read as the reverse complement.
TGCCAAGTCAGACTTGTGAGAAACAAAAATATTTGTTGTTTTTAACCAGTAAGTTTGGGGATGGTTTATTTTGCAATAACAAATAACAGAGAACACCCATGAATGATGGAAATTTAAAATCTCTCAATACATCTAAAAGAGCTCTTTTAAAAAATATGACATAAAAATTCTATACTTTAGTTACAATGAATTTTTAAATTAAAAACATTGTGTCATAGTTTAATTGCAATATTTATTTTTCTTTTTGGTGGTGCATAAAATAATGGCAGATCTTATAACCTGTTATCTTAGAATTGATGATGTCTGGGGCAGCCTCTATCCCAGATGCTTTCTCAAATGCCACTGATTTTACCTTTACTGGGATTTTCATGGTAATATTACTATACTGGTTTTACAAGTGAGAAAGGTCAATGTCAGGGAGTAAGTACTGTATCCAAGGCCACTGAGATGAGAAAAGACCAAGCTAGAATTCAGACCAGGACTGTAGGGCGGAAAAGCCTTGCTGCCCCAGCCAGAAGCTCACCTGCGAGAACCCGAGGAGTTTTCTTACCTGTGGCTGTGGGGAAGCAGCTGTTCCCTGAATCAGCCATGAGGTCAGAAGCCAGAGGTTTCTAGACCCCAGCTCTCCCCAGTTTCCAGGACCCAGGATGCCTTTCCGGAGCTTTGTGGGAGGAGGTGGGGCAGAGAGCCTGAGTCAGGCGCACTCACCATACACCTTGAGCTGCAGGGTCTGGGTCCAGGCTCGACCTTCCTTGTCCACCAGTAGCACGGAGAAGTTGCCGCTGTCTCCAGACTCCAGTGGCCGCAGCTCCAAGCTGAGGTTGCTGTGCAGCTGGGCTCGGCCCAGGAAGCGGGAGTGGTACAGAGTCTCCAGAGACCCCCGGAAAAACGTGGCCAGGAGCTCCTCTGAAGGCCAGACGGATCTCCAGATGGCCTCTCGGATTTGGAAGCTGGGAGGACGCTTAGCCACCAGCAGCACCGAGCCCCCCACCTGGCCCTGAACTTGGGCACCGGTGACAATGAAGGGAAGTAGTGCTGAAAGGACAGAACCCCATCACTCTGCCTGCCCCAAACCTCCTCGTCTCTCTCCTGCATGCAGCTGAGCTGCTGCGGAGCATGTGACGGCCCTTCTCTCCACACTCCCTCCACCCAAGCTGAGAGTGCACTGCGCCAGGGACTGGGGATAAAACAGTGAGGAAGGGGATCCAGTCTCTGTGCTCGTGGAGCTCAGACTCTTAAGACAGCAATTTACCATGATGGCAAAAATGGGTGCCCTGGGAGAACACAGGCTGATAGGGTGACCTTGCCAGGCCTTGAGGTACTCAGAGAAGAAAAGGTTAAACTGAGACCGGAAAGAGGAATGGGAATCAGCCAGGCCAAGCAGAGGGCGGCCTGGAGTGGAGATGGGGAAGTGTTAGAGACTGAGTGGGAGGCACACACAAAGGCCCGGACGGGTGAGAGAGCTCGGTGCGGTGCACCGTGGGGAACTGAAAGTAGTTCTCTGCAGAGGGAGTAAGAAATAGCACTGCAGAGTCTGTGGGAGCCAGATCCTGCAGGGCCCTAAAAACAACTTTGGAGTTTGGGCTTTATCCTTAGAGTGATGGGGGGCCTTGGATAGTCTTTAAGTAAGAGAGTGATGTGATTAGATCCATGGTTAGAAAGAGAACTCCAGCAGAGGTGTGCAGGCTGCACAGGAGGTGGGGCAAGACTGAGGCTGCGTCTATTAATCCCGAGGAGAGTGGGATTGTACTTGTACTGGAAGTACAATGGAAACTTGTACTGAGGAAGGGAGCAGCTGAGACAGGCAGAGTTGGGGGAATGGAGAGATTACTGTGTGTAATCTGTGGGATCTGGTAACAGATTAGATCTGGGGAGTGAGGGAGCCAGGAGTCAAGGATGGCTCCCAGGTCCTTGGGACCCACTGGATGCCATTCTCTGTGATCCAGAACAGGAGGAGAAACAGAATGGGGGTGAGATGTCAAGAGGCTGTTTTGCTGGGAACATATTCAGTGTGACTTGTGTGGGTGACACTTCTGCTTGAAGTGCCCCTCTGACTCCTTTGCTGACTAATTTCTGCTTCTCCTTGAAGCATCACTGCCTTCCCTGGCCTCTGCCATCTGTCACTGCAGGTTACAAACTCTCTCTGTGTTCCCACAGTGGGCTGGCATCACCACTACAAATGCTCCTATCCCTCTATTGTGACCACTTGTTTATGAGTCCCATGAGACCATGAGTTCCTCTTTTCGTGTTTGTACTTCCTGTGCCCAACACAGTTTAGGAGCAGGTTGTAGGAGAAGCTCGGCAGGTATACTTAATGCATGACGAAATTGGCTGAGGACTTCCCTTGTATCCAGCACAGTGGTGGGCACGAGGGTTCAGAGCAGAATAAAAGCAGATGGAGAACACACCCAAGTGCTGGGAGTTTGGTTAGGGAGCCGTGTTCTGGATGATCACTCAGCCAGCCGCTGGTAACTCTAGTCTTCTGTCCTTCTCACTGCCCTGCCAAGCCCCAGTCATCTCAGTCCTAACTGGGGATGGCTTCAGGGTTAAGGCACAGTGGAGACGTCATATAAAGATAGCATAGTACTGGATGTCAATCAAGACTCCTGTTTTATCCTGCCCTGGCTCTGCCATGAACAAGCTGTGCAATTGTCAGCATACCTCTTCCCTCTAAAGGCTTCCATTATCCCACTCGTAAAGCAAGGGGGTACATTCAACCAGTGGTACTCATCTCTTTTACCATTCAGAAAAATTATTTTTGCTTCCCACGTCCACAGATTTGAAAGATTTGTGAACCAAACAGATTCCCTCTTTTTGGCAGGATTTCCTTCACACATTTAGAAATGTTGAAATCTGCAGACTTTTGGAGCCAGGAACTCAGGTGGGGACACTGGACAAAATCATCTTGAAGTCCCTATGAGTTCCTGACACAAACAAATATGTCTGAGTACTTGCCACACCCCATGGCTCCCATCCCCTGGCCTAGCAGTGCTGGCCCTTGTCATACTGACCACTTGTTAACCAAGGGAGGGAAGTCAGGCATCGGACAGGATGCGGGGGGTGTCGCCCAGTGTTGAAGAGACCTGATTTGTCTTTTCTGACATCACACCGCTATCGACCACTCCAAGTCCACAGGCAATATATTAACTTGCTTTTGTCTCTCATCCCTCCTCAATGTCCACTTCCACAGACCTGCAGGGAGGAGTCTCAGCTCTCCCACAGGCTGTTGGAAAGACATCTTCAGATTGTAAGAGCCCTGCCCTCCCCTGCTCTCCCCAGACCACATTTAGAATTTGCATGTGTTAACACTGCCAGAGCCTCACATTCTCACGACCATCTCTTTCAAAACCAATGGTACCACCAGCCTCCGTTTTAACCTCCCTGAGCTTGTGTCTCAGGGACATGGAGGCTCCTTTGTGCTGCCATCCTTCTATCCAGGGTCCTGCATCTCTTTGCCCCTGCCTAGCTTTTAAGGTTGCCCAAGAACTTGCTTCAGTCTTCCCTACTCCTCCACAGCTCCTGGGTTCTCACTTGGGTCGGAGAGAGGATCTTGCCCGCATGTCTGAGGAAGGGACTTCAGCTCTCTGAGGCCAGGCCACCCTCCTGCCCCACTTACCTTCCCAGAGAAGCAGACTCCACAGGGACCACACGGCCATACTTCGGAGAGGCAGGCAAAGTCGCTCGACAGCCAAATCCAGAACATCCCAGGTCAAGTGGATGCATGGAAGGAGCTGTGATCCTTCTGGAAAGTCCCATGTTTAGAAGGAGGAATGTTGACTCAGAACAGGACTCCCTGAAAGTGAAAATATCCAGAGGAAAGTGGAAGTTGGCCTCGGGTCTAGCTGGGCTCTTTCAGGAGCTGATTCTTGTAAGTCAGCCTCTTTCAAATGCATATGGTTGGCCAATGCAGATAGCAAGCGCCCCCCCGCCCCATCCCCGCAAGCCCACATCCTCCTTTCTGACTCCCGCCAGGCGTGCCCACATCCCACTCTGCTCAGCTGCCCCCCGCCTTTCCTGTTGTCACCACAGAGAACCCTCTAAACTGCGATTCCCATCATCACTTCTCTGCTTAAAATTCTTCCGCAGCCTCACACTGTCTTCAGGATAAAGACTAACCCTTGGCTTAGCATACAAGGTTCTCCTAAGTCCAACTCCAGCCTGCTTCTCCAGCCCGCTGTCCTACGTCCATTCCCCTCTCCAGCCATGCCAAGCCAGGACTGCCTCTTCTCAGAACTGCCAATTCCACACTTCCGTTTGCTGTACTTGTTCCATTCATCCATCTGGATGTGGCATGGCTATGCAGGCTATGCAGCTGGCCGGACTCCCGTTCCAGGCTTCCTGGCCACAGGCAGCATGAGGAACCTTCCTTTCTGTGTGCCCTTTCCTCTGTCATAACTCTTAGCACACTGTTTTGCAACAATTTTCTCATCTCCACAGACTGTTTGTTGCCAAGGTCCCATATTCATTTCTGTGTACCCCTCGGTGCTGGGAATGTCATGGATGCTTAATGGACATTTGTTAAACCAGGGTGTGAATTCTAGAGATTGCTGCATATTTTGCTTCCTGGAAGCCCTACAACTCTCCTCTGAGAGGATCTGATGATCACCCTGTTAGAGATGGGGGAGCTTGAAAACCAGAGTGAGGTTAGCACCTTTCGGGGGTCACAGAGAAGCAGAGCTATGAGCTGAGCTCCAGCCTTCCGAGTGCAGTCCATTTTGCCAGTCTCTCCATCCTAACTCCGTTTCTCTTCTCACTTGCGGTAACTTGGTTTCTTAAGTCAGGGAAGGCTTTGCGAGAAGATAAAGAAAATCTCCGAGCTTCCTGAGTGTGGCTTGTGGTGTCTAGTCCTGCAGAGCTTCTGACCTGTCAGTCAAACTGAACGTTCTGCTCTGGACCCAGCTGGGAACAAGGCAGATGTGGCGGCAGGTGAGCAGGAGGTGTCCAGAACAGGGTTCCTGCCCTCCAGTTACTCAGCACCAAATTGTAGGAACAAGATGTGCCTGGGAAGGGAAGGCCCACGACAGACAGACACGGCTCTGTGCAAAAGAGCAGCACAGACAGTCCACGCTGCAGGAGGGCATGGGAAGAGGTCTCTGTGGATGTGGGCAGGGGACACTTCCTTAAAAGGTGGAATTCGAGCTGCATCTTGAAGATGGACATGATTTGGATAAGCTGAGAAAACAGGGAGGGCCAGAGGCTGGGGGTGGGCTCTGAGCATGAGGGGAAAGCAGTGTAAAGCTTGGCAGCGGGGAGGTCCCATGTGGGCTCCAGAGGCAATGAAGGAACAGAGGGAGGAATCCTTTAGGGCTGCCTTGGGTAAAATGGAAAGGGAGGCTGGGGGTCAGATTATGGGGTCCTTGAGTGCTGGGTTAACTTTAGGCTTTTACTCTGGAGGCCAGCAACTCTCACCCGTGCTGAAAACTTGGATTCTCAGGGGTTCTGGTTCAGTGGGGCTGGGCTGGGGCTCAGGAACCTGTAGTTTTAACAAGCACTGCACTCCAGGTGATTCTGAGCTAGTGAATGGAGGGAGGGCTCTGAGAAGCACTGCTTGGAGGGAGGGGGCTGCTGTCCATTTTGGGCTAACTTGCTAGTGGGAGGACAGCGTGCAGGGCTGATTGGGAGAGAAAAAAGAGGCAGGGAGGTCTGGGTAGCAGCTATTGTGATTGTCCTGACTGGAGTAGACAGGAATTCTCTAGAGAGAAAGGGGCAGAGCTGGAGTTGTGACAGAACTTGGACACCACCCGCCTATGGGACACAGAGGCCAAGGGAGAGGACTGATATATGACTCCACTGTCAATTCCATCATCCATGTGTCAGATATTTATTGAGCATCTACTTTCATGTCAGGTGCTGGGGACACAAAGATGAAAGGCACAGCCTTTGCCCTCAAGGAGTCTGCAGTTTAGATGAGAAGACAGATATGTAACCTAGTAATTACAATTAGTGTGGTCAGAGCAATGCCAGCTGCCTGCATGGGATGCTATGGGAGCCCGAGGGTGGATGGGTGGGAGCCAGCTGGGGGACTAGGAGGCCAGGTGGGCCTCATGGAGGGGGTAGGGTTTGAGGTGAGCCTTAGGATACAAACAGATGAGGGTGAGGGTAGGACTTAAGAACTCAAGCTCTGGGGTCAAGCTTCTTGGGTTCAGGTCTTGGCTGTGAAACCTTGAGCAAAGTGGCTGCTCTGTGTTCGGTGTCCTCATTCACGAAACGGGGATTAATAACAGTATCTACCTCTTCATGGTGCCGTAAGGGTGAAACCACTTAAGATAGCGTCTGGTGCACAGTCAGATAAAATAAAGAATGTGGCCCACCATCCAGTTCTACAAGTTATTGGCTACTGCAGTTGCTGACCTACAATACACCCTGAAAGGAATTCAGGGTGACGATCAGGATGAGGCATTCTGTGCTCTGGGAAAACAGGTAGAACAGACCCTCAGATATTTTATGAACCCAATTTCTTGCATCTTCCCATACTTATAAAAGCACTAAAATCATTAACTAAGATAGCTGTGCCTCGTGACAAGCAGTAACCTTCTACCAAAATGTGTGCTTAATTGCACTTACTCTTTCTCCAAAATCACGTATATGCTGACCTCCCCCTAACCTCTTCAGAGCAGTTCCTCAGAGCTGCCTGAGAGGCTGTCTCCCCGGCTCTAGTCCTCCGTAAGTCTCCAAATAAAAAGGAAACTCACGTTGTGCATTTTAATTTCAGTTGACAATCGGCACTAAAAAAAATTAACCATTGTTACTAAGTGGCCAGAGAGAGGGAAGAAGGGAGAGCTGTGCAAATGCAGGTAAAGGAGTGTTAAGGTGCCAGCAGCCCTGCTTCAACTCTCTTCTCCCAGTTCCTGAGGGCGGGGATCAGACCCCCTTCATTTCTCCACCCTGTATATCGCCAAGGACAGGATTTCCATGAGGTGGTACCCTTCAAGCATGTGTTAAAGTGGATTGAATGATTCTGAAATGTCAAGGCCAGGTCTGGGGTGGCCATGGAATGCAGGAGTCTGGCTGGTGTGTGAATGCTGGGAATACGGATGCTGAATTCCTTTGGAGGAGACAGTGGGCAGTCACACTCCCTCTCAGCAGAAAGGGTGGTCCATAGTGGTCCATCCAAGCAGGAAATGAGGTGCAATCTTCTATGCACCACCCCAACCCTTTTCCTTTAGGGGAATTTCAGGGGGCTGAGAAAGTGGGGAGCGGGAGGTTGGGTGAGGACCTGAAAATATCCCACCCACCTCCGGGCAAAGAAGAACTTCCAGCAGCCCTGTGACAGCTGGAGAAGAATGGACTGATGAAGGCACAGGAAGTGTTAAGTCTGCGGTGGTAGGTTTCCCCCCCTCCCCCCAGTGCTAATTACTGGTTCAGACCACATTAATTACCCAGCCACAGGGGGAGTGCATGGAGTAAATTAGCTAGTAAGTTCAAAGGGGCCACTCCCCACATTCCTTAATTAAGAGAGAAGCTGGCAGCGGGGGCTGAGCTCAGCCTCTCTGGGGCTTTTCTGGGAAGCCCGGAGCCTCTGTCGCAGCCCAGGCAGGTGCAGTAGTAGCCCCATCTGCCAGGCAGAGTGGCCTGCACCTGCCATTTGCCCACCTGCACTGCGGGCTGGGGTGGGGGTAGTGGGGAGCAGGTGTAAAATGTGGCCAAACCAGCGTCTGAGCTCAACCCTTAGCCCTGAGAGCAGCGTGGTGCAGAGATTCAGGGCTGGGTGGAATTTGATGGGGTGGGAAGGGTTGTCCAAGTGATGCCCTGTCCCTGTCCACTCACACTTGTCCTTGTTCCTTGGACTGGCCTGAGGGTAGAATGGGGCCTTGCTTCTCCTGGGGTGGGGGGAAGTGGAGAAGGGAAAAGAAAAGGTGAGATGTTTGGGGAGAGAAGGGAGCTGGCAGAGAAGGAGGCAGAGGAAGAGCACCAGGCAGGAAGGAGGGGCCTTCAGCGGGCTTTTGGAAGGCAGGGGTGAGGGAAGAGGGTGGAATGTTGCTGGAGGGTGGGTGGGCCTCTGGGTGCCACTTCCAGGGGGCTGTGCAGGATGGGCTTGAGGGAGCGGGTAGAACCCCACCTGAGCCCTGTCTTTGTGTCTACCTTCACCGGCCCGGTTCCCAGAGAGTGGACCAGCTGCCTGCACCATCTGCCAGCCGACACCATGCCAGCCCCAAAGGCTGCCCTGTGCGGGGGAGCCCATGTGCATCCTTCCCTTGGCAGCCAGCTTGGGCAGTGGTGCTGCCATGTGGATGAAGACTGGGTTTGAGGCAGTGCATGCATGTGTGAAATGGATGTACTTTATCTGCCCCAGAGGACACTCTCATGCAGGCACAGCCCTTACGAAGATAACTCCCTCTTCAATATTTGTGCCCCGGGGCACTTCTCTTGCCTCACCCTCATCTTGGCCCTGCTGGGAGTAGGTAGAGGGAATGGAACCTTCGATGGACCAGAGGCATGGTGCTCACAGTTTGAAGGGGGGAAACTGAGGAGAGGGGAAAAAGAAGGAGCCTATGAGATAGCTTGTGGGAGACTGGGTGGGAGGCATCTGAGGCTTTGGTAGGGTCTGTTTTTGAGGCAAAGACATACCTTCCCAGAGAGTCAAAGGAAGGCTGCACAAAAAAAGAAACAAAGCCACAAGTGTGTTGTGTTGAGGTAGAGAGCCGGAGGCTGGAAACTCATTTCTTCATTCACTCACTTACCCAGCATTTGTTGGATTCCCAATCTTCTGCACACGAAGGTACTGAGCAAACGTTTATTGAACATCTAGCATGTGCAAGCCCCATGAGATCAGGAACACATGCTGATGATGACAGTGATCACGCTCCTGACCATGAAAGGAACAGTCACTATTCATCTGTACGTCACATGGGGGAGGATTCCGGAAACAAGTACAACATAGGCTCTTCACTCACAGAGAGTGGTGCGTGCTGAGTGCGCAGCCTTAGGGATGTTCCAGGTCTGCTGGGTGCAGCTTCTTCCGGCCGTGTAGACGGAGGTATGATATGGGAAAGCCTGGGTCTTTCCTGGGCTGTGCACCTTGTCTGTACTTACCGTCATCACAGTTGATACAAAGATGAAGGACACAGAGCTGTTTGGTGGATGCTTATTTAAATAAAAAGGTAGGAGATCTATTTCCTAGCCAAATTTAAAATAACAAACCTGGAATTGAAAGAAATTCCAGTATGTGCAACCTGCCTGGTTCAGGAAAAGGCCGTGCTCCATTTTTATTGTTTGTATCTAAATGGTGTAGCCACATACAAGACAAAGATGGGGTGTCTAATGATATCTTACAAAGGACCCGTCCAATGAACGGATCAGACCACGGTGTAGGCTGATGCTCAAGTCCCTGACTACCCAAGAGGGCCACCAGAGGGCAGCCTTGAGGCTGCTGGCTGTCCTCTTACTCTCTACCGTAGGGGGGCAGCTCCAGGCTGCCTCTCCATCCTCATCCCAGCTAAGAAGTTCTTTCTTTTCTTCTTACTCTGTAAGTGATATGACCCCACAGAGCACAGGTCCCTAGATGAGGCACAGCCAACTCACCTCTGCTGGCTATGTGTCTGCATTTAGCTCTGACTTGGAGAGAATAATAAGGTTTCGTAGCTCAGAGCCTTGATAAAGTGTGGAGGCAGCTTGTGTGCATTCCTGTGGGGAATGGCACAGCGGCAGCCTGGGCACTGTGGCACCCTTTTTCTGTGTCTGCAGGGTCTGGCCCTGGAGGACTGTGAGGGTCCCATCCTCCCTTGGCAGTGGCCCTTCCTCCCCTGCCCACCAGCATCCTCTAGGAACAGAAGTAGCTGCTTGCTCTGAGGACTGGAGATGTGGGATTTGGGGCTGCGTGTGCTGATATCAGGCAAACCAGAGAGAGTCTGGGCTGAAGAGTATGGGTTTTCTCTGAAAACTCTGTTTTCTCTGTGTTCTTTTGGGGATTCTCTTTTCCTTTAATTTTCTTAGTAATTGTTCATTTTGGAAAATTCCAGCTCATTCTTTTATAAATTAAGGGTCTGAGGAGAGAGCCAAGTGTCTGAGAGACCAGGCCAGGGGTGTGTGAGTGAGAGTGTGTGTATGTGTGTGTGTGTGTGTGTGTGTGTTTGTGTAAGACAGGACTTCTCACCTACCTGTGCTGAAGGACCTGTTTTTCTTTTTTATTTCAAATCCATTGTGGAACTATACTTTGTAAAATATAATAAAAACACATTACCAGAAAAAAAATTAAAAATTAAAAGAGAGGTACCAAATACGAGCCCTAATTTTTATGATTATATTAAACAAACATAAAATTACTCTGTCAGATTGCTATAAAAGTTCCTAAATTTTTGCTTGCAATTGTTCTATTATCTTGCCTGGACTGGTAAATCCAATTCACAGAGAGCCCCCAGTCCATGGACCAGGCGTTGAGTGTCTCGGGTGTAGGGCAGGGAGGAGGGAGGTATGAAAGCTCAGGAAGCAGGTGGTCTGTGGGGACGACTGGAGGGCTGGCTCTTTCCCAGTCCCCAGCTTCACGAGCTGTCTTGTCTATGTTTTCACTTTTTAGAAGGGGACGACTCATTTACAGAGGGCGTGGTGGGGCCTTAGGGTCGGGGGTGCTTCCTGACTGACCAGTGAAGACCCTGTGCTTCTAGACGGTGTGTGCCTCTCAGTCATCCTGGCAGAACCAAGGAGGCAAAGGGGAGGGGACCCTGGTGTGTTCTGACTGTGGATTTTGACTGGTGATGACAGAGACAGGAGGATGAGGAGGAGGAAGGGTTGGGATAGGAGGAGGGAAGGGAGAAAAGGGAGTAGAAGACAAGTGAGAAGAAAGGCTAGCATGGGTTGCCTTCTCCACTGTCTTTACCCAGAGCAGAACCACAGGCGATTAAGCTCCCGAAGGCAAGTGGATTGATTTACTTCCATGACGTATGTATTTTGGAGGTAGACCAGGCTTTTAAAACTTTCACGTACATGCAAATCGCCTGGAGATCTTATTGAAATGCAGATTCTGATTCAGCAGATCTGGGTGTCTGCATTTCTAATAAGCTCAAGGGGAAATGCTAGATGTTTGCAGCTCTGAGGGGCCAAGAGTGCTCTGAAAGAGCAGACTTCTTGCCAGGGGAGGAGGGTACCAGAGTTGCTAACTCAGACCTCACTCTCCATGATTCCAGTGCAGGGGCCTGCAAGCTGGGGCCAGGGCCTCACAGGAGCAAACATATAATCCTTCACTGAGCACTCTGGCTGTGGACTGGACTGGGATTCCCCTCCATTCCCACCTCCTGCCCTGGCAACTCTCCCGCTTCCTCACCCTCTCATCTCTCTCATCACCAGTCAGGTCCACAGGGAGTCCATTCTCCTTGAATAAACCAGACCAAATTATCAGGTAGCCCAAATGATTGCTACTGATGAACAATGTGAAACAAATTGATACACCTTTATTAACCAATAGATTCTACAACCATGCATCTTTTTATTTATTTATTCATTCATTTATTTTTTGGCAGTACACGGGCCTCTCACTGCTGTGGCCTCTCCCGTTGCGGAGCACAGGCTCTGGACACGCAGGCTCAGCGGCCATGGCTCACAGGCCCAGCCGCTCCGCGGCACGTGGGACCCTCCTGGACTGGGGCATGAACCCGCGTCCCCTGCATCGGCAGGCAGACTCTCAATCACTGTGCCGCCAGGGAAGCCTGATGTATCTTTTTAAACATGTAAGGGGTAACAGAGTTTTCTGATGTGCTCCACAAACGGGGGTTCTGGCTGCTGGGCTGGGGAACTGGAGGACCACAGAAGAGGCTGGGGTCCCCTGGTCTCCTGGGGAGTGCTGGGGGCTGTGGATGGCTGTGTGTCCTGGGGGGAGGAGATGCCATCACCATCAGGGGACCTCCTTGCAGCCACCAGTGGGATCTTGCTGGGCCCTGCTTCTTCTATTCGCCCCTTGGCTGGAACCTCACTGAGCTGAAGGAGTCTCACCTCAGCATAGATGACAGAAATGTCCTGTGGGAGAGTCAGGTCAGGGTGAGGAAGCAGACGTGACACAGAGAATGAGAAAAGAGCAGGGGTCCCATCTCACCTTTTCCCGCCAGGCTGACTGGGCAGCCCTAGCTGTGGGGAAGAGCAGCGTTAAGGTTAGGGCGCTGGGTCTGTGGGGTGTCCCCTTCCCACCTCCTCGTGGCACCTTCCTCCAGAGAGCACGGGCCGGCCAGGGTAGGTGGCTGCTCCCCCTTTTATTTCTCAGGGCTTCTCACCCTCAATCTGAAAGCAGGTGGGCCTGGGAATCAGGAGACCCCAGCTGTGTGACCGGAGGCCAGTCACTTGGCCTCTGAGTCTCAGCTGCTTCAACCAGGAAAGGGTGGTGGCGTTGACAGTGACTGCCTTGCAGGATTACAGTGTGAAGCAAGAGACAAGAAGGTGCCCAAGATACTTCTAGAATAACTCCTCCATTAGACACCCACTCTGCACCAGGCAACCATTTAGGTGTGAAAATTTTATAGCTGATCTATCTAGTATACAGCTAACGGAAGTATAATTCTGTGTATCTAATCTCACACCAGTCTTGCCAAGTAGGGGGTATTGATGCCTTCCCACAGTGGGATGAGAAAACTGAGGCTCAGCGAGGTGAATAACTCTCCACAGTCACTTCCATAAGAAGCGGAACCGTAGGCAAATATTGAATCTTTGTGAATGGGAAGCATTCTCCCACTGATAAAAGATCCAGTATCCCCTCTTCTATGCATCTTGGAACAGAATGGCTCTCCTTACTTTGGGTTTCAGATACCTGCACCCACCCAACAGGGAAAGCCTGCTCAGAGCTTGAGCTGGAAGCAGACTGTCCCAGACCCCACCCCTGCCCCGAATCATGCCTTCACCCTTGTTGCCTGCTAGGATTAAAAGGATCATATTTTCCTATTTTCCTTATTTTGCTAATGAAATCCATAGAGTCTGAGGTTGGCTTCTTTTCTCCTTTCTTATGTTTAAGTCCTCATTGTGACTCTTCTCAGGAAGGAACTGGGCCCACGTGTGCTTTCCCACCTGCTTGGCAATGCTCTGGCCAGCAGCTGGTCAGGTCCTGGGAGAAATGCCCTGAGTCCAAGAGACTTCTTGGCTGTCCACTTTCCCTAGTGCCCTTTAGAGGTGGGAGCAGAGTCCCTAGACTGACTCAAATCCATTTTACAGACTAGGAATTGAAATCTCAGCACAGGTGAGACATAAAACAAGCTCCCTATTTTTGAACACCTATTGCATACCAGACAATCCTTATGGATTCTAGAACCCAGGTTCTATTCCTAGCCGATTATAATAATCTTACAAAGTAGGCATTATCTACACTTTATAGATTAGGCTCGGAGAGCTTAAATAACTTGCCCACAGGCACACAGTGAGTACCTAGAATCAAGTTTTGAACTCAATCCTGACTGACTCCACATTCCACAGAACTCAGTTCTCACTGACTCCCACACTCCTCCCATGATTCCACATGGCCTGTTTGTCTGTTAGAGAGAGGACTAGCCTTCCCCGTGCCTGACATCTTGACTCTGGTATCTGTGGCCGGGGTTCATGGTCTTTGTGGCTCCCTCTTAGAGCTGAGACTGCCCTGTTTAGACTTACACTCAGGGTCAAAGACAAACTGTATCATTCTTTTTCTTTCTTTTTTTTTTTTTTTTTTGCAGTACGCGGGCCTCTCACTGTTGTGGTCTCTCCCGCCACGGAGCACAGGCTCCGGACGCGCAGGCCCAGCAGCCACGGCCCACGGGCCCAGCCGCTCCGCAGCACGCGGGATCCTCCCGGACCGGGGTACGAACCCGCGCTCCCCGCACTGGCAGGCGGACTCCCAACCACTGCGCCACCAGGGAAGCCCCATTCTTTTTCTTTTTTTCCTTTGTTTCTCCACAATGCTCAGAAAAGGGCAAAAAAAAAAAAAAAATTCCTCCCTAGTTGGGATGGTAACAGTGGAGGTGTGGTGGAGATGATGTATATGATGGTGATTATGGTGGACATAGTGCTGTTTGTGGTGATGGTGGTAGTGAAGGAGGAGATGATGGTGGTGGTGGTGAAGGTGGCCATGGTCAGGGTGATGATGGTGGTCAGGGTGATGACAGTTGTCATGGTGATGATGGTGGTAGTGATACCTCACTCTAGGCCCCAAACTTCCCCTTTACATTAGCAAAGATGTCAAGTTTGACCCGACATCACTCACCTTTCACTCTCCTTTGGGATCGTACGTACCACAGAGTAGATAACCCCTTCATCGTTCTCATTCTGGCAATGAACTGAAAGAAGGAACGCAGCTGCAGCTTGAATAGGACCCACCTGCTCTCCCACCTCAAGACCCAGAAACACTTATGGAGGGAAGCTAAGCAGGGGCTGTTATGATGATACCTGGCAGTGGGAAGCAGTTATTAATGTGGGATATCCATCTTGGCAGGAGGTGCCTGACCCCTGCAGCAGATTCTAGCAGCGTCCCCAGCCCTGACATTGTTTAAACTAGAGGTTGGCAATCTTTTTCTGTAAAAAAGGTAGTGAATATTTTAGGTTTTGCAAATACCTGGCTCTGTAGTGTGATAGCAGCCACACATGACACATACACAATGCTCTTTACAAAAATACTTTGTGGCCCAGATTTGACCCATGGTCAAATTTGCTAACCCTTGGTCTAAACCTCCCTCTTGGGGGCTGGCATCCTTTCCTGCCTCCCTCTCCCACCACCAGCTCCATGCACTTAAGCTCTCCCCAGAAGCCATCTGTTTCCTTCCCCAGATGACTCTGATTCCTGAGACTCGGGCTCATGAGGCCTTCTTTCTCATGACTCCCCTTAAGAGGCCTTTCTCTGCCTTTATGGACAGACACTGGTGCTACTGCAAGACCTTACCATTGACATACAGTGGGTGTTCCTCTCCACCTGGGGCTGGGGGCAGATTCCAGGGTGGAAGGGGCCCTAGGAGATGCAAAGGAACAATTCACTGAGCGCCCTCAGAGAGCAGACTGGACAGTGGGGGCAGAGAGGCTGAGAGAAAGAATGTCAGTTACCTTTAAATATTGTATAAAAAATTAAACGAAAAAAAAAAAGAATGCCAGCAGAGGTTGCTGGAGGTCTGAGGCTGGTTTGTTAATGAGGGTTAATTCACAGGTCTGGACACGGTTAAGTTTTATGGGTTGTTTCCTTTGAAAAATACCCCAGAGGGGAGGATGGCTCCATGGGAATAACTGGGAGGAAGCAGGGTCAGAAAGGATGGGTCACGTCCTTGCATCGAAAGGGCCCAGACCCACCAGTCAGGCTGCTTTTCAGAAGGAGGAAAAGCTAATAACTTTGACAACATACCATGTGCCAGAAACAGGGCCAGGGAATTCAAATACAGCGTCTACTTAATAGCAAACCTCCTAACCCAGGGACAAGCACAGAGCTGGATGTCACAAAAGCCCCCCTACCTAAATCTTCGGTGTCTGATGTTCTTCACAACCACCTTGAAAAGGTTGATACTGTGATTTCCGCTTTTTAGATGAGGTGACTGAGGTTAGGAGAGGTGACTTCTTCGAGGTCACACAGAAAGTGGTGGAGACCGGATCTTAATCCAGTGTGTACACTTTTTCTCAACTACCATGCTGCCTCTGTGAAAGCAGGCATTTCCAGAACTTTAAAAATTAGCTCTTGGGGGCTTCCCTGGTGGCGCAGTGGTTGAGAGTCCGCCTGCCGATGCAGGGGACACGGGTTCGTGCCCCGGTCCGGGAAGATCCCACGTGCTGCCGAGCGGCTGGGCCCGTGAGCCATGGCTGCTGAGCCTGCGCGTCCGGAGCCTGTGCTCCGCAACGGGAGAGGCCACACGGTGAGAGGCCCGCGAACCGCAAAAAAAAAAAAAAATAAATAAATAAAAATTAGCTCTTGGGATAGGAATTGGGTCACAAGTGGATGTTAGAACACCTGGTTCATGCCTGGTGTCCAAGAAATATTCATTAGCTCTAACAGCAAGAAAGCATCAGGTAGCACCTTTGGACATGGTTCCTCCTGTAAAACCAAGAGGGCATTTGTGGAGACTCAGAGAGGCCTCTAATGCTCATTTGTCTGAGTCTCCATTCACGAAGAGCTCTGTGAATTTGATGGAACGGTGTTTTATGGGAGGTGTGACAGTGGGAAATGAAATGAACACTTTTAAGCAAACAACCAGAACTTGCACACTTAGGTAACTGCTACTTTGAAGTAGACCTCCTCCTGTATGACCACCTCCTTGTCCTAGTGATTCCATAATTGGTCACAATGCTTTGAACATTGCCTTCAGAGATACAGTCTGTGGAATATCTTCAGTGGTGGCACATTTGTGTTTGTTGAGGAATGGATATGCTGTCTGGAAATGGTTAAGGGTCTTCTAAAGCTGGGCATGAAGAGAAAAGCTGTTGGACTGTGTTTCTTGTGTGGCTATGGAATTGGGCCTGAAGGTGGTTTTCTGAGTGACGTTCTAAGGAAGGTTTTGTGCCCCTGAGCTTCTGAGATGATAGGACCACCACCAGGAGTCTTATTTTCATGAGAGATAGGTTCCTTAACAAAATGGAGCCCAGGTGCTCCCCAGGCCGGCAGTGGAGGTGGGGTAGGGGAGTGGAAATGGGTGGAGTAGCAAAATCGCCACATGAAGAGGGATGCTCCTTTGTTCCCTGTGAAACGCATCTTCCTCTTGAAGATCTTCCACCAGTGACTGTTCCTCCACCATCTTGTTTGGGCCCGGGAGGGAGATGGCTGTACTATGTTGCTTTGCGTTTAACTCTCTGACCCAGAGGTGAGTGGGCAGAAACACCCATGCTGTTGAGACCAGGCTGGCTTTATGACAGGTGCAGAGATGGTAGAATTCACAGATCTTCAGTTTATGGTCCCCTACTCCAGCTGCTTCCTCATCTAACTCTGGGCCTGGCTCCATCTTTCTCCCACTGCACAGGTATACCTTAAAGCAACCCTGGCCTGCCTTCATGAAATCTAGACTCAAGACTAAAGGAAAGGAGAGATGAGAAGTTAGATGGACAAAGTCTGCTAAATTAAAAAGGGGAGAGGAAGTCAGAGCCTGGCTCAAGCCCTAACTGGGGTGCCTGGTGAGGTAGTGGGTCTGGGGCTGGGGAGAGATACTTTCAGGTATCCTGGCTGATGGTCAGGGAAGACTACGTGGATTGCAGGACTGGGGGGCTTTCCTCAAAGAACAGTCTGGCTTAGCTCTCAGAACTCATCACAAATTCCTTAACTGAGGGAGCTGCAAACTTGAAAAAGCAAATCTAGCTGGAGGTCTATGAGAACAATTACTTTTGTCCTTGGCAAGTAGAAAATAAAAATGTTGCCCCCAGGGAGGAAGAAGTAGGTTGATTTGAACTTCTGTAGGTGGATTTGAAGCCCTAGGAATAAACCGGGACCAAATAGCTTTGGCACTGGGAACCATTCCCTTCAACATAGCCCCAGGCAAACAAGGGATAGAGTTGGAATAAACTTGTAGCCACCAAAGGTGATTGTTTTGAAAGCCAACCTTCATGCTTAATTATCATGACCATGACAGGAAGAAGAGGAGAGTCTGGAATTTCAAAACCAATAGATGACCTAGAAATGCCATGTATCTGATTATTTTCACTTATTTCTCCCTATAGAATTCTCTCCCTATAGAATTTCTCTCATCTGAATTTTAGCTAAACTTTTTATGACTCTGATCAGAGGAATTACAGAAGGGATAACAGGAGCAAAGGCAGTTTGGGAACCTGCCAGGATGATGTGCTCAGACCAGAACGAGAATGTACTGAGCACCCACTCAGTGCCGAGCTAATACATCAGGTATGAGACAGATGTCACCTCATTAACTCAGACCATACAACATCCCAAGAGGGAGACATTTAGTGAAACTTAAAAGGAACTGGCCCAAGGTTACTGAATTAGTAAATAGCAGTGCTGGGACCAGGCTATTCCCTGGTGCTCTCCACCACTCATCTTTCCTGATGAGTTAACAGCCATGGACTCTCACCCCGGGCACAGCACGGCACAGGTGTGTATGCATGAGCATACATGTGCACTGGAGTTCTCATGTCTTCTTTCTCCTCCACTAAGCAGACCAGAGCTCTGCTGACTTTAACAAGAGAATTGGAGGCCTCGGGTTTGTTCAGTCATATTCACATCCACAGACTGTCTTTCAAATGTGAAGGACACTGATCTACACCTCGTTTGGCTTGTAAGAACTCCTGTTTGTGCCTTTATTGATGCCCCAGTGTGCAGTAGTGTGTTTGTGCGCTCTCTGGGTGATTGGGTGTGTGAGACACTGTGTCTGTGTGTGTGAGTTCTGGAAGCTGTAAGTGTCCCTCCTGGGGCCCCTTTGTATGACGTGTGAAGAAAAGTCCCTCCTCCTCCCAATACCCAGAAGTAAGCGGTTGGTCCTGTCAGGCTCTGGCTTTCCGATGGCTGGGCTGTGCCTGGCATAGGGATTCGGCAATCAAGAAAGCCAAAAAGAGTTACTGACTGGTTTTTCTCCAGGGTCTGAAATACCCTAGAAGTGCAGCAGCAATGACCATCAGGCCAAGCAGGCTTGCAGGCAGCCAAGGAACCAGTCAGTTGATGCTAGTGGGGGCAGATAAGACCCGAGGACCTGGGGGGTGAGTAGGGGTGACCATGAGCATTGAGGATGAGATTAACAAATGCACCCCAGATGGCACAGGAGAGGCAGAGTGTTTGGCATTAGTGGGAACCACCTGGCCTGAAGGAGCCTTGCCAGTGGGAATGAGGGACGGATCAAAGGATGTCAACATGGATGGGCAATTCCATGGATGACCATGTGGCCCTCCCTCCACGGTGCCCCTCACTCTCTGTGGACTTCACTGTTTCCCTGCCAGGTTCAGTGGACAGATGCTCCAAGCGGGGTCCGTGCTCGGTCAGTCATGCGGTGCCTGCTCTGGGCCCAGCATTGTGGGAGGCATGGCGGGAGGAACACAGAGGAGTGAGATCTGACCCTGACCAGCTTGCTGGGGCTCACAGCCCAGTTGGGGGACAAGACCTACCATCCACGGAGAGTGTCTCAGGCTTGCTTGTCTCTTTGGAGACACTGTTCTCAGCCTCGCAGGCGTAGTTCCCAGCATCCTGCTCTGACATCACCGGGAAGAGGATGGAGACGGATCCACCATGGGGAGCCACGTGGTTCCACAGGGTGTCCCCATTGAGGTAGAATGAGGATCGGAGGGGAGGAGCTCCACAACTCGGCTGGTGGGTCTCAAGGTGAGCAGAGGACAGGACGCAGGAACCGGGGCAGCACACAGTTGGAAGGGTCAGCGGGATCCCCACACTCCTCCCTTAGGGAGCCCTCCCCACATTCCCAGGGGGCCCCACAGCCCACTGTCCAGGCCCCTGGGGAGTGTCTCCCCGTCCTCCCCTTACCCCACACCCTGACCTCCAGCTGGGGACTCTGTTTCTGGACCCAGCCACTCTCAAGGGCCGCCTCGCACCAGTCAAGCCCGGAGTCTCCCTCCTCAGCTGCTGGGATGCAGAGTTCTGGATGGAGGCCCCTGTCTTGCAGGGTGTGGCCCTCCTTGTGGAAGGAGAAGAGGAGCTGCCAGGCTGACCTCTGGCTCCCCTCACGGAGGAGTGGGCTCCGGGATCCCCCCACGGAGCTCACGAGAGGGGTGGGCTCTCAGCACAGGAGGCAGGAACAGCTCTGGAAAGAGGCAGCCTGGGGCTCAGGAGGGGAGTCCTGGACAGAGAGGCCCCTGGAATCTGAGGTGAGATCTGAGCTTTGGCACATCCCAGGCCCTGCCCTGCGCCCTGTGGGAAGTGCTGTCACTGTCTCCCCGCACCTGGCCTCTCATCCCACACATCAGCTCTGAATTGACTCCCACAGACTTGAGCTCCTCTGGGGTCCCAGAAGGACAGAGACAGAAGGCCCTTAAAGGTCACCTAGTGCCCCGAGGAGAAGGGTCTGGCTCAGGGTCTCAAGGGGGGAGTAGCAGGGCTGGTTCTTCCCTTCCCCCACAGGGCATCTTCCCCCCCTTCCCTGGCTCCAGACATGCCCCATGGGGGGGCAGGGCATGTGGACAGCATCCTGGACATCTCAGGGCCCTGCAGATTGGCCCAGCATCAGGGGAAGCCAGAGAGAGGGGCGCTGCCCAGAGCACTGCTGACCTGTAAGACCAGACCCCTGAGCAGCACCCTTCCCACCTCCCCCAGTCCCCCAACTTGTGACTCACCTTGGACTTGAACCATGACAGTCCTTGAGGTTCGTCTGCCCACATACTGCATGTATGTCACCTGTCCAGTGCAGCTGTACCGGCCACTGCTGTTCACTGCTGCTGTTCCCGTGGACAGAGGCTGGTTGTCCTTAGAGAGATGGAGGAATTTTCCATCCCTGTAGAATTTCACCTGGGACAGTGCTGCGTTCCTCCTTCCCCAGCATCACAGAGTCAGGATATCCCCTTCAAACAGGGGGTCTGGCTGGACGGGAAGTCTCAGCCAGGCTGTGAAACACAGGAACAGGATCACCCTGGAGCTTCAGGTCCCTCAGTCCATTTTCTCCCTCTGTCCACCAGCCTAATGCCTCCCCCGCAGCTCTCGCCACCCCCACCCCCCCCCACTCCCCAGATGGAGGCTCTTGGTCAGCTCCTTCACAGCTGTCACTGTCTCCCAGACCTTCACGCCAGACCAGGGCAGGGCCTCTGCTTTCCTGTACCCCTCCTTCCTCTTCTTCCTCTGCCCTTCTCCTCTATTCCCCCGCTCCCCCCTCCTCTCCCTGTGCCTTCTCTCTGGCCTCTTTCCCTCCTACCCTCCTTGTCTCCTTTTTTTTTTTTTTTTTTGGCTGTGATCAGGGATCTAACCCGTGCCTCCTGCAGTGGAAGCGCGGAGACTTCACCGCTGAACCTCCAGGGAAGTCCCCCTCCTTGTCTCCTTTTATACTGCATTTTCCTCTGCCACCTTGACAAGCCTGAGTCAAGTTGGATTCCTTCCATCTATTGTTCTGCTTCATTCCTCCTTATTAGCTTCTCAGTCCCCTAGATTGGTTTCTTTTCCTCTGGTGACTCCAGTGCAGCTCTTTCTTCAGCGTCCACCTCTGACGGTAGCTGTACCCCAGTCCACCAGAGAGGAGCTGGAGGGGTGGGTGTTGGATGTGCCATGGCCTGGGCTCGCTCCCTCCTGCTTCCCTCACCAGGCTTCCCCAGGCCCAGCCTCCATCGGCACTCCCAGCAGGGAGGTTCATTTCCACCACAGTCATGGTGCAGGATCTGTCATTTCTGTCCTCATTTCTAAAATGCATTTTATGTCCTGACATGGACAAGAAAGGAGCTCCTGGGGACCCAGCATCACCTGCAGGGCAATCCCAGGCTGGCCTGGCCCCAGGGCATACTTCTTTTTTTTTAACATCTTTATTGGAGTATAACTGTTTTACAATAGTGTGTTAGTTTCTCCTTTACAACAAAGTGAATCAGTTATACATATACATATGTTCCCATATCTCTTCCCTCTTGCGTCACCCTGGACATACTTCTTTGATCCCAGACAGCCTCAGGAGCATGGGAGTAATGATGAGTAATCAGATAGGGAGACCTGAGGAGAGCCCCAGAACATCCTGCCTTTGCCTGGATCCACCTGGATCCCTAGAACCCATTCCCCTCCCCCTAGACTAGGTAACGATGCTCACATCATAGCTGAATAATGGGGCTTGCTTTCTTGGCTGCTCTTTCTAGCATCACTAACTATTGGTTTAGATTTCCCTCCCTGGCATACACAGAACATGTCCTTGGAGGTCAAGATGTTCCTAGGCCAGAGTTTTCACCTACTTGACAGAAGCTCCATGGAGTTCAGTGGGACAGGATGGGAGGGAGGGCAAAGGTAGCCAAGGGAGAAAGAAGGCAGACCCAAAGAGAAAGATTCCTACTTCTTTGAACATTAGAGGGATGGAAGGGAGTCTAGAGCCTTGATGAATGGAGATTACAGGAGCTCCAGAGCCACACTGAGAGGAGGAGACTGAAGCCATTGCTACTTGTAAGGGAGCCGGATAGTGGCCTAGAGCCATTCTTCTGGGACTTGAGTCACCCTATAACTATCCTCAGCCTGAGAGAGTAGAGTGCTGGGTTTCTCCTCTTCCTGGGCATTAGTGAAGACTCCTGAGGAAGAAGCCGAGGCAGGTGTTACTCTGAAGATGTTTCTGGGGGACCCAATGGCCCTGACTTTTCCCTGTCCATTAAGTTTTGGCCCAGAGACACACTTGGAGATGAAAGAGACATAGACAAGGCTCACCAGTTTTCCCAACACGGGGAACTGCAAGAGAACAAAGTGATAGAATTCGATAAAGTAGCAGAAAAAACCTTCTGACAAGGAGGAGGACTGTCACCTTATAAGTGGGTGCTAACATCCATTCAACCAGTCAACCACCCAGCCCCCTAAGCACATAACTATCTAAGCCACCCAACTGCTCAGTCACCCAGCCACTCAACACCCAGCCACCCAACTATCTAACCACCTAACCACCCAGTCACCCAGACATCCAGCCAGCCAGCCACTCAGCCACTCAACTTTTATGGTGGACCTGCTGCCTAGAATCCTTTACCCTATCTCAGTTCAAATGCCACCTCCTTAAACAGGTCTTGCTGGGGGCCCCCAGTCAAAAGAATTCTCCTCCATCACTATCACAATACCCTATTGTATTATCATCAGAGCACTTATCACCGTTTGAAATTATCTTTTCTTTAAATTGCCTACTTGTTATCACCTGTCTCCCTCTGTCTAGAATGTAAGCCCCATGAGAGCAGGTACTCTGCCTGTCTTGTTCACTGCTGTGTTACCTATGCCTGGTGCCTGTACCTGGATCATGGTCTGTGCGTAATAAGCATATACTGAATAGATGCATGAATGCTTTCCTTTGTGCCCACTCATGCGGGGCAGGGAACAAACACAGAAAACATAGGACTAGATTCCTACACTAATGTGCTGAGGGTCCAATATACACCTACAGAAGAGCTCAGACAGCAAAGGCAGGACCTGATTCCTGTGGTCCATCTGTCCACAGAGCTCTGGGGAATAGAGTACGGGAGTGATGAGAGGAAGGGGGCGAGATTTCCCTGGAGGAGTAATCATTAACAGGTCGTGGGACATGGACGGGCAGCTCAGACAGATGAGAGAACTATCAGCAGGCCAGCGCATCACACACCGTGTTGCACTTTGTATGCATTGCACGAATGCTTCTAGAGGAACCAATGTTTGAGGAGAAGAGGTGGCCAGGAGAGAGAGGCCAAACCACAGAATGATGACAGATGAAGTGAGGCAGGTGTGATCAGTCCCAAGGGATGGAGGACCCTAAACTGAGGGGCACAGCTGGATATAAAGCAGTGGAGCGTATTCTGGGCTTTGGAGCAAGGGGTGAAATGAATGGTGTAGGGCTGAGTGCAGTCAGTCCAGCCTGTCCCCAGGCATTTTACCTGTGCCCTTCATTGTTGGGTGCTGTGCAGAACACTGAGAAATGCAAGAATGGACTTGGAGGAGGTAGGTGAAGACCCCCTCAGCAGATGTTTGGCATATGTTCATTCACAGGCTGTCATCCTTGCTGTCCACATGAGCTGGGATACATTCTCTACCTACTCAGGTCACCTGCAGGTTCTCAGTGTGTGCAGAATCTCTTTCTTATCATCCCTCCATCCCTCCATCTTCCTCAGGCCTCCATGTCTAAACACATCTTCTTCTATGAGCTTGGTGTAGTGGAGAGCATGCAGGCTTTGGAACCAGATGGCCTGGACTAGACTCATAAATCCATCTCTTTCTATGCGACCTTGGACAAGTTGTTTAAAGTTCAAGAGCCTCCAGTTCCTGGTTCTGTCTGTATAACAGAAACGATAATAGTCATTTTTCCCTTACAGAGTAGTTACATAGATTGTATCAACCCTCTGCCTGGGAAGGTGGTTACTACATTAACTCAAAGCAGAAAGAAGGCCTGACCTCAGAGTGACTAAGTAAGACCTTACTGGGTAGTGATGCCTCCCCTTCCTTTCTCTTCTCCCCTGGGAAACGATTTTGCAGCTACAAAGTGATGAACAGACAGGGTTGAGGGGACTGACGCCTATAACAAGAGAGAAGGTATCCAGGGAGCATAGGCACTTCAAATGAGCTCATGTCCCCAGATCCTGATGACTTGCTGTCCAGGGCACTGCAAGACCTTGGGGTTGTGACTGCAGGACCACCGTGTATAATCAAGACAGCCACCAACTGGGGACAGAGTGGGTGACACCTCCCTACTGCAGTTCCTATAAAGAAGACCCGAGGGCCTCAGTGAGCTGCAGGCTGAAGATGAGGTGACAGTGTGATGAGATAGCTGAGATCTATTGTCATCTTAAGTCGCACAACAGAGTCCCGACTGATGCAGGGAGCAGCCCCACTGAACTCGGCACTCAGGCCACTATGGGGGAGACGAGAAAGCCCAGCTCCTGGCCCACTGACAAAGCCCATCAAGATCAAGCAGACTAGGACAACGAAAAGAGTCTAGAAACCATTTCCTATTAGAGGGATTGGGAGACATTTCTCCGAGAAAGACCAGAGAGAGTACACAGGGATACCCAGTGGCCTTCAAATACTTGATGGCCTAAGCTTAAAAGGAGGGAGAGACTTGTTACTTCATAGGGCAGAAGTGGAACTAATTCATGGAAGTTAGATCAGAGAGTCAGGTTTCAGTTCAACATGAGGAACTATGTTGCGGTCGAGTTCTACCAAAGTGGAACATACTGCTTTGCCAAGCTGTGGCTGCCATGCAGCTGGGAGGGTCGTGTGTCACGGATGCTGTGTTTGCACATGGGGGGTGTGTTCCAGTATTGAGAGTGAAACTGGCTAATGCCCAGCTCAGAGGAAGATCAAGGTTCATCTCCTAAACTTTAAATACATCTTTAGTGTACAGCCATGTACCAGCATGTTCAATGTCAGGGCTTCTAGCCTCTTGAATCCCTGATAGCCAATACTAACAATAGGCACCATTTATTGTGTGACCATGTCCTGCCAGTCACTTTAAATGAATTTTATTTTCTAGTTTTACTTCATTAGAATCCAACTATACCCAGACTAGAGGTAGTGAGGTAGAATGGAGAAAGCACGGGGTTTGACATCATATGAACTTGGGTTTGCTTTGTTAGCATGGTAATTTTGCTCTTATTAGCAGTGTAATTCTAGGCAAGTTTCTTAAACATTTTTGAACCTCAGTTTCCTCAACTGTTTAATAGGGGTAAAAACCCCCTGCCCTATAACATCCTGAAGGTTAGATGAAATAATGTATGTACTACAAAGTACGTATTCAGTGTTTTGTTTTCTCTGTCTCTCTGGCCACATCTGAGAGGAAATAGCAGCTCTACCTTCATGGTAACTCCATTCCTACACGTTTAGCCGTGGGGTCTGAATCTTAGGCTGGCTTTCTGGGGTCCTGAGCATCCGGTGTGACTCAGTCGTGCCTGGGTTCCCCATACTCTGCCCACTAGTCACCAGTCACTGACTCTCCCTCCCTCTTCCTTTGCTCTCTCCCATCCAGACCCTGGGGTACACGCTGGGAAGCTCTTAGACTTTATCTAGTCAAGTACAAGGGCTGTTCCTTTCACAAGAAGTGAGTTGCCCTTGGCAACCTCTCCTCTGGAGTGTATCCAGGCACGAGGCCATCCTGTCCCTGCACTAACGTGAGCACTGACCTTCTCACTTGTCCAAACGGCCATTCATAGAACATACAGGGCAACACGGTGATGTCAGAGAAGGAAGAGCCTTGAGTGGAACAGGTATTTTCTTCCCAGGGGATAAACGCCCACAAACTCTGTCTAGGAAGCAAGTGTATTTAGGAATGGTTTTGCTTTTCTGGTTCAATGAAAACAAAAAACTTCTGGGACCAGGTTTAAAACGAAAAGTAAGTCAACTCAGAAACCATAAAGCACTATGTGCCCAGACTTGCTCCTTTTAAGTGTAGCAGGGGACAGTAGCTGAGCCTGAGCCGAGCCTGAGCTGAGCCTGGGCCGAGGTTACTGGCCCCGGGGTGCTCAGAGCAAGGAGAGAGGTATAGATTCAGAGGAATGGATTTGAACCTTCATATCGGTCCCCATGGACAAGTCAGACCCAAATAAGAATACCCCCGCCACCCTCCACACTAGAGAGAGGATGCAGGCAGAAGAGGAATGGCCAGTTTGAAGGGTGCTTTGGACACTTAGAGCATAAACCTCTTGACCAGGTGTGAAGCCCAGTCATTGTTGACTGGTTCTAAGAAAAAGCTGAGGCTTCATAAAAACATATCTCCTTGTAAAATCCCATGTTGTGCTCCTGTTGCTGACAGAAATGCACGGAACTGCTTTTTCCCCATTTCCTCCATCTCTTCTCTTACATTCTGGCAGCCTCCTTCCCTTCTATAATATCGTTTTCCTTTCAAGATAGCCCTGATGGATATTTTAACCTGATTTCACAGGGTAAAAGTGTCATTGGGTCTCAGCGTGTGATTTTTCTGCCTCCCTAAATTAGCTCTGATACATCGAAGGCTTGCCCTTCCAGGAGCCAAGAAAGTGGGATAGGAAACACCAGGACGCCCCTACGTCTCCACGCCCATCACTCTCAAGCATGCCCATATGCACGCGCTTGTCTCAAGCTCCAGCCATAAACCCACTTGAACTAGGAAAGGTGAAGTAAGGAACGTTGCATCTTAGGAACGACTTACAGTCTTCGGTGCCCAGAAGAGGACGCTGGCGCTTGCTGACTTACCGAAGAGCAGTGCAACTGTCCAGAGCAGCATGGGGCCTGGGCTGGCGTGGAGGAGGGAACCCGGGGCAGACTGAAGGCAGGGGTGAGACTGGGAGGGAAAGTATCTAGGCCACAGGCACAGGGGTGGGTGGGTGACCCCCTCTGACATAGGTGGTGTTAGTGCTTGATAATCTAAATATGGGAAGTGGGGAAGAAACTTTAAAAGTTCAAATTGGTATTTCTTCTTTGGTAGAAGGAGTGTTACACGAATGAATTTTCTTGACCGTAAAGCATAAAGGAGTCAGGTAAGCAACTAGCAAGCACTTTTGGATGCTCTCTCTGTGGTTTGAAAAAGCTCACGCTAGGAACTAGGGTGGGACAGGGCTATGGAAAGACCCAGAGACTGCCAGAATTTGCTTGGTCTCAGCATCACTTAGTCTGGAAGGTAGCACAGCTCTAGAAACACTAAGATCATCCACTCTCCACCCTGAGTTCTCCAAGATACCTTCTTCTTCAAGGAGAAGTGTGTCTGGACACTGCAATGAGGCAGAGAAATGGAATCCTGAAAAGAGTCCACAGGACTGTCAGCTCAGGAGAGAATCAGGGATTGATGAGGTTGGGGTAGAATGGGGCTGGAGGTTCTGAATATGAGGCTTTAAGACTGTCAGGTTATTATTTTGAGAAGAACCATTCATTAAAAGACACCATTAGGAGAGTGAACAGGCAAGCCACAGCTGGCAAGGTATTTTCAATACATATGGCTGACAAAGGACTCGTATCCAGAATATAAGAATTTCTACAAGTCAATTAGAAAAAGACAGACCACCCACTAGAAAAATGGGCAATGTTTTGGATAGGTACTTTACAAAAGCAGATATCCAAGCGCCCAATAAACACAGGATAAGGAACTTGACTTCATAAATCACCGTGGAAATGCAAACTTAAACTGCGATGAGATACCACCACAGCCCCCATAAGAATGGCCAAAACTATAGACAACCAAGTGCTGGTGAGGATGTGAAGCAACTAGAACTCGCGCATCCTTCCACAGGGAATATAATTTGGTACAACCACTTTGGAGAACTGTGTGGCAGAATCTACTAAAACTGAACATATAGATGCCTGATGACCGAGCATTTTCACTCCTATGTATATGCACATGTGTGGGCACAAAAGACAGGTGCAAGAATGTTCATAGCAGCATCACTTGTAACAGATTAAAAACTGGAAACTACTGGTCTCTCAACAGAGAAGGAGGCCATCTCCCCAACCCACACATCCTCTGAGGACTGAACATGTGAGTTTAAGGTGAAGCATGGAGAGGTGGGTAACATACCAGGAAGCACTTTCTGACAGTGAGGTTGTTCCTGAAAGTCTTTGGGTGAGAAGTTTCATATACGGTAGTCTGGAATTTGCTGTGCTTACTGCTGAAAGCAGGAAAGGACAGGGTGAATTTTCTAAGTTCTCTTGCCCTAGATTCTCTGATTCAGTGGAAATGGGAAACCAATCTGGCACTTCCAGGCAATTCTTTTGAGACTCAGTTGATTGGGAGAGAGGTAAAAGGAGTGAGGAAGTAAAGTAGGAATTGAATATCTTGTTGGCTCAGCTCAAGATGGTAACATTTATACATTTTCCTCTATTGTTCTCTTTCCAATAGATCTCCTGACTCTAGTTGTCTTTAACTTTGTTCAGCTGCAGGTCTAGAGGGTAACGTGGGCTACAGCTAAGGTAGGAGACGGGGCAACCACAAACGGTCTAGCTTGCAAGCACTCGAGGTGCTTTGCAGGCAGAACCCTTGAAGCCTCGGCCCCTGGATGCTTCCACTTTCACTGGGTTCCGGCAGCTTGAGTGCGTGAAGCCTCCCCCACTTCTCGCTCTACCCCTGCAGAGTAAGATTTGGTTGCACCTTCAGAGGTGTTAGTGAAGTTGGCTCTCTGAGCTGAACTGGGTGCACATCGTTTCTTGGGGATGAAGGTCACCCGAGGGAAGTAGGGCTGCTCTCAGGTTAGGATTCTTCCCAGACCCAGGCTCACCTTGAATCAAGACGCGGATGGGCTGGCGGGATTAAAACCCATAATACTAATACTTTAAGGGAAATAAGGGGCTAAAAGGAAGTGGGGAGGGTAACAGAGTGGGGGTTCTCAGCCAGAAGGGGCTTGAAGCCCAGGGGCCCCCATTCCTCAGGGTGAGCTGGCAGGAGAGCAGTGGTAAGGGACAATGGCTTCTGGGGAATGGGAAGATTCAGCCCCACTCCTAGGAGGTAAGAGGGAAGGGCGGGGTAGATAGCAGGGGTTAGGGGCAGCTCTGGGCGTGGAGACAGCATGGTGGGCCCCAGAGCCACCCACCTGAGCTTAAATCCTTGCTCTGGGTATTAATCTGCTAAGAGCTTGGTGAAGTTTTTAACCTCTCTGTACCGCAGACTCCTTAGTTCTAAAGTGGACAAACGATTACTCCTGCATTATAGGGGTGTTAGGAAGTTTAAAGGAGATAAAACCTTGCGAAACACTTAGACAATGCTGTCTAGAACTTTCTGCTATGGTGGTGATGTTCTCTGGGCTGTCCAGTTCAGTGGTTACTAGCCACATGTAGCTACTTGTGGTTGGCTAGTGAGACTGAGGAACTGAAATTTTTTTTTTTTTTTTTTTTTTTTTTTTTTTTTTTTTTGCGGTACGCGGGCCTCTCACTGTTGTGGCCTCTCCCTTTGCAGAGCACAGGCTCCGGACATGCAGGCTCAGCGGCCATGGCTCACGGGCCCAGCCGCTCCGCGGCATGTGGGATCTTCCCGGACCGGGGCAAGAACCTGTGTCCCCTGCATCGGCAGGCGGATTCTCAACCACTGCGCCACCAGGGAAGCCCTGAAATTTTGTTTTTAATTTTACTTAATTTAAATTTAAATAGTTAGTAAGTCAACTATATTCCAATATAAAATAAAAATTAAATTAAAAAATAAAAATAAATTTAAATAGCTACATGTGGCTAGTGGATGCCTTGTTGAATATTGCAAGCTTAGCATAATGACTGGCAAGTGGGAAGTGCTTGATGATTAGCTACCGTTGTAAGGAAAAGAGTGTGGAAGGCTTGAGCTATCAGAACCTTCCTCTCAACCTTAGTTTGTACTGGAAAGGCCCAAAGAGGTGAAGTAAATTGTGTAACGGTACTCAGCCATGAAGCCTGCTGGGATTGGAGCCACATCCCTAGCTGGGACTGGAGGCCCAGGGAAAGATTTGACATCATTTCTCTGAGTTAGGTTCGAAAGAGAACTGAGGAAATTTACCAAAAGCCTAGAATTTAGGACAGGAGCTGTAAAGACCAGGATTCCAGTGAAGATGGAGCCAGACTGGGAATGAAGCTCTGGGCCTGGCCGCACTATGAGGCATCTGATCAACCTCTTTCCCTCTCCCTCCTAGAGACCTGGAGAGAATTTGGAAGGGCCAATGGGAAAGTTTGTGTCAGGTCTGCAGTGATCCCCTGTGGCTACATGGACAATTGCCCTAACGAGAGCATCTTTATTAATACCGAAAGGTCATTCTCTGTCCACCTACCCACTTATCCATCAAGCTTTATTTTTTATTTTTTAGCTCTTGCTCAATGCCCAGTCCATCTGTGCCCCCGGGAGCTTAGGAGGAGACAGGCATACACTCAATATGGTCTTTGTACTTTTTAAACCATTTATTTTCATGCCTCCATTATCCTATTTCATCACACTTGTATTTGTTTTATTGTCTTTCTCTAATTCCAGTTTGTGATCTCCCCAAAGCCAAGAGCCAAGTCTAATTTATCTTTGTGTCTCCAGGCCTAGCACAGTAAGAGCTTCAAGGTATGGCAAAGTATAATTGTTAGGAGTTCTGGAGTCAAAGAGTTGGGTTCTAATTCTGGCTCTGCTGCCTACTAAGTGGAGGATGGGGGGTGGGAGGGGTCGCTTAATCTCAGATTTTAAATCTCTAACAAGGTAATAATGACCTTGATTTCTAGTACTGTGGAGAGGATTACACTTTTGTGCACACAGTATCTTGTACACTAATCCTTCCACCTGAAATTGGGGTCTACACTTATATTTTCTTAGGAGCCTTGTACCACCAATGCTATGTGAACTTTTCTCTCCCATGAGTACGGTCACACCATCTCAACTGGATCTTTCTGAAAGATGCTCTGAAAGATGCTCAAGTCTCTTTTGTCTTCAAACCAAACCAAACCAAACCATTCCTGCAACCCTTCTCTTGACTCCACACTCACCATAAGCCCCATTTACAGTCACTCTACTTCAAAGAGCCGAATATGGCGGCGCTTCCCAGTTGGTATTCTAAGACTCACTGGTGTATCTCAAATGGTTACAAGTGTTACAAGATATTGATTTTCTCAGCCCTCAGGGCAGCTGGGTGGTGCCACACTTCCAGCCGGGAGCAGCCTTGCTCAATTACCCAAAGTTCCATTTAAATATAATTTTCTAGGGCTTTCCTGGTGGTGCAGTGGTTAAGAATCGGCGTGCCAATGCAGAGGACACAGGTTCAAGCCCTGGTCTGGGAAGGTCCCACAGGCTGTGGAGCAACTAAGCCCGTGCGCCCCAACTACTGAGCCTATGCTCTAGAGCCTGTGAGCCACAACTACTGAGCCCACGTGTCACAACTACTGAAGCCCGTGTGCCACAACCCCATGCCTAGAGCCCGTGCTCTGCAACAAGAGAAGCCACTGCAATGAGAAGCCCATGCACCACAATGAAAAGTAGGTCCCACTTGCTGCAACTAGAAGAAGCCCACGTGCAGCAACAAAGACCCAACGCAGCCAAAAATAAATAAATAAAATAAATTTTAAAAAATTAAAAAATTAAAAAATATATATATATAATTTTCTATATGTGCCACAAAGTGAAAGAGTTTGGGAAGTGCTGACATGCATTCTGCCATCCCCTGGTCTCCATTTGCTCCCTTCTCAATCACCCCTCAACCCGCTCCAATTTGGCTTCTGCCTCCTTCATGTCTCCAGCATATCCAGTGGGTGGGGTTTTGTTCACACTCTGTTTGATTTCATGCTCACATTGTTACTGCTGATTACTCCCTCCTTCCCGAAACACTGGGACACCAGGAAACCTTGTTTCCTCTCCACTCTCAGCAGGCTCTGCTCCCTCCTCCAGGGTCTTTGAAGAAGTTCTTCTGACTCCAGTCCCGGGCCCTGTTCTCTGTTCACTTTACAGTCTCACACTCAATAGTCTTATCTGTGCCCATGGTTTAAATGATCACTTCTAACGCAGATTCCCGTATTTGTCATTCTAATGCAGGTCATAACCTTGCATTTAAGATATGAAACTGCTGGGGGGGGGATACATTGGGAGATTGGGATGGACATATACACACTACTATATATTAAATAGATAACCAATAAGGACCTACTGTATAGCACAGGGAACTCTACTCAAAACTCTGTAATGGCCTAGGTGGGAAAAGAAGCTAAAAATAGGGGATATATGTATAAGTATAATTGATTTCACTTTGCTGTACGCCTGAAACTAACACAACATTGTAAATCAACTATACTCCAATAAAATTTTTTTGTTTTGCGGTACGCGGGCCTCTCACTGTTGTGGCCTCTCCCGTTGCGGAGCACAGGCTCCGGACGCGCAGGCTCAGCGGCCATGGCTCACGGGCCCAGCCGCTCCGCGGCATGTGGGATCTTCCCGGACCGGGGCACGAACCTGTGTCCCTTGCATCGGCAGGCGGACTCTCAACCACTGTGCCACCAGGGAAGCCCCCAGTAAAATTTTTTTTTAAAAGATATGTAGGGACTTCCCTGGAGGTCCAGTGGTTAGGACTCTGCGCTTCCACTGCAGGGGGGCATGGGTTCAATCCCTGGTTGGGGAACTAAGATCCCACCTGCCGCGTGGTGCGGCCAAAAATAAATAAATAAATTAATTAAAAGATATGTAACTGCTTACCAGAGAGCTCTACATGGAGGTCTCAGAGGCTTCATAAGCTCAACTGTCGAGACTGAACCCAGCCCCTGCCTTTGAAGCTGGTCCTCTTCTGGTATTTCCTGTGTTAGCTGGCAGCACCACTCACCACCCTGCTGTGCAAGTCAAAAACCTGGGTGTCACGACTCTGATTTGCCCCAAACTTTCCCATACTATGACCCTTTTGGATAACTGGTATCGTGCATGTGTGCATGCTTTGTATTTCTGTTGTTGATCATTTCCCCACTGCCGTTCTGCCTGAATCCCAGTCGTGTCTTAGATTTCAGTTTACATAACCATTCCTATGGAAGCTCTTTCCTGACCACCCCCCATCCCCCAGCCCAGGCTGGCTGAGGGGCACATACATCTGTCTCAGCATTTAGCACACCCATCCGGCATTGTAATCGCCTCTTATGTGCATTCCCTCCACAGGACTGCAAGCTCTCAGAGGGCAAGTTTGTCTTGTTCTTTGCTGTGCATTCAGTGCCTGGTTCAACAGACATGTGTGGGATGGAGACCGAGATACAGCAGAGGCTCCCCTCTTACTGGTCCTGCTTATGCCCAGTAACAGCCAGCTGGAGGGGGCTGCTGAATTGTCACCTGATCTGCCCTTCTTCAGGTCCTCTCACCCCTGCTTCCATTCTCTTATTCATAAATAAGTGGGTCTTAGGGTGGGATTGCCCTACCTAAGGTGCTTGGCTGTCTCTGAGTTAGCCTAATATCCAAATAATTCAGTACCTCTATTCCTTCCTTCCTGGCAATGGGAGATCATCAATTTCTTTGGCGGGGGCTTCCATTTAATCTATGTTTCTTTGAATCACAGCTGCACCCCATCTGTATTTCCTTACTTTGGATTGTATACATACCCATTACATTCCTCCTTGCATATATTTTCCTAAGTAGCATGTTAAAGATTTTTTCAGTTGTGTTTCAGACAGGGCAGCCTAGAAGCCTGTGATCACCAAAAGCAGTCTTAGAATTAGGGAATGGCTCCATAGAAGCAGCTGAAAATGGAAGGAGGCACATTCTTCCCTGGAGATTGAGGAAGAAAAGCATATATAATTAAAGCAATAAATTGGGTTTTTGAGGTTGTCTGTTTACTATTGTCAAATATAATCTATTTCATGCATTTATCCAGAATGCATAAAATAGGTCAGATTTCATTTTCTTCGGTTTGCTTATTTTCTCCTCCAGTTCCCTGCATAGACACAGAACCCAGATGGAAATGGGAAGACTGTTGACTTGTGTACTTAGAGAAGGTGGTGGTAGAGGATTCAGTGCACTGGACCCTGGGAATTGGATGCCCGTGAGCAAATAAAAACTAAAAAGAGGCAATGAGGTATCTGGGAAAGAGCATGGTGTTTGGAGTCAGACAGATCTGAGTTAGAATCCTGGCTCAGCTGCATTCACTGTGCAGTTTGGATTTCACTCTCGTTCCTGTCTTCCCTGCATTCACTCCGTGCGGTCCTCCCACCACCAATTTCTCTCTCCACTGGGTTCTTTTCATCTGCATATGCACATGCGAAAATATCAACTCAAAACAAACAAACCTTGCCCTCTGCCTTCTTCATCTCCTTCAGCTTCCACCCAGGCGTCTCCTCCCTTTACTGCCAAGCGTCTCAAGAGTCGCCCACACTCCCCGTCTCCTCTTCTGCAATCCCCACCCACTCCTCAGTCTCCGATGATCTGGCTTCGGCCCCCACTGCACCACTGACCTGCTTCTGTCACAATCACAATGACTCCTGTGTGGCCAGCCCCAAAGACCGTTCCTTGCCCTCTGGTCATCTGGCTACTCAGCAGCATTTCCAACCGTCGAGCTGCTTCCCTCTTTTTTTTTTTTTTTTTTTTTTTTGTGTGTGTGTGTGTGTGTGTGTGGTATGCGGGCCTCTCACTGCTGTGGCCTCTCCCTCCGTGGAGCACAGGCTCCGGACGCGCAGGCCCAGCGGCCATGGCTCACGGGCCCAGCCGCTCCGCCGCATGTGGGATCTTCCCGGACCAGGGCACGAACCCGTGTCCCCTGCATCCGCAGGCAGACTCTCAACCACTGCGCCACCAGGGAAGCCCGAGCTGCTTCCCTCTTGAAGCAACTTTTCTTTCTTGGCATCCATCTCATTCCCCTTTCCTGGATCATCCTCCTAACTTTCTGGCCTCTCCTTCTTAGTCTGTTTGCTGGATCCTCCTCTTCAACCTGACACTGAACGTAGGGGTCCTCAGAGCTCAGCCCTGGGGTCCCCTCCCTTCCCCTTCCCATCACTTCTCTTCACTGGTTACACTGTCTCCCTAGTCCCACGGCTTTAAATAGTGGACAGAAACACCAAATCCTGACCTGACCCGACCTCTCTGGTAGACTTCGACCCAGAATGTACAACCGTTGGCTGTCCTCCTCCACTGGGGTAATTCACAAATATCTCAGACTTAACTTATCCGAAATAAAATCCTTCATCCTTCTCCTTGCGGGAACAAACTACCCTTCCATTGTCCCTGCCCTCCTCCCCATGTTTTCTCATCTCAGTAAGCACCACCACTAGCTACTCAGATAGAAACTTCAGAGTCATTCCTCACAGCTAACCTATTACCCAGTTCTATTGGTTCCTCTCCAAAATATATCTCGAATCCACCTGATTCTCCCCATCTTTACTGCCACCATTATAGTGGATCTTCTGATATCTTTTGCCTCCATTACTGTGAAAGCCTCTTAATTCTTTTCCGCACCTCTGCTCTTGCCCTCCCATGCATTTCACACAGAGATATGACCTACACATAAGATAAACAGACCCAGCGTAAACACTCCTTGGCTTAAAACTTCCAATGTCTCTCTCCATTGCAGAGAATAAAACATAGCCCTTTTTATAATGCCCAGCAGGGGGAGCCCTACCTCTCTTTCCGGCTTCCTTTGAAACCATCCACTTCTCTCACCTTGCTGTGGATGATCCTTCAGTTCTGCTAACGACCACAGCTCCTCCCTCCATGCAGCCTTCCTCTGCTGTTCCCTTTGCCTCAGAGCCTCTGACCCCACCCCACTTCTGCCTTCACTCTCTGTGGTGTGTGTGTGTGTGTGTGTGTGTGTATAATATTAAACATTCAGAAAAGTAAAATTTTATTGTATGTAAATTATACCTCAGTATACCTGATTATCAAAAGAGAAAGAAAGAAAGAAGAAAGAAAGAAAGAGAGAGAGAAAGAAAGAAAGAGAGAGAGAAAGAAAGAAAGAAAGAAAGGAATGCATAACAGATAACAAGAAACATCTGGGTACCCACCACTCAGCTCTAGTTAATACTAAAATGTCATAGTTGCTTCAGATATTGTCTTTCTTAAAGGAATAAAGTAGTACACAATGAAGACACCCCACCTCTGTATTCCTTCCCAATTCTATTTTCCTCCCTTCTTTCCCAGAAGTAACTCCTGAATTTGGTATTTGTCATTCCCATGCTGTTTTTATACTTTCCTTACATGTGTGTGTATCCATCAACAATATATAGCATTGTTTGCATAGTTACATTTTATGCGAGTAGTTTTACTGTGGGAGGATTCTGTAACTCACCCAGTTCCTCAGCATGCTTTGTGAGGTGGATCCACACTCACACAGGTGGCTCTGGCTGTCATTTCCACGGTGGCATAGTATTTCATTGGATACATACATCTAACTTGATTTATTCTCCTCAAGATCGATAACGGTGCCATTTTCAGTTTTTAACCATCATAAACACTGCTGCAAAGAACATCCGTACACGTCTCCTTGGGCACATATTTGAGAGTTTCTCTAAGGTAAAACCTTAAAATCGGAATTTCTGAATAATAGCATACTTGCCTCTCCAACTTTACTAAATAGTGCCAGATTGCTCTTCAAAGCGGTTGAAGAGTTTCCACTCCCACCGCAGCGGGGGCATTTCCGGAGCTCCTTATTCTCACCTACAGAGGTGCCGAGCTCGGTCAGGCCTCCAGGGGGCGCCGCGCAGCTCGCTGTGATTCTGGGCGGCCGCGCCAAGAGCTGCTGGACGCAGTTCTTTTCGCTAGTTCGCGGTCCTTTGGCCCCGCAGGTAGTCATTGTTGAGGATGAGATCCCAGAGGTGCATTTAGGGCAGGCTCCAGCCCCTGGGCGGCTGGGAGATGTGGCCTTAATCCTCCTCTCCTCCAAATCTTTTCCAAAATTTGAAAGCAGTACAAAACAAAAACTTCTCCATCTTGAATTAAAACCAAAAAAGGACCTAGGTTACTAAAAGAAACATCTGTATGCTTAACATGCAAAATATAGAATGCTAACATTTTAACCTATATGTTTGCTTCAGATGTTTTCTTTTTAAGAAACAAAACATTCCAGTTACACTTGAAATTCTCCTATTCT
The DNA here is from genome assembly GCF_026419965.1 of Kogia breviceps. Taxonomy (NCBI): domain Eukaryota; kingdom Metazoa; phylum Chordata; class Mammalia; order Artiodactyla; family Physeteridae; genus Kogia; species Kogia breviceps. Next base: position 89,473,411 of record NC_081310.1, on the reverse strand, counting down.
TTTTTTTTTTTTTTTTTTTTTTTGCGGTACGCGGGCCTCTCACTGCTGTGGCCTCTCCCGTTGCGGAGCACAGGCTCCGGACGCGCAGGCCCAGCGGCCATGGCTCACGGGCCCAGTCGCTCCGCGGCATGTGGGATCCTCCCGGACCAGGGAACGAACCCGCGTCTCCTGCATCGGCAGGCGGACTCTCAACCACTGCGCCACCAGGGAAGCCCAAATTCTCCTATTCTTTCACCTCCCTGCCTTCCAGGTGGCAGTTAAGATCCTGAGTTTGGTTGATATCCAAATCATTTATTTGTACAACGTATGTATCCATAAACAATGTATAGTATTGTTTGTTTTTATTTACACAAATGCTATTCTGTACCTAATACTCCTGCAGGTTTCTTTCCTATGCACACAACATTGTTTCCAAGATAAATCTACCTTGATGCCTGTATATCTGGTTCAGTGTTTATCTGTTCTCCTAACAATATACTTTTAGGTTGTTTTCAGCTTTTGGCTATTTAAGCAATGCTGCATACACACTTCACAAGAGATTTTTGTTTTGCTGATGCTTACTTTTGAGTCCCTAGAAGTGTGCCTGGCACAAAGAAGTTACTCAGTAAACTTGTGTTGAGTTAATGAATAAACGAACAGCCTCATACATGTTTCTAGGTTGCTCACATGCAGACTTTGCCCAGAATATACATATAAAAGTGAAGTGACTGAATTTTCAGGTGAGCCCGGCATATTACTCTCCAAGGCTATTGTTCCATTTTATACATCCCCCAGCAAATTTGAGAGTTTTCATTTCCCCGTAGCTTCGCCAACCTTGGTATCTTGAGATTTGGTGTATATGTACGTCCAACCTGATGTATATCAAATCATATCTTCTTGTGCTAATTTGCATTTCTCTAATTCCTTTCTGACCATCTCCCCACCTCCAGCCACCAACTGACTTCCTTTGTGGCTTCCAGGCTATCAGATTAGCAGAAGTAGGTTGGGGTGGGTTGAGAGTCACTCTTAAGCTCTCAAGGGGGCAGCCTGACTCCTGAATGGGTCTGGACCTCTCCATGTATTTCCAGCCTCCTGCCTGTCCTGGAAGGTTTTGAATACATGTGCCAGATCCAGGACCTCGGGACTGAAGAGCAAAGTTGGAGACCCAGGGCAACCTCCCCACCCAGTGCCACCTTGAGCTCTGAAGCCTGCTGTGAGGGGTGGGAGAGGGCTCTCTGGGTGCCCATGCGGGTCTGTTATTCTCCAGGTCTCCAGCTGGAGAGTGCCAGCCAGGAGAGCCTGGGACCCAGGGTGCTCTGGCATTTGTAGCAGCCTTGACGCCTCTGAGGACCCTGCATGTTCCCGTGGTGGGAGCTGTCTTTGGCGTCCCTGGCACTACCCCTCCTGTGCACACACCATGCCCTCCCCTTACAGGAGAATATGCCGTTTGGTCTGTTTGGGTCCTCTGTATTTGACAAATTGACCACTATTTGGAGAAAAGAAGACAAGTTCAAAGGTAAGGGGATAGATGTAATGGGAGAGAGGGCTGGGGAGCAGGGGTGCAACTGAGGAGGAAAGTTTGAACTCACAGGGTACCCCCTTGGCCTTGGGACAATAGGAAAAAATACTGGGCCGCTGGGCTGAATGTAGCACCGGGGGGTCACCACCCCTGTAGGCCTTTGAATCGGATCAACAGCCCAAGATGTAAAATGGGACACCAGTGGACCAGCCAGAACAGTGGGTGTGCAGGAGCCACTGCCAGCTGCCATTGGAAAGGCCCATATTTCTAGCATGTAGGGATGACACGCACTTGAGATCCTTTCCCATCTGAAAAGCATTAAAAAGTCATAAAGTGCAAGCCCAGAGAATGAGCACTCTGACTTAACAACCCTTTTACTTTCTTTGCAAAGCATTAAAGTCATTAACTTCCAGCAAGCAGGGACAGGTTCTAACTGAACTCTTCTCTTCTGAAAAGTCTTAAAAATCAGCCGCGGTGAGACCTTGTCTCTCACTGGCAATGTTAAACCATAAAGCACTGTACTGCTGCTAAGTAATGGGACCATTGTGTCACTGTGTGACTTAAGAAAAATGGAATCTAGTGACATGTCTTCTGCTCAGAAGCCAGTGGTGACTCCACACTTTGGACCAGATACGATCCCATTGGTGTGTGGTTCTGCTGCCCTTTCACTGCCTTAATCTAACCATGTGTTTTCTGCTACCCACTGGATGAGGTTTTGCCCTCATCCATGCCAGCTGACTCCCCACATCTTGCCCTCTCCCTCACTGCCACCCACTCATCTTGCCCATCTCTCTCTCTAAGCCTCCCTGTGTGGACCTGACATATAACATTTGTATTTTTAATAACATCCAAATTTGTATATCCCTTTAGGCTATCTGACCACACCCTCCACATCTCATTGAAGGTTCAACTTTGTGAATTCTACCAGATGCACTCCTCTTATCTCTTTAATCACTCCATCCTGAAGTATTTATACATTGCATCTTTTCTAATTGTATGTGTCCATCTTTGCATGCACACTTAGGGGTGTACACGTGTAATGTATTCTCCACTAGATTATACAACTCCAAAGTGTATTCTTTTCTTCCCATTTCTGCATCTATGTGCAGATACCCAGGCAGGTGATGGCATGTCAATTAGTCAGTTGCCACATGCTTATTGAGCACCCAGGTGCCAAGTATTGTGCTGGATGCTATGGATATGGGCACAGCCCTTAGACTCTAGAAGGAAAGAGAAAAATTAAACAACAGCGTGAATCATTATAAGTGAGCAGAGGGTTGCAAAGTAGAAAGACAGATGCTTTGGTAATATGTACGAGTATATGTGGAGGTGGTTGGATGCCATTCCCCAGGAAATGATGTTAAACTGAGACCAATAGTAGGGGTAGAAGTTGGGAGCTGGGCAGAGCTGGGGAATACATCATTTAAGGCAAAGGGAAGAGTATGGGTACAGACTGTCATGCAGAGAGAGCATAAAGCATCTGGTAACATGCAGGGAAGGGTTAATTCAGCTGGCGTGGGTTGCCCCAAACTTATACATTCCAAAGGTCTTCAGGACTGCCCCTGGACCAACTCCTGCAAGATGACCTCTGAGCTCTTGGAATATCCTGCCTGATAAGAATGCCTTTGTATATCTGAGACCTTGGGCCAAGTTAGATAGTCTATGCTAACAAAGGGACATGGTGAATCCTTGTTTTTATATGCTGAGGCTGTTTGGGGCCTTCCATATCAATTTGACCTCTGTTGGGGCTGGAGACTGAGGAGATAAGGTCAGTTATACAGGTGTTGACTACATGATACATGATGACCCTCAACAAAAACCCTGGACACCACAGCCCGGGTGACCTACCCTGGTTGGCAATATTTCTTATGTGTTGTCACACATTGCTGCTGGGAGAATTAAGCACTGTCCATGCAACTCCGCTCAGAGAGCATAACTGGAAGCTCCCACCTGGTTTCTCCTCGACTCGGCCCCACGTACCTTTCTCTTTTGCTGACTGTAATTTGTATCCTTTCACTGCATTAAACCATAATGGAGAGGGTACCAGCTTTTCTGTGAGTCCCTCTAGCAAATCATCACAACCAAGGGTGGCCCTGGGGACTCCCAACACAGGTAGAGCAGAGAGAACAAGGGCTGTGGGGGGAGGGGAACGACTGAGGTGAGGAAAGAGATGGAGAAAGAGACTGGATTCCTCAGAGCCTCATAGGTCATGATCGAGAACGACACGGGCCTGCCTGTGGGCTTGATTCCAATGTGGTGACTTTACTTCATTCTACTCCATGGCTCTAGGCTGCATCCAGTCCTGACTAGATCTCACAAAAGGTACCTACAGAAAACATGCCAATCAGTGAATTTGCTTGGTGTGGGGTTGGGTTGAGCCCAAGAGCACATAAAACCTACTGGAGGAGATGAGCAGTGTCACCTGTCCGGATTGCTGCACCCATTATTTCCTGTATGGCCCACCTTGGGTTTGGAGCAGTTACTACTCAATATATATTGGTAAAGAAGAAACAGTGTTGTGTTTATTGTAACAGCTTGGGGAGAAAAAAAACCCCAGAACTGTTTTCCATACTGAATCCCACATAATGAAAACTCAGAGGTGACATCACCAATCTGTTTCATGATCACATATCCATGGTGACAGAATAAGTCAAAGGAAAAATAGGATGAGAGAGTGGTTGAAGCGATTTAAGCAATTTGTTGGCACAAAAGACTCAGTTATCAAGGTTGCAAATAAGTCATCAACTTCAGGCATGGATGGACACCAAAGTGTTTCTCAAATTTCTGCTTGCTTGGACAAGCATGCTGCCTTCTCAAGAGCATGCCTTGAATCCTTAATAGCCGGAGAAAAATTTTAAAGTAATGGAAGAAGTACTTAGGTAACTCATTTCTAAATCAACAGGGTCTATATTTTTGATGGTGCAGGAGGCTTGAGGCAGAAGTCTGTTAGGCGTGATGGCTGTGCCCAAGTCAGAGCGGTGCTCCCGAGGCCTGGGGCAACAGCAGGGGGTGGGGTAGCCGTGTGATCTCAGAGCCACACTGATGGCCCCGTAAGCCAAGTGCCTCGATTCTGGAGAACACGAGATGCTGTTATGCAATTTCTAATTACAACGAACTCTCTTCTTTCTGTTCCCAAGAGGGAAGGCAGTTTATACTTAAACACAAACCTAAGTTTGAACCCTGTTCTAGCTAGGTAACTTTGGGTGTTATTTAAACTCTCTGGGCCTCAGTTTACTCATCTGTGCACTGGTCATTATAAGAAGATCTGGTTCATAGGGTTGAAGACTCGATGAGGAAATGCCTATAAAGCACTTGGCACAGTGCCTGGCATGCATTAAGGGCTCAAACAACAACAACACAACCAGAAAGGACGTTAAGGTGTTTAGTAAGTCATCAGACATAAAAAGACATTTTCGAGGGCTCGATGCCAGTCACTTGTGCCTTAAGATTGTCATGCTGGGTGAGGACATCCACATGCTCTGAATTAGATACTAGTGGATGTGACAGACGTGCCCTAAGGAATCAGCTTTACTATTTTGGCCTTCAGTGTTTGGGAGGCATTTTAAACAGCAGCCCGTAACTCAGGTGCTGCTGGCTTCAGGGTCAGATGCAGGGTTGTTCTTTGGCTTCCTAAGACGAAGAAGAGAATGGATGTCGAAGGCTGTGCTGATAAAATGGCCCTCGAGGGGCTTCCCTGGTGGCACAGTGGTTGAGAGTCCGCCTGCTGATGCAAGGGACACGGGTTCATGCCCCGGTCCGGGAAGATCCCACATGCCGTGGAGCGGCTGGGCCCGTGAGCCATGGCCGCTGAGCCTGTGCGTCCGGAGCCTGTGCTCCGCAACGGGAGAGGCCACAGCAGTGAGAGGCCCGCGTACTGCAAAAAAAAAAAAAAAAAAAAAGGCCCTCGAGGTAAAGTTCTGATCATGAAGACAGACCCCCGTGGAACTGGAAGTAGGGGGAGGTCTTGGCAGGTGCGGTGTCTGGTGGAAGGAGCAGGGGTCTGGAGTTACCACTTGGGTTCGACCCCAGCTCCTTTACTACAAGTGTATGAAGCTCCTACACTGCAAGTATGAGGTGTTGGGCGTTACTGGTCTCTAAACCTCAGTCCCTTCATCTGCACAAAGGGGAAAATACTTGACTTGCAGAGTGACTACAAGGATAAACTGATACAGTGCAATATATGTAAAACACCTGCTATACAGTAGGCACTTCATAAATGATGATATAAGTAAGCAAAGTACAGTCACAGCAAAGCATGAAATGCATTCGTGGTAACTGATATTTTGTGACAAAGCAATCCTGTGAGACCATATTTGTTTCTTAGAAAGAACAGCAAGATACAGACAGCAGATTTCATGTGAAGCTTGGCAGACAAGGGCAGTTCATTCTGGGAAATGGCTTATGGTTTGGATCAAATCCCTGCCCGGGGTGACATGTTCATCACTACCCTGGGAAGACCTGATCTGGGGGATCATGGGGGACAGGTGGAGAGGGTCTGCATGAGGACCAGACCTCTTGGCCAGTGACGAGCCGCCCTGTAAAGGTGATGACAAAGCACAGCTCCAAGAGAGGTGCGGGGAGCCGCAGTGAGCGCGCAGGATGTAGCCCTATGTCTGCAGCGGGAAGCTGTGTGCTGGGACACGTGGCCTGGGAGGCAGTCACGGAGCTTGCAGCCCAGAGAGCACGCGGACCCCAGTCCAGGCATGCTGCCGGTGAAGTGGAGGTGGGGAACCAGGCCAGGGAGGGATGGTCTCAAAGAAGGGCTCCCCCAGTCCTGGCTCCAGTTGCTTCTGCATCAGAACAGTTTTCTGGGAGAGGGACCCAAGAGGTGATGAGGGCAGAACCCAATTGATGAGGGGGATGTTTTCCACACAGAAAAGCCTCCATTCAGCAGGGAACTCAGATCACATGTCAGAGAATAAACATGAATGAAACTTTAAAAACATGGGGGTGGAAGCTGACATTACAGCTATGCCCACCAGCAACTCACTGAGAATAAAGCCCTCCTGCGTGTAGAAAGTTAACGGTGTCTATCACCCTCTTGGAAACCAGCCTGGGGAGAGGAGAGGGACTGGGGACAGGTACCAGACACTGCTTGAAAAGGTAATGGTGTGTGATGGGGTTCGATTGGCTCTTTCTCCCCTATGAGGATGTGTGCGTCCACAGGAGAAATCCCCACGTATGCTCCTACATCTACTCCCATAAGAAATGAAAGCCTATGGTCGCATGTGGCGCTTGTTGGTCTGATGAAGTGGTTTTCAACTGGGGCCGATTTTGTCCTCCCAGGGGACGTTTGGCAATGTCCGGGGACACTTTTGGTTGTCACATTTTTTGGGGAGTGCATGCCACTGGCATCTAATGGATAAAGGTCAGGGTTCCTGCAACTACCTTACAGAGCACAGAATGGCCCACACAGCAAAGAGGTACCCAGACCCTAGTGTCAGTAGTGCTGGTGTTGAGCAAGCCTGGTCTGATGCGACACTGAGGTTCTTTGTCAATGGAAGCGGCTTGTTCCTCTCACCTGTCATCTCAGTGCAGGGTAGAATGGGGAAGGGTCACAGCTAGTCTGCAATCCCTCTTTGGTGGCCATATACAGAAGAGGGTGTGGTGCGAAGGCAAAAAATTGGGGGTGGGGTGGGAACGAGCCCAAAGAGAGACTCAGGCTAACCTCTCAAGGTAGATGGAAGGCCAAGCGCAGAGTTTTTCATTTCAAGTCAACTCTTATTTATTTAAAAACCAATTTCCTTAAGCACATAATTGTATGCTTATTTCCCTGAGGAACTCCTGAGGCAGAGGAGACCTGCTGAACTTATAGGGATGGAGGCTGCACACAGGGTTTTAATGGGGTTAGAAAAATTTTTCCTCTCCTTTGAAAGAGGCTTGGGAGAAAGAGAAGGGCATGTTCTTCTCCTGCAGGGCAGAGGATGTGGGGGGATGGAGTTAAGATAGGAACGGAGGGGCAGACAACGTGAGGAACGGTTGTGTGACCCCAGCGGGCTGGGATCAGAGACAGAACTCCGGGGTGCAGCTTCAAGCCTGCTTCTTCTCTCCCCCCATCCTGGTAATTGGAGGGAAGGGATCCAGGAAGTGGGCTGTTCATACCCTTCCTGCCCCACCACCTCCGCGTGTACACACAAACACACACACACAATCAAAATACTCCTTTGGAAGATGCTCTGGTTTGCATCAGGAAACAGAATGGGTCACGCTGTTGTGGGAGGAGGGGGTGGGTGGGCAGGGCAGAGGGCACTTTGACGAGCAGAGGGTAAGGGCTTCAGTGTGTCCCCTCTTCAGCTACTTCTCACCCCTCGGTTTTATTTATCTATTTATTTTTTTGCGGTATGCGGGCCTCTCACTGCTGTGGCCTCTCCAGTTGCGGAGCACAGGCTCCGGACATGCAGGCTCAGTGGCCATGGCTCACGGGCCCAGCCGCTCCGCGGCATGTGGGATCTTCCCGGACTGGGGCACGAATCCGTGTCCCCTGCATCGGCAGGCGGACTCTCAACCACTGCGCCACTAGGGAAGCCCGGGCCTTTTATTTTTATTTTTATTTTTATTTTTTTTGCGGTACGCGGGCCTCTCATTGCTGTGGCCTCTCCTGTTGCAGAGCACAGGCTCCGGACGTGCAGGCTCAGCGGCCATGGCTCACGGGCCTAGCCGCTCCGCGGCATGTGGGATCTTCCCGGACCGGGGCACGAACCCGTGTCCCCTTTATCAGCAGGCAGACTCTCAACCACTGGGTCACCAGGGAAGCCCTCACTCCTCTGTTTTAGCCTGAACGCTTGGAACTGTAGGTTCTTCTCTTTGAGAGATGTCCTCACCTGGGTAAGCTGGGTGGGGACCAAGGGAACAGAATGAAGGAACTGATTATCCAGATTCCACACACAGAGGAAAGGAGGGGGGGGCGGTGAGGGCACTTTACAGTCTTTCTCTCACTGCTAGATGGGCAAGACGCTGGCTCATACTCTTTTTGTCTTAAGAGGGTTGGAGGGGGGTTGAGTTGGGTGGGCGGCAGAGGAAGGAAGATGCAGTGAGGAGTGGGTGGCCTGGAGCTGGTGGTGGCCTGGGCTACAAAGCCTGGGGTCTGCAGGGGACCCTTGTCTCCTCCCTCCATGTCTCCATTGGATGTGGAATGCATGTCTGCCATGGTACCTATTCTATGTGGTTGGACTCTGTTGGGCTCCCCTCCTCCAGCAGGCTGTGAATCATGTCCCCTTCAGCTGAAGGGCCTCTGCATCTAACAAAGCCTGGTATATAAGCACTCAGTACATATTTCATGATGAATTCTTACCTTATCCATCCTGGCCTGCCATTACAGAAGAGAGGACAGGAATTCAGGCAAGAGTTATAGCAAAGAGTCCACCTGGCTAGTCTATCCCATTCATCCTGTCTCTCAAAGCTGCAGGTGTGGTGGTGGTGCTGGTAGGATGGCATCCAATGGGGAAGTGAAGGTAACATCTGAGAAACATGGCCAAGGTTTGCAGCCCTGAATGTCTTCATTTAATCATCAAATATCCTCTGCATACCTGCCCAGAGAGGCTAGGTTCTGGCATTTCTCAGCCTCAGGCTGTGGGGCAGCATAATGGGCTGGAGGTCACAGGTGAGCGGAGCAGCCTGAAGCTGGGGAGAGGAACCCAGCCCCTGGGAGATGGAGACAGTGATTATCTGTGAGCACAGCATCCAGGCCTTCTCTGTCTTAAGAGGGCTAAAGGGATGACACACATGGGGCATAAGGGCCTGGATTGAGGGGCTGTGTCCACAGAGGCCCTCCTGGCCTGAGAGCATCAGAGACCTTGGGCTGCCAGGGATTTGTTTCCTTTTCATTGACCAGCTCCCCAGAAGACACATCAAGTATTATTAGAGAGCAGATACATAAGAGTTTCAGCATCTTTAAAAGACTGAAAATGTGTGCTGTAGTCCTAGCCCAGACTTCCATGTTCGAGAAGTGTAACTTTGCACCTTTCTGAAACTTGGCCGCCTCATCCAAAGAAGGGATGGCCCTTCTGCCTTCCCTTTATTATGGGGCTATTGTGAGGCGCAAAAAAAGTCAAAAGTGTGGGAGCACTTTGTAAACTTAAAGTGCTATGCAATGTGAGCTGGTTCTTTATTTATTCAAGGCAGTGGCAGAGGGACACTCCACACTGGTGCTGCTCCAGCCATCCTCCTACCAGGACCTGCCTGCAGGGAAGGGCTACTGTCTTTTGAGCCAGCTGAGCGAGCGCTGGAGGGCTTAGCACTTTTAGTTCACTTCTGTGTCTCTGGCCCCATCTAACACACAGGTCAGGACCGCGGGGGGCCTGGCAGAAGAGTGCTGAGGTCCCTTATTTCCTTCGCTGGTAGAACTGGAAGACCGCCTTCTCTTGCTCATAGGTCTCGATGGAGCCGGGTCGAAGGCGCCGGATCTCAGCTATGGCGTCCCCTGCAGCGAGGCCCCGCTCCTTCACCAGGTAACAAGCCAGCATGGTACCCGTGCGGCCAAAGCCCAGGGCACAGTGCACTCCCACCGCCTGCGAAGGGGGAGCTGGGTGGGGAGGAGCTCAAAGCCCTCCCAACACTCTCCTGACCCTCACTTGTAAAATACAGCCAGGTTTTAGAGATGTAGGACACTGAAGAATATAAATATCTGGTTAAGAATTTATTTTATACTGCTTATATGTTGAAATGATATTTTGGAGTTACTGGGTTAAATTATATTATCAAGATGAATTTCTCCTGCTTCGTTTACCTTTTTAAAATGTGGCTCCATTACATTTGGACAGAACCTTGCTCTGGAGACTGCTCAATAACCCCTGACTTCAACCCCCATCTCTCCCAAGTCTGTTCACCCTTTCTCCTTCTCAACTCACAACATCAGCTGGTTCTTCGTTGCCTTTCCTCGAGCTCAATTCACACTACTGGGCCCTTTCATACTCCTCTCCCTTGCCGCCCCGCCCCCCCCCCGCCGCCCCGCCCCCCCCCGCCGCCCCTCCTCCCGCCTCCGCCCCGCTTAGGCTTTCTGTTCTGGTTGCGATGGTCTCCAGGCCCCACTGCCTTCCTCCAGTCTCTCTCCCGGAACCCAGCTAAGTTTATTCCTGGCCCCGACGTCCCCAGCTCCGCGCTTCCCCGCTGACCCCTCCCAAGTCCCTCCCTCCAGGCGCTAACCCCGCCCACTGACCTCTCCCCGGGCGTTGGCCTCGTCGACAATCTTCACGAAAAGGTCGATCTGCTCTGGGCCCGGCGAGCAGAAGTCTGGGATGCGCAGTCGGTGCAGGGTGAGGCTGGGGCAACTGTCGCTGTGGGGGGGCCGGCGCTCCGTCAGTGACACCAGGTGCCGCACACCCTGGTCCAGCAGGAACTGGTAGTGGGCGGGGAGCCGGGGCAGGGCCAGCCCCGCCAGCCGGCCGGGGAGCACCCACGAGAAGTTAGGGGGCTGCACGCCCATGACTGACGGAGGGCACAGAACAGCGGGTCACCGGGGGCGAGGCCGGCCCGTCCCGCTCCGCCCACCCGCCCCCGGGCCGGGTAACCGTCCACCTACCTAGCACTGGCGCCTCCTGGGACTACGTGGTCTTCGGGACACATCCTGGGTGTCGTCCAGCTCCGCCTCAGGGGATTGGCCGAGCCGCCTGGAGGCGGGGCTAGAACACCCAACTCCGCCGGAGCATTCTGGCCCGGCCCCAAGCAGAACACTCGTTGATTGGTTAGATAGTCAATAATGGGCGGGATTACTGCAGCCGTGTGCACGGGGATTGGTGGACCACGCAAACAGCCAAGACAGAACACCTAGAAGGAATTAATTCTTTTCTGTGGATGAAGCAACTCCGGGTCGAGCTCTGCTGCCCCCTGGCGGTCGGTGGAAGTTATTGCATCACTGGCCAACTGCCCCTGCTGCCCAAGGGCCGGGCCTTGTCTTAACTTGCTTCACAATGGATGCCCAAGGGTTTAAGAGATGGCAAATCTACATACGCCTTGGGGGAGGAATCTTCTCTACAATATCTCTAAGTCATTATCAGTGACTTTTTGAACTCGTCCAGTAAGTGGGAATCGCCACTGTACAGGGGACTATTCTTGTTTTTCCACTGCTGGAATTATTTTTAAAAAAACAGTGTTTCTGCCATCTGGTGCCCTGAAATCGTACCCAGGATAGTAATTATGTAATAATAATAACAACAAAAACAGCAACAACAACAACAATATAAGAATTAACAAATTGAGCATTTACTATGTGCCAGGTATTTTTCAAACTGATTTAATTGCCACAGTAATCTTAGGAGGTGGGTAATCTATTTAACTATCTTACAGATGAGAAAACTGAAGTTTTGGAGAGGTTCAGGAACTTGACCAAGAGATGACTGATGGCGGGGGATTTGAAACCAAGCAGCCTGGCTCCAGAATCTTTAACAAAACAGTGTTGTATTCTAAAGTTAAATAGGTTACTGCCTCTTTACCTAACCATCCTCATGCCCCTCAGCTGGGTTAGACAGTTGCAGGATTTGTTAATTTTTCTTCCTATTTCCTGATTCTCAGGTTCTGTGAGTCACCCTTCCCTGGGGAGGCTAGAGTTTCTCTATGTCATTCGTAACAGGTAGGGAGCTAGATCTGAATACGGTGTCTTAACTGTGATCTGACTGGTTCATATCCTCATTTGAACAATGTGCTTCTAGTGATCAGACTAATTATAATTATGAAAATAGTTAACCCTTATTGAATTTGCTTATGTACCAGGCCCTGTGCCAGGTGCTTTCTGGAAGAGCCACATTGGGAAAGTATTTTTATATCTCTTTTACACATGAGTAATCTGAGGCTTAAAGAAGTTGGTTAACTTAGCCAAGCACACATAGCTAGTAAGTAGCTGGGCTGGTTGAGCCAAGGTCTCTCTCATTCCAAGCCCAGGGTACCTAGTCATGAAGATATACTTCCCTCCTTCTGTCCCCATCTACCCCTGACACACACATTTGGTTCCAGCAAAATGAAAAGGAATTTTTTTTCTTCCTCCAAAGATCAAAGCCTGCTCTGACCCTGTGGAAGACGCACTTACCGTTTACCCCGGCAACTCTGAAGCATCGCCTCTGCCTACTCTCCCCAGGTTCCAGGAGCTGACAAATCTACCCTTTCCCTTTCTTCTGTACAATCACAGCCCTGATTAAGCTCTTCTTGTCTGCACTCCCATTTCCCACACAACTCCCTATGACTCTTTCTAGCCCATCCCAATTTATTCCTATTGTGCCCTTCAGCCGCCAGTCACCCCTTCTCCCCTCCCAGCAACTACTCTCAATCCCTTGCTCAGGATTTCTGGCTGCACTGCCTCTGGAGACAAGACTCCAGCACTTGCTCCTTTCAGGTTGAACTTTTCTCCGTCCCTTTTCCTTGCTGTCCTTTCTTTGCTCCCTCACTCATAAGGGGAAAACTTCCCACATCTCTCTCCACCACCCTATGCCCCTTCCTTGTCTCCTTGAGATCCAGCTCAAAGCCCATCTTCTTCAGAAAGAAGACATTTCTGGTGGGGGTGGGGGGAGACAGAGATTCCCGTGTGGGTCTCTGCGGGGGTTGAAGTGCATCCATCAACCCACCTGGGCTTCCTTTGTAGGAATTCCTCCCTCTTTACCGCTCTGCCTCTGGCTTCCAAGAGGCCCCAGGTGAAGGGGTCCCTGCCTTGGTCTGTGTCCCATTGTCAAGAATATTATTTAATTTTCTGTCTTGGGCCCAGGGGGCCTCACACTGAAAGAAAAACTCCTTTCTGATGGTTTCCTGGCTAGGATCCCTGCAACTAAATAATGTCAGCTCCCTGCACATAGCCTCCAACCAACCTCATGCAATACTGAGCTTCTTTTCCTTTCTCTTCTGTGTCACCTGACCTTCAGTAAGATTTAATCTCCATACTCCCATCTCATTTTATATAAATATGTACTCCTAGTATTGCAGTTAGTTTATTGGATTGGGGTTATCTGTGTCAGAGCCAAGAAGGCATCATTCCATCTTCAAATTTCACACATGTAATACAGAGCCTGATACACAGTGCTCAAAATTGTTAAATGAATGAAAAAATAAGTAGAATGCATAGGCAAGACTGTGAAGGTACATTTCTGGGAGTGTAGGCGAGTTTCCAGGACTATGTGACAATGTGTGTTTATGTTTCTTTTTTTTTTTTTTCCACCAGCAAAGTGAGTTTATTCAGGAATAATAGAGAATTGCAATTCGGGACAAGCAAACTATGGCAAACCCTAAGCAGGTTCTGGGAACAGAGGAGAGGGTCTTGCTTTTATAGAGGAAAGGAAGAATTGAGGAGGGCTGTGATGGTTCTTCATTGGCTGCAGCCGGTGACAACTTGTTGTTGATGGGCCAGAAGGAAACCTTTCTTCCTGCTGGGGTGTTTGTCTTTTTAATTGCATGAGTTTGAGGACTATTTGAGTGTGGTGTAGCACCTTCTTGAGATGTACTTTTTACATGTGTGTGCTTTTAAGGAGAGAATGACTGTGTCAGTATGATCCTGGCTAAGTCTAATTACTGTTTTGTAAAAAGGGAAAAATAAGCCTTGCTCTTTGCAGAGCCCTGCTCCTGTTGTGTACATGTGTTTGATCTTGTGTGTATATAAGTGTGTTGAGGGAGATATTTTCCTGGAGAACAATCTGTTGACACTGACGGTGGGCTGAGTGATAAGCTTAATTTCCCTGACTTCAAGGAATTTACAACATGCTGGGAGGGATTTAGACTCAAAAGTAATTGTTCTCATAACATATAATAAAGTACTAAATTACTCATCAAAGACAATCAGATCATATATATTGAAAAGTTAATTGTGCAGTAAAAATAATAAGCACAAGAAAAGTCAGTGGGGGAAAGATAAGCTTGGGTTGGAACCACCAGAAAAGTCTTATGAGGACAGCAGTCTTCGTTCCCTTTTGTTCTCTGCCCATTGTGAAATACTGGAAATAACATTATTTGAAAGCTCAACAGAACAATTTTAGAGCATCCTATCTCCCCCTTCCCCGCTGATAAGACTGTTTTGACCTAGTTCTCTTTGATGTTGAGGCCCCAGTTCCTTGAGGGCTTGATGCCAGTGGCAATCGGAGGTGAAACCAGAGACAGAGATTCCTTCCTCCAAGTAGGTCCCTGTGTCCCACCAAGGCAGAGGATTGCTTGGGTTTGGGTTCCTTTGGCCCTTGGACTGTAGTCAGAGCTCTCAGTGTCTTAAATGTTATGATCTTTTGTCTAAACACATTTCACACCTGGGACCCAATGATCTGGAAATTGAGTTACAGAAGGGATGGTGTGGTAGCCAACCTCAAAGACCATCTCATGTCTTTTCCACATTGATAGGGCTGGTTTGTGTAACAAGTAGAATATTGTGGACATGATGGTGTGTGACTTCTTAGGTTAACTCATAGACAACAGTATGGTTTTGACTTGCTCTTTTGTGGGAGAAGCCAGCTGCCATATTAGGAGGACACTCAAGGAGTCTAATGAGAGATCCGTGTGGGGAGGCTTCATACCAACATCACAAACGAGAACTTGCTATTTTGGAAGTGGATCCTCTGGCCCCATCAAGACTTTAGATGACCTACCCAACATCTTGACAATAACCTCACAGATTCCCTGAGCCAGAATCACCCAGCCAATCCTCCCTTGAATTTCTTTGCCACGGAAACTATGAGATAATAAATATTGATTATTTTAAGCCATCAGATTTTGGGGTAATTTCTTATGCAGCAAATAGGAAACCAAAACAGATGGGAATATTCAGATAAAGGGAAAGAAGAGAAATAATTTCTAATAAACTTAAGAAGCAAAATAAAATCAAGTTTATTTTTCAAAGAAAAAGTTATACTATAAGCAGTTGTAGTCTAAGTGTGCCTGTGTGTTTTTGGGGGATAGGGTGTTGAGATAGGTCAGTGCAAGTTTTCCACATCTGGAGAACCATGCTGTGTAGAGGAACCAAGCAGAATAGTTTGGGTGTGGGTTTTTGGTGATAATGGTGTGGGAGGTATTGTGGTATTTGTGTAGTTAGGAATGATATACAAATTATTTAATAACTGGCCATGGCACAGGAGGCAAGCAATCAGAATGGACCCTCTACCAATCAGCACTATTGCCTACAAACAAATGGTGTTGCTATCCTGCTGTCTATTGGGTGCACATTGGTGTCAAGTGTAGAGGCTTTGACATGATCTGGGGTGTGGTCAGGTTACCTTGGACATTTTAATATAGGTCTTTCCACAAGATGGCACTGACAGCCTGATAGCTTTTCCTTGTTTCACTCGCTTGCTCTCTCTCTTTTTTTTAATTTTGTATTTGTGATTTGTATACTGTTACAGAACATACCATGACTGATAGCTCACAATTTACTAGTTGATTTCTTGTACTTCTGACAATTCTATCACCTTCATGGCACTTAAAATTATGTTTTTTCTTTAGATCATTCCAGGGGCACATTGAGACTTCCCGTTGGGATGTTAGGGAGTGGTGCCTTATACTGGAAGCTATGATTAGGGGAGCTGGAGCTGGAGATGGACTTGAGGGCTTTGGTTTCAGTTAGGTGAGAGACACCTTTGCGATGAGAACAGTTTTGGTGAACTATCTCACTTCTAACATGCATGCTGCTACAAACTTTGCTTTGCCTTGGATCCGAAAGGAAGAAATTACTGAAAATCTTGGCATTGCAATTTTTACTGCATAATTGTAAAAATTGGAAAGGACCTCAGAGATCTTCGGGTTTAACCTCCCCATTTCTGGGTGAGGAAAGTCACCTCTTTGAGTTACTCAGTTGGTCCAGACTAAGACTCAATCCACACTATCAAATATCACTGGGTCACTAAACTGTGTGACCTGGACCAAGTTACTTTAAATTTCTAAGTCTCCGTTTCAGATGTCTATAATGATATAGATTATTAAGGATTATTGATAGGGTTAAATAAGCTAGGAATATGTAAAGTGCATAGCAAAGTGCTGGCACATAATTGGTTCTCACAAATGGAAGCTGCTTCTGCTATCACCATCATCATGGGATGATTTAGAGCCAGATGGGAATAAATGAAGAAATTACACTTATGTTGATATATCTCTAATGTGAAGTGTTATCATAGGATGCTGTGGTTAGTGGAATTTTTATTTTTTTTAGGAGTTCTCCCTTTGAATTTTTTTTTCACATCTTTATTGGAGTATAATTGCTTCACAATGTTGTGTTAGTTTCTGCTGTACAACAAAGTGAATCAGCTATACATATACATATATCCCCATATCCCCTCCCTCTTGCGTCTCCCTCCCACCCCTCTAGGTGGTCACAGAGCACCGAGCTGATCTCCCTGTGCTATGCAGCCATTTCCCATTAGCCATCCATTTTACATTTGGTAGTGTATATATGTCAGTGCTACTCTCTCACTTCATCCCAGCTTCCCCTTCCCCTCCTGTGTCCTCAAGTCCATTCTCTACATCTGCATCTTTATTCCTGTCCTGCCCCTAGGTTGATCAGTACCATTTTTTTAGATTCCACACATGTGCATTAGTATACGGTATTTGTTTTTCTCTTTCTGACTTCACTCTTAGTGGAATTCTAAGATGGGCCCAAATGACCTATACCCTTCGATGAGGGGATATCACTCCCATGATTATGTCATGTTACACGGCAAAAGGGGGCCCCTCAGTAAGGTGGCCCTGGGAGTGGAGAGTGATTCCCAGTTGACAGCTACTGAGAAAGCAGAGGCTTCAGTCCTACAACTGCAAGGAAGTGAATTCTGCCAAATGAATGAGCCTGGAGGAGGACCCAGGGCCTCCGATGAGAGTTGCAGCCTAGCTGGCATCTTCATTTCAGCCTGATGAGACCCTGAGCAGAGGATCCGGCTAACCTGCAACTGGACTTCTGACCTACAGAACTGTGAGATAATAAATGGGTATTTTTTAGCCACTAAGTTTGTGGCAATTGGTTACACAGTAATACACAGTAAAAAAAAAAAAATAATACAGATGCCTTATATACTTGCTTTATTTTCTTATTTTTAATATGCTGTTACAATACTAGACCTTTGAGCTTTCTAAAAGGCGGTCTTATTTCTTGTCTCTTTCCCCCTTTAAGTCTTCCAGTCTTCAAAATTCTAGACCACACAGGTCCATTTTCCAGGGCAGATGCAACAAATACACTGAATCGATGGAGCGCAGGAATTGTCACTACCTCATTCCCTCTAGGCACCTCCCCAACCTCCTGGCTTATCCTCCAACCACCTTTAGACCAGTAGTTCTCAAAGTGTGATCCACAGTTGAGTGGCATCGCATCACCTGGGAGCTTGTGAGAAATGCAGAATCTCAGTCCCCATCCCAGACCTGTGGGATCCCAGGTGGCTCACACGCACACCTATGCCTGAGAAGTCCTGCTGTAAAAACTTTGTCCTGCAGCTCTGTTTTCCCTTTGCTGGACAGTCATTGGTAGCACCTAAAACACAGCCTGGTCACAAGAGGTGGTGCCTAATATCTCTAGGGGTCTTTGGCTGAGCAGGGCCGTAGGGAGAGAAGCCAGTTAGCAGAGTGAGAAGCCTCAAAGAGACCGAACTGGCCTGGGTAAAAGCCTGAGGGCAATTACAAACACCCGACTGTCACTGGTAGGAACAATCTACTGCTTTACCTACTGGTTAGGAAGCTATCCAAGAAAAATATGCTTACATGGACGTTGTGAATTTCCTGTTTTTGTTCCAAGGAAGGGCTTGGCTCCCAGATTTCCTTTCTGGAGGAACTCTTGAAACATCACTTTCCCCTCTCTCCACCTTTAAAGTACGTTCCAACCATGACTGAAATTACCTGATTTATCATCCTTCAATTTAAGTGTGCCAGCCTCCCTCCAGTTTTGGGAAGAGGAGAAGAAGCCATTGGACCACCTCCTGTTACATCCCCTCAACCGCCCAACAGAAATTCCTCCCACCCAGATCCCATCCTTCTGCAGTCTCCTTAGAACCCATCACCTCCGTGGCTCTGTGGACTGGCCCCCATTATTTCTGCCTTTACACATTTCCCCTCTGTGCAGCTACAGTGCCTTTCATAGAACACAGACCTTACTTTCCCAGCTCTTCCTTATTACCTTCAAGAAAAAAAAAAAATCCCAACATTTGTAGACTGGCATAAAAAGCCCTCCAGGATGAGGCCTCTTGCTTCTCTCTTCAACCTCATCTTACCTCATTCCTCTGCAACAATATGTGTCTCCATCACACAAAGCAAAGAGCAGAGCCCTCTCTCATGCCTTTGCACATGCTATTCCCTTTACCTGTCCTGTTCTTACCTTTACCCTGCAGCAACTCCTCACCTCCCTCAAGATTCAGTTTGGAACACAGCACTCTCTCTAGGAAGTCTTTCCTGTGCTCTTACAATTTATGTTTTGTATTGTGCTTCTGTAGCATCTCTATGAAAACATTTATTACATCATATATTGAACATATTTGAAAGCATTTATTGCTTTATTATACAAATACCATATTTTTATTTTAAAAGCATTAACATATATACACACAAAAAGAAAAAATGATTACCTATTACCTATTTATATTAGTGTTCAAAGAGAAGACACTCTATGTTTTCCAAGTATGAAAGGAAGTGATATAAGAAATTATTTGTGATATAAGAAATATAAGTGATATAAGAAATTAGTGAAAATTAATTATCACTAATATAAGATATATTAGTGATATAAGAGGCTTACACACCTGTTAGATGGACTGTTGTAGCAAAGGTCCCAGGGGATTTTAGCCTATGGCATATAAGTGACAGACTCTCAACGACCTTGCCTGGAAGCCACTCCACTATAAAGCTCAAGAACTTCTGGAAAATTCCCACCAATTATCTCAGTCTGCAGCACTAATGTAGGGAATCCCAAGAGATTCACTAATGTGGGGAGTCCCAGGGCTGTTCTGAACCTCTCATCTGCTTATGCATTTGTTATCTCTGGAAAAGAATGGCTTCTCTGTTTTGGAAATATTGTTCCCAGAGTCTCCTCTGTGGTACAGAGGTCTTAATAGTGAGGGGCATTGATGCTAAGTTTACAGCAGACAATTCACCTAAAGATAACTACATTTTGGTTCACCACCTTTCATACGTATTTGTGTGTGTGTGTGTGTGTGTGTGTGTGTGTGTATAAGTGACTAATATACATATAAAACTCTCTCTTTACTATGCGCTCTCTATCTTTATATCTATATACATTTCTCCCCTCTGGCTCCTTGAAGCTCCTTGTTTCTCTACTTTTTAGAGCAAGGATTCCCAGCACTGGTTTGATGACACCCTGGAGTGTCTTCATTTACCTCAGGGGGTGCCTTGAAATTCACAAAACAAGATTAATTTAAATTCATTTTCATTTAAAAAAGTAAACAGACATTATATAGTAATTACAGGTACAAGTGTGTGTGTTGAAATCAAACTAATAAATGCTTGCCTTAGAGAGACATCAAGAAGATGGGGGTGGGGTTGGAAGTGATGAGAAAGGTGGTTTAGTTAGACTCTTTCTAAAACATCCCCTCTAATTACTTCCAGGTTGGTATTTCTCCCAAATTAATCATGTTTCTCAAATTGGAAGTCAGGGCTAAGGGGGCTGAAAGCTCCCCATATGCAGGTCTATATTCTGTGCCTACCATGGAACCTGGCATATGGTAGATCCTCAGGAAACAGATTTTGATTGACTGTGTGTCCTCAGGACATAGTGTTGGAGGCTGAGGAGGGTGCACGTCTCATGAGAGTTCCAGCTCTGTGGGATTGGAGGCCGTGAGATATCTTCAGAGATAGTGGTCTGGGTACCAATCCCATTCAAGTTCCAGGAGAATGTAGATGCCCAGACAGTCAAGGATAAAAGAACCTAACCTGAGATTCACTGGCCTTATATGACTGGCCAGAGGCTTCTATAATTGCCTTTCTGTTAACAGGCTTGTGCGAATCATCAGAAAGATAGATCAACTAACATCATTCATGTATAAATGTCAGTGACTTGGTGCTAAAGGTACAGTACCAAGGTCATAGATACAGGAAGGAATTTTGAGCTCTGCGTGAGACCAGATTCTTTGAAGCAATAGAGTTGATGGTGGGTTCAAATCCTGACTCAGCCATTTAAAGCTATATAACCCCGAATAAATTGCTTTATGCCTCAGTGCCCTCCTCTATAAAGAGATAGTCATAACACCTACGTCATAGGGTTGTGAGGATTAAATGAGTTAATCCATGTAAAGTGCTTTGAACAACGCTTGGCACAGTGAGAGATCAATAAGTGCTGGCTCTTGTCATCATCATCACAGTAGGCTCTATGTTCTTATCAAGACTAATTGGTAGTAGGTGTTTCACTTGGAGACTAACAAGGATATCCATTCCTCTCTGCCCTCAGCTTGGAATGCTTTAGTGACCCCATCTGGTCCCAAAGAATAAGCTCAATAATTCCTCCCACCATGCCTTAGATTGGGGTAGGAACATCATTTGCAGTGCTAGGACTGGAAACTTAGGCAGAGGGTTAAATAATGTAACAAGCCAGCAAGCAAACAAATGAAACAGAACAGAAAACCACCACGTGCAAATAAAAGTCTCAGTGAAACCTCTTGTCATACTTTGATGGGATTTTCTGCTTCATGGGGGAAAAATAGAGCAAACATATCTGTATTCTTAGAATCACAATTAGTAGCAAAAGAAGAATGTGTCTTTTAGCAGAGAGTTTATGGCCTATCAATCCTTGAAGGCAAGGAATCATTATTCAAGAGACAGTTTCAAAATGTGTTCGTGATTACCCACTACTATTGATGAAAAACCCCAGCCTCTTCTGGAGAAAATGATTGATGGGAAGAGAACTTTTGAGTCCATTAAAACACGTTCCTGATTCTCTTTATTTTAGTAAAAAACTAAATATACCTATATCCCCCCAGATGAGAAAGACAAATCAAGTTTCATGTCTGATCTAAGCAAAATTCAAATACTGGGTTTGAAATGCCAATAATTCTATTCAATTCCTTTTCTCTTGTGCAAATACTGAGGAATATACACTATGTGATTATTCTGATGTTCACACAGTTGTTTAGGATCAGAAAATTTTCAAATACATATATAATTTATTTCTGGGGTTGCTTATGACCATAATAGAAACAAGAGTAATGAGTGAGGGTTATTTATTTGAAATTCATGACACTCGAAAGACCATCTTTGGGCAGAAATATATTTGATTCACAAGAATGTGGAAAGATGGTGGGAAGAAATTTCTTTTAGTGGTTAGCTTTGTTTTATAGTATTTTGATCTCCAAGGATATAGTAGTCTTAGCCTTTCTGGTCCTTTTGTTTCCAAAACTCTGTGCCTCTTCAATTCAGTTAAACAAATATATACCAGATATGCCTAGGTAAACAAAATATATTGGGCTATACACTTGAATGAAGATACAGAGAAAAACCCAAAACTTACATTTTAGTGCTGTAGAAGATTGTTATAACCATGATCCCAATGAATCATACCTACCAATATCCACACCCTTATACATTCTTCTGTCACATTGACATTGGGCTCAGCCACGTGACTTGCTTTGGCCAATGGACATAAACAAATGTGATGGAGGCAGAGATTTCATAAGCACTTGCACACTGAGGCTTGTCCTCCTAGAACCCTGAGACCACCATGCAATGAAGAAGCCCAGAATTAAATACTATGTGGTAGGAGCGGCCAGTTAAGTCCAGGAACCAAGGACAACCCTCCCAGCTGAATGCAGTTGCATCAGTGACCCAAGACATGACCGGCAGAAGAATGATCCAGCTAACTCATGGAATAGTGATAATCATGAGGTCAGTAAGTTTTGGAAGAGTTTGCTACAGAGATGGAAAACTGATATAAAAATTGATATGCAGAAGTGGCACGTTGCTGTATTAAAAACCCAAACTATGTAGCATTGGCTTTGGGACTGAGCGTCTGGCAGAGGTTATAGGGACAGCAAGTAGAGTGCTGGTGGAGACTGGAAGACCTGAGAGGAAACTGTTACTGGAGACTGATAAAGGGCACCCCATAGTATATAATAGTGACATAACTGGCAACACTGTCACCTCCAGTAATTGGAAGATAGAAAATGTACTTAATCAAGTTGTGGATGTGGCTTAAGATTTCCACTTAGAATGCTGAGGGGGTCAATTAACTTTTTAAAAGTTATATATAATAGGATATGAGAAGAGAGAGAGAAACTAAAGAAAGAACTTCTCCATTTGTAAGCAGAATTTAAAGTACATATGGAGGGTCCGGGATATGCTGAGCTGGGAAATAAAACCATTTCACATTTCCAGTCTCTTCAACCTGCAAAAGATTCTCAAGGTAAGAAATGACCTCAAAATACAGATCAAATCAAGAGTGTGGCTATAAGACTTTGTGAAGACCACAGTAAGATTTTAAATGGTATCTACCAGACTCTCTTAGCTAGATAAAAGGGCTTCCAATAATTTTAAGGGCATTTTTCCCATTGCACCTTGACATGCTGACCAAAGTAGAGGCCCATCTTAAAAATAATTGTTAGTATAGCTTTTGTCTAATGAAATGAACTATAACCTGGTGTGTGAAAAGTCCACAAAGTTTATAAGGGAACTGGGCCAGTTTAGACCAAAGCATGCAGGAAGCAAGCTGAAAAAGTTACTCAGCTGCAAACAAAGGCTATTTCTTATTGAAAAAGAAGACCATTTCAGAGGGCAGAGCTAACCACTTCCAGGGAATAGAACTAGGCTCTAGCAAAGAACCATTTCCCATACTCAGAGTAGCAGGCTCTGCAACATTTGCCTAACTGGATTTCAGAATTGCTATGGACCAGTGGCTGCTATGTGGCTCCCTGTTCCTCCCCATTATAAATGGGAGTACTCCATACCTATTGGGTACTCCATTCTTACAGTTGTGTGCTGGGTATGTGTAGAGCAAATAAGTTGTTTTTTCTGTCCATGAGTCCCTGAATGATGAGAAACTACACCTGAGAAGCTGCATGAGGAATTGCCCTTGAGGAGCCTCAACCACATCTGGACCTGAGCCAGATCAGGAGATCCTGGACTTGTAGTTTGATACCATGATTGGATGAGCTCTTGATAGTTTCAAATAAGAGGGATGTGAATCACTAGGGCCAGGGGGAAGACTGTGATACCTCGTTATAGTAATAACCCTCAATATATTATGCCTTATGGTATCCATGTTCCATTATATCATGTGATATAATAAATTGTTGTTTTAAGCCACTAATTTTGGGATGGTTTATTATGCAGCAATAGATGGCCAGTACAGGTGTCTGTTACTAAGCATCCAGTTATATCTAGTAAATTGTAGAAAGGGAGGATGACATTGTGTTACATGGATTTCTGAAAGTCATTGATGCTCTCTCGACAGCTTTGTGTACAAGTTGAAGAACTGATGATGGAATGAAGATAATGTGTTATAGGTATGTAACACATTATCTTCTCACCTATAGGTAAAGATGCTGAATAATGGATGAAGTCCTTGATGAACATGTGGTAGAAAAGAGGAATGAGAATGGGTTCTGAAACAGGGAGATTTGGTGCAATTGCCGTTCTAAAACTGAACCTTGGGCAAGTTACCTAACTTCTCAGAGTCTTTGTTTCTGTACCTGTGAAATAGGATTATATTGTCTATTTTATGCTATTACTATCAGGATTAACTGACATAATATGTACAAAAATATGCTATGCAATGCCTGGCACATGGTAGGTGTTCATTATATGTTGATCCCTTTCTACTTGAGTTCACTCTGCTCACCATGCAGCATTTCACTGAAGAATTCACTGGGACCTTGGCCTTGGGATCATGGAACAGCAACTCCAGGGTTAGGAAAACTGGGAAAATTGGGTCTATGATTGCAGGGTTAGGGATCTGTAAACCAACTCCAGCGATAGGACAGAATTTCTGAATTGATCTGTCTTCAGGGTTCTTTCATATGTGCTTTCATTGATTGTTGTAACACATTGTGCACTGGCTTAGTCTTTGGAATACTCTTCCTCTCTCACTTGTCAAAATAACCTGCTCTTACTCCCATTTCCTAGGATCCTGCTGAAGTACCTCTTTGTCTTACAAATTGCTCTTAAAATATGAATTCCATCCAGAAGTAGAGTCAGTAACCTGTCTCTGACATAACCCAAGACATACAAAGGAAGATATCCCTTTTGTGAGAAAATAATGATCTTGCTTTTGGGTCAAGGATGTTGTCAACCCAGGCAAAGGCAATGTTTCATCACTCAGATGGTATGGTCTCAAAAAATGAAGAAGAGAATCCAGTAGGGCACTACATTTAGGACATTTCTAAAACAAGGTACCAGAGGAACTCCTGGGCAATTCGAAGTGCACCACAACTACCAGTGAGTCGCCTACCTCAGTCTAGTACCCATTTGAACTCTGCTGGCCACCAGGATAGTTTGTGATAGCAAGAAATGATCACTATGGTACACTGGAAAAAAAGGTTAGTTAACCTCAAAACATAAAATGGTGGAAGAAGAAAAAAGGTAGAAGCTCTCTCAGGACAGGGAATGAGAATAGTCCTTAGGTGACTATTCCCTACAGTCCCTTTGAGAAGGGAATTCATCCATTACAAAGGTCCTCAAAATATTCATGATACACGGGAGACTGGGGAATACATTATCAACAACCTATTTCTTCCCATTTTTATTTTATTTTTTTCCTGATCCACTTGCTGATTTTCAGGCTGATCTTGGATTATAAGTCTTTGGTTTCCTTTTGTTGGTTTTGTTTTTGAATTTCCATTTGTTGAGCAACTTTAATGCATCAGACGCTGTGCTAGGTACCTATTCTTCTATATGATCCTCCAAATTACCCTACAATGGAGATACTGTTTTCCCTACTTTATAAATGATTTGACTTGGAAAGATTTGAAAGCAGTTCTGCCTGACTGTGAGGATTTTGTTCATTCACTGCACCATGGTGGTGGTGGGCAGGACAGCTGCAAGGCCTTTAACTCAAGAATGATTTCACTAATCTTTGGGAGAACAAGTCTCTTCACCAATTAGATTCTGGTTATACTTCCTCATGTAGTACTTTAATTACAAAGTGGTTTCTTTTCATTACCAGAACTGCTCAAATTCTGCTCTGATTGGGAGCTAATTTGTTTACTCTCATTAATTTTATCTGGTTGAAGTCTTCCTTCCCCTGTTTTTTAAAAAAAGACAGTATTTCTCTATCAAATCATAGAGCAATTATTTTGGTGGGCTTTTCATATAAATGTTGTGCTCATTTTGTCTTTCATAAATTATAGTTCTGGATTTTTTTCTGACTAATATTTTCTATGAAGAACAGGTTGGGCTTAGGTAAAATATTCCATCATTAACCATGCTATCATGTGTTGGAAAAATCTGTCAAGAATAGATTTAAGATAGCTTATAAATGTAATTGATCTTGTTTTGGTCTTTGTCCATAAAAACTAGTAATGGACTGGTGTATCAGTCAGGGCTTGCAAGGAAAGAGAGGTCCATACAAACTGAATAACTAAAGAGAAATTAAGAAAGGAACTATATACAAAGGTATGGGCAAGGTTGAGGAAAACCAACAAGGGTTGGTATAGTACCTTGGAAACATTGCAACTCACAAGCCTGAATGATCAAAGGAAGTGAGGGCTTACTGGAATTCGAAGAGTACAGCTATATGGAGAGGGGTGCCTGACATTAGATATAGCCTTTGTTTAGGGAATGAAACCAACCCATGGTGGCCAGGCTGGGAAGAAACTAGGGGGACAGATAGTCTAACCTTTCTATCTTCTCATCCTCTCATCTCCTGCTAGTGCCTCCCATTGGCTGAACTCCTCTAGAAGTGAGAGGGAAAGGGAGCTTGTTGATGCAGCCCATACAGTTCAGCCTTCTGGCAGCACAGAGCAGTGGGCAGAAGTGTGGAGAGGGGATGGAGAAGGCCAAACAGAAGACATTCAACACAGCTGGGATGCAAGATCTGATAACTAATGTTCATGTTCAACCTGAACTTTCGACCACAGCAAATAGTCATGAGAACAGTCTCCTAACAGATGAGATAATAATTTCAGTCTTTAAAAAATGAGACTGTGTTCTGCTTCTGCTTCCTCCAACCTTTCTTCTTAATTTGTTTCTTAACGATTTGAAACAATTTGTGCATGTTCTAGCTGCATATACCCCTATTATGAAAAGTATAAAAATAACTATTTCTATGCTGGTGATATAATTTTATTGTCACTAACCAGAAATGGCCTCTCTATCTTACTGGAAAACAGAGTGGCTTGAATTCAGCTTTTCTAAATCCCAAATCATCACTTTTGGCAGATAGTATATTCAATCTCAATGCCTTATATCTAATGTTTGTATATCGCTAGCCAACTTTCTCAGCTACTTAAGGGTCATTTTGCAACCGTTTTTCTCCGGTGGTTTCACTAGAAAATTATGCTACTTAGAAGTAGATATTTCTTGGCTGCATTACTGATATTTGTTTCTGGGGCCCAGGAGATTGGCAAAATCTATTTTTGGGGGGTGGGGGGGGGTACACAGGCCTCTCACTGCTGTGGCCTCTCCTGTGGTGGAGCACAGGCTCCGGACGCGCAGGCTCAGCGGCCATGGCTCAGGGGCCCTGCCGCTCCACGGCCTGTGGGATCTTCCTGGACCGGGGCACAAACCCGTGTCCCCTGCATCGGCAGGTGGATTCTCAACCACTGCGCCACCAGGGAACCCCAGGAAAATCTATTTTGAAAATGCTTTCAGATACAAGGTGTAGCATCCATGCCTGTTCAGTAAATTCTGGTTGAATGAAAGAGTGAGGTAATTAACTTTGTAACTTTGATTTTCTTCTTTCTTTCCCTCAACTGTTTTTAGGAAACAGTTTTTAGAAACCATTTTGAGGGAAATTTTAGTCTTGCTGGTAGATCCTTCACTGAAAATCCCCACATGGAGGTTGGGGTAGCCAGCTATTTGGGTCTTGGTTAGGTGTCTTCATTTACTTTAAAGGAAGTGAAATATTTCCTGCCCTGTTGATTGTTAAGGTGTATGGGACTCTCCTTCATTAGCATTACAGATTTCATGCAGCTCATACTCTTGTCAAATGTTAAAATTTGGACATTTCTGTTGCCCAGTGCCTAACAAGAGCTTAATTAGATGGGTAAGCAGTTCTGATCGACAGCTAAAGAATATACAGTTCTTTCATTATTCTAGATCAACACTGTCCAGTAGAACTTTCTGCAGTGATGGAAATGTTCTATCATTGTGCTGTACAATGTAGTAGTGACTAACCATGTGTGGCTATTAAAATTTAAAATAACGGCTGTCAAGACTGAAGAATGGCATTTAAAATTTTTAATTTAATTTCAATTAATTTAAATTTAAAATCAACTATACTTCGGGAATTCCTTGGCAGTCCACTGGTTAGGACTCTGCGTGCTTTCACTGCTGAGGGTGTGGGTTCAATCCCTGGTTGGGGAACTAAGTTCCTGCAAACCGCGCGGTGTGGTCAAAATAAATAAATAAATAAATAAATAAAAGAAAATAAACTATACTTCGATTTAAAAAAATACCTTAAGGGGAACAACATAAAATTAAAACTGAAAAAAAAAGAATTTACAATGTGCCAGGCTCTGCTTTATCTCAATTAATCCTCATAATAATCCTCTGAAAGAAGTACTACAATCAGCATTTACAAATAATTTGTTTTTCACTAATCATGGCTAAAATTGACAAGAGTAAAATTACACCAAATGTTTTGAGTAACTGATTTCAGAAATGATTTTAGCACTTCTTAAATGCTTTGCTGCTCAGTTTTTGCTTTCTTTCTATTTCAACTTCCAGATATATTTTTTGAGAAAATCAAAAAATTCAAAATAAACTTAATGACCCACTAAAATAAATAAATAAACAAACAAATAATTCAATCTATTTATTTATTTATTTAAATAGCCATTTAGGCCAGGGGCTACCATCTTGGGCAGCACCACTCTACATATTCTAGATTTTATCCCCGGGTCAAGTCTGACTATGCTTTGGCTTTCAAAAGAATAGCATTTATCGAATTACAAATTTATATTTTGTCATTTATGGTGGTTTTAAAACATGTTTTCATATTCTTGGACATTCCTCCAAGAACATGGATACGAATTACCCTTCCCTTGAATGTGGGCCAGCTTTGGTGACTTGCTTCTGGCAAATAGAATGTGGAAGAACTGATACTACATGACTTTTGAGGCTGGTTTATGATAGGTGATACACCCTGCCTGGCTCTCTCCTTCTCAGCCTGAGCTCCCACATAAGGATTCTGGCTGCTCTCATGCTACCATCCTGAAGTCACATGGAGAGACCACCTACAGGTATCTGAAGAGGACCAGCTATTCCAGCCCCCAGCTTAGAGAACTGCTTAGCCGACTCTAGTCAGTCCCCAGTGAGATAGGAATAAATGATCACTATCGTTTTAAGTCACTATTTTGAGGTTGTTGTGCAGCAAGAGATAACTAGAACAGTCTTGGTAGGAAATAGTGCAACAGAAAACAGTTCTGTTAAGCTCCTTACACAATTCATTGTTGGGTTGTTTTGAGGACAAAGTCTACGACATCAATTTCTCACGGATTTTTTTTTTCTCGTGGATCTTAATAGTAGGAAGAGCTGCACCTTCTTGAACAGCTAAAATCTTTTATTTTAATACCTTTTTGCCTTGGTTGCTAGGAAACTCAAAGCTGAATTCATGCTCCACCTTTGTAACTAAATAGGACTGTACTTTTCCATTGGCCTCATCCTAATATTCCCTTACCTTTTTTTCTTTTTAAAACCCCAATGCAGTATATACATTATCAAACCACTTCAAAAAAATGAGTGTTAGTAATGTTGGGCCTTTGCTGAATCAATGTGAGCTACAAGATCATCCAGTAGATTGATAATGATGGCTGGGAGAGTGCTGGAATTGTGTGACTCTTAATTGGCCTTATTTTCAGGAAAGAAATAAGGTCCTGAGAAGTAAAGTAACTTCTAGCTCTGAGGGATACAGAGCTAGTGAGTAGCAAAATTTCAGCCCAGGTGAAGGTGCATCTTACTGTCCATTCTCCCACATGGCACCCAGTGGTCAGACGTTGGTTCTTTACTCTGGGGATGGGATAGTGGTACAAAGATAAGTAAGACCTTGCTCAGGGGTTGACTCTCAAGATTTGCCTGGTGGGGATAGTACATGTGTTTAAACATAAAGTGATACACAGTTGGGGACTTCCCTGGTGGTCCAGTGGTTAGGACTGCACTTCCACTGTAGGTGGCACAGGTTCGATCTCTGACTGAGGAATTAAGATCATGCAAGCCAGTGGTGCAGCCAAAATAAATAACTAAATAAAATAAAGTAAAAAACAGTTGATCCTTGAACAACTGGGGATTAGGGTTGCAGGCTCTCTGCACAGCAAAAAAATCCACTTATAATTTACAGTCAGCCCTCCACATACACAGTCCCTTATATCCACAGTTCCACATTCATGTATTCAACCAACTGTGGATCGTGTAGTACTGTAGTATTTACCGTTGAAAAAAATTCACATACAAGTGGACCCATGCAGTTCAAACCCATGTTGTTCAAGGGTCAGCTATACATCATAAAAGAGGTACAAATTAAACTTTGTAAATGTTCAGAGGAATGAGACATCACTTCCAAGTGGAGGTTCATAGAAGGTGTCACAAAAGAGTGATACTAAGCTAGGCCTGGAGAGACGGATGTGATTCATATGTGCAGATATTGGAGCGAGGATGGTGTGGAAGATGGAGCAGTCTAGCAGCAGTGAGTTCAATGCTGGGAATTCTAGTCTCTGTGGCATTTGGTGGGGAAGATATTTTTGGAAGGGGGCTGTGACACATCTCAAATTATACTATGTGAGTACTTGCTTTCTCTTCTATTTGTGGTACCAGCCCTGTCCAGGGGCATGTGACCTGTACATGTGGATGGGATCAACTCAGGAAGGGAGACTAATGCTGATGTAAGTTTCCACATAGCTGATTGCTTAGAAAACTCAACACTTGGGACTATGTTCTGAGGTAACTGCTTAAATAAAAGCTTTTAACAACAAATTGCTTTTAGACTTCAGTATGGAAGAGAAAATACTGGAAGAGATTCTACAGCACTGCTCAGCCCTGCAGGCAGGGGCATTTCAGGACACTTGGGAGGAACCCAGAAATATGCTCAGCTTCTTCTTAGACTGCCTTACATTTCTTGCAGCCTTGTACGATCATAGGAGCCTGGTATTCTGTGGACAGTAAGCCCGGCAAAGCTACAGAGTGGATCTCTGTAGGGACAGAGCTGCAGTTCTTTCCAGAGTTTGGTTGATTTGTTACAATTAGTAACAGGCGGCTCTCCTGAAATTCCACAATTGCCTCTTGAAATAGGAAAATCCCAGGTGACATGGGTAGGAAATTGCTAATGGGGTGAAAACTTTTCCAGAACATTAAAACAAGATCCTGCTACTTGCCTGTAAGTGAAAGTTTAAACAAACCTCTTTTCTTTTTTTTTTTTTAAATTTATTTATTTATTTTTGGCTGTGTTGGGTCTTCATTGCTGTGCGCGGGCTTTCTTTAGTTGTGGCGAGCGAGGGCTACTCTTTGTTGTTTCGGTGGCTTCTCTTGTTGTGGAGCATGGGCACTAGGTGCATGGGCTTCAGTAGTTGTGGCTCACGGGCTTCAGTAGTTGTGTCTCACGGGCTCTAGAGTGCAGGCTCAGTAGTTGTGGCTCATGGGGCTAGTTGCTCCGCAGCTTGTGGGATCTTCCCAGGCCAGGGCTCGAACCCGCATCCCCTGCATTGGCAGGCAGATTCTTAACCATTGTGCCACCAGGGAAGCCCCAAACCTCTTTTTTGATTAGGAAAACCAAAGTCAATATCTGATTACAGCAAAATTCAATGCCATTCTGCTGGATTCTTCTGGGTCTATAAAACCCCAAAAGGACAGCAGCCCAGGTGGATGACTCACAAGTGTTCTGACTCAGATTCCAGGTTCTTGGGGTGCTTTCCATAAAATGCTTCCAAAGTGTTAATCCACCAATAATCATAGTTGCTGTATTGACTTTGCACAAAACTGTACAGCCTATAAATCATTTTCATATATGGTATCTCATCTAATCCTCCCCAAAACTCGATGAGGTGTATAACACTCTTCTACTTTTGCAGAAGAGAAAACTGAGGCCCAGGTAACTTAAGCAAATTATCCTAAATCTCAGGGTGAACATGTATCAGTGGAAAGGTTTACATCCGGTCTTAGGAATCTAAGACTATTTGTGCGTTTGAGCAAAAAGGTCCGAGGATGAGAGACAAGGTTGGGAACTGTAGTTGGAAGAGTGGATACAGAGGTCCCTTGGGCCAACATCTGATCATCTAGGGATATGCTGTCCCCAGACAGGGACAAACTTTTGCCAGCCTTCTCTCTGCCTGGGAAGGTAATCAGTTAGTGTTAGAGACCCCCTAGATCTGGAAGTGACCAAAGTTATGATGTAGTTCAGATCCCTCGCCCAGAGAAGTTCAGTGTCTCGCAAAGACTTACACAGATAACTGGTGACAAAGCTGGGATTGCTACCCAGTTTTCTGGATCTTACAGGAATTTCTCCTGCTACAACTGAATGCTTTTCCTCCTACATGCTCTCTCCTTTTCACTAGGTAGAAATGTGTTTACAATGAAAGATGATTGGGCACTCCTTAGATAACTGAGCTAATATTAACAATTGTTACTATTCATTCAACACCAGCGATGTGCCAGGTTCTGTGCTAGACCTTTCACATACATTATTTTGAGCCTTCACGAGAATGCTGCAAAGCATATATTATTATCTCTGTGAAGAGACGGAGACCAAGGTTGAGGATGGATTTGCCAAGGCAATACTGAGTTGACGTTCTTCCCATTGTGCAATGCACGGAGTAAGAGTTTCTCTCTTGTCCTAAGAAACAGAAATGTCTGAACGTTTTAATACGGTCAAGTATTGTTTTTGGAAAATCATTAAAATTCAAATTGTGTTTATTCCTAGAACGATATCTGATTAAAAAGTTAGATAAGGGAGATGAATCAGTTATCACTTTTAAACAGAGTTCTTAGAAGTCTTGATTAATAAGGTTTTTTTTATTGTGAAGGAAAACCAACATTTTAAAAAAGCTGTAATTCAAGTCATATGCTTAAGTAATTTTTTAAGAAGAGAGGCAGGGTCTTTTTAAACCCCTATTCATCTAGAGTGCTAGGGACAGAGCTGTAGAGGTTCTTTTGTATTAATTAGTTCCTCCCTCAAATTATCATACCTTTAGGAGTGCTAAGCATATTCATCATTTGTACCTCAGTTAGAGTTACTTTGATACAACTGCATTCCTCTTAGCATCTGTGATATGCCTTCCAAATTTTGTTTTAAAAAAGCATTTTTTAAAAAACTTGGAACACTTTGAGGAAATGGAGAAATCTGAGTGCCATACCTCCAAGGAAGGATTTGGACCACAGATGGGCAGTGTGGAATTGCTTGGTACTTGAAAACCAGCAGGGGAGGTCGCCAGAAAATGGGAAAACAGAACTGACGGGGAGTTGGGAAAGTGTCAGTGTGAAATTTCTCAATTTCCACTTTTTCCCTGACCCCTAATGGCTATTCCTGGCCAGTATGCTGCCAAATACTGATACAACATAGGTGGCTAATTACTGCCTTAAAGTTCTGATCTTCATCAGGCAGTGCACAGAGGTGTCATGATGTGTCTTTCAGTGTGATTCCAAACACTATATTTCTGTCATTTGACTCTGTTCCTTTTCACATGGGTCCTCTGCTTCCACCTATACAATCCAGAATGGTCACATCTTGGATTGCTCTCACAGAACTGGTGTAAGAGCCTTCTTCCCTGAAATAGCAGGTGCCGCAGCTTCAGGGCCATTGTGATGATGCCCCTTAATCTGCTGTCACAACTTTTTACTTGGTTTCTGGTCCTTTGACTTGTATTGCCTGACCCTAGTGCCTGTGGGTTTCCAGATTCCTAACTGCTCGCTTGGTTTTTAACCTACATACTTAATCTTGACTCCTGATATGCATCTGATTCCTGACTGTTCATTTGGCTTGAGTCCTATTGGCTTTTCCCATCCCAAGCCCCTAGCTGTGATTCTGAGATTTGTTTTCTGCCTGGCTTCCCACCCTGGCTCTGGGATCTGATAATCCTCATCAGCACTAGTTCTGACTCAGTAGGGAGATTCAATCTCATTGAGCAGCCAGGTAAACAAGAGGACGGTGGAAGGAGTTGATAATCTCGCACCATCATCCAGCATCTGGCACGAATCTCATGGTCTTTCTGATCATGGGGTTGCTTTTACATGTTATAAGAGTTCAAAGAATGCTTGAACAGAAGAAATCTGTTGTAATCAAGGGGCAATAATTGTTATTCTTTCCAGTTGTTGAGTTAGCTATGCTTCTATAAATTGTAACATACTGTTGCAAGTTTTATTGAGTTCCTACGGTGTCCTGAAATTAGGGTCAGTCCACATCTCCAAGGAAGACCAGATCCATTCCTGTGTTGCAGGGTATTTGATAGAGTTCATGGGTGATCATTTCTACTGCTCCTCCCTCATTCTAAAAGTGAACAAAAGTCAGTTTCCCCACAGAGCCTAGTTTTTTTTTTTTTTTTTTTTTTTTTTTTTTTTTTTGAGGTACGCGGGCCTCTCACTGTTGCGGCCTCTCCCGCTGCGGAGCACAGGCTCTGGACGCGCAGGCCCAGCGGCCATGGCTCAAGGGCCCAGCCGCTCGGCGGCATGTGGGATCTTCCCGGACCAGGGCACGAACCCATGTCCCCTGCATTGGCAGGCGGACTCTCAACCACTGCGCCACCAGGAAAGCCCAGAGCCTAGATTTTTGAGATAACTTTACCTGTGTAAAATCCCAACTTATCTCAATAGGATGTTATTAAAGGAAGGAGAATTTCCCATCCAAGATAACTAACCCAAATCAAGGTCCTTGGGTGGGAAACAAAACTTAATATCTGATCCCAACAAAGCTCTGGTATTTTGTCTTGCAGGTTTATTGAGAGTATATAACCATGGGTAATTTCTTGGGCAAATGAACTCAAGATTAATTTCTCACCGTTTTCTGGAAATACATTGAAACATTTGCAAATGAAGGTATGATGGGCTCTCAAATAGGAATTCTTTTAGATTACTGTTCTTAAGAATTCACGTTAAGCTTATTTCTAAATTTATAACTGATTATGACAGATAAGTTGATGAGTCAATGTCATCTCTTAGAGTTCATGATAATTTTAAGGGCATGTTATCAACCATATTTCTAACCAAAGTCAAGCAATTTTGGGTATGGCTCTTAAACTAGTTTTCCACAATGTCATACTTTACCCTGTACTTGTAGCTGCTTTTTGAGCTGTAGGGTTTGGTGGGGCTGGGAATGCTGACCTCAGGAAGGATTTGGTACAGTGCTTGGCAATCCCATGACACATCAGTTGTCCTTTCCCGTCATCTATCTGGCATTGAGTGAATCAAAAACAGAGCATTATTCCTGGTTTATGTTGAAATTCTCTGTTGTCCTTTGAAATCCCAAGTAAAGATTTCCTCCTATTGTGTAACTCAAGAGGTTTGATAAAGTATTATGTTTGGCATTCTGTTTCTGGAAATCTTTCTTTACAGAGGCCACCTATAGGTGTTCTAGAGTTGCTTGAATGACAATTAGTGCCAGATGATGCAGTAGAGGCCACAAGCCAAGTCCATGTAGCAATAAAACACATCCTATAGGAACAGAGACAGAGATAAGCAGGGGCCATTCTAAGAGGGATGCAGCAAGAACTCAAAGGATCTATCACTCAGACAAGCAAGGTAGTGGAGAGCAGAATAGGAACACCAAGAAAACAGTCTCTGATAAACCAGTGCAGTAATTGGAAGTGTTTCTGGTGATGTGAAGGAGGACTCTGGAGGCCTCCAGGGTGAGATAAGTCAAGCAATCAGCATGTCAAGGTAATTTGTTAGCAGTTCAGGCTTTGGGCCAAGGTGTGTAAACCTGCCCGCTATGACGTATGAAGCCTGCTAACCTGAGGAGACTTGGCTGTAGAAAGACAATAGAAAAGTGGAGCCTGCTTGGAACTGACAAGAGGGGCCACTTGTACCTGTTAATGTAACATCTGTCCCAGTGAAGGCAGATCCTGATTACAAACCACTGATATAGTTAGAGGGGTAGGCATGGCCTCCATAAGGACAGAAGGGTTCCCACATTTCCCTGATTGCTGAGTAGTTTTTATGGACTGATGCTCTCAAAAAGCTGCAAAATGGGAATAAAGACTTTAGTGATGGTTCCTCAATATACGCCAAACAGACATTAGCTGTAACTGTTGGAACTCACACCAACTGTACACAGCCCTCACCATCTCGCTAAGCCCACACAGATTATATACTGCTGACCCCATTGTTAATATCACACCTGACTCTACGTTTCTCACTGACCTACTAAGCTCACACCAGCCACACACACCCTTCACCATCTCAGTGATTTGACATCCACCCTACACTGCGCTCAGATGAGATCACACAAACAGCTCGCTGACTTCACACAGATTATACACTGCTGTGAAAGGTCTTCCTTTTTGCCCACTCAATACCTATTTTCCC
This sequence comes from Kogia breviceps, assembly GCF_026419965.1. Lineage (NCBI taxonomy): Eukaryota > Metazoa > Chordata > Mammalia > Artiodactyla > Physeteridae > Kogia > Kogia breviceps. The sequence continues at coordinate 89,437,392 of NC_081310.1, read as the reverse complement.
ATTTTTTTCCAAGAAATAAACCCGGGTTTTATTCAAGGTGGTGCTGTGTGCAGCTAGGAGACCACATTTCTCAGCCTCCCTTGCAGTTACATTTGATTACATAACTGAGTCTGACCAGGGAGACTTAAACAAAACTTGTTGGGTAGGACTCCTGGCAAGGCTTCTTGAAAGGAGATAGAATGCTGGGGTATAATCTTTTGCCCTTAGTCTTTATACTTTTTCCCCCAGTTTTGAAAACAGATATGATGGTCAGATCTCATCAGTTGTCTTGTGACTTTGAGAATAGAAACCACCTAATGAGAAAGTTTGTTTGTAAGTTAGAGGATACCTGGGTCCTTGATAACTTTGGGAAACTACAGTATCATCTCTGGCCTTCTATCTTTTTTTTTTTTTTTTTTTTGTGGTATGCGGGCCTCTCACTGTTGTGGCCTCTCCCGTTGCGGAGCACAGGCTCCGGACGCAGGCTCAGCGGCCATGGCTCACGGGCCCAGCCGCTCCGCGGCATGTGGGATCTTCCCGGACCGGGGCACGAACCCGTATCCCCTGCATCGGCAGGCGGATTCTCAACCACTGCGCCACCAGGGAAGCCCTGGCCTTCTATCTTTTAATTTCTTTTATGTGAGAACGTGAACCCTTAGTTTCGCATAAGCCACTGTATCTGGGTCTCTGTTACTTCGGATGAAGGCGGTTCTTACTGACACAACCCCTCACCATTCTTCTGGGCTCAAGCTGACTATGCATATACTTACCGTCCCCCTTGGTCAATGTGTACTGTGTATATTATCATTTGACTATGATGCATACATGGAACAGCTGTCTTTTTTTTTAATGCCTAGATGACTCTCTGCATTTTCCTTTTGACTTGTCCAGTAGCATAAAGCAGAATGGACCAGAATCTCTGAGGTACATATATCTCATTCTATAAATCTTAATGGAGAGAGGCTAAACCAGTACAACACAGTTGTACTAACACCAATAGTTAGGTGGTGCAGAGAGATTTGAGATCAATGGCTCTTCCTGCTCTGAGTCAGCACCAAATCATGTCATAGCGTTACTTCTGCATCACAGAGGGTAGGGTGGTGTCCTCAAGGGCAAACTTTATGATTTCCTAGCGTAAAGCTGAGTCACACCCACTACACTTATCAAAGGGCAATATTGGGGAAAAAAAGCACATTAATTTCTTTACCTTGCCTTGTCCCTTTCCCCCTAAAAAACCCGAAGAAGCAAAACTCAAGATAGGGAGATCACAAGTGGAAAGCAGGAAGGAGAAAGATGGGCCTGTACCAGTGCAGCCCAATAAAGGGATACCATGTGAATGGTGCCCCCTGCAGGGGTGCAAAACAGTGGCCCTGGCTCATTCCCAACTCTGCCGTCTCAGCGGCTATCAGAGTCCTTGGGGATTGGCTGTGGTGAAACTCTTGCTGTGGTTCCGTTCCTCCTTTTTCTTTGGCAAAAGCCCCTTTCCCCAGGCTTTTGCATGGTGGAGCAGGGGGAGGGGTCCTCTGAGAGGACAAGTATTCAGGTGAATGAATTTTCCACCAAGGACTCTTCAGGCTGTAAAGAGTAAGATTGAGGAGGGTGGGATTAAAATCTCTAGACAGGAAGTGGTTACCTTGGTGTAACAATGTTACACCTTTGCCTGTTCCATCAGAACTAGGAATAATGACTTAAAACTTTAAAGCAGTATGCGTAGTATAAAAGTGAAAAGAGATTATTTTAAACAAGTAGTTATTGAGGGTCTGGAGTCTACACTTCTAGGCCTCTGTTCTTAACTAGTCAGGTACCCAGAAGGACTAGAGGATGTACCTACAAGACCGCTTTCATGAGACTCTTGACAACTGGCTGTGACTGGCAGGTGGGAGGGAGCCTAGGACTGTTTGGAAGCCTCAAGGTCATCCCTCAGATTTAGGGGTCGGGGTAGTCGCATTTCTGAATCATGGTGACCCCCTCATTTTGCTCTTTATAGATTCCACTGGGGCTGGCATTCACACAGTCATTTCTTAGAAAAGTAACCCTTTTTTTTTTTTTGCGGCACGGGGGCCTCTCACTGTTGTGGCCTCTCCCGTTGCGGAGCACAGGCTCCGGACGCGCAGGCTCAGCGGCCATGGCTCACGGGCCCAGCCGCTCCGCGGCATGTGGGATCTTCCCGGACCGGGGCACGAACCCGTGTCCCCTGCAGACTCTCAACCACTGCGCCACCAGGAAAACCCCATGTTAATTTTTTGATGATGATTTCCTATCTCCTCAGCCTCAGGAGTCCTACTTTCTGCCCACCCTGACCATCTCAACCTCTGGATATTATTTTCATGTTAATGACACATAACAAAGAAGGTGTTGCTTCAGGCTTTCATTCTTTCCAATCTGTCCCTGTTGTTACTTGTTGGTAGGGACAAGTACTTATCCCATCAGAGCTTCTGTTTCCTCACCCGTAAAATGAAGATAAAAACATGCCCCAAGGACAAGTAACTCACTTGGGATTACTTGGGATTGACATATACACACTGCTATATTTAGACTAGATAACCAACAAGAACCTACTGTATAGCACATGGAACTCGCTCAATATTCTGTAATAACCTAAATAGGAAAAGAACTTGAAAAATAATAGATACATGTATAACTGGATCACTTTGCTTTACACCTGAAATGAACACAACCTTGTTAATCAACTATACTCCAATATAAAATAAAAATTAAAAAAAGAAAAAGAAGACACAATCTAATCAGTGGCAGAGTCCAGGCCTGCACCCAGGCCTCCTGATCCTCCTCCTCTTGTCTTTTCCCATGACAACAGTAACTCCCAGCTTGTTGTGAAAATCAGATTAGGTGATGTGCTGAAAGGCATTTTATGCTCCGAGAAGTGACATGAAGAGCTCTGTGATTATTATTAGGGATTTGATCTCCCTAACAATCCTAGTGACAGAGTGAGGCCCTTGCTCTTAGAGAAAATTACTTTCCTTCACTGTTTTGTTTCTCCCACAAACTCAGGGGAATGGGTTTTAAGCTTTTTTAAAGAGTCAGCTAATACTTATGAGGTTTTAAACTACAGTTGATGAAGCTTCCATTGGCTCTTCCCAGTGTCCGAGTCCTCTCTGCTCTCACTCTAAGCTAGATTAGCTCTCCCCTCTGCCTCTAGAGACCATGATCATAATGTCATCCCTTTAAGGTATACTATCTAAAAGGGGTATGTGTGTGTGTGTCTCCCTGCCAAGAGTCACAAGGATCCCTCCTGTGTCCCTATTTTACATCTATGTGACTCAGAGCCAAGCTCAGATTTTGTACAGCTCAGAGTTCTGTACAAATAAACCCCCCCCAGTGAGAAAGATCCTGAAGAAAGAACATTATTTGTTTCAGAATTTTTTTAAAAAATGTATTTATTTATTTTTGGCTGCATTGGGTCTTCGCTGCTGTGCACAGGCTTTCTCTAGTTATGGCCAGTGAGAGTTACTCTTTGTTGCAGTGCACGGGCTTCTCGTCGCCGTGGCTTCTCTTGTTGCAGAGCACGGGGCTCAAGGCACGCAGGCTTCAATAGTGGCAGCACGTGGGCTCAGTAGTTGTGGCCCGCGGGCTCTAGAGCACAGGCTCAGTAGCTGTGGTGCACAGGCTTAGTTGCTCAGCAGCACGTGGGATCTTCCTGGACCAGGGCTTGAACCCATGTCCCCTGCATTGGCAGGTGGATTCTTAACCACTGAGCCACCAGGGAAGTCCCAGAAAGAACATTTTGAGGAGACAGAGGCAAAGATGATCTTAGAGCAGGAGCAGGGTTCCTTTGGTGGGACTTTGTTAAGAACCAGTCTTTGGAGGGAGATAAAGGAGATACAAAGATGGAATCATTTTTGTCCCTGAAGGGATTAACACTGGCCATGGTGGTGGGGACTTTAGTCCTAACATCCCAGACTGACCGACGCTGATGTAGGAGACACATGGCAGTGTTTCCAGCTGTGGTCCTGGGCCCTGGTCCTCCCAGAGGACCGGGTCCTTCTGGTGCTGCTGGAAACGCCTCCTCCCACTTCTGTCTCAGGGTCTGGTGCCATCCCACTGGCATCCACACTGAGGGGCTGGCTCTTCCTTTTCTGTATCTGACCCAAGAATACTTCAGAGGGTCTTAGTGAGTTCTTGAGAGGAATCAGCTTCTTTAAGAGGGTTTGGTCACCAGAAATAATAGAAATGTAGGATTTTGAAAACCAAAGAGGGTCTCAGAAAGCTTACAATTCAAGGCTCTTGTTTTATAGGTGAGGATACTGAGACCCAGAGAGGTTAAGTGATTTGTTTAAGCTTTTATAGCACAATAGTCTCTGTGTTAGGATGATAATGCAGGTTTCTTGATTTCTAATTAAATGCTCTTTTCTACTGAATCTTTTGTAATCAGGAAGAAGACACTCTTTTGATAAATAACAATAGGAGGGTTAGGGCAGATTCAAGAATTACTTGATTTATTATCTGGCAGTTTTAGCCATTCTAAGAGAAAATGGCTCTGAATTAAATTTAAGAAACTATCAGGGTCACAAAAATGCATAAATAAGCAATAATGTCCCTGTCCACACTTCCAAGTGCTCTTTGTTTCTCTTTGTTTATTGGCCCAACTTCTAGTGTCTTCTATCCTAATAAACTAAAGGGTGCAGGAGGTACTGAGAGGAACCCACATAGCATGTTTATCTTTTTAAAAATGTGTTATGTTTTTGTTCACTAACATGGGATTTATGAAAGCCCAGAAAGGAAGACAATAGGAAGGGCACGTTTCCTTCATCTTGATCTCCCTTGCGACCCAGGAATGTGGGCCTGGGCTTATTTCCAAGGTTATGTTGTAACCAAGAACTGGAAATGGAAAACTTAGCAATGAAGTTCAGCAGTTTTCTTCTTCTGTTTTTAAATAAAATATACTTCAAAATGTGATTTAAATAAATTCACCTAGCATGTAAAGTTATAAAATAGTGTATGTTCTCACCCAGTGATGTGTTAGAGCTGACCCCTACTAGCTCATGAGAATGGATTGTTATTCAGGAATTATTGTAAGCCTGTTGTGAAGTCATTGGCAACTTGAAATCCGTCACGATGGGAATATTTACACCAAGGAGATCAGCAAATTCTATAAATCAGGGCGTTTTTTTTTTTTTTTAAATCAGAGAGCCACTTTGCTAGCACAACAATAGCACATGAGAAGTTCCACTATTCAGAAGTAATCATTGTTAGTTTTCTTATATAAAACATCCAAAAAATGATTATTCATATGCTAGCACATATGCATGTATTATTTGAATTCATTTATAGAATGAAAATAATATTTTATGAAATTTTCTTGAGATTTTTCATATCAACACATAGATCTAACAACTCACTATTTTAAATTATAATATGTTATTATATGGCTGTACCATAGTTTATTTAACCAATCTCCTTTTTTTTGTTTTGTAAGTTATTTTTATTGAAGTATAGTTGTTTTATAATGTTGTGTTAATTTCTGCTGTACAGCAAAGTGATTCAGTTATACATATATATACATTCTTTTTTATATTCTTTAACCAGTCTCATAATGATGGGTGTCCTTGTTTTGTTTTCTCCAAAAGTAGACCCTGAGACACGAGGTTAGGTGCAGATGATTTATTTGTCAGGTGACTGAGGAAGCGCATGTGAGACAGTAGGCAAAGTGGGACAGGGAAAAACACATTCTATCAAGAGTACAAACTATGGACATGATCTGTGGCTGTGATGTTGACTTTCACCACCTCGCAGAGGTAGTGGTTGTCAGGTTTCTCCACCATAAAGTTACTCTCCCCACCCTGCCTCCACACTTGCACACTTTTTGCAGCCCACACTTAAGTTGTGGGGGTTACCCTCCCCCTCCTTGCTTACTCCCCCCTCCTTGAGGGTGGAGTATGTATATAAAATGATTTGGAATTCTTCGGCATGAGATCTTGGTTTCTTCCTGCATATTTAATTACTCAATCATTTACTTATCTCAATATGGGACTCATAGATATTTATTTTATACTTTGGACTATAATCCAATGTTAGTTTATTTTGTTGGCCAAATCGTTACAGCTTTCAGTTGGCTCCTGTGTCCCTTTGATATACCCCTATCATTGTGGGTTATTGTTTATTGATTTTGAGCACTTCCTTAGTTTCTGGTTTCCATTGGTTTTCTTTCTTTTTTTTTATTGCCTGCGTTGGGCTTCGTTGCTGTGCGCGGGCTTTCTCTAGTTGCGGCAAGAGGGGGCTACTCTTCGTTGCGCTGAGCGGGCTTCTCATTGTGGTGGCTTCTCTTGTTGCAGAGCACGGGCTCTAGGCACGCAGGCTTCAGTAGTTGTGGCATGAGGGCTCAGTAGTTGTGGCTCACGGGATCTAGAGTACAGGCTCAGTAGTTGTGGAGCACGGGCGTAGTTGCTCCGCGGCATGTGGGATCTTCCCGGACCAGGGCTCAAACCCATGTCCCCTGCATTGGCAGGCGGATTCTTAACCACTGCACCATCAGGGAACTCCTTTCCTTGGTTTTTAAGGAATAGAAGCTTCCTCCATTTACCTCAAGTTTTGAGTGGGGAGATTACATTTTATGGCAGGAAGTACATAAAGATTTACTCTCCTTTTCCTAATCTAATGAAATGTGATAGTTAGTTTTGCCTGACTTCTGAAACCACTGGGGTCAACACCCTACCCTGCCATGTCCCCCTTTAAAAGATTCTTCATTAGTAATTGTTAATTGAGGCTTCCAGTCTTTGCCTTTGGTCTTTTTTTTCTAACCAAGGCTAAATTTTTTAAAAACGTATGGCTTATGCTTTTCTGTTTCTGTAACTATTTCAGTGAGGATGTAGACCTAAGTTGATCTTGGCGTTATGTGTACTTGTGTGTACGGTGTGTAGGTGGAGGGTGAGGGGGTGGTCTCAGTTCCTGTTCCACAGCTGTGTACAAATAGTGTTGTATCCTGTCCCTGAAGCCAAGATTTGGGCAACTAAGATAACCACAAACCCTTATTATCTTGTACTCTGACTTTTCTTCTTCTTTTTATCTTGTCCCTTCAGACTTCCTTTGCTTTTTTTTGTCGTTCAACTGTGCATTTTAAAGTATGTTTGTTATATTTTACCCAGAATTTCTAAAGCTTTTATATTTAAAGCTTTTTAAGTCTGTTATGTTGCCAGAAATGGAAGTCCTACTCTTTACTTCCTCTTTTTTTAATCTTTTTTTTTATTTTGAGAAATTAAAACCATTTAAAACTACAAGGTATTATTTCAAATATATCTTAATTTTCTCCCAGAAATGGAAATTCTTTCATTTATTCCATGAATATTTATGTGCAAGACACTGTCCTAAGAATTTGGGATAAATCAGTGAAGAAAACAAAAATCTCTCTCCCCATGGAGCTTACATTCTAGTGGGAGATGAAGGCAATGAATAATAAACATAATATACAATGATATTGCCTGATATTTAGAAGGGGATAGTGCTCTGAAAAAAACAAAACAAAGCAAAACAAAACAAAAAACCTAAAACAACTAGAGCAGGGCTTGGAAATTAAGAGTGTAGGAAGTTAGACTTTTTTTTTTGTCCTTTATCGTAAGGTGGTTCTAGCAAGCCCCACTGAAAAGATGACATTTGAAGGAGTCTTGAAGGAGATGAGGAGCTGGCCCGGTAGAATTCTGTGGGAAGAGCATTTCAGGCAGAGGGAACAGCCAAGGCAAAGGTCTTAAGGTGGGAGTGTGACTGATGGGTTTGAGGAAAAGCAAGAAAGCCTGTGTGGCTGGAGCCAAGTGCATAAGGGGGACCGTGTGTGAGATGAGGTTCAAGTAGAGGAGAGGGGTAGGTTGTGGATGGACTTACTGGTCATTTGAAGAACTTTGTTTTTTCTCTGAGTTAACATGGGGTCCATTGAAGGTGGTTCTTCCCCCACTCCCCAAATTAATACAAAGAACTTTTTGTTTTCCAACCATTTGAGAGTAAGTTGCCAACGTAAAGCCCTATTACCTGCTCCCCCCATTCTTTAATGTATAATTCCTACAAACAAGGACATTCTCCTCTATAACTATACAGCCATCAAAACCAAGAAACTAGCATTGATACTGTACAGCCATTCTATCCTCAGGCCTTCTTCAAATTTCACCAATTGTTCCAAATATGTCCTTTTTATAGCAAAAGGATCCAGTCTAGATCTCACATCACTTTTAACTGTCAGGTCACTTTAGTCTGCTTTAGTCTGAAAGAGTTCTTTGCACTTACTTGACTTTCATGTGGTTGGCACCTTTGCAGATTACAAGCTAATTACTTCATAGAATGTCCTCCTACTGGGTTTTGTTACTTGTTTCCTCATGATTAGAATTAGATTTTTTTTTTTGGCAATAATATCACCGAATAGGCGTTTTTTTCCCCTCACTTCATGTAGTCACAAGTACACAATTTGAATTTGTCCATTACTAGTGCTGAAGACTTTGATCACTTAACTAATATGATGTCAACCAGGTATCTCCCCTATAAAGTTACTGACAGTCTTTGTAATTATTATAGTAAGTATTTTGGGGAGAGGTCACTTAAGACTATGTGAATATCTTTTTCCTAATCAAATGTTCACTGACTAGTTTTATTCTTTTTTTTCCCCAAATAGTTTATATATCTGAATATAAATATTACTTACAGCAAAGATGAGCTGGTTTCAACATCAGTTCTACCCACCCACCCCCACCTTCTAAAATGTACTCTTTGAGAAATCTTGTTCACATAAATAGATGAGCTCAGAACAAGTTTTATACTTGCATGTTGGCTTAATCCTTTGAACTCCTTCCAAGCTATATGCTAATCACAAATTCTCTATCATAAAAATTACACACAATGCTCTATCAGCTGATTATATTATCCTTAAGTTTGTTGAAAACAAAAAAAAATTTTAAACCTACCTTGCAAAGGGATTTGTTTCTTCATTTTCAATTTCTCTGAATTACACAGGAAAGACTTATTAAGACTTATCAATGACACTTCATTTTGTCTATTGCCTTTTAGAAGTATCTTTTTTACTTGATATACTTAGAAAGGTTTAGAATATTTTTAATATTAATTTTAATTTTATAATATTTTGATAACATACATTTATGATGCACTTTTGGGGGGGTAAAAGATATTGGCTCTGGAAATTTAACTCAGTCAATTTATGGAAATGATCCACCATCAAACCTAATGATGGTGGGCTACTAATTATCAAGCCAGAACAACAGGCGTAAATAACCGCCTGAGCAAACTGAGACATATGTTTATATTATCTCATGAACAGAGCCATGATCCATTGTCAAACTATTCAGCCGAATCAACTTCTTTTCTGTCAGAAAAAGTATGACTTCATATTCAATCCAAATAAACATGCTATTATGTATCCCCATGACAACCAGCTCACTTCTAAATGCAGCGACTAGCTGGGGATAAGATGATCCCATTTCCTCACACATCAATTTAAAAAGATAAAGTCTTAACTCCCTTGATTTTACAATATTTACAATTTAAATAGCAACATCCAATACTCCCTGCAAGTCAGAAGTCCATATTTTGCAACCAAAACTTGTTTATTAATAAAATCATGTTCTCAAGCTAAAGCAAATTTTAAAGCATGGATAAAAAAATACATAAAACAATTTCTGTGTAGTCATTGTAACAATCAGGACCAGTTACATAATTTGCAGGGCCCAGTGCAAAGTGAAAATGTGGGGCCCTTTGTTCAAAAAATTAAATATTTCAAGATGGGACCATCAGAGCCTTAAAGCCAGCACTGGCTCTCATAAAATAGGGCCCTTCTAAGGGCAGGTTACAGACCCAGCAAGCTGGCTGGGACAATAGTTTTGTTCATAGAGACCCTTATGTCCCTAGTATAAGCTGAATCAATGTGAATAAAAGTTTCTAAATTTAAAAAATAATATCACTGTTCACCCTGTGCATGCATTTTCTTCTCCATAAAAGTGGACACAATTTATTAACTGAAAACACCTATGGATTTTCCTATCTGAAAGGCATGGGAAATCTGTCTATCACAATCTTTACCATAATCTGGTGAACAATTTCTCAGTGCCTTAGTTTCCTCATCTGTAAAATGAGGATAATGTACCTACCCTGAATTGTGAAGACTAATTGTGTTAATATGGGAATGCACTTAGAACAGTGTATGGCATATAGTAGAACTGTAGCTATAGTAGAACAGAGTTGCAGAACTGTTTTCTATTAGCACTATTATTATTATTACTATTATTATTTAGTAATTTCATTCACTATACAAATTACAATAATGTCAGAATAGGAATTGATTTAATGACAGTGACAGACTTGGTACGTAAAATCTTTCTACCTATCAAAGGTGAACCAGGTATTATAACCTTTTCCACATTTATGTAAGCTTTTCTATTTTTCAGTAGAAAGATAGTGACCTAATGAGCAATGCTAATTCTTATGATGCTCTCCAATTAGCAATGCTAATTCTTAGGATGCTCTCCAAGCCAAGCATGTTTAAATGTTAAGCTTAGTGATAATTTTACCAGTGCCCTTAGCTTCCTTCACAAAAAATTAACTGATTTAATTTTAAAGTCTGAACGTTCTGTAAATTATTATTGCACATTGCATTAGAGATATTTTTCATACTATTGTTTAACAATTTTTTTATGATGATCACAACGCAGAATTGTTTTTAGAAAGAAATTCATGGTATATGTAAGATTTATTATGTTTAGTTTTGGTGTTTTGCTTTTAGTTCATCTTTGGTAGTTCTTGGAATGTTCATTGAAAAACTTCTGTTGTGTTTTGTCAGAGCTTTGGTCTCTTATAGAAACCCCCAAACTGTTGGTTTAATATGTCCAAGGAAATCTTCAGTCTACTTTCTTCAACACTCTGATTCTTCCTTAGCCACAGACTGGCAAATTTTAAAAAAATTAAATGATACAGATTTCTTTTACTAGAAAGCAACAGTACAATTCAAAATGGAAATCACATTTGTATAAAACACATCTGTATTATTTTCCTAGGGGTGCTGTAACAAAGTACCATGACCTGGAGGGCTTAAAACAACAGAAATTTATTGTCTAACAGTTCTGGAGGCTAGAAATCTGAAGTCAAGGTGTCAGCAGGGCTATGCTTCCTCTGAAACCTGCAAGGGAATCCTTTGCCTCTTCCCAGGTTTGGTGATTTGCCAGCAGTCCTTGGTGTTCCTTAGTTTGCAGCTGCATCCCTCCAATCTCTGTGTTTTGTCACAAGGCGTCCTCCCCATGTGTCTCTGTCTTCACATTGCCATCTTCCTATAAGGACACCAGTCGTATTGAATGGGGGCTCCTTCTACTTCAGTATGATCCCATCCTAATGTAATGAATTATATCTGCAACAACCCTATTTCCCAATGAAATCACATTCTGAGATACTGAGGTGTTAGGACTTCAATATTTGTCTTTTAGAGGGACACAATTCAACCCATCACAACATCCAATTAAAATTTTTTTATATCAAAGGGTGAAATTTTACTTCAGAGTTTAAATAATATTAATTTATTCAGATATTGGAAAATTTGCATCACAAGATTTTCCATTAGAACATACAAGTAAATAAATATACAACCAAATTCTAATTGTATATGTCAATACAATGTACCTTTTGTTTATGAGTAATTATATATTTTCATGGAATACATCTAACTACTACTTAGATTTATATTTCCTAAGACTATTATAAAAACCACTAAGAAATAAATTATGGAAAGAATCTTGTGATGTAGATTACTCAAATCAGTAAGGTTCAGATTAAAATGATGTAGAGTGAATATGATTATCCATTTTAATAAAAATTATATATAATAAATTATAAAAATCAAATAACATATCAGTTGTGCTCATTCTTGTTACTTAATTTGTAATAATCTAATGTAGTGTGAAGGTAAAATTTTATGAGACAATGCAGTAAAAGGCATGGTATTTCTTCTGCAAATATGTGTGAACACATGTATCAGATTCTGGGGTTTGGCTTTTGGAGGTAAGTTTATTAATATCAGAAATCATTCCATTAACTTTATTAGACATCATGACTAAACTTTGTGCATACATGTGAAGAAGGAGAAAGACATATACCTTAAAAGTCAATCAGTCTGTGCTTTTCATTTGTAAATGTGAAACAGCAGGTAGGAAAAGACAGCCTATGAGATGCTTCAAGAACAAATGTGTGCTCAGAGGGCTCAGTTCCAGGAAAGACTCACATGGAAGTTGAGGATTTGCAAGTCGATTCCCTTGGAAAGTCTTTGTGCATCCAAATATCTGTGAGTGTAACTGCTTGGCGAAGCTTATGTCACATGGGGAGCCTTAGCAGCAAAAGATCTGGGAAATGTAGCTTTTAGCTTTCCAAGTAGGATAGGTTAGGAAGGTAAGCTAGGATGTGGGTCTTGAGTGAACCGAACTAGTTTACAAAATGTGCCACTGTGGCCTTCAGTAGAAATTACCAACAGTGTTGCCCTGAACTTCATGCTGAACAGACTTAACACTAAATCTGTGTGTGCGTGTGTGTGTGTGTGTGTGTGTTATATTTAACATTGTGGTCTGAGACTCTCCTGGAAACTGTAGTAGCTGGCCCACAGGTATGTAGTCCTGTCCCTGTGAAGAGAGGTAAGATGATTCTTGAGTCCTGTAGCCAGAGATGAAGTGACTTTATTGGTGAGTGCAGACTAACTCATAAAACTATAAAGAACAATGCCTGCAAAGGAAGAACCTGGAAAGAACCTAGATAACTTTTTCTATGAGTGCTTTATCAGATTTCATCCAACGTCTCATGTTAGTTATTTTTATTCCCTTACATCTGTTTCATTACTGTTTATGGTAGCAAACAAAAACAAAACATAAAGCAAAAAGTCTGTAAATTTACATGAAGGGGGAATAGCAAATAAATGGAGCAGAACTGTTGAGAGACATTGATTCTGTACCAAATCAGGTGAGAAGCCCAAGAGACTGAGTAGGTCTTTGAAGATGTGAAAATAAAATAATCCCCTAAGGAAAAGTAGAAATAAGAGGAATCCCCTGTGGAAGGAACATAGAAAATGGACCCAGTGTGGCTAACAGGGACCCAAAGTAAAATGGAGCCAGGCAGTCATGACAGATCTGGGGTTCAATCACATACTTTGTGTTCTTAGAAAAACCACAGACAAATGACTATAAGGACTTCTGATTCCGCTAAGGGTCCTACCTGGAAAAGCCCCCAGCGAGAAGCTCCAGTGACAGCCTATCACAGAAGACTTGCAGCACTTGCAGTCAGGCTGCAAGGGCCATCCAGTCCCCTTTGCAAGTCCCCCAACTGTGACTTCTGCAGGTTTTGCTTCTAAAAATCCCTCACCTCTTTCACCCTCCAGGGATGTATGTTGGGTACATATCCCCAGTTTGCAAACCTTGCAAACAATAAACCTTGTCTTTTACTTTACGACAACCCTGACTCTTTTCTGGGTTTTATTTATGATTTAGGACAACAAAGAACAGATGAAACAAGCTGAATCCATAGAGCTCATGAGAGGGATGTAAGAGCTGTTGGGACCTTAGGGTCCTCAATTATAAAGGAAGAGCTTTGGGCAAGGTGGTTGCACAACAAGGGTACTTTCAAGTCTGCTATTCATCAGTGAACATTCCCAAGGAGGTCCCAGCATCACCGTTCCTGGCTCCTGGCCTGAATATGGACAGGGTTTCTGCCCTTCCAGGTCCTCCCAGTAGGACAGGGGAAGGGCAATAGCACTGGACCAGTGAGGAACACCAGGCTGTGTGGTTTCAGACAAGTCACCCAATATCTCTGAGGTGTCGGGGCTGGATAACCTCTAAAGTTCTTTCTAGCTCTGTTGTTCAATTGTGTTTCCCCCCGAAGCATGGGTTCTCTGTTCAGGTTGTTCCCTGGAGACCTAGGAGTGGAGAAATGGAGAGCAGGATGGGAACTCAGGCCATAATATGGAGACAGAGACATCTTTTCATCCCATCCCAATACATTTCGCCTCCCTTGACTTAGAATCTGTACCTCTTGGAACAGGAACTTGGCAGTCACAGGAATCTCTAATATGTAACCCACGTAGGCTTCCCTGTTGGGGATGATTTTCCTTCCTTTTCTGATAAAGCTTTGAATCTTGGCCCTATAATCCAGTTTTGAAACATTCTTTGCACTAGTACTCATTCCCTTCCACCCCTCTGCAGGGTCTGTATCCAGGTTGCCCCTGTCATGGCCTTGGTGAAGGGAGGCATGTCTATTCCATAAAATGGAAGTGAAGACTTTATTCCTTTTGGCTCAATTTTTCCCTCCCTGGGCTTCCAAGAGAGGCCACGTGGGCAGAGTGTAGCTGAGCCTGGGAAGACACAACTGGCTTCCCCTAATTACCCAGGTTTCCAATCATTTTCTCAGAGTTGGAACTCCAGCACAATGTAACCCTAATCGATGTCCCTTTTTTGGAATGATTCTGCTACCTTTAGCCCTGGAGCCCTTACTCCTGGCCCCGAGGGGGCGAGTCTGGGAAATCATTCACACACCAGCATTGATGACCCCCGATGCTGTGGATATAAGCCCAGAAAGGAGTAGGTCTTGAGAGGTGGCATCTGAGTCATCGAGGCACTGGACATCAGCCTCCCACATCCTCTTCATGGATGTGTCCTCAAGACCCGATTGTACTCAGCCGGCACAGTGAGCAGACATGTTGAAGCTGTTGCCGTGTTTCCTGGTGCTCATCAACCCTCAGTGTTCTTTGCTCAGGAAGGTAGAGTTTGGTGAAGGCTGTGCCTGTGGTCTGGCCTGAGGGAACGGAGGTTGTGCAAAGCAGGTCCAGGGAACTCAGCATGGAGGAGGGTTAAGGGAGAGAGTGAGATATGTGGTCTCCTAATTTTATAGAGAAGTGAGAGAAGAGATCTTTGTGTTCCAGGTTGTCTAACTTCTTTCCTCTATCTCCTTTTCTCTCCAACAGACAGGGGAAGGGTAGCCTTTGTGTTCCCCATCGAGTCACATGATTCCTTTGCTGCACTGGAGGTGGAGCTCATCAAGGCCTGGCACACAGTATGTGATAGATTCTATGCTAACCTCACCCATGATATAATCTCTAGGCATATAACAACCTGGAGCAAGAAAATGAGGTCCTCCTCTTTAAAGAAAAGATTGAAGTGTGTAGTGGGTTTGTGGGTGGTTCTGATACATTTTTCAAGATCCCGTAGAGCTCTCCTGGTCCAAAGCACCTCTATGTGGGCCGGGAGTCTGCCCCAGGGATTGCAGAGCTCTGGGAGGATGGGAATCCCACAGTGAGGAGGAGACTGGAGAAGGAAGGGATTCTCTATGGGGACAAAGGCAAGCATTTCCAGGGGCAGGAGCAGGATTCCTTTGGCGGTAACTTTGATAAGAATCCGTCCTTGGTGGGAGACGTTGGAGATGTGAACTTGTGGGACTGTGCTGTCACCAGTTGAGATTAACAGTGTCTATCATGGTGAGACTTTCTGTCCTAATGTCCTGACCTTGGAGGCCACCAATGGCTGAGGTGCATGGCGAAGTGTTCACCAAGCTCCGGGTGTGGCCCCAAAGTTCTTTCTGATCCTTTCAGTGTTCAGGTCCTGAAGGGCAAACCTCAGAGATTAAACCGCTCTCTCCCCATGTGTCAGGCTCTTCAGTATTTGTTTGCTGCACGTTTTGGAACCTTGCCTAAGCTCTGTTGGGACTTCTCTCCCTCCCCCCATGGCCCCACGGCTTGTGGGATCTTAATTCCCCGACCAGGGGTTGAACCCACTCCCTTAGCAGTGAAAGCGCAGAGTTCTAACCGCTGGACCGCCGGGGAATTCCCCCATCCCTCTTCAATGCACCATCACCTGATGGGAGTGTTTGTTAGTAGGCAGCCTATTGAAGCAGTAATCACTGGGGATCAGAACTGAGGAAGATTTTGAGCTTAGAGGTACCTTAGAGACCACATGGAATCATGGTTTTTAAACATTTTTTGGGAAAACTTGAGACCAAATAAAACTTTATGGCAACACACCCCCCTCAAAACAAAACAAAACAAAACAAAACAAAACAACAAACAAAAACTGGTAGAAGCAATGGATATCTTTCTAAGCTGTTTAAATCTTCACTATTTTTTGGAAGGTGTTAGCTGTGAGTGAAATCCCTAATTCTTTCCCAGAGACCTTCTTTCCAAGTAACACAATTTGAAAAGTGATGCTTTACACCAAAGCCCTTATGGCACAGAGATTGAGGACCTAGAGAGGAAAGGAATGGCTGCAAAAGTAATAGTCTAGCTCAGAGTGGAAATGAAATGCAGGTCTTCTGATTCCCTACATAGTGGATGTATTCTGGCTTTGGACCCAACCCTTTTCTTCCCAAAACTAATCCTCCACTCCACATCCAAGGGTGGGTTTTGGCAACTGTGTTTCCATTATGTGCTCTTAAATCACTGACTACACTTGATTTGGACCAATGGTGATCTCCTGACCCAAACTGGACTAGGTGGATTATTCCTCTATTCATACTTTTGAATTAAGAGTGAGAGATTCTCCTTCACTTTGAGCAGAGTTAAAAGGTGGAGAGAGAGAATTTCCTGGATTCCTGGTTCTTGTTCCTGATAAACGTGCTTTCAGTAAATCCTTTCAGATTCATGCTACCTGCTACTGGAAAAGTCTTTACTGAAGACCCCTACACAGTTTCTTCATAATTTTCTATCATCAAGAGACTTAAATTAGCAGGTTTCAGGTGAACAGCTGTTTGTTGTTGATTTCCAGGAGCCCAAACTTTTTTTTTTACCTGTATAGAGTTTCTACATTGTCAGAATTTGGTTTAAGTATTTGGCCCAATCTTAAAAATAGAAAATGCCATATAAATGATCTCATATGATATTCAATCTCTCTATGATTATTTCTCAATGTTGACATTTATGCTGTAATACAATATATCATGGAGAAAATTTGTTCTTTAGAATTATATCCTAAAAAGTAAGGATTATGGGGGGAAATATGGTTTAGGGCATAACATCAAAAACTTATGCAATGATGTAATTGGCTCAATGTCAAAAACAGTGACTATTCCAATAAAACTATTATCATTCATATATCAAGTTACAATAACCAAATAGTGGACTTTACCTTAAAAAAACCCAGATAAATCTAACTTGATAGAAAGGTGTATAAGTAAAGGTTGAGTAGTGGAGATATAGGCAAAATGCACCAAGATGAGAGACAGCACAAAAGGTACTTCTAAGACAGAGCACATGCCCAGGTGGACCGAGGAAGAATATTTGGTTCTGTATTCCTCCAGTTTGTTGTATTCCCTTGTTTTGGTGTACTTTGTGATAGCTGCTGCTACTTGGTGGTGGAAAATAGTAACTGGCTGAGTAAAAACAATGATGCAACATCTATATTACACTGATATCATTCCCTCACTTATCAGTCACACCTGAATTAGTTCTTGTCCCAAAGCAACATCTGTAGCTGAACAGAGTGTACTAAAGACCAGAGGTGGTGGTGCTGGAATTTCTGTATTCAAGGGGCTTAGGAGTGGCAGTCTGGTTGAAAAGGGGTACTAGGAGGTACTATATTGAAGCTACATTTGAATAGCAAGCATATTTTATTATTTATTTTTTACCTAAGTCGCATCATCCCCTCCAAAGTTGGCTCTGGCTTTGTTAGTTACATAAGCAAATGATGTGGCAGAAAGAATGCTGTTCAGAGATGGCCTGGAGCATCGAAAGCTGATGAAGTGATTTTTTAAAAAGATTTATTTAGTTTTGGCTGTGTTGAGTCTTTGCTGCTGCTCACGGGCTTTCTCTAGTTGCGGCGAGTGGGGGCTACTCTGTTGTGGTGCGCGGGCTTCTCATTGCCGTGGCTTCTCTTGTTGCAGAGCACAGGCTCTAGGCACGTGGGCTTCAGTAGTTGTGGCATGTGGGCCCAGTAGTTGTGGCTCGCTGGCTCAGTAGTCGTGGCTCACTGGCTGTAGAGCACAGGCTCAGTAATTGTGGCACATGACCTTAGTTGCTCCGTGGCATGTGGGATCTTCCTGGACCAGGGATCGAACCCATGTCCCCTGCATTGGCAGGCCAATTCTTAACCACTGCACCACCAGGGAAGTCCCGAAGTGATTTCTTAAGTAGTGTATTTGGCCCCACGGGCTGAGATTCAGAAGCATCAACAACCATTTCAGTTCAGAGATCTGCTTAGGGTGATAACCAAGATGAAACAAAAGGGAGGACAGGAGAGAGAACTTTCCCAAGTGTACTTTACCAGCCTGAACAGTTCTTCAGGAAGAGGCCATGGCAGCAGCTTCTGGGGCTCAGAACCAAACATTCCTGCCCTGAATGTACTTCTGAGGCTGTGCCATTAGGTGGGAGCTCCCAGGGGGTGGCAGAAACAGGAGATGTCAAAAACATAAGGCTCAAAGGGATGGATGGGAATCAAGAGTATTTGATTACACAGAAAGAAAAAGGAAGATGTGTCAAAAGAGACATGGTGATGGGCATTGCCAACATCCTAGATTACAAAACTGTTCAGAAGGTTTCCAGTGTCCCCAGTGCTGCTCTCAGAGTGAGTAGCAGTAGAATTCTCTCCCAGCAGGGGTAAATCCAGGGACTTCAGATTAATCACTCGAGGGACTGCTCCCAAATGAGTTTATATATTGACTCAGGACAATCGACATCAGTTCACTGGTGTCTTGTGAAACCAAACCAAAATTTTCTTCAACTATTTCCATTCTCTCAACCATTACAGAGTTTCTGTTATTGCCTTTGGCAACATTGAGCCCTGGGTTTGGAGAAAATAATTTTGTCTGGGATATCTGATTTAGTAGCTGTGGTAGTAGCTTGTTTTCTACATTTTGTAGGTGGGAGTCAATGCTGTGGTAACCTTGTGTGCTCTGTCGAACTCTTTGAACTGTGTAAAGAAAGAGCTTATTCAAATTTGCAGGGCTTGTAGGAGCCATGCTCCTCTTGGTGGAAGAAGCCCAGGCTGCAGATGCTGAGGGAATGTGACTCTGCAGTGTGACGCTGGCTGAGACAAAGCAGAATTAGAAGTTGGGGAGAATGAATTGAAAGTCTAATTTCTTTGGATTTTTAACCCACAAGGTGAGAAAATTTGACTTTGGACTTTACTTATGAGGGAATATAATTTTTGGACTTTAATCTCTCCCTGGAAATTTAATGAGGAAGAGTTTTGTATTTAGATTTGGGGCATTATATGCTGTGGGCAATTATTACTGAAACACATTAATACTGTCATTGAATTTCATTGCAGAACTTTTGACAGAACCATATTTGTATGATATGACTAGAAATAATTTGAACTGGGAACAGTAAGGAGTTAATTTTAGACTTGGTTGTAGCATGGCCTCAGAGTTAATTTAATTATTCTATTATTCTGACTATTATTCTGCCAGCAGTCATAGGATAATTTATAAAGGAGCACTGGGGATAGTTACATCTCTGGTTGGTCACAGGGATATTAGTTGAGCAATTTTAGATTAAAAGAACAAAAGATAGAGGTATTTTTGAATGAAATATTTGCTCCCCATTCCTGATGTTTCCTTCCACAGGATGGAAGCAGCATTAGAGGAATGTCCCTGACCTCACTTCCCTTATCCTCATTCATCTCCAAAGGAGAAGTCAGTCATGTCCTGCAGCTGGCTAACACAGGCTTGGTACACTTCTTCCCAACTCTGCATTCAGTGACATCACATTGGTAGTTTGAAATCAGCCCTAGTGGGAGTATTTAAAGCATAGAACCAGCAAACACCACAAATCAGGGCTTTTTGTTCCAGATAACCAGTTTACCAGCAGTATATCTGTCATTTACTCTGAAAGGAATGACTTGTCCTATTAATGACTTCGGGATAAGGAACTGAGCATATATACGTCAATCCTTTTCTCTCCCCTCTGCGTGTGTGTGTGTGTGTGTGTGTGTGTGTGTGTGTGTGTGTGTGTGTTGGGACCTACCTGTCTGCACATAGCACTTGTTTGGGTCTACTCTCAGCTATTTGGTGACTTTGACAGTAAATACTCTTCACCTATGAGGAGTAATCTGTCTGGTCTAGCACGACCTGGGACTGGGTGAGTAAACCTCTTTATATCTGGGGATTGGTATTAAGTCATCTTCAGCAATCAAGTCCCCCAGCCCCTTAAGTTTTAAAGTCAATGTTTTGAACTCTGCCTTCTTAATTTCTCTCAATTGTCTCAAAACTCAGTTGGAAAGGAGAGTAGAATTTATAAGCATCCTTACACCTCAACACTTGCATTTTCTCTCTTGAGTTTTTTGGAAGTTGTATGTATATACATTCTTCTACTGGTTATTTTTAATTTAAAAATATTCCTTTTTTTTTCTAAATTATATTTTTTATTTTGAGAAATGATCCTACCAAGAACTGGAAATTTGCATCAGAATTTTTAAAACTAAAACTCAAATAATTTAAAGAAAACTTTACTCTCTGTCCCAGATGCAAGCACAGTAATGAAATTATTCTGTCTTTCATACATATTTTTTCAATAAGTCGAAATTTTTAAAATAAACTTTTAATTTTGAAATAATTTTATATTTATAGATAAGTTGCAAAAATAAGGCAGAGAGTTCCTTTATGCCCTTTACCCAATTTCCTCTAATTGTTTGTTTGTTTGTTTGTTTTTGTTTTGTTTTATTTCGTACTCGGGCCTCTCACTGTTGTGGCCTCTCCCGTTGTGGAGCACAGGCTCCGCCCGCGCAGGATCAGTGGCCATGGCTCACGGGCCCAGCCGCTCCATGGCATGTGGGATCTTCCCAGACCAGGGTTCGAAGCCATGTCCCCTGCATCGGCAGGCAGACTCTCAATCACTGCACCACCAGGGAAGCCCATCCTCTAATTTTAACATCTTGCATTACAGTGGTACATTTGTCAAAACTAAGAAAATCAGCATTGGTCCATTACTATAAATTGAACTCCAGTTTTCATTCAGATTTCCCTGGTTTTTATACTTACATCCTTTTTCTGTTCAAGGATTCCATCTAGGACACGACGTTACCTTTAGTCATCATGTGTTCTGAGCCTCACTGGTCTGTGACAATTTCTGGGTCTTTCCTTGTGTTTCACAACCTTGACAGTTCTGAAGAGTACTGGTTGGGTATTTCGTAGGAAGTCCCTCAATTTGAGGTTATCTGATGTTTCCCTCCTTATTAGACTGGAGTTGTGGGTTTTTAGCATAAATAATTTATTTTAAAAATACTTTATAAACACAATAGATATGTAGATATTTATATACATTAGATAATATTATCTTGAATTCTAAAAGCTGAGTAATAGATAACATTTAAGTAGCTTTTATAACTTACCTTTTTTATTCAACTTTGCCTTAAGAGTCAGCCCTTTTGAAATACAGGCTTTTTTTTTTCTATAATGTGATATGTGCATTTCTGAAAATCCTCATGTTCAGCATAATTATGCACTAAAAATAGCAGTGCTTGTGGGATAACTAGACCATAGATAATTAGGGACAGAGCACTCAAAACCTATGCATGGGAGACCTTCAAGATGGCAGAGGAGTAAGACGTGGAGATCACCTTCCTCCCCACAAATACATCAGAAATACATCTACATGTGGAACAACTCCTACAGAACACCTACCAAATGCTGGCAGAAGACCTCAGACTTCCCAAAAGCCAAGAACCTCCCCAAGTGCCTGGATAAGGCAAAAGAAAAAACAGAGACAAAAGAATAGGGATAGGACCTGCACCTCTGGGAGGGAGCTGTGAAGGAGGAAAGATTTCCACACACTAGGAAGCCCCTTCGTGGGTGGAGATGGGGGGGGGGGTGGCAGAGGGGAAGCTTTGGAGCCACAGAGGAGAGCACAGCAACAGGTGCAGAGGGCAAAGCAGAGAGATTCCCGCACATAGGATCGGTGCCAACCAGCACTCACCAGCCTGAGAGGCTTGTCTGCTGCCCTCCGGGACAGGGTTCAGCTGAGGCTTCGGCTTTGGAGGTCAGACCCCAGGGAGAGGACTGGGGTTGACTGTGTGAACAAAGCCTGAGGGGGCTAGTGCACCACAGCTAACTGGGAGGGAGTCCAGGAAAAAGTCTGGAACTGCCTAAGAGGCAAGAGACAATTGTTTCGGGGTGCACGAGGAGAGGGGATTCAGAGCACTGCCTAAACGAGCTCCAGAGACAGGCGCGAGCTGCAGCTATCAGCGCAGACACCAGAGACGGGCATGAAATGCTAAGGCTGCTGCTGCAGCCACCAAGAAGGCTGTGTGGTGATCCAGGGACAACTTCCCCAGGAGAACACATGGTGTGCCTCAGGCTATTGCAACATCACACCGGCCTCTGCCACTGCAGGCTCACCCCACATTCCGCACCACTCCCTCCTCCTGCCCTGAGTGAGCCAGAGCCCCCCAGTCAGCTGCTACTTTAACTCTGTCCTGTCTGAGCAAAGAACAGATGCCCTCAGGCGACCTACAGGCAGAGACGGGTCCAAATCCAAAGCTGAGCCCCAGGAGCTGTGCGAACAAAGAAGAGAAAGGGAAATTTCTCCCAGCAACCTCAGGAGCAGTGGATTAAATCTCCAGAGTCAACTTGATGTACCCTGTATCTGTGGAATACCTGAATAGAAAACGAATCATATCAAAATTGAGGCAGTGGGCTTTAGGAGCAACTGTAAACCTGGGTTTTTTTTTTCTGCATCTAATTTATTTCTGGTCTTATGCTTATCTTAGTTTAGTATTTAGAGTTTATTTTCATTGGTAGATTTGTTTATTGATTCGGTTGCTCTCTTCCTTTTTTTAAAAAAATAATATATATATATTTCATTTTTCTCTTTTTGTGAATGTGTATGTGTATGCTTCTTTGTATGATTTTGTCTGTATAGCTTTGCTTTTACCATTTGTCCTAGGGTTCTGTCTGCCCTTTTTTTTTTTTTTTTTTAGTATATTTTTTAGCGCTTGTTATCATTGGTGGATTTCTTTTTTGGTTTGGTTACTCTCTTATTTCTTTCTTTTCTTTTTTCATTTTTTTCTCTTTTTTATTACTTTAATATTTTTATTTTTAATAATTTTTTTATTTTAATAACTTTATTTTTTCTTCTTCTTCTTATTTTTTCCTTCCTTACTTCTTCTGTCTCCCTTTTCTTCTGAGCTGTGTGGCTGACAGTGTCTTCGTCCTCCAGCTGGGTGTCAGGCCTGTGCCTCTGAGGTGAGAGAGCCGAGTTCAGGACACTGGTCCACGAGAGACCTCCCGGCTCCATGTAATATATAATGGTGAAAGCTCTCCCAGAGATGTCTATCTCAATTCTAAGGCCCAGCGGCACTCAATGACCAACAAGCTACAGTGCTGGACACACTATGCCAAACAACTAACAAGATAGAAATACAACCCCACTCATCCCTAAAATCATAAGGTCACAGACACCCCAAAACACACGACCAGATGCAGTCATGCCCACCAGAAAGACAAGATCCAGCCTCATCCACCAGAACACAGGCACCAGCCAGCTCCACCAGGAAGCCTACACAACCCACTGAACCAACCTTAGCCACAGGGGGAAGACACCAAAAACAATGGGAACAACGAACTTGCAGCCTGTGAAAGGAAACCCTAAACACAGTAAGTTAAGCAAAATGAGAAGACAGAGAGACACACAGCTAATGAAGGAGCAAGGTAAAAACCCACCAGACCAATAAATGAAGAGGAAATAGGCAGTCTACCTGAAAAATAATTCAGAGTAATGATAGTAAAGATGATCAAAAATTTTGGAAATAAAATGGAAAAAATACAAGAAATGTGTAACTAGGACTTAGAAGAACTAAAGAACAACAAACAATGATGAACAACACAATAAATGAAATAAAAATTCTTTAGAAGGAATCAACAGCAGAATAACTGAGGCAGAAGAGCAGATAATAGACCTGGAAGATAAAATAGTGGAAATAACTACCACAGAGCAGAATAAAGAAAAAGGAATGAAAAGATTTGAGGACAGTCTCAGAGACCTCTGGGCCAACATTAAATGCAACAACATTCGAATTATAGGGGTCCCAGAAGAAGAAGAGAAAAAGAAAGAGACTGAGAAAATATTTGAAGAAATTATAGTTGAAAACTTCCCTAATATGGGAAAGGAAATAGTCAACCAAGTCCAGGCAGTGCAGAGAGTCCCATACCCAGTAAATCAAAGGAGAAACAGGCCAAGACACATATTAATCAAACTGTCAAAAATTAAATACAAAGAAAAAATATTAGAAGCAGCAAGGGAAAAACAACAAATAACATACAAGGGAATCCCAATAAGGTTAACAGCTGATCTTTCAGCAGAAACTCTGCAAACCAGAAGGGAGTGGCAGGACATATTTAAAGTGATGACAGGGAAAAACCTACAACCAAGATTACTCTACCCAGCAAGGATCTCATTCAGATTTGACGGAGAAATTATAACCTTTACAGACAAACAAAAGCTAAGAGAATTCAGGACCACCAAGCCAGCTTTACAACAAATGCTAAAGGAACTTGTCTAGGCAGGAAACACAAGAGAAGGAAAAGACCTACAATAACAAACCCAAAATAATTAAGAAAATGGTAATAAAAACATACATATTGATAACTACCTGAATGTAAATGGCTTAAGTGATCCAAGCAAAAGACATAGACTGGCTGAAGGGATACAAAAAAAAGACCCATATATATGCTGCCTACAAGAGACCCACTTCAGACCTAGGGACACAAACAGACTGAAAGTGAGAGGATGGAAAACGATATTCCATGCATATGGAAATCAAAAGAAAGCTGGAGTAGCAATTCTCATATCAGATAAAATAGACTTTAAAATAAAGACTATTACAAGAGACAAAGAAGGACACTACATAATGATCAAGGGATCAATCCAAGAAGAAGATATAAAAATTGTAAATATTTATGCACCCAATAGAGGAGTACCTCAATACATAAGGCAAATGTTAACAGCCATAAAAGGGGAAATCGACAGTAACACAATCATAGTAGGGGACTTTAACACCCCACTTTCACCAATTGACAGATGATCCAAAATGAAAATGAATAAGGAAACACAAGCTTTAAATGATACATTAAACAAGGGGAACTTAATTGATATTTATAGGACATTCCATCCAAAAACAATAGAATACACTATCTTCTCAAGTGCTCATGGAACATTCCCCAGGATAGATCATATCATGGGTCACAAATCAAGACTTGGTAAATTTAAGAAAATTGAAATCATATGAAGTATCTTTTTTGACCACAACCCTAAGAGACTAGGTATCAATTACAGGGAAAAAAATCTGTAAAAAATATTAAGAAATGGAGGTTAAACTACACACTATTAAATAACCCAGAGATCATGGGAGAAATCAAAGAAAAAATTTTAAAATATCTATAAACAAAAGACAATGAAAACATGATGACCCAAAACCTATGGGATGCAGCAAAAGCACTTCTAAGAGGGAAGTTTATAGCAATAAAATCTTACCTCAAGAAACAAGAAACAGCTCAATTAAACAACCTAACCTTACACCTAAAGCAATTAGAGAACAAAGAACAACAACAAAAAACCTCAAAGTTAGCGGAAGGAAGGAAATCATAAAGATCATATCAGAAATAAATGAAAAAGAAATGAAGGAAACAATAGCAAAGGTCAATAAAACTAAAAGCTGGATCTTTGAGAAGATAAACAAAATTGAAAAACCACTAGCCAGACTCATCAAGAAAAAAAAGGGAGAAGATGCAAATCAACAGAATTAGAAATGAAAAAGGAGAAGTAACAACAGACACTGCAGAAATACAAAGGATCGTGAGAGATTCCTACAAGCAACTATATACCAATAAAATGGACAACCTGGATGATATGGACCAATTCTTAGAAAAGCAAAATCTTCTGAGACTAAACCAGGAAGAAATAGAATATAAACAGCCCAATCACAAGCACT
The DNA here is from genome assembly GCF_026419965.1 of Kogia breviceps. NCBI lineage: Eukaryota > Metazoa > Chordata > Mammalia > Artiodactyla > Physeteridae > Kogia > Kogia breviceps. The sequence goes on along the minus strand of NC_081310.1, from coordinate 89,411,536 downwards.
GAAATTGAGACTGTGATTAAAAATCTTCCAACAAGCAAAAGCCCAGGACCAGATGGCTTCACAGGCGAATTCTATCAAACATTGACAGAAGAGCTAACACCTATCCTTCTGAAATTCTTCCAAAGTATAGCAGGGGGAGGAACACTCCCAAACTCATTCTACAAGGCCACCATCACCCTGATACAAAAACCAGACAAAGATGTCACAAAGAAAGAAAACTACAGGTCCATATCACTGATGAACATAGATACAAAAATCCTCAACAGAATACTAGTAAACAGAATCCAATAGCACATTAAAAGGATCATACACCATGATCAAATGGGGTTTATCCCAGGAATGCAAGGATTCTTCAATATACGCAAATCAAGCAATGTGATAAACCATATTAACAAATTGAAGGAGAAAAACCGTATGATCATTTCAATAGATGCAGAAAAAGCTTTTGACAAAATTCAACACCCATTTATGATAAAAACCCTCCAGAAGTAGGGATAGAGGGAACTTACCTCAACATAATAAAGGCCATATATGACAAACCCACAGCCAACATCATCCTCAATGGTGAAAAACTGAAAACATTTCCTCTAAGATCAGGAACAAGAAAAGGTTGCCCACTCTCACCACTGTTATTCAACATAGTGTTGGAAGTTTTAGCCACAGCAGTCAGGGAAGAAAAAGAAATAAAAAGAATCCAAAAAGGAAAAGAAGAAGTAAAGCTGTCACTGTTTGCAGATGATATGATACTATACATAGAGAATACTAAAGATGCTACCAGAAAACTACTAGAGTGAATCAATGAATTTGGTAACGTAGCAGGATACAAAAATAATGCATAGAAATCTCTTGCATGCCTATACACTAATGACGAAAAATCTGAAAGAGAAATTAAAGAAACACTCCCATTTACCACTGCAAAACAAAGAATAAAATACCTAGGAATAAACCTACCTAAAGAGACAAAAGACCTGTATGCAGAAAAATATAAGACACTGATGAAAGAAATCAAAGATGATACAAACAGATGGAGAGATATACCATATTCTTGGATTGGAAGAATCAACATTGTGAAAATGACTATGCTACCCAAAGCAATCTACAGATTCAGTGCAATCCCTATGAAACTATCAATGACATTTTCCATGGAACTAGAAGAAAAAAATTCACAATTTGTATGGAAACACAAAAGACCCCGAATAGCCAAAGCAATCTTGAGAAATAAAAATGGAGCTGGAGGAGTCAGGCTCCCTGACTTCAGACTATAGTACAAAGCAACAGTAATCAAGACAGTATGATACTGTCACAAAAACAGAAATATAGATCAATGAAATAGGATAGAATGCCCAGAGATAAATTCACACACCTCTGGTCACCTAATCTAAGACAAAGGAGGCAAGAATATACAATGGAGAAAAGACAGCCTCTTCAATAAGTGGTGCTGGGAAAACTAGACAGCTACATGGAAAAGAATGAAATTAGAACACTCCCTAACACCATACACAAAAATAAACTCAAAATGGATTAAAGACCTAAATATAAGGCCAGACACTATCAAACTCTTAGAGGAAAACATAGACAGAACACTCTATGACATAAATCACAGCAAGATCCTTTTTGACTCATGCACTAGAGAAATGGAAATAAAAACAAAAATAAACAAATGGAACCTAATGAAAATTAAAAGCTTTTGCGAAGCAAAGGATACCATAAACAAGACCAAAAGACAACCCTCAGAATGGAGAAAATATTTGTAAATGAAACAACTGACAAAGGATTAATCTCCAAAATTTACAAGCTGCTCACACAGCTCAATATCAAAAAAACAAACAACACAATCCAAAAATGGCAGAAGACCTAAATAGACATTTCTCCAAAGAAGACATTCAGATTGCCAACAAATGCATGAAAGGATACTCAACATCACTAATCATTAGAGAAATGCAAATCAAAACTACAATGAGGTATCACCTCACACTGGTCAGAATGGGCATCATCAAAAAATCTACAAACAATAAATGCTGGAGAGGGTGTGGAGAAAAGGGAACACTCTTGCACTGTTGGTGGGAATGTAAGTTGATACAGCCACTATGGAGAACAGTATGGAGGTTCCTTAAAAAACTAACAATAGAAGTACCATACGACCCAGTAATCCACTACTGGGCATATACCCTGAGAAAACCATAATTCAAAAAGTGTCATGTACTACAATGTTCATTGCAGCTCTATTTACAATAGTCAGGACATGGAAGCAACCTAAGTGTCCATTGACAGATGAATGTTTAAAGAAGATGTGGCACATATATACAATGGAATATTAGTCAGCCATAAAAAGAAAAGAAATTGAGTTATTTGTAGTGAGGTGGGTTGACCTAGAATCTGTCATACAGAGTGAAATAAGTCAGAAGGAGAAAAACAAATACCGTATGCTAACATATGTACATGGAATCTAAAACAAAAAAGAGAAAAATGGTTCTGAAAAACCTAGGGGCAGGACAGGAATAAAGACACAGACGTAGAGAATGGACTTGAAGACACAGGGAGGGGGAAGGGTTAGCTGGGATGAAGTGAGAGAGTGGCATGGACATATATACACTACCAAATGTAAAATAGATAGCTAGTGGTAAGCAGCTGCCTAGCACAGGATATCAGCTCGGTGCTTTGTGACCAAATAGAGGGGTGGGATAGGGAGGGTGGGAGGGAGACACAAGAGGGAGGAGATATGGATATATATGTATATGTATAGCTTGTACACTTTGTTATACAGCAGCAACTAACACAGCATTGTAAAGAAATTATACTCCAACAAAGATGTTAAAAAAAAAAAAAGAAGAGAAAAACCTATATACTATGCACCAGAGCACGAAGATGAACAGTAACAATCCCAACCAATTATTAGCATGGTGAAGGCTTTTCATACACTTTCACCAGTCTCAGAATTAGTCACGCTTTTGCAGCCTTCAGCCCAGTACTCACACGACCTCCTTTTAGATGCATGCTTTTGAGGGCAATCACCTCCAATAGATGTTGGCTTCATCAAAATTTAAAATCTGATCCCTAGTGTAGCTTTAATCATCAAAAAATGTTTTTTTTTTAAAGGCTGAAGAGAAATATCTTGGCAGATTCTTCATCAGCACAAGCAGCACCACAATATGGCTTAATGCTATGAAATGCACAGCAATTTTTGAAGCCACTGAACCATCTACTGCATGCACTAATGGCACTTAGAAAGAAATTGCAGCCTTTTCATTAAGATCTCCATATCTTACTAAGTATTTTCTTTAATGGTGAGAAAGTGTGGTCTTTATTGCTTCACAACATTAACCTGTTAAGGAAGATGGCATACGAACGGATATAACTTCTGTATTATTCTGACACTGTTCTTTCAGTTACCAATCGTATATGTCCTAATTTGCAGCCAGACACTTCTATTTTTTGCAGAGCAGAGTGTATACTTATCTATTTCATTCTTTTTAACTGAGGTATACCACTTCTTCATATGAATATGCATTTCCCAACTGGTGGACATTTGGATTCCTTCTATTTTTTGCCCCAATTACAAGCAATGCTGCAAAAAACTTCCTTGCACATGTCTCTGAGAAAGTTTTTATAGGTTATGTTCCTAGAAGTATTATGGGTCATAGTACATGAACATATTTAATGGAACATATACAATAATTTGGGGAGCATTAGCACCATGATGATATTGGGTCAATTGATGGGTATAATTTAACTATCGATTTATTCATTTTTATGTCCTTTAATAATATTTTATAATTTTTTAAATAAAAGAGTTGCACATGTCCATTGCGCTTACTTCCAGGTATTGTATGGGTTTTATTGCTATTGTGACTGGGATCTTTTATAAGTCATATTTTCTAATTGATTTCTGCTGTGGGAACCATTTTTAAGTTGTTTAATGGTTATCCTATATCAGCATAAATGTTGAACTCCTATTGATTCTAATAGTTTATGTGCAGGTTTTGCAGGATTTTAAATATAAACAATCATATGTGTAAATCACTGTACATCTTTTTTTTCTGATCATCAGATCACTTTTTTTTTTTTGGCTTGCTGCTTTGGATTGGACAGTGCAGTAAGTTGATAGTAGGCAACTTGCCATGTTGCTGACCCTAAAGGCAAGCTTCTAAAATTTCATTTTTAAGAGTGATATTTGCTCTAGGTTTTTAGTATCTACTTATTTTACTCTTACTTACAATGGATAAATGATAATTTTTCTAAATTTTCTGGTATCTATTGAAATAATCTTATGATGTCATCATTTAAGTCTGTCAGAGTGGTGTAAATTATATTGATTGGTTGTCCTAATTTCAAACTATCCCTGAATTTCTGAAGAAAACCTCTGATAGGTAAGTGTTAATTATTTTACCATGTTCAAGATGACCCTCTGCAGCTGGCTACCCAGAAAAGGTGCTGGCCAATGTAAATCCCCATGGAAACAACTCAGGCACCAATCCCGGTCAGCTGCAAGGCTTGAACACCTACCTTTCAGTCATACCAGCATGGCCTCACCGTGAATGTATATATGGCTCATCCTTTCTAAGTTTGAGTTAGAGTTGTTTAGCTGTGACTACAAGGCTTGGACCTCAACCCCCAACCATGCCAGGGGAAAAGCGAGGCCCACCCCAGCCATGAATGATCAGTTGTCATGCCATATTGCCATTGTGTCACTGACCCTTATTGCACAGGGGAGAAGCCAGTACTTCTCTAATCATGCAGCCTCACAACCCAAGGGTAGGGGGTCCCTCTTTAGAGTCTGATGTTTTGCCCTATTAGGTCTCTGAGCGTTGCTCTAGAGTGTGATTGTTTATGAGCGCACAGCCGTGACGGTGAGTGTCCCCAGTAAATGGTGCTTTAGCAGGCGGGAATATTTGCCATTTGCTCTTGTTTGCTTACCAACTGTACTTAGTCATGATGTTTAAAACTTTCTGTTAAATTAAAAAAATTATTTATTTATTTATTTATTTTTGGCTGTGTTGGGTCTTCGTTGCTGCGTGGGCTTTTTAAGTTGTGGTGAGTGGGTCTACCTTTCATTGTGGTGTGTGGCCTTCTCATTGTGGTGGCTTCTTGTTGCAGAGCACAGGCCCTAGGTGCACAGATTTCAGTAGTTGTGGCACACAGGTTTCAGTAGTTGTGGCTCGCAGGCTCTAGAGCACAGGCTCAGTAGCTGTGGCACATGGGCTTAGTTGCTCTGCGGCATGTGGTATCTTCCCAGACCAGGGCTTGAACCCACGTCCCCTGTATTGGCAGGTGGATTCTTAACCACTGTGCCACCAAGGAAACCCTAAAACATTTTTTATGTAGTTTAATTTGACTTGCATAAATTTTATGTAAGATTTTTACATCTATGTTCATAGATGAGATTAACTTTGCATTTTCTTTTCTTGAACTATTTTTATTTGGGTTGTCATGTTAAATTGTTAAAATAAGTCAGGTAGCTTTCTCTTTTTCAAAATTCTCTTTTTCTTCATAATTTTCTCCCTTCCTCCCTCTCTCCCTTCCTCCCTCCCACTCTCCTGTCCATTTTCTTTCTTTTTCTTTCTTTCTTTCTCTTTCTTTCTTTCTTTCTTTCTTTCTTTCTTTCTTTCTTTCTTTCTTTCTTTCTTTCTTTCTTTCTTTCTTTCTTTCATCTATGCTTTATATGTTTTTTTTAGATTGTACTTTTATTTATTTTTAAATTTATCTTAGTTATTTATTTTTGGCTGTGTTGGGTCTTCATTGCTGCATGCAGGCTTTCTCCAGTTGTGGTGAGAGGGTGCTACTCTTTGTTGTGATGTGCAGGCTTCTCATTGCGGTGGCTTCTCTCGTTGTGGAGCACGGGCTCTAGGTGTGTGGACTTCAGTAGTTGTGGCTCGCGGGCTCTAGAGTGCAGGCTCAGTAGTTGTAGCACATGGGCTTAGTTGCTCCACAGCATGTGGGATCTTCCCAGACCAGGGCTCAAATCCGTGTCCCTTGCATTGGTAGGTGGATTCTTAACCACTGCACCACCAGGGAAGCCCTGCTCTGAGTGTCTTAATTATATTTCTCAACAAATAAGTTCTCAACTGCTCTTAAATTCTGTTTCCTAAGGTGAGTGTTCCTATGCTTGTGGAATGGGGTGCTCCCTTTTCATGGCATTAATTCTTCCAGCTTGTCTGTAGATGCTGTTACTGTTTTCTGTAGCTTGTCTCCAGGGATTTTGAGGAATGAGCAAGAAGTGCTGGCAAGGTGTACCAGTAATTTCTCTTTTGGATGTGGGAGTTTAGAGTTTCCTTGTAGGTGTCTCCAGCCTCGTGGATGCCTTACTTCCCAGACAAAAGTATTCTCACTGCCCAGGTTGAGGTCAATGACCTCTGATACTTAATGCTTGACTAAGAAGGCAAGGGATGGTGACAGTGACTCAATCAATCTCTCCACTACTTTGTTCTACTACTTGCTTCCATTGTCCTTTACTTTGGAGTATTCTCAGAAACACCTCAAATTTTCAGAACAGCCCTCCACAGCATATATTTTGGGTTATACTTTTCTTCTATCTATGTGATTTACCTGTTTTTTGTCTTTCAGACATCTCCCACATTTCTTTCTGCCCATGGAACTCTTTCTTTTATTCTTTTAAAAATGTTCTCTATCATTTGTAGGAACTGAGATGGGAAGAAGATATTTGTACTTGATTTCTGTCCACCACTGATTACATTTAGCATCTAGGCTTTTTTCCCTGCAGTTCCTTCCTACATTCCCTCATTATTTCTTCATCTATTACCTCACAACACTACTGAGCTCCAACTCTGTGTCAGGTTCTACAATAGGCTGCCTTTCAAAAAGGTGATGCCATTGCCCATAAATAATAGAGTATGGACTTTCTCTCATTTTCCTAACAGAGATGCTGTGGCTGTACCAATCTATGTGCACATTTTTTCTTGACCTTGGGATCATCTTTCTTAGATGCCTAACCAAGGTTAAAATTGTAGTGTTTGACCACTGAGTAAGTGAAACCAATTGGTCCATGTACTAACAATCAAGCCACCTTGACCTCATTCACAGAGTGTTTGCCATAAGAGAATTAGCTAAATATCTTTGAACACTGCTCTCTATAGCTTCATATTTGATCAATTTTTCATTCCTGTCAATTTTCCTGCTGACCTGCTTCTCAAATCTCTCCCCTTCTCTGCAGTCTTAATGCTTCCCCCCTAGTTTTGACCCCTATTATCTTTAGCATAACTGTGATACTATGATTTGTAGTAAGAAGTATGTATTTGGTCTTTGTCCTTATTTCTGCCATAGAGCTCCTAAAACCCCTGGAGAGTGACAAAAGTCTTTTGTTATGTGAATGAAGTGACTTTTGGACTACACCTAAGGATGGAGGCTGGTTACCAGGAGAAACAGCCATATGATTAGCGGGTTGGAACTGTCAGTCCCACCCTCCACCTCCAGGAAGGAGAGAGGGACTGGAGATTGAGTTCAATCACTAATGGCCAATGATTTAATCAATCATATCTATGTAATGAAACCTCCATAAATACCCCAAAGGACAGTGTTCAGAGCTTCCAGGTTGGTGAACATGTGGAGATGTGGAGAGAGTGGTGTTCTCAGAGAGGGCATAGAAGCTCTGTACCATTTCCCCATATGCTGACCTATGCATTTCCTCCATCTGGATGTTCCTGAGTTATATCCTTTCATAACTAAGGGGTAATCTAGTAAGTAAAATGTTTCCCTGAGTTCTGTGAGCCACTCTAGCAAATTAATCGAACCCAAGGAGGAGGAGGTCGTTGGAACCTCCAATCTATAGCCAATAGGTCAGTAGCACAGGTGACAACCTGGGCTTGCAATTGACATCTGAAAGGGAGGTTGGGGAGGCAGTCTTGTAAGATTAAACCCTTAACCTGTGGAATCTAACACTGTCTCCAGGGAGATAGTGTCAGAATTGAATTGTAAGACACCCAGCTGATGCTGGAGCATTGTTTGGTGGTGTGAACTCTCTCTCTCTCTCTCTCTCTCTCTCTCTCTCTCACACACACACACACACACACACACACACACACCCTGCCCTGTCACATTGGAATTGGGTCCAGAACCATTTTAACAACTTTCTAGTTAACTGGCTTAGTGCCTGATACCTGGTAAATGCTCCTAGCATGTGTCTTGGTGAACTAATGAACTAAGACCCACTAAGTGGTCTCCCTATTTATAGTCTTTCTAACTCCAATACATCCTTCATCTTGCTGCCAAGGAAAATTTCAAAACACAGGTCTGACTATTATTTCCTTGTTCAAGAAGCCTCCAAAGCCTCTCACTTACTTTGATAGAGCTTAGGCCCAAATTTTCTATAGATTGTTTCATTAAGAAGTTTTTATAAATAGTGGCAACAGAGAGGGACAATAATACTTTACAAATACAACTGGAATTATTTTGCTGGTAAAGCAGAACAGCAATACTAATAGTGATTAGGAAGTAGGAAACACCAGGTACAGAAGCTACACTTATGAAGCACTTTAAAGAGTAAACAAAAGAGTGAATTGGTACAATCTGTGGAATAAGGATATCTCAGAATTTTGTCTTGCAAACCAATAAAATTTGGGGGCTGAAAAGACATTGACTCACTAAAATGGACTGTCATGAATAGAGAGGTTCAAGCAAGCTTTCTGGAGTTTGTGAATGAAACAGTAGAAAATGAAGTTTGTGGTGACCACTGCTTGCATTATTCTTAGTATAAAACTCTCACTTCCCTTTTTGTGGCTTAGCTTAAAAGCTGCCCCTTCTGTACAAAACATGCTTCCCTGGAGTGTGTGTGGGGGTGTGGGATTCTGGTGGCAGGTATGCCAGTGGATGTTTCATTTCAGGGCAAGTAACAACCAGTTTGGACACACAGTACCTTGGATTCAGGGTATTATCAGGGAGGTATTTCTATTTGTCAAAATTCATTCAAATGTAAGTATCAAAAAACAAACTAAAAAGAGTGTTCATTGGCTAATAGACTTTAGAAAACCTGAGGTGGTACTAGTGTCAGGTGAGACTTGATTCAATGACTCAAATAATGTCCTTGGAGGCTCTGCCATCTCTCAGCTTCACTTGAGAATCAAGGATGGACAGAGGTGGAAGGGAGAACCACTTCTTTTGGGTATAGGGCTTTAATACTATTTCACTTTTTAAAAAATGATGTGCAAGTATTCAAGAGGAAGTTACAAACTGTATTGAATGCTGTTGCCAAGAAGTTGAACCAAAAATCAATTATTAAATTTGACCAGAGAGAGGTTTTTATGTTCGTTTCACTGGAGTGGTGGAGGCCAAAGTCTTGTTTGCACAGACTGAGGAGAGAACAGGAGATGGGAAAATAGAGATTGTCAGTACACATAACCCTTTCCAGGAGTTTTGCAGTAAGTGAGAGCAGAAAAAAATGGACAGTAGCTGAAGAGAATGTGGAATCTTGGGATTCTTGGGATGTGTAAATCTCTTCCTTCCTTCCTTTTTTTTTTTCTGTAAAAGATTAAATATATTACAACGTGTTTGTTTGGTTTGGGGAATGATTGAGTAAAGATGAAGAAATTAATGATGTAGCAGATAGAGAGAATATCTATAGAAGCAAAATTCCTTGAGTGATTGAGAAGGTATGGGATCCTTTGCAGAAGTGCAAGAGTTGGCCTTGGATATATACAGGGACAGTTCATCCTTTGTCATAGGAGGGAGGCAGAATATGTAAGTAAAGATGCAGAAAGACTGTAGCAGAAAGACTGTGGGAGGATGTATAAGGGTATCAGTTAGGCTTTTATAACAAGAAGACTACATTAATAGTGATTTAACAAAAGATAGTATATCTCTTTTAAGTAAACGTTTGGGTAGGTGGTCCAGAGCTGATAAAGTGGTTTCATAGTCAATTATCCAGGCTCCATCTATCTGGCAACCTCAAACGTACATCTTACCCATGGTGGTCTAAAAGTGATACTCTAGTTCCTGCTATCACATCTGAATACTAGGCAAAGGGAAGGGGGGAAGTGGAAGGGAAGAGTGCATGTCTTATCTTTAAAGGGGGAAACCTGGAAATTGTCCCTATTACTTCTGTTCATATCTCACTGGCCAGAATGTAATCACATTCTCACCCCTAACTGCAGCGGAGGCTGGGTAGTTTAATATTTGGCTGGGTGACCATGTGCCCAATCAACAATGCTATTCTTACTGTATGAGAACTGGAGAATGAACATTGTGGAGCTGCCAAAAGCCCCTGCTACAAGAGATATGGTAGTTTTTTTTAGGGACTTCCCTGGCAGTCCAGTGGTTAAGAATCCACCTTCCAATGCAGGGTGCGCAGGTTTGATCCCTCGTTGGGGAACTAAGATCCCACATGCCACGGGGCAACTAAGCCCGTGTGCTGCAACTACAGATCCCATGTGCTCTGGAGCCTGCAGGCCACAGCTAGAGAGAAGCCCACATGCCACAATTAGAGGCCTGTGTGCCGCAACGAGGAGCCCACACACCGCAGCAGAGGATCCCGCATGCCACAATGAAGATCCCGTGTACCACAACCAAGACCAAATGCAGCCAAAAAAAAAGAGAGAGATGGTAGTTTTATATGCTTGCTTCTGCTTCCTCAATAAAGGGCTGTGAATACTGAGTATTAGAATGGATAGGATTTTGTAGATTTGAGGAGAGAGGAGGAGCCATCTTGAAGAATGAGCTAAGTGGAGAACTATAGTAAGATTGCCAGGCATCATGGAGATGGAGAGACTACCTGAATTTGGGGAATAAAGGAAATAGTAGGGTCAGATCATCCTGACTCTTCCCTAAACCTTGACATTTTCAGAAAATATGAAGAAACTCTGGCATACGGTATGTTTGTGATCAGGCACATGTTTCACTGGGCCAGAGATTTCTTCATAATTAAACTCAATTGGCTAAGAAATATTTGTCTTTGGCTCAGTGAATGGTATGTTTGTTTTCCTCATTTCCCAATTTGTAAACTAGAGGCATCTGACAAGAGTTGGCAATGGTGTTCATCTCTAGAAGCTATCAGCTTTCCTGCATGAAACCCCATGACTTGGGCTGAGGTAGGTGCTGGAGATGCAGCTATCATGTGTACTCAGATGGCTACTTCTCTATTAAGTTAAGATTTTCCCATTATTTTCTCAAGATAGATAGCCAAAGTGGAACTCTTGGGGAGCTTCTTCATTTTTCCTGTCACAAAGAGTTGGTAATTCAGTAGTCACAGGAGCTTGTAATATTGGTAAATAACCCACATTAATTTCTTGGTTCTTATTTACTTCCCTTCTTCCCAGAACCCTGGCATTTGCTGCAAGAGGCAGTGTTAGAAAATCATTCACAGAGTGGCACAGACTCCTCCACTGCCTTGGATATAAATCCAGGCAGGATGGGGCAGGTCTTGAGCAAAGAATCTAGGACTTCTTGTCCCTGAGCTTTCAACCAAAGACATCTCCAAGAGGGTGAATCCAGATTCTAGTAACACTGACAGCAGAGAGAATGACCATGGAGAAACTGTTGTGGTGTTTCCTGATCTTGATGAAGTAGGGGGTACTCCAGGCTATGCCAAGGATTTGATCTAAACAATGCAGGTGGGGCCTAAGATTATACAAACTGAAGTCAGAGGAACATCCAGCATGGATGAGTGTGCGTGTGTATGTGAGTGTGTGTAACTGAGGAACAATCAGTTTCTTCATCCCAAACTCTATATGTGAGGGAATAACATCTTTGTGATCTGAGAAACTTCTCATCTCTATAAGAAGGCCTTTGTGTTTCCCAAAGAGTCAGATAATTCCTACGTATCCCTGAAAGCACAGTTAAGGAAACCACTCAAAGCCTTCACCGTGTGTCTCTATATCTACTCAGAGCTGGCCGTGTCCCGTGGTTATAGTGTTTTCTCTTATGCCACCAAGAAAGAACCTAATGAGATCCTCATATTTTGCTCTAAGTGTAGAGGCTATACTCTTGCAGTGCATGAGACTGAAGTATTATTCAAGAGTCCTGTAAACACCCAAGCTCCAACACACAACTGTGCCAGCTGGGAGTCCGTCTCTGGGATTGCAGAGTTCTGGGTGGATGGGAAGCCCATGGTGAGGAAGAGTCTGGAGAAGGGAGCCTCTCTGGGGACAGAGGCAAGCATCATCCTGGGTCAGGAGCAGGATGCATTGCTGGGGACTATTATAAAAACCAGTGTTCAGTGTGAGACATTGGAGATGTGAACATGTGAGACTTTGTGCTGTCTCCAGATGAGATTAGCACTGTTTATGTTGGTGAGACCTTCACTCCTAACGTCCTGGACTGGCAGCCGCTGAAGTATGAAGCACATGGTGAGGTGTTCATCAAGCCTCAGCTGTGGCCCTGAGGCCATGCCGTGGCCCTGGAGGTGCTTTCTGGCAATTACACCTTGTGGTTCTGGACCTTCCCCACCCCCATACACATACTGCAGGCTTGCCCTGTGAACACAGGCTTTTGCTTCCCTGCTCTACCTTCCTCAACACCAGAGATGGAATTGAAGTGTCTGGCTAGGCAGATTGTGAGTTACATTGGGAAACTTTGTCTAGCAGGATCAGGATTGCAGGTGCTTTGTGTTTTGCTATTTTTTTTTAAGTTGAAAAGATCTTAGAGATAATCCCTTACCCTCACTCAGATGAGAACATCAGGACCCAGAAAGGAGAAGTGATTTTTTTTAAAAAGTCACAAGGCGAGTCTTCCTCTGAGCTGAGAAGGGAGTGCTGGTCTCCTATCTAATTTCCTACTCAGGACCCCCCAGAAAGTAGGAAGGACTTGCCCATAATCACAGGGCTCTTCAGTCTCAGAGTTATGACATTGGCCCAGGTTTTCTGAAATGGGAAACCTAGTGGTGCAGTTCCTCCACTTTCTCAAAGTACCCTGGAAGGAAAATCAGAATGGCCCTAGTAAAGAAGACCTATCTTTTTTCATAGACAAAATGGGGCATCTAGATAGAGTTACTTTAATTATTATTGCCAAGGGCTTATATAACCAGTTTTTTGCAATGATTTCTTAATTTTGTAGTTCTTTTGGGAAAATCTCAAACTCCACATGAACCACATGGGACTGTGAATCCCCACCTGTTTCCACAACATACCCAGGCCACAGAGTGGGTGTGACCAAGGCTATCCTATCAGAGTAGCTCAACCCTGTTTGGAGATTGTGGGGAATGGTTACATGTTCCTAGCAAGACCAATTATAATCTTCCCAAAGACTGATTTATGAACTTTGGGAGTGAAACATCTCCTTTCTGCTGGAATTCCAAGCTGAGAGTATATTAACCTGAGACTGCCAGCAGCCATCTTGTTTACCACATGGAGAAATACTATGAGGAAAGAAGCGAAACTGGGACCAGCAGAGCTGAGGGATTGGCAGAGCAATGGACCCTTGACTGCACTGTTTGAATTTCTGAATCAGCCTTGACTGGAACCAGATCTATACCTGGACTTCCCAAGTTCACGAACCAATAAAGCCTCTATTTATATTAGCGAGTCTGAGCTGTTGTCTGATGTTTGCATTTGAAGTGGAGACTAACTTTTCTAAAGATCCTCTGAAACCAAGTTCCTGTGAGTTCAGAATGACCATTACCTCTTCTGCAATAACATACCTATGATCCTCTAACCTCCTATAGAGATTCTCTCTGACGAGTACAGCCCCTCTTTTGTGATAGCTGGTAATTCATGTGTGGTCAGTTACGGGGTTTTAAAAGTCTCACTCGGGGGCTTCCCTGGTGGCGCAGTGGTTGAGAGTCCGCCTGCCGATGCAGGGGACGCGGGTTCGTGCCCCGGTCTGGGAAGATCCCACATGCCGCGGAGCGGCTGGGCCCGTGAGCCATGGCCACTGAGCCTGCGCGTCCGGAGCCTGTGCTCCGCAACGGGAGAGGCCACAACAGTGAGAGGCCCGCGTACCGCAAAAAACAAAAAAAACAAAAAAAAAACCTCTCACTCAATAGAGTAAGAGATACAAACTATTATATACAAAATAAGCTACAAAGATATACTGTACAACACGGGGAATATAGCCAATATTTTATAATAACTATAAATGGAGTATAACCTTTAAACATTGTGAGTCACTATATCATACACCTGTAACATATAATATTGTACTGCAACTACACTTCAATTAAAAATATTCTCACTCTATCATTACTCCAATTTGAGGAACAGAAACTAAAAATCATTGAGATCCAAGAATCTGCTTTTAGGTTCAATGTCTGGAATGCACTTTTCCTGGCTGCTTGGGTCCCTGGTAGAAAAGGACCTCTCAAGGATGATGGCTGCTGGTTCCTTCCAGAGGTGTCCTTCATCTTTGCCTTTCAGTACTAAGTGAGCTGTTGAAGTTATTCCACAGAGGTCACATCCAACTATGAAGAATGGGGCTCCCTGTGATTATATATCAAGCAGTTACTTTAGGGAAGGCATATAGTAGACTAGTTAAGCATAGAGGTTCTGGAATCAGCCTGCCTAGGTTTAAGTCCTGGCTTTACAACCTACTGGCTATGGGACTTTAGGTAACATAACCCTCTATATGTCTCAGTTATCTCATCTATAAAGTGGGGAGAAATAATAGTAATTAGTTCAAAGAGTTGTTGAACGGATCAAGTAAGAGCATGCATATAGAGCACTTAAGGTAGTGCCGGCACATAGTAAGCTCTCAAAACGGTTATTTGCTATTATTATTATTAGGCTGTTTTGTATGATATCCCCAAATATAGGTTCATTATATACCACCGAAATACAATTTGGTGGAAGTGGTCTGGGTTGACAGCAAGTGAAGAGTCTGATTTGCCAAAAATTAAGTTCAGAATATTAGGAGGATAAGTTTATGAATATTGTATTATGAATATTGATTCCCCAATTGACTTTTCATAACCATTTAGAAGCATAGAAGTTAAGGATACATTCTTGGGCAAATATGTGAATGCAGATGTTCTCTGTTGTCTAATTAGGGCAGATCCACACACCCTGACATTCAGCTAAGCAGAAGGAAGGGTTGACACATTTTTTCTAGTTAAAGAATCCAGTCAGGAGATATGTCTTAATTATAGAAGGCCATCCCAACTCCCCAGGGGTGTGGGCTGAGCTAATATTTTTCTCAGAATTCAATTACTGGTACCTTACCAGTAATTGTGGACAACCTCCAGCCCTGATAGTTTTAGCCAGAAAAATTTTTAAAGCTGGTATTTGCATTTGGTGAACATTAAAAATATCTCAATAAAGCATTCCTAGAATGTTTAAGAAATTTAGCTTACTGGTAAATACTTCATTGTAATATTGTTAGAGAATAAATCTCAAGGTAACTGGTGTATTGTTGTACTATACAGAGTCGTTTGACATAATCCAATTAAATATTAGATGACATCTACTGAAGAGGATGATTTTGGTTTAGTTGAGTTAGTTCTAAGCAATTCTTTGTCACAGTAAATGGAGAGTAAGATCAATTATCCAGGAAGGCCACTTCTAGCTGATGTTAATGAAGCCATGTCATTAGCACTGGTTTTCCTTTATAGCAGGGATCATGCATCCAGTTTGTCCAGAAGTAAAATCAGGTATTAAGTCTCAAGTTAAAAAGACAGAGGAACTTCCCTGGTGGTGCAGTGGTTAAGAATCCACCTACCAGTGCAGGGGACATGGATTCGAGCCCTGGTCCGGGAAGATCCCCCATGCCGCAGAGCCTGTGCACCACAACTACTGAGCCTGTGCTCTAGAGCCCGTCAGCCACAACTACTGAAGCCCATGCACCACAACAACTGAAGCCTGTGCACCTAGAGCCTGCGCACTGCAACGAAGAGTAGCCCCCACTCTCTGCAACTAGAGAAAGCCTGTGCACAGCAACAAAGACCCAACGTGGCCAAAAAATGAATTAAAAAAAAAAAGCTATAAAGCCTAAATTCAACTTGACATTAAAAAAAAGAGGACCAAATGATATATAAAACCTACAATAAAAACTACTGTATAGGCCTTCCTTGAGAAAAATAAACTATATGGAGGCCACATGCACAGTAGACAATAAACATTTCTTTCCTTTAAAGGGGGTAGGAGAATGGATTTATACACTTCTATCAATGAAATGAAGCTTAGGTGTGACAAGGGCAGTAGCATGAAGAGATATTTTAGTACATTTACAGCCAAACATTGTGGGTAGACCAATTGCATATGTCAGAGATTATAAATGTAAAACCATAGGCAGATGCTGGAGGCTGCTACCTGATAGGACACTTTCCTCTGAAGACTGAAAATAGCCATGCTGGTATAAGAATATGAGCCAGGCCTTCAGGTCCAGGCCTGAAGTGACCCAAGTGTGAGCACCTTAGCAAAGGATGCAACATGGTGATGTGCAGATCAGGCACCTAAAATCTCCCTGTGTTGGGGAGAAATATTGGATCATTGGGCATAATGATAAGCCTTGCATGGTCTCCAGCCAGATGAGGGTTGAGGACCCTTCCTTGTGGTCCATCCAGAGCCTGGAGGAACGACTACAAGCCTCCTTAGAAATGGGACTGAACCTGATGGAAATGGATTTGGAGTACCAGTTGACAAATTAGGTAGGATGGTAAGTCTGTGATTTTTTTTTCCCTATGTTTTTCACTATCACTAAGTTTGATCTCCACGGAAGCAAGGATTGACCAAGAAAAAAAAAAAAAAAAAAAAAAAGCAAAGTACTCCAGATCATTAAAACGACAACACCAACAATAAAAATACCCAGGGAGGACTTCCCTGTGGCGCAGTGGTTGTGAGTCCGCCTGTCGATGCAGGGGACACGGGTTCGTGCCCCGGTCCGGGAAGATCCCACATGCCGCGGAGCGACTGGGCCCGTGAGCCATGGCCGCTGAGCCTGCGCGTCCCGAGCCTGTGCTCCACAACGGGAGAGGCCACAACAGTGAGAGGCCCGCATACCCACAAAAAAAAAAAAAAAAAAAAAACCCAGGGAATTTCCTGGTGGTTGACCTGTGTTCAATTCCTGGTTGGGGAACTAAGATCCTGCGAGCCATGTGGCCAAAAAGAAAAAAAAAGAAAACGCAAATGAGGTTTCAAAAGCATAGATTTCTGATCCTTAGACTCCCAGGGAAAGAAGAGAAGTGCTGTGTTGATTTCTAAATAACTTTATCCTAAGATAACCAACCTCTAGTCTCAGGTGGATTGGCAAAACTTGCCTGTATGCCTTCCTTGCTGTTCTCTGCCTCCATCTTATCTATGCATCTTTTCATTTCTCCTGTAACACAAAGTGGATTAAGTGACCTTGCTAGCCTTCTTCTTCAGAAAATGCAGATTCCTAGCTCAAATTTCCTAGATTGCATGGTCCAGTGATTCTTAAATTGTGGGCTGCTTAATACAAGCATCATCATCACCTAAGGTGTTTATTGTAGATTCATTGACCTCAGACCTACCAGATTAGAGTCTCTGGATATAGAGCCCAGGAATCTGCAATTCACAAGCTCTTTTGCCCAATATGTTTTTAGAACCATCACTTTAGTGTCTTCCTGGCAGCTCAGATGTCTTATCTGGAAGACATGCCTGGCTCCCAAAAAGCTTGAAGGCAGGTGGTGATCTATAAAGAAGGATCTAGCACATCTTGAGTCAGGTTATCTATCCCCTTGCATTATCTGAAGACTCATTCAGATTCATCCCTCTACCCGTGTCCTTTAATACACACAGATAAGTAATCTTGTAAGTTTCCACCACCACTCCCAGGATGGTAATTGCTTAAGCACACAGGGCAGATCACAGACAGTCTTAAAAACACCTTACACATACTGAGCTCTTACAGCATTCCATGCACTGCTCTAAAGTCCTTTAGGTATATTTATTTGTTTAATGACAACCTATGAAGCAAGTACTATTTTATAGTCCTCATTTTACAGATGAGGAAACTGAGGTCCAGAGAGGTTAATTAACTTGCCCAGAGTTGGGATTGAACCTAGGCAGTCTGACTACAGAGCCCCATGCTTCTAACCACTGTTTTCTACTGCTGCAGGCAGTAAAAGCTCATACGCTCTACTTACACCCCTAGTGGAGTAGGGAGGGGATGGGGATGCATGCATGTTTTCTCATGGAGAAACCATTTCAGGATGTCATATATCCAGCATGTAAACTACGTTTTTTGGGGCACTGGAAATTTCCCAACTTTTCATTTTGTTATTTTATGTTTGGGAGAATGGATTGCACATAAAAATCCTGTTCAGCTTTGGCATCAACATAACATTAGGCAAACTATGCCCTTGACACACTATCGAAGTTCTTTGACTTGGAAACCCCTACCTTTTCCACTGTTAGGTGTGCCCTTAGACATCATTTCATATTCTAGGAAGCATTCATCAAGGGTACAGAATCATATGAGAAATTCTTTAGGACAATGATTCTCAAATTTAGATGCTAGTATTACAATCACTTGGGGAGCTTTTAAAAATCCAGTTTTCCAGGTCACACCCCAGATTATTACAGCAGATTCTCTGCTGGTGAGATCCAGGCATCAGTATTTATTTTATTTTATTTTATTTTTTTAAAATTGCAGTGTAGTTGATTTACAATGTTGTGCAAATCTCTCCTGTACAGCGAAGTGACTCAGTTACACACATAGAGACATTCTTTTTTTAAATTATTATTTTCCATTATGGTTTATCATAGAATATTGAATATAGTTCCCTGTGCTATACAGAAGGACCTTGTTCTTTATTCATCCTATATATAATAGTTTACATCTGCTAATCCCAAACCTCCAGTCCTTCCCTCTCCTTTGGCAACCACAAGTGTGTTCTCTGTGTCTGAGTCTGTTTCTGTTTTGTAGATAGGTTCATTTGTGGCATATTTTAGATTCCACATATAAGTGATATCATATGGTATTTTTCTTTCTCTTTCTGACTTACTTCACTTAGAATGATAATCTCTAGTTGCATCCATGTTGCTGCAAATGGCATTATTTCATTCTTTTTTATGGCTGGGTAATATTCCATTGTATATACGTACCACATCTTCTTCATCCATTCATCTGTTGATGGACATTTTGGTTGTTTCCATGTTTTGGCTTCTGTGAATAGTGCTGCTATGAATATAGGGGTGCACATATCTTTTTGAATTATTGCTTTGTCTGGGTATATGGGCATCAGTATTTTTAAAGCTCCTTAGTTGATTACAATGTGCAGCCGAGTCTCCAACAGTGGGGGCTGGAGAACCACTGTCCTAGGCTGAGTAATAGCTTTGAAAAGACTACTGTTGTCTCTGACTGGTTGTGTTGTTTCTGACAGACATGTCCGTTGCTTCCTCTTTTCCCCATGTTATAATGGTTCCAGATTGAACTGTGAGAGCATACCGAACTTGCTCTTTAGGCACTGGAGTCTAGAGTTGTAGGTACTCGAGGATTAAATAAAATGATAGCTCTATATGTACCATGCTCTTATTTATTCATTAAAGCTGCACTGTGATAACAAGATAACAAACATTGTCTTGCAATGTTTTTCTTTATTCCCAGTAGAGATTTGGGGTCTCTACAATTGAAATGTTTTTCTGACCTACTGGGGCTTTAAATCAGGGAGAAACCAAAGTGCCAAGATGTCTAGTAAAAGCTGAAATATTTAAGTATTTTTACAGGGACATCATGAACTGTAAAAGGAAGAGAGGAGAAGCCTCCCAAACAAACATATGTGAGCAGGGAAGACATCACATGGCAAACTGATCTATTACACCTCTCTTCTGGTAAAGTTCACCCAAGGCTCTGTCATATGGCATGAGTGGTTACAGTGCTGTCTTGGCAGATTACTGGAACCAGGGGTGGCTTGTGAAACGGTTCATCTGGAAGGTTTTTCAAATTCTCTCTTCCTTTTTCTCTCTCTTCTCTTTCATTGCTTTAGCTCTCACTCTCCCTATTTCTATGTCTCTCTGCCTCTCTCTCTTTTTCAATTTTAAGCCATGTTCAGAATATCCATTATGGACATAGATCTGATAATGTGATGGGCTCCTTGAAATCAATAACATTTCCAAAGAGTCCACCCATCATACTTGTAGGTGCCTTCTTTTGACTTACCTGGGGAGCCCAATGCTAATGAGAAGGCAGTTTGGGTACTGGGAAAACACCTTCCTTCTTTGTCCCAATTTTTACCTATTATATATGTTTTGTTCTCTTCAAATTATGCATATATCTTTAAGTGGGCAAATGGTTACAGTAAGAAGAGAAAAATTTTTGCAGCAATTACTTTAAGTCAGTCTTATCTTTGAAAAAATAAGACGCAAAGAGTTTGGGAAAGGGTAATTTAAAAGAAAATTTAACTATACACCATTAGAAAACAAACCTTTCCAGAAATTTATCAAGACTATCATTTGCAATAGTTCTTTTCTCTTGTGTGTTTAGAATGTGCTATCCACATGTCAGTTAGTTCTCCCAGTCAAATAACAAATAATGTCTATTATCAATTTCTCATTGAATGTCAATGGGAAAACTCATGATGAATAAGCTCAACATTCTTTTTACATGAAATTATAATGTTTTGGGATTAAAGCCAAGTAGCCACAGACTGGGTGTCCTATTCATAAAACGAAACAGTAGCTTTTGGAGCTTCAAGGACTACTTATCTTTATTCTATTCTCTCTTTCCTTGCATCTTAATCACACACACACACACACACACACACACACACACACTTTATTTTATAAGCAATATAACTACATTATGGAAATGTTGTTAATAAGAGAAAAATATCCTTCATACAATAATTTCATTACTGTGATAAGGACACTTACTTTTTTGGGGTTATCCCTAATAGATTTTTTTCTAAACGAGTTACTTCATTTAAAAAATAGTGTATAAACAAATTTATGCTATTTTTTCCCATATTATACTATTATAAGCATTTTTACATGTTGTAGCATAAAATTCACAACCAACCAATACTTAAAAGGACTATCCATTCTATTTAGTGATGTAGATGTATCCAGTTTCCTTAAACATGCCCCAGTTTTCTAATTTTTCACTATCCTAAGTGGTGTTATGGTTGCCTTTGTGAGTAAAATGTCTCCTCCACCCCCAAACTTTTAACAG
This sequence comes from Kogia breviceps, assembly GCF_026419965.1. NCBI lineage: Eukaryota > Metazoa > Chordata > Mammalia > Artiodactyla > Physeteridae > Kogia > Kogia breviceps. Next base: position 89,390,533 of record NC_081310.1, on the reverse strand, counting down.
CATTTCTCCGGAATGGATTCACAAGGTGTGACTGTTTTAATTCACAAAGCACTGCCACACAGAGCTGTTGGAGCACCAGTAGGCACCATGGAGTCTCTAATAAATAATCCATATTGATCTCTTGTTTTGTGATTTGTCTTGGTTTGTTTGCTCTTAGAGCTTTGATTTATGGCTCCAAGGAGCGATTTTGGAAAAGCATTTAACCATCAGCTGAGACAATCTGACTATTGCACTTATAAGGTCAAAGTAGAGCAGACCTGAGTCAGAGGGATTTCAGGCGTCCAAGCTCCGGATAGCCCAGCCGTTGCTACTCTTTCCAGGAGAATATCCTAGGTTCTGGGCACAGTGACTGCAAGGAGGGAACATGGAGAAGCTGTCACTGTGTTTCCTGGTCATCATTAGCCTCCCTAGTGCTTTTTCCCAGACAGGTAGGCACTGCTTCAGGTGGGCGCTGGGCTCTTGTATCAGGGTTACCTATGCAAAGCCAAGTTAGGGAAAATAGTCAGAGTGGGGGAGGGGTTGTGATCTGGGAAAGAGGGCAGTCTGTGGCTTCTAAATCCAATCTCTCTATACATAGTGAGAGAATACATGTTTGTGGCCTAACAAGGTTAGAAAAAGAGACAACAGGCCCCAAACGGAGTCACTTGGGTTAAGCCCCACGTCAGCAAACCAAGACCTAATAACTAACCAAATTGCAGCTTCAGCCTCTCCCCAAAATGTGACCTTTCACCAGTCAATCTGAAATTACTTGGTTAGGACTAGAGGTAACCCACCCGATAACACCCTTTCCTTCCCCCATAGAAAGGTGACCTTGCCTGAAATAATCTACTCTTCATTAGAAACTTCCTCTGCCTACCCCTTTCATTTGGTGCAGCTCTTCGAAATTCCTTTCTGTCTGCTAGATGGCTGGCTGCCTGCTTCATGAATCATTGAATTAAAGCCAGTTAGATCTTTAAATGTACTCAGTTGAATCTGACTTAATTTAGCAGATTTGGTGTCAGCGATGGAATCCACAGAGCCCTTCCAAGATCTTCTGAAACAAGAAACACGGGCATTGTACCCTCAGACCTTTTGGAGTTGTCCTTTTCAGAAGGGCCCTGGGTAAGTTGCTCTATGTTCTGAGCTCTGCTCTCTTTGCATCAAGCTCCTGATCTAATTGGCTTGCCAGTCAGTTCCCTATTTGATTGGAAACCTCAGCCCTTGGTTCTGTCCCCAGATTCCATGTTGGGAATGACCAATGGCTCAGTCTGGAATTCTCTGTTGTGTGGAACCCCAGTCTGTAGTCCCTATTCTTGGGGGTCTGCTGATTCAGTCCTTTCCCCAACCCCCAAATTCCACATTGGGAGCTGCTGGTTTTTACCAGCTGAAAAACTGGACCGGGTTTCAGATCATACTGGGTCCGACTTAAGCTAAACTGGGTCTAGTAAATAAAGGCTATTGCTAATGGGATTCATAGAAGTAAAAAAGAAAAAAAAAAAAAAAAAACAACCCACAAAATTGGTGAGCATGGCTAAGGCACTTAAAAGATGTTAGAGTGCTCACCACATAACTAAACTTCCGTGTTAGGATAAGCTGGTCATGGGACAGTTTATATTGACACTAGATTACCTGCCAACCTCAAGAAAATTTCTATGCTAGAAGATACACTGTAAAGCACCACACAATCCCCAACCCAGTGGCACATCCCTCTTAGATATTAATTTGCCTCTGAGAGACCTAAAGTCTTAACTAAAAAAAAAAAAAAAAAAGAATCCTTGAATTCAAAAGAGTTGAGCATGCTGCCTTCCAGCACACCTGCTTACTTTATGTCTATGAACTATACTGCTAGAAGATATAAATACCTACAAAAATGGCAAAACCTTACTAAAAATAATCCAGAATTACAGTGGCCATTATGGGGAATGTTCCAATTAGATATGATTGTTTAAGAAGTGCACTTGAAAGTAAGGTTCCCAAATCAAACAAATAGAATAAGATACCAATTTTAATCAGCATGCAGAAGTCTCCAAAGGGCTTCAAAATTCCAAACTAGCTTCACTGAAAAATGCATTGCAAAAGGCTAATGAAAGAGATACAAGAAGTACCTAATATAAAAGTCTAAGATTGATGTGATTCCTACTATTCCTCTTTAGCTCCTTTAATTGAGTACTCAGAGTCTACTGATCCTCTGTCTGAATTGTCTTTACATTACTGTAAACCAAAGTGGCCTTACAGACCCCATGTCTACCTTCAGTGGAGGGCCCCATGTGGGTCCCTCCCAGAGTTGATGAGACTCTGAGGGACTTTTCTGGTAAACTCCTATGTTATTCCCTTAAACATCCAAAGGGAAACTAAATTAAAATTAATTAAAAACTTTGCCAAATTCTGATAGATACTGGAGCTTGCAGAGGGGATCTTGGGAAAACCGGCAGAAGGCAGCAAAAGGTAAAAATTCTTATCGGAGCCAGCTCTCCTGGATCTCTGTGGAGAGGGGAATAAAATATCTTTTGCAGCCTCTTTGGGGGACACCTCTTGGACACATCCAAGAGGTGTTCAATACTGCCAGGAATAAAACTATGTACCTGTGATGGGAGGGGAGCAACTGAAGATAATATGGCTAGATGGGAGGATTAGCCACTTGGTATTTTTTAGGCTGCAACCCAATTCTTCGAGGAATTAAGAGCAACTGCCCTTATCTTCTCTAGAAACAGTTCAAAGCCCACCTGTTCTTTTTACCAATCCTGAAACTTCCCATATTTATCTCAAATAAATATTGTAAAAATTCTGGCTTTAAGAAGCAAAGTTCTTCTCACAGGAACTTGCATTCCTTCCCTGTACCTTTGAGGTGTAAATGTCCTACCTGGTCTTCTCCAGGAATTATTTCTAAGTCAATCTCTTTAAACTACAAACTTCAGGGAGGTAATTCTTATTAGGGGGAAAACAAAAGAGGAAGAGGTCATTTAAAACTTAGGTGAATGAAAAATCTTTTCAGTGTCTTCTCCACAAATATTATTAAAAAGTTTTAGCCATCTAAGCAGGTAACCTTAACTTATTCTATCTACCATAACAACTTAAATCCAGCTTTTTTATAATTAGTGAACTGTGTATTATTGTACCTGAATAGTGGCAGTAATATTAAAATGAAAGCTATAAAGTCTCTGTTTGCCTCTGTCACTTACGTGTGTCTCTCTATATATTTGTGTTGTAGATGTATGGTATTTTTCTACCTATGGATAATATTGCCAAAAATTATTCTGTAAAAGAGCACTATTTAATTGGCTTAAAGAAAATTAGGCACTTAAATAAAGTGTTTCTAAAATTTTCAGTATTATAATAGAAACTGACCCAAAGGCTTTTCAAGTTCACACAATCTGGGAAAATATTGAATATTAATGATAATTCGAGCTTGTTGGTTTAATTAAAATGTCTACAGAGTTATATCTTCAGAGTTCCAACATTAAAAATAATGCAGGGCTTCCCTGGTGGCACAGTGGTTGAGAGTCCGCCTGCTAATGCAGGGGACACAAGTTCGTGCCCCGGCCCGGGAAGATCCCACATGCCGCGGAGCGGCTGGGCCCGTGAGCCATGGCCGCTGAGCCTGCGCATCCGGAGCCTGTGCTCCGCAACTGAAGGGGCCATAGCAGTGAGAGGCCCCCGTACCAAAATTTGTCAGCAGGAGAAATAACTTGGTATGCTGAAATTTTCATTAGTAAACAAATTGTTGAGAACAAGTGAATTAAATAGATGTAAGTGGGAAAAATGGTTTTAGGGGAACTTTTAAAATAGTTTCCGCCAAAAAATTTTTTTAAAAATAAAAAACAAAAACATTTAAAAATACCAAAAAAAAATTTTTTTTAAGAAAAATATAAAATCATTTCCCCAAATCTTTTTGGTAAACTAACACCTTAAAGTTTTGCTTGGTTAAACTAAATTATGGACAGTCATTAAATATTTAGATCATTTCCAAATAAGATAAAATACTGAAACATTAATTACTGAACATAGTTTTATCCACTTTTGGCTTCCTTTTACAGAGGAGCTGAAGATGTTTGGTTCTATTAATAAACATGTTTTGTGCCACACTGAGGAATTCACTATGAAAAAGAAGATATTTAAAAAAAACAATAAAAAGTATTTATACATTTGCCAAGCCACACAATGCTAAAGTAAAAGACAGTTCACAACTATTTACTTCTTTATTTCACCAAATCTTAAATTTTCTAAGGGTTAAAAACAGAAATAATGAGATGAATATCTCCATATGTAAAGAAAATAAGATGTGTGTTTTCAGTAGAAGAAGGTATGAGGAATGAAAAAGCATTTTGTTGAATGAAAATAATGTAATTTTGTCCTAAAGAGAGACTGCTTATTTCAGAATGGGAGATAGAAAAAAACACAGGACAAAATATGAATGTAAAGAAGAAAGTTGTAGAAGGTTTGTGAAAAAGGAATTTTTGGTAAAGGATTTTATTCATGGTCAAGACTGGCTAAGATGGAAATGAATTTAATTGTGTGAATAAATTTTAATATTAAAAGGAAGCAGGTACAAAATTAGAATCTGCTTTTCTCTCTGTGAAAACAATAAAGTTTTATTAAACTATTGTTGTGCTCTTGATAAGAGATTGTAAAAGTTTTTTTTTCTTACCTCTTAAGTAATTTGACTAGAAAACAAAGATTTTTGTGTCCTGTCAAAATAATTTCCTGTGCTATCTTTATCTTGTCTTTTGATTAGTTAAGAAAGCTGAGTCTTCTCTATTAAAAGAGCTACATTTTTCCTTTACAACTATTTAACTCTCTGTATTTGCCTTTGAAGTCTTTAATTGTCATTATGGTTAAATGGATAACTAAGTATTGTTTTGCAGTGACCTATGATCCTATTTGACCAAGGGCTTTACAATCTTTTAATATTTTTGACAAACTTCCCGCAAATCAAATTCTAAATGAAGTCATTTTGACCTCAAAGTAACTTTGAGATATTCCAGAGGACCCCTGGAAAATCTCAAAACACTTGTTCTCTCTCCTTGTGAAAGGGAGATGTTAAACAAATTAGGCTTATTTGATATATTAAATTATATTGGAAGCATTGTCAAAGAAGAAGTAATACTAAGCCTTCTTTATGTTGTATTTGCATATGCTATAAATTTTATAACATTTTGTGAATTCCTATAAATCTGACATATCCTGGTGTAATGATTATCAGTCATAATTCCAGTCTTATCTTAAAACATTGTATGTCACAGAAATAACCAAATTTCCTTGTCAATTCCATTATAATGAGCTCTCAACAGATCTTTAAGATGGGCATTTTAAAGTTTTTTGTCATTTACAGACAGTTTTTTTTTACTCAGGTGCTTTTGCAAAAGTGTTTCTGCAAATGTGCTTCATCTTCAAAAAGATTATTGGAAAGGACTTTGACAAGTGCAGGTTTCTTATAGCTTTAACATCATAAAACTAAATTGAGTAAAAATTTACAGAACTAATGGAAAAACTGGATTCAAGCAAACAAATATTAATTACACGGGACTGAAGGAATTAAGGAAGATGATTGTAATTGTGTTGTTTGAAATATTGCTATTTTCTTAATATTTTTTTCTCCAGATTTCAGGAAACCTTTTTTTCTTAAGCTATCTATGACTTAAAGCAATTTGGCAAAGTATACCTTTGTAAACAAAGATGAAACATTTACTTTTTCTCTCTACCTGATTTCTCCCAAATTTGAAAATTCTTAAATATTCTTTTCATGGCATTATAGTTAGTCATTTACATAAATTCAGTAAGAATCTGTTCTCCTTGTAACAGTATACAATTGGAAACACTGGTTATATTACTGAGGCTTTGACAGAAATGGTATATTTGAGGGAGATGTGCATAGACTCGGATATGACCAGACACTTTTAAGGAACTAAGGTTGACTTTCTGGAGTCAGTAAAGCCCCTTGGAAAAATTGGCTTGGTACTTTACTTACGAGGTTCCAACGGAGCAGTCTTCCAAAGGGCTTATATGGTCAATCACTATTCTTGCTGCATTTATGTAAATAATCAGGCCAAGTTTAATGCAAATAAATTAGTTTCACTGTGGTTATCTTTGATTTTTAAAAATGGGGGGCTTCCCTGGTGGCGCAGTGGTTGGGGGTCCGCCTGCCGATGCAGGGGACGCGGGTTTCTGTCCCGGTCTGGGAGGATCCCGCATGCCTCGGAGTGGCTGGGCCCGTGAGCCATGGCCGCTGGGCCTGCACGTCTGGAGCCTGTGCTCCACAGCGCGAGAGGCCGCAGCGGTGGGAGGCCCGTGTACCGCAAAAAAAAAAAAAAAAAAAAAAAAAAAAGGGGTGATTTTAGAGAGAAAAGTTATGTGTGCACCTTTGTAGATATTAAATTTTAATAATGTTGATCGTCTTTGAGGTTTTGTTATGTATCTGCAAATTGGACTGGGTGCTGAATTCTTCTATTTTCCTTAAGAATTTGCCTATGAATCTCCAAATGAATGTTCCAATTTTCTCCCATTCTGATTTGGAATCACTAAGAACAAAGACTGCCCTTGAATCTCTTTGGAAGGGACTCATAGTCCTCCTCACTACCCAAATGGCAGCCAAAATCCAGGGACTTGAACCTTAGGTACACATCTCACAGTCAAAGAAGACTCCATTTGACTTCTGGTCCTGCACACCAGCTGGAGATATCTCAGGTTGATCAAAAGGGGGGAATCGTTTAAAAACAGAGACAACTGACCTAAAATGGAGTCACTTGTGTTAAGTCCCATGTTAGCAAACCAAGATACCTAACCTAATTGCAGTTTCACCTCTCCCAGGAATGTGACTTTTAACCTGTCAGTATGGAATTACCTGGCCTCTCTAATGAGGTAATCCACCCCATTAGACCCCTTTCTTTCTCTATAGGAAGGTGACCTTGCCTGATATAATCCACTCTTTGCTAGGAACTTCCTCTTCCCACCCTCTTCTGTCTATAAAAGGCTTTCATTTTGTACAGTTCTTCAAAGTTCCTTTCTATCTGCTAGACAGGATGCTGCCCATTTCATGAATCATTGAATAACGACAATTAGATCTTTAAATTTACTCAGTTGAGTTTTGTTTTTTGAAAAAACTCTGCTGCTGACATTTCCCCTCTGTTTTTTTACCTTACAGATATGCACACAAAGTTCTTTGTGTTCCCCAAAGAGTCGGATAATTCCTTTGAGATGCTGACTGCACAGCTAACAAACCCACTTGAGGCCTTGACCATGTGCCTGCATGTCTATACCGATCTGACCTGAGACTATAGCCTCTTCTCTTATGCCACAAAGCAACAATATAATGAGATCCTCCTCTTCAAGGGAAAGACTGGCGTATACAGTGTATCCGTGAGTGGAGCTGATTTCTTTTTCAAGCCTCCTCAGAGTTCTCCTGCACCAATGCACTTCTGTGTGACCTGGGAGTCTACCTCAGGGATTACAGAGCTCTGGGTGGATGGGAAGCCCATGGTGAGGAGGAATATGAAGAGGGGATACTCTTTGGGGACAGAGGCAAGCATCGTCCTGGGGCAGGAGCAGGATGCATTTGCTGGGGGCTTTGATAAAAACCAGTCTTTGGTGGGAGACATTGGAGATGTGAACATGTGGGACTATGTGTTATCACCAGAAGAGATTAGCACTGTCTATGCTGGTGGGACCTTCAGTCCTAATGTCCAGGACTGGCAGGCACTGACGTATAAAACACATGGTGAGGGACTTCCCTGGTGGCGCAGTGGTTAAGTATCCACCTGCCAGTGCAGGGGACATGGGTTTGAGCCCTGGTCTGGGAAGATCCCACATGCCATGGAGCAACTCAGCCCATGCGCCACAGCCACTAAGCCTGTGCTCTAGAGCCCGTGAGCCACAACTACTGAGCCCGTGTGCCACAACTACTGAAGCCCACGTGCCTAAAGCCCATGCTCCTCAACAAGACAAGCCACTGCAATGAGAAGCCCACGCACCACAATGAAGAGTAGTCCTCGCTTGCCACTAGAGAAAGCCCGCGTACAGCAACAAAGACCCAATACAGCCAAAAGCAAACCAACAAATAAATAAATAATTTTATTTAAAAAAATAATAATAAAAAAAATAAAACACATGGTGAGGTGTTCGTCAAACAACAACTATGGCCCTGAGGCCCTTTTGTGAAACCTGAAGTTGCCTTTTGGGGATTATAGCTTACATTTCCCTTGTCTCTGGCTCTGATGTTTTACTGCCCTACACACTGGGCTCTTGTGCCCTGGGAGGAGTGTATTTCCCTCTCCTTTCACCACTCTTTTTCCATTAGCACATGGGACAGTGCCAAGCAGAGGGTCTTATACATTTCTCCACATTAGAATTACCAGGCCACACCCCAAGCCAATTAAATCTGATTTGGGGGGCATGGGACCCAAGCATAAATGTTTTTTAAAGCTCTCCAAGTAATTCCAGTGTTCAGCTGAGGTTGAGAGCCATGGCATTTTAATGAGTGTTTAAGAAAAAGTGAGCCGACTTCTTCACCTAAAAGACTGCATGTGTCTAACTGTAGTGCTGCCAATATTTTCATTCCCTTTATAGGAACACCCACCCCATTTATTGTGTTTTATTGAATTATCTAAAGAATACAGGAATAGGGCTTCCCTGGTGGTGCAGTGGTTAAGAACCCGCCTGCCAATGCAGAGGACATGGGTTCAAACCCTGGTCCGGGAAGATCTCACATGCCGTGGAGAAACTAAGCCCATGTGCCACAACTACTGAGCCTGCGCTCTAGAGACTGCGAGCCACAGCTACTGAGCCCACGTGCCACAACTACTGAAGCCTGTGTGCCTAGAGCCCGTGCTCCACAACAAGAGAAGCCACCACAGTGAGAAGCCCGCTCACTGCAAAGAAGAGTAGCCCCCGCTCATCACAACTAGAGAAAGCCCACACACAGAAACCTACCCAATGCAACCAAAAATAAATAATAAATTAATTAATTAATAAAAAGAAAAAGAATATGGGAATAGAATTTTTCCAGCATTCTGCCCCCACATCAGGATGAGGTCATTACATATTAGAATTATCTTTAATTCTTTAATCCTTTCAATTTGAATATTCAAAAATTGAAAAAAGAAATGTTTTGTTGTTGTTTCTGTTTAATTTGTTCTATTTTTTCTTCAGAATCACCAATTTTCATTGTGTGAAATTTCCATTATTTTTTCTTCTCATTTATCATCATCCAGATCACTTTAATCTGTGACTTTTATCCTTATATTTTGCGCTTTTATTTTTTCAAATCTATCCTTCATATTAGTGTTAGGGAGGAAGAATTTTTCCTCTACCCTTCTAAGTTCTTCTGGCTGATCTGAGAATTAAATTGACATGGGACAGATTAACAGGAGAAAATCAAACAAAATTTAATAACATGTATACATGAGAGGAACTCAGAAAAATTGAGTAACTTGCCAAAATGGCGAAAATCCTCACTTTATCATCTTCAGCTAAAGACAAAAGAGGATGATGGGGGTAGTGGTTTGGGACTTCAGAAGGGAGGAAGGCAATTCACACGGAGATGGAAAAGCAAACGTTTGGTAAATAAATGTTTGCTGGACCACCAGAGACAATGGGATACAGAGTGGACTCTGACCTCTAGGACCTGCAGAGTTTCCCCCACCTCCCCTAGCCCATATTCTTTGCAAGTATCTCTGGTGATAGCTATATTCTGGAAACAGTCCTTGTATCTAAATTATTTTAGGCATTTAGGAGGAAGGTCAAAGTTTCTTCCTGAGTCTTTTGGGCCTGGATTATTTTCAGCGTGAAATAATCCACATGTCAAAGAAACATTTTGGGGTGGCAGATTTTGCTCCCCTACAAGTGATTTGTTTTTCTCTTTAGCGTATTGAGATCCTTACTATTTCTAATGTCATTTAAAATTCTACAATGCTTTGAGTTGTCTTAAATTCTTTCTTGGATTTAGTGTGTGTTTTTTCTTCAACTTTCATCAAGTCTCTGTTTTTCTTCAATTCGCTTGAGAGTTTAATGCAGTTGCTGCCTAAAATTTTCTAAATTTCCTGTGATTAATCTTTTATGAAGTAAATCTTTTACATGCTTTAAATAATTTTCTTTTATATTTTAGTAATTTTCAGTCCTCCTATTTGTTCTAATATAGTGTGAGAAGTGAGTTCTATGAGTCCCCTTCCTGCTTACCTGGACACAATTAGATTCCCTAATAATTTAAACTAGCTAGCTGGTGGACTGATGCTTATATTAGTAGTTTCTAGTCATGCATTCCCAGCCCTGACATCCTGCAACTCCCATTTTAAATGATCCTCACCTCTACCAATTTCTTCCAACTGTCCCAGACTCACATAGGTGCACTTTTTAAGATATTTGTGTCTTCATTTCTCTCTCAGTGGAATGACCTGGAGTGCTGAAGAGGACACCTTTGATAATAGCATCATAATAGGCAAGATGAGGTCTTTGGTTCTTTTGGAGAGGGTCATAGGCTAGGGAAAATTTAACATCCTTCTGACTGGCTCCTCCCCTTGGAATGAAGAAAGACTCATCATGCTGGTACCATTTTCCAAGTCTAACATCCATGGGTCCACAGCTCAGGGGTCAAATTTCATATGCACATGATAACCTCTGGGGCTCTGGGATCCTTTGCTCTCCACCATGTGTGGAGATTTTTGTTGCTGCTTGTGAAATAAAATTCATATTTTATGACAAGGCAAGAAAAATTTAAATATAAAAAGTTCTTCTCTGTCTGTTGGCCTTCTCCCTTCCCCCACTCTGCATGGTGTATCTGCATCATGCATTGACCAAACCTCCCCCATCAGCAGGAATACCTGCTCAACCATAAAGAGCGCCATTCTCCTAGCATCAACAAGACAACTCCTTAAAAGATAACATTCCTTCTTGATCTTGTAAGGGATCATGTGACCTACCACAATGACACTTAGATTTGGATTATGTAAACTGTCAATAATAATATGTCATTTGATGTTCAGCCCTCTGTCTCAAAAAACTTATATAACTGTGCCTTGACTTCTAATGAGTGGAACAGTCCTCAGAGCTTTCTGAAATGCTCTTCCTTGATTATAATCCTAAAATTTGGCTTGAATAAAATTTTCCATTTCTTTCTTAGATTGACTGATTAATTTTCATTGACACGTTCTGTCCTAAAACTTAGATCTGGAGAAGGAAAGTTTCAGGAAGACCTTTCTTACTTTAGGTCTAAGCTGGATTCTCTAGTGGATCAAACTTTGCCTCCCCAAAGTTTATATCTTTGGCAGGAGGATTATTTTAGGCTGATTATTTTTAAGAAACAGAAGACTCAGAAAGTGTTTCTTTTTACCTCCCCCTTAACTGCCTAAAAGAGTTTAGATAAAGGACCTGGTCCAGGAAGAGCACTCTCACCAGAGATACCTGCAAAGAATATGAGCTAGGTGTGGTAGGGAGAACTTGGCAGGGCCTGGAGACCAAAGCTCTCTCTGTGTCCCCTTGTCTCTGTATGGCATAGCAAACATTTGTTTACCAAACATTTGTTTTTCCATCTCTATGTGAATTGCCTTTCTCCCCTTTGAAGGCTCAACCCCCTACCCTATTCTCCTTTTTCAGTGGCATATAATAAGTCTCAATTCCCTAACTTATCCTTGTGTCTCACATTGATCTTGGAGAGGCAGCAGTGAGTGGTGGCATGAAGCAAGATATTAATTCCCTACCCAGGAATTGAACCTGGGTAGCCTGGGTGAAAACCAGAAATCCTAGCCACCAGACAAGCAAGGGCTGGAGGCTAGAAGCTACTTTTCCCTGGATCTTGCCCCCAGTGAAAAATGCATTTCTCATGGAGGTATATAAAATATAAAAACAGGTACAACATTTATTATGAGAGACATAGCACAAAAACAAGTGGGAGAGCACACAGAGAAACAGTTTGTTCAGCAAGGCAGAGAGGCACACCCAGAGAGAAAGAGTGTGGGCATCCTCCCTAATGAGGAGGAGAGCAGAAAAGAGGTGGTTAAATAATTTATAAAGGGCAGTTCTTCCAGGTCTTTGTTTACCTTTGGCCAATTATCTGGTTTCTTTTTCCACACCTGCCCTGCCCTAGGACCCTCCCCAACATGCCTCCTTTTTTGAAGATGGATTCCAGCCCAGAGCCCTGTGGGGTGGCCTTAGCATCACATTTTATGGGGTGGTTCCCCCTCTTTCTTGACCCCCCAGGAGCCTTTCTGCACATGTGCAATTTCTCCCTTGCCCCAAGGAGGGGAAATATGTGACCTCTTGAGCCTTTACTCAAACAAGGATTAGCCCCTCTCTGATCTTGCCATGACTGTTATCTTAAGGTGTCCACAGGAGACAAAGCCTGGCTATTTATCCTGTCTCTGTCATTGCTTCCATTTCAGAGAGCCAACAGGAGGCTGGTTATAAATATCAAACCTGGAGCCCACATATCTCCTGTCCCAGGAAATGCAAACAGGAGGCTAGTTGTAAGTGTCCGGCCTGAACCCATATTTTTTTCACCCCAAGAAGTGCAAACAAGAGGCCAGTTTTAAATGCCTAGCCTGGAGCCCATCTATCTCCTGCCTCAATTTTTCTTATGGGGCCTCCATTCGTATGTAATTAAATTTGGTTTTCTCCTGTTAATCTGTCTCATGTCAATTTAATTCTTAGACCAGCCAGAAGAACCTAAAAAGAGTAGAGGGAAATTCTTTTCCTTCCCCAGCAGCAGGCACAAGGCTGATGTTGTGATCTTTCCTGAGTCCTATGTCTATTGCTCAGTTCCTTTAGAACCCACAGGGTGAGCTTGTCCCTTCAGAGCTCTAACTGGAGCATGAAGACACAGAAGCTTCTGTATTGAGAGATCTATATTTTGTGGTTCCCCACCTACAAGCAGCAGGAAGGAGGGCTGAGCAGACTTCAGGCATGTTATTGCCACAACAGAGTGGTGGACAACCTCTCACAGACAGCACAGAGGGTCTGCTATCATTAGGGACAGGGCTGAAGCTGAATCTGGCCTGTACCCCAACACCGAATTAAATCTCAGAGACAGAGTTTTGGGTGAAGTAGAAAAGAATAGCTTTATTGTTCTGCCAGGCAAAGTGGGACATGGTGGGCTTGTGTCCCTTAAGATTGTGTGTCCAACTCAGGAGGATTTGGTGAGGAGTTTTACAGCAATGGTTCAAGGGCAGAGCTGCTGATAAGAATTAGGGTGTGTGAAGGGCTCTCACTCTTTTAATCTGGCCTCAGGTGGTCTTTTGATGAGCTTCTCAAAGTTATCAAATTGTGATATCCTCTGGAATGAAGAATGGTAACATCTCCCATTTGTTGGTGGTTTTAGTTCTGTAAAGGGCTCAAAGATATTGTTATATGTATCCCTTGAGGCAGAACCAGGACCCTGCCCCAAGGCTGCACTATTGTTTCTGGGCTGCTCCTCCCTTGTCTCTGCATCCCCTCCCTTCCCTGATTAGCAACTGTTTGAAACACTTCTGTGCCCAGGAGCCACACAGGGTCCTGCTCACTTTCAAGCTGGATCACAGCTGTGAATTTCAAAGACCCAGGCTCTGGATCAGAGACCCAATAGGTTGAAGGGATTCATCATCAAATGAAGACTCTGACTCTGTGAACAGTGTGTTAGCTTGTGGGAGAGAAAAAAAAAAAATATGGAAATTATCACAAACTTAAGGAACAAGGGGAACATTTGAAAGGTCTGTGCCTGGGACGCTTGTGGCTACAGGGAACAGGTTTGCTCTGCCTTAGAATGAGGATGACTGTGAAGGGTGAGGAGGCTTCAGAATTTGGCACGTGGTCAGAAATGTTGGATTTTTAGGAGAATATCAGAAACTCAGAGAGAATGAAATCAACTTAAAGGGCAGGCTTTATTCTACAGTCAAAACAACAGGAAGTGGGAAGGGAACAGGAGATACTGTGATCTGGTCCGTGTTGGTCCTAAGGGGAGTAAAAGGAGCAGGATCAGTGTGGGCAGTTGGCTGTAGCTCTCACAGCTCAGCAGCGGGCTGGCTTCAAAAGAACAGAGAGAAAGGAAGTGGGATGTTAGAGGAAGAAGCATCAGATCAAACTTCTGAGGAAAAGAAGGTAGAAAGAAAGGTTTTTGTACCACTGAATAGCCCAAGTCACTTGGAGCCTGGACACTCTAAATCTGAAGGAAGGTGGTGTCTGGGGCGGAGCCGGGCTGGAGGACAAGGGGGTCACCGCTGAACTTCTGTGAGAGCAAGGCTTTGCAAGCACTAACTACACAGCACAAATTCAGAGTCCTCCAACCTCTTGCTGGGAGGTCAGGCTCAAAGAGGAAGCATTGCCACACAGGCGGAATCTGCAAGAATGATCTTTTCAAATGTAAATAAGACCAAGTCCCCTTCTGAGGAAAAACCTGCAAAGGTTTCCCATTGTGCTTAGAATAATTTCCAACCCTTTACCTGGTGCTCAGGGCTCTGTGATTTCTGACTTCCGCTCCCCTCAGTCACAGCCTTACACATCTCTCCCTCACTCTGGGATCCCAGCTCTTCTGCCATGCTGTCTGTTCATTTCTTCCACAAATATACATCGAATGCCTGTGATGTGACAGACACGGGCTTGGGATAAGCAGTAAAACCACTGAAATGACCACAACCACACACGCCATAGACAAAATCACAGTCACCTGGGACTTACATTATAGTGAGTTTAAATATGCTTGATTTGTTTCCACAAAGCTTCTGCATTTGCCCTTTTTCCAGTTCCTCACGTGGCTGGTTCCACATCGTTTTGTCTCTGATCAGAAGTCCTCTCCTTAGAAAGGACCTTTCCCAGTCATTTTTAGCATCTGTTATTGTTTTCTAAGCAGATATCATTATCTGAAAAAAAAAAAAAGAGGGGGGGGTTCTTTTCTATTGTTTCCTCCCCTAGTAGATTGCAATTTCCATGAGATCTGAGACATTATTCCCTATTGTATTCCCAGGTTCTAGAATGGTATGGCTCATAGTATTTTCTCAATAAATATTTGATGAATTAATTAATTTAGAGGAGGCAGCAGCAGCTAAGAAATGCTTCGGATGCTGCTGAGGATGAAGAAATACTTAAAGAGTGAGAAATAGTAAAACTGTAATTTTGCTCACAGAATGGCCTGTTATAAATGTATGATAGCTTGCTTCTTAGAGGAGGGAGGGAATGGCCACAGAGTATGCATTTGATTCAGCAATACGCTTCTGGGAATAAAGCAGGAAAGGAAATGGAAATTTAAAAATTACTAACAATAAATGGAGTAGACACAGGGATCAAGTAACTTCAGGAGAAATCTGCCAATTGCAAACCATCTCAAATCTCTAAAGTTTTCAGAGACAGAAGTATTCCAAATGCTAGTCTCCATAACAAGAGGCAGGATACATACTGGTGAATTTTTCTCAAGGATATGGAAACTATTGTAGTACAATGAACTTCTTGATAGGAGGGAGATTTCTCCCAAGTGTGTGTGTGTGTGTGTGTGTGTGGGGGGGGGGTATTTAAGGCTTGTGCTGACCTATTGATGTTTAACTGCCTTTTGAAGCCAGAGGTAGTTGGGCCCCCCCAGGGTAAACAACTGGAGATTCATTCCCTGTGGAATGATACTCCAAGATTAGAACAGAAGGACAACTGAGAGAGGAGGCTGGGCCCTGCCCAAATAGAAGATAAGAGACCACATATTTCTCATTCTCTAAGTCAAGGAAACCTTACCGACTAGAAAGCTCTTTGGAGGTCAAAAAAAGGAGAGGGCGCCATCCCCATAGTAGGTGATGTCAACTAACCCATAGGCCTCTTTGGTGGAATCCATCTTGGCTGAGAGATGTGTGCACACATGGGAGGATACTGAGGTGTACCAAATATAGACTCTGAACCAGGCAAATCAAAATGATTGGCCAAAGGAAACCCAGAAGAAATGCCCCATATAAGTGATTTAAACTACCATGGGGGCGTGACTTTCTCTCTCTCTGAGTCCGCCTGTGTGTCTATCCAGAAGTACTGTACTCTTTTTTTTCTCCTAATAAACACTTGTTTCACTACTTTTTGTCTTTGTGGGAATTCTCTTCTGCAAAGCCGAAGAGCCAGGGCCTTGTCTCTGACCACTGGTCTAGCATCTAGGATTTGGCGCTTTCACTGCCGTGACGCAACCTCAATCTCTGGCTGGGAACCAAAACCCTGCTTTAAGCCACGGCAGACCAAGGGCACCTGAGATCACTTTGGGGAGGGGAACAGAATACGCCACCCCAAAATATGCCTCTTTGGCAACTTAATTATTTTCATTTAGCTACTTTTAAGAAATAGCAGAGGAGCTCTGAAAACTGAGCAGAAGTTACCCTTTCGTAAGAGACATTTACCTGTATAAGGGAAATCTCCATGTGTAAGGGTGTCTCCTCTGTACCAGGAAGAGAAAGATGACTCTAAATCTCTAGAAACTTCTTATCAATGGAGAAGGGAATGACTTAAATCTGCATCACAGATTGACTCTCGTTTACTGTGCTTTTCCTGGCAACTTCCCACAACTCTCTCCTGCTCCCAACATCTTTCTTTTGTCCTTAGCTGAAGATGGTATTCAAGGCGGTGGCTTGGACCATTTTGGTGAGTTACTCAGTTTTCATGGGTTTCTCCCATGTATCCGTGTTATTTATACTTTTGTTTGATTTTCTCCTGTTAATCTGTCTCATGTCAATTTAATTCTTAGACCAGCCAGAAGAACCTAGAAAGGTAGAGGAAGGTGTCTTCCTCCCTGACAACATGATGCCCTGTCACTCTGTAATACTTCAAAGTAAAATTCATGCAAACAAAGACCTCTTACATAACCACAATGCAACGATCAAAATCAGGAAATACCGATGTATTACTATTATCTAATTTACAGATCCCATTCAAGTTTCACCAATTGTCCCAGTCATGTCCTGTATAGGATTGACTGAAGGAAAAACACACATGAAAGTTGTGAATTAAGTTTTATTCATGGACCTTACTGGGGACTATAGCCTGGGAGACAGCCTCTCACTAGCTCTGAGAAACTGCTCTGAAGAGGTAGGGGAGGAGCCACCTTAGGTATGATCTATTTATTTTTGGCTAGGGAATAGTGCAGTCAAGCATACATCTTGGTAAAAGATTACTGCTCATCACAAAGAACAGACATCTCAAGTTCATGGTTTAGTGCTTTTCTATGTATGGGAAGACGCAAGAATCTGGGGTCATTGAAATTCTTCCTGCAATGTGCATCTAACTATCTAAGGGCCTGTTTATCCAAAGCACAGGGGGCCTCATCCTGTTTTTTTCCATCCTGAATTCCCCTTAGGGCTGACTGTCAGTGGGCATTGGCAGAGGGTTGCAACTTAACCCTTTGAATAACTGGATGATGAGTGACAGTCTTTGTTTGTTTGTTTCTTTGTTTTTGTTAACAATAGCAAACCGTTACAGTCCAGTATCAGTGTTGCATTTGTTGTCTTGTCTCTTTAGTCTCCTTCAATATCTGGAGCATTTCCTATTCTTTTCAGTCTTTTTTAAACTTTCATAACCTTAACACTTGAAGGTTACAGGTCAGAATATTTCTCAATTGGGGTTTACCTGGTATTTTCTAATGATTAGATTCAGGTTATAAATTTTTGGCAGAAGTATCTCAGAATTGAGGCTGTATACTTCTCACTGCATTCCAACAAGAGGAACACATTTTGATTTGTCCCATTACTTGATCATTTGATTAAAGTGGTTTCATTTGGTTTTCTCCATTTAAAGTTACTCTTTTTCTCTTTGCATTTCATAAATACGTTGTGAGGAAATACTTCAAGACTATGTAAATATACCTTTCCCCATCAAACTTTCACTCACTAGTTTTAGCATCCATCAATGTTTCTTAGTTGAATTAATTATTACTGTGATAATTTATCAAATGGTGATTTTCTAATTCCATCATTCCTTCTAGTTTATTAATGACATTCTACTGTAAAGGAAAAAGTGTCTCTTCTCTTCATTAATTCATTCCTTTATTTATATCAATATAGACTCATATATTATTTTTGGTTTCATTCCACTGTGTAGCACTTTCACTTGAATGAAAATGGTAATTGTCACCATCCATTTTTTTCCTAACCTCAAGGGGAATGTTTTCAATAATTTGTGATTAAGTATGATGTTTGCTCTCTCTGTGTGTGTTTAAATATCCTTGAATCTTCTTATGGCTAAAGAGAAAGTCCAGCCTTGCAAGCAGACCGTTCTAAGTATAACAGTCTCAGACCTTTTATGCTAACATTTTTCTGTGCAAGCTCATATTCTTTTGGAGCTATCAACTATCTTGACAGGTAAGATGTACTTTGATGGAAGGATAAGATCCTCTGCCCTGGCTTATTGTCCTATTGGTGAGTTTGAGAGGGGGGATGGGGTATATCCTAGAGTAGATAGCTTCTAGTTCTGTAATATGGTCTCAACCATTTCCTGTTTACTTCATTCCACTCACCAGACGACCTTGTCTTTCATGAACCCCACCTACTTAATATCTCTGCCTCAAGTACTTCTGTTTTCCAGAGGCTGTCTTCTTCTATTGTGACTGATGCCATCATAGAGTGAGATAGAGGGGGAGGATGTGGAAGGGAATGCTTAGTGACTGACCAGACTATGTGCACTTCTGGTTATCAACTCTGCACTCAGAGTCACCCTACTGTGAGTCTGCCACTTAGGGCTGGTGCTATTACTGGGCTGGTGATGTGCTTTCTCACCAAGCCATTGTGAAGGGATGAGCAATAGTCCTCTCAGGGCAATGTGGGTCAGAGAATAAAAGGCCCAATTAGACAACTGCTTCCCATCACTCCTGCAGTCATGAGGCATGGCTTCCTTTTGCCTGAACCTTCTTCCCTTTCACATTGGGGCTCAGTCAACTCATCTTCCCAACCATTTCTTCCATTATTTTTTGTACTGGGATCCAGAAACCTCCCTCTCATTTCAGTGGCTTCTCCAGAGTTTGGTTCAAGGGAAGGAAGCATGAATTCATGCTAGTTTGTTATATTCTGTAAGAACTGTCAATCTCTTAAGGAAGAAACTTAATAGAAGCCACAAGGTCTATATGAAGGAAAAGAAGTGTTATTGAAGGACAAGACATGAATAAATTGGAAAGACATGTTGTGGCGAGCATTGCCCTCTGAGGAATATGCCATTAAGACCCTCATAAGCCTCAGGGCCCGATTGTACTCTCCTTGGTATGCATCCTGGACTTTATGGTATGAACGTAAAAAAGGAGATGGCCTTTGGCCAGATCGCTCCAGAGACCTGCTCAGTTACTGGGAGTCCCTGGTTGTTCCCTAAAACTAGGAAAAGCAACCCTGGAGGGGAAGTTGGTGCCTTTGTGGAACAGGCAATAAACCCACTGTTGCAGATATTGTGGTGACTAGCCGAGACAGAAGCCCAGTTCTATAGAAAAATGTCTATGCAAAGTCCCTGTTTTATAATGACTATGCAGAGTCCCTGCTTTAGGGGTATATATATGGCTATGCTTTGCTATTAAATCTGCCTTGCAACCATCAGTTGTTTGTGCCCTTCTGATCCCATACCTTTGTGCTTTCATTTCCCTACCCCCTCTCGTCGATTGTTGCTGCACTTTGAGGACCCGCCGTGGCTGGTGGCAACATGTCATATATATATTCCATATATATTATAAACTCTCAATCATTCCAAGGATGTCAATCATTAAATTAATTACTAAAGTAATATGTAAATTTAATTTAATTTGAATAAAATTTCCAGCTTATTTTAATAAAAGGAAATAAATCTGAAATTGACCTTGAAGAATAAATATGTTACAAATGGCAAGAAATGTTTCAAAATGAAAAAAATAGTAAGGGGAACTGCTTTTTTAGTAAATTCCAGAGCTTACTATCTATAAAGCAGCATAATCAAATCAATATGGCATTTGAATAGGAATTGGACAATAGACCAGTGAAATACAAATAAAAACTCAGAGATGGATCCAGGTATATGCAGAGTAAAACAATTAATTTCAGTGGAGGAAAGGATGGCTTAGACAATGGTTAGTATTGGGACAATTATCTATACATTAGAACTAAAATAAAGTTAAATGTTAATTTTATACAATACAATCAATTAAAAATTTGGTGGGTTAATCCTTTAATTATAAACAACAAAACCTAAAAATTATTTAAAAATTTAGAAAAATATCTGTAAAATATCAAGGTCACAGAGCCTTTTCTGAGCAACACAGTAAACCAATGGTTACATGAAAAACTTGCTACAGCAAAAGTCAATATAAATAACAACAAATAGCAAACAACAAACTGGGATAATAGTCTCTTTCCTCTCTTTCTATGTGTGTGTGAGAGAGACACAGAGAGACAGACAGACAAAGGGATAATATCTTTAATATACTAAAAATACTTACAAATAGATATGAAAATTAATTCAATGGGCAAAGGGTACATGTGAAATGACAATCATAGCAGTCGGCCAGTAAAAATCTGAAATGACACTCAATTTTACTTGTAATCCAAGAAATGCAATTTAAAGATAATAGTATGCTACTTTTAAAATGTTATTAGATTGGCCAGAAAAAGTCATTAATATCTAGTTATAACCAGATATAACTGCTTATGGAGATGTAAGCAGTTTCATGCATTTGTACTGGGAGTGTAAATTTGTAGAAGCTTATTGGAATTTAATTTGTCAGTGTCTATTAAAATTTTGAAATGCTTATATTCTTTGACCCAGTAATTCCACTTATAGAAATCTATCCTACATCAGTAAAATCAAAGCTCCCAAGGAAATATATAAAAAGATATTCATTACAGCGTTCTCACAGCAAACATTTGGAAAAACACACGTGTTCATCAGTGGGGAAATTTTTGGATTTGTTGAATATGCTACAACCATACTATAGAACATTGTGTAGCTATTAAAAACTAATGAGATATATCCTCATGTACCATTCAGGAAAACGGTTCAGGGGGAAAAAAACAAGTTGCAGACCAGCACGTGCAGCATATTTCCATTGGCAACACAAAACATTTTTATGTGTATGGATATACAGATGATAGGTACATAAGAAGATAGATAGATAGATCAAAGGTAGGCAGATATATTGCTAAAGATTATGTTCATGTTACAATAAATAAGCAGAGGTGGGAATTCTCTACTATTACTTTATTATAAAATTTTTAGTGTGTTGGGATTGTATCGGTCAGAGTTCCATGTAGTAAAGAGAAAGTATTCTAAATATTTTAAGGGGGAATGATTTAATACAGGGAATTAAGTGTTTGCAAAATCATTGGAAGAACTGAAAAAGTAGGTTCTTAGATGGCTTTCGGGAATGGAATGACTCCTAGATCAATCAAAAAGTTACATACCAGGATCTCCTTTGAGGCCACCACTGGAACTTCAAGTTCAAGAACACAATCCCTCCCAACACCTGTTAGAATGGCTATCATCAAAAAGACAAGAGATAACAAATGTTGGCAAGGACATGCACAAGAACCCTTGTACACTGTTGGTGGGAACGTAAATTGGTGCAGGCAATTGGAAAACAATAGGCAGGTTCCTCAAAAGCTAAAAATAGAACCACCATATGATCCAGCAATTCCACTTCTGGTTATATATCCAAAGGAGATAAATTATAAATATAAATATAAATAAATAAATAAATAGTGAAATATTATGCAGCCGTAAAAAGAAGGGAATCCTGCCATTTGTAACAACATGGATGGACCTCTATACTAAGTGAAATAAATCAGACAGAGAAAGGTATAATTTCACTTATATGTGGAGTCTAAAAAACCCCCAAACTCATAGAACCAGATGGGTGATTGCCAGAAGTGAGGATTTGAGGGAAATAGATGAAGGTAGTTAAAGGGTATAAGCTTCTAGTTATAAGATAATTAAGCTCTGGGGATGTAATGTATAGCATGGTAACTATACTCAAGAATACTGCATTGTATATTTGAAAGTTGCCCGGAGAGTAGACCTTAAAAGTTCTCATCATAAGAAAATAAAATTATAACTATGTGAGGTGATAGATATTAATGAAACATTGTGAAATCATTTCTCCATATATACATATATCAAATCATTATGTTGAGCACCTTAGACTAATACAATGTTATACGTCAAATATAACTCAATAAAATTGGCAAACCAACTATGAAGCAAAAACCAAACAACCCCCCCACAATCCCATAGTAACCATCCCAGGGTCAGAGAGTTAGAATCAAGACATAGTAGCAGCTGTTTCTCAATGCCCAGATTGCTGAATAATGGGCACTGGAACACGGTCCCCAAGGAAATCTCATGTCTCCATGATTTTGTTAGACAGCAAAAACTACCTGAAAGAGGGGAGCAAAATGGCTTCCTTCTGAGTCCCATCTTCAAATTTCATGTAAGTTCACTGAACTGGCAGAACCTTATTCACATCCAGAATCGGAGCTTCAAGGGAGTCTGGGAAATGTAGTGTGTACCTTATCATCATTCCAAAGAGAGACTGACTGGAGAAATGCACAGGATCCACCAAGGGGATTATGGATAAAGCTTACTTTATTGTGTTTTAAAATATTTTGATATGAACATATGCCCACAATGCATCTTAATTTAAAAGAATGAATATTGATACCCATATTTTCCCATTTTTTAATAAGGAAAGCACACACATCCACAAATATGTGTGTGTAGGCTTAGAAAAATACAACAGGGCTCCAAACTAAGGTGTTCAAAGTGGTTTTCTTGGAGAGGAAGAGATTACAGGTAGTTGAAAAAATCATTGGCATTTTCTAGAATAAATATATCCCGCTTTCTAGAAATTAATAATCTTTATTTTTTTTTTATTTTTTTTTTTTTTTTCGGTATGCGGGCCTCTCACTGTTGTGGCCTCTCCCGTTGCGGAGCACAGGCTCCAGACACACAGGCCCAGCGGCCATGGCTCACGGGCTTAGTTGCTCCGCGGCATGTGGGATCTTCCCGGACCAGGGCACGAACCCGTGTCTCCTGCATCGGCAGGCGGATTCTCAACCACTGCGCCACCAGGGAAGCCCAATAATCTTTATTTTTTAAAACAGCTTTAGACTCATAGCAGAACTGAGCCAAAAGTACAGAGTTTCCATTTATTCCATGCCCCATACATGAGCAACCTCCTCCACTATTAATATCCTGAATCAGAGTGGTACATTTGTTATAAGTGATGAACCTACATTGACACATCATTATCACTCAAAGTCTGTAGTTTACATTAAAGTTCACTCTTGGTGGTGTACATTCTATGGCTTTAGATAAATGTATAATTATATGTATCCATCATTATAGTATCATACAGAATAGTTTCACTGCCTTAAAAATCCTCTGTGCTCTGCTTACTCATCTGTCCCTCCAAACTCCAGTCCCTGGCAACCACTGATCTTTTTACTGTCTTCATAGTTTTCCCTTTTCCAGAATGTCATACAGTTGGAATCATCCAATATGTAACCTTTTCATACTGGCATCTTTTTCTTCATAATATGCATTTAAGTTTTATCTTGCTTTTAAAAAAGTGAAATAAACATTAAATATGAACTAAACAGAGAAGATGACAGAACTACTCCTTGTCATAATGAATGAACTGTCACTAACAGCAGCAACCAAATTAAAAGCTTTAGGATGTTCTTGGAAACCTATTCAAATACAGATTTTATTATGTTTAAATGTGAATGAAAGAAACAAAGAAAAAAAATGTGAATGAGCATAAAATGTTTTTTTCTTATATGATAAAATTTGTACCCTCTTAACTTTTGGAGGTTCCATTCAAAATCTTAGGAAGAATAATCACATGTATTCACCTCCCCAAATATAATTTTTTCCTGTAAAAATTTGAAATAATTTGTATAGTCTTGCTTTCAAAATTATTTAACTAAAAGTAACTTATTTAATTTAGGTTTGGCTATATTTTTTACACAGTCATTTGTGGTACTTGGGAAATTTTTGGAAGGGAAAAATTATCCCTCCAAATAATTAACTTAAATTTTAAAAATATAGTTAAATTTTCAGTTTTTAATAAAAGTTATTCTAAGGAAAATTTATTATGAAGAGGGAAATAGTTTTGAAAGTATATTTTTTCCTACCAGCCATATAGATTCATACTAAATTCTTTTTTTCTCCAAGATTTTATTTATTTTTTTATATAGCAGGTTCTTATTAGTTATCCATTTAAAACACATTAGTGTATATATGTCAATCCCAATCTCCCAATTCAATTTGGAAAAGATGTTGGTGAGAGTTTACAAATTGAAGATTGATTTATTACTTAACTGTACAGAAAAAAGATGTCCTCAGAATGGAAAAATTACAAATTGAAGATTGATTTATTACTTAACTGTACAGAAAAAAGATGTCCTCAGAATGGATAAGTATCTAGACACGGTGAACTGATTAAATTCTTATCTTAATCATTGATAGAGGGGCCACAAATTTGACTTATTTAGCAATTTGTAAGAGCCTGAATACTCAATAAATAAGTGTAAGGCAAAACTGTTAAGGTTTTTATGGCATATAACAAACATGCTGAAATGAAGATGATCTTTGAGATTGATTGAAGAAAGTTGACTGTGGAGTCTGAATCATTTGAAATTCTTTATTCATGTGTATGTGATGAAAATTACAACTTTGGTGGTAAAATAAGGAGCAGCATCATTACCGTCTTTCTTTGTTGGAGACAAATTCCTTTGGCAAGTATTTTCCCAAAACGGTAAAATAAACTGTCCAGTGGACCAGCAGGTGTTTTAACTGAACAAATGACAAAAGCTACTTGATTTCTCAGTAAGAAAATATGCTGATCAAAATTTCCACCAATTACAAGTTGTACATGTTGGCACATTATTGGCAGTTTTCTGGTATCTCATCTAGGTGATCACTCTGACATAATAATCAAACATTGAAACAAACAAACAGCCTCTCTACTCACAAAACCACCACCACCAAAAGCTGATTCTATTTGTATCTATATGAGTGAGCCCAGACTCTTGAAATATTACGATACCCAGACGGATGAGAGCAATCGTCTGGTTGCTGAATTTGATTTATCAAGTGCCAGTTCAGTTCAATTCAGTCCAGATATTAAAAGTGACATGCTTAGTACATCAACTTCTTACCTGCAGGGCAGTAAGACAGGTGGGACATGGTTGGATTGTTTAATGTGATTTTGAGTAATTTTAAACCTAAAATGAATATGAAAAAAAATAATAGAAATTAGAGTTCAAAATATGCACTCATTTTACGAGAAAACAAAACTGGTATGGCATTTCATGTTTGCAGCAGGCTTGCTTCATGATGCAATCAAGGGTCTCCTGAGGGATGTTTACTTTTATCTATTTTAAGGTTTGTGTGCATGTGTGTGCATGTACTAGCAAAGTACTCTGGGTTAGGTATTCTGAAGTCAAAGCTGAGAAAACTAGTCTGAGGCAAGTCCACAGTCAAGGGGAAAGGGACATATAAGAAGTAAGATTAATGGCCAAAAGAAGGGAGATAGAATAACACGCTGGGATGGAGAAGCGGCCCACAGGAGCTGGCAGTGTAAGGAAAATATCCTCCCCTATTGCCCTCACCATATGCTTATTTCTTGTCCTAAGTTTGGGCTATTATTATATTGGGAGTTTGGGCCCATAGATAAGGATCACACAAAAGTAGGATCTTGATTCTCTCACAAGATGTCTAGATATTTCCAGTGTTGATTATTATGGGAAGAGGATATCTTAATTCACAGGAAGATGAAGGTGGAGCTTAGCAGGAAGGAGAGGGAACTAATTCCTGTGTTAGGCCCTTGCTCATAGGGCCTAGACTTGGGGGAGGATGGAAAAGTGTCAGGGTATTCCTCGGCTCTTGCCTCAGGGCATCCCTTGAGTTGGGAGATCTTTCTGGGTTCCTAGACCCCATTCCAGTGTGTGTGTGTGTGGGGGGGGGAGTGGGGGGGTGGCGGAGGTGGTTCCCACACCAACAAGCAATGCTCTGGACTCCAGCTGGGTGTCCCACAATTCAATCCAATTCTGCTCAAGTCTGAACTTTATCTACCTGGAGATAATAAAAGATCCTACAGGTTAGGGGAACAGTCCTACAAGACTTCCCCCACTTCCTTCAGATGCCAAACACAGGCTATTACCTGTGTTTCTGACCAATTGGCTATAAATCAGAGGTTCCCATGTCCATCTCCTTGAATTTGATTAATTTGTTAGAGTGGCTGACAGAACTCAAAGAAACATTTTAATTACCAGTTCATTGGTAAAAGGATATAACTCAGGAACAGCCAATTGGAAGAAATGCACAGGGCAGGGTATGCGGAAGGGGCATGGGACACCAGGTATGACACTGTCCCCAATCTCCATGTGCTCACCAGCCCAGAAGCTCTCTAAATCCAGTCCTTTGGGGTTTTTATGGAGGCTTCATTACATAGGCATGATTGACTAAATCATTGGCCACTGGTGACTGAACTGAAGCCCAAACCCCTTTCCCCTCCCCTGCTCAGGGTGTGGGACTGGATGTTACAACCCTCCAATGACACCCTTGGCTCCACTGGCAACCAGCCCTCATCACTGGGTGGGGTCCAAAAGTCACCTCATTAACATAACAAAAGAACATTTACTGCTCTTGTCAGGAAATTCCAATGGTCTTAGGAGCTCTGTTCCAGAAACAGGATGAAACCAAATATATACTTATTATAAATCACAGTATCACAGGAGAGAAGTAGGCTGAGGCCATCCAAGGAGCATTAGCCAGAGTCTTAGGGTCTGAGAATTGTCATATCACGAAACATATCTAAGAAATATAACAGTATGGGCTTAGTTGTGCTATGGAGAATTGGGGGAAGGATTTATGTCCATTTTGAGGGGTTTGCTCAAAAGGGGGAGAGAGGAACCTT
Source organism: Kogia breviceps (assembly GCF_026419965.1). Lineage (NCBI taxonomy): Eukaryota > Metazoa > Chordata > Mammalia > Artiodactyla > Physeteridae > Kogia > Kogia breviceps. The sequence continues at coordinate 89,363,724 of NC_081310.1, read as the reverse complement.
TGAGACCATTAGGCAGTGATGACAGAGAGCCTCTCGGAAATGTGAATTTCAGGGAGCCAGAGTTGGAGGTCCCAAATATAGTGTTCTTTTGTATAAATCTTTTTTGTTTGTTTGTTTTTGTTTTTGTAGTCTTTTACTCTAGGGCTTTGAAGAGATGAGAAGCATAATAGACTGGCAGAACAACCTAAAGTGTCACAGCAGAAGTACTAGAAAGAAGCAACCAGAGAATGGAAAGTCGTTTTTTGGAGGTTTTGGGAAATTATTTATTTCTTATTTGAACATTTCTTCCTCTTTTCTCAGGCAAAAACTAGTCATTTAATATCTCTTGAGCTAGAGGGCTAATACAGTGAATAGCACATAGTGACACAAGATATATGTTGAATACATGAATGATTGAATAAATGAATGAATGAAGATGATGTAGCCTCAGTTTTTGTAGCTCACAGATGACGAAAACATACACAAACAACTATATTCCGATGAGATATGTATTGTAACAGATTAATAAAGAATGAACTACAGGAGTTAAGAACTAATAGAGTGATTTATTTTTCCTTTGAAATGACGGAGGGGAAGATTGTGGATGGAGTGAGGGTCAAGAAAGTATTCAAGGGTGGTGAGATTTTGAATGGAATTTGAGGACAAACACATTTTTTCCTGGAGGGGAATATTTGAGAAAAAGTTATAATGAGCAGGACATGACTTCTTAAAATAAATGAGTCAATATTTTGTGATCAATTTACAGTGAAAGTTTTGAGGCTCTGTGATGTAATTTTTAGATCACTTCACTTTGCCTGGTTGTGTATAGAGGACAAGAGAAAGGCCCATTTGACAGCTTTAGAATTTTCCACAGGAAGGTTAGAAGATAGAAAACCACACACACTCGGCAAATCTTAACTAAAGCTTTATGTAAATCTTAGGGGATCCTGGTTGTCAGAGAAGACATCTTGCTTTTGTGTCTATGGTTTAGAAATAGGCAGGGATAGATGGTTGGGACTAGGGAAATAAAAACAAGTGGTCTACTATAAAATTAGAGCGAGTTATAGCTTTCTTATATAGCAGAGATTGTAAAATGGGATTAGGACATGTCTAATGAAATAGAGGCAGAACCAGGAGGAATTAATTTGCCTGAGAACTTTTGGTCCTACAGGGAAGAGATGGTATTTGTTTGGGACATTTGGGGAAAAACTGGAGATGGGAGGATAGCTTAAGGTGTGTATCTTAGATTCTTTTCCTTGTTGGGCCCCATTGAACCATTCTTGAGCATTTTGGAGATTTGGGGTGATAGGTAGAAACCAAGTAAGCTGTAGTTTTGAAAGACTCATAGAGAGGACAATGAAAGCAGATTTGGCTCTGTTGAGCTGGAGAGATATCCATTTCCCCTACTTCATGGGGAAAGGTAGCAAAACTTTGCTGCCTTGAGGACTGAAGAGAGAGCACCCAGCCTTGGCACCTGGTGAGGGCAGCTATGGAAGCCCTAGCATCCCTGGAATAAATATAGGGCTTCTTACAGAGGACAGTGTTTGCAGCAAGAGGGAGAGAGGTTTTGTGAGCTTCAGAAAAGTGAAAGACAGTAAAAGTCCAAGAGGGGACTAAACTCCTATGACACCACTAGGACCCTCAGAAATAACTGAGTGTATCTAGGGTTAGGGAAAGGGTCATGAAGGGCTTTCAGCTAATGTGATTCAATTCTCTTTCCCAGATTGATGAGGTCTGGGAAAGGTCAGATGTTTCAGAAAAATCAATAGAGAACAAGCACTCCCAGGCTTTATTTTGAGCAGGTGCATAAGCACATACTGAGACTTGATAATCAAGTCATCAGAACAAAGAAGTAGATCAAATTGTATGGGGTTTTGGAATATCAGGGGACTCAAGAAAGAGCATCTAGATGTGACCAGAACAGACACTAGCTCATTATCTTTCAGGGATTAAGGGTTCTTTTATTCTTCAGTGAGGTGAAACAGAAGAGGCAAATCATTACACATGGTCTAACCTGAAAGGCCAAGTAGTTATAACCAATAAACTTATTGCTCTCATTACAGAATGAAAGTTCAGTCACTCTCAATGGATCCATCTACTATTTTTCTGAAGATTTTTGATGAAGATCTTTCAGGTATTCTTGTATTGAGAGAGCTTGACAGAATGGATTCAGATTTTTAGGTTAAAATAACGGTGTCCAGAGAGAATAAAACCAGGTAATAAACACCATGTATAGAACTTTGTCACTGTGAGGCTGATTTCTCTCTGGGTATGCCACTGTTAGTTTGAATGACTGCTTATTATTTCATCCATCACATGTATGTAGTATAAATCATCAAGCCATTCATTTAGGTAGGGAATATTTATCGTATTCAATAAACTCAGATGAGTAAGAAATGCCACATCTCTATTTGCTTTAAATAAAGTTAAAGGGGGCTTCCCTGGTGGCAGTGGTTAAGAATCCACCTGCCAATGCAGGGGACATGGGTTCAAGCCCTGGGCTGGGAAGATCCCACATGTCACGGAGCAACTAAGCCCGTGCGCCACAACTACTTAGCCTGCGCTCTAAAGCCCGTGAGCCACAACTACTGAAGTCTGTGCGCCTAGACCCCGTGCTCTGCAACAAGAGAAGCCACCGCAATGAGAAGCCTGTGCACCATAATGAAGAGTAGCCCCCGCGTGCAGCAACAAAGGCCCAACTCAGGCAAAAAAAAAAAAAAAAAGTCTCTGGGCTTATGTTCCATAGAGTTATTGAACACTGTAACTTAGTCATTATTGGGGCTCCCTTTCCAATGACCCAAGGTCAGTTAAAGTTTCCAAGAGTCTAACATTAACACTCAAATGTCAGGAAGGTCCACTGAGTACTGCAGAGATGCCTATTGTTCAAGCTTGCCTGGATCCTCGAAGTCTGCAGCTCTGCTACTTCTGCCAAATAGATCACAGGCACCTTGGTCTAGGTTGGGAGTCCTAAGGATCTAGATGTACACTTTGCATCCATCCTCTCAAAGACTCTGCTCCCTCCCCAGAGGGCTTGCAGATAGTGGAACCAGGATCCCTGATACACACAAGACCTGCCAGTTTCTACCCTTCTCCTAGCCTGGGGCTCTCTTCATTCTCCTTAGATGCCTCCATGTGTCTACCTCTCTCAGCTCCCAGTACAAGCTCTGCAACAGCTCAGGGTTTTGATGAACACATGTTCAATAGGAGACTATCTCCAGCAGTGTTGGTTGGTTGCTTGCCGCTACGAACCTTCCCCTGACATGAGGAAGCTTTATGCTACTTGCTTAGAATAGGATATATTCAGCAACAGCAATAGCAAATTACTACCTCAGAGGGTATCTCTGCATTATTTATTCAATAGTGATCTACCCCTAACTATGTGACAGACTCTGGACTAGGCACTGAGAACATAATAATGCTCATGACAGAGCCTTATCACCATCTTCAAGGATGTTGTCATAGTGGATAACATGAACAAGTCAACAGCCAAAGACAACACAGCTGATAAATTTGGGAGAGTCACCTTATGGAGAGTTGGGAGGTGCAGAAATCCTTCTTGGAGGATGTTTCATTTAAGATGAAAATGGAAAAGAGCGAGCATTAGCTGGTCAAATGACGTTATGAGTCAGAATGAACAACATGTGCAAACATCGGGGTTAAGAGAGACACCAGTGGACTTCCCTGGTGGCTCAGTGTTTAAGAATCCACCTGCCAATGCAGGGGACAAGGGTTTGATCCCTGGCCCAGGAAGATCCCACATGCCGCAGAGCAGCTAAGCCCGTGCTCCACAACTACAGAGTCTGCGCTTTAGAGCTCACAAACCACAATTACTGACCCCATGTGCCACAACTACTGAAGCCTGCGGGCCTAGAGCCCGTGCTCCGCAACAAGAGAATCCACCACAATAAGCGCGCACCGCAAAGAAGAGTAGCCCCCGCTCACCGCAACTAGAGAAAGCCCGCGTGCAGCAACGAAGAGCCAACGCAGCCTAAATAAATAAATGTTCCTTTAAAAAAAAAAAGAGAGAGAGATACCAGAAGGTTTTAAGAACTGAAAGACCAACCAGCCTTGGATGCTGGGGTTCAAGGTGTGGTGTGGAGAGAAATGAAGCTAGAGGATTAAAGAGAGCTCTGATTGGTGAGGAGCTTGTAATGCATGCTAAACTTCTTAGAGTTAAGGGGGTTGGCTCACTTAACACCCATCCCAAGCTCATTTTTTCTTGCCTTATTTTTCTTTTATGACTGGAAAATTAAAATACAGGGAGCTAATAATATGTTTTAATTGTGAGAGTTGATATTTTGTTTTAGAATGATTGTTCCAGCTCCTTTGTGAAGACTGCTTTGGAAGGGGATGAGAATAGCTGTGAGGACAAGAGGGTTGTTGAAAATCCAGGTGGGAGGTGATGGCAGCTGGCGCAGGTCTAAGGCAGTCATGTTGGAGAGACCCAGGTAGATCTGAGTAGTGCTTAAGGGGGAATGTTAACTGGAGGTTAGAAACACAAAGTAATTGAGAGGTTTCTGGCTTGAACCAGTGAGCAGAATGAAACTTTGGTCTCTTTCTAAGTGTTTACCTCTCTAAATAATACTGGTGTTAAGAAAAACGTTTTCATATTTTGAATAATTTCCTCAAACTGGTAGAAAGAATGAATTTTTCTCAAGTTTTCAAGCATGACTATAGAGATTTGAAGCTGCAGGAATGCCTGAAATCTCTAATAAATTGTTCATCATTTTCCCAACTTGGGAATGACCCTGTTCCCTTTGCCTCAGAACAAAGCTTTCAGAGGTAGTTTTGGAAAATGTTTCACACCTTAGCTAATATCTGGAGTTGAGGTTGTTTAAGACACCTAGGTCCTCAGAACTCAGCCACTAACATCCTCACCGTCCAGAACAACAACAGGAAGAGTGAAGCTGGCAAAGCTCTCAGTTTCCTAGTCCTCATCAGCCCCCTGGGCTGCTGCCCAGCAGTCTGTTTGCAGCCCCAGCCTATGCCTGAGCTCTGGTCTACTGGGCTGTGACTTTGAAAAGCTTTGTGTGGGCTCAGGAGAGGGTGAATGGAGCTGAGAATACACAGAATTGTGGAGAAGAGGCAGAGTAAATCTCTAGTTTCCAATATTTTCCTTGATAACTATAATAATATATATATATATAATATAATTCAACTTTTCTTTTTGATAACTCAATTTCTTATTTCTTCCTTTTTTTAACTTCCACAGACATAGGCACAAAAGGCTTTTGTGTTTTCCAGAGAGAGAGAGAGAGAGAGAGAGAGTGAGAGAGAGAGAGAGTGAGAGAGAGAGAGAAATCCTATGTAACCAGATAAGCACAGATAAAGAAACCAATGGTCTTCATCAGTTAATCCAGGTCTACACTGCCTGCCTGGGGGTGCAGCCTCCTTTTGTGATGCCTGGGCCCAAGCTAATAAGACTCCCTCATAAGGGAAAGACTGATGTCTATGGCACTCATTGAGTGAGATGGCAGCCCTCTTCTGGGTCTCCAGGCCATTCCTGCTTTGCTGCACATCTGGGAGTTGAGAGTAGCTTCAGGAATTGTTGAGCTCTAGGTGGATGGGAAGCCCATGGTGAGGAGGAGTCTGGAGAAGGGGCACTTTATGGGGACAGAGGTAAGCATCATGCTGGGGCAGAAATAGATCTCTTTTTTGGGGGAAGAGTGGTCTTTGATAAGAATCAGTCCTTGGTGGGAGACACTGGAGATGTGAACATGTGGGAATTTGTGTTGTCACCACAAGAGATTAACAGTGTCTATCATGGTGGACCTTCAGTCCTGATGTCCTGGGTTGGGGGGGCGTGGCAATGTATGGGGTTCATGGCTGAGTGTTCACCAAGCCCCAGCTTCTGTCCTGGGGCTGTGACCCTGTCTGACAGCAGCAGTCCTGAGCATGCCCACTGGAGATGACACCTCACCAGCATCATGTCTCAGACTCAGGAATTTTTGCCTTTATACCCTGGAGTGCTGCAGAGTGGACACTGGAATTCCCCTCTCTGCTCTTCATTAACATCAGTGAATGAACATTTCTTCTTAAGTGAAAGGCAATCTATATGTTGTGCTTTTCTCAGAAGGAATCAAAATTATGGAATTTATGTTTTACATTGAAAAGAACTTTAGACATAATCCAGCATCCTTATTGTATTGGTTTTCTATCACTGCTGTAACAAATTATCACAAATCTATTTGCTTAACACAGCACCAACACAAATTTAATATGTTACAGCTCTGGAGGTCAGAAGTCTAAAATGGGTGTGTCCACAGGGCTGTGCTCTTTCTAGAGATTCTAGGGGTGAGTTGATTTCCTTGCCTTTTCTAGCACCTAGAGGCTGCCTACAGTCCTTGGCTTGTGGCTCCTCCTTCCATCTCCAAAGGCAATGGCATAGCATTTTCTCTTCTCTCTGACCTCCTGCCTTCCTCTTAGAAGGACCCGTGTCATTATATCGAGCCCAGCATAATCTATCCATCTCAACATCCTTATCTGTAAAGGTAACATATTCAGAGGTTTCAGGGATTAGGACTTACATAGACAGGCTATTCAGCCTATCACATTCATTTACAGAAGATACAATGTAGACCCTAAAGAAGAGGAATTAAAGAAAACTCACAGGGCTCGTCTGGACTGCTGCTAGTCCATGTTTTTTTTTTTTTTTTTTTTTTTTTTTGCAGTACACGGGCCTCTCACTGTTGTGGTTTCTCCCATTGCGAAGCATAGGCTCTGGACACTCAGGCTCAGCGGCCATGGCTCACGGGCCCAGCCACTCCGTGGCATGTGGGATCTTCCCGGACCGGGGCACGAACCCACATCCCCTGCATCGGCAGGTGGACTCTCAACCACTGCGCCACCAGGGAAGCCCCCGAAGCCCCCATGTGGTATTTTTGTGTGAATGGGGAATTAACTCTATGCTGGGTGAACGGCTTGGTGAGTGGAGTGTGGGGAGATAACAGCCCCCACTCACTCCCTCAGCTAGACACCCATGTGCAGTGAACAGCCTGCACACCATACACAGTGGCCCTGGGGCTGGTGAGTTTCTATAGTGGAAACAGAACGCTGGTCTTAACAATATCCTACTCCAATTCCCCTCTGCTCTTCACCCTTTCATAGCTGTCACTCTCTGAGTCCAGGGCTGATCTCAAAAAAACTGGCTTGGGGAATTTAGTACTGTACGATGTACTGTATTCCTACAGTGGTCAGTCCATACTGCCTTTCAACCCTGCCTCTGAGTGAGACAGGCTGGGACCTGGGACGTGGGACCCTTTGCTGCAGTGCTTGTACCTGGACAAACATCTCCTCGGGCAACGAAATACAAAGAAACTATAAGGGACTAAAAATAACTGCATGCATGTGCAGTTGGGGCAAATTATGACCAACAAGATAGAAAAACGCAACTGCCACTTCTGAGGAGCCAGGAGCAAAAGCAGGGTACTGTGCATGCACGTAGGCCCCTGCACACAGCACCACCAAGGGGGTGGGCAGATCTCCTAAGTCACGCCTCTGACCCAACCCCTAGACCTACCCCTACCCTCACCCTGTATAAGGAACCAGCTCACCCCCTACTCAGGGAGCAAGCAAGGGAACCTGTTACTTGTTTTCGCTCCCTCGTGCTACAGCACAAGTCCCAATAAAGCCTTGCCAGAATTCCCTGTCTGTCCTCTGATCAATTTCTATTGAGTAAGCAGGCCAAGAACCCTGATCGGTAACATGAGTACTGTCCATTCAGCTTATATATGCCAGACTTATTATTTATCAATAATATTTCTTTTTTTTTTTTTTTTTTTTTTTTTTTTTGCGGTAAGCAGGCCTCTCACTGTTGTGGCATCTCCCGTTGCGGAGCACAGGCTCCGGATGCGCAGGCTCAGCGGCCATGGCTCACGGGCCCAGCCTCTCCACGGCATGTGGGATCTTCCCGGACCGGGACACGAACCCGTGTCCCCCACATCGGCAGGCGGACTCTCAACCACTGCGCCACCAGGGAAGCCCTATCAATAATATTTCAATAATCCTCTTCCTGTTCCATCTCACAGTGTCCATAAACACGTACATCCAAGTCAGCGCTCCTATCTTTCATATGTGGACTGCTTGCATCTTGCTTTATAGCACTGAGAGTTTTAACCTCATCTAAAAGGTAAAGCCATTTTGGCTCCGAGTTTTTTAAATCCTCTGTGGCAATGTTACCTTTCTAAATCATTATTACAAACAGGTTTTAATCAGCCTTGACTGAAACGAGAATTCCCCTAAACCAGCACTGTCCAGTAGAACTTTCTGCAATGATGGGAATATTCTAATTTGTGCTGTCCAATAAGGGAGCGACTAGACCTATGTAGTTACTGAGTCCCTGAAATGTGGCTAGTGTGACTGAGGAATTGCATTCTACATTTTATTTAATTTTAATTGATTTAAATTTAAATAGCCACATGTGGCTTGTGGCTACTGTATTGGACAGCACTGATCTAGACTCTTTCCTTGAGTTAAAGGGGAAAAAAGGGTAGGGTGTAGGAAAGGATATTATTAATCACAAAAGTTTATAATTAGGACAACAAAGGAAGTTGAGGTCTCCACTTGAATAAAAAGAGAAGAAAACCTGGGAAGGTTTAAAGATTGTCTTCCATCAAGCTAGGGACCTAATTTTCTCTTGTTTCTACCAGAGGGCAAATAAGCTGTTATCAAATAGTTTAATGTATTCTGGGGCAAATGTTTAGAAGTATCTGTTTATGTTTTTATTCCTTCTTTTGTGTTCAATATTTTTCTTAGAACTTATTTTCTCCTTTATCTTTTTCTCTTTCTTCTGAATAGAGGTGAGTTTATCCATACTTGCTATTTAGTTAAAAGAAAAAAAGTAAGCCCAGAACATCTTTTATTTTTTTTTCAGAACATCTTTTGATTCTGTTCCTGTGCATCAATAGAAAGGCTTCAGTAGTGTTCTTTCTCTTGGGATGTTGAGTTCAGTGGACTAAAGGCACTTCAGGAGCACCAGCTTATAGTGGCATTTTATGTATTGTCAGTTCAAAATTGTGCCCAGGATGGTATAGAGGCCTTATGCTTGAAGAAAGAGAAAATATAGCATTAGGAGAATGTTTGGGATTAGGATTCAGGTCTAGGGTGTTCATCAATAATAAGCCTGTAGGGCTTCCCTGGTGGCACAGTTGTTAAGAATCCGCCTGCCATTGCAGGGGACATGGGTTTGAGTCTTGGTCTGGGAAGACCCCACATGACACGGAGAAACTAAGCTCATGCACCACAACTACTGAGCCTGCGCTCTGGAGCCTGCGAGCCACAACTACTGAGCCCACATGCTTCAACTACTGAAACCCGCGCCCCTAGAGCCCATGCTCCACAACAAGAGAAGACACTGCAATGAGAAGCCTGCACACCAAAATGAAGAGTAGCCCCCGCTTGCCCCAAGTGGAGAAAGCCCGTGCGCAGCAATGAAGACCAAATGCAGCCAAAAATAAATAAATAAAAATAAATTTATTAAAACAAAATAATAAGCCTGTATTTTCTCTGACAGAGAAAATACAGTGTGTGCTGTGGCCTCACTTGAAAGGATGAGGGAGGTCAATGTCTGGAGGAGATCCTAGGACTGAGGAAGGGGACCCAGGATGAGTCAACCAAAGAGAGACCTTGTAGGAGATAGAAAAACACTAGAAGCAGTCACTCTCCTAGTTTTTGCAGGAAGGAGTATAGAATTATACACACTTGCTGTCAAGGGCAGAATGACCTTCCGTCAGTAGCACCCAGTAGGAGCTGAACTAGGGTCAAGCTGTAGGAAGCAACAGAAGAGTGAGAGAAAGAAAAGAGAATGGCAATAAAGAACAAAAAAGGAAGAATGATGATGGTGAATATTAGTGTGGAAGATGCCTAGTGCCATTTCAGCTCTATGCACTATGAAAAACACAGGGGTACATAAAGGAGGGCGAGAGAAAGGAAGCAGTTCCTAGAGGAATCAGTACAAGACATGAGGGGATACTGAAAATGGGTTGCTTTCTCTGACATTTGTAGTACAGAGGAGATAAGCAGCTGCCTACAGGAGATGATTGTGGTGAGAATCCCCACTGTAAATGTGTCCTGCACACCCAATACAAAAAAAGGCTCTGTAAGTTACAGATGAGTAAAAGGATATGATGTGTCTACAAGGAAATACTAAGAATGAGAGCAAGGCAAACTGGAATGCGTTTTGAATTTTTCAGGAAATCCTTCACTCTTTTATCCACTTACCCACAGTATAGCACCTCCTTTGAGATCCAGTAATCTAGAGCGACCTTCTCACTTTGCAGAGGATCTTACCAAGGTTAAGGCAGGAGGATGGCTTTTCCAAAAGTCATATGGTGAGTCAGATTCAGAAGTGGGGTCTAAATCGAGGTCTCATATATTATTCAGTGGTTTTTTTTTTTTTTTTCCTATCTTAACCCACTAACATTTTGGGAATTGAAGGAACAGCTTTATTTGTGAGTTGCTAGGAAATTCAGTACAGTTTTCAAACGCTCCATTCTTTTTACTGAGATCCTTGGAGAAAATGGTTGTTTGAAAGATTATTAGTTCGGTTTAAATGATCTCATAAGATATTTACTGGTCCTGTTCACATTTCCCCCATCTATATGAAACCCTAATGTCCAAAACCTCACAAATATGTGAAGTAACACTACCTTCAAAATTTAAAGGATATATATGCATTTTATCCAACTAATATATGCTCACAATTAAAACATGAAATAGTTTTAAAGAAAATAGCTTTAAAGATGAAGAGTTTCAAAAAAAAACAACAGTCTCTTGCCTCACCATTCTACCCACAGTCCCACTCCACATAGGCAATCATTTTGAACTTTTCCAATTATTTATGTTTTTATGGAGGTAGCCTCCATTTCTCTAAAAGTTTTATGTTGCTATTTCTTATTTTGTCAATTTTAGACATTATCTATAGACCTTTAAAAAATTTTTTTATTATCAATTTATTTTTTTAAACATCTTTATTGGAGTATAATACTTTACAATGGTGTGTTAGTTTCTGCTTTACAACAAAGTGAATCAGTTATACATATACATATATCCCCATATCTCTTCTCTCTTGCGTCTCCCTCCCTCGCACCCACCCTATCCCACCCCTCTAGGTGGTCACAAAGCATTGAGCTGATCTCCCCCTGCTTTGCGGCTGCTTCCCACTAGCTATCTATTTTACGTTTGGTAGAGTATATATGTCCTTGCCACTCTCTCACTTTGTCCCAGCTTACCCTTCCCTCTCCCCGTGTCCTCAAGTCCATCCTCTAGTAGGTCTCTGTCTTTATTCCTGTCTTGCCCCTAGGTTCTTCATGACCATGTTTTTTTCTTAGATTCAATATATATGTGTTAGCATACGGTATTTGTTTTTCTCTTACTTCACTCTGTATGACAGACTCTAGGTCCATCCACCTCACTACAAATAACTCAATTTCATTTCTTTTAATGGCTGAGTAATATTCCATTGTATATATGTGCCACATGTTCTTTATCCATTCATCTGTTGATGGACACTTAGGTTGCTTCCATGTCCTGGCTATTGTAAATAGAGCTGCAATGAACATTGTTGTACATGACTCTCTTTGAATTATGGTTTTCTCAGGGTATATGCCCAGTAGTGGGATTGCTGGGTCATATGGTAGTTCTATTTTTAGTTTTTTAAGGAACCTCCATACTGTACTCCATAGTGGCTGTATTAATTTAAATTCCCACCAACAGTGCAGGAAGATTCCCTTTTCTCCACACCCTCTCCAGCATTTACTGTTTGTAGATTTTTGGATGATGGCCATTCTGACTGGTGTGAGATGATATCTCATTGTAGTTTTGATTTGCATTTCTCTAATGATTAATGATGTCGAGCATTCTTTCAAGTGTTTGTTGGCAATCTGTATATCTTCTTTGGAGAAATGTCTATTTAGGTCTTCTGCTCATTTTTGTAATGGGTTGTTTGCTGTTTTGATATTGAGCTGCATGAGCTGCTTGTAAATTCGGGAGATTAATTGTTTGTCAGTTTCTTCATTTGCAAATATTTTCTCCCATTCTGAGGGTTGCCTTTTTTTCTTGTTTATGGTTTCCTTTGCTGTGCAAAACGTTTTAAAATTTCATTAGGTCCCATTGGTTTATTTTTGTTTTTACTTCCATTGCTCTAGGAGGTGGGTCAAAAAGGATCTTGCTGTGATTTATGTCATAGGGTGTTCTGCCTATGTTTTTCTCTAAGAGTTTGACAGTGTCTGGCCTTACATGTAGGTCTTTAATGCATTTTGAGTTTATTTTTGTGAATGGTGTTAGGGAGTGTTCTAATTTCATTCTTTTCCATGTAGCTGTCCAGTTTTCCCAGCACCACTTTTGAAGAGGCTGTCTTTATTCCATTGTATATTCTTGCCTCCTTTATCAAAGATAAGGTGACCATATATGCATGGGTTTATCTCTGGGCTTTCTATCCTGTTCCACTGATCTACATTTCTGTTTTTGTGCCAGTACCGTACTGTCTAGATTACTGTAGCTTTGTAGTATAGTCTGAAGTCCGGGAGCCTGATTCCGCCAACTCTGTTTTTCTTTCTCAAGATTGTTTGGCTATTCGGTGTCTTTTGTGTTTCCATACAAATTATGAAATGTTTTGTTCTAGTTCTGTGAAAAATGCCAGTGGTAGTTTGATAGGGATTGCGTTGAATCTGTAGATTGCTCTGGGTAGTATAGTCATTTTCACAATGTTGATTCTTCCAGTACAAGAACATGGTAAATCTCTCCATCTGTTTGTATCATATTTAATTTCTTTCATCAGTGTCTTATAGTTTTCTGCATACAGGTCTTTAGTCTCCTTAGGTAGGTTTGTTCCTAGGTATTTTATTCCTTTTGTTGCAATGGTAAATGGGAGTGTTTCCTTTATTTCACTTTCAGATTTTTCAACCTTAGTGTATAGGGATGCAAGAGATTTCTGTGCATTAATTTTGTATCCTGCTACTTTAACAAATTCATTGATTAGCTCTAGTAGTTTTCTGGTACCATCTTTAGGATCCTCTATGTATAGTATCATGTCATCTGCAAACAGTGACAGCTTTACTTCTTCTTTTCCAGTTTGGATTCCTTTTACTTCTTTTTCTTCTCTGATTTCTGTGGCTAAAACTTCCAAAACTATGTTGAATAATAGTGGTGAGAGTGGGCAACCTTGTCTTGTTCCTGATCTTAGTGGAAATGGTTTCAGTTATTCACCATTGAGGACGATGTTGGCTGTGGGTTTGTCATATATGGCCTTTATTATGTTGAGGAAAGTTCCCTCTATGCCTACTTTCTGGAGGGTTTTTACCATAAATGGGTGTTGAATTTTGTCAAAAGCTTTTTCTGCATCTATTGAGATGATCATATGGTTTTTCTCCTTCAGTTTGTATATATGGTGTATCACGTTGATTGATTTGCGTATATTGAAGAATCCTTGCATCCCTGGGATAAATCCCACTTGATCATGGTGTATGATCCTTTTAATGTGCTGTTGGATTCTGTTTGCTAGTATTTTGTTGAGAATTTTTGCATCTATGTTCATCAGTGATATTGCCCTGTAGTTTTCTTCCTTTGTTACATCTTTGTCTGGTTTTAGTATCAGGGTGATGGTGGCCTTGTAGAATGAGTTTGGGAGTGTTTCTTCCTTTGCTATATTTTGGAAGAGTTTGAGAAGGATAGGTGCTAGCTCTTCTGTAAATGTTTGATAGAAGTCGCCTGTGAAGCCATCTGATCCTGGGCTTTTGTTTGTGGGAAGATTTTAAATCACAGTTTCAATTTCAGTGCTTGTGATTTGTCTGTTCATATTTTCTTTATCTTCCTGATTCTGTCTTGGAAAGTTGTGCATTTCTAAGAATTGGTCCATTTCTTCCAGGTTGTCCATTTTATTGGCACATAGTTGCTTGTAGTAATCTCTCATGATCCTTTGTATTTCTGCAGTGTCAGTTGTTACTTCTCCTTTTTCATTTCTAATTCTGTTCATTTGAGTCTCCCCCCTCTTTTTCTTGATGAGTCTAGCTAATGGTTTATCAATTTTGTTTATCTTCTCAAAGAACCAGCTTTTAGTTTTATTGATCTTCGGTATTGTTTCCTTCATTTCTTTTTCATTTATTTCTGATCTGACCTTTATGATTTGTTTCCTGCTGCTAACTTTGGGCTTGCTTTGTTCTTCTTTCTCTAATTGCTTTAGGTGTAAGGTTGGGTTGTTTATTTGAGATGTTTTTTGTTTCTTAAGGTAGGATTGTATTGCTATAAACTTCCCTCTTAGAACTGCTTTTGCTGCATCCCATAGGTTTTGGCTTGTCGTGTTTTCATTGTCATTTGTTTCTAGGTATTTTTTTATTTCCTCTTTGATTTCTTCAGTGATCACTTCGTTATTAAGTGGTGTATTGTTTACTCTCCATGTGTTTGTATTTTTTACAAATTTTTTCCTGTAATTGATATCTGGTCTCATAGCATTGTGGTCAGAAAAGATACTTGATATGATTTCAATTTTCTTAAATTTACCAAGGCTTGATTTTTGACCCAAGACATGATCTATCCTGGATAATGTTTCATGAGCACTTGAGAAGAAAGTGTATTCTGTTGTTTTTGGATGGAATGTCCTATAAATATCAATTAAGTCCATCTTGTTTAATGTATCATTTAAAGCTTGTGTTTCCTTATTTATTTTCATTTTGGATGATCTGTCCATTGGTGAAAGTGGGGTGTTAAAGTCCCCTACTATGATTGTGTTACTGTGGATTTCCCCTTTTATGGCTGTTAGTATTTGCCTTATGTATTGAGGTGCTCCTATGTTGGGTGCATAAATATTTACAATTGTTATGTCTTCTTCTTGGATTGATCCCTTGATCATTATGTAGTGTCCTTCTTTGTCTCTTGTAATAGTGTTTGTTTTAAAGTCTATTTTGTCTGACATGAGAATTGCTACTCCAGCTTTCTTTTGATTTCCATTGGCATGGAATATCTTCTTCCATCCTCTCACTTTCAGTCTGTATGTGACCCTAGGTCTGATGTGGGTCTCTTGTAGACAGCATATTTACAGGTCTTTTTTTGTCTCCATTCAGCCAGTCTATATCTTTTGGTTGGAGCATTTAATCCATTTACATTTAAGGTAATTATTGATATGTATGTTCTTATTACCATTTTTGTAATTGTTTTGGGTTTGTTATTGTAGGTCTTTTCCTTCTCTTTTGTTTCCTGCCTAGACAAATTCCTTTAGCATCTGTTGTAAAGCTGGTTTAGTGGTGCTGAATTCTCTTAGCTTTTGCTTGTCTGTAAAGGTTTTAATTTCTCTGTCAAATCTGAATGAGATCCTTGCTGGGTAGAGTAATCTTGGTTGTAGGTTTTTCCTTTTCATCACTTTAAATGTCCTGCCACTCCCTTCTGGCTTGCAGAGATTCTGCTGAAAGATCAGCTGTTAACCTTATGGGGATGCCCTTGGATATTATTTGTTGTTTTTCCCTTGCTGCTTTTAATATTTGTTCTTTGTATTTAATTTCTGATAGTTTGATTAATATGTGTCTTGGCATGTTTCTCCTTGGATTTATCCTGTATGGGACTCTCTGTGCTTCCTGGTCTTGATTACCTATTTCCTTTCCCATGTTAGGGAAGTTTTCAACTATAATCTCTTCAAGTATTTTCTCAGTCCCTTTCTTTTCCTCTTCTTCTTCTGGGACCCCTAAAATCGAATGTTGGTGTATTTAATGTTGTCCCAGAGGTATAGACGTCCTTTTATGATAGAAGTGGTGTCAGCACAAATTCACCACTTCCCCCAAGTGAAGGTACATCCCCATTTTAGTTAGTCTGTTGGCTACTCTGTAACATTTACTCTAGAAATTCTAGTCAGCATAGACACTTTTATACCTAGTTATCTCTTTACTCCTCACCTTACATTTTGCTGGATGAGAAAATTAATATCCCTACACTTTCTTTTACTTTTCTCCTCCCACTTTCACTTCCATCTATCTTCTGCATTTTTAGATTAGTAAATTTTAATAGTACTTCTAATCTATTAACATAATAAAAGTTATGAGTTTTATCTACAGATTGATTCCAAAAGCTGAAAGTCAGGAGTGTTTATATGATTATGATTTTGTGAATATTGTTAATTGCAGAGCCAAATTAAATGCTATGATTATATTTCCCTTCTAGCTTTTTAAAAAAAATTTCTAATTGGCTTTTTTCTTATATTGTCTGTCTTTGCAGCACTAATGATACTGTCAAACCAAAGGTATCTTTTTATCATTACCACCCCACCCCACGCCAATCTATTGATACCTCTTTTTTTGGAGCCAACTACCCTTTTTTTCTAATCTGGGCTGATTACTCTCTAGGTTGGCTGAGGAGATGTCATTTTTGCGTCTTCCTACTCTTGTTACTCTCCTAGGCTGGAGTCCCAGTTTTTTGATTGCATATCTTTTTTTTTTTGGTTTACGTCTTAAAGTTGTTGGAACATGTCTTAAGGTAATTTCCCAAGAAAGAGTATGATTCAAGGGAGATAAATGCTCTGGGTCTCTACATGTCTGAAAAAAAAAAGTCATTATTGTTTTCTCATACTGAATTGATAGATTGACTATCAAATTCTAAATTGAAAATATTTTTTGCTTTATTACTTTGGAGGGTTTAAGTTTTAAAATACATGTTGATTTGCCAAGTTTGATGTCAATTTGCTTCTCATTATTGAGCAAACTGTTTTTACTTTCAGGAAATTTTAGGATAGTCTCTTGACACTTGGTTTTCTAAAATTTCAAGAATGTGGGACTGGATGTGGGTATTTTTCTATTCATTTATTGTATTGCACAATTAGTGCACCATTTTAGTCTGGAAAGTTGTTTACCTAATTCTGGGAATTTCTTACATTATTTCTTTAATAATTACCCACTCTGCATTTTCCCTTTCTAGAATTCACATTGGCTGGATATTGGAACTTCTGGGTTGATGTTTTTATGACTTTGTTTTCTGTCTCCTTGTGTTAGATTCTATTTTCAGAGAGTTTCTTTATGTTATATTCAAATTTTTTGTTAATATTTTAAAATTTGGCAATTATGTATTTTTATTTCTAAGTGCTTTTTTTCAGGGTTCTCTGATTGCTCCTTTTCCATAACACCCCTGTTGGAGGAGGTCATCGAGAGGATGTGACCACTATTTGATCCAGTAGCTGGCCCCAGGCAATTGAAGGCTTCTTACCCCTCCCTTGTCCTTGGAATGTAAATACCTTCAGCCCTCCATTCCTATACTCCAGTCATTTTTCAGGGATGCCGCCTGGAGAGAGCAATGTTTTGCTGAGAGAGAGCATTTGGACTACATATGCAAATGAACCCTGTAAAGGCCTCTATATAAACTTTCAAGATTGTGGTGGGCAGGTGTGGAGATGTACTCATCTTGTGGACACCCAAGACAAGCCTCTATGTATGTTCTCTTGCTTATTAAATCTGCAACCTACCATCCTGGAGTGGTCTGCCTCTTTCTTCAGTCTCTCCTTGCCCTCTGCATTCAGGGGTCAGATTTGGATTTCATCTGGGGAACTCTGGGGGTTGGGAACCAATGCCCCCCTTCTCATTCTATGAGATTATAATGTCTGAGAATATTTGAGTTTCCTTTTTAAGTTCTCTTCTACTCCCTAAATAATCTGTGCTGCCTCCAGTGTTACTTTTCTCCTTCGTTATCTCAATCTTTACTTTCATGCTGCATTCTTTTCCAAGTACATAATAATACTTTTTATGCATCATAGTTAAAATTAAGACTACAGAAAAAGTCGTGTGTGTGTGTGTGTGTGTGTGTGTGTGTGTGTGTGTGTTCACTGGTGGACTTTCTTTTTTCGGGTGAGTGAGTGGGGAGCCAGACATTAGCCTGGGGATCCTTAAGTAGGATCCTAAAGGGCTTCCAGACCTTTGGGACCCCAGGGCCATGACTAGCTCCCTTTGTTCTATTTTGGTCAGTTTCTTTTAGAAAAGTGCCCATTGTTTATGTATTGATTTTTGGCCAAATACTTATCTGCCAACTATTCTGGTCAAACCATATGGAAGGAATAGTTGGGGGTGATGTTGTTAACAGTTTTCAGGCTTTAGTTCCCACTGCCTGTGGTTCTCAGAGTCTCGAAGTCAGGCTGGCGTTTTTCTAGACTCTCCTGGGTAGACTCTCCTATGCTCTGTAGCTCCCTTCTCCTTCCTCATATATTCCAGGTTTCTTTTGCCCAGATTCAGAACCTCTCATTTGCTTTTTCCTTTTCCAGAACTGTTTAGAAATATTTCACTTGCTAATAGCTTCCCTCCTGTTCTCTTCGTTGTTGTGAATTTATGTCATTTTTGTTCTTTTAACATATTTTTAATGTGGCCTTGGGAGAGAGAGAGTAAACATTTTTGCACAGTTTGCAATTTTGAACCATAAAATCCTCTGTATTTCTCCCCCCCATTTGATAGTCTAATGACTTTTTTGCATTACCTTTTTCTTTAGTATAGGTAATACATGTATATATTATAAAATTTAGGAGGTGCAAAATGGTATAGAGCAAATTTAAGTGTCTCTCTCATCCCTCTTCCTTAGGTATCCAGTTTCTTGTGTGTCTTTCCAGAGGTATTCTACACAATCATGTATACTTTTTAACTTAAAAAATGCAAGCAGAAGCATAAAAACACACTGTTTCACACTTTTCTTTTTGCACTTAACATTATCTTGGAGATCATTCCATATTGGTACAGCAAAGAGCTTTTTAAATTTTATTTTAAATTCTCTCTTGTGCTAGAAACCATCCAGATTCCAGCTAGCCTGGCCTGGGATTCATATCAAGGGCCTGCAAGTGATATCAAGGCAAACATTTGACAATATATTTCTCGCCTGAAATGTGAACTCATTATTTCCAGTGAGCTACTGAAAACACATTTTTAAAGAGAAAGTACTGATTATGTCCAAAACAAGAGGTTATTAACTGGAAATCTCCCTAGAATACTTTCATCTCACCTTGGCAAGAAAGATAGGCTCCTTTGTGCTTTGTTACCTTTATATCACACAATCCTTGATCAGTTAGGTATCCTGAGTTGTGCAGGTGAGTGACAGAGGAAGGGAAAAAAAAGTGTATTCGGCTGCCAACATTTACTTTAAATCTTTATCACTGTATCTAAATGGTATAAAAAACATAAATTCCAGATATAAGCTGTTGTTAGGAAGGCATCAACAAAGAACCTCCTCTGTGCTAACCAGAACAATTGAAAGAAAAATGACTGTTGAGTATGTATCATATCAGTTTCAGAATCAATTATGTTGATACTGTCAAACTGGAACAAAGAAATAAACTGGAAATATGTAAAGTAAAAAAATTTTTAAAAACATTTCTACAAAGTGTTTCACTAACGAATACATTGTAATTTATTTAACATTCCCTTATTGATCAACTTTTAGCTTCCCCTCCAATCTTTTGCTTTTATGAACAAAGCTACAATAAACTTCCTTTAATACACAGTATTCACAAACAAATGAGTAAATTTGTGATAAATTTCTAGACGTGAAATTAATGGTAATTGCCAGCTTCCTGTGTGTGTGTGTATGTGTGTGTGTGTATGTGTGTATGCATCAGTTAACACCAATAACGTATGAGACTGCCTATGTCTCCACAACTTTGGCTACTGTACCAGTTAAGATCCAATCATATGCCATACCAATTCCTGAAACAGAGTTTCATGTGAAGAACTGTTACCTCCGTACAAAATTGTTAAGAAGAGAATACTGAGGTACCAGGGAGGTAGCAATTGCAAAAAGCAGTCGCCATCTCTAAGGCTGGAGGAGTAAATGAAGAGGCTGAAATAAAACTTAGAAGCTTAGAGGAGGGAAACTTACAGTATTGAAATGCAGGCCTCTTTGGAGCAGGATTTTATTCCGTTGGTGCTGTGAGCTTGGAGGAGGATCCGGACCAGACTTCGAGGAGGGAGCACTAATTGGTTAGTGATTGTTCACCGAAAGGGGAAAAGGTCAGGCTGACTCTTCAAGTAATGGAAAAACTGGATTCAGCTGCTGCAATGGTTAAGCACTGACTCCACAGGTGAAAAGAGTTGCTAGGGTAATGTGGGCCAGAGCAGGAAGTTAAGAGGGAGAAGCACATCCTTTCTTCCTTTTCAGCCTCCTTCCTCACCTCCAGTAGAGGTAGAACCTATGCGGGCGCCAGATGGCAAAGCGGTGACGCGGTGAGCAGCCACAGCTCCAGCATGCCAGAGTTTGGAACGATGGGCCTGGAGTCGGATTACAGCTACTCAACGACCAGCAGAGCACTCCGGTGAGTTTTCAAACTTTTTGCCCATTGCCAATGTGACGGGCGAAAACTCAGAGCTTGTAGTTTTTATTAGCGTTCTCCTTACTGAGACTGAGGTCGAATACCTCTTAATTTTTAGAATTGTTTGATTTTTTTCCTTTCTGTGAATTGTCTTTTGATATCCTTTGTTCACGCTTGTTTTCTTTGGTTGTTGTTTTTGTTTCTTATACAAGAAAGAAATTAGGCTTTTGAATGTAATGTGAGTTGGAAATACTTCTCCAGGTTTGTCATTTATCTTTTGGTATAATAGTGACTTTTCCATGTATGTATTATTTTTACAGAGTTGAGTTTATCAGTATTTTCTTTTGTGACTTCAGGGGTTTTCTTCACCTGTAGAAAGACCTTTCCGACTTTGAGATGATAAAAATGTTCTTCCATGGGGCTTCCCTGGTGGTACAGTGGTTGAGAGTCCACCTGCCGATGCAGGGGACACGGGTTCGTGCCCTGGTCTGGGAATATCCCACATGCCACGGAGCGGCTGGGCCCGAAAGCCATGGCCGCTGAGCCTGCGCGTCCGGAGCCTGTGCTCCACAACGGGAGAGGCCACAACAGTGAGAGGCCTGCGTACCGGAAAAAAAAAAAAAAAAAAAAAAAAAAAATGTTCTTCCATTTTTTTTCTAGTGTTTTTATGGTTTTGGTTTTAAAATTTAAATATTTGCTCAATTTGGAATCTTTCCTATTATATAATATAAAGTATTAAGCCAAATGTTTCTTCTTTTCTGCTTTACTGCCCAGATGTCCCAACACCATTCATTGAATAATCTGTATTTTCTCCACCAATTTGAAAATTAGCCTTTATTATAATTACTGTATGGTTAAAAAAATTTTTTTTTGGTTTGCTTCTGGACTTTCTAATCTGTTTCACTGATATGTCTATATGATATGTCTACTAGCACCACACTGTTTTAATTACTCTAGCTTTTATAATATGGTTAAATGTCTCCTAGAGTATTTCTTCCTCATTCCCTTTTTATAATCTTGATTATTCTTGATTCTGTGTTCTCCTATAGGAACATTATGGTCAGCTTGCCTAATTTTAAACCCTATTGGTAGTTTCATTGGGATTGTATAAAAACATAGATTATGAAAGTGCTGAAATTAACATGTTGAGTTTTGCTATTTAAGAATATGGTATACCTTTCAATGTTTTTCTTCTTTTGCATATTTCTTAAGTATATTCCAAGATGCTTTCTTTACCTATTTTCTTCTTATTTGCAGACACATGCACCTTGCCTTGTTATCTTCCTACACCCCAATTTTATCTTCATTGCATATGGCAGCCACACATATTGTGTTCAGAGTTACAGATACCTTGTGGTTCATATAATATGTTAAGAGTAATGGATATCTTGAGGTTTTATCGACGATAGTTTGCCATTTTGTTTTTCTTCTCCATGTTGCTTTTGGGTAATTGAGAGAATAAGGGGAACAGCTTTTTCCTGTTATTTAAAAATCAGATGCTATTTTCAATTACATGCTCGAACACTCTGGGATCCTGTCACATTGACTGAAAGAAATCCATTTTTTATTGCCAAATATTTCTGGGAATCTCTGGAATGATAAATAGTTCCACAAATATCCTTTGAATGTCGTTGCCACCTCAGCTAGGCATCTGTGCCTCAACATTCTGCAGTTAGCATTTATTTATCTCAAGACCAGGGTGTCTTGAGATAAATAAGACCCCTTTCACCTATCCCACCTGTTTTCAACCTGGGGCAATATTTTCCTGGCCTTCCAAGGAGTAACAGGAACAATGATTCTGGATTCTCAATTTCCATATGTTTGCTTTCCTAAAATTGATCTGCCTGAGAATATGCCAGTGGTCTGCAGGTTCTCTTTTCCTACTTCCCCTTCTACTCTTTCACTTTCACACTTTGTTAAGGAAAGGCCTCAGTCTCACCCATTCTAGATATTACTATGTGCATTGTCCTGGGGTGGAGAGTAAACACCCCAGGTTGCTTGGTTGCTTCTAGGGAGCAACCAAGGGAACACTTGAGAATACTGGTGCTGGTATTGAGAAAGCGAAGGGCTGCAGCGATTGGTAACAAAGACTTTTGCAACTCAGGTGGTTCCAATTCTTTCCTTCCCTTAAAGCTGAAGGAAGACTTAAAGGGGTTGTCAGTGGATAGGTGATTTAAATTAATTTTTGTTGATTATTGTTTTTGTTTTGTATGTAGCTTGTAAAAAATGAAAGGAAATGAAGGTCGTGACTATAATAAAGCTCCTTGTGTTTGCACCTAGTTATATATATGAACAGTTTTCTCAAATGCTTACATAAAATGGAATAAAATTGATAAATTGTCTCTAGTAATGAAAAATGTTCATCTATGTATATATGAACTAATTTTAAAAAGCCACATCTATCTCATTAAGAAATTCACTTCCTACGAAAACATATGTTTTAAATTACATATCAAAATCACCTACATATAAAAATTAGAATAATAACCTAATTAGAAGAAACTCTTTAGAATTTAGATCCTTATAGCCAACTGGAAATTAAATAAAATGTGTTTTCATTAATTTACTTATTTTTGTGGCAGAGAATTATGATAGGGTGATCAATAAAATACTTTCAAGCATAAAATTTACATTGTGATAAAATTCTATGGGGGAGTGGATTGGAACTATAAGTTCTAGGAGGAAAAGGAACGATGTAAAGTTTTGACTGTTAAAATAGACCTTGTTAATGTTTTTTTTAAATGGATGAAGTATATGAGTCTCAATATTCTGTGGGATGTATTTAACAAATGATGTAACAGTTTGATTTAAAAATGGCAATATTTATAATATGCCAGAAGTTATGTTCTTTGCAGTTATTTAAACTTGTGATGAAAAAATTTAATTGCCAATGTATGAGAAGGTACATAGACTTTTCTAAATTCTTTTAGAGGATTTTCAAGGCAAAAACCCAAACAAACCCCAAACCCCAGAAAAACAAAAACCAAACTCTTGGCTATTGCCTTAAACCTTCACTGCAAGGAAATACCCTGTTTTAACCTGAAACTTTGAGAATAAGAAAATAGATTAATGAATGTACAGGGAAAGTAAATAAATATAGTTTGGGAGTTTGGGGGCACAAACTGCTCTATATGGGTGCCCTATTGGACTAGTCTTTGCCTGGCTCTGGGTTCTTTAACTATACAGATACCCCTGAGCCCATATTAAAGGGGTACCCTCCCCTCCCCACCGCAATGAGAGTACCTTTGAACCTAAACCTTTAAAATCTAGAACCCAGCTTCTAGAAGCATAAAGATATGGAATAGTTTCCCACTCTCTTCAGGTGAAGCCCCAAGATTTACCTGTGAAAGCTTGCCCGTCTACTAGGATAAGTATTACGGCTCATTTCCTTTGGGAAACTGAAATACACACCGATACTGAGGTGTGGTTTTATCCTTAGGCTTCCCGTGGTAGACAGACATCACTCCCTTTGACAATATCCTGATTATTTTGATTATTTTGTCTTAAATAACATCACTTATGGGACATTAAGTCCAGTTGGGGCAACAGTCTGGCTAAAATTTTTTTTTTTTTGCGTTACGCGGGCCTCTCACTGTTGTGGCCTCTCCCATTGCGGAGCACAGGCTCCGGATGCGCAGGCTCAGCGGCCATGGCTCATGGGCCCAGCCGCTCCAAGGCATGTGGGATCTTCCCGGACCGGGGCACGAACCCGTGTCCCCTGCATTGGCAGGCAGACTCTCAACCACTGCGCCACCACGGAAGCCCTGGCTAAATTCTTTTTCTTACTCTTCTCCAGTGATGAAACATTAAATGTGAATATCTTTTCTAGTCTCCTCTTTTGGTAAGGACTTGAAAAATAACACACAGACCTCCCAAGAATCAGTAAGAAACTCTCACACAGGGAAGATAAATTTACCTATTGAGAATACAATCTGCATTGATAAAGATATGTTAAACGGCACATGAAAGTTACATCACTTAACAGAGCACAGCCTACTCAGCTGAAACATTTTACATTTGACTATTTCAACATCTTTTCCAAGTTCAATGGGAGGGCTTAAAATACATCAGAAAGTTAAGAGGACCTTCAAACAATTTTCCTTTTCCTCCAGAAACAAAGGTGGCCTTTCCCAAGAAGTCAGCTCCTGTCTGAAATTCTTAAGGGACTACATTGTAGACTAACCAAAGATGATCTCATTTCATAGTTTAAAATTTTCTGGCTGATCCCACTTTCACATCCTCCCAATTTGCCAAACTAGAGAACACAAGGAGTAGCCCATTAGTCTCTCCCAGGGTCACTGCAGATTTTTATCCTACAAATATAGATTCTTGTAAGAACTCACAAGAACGAGAGGCACATCTGCAGTCTCTTAGCTATGTTGCTTGCTTGCTTTGCTGCTGGGCCATGTGGGGCTGGGTGTATATCTTTTAGACATTTTCTTAATAAGATTGTACAAAATAATACATAAAAACAAAACACAAGAAATAAAGAAAACATTTTTAATCTTATAGTACAGTACCTTAAACTACACTAGTACAGTACAACAGCTGGCATGCAGGGGCTGGCATCAGGTGAACAGCGAAGAAGAGTTATTGACTGGAGGAGGGGGAGGAGGTGGGAGATGGTAGATCAGTGTACAGTTTTCTTATTCTCTTCTTGTCTGGAATTTGTATTGTTATATTAGCATTATAAAATGAGTTGTTTAGCTTTTGTCTTTTTCTATATTCTGAGACAGTTGGTATATTTTGGGAAGGATCTATTTCTTAGCAATAATCTGGAACTTATCCATAAACCATCTGGGACCAGTACATAGACTTTTCAATTTCTTCTACAGTGTTGGTCTTTTAATATTTTATTCCTCTTCTTTCCCCAGTTTTGGAAGTTCATATTTTCCTAGAAATTGTCCAGTTCATTTAGATTTTCATTTTGTTGGTACAGTATACATCTGCGTCTTTATTCCTGTCCTGCCCCTAGGTTCTTCAGAACCATTTTTTTTGATTCCATATATATGTGTTAACATACGGTATTTGTTTTTCTCTTTCTGACTTACTTCACTCTGTATGACAGACTCTATAGGTCCATCCACCTCACTACAAATAACTCAATTTCATTTCTTTTTATGGCTGAGTAATATTCCATTGTATATATGTGCCACATCTTCTTTAACCATTCATCTGTTGATGGACACTTAGGTTGCTTCCATGTCCTGGTTATTGTAAACAGAGCTGCAATGAACATTGTGGTACATGACTCTTTTTGAATTTCTCATGGTATATGCCCAGTAGTGGGATTGCTGGGTCATTTGGTAGTTCTAGTTTTAGTTTTTTAAGGAACCTCCATACTGTTCTCCATAGTAGCTGTATCAATTTAAACTCCCACCAGCAATGCAAGAGGGTTCCCTTTTCTCCACATGCTCTCCAGCATTTATTGTTTGTAAACTTTTTGATGATGACCATTCTGACTGGTGTGAGGTGATACCTCATTGTAGTTTTGATTTGCGTCTCTCTAATGATTAGTGACATTGAGCATCCTTTCATGTGTTTGTTGGCAATCTGTATATCTTCTTTGAAGAAATGTCTATTTAGGTCTTCTGCCCATTTTTGGATTGGGTTGTTTGTTTTTTTGATATTGAGCTGCATGAGCTGCTTGTAAATTTTGGAGATTAATCCTTTGTCAGTTTCTTCATTTGCAAATATTTTCTCCCATTCTGAGGGTTGTCTTTTTGTCTTGTTTATGTTTTCCTTTGCTGTGCAAAAGCTTGTAAGTTTCATTAGGTCCCATTGGTTTATTTTTGTTTTTACTTCCATTGCTCTAGGAGGTGGGTCAAAAAGGATATTGCTGTGATTTATGTCATAGAGTGTCCTGCCTATGTTTTCCTCTAAGAGTTTGACAGTGTCTGGCCTTACATGTAGGTCTTTAATTCATTTTGA
The DNA here is from genome assembly GCF_026419965.1 of Kogia breviceps. NCBI lineage: Eukaryota > Metazoa > Chordata > Mammalia > Artiodactyla > Physeteridae > Kogia > Kogia breviceps. The sequence continues at coordinate 89,337,566 of NC_081310.1, read as the reverse complement.
GTTTATTTTTGTGAATGGTGTTAGGGAGTGTTCTAATTTCATTTTTTTCCATGTAGCTGTCCAGTTTTCCCAGCACCACTTATTGAAGAGGCTGTCCTTTCTCCATTGTATATTCTTGCCTCCTTTATCAAAGATAAGGTGACGATATGTGCATGGGTTTATCTCTCGGCTTTCTATCCTGTTCCATTGATCTATATTTCTGTTTTTGTGCCAGTACCATACTGTCTAGATTACTGTAGCTTTGTAGTATAGTCTGAAGTCTGGGAGCCTGATTCCTCCAGCTCTGTTTTTCTTTCTCAAGATTGCTTTGGCTATTCGGTGTCTTTTGTGTTTCCATACAAATTATGAAATGTTTTGTTCTAGTTCTGTGAAAAATGCCAGTGGTAGTTTGATAGGGATTGCGTTAAATCTGTAGATTGCTCTGGGTAGTATAGTCATTTTCACAATGTTGATTCTTCCAATCCAAGAATATGGTATATCTCTCCATCTGTTTGTATCATATTTAATTTCTTTCATCAGTGTCTTATAGTTTTCTGCATACCGGTCTTTAGTCTCCTTAGGTAGGTTTATTCCTAGATATTTTATTCCTTTTGTAGCAATGGTAAATGGGAGTGTTTCCTTTATTTCACTTTCAGATTTTTCAACATTAGTGTGTAGGGATGCAAGAGATTTCTTTGCATTAATTTTGCATCCTGCTACTTTAACAAATTCATTGATTAGCCCTAGTAGTTTTCTGCTAGCATCTTTAGGATTCTCTATGTATAGTTATCATGTCATCTGCAAACAGTGACAGCTTTACTTCTTCTTTTCCAATTTGGATTCTTTTTATTTCTCTTTCTTCTCTGATTGCTGTGGCTAAAACTTCCAAAACTATATTGAATAATAGTGGTGAGAGTGGGCAACCTTGTCTTGTTCCTGATCTTAGTGGAAATGGTTTCAGTTCTTCACCATTGAGAATGATGTTGGCTGTGGGTTTTTCATATATGGCCTTGAATATTTTGAGGTAAGTTCCATCTATGCATACCTTATGGAGGGTTTTTATTGTAAATGGGTGTTGAAATTTGTCGAAAACATTTTCTGCCTCTATTGAGATGATCATATGGTTTTTCTCCTTCAGTTTGTATATATGGTTTATCACATTGACTGATTTGCGTATATGGAAGAATCCTTGCATTTCTGGGATAAAACCCACTTGATCGTGGTGTGTGATCCTTTTAATATGCTGTTGGATTCTGTTTACTGGTATTTTGTTGAGGATTTTTGCATCTATGTTCATCAGTGATATTGCCCTGTAGTTTTCTTTGACATCTTTGTCTGGTTTTTGTATCAGGGTGATAGTGGCCTCATAGAATGAATTTGGGAGTGTTCCTCCCTCTGCAATAATTTGGAGGAATTTGAGAAGGATAGGTGTTAGCTCTTCTGTAAATGTTTGATAGAATTTGCTTGTGAAGCCATTTGGTCCTGGGCTTTTGTTTGTTGGAAGATTTTTAATCACAGTCTCAATTTCGGTGCCTGTGATTGGTCTGTTTAGATTTTCTATTTCTTCCTGGTTCAGTCTTGGAAGTTTGTACTTTTCTAAGAATTTGTCCATCTCTTCCAGGTTGTCCATTTGATTGGCATATAGTTGCTTGTAGTAATTTCTCATGATCCTTTGTATTTCTGCAGTGTCAGTTGTTACTTCTCCTTTTTCATTTCTAATTGTATTGAGTTGAGTCTTCTCCCTTTCTTTCTTGATTAGTTTGGCTAATGGTTTATCAATTTTATCTTCTCAGAACCAGATTTTAGTTTTATTGATCTTTGGTATTGTTTCCTTCATTTCTTTTGCTTTTATTTCTAATCTGATCTTTATGAATTCTTTCTTTCTGCTAACTTTGTTTTTTTTTTTTTGTTTTTGGTTCTTCGTTCTCTAATTGCTTTAGGTGTAAGGTTGGGTTGTTTATTTGAGATGTTTCTTGTTTCTTGAGGTAGGATTGTAGTGCTATAAACTTCCCTCTTAGAACTGCTTTTGCTGCATCCCATAGGTTTTGGCTCCTCATGTTTTCATTGTCATTTGTTTCTTGGTATTTTTTGATTTCCTCTTTGATATCTTCAGTGATCACTTCGTTATTAAGTGGTGTATTGTTTAGCCTCCATGTGTTTGTATTTTTTACAGATTTTTTTCCTGTAATTGATATGTAGTCTCCTAGCATTGCTGTTGCAAAAGATACTTGATACAATTTCAGTTTTCTTAAATTTACCAAGTCTTGATTTGTGACCCCATATATGATCTATCCTGGAAAATGTTCCATGAGCACTTGAGAAGAAAGTGTATTCTGTTGTTTTTGGATGGAATGTCCTATAAATATCAATTAAGTCCATCTTGTTTAATGTATCATTTAAAGCTTGTTTTTCCTTATTCATTTTCATTTTGGATGATCTGTTCATTGGTGAATGTGGGGTGTTAAAGTCCCTTACTATGGTTGTGTTACTGTGGATTTCCCCTTTTAAGACTGTTAGCATTTACCTTATGTATAGAGGTGGTCCTGTGTTGGGTGCATAAATATTTACAATTGTTATATATTCTTGGATTGCTCCCTCGATCATTATGTAGTGTCCTTCTTTGTCTCTTGTAATAGTCTTTATTTTAAAGTCTATTTTGTCTGATGTGAGAATTGCTACTCCAGCTTTCTTTTGATTTCCATTTGCATGGAATATATTTTTCCATCCTCTCACTTTTCAGTCTGTATGTGTCCCTAGGTCTGAAGTGGGTCTTTTGTAGACAGCATATATATGGGTCTTGTTTTTGTATCCATTCAGCCAGTCTATGTCTTTTGGTTGGAGCATTTAATCCATTTACATTTAAGGTAGTTATCGATATATATTTTCTTATTACCATTTTCTTAATTGTTTTGGGTTTGTTATTGTAGGTCTTTTCCTTCTCTTTGTTTCCTGCCTAGACAAGTTCCTTTAGTGTTCGTTGTAAAGCTCGTTTGGTGGTCTTGAAATCTTTTACCTTTTGCTTGCCTAAAGGTTTTCATTTCTCTGTCAAATCTGAATGAGATCCTTGCTGGGTAGAGTAATCTTGGTTGTAGGTTTTTCCCTGTCATCACTTTAAATATGTCCTGCTACTCCCTTCTGGCTTGCAGAGTTTCTGCTGAAAGATCAGCTGTTAACCTTATGGGGTTGCCCTTGGATGTTATTTGTTGTTTTTCCCTTGCTGCTTTTAATATTTTTTCTTTGTATTTAATTTCTGATAGTTTGATTAATATGTGTCTTGGCAAGTTTCTCCTTGGATTTATCCTGTATGGGACTCTCTGTGCTTCCTGGACTTGATTACCTATTTCCTTTCCCATATTAGGGAAGTTTTCAACTGTAATCTTTTCAAGTATTTTCTCAGTCCCTTTCTTTTTCTCTTCTTCTTCTGGGACCCCTATACTTTGAATGTTGGTGTATTTAATGTTGTCCCAAAGGTCTCTGAGACTGTCCTCAATTCTTTTCATTCTTTTTTCTTTATTCTGTTCTGCAGTAGTTATTTCCACTATTTTATCTTCCAGGTCACTTATCCATTCTTCTGCCTCAGTTATTCTGCTATTGATTCCTTCTAGAGAATTTTAAATTTCATTTACTGTGTTGTTCATCATTGTTTGCTGTTTAGTTTTTCTAGGTCCTTGTTAAATGTTGTATTTTCTCCATTTTATTTCCATGATTTTGTAGCATTCTTACTATCATTACACTGAATTCATTTTCAGGTAGACTGCCTATTTCCTATTCATTTGTTTTGTCTGGTGGGTTTTTACCTTGCTCCTTCATCTGCTGTGTGTTTCTCTGTCTTCTCATTTTGCTTAACTCACTATGTATGTTTAGGCTCTCCTTTTCACAGGCTGCACATTCGTTGTTCCTTTTGCTTTTGGTGACTGCCCCCAGTTGCTAATGTTGGTTCAGTGGGTTGTGTAGGCTTCCTGGTGGAAGGGACTGGGGCCTGTGTTCTGGAGGATGAGGCTAGATCTTGTCTTTCTGGTGGGCAGGACCATGTCTGGTGGTGTGTTTGGGGTGTCTGTAACCTTATTATGATATTAGGCAGCCTCTCTGATAATGTGTGTGGTTGTGTTCCTGTTTTGCTAGTTGTTCGGCATAGGGCATCCAGCACTGTAGCTTGCCGGTCGTTGAGTGGATCTGGGTGTTAATGTTGAGATGGAGATCTCTAGGAGAGGTTTAGCTATTTGATATTATGTGGAGCCAGGAGGTCTCTGGTGGACCAATGTCCGGAACTTGGCTCTCCCACCTGAGAGGCACAAGCCTGATACCTGGCCAGAGAGCCAAGACCCTGTCAGCCACACAGCTCAGAAGAAAAGGGAGAAGAAAAGAAAGAAAGAAAAATATAATATAAAGTTATTAAAATAAAATATACAAAAAATTAAAAAGTAATAAAGGAAAAAAAAAGAGCAACCAAACCATAAAACAAATCCACCAATGATAACAAGTGCTAAAAACTATACTAAAAACAAACAAACAAACAAACAAAGCAGACAGACAGAACCCTAGCACAAATGGTAAAAGCAAAGCTATACAGACAAAATCACACAAAGAAGCATACACATACACACTGACAAAAAGAGAAAAAGGAAAAAAATATTTATATTGTTGTTCCCAAAGTTCGCCGCCTCAATTTTGGGATAATTCATTGTCTGTTCAGGTATTCCACAGATGCAGGGTACATCAAGTTGATTGTGGAGATTTAATCTGCTGCTCCTGAGGCTGCTGGGAGAGATTTCCCTTTCTCTTCTTTGTTCACACAGTTCCTGGGGTTCAGCTTTGGATTTCGCCCCATCTCTTTTTGTAGGTTGCCTGAGGGTGTCTGTTCTTTGCTCAGACAGGACGGGGTTAAAGGAGCAGCTGATTCGGGGGCCCTTGCTCACTAAGGTTGGTGGGAGGGCGGGGTACAGAACGTGGGGTGAGCCTGCGGCTGCAAAGGCCAGAGTGACATTGCAACAGCCTGAGGTGCTCCGTGTGTTCTCCTAGGGAAGTTGTCCCTGGATAACTGGACCCTGGCCATGGTGGGCTGCACAGGCTCCCGCGAGGGGAGGTGTGGGGAGTGACCTGTGCTCGCACACAGGCTTCTTGGTGGCTGCAGCAGCAGCCTTAGCGTCTCATGCCCGTCTCTGGGGTCCACGCTGTTAGCCGTGGCTCACGCCCATCTCTGGAGCTCATTTAGGTGATGCTCTGAATCCCCTCTCCTCGCGCACCAGGAAACAGTGGTCTCTTGCCTCTTAGACAGATCCAGACATTTTCCCAGACTCCCTCCCGGTTAGCTGTGGTGCACTAGCCCTTTTCAGGTTTTCTTCGTGCAGCCAACCCCAGTCCTCTCCCTGGGATTTGACCTCTGAAGCCATAGCCTCAGCTCCCAGCCCTACCCTGTCCCAGTGGTTAGCAGACAAGCCTCTCGGGCTGGTGAGTGCTGGTTGGCACCGATCCTCTGTGCAGGAATCTCTCCACTTTGCCCTCTGCATCCTTGTTGCTGCGCTCTCTTCCATGGCTCTGAAGCTTCTCAGTCGTCACCCTCCGTCTCCACCAGTGAAGGGGCTTCCTAGTGTGTGGAAACTTTTCCTCCTTCACAGCCTCCTCCCAGAGGTGCAGATCCTGTCCCTATTCTTTTATCACTGATTTTTCTTTTGCCCTACCCAGGTATGTGGGGAATTTCCTGCCTTTTCGGAAGTCTGAGGTCTTCTGCCTGTGTTCAGTAGGTGTTCTGTAGTTTTTCCACATGTAGATGTATTTCTGATGTGTTTGTGGGGAGGAAGGCAAACTCCACATCTCACTCCTCCACCACCTTGAAGCTGCCCCCTTATTCTTTTGTATTTTTTTTTTTTAATTAATCTACTGTTTTCAGAGAGAGCTATGTCATAGTCCATCCATAGACTTTGGATTTGTTTTTTCTTATTGTGGTTCTATGATTTCTTATTACTTTTACTTTATTTCAAAGCTATTTTGCTAGTTACATAAAATTTCATGACTGATATTATTTCTGAATACATATGAATATAAAACATTATGAATGTTATAAAATATGTCAGTTATTAACATTATTTCTATTATATAAAATATCCCCATTTCTTTCTTTTGAAAGTGTGAACTCTGTGTTGTGTGATATCAATAGTGTTGTACCAGTTTTCCTTTGTCTTATTATTTGCCTGGTATTTCCTTTCCTGTCCTGGTGTTGTTTTCTTTATTATGTCATTCTGTTTGTAGTTTGTTTCTGTGAACAGCATGTTTTAGTTTATTAACATAATCAGAGAATCTCTAAGTTTTAATATATTAGATTTACCTAATCATATTGCGTGTGATTACTGATATTGGGTTTGGTATTTAGAATTTTGTGTAATTTCCCTCTTCCCCCTCCTGCCTTTTATTGGATTGACAAGATTTTATTCTAGTATTTACCTTTCAATAATTTAGAAGTTAAGCATTCTGTTCCTCATGGTTATCCTTATATTTTAACATACATGTTTAAACAAATATTTATTTAATGACTCAGATTAGTCAGTCAAGCACATTAGCTAGTTTTTCATTTCCTAAACACTTCAACCACTTCTACTGATACTTGGATTTCGACTGCTTTATTAGTAATTAATAAATGTTTTACAATCAAAACATTTAGTTGAAAAATAAGTTTTAGATGAAATCCATCTCCAGCAGGATGTGGTTAAGAGGTTAAGAAATCTTTTCTCTAAAGAAGGAAGTACGGAGCTGGACAAAGTTGTCAAAAATAACCATTTCATTACTCTGAATTCACTAAAAGCATTCAACAGACTTAGAAACTGTTTTTCCTGAAAACTATTGAATTTGTGTAAGAAGCGCATAAGTCTGTGGCATACTTGCCCAGGGATTTCCTGTTTTGCCCTCTCAGATCTCTTGGCAGGCTGTGAACCTGGCTGTGAACCCAGGAGCCTGGCTTCCACTGCCAGAAGAGACTCATTTGATAGCAACAGTGATCTCAGTGGTCAGCAGACAGGGAGGGCCAATGTCTTGTCTAGCCTGAGGCTATGCTGCTACTTGGAGCAACCAGCAGGCTAGCCAGGAACAGGAGACTGCCAGAGAGGGTTTGATAAGGTATGCATATATCTCAGTTTAACGGGAGACTGGAGTAGGTCCAAACTACCTGCACATCTCTGCCCAGTGGAGCCTGCACGCTTATGCAGAGGAGATGTAAGAGAACCTAGTGGAAAGCAAAAGCCAGTGAAAACCGGAGCACAGCCTGGTGTTTGAATGTGTTCCCCAGCCCACGCGTAGATGCATCAGCAAGCCTAGTGGCTCAAGGTGTTTGAACACAACCCCTGAACAATATCTGTCTGAGTGGTAAGCTATTCAGACACAGGGTAACCCTTAAGAAGTCAGGCTTAAAAACAAAAAAAGGAAAAAAATTATAAAAGCAAAAAGTACAAGAATGAATATAAAAGTTACCACACATTGCTAGGTAGATAGACTACACATATTTAGTTCAGACAAGTTAGTAAACAAATAAGAAAAAACAACAGCAGCCTGTGGGGGGGGGGAGTCAGAATGCAGTGTCATTTTAATATATTACCTAAAATGTCAATTATTCAACAAAAATTATGAAGCAAGCAAAGAAACACAAAAGTGTACTTATGTTAGGAAAAGAGTTGATAGTAGATTCTCTGAGTGTCCTCAGAAGTTGAATTTAACAAAGATGCCAAAGTAGCTTTAATAAATATGATCAAAGAACTCAAAGTGTCTATAGAATTAAAGGAAAGTATGATGAAAATAGTGAGAGAAATTATTAAAAAAGAAACAAATTTATATTCTAGAGTTGAAAAGTACAATAATCAAAAGGAAAAATTCACTACAGGTTCTCTATAGCAGATTTGTGATGAAGAAAAATCAATGAACTCTAAGATAGATAAATAGAAATTACCTAATCAGAACAACAGAGAAAATGATTGAAGAAAAATGAACAGCAGTTCAGAGACTGGCGAGACAATATCAAGCATGCCAATGTACATTTGATGAGAGTCTGAAGGATAGAAGAGAGAAAAGAACAGGAAAATAATTTGAAGAAATGGGAAGAAACTATTTTAGGAAATAATGACTGAAAATGTCCCAACTTTGAAAATACTACTCTACAGATCGAAGACACTCAACAAACTTCAATAGGAAAAAACACAAGAATATCCACAACTAGAACACCATAGTTAAATTGTTGAAAGCCAAAGACAAGAAAATCTTGAAAGCAGTAAGAGAAAAATGGTTCATCACATACAAGGGAACAAAAGTACAATTAATGGCTAACTTCTCATAAAAAAATAACTGAGGACAGAGGCAGTGGGTTGAAATACAGTGCTGAAAGAAAAAAAAATGTCAACCCAAATTTTATTTGCAGTAAATATGAAGGTGATAGAAATACATCCCTAGATAAACATAAAACATAAACACTGGGAAATTTCTAAATTCACTTGTAAGTGCATTTGTTTCTGGACTTACTCTTTCATCTATTGGTCATTATCATACCAATAACATGTATTTAAATTACTGTGGCTTTATAGTATATTTTCATGTCTGACAGGCCAATTATTCCAATAATTTTTCCCTTTCCCACATTTCAGTAGTTGTTCTTGTGAATTTATTTTGCCAGGTGAATTTTAAAATTAGCTTTATCTAATAAAAAATCATGTTGAAAATTTGATTAGAATTTTACTGACTTTGTACTAGTTATATTTGTAAGAAGTAAAATTCACAGCTCTCACTTAAGCCCCTCTAAAGCATAAATGACATTAACAGCAAAGGAATTTAGTGAAAGGAAATTGGAATATCTCAGAAATTGAAGGCACTGTTGATTAAAGTGAGAAAGGACAGTGGCAGTGGACCATTCTTGCATTCCACAGCAGCAGAGTCTGTGGACCTGCTCCGTGGGTCTTTGCTGTTAATGCAACTCAGAAATCTCAGTCTCTGTGCTCTCCACTCCAAGCTTCAGATTCCTGGGAGAGAATTTTGCCATCTCAGCTTGGGTCCTATGTCTGCCCCTACATCATCAGCTGTGATCAGGTGGTGGATTTGATAGTATAGGTATCACTGCTGTTCCCACTTGTTGGAGACAACCCAAAGTCATATCTATTTACTGTATCTTGAGGAAATATCATCTGCCACTGTTTCCCTAAATTTGGGCTCCTTGGGTTGTGCCATTATTTCTCCAGTTTGTTGTGTTCTCATATCAAAATTCTTCAATCTATGTACAAAATGAGAATGTAAATGCCATAAACACCACCACATTCTATACACAATGGTCAATGGAAATAGGAGGAAAAAGAAGGAAAAAATAATTCCTCTTTATAAAGATAAGGAAAAGGGATGATAATTACATTCAAATAGTAAGCAATGAAAAATAGAAAGAAGCCACAACCCTCACTTTTGTTATTGGTCTTTCTTGAATTTGGATTTCTGACTGCCAATTCTATGTTTTGTTTGTCTTAGGACCTCATTTTATTGTGATTTTTTTCCCTTGTAGTGGACTTACCTTTATTCTTGAGGTATCTAAGCCTTTGGTGTTCTTGTCTCTAAGGATTTGGGTTGTCTTTTAATATGCCCAATATTAACGTGCTCTTGTTTCCTTGATCGAGAAAACAAGGAATTTTCCTGACAGCACGTGGTGTTGTGGCAGCTTCAGGTGAATGTGATTCAATCTGAATGTGATGTTTGGTGTTGAGTGTTTACTATATCCCAGCTTGGCTCACTAATTTCATCAGGAGCGTTTGGACAAAGAGAGGGGAGTATGGTCACAGGATCTCCTTCAGTCTCCAAAACTCCCTAAAATGTTTAGTTTCCATTTCAGAGTATCTACCCTATTTCCCATGAAGCTAGTCAATCACACCAGGTAACTTCCTTCTTTGATTCCTCTCTTAGTGGCTTGATGATTCCAAAGTGGCCTAGTGGCTGTCTGTACCAAATCAGGAGAATATTTTTTATTTTCCCTTCATGTTTATTGAGATAGAATTGACCTTTATTGTGTTTTCTAGTGTAAACATTCTTCCCTTAGGTATTAACATTTCTAGAATACTCAATTATTTACCCTTATTTTTCCTTTATCCTAAACCTAACTGCCTCATTTACTTATTTTGGAACTAATGTTCTCAAATTTTATTTTTTGCAAGCTGTCTCAAATCCTTTTTGGAGTTAGTCAAGGTAAGTGTAAACAGGTAGAGGTGCCACTCCCCCTTCCATGCCTTGATTGTCAGATGTGTGACAGTGTGCAGCTGTGAGAATATTCATCTGGTCCCTTGTCAGAGCTTAATGACATCTGTAATGTAGCAGCCCAGCTTGTGTCTCAGAGCTGGTATCATGGCTGAGTCTTAAGTGATAAAGTACACACACTAGCATTTCCCATCTGGTGGTTCACAAACTCCCAGGATTCAAAGATGTATCCAAGAAGGTCTGTGTTGTTAGAGATAGTAATAGTATTTGCTTAAGTATTTATTAAAATATTTAACATTGCCTACTTTTCCTTTTGGAAATGGAACAGTTTTGGCACCTTTGAGTATATATGGAGTGGGCATCTCTGTGGTTAATGGCAATCAGATCAATGTCCTCAAAACCTGCTTCATGGTTTTCACCACTATATAGTTTTAAATGATATGCTTTATAGGTGCTTGTTATTTAATTAATACCCATAATGGGCGGTTAAAAGTGCAAGAGATGAAGTTTGATGTTGAAATATGAGTTAATGACATTAATTCAGCAAATTTACCTCAAGATGATCTTACCAAAGCTTTAAGTGGCATTCAGCTAATTAAAACTCTTACGTAGTACATTAAGCATCCTCTGTATTAAGAGCGAAAATTTGTCATGATTATATCCAACGTGTTATTTACAGAGAGCTACATTTGGGTTCCAAATCAAACATGATATAATATCAATTTTTAATATGTATAATGCAGTTAGATATTCATATGTATCTTAAAACAAATTAAATAGCATGTCACTTGTTAAATGTGAAAGTCTTTGTATTATGAATTATTAAAGATAGTATAAAAATGAATCTTAAATGCAATATTTAATAATATGGTGATATAATTTTTAAACTTTTAATCATTTGTCATATTTTACACAAAAATGAAAAGATAATTTTAAAAATTCCTGCAGGAACCACAAGAAGGATATATCATTGTGAAAGCCCTTCATAAGTCAAAACTCATAGGAAAATGATTTGGTCGGTTCCTTCCATGGGCATCAGGTTATTGCCTCACTTCCATTGTGAACTGTGTCCCTCAATCAGAGGCATTATTATGTAGGACACCATAATAGTGCATAGGAGATTTAGTATATCCACCAAAGGTGGTGCTTGCAGTTGTGTGATGAGCAGGGAAACAAATCCAAATCCCTAATATGTCTGTTTTTTGAGGATAAATTGCTACCCCATTTATGATGGAGGATAATGTCAGTTTCCACTTGAGAGTTGGGAGTTCAGCATTGGAGTAACCAAGTTAGACTTGGTGAGTGAAGTCCATGCTATTGAGCCCATGTATATCCTGTGCCCTTGTCATCATGGCCTTATAATTTATTAGTCCACTTAGGAAGGATTGGGCTGGCCAGAGAAGGAAGGTGATTGACAGCAATAAAATGTTCTCTTGACTCTGTTAAGAATCTTGTCTGCAGTGGGGAACTCCCATGAAAACTATGTATGGAGCAAGTATTTTCTAGGCTCTTCCTGAATGGTCCACTCTGAAATGACAGATCTTTCTCTATTTTTGTGTGATTCACCATGTAGGCCTTACTAAAACATGGAAGGTACTTGCTACTTATTTCAAGGACCTATTAGCATGACATTGCTAATGTAGTGAGCTGGTGTGAAGTCCTAAGGGGTAATGAGATGGTTAAGGCCCCTGTAGATCAAATGGTGTCAAATGGCATTCCAGAGGTGAAAGTTATATGTCATGTGGGAACAAATGACAAATTGCTTCTGTGTTCTCTATGTATTAAAACTGCAAAGATGCATTGGCCATTTGTGGTATCTGGGTATATACACAGCAGCCACAATGGAGTGACTGTTTCTTTAAGTTTGAAATATTTCACCAGTATTCTTTGCCCTCTCTCCCAGCTTTATTGGATAAATTGACAAATAAAATTGTACATATTTAGAGTGTATAATGTGAAATGGTTACCACAATCAGGTTAATTAACACATCCATCAACTCGTATGGTATCTTTGTGTGTGTGTGGTGAGAATGCTTAAGATCTATTCTTAGTAAATTTCAAGAATACAGTACAGTATTAACTATAGTCACCAAGCTGTACACTAGATCCCCAGGACTTACTTGTCTTATGACTGAGGGTTTGTGCCTCTTGATCAGTGGCTCTTCTCCGCCTGACCCTTCAGGCCCTGGTAATGATCATTTTTGGATTCTATGAGTTTTATTTATTTATTTAGTTCAAAAGATTTCACAGTTAAGTGAGATTGTACAGTTTGTCTTTCTCTGTCTGGCTTATTTCACTCAGGACAATGTCCTCCAGTTCATCCATGTTTTTCTAAATGGCAGGATTTACTTCTTACCCATGGCTGAATGATATTCCATTGTATGTATATACCACATCTTCTTTATCCATTTATCTATTGATGGACACTTAGGTTGTTTTTGTATCTTAGCTGTTGTGAATAATGCTGCAAAGAAAATGGGACATTCTTTGAGAACTCATTTTGTTTCCTTTGGAAATATACCCAGAAGTGGAATTGCTGGATCATATGGTAGTTCTATTTTTTTATTTTTTGAGGAACCTCCATACTGTTTTCCATAGAGGCTGTACCAACTTAGAGTTCCATCAACAGTACACAAGGGTTCCCTTTTCTCCACACCCTTGCTAAGATTTATTTCTTGTCTTTTTTTTTTTTTTTTTTTTTTTGCGTTACGCGGGCCTCTCACTGTTGTGGCCTCTCCCATTGCGGGGCACAGGCTCCGGACGCGCAGGCTCAGCGGCCATGGCTCACGGGCCCAGCCGCTCCACGGCATGTGGGATCTCCCCGGAGCGGGGCACGAACCCGCATCCCCTGCATCGGCAGGCGGATTCTCAACCACTGCGCCACCAGGGAAGCCCTATTTCTTGTCTTTTTGATAAAAGGCATCCTAACAGGTATGAGCTGATAACTCCTTATGGTTGACTTGCATTTCCCTGATGATGAGTGATGTTGAGCACCCTTTCATAAACTTGTTGGACATGAGTATCTGTTTTGGAAAAATTCAAGTCCTTTGCCCATTTTAAAATTTGTGTGTGTGCATGTGTTTTTTTTTTTTTTTTTTTGGCCGTTGAGTTATGTGAGTTTCTTATATATTTTGGATATTAACTCCTTATTGGATACATGATTTGCAAATATGTTCTCCCGTTCTGTAGGTGGCCTTTTCAGTTTGATGCTTTCTTTCACTGTGCAAAAACCTTTTACTCTGGTATAGTCCCACTTTGTTTTTGCTTCTGTTGCTTGTACTTTTGTTGTCATATCCAAAAAAATCATTGCCAATACCAATATCAAGGAGCTATCGCCCTATGTTTTCTTCTAGGAGTTTTATGATTTCAGATCTTTAAGTCTTTAATCCATTTGAAGTTAATTTTTGTAAGTTCCACTAGCCTTCTTTAAAACCCATCAGACTTAGTTCTACCAGGAATTTGAGTAGAAATTAATAGGAATCAACATATTTGCATCTTTGAAATCTTTAATGGTGGTACTAATCTTCAATTTGAGCCAGAAAGCAGCTTTGCCTTTGATTATTACAGAAGACAGGGTAGGATCCATTGGCTTTTGCTTGGTATTCCTACCATAAAAGCTTTTTTCCCCATGGGTCATAGTATCATTGTAGGAGACTTTCCTGTATACCAGAGCCTCAGAACTGTGGTCTAGGAATTGAGTGGGAGGCTCTCTGTAAGTTCATAACACTCTGATGTACTGGTTAGAGTCATTCTGCTCTTGTCCTAGAGTTCTTTGCTTTTTTTTAGATTATACAAATCAAATGAGGTTTTATTATTGATTTATTTCTGAAAACTTCAGAGAAAGTCAAGTCTATATATATGGACTTTCATGAGCCTTGATTACTGCACAAACTATGCCCAGTTTACTTCAAGTGGTCCTGTACTGACAGCTGGGTCCACCTACCCCTAGAATTCTTTCATTCTCATCCCATTTTTATTTCAGCTATTTCCCAAGCTGCTGCACACCAGGAAAAAAAAAACCATCTCTGTCATCCAGGAGAACTTCTTTTTAAGTATTCAGGTCTTTCCTTGCTAACTGATCCCTAAAGGAAATAAGAGAAGTTTATATACACATGTATATGTATACAGGTATATATATATATTTATGTAACATACACATGTTACATATGGTAACACATGTAGGTAACAGAAGTTCATACACACACAAAATGAAAGGGTCAAAGAAATGAGCAAGAATCATATGGATATAATTTAATGGATATAATTTAACTATCTTCTGCAGTCTTTGAATGTCATCTGCTTTATTGGGCCCAGGATTTTCAGACCTGAGTGCTGCCTGGGCCAAGATTAGATCGAAGTTTCTATTAAACAACCCAGAAGATTTTAAAAGCTGTATCTGTCTGCCTGTTCTAATACTTTGAATGCATTATCTCAGGTGAGTGTGCCTATGACATATTAGCACATTTTTGCAATCCCTTCTAGTTGGGACTACTTTCTTCCCTAATCTGATTCTGCATATCTCCTTCTTGGGTACTAATTTTTCTGACATTGATAGAATAACAGTGAAAAGTGAGACATAGTGGAGATTGCTGTATTACCTCCAAGATGCCCAGGAAGCAGCAAGGCACATGGAGTGGGAATTGTTTTAGGGCTGTGGAGAGTCAGAGTTCTCCATTTCTTGTTCCTCGATAGTATCTACATCCTATGGGTCATGAATCCACTCTTTTTCATCAGTGCCATAATTTTCATATAAAAAATCTGGAGAGGTTGTGAACTCAACAGGCATTTTAATTTGTCAGCCTGCAAAATGAACTTCTCAAAGTGGATCTCAGCTTAGTGAATATAGGCAGTAAGAGAATCATTTACCACAGTCATAAAATATCTCTTATTTTCTCTCTTATTTTGAGCCAAAGCCTGGGGTACCTTATTTGTCTTTTTCTCACTGTAAATTATCTAATGTCATCAGAAGCAAATATCTCAGCCAGCAGTTAGGAATTTCTCCATCCTCTTAAAACTAACATGGCAGCCACAATCTGGTCCTCCAGGACCTCAGTCTCACAGTTTCTTGGTTGTCCAGCTTCTTTCTCAGCCTTGGCAAAGCTTTTGTTTTTTCTTTTCCCTCAGTCATATTTTTCTGAGCTATGCTTACTTGATGTCATTTTCCAAGAATCACCTTTAAGTTTTATTGATCAAAGTCTACTCTTTTCTTTTTCAGTTTATTAATTTCATTTATCTTTATGCTTTTTGTCTACTGTTTTAATATGTTTGTTGGATATTTTTGTTTTATAATTTTCTTGACTTTTTAAATTGAGTTTTTAATTAGTTTACATTCAATCACATTTGAAATACATTTAAGGCCATGTGATATCTTTGGATTACCCCTTTGACCACATTCCATATATTATGAAATATTGTGCTCTTATTGCCATTAATTTCTAAAGAATCTGATTTAGCTTTGAAGTTCTTATATTTTAAACTCAAGATTTATTTTTAAAAGAATTTTATTGATTTTATTAATTCCTCAATTTAATTTTATTTATTTATAAATTTATTTATTTTATTTTTGGCTGCATTGGGTCTTTGTTGCTGCACACAGGCTTTCTCTATTTGTGGTGAGCGGGGGCTACTCTTCGTTGTGGTGTGTAGGCTTCTCATTGTGGTGGCTTCTTTGTTGTGGAGCACGGGCTCTAGGCATGCGAGCTTCAGTAGTTGTGGCACGTGGGCTCAGTAGTTGTGGCGTGTGGGTTCTAGAGTGCAGGCTCAGTAGTTGTGGTGCACGGGCTTAGTTGCTAGGCGGCATGTGGGATCTTCCTGGACCAGGGCTTGAACCTGTGCCCCCTGCATTGGCAGGCGGATTCTTAACCACTGCGCCATCAGGGAAGCCCCTAATTTTATTATTTTTAAATTGAACTAGAATTAATATATGATATGTTGGTTTCAGGTGTACAACAAAATGATTTGATATTTTTGTGTGTTACAAAATGATCAGCACAGTAAGTCTAGTTACCATCTGTCACCATACAGAGTTATTAAAATAATGTTGGCTATATTCCTTGTGCTGTACATTACATCCCTGTGACTTATTTTATAAATGGAAGTTTGTGCCTCTTAATCCCCTTCATCTATTTCACCTGTCTCCCCCACCCGTCTCCCCTCTGGCAACCACCAGCTTGTTCTTCATGTCTATGAGCTTGTTTCTGCTTTGCTTGTTCATTTATTTTGTTTTCTTTGATTCCACATGTAAGTGAAATCAAATGGTATCAATATTTGTCTTTCTCTGAGAAAAGGGAACCTTTGTGCACTGCGGCTGGGAATCTAAATTGGTACAGCCACTATGGAAAACACTATGGAGGGTCCTCAAAACACTAAAGAATTTGAAAACTTCTCAGTGGATAATGTTTTCTTCCTCCAGTTCTTTTATTATTAAATGCTTTTTTTTATGTTTTAATTACCCATCTTCATTATCATATGGTGTTTACCCAGGACAGAAATCAATGCTTCATTCCTTCAAAATGAATATTTTGGTTAAACAAAATAAAGAAAAGGAAGAAAGAAGAAAAAAAAGTCAGCTGATCACAAATGATGTGTTGAGTGACTTAAATGATTTACTTTCTGGAACAAGCTCCTACCTCCTTCTGGAATTAAAATACTTTGTAGATCAACACTGGTATGGGCACTACACTTTGAGTAACACTGCCCTAAAATATTGAGTTTCATTGGGGCTAGTCAATTTTATAAGTGTTTTAGTGATATTTGAGAAAAATGTGTCTTCTCTGTGTGGTACAAAATATTATAAATCTAATAACAGGTTTATTTATCATATTAATAAATCATCTGAATTCTTACTCTTTTCTTATTCTTTTGTCTATTTGATCTGTAAGTTTCTTTAGAAGTCATGTTAAAGCCTTCCGTATCATTGTGGATTTGACAATTTCTCTTCATATTCCTAATACATTTCAATATCATGCTCTTTGTTTCATAAAGGTTCATAACTGTTAAATCTTAGTGGATTATAATTATTATAAAATATATCCCTTTTGTATTAAATGCATTTTACATTAAATTCTATTTCATCTTATTTCTATATTGCTAGTCTTGCTTTTCTGTTGGTAGAGTTTATCCAGTCTATCACTCTGTCCTTTTATTTCCAAATTCTTTCTGTGTGTGGGGGGTGTTTATTGGAGTATAATTATTTTACAATGTTGTGGTAGCTTCTGTACAAAGAAGTGAATCAGCTATATGTATACATATATCCCCTCCCTCTTGGACCTCCCCCCCCATCCCACCCATCTATGTTGTCACAGAGCACCGAGCTGAGCTCCCTGTGCTATACAGCAGGTTCCCACTAGCTATCTATTTTACACATGGTACTGTATATATGTCATTTCTAAATCTCCCAATTCATCCCACCCCTGCTTCCCCCCGTGTCCACAAGTCTGTTCTCTACATCTATACCTCTATTCGTGCCCTGCAAATAGGTTCATCTGTACCTTTTTCCTATATTCCACATATATGCATTAATATACTATATTTTTCTCTTTCTGATTTACTTCACTCTGTATGACAGATTCCATGTCCATCCACATCTCAAGGAACCCAATTTCATTCCTTGTTATGGCTGAGTAATATTCCATTGTATATATGTACCACATCATCTTAATCCATTCATCTGTCAGTGGACATTTAGGTTGCATCCGTATCCTGGCTATTATAAATAGTGCTGCAATGAACATTAGGGTACATGTGTCTTTTTAAATTATGGTTTTCTCAAAGTATATGCCCAGTAGTGGGATTGCTGGTTCATATGGTAGTTCTATTTTTAGTTTTTAAGGAACCTCCATACTGTTCTCCATAGTGACTATATCAATTTACATTCCCACCCACAGGCAAGAGGGTTCCCTTTTCTCCACACCCTGTCTGTCATTTATTGTTTGTAGATTTTTTGATGATGGCCATTCTGATTAGTAGTTTTGATTTGTATTTCTCTAATAATTAGTGATAATTAGTTGGCCATCTGTATGTCATCTTTTTTAAAAAAATAAATTTATTTTATTTAATTATTTTTGGCTGTGTTGGGTCTTTGTTGTTGTGCATGGGCTTTCTCTAGTTGTGGCGAGCAGAGGCTGCTCTTCATTGTGGTGCATGGACTTCTCATTGCGATGGCTTCTCTTGTTGTGGAGCATGGGCTCTAGGTGCATGGGCTTCAGTAGTTGCGGCATGCAGTCTTAGTACTTGTGGCTCATGGGATGTAGAGCACAGGCTCAGTAGTTGTGGCACATGGGCTTAGTTGCTCCACGGCATGTGAGATCTTCCCAGACCAGGGCTCAAACCTGTGTCCCCTGCATTGGCAGGCGGATTCTCAACCACTGCGCCACCAGGGAAGCCCCTGTATGTCTTCTTTGGAGAAATGTATATTTAGGTTTTCTGCCCATTTTTTCACTGAGTTGTTTGTTTTTTTGATGTTGAGCTGCATGAGCTGTTTGTATATTTTGGAGATTAATCCTTTGTCAGTTGCTTCATTTGCAAGTATTTTCTCCCAGTCTGAGGGTTGTCTTTAATCTTGTTTATGGTTTCCTTTGCTGTGCAAAAGCTTTTAAGTTTAATTAGGTCCCGTTTGTTTATTTTTGCTTTTATTTCCATTACTCTAAGAGGTAGGTCAAAAAAGATCTTGCTGCAATTTATGTCAAAGAGTGTTTTTCCTATGTTTTCCTCTAAGAGTTTTACAGTGTCTGGTCTTACATTTAGGTCTCTAATCAATTTTGAGTTTATTTTTGTGTATGGTGTTAGGGAGTGTTCTAATTTCATTCTTTTATATGTAGCTGTCCAGTTTTCCCAGCACCACTTATTGAAGAGGCTGTCTTTTCTCCATTGTATATTCTTGCCTCCTTTGTCATAGATTAGGTGACCATTGGTGCGTGAATTTAACTCTGGGCTTTGTATCCTGTTTTGTTGATTTATATTTCTGTTTTTGTGCCAGTACCATACTGTCTTGATTACTGCAGCTTTGTAGTATAATCTGAAGTCAGGGATCCTGATTCCTCCATTTCCGTTTTTCTTTCTCAAGGTTACTTTGGCTATTTGGGGTCTTTTGTGTTTCCATACAAATGGTAAAATTTTTTGTTCTAATTCTGTGAAACGTGCCATTGGTAGCTTGATAGGGATTGCATTGAATCTGTAGATTGTTTTGGGTAGAATAGTCAGTTTCACAATATTGATTCTTCCATTCGAGGAACATGTTACATCTCTCCATCTGTTTGTATCATCTTTGATTTCTTTCATCAGTGTTTTATAGTTTTCTGAGTATAGGTCTTTTGTCTCCTTAGGTAGGTTTATTCCTAGGTATTTTATTCTTTTTTGTTACAATGGTAAAATGGGATTGTTTCCTTAATTTCTCTTTGTGGTCTTTCATTGTTAGTGTATAGGAATGCAAGAGATTTCTGTGCATCAGTTTTGTATCCTGAAACTTTACCAAATTCATTGATTAGCTCTAGTAGTTTTCTGGTGACATCTGTAGGATTTTCTATGTATAGTATCATGTCATCTGTGG
This sequence comes from Kogia breviceps, assembly GCF_026419965.1. Taxonomy (NCBI): domain Eukaryota; kingdom Metazoa; phylum Chordata; class Mammalia; order Artiodactyla; family Physeteridae; genus Kogia; species Kogia breviceps. The sequence goes on along the minus strand of NC_081310.1, from coordinate 89,317,840 downwards.
ACAGTGGCAGTTTTACTTCTTCTTTTCCAATTTGTACTCCTTTTGTTTCTTTTTCTTCTCTGATCACCATGGCTAGGACTTCCAAAACTATGTTGAATAATAGTGGTGAGAGTGGACATCCTTGTCTTGTTCCTGATCCTAGAGGAAATGGTTTCAGTTTTTCACCATTGAGAATGATATTTATTGTTGGTCTGTAGTATATGGCCTTTATTATGTTGAGGTAGGTTCCCTCTATGTCCACTTTCTGGATAGTTTTTATCATAAATTGGTGTTGAATTTTGTCAAAAGCTTCTTCTGCACCTATTGAGATTATCATATGGTGTTTATTCTTTAATTTGTTAATATGGTATATCACATTGATTTGTGTGTATTACAGAATTCTTGCATCCCTGGGATAAATCCCACTTGATCATGGTATGTGATCCTTTTAATATGTTGTTGGATTCTGTTTGGTAGTATTTTGTTGAGGATTTTTGAATCTATGTTTATCAGTGATATTGGTCGCTACTTTTGCTTTTTGGTGATGTCTTTGTCTGATTTTGGTATCAGGGTGGTGGTGATCTCATAGAATGAGCTTGGGAGTGTTCCTTCCTTTGCAATTTTTGGGAAGAGTTTGAGAAAAATGGGTGTTAGCTCTTCTCTAAATGTTTGATAGAATTTGCCTGTGAAGTCATCTGGTCCTGGACTTCTGTTTGTTGGAAGATTTTTAATTACAGTTTCAGTTTCATTACTTGTCATTGATCTGCCTGTTTTCTAATTCTTCCTGGTTCAGTCTTGGAAGTTTGTACCTTTCCAAGAATTTGTCCATTTCTTCCAGGTTGTCCATTTTATTGGCATATAGTTGCTCGTAGTAGTCTCTTATGATCCTTTGTATTTCTGCGGTGTTGGTTGTAATTTCTTCTTTTGCATTTCTAATTTTATTGATTTGAATCCTCTCCGTTTTTTCCTTGATGAGTCTGGCTAGTGGTTTATCAATTTCATTTAGCTTCTCAAAGTACCAACTTTTAGTTTTATTGATCTTTGATATTGTTTTCTTTGTTTCTATTGAATTTATGTCTGTTCTGATCTTTATGATTTCTTTCCTTCTACTAACTTCGGGATATTTGTTGTTGTTGTTCTTCTTTCTCTAGTTGCTTTAGGTGTAAGATTAGATTGTTTATTTGAGATTTTTCTTATTTCTTGAGGTGAGATTGAATTGCTATAAATTTCCCTCTTAGAACTGCTCTTGCTGCATCCCATTGGTTTGGGGTCATTGTGTTTTCATTGTCATTTGTTTCTATGTATTTTTTAATTTCCTCTTTGATTTCTTCAGTGATCTGTTGGTTATTTAGTAGTATATTGTTTAGCCTCCATGTGTTTGTGTGTGTGTGTGTGTGTGTGTGTGTGTTTAATTAATTAATTAATTTAGTTTTGGCTGTATTGGGTCTCCATTGCTCTACGGGGGCTTTCTCTAGTTGTGGTGAGTGGGGGCTACTCTTCGTTGCAGTGCCCATGCTTCTCATTGTGGTGGCTTTTGTTGTGGAGCATGGGCTCTAGGCATTCAGGCTTCAGTAGTTGTGGCTTGAGAGCTGTAGAGCTCAGTAATTGTGGCATATGGACTTAGTTGCTCTGCGGCATGTGGGATTTTCCTGGACTAGGGCTCGAACCCGTGTCCCATGCATTGGCAGGTGGATTCTTAACCAATGCACCAGCAGGGAAGTCCCTGTTTGTGTTTTTTACAGTTATTTTTTCCTGTAATTGATTTCTAATCTCATAGTGTTGTGGGAGTAAAAGATGCTTGATACAATTTCAGTTTTCTTAAATTTACTGAGGCTTGATGTGTGACCCAATATGTGATCTATCCTGGAGAATGTTCCATGTGCACTTGAGAAAAAAGTGTCTTCTGCTGCTTTTGGGTGGAATGTCCTATAAATATCAGTTAAGTCTATCTGCTCTATTATGTCATTTAAAGCTTGTGTTTCCTTTTTAATTTTCTGTCTGGATGATCTCTCCATAGGTATAAGTGGGGTGTTAAAGTCCCCCCTTATTATTGTGTTACTAAAGAAACTTCTTTAGTCAATTTCCCCTTTTATGGCTGTTAGCATTTGCCTTATGTATTGAGGTCCTCTATGTTGGGTGCTTAAATATTTATAATTGTATATCTTCTCCTTGGATTGATCCATTGATAATTATGTATTGTCCTTCCTTGTCTCTTGTAACAGTCTTTATTTTAAAGTCTATTTTATATGATATGAGTATTGCTACTCCAGCTTTCTTTTGATTTCCATTTTCATGGAAGATCTTTTTCCATCCCCTCACTTTCAGTCTGTATGTGTCCCTAGGTCTGAGTGGGTCTCTTGTAGATAGCATATATATGGGTCTTGTTTCCATTCAGCCAGTCTGTGTCTTTTGGTTGGAGCATTTAATCCAGTTATATTCAAGGTAGTTATCAATATGTATGTTCCTATTACCATTTTCTTAATTGTTTTGGGTTTGTTTTTGTGGGTCTTTTTCTTCTCTTGTGTTTCTTGCCTAGACAAGTTCCTTTAGCATTTGTTGTAAAGCTGGTTTGGTGGTGATGAATTCTCTTAGCTTCTGCTTGGCTGTAAAGCTTTTGATTTCTCTGTCGAATCTGAATGAGATCCTTGCTGGGTAGAGTAATCTTGTTTGTAGGTTTTTCCCTTTCATCCCTTTTATGTTGTTTGTTGCTTTTCCCTTGCTGCTTTTAATATTTTCTCTTTGTATTTAGTGTTTGTTAGTATGATTAATATGTGTCTCAGCATATTTCTACTTGAGTTTATCGTGTATGGGACTCTTTGCACTTCCTGGACGCGGGTGGCTATTTCCTTTCCCTTGCTAGGGATGTTTTTGACTATAATCTCTTCAAATATTTTCTCAGTCCCTTTCTTTTTCTCTTCTTCTTCTGGGACCCCTGTAATTTGAATGTTGGTGTGTTTAAAGTTGTCCCAGAAGTCTCTGAGACTGTCCTCAATTCTTTTCATTCTTTTTTCTTTTCTTTTCTTTTCTTTTTTTTGTTTACATTGCATCTTTGTTGTTCTGCACGTGCTTTCTCTAGTTGCAGCTAGCAGAGGCTACTCTTTGTTGTGGTGTGCAGCTTCTCATTGTGATGGCTTCTCTGGTTGCGGAGCATGGGCTTTAGGTGTGTGGACTTCAGTAGTTTTGACTTGTGGGCTCTAGAGTGCAGGCTCAGTAGTTGTGGTGCATGGGCTTAACTGTTCCGCGGCACATGGGATCTTCCCGGACCAGGGATCGAACCTGTGTCCCCTGCATTGGCAGGTGGATTCTTCTTTTTTTTAAAAAAATAAATTTATTTATTTATTTTTGGTTGCATTGGGTCTTTGTTACTGTGCGGGGCTTTCTTTAGCTGCGGAGAGCAGGGGCTACTCTTTGTTGTGGTGTGTGGGTTTCTCATTGTGGTGGCTTCTCTTTGTTTCAGAGTATGGGCTCTAGGGTGAAGACTCAGTAGTTGTGGTGCATGGGTGTAGTTGTTCCACAGCATGTGGAATCTTCCCTAACCAGGGCTCTAACCTGTGTCCCCTGCTTTGGCAGGCAGATTGTTAACCACTGCACCACAAGGGAAGACCTGGCAGATGGATTCTTAACCACTGCACCACCAGGGAAGTCCCATTCATTTTTCTTTATTCTGCTCCTTGGCATTTATTTCCACCATTCTATCTTCCAGCTTACTTATACTTTCTTCTGCCTCAGTTATTCTGCTATTGGTTCCTTTTAGTGTATTTTTCATTTCAGTTATTGTGTTGTTCATCACTGATTGTTTGTTCTTTAGTTTTTCTAGGTCCTTGTTAAACATTTCTTGTATTTTCTCGATCCGTGCCTCCATTCTATTTCTAAGATTCTGGATCATCTTTACTATCATTACTCTGAATTCTTTTTCAGGTAGGTTGCCTATTTCCTCTTCATTATTTGGTCTCCTAGGTTTTTACCTTGCTCCTTTGTCTGTAACATTTTTTTGTCACCTCATTTTTTTTTTGATGGGTGGGGCTGCGTTCCTGTCTTACTGGTTGTTTGTCCTGAGGCATCCAGCCCTGGAGTTTGCAGGCAGTTGGGTGGAGCTGGGTCTTGGTGCTGAGATGAGGATCTCCAGGAGAGCTCACACTGGTTAATTTTCCCTGATGTCTGAGTTTCTCTGTTCTTCCAGTGGTTTGGGCTTGGCGCTGCCACCATGGGAGCTCAGGCCTCACCCCAGCCTGGAAACCAAGACCTGACAAGCCATGTAATGCCGCAAAGAAAAAGAATAAAAAATAAAGTAAAATTAGAAAAATAAAAAATATATTAGAAAAAAATAAAAATGAAACCAACACAAGAAAGCAAAACAGAACCACAACAGCAAAAAAATTAAAAAATAAATAAAATAAAAATTTAAAAGGTAAGAGTAATAAAAAAAAGGCTGGAAGAGGCCTTTGGGGGTATAGGGGAGGGACTTAGGCCTAGGACTTCTGTGGCTTGAAGAGGCCTTAGTGGTTGGGGGTGGGGGATTTAGACCCAGGACCAGTGCAGCCAGAAAAGGCCTTATGGGGAGAGGGCTTTGACCAAGTACCCGTGTGGCCAGAAGAGGCCTTGAGGGAGGGCTTAGGCCCAGGATCTGCGTGGCCAGGAAAGGCCTTGGTGTGGGGGCGGGGCTCAGGCCTGGGTCCCATGTGGCCAGAGGGGCCTCTGGAGTGGAAGCTCAGGCCCAGGACCCCAGAAGGCTCTCTGGGACCCAAGGCAGTGGGGGAGATTCTGACCATGTTCCCCTTTGATCCCCTGATTACCTGAAGTTCCCTCTCCCACCCCACCTATACCCATGCCCTGAGTGGGCCCCTCCGAGTGTGGGAACCTCTCCCTTCCCCCAGCCCCTCCTCAGGGGCCCCGGTCCTGTACCACATCCACTTTTCTTCCCCCACTTCCCTCCCACATCCTACCTGGTTGCGTGGGGATTCCTCTCATTCCTTTAGGTGTCCAAGGTCCCCCACCAACGCCTAGTAGATGGCCTACTTGTAAGGAGATGCGAACTCCGCCATCTTGACTTTGCACCCTTAGCCCACTATTGTCTTTCTGTGTGTCTTTAAGGGTGTCTTTTATAAGTAGCATATATCTGGACTAACAATTTTTTAAAACACAATTTTAGATACTTTTTCTAGGGGAATTTAACCCATTCACATTTGCTGTAATTATTTATAAATTTGTATTTAGTCTTACCACCCTATTTTATGTTTGCTATTGACAATGCTTTCTTGTAACTGTTGTGTAGTCCCCCTTTTTGCTGATGTTACCAAATATTTTTTAGTTTTACTTTCCTTTTTTCTCCCCTGCCATTTCCTCTTAGTACAGTAGTTCTGTTATGCTAGTGTGAGTAGTTAAAATCACCCAGAGTACTTCTTAAATGCAGATGCCTGGACCCCTCAGAGATTATGATTCTATACTGCTGCCTAGGAATCTGCATTTTGAACTTATATCACAAATGGTTCTGTAGCAGATGCTTTTAAGATTAAACATTAAGAATTAATGCTCTAGTCTGGAAGTCAAACTTTGTTTCTATTCTACAAGGTATTATTTTAGCAAATAATCTAAATCTACATTTTTATATGTGTCATGATATTATCTGTATAATCTTCTACCTCTAAGCAAGTTTTTTTTAAAGCATCCTTTTACTTTCTATCAACTTACATTTTTAAACTAATTTAAGTTCTGCATTATTTTACATTAAATTTCTGCTTTTTAACAGAATCCTTTTTACTGAATAGTTCACTGCCACATTCTCAGCAATTATATATACCTGCCTATGGGTTTCATAGGTTTTTTTCCTAATCACTACTTCTACTTTTTAAAAACTTTTAAAAATGATGAAGTATAGCATACATTCAGAAGAAATACATAAACCGTGAAATAAAGTGACGTAAAGTGAAAATCATTACCCAGGTTAACAAATAGAATATTTCTAGCACCCCAGAATCTGCATATGTGTCCTTTGACAATCACAACATAGTCCCTTCCTAAAAGGAAAAAAAAAAAAAAACACTCTCCTGATTTGTATGGTAATCATTTCTTTGCTTTACTTTATAGTTTTACTGTTTACTATTTGTTGTTTGCATCACAAACAATAGTTAATTTAGCTTTGCCTGTTTTTGAAGTTTTGTATTTGGAACTATATAGTATATGTTACTCTGTGCCTGGCTTATTTTTTTCAATATCATGTCTTTAGTATTCATCTATTTTTGTGGTATATAGCTATACTTCATACATATATTCCACAGTTTATTATCAATTATAGTGTTGATGGATATTTGAGTCATTTCTGATTTTGGGATACTCTAAACAGTGCTGTTATGAACACACTAGTGTACGCTAGTATACAGTATACAGGCATGTTCTGACACCAGTTCTCTGAAACCAGCTGTATATTCTACAGTTCAATTTTGACCCTAACTATCCAGAGCTGGTGCAGACCCCCCAAATTAAAGGCATAGTCCTTTGTAAGATAGTCTCCACTTCAGATGTCACCTGCAAAGGGACACTCACACTTTTGTCTGGATAGCTAGGAATTTCAAAATGTTTGGTTTCTATCCTAACTGTGGTGGACCTCAGTAAAATTGTGATTCTGACCACTTGGAGTTCACTTCAGGTCCCACAGGAATTCAGTCCTTCAAAAGACTGGCCTCACTTTAGATACCAACTGCAGGTCTTGGGGTCAGTCTGCATTTCTGACTGACTGGCTGTACATTTGGGAGTCCCCATGACCTTCTCAGATTTGATAATTTGCTAGAATGACTCATAGTACTCATTGAAAACACAGTATTTATGATTAGTTTTATTATAAGGAATACAGATTAGACAAAGCCAAAGAGATTCATAGGGCAAAGTATGGTGTGTTTGTAGGGGGAGATCAGAGCTTCCAAGCCTTCTCATTATGGAATCTGGGTTCACCACCCTCCCAGCACATTGATGTGTCAACTAACCAGAAAGTTCCACTGCACCTCAGTATCCAGTGTTTTTATTGGGGTTTTGTTATATAGGTATGATTGATTAAACCATGGAACTAAATCTCCAGCCCCCCTACAGGTTAGGAGGCTTAAAGTCCTAACTTTCTAATGGTGTGCTTGGTTTTTCTGGTGACCAGCACTGGTCTTGAAGTTAGCTGGGGACCTACCATGAGTCATCTCATTAGCATAACAAAGATATTCTTATCACTCACTTCAAGGATTTTTGAACCTCTGTGCTAGAAACCAGGGACAAAGACAATATATCCTTATTATACCACCATAGATAAAGCATTTTTTGGTGGCATACACCTAAGAGTGGTATTGTTAAGTTATAATAAATGCATATCTTTAGGTTTGCTAGAAAATGGGAAATAGTTTTACAAGGTGATGATATTAATTTATACTCTCAGTAGTAAAAGGTTTCTGAGAGCTCAAATTGTTGCACATCTTTGTTGAAACATGGAATTATCTTAGATTTTAGTTTTTGTCAATTTGGTAGATGCATTGTGGCATCTCACATTTTCTTTATTACTTATAATATCTTTCATTCTTGAGAGTTTTCACTGGGTATAGAATTTTAGGTTGGCAGTTGCTCTTTTGAAGCTTTTCTTTAAAACTATTTAGAGGGTACTTTTTTTGTTGGGGAAGGTATCTGGCTCTTTTAAGATTTTTCTGTGTCCTTTGTTTTCTACAGTTACATAATGTTATATCTAGATGTGAATTTCTTATTTATTCTACTAGAGAGCTTTGGTCTTCTTAAATGTCTGGATTGGTGTCGTTCTTTGGTTCTAGAAAAGGCTCAGCTATTATCCTTTTAAATATTGTCTGTACTGTGTTGCCTTTCTTTTTCTTCTGAGTATCTGGTTAAATGTAGGTTACACTGCATTGCTTTATTTTCTGTCATTTTATAATTTCTACTGTAAAAAGAAAATAAGCAGAAACCTTAAGTAAGTAGAGGTGGGAGAACAGAAAGGGCAGTTCTAATGCCCTGTGGTGATAGCAGAGGCCCACAGGAAAGATGACTCCTCTTCTTTCCTGGCAACAACTCTGCTGATGAAAAGCCATGGACTCTTCATTTTCTTTAGCCCTCCCAACTTCCTTTTCCTTCTATAAGAACATTCTCCTTCCCTTGCTGTGTGGGGACTTACATGTGGCTTGCTGTTGTTGTAATCCCAAATTGACCCATCTTTGCTGAAGAAATGACTGTTAGCATATTTGTTTTAGGTCATTGCTACATTTTTAATTGCTCTGTGCTGCATTCTGGTTATTTCTTATAATTTATCTTATAAAGTTGTCTATTTCTTAAACATATACATTGCAGTCTTGTTTTCAGTTATTTTTCAGCTCTAGAATTTCTATTTGGTTTTTTTTCAAATATGTAGTGCTAGTTTTTCCTGTTCTCAGAGCAGATATTTTCAAGCTTGATTTTCAATTTCTTTTAACCTAGCAAGCATAGTAATTTTCTGATGTGTCTGATAATGTCAAAATATGAAACTTTGGGCATAATTTTCTGATGTTTATTTTTCTGGTTCTTGCTCACAGAGTCTGTTTCCTCATGTGCCTGATTTATTTGACTATGTTATTCTCACTGTAAATTAAAAATATTATTAATATGAATGATTTGATATATAGAATGAATATCTCTTCCTCCAGAGAGGATTTGCATTTGCTTTTTAGATGCCTGGGGGGACCGCTGATCTAGGATCATCATAGTCCAAGTTCAAGGCTTGAAATTCCCTGAGTGTGCAGTGATGTAAACCCATATAGTAAGACTGCTCAAGTGTTTGTTTACTTCTGGTTCACACTATCCTAAGGATGTAATCCATTAGGGTCTCAGTTAATTGTAAGGAGAGCCTTCTGTTAGATTTCCCATCTTGTGCAGGTCTTCAGCATTGATTCTGTTTTTCTTGCCCTTTGAGACCACTAAAAAGAAAGTTCATATTGGCTAGGATTGGCAAATACCCGTAGGGCCAAAGCAGATTTCCATGTTCACTTATCTCCTTGGGTTTCTGTTTTACCTTCAATTTGGTTTTGTATTTATTTTCTTGCTTATTCTTTTTTCTTTAGGTAAAAAGGTTTTTTAAAAAAGGTTTTATTTAGTGTTTTAGTTGTTTTCTGAGTAATTTTGCCTGCTATTACTGGAAACTGGCAGTATATTATGATTTCCTGAAATTTTTGTTTTGCTAAAAAATAATCTAGAATAATTTTTTCTTTTAATTAATGGTACATGAGCAGTAGTTTTCCATCTTTGCATGTTCCAGAAAGTCTTTGCTTTGCCCTTACATCTGGTTGATAATTTGGATATAGTAGTATAGGTTTGAAATACTCTTCTTCACCTATAGTTTGGCAGAGATTTCTGGCCTGAATTCCCCATGACATGCCGTTCCCCAAGGTACTCCCTCCAAATGGGAGGTCTTATTATGGCCGAGGGGTAGGATACCTTGTAGTATACACTGACATGAAGAGGAAAACCACTGAGGACCCACACTGATGACCACATGAGGAAATCTTTACATTGGTGGTGGAAAATATTAATCTGTTTTACTCCTGGATTTGGCTGGCTGTTGTGTTTAAAAAAAAAAAAAAAAGTCGTCTTGCCTATTGTGGAGGTCTGGAGTTATACCAGGCCATTCTTAGCTTTTCTCTATGCTCAAAGATTTGAGACAGGAGCCTTCTCTATGCAGATCCTTCATTTGATTGGAGGGCCGATCTCAGGTGAATGCCAAAGCACTTAATAGCTATGCATTATTAGGGGAGGGGAAGATTCATTACTGTAGATCTATTCTCTAGGACAGCAGTCCCCCTGGCACTGGTTTTGTGGAAGACAGTTTTTCCATGGATAGGGTGGGTGGGTGGGGATGGTTCAGGCGGTAATGCGCGCAATGGGGAGTGATGGGGAGCAGCAGGTGAAGCTTTGCTCCTTCTCCTGAGGCTCACCTCCTGCTGTGCGGCCTGGTTCCTAACAAGGGGTTGGGAACCACTGCTCTAGGAAGTATTTTGGTTAATTAATCTGGATGCCTTTGATTTCCTTTTCTTGCCTGACTATACTGTCTAGGACCTGAGATCCTTGCCTAGTTCCTGATCTTAAAGTAGTGAGAACTCCAGGAGGTTGGTTTGGGCTTTAACACCTGTATAGGTAAAGAAAAATACGCTTTGGGAGATGAAGAGGTAGGATGGAGGGTTCTGTATAAATCTAGGACCCTTGGTGAACTGCATGTTAAGGGAAAGGAGAATTACGAAAAATGCTACTCATTACCAAAATAAGGAAGTGGCAAGGAAATAGATATATACTTAAGCTTTAAGAGAAAAATGAATCCCCTAAAAATTGACACCCCAGGCCTGCACATTACAGTGATTTGCAGTCTGAATTTACATAATCCACATGATATAATGACTCCCAAGCAAAGACATTAACAACAAAAAAAATTGCCTTCTTGGGATACTTTGGTGTCTTGGAATTTTTTTTTGTCTTAGTTCTTTGTTGACTGGATGCTGAGCCAGTATATTTGTAATCATTAAAGAGGCGTTCAGCTTGAAGTTGGTAGCATAATGTTGACCTTTTCTTTCTCTTCTTGTGAATGATATAATAGCAAAGAGGGGAATTAGAATCAAAATATAAATATAATTTTATATATTTGGAAAAATTAGGAAACAGCTAAAAATGTCCAATCAGAAAGTAAGTGGAATGGCTTCTAAAAGCAGAGAAAATCAAGCAGGGTTGTATACAGAAGCAAACAGGGAGAGTTTTCTAGCAAGGAGTACTTCCTAAAGTTAAGAGTACATGTGGAGGTAAAAAGTAAATTTTTCATTTTCATTAATGGTAAATATAGGAAACAGACTGGTAGGAGAAGCTTTTCTGGACCCAGTTTGTTTCCAGAACCTGAGAAAGTGGGATTAAGTGAGAAATCATGTAACAAGCCATATGTGGAAACATTCAGTTTCAGTGGTATATGAGTCAGGAAAAGGGTAGATTTTTCACTGAAGGATTTTACAGCCATCTATCTTAATTGGTTGAGAGAAGCAATTGATAAACAGTATAACCAAAGCCAAAGATCATAAAGAAGACTTCAGGTAGCATCGAACACAGTCTATGTTCAGAAAAAAAAAGCCTCAGTCAAAGATAAGTAGGTAGAAAAGGAATCATTGCAGGATCTCTACTACAATACAACAAGAAAATGGGATCATTGAAGGAACTGAAAACAATTAGAATATGAAGAACAGATCTCAGCAAAACATCTTTATAGAAGAAATGAAAATTATTCCCAAGTTAAAATATAAAATGAAATTGCTTCTACAAACAACAGAAAACACCACAGCAGATACAAGAGTTCAGGGAAAAGATAAAGCCTGAGCAATGAGGAGCAAGAACTGAAGTAGAATAAAACATGTATCACATCATTGAAAGTGAAATTTGAAGGAGAACAGGGAGAATAGACAGGGCTGAGGACACTGATGAGGACTTGGAAAGGGATACCAAGTATAGAAATCAGGAAAAAAATCAAAATGAAATGGAAATACGGTCAAACATTAATTAGGGAAAGGGAAAAATGATATGTATGGAATTAGGTAAAGGAGATCCAAAATACACATAGTTGGAATCCCAGAAGAAGAAAATTGAAATAATAAAGATATTTTGGAAGACATGCAAAAATGTCAAATCACTTCTGACAGAAAGAAAAATCAGGCCAACATCAGATTTCTCTAGAGCCATGTACAATGACACAGTAGAACCGTGCCTATAAAATTCTTTAAGAAAATCTGAACTAAAAAATTGCCTCCATAAAAATTATTGTTTAAATACAAATTCAAAAAAATCTTTTTGTCTTTTGCTTTTATATTTTTAATGTGAAAATGTTAAAAGAATTCATGAGCCCTTTTTAAAAAATCTAAGGTGGGTAAACATAACCAACTAAGAAATGACAAGAAAATGTACAGCAAAGAGAATGGCAAGGATAATTAAGTTGAACGCTTAGAATTTAACAACCGTAACAATTAAGGGGCCAGAAGAGATTGTAAATGTTATGTGCTTTGACGCATAATAGATTTTGTTAGACCTGAACGGTCTCCGAGGGATCCCAGCTCGCCCAAGAACCGCCAAGAGTCGAGAGTCGCTGCAACACGCAAGAGGTTTATTAGGAGCCGGTGCACCGGGGTTCCTTGGTCCTCACGCAGGAGGCCGAAGAGGAACCCCGCCCAAGCGGAATCACATACATTTTATAGCTTTCATTTTTCATTATGCAAAGTGTGGATATATCAAGGGTTTTTTCTCATTGGTTTGTTTGTTCCGGACCGGAGTGGGGACTTGGCTCTAGTTCCTTGATTGATTGGCTGTCGGATGCCTACTTTACATTTACCGGAGTGGGGGGGGTCTTGGCTCTAGTTCCTTGATTGGTTAGCTATCGGATGCCTACTTTACATTTTCGTGTTTTTGTGGTGGGGGGTTGAGTCACATGAGTTATGGTTGGCTGGGGCGACCTTTAAACTCTTTGGCTTAATCATTCTTATCCCCCTGCCGTAGTTGTTTGCTCGCGGTTAGGGCATGTCTCAGACATGTCCTGTTTTCCAGGCCTTTGTTGTTTGCTCAGAACGGTTTCTGCCCAGGGGGGTAGGGGTGTAAGTATAGTTAAGGTCCTACAATTTTAAGTGATGTAATTACATATGTAATACATGAGTAATACAATAGGGAGAAAAAAGTAGAAAGTAGGAGGTAGTACGGATATACTGATTCCCTCATCTTTTGTAGCTGGAAAACAAAAGATGTAATATAAAATAGAAATGTCAAGTATTAGAGGTATAAGTATACTTGAATACAAATATAATGCAATAAACTAAAATTGATAGTGGAGGAGAAGGAAGTAGAAGGGATGAAGAGGAAATACACTTCATGGTAACTATTATATACTCTCTAAGAAGATAGTTTTAAGGGTATTATATGAAGAATAGTTACAAAGAGAACCACTAGAACAAAAAATAACAAAATGTTTAAATTATCACAAAAGATACATCCAAAACAAAGGAATGAAGACATAGACTATAATTAAGTTAAAAAAAAAAACAGTTTTAATGTATAATAGTGCTTGCTTTGATAGCAATATGTTCAAATATAAATAATATAATTTCAGAATAAAAACACAAATTATGTCAATAAATTAAAATAGGCCAAACTTATTTAAAAGGATTAGATTAAATCACAAGACAATAATCAATTCTAAAAGTGATTCAGAAAGGTTGAAAATGAAAGTGAGGACATACTCAGCCATAAAAAGAAATGAAACTGAGTTATTTCTGGTGAGGTGGATGGACCTAGAGTCTGTCATACAGAGTGAAGTAAGTCAGAAAGAGAAAAACAAATATTGTATGCTAACACATATGTATGGAATCTAAAAAAAAAAAAAAAATAAATAAAGGTTCTAAAGAACCTAGGGGCAGGACAGGAATAAAGATTCAGACATAGAGAATGGACTTGAGGACATGGGGAGGGGGAATGGTAAGCTAGGACGAAGTGAGAGAGTGGCATGGACTTATATATACTACCAAATGTGAAATAGCTAGCTACTGGGAAGCAGCCGCATAGCACAGGGAAGTCAGCTCCGTGCTTTGTGACCACCTAGAGGGGTGGGATAGGAGGGTGTGAGGGAGCTCCAAGAGGGAGGAGATATGGGGATATATGTATATGTATAGCTGATTCACTTTGTTATAAAGCGGAAACTAATACACCATTGTAAAGCAATTATACTCCAATAAAGATGTTTAAAAAAAAAGTGAGAACAGTTACATTAGGCAAATTCACATAAAAAGAATATCAGAGATGGGTGAATTCAGAGCAGACAAAAAGCATTAAACAAAAACAAAAGAAATGCCCTTTGTATTTGTAATACTCAGGGGTGCAATTTGTAATGAAGAAGAGTATTTACAAATATACTTTCATTAACTAATATAGTATGAACATTTATAAATGAAAAATTATAGAAGATATGAGAAGAAATAGATACTAATAGTAGGAGACTTTAAATCACTTTTCTCAGTTCACTGTCAAGTGGACAAAAGGTATCTAAGAATATAGAAGCTTTCAATCTCAAAAATAAGATCAAATTGATATACCTAACTCTATAGCCTGAAAACAAAGTGCATTTTTCATTCAAGTTCCCTTGGCATAGTCACAAAATTTGGCCATACATTAATCCATAAATAAAATAACAAATTTTAAGAATATATAAAGGGAATAGAAAAACATTTTCTGGGACTTACCTGGTGGTCCAGTGGTTAAGATTTCACCTTCCAATGCAGGGGGTGTGGATTCGATACCTGGTTGGGGAACTAAGATCACACATGCCTCACAGCCAGAAAACCAAAACATAAAAAACCCAGAAGCAATATTGTAACAAATTCAATAAAGACTTTAAAAAATGGTCCACATTCAAAAAAATCTGAAAAAAATTTTTTAATCATAAGTTGATAAAAGAACATATTAAATAATGAAAAAATAAATTAAGGAAATAAGAATGATCATATTTCCCATTTTGTGGGAAAAAACAGCCTCTCTCCTAAAACAACATTCAACTACTCTACTAGACAACTAAAAAAAAAATCTAAACCCCAAATTGCAGAATATTTAGAAATTCAATAGCAATGTTAGAACTCCATTGTAATAACTTGTGAAATACTTCTAAGGCACTACTCAGGGAAATATTAATCATCTCAAACTTTATCTTATAAACAAGAAAGAATGTATATTAATCATATATCTCAAGAAGCTTTTAAAAAATCCAATAAGATTATCCTATGGAAAGCAGAATGAAGGACTTAAGAATGATAAATACAAAAGTTAATGATTTAGGAAACAGAAAAAATGATAGATAAAACTAAAAGGTAAATGAAAGCTATTCCTTTGAAACATTAATAAAACAGAAAAACCAATAGCTAATGTATAGAAAGGGTTCCACTAGAGAAACAGAATCAGTAATGAAAAATGAGTAAAAGAAAAAAACCAATAGCTAATCCATATCAGTCAGGGCTCCTCTAGAGAAACATAATGGCTTACATGATTGTGTATCCTGCCTAGGAAAGTCTGAAATCCTTGGGGCAGGCCATCAGGAAGGACAAGCTGGAACTCTGGCACAAGCTGAAATTGCAGTCCCTAGCAGAGTTTCTTGTGGGAAGCCTCAGTTCTGCTCTTAAGGCCTTTTAACTGATTGAATCATGCCCACTCAGGTTACTAGGAAAATCTTCCTTAAAGTACACTGATTATAAACTTTAATCACATCTACAAGATACCTTCACAGCAACACCTAGATAAGTGTTTGATTGAATAACTGGGGACTGTAGTTGACCATCACCTAATCTAATCAAGAAAACAGGCAGGTAGCACAGATTCCTCATACAACGAAAGATAATTGAGGAAATACCTACAGATTACAAGAAAATAGGTAGAACCATAACAGCCTAGTTTTCTAAGTCTATTTGAATGAATTCAAAAACACTGAAGAACTGGATAATTTTCTAGGAATATGTAAATGATCACAAGTTATTCCAGAAAAAGTAGAAAAATCAGAACATCAATTTCCATCAAAGAAATAGCAACTTTTTTCTAAGAGCTATTCTTTGAATATCATTAAATAACAGATAATTTTTGATTGCCTTTTAAATTGTTCTGTAGCATTACTGCCCACTAAAACTTCTTGTGGTGGTAGGGATGTTCTAAGTCTACTGACCAGTATAGGGAAGCACATGTGACTATTGAACACTTGAATGCAGCTAGTTCTATAGAGGGCCGAATCTTAATTTTATTTAATTCTAATTAACTTAAACTTAAGCAGCCATGTATTGCTATTGGCTACTGTACTGGACAGTGCAGTTCTAGAGCATATAAAAGAAAAGCATTCATTCTTTTATGAAGTAAGCATGTAATTGATAAATAATAAAGATTGAATATAAAAAAACCCATAGATCAATCTCATTTTAAAAAATTGATGCAAATACCCTAGGAAACAGAAGCTAGTAGCACTTTAAAATCATAATATATAAAGACTGTATGGGGTTTATTCCAGGATTTACAAATGGTTCAGAAAGAGGAAACAATATAATTTGTCATGTTATGAGATCAACAGCAAAAACATGCCTAGAGGATGTCCACCATCATGAAAAATTTTGAACATCATTGTAGAGGTACTAACCTATAAAATTAAGGAGAAGGAGGGAGGGAGTTTGGATTGTTCTTTTGAAAAACCCAAAAGAATCAAGTGAAATTTTATTCAGATAAGAGAATTTAGAAATATGAGTGGATATAAAATCCACGTAAAGAGAACAATAGCCTTCATATCTGCAAATAATAAACAGTTGGAGGATATGATGGTGAAGAATCCAGTTATCATAACAGCAACAACGAGTAAAGTTTCTAAGAATAATCTGAAGAAATGTGTAAGATCTAGTTGAAGAAAACATTATAATCCCCTGCGGGACATAAAGGAGACTTCATAAGTGGAGAAAGATGCCATGTTATTGGACAGGGTTATGCAAGTTAAGTCAGGAATTGAGTGTCATTTTAGTAAATCACCAGTAGGACTTTTTTGGTTTGTTTTTGTTTGTTTCTTGCAATAAGGCAAGTTGATTTTAAAGTTCATATAGAAAAATTAAAAAGCAAGAATGGCCAGGAAAATTTTTATCATTAAACAAAGTTATACAAATTGAAATAGTTTTATAGTAGCACATAAGTAGACCAATACATCAGAATAGAAAGCCCAAATATGGACCCAAATGCATATTGGAATTTCAGCTCTGATAAAGGAATTATTTCAAATCAGTATATGCCGTTGACCTATGTAGAAAAAAATGTTGCACAATGCATACATAACATTCCTAGATCAAAATGGATTCCAAGTGGATTAAAGATTTAAGTGCAAAAAGCAATAATGACTAGAAAAATCAAGGAAGTCTTTAAAAATAATTCTGGTTAGAACAAGGCTTATCTAAGCATGCCACAAAATATAGCAGTCACGAAAATATTTATAAATTCAACTATATTAAAAAACCTTCATGAAAAATGCAAAGTCAAAAGACAGATTATCTAGGAAAAATGTTTACAAGTCATATCCCAAAGGACTGAGTCCTATACTATATAAGTGACTTTTATAGATTGTTGGGGAATAAACCAATAACTCACTAGAAAAAGAGGTAAAACTGGATTAAATAGTTCAGAGGAAAGAACATACAAGCATCTCATAAACTCATGAAAAGATGTGCAGCCTCCTACATAATTAGAAAAATGCACAATAAACTTCACTGAGATGCTAATTTTCATCAATCAGATTGACAAAGATCAAAAAGTTTGAAAACAGTGTGTTGGGAAATGTGTGGGAAAGAGCAAATTGCTATACTACTCTTTATGGCCATTGGATTTGTGTTTAGCCAGATTTTGTGATTGCAGTTTCAGGGGAATGTTGAAGAGGAATACAGATTTCAGGATATAAAGAAGACAGTTCTGCGACTATCTCACAACCCAGTACTACATTTGTGCTAGTATTGTACTGTGATAGTAACATTGTACAATGGGGTATAGTAGTCCACATCACCTACTATAATTTGGGACCTTGGCTTTTAATTTCCTTAGTGCCCATGAAGCCCTATTTAATTCATTCACTCATTCATTCATGTGATAAATATTTACTCTGTCCTAAATCCTAGAAACTCTTCAACCCTGCACCTGTACTCCTAATTCTTGCTTTAGACATAGCAAATTTTGACCTGCAAATTGTAGACACAGTGGTTTGCTCTCACACTCTTTAATGTTGATTTTGCTATTTTATCTGTGGCCTTATGAACCAGGGCACTGGTTAGCATCCATCTTTCTGCCTGTCCCGGCCCTGTGCAACCTACTAGCTCGGCTTACTGTCTACTGAGTCTCCAGTGAAGTGAAACAGTGCAGTGATACTCTGCCTAAGACATCTGCCGTCCCAACCGCAGGGTGTTAAATTCAAAAACAAATATGGATGGATTGCCTACTAAGACATAGAGCTAGAGATACAGCAATTATCGAGGGAGAACTTTTCTGTTCTGATGGCTTGTGGGATGTAAATATTCAACCGGAGAAGTACCGCTCAGGGAGCATGGAGCCTGCTTCTTGGCAGGAGCCTTTCATTTAGGGCTGAAAGGGACAAACCAATTAGAAATGTGGTTCAAGAATGCCCTTGAGTAAGGAATGTGTTTGGTGAAGGGAAGCAGGTGTGCCAGCTGGACTGTAAAATCTTCCCACGTAAGGAAAAGAGGAAGTGTAACTAGGGAGGCAAACCTGTGCTCCTTGTCCAAGAGAGGCTGTAAGGAAATGGGCAAAGATGAGGCTGACGAGGGATGACTGCCCAACTGAGAGGGAAGAACTCTGTAATAGGGAAATTCTCCCCAGAGTTCTGCAGACTCACTGCTGACAACCATAAAGATTAAATCAGGCAAGAGTTGTAAGCTAAGGAATTCTGAAATAAGGAGGTAAAGATGAGAGGCAAAACTTAATGCCAAGCAGGAGCTATATCTACGTATGTAGGGAGAGTGTAGAATCCTTCTCTTTGTAAAAAAGTAAAAGCGACATGTTCATGGGAGCAGGACTTCTTTGAACGTTTATAATTAAATGGGTTTTTTTTTTTTTAAATGGGTTTTAATTATGCATAGGGTGGTAAATGTTAATTGATGTGAATTGGAGAAAAGGGAAAAGTCTATCTGTAAGCATATGTGTGTCCCAAGTGACTAAATATTAAAGAACTATCTAAGGCATGATTCACTCTTTTTTTTTTTTTTTAGGTTTTTTAAATTTTTTTATTTTTATTTATTTTTTTTAACATCTTTATTTGAGTATAACTGTTTTACAATAGTGTGTTAGTTTCTCCTTTACAACAAAGTGAATCAGTTATACATATACATATGTTCCCATAACTCTTCCCTCTTGTATGATTCACTCTTTACATACAATGAGGAAGTGACAGGAGGGTCACTAGAGCTTCAGAGAGAGACGATGCGATTGGTACTTTTCCCACTCTTCCAAATGGCATGGTTGCTCTAACAGTCTTTCCCGTGGGTCCCTCCCACTACACGTTTTCTACTCCAGCTTTGGCTGCAGGGTATTAATAAGGGAATTAACAGATTGTCCAAAATACTACAAATGCACATTGTTGAGCTTCCATCATTTTATTCATTATAGTTAATATCAAGAGCCTAATATGTGTCAATCACTATATTTAGTGCTTTACATACATTATCTTTTTCTAAAGAAGGCTTTAAAATGGAAGCATTAATGCATACAAATCACATAAATACACAAATACATATACATGCATAAGTCACGAGCATATTGTGTGTTATCATAAAGTGAGCATACCCATGTAATCACCACTTAGGTCAAGAAGTGGAATGTTCCCAGGACCCCAGAAGCATTCCTTATGTCTCCTCCCAGTGACTACTCTCTTTCTTCTTTCTGAAACTTACTGCTGTCGTGACTTCTAACACTATAGGTTGGTTATACCTCTTTTTGAACTTTGTGTAAAATGGAATCAAGCAGTTTGCATTGTTTTCCTCAACATTACGTTTGTGAGATTCACTCACTTTGTTCGATATAGTAGTAATTTATTCAATCTTGCTGCATTCTAATGTGTGGCTGTCACACAATTTATTCCTTGCAGGGTTAATGGAAATGTGGAAAGTTTCCACTATTTGGCTGTTATGAATATTGCATTCATGAACATTATTGTACACATCTTTTGGTGAAAATATGTATGTATATTGAGTATATACCTAGAAATAAAATTGCTGGGTCATAGGATAAATACATATTTAGTGTTTATAGAAACTACCACATAATTTTCCTAAGTGGTTATATACTATCTTACCTTTTGGTTAGCAGTGCATGAGAATTTCACATGCCCCACCTCACCAACTTTGGACATTGTCTGTTTTTAAAATTTTAACTATTCTGGCAAGTGTCTAGTGATAATTTCATCATGTGCTATAGATTGAATATCTGTGTCCCCCCAGAATTCATGTGTTGAAATCCTAATCTACAGGGTGATGGTAGGGAGGTGGGGCATTTTGGAGGTGCTTAGGTCATGAGGGCAGAGCCCTCATGAATGGGATTAGTGCTCTTAGAAAAGAGACTCCAGAAAGCTCCCTAGCCCCTTCCACCCTGCAGGACACAGTGAGAAGTCTGTGACCTGGAAGAGGGCCTTCACCGGACCATGCTGGCACCCTGATCTGGGAACTACTGCCTCTGTGAGAAATACATTTGTATTTTTTATAAGCAACTCAGTCTGTGGTATTTTGTTATAGCAGAATGAACAGACTAAGACATTGTGGTTTTAAATCTGATTTCCCTGATCATTAATAAGAGTGAAACTTTTTAAAATTGAAGTATAGTTGATTTATAATCTGTTAATTTCTGGTATACAGCAAAGTGATTCAGTTATACATATACACACACACACATGCACACACACACATATACACACGTTCTTTTTAATATTCTTTTCCCTTCTGGTTTATCACAGGATATTGAATATAGTTCCCTGTGCTATACAGTAGGACCTTGTTGTTTATCTGTTCTATATGTAATAATTTGCATTGGCTAATCCCAAACTCCCAATCCTTCCCTCCCCCACCCTCTCTCCCCCTTGGCAACAAGTCTGTTCTCTGTTCTGTGAGTCTGAAGAGTGAAACATTTTTACATGTTTATTTGCAATTTGGATATCCCCTTTTGTGAAGTGTCTGCTCGGGCCTCCTGCCATTTTTCTTTTGATTTCTTTGATGTTTTCTTATTGATTTTTAGGATATGCCTATATTTACATGCTCATAAGCTCTAGTCTTAGGCCCTGATTTGCAGTGGCGGGTAGGGTAGGGAACAGAGAATCCAATCTAAGACACGGCTTTCTCTCTTAGTCCTTCCAATTTAAGGGTGGTACCAGATTTTTGATGTTGCTCATCCCTGGGTTGCCTTACTATATCCTGTTGGGATTCTCGAGCTCTTCCATTGCCTGTGTAAGCAGCTTCCTGTATTAATTTCCTTGTTCTACATATGTAGAATGGACTCTGTTTTCCTTGGTAGGCTCTGATTCATAGGCCTTTCTGGCCTCTACCCCTCCACTATATCACCTTACTACTTTTCCACATTCTGGCCCTATTTTCTCCTTATAACCTTGGAGCTGCATGGGCTCCTGACAATTTTTCTTCACTCTCTCACTATAAAGAAGTCATCTGATCTTAGTAATTTATCGTTTCTTTGTTGCAAGAACAAGAATACACAGTATTGCGTGTTGGTTAGGCTCTTAAACTTTGGAGACTCACTGCCAGGGTTCAAACCCTGACTCTGCTGTGTGATGGTGAGCAGGTTCTTGTCCTCGCCCTGTTTCATGTTCCTCACCTGCAACTCGAGAACAAGAATATTCCAGTTAGGATTAAATGAGTTTATTTTTGGTAATCACTTAGAACGATCTTGATAGATAAAATGCATTGAATAAATGTTACTTTTTGTGTGACTACAAAGTCTACATGTCTTTTTTCTTTTGGCTGTGCTGCGCAACTTGTGGGGTCTTAGTTCCCCGACCAGGGACTGAACCCTGGGCCTTCAGCAGTGCAAGTTCTGAGTCCTAACCACTGGACCGCCAGGGAATTCCCCCAAATCTACATTTCTAATTCTCTTTCTTCCTCAGGCTGCAACTCAGCATATCCTGATTCATCATGGATATTGCCTTTAACAGTTTGACAAATTAATTTTATTCATTCACTTAAAAAATACTTGCTGTATATCTATTATGTTTCATATTTCTTGTTGCAGGCCTCCTTGTCACTTGTAGCCTATATTTTGGAAACCATATTCTCTAACTACTCTTTCCACCAGCTACTCTCCCCTACCCCCCAAGATAAACTTTTATCCCTAAGATTTTTGATAGTATCAGTTGTCTTTTATTTTCCTAGTAATAATTGCAATAGTAATAATTGTAATAATTTATATGGTGGCTTACATTTTGAAAAGCATTTTCACATATCTAATACTGTTGTGGACAAGATTAGTGTCTTGATTGCATATCCCCAGCAGCTAACACATTGTTTAATTTACAGTAAGTGATCGAGAATTTTTTTTAATTTAATTTTTATTTTATATTGGGGTATAGATGATTTACAATGTTGCATTGGTTTCAGGTGTACAGCAAAGTGGTTCAGTTATACTATACATATATCCATTCTTTTCCCATATAGGTTATTACAGAATGAGTAGAGTTCCCTGTGCTATACAGTAGGTCCTTGTTGGTTATTTTATATATGGTAGAGAAACGTTTGTTAAGTGAGTTATTTTATATCTTAACTATGTGAGATATAGCAATGTTGATTATCTCCAGTTTCCATATGAAAAAGCTCCATGGAGTTGGGTCAACCATTACCTGCTTAACTTCTTGACTCAGAAATTCACACAATATTTAAGTGGCTGAGATAGAACCTTCATTAGATTGGAAAATTTGTAGTTGCTTTTCATTTATTCCTTTCCTTCCCTACCGCTGCTCATGATTGTTCCTTTGAATTGTGTGTCTACTCTGGATTCTGATACACAGTCTCTACCCTAGACTTTCCATTCCATGCTGTGGCCTCCCTGGCTGCAAGCAGTCAATGCTCTAATCCACTGTTCACAAGGAGCTCTGGTCAGCCTGAGGAGCATGGTGGGGTAGAGTAGTCAGCACACTGGGGTGCAGTATAAAGCTTGCTACTAAGAGTGAGCTTTCTGACCTTGGCTGCTGTGGGTCTCAGTTTCCTTATATATACAGTAAAATGAGGGTTGAGTGGTAGGATCTGTGTGATCACGTGAAGTGGAAACATTCTGGTGACATCCCTCTGCTTCTGTAGCTGTCCTTCTGCCTCATCTTAATGCCCTTTATATCCCAGCTTTACCTGTGAGACCAACTTCATATTGTTCTAGTTCCTTCTTTCCCCAGCAGGCAAGTCTCTACCCAGATATATAAGCCCGGTAGGCTCATTACCTATCTCTGTCTTCCTAAGTGTTTCTGTACAAGAGAGTAGGTGCAAGGATTAGGTGCGATTACCAAGGTCCCCCTCCTCTGAACAATCAGAATCACACTTCTCAGTGCTTCATACTTTGCTACCTTCTATGTACCTTTTTGTTTCATGGGTCATGGCATTATGTGCATATATTTTTATTCACATGAAGTTACATCACAGTTTAGCCTTCCAAATGTTAAGGCCAGACTTCAAAAGGAAAATAGCAAATCTCCTCAAAGCCCAGTTTTGTGGAAGGGTAAAAATCCACCCTCACCATCTTTTCTTTAGTGATAAGCCACAGTTTGGATTTGGGGAGGGCTGGGAAGTGACTTTGTATATATATAATTTTCAGGTTTTTTATAGCATCAGTCCACCAAGTCATGTCCTTTTTGCCAACCCTGAGCCACTGTAGTTATCCACACCCCATATGTTGGACTCTTCCTTCTCTGAGGTCTGGAAGTAGTTCCATGCAAGGATGATGCCATCAGGGAACTTTCCACACACTATATTAAGAAAGAATCTCAAAAATATAAGCAAAAACAGTGTGATGGTACAAACTAAAAATACCACAAGGAAGAAAACTCAAAAAAAATGAAAGACCATGGAAATATTCCTATACATCTAAGAATCAAGATAGCAAATGATGTGTCCATGAAGGCAATGCACTTAGAGAAAAAAATGGGAAACCAAAGAATGGGGGGGAAGTACTGCAATTTGAGACTGCAGAGGAACCAAATATTTATACATAAGCTCTGGACCTGGAGGGAATCTTGTTTTGTAAAGAAACAAATTCAAATAGGTGATATAGGACAATCCTCTGTAAATATGATTTATGTGTAAATGACTGTGTGGTAAAAATAACCTGTGGCCACTTCTCCTGAGGTCTTTGCAAACAAATGAGTTCTAGGGTGCCCGTAATGGATTAAGTAAAGTCTTAAGTAATATATGATAATCGGACATAAACCAAGAAAAAAAAATATGCACTGGGGGAGAAAAAAGATACAACAACTTACCTATATGACAGCCAGAGCTTTCAGAGGATGGATTTGGAAGTCTTTATGTTCTTATCTGGCAAGGTGCATCTGTGCTGTTTCAGGCATCAGAGCTCCAGCTTCTGGTGAAGGCTGGGTTCAAGGGAAGAGTATGGCCCATCTTGACCTGCTTAGGTGACACAGCCACCGGGATGTCAATTTTTGGGTTAATGCTCAGCCATGTGAGGGACATAGGGAAATTGGGAAAGGAAGAACTCTCAGCCTTTCCTTCTTGTTCACATTCATTCCACTGTTGATGTCTTACTTTGATTCCTGAAGGTGGGTTCTCTGGATCCCTATTTAGAGTCTTGGTCCAGTATGGGTTTCCAGAGAATCTGGGACCTTGATTTTGGACTTTAGGCGAGAAGCTAAGCAGGATTTCTCTGCCTGTTTTTCTCCACTTTCAGGTTCCATGGGGCTGGTTTCCTGTATGATACCCGTAATTTTATAACCTGTTCATGGAGCCCCCTCTTTGGTGACAGGGCTTTGGTCCTTGATCTCCTAACACCTTAAACACCATCCAGGATACTGAGCGTCTCCTTAACTCCCCTAGCACCACATGCTCTTTCACTTTGGCTCTTCAGTATTTTTGTGTTGCAGTTCCTCCCTTCCCTTCCTCCCCTCTCGAACTCCCACTCTTCCTTAAGACTGCTATCTTCCCCCTTCCCCATCCTACTTTCCTTTGTTATGCTTCCACTCTGCTCCCATGGTGCATAGACCTGACTCTATTAGAACATGTATCAGTATCAACTCACTTGTCTGAGTCACCCACTGGATTGTGAGTTCCTTGGAGATGGGCTCTGTATCAGAAAACCTTGGGAAATAATGGTTGGATTAATTCATTCACTTTCCCTTTTCTGGCTTTCTGTTCCAGTGACCTGATTTGTCCATTCCAGGCACAAGAACTAGGACCCTGTCTTGCCTTTGCCAGCTAGTAACTCCCCTTGATAACCAAAGCTCATGTACTAAACCTTAGTCCAGGGCCTTCTACCTGTGGAATCATGCATGTTATTGTCTTCTGGCATATATAGTTGACCCCTGAACACCACTGGGTTTGAGCTGCACGGGTCCATTTTTATGTGGATTTTTTTCAGTAGTAAATTCTACAGTACTACACGATCTGCAGTTGGTTGGATCTTTGGTTGTGGAGAAACTGTGGATACGGAGGGCTGACTGTAAGTTAGATGCAGTGGAGGGTTGACACCCTAACCCTGTGTTGTTCAAGGGTCCTTTGTAATCCAACTCCTTCATCTCATGTCACTGGTGAATTAAGACTGAGAAGTGCTCTATGGTTAATTATGCTTTTTTTTTCAAGCCAGCTAAACTTGTTTTTTGTCATTAGGAGGTGCCTCTCAGTGCTTCTCTCGTCCTTATGGGTGGGTCTAGAGCAGTTCTCAAAGTATAGTTCCTGGAAACCCTGATTAAGAACACCTGAGATTCTTCATTAAAAGTGGAAATTCCCAGGTTCTTCACCTTCAGAAATTCAATAGCAGAAAACAGATGTATGTTGCAGCCCTGGCTTCATGGGTGTGTGACCTGTGCAGTCGCCCAGGCCTGTACTTAGAAGGGCCTTGAACTTAGTTTAAAGCTCTGCTGGTGCTGCCTTGAAATTCTTAGTAATTTTTGAACAAGGGACCCTGCATTTTCATTTTGCTGGGCCTCAAAAATTTGTAGCTGGGCTGATTGTGTGTGTGTGTGTATATTTGAGAGTAATGTCAGAAATATCCATTTTGAAGAAACAAGCACTCCTTGACTTTCTTCAGAAACTTACCATGAAGACTTTTAAAAAAGTTTATTCCTAATGTTAATGAGCATATGAGGAAAAGAGCAGTCTCATTTATTACTGTGGTAATGTAATTTTCCTAGGCGGAAATTTAATTTTATATACATTTAAACCCTTAAAAGTTCCCTTGGATTTGAAATTCAAAATCTTAATACATTATTTTCCATATCTTTGCCCTTAGGGCTAATTTTTTTTGTTTTGACTTTTATTAGCTTTATTTCCAATTTTTATTCTTTTTAAGGTAATACATGCCCATAGT
Organism: Kogia breviceps; assembly: GCF_026419965.1. Classification (NCBI taxonomy): domain Eukaryota; kingdom Metazoa; phylum Chordata; class Mammalia; order Artiodactyla; family Physeteridae; genus Kogia; species Kogia breviceps. Next base: position 89,291,770 of record NC_081310.1, on the reverse strand, counting down.
TTAAAAATCAAGCAATACTAAAAAGCTTATAATGCAAAACAGCAGTTTTCCTTCTTTATCCCTCCTCACCCCTAAATCCTACTTCCTAGAAGTAATTCATTTAGCTATACCTTCTGGTATTTACTTCTCTCTTTCTATGCTACTTATTGATTTATCAAATTTAATCTCTTAACTTCCTGTTATAGTTGAGATGATTTAGCTCTCTTATACCTTCCCATAATCATTCTAATGTCTTTAATGTGTATCTTTTTTGCATGTTTTCCTCAATTTATTGGTTTTATATGCATGCATTTTCAGGTAGGTTTATGGACTTATGATGTTGTATATTTGTATCTTACTTTTTCCATCAAGCTCTGTGTTTAGAATTTGTCCATGTGACTTTATACTTGCACATGTATCAGATAGTGTGAAGAGGTTTATTAACTGCAACATTGTTAGTGACAGAAAAGGATTAATGCCAGACTAAATGTCTATTACTAGAGGATGGATTAAACAAATATAGTAGAATACTCTACAACAGTTAAAAAGCATGGATTAGATCCCTGGTCAGCAGGTGCAGAACAGGTGCAGGTGGATCAAAGTTTCTGTGGGTGAAGACTGGAACTTGACATGAGCCCTCTGTGTGGGCCATGTGTGGAGGCTGGGCAGTTGATCCATAGGGCTTCTTGATGCACTGAGGTGCCCAAACAATGCCCTTCCCTCCCTGTGCTTTTTCTCCAGACCACCTTGGCTATCACTTCCTAGGCAGTGGTTTGTCTCTTGAGTCATTTTTCTCCCTGGATCCCAGTCTTTGGAATTCTCCACTTTTCCTTGTTCCTTTCCTGCCTTTCCCACTTTCAGCCCCTTTTATCCAACTGGGAAGAACTCCAATAGCTTATATTGAAACAGGGCCAAGTCATTAATAATAGAAGAAATGTTTTCATTCTCTATAGGCCAACCCTTCTATTACAGAAAAGGAAAAAAAAAGGACTAAATGTTCAAATATATGTATATACAGCCAAAATTTCATATTGTTATATTTTGTTCATCTTTATGTTCTTTCCTTCTTTGCTGTATCCTTTCTCTTCCCCTAGGGGAAGAAGGCTCGGGAAAGTATCATTATAGATCCAGGCTCAAGGAAGGTAAACCTGTCTCAAAAGCAGTGATAATGCAGGTCTCCAAATGAAGAATGGTCATGTAATTTGCTATGAACTGGAAGTTAATAATTTCCTTGGACTTCCTGTTGGAATCTTACTACTTCAGCTGTGTAAAGACTGTCCTATGATACCTACAGACTACATTACAAGTCCACGTTTGTTTCTTACTATGAATGTTAATTAGCCATATAGGAAGCTGTCAAACCACAGCCTCACCAAGTCTCTCAAGAGCCCTGTGGAGGCAGCCTGTGAACCAGGTCCGGGAAGATGTGAGCCTCTGGTGAGGACTGGGGGAAGCTGCCTTTGTTCCTGGTGTGGCAGGTGCATCGCTTCCATCAGGCTCAGTGGAGGCTTTGTTCTTTACCTGTTGGCTCTTAGCGCTTAGCTCTCAAAGGTTTATCAGAGGTCTCATGGTGCCTTAAATAAGGGGACTAATAGTAGATTGGGGATGGGAGAGAGGTACAATTAAAGGGATGGGAAGGGTCTATCAGATATGAAACCCAGGTCTGTGATTTATTGTTCTTCTGATCATACAGGTGCCTGAGAAGGACCACAACTAAATAATCAGATAAATTTAATATCTCTTTCCTGCTCCCTTCATTCCTACAGACCTGGTTGGAAAGCCTTTTTTTTTTTTTTGCCTGAGAGAAAGGAGTCTTGCATATACAGGCAAAGCTCTGTTTTGGGCCAGTTGAGACCTTAACCTCATTCATAGTTTGCCCCATTTTTTGCACCCAGGGCCCAACCTCATCCACACATTTGTTCCCATTCAACAAATGTTTATTGAGCTTCTGTAAAATGGCAGGTACAGTCCTGTGCACATCTGAATAATTGTTTTGAAAATGTGTACAAAGCTTTTACTTCTGAAGGGTGAACAAAATCCCACATGTCACTAGATGGATTCCATTGAGAGCTAAACAATTTTACAAAATTCTATATGTGTACTCAGTTTATTGATCACTTTTAACACAGTTGGATAGGTATAAACATTTTGATTTTTTTCCGCCTCAACTTCCGTTTCCAATCAGGCTCTGTAGAATTTGTTTCTTGCCTTTTAATGCTATTTGGGGCAGAGTCCACAATGTTTCCTTCTCTTTCAATTAGTAAAAGTTGAGATCCCCTGCTCTGCTGGCCCTGTAGTGGGCCAACTTGTGGCTTTGGGGATACAAAGATCAGTGGGGACAATGGTTTGTGTGATTTTCCTCTTACTCCAGCTGTTTGCATTGTGGGTAGGGGGTTAGAAAGGCAGAGTCTATCTACTATTTCACTATCTTCCTTTTCTACTTTAGCAACCTTGGAAATTATGGTTGGGGAAAGTGCTAGTCTGGCTCTGAAACTTCCCCACTGCTTTGAGACTTAGCTCTTCAAGGTGTGGTGGTGAGTAAGCAGAGGGACAGAGACAAGTTGCTCTTAACTCAATTGACAGCATTCTTTGTAGTCACCCTATTAGCGGTTACCATGATTCTCTCATTGTCATTGACAGATTTTTGGTGCAGCTCCGGCACATGCATGAGTTCTTTGGAAGGCCCTACAGAAACTTCCAGACAGTTCCCTGACATGAGAATGCAGAGTCCCCTCCCTCTGAGATCCTACTTCCAGGAGACATGGGTATTCTTTTGTTGTTAGACCCCCTTGTCAGACGGCCCTCAGCTGAGGAAACTGCAAGTTAACTCAAGCCCAGCCCACTCAGTGGAGTTCATTTGATCATAAGAAACTCTTATGTTCTTGTCATGACATCTACCCTGTGTTCTGATCACTAGCTGTTCACCCTGTTGGTGAAGGATTCCTTCCACTCGAAATGGTATAAGATGCCCAGACACAGACCACCCGGCACTGGATAGATGAGACTGGCAGCAGTTTATTGTCACTTATACGTACAGCCCCGTGGGGAGGAGGGCACCACATGCCGTGCAGGGTTACATGCAGCTGTACTGGGGAGTAAAAGGAACCAGAAAGGCTTCCTCTCCCATCCACAAGGGACATTAGAACTTACCAATCACTGAGGACTTTGGCACATAGAGCAGAGAATTCCTTTCCTCGCTTTCTTGCTTTCCTGATAGTTTATTGTCAGCACCACCCCTACATCCCTGCACTGGGATCACATCTTGTCTGCCGCTCCTCAGCATTCTGCTTGAGGTGGACTTCTCTCCTTCTACACATTCTCCCCGAGTGAATCCATTCATTCCCATTTAAAAATGACCATCTATATATTTATGATTCCTACACCTATATCTCTATCTCAGAACAGTCTCCCGAGTTCCAGATCTATGGATCCAGCTTCTTGGATGTCTCCACTTGAATACTCACAGACCCTTCAACCTTAAAAGCCCCAAATCAAACTCATTGTCTCCTTCTTCACCTCCCAACCTGCACCTCTTCCAGGGTTTCCGGTACTGGTTAAGGACACCACAGTCCACCCACTTGCCAGAAATCTCAAGATCCTCTTTGACTCCATTACCCCCACCCCCCATAACCAAGAAATGTCAGTCTTACCTGCCACAAGACTCTCAAGCCTGTCCATTTCTCTCCATCAGCCTCCTCACCAGCCCAGTCTGCCATCACTTGACTTTTGTGATCCCATAATAACTCCTTAGTCAGTCTTCTTGCCAGTGTCCCCCTCTGTAATTTATTTCCCCCTCTGCTGGCAGAGTGAACTTTCTGAATAGACCACATCATTGCTTTACTTAAGGACATATAAATACTATTCAGTGTCTTTAGGATATGCACTCTTTAGTATGGGTTATACATGTGATTGCTACCAACTTTCAATTTGCTTTTCTGTCTACATCCCATGAATTTTATACCCCAGCTCTATTAAACTCTTACAATTTTTTCAAATCTTCTCTTATATAGCTTTGCAAGTGCTGCTTCCTCTGCCTGTAATACACTTTTGATCTTGCTTTTCCAGGCCTTTCATCAAGCTGACTCCTACCGAGACTTCAGATCTTAAGCTTAGACTCTATTTCCTCTGGTTGCTCTTCCCTGACCCCTGAGATTTGGTTAGAACCCACCAATATGTATTCCAACGGCATCCAGTATTTCTCACATCATAAGATTTATCACTACTTGCTTAATTTTTGGACACCCCTCTTAGCACTAGGAAGACAGGGATTGTGATAGCTTACTGTTACTCTAGCCCCAGTGTCTAGCATGCAGTATACCTTTCCTGAATTGATCAAATTTTACTTAACTTTGCTAAACTCCAGCTCTAAAAGTGGGAATAATTTTAGGGACTGTCACTACCTCATTAAGAAAGATCTGGGAATAGATGCCTAGAGAGGCGAGAATATCTAGTGAGGGACAGAGGTAAGATTAGAACCATGCAGTCTGATTACAGATTCTTGTTTCTTTGCCTTCACGCAATGCTCTCTCTCAGGGAGTCTTATTTTGCCTCTCTGTGTGGCTCCTCTGCTTTTATTCCTCAGCCACGATTTGGAGACTATGTGTAACAAAGGGTGAATGCTGCAGTCCAGCACACGGACAGCTCAGAAATGTGACAGCTCATATCTGGAAAACAAGAAAGGAGGAAAAAGGAATAACAGAAGAGATACCCAAAATTTCCAAAGCAGAAGAATCTGTGAGCTCTTCCAAACAGAGGCAAAAACTGCCATCCAGAGAGCCTGGATGCTTCACAGCACAGGAGAGCAGTGGACACTCGTCAATACTTAGCCATCAAGAAGCAGGTTCAAAGGGGCCTATTATGCAGTTAGCTTTCAGGTTTGATAAGTATTTATTGATCTGTCTTAAGCCAAGAACTGTGCTAGGCACTGGGGAAACAGAAGCAGTTCTTCTGTCAAGGGGTTTGCTGTGAGGTAAGGGAGGCAGACTAGGAAATGGGCAACTTGAATGCACTGCTAAAGCAGCCACCGGCTTAGAGGGGTGTGGTAGCTCATGGCAGGAATACCTCGTAAGTAACTGAGAGTCTTCTTGGTGGAAGTGATGTCCAGAATGAAACCAGAGTAACTCAAAGAATGTAGTATCTTTCAGAAAGATTACAGATGAGAAATGGTGGTAACACAGTGAAGAAGACATAGTTGGAAGTTAACTAGTGGATCGTGGTATCAGTTCTAGTTCTGTCAGTTACCAACTGTGTGACTTGAAGCAAAAGTCAGTTGACACTTCCACCATTAACCTAAAAAGTGGGCATAAAAATGCATACCTCCTAAGGTTATTGAAAGGAGCAAGTAGGATATTATATTTGAAGACTGTCGTGAAATGCAAAGTACTATAAAGCTGAAGTATTATTAAGTGAAATAATGTATATGACTACAGCTTAGCATAGTGCCTGCCATGTAGTAAACCCTCAGTAAATGGCAGTTGCCTTCTGCTGTATACCACGTCACTTTACTGGTTTGGAATTCCTGTTCCCTTCAGAGATGAGTTTCTGAAGAGCTAGAGCCACGTGACATATGCCGCTAATCTATACCTCAGTGTCATCTCCTGCCTCTTTCTTTCCTCTCCCATTTTCCAGAGCTAATCCCACAACCAAGCTTTTTATGGCTGATGGGTGGTGTTTCCGTGTTTTCTTTCTCCCCTCTTACTACCTTCATGGCAGGAGAAATAGGGGCTGGAAAATGATGTGGTGAGTGCCCGGTTAAAAGGGGGCCTGAGCTTTTGCTGTAAAATGATTCAAAATCTGGGCTTCCCTGGTGGCACAGTGGTTGAGAGTCCGCCTTCTGATTTAGGGGACACGGGTTCATGCCCCGGGTCCGGGAGGATCCCACATGCCGCGGAGCGGCTGGGCCCGTGAGCCATGGCCGCTGGGCCTGCGCGTCCGGAGCCTGTGTTCTGCAACGGGAGAGGCCACAGCAGTGAGAGGCCCGCATACCGCAAAAAAAAAAAAAAAAAAGAAAGATTCAAAATCTAACATTTTGGAAGAATTTTTGGCCTCATAATGGATTTGTCTGTCATTTTCCCAAAAGTGTAATTTGGAGATATCTTGATTCTTTTTTTCCTCAGTTTTTGTTGAGCTATAATTGACATATAATATTGTATAAGTTTAAGGTATGCAACATGATGATTTGATATATGTAGATGTTGTAAAATGTTTACCACAAGTTAACATGTATTACCACATGTAGCTACAAAAATTTTTTTCCCGTGTGATGAGAACTTTTAAGATCTACTCTCTCAGCAACTTTCAAATATGTAATACAATATCATTACCTAGAATCATCATGTTGTTTGCTACATCCTTAGAACTTAATTTATCTCATAACTGGAAGTTTGTACCTTTTGACTGCCTTCATTCAATTTCCCCAAACCCTGCTTCTGGCAACCACCAACCTGTTCTCTTTTTCTATGAGGTTTTTTTTTTTTTAAGTTTCCACATATGAGTGAGCTCATACAGTATTTGTCTTTGACTTATTTTACTTAGGACCTTATGATAAGTGTCCTGATTCTTAATTTTATATAGCATATCACTCTTGGTTTAAAAACTTATTTCTTTTTAAATAAGCTTTGAAGGTTATACTGTATAAAAAATGATTTTTTAAATGGTAACTCCATATTCTTTAATGGAAAAACTCAACTGTTTTAGTTCTGTGTTGCTAAGGGATTAATGGTGCAATGACTAAATTAATACTGATAGTGAGAAGGGTCTTGAAGCAACTGGGCAGTTGGCTTATAGAAAATCCAGGGAAGGAGGAAGTATAGACCAAGTGACCCTGTTGCTGTGAATCTGTTTATTACTCTTTGTTTTTAGGTGAGGGCCTACTGCAGAGGACACAGAAAGGCAGGGCAGCTGATCAAAACATGCCAGCAAGTCCAAGCATAGTGCTTGGTACACAGTTGGTACTTGACTATTAATCACCCATTCTACCCAGCCCTGTACCAGGCACAGGGCTTAACAGTGAGAGAAACAGTTCCTGATCCCAGTATGCTTGTGATTCAGTGATAGAAACAGACTCACAATTAAGCAACGAAAGCACAATGGGAAAAGTGCTGTCCTAATATAATTTTGCACAAAGAACTTTTGGGGCAAATAAGAAAGAGCAACAAATTGCCTAGGTGGGAATGAGGTAAATGATACTGCTCTAGAAAATGTAAGGCAGCATTTATAAACTGGATAACAGCACAGGATAAATAGGTAAGGGCATTAAAACTGTTTTTGATGGCTAGTGAGGCAGAATGAAAAACATTATATTCATAAAAGGTGCTGATGGGGATAGAGCCAGGACCTGAACTCAGGACTTGTGATTCCAGGTCATATACCCTTCCTACCATATAATGCAGCAACGTATTATCTAAAAAAAGCAGCACATATATTTTTATAAATTGCACATGTAGTTGAGTCATTGTAGGCAACAGATCTGGAGAAGGAGATGTTTTTCCTTCAAGGTTTCAGACTCATCTTTTCTGGCAGCTCTTCTTGGGCCCAACTCTGACGTTTAACTTCTGACTGTACACGGGGCATGTGATGTATCTGTTGTTGTGGGCATTTAGATGGAGGAAGAACACTGGAGAAACCTTTTGTCTTTGATCCCTGGGCTGCTGAAAGAATGGCTTCGTGGAGAAGTCGAAAGGGAGTAATGAGCAGGGCGAGGCAGCCTCTGCAGCTGCACGTGGTTAGAACAGGTTTGACGGCCACCCAGCTTAGCATTGTTACCCCACTTTCCTGCTCAGACTGACCCTCCCTGTCCCACAGCCTGCCTTCTGCATACAAAAGGACAGATCTAAGAGCATAAGAGCAGTTGCTAGTCCAGAGGGAATTGAGGAGGATGGGTAACAATTAAGAGTCAGCTACCCTATAGGTAGTCTTGGTGGTAGTGAGTCAGGGAGACTCATTCTCATTCTGGAGGAAGGCATGCTTCTATTCCTCAGGGGATGTCATCTGTGAGTGTGGGGGGATGGCTGCAGGGTGGACTGATCCTGAGTGCGCTGTCAGAGAAGACCTATGACAAGTCCAGGACTCTCAGACCGAGCTCTTGACCTCTCAAAAGCTTCTGCAGGAAGCCTTGCTTCTTATGCTGCAGAAATTTCAAAGACACTGGACAGAAACTAGAAAAAGATGAGTAGACCTTGAAAGAAGTATGGTCTTCCCACCTAGGATCTCAGAAGTCTGTAAAGCTAGGTCTTACTCTAGATGAGCTCCTTGGATGTTACCTACCCCTTCTCAGTAGAGGGAAAGGAAATCACTCCCTTCAGTAAGAAGACAACATTAAGGGATGAGCAGAGAAACATTTTTAACACAAAATACTTTAGTAGAAAGATGCATGGACAAAAGAGTCTTTGACTCTCCCTAGCACCACCCAAGGCAACAGTATAGCAGGTATGTACCAGTGGCATGAAACCAGAAAATCTTCCGGGAAGCCCTGGGGAAAAGCATGGTTTCCTTAAAGGAGGCGCTAGTAGAAGTAGAGATTATTTTCTTTGTAGCCTCTTTTGGTGAATTGAGAGATTAAACAAATCTCTGAACTACTTCTGACTGCTGATGCTGTCGGTTTTGTTCTATTTTTTCTTTTTGGTGTTATCCAGGAAGTGCCGTGGTGTGTGCCAATGAAGAATACCTTTATGATTCTCACTCCAAACAGGGTAGAGCTCTTTTTTGACCAATTCATTATTCGTCATAATGACTAGAGAGAAGCTGATTCCATGGAGAGAACCAGCAGCCAGAACTGGATTAGCACAGTTAGAGAGACAAGAGCTGTTCACAATTTACAGCCTTGGTCAGCATTCTGAAGACCATATTGGCTGGAAGCAAAGCCTCTAGGATAAATCAAATAATAAAGGCTGAAATTTCAAGGGCTAAACCAGTAATTTCCAACTTTCTTAATTAAAAAAAATAACATGCATCTCACCTTTCCCAAAGGTTCTGGTATAATTTTCTTCCTTACTGTTTACTATTATCCTGCTGGGAAGATTTTATCCAGTTTTATTTTCTGTACGTTGTATTTTGAAAGTAATAGGGATTAAAATTTTTTTTTTTTCAAACATAAAATGACCACATTTAATATGCTTTTAAGAAGTCCCCTGCCCTACCCTGGAAATTTGGTATGCTTTTTAAAAAATCATGCCCACCTTCCTCACCTCTTAAATACCCCGTTGAAAATGCCTGGGCAAAAGTTTGAAATATGTGGAGACAAAGATGATGATTTTTGTAATAAGGGTGCTGAAGCAAGTTGTGCATCTCATTACAGGATAGACTGCACAGGACAGACTTGTGAGGTTGGATGCAATGAGAACACATACTGCTCTTTATAAAAAGGGTCAGTGGATTAAGAAATATTTCTGCCCACAGCTCTGTGTAGGGCATCCTTGACCTCCTTGTTCCTCAGACTGTAAACAACAGGGTTCAGCAGGGGAATGATGATGGTGTAGGTCACTGAAAGAAGGTGGTCTTGTTCTACAGAATTTTCTGACTTAGGCTTGAGGTAGGCAGTGGAGGCACAGCTGTAGTGGGCCATGACCATGGTGAGGTGGGAGGCACATGTGGCAAAGGCCTTCTACTGGCCCTCGGCTGGGGCGATATTGAGGATGGTGGAGATGATAAGAACGTAGGAGATGAAGACCAGGCCCATGGGAACCAGGATCACTGATAAGCTGACAACAAAACTGATGATCTCATTGACAGTAGTATCAATACAGGAGAGTTTCATGACAGGGAGGATGTCAGAGAAGAAATGACCAACCATTCTGTGACAAAATGGTAAGGTAAATATGGATGTCACCTGGACAGCTGCCATGGCCAGGCCAATGCTGAAGGCTCCACACATCAGCTGGACGCACACCCCCTTGCTCATGATGAGTGTGTATCTCAGGGCGTTGCAGATGGCCACATAGTGGTCATATCCCATCACTGTGAGTAGAAAGCAGTTGTTGATGGCTAAGGTAACAAAGAAGAACATTTGAGTGGTACAACCTGCCAAGGAGATTGGCTGGTTCTGGGCTATGAGGCCAGAGAGCATCTGTGGAATGGTGACCAGTGTGTACACAGTCTCTGAACTGGCCAGGATGCTCAGGAAGAAGTATATGGGCATGTGGAGGTGACGATCAATGTGGATAATGGTCACGATGATGGCACTGCCAGCCAGGGTTAATGTATACAGGATGAGAAAAACCACAAAGAGGGTGATCTGGTGTTCATGGAATCTGGAGAATCCTAGGAAAATGAACTCTGTCACTTCTGTGAGGTTTTTTCTCTGCATTCTTCAGTTTCAGTGCCTGAAAGCAATGCAGGGAGTCAACATGGAGAAATTCCCATCGTGGCCTCTAAAACAGGGATAGAGAGAGAAGTGTGGGGACACACGCACGCACGCACAAGTCTATTTCCTCGCTGTATAATCAGGAGGGTGCTGGCATAGCTCTATGGCTACTTTAGCCTCCTCCCTTTTTTCAATTTTTGCTGTCTCCTTAATCTTTTCTTAAGCCTCTAAGGAATGACCAATATGTGAGACTACTTCACATATCCTTTCAAGTTCTTATCCTGAATATGTTGTTGTTTTTGTAGAGCACGGATGGAAGGTTGTTTCTTTTAATGACATGTAAGCTGCAGGGCCCCTGAGCCTCCACCATACCAGCTTTGCCTTTGTTTGTCTTCTAGGGAAAGCTGGCATAACAAAATGGAGACGAAAGAGTTAGACTTACTGAATTAAAATTACTGGTGCCACTTAGGAAAAGCTTCTGGGAACAGTGTACAGGGAGCAGAATTAATCTCAGGAGAGCTGGTCTTTAGGGACACGTTAGCAGGAGTGAAGATGAGGTACTGGGGCCTCAGCTGGGATGGTCTAGGTGAGACAAACCGTTGGCAAAGTTGCTTTGTTGTAAAAGTATTAACAGGGATTTGAGTTAGGTGTGAGTAAAATAAGGAGAAAAGGGGGAAATTGTTGGAAAAGAGAGGAGGACCAGCAACATGTCAGAAGGCTGAACCTTTAATGAAAGAAATAACCGATTTCTTTTTGGAAGAGGGAATTTTACAAATAAAAGAGGTGTAATAATTGATTTTAAATTGTTTGCTAAACAAGGAGCCCCAAACTTTCATTTCGAGCTGTCATATGTACAATCTTGAGTTAGTGGTATTTGGGAAAGCGGAGAGAGTTGGGTGATGGCAGTGCAGAAAAAGGGTACCATATGCAAGAAGTAAAATCCAGAGGGAGGAAGAAAAACTTCTTGCTAGTAATGATTGGAAGAAGTACAAGGGCCTCTCTTGTCCTATCTTCCCCCTTGCAAGCCCACACAGTATTTCCTGGAAATTTGATGAGGGACTCTGGGATTGCCGCCACATATCGAATGGTGGTTTGAACCATTTTCTGCAAAGAACAAGATAACACTAGCAGGCTGGAGGATTTGGGAAAATCTAGGAAACTTACAGTAGCAATCTAGGAAACATTCTAGATTCTTAGTGAATCTAGATTCCTAGGAATCTGGAAAACACAATCTAGAAAATGTTGTGGATGTTCTGGAAAGTACTCCCTTGTGGGAAATAAGTAGGTAGACATTTAAAGTAGAAATGAGTGTGCCACTAATTAAAGTAATTTATATTAAGAGGCTGCCAAGGTACCAATTGGATAGGTAGAGATGAAAGAGTGTCAGTGCAACTCTAAGCAGCTTTTTAGGAAGGATGAGGTAGAGCTGTAGAGCTGTGGCTACTTAAAATTAAAATTAAAGGAAAAATTCAGTTCATCAGTCCCAGTAGCCACATTTCAAGTGTCCCAAAGCAACACATGAATAGTGGCTACTCTGTTGGGCAGCACGGATATCAAACATTTCCTTCCTTTGTGAAAGTTGTGTTGAACAGTGCTACTCTAGTGTACTTCCATAGACAGATGTGTGGAATGCATTAAATAAGAGCAACAGAAAAGCTATATAAAGAACAATAACACGGTGGGTTGCCATATGGTTAAAAATGTGTGTCTGTGTGTGTGAACGCATATATTTATATACGCAAAAAGTCTGAAAGAATATACAGCTGATATTATCACGGGTTAACTGTTATCTTCGGGTGGGGGTGAGATTATAGGAATCTCACCTGCAATATATGGTGAGATTATGAGGATTATGGCCCTTATTTTAAATTATTTTAACTTTGAGAATAAATGTATAGCTCATAGATAGTTTGGAGGAGTCAAGGAGGATGACAACTGAGAACAGATATTAGATTGAGTAAGAAGGAGGTCACTGGTAAGGTACTGGCCAGTTTCAGTAGAGTCTTGGGCTGGAAATCCTGGTTACAGGGAGGAAACAAAAAAGAAGTTTTAACATGTCATCGATGAGAACAGCAGATCGTATGTGCCTTTCCCCTTTCCCGATGAGCCTATTGCAGTGAGTTACAAAAAATGGTTAAGAAGGTATTAAGCCAGGAAAACCATAGACATATTTGGAGTAGGGAAGAAGAAGAAAATACTAAGCTGAATTGAGTCAGGAGGAGGAAGAAAATCCCTGGTGTCTTTAGGGCCTGAAAAGTACTGCTTTCACCCTGAATCAGCTGGATTTGCTATAAGTATGCCTCACGTAAATATAAAGTTACTTTCCTTGAATAAATTCTGAAGTTATAAACAGGATGGCTGATGACCAGGGAATGTGGCCCAGGTACATAAGCCCAGGAGAAAAAGAGGGGTGGGAAATAAGTTTATTGCCTGTGGTGAACATTTGAATTGGATTGAACAGACAATGAAAGACTATCTTAAGGCAGGATATTCTTAGAACTTGAGGGAAAAAATGCAAAAAGAAGGCCAGCTCAAGACATGTGGGAACACATAATGCAAATGTTCAATGCAAATGCTCAAAGCAGCGTTCTTTCCATGTTAGTACTTATTTAGAGGCAAGGTGTGTAGTAGGTGAGGGAAGGGTGATGTTCTGCCACTAGGGGGAGCTATCATTTCTCCTTCCAGAGGAACTCAGGCACAGCCCGAACTTCAACATGCCCTGTAGCCAAAATAAACAAAGAGCCCAGTAGTGATTGCAATTCACCCTCCATAAAGTGCACTTTGGTGGTTAGCTGTACTTCCTAGAGTAGGTGTCATACGCTCATCACACTTAGAATATTTTTCCAAGTATTCCTCGGACCGTTGCTGTCCACATCAGGAGTTCTAGGGTGCGTTTCACTCCATCTTGTTACACCTCCAGGAATGTTTTAGCATTAAGGACTAAGAATACAGATTAAGAGCAATTGCCTCCTATCTCACTTTTTAACCTGTCTCTTTTTGAAGTGCAATCCAAAATTGTTACTGTCAAGGACTGTGTGGCTGAAATGACCAACACAGGGCTATTTCTGCCCCTGGAGGTGAGGCAAGCCCCAGTGAAGGAGATGGGGAAGTATGGGATGTGGGAGTAAATCGCATTGTGAGTCCTCTTGGGTTGTCTTCCATTCTTGCATGGAAGACATTGGGTTAACAGACCCCAGTGTTCACCTTGGGAGGGGAGGAGAGGTTGCAGAGAGCATCATGGTGCCGAAGAACTGTGTGGAATGGGTAGGTCAGTTCCACCGGTGGAGATTGGCTGGGTTGAGTTCTCAGCAGTTGGAACAGGTGTCAATGAACTTAAGGATGATTTTAGCACCAGATGGCTGCCTCCTTTTTTCCTCCTGGTTGCTCTTTTGAGTAACCCCAGCCAGAAGTGACTGCAGCTGGGCAACGGAGCAGCTGCCCTTCTACCACCCAAATCTGGTTCCTCTCTGTGCCTGAACCCTAGGCGTGTTTCTGTGTGAGGGACACACCAGTAGACAATCTCAAAAGCATAGTATAGAATAGAAAGGAGCTTTCAAAATGATTTAAATACTCCAGAAGGACAAAAACTCTGTGGGGGAGTAAGAATACTGAAATGTGCTCATGCATCAAAATTTTAGTCATGAAGCTGATACTCTGACTAGAGGAAAAAGAAAAATAAGATAGAGGGGAAAAATACAATCTGAGGGTATAAAGGAAATACCATTTGCAAAGGGAAGAAATTATGACAAAACTCAGGGGTACTTAAAATTATCTACGTCTTTATAAGCAAAATCTGTGCCTAGAAACAGAATCTGTTTTAAAAAGTAAAATATGCAAGGTAGTCTAAGTCTCTATAATTATAATTTTGTGTTAAAAAGAGTTGTGCAGCTTAAAAAAGAATGACATTGGCTTTTTGCCAAATTTGCCACCCTGTCCTTTCTTTTCCTTTCATTAAACAAAATAGGTGTAAGGATCCAGGAAAGGAGGAGTTGACTTCTTAAGAAAATGATGATTATGTGAACTATTTGAATAAACAAGAGAATGATGACTTTTCTTTGGGACAGAAGCCTTCTCATACTCAAAGGAATTCCCCCACCTTCTTGAGTCTGTAGAATCTGCCTGTGCTCTTTTCTGGTTTTAGAGCATAGAAGGCAATTATGACTTATTTACAAGATATCACTGCAATGCCAAGAAAGTCATTTTTTTGCTAGAAGAAATAATAGAATCTTGATACCTTACAAAACTCAGCCTTATTAGGTTCTAGGTCAGCCTTATTCCATTATTAGGTCACTTACAGTTCACTGCACTCTGGCTGAAGCACAGGGTGACACATTCGCCCTGAGCACCTCTGACCTTCGAGGAGCTGCCCCTTTAAATCTGATTTGGAAGGGACTCTCAGAGGATAATTCCTGTTGTCTAGCTCTTGTCTCCAGGATTCATTTGCCAAGAGACTTACTATGCATCCTGTGGGTCTGCATGGAGTCAGAATCCAGAAATGATCTGGGAGATCTCATTACAAATGGATCATGCAGGGAATATTGGGCAAGCTTTGGTCTCACATGGCCTGGTTCGTTCTTTTTCTCCTGGAGAAAAATAGCTCAACTCAGACAAAGATGTGTTGAATGTCACATGGCACTATCTTTTGTTCTTTTGAATCCACGTTAGTGTGTTGCCCTTGTTTAGTTACTATCGGTGAAAATGCACCTGTATAAAAGTCAGATGTGGTGCCCCTCAGTGTCTATGGGAAAAACTTATCCCATTTCTGCTACTAGCAGGAGACATACACGAGTTTGGTTTGGGAAGGGTTAGGGTTGGGAGCAGAGACTGAAAATAGAGCATGAATGTTTCTTTTTGTTTGTAGGAATATACCAAGAAGTTTAAGGCAGATGATTTGAAGTTTTAGGTGGTAATTCTCATTTTCCTTTATGTCTTAGTTGACACTTAGCACTTACTTGGTGCCAGAACGTGTACTGAGTCGGTGCTGTGAATGTCTCATCACATCTAATCCTCACAAGAACCCCATGAGGTTACAATGAGAAGTTACTGTAGCAGCTAGAGCTCTGGATGAAATGCTTTACATTTGTCTTTGCCTCCTTGCTCCAGACACAGTTGGATCAGCCCCTTGTAGACCTTGTAGGACCTCAGTGTAACTTATCAGTAACATTAGATTAGTTTTGCTTTGGATCCTGTGGTTGTATGTGACATGATGTGTGTGCTTTGACCACTGCCCCAACGTATGGTGGAACCGCTTTGCATCTCCCATATTGAACTCACAGAAGAATGGCCACGGCCAGACAAAACCTAAGTGGACAATTCTGGAGCACAAATGGAGTTTAGTTTATAAGTTAATCAGCTATTTAGTCACATCAAGGTAAGGATTAAAGGTGACTCAGGTCATGTTTCAGTTTTCCTTATGTTCTTCGAATGTTTTTGGATACCTGTTCTTTCTAAATAGAGAAAGTACCATGAAGGCCTAGGAAATCTCCATGTAACTCTCCAAAGGTGACTATACATTGCTGCTTTCTAGTGAGGACAAGAGAAAATCTCTTCTTTTATCCTCACCCAACTCAAGTCTGAGCTAAGGCATATCCCAAACTCAAGGAGACCTTGTTGCTTTAACCTCAGACATCCCCACAGTTCCCATATAAAACATAGAGCTTCAAGCCCTCTTATTAGGGCAAAGTCCTTTATAGACTTTTCTGGTAAGCCCAGCCCTGGGGCCGTGTTGCTAAATGCTCCAACCTACTTTACTTTGTCTGGTGGCTGCCTCTTTGTCCATCCTGGGTGAATGGATGCATGAGTTAGAAGTAATCACTTGGAGACTTCCCTGGTGGCACAGTGGTTAAGAATCTGCCTGCCAAGGCAGGGGACAGAGGTTCGAGCCTTGGTCCTGGAAGATCCCACATGCTGCGGAGCAACTAAGCCTATGCACTGCAACTACTGAGCCTGTGCTGTAGAGCCTGTGCTGTAGAGCCTGTGAGCCACAACTACAGAAACCATGTGCCACAACTACTGAAGCCCACGTGCTTAGAGCCCACGCTCTGCAACAAGAGAAGCCACCACAATGAAGGGTAGCTCCTGCTCGCTGCACTTAGAGAAAGCCTGTGCACAGCAACGAAGACCCAATGCAGCCATAAATAAATAAATAAATAGAGAGATAAATAAAATTATTACTCGGTTATTCTGGAGCCCCACTGGATGCTGTCTTTTGGCTTCATATTCTGTTAACTGTGGGCAAAGCCTGACTTATTTCTCATACGCAGGCAAATTTTCTTTGGGGTCCTTGCTTCTCTGAGAAGGGACTTAATATTTGTTGAGGATATACCAGACACTCTGCTCCATGGTTTTCATAATAATGAAAATAACTAATAATAACATCTCACAATTTTTTTGTAATGTTATAATTGGGAAACCAATTGCTATGCTAAGAGTTGTATCTTAAAGAGGTAAGCAGAGACCAGATTATGGGGGGGGCACATCAAAGGGTTTAAGTTGTGTGCTGTATGAGGTAGGGATCCATGGAAGGATTTTAAACTGGGAATTCATGTGAGCAACATCCTTGATGACTTCAGGACAGTGTTATGAAAATCAGGCATTGTATGGTACCACTGGGATTTTTGAGGGAAAAAGGCATGTTTGCCCTTACCCCAAATGATTCCACACTCTCATACACTTTCAGTTTTCATTCTTGCTACTTCTAGTTTTTTTTCCCCATCTCATTACTTGCTGTTAAGTTCTCAGCTGTTGCTTATCTCATTATAGTTGTCTCCTTGGCAGAAGCGCAGACCTCTTTTTGATTTTGTAGCTGGAAAACCAAATAGAAGGATTTCTGTTGCAACTCCACACACATTTTGAGTTGTTAATACGATTATTAGTAGCTTGTAAGTGTTGCTGCTGCCCCACTCATTGAGTGCTCTGGCTTTATGATATACCTTTTTAGTTACTTAAAGGTTTCCCTCCCCATAATTTGCAACCTGATTTTTCTAGATAATGAAACACCAATTTTCAAATATAAGTAGACATAAGAGAAAATGTTTGAGACTATGACGAGCGTTAAACAAATGCAGATGGCATAATACATTTTTTAAAATTAGGCACACTTGTAGACAGGGAATTCAAAGAAGAAAGAACTATAGATCTAGGATTTAGTATCCAGTTGCCTTGAGCAGAGCTCTTGGGTGTTGGTTATTTCATTTTCAAGTGCTCTTGTTGATTCTAGACCTCAGCCCCACACCAGGGGCTTGATGACAACATAGCCTTTCATTTCATAGTTCAGAGCCTGCCAGTCCAGGATGGTGGGATTGAGGGAGTAGGAACCCTGATACACAAACTGGATCTCTTCGGGAGACAGCAGAGAGTTCCACATGTACAAATCCCAAGTCTCTCCCATAAAGGACTGGGTTTTATCAAAGCCTCCTCCATAGGAATCCTGTTCCTGGCCCAGGACAATCTTGGGGTTAGCTCCCACAGAATAACCCTGTCTCAGGCCGTTTTTCACCAGCGGCTTCCCATTGACCCAGAATTCGGCAATGCCTATGGAAGACTCCCAGCTGGTACAGATGTGCACTGGGGTGGGGAACTCCTCAATAACTCTGGCAGTAACTTTGGTTCTTCCAATGTATAAACTGTACTCTCCAATTCTGTCTTTAAAAATTAGTAGCTCATCCTTGCCCTGGGTGTTATAGGAGAAGAGGCTGTAGCACAGGAGAGACCACTATAGGCTTGAAAACACAAGGTAAAATTCTGTAGAGCTTTCTCCAGCTTTGTGATCAGGTTCATGTGGTCAGTAGAAGATTCTCTAGGGAACACAGACACCTTCCTACTGAGGTCTGTGGGAAGAGAAAGAAATATAGTGACCTTCAGGATAAATGCAGGGAGAAAAATCCCACTCAATCTTTTTCTCATCTCATGCTCCTTGATCACACCCTGACCACACTACCTTTCTGAGCAAAGGCTTCTGGAAGGCTGGCAAGGACAGAGACCCAAAGCAGTAGCTTGTCCATGTTCTTGGCCTGGGGCTGTTACAGCAGCAGCAGTGACCAGGATGACGGTACAGAGAGCACAGTGGATGTTCACTCAACTTCTGAGATTCACATTCTTAGGCCTCAGGCTATTAAGGGTTTATATGCACCTCTGGTTGAGGATGGGGGGATGGAGAGCACCGATAATGTATGAATGATTTTCCGGGCCTGCCCTCTGGTGCCAACAGTCAGAGCTATTGGTGGGGAAGGAAGGGTTGGAAAATCAGTGGGAGTTACTTATTAGATACAGGGGATGGCCAGAGCCCCACCCCTCTGTGACCCAGATTCTGGTGCTGGGGAGAGAGTGGTGTAGAGCTGAAGTGTTATGGAAGAGATGAGACCACACCAGGAGGGCCTGGCTCCACTCTCCGGGGACCCCTCAGTGTGATGGCTCCGTGACTTCTGTTTGTGGATATTCTGGGATTCTGGTTTTGGCTGAAGACCGTGAAGTCTCTTCACCTTTGTTTAATTCAATAGTTAGTAATAGGTCCATGTCATTACTAAGGGGAGCAAGATAATTAGAGTATGTATTTTCTGTCTCCCTGAAGCTTAGTATTTTCAGCTACTATCACTCAGCTCTTTTTCTTCTTTTGACTGTCATAGTGTTTCTTTCTTTTAAATTAATTTTTATTGGATTATAGTTGACTTACAATGTTGTGTTAGTTTCTGCTGTACAGCAAAGTGAATCAGTTATACATATACATAAATTCACTCTTTTATAGATTCCATTCCCATATAGGTCATTACAGAGTATTGAGTAGAGTTCCCTGGGCTATACAGTAGGTTCTTATCAGTTATCTATTTTTTTTTTTTTTTTTTTTTGTGGTACGCGGGCCTCTCACTGTTGTGGCCTCTCCCGTTGTGGAGCGCAGGCTCCGGACGCACAGGCTCAGCAGCCATGGCTCACGGGCCCAGACGCTCCGCGGCATGTGGGATCTTCCCGGACCGGGGCACGAACCCGTGTCCCCTGCATCGGCAGGCGGACTCTCAACCACTGCGCCACCAGGGAAGCCCTCAGTTATCTATTTTATATATAGGAGTGTGTATTCGTCAATCCCAATCTCCCAGTTTATCTCCCCTCCCCCACCCTCACTTTCCCCCTTGGTAACCATAAGTTTGTTTTCTACATCGGTGACTATATTTCTGTTTTGTAAATAGGTTCATTTGTACCATTTTTTTAGATTCCACATATAAGCAATACCATATGACATTTGTCTTTCTCTGACTTACTTCACTCAGTATGACAATCTCTAGGTCCATCCATGTTGCTGCAGATGGCATTATTTCATTCTTTTTTTTATGGCTGAGTAACATTACATTGTATATATGTACCACATCTTCTTTATCCATTCCTCTGTCGATGGACATTTAGGTTGCTTCCATGTCCTGGCTATTGTGAATAGTGCTGCAATGAACATTGGAGTACATGTATTTTTTTTAACATCTTTATTGGAGTATAATTGCTTTACAATGGTGTGTTAGTTTCTGCTTTATAACAAAGTGAATCAGCTATACATATACATATATCCCCATATCTCTTCCCTCTTGCGTCTCCCTCCATCCCACCCACCCTCCCTATCCCACCCCTCTAGGTGGTCACAAAGCACCGAGCTGATCTCCCTGTGCTATGTGGCTGCATATGGTATTTGTTTTCCTCTTACTTCACTCTGTATGACAGACTCTAGGTCCATCCACCTCACTACAAATAACTCAATTTCATTTCTTTTTATGGCTGAGTAATATTCCATTGTATATATGTGCCACATCTTCTTTATCCATTCATCTGTCAATGGACACTTAGGTTACTTCCATGTCCTGGCTATTGTAGATAGAGCTGCAATGAACATTGTGGTAAATGACTCTTTCTGAATTATGTTTTTTTCAGGGTATATACCCAGTAGTGGGATTGCTGGGTTGTATGGTAGTTCTATTTTTAGTTTTTTAAGGAACCTGCACACTGTTCTCAACAGTGGCTGTATCAATTTACATTCCCACCAACAGTGCAAGAGGGTTCCCTTTTCTCCACACCCTCTCTAGCATTTATTGTTTGTAGATTTTTTGATGATGGCCATTCTGACCGGTGTGAGATGATATTTCCTTGTAGTTTTGATTTGCATTTCTCTAACAATTAATGATGTCGAGCATTCTTTCACGTGTTTGTTGGCAATCTGTATATCTTCTTTGGAGAAATGTCTATTTAGTTCTTCTGCCCATTTTTGGATTGCGTTGTTTGTTATTTTGATATTGAGCTGCATGAGCTACTTGTAAATTTTGGAGATTAATCCTTTGTCAGTTGCTTCACTTGCAAATAATTTCTCCCATTCTGAGGGTTGTCTTTTTGTCTTGTTTATGGTATCCTTTGCTGTGCAAAGGCTTTTAATTTTCATTAGGTTCCATTTGTTTATTTTTGTTTTTATTTCCATTTCTCTAGGGCGTGAGTCAAAAAGGATCTTGCTGTGATTTATGTCATAGAGTGTTCTGCCTATGTTTTCCTCTAAGAGTTTGATAGTGTCTGGCCTTACATTTAGGTCCTTAATCCATTTTGAGTTTATTTTCGTGTATGGTGTTAGGGAGTGTTCTAATTTCATTCTTTTCCATGTAGCTGTCCAGTTTTCCCAGCACCACTTATTGAAGAGGCTGTCTTTTCTCCACTGTATATTTTTGCCTCCTTTATCAAAGATAAGGTGACAATAAGTGTGTGGGTTTATCTCTGGGCTTTCTATCTTGTTCCATTGATCTATATTTCTGTTTTTGTGCCAGTACCATACCGTCTTGATTACTGAAGCTTTGTAGTATAGTCTGAAGACAGGGAGCCTGATTCCTCCAGCTCTGTTTTTCTTTCTCAAGATTGCTTTGGCTATTCGGGGTCTTTAGTGTTTCCATACAATTGTGAAATGTTTTGTTCTAGTTCTGTGAAAAATGCCATTGGTAGTGTGATAGGGATTGCATTGAATCTGTAGATTGCTCTGGGTAGTATAGTCATTTTCACAATGTTGATTCTTCCAATCCAAGAACATGGTATATCTCCATCTATTTGTATCATCTTTAATTTCTTTCATCAGTGCCTTATAGTTTTCTGCATACAGGTCTTTTGTCTCTTTAGGTCAATTTATTCCTAGATATTTTATTCTTTTTGTTGCAATGGTAAATGGGAGTGTTTTCTTAATTTCACTTTCAGATTTTTCATCATTAGTGTATAGGGATGCAAGAGATTTCTGTGCATTAATTTTGTGTTCTGCTACTTTACCAAATTCATTGATTAGCTCTAGTAGTTTTCTGGTAGCATCTTTAGGATTCTCTATGTATAGTATCATGTCATCTGCAAACTGTGATGGCTTTACTTCTTCTTTTCTGGTCTGGATTCCTTTTATTTCTTTTTCTTCTCTGATTGCTGTGGTTAAAACTTCCAAAACTATGTTGAATAAGAGTGGTGAGAGTTGGCCACCTTTTCTTGTTCCTGATCTGAGTGGAAATGGTTTCAGTTTTTCACTGTTGAGGACGATATTGGCTGTGGGTTTGTCATATATGGCCTTTATTATGTTGAGGTAAGTTCCCTCTATGCCTGCTTTTTGGAGGGTTCTTTTTTAATCATAAATGGGTGTTGAATTTTGTCGAAAGCTTTCTCTGCCTCTATTGAAATGATCATATGGTTTTCTCCTTCAATTTGTTAATATGGTGTATCACATTGATTGCTTTCTGTATATTGAAGAATCCTTGCATTCCTGGGATAAACCTCACTTGATCATGGTGTATGATCCTTTAATGTGCTGTTGGATACTTGTATCTTTTCAAATTTCAGTTTTCTCCAGGTATATGCCCAGGAGTGGGATTGCTGGATCATATGGTAGCTCTATTTTTAGTTTTTTAAGGAACCTCCACACTGTTCTCCATAGTGGCTATACCAATTTACATTCCCACCAACAGTGTAGGAGGATTCCCTTTTCTCTACACCCTACCAGCATTTGTAGACTTTTTTGTGTGTGTGTATGGTACGTGGGCCTCTCACTGCTTTGGCATCTCCCACCATGGAGCACAGGCTCCAGATGCGCAGGCTCAGCGGCCATGGCTCACAGGCCCAGCCGCTCCGCAGCATGCGGGATCCTCCCGGACTGTGACACAGACCCACTTCCCCTGCATTGGCAGGCGGATTCTCAACCACTGTGCTACCAGGGAAGCCCGACTTTTTAATGATGGCCATTCTGACTGGTGTGAGGTGGTACCTCATTGTAGTTTTGATTCACATTTCTCTAATAATTAGTGGTGTTGAGCATCTTTTCATGTGCCTCTTGGCCATCTGTATGTCTTTGGAGAAATGTCTACTTAGATCTTCTGCCCATTTTTTGATTGGGTTGATTTTTTGATATTGAGCTGCGTGAGCTGTTTGTATATTTTGGAGATTAATCCCTTGTCAGTCGCTTTGTTTGCAAATGTTTTCTCCCATTTTGTGGTTTGTCTTTTTGTTTTGTTTATGGTTTCCTTTGCTGTGCAAAAGCTTTTAAGTTTAGTGATGGCCGGGTATTGACCCGATGCTACAGCACCATCCATTTTCGGGACTAGTTGATTCAGTAGGTGAGTTGTTACTTCCATGGCCACCATTCTGCTTATCAGAATGGTGCTTATCTTATTTTGCCGACTCTTCCATTTCTCATTACAACTTATTTTCCTTGTAACTTGTTTACTATCTACAGAGATGTTAGCATCTCACTTGGTTTTCCTCTCTTTTTTGAGTCTCTGGCTACTGAGGGTTCATTTACATTCATCTTTGGTGATGTCCCTGTTAATACATTCCACTCATGTTTATTATTAATTCCCAGGCACTATACTAGGTGCTGGGGATTCAGTGGTGACCTACCCTGGCACAACCCGAGTGACCTCTATCTTCATTCCTTCTGCTGCTACTTAAAATGTTGACACTATTATCCACTACTCAAACCTGCTCTGTCTCTGAGATATCAAACTGCCACTCTCCTTTCTAGCCATGGTATTTTCCTTCTTTCTTGCCCCTAAATTCTATGGAATCTGTTTTCATACTCTCGTCCAGTCTCTTGTTCATTCACTCTTCTCTCAGCCCATGGCAGACCTTCTGATCAGCCTTCTCAGTGACACAACAACTGTCACCAAGAATTCCCTTTCTCTGCCGTTGTTCAAATTATCCTTCTAATGCTCAGCTATGGGCAGTTCCCACTCTCTAACTTTTTCTAAGCTGAATCCCAGGTGGTAAAACCTTATATGGCTTGTTTCATAGTAAGGGTAAGTTGGAGTTAGGATTATACACTTTATTGCCTCATAATTAAATGCAGATCCTTCAGCTTGGAAGCCAGTGCCATTCACAATCTAGCTCCATCCTGGGATTAACCTCTCAATCAAACCCTGTTTTCTGGTCAAATGCCTCTAATTGTTTTTTCCCATACATGCCTGGCTTTCCTGATTCCCTTACTTCTATTCTTTGCCTTCATTCTGTCTTGAATTTTCCTTATCCATCTGTTTCTTAAAATCCTAACCATCCTTCAAAATCAGTCTCTAAGGTGATTCACTTCATGAACATTTT
Source organism: Kogia breviceps (assembly GCF_026419965.1). NCBI lineage: Eukaryota > Metazoa > Chordata > Mammalia > Artiodactyla > Physeteridae > Kogia > Kogia breviceps. Next base: position 89,267,922 of record NC_081310.1, on the reverse strand, counting down.
CCCGATGTCTCAGTCAGACATTAATTTGCCTTTTTCCAACTCCCCATGTAGTTAAGGCCAAAGACTTTGGAGTAGAATTTACTAGTGGTTAACTATTGTGAAAGCCGCTCAACCTCTCTGAACCTTGCTTTCCTTTTCTTCAAAACAAAGATAAAACTATCCACCTCACGGTGTTATTGTGAGCATAAATGAGATACTATAATATGCATAAAGTGCGTGGAAAAATGTCTGGATGGTTATTGTCATTTTGAATCTTTTTATGGATATCACCATGTCTTTCTCATATTATAGCTATTAGCATATTTATCTCTTATTCTCTCTTGATTGAGGCTGAGCATTAGGTCTTATTCATTTTTATATCACCTGTTTTACTTAACTATAATTTCTGCACATGAAAGGAGCCCAGTATATATTAGTGGAATCACATGATTCAAGCAGGGTGGGGACTTCTTACATAGAACAGTAGTAAAAAGAAAGTAGAATCCAGTTGAATAATATAAGCAAATCTACTGTAAGAGATGGGAGGTAACCTTTACTGGGAACCCAGGTACTAGGCTTCCCATATGTTAATTAATGAGTGCCATAAAATTTAGAGAATATAGGGTCCAGCAACTGCTTCTAGTTTTCATCAAAAATTACTAAAGTATCATTCTGTCCCCCAAAGATGGTTTGGAGATCAGTGTAGAAGAGCATCTTCTCTAATGGGAGATGAGGCTATGGAGCTGGCCTGGGGGATAAGTGTATATGACTGATAGGGTCGAGTGCAAAAGTTGATAGCTGGACATGAAAATATATGTTCAGCTACTGTGAAGAGACCAGCTGGGTTGGAAAGTAGGTTTCAGAGTAGAATGGGAAGAGGGGAGGGGAGGTGGGGCCTGATTCTGTTCTTTAGTTACCTTCTCTCGAATATGTTTCTTAGGCCTTGGAAGAAACTAGCCTGAGCTTCAGTAGCAGCCAAAGTGGAAACTGGATTCTTTCTGTTGCAGGAAGGAAGGTTCTGATGTCAGAATATAGGAAAATGAATCCTGGGTCTGTAGAACTGAGTTGAGTTCTCAAGGTGAGCCAATCCCTGTGGTTGCTGAGAGGTTCCTGGGTACCTTCCTGCCAGTGAAAATTCAGGTCAGAGGTGTTGGTTCCTGTCTGGGTGGCTCTGGAAAGACTGAGGATAGGGTAGGAAACATGGCAAGTGTTGAATAGAAGCAGGGTTACCCATGTGCCTCAAGTAGAGTTGTCCTGGTGACATCAGCTGGCATGCAGTAACGTGTGCCTTCAGAGAGGATGGAAGGAGGAGAGGGCGCTGGCAGCGCTGCAAAGAGCGCGTGGCATAAACTCAGATCTGGAAGAAGGCAGAGATGCGAGACCTAACTGAAGATTACCTGAGGGATTAAAGAATACTTGAAAGATTCTTTCTAAGGCCTAGGGTATTTATGGAAGACAAAGTCACAGTAACCACTGGGAGAGCCTGGATAGGAAGAGACTGAAGGAGAAAAGAACATGGGGTCAGAGAAGAGAAGAGGATTTTGGTGCTAATAAAGAATTATTTTCCATATGTTCTGTTGGTTGTAAGGAAATTTAAGAGCATTTACTTGTAGTAGATGGAAAGAGGCAATAGAGACATCAAGAGTAACTGATTATCACCCTGATAGGTGGTTGAATAAAATCAAAGGTAAATAATCTTAAACTGATGGCAGAGTCTTATGGTAAAAGAAAAAGGGCAGGGCTTCCCTGGTGGCGCAGTGGTTGAGAATCCGCCTGCCGATGCAGGAGACACGGGTTCGTGCCCTGGTCCGGGAAGATCCCACATGCCGCGGAGCAACTAAGCCCGTGAGCCATGGCCGCTGAGCCTGTGCGTCCGGAGCCTGTGCTCCGCAACGGGAGAGGCCACAACAGTGAGAGGCCCGCATACCGCAAAAAAAAAAAAAAAAAAAAAAAAAAAAAAAAAAAAAAAAAAAGGGCAAATCTGAGATTAAAAAAAAGATACATAGAGTAAACTCTAATTTGGTCCCATATTTTAAACTTCTGATTGCATATGATTTGGAAAAATATGGTGCTATTAGTGCAGATAAAACAATTGAGAGGGAGTTCATTTGGAAGAGGTGGAGGGTAGATGATAAGTTTGGTTCCTAAAATGCTAAATTTGAAATGATAGTATGACCTACACGTAGAACAGGCCAGTGGAGAACTTGCAATATGTGAGTGCCACTTGAGATTAGAAATAGAGGTTTCAGAGGAATCAACGTATAAGTGATGATGAAACAGAAAAAGATTATCTCTTTCCGTGGAAGGGAGAAGAGAGCAAAGGTCAAGGAACCAAGTACTGATGTGAGGGAACATTTGGGTTCCTAGGGTTGGAAGCAAGGGAGGAGTCAGGGAGAAAGACAAAAAGTAATGTTTGGTAGAGGGAAGGATGGTGTGTATAGTGTCATGGAAACCAAGTTAATGTAAGTTTCCAGAAAGCAGTGTCCAGTGGTATTAAATGCATCAGAGAGATCTAAGTAGAAAGGGTGCTGGATTTAGCAATCAAAACTTCATTGGTGACCTTTGAAAGAGCAATTTCCTTAAAGGGTGTGTGACAGGAGCCAGGTTGCAGGGGATGATGGAGGGAGAAAAAGGGAGGTCTTCCCTTCCTTAGGAACCTGTGTAGTAATTCTGACAAGGATCAAAAGGAAAGAAGCAAGATTTCTATCGGGGACTCAGGATCCATTGTGTGTTTCCCATGCAGATTATAGATTGTCTGTTTTTGACAGAGAGGCTGTTGTGTCTCTTCTTCCCACTGCATAACTTTTCACCCAGTGACAGAGAAAAGTCAGTGTTCACCTGAGATTATGACTGACCTTTCCACCAAAGAAGCGATTTCAGACTCTAAATGCCAGCTCCAGACTGCTGGCTGACTCCTACCTGCCCTTCCCAATTCTGGCACAGTCACAGATCGGCCTCTCCCTTTCTAGGTCCTGTTGGTACATGGGTGTCTTCCCTTGATCTCAGTTCTTTGGTCTTAATTTCAGGGTTCATTTATAAAAGAAATTCCCTGATGAATTTGTCATTGTCTCCTTTGGGGTTCAGGCCTCTGTCTAGATCAGCCTCCCTCAAGGAAATCTCACTTCTGATTTCAGAATTCAACTGTCATGCGCCTCTAGAATGTCACAATATCCATTTCTCAGTCTTTATGCTTCTCCACATCCCTCAATTATCACTCATTTATTTGGAATCACTCATCTTCATCCTCATATTTATAAAATTCATCTTGATTGCTGAAATGGATATTTTTAATCCATTAAATTTTTTTTTTATTCATTGGAACCCACTGGCCATAAGCACCTCCTTGCTGTTCATCATCCCTTTGTGAGAACAGCATCTGGGGGGGGAGCTGTGAAAAGAAGAAAAAATATAATGGCAGGAACTCGGTGTGACTGTGTCTTAAGTATGTTGAAGAGAAAAGTGACCCTCTCTATGTATAGGAATGCATTTCTCAGTCTGTAGTGACAGAGAATACATGCACTGAAGAAACGTGGGTAGATTTCTCACTTGGGCGTCCGCAAGAGGTCTTAGCTAGAGCTGTCTTGTTTCACTCTTGTCATCTTATCTTGCCCTATGTCACGTTTCTGCCCAGGACCTAGAGTCCGTGTCAGTACAGCAGAATTTTCCCATGTTCACCCATTTAATTCACATCCCTAAAACTACAGAATACAGAGAAAGATGCTCACAGAGGCTGACAGAGTTCACCTTGCCAGCCACCTCCAGCTTCGTGAGTGCTGTTGTGCGAATCTTCACCTTGTCAGAGAATGCCACTATCCTGGTTCTCACCACATTGGCCACGTCCTCCTTCCTGAGCACGCAGGCTAGTTCAGAGACCATATACATTGGTCCTCGTTCCCTAGTACCCTCAAGTCTCACGTCTCAGAACAACCCTCCTGTTCTTTGTCATTTTGACAAAGATGACAAAGATGACAAACATCACCAGCTGTTATGTGGTCACGTGAAAATCTTTGAGGTGTAGAGTTTGTGAACAAGGGGGTGTGTGCCCAGTTGGTGTGTGTTTTCTTTAGTAGTGGCCCAGGTATAGCAGCTGTCTAGATGTCATCCCTGTTCCATTTATATTTCTGTGATGCTGTGGTGGCCCATTTCTTTTGTGATCTCCTTCCTGCCTTGAAACACTCCTTTATTGCCACTCAGATCCATGAAGTAAACAGTTTTTTATTCCCCACACATACGTTTAGGCTTCATGGGCTTGGTTTACATTTCCTGCACCGACGCCCTCATCACCTCCACCATGCTTTGGATCGCTTTATCTTGGGGCTTTGCCACCTGTACCTCCCACCTCACCGTGGTCATTGCCTGGTATGGTTGTGCCTCTATCACTTACCTCAAGACCGAGCTGGTCAGTTCAGTAGAAAATAGACCATCTCTGAGACCTACACCATCATCTCTCTGCTGTTGGACCCTGTTGTTTACAGTGTGGGGTACATGGAGGCCAAGGATACCATGTACAGAGCTATGGACAGAAGCATTTCTTAACAGATTGACTCATTTCATCAGGAGACCTTTAGTCCTGGCCAATGTGTTTCCTCCTTATGAACATTTCACAGCTCACGCGTAGACTGAATAGAACGCTGTGTTGTGAACTGGTTCAAGCATTTAGCCTGCTTTTCTACTCATGCTCCAGAAAGAAGGCAGAAGCCAGGCTTTCTGATCAGGGTACACGTGACTGCCGAGACAGCAGTACTCCAGGAGCACTTTGATGACTTCTTCTTATGTGGGAGCACTTTAATTGAAAATCCTCGTGGCTCCCACCTTACCTGGCCGTTTGGTACTTGACTTTTGCCTGTGCGTGGAGCAGACCCAGTGATGGTGACCCAGTGACTTCAGTTAAAGAACCCCAGGGATCACCTGAGACTTTCCCCACTTCCATGATGTCAGTTACATGACCCTTAATAGGCATTTCAAAAAGACTCTCCTTAACCATTTGCTGATTGAAAAATAAATAGTTGCAACGAGAGAGGCCCTTCTTTCCATGAATTCATCCCCACTGGCCACTTAAATAGTGTGTATTTAGGTGGAGTACCCTTTACTTTTATAGGAGAAAAACAAAGACCCTTTAAAACAACATTATTATTGCAGCCCTGGAAACTGAGCACAGGGAGAACGGAGGGGTGTCTCTTCTCAAGGAATGGTGCCTTCATCGAGAAGTCCTCTTCTCAAAAATTTCTTGTCCCTCTAAAGCGGGTGTCCCCAACCCCCGGGCCACAGATGGATACCGGTCCGCAGCCTGTTGGGAACCGGGCCACACAGTGGGAGGTGAGCGGCGGGTGAACGAGCGAAGCTTCCTCTGCTGCTTGCTCACCATCACTCGCATTACTGCCTGAACTGTCCGCACCCCACCCCCCGCCCGGTCCGTGGAAAAATTGTCTTCCACAAAACCGGTTCCTGTTGCCAAAAACGTTGGGGACCTCTGCTCTAAAGCCTTTGAGAATTGTTAATTCCATAATGGCTATGTGGTAGCTATTTGGAGTGTCAATGGCTAATTCTGGGGAAGTGACTTTGATTGCTCTTCTCTAGGTGTGAAATGCAATTTCTAATAAATTGAGCCCAGCAGTGCCCAGTTTCCCATCTGACGGGTGAGCGGGGACTGAAAGTTTATTTGTGTCCCATATCTTTACCCGCTGGAGTTCTTCCTCTGAAGAGCTCTTCTCTTTCATAACTTACACATTTGTCTCTTGGACGGGTGGTTATGTGTTTAATGAAGAAATATTTATGTACCTCCACTGTTAGAACTAGAAAATACATTGGAAAAGGCTAGTATAGTAACATCTATTTTTACACATTCCTATATTTTGGATATAAATGACCCATTGTTATTTCAACTCCAAGGCCAATCTTTCCATTTTCTATCTTACACTTTTGTCATATTTTTAACCTCTAAATCAGGATTGAGGCACATCTTGGCCGCCTGTGATTTTTCTGTCTTCAACAGACCGCTGAAGGTCAAGGGTCCCAGGCATAGGGGCTGCCTTCTCCTGGAATCACTTTTGTCTCACAAAGAAGACAGGGAGGGTTAATAAGTGATGCTAGTATCTTAGGATCAGCACCTGATGTACCATAAGGGTCGGTTCTGAAGCTGAAGTCCACAGATCCTTAAGGGGTTCTTGAATGGGTTTCACTGGGTTTGTGAACTCCCTAAAATTGTGTGCAGAATATTGTGAGTGTGGGCATGTGTGCATTTTTTCATCAAATTTTCAAAGAAATCTCTCATATACCAAAGATAAAAATCTGTTGCTCTAGATTAGGGTTTTGTAAAACTATTTTGACTCAGATCCATAGTAAGAAGTATATTTTATATTGTAGTGCTGTATGCATGCATGTACATACACATCTTTAGATACATCTTGATCAAAATCATCACAAAACAATTCAAAAGCTGAAGTCAGGAAAATCCCAGAATGAGAAATGGCAAGGAGTCCTGTGTGGCTAGAGAGGAGTGACAAGAAGAGTGCATGATAGAAAATAGATTGATCGGGGCTGCCTTCATCATCATGGTCAGCATCATTGACAGCTACTCTCTTTTCCACTCTCTGCTCAACCCAGGCAGCACTAGTTGCTCCTTTATGTCTGCTGCCACAGTTGTTTGCCCATATTTTAAGTATTTTAGTATTATTTATCATGGTGTATTCCATTAAACTATATATAGCTTTTAGTAGGAAATTTGTCATACTTTCACTCAAAATATAAGGGCTGAGTATTTATAATGTACCAGTCACTGTCCTAAGCCAGATAGATTCTGTATCCCTAAGGAGCTCTGGCTCTCAAGAGAGAGAGCATCACGTTAAAAAAATAATTAAAAAAAAAGGTAGACATATCTCTTTGCTCTTTGCTTTGTTGTGCTTTGCAGTTATTGTGGTTTCTTTTTTACAAATTGAAGGTTTGTGGCAACCTGTGTTGAACAAGCCGATGAGTGGCTTTTTACCAACAGGATCATTTTTTAATTGTTATGTACTTTTTTTTTAAAACATAATGCACACTTAATAGACTACAGTCTAGTATAAACATATGTACTTGGGAAACCAAAACATTTTTGTGACTCCCTTTATTGTGATGTTCATTTCATTTTGATGGTCTGGAACTGAATTCGCAGTATCTCTGAGGTGTGTCTATATGCAGAAGCTGGGATAGGTACATGGCTAGGGGAGGTCAGGTTGGTAGGGACCATGGGGGGAGAGTTTGGTCACAAAGGAATGAGCACTCAGTTCTACCTGGTGTAGTCCAGGAGAGGATAAAGTCAGGATGGAAGATTAGGGTATTCACAAAGGTGAACTGAATTTGGGTAGGGTGAGAAAGATGAGGGTAAGCAAAGGGAATAGCATGGCTAGCTCAAACTTGAAGAAACTTGAGAAGGACAGGCATGCTTGCACCCATCTCTGCATTCCTGGTACCCAGCACAGGGCTCTTAATACAACTTTGGGTGGATGAACTGATGAGCATTTACAAAGTACCGGGGCTTGTGTTTGTGTATTTTGGCGTTCTGTAGCCAGTAGAAACATCTTATTTTCTCTGGCCCCCTTATAGTGTTTCTTTATCTCAGGGTGAAAAGGAGGAAAAACATGCTGGAAAAGAAAAAATCCATGGGCTCTTTTTCATCCATCAGATCCCTCTATAGCTTAGGCCAAGTTCTCTTCCTACTCCCTTTTTTCAACCTATAAGAAATATTAAGGGAGGAAATAGCTGCAGCAAACCCAACAGTAAGTCAAGCAAAGTCTTCATGAAGGTGACAAGTGCCTCTGGCAGAAGAGAGAAGGTGGCAGAAGAGATGAGCCCTAGAGGACCAAAAGATGGGCCTAGCACATAGACAAGATTTTTATAAAAGCAGATTTAAAAGGTACCAGTCTGCAATTCAGTCTGCTGGTGTACGTGTGTGTCTGTGTGTGGGGTGGTGGTGGCATTGGGGGAAGGAAACTAATGTTTGAAGTTCTAGAATGTGACAAACACTGTAGTAGAAAATCACATTACTTAATAATACTTCTTTAAAATACTTCCTTAAAATTATATATTGGGAGCTTCCCTGGTGGTGCAGTGGTTGAGAGTCCGCCTGCCGATGCAGGGGACGCGGGTTCGTGCCGCGGTCCGGGAAGATCCCACATGCCACGGAGAGGCTGGGCCCGTGAGCCATGGCCGCTGAGCCTGCGCGTCTGGAGCCTGTGCTCTGCAACGGGAGAGGCCACAACAGTGAGAGGCCCGCGTACCGCAATAAATAAATAAATAAATAAAATTATATATTAATTTTAAAACTTATTTTACATGCATTTTCTAATTTGAGATGTGTAATACTTTCACAAGCATTATTTTCCCTATTTTACTACTGCTACTACTCTTATCACTATGGGTAGAGCTAACTTATAAGCCAGATACTGTTCTGAGTTGTTTATATGTGTTCAATCTTTTAATCCTCATACAACCCTATGAGATAGGTAATATCAATTGTTATTTATGCATACATGCATGCATGCTGCGCCACACAGCATGCAGGATCCTAGTCCCCCAACTAGGGATCAAACCCCCACCCCGTGCAGTGGAAGCGTGGAGTCTTAACCACTGGACCGCCAGGGAAGTCCGCAGATAGGTAATGTTATACATTGCATTTTAGGCACAGAGTTTGAGCAACTTGTCCTAGGACCCACCCTGGGGAGTGGAGACCTGGGATTGAACTCAGGCTCTCTGACTCCACAGCCCACACCCATAAAATGAAGAGACTCATCATAGTTCATACAGTAAGTGACAGGATGGGGCTTGGAAAGAACTGGGCCTCAGACCCATGTGGACTAACTCTAAATTTCATATCCAGACTTACACACACACACACACACACACACACACACACACTCCTCTGTCTCTCTCCCTGCTCACAATACCACATTTATCCATTCTCACAGGATAAGGACTAATATGCATATAAGTCAGTTTTCAGATAATTGAACATATCCTTTCTCAGTCCAAATATATATCTGGTCAAACATTATTAATAGAAATTTTTCAAAGGTATTATCCTCTTCTTTGCCTTTGTAAACAAAGTATACACATTTACCACTTTCCTGGGATAGTTACTATGTCTTGAACTGTGGTGTGTTAATATCCTCAGGAATTTCTGAGCATGAGGAGTGTTGCCTCTGTGTTAAATTATACACAGATTTCAAGGAACTTTTGTGGTTTTTTTTTTTTTTAAGGCAAGGCTTTATTGGGGCCCCTGCTGCAGCAGTGGGGAGCAAGAACAAGTAACAGGTTCCTTTGTTCTCTCACTCCCTAGGGGGTGGGAGGTGGGTAAGCTTTTTCCTTATATGGGGTGAGGGGAACTTTTGTGGTTTTTAAAAACCACTTTATTGAGATACAGTTTATAGTTCATAGAATTCACTGTTTAAATATACAATTTAGTGGATTTTAGTTTACTTACAGAGTCACTATCATCACCATAATCTAAATTTAAAACATTTTTCTTCCCCTAAATAGAAACCCTGTACCTAGTAGCAGTCACTCTTCATCTTCATTCCCTCCAGCCTCCAGCCCTAGGCAACCACTATTCTGCGAATTTGTCTCTCTAGATTTGCCTTTTCTGGACATTTCATATAAGTGGAATCATCCAATATGTGGTCTTTCATGTGGCTCCTTTCACTTTGCATAAAGTTTTCAAGGTTCATCTGAACAATGTCGTAGTTGGTATCAGTACTTCATTCATTTTTATGGCTAAATAATATTCTGGTGTGTGGATATACCATATAATTAATTTTTGAATGTTAAATCAACCTTGCGTTCTTGGGTTATTTCCCACTAAATTATAGTGTAAAATCCTTTTTATATTGTGCTGGAATCAATTTGCTAGTATTTTGTTGAGGATTTTTGCACGTATATTCAGAAGAGATATTGGTCTGAGTTTCATTTTCTTTTAAAGTCTTTGGTTTTAGGGTCAGGGTAATACTGGCCTCATCGAATGAGACAGGCATAGGTTGCAAAGATAGTACAGGAAGTCTAGTGTACCTTCCACCCAGTTTTCCCCAATGGTTACCTCTTACTTAATCATAGTACTACATCAAAATCAGGAATTTGACATAAGTATTGTGTGTGTGTGTGTGTAGTTCTATGTCATTTTATCACATGTATAGATTTACATAACTATGACTGAGATTCCTTTACCCTCCTATTCGTAATATATGTCTTAAATATCTCCTCTGCATGCACTGGTAACCATATTAGACAGGGTTATAATTTTTTCTTCAACCGTCGAACATAATTTAGAAAACTCAAGAAGAGAAGAAAAGTCTATTATATTCACCTATATTTTTGCCTGCTGTGTTCTTCCTTCCTTGCTAATATTCCAAGGGTTTTTCTTTTATTCCCTTTCAATTTAGAGAACTTCTTTTAGCCATTCTTTTAGAGTAGGTCTGCTGGTGACACATTTTTAGCTTTCCTTTCTCTGAGTATGTCTTTATCTCTTTCATCACTGAAGACTATTTTCACTAGATACTGAATTCTGGGTTAACAGTTCATTTCTTTCAGCACTTGAAAAATATTGTGCAACTTCCTCCTGTCCTCCACAGTTTCTGACAAGAAATCCACTGTCATTCAAATTGTTTTCGTTATTTCTCTCTGGCTGCTTTCAATTTTTTTTTCTTTGCCTTTTGTTTTCAGAAGTTTGACTGTGATATGTCTCAGTGTGGATATTTTTTGGTTTATTCTGTTTGGGGTTTGCTCAGATTCTTGAGTCTGTAGGTTTATGTCTTTTGACAAATTTGGGAAACTCTCAATCATATGTCTTCCAATAATTTTTTTTCTCACTGTTGTGGCCTCTCCCATTGCGGAGCACAGGCTCAGTGGCCATGGCTCACGGCCCCAGCCGCTCCGCGGCATGTGGGATCCTCCCGGACCGGGGTACGAACCTGCATCGGCAGGCGGTGTCCCCTGCATCGGCAGGTGGACTCTCAACCACTGCGCCACCAGGGAAGCCCCCAATAATTTTTTAGTTCCATCCTCTTTCTCCTCTTCCCCTGGCACTCTGATGACATGAACATTAGATCTTTTATTATAGTCTTACTTGTTCCTTAGACTCTATCCATTGTTTTTCTGTTGATTTTCTTAGTTGTTCAGATTCGATACTTTCTATTGTTCTATTTCAAATTCAAATTCTTTCTACTGTTCTTTCCATTCTTCTGTTGAACTTATCCTTAATTTTGATTACTGTATTTTCTTAGTTCTAAATGTCTATTTGCTTCATCTTTTTTTTTTTTTTTTTTTTTTTTGGCGGTACACGGGCCTCTCACTGTTGTGGCCTCTCCCTTTGCGGAGCACAGGCTCCAGACATGCAGGCCCAGCGGCCATGGCTCACGGGCACAGCCGCTCCGCGGCATGTGGGATCCTCCCGGACCGGGGCATGAACCCGTGTCCCCTGCATCGGCAGGTGGATTCTCAACCACTGCGCCACCAGGGAAGCCCTTGCTTCATCTTTTATATCTTATATTTCTTTATTGAGACTTCCTATTTTTTGCTGAGTTTTTTTTTTTTAGTTTATTTGTTTCAAGCATGTTTGTAATTGTTCATTGAAACATTTTTATGATGGCTTCTTTAAAATCCTTATTAGATAATTCCAGCCTATGTGTCATGTTGGGGTTGGTATCTGAATGTATTTTTTTCATTCAGTTTGAAGTATTTCTGGGTCTTGGTATGATGAATGATGTTTGATTGAAACTTGAATATCTTTAGTATTATAAGACTCTGGATCTTATTTAAACTTATGGTTCAGCAGGCCTCCTCTTACACTGCTCTGAAGGGAAGGAATGGTCACCTCTTTTTTGCCAGGTGGGGGTGGAAGTCCAGGTCCTCTGCTCAGCCTTTGTTGACACCAGGATGATCAGGTCCTTGTTACTGCTGGGTAGGAGTGAGAGCTCAGACTCCCCAGTAGACCTGAACTGATAACATCCTGGCTGGGAGAGGTAGGGCACCTCTTTACTGCCCCTTGTGAGGTCTCACTATACTGTAGGTGATGGCCTTGTTGCTGCTGGATGGTGCTGAAAATCTTGACTTTCCAATAAGCCTCCTCTGATACACCCCTGAAGGGGGGTGGGTAGAAGCACCTATAACCACTGCATAAGTCCAAAGTCCAATCTCCCAGCCTGGTCTCCACTGAGACCACTGGAGGGGTGGGAGGTTCTTACTGCCTAGCAGAGATGAAATTCCTGTTTACACATTCAGTCTTTTTTTTGACACCATTCCAGTGGAGAGTTGGGATGTCTCATTACAGACTGGTAAGGGTGAAATCCAAGGCTTTCTACTTGGTCTTTGATGGTAGGGGTGCAGTTGGGGAAGCAGTTTTTTCTGTGGTGTTTTGTTGGAATTGTTTTTATTCCAAAGTTTTCTGTCTTGTTAGGTTATCCCTTTCCTGTACTGTGTCTAGAGATTGCAGACCTTTCTTGGGGGCCTTTTGTGTGTCTGCATCCATTGGTATTTTCAGGTCACTGGCTTTTCCAGTTTGTGGTCTGGGGTGTATGAGGCCAAAATAAAATGCAGTGAGCTCCCCACTGTGTCATTCCTCAGGTCCTGTGGTCTCTAGCTGGTCTTCCTCCTTCTCTCCATCTTTCAGTCTTTTTATGTTTACTTCATATACAATGTCCAGGGTTTTCATTTTTACTTGGTGAGAGAGTAGGGAAAAGTACTTCAGCTTACTGGAAGTGAAAGTCTTAGGTATTTTTTTATGCACTTTCTCTTTTTTTTTTTTTTTTTTTTTTTCGGTACACAGACCTCTCACTGTTGTGGCCTCTCCTGTTGCAGAGCACAGTCTCAGCGGCCATGGCTCATGGGTCTAGCCACTCTGCGGCATGTGGGATCTTCCCAGGCTGGGGCATGAACCCGTGTCCCCTGCATCGGCAGGTGGACTCTCATCCACTGCGCCACCAGGGAAGCCTCACTTTCTCTTTTAATAAATATAGATAAGAAAGAAAAGTATGTGATTATATAGATAACTATAAAAGATGGTATAATTACCATTATGGAGTTCTTTGGTTTTTTTCCCCCCATGGATTTAAATTATATCTGATGTCAATTCCTTTCAGCCTGAGGAACTTCTATAGTATTTATTCTAAGGCAGGCCTGCCAACAACAAATTCTGTTTCTGTTTACCTAGAAATGTGTTTATTTTGCGTTCATTTTTGCAATGTAGTTTTGCTGGATATAGGATTCTTTGTAGACAGTATTTTCTTTCAGGACTTTGAATATACCACCCCACTGTCTTCTGGCCTCGGTTACTTCTGATGAGAAGTCATTTGTTGATCTGATTGGGATTCTCTTGTGTACATGATGAGTTGTTTTTCTCTTGCTGCTTTCAATATTTTCTTTCCTGTGTTTGGCTTTTGACATTTTGGCAATGATGTATCTGAGTGGGTATTTCATTGTATTTATCCTACTTAGAGTTGAGTTTCTTGTCTGTGTAGATTAACATTTTCCCTCAAATTTAAGAAATACTCAGTCATTATTATTATTATTATTTTTATTGTTTTATTTTTTTGGCTGCATTGGGTCTTTGTTGCTGCGCGTGGGCTTTCTCTAGTTGTGGCGAGTGGGGGCTACTCTCTTCATTGCAGTGCGTGGGCTTGTCATTGCGGTGGCTTCTCTTGTTGTGGAGCATGGGCTCTAGGCACGTGGGCTTCAGTAGTTGCAGCACGTGGGCTCAGTACTTGTGGCTCGCAGGCTCTAGACAGCAGGCTCAGTAGTTGGGGTGCACAGGCTTAGTTACTCCGTGGCATGTGGGATCTTCCCAGACCAGGGCTTGAACCCTTGTGCCCTGCGTTGGCAGGTAGATTCTTAACCACTGCACCACCAGGGAAGCCCTCAGCCATTATGTTTTTGAAATTTTTTCCCCTCTCTTCTCTGATTCTATGATTATGCATATGTTGGTAAGTGTTTTGGGTGTGTTTGATATTCTGCAGTTTAAATATAATATGCCTTGGTGTAGACTTTTTGGTATTCATTTTGTTTGGTATTCTCTGTATTTCCTGGATCTATGATTTGGTGTCTGTCATTAATTTTGGAAAATTCAGTCATTATTACTTCAAATAGTTCTCCTTTTGCTCCTTCTGATATTTCTATTGTGTGTGTAATAATACATCTTTTGTAATTGTCCCACAGTTCTTTGATATTCTGTTTTGCTTCTTCTCTCTCTCTGTTTTTTTTCATTCTGAATTTCAGTTGGGGAAGTTTCTATTGATGGATTTTCAAGCTCACTGATTCTTTCCTTGACTGTGTCCAGTGTACTGATGAGTCCATCAAGGGTATCCTTCATTTCTGTTAAAGTGTTTTTGATTTTTAACATTTGCCTTTGATTATTTCTTAGCATTTCCATCTCTTTGATTACAGTACCCATCTGTTCTTGCATATTGTCCACTTTTCCCATTAGAATCCTTAGGATATTCATCATAGTTATTTTAAATTTCCAGTCTGATAATTCCAAAATCTCTGCCATACCTGTGTCTGGTTCTGATGCTTACTTTGTCTCTTCAGACTTTTTCCCCTGTCTTGTATCACATCTTATAATTTTTTCTTGTAAGCTAGGCATAATATAGGTAATAGGAACTGAAGTAAATAGGTCTTTAGTATGAGATTTCAGACATGTTTATCTGGCTAAGAGATAAGCTGTGTTTACTCTTTGCTGTACGTGTCAGTTTCCTTTAGTGTCCTTGTTTTTTTCTCCCTCTTTTCTTTGGATTTCCCTCCAAACTTCTTAAATAGAGTCTGTCTTACAGCTCTCTCACTTGCAATCTACTGTTACTAGACTGGGTGTCTGATGTGGTGGTAAGGTTTTGGAGAGGAGAGGTGATTAAATCTTTGTTTGTTCAGAAAAATTTTAGTCTTTTAAAAAAAATGTTTCTTATTAATAAATAAAGAGATACTCTAGTTCATTATAGTCCAGAGGTCAAGCTACTTTCCCACTTTCTTGCAAAGTAACTGTGGCATGTTTGAGATTGAATACCATGTATATTAGCCTGACCTTCATATTCATTACATACCTTAAAATGATTTGAGGGAAACGTATTAATTTTCCTTTCCAATAACCTTTTTCTTTATTCTTTTTCTTCAATAAACATAACTAATCTAAGAACACTTGCAGTCCTTCTACAGAAATAGTAGCTTACATTTTCCATTAGTCCCTGCACTGACCAGGGTTTTAAAGTAATGAGTTCAGAATTTATTTCAATAACATAGTCTTGATAAAAATGCTGGTAGAAGAAGCCCAGTGGCTCACAGAAAACATAATAATAACCAGGTTTAACAATCACCTGTCTTTTTTTCTGATTTATCATACAGTACTTATATCCAATTAATTTGACGTATATAAAATTGAATTTTTGAATTTTATTTTATTTATATTTTTATACAGCAGGTTCTTATTAGTCATCAATTTTATACACATCAATGTATACATGTCAATCCCAATCTCCCAATTCATCACACCCCCACCCCCACCCCCTGCTGCTTCCCCCCTTGGTGTCCATATGTTTGTTCTCTACATCTGTGTCTCAATTTCTGCCCTGCAAACTGGTTCATCTGTACCATTTTTCTAGGTTCCACATATATGCATTAATATACAATATTTGTTTTTCTCTTTCTGACTTACTTCACTCTGTATGACAGTCTCTAGATCCATCCACATCTCTACAAATGACCCAATTTCATTCCTTTTTATGGCTGAGTAATATTCCATTGTATATATGTACCACATCTTCTTTATCCATTCATCTGTTGATGGACATTTAGGTTGCTTGCATGACCTGGCTATTGTAAATAGTGCTGCAATGAACATTGGGGTGCATGAGTCTTTTTGAATTGTGGTTTTATGCCCAATGTTGGTATATGCCCAGTAGTGGGATTGCTGGATCATATGGTAATTCTATTTTTAGTTTTTTAAGGAACCTCCATACTGTTCTCCATAGTGGCTGTATCAGTTTACATTCCCACTAACAGTGCAAGAGGGTCCCCTTTTCTCCACACCCTCTCCAGCATTTGTTGTTTGTAGATTTTCTGATGATGCCCATTCTAACTGGTGTGAGGTGATACCTCATTGTAGTTTTGATTTGCATTGCTCTAATAATTAGTGATGTTGAGCAGCTTTTCGTGTGTTTGTTGCCCATCTGTATGTCTTCTTTGGATAAATGTCTATTTAAGTCTTCTGCCCATTTTTTGATTGGGTTGTTTGTTTTTTTAATATTGAACTGCATGTGCTGTTTATATATTTTGGAGATTAATCCTTTGTCCATTGATTCATTTGTGAATATTTTCTCCCATTTTGAGGGTTGTGTTTTCCTCTTGTTTATGGTTTCCTTTGCTGTGCAAAAGCTTTTAAGTTTCATTAGGTCCCATTTGTTTGTTTTTGTTTTTACTTCCATTACTCTAGGAGGTGGATCAAAAAAGGTCTTGCTGTGATTTATGTCAGAGTGTTCTCCCTATGCTTTCCTCTAAGAGTTTTATAGTGTCCTGTGTTACATTTAGGTCTCTAATCCATTTTGAGTTTATTTTTGTGTATGGTGTTAGGGAGTGTTCTAATTTCATTCTTTTACATGTAGTTGTCCATTTTTCCCAGCAACCACTTATTGAAGAGACTGTCTTTTCTCCATTGTATATCCTTGCCTCCTTTGTCATAGATTAGTTGACCATAGGTGCGTGGGTTTATCTCTGAGCTTTCTACCTTGTTCCATTGATCTATATTTCTGTTTTTGTGCCAGTACCATATTGTCTTGATTACTGTAACTTTGTAGTATAGTCTGAAGTCAAGGAGTCTGTTTCCTCCAGCTCTGAAAATTTTAGTCTTTTCTTTTTCTCCCCTTATGTGAGCCAGGAAGGCCAAAGGGGGCTTGAACTGTCCAATTGCCTTATCTTTTAATCTTTGTATGCTTTCTTTCACAAGCTAGGGAGAATTATTTAAATAGTTGTCAATCATTAATTTAGAGGAAAATTCAGGCACTCTTGGGGAGGAACGAGAAAGGCAAACTTCTTCCAATCT
Source organism: Kogia breviceps (assembly GCF_026419965.1). Classification (NCBI taxonomy): domain Eukaryota; kingdom Metazoa; phylum Chordata; class Mammalia; order Artiodactyla; family Physeteridae; genus Kogia; species Kogia breviceps. Next base: position 89,250,899 of record NC_081310.1, on the reverse strand, counting down.
TCTGTGTATTCCCCCTGCCAGCCCTAAAATTGCATGCTGAATTTAGCAAATACCCTATACTTAACCATTTCCACCTTTCTTAGGAGAGAGTTGTTGTTTTACAGCGTCCATAATTTTTTTGATACGCCCCCCCCCCCCTTTGTTAAGGTGAGCTTAATCCCTTTCCCTTGAGTCTGGACTAGACTTAGTGACCTGCTTCTAATGAGTAGAGAAAAGTGGGTGTGTTAGGGTGTGACGTCAGCGACTGTGTCATAAGCACTACCATTTCCTGCTTGCTCTTTCACCTGCTCTTGATCACTCATGTCATGAGGGCACCCAGGAACTGGTGAGGAACTGAAGCCTTCTGCCAGGATCCAGCAAGGAACTTAGGCATCGACTAACAGCTGTGTAAGTGAGCCATCTTGGAAGTGGATTCATCAGTGCCAACCAGGCCTTCTGATGGCTGCAGTCCTGGGTGTCATCATGTTTGCAACCTTATAAGAGACCCTGGACCAGAACCACTAGCTAAGCTGCTCCTGGATTCCTGACCCTCAGAAACTGTGTAAGGTAATAAATGTTTGTGTTTTAAACTACTAACACAGCTATTTAGAGAGTATATATTACATAAGCATATTCTTTGGCACTCTTATCCTCCTATCTTTCTCTCTCTCTCTCTCTCACACACACACACACACACACACACACACACACACACTCACTCACTCATATCCTTCAACTGACTTCAAAAATATTTCTTCAAATCTGATTTCTTAAATAGTATAATTCTGTCTATCTCATCCCATCTTAGTGCTATTTAAGTACCATTTAGAGTGGGCAATCTGGGAAATTGCCTAAGTAATCCATACCTTGATCTGCCTCTGTTTAGGGGTAAGAGAGCAATCTAGTGCAGTTTTAGCAGTGAGATTTAGGACTTTCTTCACTGAGGTTAGAGACTGATCTTGGAAAGCAATGGATCCAAGAGCCAGAAGGAGCCCGTCTGGGTCCCAGGGTTAGCCACAGTCTTTGCTTTCTTCATACTCTGATCATCTTATCCAGAGCAAACCATGTACACCAAGTAAGAAGATGAAGGCCAGCATGCAGACATAGGTGAGGATGGTATCATTTCCGATGACTTTACCCTGGTGACTGGTGTTGGAGGCTGGGTGAGGAGTGGTTTCTGAGGGGTCCATATACATTCATTCACTCAACATTTATTAAGCCCCCAGTATGTCTCAGAACCTCTTCTAGGTGCTGAGCACACAGTGGTAAGTCTACATGTGCCCTCACCTTGGAGAGCTTGTATTCTGATGGCTTTGAGGTTCAGGTCAGGACTAGCCACAACTGACTCCAGTAAACACACAATTACAGCAAAGACTCTTTGTTCATCTCTCTCTCCCCACAGTCTCTAATTTTTTTTTTTTTTTTTTTGTGGTACGCGGGCCTCTCACCACTGCGGCCCCTCCTGCTGTGGAGCACAGGCTCTGGACATGCAGGCTCAGCGGCCATAGCCCACGGGCTCAGCTGCTCTGTGGCATGTGGGACCCTCCCGGACCAGGGCACGATCCTGTGTCCCCTGCATAGGCAGGCAGACCCCAACCACTGTGCCACCAGGGAAGCCCTCTATTTTTTAAATGTAACTCCATGAAAGGAGAAATCCATGAACGAATTCTAAATAAATTGTTTTTTTATAGCAAAACAGCTTCCAAAAATGGTTACAAATTCTAGAGGCTGAATACCCTGTGATGTAGCCATAAATCAGATCATTAGTCCTGAAGTCATTTTATATAAGAGAAAGAAAACTAACGAGAGAGGAAATCCAAAACCTGAGGATACAAAAGAAGTGTCCTTTGCTCAGGAAAGAAATAATGTCAGAACCATGAACACTAATAAAGATTCAGATCTTTGCAATTAAAGCTGGGCCTGGAGAGTAAATATGTGTTCTCTTGGGGAGGTTCAGGTAGCTAAGGAAATTAATTCTTGTTAGTTTCTTCTTTATAGCCCTAGGCAGAAGCTGAGGCCGCACAAAGCTGCCTCTCGACCTCACTACCTGTGGCAGGAACAGTAGGCTGGTGTATCAGTTAGGGCCCTGTTGCAGGAAGTAGAAACCATAAATAGAAAGATTTAAAAGAGGTCATTAAGTGTTTACAAAACTGTGGAGGACTGCAGGAGAGCAGGCTCTAGGCTGGGCTTCTAGAAACTCCCAGAACAAGACTGTTGAACGAGCCTGCCAGGGGTGCTTCTCTCTCTGCAAGAGTCAGGAAGGTAAGGGATCAGGAGGCCACTCTGATAAGTGATCCAGGTTCAGGAAGCCATTGATGCTGCTGGGGCAAAACCTCTTAGTAGCCGCATAGCTAATGGCCAGACTCTAGAAGACACAGTTTTCTTCCTGCCATGGCTGCCACAGCTGTCTCTTGAAACCCATGAAGCTGGATACTGGAGTGCTGCTTCAGGAAAACTCAATGATGCCATAACCTTGCTCGCCACCAAATACCCACTATTCCAACATCTTTTTTTCCTGTAGGTGTCCATGTAACACAGTTATGACCAATGAGATGTAATGGATTTCTGCATGGCATGGGTGGGATCAAGGGCTTGTAGGGAAACTTGCTTTTCTAAAAAATAGGATAGATATTTCTGGTGCTGTCTTCCCTTCTTCCTGTCTTGAGCATGAACATGAAGACTAGACCTGCAGAAGCCATTTTGTGACCTCTGCAGTTAGAGTCAACTTGTTTTAGAAGGAAACATTAAAAAATGTACCACGCTGGATGAGAACCTACTGTATAGCACAGCGAACTCTACTCAGTGCTCTGTGGTGACCTAAATGGGAAGGAAATCTGAAAAAGAGGGAATATATGTATACGTATAGCTGATTCACTTTGCTGTACAGTAGAAACTAACACAACATTGTAAAGCAACTATACTCCAATAAAAATAAGAAGAAAATGCACCACCCTCGATCTCCTATTTTGAACTTCTTAGTATGTGAGACAGGAAAAAATACCTTCATTAGTTTAAGCCATTGTCAATCCAGAAAGAATTCAGGTATTGGCAGCTGAAAGCACTCTAAACTTACATAACATCTTTCCCCTACCTCCCCCTTGTTCCTCCTTTTCCCTCTCCCTCCCTCTTCTCTCTCTGAATGCTTTCTTCTGTCTGTCCATGCTTGTGGGCTGGGAGAGGTGGTACCCAAGAGGCCACAATGAAGGAAGATATTTCTGCAGCATATTCTGTTTTCATCAGAGGGCATTTATCTAGTGCGGACATAGCTGAATGGGCCTTTTGTAGCTCACAGGCCTCATGTAATATATCAGCTGCAGTATATCAGTCAACCTTGACTCCTACTGTTGCAATTTTCCCAGATGTAAATACGGTACTGCCCCAACTGTAACATTGTTTCTCTGGGCATTTATTAGGTTGAACCACATGAAATTGCTGATATTTGATTGTTTTAACTACAAATAGTAATAATTTCATGTGATGCAACCTGGTATGCATAGCCTTGGAGGGTATTAGAAAACTCTGAAGCCCAAATGAAGTCAATTTATAACCCAGTGAACTATTACCTTTCTCAAGTCAGTGGTTAAAAGTGATCCAGGTCTGGTTTCTCTTTCCATGTCAGCATTGGTGTTTCTTCAGGGCATCAAAAAGGTTGTCTCCCACTCCAAAAGGAACTAACAATTAGCACTTCCAGGACACATCTTTCTCTTATTTTCATCCCAGTTCAACCTGAAGCTAAATTTACTATAGGCACAAGTAGTCTACTACTAACTCTAAGTTCAGGGATTTACACTGAATTTACCTAAGTAAACTGTGGAAAGAGAGGAGTGGGGTAGGGTATTATCATATGTGCTTTTATCTTGGAAAAGCAGCTTATTCTGGAGCCAGGTTGACTCCTATATCGGAAGTAGATCCCTTTACAAATGCAGCAGAGGGCCAGAAAAAAGGACTTTGATGTTAATGATTATGGCTCTGCCCACTGGGCATTTATCATAGGACCTTAAGTATATCCATTGTTCCCTAGGTCTTGACTGACCCTAGGGCAACCAGAAGGGTCAGAAATTATCATGATCTCTGACTCTGATGTCTTTCTCCAGTTATGATTCTGGGCCTCTGTCCTGTCCATACCCTTCTTTCTTTCTGGTGGATTTTTAATGACACAAGTGTTTTTCCTTGTTGAGATTTTGGTTTCTTTCTTCCTTTGCCATCACTGCCAGTGTATCTGACAGTTACAGAAAGTACCCAGGAAAGATGTCCAGAAGTTTCACTTCAATTAACACCATTAGGTTTCTTAAGAAAAGCTATGATTATTGTGACTTATAGACGTTCCCAGTGGGAATTAACATTTCTGAAAGGGGTTTCCTCTCTTCTTTAGAGAGATTGTGAAAAAGAAAAGGTATAGTATTACTTGGAGGCTGGAGAAAGGTCAAAATTCAGAAGCCATTGTTTAGTACCTTGGTTAATTACTGACTTGGAGTTTGTTCCAGTGACAAAACTTTTTGGATCGGTGTCATTTTTCTCAGCTTCATATCTCCTGCACCTAGCATCGCACCTGGCACAGGGTAGTTGTGAAATAAATAGTGGTTAATTAGGTGAATGAATGAATGAATAAGATGGTATGGGATATCAAAGTTGTATGGATAGCTCTGAGAACTTCTCCGTGTTTCACAGAAGAGGGGTCTATAAGACAGACACAGACTTTACCAGTGTAAAAATCCTTGTTAACACACACTTCCATAAGTTCCCAGTAGGCATATCTGTGTAGTGGGGTGGAGTAATTTACTCACACTGTAACTCTCTGGTCTTCTACATGAGCCAGGACTCAGCAGGTAACAGGGAGAAAATGTTCTATTTAGTTTAAAACTTAGTCTGACCTGATAATATAAGTCATGCCTTTGGCTGATAACCTTCTGGAATAATTGGACACTGTCTCCTGTTTTCATCCTCTTCCCTGCATTTTCCAGAGACAATGACCAGGTGTATAAAAGGGAATTTTAGTGAGGGGTCCTTGGTTCCTTTTGATGTCATTCTTCCTCCCACATGAGTCCAGCAGAAGGGGTATTGACTTTTAGCCCACCTGCCTCCTGGACTTCTCTCAGGGTCTGAGGTGACAAAGGCTCTCTCCTTGACCAGACTTTAGTCAGGCTTCTCGAAGCTCTCTTCTTTTTTTTTTTTTTTTAATTTATTTTAATTTATTTATTTTTGGCTGTGTTGGGTCTTCGTTTCTGTGTGAGGGCTTTCTCTTGTTGTGGCAAGTGGGGGCCACTCTTCATCGCGGTGCGCAGGCCTCTCACTGTCACGTCCTCTCGTTGCGGAGCGCAGGCTCAGTAGTTGTGGCTCACGGGCCCAGTTGCCCCGTGGCATGTGGGATCTTCCCAGACCAGGTCTCGAACCCATGTCCCCTTCATTGGCAGGCAGATTCTCAACCACTGTGCCACCAGGGAAGCCCGAAGCTCTCTTCTTAACTAGGCTTTCATGTTGGGTTTCTGTGTCTGTCCTTGTAAGGCCCACGTCACCCAGTTTTAGCAAGAATTCTGCCAAGTCAATTGAGAAACAGTCCCCCACACTTTATATCTGATCATCCTTGATACCTAATCCAGTTCCTCATCCCCCACCCTTGATATCTGTTCACCCTGGTCGGCCGTCAGCAAGAATTTTGTCAAGTTAGTTGAACCAGAACCTCCTTTACCCCGATGCTTCCTCTTTGGAACATCCTGACCCCCACCCTGCTCCTTGGTTATAAATGCCCACTTGTCCATGCTGCATTTAGAACTGAGCCCAGTTCTCTTCCCCCCAATGCAATATTTCTGAGTAAGACGTATTTTTATTGCTTTACCTGCTGTCTGGCTCTGGCTTTTCTTTGGCAGTAGTGGTGCCGTGACTTGGATCAGATCAGATGCATCATTGGACCCCTGGACTTCTCACCTAGGCCCTGACACCCGGCACCTTTGAAGACTCTGTCTTCCTTCCTGTCTGATTGTTCAGGGTCCAGTTCTTGAACCAGTGCCCCAGATGACAGTCCATTGACAGATTTTGGTTCTTTAGATTCTCAGTATACTCTAGAAGCTGGGTTAGAGGCCCAGGCTTCTTTCTTTGCAGGGTACCTACTGGGCTGTAAGTCTTTCTTCCTGGCTCTTTGTTTCAAGTAGTGTAGAGATTTGTTCAATCCCTGACTCCTGGCCTTGGTTCTTTGTTTCAAATGGAAATTCACTTTCTGATTTCCTGGGCTAGAAAATTTTTTCCTTGCTCTTTTTTTTTTTTTTTTTTTAACATCTTTATTGGAGTATAATTGCTTTACAATGGTGTGTTAGTTTCTGCTTTATAACAAAGTGAATCAGTTATACATATACATATGTTCCCATATCTCTTCCCTCTTGCATCTCCCTCCCTATCCCACCCCTCTAGGTGGTCACAAACCATGAGCTGATCTCCCTCTGCTATGCGGCTGCTTCCCACTAGCTATCTATTTTACATTTGTTAGTGTATATATGTCAAAGCTACTCTCTCACTTTGTCCCAGCTTACCCTTCCCCCACCTTGTGTCTTCAGGTCCATTTTCTACATCTGCATCTTTATTCCTGTCCTGCCCCTAAGTTCATCAGAACCTTTTATTTTTTTAGATTCCATATATATGTGTTACCGTATGGCATTTGTTTTTCTCTTTCTGACTTACTTCACTCTGTATGACAGACTCTAGGTCCATCCACCTCACTACAAATAACTCAATTTCATTTCTCTTTATGGCTGAGTAATGGTCAAGTGGGGATCCACTCCTTGACTCCTAGGTTGGAAATTTTTTTTTTCCTGGATCTTTTGAAGCTTCTGTTTTCTCTCTTTGATTCTGCTTCTCCCATGGGAGCTTCTCAGTCAACTGAAACCCCCTTCTTGAACCCCATATGACTATATGTTCTGCTAACTCCTGCTTCCTTTCTTGTTGGCATGATTTTACTAAGGTTGATATGGAACTTCAGGGCCTCTTTGGGAAACTGAAGATCTCCTCAGACTGGTTCCCCCGAGACCTCTCCCTTCCCATTGCTTCTACTCACCCTTCCTCCTTCATCACCTTCAATATTTCCTTCAGCTCCTTTGAATTCTTTGTGCCCCGCTTCAAGCCCCTCCCTCCCCCATCCTCTGTTCACCCTGCCGGGCCCTCTTCCTTCTCACTTCAGCCCCTCAGGCATTTGAACTTGATGCTCCCTGCCCCCACTAGGGCTCTCAAGGGACTTGGGGATGCCCAAAAGCAATTGCATGAGGTTGAAAAGAAAAATGAAGGCCAGTTGGAAACAGACTGGCTATTTTATCCACTCAGACTTTGGAGACATCTAGAGAGCTGCTTCATGTTGCCTCAGTCTCTCACCTAAAATGTAGTTCTGTGTCCATACGACAGGGCAAAAGATCTTAAAAATCTCCACGAATACTGGTAAAAGCATTTAACCCTCATATTGAGTGGTTAACCTTGACTTGTTCTATCTGTCAGAAACACAATTTAGATAAATAGAGAGTGTAAATACACCAGTGAGTTTTTGTATTACTGTGTGTACCTGGCTCGTGGCTAAAATTTTAGATGGAAAAAAGGTATAAGATCTTTTTGCACCTGTATGTTTATGGATGTGTGTAAATATGTTATGCATCTGTGATATTTTCCTACCTCTGGGTGGTATTACCAAATTTATAAAGTCCTGTAGAGGAGCTCTGTTTAAATCAGCTTAGAGGTAAATGAGTGTTTATGTAAATTAAATATTACCAACACTTCCAGAAAGATAGGAACTAACCCAAATGCTTTTCGAGTGATTGTGATTTGAGCAAATCTTTGAAGACTACTTTAATGCTGTTGACTGAATAAAAACAGCTATACCTTCTAATGATCAGCACTGACTACGGGATGAGTATATATTTTTATTCTACTTGAGTTTACTGGTCAAATAGGGTAATATGTTATCTACTAGATGTTTAAGATTTTAAAAATTGTAAATTCAATCTACAAACAAATGTACAAGTAAAGATGGAGTAAAAATGAATTGCCTGATATCCATTGCTTTATGTAAATCTGGCACAGCAGTAAAACAAACAAAAAACTCCCAAGCATTTAACTTATTTTTTCAGGTTTTTTTGTGTTGTTATTGTTTGTTTTTTTTTCCTGACACTTGCCTAACATGCATGTGCTGTAAAGAGTTAACAGGGAAATAACTGGAGATGATGGCCAGCTTTGTGTAATGGTTTAATATGTCTGCCTAAAAATAGTTTCCAAAATCTTTTTTGGTAACTTACAACCTTAGAGTTATGCTAAGTTAAATAACAGCTATTCATTAAACATCTCAGTCATTTCTAAGTAACATAAACTTCTGAAACATTCATTACTGAACTTACATTTAAGTTTATATGCTTTTGGCTTTTAACTTTTGTTTGGTATAGAGAAGCTAATTATTTGAGTCTGTCAACACGTTCTTTTTACCATATAGAAAAATATGAGGCAGCATGGACCTATAAAATTGTGAGATGGTATATTCAAAAAAATTGCTAGTCTATCACAGAAGGCTGGTATGTGACAGACAGTTCACAGCTGTCTACTTCCTAGATTTTTTTCTGTAAAAGAAGGATTACTAACGGTTAAAATATTATAATCAGTGTATGAAAATAAAACTACCAAAAATAATAAGAGGAACAACTTTTTAGGCAAAGTATACAAAAAAGTAGGATGTGTTTTGTTTTTTCTTAAACATCTTATTGGAGTATAACTGTTTTACAATAGTGTGTTAGTTTTTCCTTTACAACAAAGTGAATCAGTTATACATATACATATGTTCCCATATCTCTTCCCTCTTGCGTCACTCTCTCTCCCACCCTCCCTATCCCATCCCTCTAGGTGGTCACAAAGCACAGAGGTGATCTCCCTGTGCTATGCGGCAGCTTCCCACCAGCTATGTAATTTACATTTGGTAGTGTATATATGTCCCTGCCACTCTCTCACTTCGTCACAGCTTCCCCTTCCCCCTCCCCATATCCTCAAGTCCATGCTCTAGTAAGTCTGTGTTTTATTCCCATCATACCACTAATCTCTTCATGACATTTTTTTTTTCCCTTAGAGTCCATATATATGTGTTAGCATACGGTATTTGTTTTTCTCCTTCTGATTTACTTCACTCTGTATGACAGACTCCAGGTCCATCCACCTCATTATAAATAACTCAGTTTCATTTCTTTTTATGGCTGAGTAATATTCCATTGTATATATGTGCCACATCTTCTTTATCCATTCATCTGTTGATGGACACTTAGGTTGCTTCCATGTCCTGGCTATTGTAAATAGAGCTGCAATGAACATTTTGGTACATGACTCTTTTTGAATTATGGTTTTCTCAGTGTATATGCCCAGTAGTGGGATTGCTGGGTCGTATGGTAGTTCTATTTGTAGTTTTTTAAGGAACCTCCATACTGTTCTCCATAGTGGCTGTATCAATTTACATTCCCACCAGCAGTGCAAGAGGGTTCCCTGTTCTCCACACCCTCTCCAGCATTTATTGTTTCTACAGTTTTTGATGATGGCCAATCTGACCGGTGTGAGATGATATCTCATTGTAGTTTTGATTTGCATTTCTCTAATAATTAATGATGTTGAGCATTCTTTCATGTGTTTGTTGGCAATCTGTATATCTTCTTTGGAGAAATGTCTATTTAGTTCTTCTGCCCATTTTTGGATTGGGTTGTTTGTTTTTTTGTTATTGAGCTGCATGAGTTGCTTATAAATTTTGGAGATTAATCCTTTGTCAGTTGCTTCACTTGCAAATATTTTCTCCCATTCTGAGGGTTGTCTTTTGGTCTTGTTTATGGTATCCTTTGCTGTGCAAAGGCTTTTAAGTTTCATTAGGTCCCATTTGTTTATTTTTGTTTTTATTTCCATTTCTCTAGAAGATGGGTCATAAAGGATCTTGCTGTGATTTATGTCGTAGAGTGTTCTGCCTATGTTTTCCTCTAAGAGTTTGATAGTGTCTGGCCTTACATTTAGGTCTTTAACCCATTTTGAGTTTATTTTTGTGTGTGGTGTTAGGGATTATTCTAATTTCATACTTTAACATGTAGCTCTCCAGTTTTCCCAGCACCACTTATTGAATAGGCTGTCTTTTCTTCACTGTATATCCTTCCCTCCTTTATCAAAGATAAGGTGACCATATGTGTGTGGTTTTATCTCTGGGCTTTCTATCCTGTTCCATTGATCTATATTTCTGTTTTTGTTCCAGTTCCATACTGCCCTGATTACTGTAGCTTTGTAGTATAGTCTGAAGTCAGGGAGCCTGATTCCTCCAGCTCCATTTTTTGTTCTCAAGATTACTTTGGCTATTCGGGGTCTTTTGTGTTTCCATACAAATTGTGAATTTTTTTGTTCTAGTTCTGTAAAAAATGCCAGTGCTAATTTGATAGGGATAGCATTGAATCTGTAGATTGCTTTGGGTAGTATAGTCATTTTCACAATGTTGATTCTTCCAATCCAAGAACATGGTATATTTCTCCACCTATTTGTATCATCTTTAATTTCTTTCATCAGTGTCTTATAGTTTTCTGCATACAAGTCTTTTGTCTCCTTAGGTAGGTTTATTCCTAGATATTTTATTCTTTTTGTTGCAATGGTAAATGGGATTGTTTTCTTAATTTCCCTCTCAGATTTTTCATCATTAGTGTATAAGAATGCCAGAGATTTCTGTGCATTAATTTTGTATCCTGCAACTTTACCAAATTCATTGATTAGCTCTAGTAGTTTTCTGGTGGCATCCTTAGGATTCTCTATGTATAGTATCATGTCATCTGCAAACAGTGACAGCTTTACTTCTTCTTTTCCTATTTGGATTCCTTTTATTTCTTTATTTTCTCTGATTGCTGTGGCTAGAACTTCCAAAACTATGTTGAATAAGAGTGGTGAGAGTGGGCAACCTTGTCTTGTTCCTGATCTTAGTGGAAATGGTTTCAGTTTTTCACCATTGAGGACAATGCTGGCTGTGGGTTTGTCATATATGGCCTTTATTATGTTGAGGAAAGTTCCCTCTATGCCTACTTTCTGCAGGGTTTTTATCATAAATGAGTGTTGAATTTTGTCAAATGCTTTCTCTGCATCTATTGAGATGATCATATGGTTTTTCTCCTTCAGTTTGTTGATATGGTGTATCACGTTGATTGATTTTCATATATTGAAGACTCCTTGCATTCCTGGAATAAACCCCACTTGATTATGGTGTATGATCCTTTTAATGTGCTGTTGGCTTCTGTTTGCTAATATTTTGTTGAGGATTTTTGCATCTATGTTCATCAGTGATATTGGCCTGTAGTTTTCTTTCTTTGTGACATCTTTGTCTGGTTTTGGTATCAGGGTGATGGTGGCCTCATAGAATGAGCTTGGGAGTGTTCCTCCCTCTGCTATCTGTTGGAAGAGTTTGAGAAGGATAGGTGTTAGCTCTTCTCTAAATGTTTGATAGAATTCGCCCGTGAAGCCATCTGGTCCTGGGCTTTTGTTTGTTGGAAGATTTTTTAATCACAGTTTCAATTTCAGTGCTTGTGATTGGTCTGTTCGTATTTTCTATTTCTTCCTGGTTCAGTCTCGGCAGTTGTGCATTTCTAAGAATTTGTCCATTTCTTCCAGGTTGTCCATTTTATTGGCATACAGTTGCTTGTAGTAATCTCTAATAATCTTTTGTATTTCTGCAGTGTCAGTGGTTACATCTCCTTTTTCATTTCTAATTCTATTGATTTGAGTCTTCTCTCTTTTATTCTTGATGAGTCTGGCTAATGGTCTATCAATTTTATTTATCTTCTCAAAGAACCAGCTTTTAGTTTTATTGACCTTTGCTATTGTTTCCTTCACTTCTTTTTCATTTATTTCTGATCTGATCTTTATGATTTCTTTCCTTCTGCTAAATTTGGGTTTTTTTTTTGTTCTTCTTTCTCTAATTGCTTTAAGTGCAAAGTTAGGTTGTTTATTTGAGGTGTTTCCTGTTTCTTAAGGTACGATTGTATTGCTATAAACTTGCCTCTTAGAGCCGCTTTTGCTGTATCGCATAGGTTTTGGGTCGTTGTGTCTCCATTGTCATTTGTTTCTAAGTATTTTTTGATTTCCTCTTTGATTTCTTCAGTGATCACTTCGTTATTAAGTAGTGTATTGTTTAGCCTCCATGTGTTTGTATTTTTTTACAGATCTTTTCCTGTAATTGATATCTAGTCTCATAGTGTTGTGATCGGAAAAGACACTTGATATGATTTCAATTTTCTTAAATTTGCCAAGGCTAGATTTGTGACCAAATATATGATCGATCCTGGAGAATGTTCCATGAGCACTTGAGAAAAATCTGTATTCTGTTGTTTTTGGATGGAATGTCCTATAAATATCAATTAAGTCCATCTTGTGTAATGTATCATTTAAAGCTTGTGTTTCCTTATTTATTTTCATTTTGGATGATCTGTCCATTGGTGACAGTGGGGTGTTAAAGTCCCCTACTATAATTGTGTTACTGTAGATTTCCCCTTTTAAGGCTGTTAGTATTTGCCTTATGTATTGAGGTGCTCCTATGTTGGGTGCATAAATATTTACAATTGTTATATCTTCTTCATGGATCGATCCCTTGATCATTATGTAGTGTCCTTCTTTGTCTCTTGTAATAGTCTTTATTTTAAAGTCTATTTTGTCTGATATGAGAATTGCTACTCCAGCTTTCTTCTGATTTCCATTTGCATGGAATATCTTTTTCCATCCCCTTACTTTCAGTCTGTATGTATCCCTAGGCTTGAAGTGGGTCTCTTGTAGACAGCATATATATGGGTCTTGTTTTTGTATCCATTCAGCCAGTCTGTGTCTTTTGGTAGGAGCATTTAATCCATTTACATTTAAGGTAATTATCGATATGTATGTTCCTATTACCATTTACTTAATTGTTTCGGGTTGTTCTTGTAGGTCTTTTCCTTCTCTTTGTTTCTTGCCTAGAGATGTTCCTTTAGGATTTGTTGTAGAGCTGGTTTGGTGGTGCTGAACTCTCTCAGCTTTTGCTTGTCTGTAAAGGTTTTAATTTCTCCATCAAATCTGAATGAGATCCTTGCTGGGTAGAGTAATCTTGGTTGTAGGTTTTTTTCCTTCATCACTTTAAATATGTCCTGCCACTCCTTTCTGGCTTGTAGACTTTCTGCTGAAAGATCAGATGTTAACCTTATGGGGATTCCCTTGTGTGTTATTTGTTGTTTTTCCCTTGCTGCTTTTAATATGTTTTCTTTGTATTTAATTTTTGACAGTTTGATTATTATGTGTCTTGGCGTGTTTCTCTTTGGGTTTATCCTGTATGGGACTCTCTGTGCTTCCTGGACTTGATTGACTATTTCCTTTCCTATATTAGGGAAGTTTTCAACTATAATCTCTTCAAATATTTTCTCAGTCCCTTTCTTTTTCTCTTCTTCTTCTGGGACCCCTATAATTCGAATGTTGGTGTGTTTAATATTGTCCCAGAGGTCTCTGAGACTGTCCTCAGTTCTTTTCATTCTTTTTTCTTTCTTCTGCTCTGCAGTAGTTATTTCCACTATTTCATCTTCCAGGTCACTTATCCCTCCTTCTGCCTCAGTTATTCTGCTATTGATCCCATCTAGAGTATTTTTCATTTCATTTATTGTGTTGCTTATTGTTGCTTGCTTCCTCTTTATTTCTTCTAGGTCCCTGTTAACTGTTTCTTGCAATTTGTCTATTCCATTTCCAAGATTTTGAATCATCTTTACTATCATTATTCTGAATTCTTTTTCACGTAGACTGCCTATTTCGTCTTCGTTAGGTCTGGTGTGTTTTTATCTTGCTCCTTCATCTGTTGTGTGTTTTTCTGTCTTCTCATTTCACTTATCTTACTGTGTTTGGGGTCTCCTTTTTGCAGGCTGCAGGTTCGTAGTTCCCGTTGTTTTTGGTGGCTGTCCCCGGTGGCTAAGGTTGGTTCAGTGGGTTGAGTAGGTTCCCTGGTTGGGGGGACTAGTGCCTCTGTTCTGGTGGATGAGGCTGGATCTTGTCTTTCTGGTGGGCAGGTCCACGTCTGGTGGTGTGTTTGGGGATGTTTGTAGCCTTATTATGATTTTAGGCAGCCTCTCTGCTAATGGATGGGGCTGTAGACCTGTCTTGCTCTTTGTTGGGGATAGGGTGTCCAGCACTATTCGTTGCTGGTCCTTGAGTGCAGCTGGGTCTTGGTGTTGAGATGGAGATCTCTGGGAGATTTTCGCCGTCTGATATTACGTGGAGCTGGGAGGTCTCTTGTGGACTAGTGTCTTGAGGTTGGTTCTCCCACCTCAGGGACACTGCCCTGGTGCCTGGCTGGGGTGCCAAGAGCCTTTAATCCACACGGCTCAAAATAAAAGGGAGAAAAAAATAGAAAGGAAAGAAAAGGAAGGAAGAAAGGAGGGAGGGAGGGAAGGAAGGAAGAAAGGAAGGAAGAAATGAAGGAAGGAAGAAAGCAAGAAAGGAAGGAAGGAAGGTGGAGAGGAAGAAAGGGAGGAAGGAAGAGAGGAAGGGAGGAAGGAAGGGAGGAAAGAAGGGGGGAAGGAAGGAAGAAAGGAGGGAAGGAGGGAAGAAAGGAAGGAAGAAAGGAAGAAAGAGAGAAGACAGAGTAGGATAAATTATAATTATTAAAATAAAAAGTAATTATTAAGAAGAAAAATTTCTATTAAAAAAAAAAAAAACAGAAAAACGGGTCGGTCTAACCCTAGGACAAATGGTGAAAGCAAAGCTATACAGACAAAATCTCACACAGCAGCACACACATACACACTCACAAAAAGAAAAATACGGGAAAATAATAGTATATCTTGTTCCCAAAGTCCACCTCCTCAACTTGGGATGATTCATTGTCTTTCCAGGTTTTCCACAGATGCAGGGCACTTAAAGTTGATTGTGGAGCTTTAATCCGCCGCTTCTGAGGCTGCTGGGAGAGACCTCCCCCTCTCCTCTCTGTTCGCACAGCTCCTGGGGTTCAGCTTTGGACTTGGTCCCGCCTCTACGTGTAGGTCGTCCGAGGGCGTCTGCCCTTCGCTCAGACAGGACGATGTTAAAGGAGCAGTTGATTCAGGGGCTCCGGCTCACTCAGGCTGGGGGGAGGGAGTGGCACGGGGGCGGGGCGAGTCCGCGGCGGCAGAGGCCGACGTGACGCTGCACAGGCCCAAGGCGCGCCGGGCGTTCTCCCGGGGAAGCTGTCCCTGGATCCCAGAACCCCGGCAGTGGCGGGCTGCACGGGCTCCCGGGAGGGCCGGTGTGGAGAGTGACCTGTGCTCACACACAGGCCTCTTGGTGGTGGCAGCAGCAACCTTAGCGCCCCACACCCGTCTCTACTGTCCGTGCCGACAGCCGCGGCTCGCGCCCGTTTCTGGAGCTCCTTTACGCAGTGCTATTAATCCCCTCTCCTCGCGCCCGAGGAAGCAAAGAGGCAAGAAAAAGTCTCTTGTCTCTTCGGCAGCTCCGCACCCGTTTCTGGGGCTCCTTTAAGCGGCGCGCTTAATCCCCTCTCCTCGCGACCAGGTAGCAAAGAGGGAAGAAAAGGTCTCTTGCCTCTTCGGCAGCTCCAGACTTCAACCGGACTCCCTCCCGGCCAGCCGTGGCGCACTAACCCCTTCAGGCTGTTTTCACTCTGCCAACTCCAGACCTTTCCCTCGGATGTGTTTTTCATAAGGAAACTTTTGCAAGGTATGAAGCATGTGTTTTCATTAAGGGAAAAATAGAATAATTTTGTCCTGAAGTGAAGTGACTGGTTGTCCCAGAGTAAGAAAGAAGAAAATAAAGGAAAAAAACCTGAATGGATATAGAAAGTTGTAGGAGGTTTAGAGGAAAAGTAATTTCATGTGTGGTTAAGCTGGCTGAGATTGAATGGATTTATTCATAAGGTTTTTAAAAAATGAGCTCAAAAATATAAGGATGCAAAACTAGAATCTGTTTTTCTTTCTATTAATATAACAGAGTTTTCTTGGTTTGTTGGTCTGTTCTTAATAGATCCTAAAAGATTTTTCTTTACTTTTTAAGTCATCCACCTAGGAAACAAAGATTCTCTGTCTTAATCAGCATAATTTCCTGTGCCTTATGTTAACCTTATTCTTGATTATTTAAGAGAACCAAGTCTTATCACTTTTAAAAGAGCTAAGGTTTTTGTTTGTTTGTTTGTTTTACAGTTTTGACAATTTTGCCTTCCCCAAATCAAATCCTAAATGACATCTTCTTGACTCCAAACTGACTTTGAGATTTCCTAGAGGGCCCCTGGAAAGTCTCAGAGGATTTGTTCTCTCACCTTGTAAAAAGAGAGATGTTAAACTAATTTGGTTTATTTGATAGGTCGGATTATATGGAAAGGCATTGTCAAATAAGAGATGTTAAGTTATATTTGTATGGGTAAATATAAATGTAAGTATTTCAGAATTTGTATTATTTTCCTGGAAATTAGTCAGTACTCTCTGTCCATGAAATGTCCAATATAATGTTATCAGTCATAATTCTAATAATTATTTTAAAATGTTGAGTGTCATAGAAACAACCAAACATTCTTGTTAAATTAACTCATCATATCTTACCCATGCCGTTTTAAGTCTTGCATCACCCACAGATAGTTTCTGTTTTGCTCTGATTCTTCCCTGGAAGCATTTGCAATTATATACAGGCCAGAATGCTTTGTCTTCTCAGAGTCCCTTGGAAAAGACTATATGACAGGAACTCTGGGCTACAGGATTCTGATGGCTTTGCTTATGTAACTTTGAAACCATACCACTGGACTGAGTCAGGATTTCTAGAACTCTAATAGAGAAACTGACAGGTTCATTAAACTGTTCACCCAGGATCAAGCAGAACAAGAATTAATTACATGGGACTGAATGTATTGATAAAGAATGATTGTGGTTTTGGTTTGGGACATTGCTAGATTTTTTATGTTCTATATTCTGGATTATAAGGAACCCCTTTCTCTTAGATTATGTATACTTGTAACAATTAGGAGATGATACTTTTGTAAACAAAAATGAAACATTTATCTTTCCTCCCTCCCTGATTCCTTCAGAATTTGCATTAATTTAATGTTTGCAGAAAGTTATCCTCATTATATTTCATTAAATAGAATAGGCAGGGTCATGTCTGGTTTGTATTTGAATATTATATTCAAAATATAAAGTCATGAGGAGATACATCATAAACAGAAAATATATGGTTAAGTCAGGAGATAGCAAAGGGAAGCTAAACATTCCCCATATCAATAAAACACCTGCCTACCTGGTTCACTTACCATTTCCCTCCTACTTGGTGGGGAGGCTCATGGGACCTGACTTGTAAGAAGCCCACTGTGGCAGCTCTTCCTCAGTTTTTAGGAATTCTTTGTCCTGTTGGAGCAGAACTTCAACTTGACTTCTGGAGCTTGTGAGCACATGATCCTGCATCCTACAGTTCAGTGCCCACCTGTCTGATACAGGTCTAATGTAAATACCTTCATACACAAACAAGTCTTTTCTGGAGATGGACAGATAACAAATCCCCAATCCCTCTCACAGAGGACTGGCTCTGATCAGCCCACCTCTACAGGAATGCTGCTGCTTCCCGAGGACAGTATGGGGTGAGCCCCCGCAGAGTAATCCTGTCTCAGTCCCTTTATCACTTAAGGCGACCTGTTGACTCAGAGTTCGGCAACACCAGAGGAGGACTCCCTACTGGCACAGATGTGCATCAGGGCAAGGAACCCTTTATAGACCTTGGAGAAAATCTTGTCACCTCCAATACTAGGTTTAAAAATGATCATCTCATTATTCTTGGCCTGCAGCTGTAGAAGAGTCTAGAGGCATGGAGAGAGGTCAGGGCAAGCACAAAGGCACACAGTGAAGTTCTCCAGAGGTTTTTCCAGCTGTGTGATCAAGCTCACATGAGTGTTACTAGGCCATTTAGGAAAAATAAACACCTTCCTATTCATGTCTGAGAGAAAGAAGGGAATACAACAATCTTCAACTAAAATGTCAACAAGAGAAATCATAAATTCAGTCTTGTATTCAACAATCTCTAGTCTTTCCTTCCCATGGTCCCTCCCACCTTCCCTACCGCACAGACTCATATACACCGACCTTCCAACCTGTCTGAGCAAAGGCTTCTGGGAGATTGGTGAGAACAGAGACCCATTTCAGTGGCTACATATCCTTGGCCTGGGGCTGTTAGAGAAGCAGTGGTGACCAGAATAAATGTAGCACACAGCATAGTCGTTGGTTATCTACGGAGCTTCTGACTCACCCACGTAGAGATTCTCATTCTTAGACCTCAGGCTATTCAGGGTTTATCTGCACCTCTGGATGAGGATGGGGGATGGAGAGCACAAATTATGTGTGAGTGATTTTCCAGGCCTGCCCCCTGGTGCCAACAGTCAGAGCTACTGGTGGGGAAGGAAGGGCTGGAAAATCAGTGGGAGTTACTTATTAGATACAAGGAACTGCCACAGCTCCACCCCACTGTGACCCAGATTCTGGTGCTGGGAAGAGAGTGGTGTGGAGCTGCAGTGTTACAGATGAGATGAGGGGCCATGCCAGCCACATCAGGAGGGCTTGACTCCACCCTCCAGGGGCCCCTCTGCTGATGGCTGTGTGCTCTGCTGGGAGCTCCTGAGCCACGTGGGTGGGAGGGGGTGTCTCCCTGAACTTGGGCCTCTCATGGGCTGTGGGTGCAGGGCCTTTTCTTCCTGTTGTTGTTCTGTGAAGTAGTCTGTTTGTGGGACATTCTGGGATTCTGGTTTCTGCTGTAGACACTGAATCCACTCCTCCCCTACTAAATCAATGATATGCCAGCGCTTTGCTACAGAGATTCAGAGCAATGGAGGACACTGCCTCTGGTTTCTGAAGAATTGTCCTGACTCATCTTTCATCTGTCCCTCTTCCTTTCCCCTTTCCCTCCCAGACCCTCATTCAGTATCCTCAGAGATGTCAGGATCTGATAGTTTTGTTTTCTTCTGCCCCCAGCCTCTCAAGGTGAGGTTCAATGTCTATCTGTGGCAATACTGCCTTCACATCTATTCAGGTGTGCACCCACTACACACAATTTTTGTGAACATCTCTTGTGTGCCATGCAGTACTTAGGTTTTGCAGATAAGAGAGTGGCTTTTTTGATGGGCTACATCCAGTGACCTCCATCTCTTTTGTAGTTAAACCATCATGTATTGGAGTTACAATAACTTAACCTTGCTCTCCTCTCCATATTTCAAACTGAAATTCCTTAAGCACAGACATTATTCCATCTATTCCACTTTTAATCCCATTAAACTGCTCTATATCTTACTTTGGTTATTCTCCTCCTGTCCACTCCCCTTTTGTTTTGGTCAGCACTTCATCCCCTTTACTTCATCTTGCCTCCCAACCTCTGGGACTGATTGCCCTGTTTTAGTAACCACCATCCAGAAGCCTTTTTTTCCTTCTGTTTGAATCCTCTGAGCTGGCCAGACCCTAATTGCCACTTCCTGGAAACAGTTCTCCACATTGTCATTCCTCTGACAACCTTGGTGAGGTTTAGAGTTGGAGTTGGGCTTAGGTTGCCTTTTGCATCTTGAATGAAATGCAGGCTCATTATCCTGGGGTCTAGAACCATTAACAGTTCTTTCCAAATCTACTGGCCTTGTCTTTCTTCTTCCACAAATCCCACTGTGCATTCAACCTCTTCTACTTGTGGATACATGCCCTGAGTCTCTCCTTTAAATCCTTTGATTCATTCTCTTCTCTGTAACCCAAGTAGCTTTCAGGAATATCTGTTTCTTAAAACCCCAGTTCTTAAAAGTCTACCTTATATGACATTTGCTTCCTGAAGTCTCTCCTGATCTGATAAGATGGGATGTTTCCATCTTCTGAATGCCATAGTGATGAAGGGCAAAGATTTTGGACAAATTTGGATTCCAAATCCAGCTCACTTATTTTCTAAATTTGGAAACTTAAGCAGGCATTCAAACTTTTGACCCTGTAGCTCCTCATGTGAGGACAATAATATAACTGCCCTCCTCTGTGGGGTTTTAGTGGGTAGTAAAAGATACTCTGTGCTTTGTACAGAGTAAGTTCTTGAAAAATCATTATTATGACATTTTCGGTATTACAATATTGTCTCACAGTTATTTGT
Organism: Kogia breviceps; assembly: GCF_026419965.1. Lineage (NCBI taxonomy): Eukaryota > Metazoa > Chordata > Mammalia > Artiodactyla > Physeteridae > Kogia > Kogia breviceps. Next base: position 89,230,826 of record NC_081310.1, on the reverse strand, counting down.
ATATTAATCTGAACATCCTTACAAAACCTGACAAAAGATTCTATTTTATCCTTCTTGTCTCTGGATCCCACCCATCATCTAGCACTTTGCCTCGTGTATGTTAGGGACTCGTTAGATATTTCTTGAACTAAACAAGCAGTAATGCAAATTTGTAGAATTTAAAAAAAAATAGTGAAGAGACAAGAGAAAAGGGAAAATACTGAGTCAAGCACCTTGCTATGCTTATTCCCATGGATTAAAGGTTCTTATCAGAGTTCAGAGAACATAGCAGATGCCTGATACTTACAATTTCTCATTGTAGATCAACAAATTACCAGTGTAGTTTGTGAAAAACACCCCTAACAAATAAGGTTCTTCCTTTTCCTCTCTTTAACTCTTTCCTTACTGAAAGATTTAGAGTTAAATATATTATATGGGACCCAGCAAAGAAGACACTTACACACAGAGGAGGGAATAAGTGGGGAACAGTGGTGACCAAGTGCAAATGTAGAGTGCTGAGGGGTGACCATTTGTATTGCAGGGAGTAGGAGCCAGTCCAGGGACGGGGAGCTGGAGCAGGATGAGGAGAACATCTGTGCAGGTGAGGGACAGTGGTAGGAAGGGAGGTGAGCTATGCACAAGGGAATTGATAAAATAAGAAAGTATATTAAGGATAATGGGCATCTGATTTCTTACTGTTGGAAAAGAATTGCCAATGCGAAAATGTGGAAAACCTGAATATATCCTGTGGTGTTAGATGGAAATTAGAGGTACTGCTGTGAGCTCATGGTTTTCAGTGTGAGTGTGTGTGTGCACGTGCGTGCGCCCAAAGCTGTTTCCAATGCAAGTGCCTGGAAGCAAATCCAGACCTTGCCTTCTACGTACTGTATATCAGTAAAAAGAACCAGGGATGCTTGAGGAAATTGCTAATTCCGTGTCGGAGGCAGGGAAGATACAAGAGAGAGCCTATACTATTTTTTATTTTTTTGCCAGAAAGGAAGGAAATCATCAAAGAATAATGTCGACCTGTCAAAAGGCCACCAAAGCCAGCTTGAAGGGGATCCCACTGGAAATAATTTAATAATCAATATAAACTGAAAGTAGTTATAACCCATTGAATAAAACAGTAAGCAATGAAACTAAAATTATATAGATGAATAAATAAGTTTGATAAAAAACAGGATATTTATATAGTTTCAAACTACCTCCCTGAAAAATATTAATTTAAAAGAGAAAGAGTATATTCAAAGTAGAGAATCTTGACTTCTACCACCTTAAGCAATCCAACTGTACATCATTAGAAGTGGGATAATTCAGAACCATGTGACTCTTGATAGCATGCAGTGAAAGAACACAGCATCACTTCTGTCCTGCCAAAGATCCGTAACCTGAGTCTAATGATGAGAAGACATCAGAGAAACTAAACTTTAGGGACTTTTGTTTTTTGCTCTCTTTTAAAACATCTTTATTGGAGTATAATTGCTTTACAATGATGTGTTAGTTTCTGCCTTATAACAAAGTGAATCAGCTATACATATACATATATTCCCATATCTCCTCCCTCTTACATCTCCCTCCCACCCTCCCTATCCCACCCCTCTAGATGGGTCACAGAGCACTGAGCTGATCTCCCTGTTCTATGTGGCTGCTAATTTTAGGGACTTTTAACAAAATACCTGACCTGTAATCTTTGGAAATATCCAGGTTATAAAAGACAAGGGATGACTGAGAAACTTTTCTAGATTAAAGAAGGTTAATAAAGCATGCCAATAAATGCAAAGCTTGAATCTGAGCTGGATGTATGGTTGGGACACCTGGCAAAACACTGAATGGGATCTGAGGATTGGATGATGGTGATGAGTCAATGTTACTTTCCTGATTGGGATGATTGCTTTGTGGTATGTAGGTGAATGTCTTTGTTTGTAGGGAATACTACAGTATTTGAAGGTGATGAGCCCTGTGTCAACAACTTACTCTAAAGGTTCAAGAAAAAAAAGTTCTTTGTATTGCACCTTCAAGTTTTCTGTAAGTTTGAGAGAAAAAAAGGGATTTAGAGAGAAAAAGTGGTATTCAGTCCTGCCTGGGAAGCAGACGAGCCACAGTAAAAAGGAAAGTAAGAGAAATTATTTGGGACTTTGAAAAAATGGGGATGAACATTTGCAGAATATTCTAGATGGACATGCGTATTGGGTGATCATTCACTCGAAGAGACTAGTTTCTTTGGGAAGTAATGTTCTTGATCAGACGGAAGGAGGAGAGGTAAGGTGGGCGGCGTGTCTAATTCTCCTCTTGCTCTTTCTTTTCTAGGATAAGTTATCCTTTCTCAGGGCCCTGGTTGAAAACATTACTGGGTCAGGAAGAATCAAAGAAGGAATAGGGTATTCTCCATTTCAGAAGGGGAAACATTGGAATTGTGATGTGCAAAACTGAATTCTGGGTCTTAATTTCTGTTTCCTGCCAGTAAGTGTTGAGGTGAGAGATAGTGGTTCTTGACTCAGTGTTTTTGTAGTTTTATTGTGCCATGTAATAGAATTTCCTTTTTCTTAGGAAACTCTCACAGAAGTACTTAAGGGTATAGGGGCATGATGTGTCCAACTTACTCTCAACTTAATTTAGTTAGAAATGATGAGGGAAATGGGACAAAATATAAACAATTGGTGAATCCAGGAAAAGGGTATGTAGGAGTTCCTTATATTATACTTGCAACTTTTCTATAAGTTCGAAATCTTGGTAAAATAAAAATGTCAAAAAAGTGTGGGGGAAAGGGAATCAGTAATGGCATTGCCTCTGTCAGAGATGAGAGAAACCTAGGCTAGGAGAAAGCAGAGATGTTGGAGATAACTGAGGATTAACTAAAGAATCTATGAATGTGCTTCAGATAACTTGTAAAGTCAAGGGTTATGCAAGATATCAAGGTCACTATAAACTCAGGGAAAGACTGAAACAAGAGGTTACTGGATTTGAAACATAAGGTAGAGTAGGATTTGGGGCTACTCAAGAATTCTTTATTCTGACTTCCACTGAAATGCTTTGGAGGTTTAAGGACATTTAACTGGATAGAAGCAGACACATAGTTGAGATGACTGCTTGAATATGATCCTGGTGTGTGTGTGTATTAAATCAGAGTGCATAATTCTAGGCTGACGAAATGGCCTCCTACCATAAGGTGTAAGGAGGAAGTAAAAGTACATTGAAGCCTTTACACCATTCTATAACTTCCATGTAGGAAAGAGAGGAATAGCATAGATCAAATGGAAACATTAAAACATAATTTGCTACAGTCTCTGAAGAATCTTAAAGGATTGTCAGGGGAAAGGGACTTGGATCAGTCAACAGGAGTGGGCATGGGGCAAAGTTAGGGAACTCTAGATGCCAGGAACATGCCATACCCGTTGGAAAGTCTCCCAGAAGGGATCTAACTACTAATACTCAGGCTAAGAAAATCTATCTTGCTAAAATGAAATTTATTAACAAACGTGTGTCCTTGGGAAATACTGGCTTTATTTACATACATGCCCTCTCTTTGAAACACTATAGAGGCTAATCCTCTGTCTTCTAAAGTCCAGGATAGGGATAGAGAAGCCATCTGAGAAATGGTTTCAGGATCACAAAGCACCAACCACTTGGAAATATAAAGAAGTCCCCTTTTTAGTAAGATCCCTTGACACTGGTCTGGAATCTGACTATACTGGTTCCCTTGAGACACTCAGGAAGTTTTGAGGAAGAGAGACCCAGGAGAGCAGGGCTAGTCAACATGGCTTTTCCTTGGAGATTCCTCTCATGATGTCTGAGTTTATAGGTTTTCCTTCTCCTCCTTCTACAGACATAGCTTTCAGGGCCAGCATGCACATCATGTGTCTCTTTCTCTAGGCTACAGTACTATCTAGAGAGAGTAAGTGATTATAAGATTACAAATCTCTGAAGAAGCAGGAGGGTTTATTTGTTTTAATTTATTTTTCTTTCTTTATTTTTGGCTGTGTTAGGTCTTCGTTGCTGTGTGTGGGCTTTCTCTAGTTGCGGTGAGTGGGGGCTACTCTTCATTGTGATGCACGGACTTCTCATTCCGGTGGCTTCTCTTGTTGCAGAGCACAGGCTCTAGGCACGTGAGCTTCAGTAGTTGTGGCACATGGGCTCAGTGGTTGTGGCTCGTGGGATCTAGAGTACAGGCTCAGTAGTTGTGGCACACATGATTGGTTGCTCTGTGGCATGTGGGATCTTCCTGGACCAGGGCTCAAACCCATGTCCCCTGCATGGCAGGCAGATTCTTAACCACTGTATGACCAGGGAAGTTCCTGGGTTTTTTAAAAATATATTTATTTATTTGGCTGTACCAGGTCTTAGTTGCAGCACATGGGATCTTCATTGTGCTTGTGGTATCTTTAGATGTGGCATGTGGGATCTAGTTCCCTGACTAAGGATCAAACCTGGGCCCCCTACATTGAAAGTGTGGAGCCTTAGCCACTGGACACCAGGGAAGTCCCGTTTTTTTTTTTTTGTAGATGCTTTCAGATTAGTTTTGCAAGGTGCTGGGGATACCTGTATGTCTTTCTAACTTAAGCAAGCTCTAGTCCCTTGTGCTTCTGCAGATCTTTTGGGCCAGGATCTGGAGTTCTGGGGTGAGAAACTACAAAGATATGCCAGTTGGGCTCATGTCTTGGGGGAAAAAAAAAAAAAAGAGCACAGCCTAGCAGATTCATTCCCATCCTATGATCAAGTGTTTTTCTTTATCTGGCTTCTTCACATACCTATAATATTCACAAAGTTTTAAACAGTCCCTGGCATCTTGCAATTTATGTTTCAGGGTCTCTGGAGAAGAGGCAATAGAATTTTGTTTGTTCATTTTCTGCAGGAGTAATTCGCCTGTAATATCATTTTTCAGGAGATTGACCCAAGTTGCATATTTTAAATTCTTCCCCTTTCCTTAACAGATTCACTCAGATTTAAATAACATATGTGTATGCACCCAACATAGGAGCACTTCAATACATAAGGCAAATGCTAACAGCCATAAAAGGGGGAAATCAACAGTAACACAATCATAGTAGGGGACTTTAACACCCCGCTTTCATCAATGGACAGATCATCCAAAATAAATGTAAACAAGGAAACACAAGCTTTAAATGACACATTAAAAAAGATGGACTTAATTGATATAGGACATTCCATCCAAAAACAACAGAATACACTTTCTTCTCAATTGCTCATGGAACATACTCCAGGATAGATCATAACTTGGGTCACAAATCCAGCCTTGGTAAATTTAAGAAAATTGAAATTGTATCATATATCTTTTCCTACCACAATGCTATGAGACTAGATATCAATTGCAGGAAAAAAAAAAAAACCTGTAAAAAATATAAACACATGGAGGCTAAACAATATGCTACCAAATAACCAAAAGATCACTGAAGAAATCAAAGAGGAAATAAAAAAATACCTAGAAACAAATGACAATGAAAACACAATGACCCAAAACCTATGGGATGCAGGAAAAGCAGCTCTAAGAGGGAAGTTTATAGCAGTACAATCCTACCTCAAGAAACAAGAAAAATCTCAAGCAACCTAACCTTACACCTAAAGCAATTAGAGAAAGAAGAACAAAAACACCCCAAATTTAGCAGAAGGAAAGAAATCATAAAGATCAGATCAGAAATAAATGAAAAAGAAATGAAGGAAACAGTAGCAAAGATCAGAAAAACTAAAAGCTGGTTCTTTGAGAAGACAAACCAAATTGATAAACCATTAGCCAGACTCATCAAGAAAAAACAGGAGAAGACTCAAATCAACAGAATTAGAAATGAAAAAGGAGAAGTAACAACTGACACTGCAGAAATACAAAGGATCATGAGAGATTACTACAAGCAATTCTATGCCAATAAAATGGACAACCAGGAAGAAATGGACAAATTCTTACAAAAGCACAACATTCCAAAACTGAACCAAGAAGAAATAGAAAATATAAACAGACCAATCACGAGCACTGAAATTGAAACTGTGATTAAAAATCTTCCAATAAAAACCCAAGACCAGATGGCTTCGCAGGCGAATTCTATCAAACATTTAGAGAAGAACTAACACCTATCCTCTTCAAACTCTTTCAAAATATAGCAGAGGGAGTAACACTCCCAAACTCATTCTACAAGGCCAACATCACCCTGAAACCAAAACCAGACAAAGATGTCACAAAAAAAGAAAACTAGAGACCAATATCACTGATGAACATAGATGCAAAAATCCTCAACAAAATACTAGCAAATAGAATCCAACAGCACATTAAAAGGATCATACACCATGATCAAGTGGGGTTTATCCCAGGAATGCAGGTATTCTTCAATATATGCAAATCAATCAATATGATACACCATATTCACAAACTGAAGGAGAAAAACCACATGATCATCTCAATAGATGCAGAAAAAGCTTTTGACAAAATTCAACACCCATTTATGATAAAAACTCTCCAGAAAATAGTCATAGAGGGAACTTTCCTCAACATAATAAAGGCCATATAAGACAAACCCACAGCCAACATCATTCTCAGTGGTGAAAACCTGAAACCATTTTCTCTAAAATCAGGAACAAGACAAGGATGCACACTCTCACCACCGTTACTCAACATAGTTTTGGAAGTTTTAGCCACAGCAAACAGAGAAGAAAAAGAAAGGAGTCCAAATCAGAAAAGAAAAGGTAAAGCTGTCACTGTTTGCAGATGACATGATACTCTACATAGAGAATACTAAAGATGCTACCAGAAAACTACTAGAGCTAATCAATGAATTCAGTTACATAGCAGGATATAAAATTAATGCACAGAAATCTCTTGCATTCCTATACACTAATGATGAAAAATCTGAAAGAGAAATTAAGGAAACACTCCCATTAACCATTGCAACAAAAAGAATGATATACCTAGGAATAAACCTTCCTAAGGAGACAAAAAACCTGTATGCAGAAAACTATGACACTGATGAAAGAAATTAAAGATGATACAAATAGATGGAGAGATATACCATGTTCTTGGATTGGAAGACTCAACATTGTGAAAATGACTATACTACCCAGAGCAATCTATAGATTCAATGCAACCCTATCAAACTATCACTGGCATTTTTCACAGAACTAGAACAAAAAATTTCACAATTTTTATGGAAACACAAAAAACCCTGAATTGCCAAAGCAATCTTGAGAAAGAAAAACAGAGCTGGAGGAATCAGGCTCCCTGACTTCAGATTATACTACAAAGCTGCAGTAATCTAGACAGTATGGTACTGGCACAGAAACAGAAATATAGATCAATGGAACAGGATAGAAAGCCGAGAGATAAACCCATGCACATATGGTCACCTTATCTTTGATAAAGGAGGCAAGACTATACAATGGAGAAAGGACAGCCTCTTCAATAAGTGGTGCTGGGAAAACTGGACAGCTACATGGAAAAGAATGAAATTAGAACACTCCCTAACACCATACATGAAAATAAACTCAAAATGGATTAAAGACCTACATGTAAGGCCAGACACTGTCAAACTCTTAGAGGAAAACATAGGCAGAACACTCTATGACATAAATCACAGCAAGATCCTTTTTGACCCACCTCCTAGAGAAATGGAAAAAAATAAATAAATAAACCAATGAGACCTAATGAGACTTAAAAGCTTTTGCACAGCAAAAGAAACTATAAACAAGATGAAAAGACAACCTTCAGAATGGGAGTAAATATTTGCAAATGAAGCAACTGACAATGGATTAATATCCAAAATATAGAAGCAGCTCAATATCAAAAAATCAAACAACCGAATCCAAAAATGGACAGAAGATGTAAATAGATATTTCTCCAAAGAAGATATACAGATTGCCAACAAACACATGAAAGGATGCTCAACATCACTAATCATTAGAGAAATGCAAATAAAAACTACAATGAGATATCACCTTACACCAATCAGAATGGCCATCATCAAAAATCTACAAACAATAACTGCTGGATAGGTTGTGGAGAAAAGGGAACCCTCTTGTCCTGGTGGTTGGAATGTAAATTGATACAGCCACTATGGAGAACAGTACGGAGGTTCCTTAAAATCTAAAATTAGGACTACCATTTTACCCAGCAATCCCACCCCTGGGCATATACCCTGAGAAAACCATAATTCAAAAAGAGTCATGTACCACAGTGTTCATTGCAGCACTATTTACAATAGCCAGGAAATGGAACCAATCTAAGTGTCCATTGGCAGATGAATGGATAAAGAAGATGTGGTACCTGTACACAATGGAATATTACTCACTATAAGAAGAAATGAAATTGAGTAATTTTTAATGAGCTGGATGGACCCAGAGTCTGTCATACAGAGTGAAGTAAGAAAGAGAAAACAAATACCACATGCTAATTCATATATATGAAATCTAACAACAACAACAACAAAATGTTCTGATGAACCTAGGGGCAGAACACATATAATGACACCCACGTAGAGAATGGACTTGAGGACATGGGGAGGGGGAAGGGTAAGCTGGGACGAAGTGAGAGAGTAGCATTGACATATACACACTACCAAATGTAAAACAGATAGCTAGTGAGAAGCAGCTACATAGCACAGGGAGATCAGCTCAGTGCTTTGTTACCATCTAGAGGGGTGGGATAGGGAGGGTGGGAGGGAGACGCAAGAGGGAGGAGATATGGGGATATGTATATGTATAGCTGATTCACTTTATTATACAGCAGAAACTAACGGAACATTGTAAAGCAATCATACTCCAATAAAGATGTTTAAAAAATGTAATGTACATGATTCATTGTAAGTATCAGTAAATTCTGTAATAGTGTCTTTCCTTATAAATGCAATTCTTATTGCATCTTCAAACTTTTTTTCTCTTTTTCTTTTATTTGGAATATAATCTTCATGGTTAAAACATTTGCTATACTATCTTTTCATTGTGTATTACTCCATTTCAGTGTTCTTATTTTCCCAAGAGGAGAATCTACAAATACATTTCTCTGTGTCTCTCTCATCTTTCATTGTCTCACACTGTTTTCTTCTTTATTTTTGTTGACTTTTTACAAATTCTTGGGTAGCTTCTTCCTATCAGAGGGCTATACCAAGAATAATTTTAAGTGGTTCACCCCAGACCACATGTTTTAACACTGGCAGTTTCCAGATCAGTTTCCCGATTTTCCAAGTCCTAGACAATTCCCATGTTTCTTACATCACAATGAGACCTTAAGGAACTGCGGATCTAGCAGTGACAGATTTGCAGGCATAGAGTCTTATTTGTGGCCAAATGAGAATCTTTTAGAAAATCAACTTAGATGAGCTGTAATAGATTACATAATATTGTACTATACAATATTATACAGTATGATAAATACCATGCAGTGTAAATAACAACAAAATGTACCAATTTAAGTATACATTTTGGTGGATTTTGATAAATTTATGTACTGTATAACTACCATCATAATCAAGAACATTTCCTTCGTCCCTAAAAGTTCCTTAGTGTTCTGTTGCAGTCAATTCCCTAACAGTTCTGGTGACTACTGCTTGTTTTCTTGCAGTATAGAATAAAATTATATTTTCTAGAGTGTCCTATAAATGGAATTAAACTGTATGTGCTCTTTTGTATCTAACTTCTTTGATTCATTATAATGTTTTTAAAGATCAGTCATGTTGTTTGTATTAGTAATCTGTTCCTTTTATTGCTGAGCAGTATTTCATTACACAGATACACCATAAACATTCGAGTTGTTTCCAGTTTCTGGCTTTTAGGAATAAAGCTGCTAGGAACATTCATGTACAGGTCTCTGTGTGGACACATGTTTTAATTTCTCGTGTGTGAATACTTAGCAAAAATATTGAATCATGGGATAAGTCTATATTTACCTTTCTAAAAATATGCCAAACTGTTTTACAGATTGGTTGTACCATTTTACATGGCCACCGTCAATGTTTAAGAGTTCCAGTTCTTTCACTTCCCTGACAATATTAGGTCTTGTTTTAAATTTTAGCCATTTGAGTGAGTGTATAGTGGTATCTCATGGTGTTATTTTACATTTCTCTGGTGGCTAATAATGTTATGATGTTGAGTATCCTTTCATGCACTTATTGACCATTTGTATATCTTCTTATGTAAAATGTCCATTTAAATATTTTTCCAATTTCAAAAATGCATCAGTATTGAGTTGTAAGAATTCTTTACATATATCTAAACTTTTATTCAGAATATATATTGTGGATATTTTCTCCCAGTCTGTGGCTTTTTCCTTTTCATTTTTCTAACAATGTCTGTTGAAGAATAGAAGCTTTATTTTGATGAAGTTCAATTTGTGATTTTGTCCTTTTGTAGTTTATTTTTTTATTTTGTATCTAGGAACTTTGCTCATTCCAAGGTGATGATTTTGTCACATTTTTGTCTAGAATTTTTACTTTTAACTTCTTTTATATTTATGTCTTTGATTCATGTTGAGTTATTTTGTGTATGGCATGAGGTAAAGTTTGAGGTTTATTTTTTTTTCCATCTAGATATTCAGTTGTTCCAGCAACATTTGTTGAAAATACTATTATTGAGATACTTTAGAACTTTATCAAAAATCAATTGATCGTATATGTGTGGATTATTTTTGGACTGTGTTTTGTTTCATTGATCTGTATGTCTATCCTTACACCAATACCATGCTGCCTTGATTACTGTAGTCTTCAATTGCAGTAGTGTAAGTTCTTTAACTTTTAAATTTTTTTTGAAATTGCTGTGGCATTCTTGGTTCTTTGCATTTCCATATACGTTTTAGAATGGGCATGTGTTTTATTATCCTGACTAGAGGATTCGGTATCCTAATCTGAAGAGGGTCATTGTGAATTCAGAAAATGGAATAGACAGTAGACATTATTTAAGGTAGAATTCCGTTGAATGGGATGATGAGGTAGATATGGCTCCAAAATGCTGACCTTGATTGACTGGAATATGGGTGAGGTCATTGAGGAAGACAGAGAAGTTGAGATGGAGAGGCTTTTCCAAATCTAAGAGGGTAGATGTTTAGTTTTTGAAAAAATAAAATTTATTATGTCAGCAAGACCCACAAGTAGAGAAGTCCAGAGGAAGGTACATCATAAACTTGGAGAAAAGATTGTTGATGGAAATAGAGATCTGAGAGCAATTAATTTAGAAATTATAACTGAAAAAATTGAGAAGAGCATGGAGAGAAAATAGCAAGAGCTATTTTGATTGACCAAAGAACAACATTTCCAATTACAATATAGGTGAAATGAGCAGCTTCATGGAAGAGAACTGAGTGCTGAGAAGAGAGAAAAAATAGTGTGGTGTCATGGAAACCAAGGTCAGAGAATGTTTCCAGGAGGCAGGGTTTTCAGAAGTGTAAAATGAATCAGAAGGACAAGAGAAAGAGGAAAAAGCAAAGTCTGACAGTTTTAGCAGTGAAGACTTCTTTGACATTTGAGAGAACAGTTTTGTGGGAGGGACTGTGATGAAGCCGACTTTCAGGGAATTATGGGGGGTGGGAGAGGAAGTCTATTTCAGTAATTCTGAAAATGAAAGGAGGGAGAACAATGGAATGGTCACTGTAGAGAACCACAGAATCAGATGTATGCTCTCCACACAGGCTGTGTACTCTTGCTTTTCAACAGAGGAGACTAGTGCACTCTGTTTCTTGTAATTATATCAAATTCTGTGTTCACCAGATTTTTAAAAATAGATAGCTAGTGGGAACCTGCTGTATAGCACAGGGAGCTCAGCTCAGTGCTCTGTGGTGACCTAGATCGAATGGGGGGAGGGAGGTCCAAGAGGGAGGGGATATAGGTATGCATATAGCTGATTCACTTCATTGTACAGCAGAAACTAACACAACATTGTAAAGCAGTTTTACTCCAATTAAAAAAAAAAAATTGGTAGGCTAGTTCAGCTCCAAGTAGCTGGCAGACTCCTTTCTCCTCCTCTCTCAACTCTGGTACTTACATTCCCTTGTCCACACCTTGAATTGTCCTAATTCTTTCCTATTACAGTGGAAACTAAACAATGTTCTCTCAATTAACCAACTCTTTTCCTGACTTCATTCTTAAAAGTACTACTGGAGTCAGCAAAAATGATTACTGTGGCGGGACTTGAGTGAACTAGTTCAGTAGAGTGATAACAACAGAAGTTGTTCTGTAGTTGTTCTTTGAGGGTGTGGTGACATATTTGGACCACATTCTCTCTCTGAAATGAGGTTTCTAGATTCAGAACTCAACTGAAATACTGTGTAAAAGTTCTTGGTGGCCCTGTCACTAGATCCAGGGACTGCTTATCACAGTTCGTCATCTTCAAGTCTACCTCCTTCTGCTGTATCCCTCTCGAAACTCTCATCTTTATCATTTTCTGGACATGCACTTTATTAGTGAGCCCTTTGTTCCTAGAGTTTGTTTTAAGTGGTGGATATCGTTGCTGATAGGGACACAGAGCATGACTCTTTCCTGGCTGTTCTCTATCCCTTCCTAACATCACTATGATGTGTGTGTGGTGAGCATTTGCTTGGAAGTCTCCATGCACAGGGGAAGCTTGCTCCATAGTGATCATGTTCACATGTATAAGCCCCAAAGAGACAAAAGTAGTTTTCTTTCTGTGCCAGGGCCATACGCATGAGCTTGTTGGTCACAAGGGGGAAATTGGACTCACTCTCTCAGTTCAGCTGTCATTGTCCCTTGCTGTGAAGTCCAGTTGCTGATGGGAATTTTCCCCTTGATGACTGCTTCCTTTTATTGCTTTAGGGCACTGATATAGTGGAATGCAGAGAAAGAACTTCACAGAAGTGGCAGAATTCATCTTCCTGGGTTTCGCTATCTTTGGAAAGCACCAGATAACCTTCTTTGTGGTTTTCCTTACCATCTCCATTTTCACTCTGCCTGGGAACATCATCATTGTGACCGTCATTTGCATTGACCTTCACCACCACATACCCATGTACTTCTTCCTGAGCATGCTGGCTAGTTCTGAGACCGTGTACACATTGGTCATCGTCCCACAAGTGCTTTCTGGTCTTATTTTTCATAACCAGCCTATCTCCTTGTAAGGCTGTGCAACCCAGATGTTCTTTTCTGTCATCTTGGCCACTAATAATTGCTTCTTGAACACAGCTATCGTCTATGACCGCTATGTGACCATCTGCAAGCCCCTGAGGTACACAGTCCTCATGAACAAAGAAGTGTGTGCTAGGTTAGTCTGTGTGTCCTTTTGCACTGGTCTGGTTATGGCAGTTCTCCATATAATGGCCATGTTCCATTTGCCCTTCTGTGACATTTACCCAGTCATGAAACTTTCTTGCATTGATACCACTATCAATGAGATTATCAATTATGGTGTAAGTTCGTATCTGATTTTTGTTCCTGTGGGCCTGTTCTTCACCTCCTATATCCTCATTATCTCTTCTATCCTTAAGATACCTTCAACCAAGGGCTGGAAGAAGACCTTTGCCACATGTGCCTCCCACCTCACTGTGGTCATGGTCCACTATGGCTGTGCCTCCATTGCCTACCTCAAGCCCAAGTCAGAAAATGCAATAGGAAAAGATCTTCTTCTCTCTGTGACCTACACCATCATCACTCCTCTGCTGAACTCTGTTGTTTACAGTCTGAGGAACAAGGAGGCCAAGGATGCCCTATGCAGAGCTGTGGGCAGAAACATTTCTTAGCAGATTTAATTGTTTTGTCAGGAGACCTTTTGTCTAGTGTAATGTGTGTCTACTCACAAACATGCCATGATTCACAAGTTCATCAATTACAATGTTTGTGGAGAATAATGTCAAAGAGTTGAAATGCTTTTCCTTCTCATGCTCTAAGGGCAAAGCAGAAAGCAAGGTTTTTGCTCTGTCAAATTTTGTTACCAGATACAAGAATCATTCCAAGCCAGGTTAAGAGTACTTGTTTCTGTGCCTGAGGAGTTCTGCTTGTAAACCTCTTTTGGCCCTCACTTTACCTGGCTCCTCTCAGACAGTCAAATCCTTGACCTAGTCTGGTAAGGAGAAGTGGAGAAGAGGCAGTTGGAACAGATGTGAAAGAGGTCTTAGGAAATGAAGCTGCAGAGACAGCCTGAGGATGGCTTTCATTCTCAGAAGTTAAATCACTTGCCCCGTAACAGTCATTTCAGAAACGATTTTCTTAATTCTTGCTGATTGAAGAATGAACAGCCTCAGCAAAAAGGGTCATTTCTTTCATTATCCAGCCGTGTTAGCTCCTTAGCTAGTATTCATTTCTGTGTGTCTCCCCTCCTTCTTTGCAATCAAGACAAAAATCTCTGTCATTCCTAGAGGCTAAGCTGGGAGAGAATGTATTGGTGGCTGTTCTTTGTAACTGCACTTTTATCCAGATGTACTTTTAAACACACTTCTTTTTTCAACCTATGGAAGCCTTTCAGATTTAAAACTTCTATGTAGTAACTTCAGTGGCATTGAAGTAGTTGTCTTAGATACTGGCTATTCTGATTGCCGAGTCTAAGGCAAATGTCATTGAATTCCCTTCTATCAGCAACAGTGCAAAGTCATCCTTCTCCCAATACAATTTATATCAAAATAAGGATATTCATGCTACGTTATTTTATATCCTCAATGAGAAAGGTTGTGGGAATATTTTTTTAATAGTCTTCTTTTTTTAAATTTATTTAATTTATTTATATTTGGCTGCGTTGGGTCTTTGTTGTTGCACGCGGGCTTTCTCTAGTTGGTGTGAGTGGGGGCTACTCTTCGTTTTGGTGCGCGGGCTTCTCACTGTGGTGGCTTCTCTTGTTGCAGAGCACAGGATTTAGAGCGCAGTCTTCAATAGTTGTAGCATGTGGGCTCAGTAGTTGTGGCTTGCAGGCTCTAGAGCGCAGGCTCAGTAGTTGTGGCGCTCAGGCTTAGTTGCTCCACGGCATGTGGGATCTTCTTGGACCAGGGCTCAAAACTGTGTCCCCTGCCTTGACAGGTGGATTCTTAACCACTGTGCCACCAGGGAAGTCCATGTGGGAATATTTTTTGTGGATCTTACTACTAGTTTATCTCTGCTGTGAGACAGAGCTGGAAGATACCAAGAGACACTGATATGGCAACATGTCTTTTCACACACTTCCATTGTGATTCCATCCCCAGGGTAGTTCCTGTCCCTTACTTTCCAATTTTATTTTTCTGTTCTGAACCACAGAAATAGTATTGCTCCATCTTCTAGGTGACCTGTAATTTACTCTCTGTTCCACAGATCCCGATGTGAGGAGGTCAACAGGGCTGGGGTTCTTTGTCCAGTGTCCCTCATTGCAGGCTCTCACAGTTGGGTGACATCATAGCTGATGTCAGAGTCTCCGTGATGAACATCACTGGGTATCCCTCTAGGAGAGGTATTTCAACCTGAGGTTCATAGTGCCTTGAGGAGTAGTGTTTAGAAGGGTTTAGAGAGGTTTTGAACTTTATAGGATTATTTACTAGATTTTGTACACAAGTATGAATGTGTCATTTCCATCATATTCTCAGAGAAGTTTCTCTGGTATAAGTATTTCTTCCCTCAAATCCTAGCAGAAATATACCACAGAATCCAATTTTCTTCTTTTATAGATCATTTGCTTCCGTAATTTCCTTAAACTCTCTTAGAGAAGCACTCTTTGACCCTGTCCACTTTTGCCTACGTGGGCACTGCTATTTTTCATTAAGTTGTGGAACTAGAAGGTGTGTGTGGTTCTCAGCTGGGAGGCTGAGGGATAATGGGTGGTGGAGAGATATCAGAAGACACATGTGGTCTTCTGTGTTGAAAGTTTTCTGGTCTTCTCCCATCCCGTCCCCTCCATTCCCTAAGTTTTTAAACGTCATTCTTGCCCCTCCCCCTCACACCTCATGCATGAGTGAATTGCCCCCTAATGTTAGTTGTTACACACTTTGCATGACTTTAGACTCACTGGAGGAAGCAGCTCCTACAGGAGAAGTACAATAAATAGTACAAGAATGTGTAGGCCTATGTGGTCTCATATCCTTCCAGTACGATGAATCAGGAACAGTGAATTGTTTTATTGCTCTCTCCTGTAATTATGCGTGTTACTTAGATTGCTGGCTAATGTGGGGGCTATCTTCATTATCTTCTTTCTTTTTGTTTTAATTCTCTAATGTCTCACTCTACACATATTTCTTCATGTTTATTCGCTTGTGCATCGCAAATACCTCTTTTCTTTTAGCACTTTTTTTTGTTTATCTCTTCTGTGCATCAGAAAAATAACCATAATATCAGTTATTTATTCAGTC
This sequence comes from Kogia breviceps, assembly GCF_026419965.1. Lineage (NCBI taxonomy): Eukaryota > Metazoa > Chordata > Mammalia > Artiodactyla > Physeteridae > Kogia > Kogia breviceps. The sequence continues at coordinate 89,214,610 of NC_081310.1, read as the reverse complement.
TATGTGTATTTCTGAAGCACTGTGTGTTAAGCATTTAACTAGCTGTGGGGTTACAGTAACGAGTAATGCAGGGACTCTGTTTCAAGTTATTCACAGTCTGATGGGGAAGACAGACAAAATAGCAAAGAATACGAAAACTTGCTATAGGCATATGTATAGGATTGTTGTTTGGGGTCAGGAGTGTTGTGCAAAAAAGAGGACTGGTCAAATCTATTTAGAAGGTCAGAAAATAATTCAGAGAGGTGATATTTAATTAACTTTTTGTGGCATTGGGTCCATTGAAGTCTGGGGGAGGGTTGAGGGAGGACAGTCAAGGGAAAGAAAAGAGCCTGAGCAGAGACACACAAGCCTGAAAAAGCTAGATGTACTAGCAGGTGGGTATTATTCATCTCTGTATGCCCATTGCTGTATTGAATATTAGCCTGACAAATAATGGGTACTTAATACACCTTTGGAAAGATGAATGTGTGAACAAATATTAAGTATAAGGTCTTGTCCAGGAATTTCCAGTTTTTTGTTTGGATGGACATATCATATCATATTCCCTCTGCCTGCCATATAGACTTCCCTCACCTAAAGCAAACTAACAGAAAATGACAAAGTAGAGGTGACAATCTTGGGAGCATAGTTGAAATTACTTTTCCTCATTGCAGCATTGCCTGTAAGCACTTCTCACTTGCTCCATAAGCTCAGTTGACATTCATGCATTTTTGTTAGTCACTTAAAACTGGGCTGGAGGAAAAAAATCCTTCTTTGGAAGGAAACTGGGTTAATAATAGGTTAGTATGTTTTAGCCATAACCAGAAAAATAACAGACTTGAAACTGATTGCTTGATAGCTTGACATATAAAAAAAAGAGTTAAGATAGTTTAATACTTAACCTTTTAGAAAAAAAAAGTGTGAAACAGACTATTACGGATCTTAAACATTCTGAAATAGGATTTTCACAGTGTTGACTTGGTAGCTTCTCTAGAGAAAAATGAGTTTCATCTGATATCCTTTCACACTCCCTACTTGCAATGCATGATGGATTAGAGAATATAGCTGCAGCCCTACCAACAATAAGTAGAATAAAACATTTTCTTAATGAGTATAAATGTTTCCAGGAGGAGAGAGGAGAGAGGTAGGCAGGAGGGATACAACTAAGCCATATTAAGACAGGAAGTAAGTGACCTACAGGGCTTAATTTTTTAAAAGGCATATTTAAAAGATGCAAGATCCCAGATCAATTTTCATGCTGCTGCTGAATGAAGTATGTACACATGTGTGGTAGCGTATGTGTTCGTGCATGTGTGTGTAAGTATGCACGTATATTTTTGTGAGGGGAGAGATAACACTTGGGAGTTTTAGATGTGATGAATGCCATGGTGAAAGGTATTGATAATAATGCTTTATTTGAATTATTTTATAACTGTCCCTAATATTTATATAACTCTTTACAGTTCACAAAGGTCTTTCACATTCATGACCTCATTTGATACTAACAGCACTGTGTAAGATAAATATTACTACCTCATTTTCAGAGAAATACACTGGGGGTAGATTAAGGGACGTTCCTAAGGGCACATACACCATAAGAGATAGAAGTAGGACTACAAATGGAGCCTCAATTACAGATCTATTAATCCTAAATTCCATGCTCTTTCTGTTACTCCATCCATATGTACAAACACACACACATGCTCACACACACAATTTATTCTAATCAGGGAATAAGGTATGATGAATGAGTAAGCTTTATATTTTAGATGCTGGAGCTTCATTTCAGTCAGTATTGATAGACTCTTCCTGAAATGTTCTGTTTTCATTCCTGCCTTTGTAAACAAAGTATATTGAACCTCATGAATATATTTCTTTAAATATTTACCATAAGCATTTAAAATTACCTTGTATTGTGGTTCATTGATATTGTCAGTTGAAACTGAGCTTATGTTAGAGTCTTTGAGTTAACAGAGTTAAATGACCCACATATTACAGTATTTTGTGAATTTTGTGTTAGCATTGTATGATTTCTCACTTTTTAAATGATTCATTTTGTTACATCACAAATATGCATATCCACTCTGAGAATCAAGCACTGGGTTAGGCACTAGATGCAGAGATAAGACCTGAGCCTTGCTTTTGAGTAGCTCACAATCTGCTTGCAGCTGATTTCAGTAGAGTGCGATTAGTGCTATACACAGAGTACCATGTAACCCCAAAGAAGAAAATGACATGACTCAGTTGGTGACTTCATCTGTTCATGTATTGGAAGATTCAGGTCAAGGTGAATGAATTTAACAAGTCCAAACACTGTGCTATAGGGAGACTTCCTGATACTGTGCCTACTCAAAGATAGCAAGTGCACCAAGATTAATGAATCCAAGGATTTCTATAATGTATCCTCCACAATGCCCAGTATACAATTAAATGCTCAGCATCAGAATAAACAGAAAAATATGACCCATAATCAAGAGAAAGATAGTCTGTATAAGTTAACCTTAAGATGGCCCAAATTAGTAGTCAGGGACTTAAAAGCAGGTAGTATACATAGGTTCAAAGATTTACAGGAAACCATGCTCTTAATGAACAAACAGATGTGGAATCTCAGTTAAGAAATGAGAGCTGTAATAAGAAAGAAACAGAATTTATAGAACTGAAAGTTAAAATATTTGAAATGAAAAATTTACTAATCTTCTCAACAGAAAATTGTAATTGGTAAAAGACAGGGTCAATTAACTTGAAGATCAAATTCAATAATTTCTATTGATCTAAGAACAGAAAAGGAATGAAAAGTCTCAATGATTCATGCAAGAATACAAGAAGTCTAATGTCCATGTAATTGGAGTCTCAGAGAGTAGAATGTGTCACAAAAATATCTGGAGATTCATTGACCAAATTAGTGAGAAATATAAACTTACAGATCCAAGAATCTCAGTGAATCCCAAACAGGATAAATAAAAAGAATCAAATCTAGGTACATCAGAGCTGAATCTTTAAAAGCCAAAGATAAAGAAATCTTGAGGGCTTCCCTGGTGGCGCAGTGGTTGGGAATCCACCTTCCAATGCAGGCAACACAGGTTCGAGCCCTGGTCCGGGAAGATCCCACATGCCGTGGAGCACCTAAGCCCACGTGCCACAACTACTTAGCCTGCGCTCTAGAGCCCATGAGCCACAACTACTGAGCCCACGTGCCACAACTATTGAAGCCTGTGTGCTTAGAGCCTGTGCTCCACAACAAGAGAGGCCACCACAATGAGAAGACTGTGCACTGCAACAAAGAGCAACCCCTGCTCGCTGCAACTAGAGAAAGCCCGCGGGCAACAACAAAGACCGAACGCAGCCAAAAATAAATAAATAAATAAATAAATAAATAAATATTTTTAAAAAGAAATCTTGAAAGTCACCAGGTTAAAGTGGTAAATTACATATAAGGGAACAATGATAATAATTTCACTGACTTCTAATTGAAAACAATGGAGACCAGAAAACAGTTGAGTGACATTTTTAGTGTTAAGTCAGAATTCTATATCCAGTAAAAAAAATATCATTCAAAAATTACATATATATGTGAAATAAAGATATTTTCAGGTAAGTGAAAATTGAGGTAATTATACACTACCAGAAATGCTAAAAGAACTTCTTAAGACTGAAGGGATATGACACCAGATGCAAACTATAGATATATAAAGAGGAATGAAGGTATGTTAATATGTGAGTAAACAAAGGTATCTTGTTTTTCTTTCAGTTGTTTTAAAGAATATATTATAATTTAAAGGAAGTATTATGATGTAGTATTGTGAGGCTTATAACATATATAGATGTCATATACATGACAACTATAGCATAAAGAAAGAGGTAAATATAACTATATTGTTATAAGATGCCTTTGTTTAACAAGAAGTGGTACAATTTTAACTAAGAAGGATTGTAATAAGTTAAGAATGCTTACCCATAGAAAAATAATGGAAAGAATAATGCAATGAGGTATACCTATGAAGGCAGTACAGAAATAAAATAGAATACTAAAAATATTTAAGTATTTTAATATTTAAGAATTATATTAATATTTAAGAAGGAATAAAGGAACAAAGGAACAGCTAACAAATGAGACAAATAGAAAAAATAGTAAAAGAGTAGACTGAAATTCAGTGGTATTAAGAACTGTATTCAACCTAGGTATATGGTTGACCCTTCAGTGATGTGGGAGTTAAGGGTGCTCACAACATGCCCCTACTATCTCCGTTCCAGCAGTTGAAAATCCACATATAACTTGACAGTTGGCACTTTGTATCTGTGGTTCTGCATTTGTGAATTCAACCAACCTCAGATTGTAAACATAGTAATATATGTATTGAAAAAAATCCATCTATAAGTATACCTGTGCAGTTCAAACCTGTGTTGTTCAAGGGTCAACTGTACTAAACATGTCAGTGAAAAGGCAGATGTTGTCAGAATGGATAAAAACAAGCAAGACTCAACTATACACTATTTAAAAGAGAAATTTGACAAAAATACACAGATAAATTGAAAGAAAAAGTGTAGGGAAAGATATACCATGCAAACTCTAATTGTACTGAAGGGGTTATATCTTCTAGAACTCCTTTAGCAATTTCTGGTAGTGTAGAAATTATCCCAATTTTCACTTATCTTAAAATGCCTTTACTTTCACCTTCATTTTTCATTAATATCAGACAAAGTAGATTTCAAAGCAAGATATATTACATAAATAAAATAGGAGATTTTATTAAAATAAAAAGCTAATTCATCAGTAAAACATGACAATCTTAAATATACATGCTCCTAGTAATAGAGTTCTAAAATAAATAAAACAAGAACTAAGTTAAAGAGAGAAATAGACAAATTTACAATTCTGATTGGGGATTTCAATACTCACTTAACAATTGATTGAATGAGTTGACAGTAAATAAGCATATAAAACAGCTGTTCCACGTTTTAGTAAGTTTGACCTTTTGATATTTGTAGAACCTTCCAACCAGCAACAGCAGAATACACTCTTTTTTCAAGTGCACATGGAAGCAAGAGTGGACATATGAATCATAAGACTCAATATATTTATAAGGATTGGAATCATAAAAAGTATGTCTCTGACCATAGTGGAATTCATTTCTAAATCAAACAAAAAAAATCTGGGAAAGGGCTTTCCTGGTGGCACAGTGGTTGAGAGTCCGCCTGCCGATGCAGGGGACACGGGTTCGTGCCCCGGTCTGGGAGAATCCCACATGCCACGAAGCAGCTGGGCCCGTGAGCCATGGCTGCTGAGCCTGCGCATCCGGAGCCTGTGCTATGCAAAGGGAGAGGCCACAACAGTGAGAGGCCTGTGTACCGGAAAACAAACAAACAAACAAACAAACAAAAATATCTGGGAAAAACATTTAGAAATTAACACAGCCTAAAAACTGATGGTTTAAAGAATAGATTATAAGGGAAATTGGAAAATATTTGGAATTGAATAGAAATTAAGATGTAAGATATTAAAACTTGTGAGATTCAGCTAAAGCAGTGCTTAGAAAAGATGATTGCTTAGTGTAAAAAAGAAGTGTTATTAGTCATGGTCTATTCAGGAGATAGAAATCACACAGCAATTTGAATAATGAAAGTTTAATATATGGATTAATTGTAACATGGGATTACTGTTGGTTCAGTGATGTGTGGGGTCACAAATGGCCAGGTGACCATCTCACCTTCTAATTAAATTTAATTATTTCTGTTCCATTCCCTGGTTAGAAATATTTTGCCCATGAGGACTAAGACCAGTGGAGCTAAGGATGCTGGGACAGGAAGAAAAATCCTGCAAGTGAGTTATTAGGTGAAATGGGAGTAAAAGAAACCACTACCACTTCCACCCCTTAACTCCTGGACCCATGAATTTTGGCTATATAATTGTCCGATTCAGAACATACACTGATTTAAAACAGAACACTATCATTTTAAGATATTTCAAAACTGGTGGAGTAACTGAGTCATTAGTAAGCCATTCATCTTTCAAATACATCAGTTATTTCTGGATGATAGAACATGCAGTAAGACTAGTTAATTCCATAAGCATGAGTCCATTGCTGTACTTCCTGTATTGTGAAATGAGTTCCTTTACCATGCAGTGCTACAGGGAATGCCATGATGGTGGTTAAGGCATTCTGAGTGTCCACAAGTTGTAGGACTGGCAGAAAGCATTACGGTTAGGGAAAGCAAATCTGTTTTCAGAATTTGTGTCTATTCCAGCAAAGACAGATTTCTGCCCCTTCCATGATGAAAGAGGTCCATTATCATTAACCTGCCACCAGGCTGTTTCTTAACAAGAAATGATGTCATATTTAGGGGTTATTATTTGTTGCTGCTTTTGGCAGATTGGGTGCTCAACAATGATGTTATCCAGGTCAGCTTTGGTAAGGGGAAGTTCATATTGTTGAGCCTATGTATAGGTTTCATCTCTGCTAACATGGCCATTTTGTTCATGGGAGCCTTTGAAGAAACACTAAGGTAGCTGGGGAGAAAGGCTGATTGACATCGACAGTGCATGTCATTTTGTCCATCTGACCCCAATAAGCCATCATTTTGATTGATGAGCCATAGTGAGATTTTGGGTACCAAAATGTTAGCATAAATTTTGGGCCAGTGTCAAGTAATCCTTGAAAGGTCTTGATATTTCCTATTACTTGGTGAAGTCACTCTAGTATATGGGTATAAGTCACTTTGGGGGAAGGTTTCATGGAAGATTTAGAGTGTGTGTTTGTATTAATGATGCAGGGTACCTCCTCAAGGAGACTTGACCTCCCTTTCAGTAAAGGGGCTCTTGATCTTTGAATTGACATAGGTTTGGAAACTGGTTGATAGACTGTGATGCTCCACAGTGTTGGTCAAATCAGGTAATAGATGTAGTGTTAGCTATGGTCTCACACACAGTGGATCAGTTGGTTCAGGGACCTACCCGGTCATTATTTCCTCAGTTCTCTAATGTAAAATTAGAATAGACATGCTCAGTAACTGGTAGAATTCCCCACAGTGGCTCCCTGACATACGGGCCATGTGGTAGGAAGTGTTAAGTGGAAGCCTCTAGAGTTTCCTCCCCCTCTCAAGATAGTAAATGAGAAGCAATATCACATTACTGTGGGAATTGTAGAGATGAATGGTACCATAAACGACTTGAAAAAGCAGGGGTGATAATACCCATCACATCCCTATTTAATTCCTCCAGTTTGGCCTGTGAATAAGTCAGATGTGTATTGGAAAATAACTATGGGCTATTATAAACTTAATCAGATTGTGATGCCAGTTGCTGTTGCTGTCCCAGAAGTAGTGTCGTTACTGGAGCAAAGCCACATAGCACGTCACACTTGGTAAGTAGCTATTGCCCTGGATAACTTTTTCTCCATACAAATTTTAAGTACAATCAGAAGCAGTTGCTTTTACCTGGCAGGGCCAGTAGTGTATTTTCAGTCTTGTTTTAGGTCTTTGACAATTCTACTGCTCCCTGTCATAATATAGACCACAGAAATCTTGTTTGTCATGACATTTCATAGAATATCACATGTACTAGTGTATTGATGACATTGTGCAAATTGGATCTGTTAAACAGAAAGTAGCAATTACTTTGTTGCCTTCAAAAGTATGAGAGGGTAAGTTATAATTCTATATCAGTCAAGGCCCATTTAGACAAATGTCACTCAGTAATTTGAATAGGGAGTTTAATATAAAGAATTAGTAGCTATAACAAGGAACTGGAGCAATAAGATATTGGATAACAATTAAGATAATTCTAAAGAATACAAGAATAACAGATATAAGGAACAGATACTATCCCTAGGGCTAAGATAAGGTATTGTGGGAAATACATTTTCTCTAGATTTTTTTAGTGATCCTATAAAAACCTCAGTTTCCTGAGCCATGGATATGCATACACTATCATAGTAGAAGGTTTGCTTTCATTTCTTCTAGGAACATTTTACTCCTCTTTACAGTGAGGATTAGGTCTGACACCATTTGTTTCTTTGATGGTGGAGCTAATTGCTTCCATACAATAAGCTTCTCTTATCTCCCCAAGAGCCATAAGGTTACATTTCTGGTAAGGCACCTAAGTTGTAGCATTATCTCTCTGCTTGTTTGCATTTCAAAAGGGGTGGAACCTGGAGCCATGAAGAAACTTCTAGGTTGTAAAAGCCATAGACACTCTATTATCTTCTTTCTGTAAAGATTTATTTGCATAACAAAAGATTAGAGTAAGGATTCTTTGCATCCTGTCTCCAAGGAGACTCTCTCAGAAGGAGAGAGAGAAAAATAATCTCTTTCCTCTGTATAAATGGAAGACATTTATATTTCTCCATCTTTTGCATACAGAATAGTCTTGCCACTTGTGTAGGATACATTTTCCATCTGGTTCTTATCATATCACTCTGCAGGGTTGCAAATGTGGAGAGACTAATGATCCAATGTTATTCTGACTGTTGATTTTGTGGTGAGCATAATAAGAAATCTGCTCTGATTCAGAAACCTCGTGTGCATTCAAGAAAATTTAATAAAGATGAATGTTAAAAACTCAACAAACACCTGAGGAAGAGACAACCCTTCCTGCATAAAGGCTAATATTCAGACCTTATTTGGAGAGGGCACAGCGTTGACCCACTGTATGACAGAGACATTGCAATGTGCCATGCTGGGAGAATTTGGTGGAAATCCACACTTTGGAATGTGCCAGAAATCTGCCCTCTAGTGTACTGGGGAAAGCTATTCTGAGGGTAGTGTCTTGCTGGAAACACTTTACTATTCAAAGAAGGATGCTGAGGAAAATTGCTTATTTTTGGGTGCTGTTGATTGCCAGGCACTGCAGAGCTGGATGTTGGAATATCTGCCCATGTTGCAGGAACTTGCTGCTGGTGAAGCCAAGTCATGCTGAAGAAAACTGCCAAATGGAGCACAATGGAAATGGAAAGTCCCTTCTTCCTGCAGTGTGTCTAATAGTGCTCTGAAATGACAAAGCTTAACATAGTACCAGCTGTCAAGGGCCCAGCTCAGTTTCTTTAGAGCAAGCAATGAAGGCAAAGGTCACTGAGTGCACAGGGGCTGCATGGGGCCTGCTGGGAAAGCAGGACCACTCATATTTTCTATTTTTTCTTGGGTCAAATTTGATCATCTGTGACTTTAAAAGATTTTATCAACTTCATGTAAGTGGTTGAAGTGATTTACATAAAGTTTCTCATAATATTACTTTCTTAACCATTTAATATATACCTGTAATATAGGATCTGTAGTAATATACCCTCTTTAATTGTGACTTTTCTTTCTTGGTTAGTCTGACTAGAAGTTTATCAAAATTGTTTATTTTTAAAAAAGCTTTTGGTTTCATTTATTTTATTTTGTTTTCTATTTAATTCATTTTGGTTTTCATCTTTATTATTTATTTTCATCTTTTCAATTTGGTTTTAATTTCCTCTTCTCTTTTAAGCTTCTTAAAGTAAAAGCTCTGATCACTGAATCTGGACATTTCTTCTTTACCAATATAAGCATTCAAAGCTATAAAACTCTAAGAACTGCTTTAGGTCTATCACATCAGTTTTTATATCTTGCATTTTCATTCAGTTTAAGATATGTCCCAATTACCCCTGTGATTTCTTCTTTGACCTATGAGATATTCAAAAGTATGTTGTTTAATTTTTTAATATTTGTGGATTCTTCCATATTCATTTGTTATTTATTTCTAATTTAATTTCATCATGATCATGGAAGATATGTTATATAATTTTAATCCACTTATATTTATTAAGACTTATCTTAAAGCCCAGAAAATGGTCTACTTTGGTGATTGTTTCATGAACACTCAAAACATCTATTTCTCTGAATATGAAATTTTAAGTTTGTAGACTTTTTTGCTTAGCTTGTTAAAGATATTGTTCCATTGTCTTCTTACTTGCATTGTTTTTAACAAGAAGTCTGAATTTTTTCTATATTCCTCTATACATATTTTTTTTCTCTTGCTGCTTTTAAGATGTACATAATTTTTTCTATACATACATAATGTTTTATCTCTTAGAACAAGAGTAATTCAAAGGTACATTTTATCACTTATATTCAGTATTGTCCTGTTTCTAACTAGGGCAACAAAGTAAGGAAAATAAAGGCATTTTAAAAAGGCATTTGGGCTTCACTGGTGGCGCAGTGGTTGAGAGTCCGCCTGCCGATGCATGGGACACGGGTTCATGCCCCAGTCCGGGAAGATCCCACATGCCGTGGAGTGGCTAGGCCCATGAACCATGGCCACTGAGCCTGTGCGTCCGGAGCCTGTGCTCTGCAACAGGAGAGGCCACAACAGTGAGAGGCCCACGTACCGCAAAAAAAAAAAAGGCATTAAAATTGTAAAAGAATAAATATAAATTGTCTTTATTCACATACGGTCTGTTTTTGTTTATAGAAAAATTCTACGGCCATACCACTCTGAATGTACCTGATCTCATCTGTTTATAGAATAAGCCCAAGAAATTAATAGAAAATGTACTAGAATTAAAAAGTAAATATAACAAGTTTTCAGAATAGAAGACCAACATAAACAAATATATTGTATTCTAAATAATACCAAAATTAGAAAACAATTTTAAATATGATTAAAATCATTAAAAATAATACTTAGTGATAACTTTTACAAATATGTGAAGACGTCTTCACAGAAAACTATACATTATTGCTGAGAGAAATTAAAGAAAGCATGAAAAAGTAAAGATATGTATTATGCACATGGATTGGAAGTTTAATATTGTTAACATGTCAATTCCCCCTAAGTTAGTGTGTAAATTCAAACAATCTCAACCAAAATTCCTGCAGGCTTTGTAAAATAGAAGTTGACAAGTCAGTTTAAAATTTATATGTACATGCAAAAGACCTAGAACAGCCAAAACATTTTTTAAAAAGAAGAAAGGAGAATAAAAAGGTTTACCATAAATCTACCTTAAACTAAATGCCATGGCGATGGAATAATAAAATACATACGAATTGTTGTAACAGAATGGAGAATCTAGAATTATTAGATCCATGCATATAAACTACTTTTCAACAATGAGGCTGAAGTATTTCAGTACAAAATGATGATTTTAAATATTTTACCTTGGGTTATCTTTTTATTTTTGAATTGTAAGAGTACTTTATATATTTTGGGTACTAGACCCTTATCAGATATGATTTGAAAATATTTTTTTCCCTTCTGTAGGTTGTCTTTTTAAAAATTTAATTTCATTTAATTTTTTAAACATCTTTATTGGAGTATAATTACAGTGTTGTGTTAGTTTCTACTGTATAACAAATTGAATCAGTTATAGGTATACATATATCTCCATATCCCCTGCCTGTTGTGTCTCCCTCCCACCCTCCCTATCCCACCCCTCTAGGTGGTCACAAAGCACCGAGCTGATCTCCCTGTGCTATGCGGCTGCTTCCCACTATCTATCTATTTTACATTTGGTAGTGTATAAAGGTCATTGCTACTCTTTCACTTCATTCCAGGTTACCCTTCCCCTTCCCCATGTCCTCAAGTCCATTCCCTACCTCTGTGTCTTTATTCGTGTCCTGCCCCTATGTTCATCAGAACCATTTTTTAAAAAAGATTCCATATATATGGTTAGCATACAGTATTTGTTTTTCTCTCTCTGACTTATTTCACTCTGTATGACAGACTCTAGGTCCACCACCTCACTACAAATAACTCAATTTCGTTTCCATAATGGCTGAGTAATATTCCATTGTATATATGTGCCACATCTTCTTTAACCATTCATCTGTTGATGGACACTTAGGTTGCATCCATGTCCTGGCTATTGTAAATAGAGCTGCAGTGAACATTGTGGTACATGTCTCTTTTTGAATTATGGTTTTTTCAGGGTATATACCCAGCAGTGGGATTGCTGGATCATATGATAGTTCTATTTTTAGTTTTTTAAGGAACCTGCATACTGTTCTCCATAGTGGCTGTATCAATTTACATTCCCACCAAGAGTGCAAGAGGATTCCCTTTTCTCCACAACCTCTCCAGTATTTATTGTTTGTAGATTTTTTGATGATGGCCATTCTAGACTGGTGTGAGGTGATACCTTACTGTGGTTTTGATTTGCATTTTTCTAACAATTAGTGATGTTGAGCATCCTTTCATGTGTTTGTTGGCAATCTGTACATCTCCTTTGGAGCAATGTCTATTTAGGTCTTCTGCGCATTTTTGGATTGGGTTGTTTGCTATTTTGATGTTGAGCTGCATGAGCTGCTTGTATATTTTGGAGATTAATTCTTTGTCAGTTGCTTTGTATGCAAATATTTTCTCCCATTCTGAGGGTTGTCTTTTCATCTTGTTTATGTTTTACTTTGCTGTGCAAAAGCTTTTAAGTTTCATTAGGTCCCATTTGTTTATTTATTTATTTTTTTCCATTTCTCTAGGAGGTGGGTCAAAAAGGATCTTCCTGTAATTTATGTCAAAGAGTGTTCTGCCAGTGTTTTCCTCTAAGAGTTTTATAGTATCCGGCCTTACATGTAGGTCTTTAATCCATTTTGATTTTATTTTTGTGTGTGGTGTCAAAGAGTGTTCTAATTTCCTTCTTTTAGATGTAGCTGTCCAGTTTTCCCAGCACCACTTATTGAAGAGGCTGTCTTTTCTCCATTGTATATGCTTGCTTCCTTTATCAAAGATAAGGTGACCATATGTGTGTGGGTTTACCTCTGGGCTTTCTATCCTGTTCCATTGATCTATATTTCTGTTTTTGTTCCATACTGCCCTGATTACTGTAGCTTTGTAGTATAGTCTGAAGTCAGGGAGCCTGATTCCTCCAGCTCCATTTTTCTTTCTCAAGATTGCTTTTGCTATTCGGGGTCTTTTGTGTTTTCATGCAAATTGTGAATTTTTTTGTTTTAATTCTGTGAAAAATGCCATTGATAGCTTGATAGGGATTGCATTGAATCTGTGGATTGCTTTGGGTAGTATAGACATTTTCACAATGTTGATTCTTCCAATCCAAGAACATGTTATATCTCTCCATCTATTTGTATCATCTTTAATTTCTTTCATCAGTGTCTTATAGTTTTCTGCATACGGGTCTTTTGTCTCCTTCAGAAGGTTTATTCCTAGGTATTTTATTCTTTTTGTTGCAGTGGTAAATGGGATTGTTTCCTTAATTTCTCTTTCAGATTTTTGGTTGTTAGTGTAGAAGAATGCAAGAGATTTCTGTGCATTAATTTTGTTTCCTGCTACTTTACCACATTCATTGATTAGTTCTAGTAGTTTTCTGGTATCCTCTTTGGGATTCTCTGTGTATGGTATCATGACCTCTGCAGACAGTGACAGTTTCACTTCTTCTTTTTGGTTTTGAATTCCTTTTATTTCATTTCTTCTCTGATTGCTGTGGCTAAAACTTCCAAAACTATGTTGTATAATGGCGGTGAGAATGGGCAGCCTTGTCTTGTTCCTGATCTTAGAGGAAATGTTTTTCAATTTTTCACCATTGAGAACAGTGTTGGCTGTGGTTGTGTCATATATGGCTTTATTATTCTGAGTTAGGTTCCCCCTGTGTCCACTTTCTAGAGAGTGCTTATCATAAATGGGTGTTGAATTTTGTCAAAAGCTTTTTCTACATCTATAGATATTATCATATGGTTTTTATCCTTCAGTTTGTTAATATGGTGTGTCACATTGATTAATTTACATATATTGAAGAATCCTTGCTTTTCTGGGATAAACCCCACTTGATCATGGTGTGTGGTCCTTTTAATGTGCTGCTGGATTCTGTTTGCTCATATTGTGTTGAGTATTTTTGCATCAATGTCATGAGTGTTATTGGTCTGTAGTTTTCTTTTTTTTTTGTGACATCTTTCTCTGGTTTTAATATCAGGGTGATAGTGGCCTCGTAGAATGAGTTTGGGAGTGTTCCTCCCTCTGCTATATTTTGGAAGAGTTTGAGAAGCATAGGTGTTAGCTCTTATCTAAATATTTGATAGAATTCACTTGCAAAGCCATCTGGTCCTGGACTTTTGTTTGTTGGAAGATTTTTAATCACAGTTTCAATTTCAATGCTTGTGATTGGTCTGTTCATATTTTCTATTTCTTCCTGGTTCAGTCTTGGAAGTTTGTACTTTTCTAATAATTTGTCCATTTCTTCCAGGTTGTCCATTTTTTTGGCATATAGTTGCTTGTAGTAGTTTCTCATGATCCTTTGTATTTCTGCAGTGTCAGTTGTTACTTCTCCTTTTTCATTTCTAATTCTGTTGATTTGAGCCTTCCCCCCTTTTTTCTTGATGAGTCTGGCTAATGGTTTATCAATTTTGTTTATCTTCTCAAAAACCAGGTTTTAGTTTTATTGATCTTTGCTATTCTTTCCTTCATTTCTGTTTCATTTATTTCTGATCTGGTCTTTATGTTTTCTTTCCTTCTGCTAACTGGGGTTTTACTGTTCTTCTTCCTCTAATTGCTTTAGGTGTATGGTTAGGGTTTTTATTTGAAATTTTTCCTGTTTCTTAAGGTAGGATTATATTGCTATAAACTTCCCTCTTAGAACTTCTTTTGCTGCATCCCATAGGTTTTGGGTCATCGGTTTTCATTGTCATTTGTTTCTAGGTATTTTTTGATTTCCTCTTTGATTTCTTCAGTGATCTTTTTGTTAATTAGTAGGGTATAGTTTAGCCTTCATGTGTTTTTATGTTTTACAGTTTTTTTTCCTGTAATTGATATCTCGTCTCTTAGTGTTTTGTTTGGCAAAGATACTTGATAAGGTTTCAATTTTCTTAAATTTACCAAGGCTTGATTTGTGACCCAATATGATCTATACATGCAAATGTTCTATGAACACTTGAGAAGATAGTGTATTCTGTTTTTGGATGGAATGTCCTATAAATTTCAATTAAGTCTATCTGGTTTAGTGTGTCTTTTAAAGCTTGTGTTTCCTTATTTTCATTTTGGATGATCTGTCCGTTGGTGAAAGTGGGGTGTTAAAGTCCCCTACTGTTACTGTTGATTTCCCCTTTTATGGCTGTTAGCACTTGTTGAGGTGCTCCTATGTTGGGTACATAAATATTTACAATTGTTATATCTTCTTGGATTGATCCCTTGATCATTTTGTTGTGTCCTTCTTTGTCGCTTATAATAGTGTTTATTTTAAAGTCTATTTTGTTTGATATGAGTATTGCTACAGCAGCTGTCTTTTGATTTCCATTTGCATGGAATATGTTTTTTCATTCCCTGACCTTCAGTCTGTATGTGTCCCTCAGTCTGGAATGGGTCTCTTGTAGACAGCATATATATGGGTCTTGTTTTTGTATTCATTCAGTGAGCCTGTGTCTTTTGGTTGGAGTATTTAATCCATTTACCTTTAAGATAGTTATCAATATCTGTATTCCTGTTACTGTTTTCTTAATTGTTTTGGGTTTGTCATTGTAGCTCTTTTCCTTCTCTTGTGTTTCCTGCCTAGAGAAGTTCCTTTAGCATTTGTTGTAAAGCTGGTTTGGTGGTGCTGAATTCTCTAAACTTCTGCTTGTCTGTAAAGGTTTTAATTTCTCCATCTAATCTGAATGAGATCCTTCCTGGGTAATGGTTTTTATAGGTTTTTCCCTTTCATCACCTTAAATATGTCCTGCCACTGCCTTTTGGCTTGCAGAGTTTCTGCTGAAGATCAGCTGTTAACCTTATGGGGTTTCCCTTGTATGTTATTTGTTGCTTTTCCTTTGCTGCTTTTAATATATTTTATTTGAATTTACTTTTTGATAGTTTGATTAATATGTGTCTTGGCATGTTTCTCCTTGGATTTATTCTCTATGGGACTCTCTTCACTTCCTGGATTTGATTGACTATTTGTTTTCCCATGTTAGGGAAGTTTTCAACTATAATCTCTTCAAATATTTTCTCAGACCCTTTCTTTTTCTCTTCTTCTGAGACCCCTATAACTTAATGTTGGTGTGTTTAATATTCTCCCTGAGGTCTCTGAGAGTGTCCTGAATTCTTTTCATTATTTTTTTCTTTTTTCTGCTCTGACACAGTTATTTCCATCATTTTATCTTCCAGGTCACTTATCCGTTCTTCTGCTTCAGTTATTCTGCTGTTGGTTCCTTCTAGAGTATTTTAAATTTCATTTCTTGTGTTGTTCATCATTGTTTGTTTGATATTTAGTTCTTTTAGGTCCTTGTTAAATGTTTCTTGTATTTTCTCCATTCTATTTCTGAGATTTTGGATCATCTTTACTATCATTACTCTGAATTCATTTTTCAGGTAGACTGCCTATTTTCTCTTCATTTGTTTAACCTGGTGGGTTTTTACCTTGTTCCTTGATCTGCTTCATATTTCTCTGCTTTCTCGTTTTGTTTATCTTACTGTGTTTGGGGTCCCCTTTTCTCAAGCTGCATGTTCTTAGTTCCCGTTATTTTGGGTGTCTGCACCAGTGGGTGATGTTGGTTCAGAGGCTTGTGTAGGCTTCCTGGTGGAGGGCACTGGTACCTGTGTTCTTGGTGGGGCTGGATCTTGTCCGTCTGGTATGCAAGGCCGCATCTGGTGGTGTGTTTTGGAGTGTCTGTGAACTTAATATGCCTTTAGGCAGCCTCTCTGCTAATGGGTGTAGTTGTATTAGGCAGCCCCTAATGGGACTGGCTGGCCATTGGGTAGAGCTGGGTCTTAGTGTTGAGACAAATTTGTCAGTGAGAGTTCTCGCCGATTGATATTATTTGGGGCTGGGCAGTTTCTGGTGGTGCAGTGTCCTGGACTCAGCCCTCCCACCTCGAAGGTTCAGGCCCAAAACCTGGCCTGAGCATCAAGACCCTGCCAGCGACACGGCTCAGAAGGAAAGGAAGAGAAAAAAAAAACAAAAACAACAAAACGAACAGACAGAACCCTAGCACAAATGGTAAAAGCAAACCTATACAGACTAAATCACACAAAGAAACATACACAGAAAAAGAGAAAAAGGAAAGAACATATATACATATATATATACATATATATGTATATATATATGGAAGAGAGCAACCAAACCAGTAAGGAAATCCACCAATGATAATAAGCACTAAATAGTATACTAAGGTGAACATAAAACCAGAAAGAAATTAGACACAGAAGACAAACCTGAAGTCAACAGTTGCTCCCAAAGTCCACTGCCTTAATTTTGGGAATATTCATTGTCTATTTAGGTATTCTTCAGTTGCAGGGTTTATCAGTTTGATTGTGGGGATTTAATCTGCTGCTCCCAAGGCTGCACAGAAAAATTTTCCTTCCTCTTCTTTGTTTGCACAGCTCCTGAGGTTCAGCTTAGGTTTTGGCCCCACCTCTGCATGTAGGTTGCCTTCAGGTGTCTGTTTCCTGCCCAGACAGTAGGGGTTAAGGCAGCGGCTGATTAGCGCTCTGTTGCTTACTCAGGCCGGGGAGAGGATGGGGGTATGGTACTCATAATTGGAATGTGAGGTGAGCCTGAGGTGGCAGAGGCCATCCTGACATTGCAACAGCCTGAGGTGTGCCATATGTTCTCCCTGGGAAGTTGTCCCTGGATCTCGGGTCCCTGGTAGTGGCATGCTGAATGGGCTGCCGGGGGAGTGTTGACAGTGGCCTGCACTTGCACACAGGATTCTTCGTGGCAGTGGGAGCAGTCTTAGCATTTCATTCCCTTCTTTGGGGTCTGAGCTGATAACCATAGCTCACTGCCATCTCTGGAGCTCCCTTAGGCAGTGCTCTGCGTTTTGTGGGCACAGTGGGAAGGGATCCCCTCTCCTTGCACAACCCAAAAGAAAGGTCTCTTGCCTCTCTGGCAGGTCCGGACTTTTTCCCGGACTCTATCCAGGCTAGCTGTGCTGCACTAGCCCCCTTCAGGCTGTGTTCACTTAGCCAACCCCAGTCCTCTCCCTGGGGCCTGACCTCCAAAGCCCAAGCCTCAGCTCCCAGCCCCCACCCACCCTGGCAGGTGAACAGACAAGCCTCTCAGGCTGGTGAGTGCTGGTCAGCAGTGATCCTATGTGTGGGAATCTCTCTGCTTTGCCTTCTGCACCACTGTTGCTGTGCTCTCCCCCATGGCTCTGCAACTCCCCCCCAACCACCACCCACCCCCGTCTCCACCAGTGAAGGGGCTTCCTAGTGTATGGAAACTTTTCCTATTTCACAGCTCCCTCCCAGAGGTGCGGGTTCCATCTGTATTCTTTTGTCTCTGTTTTTTCTATTTTCTCTTTCCCTACCCAGGTACCTGGGGATTTTCTTGCCTTTTGGGAAGTCTGAGGTCTTCTGCCAGCATTCAGCATGTGTCCTGGAGGAATTGTTCCACATGTAGATGTATTTTTAATGTACTTGTGGGCATGAAGGTGATCTCCACGTCTTACTCCTCCACCATCTTGAAGGTCCTTTCTGGGTTGTCTTTTTTTAACTGACTTTATTTCTAACCTTTAAAAATTGTATAAAAATAAGTCTTTAAAAAAGACTTTTTTAAAGAATAGTTTTAATTTCACAACAAAATTGAGGGGAAGATAAAGAAATTTTTCATGTATTTCCTACCCCCACATATACATAGCCTCCCCTATTATCAACAGCCCCCATCAGAGTGTATATTTGTTGCAGTTGATGAACTTACATTGAGCATCTGGGCCTCGTGCTTTCTGTTTTAAAGGTTATTAATTTTTGATTCAATTTCTTTCGTAGATATAGAGCTATTCAGATTGTCTCTTTCTTCTTGTGTGAATTTTTACAGGTTGTGTCTTTCAAGGAATTGTGGTCCATTTCATCTGGGTTATCAAATTTGTGGGCATAGAGTTGTTCAATAAAGGATTCTTTTATTATCCTTTTATGGGGTCTGTAGTGATCTCCTCTGTTTCATCTGATATTAATACTTAGGGTCCTATCTCTTTTTTTTTGATTAGCCTGCTTAGAGGCTTATTGATTTTATTGATCTTTTCAGCTTTTGGTTTCATTGATTTTTCTCTGTTGATTTCCATTTTCAATTTCATTGATTTCTGCTGTAATCATTATTATTTATTTTCTTCCACTTACTCTGGGTTTAATTTGCTCTTCTTTTTCTAGTTTCCATAGGTGGAAACTTAGATTATTGATTTCAGATCTTTTCTCTTTTCTAATATATGTATTCAATGCTATAATTTTCCCTCTAAGCACTGTTTTTGTTGACTCCCACAAATCTTGATAGGTTGTATTTCCATTTAGTTCAAAATATTTTAAAATTTATCTTGAGATTTCTCTTTGATCCATGTGTTATTTGGAAGCATGTGTTTTAATCTCCATGTATTTTGAGATTTTACAATTATCTTTTTGTTACTGATTTATAGTTTAATTCCATTGTGGCCTGAGAGTAGATATTGTATGATTTTTATTCTTTTAAATTTGTTAAATTGTGTTTTATGGTCCAGAATGTGGTCTATATTGGTGAACTTGTGAGCTTGAGAAGAATGTGTAATCTGCTATTTGTTGAAGTAGTCTATAGATGTCCATTATATCCAGTTGTCCCAGAATCATTTGATGAAAAGACTCTTTATTCCCCGCTGAATTATCTTAACACCATTATAATGATCTAAAAGGTATATGGGTTTATTTCTGGACCCTCAGTTCTATTCCATTGATCTGTATATCTGTCTTCATGCCAGTAGCACACAGTCTTGGTTACTCTAGCTTTGTAGTAAGTTTTTGAAATTGAGAAATGTGAGTCCTCCAATTTTGTTCTTCTTTTTCAAGATTATTTTGGATACTCATTAAGTTTTTCTGAAAAGATAACTGTTTGTGTAATGCTAACAAAACCAATTTCTTATAGGTTTTATAACATGTAGAAGTAAAGTGAATGACAAAAAGCACAAATAAGAAGGAACATATGAAATTATACTGTTCAGTTTTCTTGTATGATATGTAAAAATGATATAATGTGAATTCAGGGCAGACTTTGGTAATTTAAATGTACATATTGTAAACCTTAGGACAATGATGATGAAGAAGAAGGATGAGGAGGAGGAGGAGAAGGAGGAGGAGATAAAAAGCCAAGATAGCTAGATACCATTGAATACTAAAACTGCATGATTTTTGAAAAATAAACTAGAAAGAAGGAACAATAAACTGATAAAATAGCAAATAACTGGTCACATGGGAGACTTAAACTCAACTGTATGAACAGCTACTTAAAAATAAATGGACTAAACATCTAATAAAGAGACAGAATTTGTTGCCATGAATAAAAAAGCACGACCTCTTATATGATATTTATATGCATGGCATTTTAAATATAAATACCAGATAGATTAAAAATAAACAGATAAAAAATATATGTCATACAAACACTCAGCAAAAAGACTTCAGAGGATAAATTATATTGGGGAAAGCAGACTTCAGGATAAGGAATATTAGCATAGATAAACAAAAACAGTTCAAGATGATAAAAGGGTCAGTTTATCAAGAAGACATAACAATTTTAAATGTCACTGCACCTAATATCAGAGTTTAACATAAATGGAGCAGAAACTGATATACCTAAAAGGAGAAATAGACAAATCCACAATTGTAGTTGGAGATTTCAACTCTTCTTTTGTAATAATTGATGTAACATGTAGTAGATATAAGTACAAATATAAAGAAAAAGAAGACATAAAAGAAACATAGAAGAAAAAAGAAATAGATTGAAGAATAAAAAAAGAAGACCTACAGTTTCTACTAACTTGACCTAATTGACACTTAGTGAACATTTCATCAAAAACAGAATAAACATTTTTTTTTTTCATGTGTTCATAGGATATTCACAAGATCATTTGCTGGGATTTAAACAAGTTTGGCTACATTAAAAAGGATTAAAATGATGGAGTATCTCCTAATACCATAATGAAATTAAATTAGAAATCAATAACAGAAATACATGTGGAAAATACCTGAATATTTGGAAATTAAACACCACTTTCCTAAACAATCCATGGGTAAAGGAGAAATCATAAGGAAAATTAGAATATATTTTGAATTGAATGAAAGTAAAAACAAGACATAACAAAATTTGTGTGATGCAGCAGCTAAAGCAGTGCTCAGGAAGAAATCATAGTGTTAAAGTTTTATATATGATCAGAAAAGTTAGCAGGAAGGTCAACAGTCTATCTTTCCATCTTGTAAAAAGCTAGATCATGAAGGGCAATTAAACCCAATGTAAGTAGATATGACCAAGTTGTTGCATACTTCAACAGCTCATTCTTTTTTTATTGTGTGTAGTAGTAGTATTCCATGGTATGGATGTATTTTTTTTTTGCCTATTTTCAGTTGGATTGTTTGTTTCCTTACTGTTGAATATTGAGAGTTTAAAAAATTTTTCTGGGAATCCACAGCAATCTGCTTCCAGATTTTCCCCCAAATTACATATGATCACAGAAGTAGTAGAAGGAACTCTAATGTAGTGAGAAGAAAAAGAAACAATAATCTTTAAGAACCATTATGAATTTAGTCATATGATTACTATTATGATTACTTTAAAAAGTTTTAAATGTCAAAATTTTATTAGAAAATAAGCAAAATGTAGCTGCACTTGGGAAATATGTTTTCCTAAGAAATTTATTGAGCATCTTACCATATGCAAATTTGTGCTAGGCACCAATAAGTCTTTATTAGTTCATTAATAGCAAGATTTAAAATGAGAACAGAAATTTATTAAATTATGAAATTTAAATTTATTACAATTAAGGTATGAAAGTTTAAGATGATAGAGAATACTATTTGCAGAATTAGCAACTTAGTGCATTTCCCCCCTAACCTGATGCTGACTCCACAGCCTAATATATGAAATATCAGCAGCTTCAATGTCCTCCTCAGACTATGCTCTGTGAAGCAGAAATTATTTGTAGGGCTGTTTGTTCTTATCTCTAGGTTTTGAGCAGCAGTAGGGATATGTTTTCTCCAGGGGAGAGAAGGCCAGAGAGGGAGGGTTATGTATGAGGCTTTGGGTTCCAAATGGAAAGACCCTTTAAATCTTCTTTATAAAATAGGAGGTGACACAATATGCTTAGTGTGAGGGTAACGAATGAGGTTGGGGGCTGAGTACAGGGGAGACTGGAAGACCCCTTATGGATGATGCGGTGCAAGAATGGTGTGCAAAGAAGAAATGAACCAAAGGATGACATCCAGCAGACTGAAGACAGGGCTGTCCAAGTCTCTCCCTGGGATCAGTGACATGGGAAGAAGAGACCAATCACACATTTCCACCCTCAGCATCCAGTGTACTCTGAATCCTCAACTTCACAGTTTAGATGTGGGTGAATCAGAGTTTACAGCCAACCATACTGCAATGAGCCTGACAAAGAGAAAAAATGGCTCTGAATCAGATTTTTATTTAGCTTTTAGGAAAAGAGGGATACGTTCTTGTGTGACTAAAGACGGTGATGAAAGGGGATTGAGCACAATGAAGGGCATGACAGGAACTTTAAAAGGGAATTTATTGTTAATTTATAATGGCAGAGGAATTTTAAGGCTCTGGAGGCCAGAGATTAGGTTGTGCATTTCTTGGTATCCACCTCTGCATCTAGCAATGCTTAGATACATAGTGAGTACTCAGAAAGCACAAGGAAGGGGGGGGAAGATGGAGGGCATTATTTTGGAGAATGACTGTTCTGAGCAGGAAAAGAGAAGCAAGCATGCATGCCCTACGAGTCACAGCCCACAGCCAACAGGCCAGAGTTCAGGGATACCTTCCCACTGCTAAAGAGGACTTAACAGTGACAATGGGAAAGTCAAGCAGAGCAGTACTTTGAGAGTGAAACAGGGACCTCCAAACTTGGGATCCTGGGACCCTGTGCTGTCAGCTGTATCCATCCTTTCTCTATTCTGGCTCTTACCTGGACTGGAATGCTTTCAGATGACTCTGGGTCTTCTCATTACTGGAATCTGGGCTACAGAGATTAGGATGTATGCAGTAACTGATATTTTTAATAATTAACCATCATTGATTTCTCAGCCAAGGGTCATTCCCTTCCTCCCTTTCAGAAGCTCAGGCACTTGGCACCTGTGTGCAGAAGTAAAAAATCATTCACAGATTATTGATACTCTGCAACGTTTCCCACCTCCCATTCCATGTGTGTAAACCCTGAAAGGTCTGAGCTTTGTGACAGAAGCTCCTACTCACTGGGGAGAAGCTTAATAACACTTTGTGACGGAGCTATGTCACATGTGCCCACACTGCTGTTGGCCTTAGGCTTTGCTCAGACAGGTAGGAGAGGTGATGGAGTGGGCTGTAGGATGTGAAGGAAAAGGAGGAAAGCAATTGCTCATAAAAAGTTTTCATCCATTCTTTTTGCTACCTGACATTTTATTGGGTAAATATTTTTCTGCTTCTGTCTTTTTTGGGTCGATAAGAAGGGGACTTTGTCCCCTAGAGAATCTATTACTTTCTGCGTGAGCTTGATTCTACAGCTGAAGAAACTTCAGCAGAAACGTATTCTTTCTTGTTGAGCCTTCACTGACTTCTCCCTGAACTGCAGGCTTCTCCTCTCTAGCATTTCCAGCAAGGATGGTGAATCAGTTCTCATTAGGACTAGAATTGGAGAATAAAGTTTGTACCGTGGGGTTACAATATTGCCTCTGAAATCCTCAAAGCCTTAGCCACCCCAGTGCTCATCAGTGCTAGTGTTGGGAGTCTTCCTGGCCCATTGATAGGCTCTGGTCAGTGGGAAGGCCTTGGTGAGGAAGGGTCTACGGCAGAGACACTTTGTAGGGACTCATCCTAAGACTGTTCTGGGACAGGAGCAGGATTCCTTTGGGAATGGGTTCCATAAGGGCCATTCTTTGTGGAAGTGATTAGAGATTTGACTAACTGGGATTCTGTCCAGTTCAGATATTCTAGGGTAGTAGAAAAGAGTTTATCTTTGAACTCTGGGTGAAATGTTTTGTGTCACCAAGCCCCTTCCACAAACTGGGAAATAAATATGACTGGCATTTGAATGGCATTGCTATTAGAATTTCTTCCTTATATTTCTTTTTTTTTAAGATGTTGGGGGTAGGAGTTTATTTATTTATGTATTTTTGCTGTGTTGGGTCTTCATTTCTGTGCGAGGGCTTTCTCTAGTTGTGGCAAGTGGGGGCCATTCTTCATCTCGGTGTGTGGGCCTCTCACTATCACGGCCTCTCTTGTTGTGGAGCACAGGCTCCAGACGCGCAGGCTCAGTAGTTGTGGCTCACGGGCCTAGTTGCTCCACGGCATGTGGTATCTTCCCAGACCAGGCCTTGAACCCGTGTCCCCTGCATTAGCAGGCAGATTCTCAACCACTGCGCCACCAGGGAAGCCCCCTTCCTTATATTTCTAATACTTCTTTTGCATTGCTTATGTTTCAAGTTGCCCATTCAACTCAGTTTATTTCTCAAATGCTTTGTCAAGCTTGTGAAATGCTTTTTTTGTGTGTAAACAGGTCTTTCACATATAATTATCATGCTCTTCATTAATCAGTTCTTCATTACCCTGAACAAAGGAAAATTAAGAGGAGTTAACCAAAATACATTTCAAACTGCCAGAATGATGTCACAAAATAAATCTGTGCTCTACAATGTATTTTCAATATTTTCATATGGTATTAGTTTACTAAGAGTTTCATCCTGATTGGATGCTGAATTTCATAAAAGGCTTTTTCTGCGTCCATTGAGATGATGATACAGTTTTTATTTCTGTAATTGTGGTGAAATAAATTGATTTGAAGTGTCAACCCAATTTCGTATTCCTGGAATAAATACAACATGATTTTGATGTATTACCAGTTTTAAATATTGCTGTTGTCCTTGCCAGATTATAATATAAGGTCATACTCTCAAAAATAAGTTGGGGAGGGTGATGTCAGCAAGATGGCCAAATAAGACATCCCTCATTTATATCCCCTACTCAACAACAATAATTAGGCATCCATCCTCAGACAAAAGGGCCTTTGTGTGAGCTTTGGGATCCAGTTAGGAGATTGTGAAATCCCAGTGCAATCCAAGACCGAGGCAGTCTCTTACTGAGGTGACTGATTCTCCGACTCTGGTCCCAACTGCAGATCTGGAAACAGCTCTGTCCCCCTGTGAACTTAGCTAGAGTCCTGTTTTGTTTTGTTTTTTAAATAAATTTATTTATTTAACGTTTGGCTGCATTGGGTCTTCGTTCCTGCACACAGGCTTTCTCTAGTTGCGGTGAATGGGCGCTACTCTTCATTACGATGTGTGGACTTCTCATTGCGGTGGCTTCTATTGTTGTAGAGCACCGGCTCTAGGTGCACAGGCTTCAGTAGTTGTGGTATGCAGGCTCAGTAGCTGTGGCTCGCAGGCTCTAGAGCGCAGGCTCAGTAGTTGTGGCTCACGGGTTTAGTTGCTCTGTGGCATGTGGGATCTTCCTGGACCAGGGCTCAAACCCATGTCCCCTGCCTTGACAGGTGGATTCTTAACCACTGTGCCACCAGGGAAGCCTTACAGTCCTGTTTGACTTTGGTTCTATCACCAGCACCATACACCAAGGGACCCAGGAGGAATCATGACCCCCCATGCATCAGGTGATATGCATACAGACATTGGTCTTGGCTGTGGACCTGGAAGTGGACTTACCGACTCCTGCCCCTTTTGGCTGTGCTCTGGGAGCCCCTAGAGGTGACATCAAGATGGCAACATAGGTCATTCCCAACTTTAGTCTCCTTCGCAAAAAGACCAACTATCAACTATCCATAGACAGGACACAATTGTAAAAATCCCTGGGAGTAAGGCTGAAGTGACCTCCTAGAACACAGAGATGGAGAAGGACTGCATTGGAAGGGTAAGAGGAGAGGTTTCACTTTGACGGCATCACCCCTCCCTGTACTGGCACAGCACCACACTGAGGGATGGCTCCCTGGGGTCTACATTTGCCCCACTGGGAACAGAGAGCAAGGTGGACATCTAGCTCTCCCAGCTTTGGGTATACTTTCTGGAAGGCCCACTCAGATCTTGTATCATGGGGATCACTGGGGATCAGATAGAGATAGAGATTCAGTCATATCTTGGTGGACCATATTCCTGTTTGTAGCAGTGCCCAAGTGACTCTATCTTCCCATCTGTAGAGTCTAGCCAATGGGCTCTACTGGCCATGGAGGCTATGCTATAGCCACACCCAGGCAGGGACGCCTGGGTCCTACACAACTGCTGATCATAGCCTCCCAGTCCCATCAGAGTGGAAGGCTTGGCCCGAGAACCCAGGTAGCCCTGGAGCCCATCTTACAGCCAAGAGCCAAGCCAGCAGCCCTACCAAACTGTTGAGCATAGCCTCTAGTTTCACACAATCAGGGAGCCTAAACAGTGACCCTGGACAGCCTCAGAGCCCAGCCTATGGCCCTGCATGATTGCTGAACACAGCTTGTGGCTTCATCCAGGCAGAGAGCCCGACCAATGAACCCATCCAATCATGGAGCATAACCTGTGGCCCCACCCAACCAGGTAGCCCAGAGAGCAACCTGCCCAACCATTAAGAATAGTCTCCATACCCACCCAACTGCAGGATACAGCTGGATGCGCTGTCCAACCGGAGAGCCTAGCTGGTGACCTTGCCCAACAGTGGAGCATCGCCAGTGGCCTACCTGATTGCGAAGTCTAGACTGTGGCCCCAGCCAACTTTGGGTTCAGCCTATGGCTCTGTCTGATTGCAGAGCTCAGCCTGAGCCTCTGTCTGACCCTGAAGCCATGCCTGCAGTTTATCCAGAACATGAAATCCAACCAGTGGCACCATCCTATTGGGGAGCACAGCCTGAAGCCCTTGGGAGCCACTTCCACCACATCTGTCTATTTCAGAACCTAACTTTCTCTTAAAAGTGTGTTGGAAAACTTAAGTGTGTGTTTGTGTATACACACCATATAAGCCATATATATATAATTATATATTATATGACACAATATATTATATAATATATTTATATATATATTATATACTATATATTACACACACACACCCAGGGGTTATGAGGGAGGGATCAGTAGGTGGAACAGGTGATTTTATTTAGGACAGTGAAACTATTTCATATGATTCTACAGTGGTGGATATATGTTATTATAAATTTGTCAAAATTTTGTGTACAACACAAAGAACCTTAATGTTAACTATAGACTTTGGTTGATAATGATGTATCAGTGTTGGTTCATGGATTGTAACAAATGATGATGGTGGGGCAGGCTGGGTGTGTGTGTGTGTGTTGGGGAGGTAAGGGTATGTGGGAACTTCCATACTATGTGCTTAGCTTTGTTGTGAACCTAAAACTGCTCTAAAAACTAAAGCCTATTAATTTAAAAATGCAAAAACAAAACAAAATAAAACATTTACCTTCTCATTGTTGCTTTCAGAAAATTTGTGAAGACAAAAAAAATGGTCAGTGTCCCAAAACACATGACTAGATGTTCAACATCACTAATAGGGAAATGGAAGTCAAAAGAGTATTGAGATACCATTTTTACCCCAAATTGCAGAACTTTGTAACTCTTTAGCCCTGTCAAGAATATGGACAAACAGGAACTCCTACACAGTGGTGGTTCAACTGTGAAAGGCTACAGCATTTTTAACAATTAGCTGGAACGTTATTATAAAACTTAAAATTTACCATCGACTCAGATCACTGAAGGATAAGATCTAAAGTCATATATGTTCCAGTAGGTAAAAATATATCTAAAACTTTGGACTGTATTTTTAGTCATAAATGTTTTTAATCATCAATAGAATGGTTGAATAAATTATAGTCCATATATACTATGGAATATTATGCAGTTATACAAAACAATGAATTAGATTTATTTGTATTAATATGAAGTGACATCTATAAAATACTTTAAGGAAAAATGCATATTGAAGACTAGTGCATGTGGTGTAGGACAGATGAAAATAAAACAAAGGAAAACATGTATCTTTGTCCATGTGCATAGAGAAAGGGAGTAAAAAGATACAGAACAAACCATTAACATTGACTGCCTTGGGGATGAGGCAAAAGGGGAAAATTATTGGTGTTTTCTTTATACAGTAGCAATTGTTTTGCTGCAACAAGTATGTAGCTTGAAAGGAAAATTCAATAAATTGTAGTAGAAATGAAAACAACAGAAGAGGTATGGCTCCAGGGTCAAACATCTATAGACAATCAGACCTTTTATACTGCTGAGAGTGACTGCCTCTTAGTGTAACTCCTGAGCATTACTAGACTAAGAAATTCATTTCTTTTCTATGTTTTGAGAGATGTTATAAAAAAGAAATTAAACCTTCTGCTCTCCGAACATGGTGCATGGCTTACTTCAGGATGAGACGTCTGTTAGTTAAAGCTCCATAAGTGGGTGAAGAAAAAGATCTCTACCCCCTACCCCACTACCATCCTGTTCCTAAATTAGTATCCATCTAGCTTAAGGGTGTAGAGAATAATGTGTCATACCCCCAAAAAGAGAGTAAGGGGAAGAGGAAAAATTTCTATTTAAAAATATGTAAGTCCTGGACTTCCCTGGTGGTCCAGTGGTTAAGACTCCATGCTTCCAATGCAGGGGGCATGGGTTCGATCCCTGGTTGGAGAAGTTCTGCATGCCACATGGTATGGCCCAAAAAAATGTAAGTCCTGCCTAACATCAAGCTCAAAGATAAAACATTGGCCTTCAAATGATGCATAACAAAGTACCCTAAAAGTTATTTATCAGTTTAAAACAACAATAAATGTTATCTCACAGTTTCTGTGGGTCAGGACTCTGGGAGTGGCTTTGCTGGGTGTTTCTGACTCAGAGACTCTCCTGAGGTCAAGGTGTTAGCCTGGGCCCATCTGATCTGCTTCCTTGTTGGCTGATTCACATGGCTGGTGAGTTAGAGCTGGTGGTTGGAGAAAGGCCTCAGTTTTTCCCAGGTGTGCTTCTACATATGACTACTTAGTATCCTCAGGATGTGGCAGTTGGACTCCTCCAAAGCTAGCTATCTAAGAAGAAGAGCAAGGAGAAGGCCAAAATGTCTTTTATGACCAAGTCTCAGAAGTTACGTGCCATTGCTTTTGTACATTCTATTCTGTTAGAAGCAAGTCACTAAGTATCGGCCACCATCCGGAGGAGGGGAATTAATTCCACCTTTTGAAGGGAGGAGTATCAGAGAATGTGTGTACATAAGTTACAATCACCATCCAGTACTCTCTGCTGCCCAGTTGTTTTCTAGCTTTCAGGAATTTCTAAAAATTTCAAGTCTCCTGAAGGCATTCTTTTCTCCAAAGCTTTATGGATTTTTTTTCCTTAATAGCTTTTCTTTAATTTTATGAGATTTTGGTTATCCAGTATTCTGCATTCCCTTTCCTTGTACTTATTCCTGATGATACAAGGCCAGAACTCCACATGCTTTTGTAAAGATCTCTATCCTTTCTTTTCACCCCTAATCATAGATGGCTGAATATCATCATCCCAAAAGTGTGTTGGGACCAATGCCATCGTGACCTATATCCCTGTTCACATGAGTCACCATAATATTAATAACATCTGACACTTATACAGCACTTACTCTAAACCAGGCACTGTTTGAAAGGCTTTACACATACCAGCAGCAAGTACACCAAGTCATACTTCATGACCCAGATCTTTAGTTACAGTCTAACCTGCCCTCCCACGCTTTTAACTCCCAAACCTTTCCCTTGGGGAACCCATGACCCATCACTGGCAAAATCCCTGTATGTTAAACCTCTTCTCTTGGATGTTTCCTTTATTTTGCTCACATTGAAACCTGGCTCTTCCTTGATGGCACCGCTTCTTCCTCAGCCTTATGTGGCCGCATTGTCTCTCCTTCATCCTTTGTTGTAATTGACCTTGGGGATGGGATAGTTCTTTGCTCCTCATTGCTGCTTCCAGTTCAATTCCCCACCTTCTTCCTCAGAAACCTTTCAGCTTTGAAGTTCCTGCTGTCAGACTCTACTGCCTGGACATTACTTTGTTATCATTTGTAGACAGTCTTGGTTACCCCCTTTCATTCCTTGAATATTTTTAACTCCTAGATTACTCACTCTCTATAGTGCTACTGTCCTAATTCTTAGTGATTTTGATAAGCATATAGACTCTTCTTGCAAAACTCTGGCCCCTTGGTTTTTGTCTTAGCCCCCATTGAGTTTTGTTCTTACTCTACCTGCATCACCTACTTCTGTGGTAGTACACTAGATCTTTCCATTATCAATTACTGTATCCCCTCTGTAATCTCTAAACCCACCACTGCCTCCCTTTCCAACTCTCCAGTACCCAAGGGAACAAATCTTCAGCCCAAATAGGACTTGAGCTCTGTGCTATTGTAATTTATACTAAGAAATATATATTTGGTCTTTGTCCTTTTCCTCGCACAGAGCTCCCAGAACCCTCAAATTTCCTGTGATGAGAGCGATCAAGATGTCTTTTGTTATGTTAATGAGGTGACTTTTGGAAAGGACCTACAGTTGGGCGCTGGTTGCCAGGGAAGCCAACCATGTGATGAGAGGGTTGGAACTTTCAGTCTCACCACCCACCTCCAGGGAAGAGAGAGGGGCTGGAGATTGTGTTTAGTTACCAGTGGCCAATGATTTAATCTATTATGCAATGAAACCTCCATAAAAACCCAAAAGGACTAGCTTCAGAGAGCTTCCAGATTGGTGAACAAACCAAGATTTGGGGGAGCGTGGCACTCTCAGAGGGAGGAGGCATGGAAGCTCTGTGCATTTTCTCCATACCTTGCCCTATGCATCTCTTATCTCTGGCTGTTCTAATAAGTGAACTCTGTCTCTGAGTGCTGTGAGCTGCTCTATAACATTAATTGAATGTGAGGAATGGGTCACAGGAATCTCTGATCTATAGGTTGTTGGTCTGAAGCACAAGTGACACCCTGGACTTGTGATTGCCATCTGAAGTAGAAAGCAGTCTTGTGGGACTGAGCCCTTAACCTTGGAATCTGATGCTATCTGGGCAGATAGTGTCAGAATTGGGTTGAATTGGACATCCAGCTGCTGTGGGGAATTGCTTGTTGGTGTGGGGAAAACTCCCACACATCAGAATTGGGGGCAGAAGTGTAAGTTCATTGATCTTAACACTGTTCCTCACTCCCCTCCAGTCCTAACTTCTCTCCTTACCCAGCTTAGATTCCTTGGTCCCTCATTATAATCACTCTCTTGTATAGATTCTCGTCTCCCTTATTTCTCTCTTTCTCCATTGCACTCACCTGGAACACCTCCAAGCCTAGTTAAATCCAACTTTCCAACTACTTTGCATCTAACACAGGCAGCAGAACTAGTTGGAGAAAAATACACAACCACTCTGACTAATCTCACTCTATGACACTGACCCTCTGTGGGCCAAAGTATTACTAAGCAACCTTGCCTTACCGTATTGTGTAGTCCAAACTTTCTTATACATTAGAATCTCTTGGGCAAGCTTTAAAAAAGTCCTGATGTCAGGCCATGCCCCTAGACCAATGAAATTACAGTCTGAAGCAGTGGACCCAGGCATCAGTTTGTTATTTTTAAAAACTCCACAGCCAAGTTTGAGAAGCACTGCCCTAACCCATTCACTCCTTTACTCTTTGAGATGACTTTCATCCATACAGGCTTCTTTGCTATTCCTCCAACATGCCAAGCACAGTTCTGCTACATGATTCTCTGTTTCTTCTGGGGTACTTTCTCCCCAGAAAAAGTATCCTGTCCCCCTTGCCTTACTTTGTTTTTCTCCTTAGCATTTATTACCATCTACCATGTAATATATTTATTCACCAATTATTTATTGTATGTCTCCATCTACTAGAAGAATAGCAGAGACTTTGTGCATTTTGTTCATTGCCCATAATAAAATGCGCACAGTAAATTTGTTTCACTAACAGATCAGTAGGTGCTCAATAAACGTATACTTTTTAAAGGCTAGGCAACAAACACTTCTCAGGATTTTATTGTGTTCAAGGCAACTGATATTTTATGCAATAAAATATGCATTTTTAAAACCTGACCAAAGGGGCTGGGGTGGGACTTGGATCAGAGGGTTTGGGATCTTCAAAGCCTTAGGAGCCAGTTCCTAGATATTGAGAGCAAGGCCAGTGGGGACAGTGGGGAGAGACAGTAGCAGCAGTGGCAGTAATGGAAGCAAATAGGAAATGTCACGGTACTGAGTCTGTAGGATTGTATTTTCAGCAACCAGAATAAGAGAATCATGAACAGAACAAATTTACTTAAGCTTAAGGCCCAGAGAGACTCAGCTGGTGATCAGAGAGTGACCAGTGCTTGTCACCACAACACACAGATATGACACACTGCTCTAGTGGGCTGTTAGGGAGGAGAGAGTGTGTAGAAGTTGGGATGGCAGTAATTATAAGGGTGACAGCCCAGCTTACTACAATTGGTTTGGGTACCAGTGGGTTTTCTTTTCAAACTTGGTGACTAAGGAAGTATGTACTCCACATGTGCTCTTAGAAGATCTAATACCAATGAGAATTTATAGACTAATAGTAGATCACAGTTTTTAAAGCTATGGATGGATCAAACGGAGTTTAATTTTTTTTCATTAAGTATAATGAGTAAATCATTATGAGACATCAAAAAATGAGTCTTTAGTCAATATTGTTTAACTTTGCTCCAATTATCCTACTTTTTACCCTTCTTAAGCATAGGTTCACCACATGCAACAGTAATAGGCTTGAATCAATTCAGAAGTCTCTATGGACAATAAATGTCACATATCTTGATTTTTCTGAATCAAATTAAATTTGTCACCAAATTCCCACTCATCAAAGCCCATGAAATGTTGCAGAGTTGGTTCCCTTCCCTCTGCTGGATTGTACTGGACTCAGGTCTTATGCAGTCCAGAAAATGTGGGCAGACTGAATTTTGGACAGTGATGTAGATGTTTCATGCCTCATCTGCGAGTTAATTTGAAGTAGCTCACCTCTGTGCCAGCTTGGCCACAGGGACCCCTATTTACTAGTGTTGTGGGTAGAAATTATAATCTTAAAATCTTTTACTTAGCCATGATCAAAAAAATTTTTAAGTGTAATTTATAATGGAAAACCCCAGGAAGAAAGAGTTCTGTTGTGTCAGGTTGTTTGTATTTTCAAGGTATAGATCTGGTCATTTCTTTCCTTAGTAAGGTGAATGAGAAGAAGTTAAGAAGAAGCAAGGGGCTTCCCTGGTGGCGCAGTGGTTGAGAGTCCGCCTGCCGATGCAGGGGACACGGGTTCATGCCCCGGTACGGGAAGATCCCACATGCCGCAGAGCGGCTGGGCCCGTGAGCCATGGCCGCTGAGCCTGCGCGTCCAGAGCCAGTGCTCCGCAACGGGAGAGAGGCCACAACAGAGAGAGGCCCGCGTACCGCCAAAAAAAAAAAAAAAAAAAAAAAAAGAACGTATTTGGGCTTCCCTGGTGGCGCAGTGGTTGAGAATCCGCCTGCCGATGCAGGGGACACGGGTTCGTGCCCCACTCCAGGAAGATCCCACATGCCGCGGAGCGGCTGGGCCCGTGAGCCATGGCCGCTGAGTCTGCGCGTCCGGAGAGGCCACAACAGTGAGAGGCCCGCGTAACGGAAAAAAAAAAAAAAAAAAAAAAAAAAAGAAGAAGCAAGAAGTTTCTTGAGATATTCACAGGTTCTTTTGGAGCTATTTGTCACAAATTCATCCCAGAATATTCTTTTATTAAATACCTAACTTCCATGTAAGTTATGTAAGTTCCCCTGAGATGTAACCATCACTTGGGGAGCATATAATACATACTGTGTTCATTTTATGTACAAAAATGTTACACATTATACCTTATAGAAGACTGAATTTTTCATTCAAATTGCAAATGAATTAGCCATATGTTTTTAAATTTTATTTATTTAATTAATTTATTTTTGGCTGTGTTGGGTCTTTGTTGCTGCGTGTGGTCTTTCTCCAGCTGCGGCGAGTGGAGGCTACTCTTCATTGCAGTGTGTGGTCCTCTCATCGTGGTGGCTTCTCTTGTTGTGGAGCACAGGCCCTAGGTGCGTGGGCTTCAGTAGTTGTGGCATGTGGGCTCAGCAGTTGTGGCTAGCGGGCTCTAGGGCACAGGCTCAGTAGTTGTGGCTCATGGGCTCAGTTGCTCCATGGCATGTGGGATCCTCCTAGACCAGGGCTCGAACCCATGTCCCCTGCATTGGCAGGCAGACTAACTACTGTGCCACTAGGGAAGCCCCAGCCATATGTTAATCTGACTCATTATTCTGCAAATCATATAGGTTATTATTTTTGTAAAAGAGAAAGAGGAGGGGAAGAAAACCGTTCATGTTCCATGATCTACTTTTTCTCCTTTCAGCAAGCAACAAATAAAAGATGCCCTTAGATATTCTAATTTCAAAATAATATGAAACTCTTTTTTATAGAGTTTAGTTTCCAGGGGTATTCATACAACTGTTTTCCCTCTGAGATCTTTCTATTTATGTGTTGCTGTGTATGGGGAGCATGCAGATTTCCATATATCAAGCACTTTCAATCCATCAAATCCTTTCCTGTTTCTAGGGAATTAAACTCCCTTGGAGCTGTGCCACCTACTTCTCCCCTTAAAGCCACAGTCTCCATCATTCCCATTTGTGGACAAGCCATTCTGATCACCTTGGTGGGCTCCATTTTTGAAACACAAAGGTTTCTATTTCTGAAACTTATGCAAAAAGCACTGTTTAACTCTCCCACATCAAGGAGCTTCTAGAGTGAGAAACGTCTCACTGTTTCTTTTTTGGGGTGATGGGAGTGGTGGAGGAGCAAATAATATATATGTGGGTGTTAATGAAGAAGGGAAAAAAGGAGATGTTTTATTAATTCCTGATAAAGCCATAGCAGAAAAGAAGAGAAAAAACTCAATAATCCTTTATTAAAAAAACCTTTAGAATAATACTTACTCTTTAGTAGGCTGGACCTCAACAGCCCAACTCCAATACAGACTCGCAAACTGTGAGCTCCTTAAGGCCCAGCCTTCTCCCACTCTCTGTATCCTCTACATGCACTCTGCACCTGGCACTTCATAGCTGTTAAATAAAGGCTAGATGACCAAAGCAGAATCAACTGACTGTTAACCCCTCGCCTTCTCATGTAGACATTGTAGTTTGAATATCCCAGGCTATCATAATTTATTCTTTTTTTTAACTTTTTTATTGGAGTATAATTGCTTTACAATGGTGTGTTAGTTTCTGCTTTATAACAAAGTGAATTAGTTAAACATATACATATGTTCCCATATCTCTTCCTTCTTGCATCTCCCTCCCTCCCATCCTCCCTATCCCACCCCTCTAGGTGGTCACAAAGCACCAAGCTCATCTCCCTGTGCTGTGCAGCTGCTTCCCACTAGCTATCTATTTTATGTTTGGTAGTGTATATATGTCCATGCCACTCTCTCACTTTGTCACAGCTTACCCATCCCCCTCACTATATCCTCAAGTCCATTCTCTAGTAGGTCTGTGTCTTTATTCCTGTCTTGCCTTTAGGTTCTTTATGACCTTTTATTTTTCTTAGATTCCATACATATGTGTTAGCATATGGTGTTTGTTTTCCTCTTTCTGACTTACTTCACTCTGTATGACAGACTCTAGGTCCATCCATCTCACTACAAATAACTCAATTTCATTTCTTTTTATGGCTGAGTAATATTCCATTGTATATATGTGCCACATCTTCTTTATCCATTCATCTGTTGATGGACACTTAGGTTGCTTCCATATCCTGGCTATAGTAAATAGAGCTGCAATGAACATTTTGGTACATGACTCTTTTTGAATTATGGTTTTCTCAGGGTATATGCCCAGTAGTGGGATTGCTGGGTTGTATGGTAGTTCTATTTGTAGTTTTTTAAGCAACCTCCATACTGTTCTCCATAGTGGCTATATCAGTTTACATTCCCACCAACAGTGCAAGAGGGTTCCCTTTTCTCCACATCCTCTCCAGCATTTATTATTTCTAGATTTTTTGATGATGGCTATTCTGACTGGTGTGAGATGATATCTCATTGTAGTTTTGACTTGCATTTATCTAATGATTAATGATGTTGAGCATTCTTTCATGTGTTTGTTGGCAATCTGTTTATCTTCTTTGGGGGAATGTCTATTTAGTTCTTCTGCCCATTTTTGGATTGGGTTGTTTGTTTTTTTGATATTGAGCTGCATGAGCTGCTTGTAAATTTTGGAGAGTAATCCTTTGTCAGTTGCTTCATTTGCAACTATTTTCTCCCATTCTGAGGTTTGTCTTTTCATTTTTGTTTATGGTTTCCTTTGCTGTGCAAAAGCTTTTAAGTTTCATTAGGTCCCATTTGTTTATTTTTGTTTTTGTTTCCATTTCTCTAGGAGGTGGGTCAAAAAGGATCTTGCTGTGATTTATGTCATAGAGTGTTCTGCCTATGTTTTCCTCTAAGAGTTTGATAGTGTCTGGCCTTACATGTAGGTCTTTAATCCATTTAGAGTTTATTTTTTGTGTATGGTGTTAGGGAGTGTTCTAATTTCATAGTTTTACATGTACCTGTCCAGCTTTCCCAGCACCACTTATTGAAGAGGCTGTCTTTTCTCTACTGTATATTCTTGCCTCCTTTATCAAAGATAAGGTGACCATATGTGCATGGGTTTATCTCTGGACTTTCTATCTTGTTCCATTGATCTATATTTCTGTTTTTGTGGCAGTACCATACTGCCTTGATTACTGTAGCTTTGTAGTATAGTCTGAAGTCAGGGAGCCTGATTCCTCCAGGTCCATTTTTCATTCTCAAGATTGCTTTAGCTATTCAGGGTCTTTTGTGTTTCCATACAAGTTGTGAAATATTTTGTTCTAGTTCTGTGAAAAATGCCATTGGTAGTTTGATAAGGATTGTATTAAATCTGTAGATTGCTTTGGGTAGTAGAGTCATTTTCACAATGTTGATTCTTCCAATCCAAGAATGTGGTATATCTCTCCATCTATTTGTATCATCTTTAATTTCTTTCATCAACAGTACTGGGCACAGAGGAAAGCCTAGAGTGAGCTCCTTGGGTCATTTTTCTCTGGGCCTTAGGAAGACAAGTTCTACTCTTTAGATCATCTTTCTGTCCCTCATTGTACTATTGCATTAAAAAAAATCATCCAGTCTAATTCCTAGAGTAGACCTGCTAGAAAAAGCCAAGAGGTCATTCTAAGGCTTTAAGTCTAGATTTTAAGTTAGATTGGCTGAAGGACATTGCAGGCAGCACATGTGAACCAGCCCAGGTCATCAGAATAAGATATTGTATGCATTTCCCTAGAGTGTCATCTGTGCAAAATATGACCTATTAGAATCTATAAGAATATGTCCTATTAAGAATTCTTAATATACCCTATTAAGAATCTATAGCAGGAGACAGCTGGTGGGAGATTTGGGGTCCTGGCTGTCTTTCTATTATCACTGCTAAAACCAGGCACATAAACAGGTGCTCACTACGTGATGAATTAACGAACACTTTACTGAACATGTCCTTTGCAGTGTGGTGCTGAGATTCATCTGTCTTATTTTATGAAGCATCAGCAGTTTCTGATTCACACTCTGTGAAAATGGCAGTGTTCCCTGGAGGCAGAAATGCTTTTTTTTTCTTGGCAGTTGAGAACACCACTACAGTGCTTGTCTTTGGTTATGAATGGTGAGATTCGTGTTGGCCATGAGAGCAGACTCTTCATCCCCAGAGAGAGGGTCACAGGCAAAGAAAGGAAGAATAAAGGTGCAGAGAGATATTTGAATTAAGTGATTTGAAGGAATCCATGTCAAAATGTCTTGATAGTCTCAGTAATGCAGAATACCAGACCATTAGCTAAGAATGGTGTAAACAGGGCTAAGGTTGATTGAGAAAATTCAGTGTGATGAATGTGGGAGAAGACAAGCAGACTCTATCTTCAAATATTTATTTGTATGTCTTATATATTTGTGCTTTATTCAGGTCTCTACTCACATGCTATCTTCTCAGGTAAACCTTAAAAGCCCAGCCCATTAATAATAGTACCTCTATTACTCACAGTCCCCTTGTCCTGTATTATTTCATTAGAAATCACATTTTAACATTATATTTTTATATTTATGTATTTATTTATAAGCTTTCTGTCTACCAAGAGATAAGATAACCCTTGCTTTGGCTGGACCTTCTAGTAAACAGAATCTGAATTGGAGATAGGCGGGCAAAAGATTATTGTAGAGAAACACCTATGAAAGGAAAAGGGAGGAAGCAAGGTTGGGGAGGGTGAGACATCAGATCATGGTTTATGTTTGACAGTTTCTGCCAGCCCAGTGGGGAACACTGGAGAATTTAATGATTATTAAAGGAATCCCACATTGGTGGAAATGGCTAGGCCATTGTACCACACTGTTGGTTGGATGGGTCCCGACAAGAGTGTCACCCGGACTCACAAGTCCAGGGGGACCTGAAGGAGTTAACATTTTGAGGCTCTCAGCTATCCATACTCCTCAAATGCAGGTGACAAATCCTTTCCCGAAGGGGGAATCTGAGCAGTCTATCTCTGTGTCTGCCACAGTCCACCCCTTATATTGCACAGATCCATTTTCAATGTACATTCAGGAGGTAGCTCATCAAAGGTTCCATTCAGTCTCTCTTCTTGAAGGGAACCTAGAAGATGTAGGCTATGGAAAAAAATTACAACCTTCATCGCTGCAGTTGGTCTTGGAGCCACAGCTGATACTAATCATTTCCTTCCTTAATTACCAATTCTAAGTTTCCCTCATCCTCAGCTATCACTTCTAATAGTCTTGCTGGCTTACTTTTGGTGTCACCAAACCTCCACACCTGAGATTTCTGAGTCCTTGGTAATCAAATCCTTCACAGGGAGGGGGTTGCTGACTTGTCCATTTATAATCACAATTGGACAAGGGAGTACCAAGAAGTATCCAAGTGGATCATCAAGTTCCACACATCTTCTACCCTGTCCCCATCAAGTAAAAGCATTCCTACCTCTTCCTGCTGATCAGGGTTGATTAACCCTACCAGGATGACTCCTTTTCTTGCCTGCTAGTCTCTGGATGCAAAAAGTCCAGGTGGCAGTCATAGGTTGTAATTCAATGGCACCCTTGCTGTATCCTTTGCAGGATGTGCCCCTCTTGAGGACCAGGGCTTCCAACCCTCCTCAGCTCAGAATAAAACAGACACTTAAGCACAAATTCTCCCAAGGGGGTCACTGGGAAGGATGGTAAGTAGGGTTACTCTGCTTTCACTCCTTAGTCTTAGACTTATGCATTCTTCCTGCTGGGGATATGGTACTGTATAGAAGTCTCTGATCCAGTGCATATGCTGCATTCTGGTGGAAAGTCCCTTGTCCTTGTAGAATGTTACTTCTGATCTTATACTCCAGCTATATCTGTGGCAGGCCATCTCAGTGTTCTGTCAGGCTGCTTCTGAATTGTATGTGATACAATTAGGGGAACCCACAGTTATGGGCCCACTGCTGCACCTCCTTTGCTGCTAGGGAGGTCCAATTGTTGGATGCTGTGTAGAATGGATACGGGATGGATGCAGGATTCCATGCTCGTGGATCTAGTACTCTGTAAATCACCTGATAGCGGTGGAAGCTGAGGCCCTTCAGGCAGGAAAAGCAAACCATTAGTTGGAATAAGCTTCTATTTTTGTGAGAACAAAGTGCTTGCCCTTCCAGGAAGTAAGACCCCGATATAGTTAGCTTATTACTAAATAGCTGGTTTGTCTCTTTGAGAAATAGTGCCATCCTGGGGGTTCATCGTTGGTCTCAGTTACTGGCAATTGGGTAATCAGAGGCGATCATAGTTACAGAAGGCTTGGTAAGTGGCAACACATGTTTTGGGGCCTATACATAACCTCTACATCAGCCACAGTGGCAGACGTACCCATCAAGCCAGGACTAGGGTTGCCACTGACAAAGGTTGGCTAATATCAACTGGCTGAGTCATTTTGTCTACTTGGTTGCTTAATGGTTGATGCATTCTGGTGGGCATAAATGTGTGATGCAAAGATATTCACACCTGATGCCCATTCCTGTATGTCCATTGACATGCCCCTATCCCAGACTTCCTAGTCTGTAGTCTTTTTCCTTTCAGGTACCTGGCCAACTAGTTAAACTATTTGCTATGCTCATGAGGCCATTTACATTCTAATGTTGGAATATTTCTCATTAAGCACAAAGTGAATGACTGGATGCACCATCCAAAGCTCCACTAACTGGGAAAACTTTTGTTTTTCACTGTCTATGAGGGCCACCCCTGAGTGATGCTATACAGTCATCATGTATTTTTTACTTGAACCCGCATATTGAGCCAACACATCCATAAACCAAGCTGGGGCTCCTCTCACCTCTCTTTTAGCTGGCTATACAGAACCCCCCTGCCATAACCATCAGAGTGAGTTGTGGGAGGGTGATGCTGATGCAACCACGGTGGATGACACTGGGATCTAG
This sequence comes from Kogia breviceps, assembly GCF_026419965.1. Classification (NCBI taxonomy): domain Eukaryota; kingdom Metazoa; phylum Chordata; class Mammalia; order Artiodactyla; family Physeteridae; genus Kogia; species Kogia breviceps. Next base: position 89,174,336 of record NC_081310.1, on the reverse strand, counting down.
GTTACATGTTTGGGGAGCTTGCTTGTGCCTTCTGGTCCTGCTTGTGCTGAATCTCATAAGTACCATTGGATCTTACAATGGATTGTTACTGACTTTTTGACTTTGAGGGTCAAACAGGATCTAGCTCCTAAAGGACATTTCTAGATGCATGGTCACTTGGTGTCCTGTTGTCAAACATTCTGTCTCTACTAGGGTCCAAGTAGAATGCCAGGAGCTGATTTTCCAAAAATGTGTAATTCTCTGCTCTACATGGTATGACCTTTCTCCAGAACCTCAGAGACCTGTGTTGCGATCCTTTTCCTGGAGTTTGCTATAAACTCGCCGCTGCATTTTTCCTCCCTCTGACACCTCAAACACAATAAGCTGTACCAAATCGTATAGCCCAAGGGACAGCTGATTGTACCTCAACTTGGATCTGCAACAGGGCCTTTTCCTATTGTAGGCCCTGCTCAAAGTTGGAAGCTTCTCATGGAATGTGAGAGCCAGAACATTACACCCATGTGGGACTGTATTGCCTCCAGAACTCAAAGGGGCATAGCAGGTGTCGCTGCTTTCTACTCTGTGATAAGGGACAAGATACAGGAATTTGTTGTTTGCTTTGGAGGGGATGTCATGGCATACCTCTGACCAATGGACCTCTCAAATTGAAATGGCAAATTTCTCAAGATTCAGGATTTATTTGTCTCTCTCTGTAGTACATGTGCCTTACCAAGCCCTCAAGTGTGCTATCCATCTTCAACTCATCCTGCCTAATTAGCATATCATTGATGTGATGGGTGAGGGTGGTAGTCTGTGGAAATGGCTTATGGAGCCATTGGGAGAGAAGAACAGAACCTAGCCATGAGCACTGAGGAATAACTTCTGCATTCACACTGCAGAATTGAGTCATGCAGGAAACTCCTGCTTTTTGTTTTTGTTTTCACAGTTAGGATGCAGAATGTTCTAGGGCATACAGAATTTATGGCTATGTTTGGGAAACCACAACTTTCAAAAGTCCACTTAATTAGAAAGACACTGCCACTATTGCCACCTCCTCCAGAGCCATGCTGTATTAGCTCTGCTCTGCCCCAGCAAGATGGATGCCCAGGACCCTGCTTGTCAATATCCACAGGTAGAGACTGGGCAGTGGCATGTCTTTAATTCTGCTGCCAAAAAATCGGTTCCTGTGCCTGTAGAAATGGCAAAAATGCACCTCCCAAATGCAGTCTCTGCCTCACTTCCAGCCTTCAAATCTCACATGTGTGTATCTGATTGGCTGAATCTAAATCACATGGAGAACCCTAGTTTCAAGGGAGTCTGGGAAACACAGTGTTCAGCGTTCCACTCTCTGCCTTTCAGAAAGGCAAACTAGAAGAAGGGTGAAGTGGATATTGGGCACAGGTCTACTGTTTCAATCTCGATAATGATCATTTATCAGGTGTTTTTTGAAAGGATTTAATGTGGTAATATGTGGAAGTGCCTATTTCAGTAGCTGCATGTAATAATATGCAATAATCGTTTGGTTCACTTAAACCACTTGCTCATAATTCAAGAATAAATTTCCCATGTCCAGATGCTATACAATTAATATTCCAAACATGAATTCACTAGCAATTTGTCTTTGGGTACAGTTGGAAACGACCTCTACTTGTCTGAGATTATAACTGTGTATAGAATTCACACTTTAAATTAATTGCCATCCAGAATGGTAGCCACTTGCCACATGTAGCTATTGAGCACTTTGAATGTGGCCAGTCTGAATTAAGCTGTGCTGTAAGTATAAAGTACACAATGGATTTCAAAGACTTTGTGTAAAAAATGTAAAATACCTTATTAATAATTTTGTGCTGATTATTACATGGTGAAATAGTAATATTTTAGAGATACTGGGTTAAATAAAATGTATTATTAAAATTCACTTTACTTCTTTATTTTACATTTTTTTAATTTGGCTGCTAGAAAAATTAAAATTACATATGCGGCTTGCATGATGTTTCTTTTGGACAGCACTGCCATAGATAAAGTAAGTATAAAATTCTCCAAGGGATAAGCTAGAAAGGTCGCTGGCAGAGTGGGGAGAATTCTGTTGGGAAGGCTACAGAACGATTCCCTGAACTCCACCTTCTAAGTTGGGAGGGTCTTCCTATCACACTTCGAGTTCTCCTGTCTCTCTGGTCTTAATTTTCCATATACTAGTACAGATGAGGTAATTTAAAAAATACTTCATTAAAAATATGAGAAACCATAAAGAAATATGATTATGTCTGACTTAGAAATTAGCTCTCCCTCCTCTATCCCCACTGTTCTCTAAGTTATGATTCCCAGGAACATTCTCTGTTCTCCCTTGTGCTAACTTGAACACAGAACTAAGGCCTTCTTCAGGTCTACAAAATAATCCATAAAAATCACAGGTGGGCTTCCCTGGTGGCGCAGTGGTTGAGAATCCGCCTGCCGATGCAGGGGACACGGGTTCGTGCCCCGGTCCGGGAGGATCCCACATGCCGCGGAGCGGCTGGGCCCGCGAGCCATGGCCGCTGAGCCTGTGCGTCCGGAGCCTGTGCTCCGCAACGGGAGAGGCCACAGCGGTGAGAGGCCCGCGTACCACAAAAAAAAAAAAAAAAAAAAAAAGTAAAAATCACAGGTGAGCAGTAAAGATGGCACTCTTGAAGATTTCTTAGGGGAAACAGAAGAAGGGGTTTACATTGTACACTCAAAGCAAACAACCTAACACCCCTCTAATCTTAATTCCCTTCTCTGCCACTCAGTCAGTAGGGGTTCTCTCTCCCTCCTACTCTTTTGCGGTACGCGGGCCTCTCACTGTTGTGGCCTCTCCCGTTGCGGAGCACAGGCTCCGGACGCGCAGCCTCAGCGGCCATGGCTCACGGACCCAGCCGCTCCGCGACATGTGGGATCCTCCCAGACCGAGGCTCGAACCCGTGTCCCCTGCTTTGGCAGGCGGACTCTCAACCACTGCGCCAGCAGGGAAGGCCCCTCCTACTCTTTTCACCCACTCCTCACTGTCTTCGTGCCTCACTGGCCCCTTTCTCCCTGTCCAGAATTCTCTCTCTTTAAAATTCCTCATCCTTTTATTGCGGTATTGTGTTACTTGAGCATTTCCTTAGGGTCTCATACTCCAAAGAAAGTAATTTCTTTTGAATAAATACAAAGTCTCCCTGAGAGGAATTTTGGGAAGTATGATTTTCTTCATTTCATTACACAGAATAAATTGGATAAGTTTAGAAAGTAATGGTTTTCAATGCTAAGAAATTTGGCAAATGTAATAAGGAGCTTTACCAAGTCCCAAGTCTCCTTAGCATAGGATAGCCACTCTTTAACCACATTTGGACTGAAAAAAGCCTACCTACAACTTTCACCTTCCTTTCTAAATCTTAGTTTTAATAAGACATTTCACTTGTTTTACATTATCAGGAGCAGTCTATCAGTTCAAGGACAAAGGGCAACTCAACCCCATCTCCCCTCCAATCCTTAATAGTCTTCCTTTAAGAACAGGTGTTTTGAATTAAGGTCAACAAGAGATCGTCGTTCATTTGTGGAACTGTGTTAATTAGCCTCCTGAATTCTGATACATGAGCTATCTGTGTTGGCTCATATTATCAACTCTTCTCAGCTCTTACAGTTTTCTGAAATTTATTGCTAGTGTGTCTCACCTCCTCTCTAAGATGATAGTTTCATAAAAATATAACTAATGTAATAATATTCAGTATTGTACTACCACAAATTTATTGAAACTAGAGCATATTAGAAAAATACTAAGAAAATAGCTTCCATTTGTTAGCAAGTTGCAGTTCTAAGTGCTTTATATGCAAGTAGCACATTACAATTCTCATAACCACAGAGGAGGTGGGCATTGTTATTTCCATAGTATACCCAGACACCCAAGGCTGTGAAAAATTAAAGAATTTTCCACAAACCACACAACACTACAACTCCCATCAATGTGACCTCAGTGTCCATACTCCATATACTTCTGCACTGCCCTGAAGTCTCTGATGTTCATCTTAGAAGCATAGGTTCTTGTCAGTGAAGGGACTTAAAGATCATCTAATCCTAGACACTCACTTTACAGCCTTGTAAACTGGTTGCAGATGTTCTTTAGTTAGAGCCATTCTGACTCCAAACAAGAATTATTTGGGAGTGCATTACACATTCAGGGACATCCTGGAGGTAAAGTTAGTAACTTGGCTTACCAAAGGATTTGAAACACCTTGTCCGTTAATGACCATTTAAATGAAGGCAATTGGCTTTCTGGGACAGGGTCTCGCTCAGGGAGGGGCAATCCATGAGCTGGCTTGCCATCAGCTCTTTATTTACCTGCCTAGTGTATTACTATCCACTTTCAGTAGCAAATGAAGGTCTTTAGGACTGGGCCTTAAGAGGCGTAAACTTTGAAAGGAAAAGAGTGTCAGGAGCATGGGTGGCTGTCTTGCTGTGGGCTTTGAACTGGGTGTCTTGAATACAACAGTATTAGTCAGCAGGAGGACAGCGGCTGCATTATTGGAAGGAGGGGATTTCTGTAAGGAGAAAACCAAAGTTGCTGAGCTCAGAAGACAAACTGCTTACTTTGAAGTGTTTTCTAGGGCACACCCAGAACAAACTCCTCTCCCCATGGAAATCTTCCAGATGCTTTTGTCTGGTTGTTACAGATCTGTGATATGGCCCTGACAATTCAGTTGCAGTGCACCCTACAAATGTGTACTCTGCATTTCATAGACTTTATGGTTTTCCTGAGGGAGGTGTGATGTCTGTCTCTGCTGAATCTGAAATAGATCTGCAGGATTGAGCAAAATTTGCTTAGTTATACATTGTTCTTTGGCCAGAACATTCTTTTGTTGTTAGAAAATATCATAACATAGTGGAAAATATTGAATTTTGGAATAATAAAAACCAAGCGTTCCATCATGTATTCACTTATTAAAAATATTTATCGAGAGATTATTACATGTTAATAACTGACAAATGTTGTAAATAAGATTTAGAATGTCACAACTCTCCTGGAACACATAACCTAAAGAGGAGAATTAGATAAGAAACAAGTAAAGGAATAAATGAGTAAAATAAGTGTTATAAGGATGATAATACAAGATGGCATGATTTGTGGCAAGGAGTTACTCTAGAGTGGGTGGTCAGGGAAGACCTCTCTTTGGAAGTGACATTTGGGATGGAGACATCTTCTGAGTGACAAGATAGAACCAACCATAATCTAGGGCAAAAAAAAAATTTTTTTTTTTTTTTCTGAAAAAGACCAGATAGTAAATATTTTAGGCTTTGCAACTCCTGTAGTCTCTGTCCTAACTATTCAAATCTGCTATTGACCTGTGAAAGCACCCATGGATAAAACAAATGAAAGGGGGTGACTGTGTACCAATCAAACTTTATTTACAGAAACAGGCAGGAGTCTGGGAGTTGAATTTGACCTGCTCGCCATGAATTGCCATCCTCGGATGTGGGGGAAGGAGCATTTCAGGCAAGGGGAATAGCAAGTTGAAAGACCTAAAGCTGGATTTAGGCTTGGTATTCTTGGAACAGAAGGAAGGTAGTGTGGCTGTGTGGTTAGAGGTAAAGGTAAAGGTCAAGTCAGGTAGGCCTTTGCAGACCTTGGAAAGGCATTGCATTTTGTTCTAAGTGCAAAGGGATGCCACCAGAATGATTCAAGCAGAGGTCAGTACAATTTGATGTACATTTTATAAAGGCTCTATTTTGAGTGGAGCAAGAATGGAAGCAAGGAGATCTCTTAGGAAGCTGTTACAATAATCCAAGCAAAATATGGTCATGAAGACAGGGAAAACTGAAGGGGTAAGAGTTTGAATCTCTCTCTTCATGGCCCCTTAACTAGATATGAACTTTGAGCTTTATTCCCTTCAACAGCTAAGTACAGATAAAATCTCTATTTTATTTGTTAGCATAAAATAAGACTATAAGTCAGATGTCCAACACATGGTTAGTTTTCAACCATGTTGGGTTTTTTTTTTTTTTTATCCCTTCTTTGTTTATAGCTCAAATAACATTCTCCTTCCTTCCCTTCTTTTGTTACTCCTTTCCTTAGGTATTTCTTTCCTTCCATAGATATTTAATGGTGAACTGGGTTGTGCAAAACATGATTCTTGGTGCTTAGTCACACTGGGAGAGACAGAGGTATCTTATTTTTAAACTTTCATTGACTTGTGTTGTTGGGAGCCCAAAAAAGCAGAACCTAATATTTTCCTATTTGTTTTCCCCTTTTTTTAGTAAGACAAATGGCCATTTAAAAGTATTTATGTAAATAAAACAGAGGAAAAGTCGCTTTGGGGAAGTTCTTGTTTGTCTTGGGAAAAAAATATATTGGAAGTTTTATCCTAGGGTAAGAGAGAATATGTGCGAGTTTTTTACAACCTGGCAAAAATGCCTTAACCCTTAAGCCTTTCAAGTTTGCAGTACAAGATTTCTGGGAAAGACAAGATTATTTAAATATTTGCAGTGATTGAAATGGTAAGGCAGGATTCCAGATCCTCTGCTACCTTCCCTTCACCATGCCTGGGGTGGGGGTGGGGGCAGAGGAATCATGAGTCAGACTTATGTCCTAGCTCTTCTCTGTCTTATTCATGCCTTTGCGTTTGTAGTTTCAAAAATTTTTTTTAAAAATTAAAGCCTAAAGTCATGTCACATTTTTCCACTGAATGATTTACCCTACCAGGGGAAATACATTTTCAGCTTTTAATTATCCATCTTTTTGATACAGCATAGTAGTTTGGAAAATATACCACTTTCAGATCAGCCGTGGACTAGGAGCTGCATGTTGTTGGACAGGTTCCTCAAATTTTTGAAGACTCAGGTACCTTATTTATAAAATGAAGAATTTGGGGCCTCCCTGGTGGCACAGTGGTTGAGAGTCCTGCCGATGCAGCAGACACAGGTTCGTGCCCCGGTCCAGGAAGATCCCACATGCTGCGGAGCGGCTGGGCCCGTTGGGCCATGGCTGCTGAGCCTGTGCTCTGCAACGGGAGAGGCCACAACAGTGATAGGCCCGTGTAACGCAAAAAAAAAAAACAAAAAACGAAGAAGACTTTGTACCAGATCATTCCATGTCTCTTCTAGCCTGGTGATGCCACAGAAGTGCCAAACTGAAGATCTTCACTATAACTTTGGAGGTAAAGAGGGAAAAGAAGACAAAAGCAGAGCATAAGGTATAGAAAGAGAAGCAGGGGAGGTTGTAAAGAAAACACTCTACGGCTCTGTTTAGAAACTATTGATATATTATTCTCAGATTGCATGTTGTAAAAATTGCTTTAGTTGAAAAATTTTTCCAAACTGTTGTTTAGCGAATCACAGGCTCCGAACGCGCAGGCCCGGCGGCCACGGCCCACAGGCCCAGCTGCTCTGCGGCATGTGGGATCCTCCCGGACCGGGGCACGAACCCGCATCCCCTGCATCGGCAGGCGGACCCCCAACCACTGCGCCACCAGGGAAGCCCTGGTCAGTGAATTTTTAACTCACTCATAGCCATCTGCCTAGGATTCCACATTCTCCAGCCCCAGTGTGCATGTTTCATTAGAATCAAGTCCCAGAAGCAAACATCAGGAAAGCCTTAAGATAATTTCTTAAAGCACCAGGCACACTGATTTATGTACTTGAATATAATAAAGATAGATGTTCTTCTCTCATCACTGTATAGGATACCTGTAAATAACCAAAATCCAGTGAACTTTATGGCAGACGATGGTTGAAAGTAATTTGGATGATATTTTTTAAGGGAAAGGAAATAGAGTTATTAGAAGAGAGATTTGGGATTAATACACTGAAGGGAAGGATTAACTCTAGGCTTGTATTCATTACCCAGAAAAAAAAAAAAAAATCATTGGACCATTTTTGTGCACTGTGGGAATTTCATATGCAGAGAAAACCTGAACATATTAGAATCCAGTGAAACATCACCGTTTTGCATTTAACTGAAATTGGTATTCATATTAAATCTGTTTCATGTGAGGATGACTCAAAATGGATTATTTTAAAAATTAGAGCCCATAATTTCCTACAATATTTTTTTGTACTGAAGAAAAATGAAATGGAAGTCCAAGTGCTAAAACATAATTAATGACTAAAAATATTGGACAGCTATACGATAGAACATTTTGAAGCCTTTAAATATTATACGTACTTATGAAGAGTCTAATAGTATAGAAAAAAGCTTTTACTATAGTAAGTGAAAAAGCAATGTGACTTTTTATACAAAATATTATCTCAGTAATATTTTAAAAAGGACTATAGGAAATGTGCTTACTGTGATTTCCAGTTAGTTGGATTTTTGAATCATTCCAGTATACTTATGTATTTTTTTTTTGCGGTATGTGGGCCTCTCACTGCTGTGGCCTCTCCCATTGCGGAGCACAGGCTCCGGACGCGCAGGCCCAGCGGCCACGGCCCACGGGCCCAGCCGCTCCGCGGCATGTGGGATCTTCCCAGACCAGGGCACGAACCCGTGTCTCCTGCATCGGCAGGCGGATTCTCAACCACTGCGCCACCAGGGAAGCCCTACTTATGTATTTTTATATCATCTTAAATTTTCCAGAATGAGCATATTTTACTTTATAATTGGAAAACTAAGCACTTATTTTGAAAACTTTGCTTTGAAAACCTTGTGTATAATCTGTGGAGTTCCTGGATATATAAGGAATCTGTTAGGGTTGTTTTGCAAGGAATACTTGTGTGTAGATGCAAATAATTAATCAGAAAATATCTGGTAGCCATATAACTGCTGAAAGCAGGGATGATCTCTTTTTTGAAAGGATAAAATTGGAAAATGATTATTACAGGGTATCGTATCGTTGGTGTTAGTGTAAAATTTCAGTATTCTGGCTTTCCTAGACCATGGATATCAGAAAGTTTCCTTCCTTTTCAAGAGGATAAAGCAAGGCAAGGTCAAGGAATAGTGATGCTACTGAGCACCAGTAGCAGAGAAGCACACAACAGTAACAACAACAACATACAAAGCAAAACAAACAAAAAATATATTAAAACCAAAATTAATTTGATGCCTGCAGCAGAGGAAAGCTCTTTGCCCCTCTTCAGTTAGCCCTTTCCTGCTTAAATTGACATATTTTGCCACCCAGTCTTTAAAGTCAGCCACTTGAACGCTGCTCATTAATTTCAAGGTTCAATCCTTGGTCTTTTGTTTTTCTCTCTGATTTCTCCCTCGGAGAAATCATTCATTCTCACAGCTTAACTTTTTCACCTTATAGTGACAGCTCTCCATTTTATATTCTCAGAGGTTCTCACCTACATTTCCAACTTTCTGCAGAATATTTCCACTTAAAGTCTTTATAATCATCTCATACTCAATGTGTATTTCCAACTAAACTCGCCCATATTTCATATTTTTATGAATCACCTCATGCTTTTCCACTGAGGATGAGTGATCTTGCTTGCATTTCACCTTCTTCCTTGGGCTTCGTATTGAATCTGGGACTAGAACCTGGTTTATCCTTTGTAGTAACATTTCCTCTCCATTCTTGCTCTCATCACTTTGGTTCAAGCTCCAGTCATCTCATTATTGATGACATTTTGAAAACATGGAAAAATATTCTGAATGTAGTATGAGGGTCTCATTTTGAGGCTAAATTGTGTTTCCATTGGGATTCAGACATGTCAGCGTCAGGCCCACAGGAATCCATTTACATAAAACAGTTTGTATGTGAAAGAACTTCTGTGAAGGGTTTTGTATAGGGGTGGAGGAGGTGAAGGAAGAGTTTGGAGAGGAATGTCATGTTTTCTATATTTTAGTGTGATGTCTGGAAAAGGGGCTGCAGGACAAGCTGGTTTTATGAAGGGCATGTGTAAACAAGTCTGTCTCTGCTTTCAGGTAATAAGGAGCAATGCAGGTTGGGGAAGTTTCTCCACTCTTTTGAGAATACTGCAGAGACATATATACTGCAGAGAAGTCAGCATAGGGCCTGTTTGTTGCTAAAATTCCTAAATAATTGAACCAAATGAAGACAAAATGAAGCATTACACAAAAGATGTTGTGTGTTTGGGGGGGTGAGGGTGGATCTTAGAAGAGATATATCATATTCCTGAATGGGAATAGTCAATATTATACAAATATGTAGAATTGATTTTTGACAGGGGTATAAAAGCAATTCAGTGGAGGATGGATAAAATTTTAAAAAAATTTTTACCGAAGTATAGTTGATTTACAATGTTGTGTTAGTTTCAAGTGTATAGCCAAGTGATTTCAGATTCTTTTCCCTTATAGGTTATTACAAAATATTGAGTATAGTTCCCTGTGCTATACAGTAGGCCCTTGTTGGCTACCTATTTCATATATAGTAGTGTGTATTTGTTAATCCCAAACTCTTAATTTATCCCTCCCTCCTTTCCCGTTTGGTAACCATAAGTTTGTTTTCTATGTCTGTGGATCTATTTCTATTTTGTAGATTAAGTTCATTTGTAGCTCTCTTTTTTTTTAGATTCCACATATAAGCAATATCATCTGATATTTGTCTGTCTTACTTCACTTAGTAAGATAATTTCTAGGTTCATCCATGTTGCTGCAAATGGCATTATTTCACTTTTTTATGGCTGAATAATATTCTATTGTATATATATATATATATATATATATATATATATATATATACCACATCTTCTTTATCTATTGATCTGTCGATGAACATTTAGGTTGCTTCCATGTCTTGGCTATTGTAAATAGTGCTGCAGTGAGCTTTGGGGTGCATGTATCTTTTCAATTTATGGTTTTCTCCAGATATATGCCCAGGAGTGGGATTGCAGAATAACATAGTAGCCCTATTTTTGTTTTTTTTATGGAACCTCCATACTGCTCTCCATAGAAGGATAAACTTTTCAACAAAGGATGTTGGAACAATTAGATACCCATACGTAAAAAAGTAAACCTTGACTTAAACCTCATATATTATACAAAAATTGACACAAATATATCCTAGAACTGTATGTAAAACCTAAAACTATGAAATTTTTATTAGAAAATTTTCATGAAATGGAGTTACACAACAAGTTTTCAGACACAGTACCAAAAACATAATCATTAAACACAAAATTGTTAGACAGAACCTTATCAAAAATTTTAAAAAATGCTTAGTCAAAGTAACTAATGAGAATTAAAAGACAAGCAACACACTGGAATAAAATATTTTCAAATAACATATCTCACAGTAGGCTTATATCCAGAATATACAGTTGACTCTTGAACACATTGCTTTGAACTGCAGGGGGTCCACTTATACGTGGATGTTTTTCAATAAATACATACTACGGTACTACGTGATCCATGGTTGGTTGAATCCACAGATGTGGAACCACAGATATGGAGGGAAGACTGCAAGGTTATATACAGATTTTTGACTGTGTGGAGGGTGAGCACCCTTAACCCCCCACGTTCAAGGGCTGACTGTATAAAGAACTCTCAAATTTTAAGAGTAGGAAGAGAAACAATCCAATTAAAAATGTCAAAATATTTTAACAGACACCACACGTAAAAGATATAAGAATGACAAATAAATACATGAAAGATTGTTCAGTGTAATTACCCATTAGAGAAATACAAAGTAAAAGCACTATACTACAACTGCATACCTGTCAGAATCACTAAACTAAAAAATAGCAACTATACCAACAGCTTACAAGAATGGAGAGCAACTGGAATTCATATTGGGAAAGCAAATTGGTGCAGTTACTTTGGAAAACAGTTTGGCAAGTTTTTATAAAGTTAAATGTATACTTACCATATGATCTAGCAACTCCATTCTTTGTTGTTTACCTAATGAGCAACCACTAAAAGAACTATATAAAGAGATACACTCAAAATGCTATAGAAAAGTCAAAATGGAATTCTGAAATATGTTAAATTAACACACAGGAAAGCATGAAAAAGAAAAAAAACAGATAAAATGTAAAACAAAAGATAAAATAGCGAGCTTAGACCTAACATGGCAATAATTACATTAAATGTAAATGGTATTAATATATTCTAAATATATCACGTTAAAACAGAGATCAGTAGAACATGACCCAACTATATGCTGTCTAGTAGAAACTAACTTTAAATATAATGATACTGGCCAGTAGAAAATAAAAGGATGGAAGATAATAATCATGTAAAAATCAATCAAAAGAATGTAGGAGTGTATATATTAATACCAGTTAAAGTAAACTTCAGGGAAAGGAAAATTACCAGGTGTTATAGATTTTGGGAGAAAGACCACAGAGAAAAAGTGCCTTTCTCATCACATTGTATTTAGGGAACATGCTATCAATATGACTTATCACTGTTGATGTTAATTTTGATTACCTAGATGAGGTAGTGTTTTATAGATTTCTGAATTAAGTTACTCTTTTTATCTCACTGTTTAATTGTACTCTTTGGAAGAAAATCACTATGTACAGCTCACCCTTAATAAGGGGAAGTTATGCTCCACTTCCTTGAGGGTGGAGTAGGTACGAAAATTATTTGGAGTTCTGCCTGGGAGATTCATCTCTTCTCCCCCACTTATTTATTCAGTAATTTATTTATGCCATTTCAGTATGAACTTGTGGATATTTATTTTATCTTTTGGTTTATAATCCAATACTACTTTATATGTTAGATTGTTCCAATTTTGGCTATTGGAAGCTCTTTCAGTTGGCTCTTCTGTCCCTTTGACAAACCCAAATCATTGAGTTGTCTGTTTTACACTTTCTTACTTTCAGGCACTACAAGATGCTGCAGGCTCATTGTGTATATTTACTGACCTAGTTCTACAGTCAGCCATTTATCTAAGGATAATTCCTCTTATTGGAGATTGGTGTTAGAAACCAAGATCTGGGCTTCCATAAGCCATTACCATGTAGATCATTCTGGCCTTCTCCTCTTGCTTGTCTGTAACTTCCCACCCTAACAGTGAAAAATCTGGTTTCCACCATCTGGCATCCATTTTTTAATTGTTCAGTTCCAGTATAAATTTATAGCACTTTAAGAATTCTTAACGTGAACCCCTGTGGGAAAAAAGTTTTAAGCATTAGAAGAGAGTGCTTATGTGTAGTTCATTTTGCCTTTAGTCCTACAGACTTCACTCATTTCCAAAATACTTCAGTTAGCACCTTTCCCCTGCCCCCTTCAGTGAGGTTGTTTTGTACATTTGTAATACAGTTAGATTATTTTTCTTCAGCCTGCATTGCATTCTGGGACCTCAATTTCCTAAATGATTTTTCTTTCATTTTCCTACATTAAGGTTCACTCTACTGCAAAGTTTTATGGGTTTGACAAATGTATAGTGTCATGTATCCACCATTGTAGTATCATACAGAATAGTGTCACTAAATTCCGTATGCTTCTGTTCAACCTTCCTTCCTTCTGAAATGCCTGGCAACCACTGATCTGTTTGTAGTCTCTACAGTTTTGCCTTTTTAACACTGTCATATAAATGGAACCATACAATGTATAGCTATTTCAGCCTGGGTTCTTTCATTTAGTAATGTACATTTAAGATATACCCATGTCTTCCAATGGTTAGATTGCTCATTAATTTTTAAAAAATCTCTGAATAGTATTTCATAGTATGAATGTACAACTGTTTACTCATTTATGTATTGAAAGACATCTTGGTTGCCTCCAGTTTTTGGCAATTGTGAAGAAAGCTGCTATAAACTTTGTGTGCAGGTTTTTGTGTGGACAGAAGTTTTAATTCATTTGACATATACCTAGCAGTGTGCTTGCTGGATAATATATTTGTTTTTGCATGAAACTGTCAAACTCTCTTTCAAAGTGGCTATGCCATTTTACATTCAGCCCTCAGTGAATGAGAGTTTCTGCTGCATTGCATCCTCACAAGGAATTGTTGTTATCACTCTTTTGGATTTTAGCCATTCTAATAGGTTTGTAATGATATCTCACTGCTGTTTTAATTTGCATTTCCCTAATGAAAAATGATGCTGAGCATCTTTTCATATGTTTATACCATCTGTAGATATTCTTTTCTGAGCTGTCAGCTCTTTTGCCCATTTTTAAATTGGATTACTTGTTTTCTTAATGCTGAGTTTTAAGAGTTCTTTGTATATTTTGGATAGAAGTATTTTATCAGATAAATGTTTTGGAAATATTTCTCCTAGTCTGTGACTTGTTTTATCGTCTTGTAGCAGTGTCTTTCACAAGATGTTTTCAATTTTAATAAAGTCCAACTTACCATGTTTTTTTCATGGATCATAATTTTACAGGTGTATCTAAAAAGTCATAACCAAACCCAAGGTTAAAGAGATTTTTCTCCTATATTTTCTTGTAAAAGTTTTATAGCTTTTGCATTTTACATTTGAAGTCTCTGATCCATGTTGAGTTAATTTTTGTCTAAGGTGTAACACCTGTATCTAGGGGTTTTTGTTCTTGTTTTTGGTATATGGGTATTCAACCGTTCCAGCACCATTTGTCGAAAAGTTTATCCTTTTGCCCCTGAATTACCTCTGCAAAAAAGTCAGTTGACTATATTTTTTGTAGGTCATTTCTGGAATTTCTGTTCTGTTCCATTAATCTATATTTTCTTTCACCAGTACCACTCAGTCTTGAATATTGTACCTTTATAGCAAGGCTCGAAATTAGGTAGTTTTCAGTTCACGTTTTTTCTTCTATATTGTGTTGTCTATATATTTTACCTTTCCATGTAAACTTTAGAATCAGTTTCTTATTTATAAAATAACTTACTGAGGTTTTAGGCTCCGGACGCGCAGGCCTAGCAGCCATGGCTCACGGGCTTAGTTGCTCCGCGGCATGTGGGATCTTCCCGGACCAGGGCACGAACCCGTGTCTCCTGCATCGGCAGGCGGATTCTCAACCACTGCGCCACCAGGGAAGCCCTTACTGAGGTTTTGATTTGGATTGTGTGAAGCTATAGATCAAGTTGGAAAGATCTTAGTAAGTCTTTTAATCTGGGAACATAGTCTGTGTCTGGTTAGATCATTTTGATTTCTCTTATCAGTCTTTTATAGTCTTCACGTAAAGATCCTATGCATTTTTGTTGGATTTATATGTATTTTATTATTTTTGACATTTTTATAAATTTTTTTTCAGATTTTGATTTTTCATTGGTGGTATATAAGAAAACAACTGACTTTTGTATATTGACCTTTTATTCTATGATAGCGCCATACTCATTAGTTCAGGAAGAATTTTGTAGATCCTTTGGGGTTTTCTAAATAAACAATCATGTCAATTGTGAATAGACAGTATTATTTCTTCCTGCCCATCCGTATAACTTTTATTTATTTTTCATGTCTTGTTGCACAGGTAGGACTTCTAATATGACATTGAATATGACTGACAAGAGGGGACATCCTTGCCTTGTTCTTGATGTAGCAGGACAGCATCCAATATCTCATTATTAAGTATGAAGTTAGCTGTAAGTTATTAAAAATGTCCTTTATCAAACTGAGAAATTTCCTCTGTCAATTCCTCTTTTGCTGAGAGTTTTACTTCAGGAATGGGTATTGACTTTTGTTAAATGCTTTTTCTGTATCAATTGATATCATATAATTTCTTTCTTAGCCTCCTAATTTGGTGGATTACATTGATTGATTTTCAAATTTTGAACTGGCCTTAAATACCTGGAATAAATCACAGTTGGTCATGATGTATACTTTATTTCATACATTGTTGGATTCAGCTTGCTCGTATTTGTTGAAGATTTTTTTCATTAATATTAATGAGAAGTATTAGTCAGCTGTTTACTTTTCCTTTCTTTTTCTTTTTTTTGTTTTTGATGTCTGTATCTGGTTTTGGTATTAGGGTAATACTAGCCTCATAGAATTACTTAGGAAGTGTCCTCTCTGCCTCTGCTTCCTAAAAGAGATTTTGGAAATTTGGTATTATTTCTTCCTTAATTATTTGGTAGAATTTATCTGTGAAACCATCTGAGCCTGGCACTTTAATTTTTGGAAAGCAATTAATTATTCATTTCTTTAACATATATAAGGCTATTCAGTTTATTTCTTCTTGCATGGGTTGTAATACTTTGTGTCTTTCAGGAAATTGACCTATTTCATCCAAGTTGTCAAATTTCTGGACATAGAGTTTTTCATATTCCTTTATAATTCTTTTAATATCAGTGGGTCAGTAGTTATGACCCTACTTTCATTTGATATTGTTAATGTGTGTCTTTTCTCTTTTCTTGGTTGGCTTGGCCATAAGTTTATCAATTTTATTGATCTTTTCAAATAACCAGCTTTGGCTTTGTTGATTTTCTCTATTATTTTTCTGTTTTCAATTTTATTGATTTTTGCTCTAATATTATTTCTTCTGCCTGTGTTAGGATTAATTTGCTTTTCTTTCTCTAGTTTACTAGGACAAGGCTTAGGTTATTGATGCTTAATTTTTCTTCTTTTTTAATGTATGAATTTAATGCTATAATTTCCTTCTAAGCACTACTTTCTCTGCAACCCACAAATCTTGATAACTTTTATTTTTATTTTAATTAATTTCAAAATATATTTTCAAAATTTCACTTTAGACTTCTTCTTTGATTCATGAGCTATTTAGAAATTTTGAAATATTTGGGGTACTTGGGAATTTTCCAGCTATTCTTCTGTTGTTGATTTCTGGCTTAATTCCATTTTGGTCTGAGAATATACTTAGTGTGATTTCTGTTCTTTCAAATTAGTTAAGTTGTGTTTCATGGCCCAGAATGTGGTCTGTCTTGGTGAATATTACATGTGAGCTTAAAAAGAATTTGTATTTCACTGTTCTTAGACTGAGGATTCCATAAATGTCAATTCTATAAATGTCAACTATTAAGATAAAATTGATTGATCTGTTTAGTTCCTCTGTACCTTACTAATGTCTTGCCTGCTTAGTCTATCAATTATTGACAGAAAGGTAAAGTGTTCAACTATAATAGTATAGATTCATCTCTTTCTCTTTTCTAAGTTTTTCCTCATGTATTGATATTTTGATGCCCTTTTATTAGGTACATACACATTTAATATTGCTATGTCTTCTTGTAGAATATATCTCTTTATTATTATGTAATGCCCTTTATTCTAGATAATCTTCCTAGTTCTGAATTCTACTTTGTCTGAAATTAATACAGTTTCTGCATCTTTCTTTTGATTAGTGTTATCCTGTCATATCATTTTTTTATCTCCTTAAGCTATCTGAATGGCTTTCTTGTAAACAACCTATAGATTTGTCCTATTTTTTTAATCCACTCTGATGATCTATCTTTTATTTGATGTATTTAGGCCATTAAAGTGAATTGATACTTTTGGGTTAATATCTACCTTGTCTGTAACTATTTTCTATTCATTGCATTTATTCTTTGTCTCTTTTTTCCCTCTTTTTGGTTTTCTGTGATTTTAATTGAGCCTTTTATGTGATTCAATTTTGTCTCTTAACATACCATTTTTTCTTCTGAAAACAGTTTTAATAGTTACCCTGGGATTTATATTATGTATACACTTTTTTTTTTTTTTTTTTTTTTTTTTTTTTTTTTTGTGGTATGCGGGCCTCACTGTTGTGGCCTCTCCCGTTGCGGAGCACAGGCTCCGGACGCTCAGGCTCAGCGGCCATGGCTCACGGGCCCAGCCGCTCCGCGGCATGTGGGATCTTCCCAGACCGGGGCACGAACCCGTGTCCCCTGCATCGGCAGGCGGATTCTCAACAACTGCGCCACCAGGGAAGCCCTATGTATACACTTTTAACTGATCTCACTCCATCTTCAAATAACACTGTATTGCTTCACATGTAATGCAGAGTACTACCAGTTCCTCCCTTCTGTCCCTTGTGACATTCCTTTCATTCATTCCACTAATTGCTACTGTTTTTGCTTTAATCAAGTAGTTACCTTTTAGATCAACTAAGAATAAGAAAATAAAGTATTATATTTTATGTACTTTAATTTATTCTCTATACTCTTCCTTTGTTTAGGTTGATCCTTTATGCTTATCTATATCATTTTTCTTCCTCATGAAGAACTTCTTCTAACATTTCTTAAAGGGCAGGTCTGATGGCAATGAATTCTCAGTTTTTGTTTGAGAAAGTCTTCATTTCTCTTTCACTTTTGAAGAATAATTTTGCTCTGTATAAATGTCTAAGTGGATGGATTTTTTTTCTTTGAAGAATAATTTTGCTCTATGTAAATATCTAAGTAGATGGATTTTTCCTTTGAACACTAAATATTTTACTCTGCTTTCTTCTTGCTTATCTGATTTCTGAGAAGAAATTTGTATTAATCCTTATCCCCTTATCCTTGTTCTTCTATAGGTAAGGTGTTTGTTTTTCCCTCTGACTTCTTTCAAGATTTTTTTCTTTGTCCTTGGTTTTCTGTAGTTGGAATATAATATCCCTAAGTGTTTTGTTTGTTTGTTTTTATTTGGGGGGAAAGGTTGTATTTATCCTGTTTGGTGTTCTCTGAGATTCCTGGATCTGTAGTGTGATGCCTGTTATCAGTTTTGGAAAGTTCTCAGGCAATATTACTTCAAGTGTATCTTCTGTTGTATTCTTCCTTCTCCTCCTGTTATTCCAGTTACACATATGTTATATTTTTTTGTATATCCCACAGTTCTTTGATGTTATTTATTTTTTTCTTTCCTTTCTTTTCTGTTTACATTTCAGTTTGGGAGGTTCCTATTGACAAATTTTCAAGCTCACTAATCCCTTCCTTGTTGGTGTGCAGTCTAATCATAAGCACATGGAAGGTATTCTTCATTTCTATTACCTTGTTTTTGATTTATAGGATTTATTTTTATCCTTTTGTACACTTTCTCTCTGCTCACATTAACCATCTGTTTTTGCATACTGTCTACTTTTCCCTTTAAAACCCTTAACATATATTTTAAGTTCCCATAGTTATTTAAATTCTCTGATAATCCCAAATCTCTTGATATATCTGAATCTGGTTCTGAGGCTTGATTCATCTTTTCAGACTGTTTTTCTTTTCTTTCAGCTTGACTGGTAAATTTTTGTTAAAAGCTAGTCATGTTATACTGAGTAATAGGAAGTGATATAAATAGGACTTTAATGTTTTAAAAGGACGATTTATGTTAATCTTGTCAGGGGCTTCAAATTCCTCTAGTGTCCTTGTTGTTTTCTCTCTTTGTATAGTCTGTGTCTTGCAGCCCTCTCTGTTGTAATTCACTGTTATTTCACTGAACCTCTGTTGGTGTGGTGGTAAGGTGTAAGGAAAAGGTTATTCTATTATCTTCCTGTTCAATTTCAATCTTTAAGTGGGCCAGTGTTTCAGGGTCATGACCTTCACCTGTGCTTCTCCAGTAGTATAGGTATTTTCTCCAGGTCTCCACTCCCTTCCCCATCTGTGGAATTCTCTATATATTTCCTTGAATTCCTGACCTCCGTTAACTTTGTTCCCTGCCCCACCCACTTCATTGACACAGGAAGGGCTGGAGTTGATTGGATGGAGGAATTTCCTTCCAGAACCTGTGATAAGGCTCTAACCAGGTTGTTTTCCCTGACATTGTAGGTCTTTGTTGTGGAGAAGGATCTGAATATATTTGACAGTAATTACTCTTCCCTTCCACCTGCTAGAAGGGTTCATTCTTGAATCTTCACTATGAGAATCTGGTAGGGTTCCTAAAGGCAATACGCATGAAAGTGTGGGGGATCCCCTAACATTGCAACCCCCAGGAGTTGTTCACTTTCAAGTTAGTCTATATTCAGCCTGAAGCAATTCATTGAAATTACCATTTAAGAATTCTGATCTATGGCTTTAGTGGTTCCTGCATCAGATAAGAATATTTCAACTGTGTCTCTCTGGATGTAGTCATCTGTCCAGATATCCAGGTGGCAGTTTGACCTACACCCTTAGTTCTCTGGTACATCCAAGAAAAGTTCTTGACTTTCAGTTTGTCCAGCTTTTATTGCTGTAGGGATGGAGTGACAACTTCCAAGTTCATTTTCCTCTGATTAAATCTTAAAGAAATTTGTATGGAGTAAACACTAGTATCCATTCATTCCTAGTTTGATTAGAAATAAGAACTTTAGTTAGACTTCCCCAGTAAGAAAAATCCTAGAGTCTACATTGTTCTTACTATAAATATACTAAATCAAGAAGTTACAGGGGCTCTGGATCAAGATGGCAGAGTAGGAAGATCCTGAGTTCACCTCCTCCCATGGGCACACCAAAATTACAACTACTTAAAGAGCAACTATCTCTGAGAGTGACCTGAAGACTAGCAGAAAAGATTTTTCACAACTAAAGATATAAAGAAGGAGCTGTAACAAAACAGGAGGCACAGAGAAAAGGTCTAGTTAGCACCCACACTCCCAATGTGGTGACCCACAAATAGGAGGAAAATCAAAACCATGGTGGTCCTCCCCAAGGAGCAAGTAGTCCAGTCCTTACATTGGGATCCCCAGCCCAGGTGTCAAGGACCAGGAAGACAAGCCCCCAAATACCTGGCTTTGAAAAACTGCAGGGCTTATGTTCAGGAGAGCTGTAGGAATTTAAGACCCACTCTTTACAATGCAGGCAAAACCTCACTTGCTCTGAGTCCTAGCACAAAGGCAGCAGTTTGAAAGGTAGTGGGGTCAGGCCCATTTACTGATCTTGGAGAGCCTCCCAGGGAGACAGGAAGCAGCTGGGACTGCCCGTGATGACTGAGTTGCTGACATCAGCCATTTTTGTGATCTCATTTCTACCGTGATGACATTGGCACTGACAGGTACCATTTTCGAATTCTCCCTCTAGCCTATTAACACTGGGGGCCTGCTCTACCCACCAGCATGCCTGTGGTAGTCAGGTGATGCTGGGCCTTGCTGCCAACTGCATTGGGGGCCTGCCCTGCCCACCAGAGAACTGCAGTAATAGAACACCACCAACAACATGACCAGTCATGCACAAGGGCAGCAGTTGCACATGGCCATCCCTCACAGGTAGCCATGTCAGGGGCTAATGCCGGCCACTAGTGAGCCTGCTGCTGTTGCATGCTGCTGTGCCACACAGCCACTCACACCAGGGTCCTGCCCTGTCCACCAGTGCATGTGCTGCAGTAGCATGCTACTGTGCCTCACAACCAGCCACACTGGGGACCTGCCTCACCCACCAGCATGCCCACAGCAACTACATGAGGCAGGATCTTGCAGTCAGCTGAGCTGGGGGCCAGCCCTGCATACTAACTTGTCTGCAACAGTCAGCCCTGCCACACCAGAAAGGCGTATGCTGCCCATGTAGGGAACACCCCTGCTGCATCCAGCTTTGGTAGCAGGGGGTCTGTGCTCCTGGGCTCCGTAGAAGATCTCCTACATAAGTCCACTTCTTCAAGATCAGGAGAGGTAAAGGATGTAATGCAAAGAAATAAACATAGAGAATTGGGCAAAATGAGAAGATAGAGGAATGTGTTTCAAATGAAAGAACAAGACAAAACCTCAGAAAAAGAACTTAACAAAATAGAGATAAACAATCTACCCAATAAAGAGTTCAAGATAATGATCATAAAGATGCTCAGAAAACTTTTGGAGAAAAATGGATGAACACAGTGAGAACTTCAACAAAGAGTTAGAAAACATAAAAGAGAACCAATCAGAGCAGAAGAACCCAATAACTGAATTGAAAAATACACTAGAGGGAATCAAGAGTATATTAGATGATCTAGAAGAACAGATCAGGGATCTGAAAGACAGTGTAGTGAAAAACACCCAAGGGACACAACTAGAAATAAAATTATGAAAGAAAAATTCTTACTGGTAAAGACAAACATATGGTAAATGTAATGAACCAACTACTTACAAAGGTAATATGAAGGTTAAAAGATAAAACTAGTAAAATAACCTATATGTACAATAAGTAGTTAAGGGTTCCACAAAACTAAAAGATATAAAATCTGAACTTAAGAACATAAAATGTGATGGTGGAGGGGAGGGAAAAGGTAGGGCTTTTAGAATGTATTTGAACTTAAGAGATCATTAACTTAAAATAGACAGCTATATGTATAGGTTGTTATATATGAACCTTGTGATAACCACAAACCAAAAACCTTAATAGATATACAAAAAAAGAAAGGAAATCAAACATAAAGCTAAAGATAGTCATCAAATTACAAGGGAAGAAATCAAGAGAAGACTAAAGAAACAGAGAAGAAGTACAAAACAACTAGAAAACAGTTAACAAAATGGCAATAAGCACATACCTAACAATTATTATTTTAAATGTAAATAGATTAAATGTGTCAATCAAAAGACATGGGATGGCTGTGTGGATAAAAAAAAAAAGACCCATCTATATGCTGCCTACAAGAGACTCATTTTAGACCTAAAGACACTCACAGACTGAAAGTGAAGGGATATAAAAAGATATTTTATGCAAATGGAAATAGAAAGCTGGAGTAGCAATATTTATATCAGGCTAAATAGACTTTAAAACAAAAACTGTAAGAGACAAAGAAGAGCATTACATAATTATAAAAGGATCAATCTGGGACTTTCCTGGTGGCACAGTGGTTAAGAATCTGCCTGCCAAATCAGGTGACACAGGTTTGATCCCTGGTCCGGGAAGATCCCATATGCAGTGGGGCAACTAAGCTCGTGCACCACAACTACTGAGCCTGCACTCTACAGCCCACATGCCACAACTACTGAAGCCTGCATGCCTAGAGCCCATGCTCTGCAACAAGAGAAGCTACTGCAATGAGAAGCCTGCACACTGCAGCGAAGAGTAGCCCCTGCTTGCCATAACTAGAGAAAGCCTGTGCACAGCAGTGAAGACCCAACTTAGCCAAAAATAAAAAATAAATAGAAGGATCAATCCAACAAGAGGTTATAACATATAAATATCTATGTGCCCAACACTACAGCACCTAAATACATAAAGCAAATATTAACAGACATAAAGAGAGAAATAAACATTAACACAATAGTAGGGGACTTTAACACCTCACTTACATCAATGGATAGATTATTCAGACAGAAAAATCTATAAGGAAACATTGGACTTAAACAACACATTATATAATATGAACTTAATAGATATATACAAAGCATTCCATCCAAAAATAGAAGAATGCACCTTTTTTTCAAATGCACATGAAACATTCTCCAAGATAGATCACACGCTAGGCCACAGAACAAGTCTCAGTAAATGTAAGAAGGTTGGAAATCATATCAAGCATCTTTTTGACTACAAGGCATGAGACTAGAAATCAACTACAAGAAAAAAACTCTGAAAAACAGAACCAAGTAAAAATTACCTGAGACCAATGAAAATGGAAGCACAACTTTCCAAAATCCATGGGACATGGCAAACTCAGTTCTAAGATGGAAGTTTATGATGATACAGGTCTACATTAAGAGATGAGAAAAATCTCAGATATAACAATCTAATGTTACACATAAAGGAACCAGAGAAAAAAGAACAAGCAAAGTCCACAGTTAATAAAAGGAAGGAAATAATAAAGATCAGAGTGGAAATAAATATGACAGAGACTAAAAAGACAATAGAAAAAAGTCAATGAGACTAAGACTTGGTTCTTTGAAAAGATAAATTAAATCAACAAACCTTTAGCCAGACTCATCAAGAAGAAAAGAGAGCCCAAATAAATAAAATCAGAAATGAAAGAGAATAAATTACAACTGATATGAAGGAAATACAAAGCATCATGAGAATATTATGAACAATTATATGTCAACAAATTAGACAACCTAGAAGAAATGGGTAAATTCCTATAAATATATAATTTCTCAAGACTGAATCATGAAGAAATAGAAAATCTTAATAGGCTGATAAATAGTAATGAAATTAAATTGTTAATAAAAAAAACTCCCCAAAACCAAAAGTCCAGGTCCCAATGACCTCACAAGTGAATTCTACCAAATTCTAGAGTTAATACCTATCTTTTTCAAATTATTCTAGAAAATTGAAGAAGAAGCAATACTTTCAAACTCATTTTACTAGGTCAGCATTACCCTACTTCCAAAACCAGACAAAGTCATCAAAAAAAAAAGAAAATTGCAGGCCAATATCCTTGATGAACTTAGATGCAAAAATTCTCAACACAATGTTAGTAAATCTAATTTAATAATACATTAAAAGCATCATACACCATGATCAAGTGGGATTCATTTCAAGGATTCAAGTATAGCTTAACATCCATAAATCAATCAATGTGATACACCACATTAACAAAACAAAGGAAAAAAATAATATGATCTCAGGAGGTGCAGAAAAGCATTTAACAAAATTCAACATCCATTTATGACAAAAACTTTCAACAAAGTGGGTGTAGAGAGAACATACCTTAACATAATAAAAGCCATATATGACAAACCCACAGCCAACATCCCACTCAATGGTGAAAAGCTGAAATCAATTCCTCAAATATCAGAAAAAAAAACAGGGATGCCCTATCTCACCACTTTTTTTGATATATATAGTATTGGAAGTCCTAGCCACAGCAATCAGACAAGAAAAAGGAATAAAAGGAACCTAAATTGGAGAAGAAAAATTAAAACTGTCACTGTTTGCAGATGACATGATACTATAAATAGAAAAACCTAAAGACTGCACCAACATGCTATTTGAACTAATAAATGAATTCAGTATAGTTGTGGTATACAAATATACAGAAATCTGTTGTGTTTCTATCCACTAATATTGAACTATCAGGAAGTGAAATTAAGAAAACCCATTTACAATTGCATTGAAAAGGATAAAATACCTAGGAATAAATTTAACCAAGGAGGTGAAAGACCTGTACTCTGAAAACTATAGGACATTGATGAAAGAAATAGAAGATGGTACAAATAAATGGAAAGATATAATGTATTTATGGATTGAAAGAATAATTTTGTCAAAATTACCATACTACCAAAAGCAGTCTACAGATTCAATGCAATCCCTAGCAAAATACCAATAGCATTTTTCACAGAAGTATAGTGAATAATCCTAAAATTTGTATGGAAACACAAAAAATTGCAGATAGTCAAATAAATCTTGACGAAGAACAACCTGGAGGTATCATGCTTCTTGATTTCAAACTACACTATAAAGCTATAGTAATCAAAATAGTGTAGTACTGGCACAAAAACAGACATATAGATCAATGGAACAGAATAGAGAGCCCAGAAATAAACCAATGCTTATGTGGTCAATTAATCTCTGACAAATGAGGTAAGAATATAAAGTGAGGAAAAAGACAGCCTCTTCAATAATGGTGTTGGGAAAACTGGGCAGCTTTATGCAAAAGAATGAAATTGGATCACTTTATTTTACTGTATACAAATATAAACTCAAAATGAATAACAGATTTCAATGTAAGACCAGAAATCATAAAACTCCTAGAAGAAAGCATAGGCAGTAAACCCTTTGACATTGCTCTTAGCAGTATATTTTTGGATCTGTCTCCTCAGGCAAGAACAACAAAATTAAAAATAAACAAATGGGACTATATCAAACTAAAAAGCTTTTGCACAGTGATGGAAGCCATAAACAAAACGTTAAGGCAACCTACTGAATAGGAAAAGATATTTGCAAATGATATATCTGGTAAGGGGTTAATATCCAAAATGTACAAAGAACTCATTCAACTCAATACAGAAAAGCAAGCAGTCTGATTAAAATATGGATAGAGGACCTGAATAGATATTTTTCCAAAGAAGAGACACAGATAGCCAACAGACCACATGAAAAGATGCTCAGTAACACTGGTTATCAGGAAATGCAAATCGAAACCACAATGAGATATCACCTCACACCTGTTAGAAAGGCTACTATAAAAAAAAGATAGTAAATATAATAAGTGTTGGCGAGGTTGTTGAGAAAATGGAAACCTTATACACTTGGTGGTAATGTAAATTGCATCCACTATGGAAAATGGTATGGAGGTTCTTTAAAAAATTAAAAATACGTTTATTATATGATCTAGCAATTCCACTCCTGGTTATCTATCTAAAGAAAATGAGAACACTAATTTGAGGAGGTATTTGCACCCCTGTTTTTATTGCAGCATAACTTTACAATAACCAAGATATGGAAGCAACCTAAGTGCCCATTGACAGACAAAAGTATAAAGAGGAGGTGATACATGCACACAAACACACACACACACACACACACACACACACGGAATATTAGTCATGAAAAAAATGAAATATTGCCATTTGCAACAACATAAATGGGCATAGAGGGTATTATGTTAAGTGAAATAAGTCAGGCCAAGAAAAACAAATACTTTACTATTTCACTTATATATGGAATCTAAAAAACAAAACAAGTAAACAAACAAAACAGAAACAGATTCATAGTTACAGAAAACAAAACTTGGTGGTTGCCAGGGGGAATGGGGGTAGGGGAATGGACAAAATAGGTGAAGTGGATTAAGAGGTATAAACTTCCAGTCATACAATAAATAAGTCATGGGGATGTTATGTACAGCATAGAGAATACAGTCAACAATATTGTAATAACTTTATATGATGACATATGGTTGTTAAACTTATTGTGGAGATTATTTCATAATGTATATAAATGTTGAACCACTACGTTGTACACCTGAAACCGATATTACATGTCAAGTGTACTTCAATTTAAAAAAAAGTTAACAACCAAGTGAAAGGCTAGAGAAATGAGTCAGCAGTCTATTTCAGTATTCTCTCCTGCATTCCCTCCATCTCATCTCGTTTTTACTTTCATCCTAAAGGCCTTACATCTCCCCACACTTCCCTGAATGAGATGGTGGTTAAAGATTCACTCACAAGACCTTGTGGAATTGAGAGGAAATTTAAGTGACTCAACAAAGAATACAGAGCTAATAAGTGAGAGACCTAGGGCTTGAAATCAGTCTACTGACCTCAAGTCTTCTTCCTCATGTTGAAGCTGCAGTGGGTGACTGGTACAAATGGGCTCCAAATCAAAGTGCACCATGGGGTCCCAGCATTCACAAAAAGAGAACTCTCCTCCAAAGGGAAGTAGATTTGGCTAAGCAAATAGGATTTGCTCAATAGGGGTGGGAAAATAGATAAAGAATATTTATTTTTCTTGGAGATGGAATTGAGTTTCTTACCAAACTTAAAGCTTGAGCTGTTGGAGGTTTTATAACAAGCAAGAGAGCTATGGGCCACAGTAGAGACTTCAAATCTCTCTACTACATAGTCTCACTCTTTACTGCTAGTAAGGTGTGATACATGATTAAGGAGAAGTGAACTGAGTGACAGGCCAAGAACCTGAATTTGTCTTCCTGTATTTCTGATTCAAAAGCACTAATTAGAACTAAAGTTTTCTTCTGTGCTCTCATTACCTGTTTAAAATTTTCATTTAGCAGTCATCAGTCTGCCAAATATGTTATATATTATATTTTATATATTATTATATATTACAATATGCATTTTATATATTACATATATTATATTTAGCATAATTCACTATTGTACTCCCAGCACTTAGCACTGGACCTAACCTATTTAAGTAAGGGCCAGGTTTGCTTGTGAAGTTCCAAATGCTTTTCTCTGATTTGATTTAATACTGGAGAAAGTGGATACTTATGTTCCCTAAAATCTTAACTGGTTCTATGTGAATAAGACTCTACAGCTTGAACTGCTGCTGGAAATGCTCTTCCTTTGGGGGTCTGCCTTGGCTAGAATGAGGATCCCAGGTGGCTATTTCATAGAGGATTCTTCTCTTTTGAAAAAGGTTCAGGGATGAGGTTTTGCTTTATTTGGGAAGTTTGAGGCCCTGGGGAATTTGAATTTTGCTTAGCTTGATTTCTCTGGTACATTACTATCCATACAGTGAATTGCCCTTGGGTGGTGATATAGTCTGGGTAAACAGAAAATGCCAGCTAAGTGGTGCAAGTTCAATTCTGCCTTCACCCCTTTTCTGTCTTATTATCTGTAGATTTGAGAGCCTTATCCCTGCCTTCTTCCTAGGATTGTTCTGAGGACCTAGTGAGATAATGTCTGGGAAAGCATTTTGTGTCAAGAACCACATTATGGAAGAGTTGCTTGCCATAAAATGATCCCAAGCTTGAGTAGTGACCAAAATAATCCTGGGGAACAGGGAGGATTCCTCTCGGGTTGTTTAATCCAGCCAAATATTCAGTGAGAGGCTGGAACTGTTTAGCAGGTCAGAAAAAGTTCTGTGGCCAGGACCTTGATGGGGTGTGACAAGGGCTATTGAAAACATCTGATTCTATGGTGTGTGACTGTGAAGCTATTCCATTCAAACAAGTTTTCTGGAAAACCTGGGTAATAAATGTTCTAGAAGTCCATAGTGATAAGTTACTCTGCATGATGCCATCCACAGCCACATAGCCCTCGGCCTTAGGAGATGGCCCCATACATAGATCAAGACAGCCTTATTGCCCAGGTAACAAACATTTATTTCACTGAACCTCAGCATGCAGGGCCCTTTCTTGGCTTGATGAGATTAACTTTATATAGATCACAAAAAAATATCCCAAGGCTTATGTCTTTGTCATAAATATTAAGCACACTTTGTCCATTTCTCTATCACAGTGTATTATGGTGAGTTCTGCATAACCCCATCTCCCCTGCTAGACTGAGAACTCCTTTGTTCAAGGATTAGTGCAGAATTATTTTGATATTTTCCATGTCTAGCCCAGTATCTGGCATATAGTAAAGATTCCACATATGTTTATTGAATGACTGTCACTTTGCCTGCAATACTTTGCTTTTAATTATTCAGTTATTTTATTTGCCAGTTAGCAACTTCTCTTAATTTCTTTCAGCCACCTTATATTCTTAGGGAACTTTAGTTATAGTTTGATTTTTACCATTGCCTCTATTGACCCTGAGAGAGGGCCTGGTACTTCTTTTATGGTCTGGAGAGCAGATACATGTGCTATTTGGGTCTCTGTATCTTCTTGTGAAGGCTTTTCTGAGTTTTGAGCCCACCCTTTAATTCTAGTGGAAGTTGTGTCCTGGAGCTATCGTGACCCCAAGTCTGAGGTCTAGCCTAGTCACTGACTTCACAGCTAGTTCCTTGTTCTTGTTCACTGGGTACTCATTTGGATCCCAAACCCCAAATCTACATGAAACTCCTTGATCAGCCTCTGCTCCCCTGCTCTCTGTGATTGCCTAATTCAGCTTCATCATAAGTGCATAAATATTTCTGTGTATTACCTCTAAATACTCTAGTCTCATTCTCTTTGCCCCCATGATTTTCTCGGCTTAGAGTCTATAGATTCATACAACTTCTTAGATGTCTCAGTGGATCTAGGTAAGGACAATAAGGATGCCAAAAATTCACATAGATGCCTCATAAACTGAATCTGAGTTTTCCTGAGTCTTAGATGATTCCCATTGTTTAAAAGTGAAAGCCAAATCCCTTACTTCAGCAAACAAGGCCTTTACAATCTGACTCCAACCAACCTTCTGGTCTTATCTCCCTTCATTTCCTTTCTTGTACCCTGGAGTCAGCATGCCGAGTCACGTTGTATTTCCTGAACATTTCTCTTAAATTTCATACATGTGAAATATTATTTCTTCACTTTGGAATTCTTCTCCTTCAATAATTTGCCCATCAGACAGTCTCCTGTAAGTGTTTTAAAACCAGTCCAGATTACAGATCACCTCCTCTCTGAAGACTTCCCTGGCATCTCCAACAGAGTTTTTCTTTCTCTCCCTCCCTCCCTCCCGTTCCCCTTCAATCTTTTGTATATATCACTTGACATAAAGAATTGAAACTATATCTTTAAATGTTTGTCTTTGCCACTAGAGTTGAGTTTTTTTGAAGCCAGGCACTAGGTTTTTTTTCATCTTTCCTTCCCCAGGATCTAGCCCACAACCTGGTTCATTCCTATTACCCATTACATGCTTACTGAATTAACAGCAGCTGAACTGACCCAGGAGGACCTTGGAATGTGCCTTCAAATGGCTGTTAATATGGTTGACAAGATTTGGAATTGCTAGGATCTCTAATTAAACTGTCTGTGGTCACCATCTTTAATAAACAGTTTTACTAGAAACTGGGATAACTTAAAGCAGCGGGGAGAGGAAATCTGTTTCCCTTGGGCTATCTCATTCTGAGGCCACTTTTCCTGTCCACACAGTGATTTATGACTTGATATGTCATGTACAAGCAGATTGCAACAGAGACTCCAAGTTGAGCAATTCTCATGCTCTTAAGTAGGAAGGAAGGGACTGTAGGAAGAATGTATGTCCTGGATTCTGTTTTTTCTAAGGGACTCCCTGTTGTCTTCATTAAGTGGAGAGCCACAAGAAAACCAAAAGGCCAATGAAAAATCCTTGGTCCACATTACTCCTCGACCTCTTCTTCAGGCATATCCTATCCTTGTTTGTCTAATTATCCACAAAAACAGGGCCAGCACTTTGTCCAGGGGCTATATTTAAAGCGTTCAGACTCCCAGTTAGATGCTGTTTCTGTTCCTCTCTTTTCCTCCTCCTTATGGGCCAGGTCTCTGGGAGCCAAGGAAATGGGGCTCTTCTCATAGTTCTGCTTAGAATGGATGCTAAGAGCCTCAGAAGAACAATTCCCAAATTGTTAGGAAAGATTCCTTCTGATCCTGATCCTTGGTGTTCTCCGACTTGGGCTTGGGGTAGGCAATGGAGGCACAGCCATAGTGCACAATGACCACAGTTAGGTGGGAGGCGCAGGTAGCAAAGGCCTTCTTCCTGCCCTCGGCTGAGGCGATCTTGAGGACTGTAGAGATGATGAGGATTTAAGAGATGAAGAGCAGACCCATAGGCACAACGAGCACCAAAACACTGATGATCAAAGTCAGAATCTCATTGGCAGTCACGTCAATGCAGGAGAGCTTCATCACAGGTCAGATGTCACAGAAGTGGGCCACCTTTGTTGCACAGAAAAGTAACCTGAATACAGGTGTCACCTGTGTCATAGCTACAATCAGCCCAATGCTGCAGGCCCTCCACACCAGCTGGTTGCACGCCCTCTTGTTCATAATGACTGTGTATCTCAGGGGGTTGCAGATGGCCACATATCAGTCATATCCCATTGCTGTGAGCAGGAAGCAGTTAGTGATCCCAAAGGTTACAAAAAAGAACATCTGTGTGGCACAACTGCCAGTGAGATAGACTGGCTTATACCCACAAGGCTGGATAGCATCCGTGGGATGAATGACCAATGTATATATAGTCTCTGAAGTGGACAGCATGATGAGGAAGAAGTACATGGGGGTGTGGAGATGATGATCAATACGGATGATGGTCACAATGATTATATTACCTGCTAGGGTTAAGATGTACAATGTAAGAAATACCACAAAAAAAGAGTGAGCTGGTGCTCGTGGAAGCTGGAGAAACCTTGCAAAACAAACTCAGTGGTGAGAGTGTGGTTCTCCCTCTTCATTGGTTGGTCACTAAATCAGAAAAGGAGAAGAATAAAAGTTGCATAATTTTAGTAAAGCAGTTTAATCACATTTCTGAAATTGATTGAACTTCTTTCTCAGCTATAAACCTGGGGATACATTTCCCAGTGGATTGAAGTTGATCTTTAGATTTACTTAACTTTGCTTAAAATATTCTTGTTCTGTGGCCATCTATTACAATTTCCTATGTATGCTAGAATCATCTAATTTTCCTCCCCCTGACCCCCACTGTATAACCATGTACATTCCCACTTCACCTACTCTTCCTCCTTGTCATCTGGAATGCCCTTCCTTTTTTCCTCCTCTTATTTAAATCGTCCCCATTCTTCAAAGACCAATGCATGTCTTCCCCTCCATCAATGCATATTGTACTCTGAGATTTTCATATGATGCTTGAAAACAATTTGTTTAGGGATTGACTGGAGACTTCTTTTACTTCAAAACTATGAATCATCCCCTTGCACATCCTTTAAGAAGCAGAAGCAAAGCAGACTCAGAAAAGTTCATCTTGTTTTCAAGAAGGAGAAGGTGAATCTTAACCGACCACCATCCTCTCTCCACTGCTGTCTGAATGATGGAAGTCGGCTGACGCTTCACAGCACTCACTCATGTATATTGTAAACTATGCTACATCTTCATCTTCCCTAAACTAGAAGGCAGATTTACAGCCTTACTCAACTTTGTGAGTAGGCATACACCTACTGTGCAGAGGTAAACAATTATACCAGGGAAGATGCAGCAAATTCAAGTGTCCCTCATCTAAAGCAAAAGCAGACCCTGAATATAAAGAACAGAGTTACAATAAAGATACATCATTTTGTTGAAGGATAGCACTCAGTCCAATTCATGTAATATTTCACATTTTGGTCCCTTTAGACAGTAAGCTCCTGTAGGGTATATTTAAATTATATTCTGATTTCCTTATGCATATTCAGAAAAGGGCTTTTTGCATAAAGTAAATCACATCAGCGAGGAAGGTTAGTAGGCATGGAGACCTCCTTCAAGTTTATAAAAAATTATTTAAGAGAAGTTGGCAATCAGCTGTTAATCATTTACATGAAGAACGCTAAAAAAGAGTAAAGCTGCGACAGAATATATTTCCCAATAGGAAAAATAATTTGACACTAAATTATGTGGCTAAAGACATTTATCTTTTGGGAGGCCTCTGGGCATAAACTAGGCAGCGGTCCAGCCATGGGTGGTATGGCACCTCTACTGTGAAATTTAAAAATGTGTGTTAGCGCTTTTAATTGTTCTGTTGATGGCCATGGGCGCTGCTAGCAATTAATGGTGCTAAATGTCCTGCAATACATGTGACGATCCCGCCCAAGGAAGAACTGTCCTATTCCAAATACCAACAGGGCTACTGCTGAGAAACCCTAGGCTAGAGTGTTATCTGATCTGATTGAAGTCTGTCTTGAGGTAGAAGAATGGCTGCTATAACCTGGTTAGTATCCTCCACCCTGGGAAGCCTATAATTCTTCCAAGAAAATCAAAGGTAGGAAGAGCAAACACAACCTTATGAAGACCTACTCCAGCTGTGACGAGCTGTTACAGTACAATAAGTTAAAGTCAGTCCATGAGCAATAAGCCCCATTTCAGCTCCTTTTCTAAAGAACAGTTACCTGTGACTGCGTAGTGCTGAAGCACAACAGGAGAGCTGGGCTGGAGGAGGCCGAGGAGTGAAGATGGAAGTGTTGTACTCCCTTGGCCACAGCATGCAGGCCAGGGAGGGAAGAGCGAGGTAACCAAAAGGGCCTATGATGGGCTGAGGCTGAAGGGGCAGCAGATAAACACACTCTATAGTCAGAATGTGGTTAGGCTTGGGAGCTGCAGGCCTCTTTGACAGCTCCTCTGTGCGGAGAAGTCTTCAAAGCCAGAGAAGGAGCTCCCCCAGGAGCAGCCAGTGGGGCTCCTGGAGGTGATTCCCTGTAGACATCCTGAGAGCCATTCTGAGGGCTGGGAGGGTACAGACAGCAGGTACCTGGGGGACTCATTATGTGTAGGGCTCATTTACCCAGTCCCAGGGTTGGCATTTGGGGAGCCTGGGGGAAGTTTTTGCTTCAAGTAGAATCAGCATTAGAGGAAGCTGGTTTATTTAGTTCCCTATACTTGTTTCAATAAACACATTGTGGCTGGCCAGTTAGCTCAGTTGGTTAGAGTGCGGGGTTAATAATAAAATAATGAATAAGCACATTGTGGGTTTTTTTGCATATGTGCCTTGGAAATCCATAGTTTACACATCTAGGCAGCTCAAGCTTGGAACCATATTATCTTGGATCTCAGGAAGTTTAGGCCCTTTCTCCTACAGGCAGGATCTCTTACAGACAGTTTAGGAATCTGGTTCTCTCTTTGGAATTAAAGTAGGCAAATATGGCCATGGTTCTGCAGAGGGCAGTTCACGCTGCCTGTCTTTCTGCCCCTGTGACATTCAGAATTGGAAGGACATTGTCTTTAGATCCAAGGATCCTATCTTGGGTGTTAGAAAACAGAGATGAGCATCTGGACACTGTTCTCTTTACTCAAAATTACCTCCTCTTCTCCATTTGGCAAACTTCTACTAGTCTGTCAAGACCCAGCTTCAGAATTTACTTTCCGCTAAAGACTTTCCATGCGTTACTTTATTGCTTCTGTCGCATTTTCTTCCTTTAACACTTGGTGCTTTTCTGCGTCCATTCATTCTTCGAGCACTAAGCATAAGCCAGGCCCTGTGCTCGTTGCTGGGCATACAGAAATGAATGAGATGCTTCAACAACCTTTGTGAAGCTCACCGTTTGGTAACAGGTGGTAAACAACTTAAATAAACTGAAATAAATGCCACGAGTAAGTGGCACAGGAAAGAGATGGTCCTTGATTAGACTCAGGTTGATTACAGAAAAAATGGAGTAGGTAAATAAGACCCAAGTTACAAAAGGTTTTAGAGTATTTAGACGTTATCATTTTTAAGGGCCCCTCAAATGATTTCACTTATCCCTCCTGTTAATGGGCTTTACAGTCCCTTAGCAACTAACCTCTAAAGGACTACCAGCCCTCACCACTAGCTACCCTGCACCCTCTTCTTCTTTATCTGGTGATTTTGATTCCATGCTGGTAAAAATGATACTCAACACTGGAATTTGATAGATTGATCTGGCAGCAGTAGAAGATGGATTTGAGGTTGGTGAGAAGAGGCAGGATGGTTGCTGACATAACGGTCAGGCCAGAGATAATTGGGATTGATCTAGAGAGGGTGACAGTGGCCCATATAAGAGGGACAGATGGGACAGACATATGAGGTGAATCAATAGGGCTTGTAACTGAATCAATGTGTAGATCAAGGGAGAGGAAAGAACCAATCATTTCATAAACTACTCCCATCAGGTTCATTCATGCCAACTCCCCGATTATTCACAAATATGCATAGCTTCCTGTTATAACAGATAAATTAAACAAATGATCTATATATTAATGTTCCATCATTAGATATGATTAGTGGCTGTGGGATCTCAATAGGAAAGGAGTGGAGTTGGGCAAAATAGCTCAGTGCTTTATGATGCCATTGCTTTGGGACAAATTAAGAAGATTTTGGAAATGGGGCAGTGGGTAGATGGTATAAAAATGTGGTGCCAGGGGAAAAAGAGGCTTTTAGCTCCAGAGTCAACTAATATTTATTGAACACTTTCGCAAGTTTTTGTCTCACTTAATCCTCTAAATGACCCTATGAAGTCAGTGGTACTATTTTCATTTTACAGATGAGAAATTATGAGGAATTTATTACTCCACCAACAGTAACTCTATTGAAATTTGGTACTAGATGGAAATGAACATGTGGAGTGACTATAGAAACAAAGCTGGCGAAACAGCCAAGAGAACCTGCTATACACTGCTTTATTTGGGGACCATTTATTCTAGTTCATTCATGGCATTCACAGTAGTTCAGGATCCCAGGTCTAACCCTCCTTTAAGATCATCAATGGGACTCTTCCAGAGCCAGGAATAGGACTCACAACAGGGTTAACTGAGGCCAGCATTGTTCCTGAATGTCTTGGTCAGCTTTGGCTGCTATAACAAAATATCATAGACTGTGTAGCTTAAATGACAGACATTTATTTCTCATTTCTGAAGGCTGGGAATCCAAGATCAAGGTGCTGGAAGATTTGGTTCCTGGTAAGAGTTTTCTCTCTGGATTGCAGATAGCTGCCATTTTTCTGTGTCCTCTTATGGTGGGATTTGGGGGGGCGGGGGAGAGAGACAGAGAGAGAGAGGGAGAGCTAGCTCTGACATCTCTTGTTAAAGGGCTCTAATCCTATCAGGAGGACCCCACCCTCATTACCTCATCTAAACCTAATTACTTCCCACAGGTTCCATCCCCAAATACCATCACATTAGAGTTTAGGGCTTCAACATATGAGTTGTGCAGGTTGTGGGGGGGGGGCGCGTTGGTGGACACACAATTCAATCCATAGCACTGAAGTTATATCTACTCTCATACTACCCCTGTCACCTGGAGCTGGGGTCTCCAATTTTTTTGGATGTGAAAACTCCTTTTTTAATTTCAAAATATTTCATGACTCTCCAGCTTGATGATGGTTGGATAATAATAGTTGTACTATTTGTACCAATTGATAGAAAAAAAATCCTGAAAAGAGAACTACGAATTTAGTAATGCATGCTTTCAAATGAATGATGATACATTCAAAAATAGCTGCACATGTCTTTGTAAGTATTTATACACCCTGCATATGAAAACTGATGCACACATGAATCCTGGAACTCACTGCAGTGTCTCTGAGGCAACAAGGAGAGAAGTGGGAATGATGCTCTGAGTAGTAGGTTAGACCAATAAGTGGGTAGGGCATAGGTGAAGGGAATCTGGGGTAGGAATGCAGAGAGGCAGCTGAAAGTTTACTAACACATGGCAAATGTATCCAGGAAGTCATTCTTGGAACACACTGGAGAATAGTTAGGTTCCTTTTACTGGAATGTGGGATCAAAGACTATAGGGGAAGCCCATTTTCAAAGTCAGGGCTTCCTGGGAAGAGCAAACTCATTCTATGAATGAGAACTTGTTAAAACTGCTGTTATAACTGTCACCTCGGAGTGAGATAGAAAACAATGTGGGAGACAGGGTGGTGAAGCTAATAGCTATCCTGTTTCCTGCTGCCAGGAGACATCATGTCCGTAACAGTTTTGACTCCTCACAATAACCTTGGGAGGTTGATATCGTCAGCCCCACTGTGCAGATAAGACACAAAGGCCAGGGAGGTTAAGTGACTATCCTTAGGACACATGCTTATAATGGTGGACCTAGGATAGGAACACATGCTACTCTGGCCCCAAGCCTGTGCTCCATCTACAATATGGCACTGCTTAAACATCTCCTACTTCAGGCTGTCCATACTTTGAAGGGAGTCAGGGACAATAATAAATGTGGGTAGGAGGATGGGTACAGAGGTTAATGATCTAGTGGTCCTGAGCCCTAACATTTTCCAGTGGCCTTTGGCCCACTGTAGATTTCCTTTTTTCCTTTTATCTTTGGAACTGTGCTGAGTGGAGAAAGGATGCACTAAGATATTTGAGAAGAAAGCATATTACAGTACATAATTTCTGAACTTCCAGACTAATTTCCAAGACCCAATGACATTCAAATAGGATTTGAGATATGTGTAAATTCGCAATGTATAGAACTCCTTTTTCTCCTAGTCTTTAATTATTATAAAGGAGAAAGGTGGTTCAAATAATCATCATTAGCTTATAATGCAGCTGCAGAACCTGGGGTGAATTGCCTGTTTTTAAATCTTGATTTTGCCACATACTAGCTATATGACCTTGAGGAATTTACTTAACTTTTCAGGTCTGAGGTTTCTCATCTGTAAAGTAAGTTTAATAAAATACTTACCTCATAGACTTACCGTGAGGATTAAATGAGTAAACTGCTTAAGTTCATGCCTGCTATCCAGGAGGTAGTCAATACATGTACCAAAAGGGGACATCACCAAGGAGGACAAACAACATGGAAGTAATGAAATAATAAAACGAAAAGAGGGAGAAGAACTCTCGGCTGATGCTAATTGTGTTTTAGCTGCCCATAGATGTCTTCATTTATTCTTTCCTTCCTTTCTTCTTCGTTTTAATAATTATTGAGCAGCTACTATGTATCTGGCACTGTTCTAAGTGCAACAGATGCAGAGAGGACACTCGGGGAGTGGAGCCTGAGTGATAGATATAGGTGTCTCATGGTTCAAATTAAATTCAATATAGCTAAATGTCTAGAATAGGCTGTGAGAAGAGACACCACCTTTTCTTTTTCTTTCTTTTTCTTAAGTTTTTTTTTTTTTGATGTGGACCATTTTTAAAGTCTTTATTAAATTTGTTACAGTATTGCTTCTGTTTTATTTTTTGGCTGCAAGGCATGTGGGATCTTAGCTCCCTGACCAGGGATTGAACCCACATCCCCTGCACCACCAGGGAAGTCCCATCTTTTCTTTTTTAAATTAATTACTTTATTATTATTATTATTATTATTTTTAGTTGAGGAGATTCTAGTGTGTGGACCCAGGATATTCTATGATCCAGAGCCAGCTGTTTCTTTTCAGCCCTGCTTCCTTCCTGTGTTCTCCAAATACCACTTGTTCTAATACCCGAGTCTCCCGCCTTCTG
The DNA here is from genome assembly GCF_026419965.1 of Kogia breviceps. NCBI lineage: Eukaryota > Metazoa > Chordata > Mammalia > Artiodactyla > Physeteridae > Kogia > Kogia breviceps. Next base: position 89,136,416 of record NC_081310.1, on the reverse strand, counting down.
TGTGGAATGTCATTTCTGCTTCTATTTTCTAGTCTGTAGACACAATAAAGAGACTGAAACTTATTAAGGGTTTGAATTACCAGTAACTGTAAGAAAGCAGTGATAAAAACAACAAAATATTAAAGTTTATAAAAATCTCTGGCTTTAACCCCAGTGTAAGTGGAGGGAAGCTTAATTTTTTTTTTCTCACTTCATTTGTCTCCATTGGCTCATCTATAAAATAGAGAGGATAATATCTACTCATAGTGTTCCTATGGAGATTATATGAATTACTGTATGTAAATAGCCAAGCACAGTTCTTGATACATAATAGGCAAACAGTACATTACATTTCTGCTTCCCTCCCTTCGTCTGTCCTCCCCATCCCCACTATGCATAACTCTGGGTTCTACTTGTATGTTAAGCCCACCCCCAAAGCACACATACATTTATTCTCTCTCTCTCTCTCTCTCTCTCTCTCTCTCTCTCTCTCTCTCTCTCTCTCTCTCATGTTCATGGATGGGTCTTGTCATTAATTTCTCCAATATCTGTTGATTGGAAAGCCCAGGCCCCACTTTCTACCTCCTCTCCAACTCTAGATTCTCAAATGTGTGGGGATGGGGGTAGAGGTGGTCTGGTTTCAAACCCCAGCTCTTCTTACTTCACATGTGACCTTACAAACATTTTCTCCTCTGTTTAGACTTCAGTTTCTTCACCCGTAAGATGAAGACAGTACTGATGTCTACCTCAGGCGACTGATGCACGGGAAGGGTTGCATGGGAAGATGCCCATAAGATATTTAGCGGAGGGCCTGGTATAGAGCGTGCCATCAATAAGTGGTAACTGTTGATAAAAATGAGCATAGATTTCAAAATATGAGTTTTTCTGGTCATTGTTTTATCTTCACTTCTCCTCCCCCAGGCCTGACATCAAGGCTAGAAGGTGGCTGGTCTCCATCTAGCTAACACTGTGGAGCAGCTTGCAGATTAGAGGATGCTTTTCTGTCTTTTGGAGATGTGAGGAGAAGGAGGTAGCGGGGGAATGAAACACAATATTCGAGCAGAGGAGAGAATCCCAAGGATCAGGAGGAGGATCTGAATGTGGGTTGGAATGGAAAAGCCACTCCCAGCACAGCAATTCTGCAAGCATGCCTTTGTCCAGGACCTTTGCCTTGAACTCCTACACTCATGAACTCAATATTTCAGCCAGCCAGCCAGCTGTTTACTGACCCTCACCTTTATGCCCTCTGCTTGATATCTGGGGCAGTAAGGTGGGCACGTCTGTGTTCAGGGAATATACTTTTTCTAGTATAGAGGGGGAAAATTAGGTTCACTCAACCAGATTCAGATGTTCCATTTCTCTCCTCCAGGCCCCACCAGCCAGGAGTGTGATAGAAGGTGTGGGGATGGGACTGCATGTCCCCAGTCCCTCTGGCTAATTCAGTGTGAAGACTATACTTTGAGCTAAATTCACCAATTAAGCCCTTTGAAAGTTCTGCCTGAGATTTTCTAAGACTAATGCTCTGATACCACTTCCTGAGTGATTTTTCAGTATTTATGTAATGCTTTTTATTCCCCAAATTTTGTGACACAGCCATACATTCATCTTTCCACTTGACAATATTCCTAGGAAAGAAAAGAAAAAGAAAAGGTGATATTCCATGAGGCAAGGGTCATAAAGCCACATCCAGTCAGACAAGAATCATGCTTCATTGCATCATAGAATGTGACTTACATCTCACCAGGCAGGGCTGAGGCTCTCTCAGGCTTCAGGAGAGCAAAGGCTTGAGAGTGTAGAACCAGGACTGCCAGCACTCCCGCTGTGTGTGGCAGACATGGCTCCCAGAGAATCTTCTGGAAGGGAATTTTCTGGAAGAAAAATTTAGAGCCCACCAGGGTCTGTTAGTTAATTTCTCTCTCTGATTGGCCAGATCTGGGAGTAACAAACAGACAGAAAGCAACACTGCATTCTCCTATGCCTCCCCAAAGCCCTGTTCCTTTAATTTGGATTGCAGTCTGTCAGAGAGAAGCATTCTCCTGTCCCTCAGGACTCTGGGGTCCCTCTCCCCAAAGCCACAGTGACTGTCCCCAAGGCAGCAGTAGCAAGATCCAAACACCATGATGTCTGGGGATCTCATTAGAAAAGGGGCTCATCAACCTACTCACATAGGTAGTATGTAGGTGTCAGGGAGAAAGAATTTTTCCTCTGCCCTTTCAGGTTCTTCTGGCTGGTCTAAGAATTAAATTGACATGAGACAGATTAACATGAGAAAATCAAACAAAAGTTTAATGACTTGTGTACATGGGAGAGGGGCAGGAAAACTGAGTAACTTGCCAAAGTGTCCAAAGACCTCACTTTAAACACCATCTTCAACTAACAAAAGAGGATGTTGCCGCTAGTGATTTGGGGATTCAAAGGGGAGAAAGGCAATTCACATGCAGAGAGAAAAGCAAAAGTTTAGTAAATAAATGTTTACTGGGCCTGCAAAGACAATGGGACACAGAAAGGAATTTTAATAAAGACTTTCCTAGGTTCCTCACTGTCTACCACACCTACTTCATATTATAGTTATCTATGGTGATGGTTCTTTTCCTGGAAAAAGTCCTCCATCTGTGTTCTTTTAGTCAGTTAGGGGGAAGGTCAAAGGTTCTTCCTGTGTCTTTTGGGACTTAATTGTTTCAGCTCAAAATAATCTGCCTGCCAAAGAGACATTTTGGGGTGGCAAGTTTTGTTCCCCTACATAGATGATCTAGGGTTTCCACAGGAACAAAGCTGTTTCATCAGGACATGGTCCTGCTCTGCTCGGTGGATGGAGATGAAGAAGAGCTCTTGACTCATGACCATCATTGTAGAAAGTGTCTACAACCTTGTGGAACCCAACAATGTTTAAGGGTGCAGCTTCATTAGACAAGCCACTCACACACTAGGGTCTCTGTACCCTAAGGGCCGAAGGATCTGTCTCTGAGGTCCCCTCCAATTTGAGTGTTCTGGGAACTGTGACTCATTCATTCACTGATTCCTTCAACAAATACTCATTGTGTTATTCTCACGTGGAAGGTACATGGGATATAGCAGAATGGGGACACAGCATCTGTACTATATACCAGTCCTGCTGGTTTTGCCCATCAGACTCCAAGGCATCACTGCGTATTGCATAGGAAAAGCTGAGAACCTTCTTCTCCTTGAGGAAGATGAGAAGGAAGGCCCACACTGGAGTCCTTCCTGAACCTGCCCTCTTTCTCTTTCCCAGCATTTAGGCATTGAGTAGGCCCAGCCTTGTCTGCCTTTCATAATGCAAAGCCAAGATGTGCCTTTCCAAAGGTTGAAGGAGAATCATATCAAATCTACCAGGTTCTACTGGGACTTGGGCTCTTCAGTAATCCCTAGTTCTGGTACCCAGTTTATGCCTTTCTCTTAGAGACACCAAAGGTAGGAAAGGTTCCTTTCCGAAAAAACAGTGGACTGAGAAATGAATACTTGAAAGCAAGGCAGTTTATTGTGGTGTCTTTGATAAGCTAAGTAAACTGGGAGAGACTGATAAGCATGAAATAGTTGCTAGGCATTTGGTTCAGTTCCACATAGTCTCTTTCAAGGCCCTCAAACATTTACCCAAGAGCAACTGCAAATACTTGGGATCATAAGCCATTAAGATCCAGAGACTTACAGCTAAGAAATAGATATGTAGTATATTTATCACTGCTTGGGAATGGCCAGTGCATAGCCTCATTTGAACTGTTTAAAATCCTTTACGGAGCAGCTAAAGGAAGGCTTAAAGCTGGGCAGCAGGTCTTAGCAAGACCTTAAAATAATCATTAAATCTTGGGCCTTATTAGTCAATGTCCATTCTTCACAGTTTTTCTAGTAGATCTGTTTAAATATGTATCTCTGAAATTAGAAATGTAATGGAGGCTAAACCCATGAGGAAGGAAAGGAAACCCTGATATTGAAATTATGAACTGAGAAATGACTTTTTAAAAAATATATGATTCGTATTGTACATTTATCGGAAAAAGACTGAAAAAAGTCTGGAGTGGATGGAGGTTTGGAGGTTTTTTTTTTCTGAAAAAGGAGTGAGTGCATCATCGGTATGTTTGGGAAGTTTTGTCTTTTACATTCTGATTTTTAAAGTATCTCTTCTTTTGGCTTATTGCATTTAGTTATGAACTATAATACAGGATTGAATAAAGGCAGTTACAGAGGCATTTTTGTCTTTTTCCAAATTTATTTTAAATGCTTCTCATGTTTTGGCCACCATTAAATGTGATGCTTGCTGTAGATCTCAGACAGACACCCTTTATCACATTAAGGAAGTTCCCTTCTATTCCTGGTTTGTTTGCAAGTTTGTCACTAACAGTCTTCATTGGTCTAGTTCCTTTTCTGTATCCATTGATATAATTATATGCTTTTTATTCTTTAATTGGTTAGGGTGGTGAATTACATGAATAGATTTTTCTGATGTTGACTCATTCATATGTTTTAAAGGAAAACCCTGCTTGGCCTTTTTATACACTATTGAATTCAAGTTGCTATTTTTTCATTCATTCATTATTGGTCGATAATTATCATTTCCTACTTTATCTATTTTTTGTACCAAAGGTTTGCAATTAGCAACCTCTTTAAATGCTGGGGAACTTTTACCCCTTTTCTATCCTCTGAACCTGGTGTCTTTTTTTGTTGTTGCTTGTTTGCTTTTTGAGAGAATAGGTTTTCACCACAATCATTTCCACTTTTTAGGGTTATTAGTCTAGTAAATTTACCATTTTTTCTTGGTATAATTATGGTAATTTATATCTTCTTCTGAATTTGCCCATTTTACATTCTTTTTCAAATAGATCAATGTAAAGTTTTTCAAGGTATGCTTTTATAATTATTTTGCTCATCTGTATCTGCCCTTTTATCTTTCTTCCTACCTGATTTTGTTTATTATATCTCTGATTTATCATAGTTGTTAGAGGTTATATTTTTAAATTAATCTTTCCAAAGATCCAAAATTTTTAGAAAGTTTCTAGTCTTTTATATTTGCTTTAGTATTTTAATTAATTTTATTTCATTATTATTTGTTTCTACTTTCTTTGGGTTTATTTTGTTATTATTTTTTAAGCTTTTTGAATTAAAATATTTATTTTTCTTCTTGCTTTACAGTAAATATTATAAGGCTATAAATTTCTTTCTGAGAATTGCTTCAGATTTACCTTGTTCATTTTGATATGTAGTGCTGTTGTAAGTTGTATTATATAAATTTTCATTTTTATTTTTTCTTTAATTCACAGTTCATTTAGAAGTTTATGTTAAGATAATACACTTAATACAAAAGAGCTCAGATCCTGGAGTTGGGGTGCCTGGGTTTGTGTCCCATCTGCCACTTGCTATATGTGACCTTGGGCAAGTTGCTTAGCCCCTCCGTGCCTCAATTTCCTTATTTGTAAAATGTGAAGAATAATAGTATTGACCTCAAACAATTGTTGTGAAGATTGAATGGAGTAAATATTTAAAAGTTCTTAGAGTAATGGCTGGTATATAGTAAGTGCTATTAAGTGTTTATAAAATAAATCTTCAGGACTATGAGGAGGGGTAATGGAAGGTTTGGCTACTTTTTTGGATTGATTTCTTTATTGCATTATGGTCCATGAATATCATTTGTATATCATTGTTTCCGAATTTGTTGAGGCATCCTTTGGTGTCAAAACATTCTCTGTATGAAGGTTAGAGTTTTAGGTTAGGCTTGTTACTTATAACCTTTTTAGTCCTATTAACCCATTGATTATTTTATTAGTCCAAATGAAACGTGTTAATATCTCCTACTATGATTGGGTGTTTGTCAGTTTCTCTCGCTAGTTTTATTGGTTTTTGCACAATACATTTTGAAGCTATGCTGTTAGGACCTTACAGATTCACGAATGGAATACCTTCCTGGTGAACTGTTTTGTTTATCAATATTATAAGTCTTTTAGCAGTTTTCACTTAGAAAGATATTTTGTCTGATATTCATAATGTTACATCAACTTTATTTTTGTCAGCCTTTTCCTGGATAACATTTCAACCCCTTCATTTTCAACCTGTGACATATTTTTTTTTTAAAAGGGGAAAGTGGATCCTTCCTTTCTTTCAATTTATTTTTAAATTTTATTTATTTACTTTTGTCTGTATTGGGTCTTCGTTGCTGCACGCAGGCTTTCTCTAGTTGTGGCGAGTGGGGGCTACTCTTCATGGTGGTGCACAGGCTTCTCATTGTGGTGGCTCCTCTTGTTGCGGAGCACGAGCTCTAGGCGCTCAGGCTTCAGTAGTTGTGGTGCACGGGCTTAGTTGCTCCGCGGCATGTGAGATCCTCCTGGACCAGGACTTGAACCCATGTCCGCTGCATCGGCAGGTGGATTCTTAACCACTGTGCCACCAGGGAAGTCCCTGTGACATAGTATTTTAATAGTATAGTGTAGATTATTAAAATTCAGTCTGAGAGCCTCTCTGTTTCAATGATTAGCTTAATTCATTCACATTTATTATAATTAGAGTAGTTGTTAAATATTACTGCCATCTTATTTTATATTTTCCATGTGCTAAGATTTCTTAATCTCTATTTGTTTCTTAACAAATCTTTTTGTTTGATTAATTTCTTTGTTCCATTTTTCTGCTTAGAAAGTTATATATACATCATTTCCAATTACCCAAGAGTTAACCTTAATTTTTACAATTTAATTTTATTTTTGTAGAATTAAATGCAGAATTAAAAGGTAGAATTAAAAATACAAAATAGTACTACATTATTAAAACGTTTTCTCTATCCACCCATGATTCTTGCTTCTTAGAAGCACCTACTTTCAACTCTTTTACCTGTGTCTCATGTTATTTGCCTCCACATTTCTGCTATATTATATATAAAATGCATATAATGGTATTTTATTCCTAAATTTTAGGCATTATCTCTTCCTAGTTCATTTATAACACCATCATTTGTACACATGAATACAAACCTATGTACATACTTCTCCTCTTGTCATCCTCCCAGTAAAAATTAAATCTATTTTCAAAATATACATTATGATAATATGCAACTATTACTCACAACTGAGCCATGCAGCATACTCTAAGTGTACATCTCTTCCAGTGCAAGTTTTGTTTTTCTTGCTAAGTTTTAGTAATTGAGTCTGTGAATGAAAAATGTTGCCTGCCATATCAGTAAACAAAGGGTGTTGTAGCCATCAAGCTATCACATTACAGCTACCCCCAAGGGTGATCCCTGAGGGAACCTAGAATGGAAACAGAATGCCCACTGCCAAGCCCTCAGCCACTGTAGCCACACACACCTCCCCTTCCCCCTTCCCCACCAACCCAACTGTGCACTCTGAGGGGACTCAGGATAGGAAAGAACAGGATCCTGGCCCTATATGGCTAGGGTACATATCAAAGAAATGATTTCAGTGAGCCCAGACTCTTGCATCCTCCCATACATAGTAAGGTGTTAAATTCCTTAACTTGAGCTATCTGGTTTTCTTTAGTTAACAGTAATCTTTTGAAGTGCTGACTACCTGGTCTTTGTTGCAAAAACTCCTGTATAACCTGGCTCCTCCTTTACCTCTTTGGAATAGTCCCTCAGAGCTATCTGAGAAGCTGTGTCCCAGTCTTAAGTTCTCAGTATTGTCTGCCAGATAAAACATAGTTCTCAACTTTTAGGTTGTGCACTTTTTTCAGTTGACAGGTCCATTTATTTGTATAGTTTTCAAGTAGCTATAATTAATCCAGCCTCAAATTTTCCACCAGAGCAGTAAAACCTTCTTCCATAGTTAGATACAGTCAAATATATCAGGTATTATTCCCAAGTCACTTTTATCTGACTGTCTGTCTGCCCATCTATCTATCTAGTTAGTTGGCCTCCTAGTTAGTTTCTTTTTGTCTTAAGATCATCTCTTTCCATCTTCTCCAATCCAGCTCTTGAGTTGCTCTGTAGGACAGCTGCAGGGCTATAATCCAGGAGCTTTCCTTCACCAGTATTCCTCCCACTTGAATAATTCCTCCCAGATTTATTAAAGTATAATTGACAAAAACTGTATATATTTAAACTGTTACTATGTGATGATTTGATACACATTTACATTGTTAATGATTACCACAATCAAGAGTATTAACACATCCATCACCTCATAGAGCTACCTTTTTTGTGTGTATGTGGTAAGAACACAAGATCTAATATCTTAGTAAATTTCAAGTATTCAATACAGCATTATTAACTATAGTCACCATACTGTACATTAGGTCTCCAGAACTTATTTATCTTGTAACTGAAAGTTTCTACCCTGTGACCAACATCTCCCCATTTTCTCCCAGCCTCTGGCAACCATCATCCTACTCTCTGCTTTTGTGAGTTCAACTTTTTTTGGATTCCACATCTAAGTGCGATCACACAGTATTTATATTTCTGTGTTTGGCTTATTTCACATAGTATAATATCCTCCAGGTTCATTCATGTTGTTGTAAGTACCAGAATTTCCTCCTTTTGTATGGCTAAATAATATTCCATTGGGTGTATATATATGAATGTGTGTATACATATGTGTATAAAATCTCCCACATTTTCTTTATTCATTCATCAGTTAATGGATGCTTAGATTGTTTCCATGTCTTGACTATTATGAATAATGCTGCAATGAACATAGGAGTGCAGATATCTCTTTGACATACTGATTTCACTTCCTTTGGTTACATGTCCAGAAATAGGATTGCTAGATCATAAGGTAGTTCTATTTCCTATTTTTTAAGGAACCTCCATACTACTTTTCACAGTGACTGTAAACAATTTACATTCCCACCAACAGTGCACAAAGTTTCCCTTTTTTTTCCATCCTTGCCAGCTTTAGTTATTTCTTGTATTTTTTATAATGGCTATTCCAAGAGATGTGAGATGATAACTCATTGTGGTTTTAATTTGCATTTCCCTGTTGATTAGGTGTTGAGCACCTTTTCATATGCTTGTCCACCAGCATCCTGAGATTCCCTGATCTCTTGCCTATGTTAGCTTCCTGTTTCCTGGAGCACCTCTTCAATAACTTCCTGACAACAACAATATGGGATATACATTTCTTGAAATATGACTTCTTTGAAAATATCTTTATTATATTCACATAGGTTGTGAATCATTTGCTTAATATATTAACGTAGCTTAGAAATAATTATGCTTTACAATATTGAAGGCATTGCTTCATTGTTTTCTAACTTCTAGTGTGGTTGTTTAAAAGTCTAATTTCATTTGAATTATCAGTCTTTATAATATGATTTTTTTCCCTCTCTTTCTCTTTTTGGAAAATTTTAGCACTTTTTTACCCCTAGAGTTTTGGTATTACAAGATTATACTCTTTGACATATATACTCTTATTTTTTTTCCACTATGCTAGTCACTCAACCTAAAAGTTGATGATCTTTAATATTTGGAAATATTCTTTTCATTGATGTTGTCTATCTTCTGTTTTCTCTATTTACTTGTTCTGAAACTGGTATTTGTTAGACATTAAACCTCTTCTATTGATCCTCACATTTTGTTTTCTTTCTCTTTCATTACTTAATTTTTTTCTTCTTTTTAATACACTTTCTGGAAGACTTTTTCAACATTCTCTTTTAAAACTTACTAATAGAATAAATTGTCTTTAACAAACTTTTTTGTTATAGAAACCTTTTTTGTTTCATGAATGTACTCTATTCTCTAATCTCTTTGAGAATATTAAATATATATAAATACACATGCATCTATATTTAAATTTTTTTCTCTTCCCTATGCATTGTCTCTCTTTTTCCCAGTATTCATGTTTTTTTCTGTTTGTTCCATCATGGTCTTTCATGTTAGAAACCACCTTGATTTTTCTTTTGTATCTAGGAGAAAAGCTCTAATAAACCAGTTGGAAGTTCTATGTATATGTCTGTGTATATAGGAAAATAAAGTGACAAATCATTTTTCACTGGGAATTACCCATGTAAATATATAGAGAGTATTCTCTTGGGATTCTCTATTTCCCAAGGAAGGATTACTGTAATGTTCTTGCTGGTGGCTATATACCTCGTTGCCAGAATACTGGCAGACCACGGGGGACAAGGAGACTGAGGGGAAGTCTTTCTGCTTGCTATATGGACGTTTTCTTCTTCCCATATTTTCTTTTTTTTTTTTTTTAACATCTTCATTGGAGTATAATTGCTTTACAATGGTGTGTTAGTTTCTGCTTTATAACAAAGTGAATCAGTTATACATATACATATGTTTCCATATCTCTTCCCTCTTACATCTCCATCCCTCCCACCCTCCCTATCCCACCCCTCTAGGTGGTCACAAACCACCGAGCTGATCTCCCTGTGCTATGCGGCTGCTTCCCACTAGCTATCTATTTTACGTTTGGTAGTGTATATATGTCCATGTCACTCTCTCACTTTGTCACAGGTTACCCTTCCCCCTCCCCATATCCACAAGTCCATTCTCTAGTAGGTCTGTGTCTTTATTCCCATCTTACCCCTAGGTTCTTCATGAACTTTTTTTTCTTAGATTCCATATATATGTGTTAGCATATGGTATTTATTTTTCTCTTTCTGACTTACTTCACTCTGTATGACAGACTCTAGATCCGTCCACCTCACTACAAATGTCTCAATTTCGTTTCTTTTTATGGATGAGTAATATTCTATTGTATATATGTGCCACATCTTCTTTATCCATTCATCTGTTGATGAACACTTAGGTTGCTTCCATGTCCTGGCTATCGTAAATAGAGCTGCAATGAACATTTTGGTACATGACTCTTTTTGAATTACGGTTTTCTCAGGGTATATGCCCAGTAGTGGGATTGCTGGGTCATATGGTAGTTCTATTTTTAGTTTTTTAAGGAACCTTCATACTGCTCCATAGTGGCTGTATCAATTTACATTCCCAACAACAGTGCAAGAGGGTTCCCTTTTCACCGCACCCTCTCCAGCATTTATTATTTGCAGATTTTCTGATGATGGCCATTCTGACCAGTGTGAGGTGATACCTCAATTTAGTTTTGATTTGCATTTCTCTGATTAGTGATGTTGAGCATTCTTTCATGTGTTTGTTGGCAATCTGTTTATCTTTTTGGGAGAACTGTCTATTTAGGTCTTCAGCCCAATTTTGGATTGGGTTGTTTGTTTCTTTCTTATTGAGCTGCATTGAGCTGCATGTAAATCTTGGAGATTAATCCTTTGTCAGTTGCTTCATTTGCAAATATTTTCTCCCATTCTGAGGGTTGTCTTTTGGTCTTGTTTATGGTATCCTTTGCTGTGCAAAAGCTTTTAAGTTTCATTAGGTCCCATTTGTTTATTTTTGTTTTTATTTCCATTTCTCTAGGAGGTGGGTCAAAAAGGATCTTGCTGTGATTTATGTCATAGAGTGTTCTGCCTATGTTTTCCTTAAGAGTTTGATAGTGTCTGGCCTTACATTTAGGTCTTTAAAACATTTAGAGTTTTTTTGTGTGTATAGTGTTAGGGAGTGTTCTAATTTCATTCTTTTACATGTAGTTGTCCACTTTTCCCAGCACCACTTATTGAAGAGAATGTATTTTCTCCATTGTATATCCTTGCCTCCTTTGTCATAGATTAGTTGACCATAGGTATGTGGGTTTATCTCTGGGCTTTCTATCCTGTTCCATTTATGTATATTTCTGTTTTTGTGCCAGTACCATACTGTCTTGATTACTGTGGCCTTGTAGTATAGTCTGAAGTCAGGAAGCCTGATTCCTCCAGCTCCATTTTTCGTTCTCAAGATTGCTTTGGCTATTCGGGGTCTTTTGTGTTTCCATAAAAATTGTGAAATTTTTTGTTCTAGTTCTGTGAAAAATGCCAGTGGTAGTTTGATAGGGATTGCATTGAATCTGTAGATTGCTTTGGGTAGTAGAGTTATTTTCACAATGTTGATTCTTCCAATCCAAGAACATTGTATATATCTCCATCTATTTGTATCCACTTTAATTTCTTTCATCAGTGTCTTATAATTTTCTGCATACAGGTCTTTTGTCTTCTTAGGTAGATTTATTCCTAGGTATTTTATTCTTTTTGTTGAAATGGTAAATGTGAGTGTTTTCTTAATTTCACTTTCAGTTTTTTTCATCATTAGTGTATAGGAATGCCAGAGGTTTCTGTGCATTAATTTTGTATCCTGCTACTTTACCAAATTCATTGATTAGCTCTAGTAGTTTTCTGGTAGCATCCTTAGGATTCTCTATGTATAGTATCATGTCATATGCAAACAGTGACAGCTTTAGTTCTTCTTTTCCTATTTGGATTCCTTTTATTTCTTTTTTTTCTCTGATTGCTGTGGCTAGAACTTCCAAAACTATGTTGAATAAGAGTGGTGAGAGTGGGCAACGTTGTCTTGTTCCTGATCTGAGTGGAAATGGTTTCAGTTTTTCACCATTGAGGACAGTGTTGGCTGTGGGTTTGTCATATATGGCCTTTATTATGTTGAGGAAAGTTCCCTCTATGCCTACTTTCTGCAGGGTTTTTATCATAAATGGGTGTTGAATTTTTTCAAAAGTTTTCTCTGAATCAATTGAGATGATAATATGGTTCTTCTCCTTCAATTTTTTCGTATGGTGTATTATGTTGATTGCTTTCTGTATATTGAAGAATCCTTGCATTCCTGGAATAAACCCCACTTGATCATGGTGTATGATCCTTTTAATGTGCTGTTGGATTCTGTTTGCTAGTATTTTGTTGAGGATTTTTGCATCTATGTTCATCAGTGATGTTGGCCTGTAGTTTTCTTTCTTTGTGACGTCTTTGTCTGGTTTTGGTATCAGGGTGATGGTGGCCTCGTAGAATGAGTTTGGGAGTGTTCCTCCCTCTGCTGTATTTTGGAAGAGTTTGAGAAGGATAGGTGTTAGCTCTTCTCTAAATATTTGATAGAATTCACCTGTGAAGCCATCTGGTCCTGGCCTTTTGTTTGTTGGAAGATTTTTAATCACTGTTTCAGTTTCAGTGCTTGTGATTACTCTTTACATATTTTCTATTTCTTCCTGGTTCAATCTCGGGAGGTTGTACATTTCTAAGAATTTGTCCATTTCTTCCAGGTTGTCCATTATATTGGCATAGAGTTGCTTGTAGTAATCTCTCATGATCCTTTTTATTTCTGCAGTGTCAGTTACTTCTTCTTTTTCATTTCTCATTCTATTGATTTGAGTCTTCTCCCTTTTTTTCTTGATGTGTCTGGCTAATGGTTTATCAATTTTATCTTCTCAAAGAACCAGCTTTTAGTTTTATTGATCTTTGCTATTGTTTCCTTCATTTCTTTTTCATTTAATTCTGATCTGATCTATATGATTTTTTTCCTTCTGCTAACTTTCAGATTTTTTTGTTCTTTTTTCTCTAATTGCTTTAGGTGCAAGGTTAGGTTGTTTATTTGAGATGTTGCCTGTTTCTTAAGGTATGATTGTATTGCTATAAACTTCCCTCATAGAACTGCTTTTGCTGCATCCCATAGGTTTTGGGTCATCGTGTTTCCATTGTCATTTGATTTCCTCTTTGATTTCTTCAGTGATCACTTCGTTATTAAGTAGTGTATTGTTTAGCCTCCATGTGTTTGTAATTTTTACAGATCTTTTCCTGTAATTGATATCTAGTCTCATAGCATTGTGGTCGGAAAAGATACTTGATACAATTTCAATTTTCTTAAATTTACCAAGGCTTGTTTTGTGACCCAAGATATGATCTATCCTGGAGAATGTTCCATGAGCACTTGAGAAAAATGTGTATTCTGTTGTTTTTGGATGGAATGTCCTACAAATATCAATTAAGTCCATTTTGTTTAATGTACATTTAAAGCTTGTGTTTCCTTATTTATTTTCATTGTGGATGACCTGTCCATTGTGAAAGTGGGGTGTTAAAGTCCCCTACTATGAATGTGTTACTTTCAATTTCCCCTTTTATGTCTGTTAGTATTTGCCTTTTGTGCTGAGGTGCTCTTATGTTGGGAGCAAAAATATTTACAATTGTTATATCTTCTTCTTGGATCGATCCCTTGATCATTATGTAGTGTCTTTCTTTGTCTCTTGTAATACTCTTTATTTTAAAGTCTATTTTGTCTGATATGAGAATTGCTACTCCAGCTTTCTTTTGATTTCCATTTGCATGGAATATCTTTTTCCATCCCCTCACTTTCAGCCTGTAAGTGTCCCTAGGTCTGAAGTGGGTCTCTTGTAGACAGCATATATATGGGTCCTGTTTTTGTATCCATTCAGCCAGTCTGTGTCTTTTGGTGGGAGCATTTAATCCATTTACATTTAAGGTAATTATCGATATATATGTTCCTATTACCATTTACTTAACTGTTTTGAGTTTGTTCTTGTAGGTCTTTTCCTTCTATTGTGTTTCTTGCCTAGAGAAGTTCCTTTAGCATTTGTTGTAAAGCTGGTTTGGTGGTGCTGAACTCTCTCACCTTTTGCTTGTCTGTGAAGGTTTTAATTTCTCCATCAAATCTGAATGAGATCCTTGCTGGGTAGAATAATCTTGGTTGTAGGTTTTTCCCTGTCATCACTTTAAATATGTCCTGCCACTCCCTTCTGGCTTGCAGAGTTTCTGCTGAAAGATCAGATGTTAACCTTATGGGGATTCCCTTGTGTGTTATTTGTTGTTTTTCCCTTTCTGTTTTTGATATGTTTTCTTTGTATTTAATTTTTGATAGTTTGATTAATATGTGTCTTGGCGAGTTTCTCCTTGGATTTATCCTGTATGTGACTCTCTGTGCTTCCTGGACTTGATTAAGTACCTCCTTTCCCACGTTAGGGCAGTTTTCAACTATAATCTCTTCAAATATTTTCTCAGTCCCTTTCTTTTTCTCTTCATCTTCTGGGACCCCTATAATTTGAATATTGGTGCCTTTAATGTTGTCCCAGAGGTCTCTGAGACTGTTCTCAGTTCTTTTCATCTTTTTTCTTTATTCTGCTCTGCGGTAGTTATTTCCACTATTTTATGTTCCAGGTCACTTACCATTCTTCTCCCTCAGTTATTCTGCTATTGATCCCTTCTAGAGTTTTTTTTTTTTTTTTTTTTTTTTTTTTTTTTTTTTTGCGGTACGCGAGCCTCTCACTGTTGTGGCCTCTCCTGTTGTGGAGCACAGGCTCTGGACGTGCAGGCTTAGCAACCATGGCTCACAGGCCCATCCACTGTGCGGCATGTGGGACCTTCCCGTACCAGGGCATGAACCCGTATCCCCTGCATCGGCAGGCAGACCCTCAACCACTGCACCACCAGGGAAGCCCTAGAGTATTTTTAATTTCATGTATTGTGTTGTTCGTTGCTTGTTTCCTCTTTAGTTCTTCTAGGTCCTTGTCAAATGTTTCTTGCATTTTCTCTATTCTATTTCCAAGATTTTGGATCATCTTTACTATCATTATTCTGAATTCTTTTTTAGGTAGACTGCCTATTTCCTCTTCATTTATTAGGTTTGGTGGGTTTTTACCTTGCTCCTTCATCTGCTGTGTGTTTTTCTGTCTTCTCATTTTGCTTATGTTACTGTGTTTGGGGTCTCCTTTTTGCAGTCTGCAGGTTCGTAGTTCCTGTTGTTTTTGGTGTCTGTCCCCAGTTGCTGTGGTTTGTTCAGTGGGTTGCATAGGCTTCCTGGTGGAGGGGACTAGTGCCTGTGTCCTGGTTGATGAGGCTGGATCTTGTCTTTCTGGTGGGCATGTCCACATCTATTGTTGTGTTTTGGGGTGTCTGTGCCCTTATTATGATTTTAGGCAGCCTCTCTGCTAATGGGTGTGGTGTGTTCCTGTCTTGCTAGTTGTTTGGCATAGGGTGTCCAGCACTGTAGCTTGCTGGTTATTGAGTGAAGCTGGGTCTTGGCGTTGAGATGGAGATTGCTGGGAGATTTTTGCTGTTTGATATTACGTGGAGCTGGGAGGTCTCTTGTGGACCAGTGTCCTGAAGTTGGCTCTTCCACCTCAGAGGCACAGCACTGACTCCTGGCTGGAGCACCAAGAGCCTTTCATCCACATGGCTCAGAATAAAAGGGAGAAAAAGAAGAAAGAAAGGAAGGAAGGAAGGAAGAAGGAAGGAAAGAAAGAAAGTTAAAAAATAAAATAAGATAAAATAAACTAAAGTTATTAAAATAAAAAATAATAATTAAGAAAAAAGTTTTTTTTTAAAGTAAAAAAACCCCAAAAATGGACAGACAGAACCCTAGGACAAATGGTGAAAGCAAAGCTATACAGACAAAATCTCACACAGAAGCATAAACATACACACTCACCAAAAGAGGAAAAGGGGAAAAAATAATCTATCTTGCTCTCAAAGTCCACCTCCTCAATTTGGGATGATTCATTGTTTATTCAGGTATTCCACAGATGCAGGATACATCGAGTTTATTGTGGAACTTTGATCCACTGCTTCTGAGGCTACTGGGAGAAATTTCCCTTTCTCTTCTTTGTTCACACAGCTCCTGGGGTTTGGCTTTGGATTTGGCTCCGCCTCTGCGTGTAGGTTACCTGAGGGCGTCTGTTCATCACTCAGACACGACTGGGTTAAAGGAGTAGCTGATTCGGGGGCTCTGGCTCACTCAGGCCGGGGGGAGGGAGGGGCACTGATGTGGGGCGAGCGTGCAGCAGCGGAGGCCAGCATGATGTTGCACCAGCCTGAGGTGCACCGTGGGTTCTCCCAGGGAAGTTGTCCCTGGATCACGGGACCCTGGCAGTGGCGGGCTGCACAGGCTCCCGGGAGGGGAGGTGTGGAGAGTGACCTGTGCTCCCACACAGGCTTCTTGGTGGCAGCAGCAGAGGCCTTAGCGTCTCATGCCCATCTCTGGGGTCCGCGCTGGTAGCCGCGGCTCACGCCCATCTCTGGAGCTCCTTTAAGCAGCGCGCTTAATCCCCTCTCCTCGCGCCCCAGGAAGCAAAGAGGCAAGAAAAGGTCTCTTGCCTCTTCGGCAGCTCCAGACTTCTCCCGGACTCCCTCCCGGCTAGCCGTGGCGCACTAGCCCCCTTCAGGCTGTGTTCACACCGCCAATCCCAGACCTCTCCCTGGGATCCAACCGAAGCCCGAGCCTTAGCTCCCAGCCCCCACCCATCCCGGTGGGTGAGAAGACAAGCCTCTCGGGCTGGTGAGTGCTGGTTGGCACCGATCCTCTGTGCGGGAATCTCCCCGCTTTGCCCTCCGCACCCCTGTGGCTACGCTCTCTTCCGCGGCTCTGAAGCTTCCCCCCTCCGCCACCCGCAGTCTCTGCTCGCAAAGGGGCTTCTAGTGTGTGGAAACCTTTCCTCCTTCACGGCTCCCTCCCACTGGTGCAGGTCCAGTCCCTATTCTTTTGTCTCTGTTTATTATTTTTTCTTTTGCCCTACCCAGGTATGTGGGGTGTTTCTTGCCTTTTGGAACGTCTGATGTCTTCTGCTAGCGTTCAGTGGGTGTTCTGTAGGAGCAGTTCCACGTGTAGATGTATTTCTGATGTGGGGAGGAAGGTGATCTCCGTGTCTTACTCTTCCACCATCTTCCTCAACTCCCCTTCCCCTATTTTCTATACAGCATTTTTCTTTAGTTCTGCAAATATCTCTGGAAAGTGTGAATTTACAGTATTTTACCTGAATGTGGGAGGGGCAGTGACATTGCTATGTAGAGTGGAGAAGGAACCCTCATTTTACATATTCTGGAAGAGCCACATTTAGAGAATTAAGAAAGTTGGAATGAAGTCATTGTCGACAACTCTGAAGGATCTGAGATCTATCTTCCTTCCAAGCTTACAAGTGAGCCTAACATAGTTCCATGGATGCGGGTAAAAGATGCAAGACACCTTGGACTGAAGCAAAAGACATTAATACTCACACCAATAGAATTGACATTTGCACCAGTTCTCCAAGCCCCAGTTCTTTCAGAGGAACACAAAGAGAGCCAGGAAATACCTGAGCATGTAGTGAGTTGCATTAGAAAAGTGGAACTCTAAGCTTAGGGAACCTGAGTCTGAGATAATATAAGTAAGCCTGCCTACTCTATGCTCCAGAGAGAGACACTCTATCTTCCAAGGCTGTTCACTATAAAAGTACCCTTGAAATAATAATCAGGAACAAAGGCAGTCAGTGTGTCTGCTCACAAGACATGCAGAAGTGCAAGAGACCCAAGGAGAACTGTCAGAGTTGAAATATGTACAGCAAAGTCTAAAAGGGAAGGACGACGTGTTGTGTGTGACAGTGGGTGGGCATAAATGTTGGCTTCTATAATAAAGTGTAGAAATATGAGCATCACCTATGGAGGAAAAGCAGCGTGGCTTTTATAAGGGGAATGTATCCTTTAAGAGGCTAGATGAACCATTTGCTGTATAATATAAGAGAAATAATATACTTTTAGCTCAAAAATTGGAAGAGCTCTCTCTCTAACATTTGAGCCATTAAAATGAAGGTTTATTATGGTTATATTAGAGGTAGGTAATAAGGTCAAGATTAATGGTTATTTATCTTCATAGAAATGTATATACTCCTCAAAGGTGTGAAGATATAAAGTCAAATGAAGATAAATGGCAGGAATTTCTTTGCAGCTGTCAGGAAGAGGCAGGTAAATTTCAGTGAGAAAATGAAAAATAATGCATTAGAAAAGGAGAGCATAGAGTACGATTAAAGCACAAAGTGCTCTGAGTTATTAATTAAAAAGAAAGTATAATTTGAAGTTACTGTGGGCTATTCCTCAGAATGTAGGGCTAGATGATTTTTTTTTAAAGATGGATTTAATCAGGGAGCATTAAAAACAAAAGCAAGAACCCTCATACAAATCCTTGGTTCACCTTCATGCAGTGCGGGTGACTCCCCATCCATGCTACTTGAGAAGGATCAGAGAAGAGCTGGTAAATGCCCCCGTGAGAGTGGCAAGTGCTCCCGTGTGCAAGTAGCGTGATAAGACAGAGACTCTGAAGTCTGTAGTGGTAGGAGCAGAGAAGGGATGTGATTTTACTTCAATACATTATGAATGGAGTGAACAGAGCTAATACAGGTTCATTCAACTGACACAATATTAGGAAGTACACAATGATGTATTTAGTTCAATCAAATTCAACCTTTGTATTTTGGAAAATTCCACACACCAAGGCACTCTTCAGCTTCAGGGTCTCAGCTGGGTTTCTCTTTTTTCCTTACAGGAGGCCCCAAGGACTTAGTCTCTTTAAAGCTGCTATGAACCGCAGAGCCTAGACCCATTCAGAACCACACTTGTTTCCTAAAAGTGACATGATTGTCTTTAATAATGGTGAAAGTCGTGGTGAACATTTTTTGAGATCTTACTTTGTGTCCGTCATTTTGCTCAATGCTTTATGCATTAACCTATTTGAGCCTTACAGTATTCTTCTGAGTTAAGAACTAGTATTGTATGGATAAGGAAAGTATGTTACAGAGAGGATCAGACCTTGCCTAAGGTGAAATAAGATTCAATCGTAGGAACCTATGACTTCAGAGCCTCTGTACTTGACTGTAGTGATTCTCTTACTGCTTCATCTCTATCTTTATAAATGCTGGTCCCTCTAACTAGATGTCTGCAGTGACACATGCATCATTCACCTTTTCCTTACTGTCTTGGCTAATACCTCCTTGATAGTATAGTCTGGCTCTACTGCTGAGTTAGATGCCCCTCCTTTATGTTTCCATACCATCTTATACTAATCTCCATCATAGCACTCATTACTCTGTACTGTCATTCCCATTTACCCTTCTCCTCTAATGATGTTCTGAGTTCCTTAACATTAGGGATTCTTTCCAATTCATTATTCAGTCAATAAATATTTACTGAGAAACAAGTATGTAGTAGCCATTGAATCCATAGATCTTAGCACATAGTAGAGGAAGCAGAAATATTTGATGGACAAATAAATTAATCAATACTCTTCTTTGGAATTCCTCTGCCCTTAAGATTAATTGTGGATTTTTTTGCACTAATCTCACAGAAAAATATAGGAGTTAATTGCATAACCACATTGAATAAAATATAAAACAAATTACATTCATGCAGGCTTCCTGTAATTATTGCCTTTTATCTTTAGCTTCCAATTCCCACTCTGAACTGATCACTGCAAGTCTTCCTAGTTAAGCACTTCATGCTTAAGGATCTCTGCTGGTGGGAAGCCTCAAACCTTGTATATACTTAGAGTTGACTTATATAACATGTACTAGGTGCCAGACACTTTTCTAACCACTTTGCATAAATCAACAAGTTAGTCCTCACAACAACTCTGTGAAGACAGTGCCCTCATTAAGCCCCTTTAGAGATAAAGAAACCCAGACACAAAGAAGTTAAGTAACTTGCCTATGGTTACATTGTTAGGAATTGGAGGAAAGAGGATTCAGTCCTGGGCAGTGTGAATCTAGAGTCCGTGCTTTTAATCATTGGGTCCTATTGACTCTCATTACTCTATTTCCTCTAGAGGCATAAGGATGGGAAATTGCATTTTGACACATTGTTTGTGAGAGATCGTTTGGTAAAAATTTTGTAGAGAAGAACAATACTCTATTAAATACTCTTTAAAGTTTAGGATGCTCATAGTCTTTAACTTTGCATTTTCACTTCCTGGTGTTCACTGATGTGTGAAATGGCATGTTTATAGAGTTTTCTATTTCAGAATTGTTTACAATGGCAACAGCTAGAAAAAAAAAAGGACCAAAACATCCATCAGTAATAAACTTGGTTAACAAAAATGATATATCTATAAAGTAGAAAGTTATGCCACCATTGAAAAAAATTCAGATAATTATTTAAGTGCTCTACAGAAGGACATCCCAGATATTGTTAAATATAGTGGGGAAAGCATTAATGTGTATGTGAACACATATGTGCTTTTATATTAGCTAGTATATGCAAGGCATCTCTGTATTTATATACTGTATATTGCCTGGAAGGAATATAGGGTGGAGGGGTGAAGGAGGAAGTGTGCTTACTGACTATGTTAACGTGACTTTTCTATTTAGTTGTTTTCGTAATACAACTTTACTCTTCCATTACTTTCATCAGCATGGCATTACTATTCCAAAACATTCTTGCCCAGGAAGACAAAAGTTGTATATAACTTTATTGTTCTTCTTAGGAACCTCTACCAAAAACTTATGTCAATGACCATCAAACTGTTTGGATTTTTAATAAATAGCATCAAATGACTGTTAATGCTCTAAGGAAATTGAAACTCTAATCACAAAAGTATTGTTGAGTCTATCAGTCCTAAGTTATTAAATCATGATCCTTACCCAATCCTAATCAAGTCCATGAATTGAAAGACTGGCATACAACATACTCCAAAACTTTGTAAATAGCCTAACTTTGCACTTCCTTCTAACTTTGCACTACTACTTTGTCAAGGTGGTATTCTCCCTTATCAAAGTAAGGATAATCTCAGCCTTGTTTATCAGTAGGTTATTTGGGTAGTATTTTCAAGGAACCAGCATCCTAAAAGCAACAGGAAGGAAACTGAAAGAAGAATAATATTTAACTATAAACCTGTTTTACTTTTGGATTGCTGTGCAATGTTTGTGTATTACTTGTTCAACAAAAGAATTGGAAGAAAGGAAGGAGGAAAGAATGAAAGAAAGAAATTAAGGTATTGGATGGGAACACTTCAAGAGAGAATTTAAATGAAAAATCCCAGACATCAGTCCTTTGTCATTTCAATATGTAGAGGCAAAGTAGGAGCAACCAACAGGGAAACAACATCTATGATACGACTGAGCTAAAAAAAAAAAAAAAAAAAAAAAAAGTTCCGAATGCTTTAAAATTCTTAGATTGAAGCAGGATCATTTGTAGAAGAAAGGGGGAGAGGAGGACTGTAATTTACGTTTGTGGTTGTGATTAAATTTCATGAATTCTAGAACACCTTAGATGCAAGGGGCAAGTAAACTTTAATGTCTCCATATTAAATTCATTGTTTCTTAAGTAACGGAGTCATTGTTTGGAGGGGAGGAAAGATTCCGGCTGCACCAATTCAGGTAAGCAAGACAGAGAGTAGAGTTAACTTGCCACACTGGCATGCCATTTCTTCCTCAATAAATCCAGTGGTCTGGGTCCTGTCTGGAGAGAAAGTGCTGTGCAGAAGGAGAAAAGAGCTGGAATTGAAGTTGGAGATCCAGCACAGACTGCTTTCTCCTAAGAAAAGATATTTGCCTGTATCTTCCGTCCTCAGTTTCCACTGTGGGTTCAGTGGCCAACCCCCCTTCCAAATTTGATGAGAAACATTAATATATCCATCCAAGAAAGACATGACACAAAGAAAGCCACATGTGGAAACATTATAGTCAAATTGTTAAATGCCAAAGACAAAGAGAAAATCATGAAATCAAAAAGAGATAAACAACTCATCACATACAAGGGCCCCTACATAAGATTAACAGCTGACTTTTCTTCAGATAGTAGAGTCCAGAGTCAATAAAACACATCTAAATTGGTGGGGGGAAAATCCTGTCCATCAATAACTCTTTTTTTTCCCCCAAGTTTTCTTTTAAAGGAAATGTTTAAAGTACCCAACCTTAAAAAGTGACTTCAGGGAAAAAAATGCAAGTAACTGTGGATCTGAAGAATGTCCGTAGGGAATGATCTATAGCTTCCTCTTAAATAAAATCTGAAGCTTTCAAAGCATAATGCCCAAGGTCTTAAGATCAAGAATTCTATATTTATCAAAACTATCATTCAAAAATGAAGGTGAGGGCTTCCCTGGTGGCGCAGTGGTTGAGAGTCCGCCTGCCGATGCAGGGGACGCGGGTTCGTGCCCCGGTCCGGGAGGATCCCACATGCCGCGGAGCGGCTGGACCCGTGAGCCATGGCCGCTGAGCCTGGGTGTCTGGAGCCTGTGCTCTGCAACGGGAGAGGCCACAGCAGTGAGAGACCTGCATACCACAAAAAAAAAAAAAAAAAAAATGAAGGTGAAATAAAGACATTTCCAGGTAATCAAAGACTGGAGAGTATTTGTTGATAGCAGACCTGCCTTACAAGAATACAAGAGGAAGTTTTACAGGCTGAAAGGAAGTAACACTCGACAACAATTGGAGCCCATACAAAAATATAAATAATACCAGTTATAGTAATTACATAAAGTATAAATGTATGCTCTTATTCAGATTAAATTTTGATATCAAAAGTGGTCATTTACCTTTCCCTTCCTACCCCAGCACTGGCTCCCATGGTGGTTTCATGCATGAATCTCTGTTCCAGTAAACTATGACTCCTTATATTTGCCTGTCTCTGCAATCTTAGGGGCTGTAGTATTCCCTGTGTCCTCACCTTTCTTATGGATTCAAGAACTGTTGATTTTTCAGCCTGAACTTTCACTTTCTTTCATTAGGATACAATGGTGTGTTCCATGCTCCTTACATGTGGAACCAGGAACCAGAATTCCCAATCAGATTTTTTTGTCAAAAAAATCCTTTCGAATAAATCCCCTTTCAAGCATCAATTGAATTAATTCTAGATTTAGTTAACTGTATGTGTTATTATAGTTTATTTCAGTTTATGGTGTACACTGAACATTTTAAGTTTGAATTTTATGCTGTAGACCATATATTGACCTCATAGAAATCTCAAGAACTAGAATCAGTGGGCATCAATTTAGAGGGCTATATACTTATAATATTAACAATAGGCTGAGGTTATAAGAAAAATTTTTTTTAAGTTTGTACTTGAAGCTCACTTTTATGCTGGCCCTAGTTGTATCACACAGCACATCACCAGTCACCTGAAACCTTGACACCAGTGACTTTATTTACAATATTTCTGTCTGGTGAGAAGAGATTTTAATATCCTTCCAATAATCCTGGAAAAGAGCTTTATTATCTACAGTTATGTCAAGGCATTCTTGACATCTTTATTTTTAAGTGTTACAGACTCTGATTAGAGTTGGTCATTGAGATCAACTGATTTTAACCTTTGCTGATCTCACTATCATGTTTGAAGTAAGCTCTAAAGGCATAGCTTTACCAGATGCTCACTATGGTGAGATGAGAAACACAGAGGCAATGTCTTCTTCTGGCTAATGCTATCCTGAAAATGGTAGAAATAATGAAGATATAAGGGTCAAAAGAACAATTGCAAAGGTAGTAGTCAGAAGACTGTCAGTGACAGGATCAGTGATTGGACTAGCAGAAACCAGGTCCAACATGACTTAGACATAACAGAGAAAATGATCAGTGAGTGGATCACAAAAGGTTAGCTAGAGAGTGGCCACAGCCTGAACCAGTGATAGAAGCAATCCTGTTGCACACACTGAGGATGCCAGCTTGACACAGGTCCTCTAGTTCTCGAACTGAGTAAGAGCGGGTTGCAGGTGCCAGTGAAAAGGTATTACCCCATTACTGCTATGGGTTGGGGATAAGAAAGTGAAGAAGATGATGATCTGTGTCTCACAGTTCTCCAAGGAGATACTGATTCTTGCCTACAAGACTTGAAAGCAAAATGAGATAATTCCCATGCTGAACATCTTTGAACGAAACAGGACACCAAAAAAGAAACACGGAGAATGTGAAAGTGATAGCTAGTAAAGATTATAGTCCCAATGATGACATTATCAGCCACTGTTATGAAGTATAGGCTTAGGGGCAGAAAAAAACATTCTTGAAAAATAACTCACTCACCTCTACGTATACCATTTCATTGAAAAATTTCACATTAGGAAGAGATTTAGAGAAAGTCAACATTATTAACACCAGGTACTGTCCTTTTTCTCTAGGGAGTATACTCTATAGATCAAGAAAGAGACATGTCAAAATTTACTTCAAAAGAGCATTGACCTCCATGTCTGGAAACATGGCTAGTAGGGTAGCCTGAATGGCCCTCCCAAAGCCTGGCCATGTACTAGTCATCTTCTCTACACAAAGAAGCAGGAAAGGAGAGCCCAGGACTCAGGATACTGTTCTGGCACACTCCCGGGGCACATACTTTGTGTTGGCAGTCACATTGACAGAGATGAATGGATCAATCCCAGATATTCATCCTCCTTCCCTGTGTTGCTGCCTCCTCATTGTGTCATCAAAGGCCCAGATCATTGATGAGTACAGAAGGTGTTGAAGTGCCAGGCTCACTCAACACCTGCATCTTCTTTGACCTGAACCCACCTCTTTAATGATCAAGTAAAGTAGTTATTTTCATAATTCTGCTGTTCATCTTATGTTGAAACTTTCCCTCCCTCCAACCCCTGTCCTAAATTTAGTAAATCATGAAAAACTTCTTAATTTGTTCTCAAGGATGGTGAGCTTTTGGCCAGTGGAAGAGCACTAATGTTCCTCTAGGCCTCAGACATTATTCAGTAGTGCTGCTCAGAGTACTGTGTAATCTGTTGTATAGTTAGAACCTCACCTCTCCCTTTCCTTTGTCCAGTTCATTCAGATCCAGATCTTCCTTAGAGTTTAGGCCAAACTCTACTGCTGTTACCGAGATCCTCTTTAAAGATTTCTCCATCTTTGGGTGCTAGCACAGCCTTGTTCTCTTTTTTTGTCCTTTGGACTTTGTACCTGCTGACTCTCTCTGGCATTGTCATCCTTGTGACTATCATTTGCTTGGGTTGTCACCTCCATACTCTGTTGTACTTCTTCCTGAGCATGCTGTTCATCTCTGAGACCTGCTACACTCTGGTCCCTACATTCTGTCTGGCCTCCTGAGCCCACTGCCATTCAAGACTATGCCATCTAGCTCTTGAATGCATGAGCTATTTCATGTATGCAACAAACAACTGTTTCCTGTTCATGGCCATGCAGTATGAACACCATGTGACCATCTGCAACCCCCCTATGGGATTCAGTCATTGTATTAGAGTTTTCCGGAGAAACAGAACCAAGAGAATATATACTGATATATGTAAGAGATTTATTATAGGGATTGGCTCACATGCTTATGGAGGCCAAGAAGTCCCACAGTGTGACCTCTGAAAGGTGAATAGCCAGGAAGGCTGGTGGTATCATTTAGTCTGAGTCTGAGGGCCTGAGGATCAGGGGGCAAATGGTATAAATCCCAGTTTCAGTCTGAAAGCCTGAGAACCAGGAATGCTGATGTCTGAAGGCAGGAGAAGATGGATATCTCAGCTCAAGCAGAGACAATTTGCCCTTCCTCTGCCTTTTGGTTCTATTCAGGCTCTCAACAGATTGGATAATGCCTGCCCGCCTCCATCATTTACCTGAAGCCTAAGTCCCAGAGTTCCCTGGGGCAGGACAGACTCATCTCAGTGACCTACACCGTCCTCACTCCCTGGTGGACTTTGTCATGTTCAACCTAAGGAACAAGGAGGTCAAAGGTGCTCTTCACACAGCCATGGTTAAGATACCACTCAGGGACTTCCCTGGTGGTCCAGTGGTAAAGAACCCACCTTACAATGCAGGGGACGTGGGTTTGATCCCTGGTCAGGGAACTAAGGTCCCACATGCGGCAGGGCAACTAAGCCCGCGTGCTACAAACCACAGAGCCCACGTGCTCTGGACCCTGCACGCTGCAACTAGAGAGAGAAAACCCACATGCCACAACTAGAGAGAAGCCTGTGCGCCGCAAAGAACGATCCCACATGCCTAACAAAGATCCTGCGTGCCGCAACTAAGACCTGATGCAGCCAAAAATAAATAAATAATCTTTTTTTTTTTAAAGGTACTACTCAACTCTCAGTGCATTCAGACTGTGACAGCTTCTCTTCATGTACTCACTCTTCCAAAGTGTTTACAGTCAGGAACGCTCTCCACTACACCAGGTGCCTCCTTGGGGTCTGCTCGTGCAATGGCATCTCAGGAGACGGCTCCTCTCAGACTGCCAGTCACATTCCCATGATACCAGGTACAAGGCCCCGAGTCTGGTCAGTTCTTAGTTTTGGTGAATAATACAAAAAAAGGGAAGATTCATGTTAGACACCTTGGAAAAAGCTCCAGGAATTTTATTCTGCTTTGAGGTCAGGGAACCTTCAGAAGGGAAGATGACATTTGTCAATTTAGCTGTCTGTCATACAACTTCCCATCATGTTTTTGTTTACAAACTTTGGTACAAGTGCACTGGTCTCTCACCCCCACCCTGTAAAACCTGGGCTGAGCCTTGCCTGTATGCTCTTTCTCCTTCCTACTAATACCTCATGTGGGCCCTGCCCACCATTAACATGAGGTGTAAAGACTGGGACTTACTATCACACTGATGATAAAATTCTTTATCTTTGCACATACTTTACAGGCAATTTGCACATACAGGATTTTACTTGATCCTCAGTGAAGCCTGTAAGATAGGCATGACAACAGTTATCATCCCTATTTTGTAAATGAAGAAAGTAACACAAAGATAGGATTGATTTGCCCAGGCATATAAAACTAGGCAGCTGCAGAGGCAGGATTTAGATCTAGTTCTTCTACTGTTGGTTCTTGCTCTTTCTAATTAATCAGTTTACAAGAAGCAGAAATTTCTTGAGCAAAGTTAGCACCTTCTGTGAATAGCATAGGGAGGACGGCTGCTGGCCTATAGGGTGCCTTGTGTGTATTTGAGGAAAAAAACATTCCATCCCCTCCTCTAGATACTGCTGTCAGAAGTTGCCATAGTTATTTTACTGCCTCTCCCGGGAAGTCATCATAAATCTATGATGCCTAAAATGTGAATGGCACTCCCTTAGATGTGGCACTGTCACGTACTCCACAACCTGCAGAATCCTATGCTGTGATTCTGACTGTACAGATGAAAGAGAGGCCTAGAAACAAGTAAATGCCAGTTTCTTTCCCAGAGTCTTTATTTAGTCCTGGATTGTCTGAAAGGCTGAAGTCACTGACTGATATTATCCACTAGAATACCTCCAATTTCTCTAAATCAAGTCTGGTCAAGAGAATGTTTAAAACGTATAAGTTGTGGAGTTATTACAAAGGTGAGACCCAACACGGGGATCCTAGACAGGACTAGCCTCTCTGGGTCCTGTAAACCAGAACCATCCCCAAATCTAGCAAGAGGTAGTGGTACAAATTTACATGCATTGAGTTAAATGCCATGGCTACTCACCCTGCCAGCATCCTAGGATATCTTCCTAACCAGAGCTCACACATACAGGGGCTATGATGTTAAATTCCCAGTTCTGAGCCTGGTGGGTCTTGTTCTTCTATCAAAGAAAAAAACATGCATGCTTTAAGTAGTTACTGTATAACAAGCACTGTGTTTGAAATTATAGGGCTTCCCTGGTGGCAGAATGGTTAAGAATCCCCCTGTCAATGCAGGGGACATGGGTTCAAGCCCCGATCCGGGAAGATCCCACATGCTGCAGAGCACCTAAGCCCATGTGCCACAACTGCTGAGCCTGCGCTCTAGAGCTCACACACCACAACTACTGAAACCCACGTGCCTAGGGTGTGTGCTCCCCAACAAGAGAAGACACCACAATGAGAAGCCCGTGCACCACAAAAAAGAGTGCCCCCACTCACTGCAGCTAAAGAAAGCAATGAAGACCCAACGGAGCCTAAAATAAAAATAATAACACATATATATGGAATCAAAAAAAAAAAAGGTTCTGAAGAACCTAGGGCTAGGATAGGAGTAAAGACACAGACGTAGAGAATGGACTTGAGGACATGGGGAGAGGGGAGGGGTAAGCTGGGACGAAGTGAGAGAGTGGCATGGACATATATACACTACCAAATGTAAAATAGACAGCTGGTGGGAAGCAGCCACATAGCACAGGGAGATCAGCTTGGTGCTTTGTGGCCACCTAGAGGGGTGGGATAGGGAGGGTGGGAGGGAGACGCAAGAGGGAGGGGATATGGGGATATATGTATACGTATAGCTGATTCACTTTGTTATACAGCAGAAACTAATACAACACTGTAAAGCAATTATACTCCAATAAAGATGTAAAAAATAATAATTAAAAAAAAGAAATTATATAGTCAGTACCTAACTATACTTGTATTCTTTAAAACCTAATATATCAATTCTTTATTTCACTTATTTATTCAAGTGATATTTACTGAGGGCTTCATTACCTGTTCATATTGATGTGATGAAGCTGGTTCTTAGAAGGGTGGTATCATCCCAAACTTTTTGATCAAAGAACATTTTATTTTTTTTTCTTTTTCTTTTAAAATTTTTATTGGAGTATAGTTGCTTTACAATGTTGTGTTAGTTTCTGCTGTATAGCAAAGTGAATCAGCTATACGTATACATATATCCCCTCTTTATTGGATTTCCTTCCCATTTAGGTCACCACAGTGCATTGAGTAGAGCTCCCTGTGCTATACAGTAGGTTCTCATTAGTTATCTGTTTCATACATAGTAGTATATATATGTCAATCCCAGTCTCCCAATTCATCCCACCATCCCTTCCCCCCTTAGTCAAGGAACCCTTTAAACTCTTAAATTATTGAAGACCCTAACAGCTTTTGTTTATATGAGTTTACTGTAGTAACAATTAAAACTAAAAAAATAAGTATTTTTTATTAATTCATTTAAAGATAACAACAATAAACCTATTGGATGCTAACATAAATAACATGTTGTTATGAAAAACAAGTATAACCAAAACAAAAAAAATATTTAGGAGAATGGCACTGATTTACATTTTTACAAATTTTTTTTTTTTTTTTTTTTTTGGTACGCGGGCCTCTCACCGCTGTGGCCTCTCCAGTTGCGGAGCACAGGCTCCGGATGTGGAGGCTCAGCAGCCATGGCTCATGGGCCCAGCCGCTCAGCGGCATGTGGGATCTTCCCGGACCAGGGCACGAACCTGTATGCTCTGCATCAGCAGGCGGACTCTCAACCACTGCGCCACCAGGGAAGCCCACAAATCTTTTTAACATCTGGCTTTAATAGAAGATATCTGGATTCTTGGGTGTGCTTCTGTTCATGAACTGATGCCATATCACATATTATGTAGCCTCTGGAAAACTCCTCTCACAGGAGAGAATGAGTGAAAAAGATAATTAACGTCAGTATTATCATGAAAACAGTTTTGGCCTGACAGACCGTCTGAAAGGAATCCCCTAACCACTCTTTGAGCATGTCTGAGCAAGTGTATAAGACCTTGTGGTGTTGTGAGCTGTAGTTGCTTATGTTTCCCCTCCCTGCACTGACTACACTGACTTTAGAATTTAAAAGGGAGCTAGAAGTAGGAGTGGGGAAGCATCACTTCTTAGAAGTAGTGAGTAAAGGAACCAATGAGAGGTCACAGGTCTCTCTCATCTTTGGGCATTTCTGTGGTCCATTGGAAGGGGCATCAGAAAATGCCTGAGTGGGTGAGGGGAGGAAATGAGATGTAGAGCTGGGGTCAGGAGGTTCTAAGTGGGTCTCATCACCCATTAGTGTTTGGTATATGGGTAAGAGATGGGCTTTACAAAATGTGTTTTCCTGTTGATTTTCTGTTATTCCTGGATCCCAACCAGCAAATTGGAGCTTATGCTGTGCTTCATAGCATCGCTTTCTGAGAATCAAGTGAGACCCTTTTTCCTCCCTCCTGCCCTCCCTCCCTCCCTCCCTTCCTCCCTCCCTCCCTCCCTTCCTCCCTCCGTTGTTGGCTCTAAGCACACTGGAGTTCAGAGCCAAGAAATACAGTTTAAAAAAATCTAAAGAAAAAGAGCTTCATCACTGCATATATCTAAACGGCATCTATTAGTCATATTCCTTTCTTCTTTATCATGTGCCAAATTAGTATATGTGTACACAGCTGTTTTTTATTCTATTCTTAAGTATGGATCAATTTTGGCTATTTTTGTGCCAATTTTATGCTGTTTTAATTAATATAGATTTATGATTTATCTTGATATCTGCTAGATCAAGAAACCCATTGTAATTTTTTCTAAAAGTCTTGTCTATTTTAGCATATTACTAAATATAAGCCTTATGAAAGCAGTGATATTGTTTATCATTTTGATTGCTGCACCCCAGCAGCTTTAATAAAAGTGACACAGTGTAAGCCCTCAATAAATATTTGTTAAATAAAGGAATGAACTAATTTTAGAATTAGTTTTTCAGTGTACATGCAGCATCTTACTGGGATTGTTCATAGGATGGCACTGAATTTGTAGATTGACTTGGGAAGAATGGACATCTTTGCATCCTTAAATCTTCCCACCAATGGATATGGCTCCATTTATACAGTTCTTTCTTTAGGTCCTTCAGTAAAGTGACATAATATCCTCCAGGAGGATCTTGTCAATTTTTGCTGTATTTTTATAAGCTGCTCAGGCGTTTTGTTATTGCTGTAAATGGATATTTTTATATAACAGCTC
Organism: Kogia breviceps; assembly: GCF_026419965.1. NCBI lineage: Eukaryota > Metazoa > Chordata > Mammalia > Artiodactyla > Physeteridae > Kogia > Kogia breviceps. The sequence continues at coordinate 89,105,301 of NC_081310.1, read as the reverse complement.
TATTGAGCTATAACTCACAAAACATAAAGTTCACCCTTTGAAAGTGCACAATTTAGTGGTCTTTGTTAAATTCACAGAGTTGTGCAACTATCACCACTGTCTAATTTCAGAACATTTTCATCACGCTAAAAGATACCCTGCATTAGCAGCCACTCTCCATTTCTCCCCTTTCCTCAGCCACTCACAAACACTAATCTACTTTCTGTCTCTATGGATTTGCTCTTTCTGAACATTTTATATAAATGGAATCATACAATATGTTATCTTTTGTGATTAGCTTTTTTTGCTTAGTATGTCTTCAAAGTTCATCCATATTGTAGCATGTATCAATATTTCATTTATTTTTATGGCTAAATAATATTCTAATATATTGATAAACTCTATTTGTTTATCCATTCACCAGTTGGTTGAAATTTGGGTTGATTCCACATTTTAGGTGTTATGAATATAATGTTGCTATAGATGTTAATCTACAAGTTTTTGTGTGGACATGTGTTTTTATTTCTTTTAGATATATGCCTAGGAATGAATTGCTGCTGGATTCCATTTTGTTGAGGATTTTTGCATCTATATTCATAAGGAATATTGGTCTATAGTTTTTTTTTCTTGTTATGTCATTGTCTGGTTTTGATATTAAGATAATACTAGTCTCATAGAATGAGTTGAAAAGTGTTTCTTCCTCTTCTGTTTTTTGGAAGAATTTGTAAAGTATTGATATTAATTCTTAATGTTTTATTGACTTTACCAGGGAGACCGTCTGGTCCTGGGCTATTCTTTATGGGAGGTTTGTTCTTGTTATAGATCTATTTAGATTTTCTATTCCTTCTTAAGTGGATTTTGAGAACTTGTGTCTTTCTGGGAATTTTCCATTTTATATAGACTGTCTAATTTGTTGGCATACAGTTGTTCATATAATTCTCTTATCTTTTAAAGTTTCTGGAAGGTCACTGGTAATATCTTCTCTTTAATTTCTGATTTTGGCAATTTGCGTCCTGTCTCTTTTTCTCTTGGTCAGCTTAGCGTAAATGTTTGTCAACTTTGTTGGTTGTTTTAAAGAACCAACTTTTGTTTTTCCTAATTATTCTATTGTTTTCTATTATCTAATATCATTTATTTCCCCAATATATTTTTTTCCTTTTGTTTGCTTTAGATTTAGTTTGCTCTTCTTTTTCTAGGTTTTTAAGGTGAAATCCCAGGTTAATGACTTGGGAACTTTCTTCTTTTTTAATATACACATTTACATTTATAAACTTCTCTCTACGCACTGCTTTTTCTGTATTCCATAAATATTGGGATGTGTTTTCACTTTCATTCATCTTAAAGTACTTTCTAATTTTCTTTATGGTTTCTTCTTGGACACATCGGTTATTATTTAGGAGCGTGTTAGTAGCCACATAGCGAATTTTCCAAATTTCCTTTTTTTAAAAAATAAATTTATTTATTTAATTTTGGCTGCCTTGGGTCTTCGTTGCTTCACGTGGGCTTTCTCTAGTTGCGGTGAGTGGGGGCTAGCGTTGTGGTGCACGGGCGTCTCATTGCAGTGGCTTCTCTTGTGGAGCACGGGGCTCTAGGTGTATGGGCTTCAGTAGTTATGGTGCACGGGCTTAGTTGCTCTGTGACATGTGGGATCTTCCCGGACCAGGGCTCGAACCCGTGTCCCCTGCATTGGCAGTTGGATTCTTAACCACTGTGCCACCAGGGAAGTCCCAAATTTCCTTTTATAAGTGATTCCTAATTAGTTTCATTGCATTCAGGAAATATACATTTTTTGAAATCAATCCTTTTAAATTTACTGAGGCTTACTTAAGGGTCTAACATATGTTCTGTCCTGAAGAATGTCCCTTGTTGAGAACAATGTGTATTTTGATAGGGTGGAATGTTCCTTGGATGTCTGTTCTAGTTGGTTCGTAGTGTTGTTCAAGTCTTCTGTTTACATGTTGATCTTATGCCTAGTTGTTTTATCCATTATTGAAGACGGAGTATTAAGGTCTCCAACTATTATTATTGAATAGTCTATTTCTTCCTTCAATCTGTCAGTTTTTGCTCCATGTATGTTGGGGCTTTCTTGTTAGCAACACATACAATTTATAATTATTATGTTTCCCTGATGGATTTAACTTTTATCACTATAAAGTGTACTTCTTTTCTCTTGTAACAATTTCGGTCTTATAGTCAATTTAGTCTGTTCTTAATATATCCATTCCATTTGTTGATTACTGTTTGCATGGCATATCTTATTTCATCCTTTTACTTTTAATGTAATTTGTCTTTGAATGTCTTTGAATCTATAGTCTGTCTCTTGTGAACACCATATAGTGGGATCATTTTTTTTTTTTTTTTTTTTGTGGTACACGGGCCTCTCACTGTTGTGGCCTCTCCCATTGCAGAGCACAGGCTCCGGACACAAAGGCTCAGCGGCCATGGCTCACGGGCCCAGCCGCTCCGCGGTATGTGGGATCTTCTTGGACCGGGCACGAACCCGTGTTCCCTGCATCGGCAGGCGGATTCTCAACCACTGCGCCACCAGGGAAGCCTGGGATCATATATTTTTAATTCACTCCTCCAAACTCTCCGTCATGATTGGATTATTTAACTTATTTCTGTTTAATGTTGCTGGCCAGGTAGGACCTACATCTCCCATTTTACTACTGGTTTTCTTTCTTTTTTTTTTTTTTAAGTATTTGAGTTTTTTATCTGAAATTCAATTATTAAGAAAAAATTCTTTATTTTGGTTGCACTGAGTCTGTTGCGGTGCGTGGGCTCTTCATTGTGGTGCGTGGGCTTCTCTAGTTGTGGGGTGCAGCTTTTCTAGTTGCGGCACACAGGCTCTAGAGCACGCAGGCTCAATAGTTGTGATGTGCAGGCTTAGTTGCAGTATGTGGGATCTTACTTCCCTGACCAGGGATTGAACCTGGGCCCCCTGCATTGGGAACACAGAGTCTTAACTGCTGGACCACCAGAGAAGTCACAGAAAACTATTGGTTTTCTTTCTGTCATTCTTTATTTTATTTTCCTTTTGTCAACCTATTACTGCCTTCTTTTTGTTAAGTAGATATTTTCTTTTGTAACATTTTAATTCCCTTGATTTTTCTTCTCTAGATTTGTTTATTTTCTTAGTGGTTGCCCTGAGGAAGATTACAGTTAATTTTTACTTAAAAAAAATTCTAGGGCTTCCCTGGTGGCTCAGTGGTTGGGAGCCCGCCTGCTGATGCGGGGGACGTGGGTTCGTGCCCCAGTCCGGGAGGATCCCACATGCTGTGGAGCGGCTGGGCCCGTGAGTCATGGCCGCTGAGCCTGCGCACCGGAGCCTGTGCTCCGCAGCAGGAGAGGCCACAGCAGTGAGAGGCCCGTGTACCACACACAAAAAAATTCTTGTTCTTATTAATGCCAACTTAATTTGCAAAGCATACAAGGACTTTGCTCCAGTATAGCTTCATTCCCTCACCTCGCTTGTGCTATTATTGTTATATATATGTGTAATAGCTTTATACAATTTTATATAAGTCCATCAACATAATTTTGTTTTGATTGCTTTATGGTTGTATTTTAAGTCTGATAGGAGAAGAATGCAAACAAAATAGATCTGTATTGTGTTTTATACTTACCTATGTGTATACATTTTTGTCTTTTTCCTGGCTTTAGTTGGAATGCTCAAATGTTTTGTCATGATATATGCTGTTTGGTGCAGACTTCTGATAGATGCTCATAGGTAAAGGAAATTTCTTTTTAGTCTTAGTTTGGTAAGAATGTTTATGATTAAATGAATGTTGGATTTGTATCTAAGGTTTTATGTTTTTCATCTTTTGAGGTAATCATATGAATTTAATCCTTTAACTTTTATTATTCTGATAGATTCTTTTAATGTTGAATCTTCTCAATATTCTTAGTCTAAACTCAACTTGGACATGCTGTTTTTTTTTTTTAACTATGGATTCCTTTTGTTAAAATTTTATTTAGAATATTTGCTCCTATCTGTAGGTGACATTGGTGTTTAATTTTGTATTTTGACTGCCTATTTCTGGTTTGATATAAGGTTTTTGAAGCTGGTGTTCTCATGATTTGAGTTGGGGAGATTGCCCTCTTCTTATAAGACCTGAAAGAATGTGCATATTTTCTCTTAAATGTCTGGTCTCATGTCTTTCTCTTGAATAGGGGTAGGAAGTGTATTTTGATTAAATTTTAATTTTTCTTAATTATTGATCTATTCATTTTTCTAATTATTCTCAGGCCACTATTAATTTATATTTTTATTAAAATTGTGTATTTAATCTACATTTTTAAATTTATTGATCTAAAGGTTTTCCTGCAATTATCTTACAGTTTTAACAATTTTACTTGTATCCCTAGTTATGTAAATGTCCTTATTTTATTTGTGGTTTTATTTAGATTGTGCTTTTCCCATTTGCTCTTGATCATATGTACCAAAACTTTTTATTTTCAAAACCTAATTTTTATTATTTTTTATTAAGGTATAGTTGATTTACAATATTATATTAGTATCAGGTGTTCAATGTAGTAATTCAATATGTGAGTCACTATATTGATTTATCTTCAGTATTCATATATTGTCCCCTTATTTCACTCCTATTTGTCTTTTTGTTCTGCTATGCAAGACATTTCATCAAATTTCTCTTGCCACTCTCATACTTAATTTTTTTATTTCAGTTAATGTATTTTTAATTTGTAAAATATCTTTCTGCTTCTGAGAACGTGCCTTTTATATAACACTGCTTTTATTTCTCTGACAAAGGATTTTGTTGTATTCTTCTGGAAATGTTAAGTAAGTATCTTTTGAAAGATTTTAATCTACTCCCTATACCGTATCTGATTCTTCCATATTCTTTTGTTATCTGTTTATTAGGCTGATGTCTCTTTTCATGTTAGTGGTTTTCCTCAAAAGCTTGGTGATCCTTTCAGTGCATTATAACTATGATTGACATACTAACAAGCTGTTTAGAAACTCTGTGTGCATCTGTGTGGTGAGGTGGGATATATTGGATGGTGGGCTTTATTTACTAGGGTGATAATGCTGGGTAATGTGATAAAGCTGGCTTTATTAGGGTAAGCTTACTTTTTCAACATAGGACATTGAGCTGTCCATATCTAAGTCTTTGTTCTTGACATGCTGAATTCCTCAGGGGAAAATCCTTCAGTTTCTTGGTAGGGAGCTATAAGCTTTCCATTGAGCAAGAGAAGTGAGTTTAATTTTCTTATAATAAATTACTTTATAAAAACTATTATAGCTTTTTAGCTCAACACTTCTAGTATCTAGTTGTTTCCTCCTGTATTTATGAGGTTTTTCCCCCTAGTTTTTGTTATGGCTAGACTCTGTGTCACTGCCATGCCTCTTTCTCCATGCCTTTTCCAGACAAGCATTGCTCTTGTCTGGAAACCACCAACACTGTTCTGCTACTGCCTACCTGGGAGCAATAGCTGATGGGGAGGGCTCCTTCTTCTGGGCTAATACCTCCTATTGCTTTCTCCTGGCATTTATCATTATTCTTACTTTCCTCCGTTGCTGGGTATGAAGCAGCTTTTGTGTTGCTCCCAAGTTCTGTGATTGGACTTTCGTTTTTATTCCCACATACTTCTAAGATACCTTATCAATCTGATTACATTTGTTGGGAGTCTCTATTTCATGCCTCATTGTTGCTCAACATGACTCATATTTTCTAGTCCACTAAATATTCCATTTTTTAAAGCAGTGGCTATATAATCCTAATTTTAAACTCTTTTCTTTCCCTTCTTGGGTTTGGTGCAGGGGTGGCGTTGGGGAGTGTGGAGAGGAGAAATGTTACCTGTACTTATTGGGCCATAGTGAACATCAAAAAAACAAATGTTCCACTTTCTTCTTTATAATTTTCTGAAACTTTTGTCAAAGAATTAGTATTGCTTTTGTGATCAAGAAAATGCCAATTCACATACTACTATTTTAGATTAAAAGGAGGCAAAAGAAAAATAGGGGGCCTCCTTCTCAGATACTTACCTACCATTTCAGCCAGCTTGGTGTGTCACTCATGCATGCAGCACTGCTTATGGCATCCATATCTCCCCATGTTTTCCCTAAGTTTAGTGGGTCACACCAGGAATACCTCAAAATTCTGCTTTGCTTTTGGTGTTTGGTCAAAATCTGCTGTTGGGTTGCTACTTTGGTTTTCAGTCTCTGCAAAGTTGATGGCTCAAAATCTTGTATGCCATTTTTTTGGCATCTCTGAATTTGTAGGTGAACAATGATCATTTAATAGTATGGGTTATTGTCTCTAATCAGTCTAACAACATCAGTACTCTGAATAAAGCAAGTCATTTTCATTTTTTTAAATGTTCAAATATGCATTTTCAAATTCAGTTAATCATTTTATCTGTGACTTAGACTGAAATAGCTTTATATGCTTTTCATGATAAAATTCTATCAAGCAATTGAAGTATACATTTCATTTATTATTACAAGAGTAAAATGCAAGAATAATTGATGATATTGTGAAAGTTGTTAATTTTCTGGACAAATTTCAGAGTTTTAAATAGTTAAATAGAAAAATAATATTTCATATAAATATTGAAATAGTTTATTGCTTATTAGATAGTTTTAGAAAGAACACTATATCCTTATAAAGCCAATAGGTATTTATAAAATTTAAATTGTACAAAGCAGAATAATGGAAATTAGATATCAGAATTCTAATCTTTGTAAAATCGTCTGGTGTTTTGTATTTATAATATTAAATAAAACAACTTTTCAGCACTGTGATTTTAGCTTCTTAATTCCATTTAAGCCATGAATCTTATCAAATTTTATACATGAGTTACAGCACAATTTCAGTTTTGCCACCCAAATCATGTATGACAGTATCCAGTATAAATTATTTTTAATCTGTATCTAATAAAGAATATGAAGAAAAGAAAGTGTTAGAGAAAAATGAGATATTACCCTCAAGATATTTTGATTTTCTACCAATCTCAGTTTCTCACTTGAAAAATGAGCATCTATCTGGTATACCAAATGTGTGTTTTAGTGACTGCTAGAACAATCTAGCAGCTACAGTGAAGACTAAATGTCCTTCCTCTGAAATGTCAAATGTTTAAATATGATTACAGAATGTTTAATAATAAAATTCCAATGTAATTAAATTTTGAAATAAGATTTTAATTTTATTTCAGTATCCCAGAGACACAATCTGATGATATTGGGCTGAGGCATTGACTTCTGCTGAATATTTTAACTCTCAGTTATTGAGTATTTGGTCAAAATATGGCTTAGATGCACCTCTCTTCACTAATATTACTCAAATAAAATGAAATAGAACAGAATTGACTAGAATGAAAAACATCAAAATGCATTGCATATAGTAAGAGTAAGTACTGTTTTGTCAATGTTTTGCTTGTTTGTATATGTATGTGTAACTGTATATATACACAGACACACAGAAAATGTATACATGCATACTGGGTTATGTTACAGTATGCATTGCTTACTGAGGGCCATGGACCATGGTAAAGAGTTTGAAATCTACTAAACTAGAAGGAGGGAAAGTGTTTGATGTAGAGCAGGACAGGCATTAACTGCTGAAGTTGCTAATGAAAGATAGTAATGCAAAGTTTGGAAGTGTTTTTTTTTTTTTTTTTATAAGGAACTACAAATACATGACCTGCAGATTTAAGGAAGGATACAACAGCAATGAGAACTTAAGTACAAGTGGGAGGGAGGTAGGAGTCAAAAATTAGTGAAATAATATAAAATAGCCAGGAAAAATTGGAGAGGTAAGAATACAGGAATCATGTTAGCTAATAATAATAGGGATAATGATACATTATATTTCTTAACACCTCCTGTGGTTATCACAACAATTTCTACTTTGTTAATTCTACTATAGTTGATTCTTACAATAGCCTAATGGGAAAGGCAGAGCCAGCATTGGTAACCCCATATCATAGATAAGGAAAGATCCCATTACTTCCTTAGGAATACACAGTTGGGAAGGAATAAAGGTGTGTCTTAAATTCAAGTCTTCTTATGATTTTGTGTTCTTCCGAACAAAAGAGGCCAGTTGAGAAATGAAGGGTGGAACCAATATGTCTGGGGAAACTAAGTAAAACAATCTCTTTCTGTGCTCATGAGATCACTAAAGCACTGTATCAGGCTAAATGACTGGGATGTGCCTGGAGGATTAATCATCCAGAAGCGGAATTCCCCTCATCATTCTCCAGGGTGTCTAAAGAAAGAGACTCAACCTTGCACCAGGAATAGAAATAAAAGTGATAGCAGGCAGACAAAAACGCAGAATCAGAAATCTCTGTGGCAGTACCCTCCTCAGATGGATGAGATTGAACCCTCTGGGTTTCGTTGATATAATTAGAAGTTTACAGAGATTATAGTGCTTTTCTTACTCTAATAAAAATAAAGAATATTTGCCCCCCCTGTTTTGTCATTTACAAAGGATTTTCACACTTCTTGTCTCATGTGTTTGTCATGAGAAACTGACGTTTTGTAAATGAGGAAACAGCGGCTTAGAGAAGTTAACTAATCATTCAAGTATATGTGGTGAATAAGAAGCAGAGCCAGGACTCAAAATGCAGTCTTTTTCTTCCAGTGCTTATGTTATATCCACTTCACTCTGCTGCCTTCCAAAAACTGCTACCTAACATTTTCAGTAGCTAACTTTGCCTACATAGATTATTATTAATAAAGTTGAATGAACAGGGTAGCATTTTTGAGGCTACAGTCTAAAATTTAAAAAGTCTTTTTATTTACTGGGTAAAAGTGACCATTGACAGACCTAGGCTACCTTTATTTTGGGGTTCTCTTGGATTCCACCACAAATTTTAAAAAATACTCAAATTTATGTAAGACTGAACCTTAATGGGCTATTTATGAAATTACAATATTTGGACATAACCCTAACATTTGAAATTAACATGAAGGAGAATGCAGCCTGTGAAAAACAGGTCACTTGGTACAAGTAAGACATTAAACTGTCCACTTAGCGAAGTCTTCATCTGGTTACAACATCACTCACTGCCCATTTCAGACTTTGATCCATAAAGACATCATGGGAAATGCTCACTATAGTGATATAATGCATGTATGAGTTTAGAGGTAGGAGAGTGAGGGAGTGATTTCTTCTTCATTAGAAAGTTCATAAAAGAGAGATACTTTAGTCTGGTGTTTTAAAAGGAAAACACCCTGGTTGAGTGGGCAGTGAGGATGGCAGTAAGGGATTTCCATTAAGTAGCAATAAGCTGTAGAAAAGCATGAGAATATGAAATGGGAAATGGGAAGCCACAAGTCACCAGGTGTTCTGTGTGGGACTGACTGGATGACAGGCTGGGGGAGGGGTGTTGGAAGTGGAGGTGACTAGTGAAAGATGGCATATTAATTCAGGTCCTAGGGGGTCTGAAGTGATAGTGTTGATGGTTTGAGTCTTTTTCTTTTGTTGAGTCACTAAGTTACCATATGGCTATTTCCTTACCCATCCAAATCTTCCCAATCCCCTCACCTGACTAATCCTTGTTATAGATTCTCTCTTGTATTCCCATCCACTAAACACTTCTTTTCATTCTCCAAGCATCTCCAGAGGCAATACTAATTTTTTTTTAACTGGGTGAACCATTCACATATATTATCACCAACAACCTTTGTACATTCTCATAATATAAATGCCAATATGATTACTTGGTGCTACCTCTTTCTTTAATTAAATTGCGAAGGAATTTTAATCACTTTCCAGAAATGTTTCTATTACATGGTCCTGAAAACTTAAGTTCCAGGTTGGCCATATGGGACAATGCAGACTTACGTGAAAAAGATCCAGACTTCAAGGACTGATGAATTGTGTAGATGCTTATTATCTCTGATAGCCATTTATTTATTTATTTATTTTAAATAAATTTATTTACTTTATTTTTGGCTGCACTGGGTCTTCATTGCTGCATACAGGCTTTTCTCTGTTTGCGGCGAGCATGGGCTACTCATCGTTGAGGTGCGCAGGCTTCTCAGTGCAGTGGCTTCTCTTGTTGCGGAGCATGGGCTCTGGGTGCACGGGCTTCAGTAGTTGTGGTGCACGGGCTTAGTTGCTCCGCAGCATGTGGGATCTTCCCAGACCAGGACTCGAACTCATGTCCCCTGCATTGGCAGGTGGATTCTTAACCACTGCGCCACCAGGGAAGCCCCGATAGCCATTTATTTATCGTGTCTAAGATGCAAAGAACTTGAATTGTCCATAAAAGAATGACTTCAATTGGGTGTTAAGCCTTTGTAACTTTAAATGGATAAAAGGGAATCCCATGTCCAAAAAGAGTGTTATAAGATATATTTAAAAGTTTAGTCCTGCCTTGGAGCAGCCTCCCCTCATTAATTCGTTCTACTATCTTGATCTTATTCTGTCCCAGGTGGGCAGAAAACCCATCTACTTCCCCAAATCAAGTTCTTTCTCTTATATTTATTGCTCCGTACCATCTATGCTCTCTTGTCAGATGCAGGCTTGCTTGTGCTTTGGAGAACCTTCTCCCTTTCTCCAGGGGCTGGGTTTGTAGTCCTTTTTTCTCTTCTACCCAACCACTGCTTAGTAGGCTGCAGAATTTTCACTGTAGGTGCTGTGGGCACCACTTTACTTTTTCTTCTCTGTAGAATCTTCTAAGACCTTCTGTGAAACAGGCCCATCTTCTCAGGAAAGCTTCCTGCCAGTGGCCCGGAGCAGAGCACCCTTGACCTCTTTGTTCCTCAGAGCGTACACCACAGGGTTCAGTAGGGGGGTGATGATGGTGTAGGTCACTGAGATCAGCTGATCCTGATCCTTGGTGTTCTCTGACTTGGGCTTGAGGTAGGCAATGGAGGCACAGCCATAGTGGACCATGACCACAGTGAGGTAGGAAGCACATAGGCCTTCTTCTGTCCCTTAGCAGAGGCAATTTTAAGGATGGTGGAGATGATGAGGTTGTAGGAAATGAAAAACCAATCCCATGGGAACCAGGATCACCAGGATACTGATGACTAAATTCAGGATCTCATTGACAGCCGTGTCAGTGCAGGAGAGCTTCATCACAGGTCAGATGTCACAGATGAAGTGGGCCACCTTTGTAGCACAGAAAGGTAACCTGAATACAGGTGTAACCTGTGTCATGGCTACAATCAGCCCAATGCTGCAGGCTCCCCACACCATCTGGATGCACGCCCTCTTGTTCACGATGACAGAGTACCTCAAGGGGTTGTAAATGGCCACATAGCAGTCGTGCCCCATTGCTGTGAGCAGGAAGCAGTTGTTGATGGCCAAAATGATGAAGAACATCTGAGTGGCACAACCTGCCAAAGAAATAGGCTAACTCAGGCCTGTGAGGTTACAGAGCATCTTGGGTATAATGATGAGTGTGTACATGGCCTCTGAACCTGACAGCATGCCGAGGAAGAAGTACATGGGGGTGTGGAGGTGACGATCAAGGCTAATGATGGTCATAATGATGATACTGCCTGCCAAGGTTCACATGTACAAGTGCAAAGAACATAATAAAGAGGGTGAGCTGGTGCTCTTGGAAGCTGGAGAAACCCTGGAAAGTAAACTCACTCACCAAAGTGGGATTCTCTTTCTTCATTAAATCATATATGGCATCTAAGAAAGTAAAAATGATATAAGGAACCTAGATGGTTGATTTCTGTTGCTGGGCAGATTCTTTTGGTTCATCTATTTCAGGTCTCTGCTTATTTATATTCATACCCATGCTCATTTCTTTTGGGAATAAACAGTGGAATAATGTTCTTTTCTCACTAAGGAAAAAATACATGGCTTTTAGAGTCAAGTGGTATAAACTCATATTTTAGTTCTATCATGGGCTAAGTTACCTTGGGCAAGGAATTTACATCTCTAAGACCAGTTTCCTCACCTTTATATGGATGCAGTTGTGATAACATCATAGAATTGTTGGTAGAAACATTTTAAACTGTTAAGTATCAACTTATATTAGAATTCAAACAATTATTGAATCCATTCAATTTCAGTGGTGTAATGTTGTGCAGAGCTCCAGGCTCTGTAGCTACCTACTAATTCCCAAGCTTCTAGGGTTTAAGGTAGAGCTCTTGTCACTATGGTTTACACACTGCGTTCTCATTTCAGTCTTTTAACTCTGATGGTACTACTCCTCTCAACTTCTGTGCTACAGTCCTCTTCCCTAAACACCACTCATTTTTCAAAGCTACACAAAGCCCATAACCTCTGTAAAATCCTTTTCTGTTCTCTCTCTCTCACCCTGCTCCCTCCCTCCCCCCCAGCCCCAAACACATGTCCTTGCATATGGAGGTAGCATACAGCTGTATACTAGCTCTTTTGGGTTGAAAGCACCATAGTGCATTTGTGATTACAAAACATGTTCACATACATTATTTAATTTCATCACCATCCAATGGAACAGGGAGGGCAAGGATTATTGTTTCTCTTCAGAAGCAGAGACTGAGGATCAGCTCCATTTAGGAAATTGCCCGTGGACACACAGGTGTCAAAGGATGAAAATCAAGACTTGAACTCATGTCTTCTGATCCTGTGTCCATTGTTCCTCCCATTACACAAAACTGCATCATAGAACTGTCCCCATCAGGGCTAGATTATATAGTCTTTGAGAGTAGGGACCATGTATTTCAACTCTTTATAACCCTATGACTGCTGCAATGTAGGGCACAATGTCTGCTGATGGAATCGTTGCAGGTAACTGGTCCATCAAACAAATTACCTGTTAGAAAGCAGAGTGCTGGGGCACCACAGTGAGCTCTTCTTCAAAGAAGAGGAGTTTTCAATGTTTTTTAACCTCTATCTCCTTTCCCTCCGTCTATGCCTGTGACAGCAACAAACAACTAAAGAACTGGGCTGAATTTTAACATTGGAATTATAACTCTAGAAGAAAGCTAACACTATGAACATCTAATTGGAAAATATACTGGTACTGTAACTTTTCTAGTAGCCTTTACCCTATTACTAAACAACATATAATTATGTAACAGGTTAGCTATAAAAATAAATTTAATAATAGAATACATGGAGTTGCCTAAAAAGTGCATTTTGCTGGAAGTAAAGCACATTAGCCACGTTGAAAAATGACTTACTATTGGGTAAATTTCAAAGGCAAACTTCTTTAGTGCTTTTAAGATTAATCTATTTTTCAGAAATATAACATTTTAAATAAAGGAAATCTACAAAAAGGTTATTTATAAGGGATTGCTGCACAGTTACGCTTCAACTCCTCTGAGCATGATATGAAAAGAAATGGTATGAGGTTGAAAAAAAAATTTTTTGTTAGATGTCAGGGACCATTTCTTAACAGGGAAAGTTGTTTGGCCTTGATGTGTGTACCATGGTAAGTAACTGTAAATGTATACTATGAGGCTTTATAAACAGTGTCTCTGTGGATTATGATTTGTGTGAAGACAAGAATATAGACAAGGAAACATAGCTGCTAAGTAGCAGAGCCACATTCTTTATTACCATATTAGTCAAGATAGTCTTTAATTCTGGAAGTCATTATTCCTTAGGATTAGCAAAGGATCTTTGAAAGTGGTAAATTAAGGCTAAAGAAGAACAAAAATTCATATACACCTGGACCCTTTCCAGCTTAATATAATTTGACCCTTTAACAACAGTAAAACCCATAACATGTATTTTATTCTGTATGTGGCTACCTCTGTAAATGATTGAAGTCTTTTCCCAAATCTCACTTACTTTTCTTCCTGCAAATCTGTGGCTCTACAGAAAAATGGAGGTAGAGATCAGAAATGTGGCCCATTGGTCACAAGTATTCACAAATCAAGGTCATGAAACAAAGGCACCTGAATGTGGTCCTTCTCCCTGCTTTAGGGCCAGTCTAGGGCTGGAGGTAAAAGGAAAGTTACACGGGGCTCCTCAGATACTAGATATTCTCTCCAACTGGGGGAGGAGATTTTGACACCCAAGAAAGGCTCTCTGGGGATCATCTCTCAAGGTTTCTGGATGCCGTTCCCTGAACACCCTCGAGAGTCACCCTGGGGCTAGAAGCAAGCAGACAGCTGGTGCCCAGGGACCTTGTTATGTAGAGGGCACATTTACCAGATTATATGGGTTTGTGCTTTGGGACTCGCATGGCACTTTGCACTGCAAGTAGAAACAGCAGTGGCTTATTTGTCAGGTTTTGTTTTTTAAATAAATATTCTATTTTTATATAGTTGGGCCTTGGAAAACCATGGTTACAAAGCCCAAGTGAGCTCTAGCTAAGAGCCTCTGTCTTGGATTCCAGGAAACTATGCAGCTCTCCCTGTAGTCAAGAACCCTGCTCAATATCTTTTTTTTTTTTCTTCTTCTTCTTTTCTGGAACTAAAACAGTCAATCTGGCTATTGTTTCTGTCCCATTGTGGGATTCAGAAATGGTAGACCAAAGCTCAATAGACAGTAGAGACCTCTCCAGAAGGCCAGGAGACCACTGTCTGTGTCTAAATAAACCTGAGCCAGTATTTCATACCCCAGGCCTGTCCAAGAAAATAGTTAAATGCACAGGGCTTCACAAGCCCAGTATGGGGTTACCTCCACACTGGTTTCCCAGCCCCAAGTCCAGACATTTTTTCTCCCCTTAGGAGCATCTTATTCTCACTATTTTCCTCTTTTATATGGGTAAAAGACAAACTGAGGCATATTAAAAATTTTAAGCTTTTTTTTTTTTTTTTTTTTTAACAAAAATCAATGCAAATTGGGCAGTTTCAAACCAGAAGTTGTTAGGGGTGTCCCAGGGGGCCAGGAACTCAGGGAGAGACTTCTATAAAGAAAAAGGAAAAGCAAAGTAAGGAGAGTATTGACTGGCTGTAGTTTAAAGCCTGGTTGGCTTTGTGATTGGTTGTCCTGAGGCTTTGATTTTATAACCTGGAGGCATTTCCAGCCTTAGATTTTAGTTTGTTTACATAGGCTGCCATGGCATTGGAGGCCCCTCAGTTTGATGGCCTCCTTGTTTAATTTAACAACATGTACCTTATCTATCTCATGGCCAGATCCTGATAATTCTCCAAGTTAATTTTTCCACACATGGCAAAAAAATGAAGTGCCTGCATTCATACCTTGATAAACTTAAAAAATGTCCCTTGTACTTGGTTTTGGTTTGGTTTTTGGCTAAGTGGGGGAGTTCTGGATTTTTTTGTTTTTTTTTTTTGGTTTTTTTTTTTGTATTCCTGCTTCTTCTCTACTGAATTTGTGGTAGCTTTTAAATTTAGAAAATGATAGAAAGAAAGGTTTATAGCAAACATGAAGAAGTTTATAATATTTGCTCTTATCCATATCAGTTTCAGAGACATAAGAGGAAATGCTAGCCAAATCAGGGTTTCTTAGAAAACTCAAAACTTTTCATTAAATTATCATTAATGAAGTTAACGTCTCAACTTCTTTTCCTGACTGTTTGCAGCTGAGTAGTATCTTCATAGCCATTATAGCCTTCAGTGTTTTGGGGTCAAAGTATGATTGGATAGTCTTCCATTTGGGGGCCACCCCTGTGATTAAACTTGTTTTTTTTTTTTTCTCTGCTCTAGTGAGAGAAGAGCCAATTGTCACTCTAGATATCACTACAAACACAAATCAGCATTGAGGAATAAAGAGGCTCCCTGCCCCCAGTGGGAATCAGGTAGAAAGCCTCTTTCATAGGAGACAATCAAGACAGCTCTAGCAACACACAATCAGGGTAGGAAGAACTTTGTACTGTTACAATCTGAGCTATCTGCGAAAAATTAAGAGACCATGCTGTTAGAGGATGCACTAGTGACCTTATTTTTCCTGAGGAGGTATCTTTTTGTTTTAAGAGCTGAAAAGGAAATCTAGCAGAACCCTAGGTTTATGAATAATCAGAGGAAGGACAGTGGTTAGGGTTCTGTTAGGAGGTTGATGGCCAAACAACCTGACTCCTAGTTAGCAGGTGTCTCTGGGTATGGCTGTGAGAACAGCTGAAGGGCTGAGCTAAGGGAAGTGCTGTATTCCTGGGCACTGTGTCCCTGGGTGTCTTAACCTCAGCCTAGCATTGTGTGGGTATGCTTGTCCACATGCATGACTGCAGTTGTCCACATCCGTGCTTGCTTGTACTGTAACTTGGATGTTCCAGTTAGCGGCATAACAAACCATTTGAACTTAGTGTCATAAAGCAACAACAGTCCTTCATCAGCCATCTGTGGGAGACGGTCTCAGTGGGGCTCTTCTCACATCGGGTCTCCCATGTAGCTGTGGTCAGGAGGTAGCGGGGGTTTGCTCACTCACATGTCAGTAAGTCATCGCTGGCTGTTGACTGAAATACCTACACCTAGCCTCTCCAAGAAGCCTGGGCTTCCTCACAGCCTGTGCTCTGGATTCCATGAGCAAGCACCCCAAGACAAAGAGCCCAACAGAAGCTGTATGATCCTTCATGTCCTGGTTTCAAAAGTCAGGATGTTGGGCTTCCCTGGTGGCGCAGTGGTTGAGAATCCGCCTGCCGATGCAGGGGCCACGGGTTTGTGCCCCGGTCCGGGAGGATCCCACATGCCGTGGAGGGGCTGGGCCCGTGAGCCATGGCCCCTGAGCCTCTGCGTCCGGAGCCTGTGCTCCGCAACGGGAGAGGCCACAACAGTGAGAGGCCCACGTACCACCAAAAAAAAAAAAAAAAAAGTCAGGATGTCACAGCATGACTTTCACACCACCATAATTCTCCAGTCAGTCACAGAGACATGCCCAGTCTCAAGGGGAGGGGTACAGACTTTGCTTTGTAATGGGGGTGCAGCACACTAATAGGAGAGCATATGGAATGGGAGATAACTGCGTCCAGTTTTTGAAAATACAGTCTATTTGCTATAGTGTATTAGCAAATGGCCAGGATCTTCTCTTGAACAGTTTAGGTTCGTTGTCCTCAAAGGGAAACACGAAACAAGATAAAAATTAGACTAACCAGTTCCCTGGTGGCGCAGTGGTTGAGAGTCCGCCTGCCGATGCAGGGGACACGGGTTCGTGCCCCGGTCCGGGAAGATCCCACATGCCGTGGAGCGGCTGGGCCCGTGAGCCATGGCCGCTGAGCCTGCACGTCCAGAGCCTGTGCTCTGCAACGGGAGAGGCCACAGCAGTGAGAGGCCCGCGTGCTGCAAACAAACAAACAAAAAATTAGACTAACCAAACTCAAGGCTCTCCCTACTTAGGTGTTTCTGTTAACCTGACTACTTTTTTTTTTTTAATTTCTGAGGAATATTATTTTTTTTACAGTTATTGTGTACTTTATTTCTATTATTATTACATTGTAATATATAATGAAATAATTATACAACTCACCATAATGCATAATCAGTGGGAGCTCTGAGCTTGTTTTCATCTGCCACTCACTGATAGGGTTTTGTTTTGTTTTTTTAATTGGGGTGTAGTTGTTTTACAATGTTGTAGTTTCTACTGTACCTCAAAGTGGAGTTCTTTGTGCTATACAGCAGCTTCTCATTAGTTATCTATTTTATACATATTAGTGTATATATGTCAATCCCAATCTCCCAGTTCATCCCACTCCCCCTCTTTCCCCCCTTGGTGCCCATATGTTTGTTCTCTACATCTGTGTCTCTGTTTCTGCCTTGCAAACCGGTTCATCTGTACCATTTTTCTAGCTCCCACATATATGCGTTAATATACGATATTTGTTTCTCTCTTTCTGACTTACTTTACTCTGTATGACAGTCTCTAGGTCCATCCATGTCCTACAAATGACCCAATTTTGTTCCTTCCTGAGCACTCTTTTTGAAATGCTTAAGTTCCGGGGATTCTTGGAAAAATGAAGGGGAAATGTGAACAACTCCTCCCCCACCACCACTACCAAAAAAAATGGAAGAATCTAGATCTTCTGCTAATCTAACGTTAGACACTTGAGATGACATTAATGAGTTAGAAAGTAAAATAGGTATATATTTAGTTCATTACACGATAACTGGAAAGGCAAACCAAAGTTCTAAACAATTTCAAAATTAACAAAACTCTGCCTAGGCTGACAAGATTTTGAAATTACTGGTTGCGGTTTGCCTATAGGCTTTTTTATATGTTATGTTTGGTGTATGTTATGATCTTTCTTTATTTAAAGAATATTTATCATATTTAATATATCATACTTACAGAACACTATGTTTAAAATATGTCGACATGCAAAACAATAAAATAAACATTTGGAATACCATCACTCGACTCAAGAACTACTCGTCTCAAGAATCACTTAGGTAATTCTCATTTTTCCCACTTCATTATCTCTTTGCACTGCACCCCCTACCCTCACCCTCACCCCCAACAGTTACTACTGTCCTGATTTTTATGTTTAGTTTCATCTTACTTATTTTATACCTTTATTATATGTGTATGTGTGTTTAAACAATACATTTTTTAGTTCTGTTCTTGAGCTTTATAAAAATGATATACTGTATACAGTTTTTTGAGACTTGTTTTTTAAAAAATTCAGTGTTCCTTTTCTAAGATCCAGAATGGAGGTATAGTTTACTAATTTAACTGCCTTACGCTATTCCATCATGTGAATATACCGCAATGTTTTTTGTCCATTGTCCTGGTGAGGGGTAATGGGGTTGTTTCCAGATTTTTGTTATTATAAATTGTAATGTTTCAAATATTTTACTGGATACTTTTTATTTTATTTATTTATTTTTTTTGTGGTACGCGGGCCTCTCACTGTTGTGGCCTCTCCCATTGCGGAGCGCAGGCTCCGGATGCGCAGGCTCAGCGGCCATGGCTCACGGGCCCAGCCGCTCTGCGGCATGTGGGATCTTCCCGGACCAGGGCACGAACCCGTGACCCCTGCATCGGCAGGCGGATTCTCAACCACTGCGCCACCAGGGAAGCCCTGGATACTTTCTTGATTAAATGTTCACAAGTTCCTCTAAGGTTTATATCCTTTCGATAAATTACTAGCTCATGGCATATAAAAAGTTTCAACTTTACAAGATAATACTAAATCGAATTTTGTAGTGGTTGTACCAATTTACACTGTGACAAGCGAAGAATAAGAGAAGTTCCAGTTGATCTACATCCTTTCATCCTTGTTATTAGACTTGCTAATTTCTGTCAAACTAGTAAGTGTGACATGGTTGTGGTTTTAATTTACATTTTCCTGAATAACAAGAGGTTGAACATCTTTTCAAAGTTTATTGGCTATGACTGTTTTGTCTTCTGCAGAATACTTGTTCATGTCTTTATCCACATTTCCACTGGGTTGTTTGTGGTTGTTTTTTTATTCAACAGTAGCAGCTTTATATGTACTCTGGACACCAAACTCTTGTCCTTAATATGTTATGCAAATATTTTTTACCACTCTGTGGCTTGTCTTTTCACTTCTTTATGGTGCTTTTTATTGAACAAAAATTATTTTAATGGAGTCAAATTTATCATTCTTGTCTTTTTTGTTAGCACTTTTGCATCTTCCTTGGAAAAAGAAATTTCTACCTCAGTGTCAGAATAGTCTCTTTTATTTTCTTCTAAGCCTATTAATATACTTTTCATATTTAGATCCATCTGGATTTGATTTTTGTGTATGAGGTAAGATAGATGTCCAAATTCATTTTTCTTTTTTCAACTGAATAACCAGTTCTATCAGCTGTTTGAAGAGTCCTTCCTTTCCCCACTGGTCTACAATTTTATCTCTGTCATACATTATAATTCTTCATAAGCATTGGTCAGTTTAGCACTCCGTTCTGCTCCATTGCTCAGTTTTATTCCATGTACCCAGATTACACTGTCTTAACAACTATAACTTTATAATAAATCTTAGTTATCAGGGAGATCAACCCCTCTTATCTTCTTTTATTTTTATATAGCTGGATCTTTACCTTTCCATACAAATTTTAGATCAGGTTTTTGGAATTGCATTAAACTAAAAAATCATTAGGGATGAACTGATATAGGCTCTCTCTCTATTTGTTTAAATGCTTTAATTTTTGTTGTCAGTCCTCAAGATCACTATCCAGCTAGGTGATTCTCTTAGAAGGATTCACAGGGTACAGAAAAACTGTTACAGTCATGGTTATAGTTTATTACAGCAAAAGGGTACAAATTAAAATTAACAAAGGGAAAAAAGGTCCATGGGGGCAAAGTCTAGGAGAAACCAAGCATAAACTTCCAAGTGTCCTCCCCCAGGGGAGTCACATGGACATGAGTAATTTTCTCAGCAACAATGCAAAGTGACCATAGGTGCAAAGTGATGTTGACCAGGGAAGCTTACCTGAGCCTTGCTGTCAGGCTTTTTATTGGGAGTCAGTCATGTTAGGCATGTAATAACCTGCATTACTGACCTCAGGTACTCAGACTCCAGCCCTTCAGAACAAAAACAGGTGTTCACCATAAATCACACTTTTAGCATAAATGATCTGATCAAACAGATATCTGTGGTTCAAGGCCTCTGACATATCAAAACACTTATCAAGCAGAATTAATTCAAGAGCTCAGAGCTCGTCTCCCATGAGCTGGCCGAGGTCCAGTCCTAAACACAAGCCTTTCTTGGGAATGTGCAGGGTTTGAGCAGCCCAGGCCTGCTGACTTAACCCTTTCCTGCACAAATATCGTTAAATATTTTTTTCACTTTTTGGAAACTTTTTAAATATACAATTTCAGACTTATAGAAAAGTTGCAGGAGTACTACAAAGACTCCTAAATGTTTTTGTCCAGGTACCCCAATTATTCACATTTTGTCCCACTTACTTTATCATTCTCTTTCTTTCATCTATAATCTATCTATATCTATCAATCTAACTTTTTTCCAAATCACTTGAGAGTAAGTTGAAGCCATTGTGTCACTTTACTCCTAAATATTTTAGTGTGTATTCCCTAGGAAGAAGCTCATTCTCTTATGTAATCATAGTATAATTATTAAAAATCAGTGTATATGTATATATATACAGAGAGAGCCACATACACATATATATATTAATATCAAATATGACAATATTATTACCTAATTCACAAATCATATTTAAATTACCCTATTATCTCATAATGTCCTTTATAGCTAAATATTTTTGTAGTTTACTATCCAATCCAAGGTTACCCTTTGCATATTTGTTTTCCTGTTTCTCTAGTGCCTTTTTATCTGAAACAGTACCTTACTTTTCTTTGTCATTCTCTACCTTGATACTTCCGAAAAGTACAGGCCAGGTATTTTATGGAATGTTTCTCCGTTTGAATTTATGTGAAGAGTTCATCATTTTCCCTTTGCACTTATCTTTGATTCTGTTTCACATCTTTCCCTTCTTTGTACTTACTTTGATTTAATATCCTTCATGACTAGATTTAAATTTTGAATTTTTAGTAAGAATATCATGAAAGTGATGTATCCTTCTCAGTGCATCATACCAGGAACCACGTGATGTCAATTTGTCCTAAAATTAGTGACGTTAACTTGTTTAAGGTGGTGTCCACTAGGTTTCTCCATTGTAAAGTTATTATTTTCCCTTTTTATATACATAATTTGTAGAGTGATATATTGAGATTAATATCCTTTTCCTCATCAAACTGTCACACTCTAGTTTCAGGATCCATTGATGATTTCCTAACTCCATCATTTCTCCTATAGACTGATATTCTGTAAGAAAGAGATACTATTTAGATACTAGTAGACTTAGATAATATAGATACTATAAGATAATGTTAGTTACTGTTAACATTATTTATGTTGATGTTCAAATCATCACAGAATTGGCAAGAGTGAACTGCATTAGTCTGGCTCCTTTGTTCTTTTGACCTGTCTCCATTATTCTTTGAGCAGTTTTATTTTTAATTGAGATATAATCGATAGATAACATTATATTAGTTTCAGATGTACAGTATAATAATTTGGTATTTGTATATGTTACGAAATGTTCACCATGGTAAGTCTAGTTAAAATCCATCACCGTACCTAGTTATATATTCTTTTTTTCTTGTGATGAGAACTTGTAAGATTTAATCTCTTCATAACTTTCAAATATGCAACACAGTATTATTAATTATAGTCACCATGCTGTACATTACATCCCCATGGCTGACTTATTTTATAACTGGAAGTTTATACCTTTTGGCCCCATTCATCCATTTCATCCACCCTTCCTCTAGCCCCCATCTCTGGCAACCACCAGTCTCTTCTTTGAGCACTTCTTTAACCTCAAGATAGAGACGTTCCAGGCTCATCTTGTACTTTCCCTGCACTGTCCCCAGAATCAGCCATTTCTCTGAGAAGCTATGGTATCCTTTAGTGGAGAATTGTATTTAGAAACCAAGATCTGGGTTCTAGGTGTACTTATTGCCACTGCTGTATATTTAATTTTAGACTCTAAAGCTAGAAAATGGGGGGCGGTATTAATATTTATATCTTAATGACCATGATTTTATAATGATACCTCCAATTCTAAACTAATATCTCAGAGTGTGTTCTAGTGTTCCTTCTTTCTCACTTCTTTTCCCAACGATAAGAAACCTATTATTCTCAGTATATTTGTTCAAGTCTAAAATACACAGAAATTTTTTTTATAAATTACTAATCCTTGCCATATCTAAAACCAAACCTGACTACTACTAGCAACTCTATGCCAATAAAATGGACAACCTGGAAGAAATGGACAAATTCTTAGAAAGGTATAACCTTCCAAGACTGAACCAGGAAGAAATAGAAAATATGAACAGACCAATCACAAGTAATGATATTGAAACTCTGATTAAAAATCTTCCAACTAACAAAAGTCCAGGACCAGATGGCTTCACAGGTGAATTCTATCAAACATTTAGGGAAGAGCTATTACCGATTCTTCTCGAACTCTTCGAAAAAATTGCAGAGGAAGGAACACTCCCAAACTCATTCTATGAGGCTACCATCACCCTGATGCCAAAACCAGACAAAGATACTACAAAAAAAGAAAATTACAGACCGATATTACTGATGAATATAGTTGCAAAAATCCTCAACAAAATAATAGCAAACAAATCCAACAACACATTAAAAGGATCATACACCATGATCAAGTGGGATTTATCCCAGGGATGCAAGGATTCTTCAATACACGCAAACCAATCAATGTGATACACCATATTAACAAATTGAAGGATAAAAACCATATGATCATCTCAATAGATGCAGAAAAAGCTTTTGTCAAAATTCAACACCCATTTATGATAAAAACTCTCCAGAAAGTAGGCATAGAGGGAACCTGCCTTAACATAATAAAGGCCATATATGACAAACCCACAGCAAACATCATTCTCTTTTTTTTTAAAACATCTTTATTGGAGTATAACTGTTTTACAATAGTGTGTTAGTTTCTCCTTTACAACAAAGTGAATCAGTTATACATATACATACGTTCCCATATCTCTTCCCTCTTGCGTCACCCTCCCTCCCACCCTCCCTATCCCACCCCTCTAGGTGGTCACAAAGCACAGAGGTGATCTCCCTGTGCTATGCGGCAGCTTCCCACTAGCTATCTAATTTACATTTGATAGTGTATATATGTCCCTGCCACTCGCTCACTTCGTCACAGCTTCTCCTTCCCTCTCCCCATATCCTCAAGTCCATGCTCTAGTAAGTCTGTGTTTTATTCCCGTCCAACCACTAATCTCTTCATGACATTTTCTTCCCCCTTAGAGTCCATATATATGTGTGAGCATACGGTATTTGTTTTTCTCCTTCTGACTTACTTCACTCTGTATGACAGACTCCAGGTCCATCCACCTCATTATAAATAACTCAGTTTCATTTCTTTTTATGGCTGAATAATATTCCATTATATATATGTGCCACATCTTCTTTATCCGTTCATCTGTTGATGGACACTTAGGTTGCTTCCATGTCCTGGCTATTATAAATAGAGCTGCAATGAACATTTTGGTACATGACTCTTTTTGAATTATGGTTTTCTCAGGGTATATGCCCAGTAGTGGGATTGCTAGGTCGTATGGTAGTTCTATTTTTAGTTTTTTGCAGAACCTGCATACTGTTCTCCATATTGGCTGTATCAATTTACATTCCCACCAACAGTTCAAGAGTGTTCCCTTTTCTCCACACCCTCTCCAGCATTTATTGTTTCTAGAGCTTTTGATGATGGCCAATCTGACCGGTGTGAGATGATATCTCATTGTAGTTTTGATTTGCATTTCTCCAATGATTAATGATGTTGAGCATTCTTTCATGTGTTTGCTGGCAATCTGTATATCTTCTTTGGAGAAACGTCTATTTAGTTCTTCTGCCCATTTTTGGATTGGGTTGTTTGATTTTTGTTATTGAGCTGCATGAGTTGCTTATAAGTTTTGGATATTAATCCTTTGTCAGTTGCTTCATTTGCAAATATTTTCGCCCATTCTGAGGGTTGTCTTTTTGTCTTGTTTATGGTATCCTTTGCTGTGCAAAAGCTTTTAAGTTTCATTAGGTCCCATTTGTTTATTTTTGTTTTTATTTCCATTTCTCTAGGAGATGGGTCAAAAAGGATCTTGCTGTGATTTATGTCATAGAGTGTTCTGCCTATGTTTTCCTCTAAGAGTTTGATAGTGTCTGGCCTTACATTTAGGTCTTTAACCCATTTTGAGTTTCTGTTTGTGTGTGGTGTTAGGGAGTGTTCTAATTTCATACTTTCACATGTAGCTGTCCAGTTTGCCCAGCACCACTTATTGAAGAGACTGTCTTTACTCCACTGTATATCCTTGCCTCCTTTGTCATAGATTAGTTGACCATAGGTGTGTGGGTTTATCTCTGGGCTTTCTGTCCTGTTCCATTTATGTATATTTCTGTTTTTGCGCCAGTACCATACTGTCTTGATTACTGTAGCTTTGTAGTATTGTCTGAAGTTAGGGGGTATGATTCCTCCAGCTCCATTTTTTTTCCCTCAAGACTGCTTTGGCTACTCGGGGTCTTTTGTGTTTCCATACAAATTGTGAAATTTTTTGTTCTAGTTCTGTAAAAAATGCCAGTGGTAATTTGATAGGCATTGCATTGAATCTATAGATTGCTTTGGGTAGTAGAATCATTTTCACAATGTTGATTCTTCCAATCCAAGAACATGGTATATTTCTCCACCTATTTGTATCATATTTAATTTCTTTCATCAGTGTCTTATAGTTTTCTGCATATAAGTCTTTTGTCTCCTTAGGTAGGTTTATGCCTAGATATTTTATTCTTTTTGTTGCAATGGTAAATGGGAGTGTTTTTAAATTTCACTCTCAGATTTTTCATCATTAGTGTATAAGAATGCCAGAGATTTCTGTGCATTAATTTTGTATCCTGCAACTTTACCAAATTCATTGATTAGCTCTAGTAGTTTTCTGGTAGCATCCTTAGGATTCTCTATGTATAGTATCATGTCATCTGCAAACAGTGACAGCTTTACTTCTTCTTTTCCTATTTGGATTCCTTTTATTTCTTTTTTTTTTTTTTTCTCTGATTGCTGTGGCTAGAACTTCCAAAACTATGTTGAATAAGAGTGGTGAGAGTGGGCAACGTTGTCTTGTTCCTGTTCTTAGTGGAAATGGTTTCAGTTTTTCACCATTGAGGACAATGCTGGCTGTGGGTTTGTCATATATGGCCTTTATTATGTTGAGGAAAGTTCCCTCTATGCCTACTTTCTGCAGCGTTTTTATCATAAATGGGTGTTGAATTTTCTCAAAAGCTTTCTCTGCATCTATTGAGATGATCATATGGTTTTTCTCCTTCAGTTTGTTGATATGGTGTATCACGTTGATTGATTTGCATATATTGAAGAATCTTGCATTCCTGGAATAAACCCCACTTGATCATGGTGTATGATCCTTTTAATGTGCTGTTGGATTCTGTTTGCTAGTATTTTGTTGAGAATTTTTGCATCTATGTTCATCAGTGATATTGGCCTGTAGTTTTCTTTCTTTGTGACGTCTTTGTCTGGTTTTGGTATCAGGGTGATGATGGCCTCGTAGAATGAGTTTGGCAGTGTTCCTCCCTCTGCTATCTTTTGGAAGAGTTTGAGAGGGATAGGTGTTAGCTCTTCTCTAAATGTTTGATAGAATTCACCTGTGAAGCCATCTGGTCCTGGGCTTTTGTTCATTGGAAGATTTTTAATCACAGTTTCAATTTCAGTGCTTGTGATTTGTCTGTTCATATTTTCTATTTCTTCCTGGTTCAGTCTCGGCAGGTTGTGCATTTGTAAGAATTTGTCCATTTCTTCCAGGTTCTCCATTTTATTGGCATACAGTTGCTTGTAGTAATCTCTAATAATCTTTTGTATCTCTGCAGTGTCAGTTGTTACATCTCCTTTTTCATTTCTAATTCTGTTGATTTGAGTCTTCTCCCTTTTTTTCTTGATGAGTCTGGCTAATGGTTTATCAATTTTATTTATCTTCTCAAAGAACCAGCTTTTACTTTTATTGATCTTTGCTATTGTTTCCTTCATTTCTTTTTCATTTATTTCTGATCTGATCTTTATGATTTCTTTCCTTCTGCTAAACTTGAGGGTTTTTTTGTTCTTCTTTCTCTAATTTCTTTAGGTGCAAAGTTAGGTTGTTTATTCGAGATGTTTCCTGTTTCTTAAGGTATGATTGTATTGCTATAAACTTCCCTCTTAGAACTGCTTTTGCTGTATCCCATAGGTTTTGGGTTGTCGTGTCTCCATTGTCATTTGTTTCTAAATACTTTTTGATTTCCTCTTTGATTTCTTCAGTGATCACTTCGTTATTAAGTAGTGTATTGTTTAGCCTCCATGTGTTTGTATTTTTTACAGATCTTTTCCAGTAGTTGATATCTAGTTTCATAGTGTTGTGGTCAGAAAAGATACTTGTTACGATTTCAATTTTCTTAAATTTGCCAAGGCTAGATTTGTGACCCAAGATATGATCTATCCTGGAGAATGTTCCATGGGCACTTGAGAAAAATGTGTATTCTGTTGTTTTTGGATGGAATGTCCTATAAATATCAATTAAGTCCATCTTGTGTAATGTATCATTTAAAGCTTGTGTTTCCTTATTTATTTTCATTTTGGAGGATCTGTCCATTGGTGACAGTGGGGTGTTAAAGTCCCCTACTATAATTGTGTTACTGTCGATTTCCCCTTTTAAGGCTGTTAGTATTTGCCTTATGTATTGAGATGCTTCTATGTTGGGTGCATAAATATTTACAATTGTTATATCTTCTTCATGGCTCGATCCCTTGATCATTATGTAGTGTCCTTCTTTGTCTCTTGTAATGGTTTTTATTTTAAAGTCTATTTTCTCTGATATGAGAATTGCTACTCCAGCTTTCTTCTGATTTCCATTTGCATGGAATATCTTTTTCCATCCTGTCACTTTCAGTCTGTATGTGTCCCTAGGTCTGAAGTGGGTCTCTTGTAGACAGCATATATATGGGTCTTGTTTTTGTATCCATTCAGCCAGTCTGTGTCCTGTGGTGGGAGCATTTAATCCATTTACATTTAAGGTAATTATCGATATGTATGTTCCTATTACCATTTACTTAATTGTTTTGGGTTGTTCTTGTATGTCTTTTCCTTCTCTTGTGTTTCTTGCCTAGAGAAGTTCCTTTAGCATTTCTTGTAAAGCTGGTTTGGTGGTGCTGAACTCTCTCAGCTTTTGCTTGTCTGTAAAGCTTTTAATTTCTCCATCAAATCTGAATGAGATCCTTGCTGGGTAGAGAAATCTTGGCTGTAGGTTTTTTTCCTTCATCACTTTAAATATGTCCTGCCACTCCCTTCTGGCTTGTAAGGTTTCTGCTGAAAAATCAGATGTTAACCTTATGGGGATTCCCTTGTGTGTTATTTGCTGTTTTTCCCTCGCTGCTTTTAATATGTTTTCTTTGTATTTAATTTTTGACAGTTTGATTATTATGTGTCTCAGAGTGTTTATCCTTGGGTTTATCCTGTATGGGACTCTCTGTGCTTCCTGGACTTGATTGACTATTTCCTTTCCTATAGTAGGGAAGTTTTCAACTTTAATCTCTTCAAATATTTTCTCAGTCCCTTTCTTTTTCTCTTCTTCTTCTGGGACCCCTATAATTCGATTGTTGGTGCATTTAATGTTGTCCCAGAGGTCTCTGAGACTGTCCTCAGTTCTTTTCATTCTTTTTTCTTTCTTCTGCTCTGCAGTAATTATTTCCACTGTTTTATCTTCCAGGTCACTTATCCGTCCTTCTGCCTCAGTTATTCTGCTATTGATCCCATCTAGAGTATTTTTCATTTCATTTATTGTGTTGCTCATCGTTGCTTGCTTCCTCTTTATTTCTTCTAGGTCCTTGTTAACTGTTTCTTGCAATTTGTCTATTCTATTTCCAAGATTTTGAATCATCTTTACTATCACTATTCTGAATTCTTTTTCAGGTAGACTGCCTATTTCCTCTTCATTTATTAGGTCTGGTGTGTTTTATTTTGCTCCTTCATCTGCTGTGTGTTTTTCTGTCTTCTCATTTTGCTTATCTTACTGTGTTTGGGGTCTCCTTTTTGCAAGCTGCAGGTTCGTAATTCCCACTGTTTTTGTTGGCTGTCCCCAGTGGCTAAGGTTGGTTCAGTGGGTTGAGTAGGTTTCCTGGTTGTGGGGACTAGTGCCTCTGTTCTGGTGGATGAGGCTGGATCTTGTCTTTCTGGTGGGCAGGTCCACATCTGGTGGTGTGTTTGGGGATGTTGGTAGCCTTATTATGATTTTAGGCAGCCTCTCTGCTAATGGATGGGGCTGTAGACCTGTCCTGCTAGTTGTTGGGCATAGGGTGTCCAGCACTGTAGCTTGCTGGTCATTGAGTGAAGCTGGGTCTTGGTGTTGAGATGGAGATCTCTGGGAGATTTTCACCATTTGTTATTTCATGGAGCTGGGAGGTCTCTTGTGGACCAGTGTCCTGAGGTTGGTTCTCCCACCTCAGAGACACAGCCCTGATGCCTGGCTGGAGCATCAAGAGCCTTTAATCCACACGGCTTAAAGTAAAAGGGATATAAAATAGAAAGGAAAGAAAGGAAGGCAGGAAGGAAGGAAGGAAGAAATGAAGGAAGGAACAAAGCAAGAAAGGAATGAAAGAAGGATGGAGGGAGGAGAGGAAGAAAGGGAGGAAGGAAGACAGGAAGGGAGGAAGAAAGGGAGGAAGGAAGGGAGGAAGGAAGGGAGGATGGAAGGAGGGAAGAAAGGAAGGAATGAGGGAATAAAGGAAAGAAGAAAGGAAGAAAGAAAGGGAGAAGACAAAAAAAAGTAGGATAAAATATAGTTATTAAAATACAAAATAATTATTAAGAAGAAAAATTTCTATAAAAACAAAACAAAACAAAAGACCGAGTTGGTCTAACCCTAGGACAAATGGTGCAAGCAGTGCTATACAGACAAAATCTCACACAGCAGCACACACATACACACTCACAAAAAGAAAAAAGGGGAAAATAATAGTATATCTTGCTCCCAAAGTCCACCTCCTCAACTTGGGATATTTCGCTGTCTATTCAGGTTTTCCACATATGCAGGGCACTTCAACTTGATTGTGGAGCTTTAATCCAATGCTTCTGAGGCTGCTGGGAGAGACCTCCCCCTCTCCTCTTTATTCGCACAGCTCCTGGGGTTCAGCTTTGGACTTGGCCCCGCCTCTGCGTGTAGGTCGTCTGAGGGCATCTGCCCTTTGCGCAGACAGGACGGGGTTAAAGGAGCAGCTGATTCGTGGGCTCTGGCACAGGCCGGGTGGAGGGAGGGGCATGGATGTGGGGCGAGTCCGCGGCGGCAGAGGCCGGCATGATGCTGCACCGGCCCAAGGCGCGCCGTGCGTTCTCCCAGGGAAGCTGTCCCTGGATCCCGGGACCCCAGCTGTGGCGGGCTGCACAGGCTCCCGGAAGGGGCGGTGTGGAGAGTGACCTGTGCTCGCACATAGGCCTCTTGGTGGTGGCAGCAGCAACCCTATCGTCCCACACCCGTCTCTACTGTCCATTCCGACAGCCACGGCTCATGCCTGTTTCTAGAGCACCTTTACGAGGTGCCCTTAATCCCCTCTCCTCATGCCCCAGGAAGCAAAGAGGCAAGAAAAAGTCTCCTGTCTCTTCAGCAGCTCCGTGCCCATTTCTGGGGCTCCCTTAAGCAGCGCGCTTAAACCCCTCTCCTCGTGCACCAGGAAACAAAGAAGGAAGAAAAGGTCTCTTGCCTCTTTGGCCGCTCCAGACTTCAACCGGACTCCCTCCCAGCTACCCGTGGTGCACTAACCCCTTCAGGCTGTTTTCACTCTGCCAACCCCAGTCCTCTCCCTGGGATCCGACTGAAGCCCAAGCCTCAGCTCCCAGCCCCTGCCCACCCCGGCGGGTGAGCAGACAAGCCTCTCGGGCTGGTGAGTGCCAGTCGGCACCGATCCTCTGTGCGGGAATCTCTCCACTTTGCCCTCCGCACCCTGTTGCTGCGCTCTCCTCCACGGCTCCGGAGCTTCCTCCTCTGCCACCCGCAGTCTTCGCCCGCGAAGGGGCTTCTAGTGTGTCTTCCCTCCTTCACGGCTCCCTCCCACTGGTGTAGGTCCCGTCCCTATTCTTTGTCTCTGTTTATTCGTTTTTCTTTTGCCCTACCCTGGTACATGGGGAGTTTCTTGCCTTTTGGGAGATCTGAGGTCTTCTGCCAGCGTTCGGTGAGTGTTCTATAGGAGAAATTCCACCTGTAGATGTATCTGTGATGTATCTGTGAGGAGGAAGGTCATCTCCGCGTCTTACTCTTCCGCCATCTTCTCGCCTCCCAAGGAAAACATTTTTACTGTTCTCAAACATCATTCTCAATGGTGAAAAACTGAAAGCACTTCCTCTAAGATCAGGAACAAGACAAGGTTGCACACTCTCACCACTATTATTCAACATAGTTTGGAAGTCCTAGCCATGGCAATCAGAGAAGAGAAAGAAATAAAGGGAATACAAATTGGAAAAGAAGAAGTAAAGCTGTCACTGTTTGCAGATGACATGATACTATACATAGAGAATCCTACAGATGCCACCAGAAAACTACTAGAGCTAATCAATGAATTTGGTAAAGTTGCAAGATACAAAATTAATGCACAGAAATCTCTTGCATTCCTATACACTAATGATTAAAAATCTGAAAGAGAAATTAAGGAAACACTCCCATTTACCATTGCAACAAAAAGAATAACATACCTAGGAATAAACCTACCTAGGGAGACAGAAGACCTGTATGCAGAAAACTATAAGACACTGATGAAAGAAATTAAAGATGATACCAACAGATGGAGAGATATACCATGTTCTTGGATTGGAAGAATCAATATTGTGAAAATGACTATACTACGCAAAGCAATCTACAGATTCAATGCAGTCCCTATCAGATTACCAATGCCCTTTTTTATGGAACTAGAACAAAAAATCTTAAAATATTTACAGAGACACAAAAGACCCCGAATAGCCAAAGCAGTCTTGAGGGAAAAAAACAGAGCTAGAGGAGTCAGACTCCCTGACTTCAGA
The DNA here is from genome assembly GCF_026419965.1 of Kogia breviceps. Lineage (NCBI taxonomy): Eukaryota > Metazoa > Chordata > Mammalia > Artiodactyla > Physeteridae > Kogia > Kogia breviceps. The sequence goes on along the minus strand of NC_081310.1, from coordinate 89,073,947 downwards.
CTATACTACAAAGCTACAGGAATCAAGACAATATGGTACTGGCACAAAACCAGAAATGTAGATCAATGGAACAAGATAGAAAGCCCAAAGGTAAACCCACGCACCTATAGTCAACTAATCTATGACAAAGGAGGCAAGGATATACAGTGGAGTAAAGACAGTCTCTTCAATAAGTGGTGCTGGGGAAACTGGACAGCTACATGTGAAAGAATGAAATTAGAACACTCCCTAACACCATACACACTAAAAAACTCTAAATGTTTTAAAGACCTAAATGTAAGGCCAGACACTATCAAACTCTCAGAGGAAAACATAGGAAGAGACTCTTTGACATAAATCACAGAAAGATCTTCTTTGATCCACCTCCTAGAGTAATGGAAATAACAAAAAAATAAATAAACAAATGGGACCTAATGAAACTTAAATGCTTTTGCACAGCAAAGGAAACCATAATCAAGATGAAAAGACTACCTTCAGAATGGGAGAAAATATTTGCAAATGAATCAATGGACAAAGAATTAATCTCCAAAATATATAAACAGCTCATGCAGCTCAATATTAAAAAAAAACAAACAACCCAATCCAAAAATGGGCAGAAGACCTAAATAGACATTTCTCCAAAGAAGACATACAGATGTCTAATAAGCACATGAAAAGCTCTCAACATCAGTAATCATTAGAGAAATGTAAATCAAAACTACAATGAGGTATCACCTCACACCAGTTAGAATGGGCATCATCAGAAAATCTACAAACAACAAATGCTGGAGAGGGTGTGGAAAAAAGGGAATCCTCTTGCACTGTTGGTGGGAATGTAAATTGATACAGCCACTATGGAGAACAGTATGGAGGTTCCTTAAAGAAATAAAAATAGAATTACCATATGACCCAGCAATCCCACTACTGGGCATATACCTAAAGAAAACCATAATTCAAAAAGACACATGCACCCCAATATTCATTGCTGCACTGTTTACAATAGCCAGGCCATGGAAGCAACCTAAATGCCCATCAACAGAAGAATGGATAAAGAAGATGTATATATACAATGGAATATTACTCAGCCATAAAAAGGAATGAAATTGGGTCATTTGTAGAGACGTGGATGCATCTAGAGACTGTCATACAGAGTGAAGTAAGTCAGAAGGAGAAAAACAAAGATTGTATATTAATACATATATGTGGAACCTAGAAAAATGGTACAGATGAACCAGTTTTCAGTGCAGAAATTGAGACACAGATGTAGAGAACAAACGTATGGACACCAAGGGGGGAAAGTGATGCGGGTTGGGGGTGGTGGTGGGATGAATTGGGAGATAAGAACCTGTTGTATAAAAAAATAAATAAAATAAAATTCAAAAATTCAAAAAGAGAAGGTAGAGTAATTCACTTTAGAAAAGCTCTGAAAATTGTAATTAGGTATTAAAATTAATATTGAAAATATTGCAAAGGGGATGAACTTTTCATTACATTCTATCACTTTTTGGAAACACCAATTTTGGTTGAGGTGGTTTTCCAATTTTAAACACACACACACACACACAAGTACACACATACACACTGACATATACGTACATCTCTAGCTGATTTGTTTCTCTGACCATGTAAGTGTGGTGCACTCTTCCTTTTGGTCAAAGCTGTCAAACAGCTGAGCGACATCCTCTCTTGAACAAATAAAGCAGATGGAATTGTATACAAAACAGTCAAACAGGCTTTAGTGTAATATAGAAAAAAATAATAAAATAAAAAAATAATATAAAACCAAACCTACTAAACAGAATTTAAGAATGTTCTCTGCATATACCTATGTGTGTGTGTGTGTGTCCTTTTTTGTAATCCAAATGGACTGTATTCTGTGTACTGTTATATGACTTGCTTTTTCACATAACAATACATTTGAGATGTCTTTACAAAACAATACATGAAGGTTTTTATCATTCATTTGAACAATTGCATATAGTAAGGTAAGAGTATAACATTATTTATCCTATTCTAAATATCCATGGATATTTAGGCTGTTTGCAGTTTTTGTCATTTTTAAAGGGTATTATAAAGAAAATCACTTTATATATAAAGTTCATATATAATTGTACACTTCTGGGAACACATCTGTAGGATACATTCCTGAAAGTAAGACTTCTTAGTTAGTGATATGTGCATTCAAAAACTTAATAACTATTACCAAACTGAAACCAAAATAAGATGTATTAATTTACACACTTTTCATATACTTATTAATCATTTGTATTTCATTTGCTGTGAATGTCCATTTACATATCTTGCTCATTTTTCATATTCTGTCATCATTTTCTTGTAAGAGTTCTATAATAAGGAAATATGCCTTTTATTATACATGTTGCAGTATTTTTCTTCTGTTTACCATTATTACTGAGTATGTGAGTTTGAAATTTTTATTTATTTATTTTTTTGTGGTACGCGAGCCTCTCACTGTTGTGGCCTCTCCCGTTGCGGAGCACAGGCTCCGGACTCACAGGCTCAGCGGCCATAGCTTACGGGCACAGCTGCTCCGCTGCATGTGGGATCTTCCCAGACCAGGGCACGAACCCGTATCCCCAGCATCGGCAGGCGGATTCTCAACCACTGAGCCACCAAGGAAGCCCTTGAGTTTGAAATTTTATTACCATTTTATTTATGTGTTTATCAAGGCCTTCCTAACGCCAACATTATTTTTTTTAAGTACCCATGTCTTCTATACTTTTTATGTTTCAGTATTTGATTCATCTGGAATCAAATTGGTTGTAAGAAACAAAGATGTACTTCTTAAAATGAAATCAGAGGCACCTTTTATTATTACCTATAACTAGGCCATTGTCTCAACACCATATATCGAATAATAAAAACATCTCATATTTTTACTACATTATGCTACCGTATGCTAAATCTGCCCCTCCCCCCCAATTATTCTTCTTTGGAATTTCCCCAGTTATTCTCACATTTAACAATTAATGGTATTTTTATTGATTTCTCATTGTATTCACAGAAATTTAAGAATAAACATCTTTAGTCTATAATACTGAGGCTTTCTACCCAAAGCAAGATTTAAATGGTAATGTTTGTCTTCTTTTATGTGTTTCAGTAGGGTTTTAAAATATTCTTCATGTAGAAAATGAGTATTTTCTATTTCCATGTATTTGATCTGTTTTGTTTCATTTAGGAATGAGATATCTTCTTCCATTATATTTTCTAAAGAACTATTATTTTTATCACTTATCTTTCCTGTTCATTCTCACTGGTATCTTAATCTAAATAATTCCTCAATCTATAAAGCCCTTCATTTTATATCTATGTTTATTTCTGTCATTTTCAAAGTTCTATGTTACTGCCCCTTTCTGTTCTCCCTACCCTGTTAAAATTCCACAGACTATCATTTCATTGCATTCACCTTTAATTCATGTGCCCCTATCTTACCTGGCATAATACCAATCTTGGTTAAATCAAATTTTCCTCTTGTGCAGAGCACCCATGCAGCTTAATTTCACTGGTGGAAAATATATTCTTATGATAACTGGTCTTACTTAGAAGTCATGACATTTAACACTAAGTGGGGTCTTGATGTTACTGGGGAACCCCTCCGTATTCCTGCCTACCATTTTTTCTCTCACCCTCTTTGCATCTTTTCACACATTCTTTTCTATTCTCTAACTTCCAAAGGTTCTTCATTATCCTTTTTTAAGCACATGACTTTATTTTCTATTTCATTAAGAACAATTAAAGCAGTTAGGAGAGATCTTCCATGTAGTCCCACCAACACATCAACCCAACCATGTGCATCTGTGCTCAGTACCTATCCTTGTGTACTCTCACTGTGGTGAGCACCCCATGTACTTCTAACAAGACCATCTATGCACTTGTGCACTGCACCCCAATCCCCTTTCCCTTACTCAGGACTTTGCTTTAGCAGTTTTCCTCTATGTCTTTTGAATCATCAAATTTGCTTTAGATCACTTGCATTTACAAGCTTATTTGCTTGTAATTTTCCTCATCCTAAAAACAAACATAAAGGCCAATAAAAACAACCTTCCTGTGATCCCATATCTTTCTCCAGCTACGGGCTCATTTATTTGCTCCTTTTTATGTCAAAACTCTTTGAAGGAATTGCATTGTCTTCAGTGTCTCTCCTTTGTTCTCTTGAATTCACACTAAACAGGTTTTATCACCATCTCTCATACAGATTTTTTTTTGATGAGACCAAACACCTCATATTGCCAAATCTAACAATCAATTCTAACACAACGTACTTGGCATATTGGCAGCATTGGACCCAATTGACTCATTTCTCTTACTTGGAAATCTCTTTTCATATGGTTTCCAGGACACACACTTTTTTAGTTTTCATATTCTCCTCTTCCAATGTCATTTCTCTTTTCTCTTCAATCTCATGATGTTGGACTATCTCAAGTTTCAGCCACAAACCACTTCTGTATTTACAGTTGCAACCTAGTGATCACTTCCTCTTCTGGCTTTAAACAATTTCCAAACTTAAATCTCCACTCCATACTTCTTTCCAAAATCCAAAGTTGTATGTTCAACAGTCATCCCATTTTCTCTTCTTGAATATCTCCTCAGCATCTCAAATAGAACATGTCCCCAACTGAACTGATATACTTGTCACTCAAAGGGACACTTTGTTCCAAGCTGCCATCACCTCTAACTTGGACCACAGCAGCAAGATCCTGACTGGCCTCTCCCTGCTTCTCCTTTGGATCTGGGGGTTGATTACAATAGCAGTCAGAGTAAAGATTTTAATGTCTAAGTCAAATCAGGTAGCTCGTTTGCTCAGATGGCTCTACAATGAATTTTTAATCCTCTTAGAATAAAATTCAAAGTCCTTACCATAGCTTATAAGACCAGTTTCAATCTTCCCCTTAATTGCCTTGGTCATAACCCTCCAGCCACACTGGCCTATTTTTTGTTCCTCACACATGCCAAGGTTAACCTCTCCCTAGACCTTATCTTAGCTTGGAGCACTCTTCCCCATGTTCTGTGTGGCTCACTCACTCCTTCATTCATTCTTCTGCTCAAACATCACCTTTCCTGACCACCTGATCTAAATGGGCTACTGTTTCCTGCTGCCAGGAATGACTATCCTTTTGTCCTTTTTTCCTTTTGCCTTTTCTCCAAACACTATCACTTCCCAAAATAACATTACGTATAACTTATATACTTTAAAAATCATCTATGTTCCTCTTGGAAAATAAGTTCTGTGACAGCAGGAACTTCACTTTGTTCACTGCTTGTTTGTTTTTGTTAGTGATTTTTGCTCTCCTCTGTTTGGTATTTTGTCTGGAATACAGTTTTCCATCCCTTATTTTCAACCTTCCTCTTTTGTTTTAGATAGTGATAAGTGCTGAAAAAACAAAACAAAACAAAAAAAACATAAAACACCTAATAGAGTGTCCACATTGGTGGGCATTACAGTAGATGAAGTGATCAGGGATGGAATCCCTAAAGATTACTTCTCATTTTAGTTGAGGCTTCAATGATAGAGAATGAACATGCATAAATGAATGAATGGGAATCTGGAGAAAAAGAGCACTCTAGACTGAAGGAATAGCAAGTATAAAGTTCCTAAGTGGGAATAAACCTATGTTGATAGTTACCGGACTAGTAGGTAAAAGGTTAGAATAAGAGATGAGGTCATTCTTAATGGCATGGAGTGACAAGGACAGGTAGGGCCTATAGGTCATCATGAGGAGAGTAAATTATATTCCAAATACAATGGGAATCCATTGGGTATTTTTAATTAGGGGAAGAGCATGATCTGATTTTCATCTTTAAAAGATAACTTTGGCTGTTGTGTAGAGAATTGATTGGAGAAGAATAAGAATAAACAAGGAGAGTAGATACTGAGAGAAGATTGTTTCTGTATAGGAGCAGTTTCAGTGGAGATGGAAGGAAATGGATAAATTTGTTTTGTAGGTAGAACTGACAGAACTTGTCAGGAAATACTACTTGACATGGCCTCAAAGGCTAATTTTCTCTCCCCTTTCAGTAATTTGGCAAAGAGCTGACAGTGGAAGAATAGGTTGATACTAGCTGCTGAGTTCTTGATGCTCCCTCTTCTAACAAGGATCTTTCAACTAAGAAGCTCCTGTTGTTATGTAATCACTTAGATGTTTCCTGTTCCTCTTTTTTTAAAAATAAATATGCCACTCCTATGAAAGATCGTATAATTATATCAACTTGACAGAGAGAAACATTTGACAAAATCCAGCACCCATATGTGACAAAAACTCTTAGTAAGTTAAGAATCGAAGGGAATTATCTCAATTTGATAAAGAGCATCTCCAAAAAAAAAAAAATCAATAGAATCATACTTAATGGTGAAAGACTGAATGCCTCTCCCTAAAATCAGGGACAAGGCAAGGATATCTGCTGTCCCCACTCTTATTTAACATGGTAATGGAAGGTCTGCCCACCACAATAATACACAAAGCAGAAATAAAAGGCATATAGATCAGAAAGGAAGATGTAAAACTGCCCCTATTTATGTGGGTGACATAATTATCTATGTAGAAAGACCCAAGGTATTTGCAAAAGCAAAATAAAACAAAAAAACTTCCTAGAACTAGTGAGTTAGGTAAGGTCAAAGCATACAATATCAATATATGAAAATCGATGAAAATCATATTTCTGTGATTTTCATGAAAATCAATCACATTTCTATATACTAACAGTGAAAATGAGGGAACCAAGATTAAAAGCACAATATCATTTACAGCAGGGGTCCCCAACCCCTGGGCCATGGACCACTACTGCTCCATGGCCTTTTAGGAACCAGGCTGCTCAGCAGGAGGTGAGCAGCGGGAGAGCGAGCAAAGCTTCATCTGTATTTACAGCCGCTCCCCATGGCTCACATTACTGCCTGAGCTCCACCTCCTGTCAGATCAGCGGTGGCATTAGAATCTCATAGGAGCACAAACCCTACTATGAACCGTGCATGCAAGGGATCTAGGTTGTAATAATTTTTTTTACAAAATAATAGTAAAAATTGTAAATCAGTGGTCCCCAACCTTTTTGGCACCAGGGACTGGTTTCATGGAAGACAATCTTTCCACAGACCAGTGTGTGGGGTGGGATGGTTTGGGGATGATTCAAGCACATTACATTTATTGTGCACTGTATTTCTATTATTATTACATTGTAATATATAATGAAATAATTATACAATGCTGCATTGGCAGCATTGGTTCGCTTATATGTATGTAACTGTGCTGAGTATGTGTGTGTGTTGGGGAGGGGTGTAAGTTAAACAAGCTGCTTCTAAAATTTATATGAAAAATTTAAACAGGCAAAACACCTAAAAATATTCTGAAGAAGAATAATGGCAGGTAACTATCTCTATTAGATAATAAAACATTTTAAAAAATCTATGATAATTAATGTTGTTGTCACATTAAATAAATATATAAATGTAACAGAATAAAAATTCTACATTATTTCCATATTTCACATTGCTTCAGAGGACTTTCATTTGCCCCAGGGAAGGGTAAGCCCAAAAGAATCCAGAAAAAATTGGTCAATTGAATTTCAAAAAGATTTTTTTTAAACTCATAACTAAAACATTTGTCTTAAAAGCTGAAATAGTTTTTAACTTTAGCAAACTTTTCTAGAGAGGAAAGCTATGTTTAGTTTACAAAGAATTATTTTGAATATCAAAAGTCTAAGCACTAAAAGTACTTTGTATGTGAAATGTATAATGTAAACTACTACAGAGTTAGGAAGAATTTAGGTTTTTCTGCCAAAATAAAATAAAGGTATCCAGCTTTGTGGAGAAGATAACACTGGAGTTAGTTGGATATTGGGGAAGGTCCACTCTTAGATCTACCAGCAGATACCAGGTTTACCCTGCTGTAAGGAAGGATGGGTGGCAACTGATAAAGCAAAAGGGATATGTCCCTCACTTCCCAGCCTCAGAAAACATGTGAATCCTGGTGGAGCAGAAACAGTTGAGTGATACAACCAAGTGGATGTCTTGGTGACACCCCACTGTGTCTTATTTACTCCATTATAGGGTCAAGGGTGCAACTGAATGTCCAATTGCCCTCAAGCAGTGGTTGAGAAAGGGCCAATGGACCTAGAGTAGTCACAAGGAAGATGAAGTGCAGGAACCACATCAATTAAAGAGCATGATAAGACCAAAGTCATCAAAATAGATAAAAAGGATGACCATGGGAGTCATGTATTTACATAGAAATCCAACATGGACAGGTGGAAGTGACCATGGATCAGGTTCCTCTTCCTCCACGCTAAGAAAACCAGAAGGCTTTGTTACCAACCCAGGGTTCGTGGACTCCTTAATCAATAGAAATTGATAAGAGTTCAAACTAGAAATTCAGGCAAGGCTTTATTGGGACTTGTGTTGTGGCACAAGGGAGTGAAAGCAAGTAGCAGGTTCCCTTGCTCGCTCCTGAGTGGGGGTGAGCTGGTCCCTTAAATGGAGTGAGGGTAGGGGTGGACCCTTGGGTCAAGCCAGAGGGGTGGCTTAGGTGGTCTGCGCACCCCCTTGGTGGTGCTGTGTGCAGGGATCATGTGCAGGACCCTGCTTTTGCTTGACACCTCAGAAGTGGAAGTTGGGTTTTTAGTCATTTTGTATCTTTTTTTAAAAATGAATTTATTTTTATTTATATTATTTATTTTTGGCTGTGTTGGGTCTTCGTTGCTGCGCATGGGCTTTCTCTAGTTGTGGCGAGCAGGGACAACTCTTCATTGTGGTGCACTGGCTTCTCATTTTGGTGGCTTCTCTTGTTGCAGAGCACGAGCTCTAGGAGCATGGACTTCAGTAGTTGTGGCTCGTGGTCTCTAGAGCGCAGGCTCAGTAGTTGTGGCACACAGGCTTATTTGCTCCGCAGCATGTGGGATCTTCGCAGACCAGGGCTCGAACACATGTCCCCTGCACTGGCGGGTGGATTCTTAACCACTGCACCACCAGGGAAGTCCCAGCCGTTTTGTATTTTATTGTTTGTAATTGCCTGACTGCCATGCATGCAGTTATTTTTAGGCCCTTATAGTTTCTTTGTATTCTGTTGCTGGAGGAGAGTTTTGTCCAGGTGCAAGCACTGCAACAAAGGGTCCCAGGTCCCAGGTCCAGCCTGTCTCACCTGCACCAGAACTTGATTCACCCAGAGGATAATGGGAAAGAAAGGGCAGGAGCAGGACCTTGAATTTCATTGTTTACTCATAAAATGACTTAATTACTAAATTGCCGCAGTTTACATGAAAAAGACCAGATGACTTTTTTCTGTCAGGCAGATTGGGAGCTCAGAATTACAAAGTAGACTGAACTGCAGAACTGTTTTAAGATTAGATTTTTATGTGCTTGCATGCATAGCCTATAAAACGCACAATCATTTTACAGATTTTGATATTTTCATATTTCAAAAATATTTTATAATGAGAATACTGTGTACTTATGTGTATCTTATGTATCTTTTAATAAATAGATCAGTATAATAATTTTTATTTGCTCAGTGATTATCAATTTTGATCATTATAGTTTGATTCGACACCTATCTTGTGTCACAAATTGAGTCTAAAGTTCACCCTGATTCTTTTTTATATTTTTAACTGAGGAGCAGTAAATCACCTTTTATTATTCCATTTCTAACTCAGTTGCTTTACTTTTATGGAAGTTTTCATGTCAAAAATCCTTTACTGTCGACTCTTTTCAGGTTTTCAGGACTAATGAGATTACCTAATTTATCAGAAAGGTGTTATGCTGACTCTTTTCATATTTCCATTTAATTCTCTTTCTTTGCCTTTGTGACTTAGCTTATAAAGGGCAGGAGAGGACCCAACCTGAAGGACCCTTTCTGAACTCTCTTTGGCTCCTCCTGACCCTCCCCTTGTACTTCTGGCTTCTCTTGCTCTCCTACCACAGGAAGCTCCAATTTGGATCTGCTTCTAACTTTTCTTTCTTTTCAGCCAATTTCACAGCATTCTTTCAGCAGTTTGCTCCCTGAGCTGTTAGTCTTCTCTTCCTCTGATCCTGCTGTGCATCCTGTCCATGAGAGAAACCCTTCTTGCAGCCCGGCAAGGACTTCTTTATGTGGCTCATCTCTAGCCAGGAGAAGTGAAGCATCAGACCAAGTCATGTGTGCTGCATGCCCATCACATGCAGTTAAGAGTTCTCTCCACTTAACTTCCTCACTTCCCACCCCATGGTTCCCTTTCCTTTGAAGTGCCACATGTTTGAAAATATTCTCTCTAGAAGGATTTTAGCTCACTGCAAACCCATTTCCTAAAAGATATCTATATTTTTGCTTTGCTTATCTTATTAAAGCACAAGGCACTTAGATTTCTACACAATATCCTCCCTAGTGACCACTTGTTCAAGCATCCAATTTATGTTAAAAGAGGATTCAGTGGAGTGGCTATTTTAACGTGGTTTATACTACATTAAAAAGTGGACTGGTCACTTTAAATTTAAGCTTGAGGTAAACACTAGATCATATTCTGACCTTGTAATTATCTACTGGAGTACGACCAATGGGTGTCTTTGAGTGACTTTTGTTTTTATTTATGTTAACAAAAGGTTGAGGAAGAGAAAATCAATTATTAGAGGCTAGACCCCAGCTCCACTTTTGCCCTGGCCGTGATGTATGAGACTTCACTAATCATTTGAAATCTTGGTTCTATAACTTTACCTATATAGGCTTCCTCCTGGAAGGCATGCACACCTATTTGGGTAGGGATTTCATCTTAGGAAAGGGATTTCCTACCCACCACTCTCCACAGAGCATCCTGGACTTCTTTGTTTCTTAGAGTACACACAACAGGGTTTAGTAAAGGTGTGATAACAGTGTAGGTCACTGAGATCATCCTTGGTGTTCTCTGACTTGGGTTTGGGGTAGAGAGTGGAGGCATAGCCGTAGTGGACAATGACCACAGTGAGGTAGGAGGCACAGATGGCAAAGGTCTTCTTCTGGCCCTCAGCTGAGGCGATCTTGAGAATGGTGGAAATAATGAGGACCTAGGAGATGAAGAGGAAGGTTGCAGGGCCTGTAATGACCAAGAGGCTAATAATTAAGGTCAGGATATCATTGATGATTGCGGTAGCACAGGCCAGGTCCAACACAGGTTGAACATCACAGAAAAAATGCTCAATCAGTGCCTTGCAAAAGGACAGTCTGAAAATGGCCACAGCCTGAACCAGCGAGAGTGAGAACCCCGTGGCACAGACCCTCCAGTTCATGATGATCGAGTAATAACGTGGCAGATGGCCGCATAGCAAGCATACCCCCTTACTGCCAGTAGGAGGCAGTTGGTGATGGCAAAGCCAAGGAAGAAAAAAAGCTGAGTCCCACAGCCCTCCAGGGAAGTGGATTGGCTCAGACCTGCAAGGCTGGAAAGCATGCGAGGGATGATGACCAGGGAGTAGAAAGTCTCTGATAGGAGAGGATACTTAGAAAGAAGTACATGGGGGGGTGGAGGTGATGGTCAATGCGGATTACAGTCAGAATGATGACATTGCCAGTGAGAGTTAGAATATACAGGGTGAGAAACACCACAAAGAGTGTGAGCTGATGTTCTTGGAAGTTGGAGAAACCTTGGAAAATAAACTCTCTTACCTCTGTGTGGTTGTCTGTTCTCATTGAAGATCTCAGGTCAAAAAGACAAAGTCAGCACCCTCTCTTTGGACCAGAGACTGCCCTGCCCTCTGGTGAGCACACTGTCCAGAGCAAAGATTCAACACCACAAAGACCCAGTTCAAAACTTCATGAATCAACTGCCTTTTCCAGGGACATGGCAGACTAGGTCCTAGAACTGGAATTAAAGATACAGAGAATTCGAGCAACACTATTTAAAAGTTTGAGGTAGAGCATTCTTTTCAAGTACTCCTGGGTCATGTAAAAAATGACAACCTATGTATGGCCCATGAAATCGGTCTCAAAATTTTCTTAAAACTGGATTTTCTTAAAATGTAGACCACAGTCTCAGGCCACAGTGTAATTAAGCTAGAAATTGTCACAAAAAGGAACTTGAAAAATTACAAATAGTTGATAATCTAACCAATGGTTCAAAGAGGAACTAATAATGGAAGTTAGAAAATATTTAGAATTAATAATAAAAGAATCATGTACCAAAACATGTACAATGCATTTGGAACATAATTAGAGGAAAGTTCGTAGTTTAAAATGCTTGTTTGTTACAATTTTTTTTAAAGGCTGAAAATTAATGAGTAGAGCATCCATCCTAAGAAGTTATAAAAATAAGATAAAAAAAGACAGTAGAAAGAAAAAAAATCATGACACAATGTTAATGATATATAAAAGAAAGATAAAATAGACAAGGTCCACAAGGGTAAAAGTTTATAAACTTTAGGTAAACTGCTAGTGAAACTTACCAAGAAAAAAAAAAAGAGAGAACATAAACTCTAGTATGAATTAATAAAGGAACACAATAACAGAAGTTTCAGACACAAAAAGATGAAAAGCAACATTATGAACAACTTAATATCAATACATTTTTAAACTTCAATGAAATGGATGCATTTCTAGAAAAATAATTACTTACCAATATTGAATGAAGAAGAAGATACTTGAAAACTACTGGGAATAAAGACAGTAATGAAAACTCTACAAATAAACCTCCAGGCCAAGAAAAATTTACCAGTACGTGCTATAAAACATTCAAGGATAAATTAATTTCAGTCTTACACAGACTATGTTTGGTAATAGAAAAAGAGGGTATAGGGGAGCAAAAGAGACCAAAATGTGTCTCTTTAGCATGAGGATTAATTTAGGCTGATTATTTATTTTTATAAATTTATTTTATTTATTTATTTTTGGGTGTGTTGGGTGTTTGTTGCTGCGTGCGGGCTTTCTCTAGTTGCTGCGAGCAGGGGCTACTCTTCATTGCAGTGCATGGGTTTCTCATTGCAGTGGCTTCTCTTGTTACAGAGCACGGGCTCCAGGCATGTGGGCTTCAGTAGTTGTGGCATGTGGGCTCAATAGTTGTGGTTCATGGGCTCTAGAGTGCAGGCTCGCTAGTTGTGGCACAGGGGCTTAGTTGCTCCGTGGCATGTGGGATCTTCCTGGACCAGGGCTCAAACCCGCGTCCCCTGCGTTGGCAGGTGGATTCTTAACCACTGTGCCACTAGGGAAGTCCTAGGCTGATTATTTTTAAGGTCCAAAGACTCAGGAAGAATTTTTGACCTTTCCTCTAACTGACTAAAAGAATGTAGGTGGAGAACTTGTTCCAGCAAGGGAGCTAGCACGATAGATAACTATGGTATGAACCAGGTATGGTAGACAGGGAGCAAGGAACCTAGCAAAGTCTGCTTGTTAAAATTTCTGGGTCCCATTGTTTCTGCCTGGCCCAGCAAGCATTTGTTTACCAAACATTTGCTTTTCCATCTCCTTGTGAATTGCCTTTCTCTCCTTTGAAGTCCCAAACCACTACTCCCAACATTCTCTTTTTTCTTTGGCTGCAGAGGGTATTTAAGATGAGGGTTTTAGCCATTTTGGTAAGTTTCTCAGTTTTCCTGAATCTCTCTCATGTATACATGTTATTAAACTTTTGTTTGGTTTTTCTCTCACTAATATGTCTCAGGTCAATTTAATTCTTAGACCAGCCAGAAGAACCTTGAAGAGTATAGGAAACTTCCTTCCTGACTAGGGAATACTCCTTACCTCATTTTTTGCAGCTGGAATTATCTTGACACCAAATTTATCAGGCCAATCTCATGCAAAGAAATAGATGCAAAATTCTTAAGCAAAATGTTACCAGACCATATCTAACAATGTATAAAGATGGGTATGTGACCAAGTTGGTTTTATTTTAGGATGCAAAGTTTGTTTAATATTAAAGCATTCCATATTTCCTCACATGAATTGTTTAAAGGAAAAGAGACATGATTATTTCAATAGCTGCCAAAAAGCATTTTTAAAATTCAGTGTCTACTTATAAGAGCCCTTAGTAAACAAACAGTAAAAGATTTTCTTTAAGTTGATAAAACATGTGTACAGCAATTCTTCAGCCAACATATACCTAGAGGTGAGATACTGAAGAATTCTCTTTAAGATTAAGAACAAGATAAGGGTAACTGCTTTATCCACTTCTCTTCAACACTGAATATTGAATATTCTAGAATATTCTAATTTCTTGCCCAGTAAGGCAAGAAAAAAGGAATTAAAAATACAAGGATTGAGAAGGAGGAAATTCTTTATAGATGATGTGGTTGTGAACTAGAAAATCTAAGAGAAGCTACTGATAAATTATTAGAATTATTAAGAGAGTTTAACAAGCTTCTGGTATAAAATTTATATATAAAAATGCATCACATTTCTGTACATAAACAAATTGATAGCAAATTAAATTTAAAAGAGCTATCATTTATAATAGCTTAAAAATAGAAAATACCTAGGAATGAAGACCTTTATTAAGAAAATTATAAAACCTTAATAATGAACACTAAAGAAGACTGAAATGAATGGTGCAATACACAATGCTTATGAATTGGAAGATCTAATATTATGAAGATTCCAATTAATCAAAAATCCATGAATTCATACTCTATGAATTCTGTGCAATTCAATCAAAATTCCAAATGGATTGTTTTTGGTTTGTTGTTTGTTAGATTGACAACTGATCCTAAAATTTATATGGAAGTACAAAGATCCAAGAGAAGCCAAAACACTCTTAAAGGAGAAGAAGAAGAGAGGGTTGCCTTTCAAATACCATTACTTATCATAAGGCTATAGGAATTAAGAAGGTATGGTATTGTCACAGGGATAAGAGGTCACACCAGTGGGGAAAAAATGGAGTTCTGGTATATGGAAACTTTGCAACAGAGCTGGCATTGCAGATTGGTGGAAAGCACAGAGTCATCAATGAATGGTCCTAGAATAGTTGGTTTATCCATATGGGAAAAAGTGAAATTAGATTAGCTTACACCATTTTAAAAAATCAGTTTCAAATGTATTAAAAGAAAATGAACAAAACATCCTATGAAATGTCTAGAAGATAATATATGAGAATATTTTTTAAATTTGGGATAGTAGAAGATACAAAACATAAAATAATGATACATTTTATTCCATGAAAATTAACTTCTATTTTTCAAAATGTCACAAGAAAAGAAAAAGGTAGAAACCAGAAAAATATTTACAATAAAATAACAG
Organism: Kogia breviceps; assembly: GCF_026419965.1. NCBI lineage: Eukaryota > Metazoa > Chordata > Mammalia > Artiodactyla > Physeteridae > Kogia > Kogia breviceps. Next base: position 89,058,801 of record NC_081310.1, on the reverse strand, counting down.
ATAAAATAATAATATCTGGAACATCTAAAAATCAAAAAGATCAGCTTAATATGATAGTTTAAAAAGAAAACAGGAATTTTATATGAGAGGAAATACAACTGGCATGTGAACAGATTTTTAACATCATTAATAGCCAGGGAAAAATAAGACCACAGACCATTTCACACTTATCAGATTGCAAAAAATCAAAACTATCACAGATATAGAGTAATGGAAGCTCCAGTTCCCTGTTGAAGGGAATGTAAACTGATAAAATTATTTTTGGAAAACAGTTAGAAATTACCTGTCAAAGCTGAAAATGAACATATCCTATGCAATTCTACCATTAGATATTTAACCCAGAAAAACTAAAGAATCACAAGCAAGAAGATTAAAGCAAGTTTGTTTATTATAGAAAAATAAAACGGAAACAAACCATGTTTTTCAAAAGCAGAAAGGATATTTAAATTGAAGTAAATTCTTACAATGAAGTATTATAGAACATTGAATGAATTAATTATAAAGCTGTGGTGGGCAAACTACAGCCCATAGGCCAGCTGCACTTGTAAATAAGGCCTTATTAAAACACAGTCACACCCATTTTTTATGTGTTATGTGTGACTGCTTTTGCACTAAAATAGTAGAGTTAAATAGTGGCAACAAAGACTGTATGGCCTGCGGAGACTAAAATATTTACTAACTGATCCTTTACAGAAAAAGTTTGCTGACTGCTGTTAAAGATCATTAAAGGTACTAATTACATTTTCATGAATCAACACGGATGAATCTCAAAATCATAATGTTGAATAATAGAAGCAAATCAAAGATTGTATACATATGTTTGTGTGTGTATTCCATTTATTTAACGTTCAAAAGAAGGCAAGATTAATATATAGTTTAGAAATAAAAAATATGTTCTGTAAAGCAGTATATTCTTTAAAAACATGGGACATTTAAAACATGAAAATTCTGTAACCTAAAATTCATTATAGTGACTATTTGGCATATATTTGAAGTACTTGAAAGTATTTGAAGTATTTGAAAGGAGCATATGTGAGGCTTCTAGCTTTATGGTGATGTTTTGTTTCTTAGCTTTGGCAGAGGGTACCTAGGTATTTGTTTTGTTATTTTTCTTAAAATGTGCATTTGTTTTAATGCACATTTAAATGCACACCATAGGGCTTCCCTGGTGGCGCAGTGGTTGAGAGTCCGCGTGCCGATGCAGGGGACACGGGTTCGTGACCCGGTCCGCGAAGATCCCACGTGCCGCGGAGCTGCTGGGCCCGTGAGCCATGGCCGCTGCGCCTGCGCGTCCGGAGCCTGTGTTCCGCAACGGGAGAGGCCACAACAGTGAGAGGCCCGCGTACCTCAAAATAAATAAATAAATGCACACCATATTTTACAATAAAAATTTTAGTGTTATAATCAAGAAAAGTGTTCATGATTTTGTTAAATGGAAGAAATGTTGCAAAATAGTAAAGGTCATATGATACCAATATTGTAATGAAAAGCAAAGATATAGACCCACATAAATGTGAATATGTATGTACAGGAAAAAGACTAAGAATAAAGAAATGAATATATGAGCCATTTGTAAACAGACTAATACTAATGTAATATTTTTTAAAAAATATACTGTTCAGCTTTTAAATGATGCATATGAAAATTTTTTAATTCAATGGAAAATAATAGGTTAAAAAACAGGATATGGTGTGGTATATGCAGAATTATCTCAACTAATTGAAAGTATGAATACAGAGAAAGCTAAATGGAAATCATCGAAATGTTAGTAGTGCATGATTCTGCATGGTATAACTCTGGGTGAATTTCTGCTATCTCCTGAATTTTTCAAAGTGTCCATGATGAATATGTACTACTTAGGCAGTGGGGTGGACGATAGGTTTAGTTTTTTTAAGCGTCCTTTGAGGTCATTCTTATCACCTTCTTTCTATCTAAGTATCCCTCCAGTCTTGGTTCTATTGGCATTTTTCATTCTCATATGATGGCATATCACATTCAGTTGAAATTATTTATTATCTAACTTTTCAACTACATTGTAAGGTTTTGATGACAGAAATCATACTTTTAGTCATTTCCACATACCCAGAACCTAGCCCAGTATTTGCCATTTCTTTAGCCCAGTATTTGCCATTTCTTAAGCTTTTGATAACTATGTGAACCAATAAATGAAGTAATACTCTCGAGGTATTTCTAGTCTGGAAGAGGAGACCCATACCTCTGCCAGGTACATACAGCAGTGCTGCCTTGGGCACATGGAAACCAGGACAAAGTATTGAAGTCAGAATCTTGACTTAACCCCATTAAGTTGCAGAAATTAAGAGACTACCAGAGAAAAAAGATATGAAAGAACAATATAGGAAAACATGAAAAACCATTATCATTAAGAAGGGACATAGATAATACATCTGGAGTAGTTTTCCAATCCTTAATCTGACTTTTGGTGAACAGCTCTTTTCTCCAAAAAGATGGTAGAAAATTATACAAAATTTTGGCATTTTACAGTTTCCTTTTCTCTTCAAAGTAATAATATATCTACTACCCCAAAATAACTATGTGGTAGAAATGTGAGTATGCTTAATTCCAAAAAGGATGAAGGTGTTGCCTAATATCACATATTTAGTTCATGGCAGAGAGAATTTGGAAACCCAGCTCTCTTTACCTTGTACTCTGAGTCCTCTGCTCTTGAAAGATCTCAATACTGGAGGGAAGATGTCCTTTTTGTCTCAGCTGAGATACTGATACATGTAACACTGATACACAGAATTTGATGAGCCTTCTCTAGGAAGACATTTTAAAAAAGAGGAAATCACTTTACCTTGTTCTGGGTTGTTTTGATGTCTCTGTGAAGAGACAGGGGCATGGGTTTGATACATATTACCTAATTTCCTTTTAGTTTTTAACATAGTTACTACTGTCTGGTGGAAGGGCAAGGCTCAGAAAAACACAGTATTTCCTTTATTTGTTTCATTCTGCTGCAAGGCTAGCATCTATCTGTCTAGGAACTCCAGCATCAGCCCCATTCATATCCACATCCCACATCCCACAGACACACACACATACACACACATCGAGATTATGTCAAGCATATTTCTCTGGAAGTAGTGATCTGGATGCCCCCATGTAACATTGCTGGATGAGAGCAGGGCAAAGAACCTGACCCAGGATTGAGCGTGATAAGTAAGGGGAGTCAAAGCAACATATAGACCTCAAAAGCTGATGGAACAATAAAGTTGGCCCTTACACTCTGAATGTCTGAGTTAGTTTTTGCATTTACATTTACTAATGAACATTTGATTAAAATATACTATATGCTGGCCTGTTAAGACACTCTGCATAACTTACAATTTAGAATTACCCTACAAGGAAATAAAATACTCCCATTTTATAGGTGGATGATTCAAATCTGGGAAGGATAAACTACTTGTCAGACTCACATATCTAGTAATTGACAAGACCAGCTGTGAAACACAGTATGTGTGACTCCAAATTCTACATGCTTTCATTGAGTCAAAACTCTACTGAATGAGTAGAAACTCATTCAGGAATGAGTTTCCGGTTAGAGGGGAAGAAGACAACAGCTGTATGAAAAATGCCTGACACTCAGCCTTATTCACTCAAAAGATAACAGGGACATCACTGGTAGATGAAAACTCTGGGATTGTAAAGGTTTTAAAATTTACTATCTCTCCTCCATGATTTTAAACAGAATCTTCCATTAATTAAAATGAAACTTATGTGGATATTCTTGTTCACTTTATAAACACCTGGTCTCAAAAAGTCATCATGCAAAACACAGGAAAAGTATGAAACTCTAATGTTCAAGAAAATCATCAGAAAACCAGGATGAGAAAAGGAAGAAACTTAGAAAATTTTAAAACAGTTCTTCTCTTTTTTTTCTACCATCAACCACTTCTTGCAAAGTTGGCAAAGGAGATGAGAGAAGTTCTTTTAATTGCTGTGCATCTAAACTTAAAAAAAAAAAAACAAAACAAAAAACAAAGGTAGGACTCTCTCCAAGAGGCCTGTAAGGGAGAAATTGAAAACCCCAAGCCTTAGAAGTCCAGCATTTCCTGAGTGTCAGAAGGAAGCTCAGGGTGTGGGGACCAACTTAAGGTCCAGAGCATTGCATCCTCTGGGCTGAGAGGATCTTCCTGCAGAGTTGAAGCCTCTTGAAACCCCCAATCCAGGAACTCTGTTTATTCCAGAAAGAGGACCAGATCCATCTGATCTAGGACTCTAGGGACTTCCCCCTTGAGAATCATTCCAGGGCACAAGGGACAGTAGAAAAAGAGTTTGAGGCTCTAAGGGAGGCATATAGAGTTGTAGCTAATCCATTGGGTATCTTTTTGCAAATTAGAAAAAAATAGCCTCTTTTGGGTAGATGCAGCCCATGTGCACACCACTTGGTGAGTAGACAGTATATTTTTGTAATTTGTAAAAGAGCATCTCTTCAATGGATGGATGGAGCTCCATACCAGGATATATGACTTGTCAAGTGGACTGTGGGCTGCATTTTATACTTCACTCTCCCTCTTGATTAGGTATCCCTGTGCAGTGCTTAGCCTGCACACTAGACAGGTTTCAAACAAATAGCCTCAGAAATAAATACATTATTATAAACAAAAATAAATGCTATAAGGAAAAATGCACAGTCTTATGAGAGCATATAATAAAGGAGGGCAAGTTTTGTTAGTCTGGGGAGTCTTGCAGTATTTTTCAGAGGATTGATGTTTAAGCTGGAATCTTTAAGATGAGTATGGGTCAACTAGGTGAAGTTAGGGAAGAGAATTTAAGGCAGAGAGAAAAACATGAGTGAAGGACTTGATAGATTCATTATAATAACTCATTCCAAGTACTGAAAGAAAGACAAATTGTGCACAGAGAATCTGAGGGAGAGATGAAGTTAGAAGGTAATGGGGAGGAGATTGTGCAGGGTTTTGTACCACTTCAAGCTTATTGTGAGGCTGATGTGGAGCCAGGCAATGCTTTTAAGGAGGTGAATAGCACCATTAGATGTGCATTTCCAAATGTCTGGTTGAAATGTGGAAAATAAATTAGAGAAGAGTAAGTTTGGAAGTGGAAGGGTCAATTAGGAGGCTGCTGAGGTTTTCTAGTGGAAACATAGGAGCTAGAACTTGGGAGGCAGACGTGGAGATGCTTTAGCTTGCTGAGACGCACAAGGCCAATTCACGATAGGCATCTTAGGTTCCATGGTCCAATGACCTTCCTTTACCAGGACTCAGAAGTGATTCGGGAGTCATTTCTCAGAAGAATGCTAATCTAGAGAAACAAAGTATGGCTTTTTATAGAAGTCTGAGGAATCTGAACTGTGATCCTCCTGGTGGAGTCTGACAGAATCTTGACTTAGTTCACCATCATGGAGAATCATCATAGCCTCTCACCTAGTTCTCTAACTAGAACCCTTGAATGAAGGGGTAGTCATGTCCCCTTGAGGACAGACCCTGTGGTACTGCCACAAATAAATATTGTAAACATATATCTCAATCTCTATAAAAAATTGACTCTCTTTGAGTACATTGTATCCTTGGGGTCATAAGGCTTTAGTGGTAGAGTTGCTTGCACTATATCTTGGACCAACTTTGGAGCCTTCTCTTGTTCTAGGCCTGCTCAAAGTTGACAGCATCATGGCTTACTCAGAAAATGGTTTGAAGTAGCAGATGTGCAACATGTTGCCAAGCATGTCTATTTAATAATATATTTGGAAATGGGGAAATAAACCAGTTTGTGTTTGGGAATCAATGGCCCCACTGTGAAATGAATTCAGGCCTGAATTCCATTTTTTACTTGACCTTCATGACTTTCCATGCTAAACTGTGCTTGCTATCGAGGGGATAACGTCAGTTCAGAGATAGTGGCCCGTATTCTCCCCAAAATATATCCCTTATATTCAGTCATCCTGGCAAATAGATGCAGGTTCCTTTAGGGAAGGCTACAGAGTGATGAAAACTTATTTTAAAATGCATTCAAAGAATTAAAGGAAACTATGTTCAAAGAATTAAAAGAAAAATATGGTAGTGAGTCCATAAGTAGTAAATCTCAAAAGAGAAGTAGAAGCCATAAAAAAGAAACAACTGCAAATTCAAGAGATGAAGACTATAATAACTGAAATGATGATATAAACAGCAGATTTGAGATGGAAGAAGCAGGATCAGTGAACTTGAAAATCAATCAATAGAAATTATCCAATCTGAAGAACAGAAAAACAGAAGAATGAAGAAAGATGAAGAACCTCAGAGACCTGTAAAAAAAATAAATAAACTTTTCAACACAGGTGTAGTAGCTTCTCAGAAAAAGAATAAAAGGGCAGAACAAATTTGAATGTATAATGACTAAAAACTCAAATTTTATTAAAAACGTTAACTTAATAGACTCAGTAAGCTCAAGAAATCTTAAGGTAAATGTAAAGAGAATTATATATATACACTTCAAACTGCTGAAAGCCAAATACAAAGATAAAATCTTGAAAACAACCAGAGAAAAGTGACTGTGAATTTTTTTAACAAAAAATTCCTTCAAAAATGAAGGCAAAATAAAGGTGAACTCAGGTAAACAAAGATTGACATTATTTGTTGCTAGCAGACTTATTATACAAGAAATACAAGAGGAAGTTCTTCAAGCTGAAAGGAAACGACAATTGACAATAACTCATATCCACAGGGAAGAACGAAGAAAACCGGAAATGCTACCTATGTAACATATGTAGGTAATTATAAAGGACTGTATGTATGTGTGTGTCTGTTTATATATCTGCATTTCTATTTTCTTCTTTTAGTTTCTTTTTAAAAAACATAACATTGTTTAAAACAGTTATATAATTATAATACTGTATTTTTGGATTTATAAAAAATAAAGATGTAATGCATATGACAATAATAGCACAAAGGAGAGAGAGGAGGAAATGGAGTCATACTGAAGTTAAATTGCTATATGTCTTTGATATCAAATCAGTATTAACCTGAACTAAATTGTGATAATTTAAATATGCATAGAACAGTCGCTAAAAAATTTAACTATAACATCAACAGAGGAATTAATATGGTTCAATAAAAATATTTTAACAGAAAAGACAGTAAAAGGAAAGAAGAATGAAAAAGACATGAAACATAGAAAACAAATAGCAAAATGGAAGACATTAATTCAATCATATCATTAATTACATTAAAAGTGAATGCATTAAATCCTGATTAAAGGGGAAAATTGTCATATTGTATTTAAAAAAGCAAGATCCAACTATGTGCTGTCTATAGGAGATACACTTTAGAATCAAAGACATAAATACTTGAAAGTAAAAGCTTGTAAGTGGACCTATCATGCAAACAGTAGCCATAAGAGACCTAAAGTGGCTATGTTAATTTCAAACAACATATACTTTCAGATAAGGAATATTGCAAGAGACAGAGAAATATATTTAATTATGATAAAAGGTCAATATGTTAGGAAGATATGAAATTATAAATGTATACCTGACAACAGAGCCCCAAAATCCATGAAGCAAAAATGACAGAATGAAAAGGAGAGATAGGTAATTCAACAATTATAGTTGGAGAACTCAATAATTCAATTTCAGTACTTTTTGAACAACTAGACAGAGGATCTGTAAAGATATAGAATACTTGAACAACAGTCATTAGCCATCTTCAGGAAGGGGATTAGAAGCAAAAATGAAAGTCTTATTCTACCTGATTCATACCTGTGTTGATATAGTACATGTAGCAGTGCATTGTTCTGATCAATGTACCTCAGGAAAGATTTTTAAAGAGTATGAAAAAGTCCATATGAACAATTGGAAGGGAAATGATAAAATTTATAAAATCAAGGCTAGGATAATCACAGGCTTCTTTACACATCCTATAGAATGCTAGTCTGAAGCCTGTCTATCTCCTCCTGCTTCTCTTAAATACTTAAACTGGTTCATATGTGGAAAACAAAAAGAAGTACTAGGGAATTCCCTGGTGCTCCAGTGGTTAGGACTCAGCACTTTCACTGCCAGGGGCCCAGGTTCAATCCCTGGTTGGGGAACTAAGATCTGTGCAGTGTGACCAAAAAAAAAAAAAAAGTACAAATAAAACAAAACTACTATTTATTAAGGGCTTCCTATGTATCAAGTGTGTGTCAAACTCTTCAAATAGATTAACTCATGTAATACTTATGACAACTCTGTGGAGTATTACTATATTCAATTTATAAATGAGTTTAAATATTATGCTAAAATTTAGAGGGGCTACTGAGGGAATTTATGCAAGAAGTCTCCATTAGCAGACTTTTTTTTTAAGAATGTTATGTTAGCATACGGTATTTGTTTTTCTCTTTCTGACTGATGAACCTAGGGGCAGGACAGGAATAAAGACATAGATGTAGAGAATGGACTTGAGGACACAGGGAAGGGGAAGGAGAAGCTGGGACGAAGTGAGAGAGTAACATTGACTTATATACACTACCAAATGTAAAATAGACAGCTAGTGGGAAGCAGCTGCATAGCACAGGGAGATCAGCTCAGTGCTTTGCAACCACCAAAGAGGGTGGGAGGGAGACGCAAGAGGGAGGGGATATGTGGATATACGTATGCATATAGCTGATTCACTTTGTTATACAGCAGAATCTAACACAGCATTGTAAAGCAATTATAGTCCAATAAAGGTGTTAAAGGAAAAAAGAGAAAAAAAAAAGAATGTTATGACAACATTCGGAAGGAAGACTTGGACTAAGGTCAACTGAAATGGGGGGTATTAGTTAGGAGACCATTGCAGTCATCATAGAGAATGATGATGGTGGTTGAAAGTTGGGTGTTGGTAGAAAGCATGGAGAGGAGGGGCCAGAGCGGAGAGAATTTCAGGAGACACTGTCTTCAGGATGGAAAAGGGAAGGGAGATAGTTAGGATGGTTCTCAGCTTCTTGAATGGAGGTAATGGTTAAACATGGTGGGTAATCAGGAGTAGATATGGGTTTAAGGGCAAGGTTAACTCTGTTCCAGTATAGTCTCCAATTCTGAGCTCACATGGAATAAGCTCAATTCTATCCTCATCACAACTTGGAATATGCAAAATTAAAGTGAAAAATAGAACATCTGGTCCTTCACTGATTAAATGAGCTTTATCTTTGTTCTTACACTAGGAAAACCATTCCCTACTTGAAGTGACTTGAAGGGATATCCTCAGATTTATTCCAGCCTCTCTCCTGCCTTTGGCTAGAATTCAAGGAAATAAGCTAAATACCTGCATGGCCTTAGAATACCTAGAGGTGCTCCCTTTTTGAGTCTTTCATGATCACAGTAGACTTTAGTGCAGGGCTTAGCGAAGTGAAGCCTAGGACCTAGGGTTCTGGGGAGGAGAAGCCACTCTAGGACCTTCACGGGACATTTGATATTGACAGTGCATTTTGACAGTGTTGAAAGGTTATCAGCCTCAGGTATCTTTTGTCTTTCACTTTGGTCACTGTTCCTCACTGGATGCTTAGAGGGCTAATCAAGAGTGTTGGAGGAGGAACTATAGAGCTGGGCTTCTTCCTGGACCTGGACTCACCTCTTCAATGGCTAGGTAATTATTTCTACAAATCTGCCTTTTGATGTGTCTGTACTTTCCTTCTCAAATCTATCTCTGCCATCAAACCCAGGGTCCTGAGGTAACACTTCCATAGTAACAAAGAAGAGGGTGGGGGGAAGGTGATGGCTCTGAGCAAGTGACCAACAGCTGAACACTGATGACCCTTGAGGTCTTGGGCATTGCTCAGAAGATGGGCATATCCTTTACTGAAGGCCTTGGTCCAGCCTACTGTCTTTCATGATTAACTCATCACACATTTCTTTCCTTTGCCTAGCTCTTTTAGACCTAGACCTCCCTCAGTGCTAAAACCAAACTCCACTGCTGTGACTGAGTTCCTTTTTGAAGTCCTCACTGGCCCATTTCTGTCCAAGGCCATGCCACTCAGCTCTTCTTCTGTCTCACCTTTATTATCAATAACTGCTTCCTGCTCACAGCCATGGGGTATGATTGCTATGTGGCCATCTGCAACCGACTACAGTATTCAGTCATCATGGGTAAAGAGTCCTGTATCCAGTTGGCATCTGGGTCCCTGGGAATTGGCCTGGGTATGGCCATTGTCCAGGTAACATCTGTTTTTGGCCTGCCCTTCTGTGACGCCTTTGTCATCTCTCACTTCTTCTGTGACATGAGACCCCTGCTGAAGCTGGCCTGCACAGACAACACTGTCAACCATATCATCAACTTTGTTGTCAATGTTTTTGTCCTTATTCTACCCATGGGCTTGGTCTTCGTCTTCTATGTCCTCATCATCTCCACCATCCTCAAGATTGCTTCAGCTGAGGATCAGAAGAAGGCCTTTGCCACCTGCGCCTCCCACCTCATCATCCACTATGGCTGTGCCTCCGTCATTTACCTGAGGCCTAAGTCCCAGAGTTCCCTGGGGCAGGACAGACTCATCTCAGTGACCTACACTGTCATCACTCCTCTGCTGAACCCTGTCGTGTACAGCCTGAGGAATAAGGAAGTCAAAGATGCTCTGTGCAGAGCCAGGGGCAAAAGCCCCTCTCCTCTCAGTGAGGAGGTCGTTGAAGGCCTTTTCTTACATTTTGTAAATATGTATTAATTTTAATGCTGTATCAATAATACCTTTAAGTATGGGATCAGGAAGAATAGACTAAATTGAATTGGGTGCTAAAACTGGAGACTTCCATTTGAGCTAGTCATGGTTCTCTGTGTCCTCCTTTAGAGAGGATAGAAAATGACTTGGCATACATTTAAGAATATAGGGGAAAGATTTACCTGCCTGGATCACTCCTACCTATGTTCTGTTACACATCCATGCACACATCTACATATGCCCTGAGAATATACTGGGTTATACAACTCCAGTAAAGCACAAAATCCAGCAAGGTTCTAGAAAGCTAATGAACAAAGTGTTTGGAAACCACCTCAGAAAAAGCTCTGTTGTTGTTGTTCAGGGTGTAAGTAATTTATGCAAAATTTTAACAAATAAGTGTGGAGACACATGCATGTCCTTTTCTATGGATATTGAAGGCTTTCTTGTAATCTCTTTTTGCTGCTTACTAATATCTCATCACAGCCTGAGGACTCTTCAGAAGGCCAAAAAAAACTCACAACAACAACACTCCCCAAGTGGATAGAACTGCCCTAACTGACCGTTCCTGGAAATGAGGAGTACAAATGTGGGATAGCAAAAAATCATCAGCTACTAGAACACAGAAGTGGGTTGTCCACAGTCCCAAGATGCCTAGGTGAGAAAACTCCAATTTGGAAAGGAGAGCATGCTGAACAGTTCAATGATTTTCACATCTCCAATGCAGGAGTGAAAGAGGATGGAGGCTGTAAGAAGCCAAGCAAAATCATAGATCCTTTTGCAGGGTAGACCTAAATCTTTGAAATAGTGTTATAAATGTAAGCACTTTAACTATAACTTCTGAAATTATTTATTAATGAGCAGAAGTCTGAAGCTTGACTTAATGAAAAAGTTTTCCAGTAAGTTCCTAAACTGTCAGAGGTTAATCTTCAGAAATTTTTTCTTAGACACTGCCAACTTAAAACCTGAGGTAAAAAACAGCATTTCATGTTTGAGCATCACAGAAGGTGAAGGCTTATGCCCTGGTCCTCTCTCCCTCATCCTTCCACTCCACTCTGGCCTTCTATACTGAAGAACAGGTATAACCTGAGTTTCAAACCCAGTTCTTATAGTCTCCAGAATCCAACTGATCCCATGGGGTGATGCTGCAGAGGCAAGATATCACTTGTAAGAGTGACATGAAGTTAGCTGGGTGCTGAGGATAGGACAAGCCAGTGGAAATTAACAGATCTTCTAAGTCAAGTTAACATGTCTTGCTTTGCCAAGAAACACTGGAGTGTGCTATCTGACCAGAGATAAAAGGTATCTTTGCCTTTGTGACCAGATTTCTAGAAAAGATAGTCAGTTTATTTCTGTTAGGATAGCCAAAAAACAGTTAAATTTTTTTTCATTGTGTTCTGCTTAGTCTAGATAAAGCTGTTAGGTAAAGGTCTGCTGACCAGTGTCAGTTTCTGATAAGGCACCAGATAGGGACTTGGGCTTGGTAACTAACTGTCCAGGGCTGGGTAGACAACTTAAGGCAGGGAGACAATACTACTCTCTGAGTTTCTCTGGGCACCCAGGCTGGCGAGTACCTCTGCCATTCTCAGCATAAAGCTCCCATCTCTTACTTCAAGGAGATGCTCTTGTTCTCCCATTTCCCATTTAATGAGAAGAGAGAAAGAGCAGAGCTTTTCTTCAAGTACTCAATTTCCCAGAATACAAGGTGTATCTTTTGTCTGAGTTTCTACTCTTGAGGTAGCCAAGGAAATTTGTCTTCCATTGGCCACTAGTAGGGAGCTACCAACTTGATTTTCAAAAACCAATCCTAATTATTGGGAGTTTGTGACATTTTGTAGCAGACAATTTGGAATAGCAATCATGGGAAATAAATTTGCTCTATGGACTGGCCGAGACCAATCTGGTAAGATATTGGAGGTAACAGAGGAAGCCCCAAGGGTGAAGCTGGGGTGAATTATTTCTATTCTAATCATTTGTATAACATCCATACTTCCTCTCTGGCACAGATAGACTTTATGTATATTAAAATAAAAAGCACCTTTATAAATGCCATATTTTGGGGGTCCACAAAATACTCAAGACCTCACTGTGTGTTCCACATTCCCTTTGGAATGGATGTATGAATATCAGGAAGAAAAAAGGTGGAAATAAATGGTAGACATAAGTCTGATATGAACCTGAAATTTACATACATGGGAGAGCACAATGAAGGGAGAGACCACTGTGTAGAGGATGACGGAGAAATTCACACCGGAGCTTTTTTGGGAATGTGTTCTGAGACTTTGTGCTGGAGAGTCACCACATAGAACTGGCTTCCCACGTAATGAAGGACAAAATGGGCTCAAAGGGAGCTTAGAGACCACCTAGTCCAAACGCCCCTTGTTACAAAGAAGAAATGGAATCTCAGAGACTGGCAAGAACTTGCCCCAGTCACACAGCTGGTTAACAACAGCTCGAACTTCCAGGTTTGTGCTCTGTCCATAGCCCTTGCAAGTTGGGAGTGAGGAGGAAAATGGAGGTAAAAGTGAATTGGAGGTAAAGTGAAAAAGTGAAAATAGAGGTAAAAGTCACTCAGAGACTCAGAAAATCCCACAGAAGATGTATCTGAAGCTTATAAAGCTTCGACTTTCTATCCATGTTCAGTCTCTCTCAATTCTTAACTCTGGGTCACTTGGCCTCAGACCAAATAAAGGAGGAAGTAACTTGCTCTCTAGCCTGATGCATAGCCGTGTGTTAAACACTGTGAGACAAGATGTTGTTAATGAGTGTTCTGTAAGACTGTGGTCTCAAGGCTATAACTTCTAACAGACCTCCTGTCTTTCCTTAAAGGTAGGGAAGTGTCCAGGAACAACACCAAGGAGCTTCCTGTAGGGAATTTTCCTGGCCTATGGTTGCAGGAAAAATCTCTTCTCCACTCACCAGGCTTCTTTACACAAAGCCAAGTGCCAAGGCCGTTCCCTGAGAATCTGGTCATTTCCTATCTCTCTGAAATGATTTTTTTAAAAGGGGACAGTGTTAAGGAGGTTCATACTAGTGTTGAGGCTCTGGGTGGGCTGCCCCTAAATATGCCACAATGACATATTGATTATTTTGAATTAAAGTTACTTAAGAATCAGAGATGGATGGATTAGGAGTTTGGGATTAGCAGATGCAAATTATTATATATAGAATAAACAACAAGGTCCTGCTGTATAGCACAGGGAACTATATTCAATATCCTGTGATAAACCATAATGGAAAAGAATATGAAAAATGATGTATCCTCATATTTTTTCATATTCTTTTCCATATATATTTCTGTCTTCCTGAAAATAGGAAATAAATCTCGCACATGAGAGGTATACTCCTTGCATCTGGAGGTAGAAGGACACCCTTATTGCCAGAGAGAGGGAATTCGGGGCTTAGAAGCCTATATAAACAAACCTTGTTACTTATTTTATTTACTACCTCAAGCCCAAACTCTGTTTAGATTCTTCACGAATTGAGCACCCCAATACTAAGCTTCTTTATCCTGTCAGTTCCTCTCAGATATATCATTTCTTTGTCTAAAAAGTATAAAAGCTGCCTGCTTTGGCCACTTTTTAGGTCCCGTTTCTATAGACTTCTGTGCACATGAATTAAAAAGTATTTCTTTTTCTCTTGCTAATTTGTCTTGTGTAAATTTTATTATTAGTTCAGCCACAAAAACTCAAGAGAGGTCAAGGGGAAAATTTCCCCCACCTCAACACCAAATACCTATATTTTTTTAAAAAAAAGCTTTAATAATTACTCTCTGCTTTATGGCCCCAAACATCCTTCGGAGAAAATGGGCCTTGTCAGTCTCATGGATATTTACAAATTTTCCCCCTAGTTCACTTCTTCCTTATGTTACGTTATTAATTGTTCGAAAATACAGGTAAACTAAAGGTGATCTGATCTTCCGTTGCCTGTTGTGGACTCTTGGTCAGCACTGATAGTATGTTGCCTCTCTTCCCCAATGCTTTCCCCAGGCCCCCACTATAACTGTCTCCATAAGCAGAGGTGGGGTGTGGGTGGGAGAGTAAAGATTGTGTCTTTGAGATCTTTTTCAGTCCTGGACTGTTTTCAGAGTGAGAGTTATGATTATTATTTGCTAAAATTTTACTAAGATGCTTAATTCAGGTGCTGTAAGAGGGTATACAAGATTGAAATTAGGGAGATATTAGAGGAGTGAAACAATCCCAGGGAAATCTTAGACTGAGCCTCATCCCCAGAGACCTACGGCTCAAGCCTGCCCCAGGTTCTGCCAAGAACTAGAAGTTCATATGATAGTAAGTTGAAGAGAGAGCATAAAAAATGATCAACTTCATCAGCATCCTACCTGTCTTCTCATTCCTGGCTCAGACTTACAATGGAGAGAACGTTAGAAGAGAGAACATTTCTAATCTAGAACTTCATGGTTCTTGCCTCTAGAAGCAGAAAAGAAATTAGCAAGCCTCAAATACTTAGGAACGTCATGTTACGTGGTTTCATACTTCTTTTATTCAAGTTGTACATCTCTTTTTTTTTTTTTTTTGCGGTATGCGGGCCTCTCACTGTTGTGGCCTCTCCCATTGCGGAGCACAGGCTCTGGACGCGCAGGCCCAGCGGCCATGGCTCACGGGCTCAGTTGCTCCGCGGCATGTGGGATCTTCCCGGACCAGGGCACGAACCCGCGTCTCCTGCATCGGCAGGCGGACTCTCAACCGCTGCGCCACCAGGGAAGCCCTGTACATCTCTTTTAATACTAATAAATGAATCTATTCATTCTTTTACTTATTTAAATGATGTTTATTGAGCACTTACTATTACATGCCACTTGTCCAGTTTTGATTGGTTTAACGAAGCAGTTCTGTAAGGCCTTGAGCACTTGGTACCTTGTGAGCTGTGTTTAACAATTAAGAAGCAATTGCTAATGCCAGAAAGAAATTGCTCTGCAGATGTTTCTTGAGCAGTAACATCAGTTCTTTGGGGGTGATGGTCTGGGCTCTGGGTCCATAAATTTGTTGCCTTTCCTGGTTCTCTTAATCTTCAAGAGAAATGTGAACTGCTGCTGGGTCGAGATAAACAACCCTGTGTCCACAACAAACAGAATCTTCACCAACAATGGGATAAGAAATTGTAGCCAGAAATATTTGCTTTGGGGACCTGGAGTGGAAACAAGAAACATAACTCATATTAGAAACTGAAAAATGAGTTTAAGGGTGTCATCCTCCCTAAAAGAAGGACTCAACATGGTCTTTCATTTTCTAGCATGATATGCCGTCCAGGAGCAGAGAGAAAACACTCATGAGTTTGGGTTCCTCAGTCTGTGCTCCCTGGAGCCCTAGGGAGTCCTGAGTATTTCCCCCACAGACCCTGTCTAATGGTTTGTCTAGCCAGTATGCCCAAGGGGAAAGGTCATAGGAAAGATGGCCAGTTCCTTGGAGCTGACAAGACCAACATTCACATATGATTCAGAGGTGGAAAGGAGACAGAATGAGGGCAGCGGGTCACCAGTGCCTTATTTCTCAATCAGTCAATCAGTCATAATTTATTGCATGTCTTTTGGTTGAAATGAAGATATTGGACTAGTTGCCTTCCAATTCCACTGTTTAGTGATTCAGTTACTCTATTTGCAAAGTACTGATTTTTTGTGATTGCTCTAGAATTATAGAACCCTAGAATAGTACAGCCAGAAATTACTTACAGATCACTTAGACTGATGGCTGTCAACACTGGCTGCATATTACCATTACCTGAAAGAGATTTTAAATACTGATGCCCAGGCCTCATTCCAAACCAATTAAATCAGAATCTCAAGGGATGATATACAGACACCATTTTTTTTTTAAATTCCCCAAGTGATTCTAGTGGAGTCTAGTCCAAATCCTTTATTTTACAGATAAGGGTACTAGAAGCCCAGAAACAATAAAATAGCAGGTCTCAAATTAGTTAACAGAGAGCAACCATTAGAGCTTAATTCTGGCTTCTGATCTCATGCTTTTTAAGATATTAGCATGAGCAAAGTCCACCAAGCAAAAGTCTGATTTCTTAATTGCAAGGCAAATATTTCAAAGGCTCACTTTTTTATATGAAATTTGGAAAGAGCAGCCTTTTTCATTGGCTGGAGAGGCAGCCCACCTGCCTATTCTTTCCTCATCAAGCCCTCTCTCTCATCTCCTAATTCACAGGTACACAGCCTATTGACTTGTTGCTTTCCTTTCCCATCCCTCCTAGGCTAGAATAGACTCTTCAAGCTCTTTATAGCCTTTGTTCCTTCAACTCTGAAACTCTCTTTCAATTTGATAAATACAACTTTCACCCCAGGAGCAACAGATGACTTTGCTTGGCTAGTATTTAACAATCGATTTCACAAATATTACATTTAATATTTATAAAAATTCCATGTGAGCAGGTATCACTTTTGCCATTGAACAAGTAAGGAATCTAAGACTGAGGGATACACTCTACCCCTGGTCCCCTCATTGCAAGTCTAATAGACTTTCCAAGGAATCTCAGCTGCCCCCATTCTACAGCTGCTATTGTTGGTCTTGTTCTTTCTCCTTTCCCCTGCTGTGGACTCCTTCCTTTTCCTTCACCAACTTACCTTTTTTAATTTCAATGCTGAGGTGATTAGAAGTATAGCGTGTCTTCTGAATTGTGCCCATGCAGTAATAGGTGCCACTGTCCCCTGTTGTGGCGCTGGTAATGGAGATGTTGTGGTTCTCATACCAGTACTTAAAGGCTTTGTCATTCTTGAAGTAAGTCACCTTGTAGACATTCAGATTCCTCCAGCCATGGCACCTGAGGAAGAGGTGCTCACCCTCCAACACCATCTCAGCAGAGGCCTGAA
Organism: Kogia breviceps; assembly: GCF_026419965.1. NCBI lineage: Eukaryota > Metazoa > Chordata > Mammalia > Artiodactyla > Physeteridae > Kogia > Kogia breviceps. The sequence continues at coordinate 89,041,355 of NC_081310.1, read as the reverse complement.
GGAGCAGCCAGTCTGAAGAGCATTTGTTATGTCATTTATTCAACAATGATAGATAAAATTAATAATAAATAAAAATAAAATAAAATAAAAATAGATGAAAGAGGTCATGCAGAGAGTGTGTGTCAGAAACATTTATCATTAACCCATTTCTTGGCTCATAAGGTCAATAAAAAGGAAACACAAAATAATGCTTACAGCCTGTCTCCTCTATTGATAAATCCTTTCTCCTCCTGAAAAGTAATTCTGGGACCACAACATCGCTGACCTTTCTAATGAGCCCACCCATAGAAGGTCTGAAACCCATTATCCCACTCAGCTCCATTGTTGCATTTAGTCACTAAGGGAGAAATAAACCTACTCTGCCTGGGGAGTCTTAGCCTAGGAGAGTGTCTGTTTTGTCCTCTCTAACCTTATAGGTGCTTCCCAGTACTATTAGTCACAGTTAGCCCCTGACTTCTTCAGAATATGTATCACACTTTTAATTAGTTATTTGTGTAATTACTGATTGAATGTCCTTTTCCTCATTGGGCTCTATACTTCAGAGGTCTGGGGCATGTCTGTTCCTTACATCGTATTTCCAGTGCCTAACACAATACCTAGGAGTTGGTAGGTTCTCAGCAAACGTTTGTCAACAATGAGTCAGTAAAATATAAGAGTCAGGTTGCATGGCTAATGTCATTTTAAGAATTGAAAAGCATTCACCAAAGGAGACTTTTCAGTGGAAATGTGGCTAAGTTGCACAAACATATTTTATTTAGGTGCAATCCTTGAGGACTTTTCTAGAATCTACTCCAAAAGAAATAAAGAAGATATTTCACACTGCTTTAGTTTCTATTTGGAATTTGTACACAGCTGTTGAAACATCTTTTTACTCAAGAAAAATACAAAATATGTTTATGCTTTAAAATATTTTTTAAAAATATAACAATGAGCTAGCCATGCAAATGAAATCATTGCTTTGTTCATTCAACATTTATGAACTAACTCACATGTGCCTGAGCATGCTGCACTAATTGTTGACAGTAGGAGAGTGATAAAGATGAAGCAAACATAAGATTTCTTAAGTAAAAGCAGAGAACATGAGGAATGTACAGAGATCTTTCAAAATGAAGAGTGCAACTTAATATTCAGGTTGTGATATATGGAAATTGCAGAGCAAATCTTTAAATCAATCTTTTGATCCTATTTAACATATACAGCTCTTTGCAATGTTCACATATCCAACATGCCATTTGACCATAAAACATGCATCTGTATCTATGTAGAAAAGATAGTCAGAAGTGAAATAGAGTAGAAGAGTAACACTGGGAGATTGCCAGAATCTTGAAAGAAGGCAGTATGGCTGAACAGAAGGAGTAGAGGTAGAAGAAGAGAGATGGACGGGTCTGGTGAGAGACCCTGAGTCCCATCTTGGTGCCCTAAGCCTTGGAATAACTTGCTTTCTCCCCATCTTCATATGGACCATTCCTCACATGAGAGAACTGATATTTACATAACCCTGGAACTTACCACTGATGACATATATGTACACAGGTTCACTCATGAAAACTCCTTTGCTTTGGCATCTATATTCCCCACTGTCCTGGACGCTTGCATTCATGATGTCCCAACTTGAAGTATTTACTTCCAAAGGGTTTTTGTTGTGAGTCCACAAAGTGGAGTCATCTTCAAGGAAATTGTTCCCTCTACATGTAAGAGTCACATTCTCTCCTCTAAATATTCTGTTCCATGGGGGATCCAAGGATACCTTAGATTTCCAGATGGCTTTGAGAAGAGGAGATTGTGGAAAGAGATATAGAAGGGGAAAAATATTGAAAACTGTACAGCCTCCAAAGTACAGACATACCAATAGTCAGACAATCAATGGTCAGTCTACCCTTACTTATACTGTTGGTGATAAGAAACTGTACTGATTCCTAGGATTAAGGAAGCAGAAAAGGGTGTTGTGGCCCCACAGAGCTCCCAACCTAGGGAGAAACATAAGACACAAATGCAGGATATTCAAAAACAAACAAGCAAATTTACTATGTGAAGTAGGATAGCTCCCTCTAATTCTCTAAATTTCAGTTCCAGTATATGTAAATGAGGACTGCAGTCTCTTCAGGCAGAGATTATGTCTGTGATGTTCAACCATAACTCAGCACAGTGACTATTACATAGTAAGTGTTCATTAAATATTTATTGAGTTGATGAATGAGTGAATAATGGATGAATTAAGGTATTGGACTAGATGAAATACATGATCTCTCCCAGCTCTAAATTTTTATGACCATTTAATTGTGAGTGAATATGGAATTAAAAATATATGTCAATTCTGGATGGTAGTGAGAAGCACCAAGAAGATCAGTCTTAAAAGGCTTTCAGGGACAAAGAGATGTGGTACAAATTTGAACAGAAACTTTGGAAGCAGCCAGGTGGTGATGAGGAAGAGATGATGCTGCTGAAAGACTTGGATTCAAGGGACTTATGTTACAATCCAGTCCTTTGTTAGCTGTGTAACCTCAGCAAATGACTTAATCTGAGTTTCAGCATCCTCAATTATAAAATGGCAATAATAATAACAGTGATGATGGTGTAAGAATTGAACGAGGACTACAGGCTCTTTGGTGGGGTTAATGGTGGACGCTGGGAGGGCTCATGCCAAGGAGTGCATCCCAGAACTTCTGCTGCCAGTGTCCTTGTCCCTCTAGTGAGCCATAGCCACCACCACCCCAGCCTCTTGCAGGGGACGCTCCAACACAAGCAGAGCAGAAGCAAGAACTACAATCCTGCAGCCTGTGAACAAAAACCACATTCACAAAAAGATAGACAAAATTAAAAGGCAGAGGACTATTTGCCAGATGAAGGAACAAGATAGAACCCCAGAAAAACAACTAAATGAAGTGGAGATAGGCAACCTTCCACAAAAAGAATTCAGAATAATGATAGTGAAGATGATCCAGGACCTCAGAAAAAGAATGGAGACAAAGATCGAGAAGATGCAAGAAATGATTAATAAAAACCTAGAAGAATTAAAGAACAAACACCTAGAAGAATTAAAGAACAGCCAAACAGAGATCAACAATATAATAACTGAAATGAAAAGTACACTGGAAGGAATCAATAGCAGAATAACTGAGGCAGAAGAACGGATAAGTGGCCTGAAGACAGAATGGTGGAATTCACTGCTGTGGAACAGAATAAAGAAAAAAGAATGAAAAGAAATGAAGACAGCCTAAGAGACCTCTGGGACAACATTAAACACAACAACATTCGCATTATAGGGATCCCAGAAGGAGAAGAGAGAGAGAAAGGACAAGAGAAAATATTTGAAGAAATTATAGTCAAAAACTTCCCTAACATGGGAAAGGAAATAGCCACCCAAGTCCAGGAAGCACAGAGAGTCCCAGCAGGTTAAACCCAAGGAGAAACACACCAAGAAATATAGTAATCAAATTGACAAAAATTAAAGAAAAATAAAAATTATTAAAAGCAACAAGGGAAAAATGACAAATAACATACAAGAGAACTCCCATAAGGTTAACAGCTGATTTCTCAGCAGAAACTCTACAAGCCAGAAGCAAGTGGCATGATATATTTAAAGTGATGAAAGGGAAGAATCTATAACCAAGATTATTCTACCCAGCAAGGATCTCATTCATATCCGAAGGAGAAATCAAAAATTTTTCAGACAAGCAAAAGCTAAGAGAATTCAGCACCACCAAACCAGCTTTACAAAAAATGCTAAGGAAACTTCTCTAAGTGGAAAACACAAGAGAAGAAAAGGACCTACAAAAACAAACCCAAAACAATTAAGAAAATAGTAATAGGAACATACATATCAATAATTACCTTAAATGTGAATGGATTAAATGCTCCAACCAAAAGACACAGGCTTGCTGAATGGATACAAAAACAAGACCCATATATATGCTGTCTACAAGAGACCCACTTCAGACCTAGGGACACATACAGACTGAAAGTGAGGAGATGGAAAAAGATACTCCAAGCAAATGGAAGTCATAAGAAAGCTGGAGTAGCAATATCAGCAATATCAGTAGCAATATCATATCAGAAAAAATAGACTTTAAAGAATATTATAAGAAACAAGGAAGGACACTACATAATGATCAAGGGATCAATCCAAGAGGAAGATATAACAATTATATATGCACCCAACATAGGAGCACCTCAATAAATAAGGCAAATGCTAACAGCTATAAGAGAGGAAATCAACAGTAACACAAAAATAGTGGAGGATTTTAACACCTCACACCAATGAATAGATTATTCAAACAGAAAATTAATAAGGAAACACAAGCTTAAAATGACACAATAGGCCAGATAGATTTATTTGACACTTATAGAACACTCCATACTAAAAGAGCAGATTACACTTTCTTCTCAAGTGCACACGGCACATTCTCCAGGATAGATCACCTCTTGGCTCACAAATCAAGCCTTGGTAAAATTAAGAAAACTGAAATCATATCAAGCATCTTTTCCAACCACAATGCTATGAGATTAGAAATGAATTACAGGGGAAAAAACATAAAAAACACAAAACACATGGAGGCTAAACAATACGTTACTAAATAACCAAGAGAACATTGAAGAAATCAAAGAGGAAATCAAAATATACCTAGAGAGAAATGACAATGAAAACATGACGATCCAAAACCTATGGGATGCATCAAAAGCAGTACTAAGAGGGAAGTTTATAGCAATACAATCCTACCTCAAGAAACAAGAAAAATCTCAAATAAACAATCTAACCTTACACCTAAAGGATCTAAGGAAAGGAAAACAAAACCCCAAAGTTAGCAGTAGGAAAGAAATCATAAATATCAGAGCAGAAATAAATGGAATGGAAAGAAAACAATAGCAAAGATCAATAAAACTAAAAGCTGATTCTTTGAGAAAACAAACAAAATTGATAAACCTTTAGCCAGACTCATCAAGTAAAAGAGGGAGAAGACTCAAATCAATAAAATTAGAAATGAAAAGGAGAAGTTACAACAGACACTGCAGAAATACAAAGCATCATAAGATACTACTACAAGCAACTCTATGCCAAAAAAATGAACAACCTAGAAGAAATGGACAAATTCTTAGGTATAACCTTCCAAGACTGAACCAGGAAGAAATAGAAAATATGAACAGACCAATCACAAGCACTGAAATTGAAACTGTGATTAAAAATCTTCCAGCAAACAAAAGCCCAGGACCAGATGGCTTCACAGGCGAATTTGATCAAACATTTAGAGAAGAGCTAACACCCATCCTCCTCAAACTCTTCCAAAAAATTGCAGAGGAAGGAACACTCCCAAACTCATTCTACGAGGCCACCATCACCCTGATACCAAAACCAGACAAGGATACTACAAAAAAGAAAATTACAGACCCATATCACTGATGAATATAGATGCAAAAATCCTCAACAAAATAGTAGCAAATAGAATCCAACAACACATTAAAAAGATCATACATCATGATCAAGTGGGACTTATCCCAAAGGATTCTTCAATATATGCAAATCAATCAATGTGATACACCATATTAACAAACTGAAGAATGAAAAACATATGATCATCTCAATAGATGCAGAAAAAGTTTTGACATAATTCAACACCGATTTATGGTAAAAGCTCTGCAGAAAGTGGGCATGGGGGAACCAACCTCAACATAATAAAGACCATATACAACAAACCCACAGCAAACATAATTCTCAATGTTGAAAAAAGTGACTGCATTTCCTCTAAGATCAGGAACGAGACAAGGATATCCACTCTTGACACTCTTATTCAACATAGTTTTGGAAGTCCTAGCCATGGCAATCAGAGAAGAAGAAGAAGTAAAAGGAATCCAAATTGGAAAAGAAGTAAAACTGTCATTGTGGATAACATGATACTATACATAGATAACCCTAAAAATGCCACCAGAAAACAACTAGAGCTAATCAATGAATTTGGTAAAGTTGCAAGATACAAAATTAATGAGCAGAAATCTCTTGCAGTCCTATACATTAACAATGAAAGATCAGAAAGAGAAATTAAGGAAACAATCCCATTCACAATTGCAACAAAAAGAATAAAATACCTAGGAATACACCTTCCTAAGGAGACAAAAGACCTGTATGCAGAAAACTATAAGACACTGATGAAAGAAATCATAGATGATACAAACAGATGGAGAGTTATACTATGTTCTTGGATTGGAAGAATCAATATTGTGAAAATGACTATACTATCCAAAGCAATCTACAGATACAATGCAATGCCTATCAAATTACCAATGCCATTTTTTACAGAACTAAAACAAAAAAATCTTAAAATTTGTATGGAGACACAAAAGACCCTGAATAGACAAAGCAATCTTGAGAAATAAAAACAGAGCTGGAGGAATCAGGCTCCCTGGCTTCAGACAATACTACAAGGCTACAATAATAGAGACAATATGGTACTGGCACAAAACAGAAATATAGATCAATGGAACAGGATAGAAAGCCCTGAGATAAACCCATGCACCTATGGTCAACTAATCTATGACAAAGGAGGCAAGGATATACAATGGTGAAAAGACAGTCTCTTCAGTAAATGGTGCTGGGAGAACTGGACGGCTACATGTAAAAGAATGAAATTAGAACACTCCCTAACACCATACACAAAAATAAAATCAAAATGGATTAAAGACCTACATGTAAGACCGGACACTATAAAACTCTTAGAGGAAAACATAGGAAGGACACTCTTCGACATAAATCATAGCAAGATGTTTTTTGATCCACGTCCTAGAGTAATGGAAATAAAAACAAAAATGAATAAATGGGACCTAATTAAACTTAAAAGCTTTTGCACAGCAAAGGAAACTATAAACAAGACAAAAAGACAACCCTCAGAATGGGAGAAAATATTTGCAAATGAATCAATGGACAAAGGATTAATCTCCAAAATATATAAACAGCTCATGCAACTCAATATTAAAAAAACAAACAACCCAATCAAAAAATGGGCAGAAGACCTAAATAGACATTTCTCCAAAGAAGACGTACAGGTGTCCAAGAGGCATATGAAAAGCTGCTCAACATCACTAATTATTAGAGAAATGCAAATCAAAACTACAATGAGGTATCAACTCACACCAGTTAGAATGAGCATCATCAGAAATCTACAAGCAACAAATGCTGGAGAGGGTGTGGAGAAAAGGAAGCCCTCTTGCACTGTTGGTGGGAATGTAAATTGATACAGCTGCTATGGGGAACAGTATGGAGGTTCCCTAATAAGCTAAAAATAGAATTACCATATGACCCAGCCGTCCCATTACTGGGCATATACCCAGAGAAATCCATAATTCAAAAAGACACATGCACCCCAATGTTCATTGCAGCACTATTTACAGTAGCCAGGTCATGAAAGCAACCTAAATGCCCATTGACAGATGAATGGATAATGAAGGTGTGGTACATATATACAATGGAATATTACTCATCCATAAAAAGGAGCGAAGTTGGGCCATTTGTAGAGATGTGGATGGACCTAGAGAGTGTCATACAGAGTGAGTAAGTCAGAAAGAGGAAAACAAATATCATATATTAACGCATATATATGGAATCTAGAAAAATGGTACAGATGAACTGGTTTGCAAGGCAGAAATAGAGACACAGATGTAGAGAACAAACATATGGACACAAAGCGGGGAAAGCGGGGGGTGGGGGGTTGTATGATGAATTGAGATTGACATATATACACTAATATGTATAAAATAGGTAACTAATAAGAAACTGCTGTATAAAAAGATTTTTTAAAAAAGAAAGAGTTTACATGATAGTGGCTGGAGGAGTGGCCGAGACAGTTAGATGCTCAACAGACATGGTTGTTGGCATTAAAGAGGAAAGGGTGACGAGAGAATGAAGTGGCATGTGGGAAACTTTTGAATGGGGGAAAAAAGGAAGATTATGCAAGGTGGAGGCGGGTTGGACAGGGAAGAGCAGATTAATAATCATTAGAAAATAGATGATGGGATGAAGGGAAAGAGTGAAGGGAAGGCAAGTCCCAGACACATTGAAATGCTGAGGGAACAAGGACAGAGGACTCACCTGCTGATATGCCATCTGGAGCTGCAAAAAGTCCAAAGAGGATACATTAGTGTCTATCCCCAGCCTGCTGGACACCTAAAGACTGGGATCTGGAAATGGCGATGAGGTCTACATCCACGAAGTTTTAAGGACCAACCATCTTTCCAGGAATCTGACTCAGGGAGAAGGAAGGAGCTTCTGTCTTTCCTCCCTTGCCCTCTGGAAGATGCCAGCATGATAGCAAGGACCAGACTTTCAGTCCAGCTTCCCCCTTAGATGGTTTTCAGCCCCACTTCCTCTGCTATCCAGTTTGCCTTCCCTACAGAATCCCTGGGAAATTCCCCACGGTTTGCACATAGCCTAGAAAAAAGTCACCAGTAAAATGATCAACTTTCCCACTCCAGCTTCTCCCCCAATCCATTTTGGCCCCTTCAGGGGCCGGTAACTGATCTCTACTTACAGAAGAGCAACAGAGCTATCCACAGCAGGGCAGGGGTTCCCATGGCAGTAGGCATTTCCTCTGTGACTGCCAGGTGCCAACTGGCCTGGAGAGACCTAGGGCTTTAGAGTAAGCTTGAAACTAAAAAGGAGAAGGAAATGTTCTCTGTTTCATATCTCATTAACTCATCAGCTGCACCTAGGTTTGCTTCCTTCTCTGGAGATAATATTCAGAGTGGTGCCTAATAGGGCAATTTTGTATTTACCCCCACACTGCACTCTCCATCCCACCTCTGTGTACACATCTGGAATCTAGTGGTAAAGAGGCATAGAGCTTTCTTAAACTGTCTGTCAATGTACAGCTATGTCATTTGCAACTTAGAAAAGTGAGGTGCCAGGGAGAGCAGAATAAAACAACAGCAGTTAATTATTCAGCACCTAATATATGCCAGGCACCATGATAAATACATCTGGTATTTCATTCATTTCTCACAATAACCCTATGAAGGAGGTACCATTGTTATCGACATTTTATAGATAAGAAAATTGGAGCTTAGAGAGGTGAAGTAGCTTGTCTTAGGGTATTCCCTAGTAAATGCCTAATTTGGGACTCAAAGTATTTTAAAAAGCTAAGCCCAGAGTAAAACTCTTAATCATGATGATATATTGTTTATGAATGTCTACAAGTATGGCCATCAATTGCTGAAATTCTGTTGTAGTTCTGCAGAGCTACCAACCCTCTTGTTACCTAATTTCCTGCTGATCCATTAGTTCACAAAGCCACAAATTTTCATCTGCTTCCCTGATGATCCACTATCCAACCAGCCAAATTAGAGATATTTTCAGAGACTCCTTCTCTCCCATGGGGTCCTGATGGGGCTCACAACACAAGAAGGCAGACGTTAAGCCTTAACATACAGGGATCTTGGTCATATAATTTATTTTATTTTCTTTCCCACCATTTTTCCCTTTTTATCTTTCTAGTCTCCAGCACGATCACACTTTCTTCTATAAATTCACATCTGTTCCCCTCCCTCCAGGACCCCATGCCCAATTCTTCTGTTTTTTAAATCTAGGTCAGAGTTGGTCACCTTATTCCAGGATTTGGTATTGATAGTGATACTGGAGATAATAACCTCATAAATATCTACAATGGTTTTCCCTTTACAAAGCTTTTTCATATGTGGTATTACTATTTGGTCCTTGCCAAAACTCTGAAGTAGGCAGAGGCAGTACAAAGTAAGAAAGGCCCCATTCTTTCATGCCATGCTTTTCCTCACAGACTCTTGAATTAAGTCTAATGAATTAAACATAAAGTCACTGCACGTAAAGATCTAACCAAAGCTTCCAGCTTCTACAAAATTAGAGGATATGGGTCTACAGATTCATAAATAGAAAGTTTCATATAAGAAAGATTGTGACTGGTCCCAGGCCATGTGATGTTTTAGTGACAGATCTTTAAAGAAAGCAGCAATTTATTTTGGAAAGCGTAGGTATTTAAAGATCTGAATTCAAATACTTCTAGTATTTATGTGATTAAGGTTTACCTGTAAAATAGGGACAATAATGGTATCCAGGTCATGTCTTTATTATGAGGTTTAATAAGATAATAAATGTGTACAGTGCATTACACAGCATCTGGTCTGTAAAAGCTGCTCAGTAAATCTATATTTGCCCTCCTTTATTACCATTATTTATTAAAGACTCAGGAGAAACATGCATTTCAACAGGGTTAAGGCAATCAGCAAATACACAGGATGCTTGATTTGATAACCAGTATCTTAACGACAGTATAATTTATGTAAGCAATCTCACTCTTCTCCATAGTCACGAAGAAGGGAGCATGATAAGAGAGAAGAGAATGGAAAAAGTTGTTTGCCAGTGGGGGGGGGGGGCAGGGAGGAGAAAGAAATGGGGAATATGCAATTTTTGAGGCACTGTCAGATGGCAATACGTATTTGAATATACCAAGATCCTGGAAGAGACAAAGACAGAAGCTATTTCATCACTTTATTGAGTTTGTCCAGGAGAGTTATCAGATATTCTTTTTCCCTAGGACAGCAATTCTACAATAAAAATGTCCTTCAGAGACGATCACTTTACTGCGACTCAAATAATCTATTTAAATCTTCCTCCTTCAGTTATTCCCTGCTTGAATGGGAGGTAGACTGAAATTCATCAAGACATACTATTTCCTAGTTTGGAGAGTATAAGCTTTGGAGTTGAGACACTACTTTCATTTCCTCCACCATCCTAAAGACTTTTTTGCTTCAGTGTCCAGCAGTGAAATAAAGGTAGTATTTTGGTAGCAGTAATGGCAAAGATCAGCAGATTCAACAAAAGTAGTTCATTAAAGCTCAAAAAACAAAACAAACCACGCATTCATCAACCCCTACAACAACAACAACAACAAAATCAACAATATCAACCTCAGAAAGAATAAACTATACCCTAATTCCCATAGTATACAAACCCAGGTACCCAAAGGAGCAAAATGAGAATTCAGAAGGGACAACACTTAAGATTAAAACATAGTTCTACTCCACTCTACCATAACTTGTTGATGCGACAGTTGAATTCCACACATCCTTTATCTTATAAAAAAAAAAAAAAAAAAGAGAGAGAGAAAGTTCTCTAAATTTTATATCCACTGTCTGGGTGGAATGTGTTGTTGATTCTTGTATCCTGCCTCTCAATGTCAGGAACATGTGCTCACTGGGATCAATAGATTGTGTCTTAAACTCACTTCTTACTATAAGCTTTGAACCAGGGTACTCATGTGTTCAACACTCATAAACAGCATCTCTATCCCCAAATTTTGACCTGTTACTGGTTCTCAGAAACCTTAATCTATTATTCACTTTGTAGCAGTGGGGAAATTAAACTCAGTTGGCCATGCATGAACTATAGGGCCTATCCACTGTGAGGTGTCCAGAGTAAAAGGCTTTTGCCAGGAACTTTGATGATTTGGGACATGATGGCAAAGGAAGGATCAGTCCATAGTGTGTCTGAGTCTTTGTGCCTTCCAAAACTGGGAATCAGAAGAAAAGCTAATCTACTGGCTTTTTCCTCTCTGTGTTTTCCAGTATCAGGCAAGGTCGATATAAAATTGGATATGAAATGATGAAACAGCAAAACAGCTGTCTTCTCATGGTGTGTATGTACCTGATAAATACTGATTTCTTTCTGAGTACTGGGTACAAGGCTAAGTATGCAATATGACTTATCTACTCTGCTCCTCCCACCAACTTTATGTGGTTAAAGAATGAGGAAACTAAAGCACAGAGAGGTTAAGTGACTTGTCCAAGAACATGCAACTGCTAAGTCAAAAAGTTACAATGGGAATCTGGCTGAAGAGTCTACAATCATGACCACTTCTATATAATATGTATCCTTATTCATCCAATCTACACATTGTCCTTAAAGTTGACATGGGTTCATAGTCCCCATGCAAAAATTTCATGGATTCCAAGGATCTATAACCCACCCACAAATGGAAAATTGTTGATCTAATCCCACCTCTAGAAATTGTAGAAAACGCAGTCCTATGATTTTTTCTTGTTTTTGGAAATAACATTTCAATCCACAGCCACAATGCTATGAGCACCGTTGACATACTAGTTATGTATATTTCATTGATGTACCTAAAAAAGAAGAGAGAAGAGAGAGAGATTCTTGCCTTTTTACTCTAGATTCTTAGGGCGAGGAGGACACCAGCTCCCGCCATCTTGAACAGGAGTCTGCTCAGGAAAGAGCTCTGAAAAGCTGGTGCTGACTGCCTGGTGAATTTTCATAATAATGTCAGTGGCTTTAATACTTTTAAAATGTCTTGATTTGAATGGTTACCTGCTTTGGGTAGATCATCAAGAAATAAATAGAAGTTCCTAGGACTCCCAAAGTAAATTCACTCAGGAAGAGATGGAGACAGGGGTTATGCAAGCTAAAACTTTAGGTGTGGACAGAGATTCTTCCCCCAGAAGAAGAAAAATGAGACTTCAGAAAATAATCCCAAGGTTGATACTTTCCCTTCCATTTTTAGAGACTAACTTCTATCTATTGTGGAAGGGACAATCGGTGGAATTTTTCACAGAAATAAGGATTTGAATGGAGACTAGTTGTAAAATATACTTCCGACACCTGATTTTATTTTATCTTTTTATTTTTACAGATATTTATTTTTGGCTGCTTCAGGTCTTAGTTGTGGCATGCAGGACCTTTCGATGTGGCACACAGGCTTCTCTCTAGTTGCGGCATGTGGCCTTAGTTGCCCCGCAGTATGTGGGATCTCAGTTCCCCGACCAGGGATCGAACCTGCGTCCCCTGCATTGGAAGGTGGATTCTTAACCACTGGACCACCAGGGAAGTCCCCTGACACCTGATTTTAATAACAAAATATGCTATAGCTCAAATTCAAAAGTGATTATATTATTTGGATATTATACATTGATATAGATAGAGCTAATATCTTACAGACTACTTATAGACAATATTCTACAGATTGGTTATAGACAGGTCTACGAGATAGCCAATTAAAGGTCATCAGTGGAAGCCTAGAGGTCAAAGGGTCTGGGTCAGGTTCATGGTCATGTACTGAGTGAACATAAAAATGCAATAGACTGGGAAAAGATTTTCTAACTAGTGATACAATTCTGAAGTATCCCCTAAACCTATAAAATACAGAGAAAATCCTTGAGTAGGTCTCTTAAAATTCCTCCAGGCTGGACCACTGACTGAGCCTAATTCCTAATGTTTTATAGAGTATATTGTGGGCAGCTGGGGTATCAAGCTGCCTGTCTTTGAGATGTGAAACCAGCTATTCACCTTCCAGTTGAGGCATCTCTGCAGCACCTTGTAGTTAGGAAACAGTCTGAACCATAAGGTGCCCTCAGGCAGATTGACCGGGACCTTTGCCTTATAAATACTATGTTCCAGCCCAGAGACCCAGAGGGCCTCCGACTTGCCTTCCTGCCTTCCAACAGATAACAGACATTAAGTGAGCTGATCTTTCCTTCAGAGTAGAGAGAATAGAATTATAAACCTGCTGAGGAAGATTCCTAGGGAGAATGATAGCATTTTTTTAAAAATTGTTTTTTTAATGCTGGACTATTATATTAAATTTTAAAAATTAAAAGAAAAAAAATATTATCCAGGTATATTTTAAGAGATTAAGTGTAAGACTGATTAAGCGTCTAGGCTCTGAGCAGGCGTTGGAGTTTTATTCTCAGCTCAGATCACTTATTGGCTTTGTGGCTCTCGTCAAGTTACTCAGTCTTTCTGTGACTCAGCATCCTCTCTGGTAAAATGGAGATAGTAACAGCACTTGTTGAGAGTATTAAATGAGTTAATATAGTGAAAGATTTAGAAGAGAGGCTGGCAGATAGTAAATGCTTTATATGATAGTTTTTACTGTTATTATGATCATTTTGTTAGCAGCCTTTGGACTTGAGAGCAGCAGAGAAAGAGACTCCTGTCCATAGGAAAAAGATTTGGAAAGGCTACCGGTCCAGAAGGCAAAAACTGCCCTCAGAGGGTGCAGCCCAGATCACACAGGAGCAATTGTACTTCAAGCAGACCCTATCTGCACTCACAGGCTAGGGGGCTGGAGGGGAAGAGTAGCTCTGTGGGGGTCCTGAGATCATTTCCAGGTGTGGTTCTAGACAGAGAAACCCCAATCTTGCCGAGTCAGCCCTCAAACCATGTGCGGTGCAGGCTAGATTTATTTTACGCTTCCTTAAAGAGTTACACAGTTAAAAATGGAAACAATTCCTTTCTCTTAAAGGAATCCCTTTTAGGCTGTTAGCAGATAAGGACAAGAGGTCTTAGCCCATCCAAGGATATTTGCATTTTAGTAAGTAGCTTTTGGAAGCTGGGAGGAGTTGCTTGACTGAGACAAGCATGTCTCAGTGATGGGTGTGCAGGATACATTTTTAGCATTTAGAAGGCAGCCCAGTGTCCTGTAATACCCAGGACAGCCTTGCATAATAAAGAACTTGTTCTGCCTTTGCAATGCTTTTGAATGTCCAGCCAGATATTTTATCATTATTTGAACCTTGCATCTGACTGTTTGACAAATAATGCAAAGTATTTTTACACTTTTTCATATATACTGGATTTTACAGGAAAGAAACTATTGTGTACACTGAGGGAAGATTATTCTTTGTGTTACTTGAAAACTGGGTTTGCCTCTTGGTGAGTTTTGAGCCAAAAGATACAACCAAGCCAAAAGGTTGGGAGAAGGAAGGATTTATTACTACTTGCAGCAAAAAAGCAGAGCACGGGGGATATTTCCCAAAGCAGTCTCTCCCGGAACAGCAAAAATTGGGAAGTTTTAAGCTAAGGGTACATGCATATTCATGAAGGGGCTCGAGCAGAGAAGAATCTCCATAGAATTGGGGTCAAGGTCAAGTCCAAGCTTTAGTTGATTGAAGTCACAAGGGTCAAAATCATCATTCCATCCTCCACCTTGGTGGGGAGCTTAGTTCCTGCAGAACTCAAAGACTGTATCAGTGTCATGTATATCCCTTGAGGAGGAGCTAGGACTCTGTTTTATAGCTGTACTATTGTTTCTTGACTGCTTTTCCTTTGTTTCTTCATTCCCTCACTTCCTGATTTCTGAGATCTATTCATGGGCAAGCATTGTGGCCAAGCTTAGTTCACAAGATGACTTAGGCCAAAAATGTCTTCTCTTATGTCAAGAAAGCCATGCCTGGTTCTCTTTCTCTGGGGAACCCCTACCCTATCTGCTCACATTTGCTTTTCCTGAAACAGCATCCTTGAATTTTTCACTGTTTGCCAAAATCAGATCACCAACAGCTACACTGTTCCTGATCATTGTATTGTTACCAAATTAGTCAGCTAGACCCCAGCAGGGTCCTGGCCTGGGCCAAGACCCCTTGTCTTAGCCAGGGAGGTTCTTTTTCTGCTTTCATTTGTGCAGCCAATAAGAAAACTGATGCTAAGGCTGGAACAGCACGAACTTTATCCAATGGCCAAAGAATGAAGAAGCAGGAACTTTTTGCAAATCAACTTCTCAATCCAGTTCGGGCAGAGACACCAAATATATAGGAGGGTCGAGGTAAAAGGGAGGGAAATTGGAAAGAGTGAGAGGAATATTCTTGAGTTATCCAAGCACAGGGACGTGGTTTGGACCTGGAACTGATGCAACACTCCTGTTCAGTCCTTGTATGGGCTTTTCCAGTTGTTGTCATGGCAAATGTCAACTGTCATGGCACCTGTGGGTGTATCATTTAGCATATGCTAATATATTACAATGAGCATATAATGAGGCTTAAGGACTACTAGAAGTCAAATCTTCTGCAATCTTGGGCCTAGTTGGTTCTAACCAGTTCTTGTTTTTCTCTTTACAGCTTCCTCCTGAAACTTAGATAATAGTAATTAGTTTCTTGGAGGGAGGGGCAGGGGTATGACTCTGGGGTAACAGCCTTGGTATCAGTATCACCAATACCTCACTATCATGTTAGGCTACCTTTATAGCTGTCATATTCATCATGGATATATTTTCTTACTATAAAGTCAATTCATTTTATTTCTTTTTTATATTAAGACTGGGAATTATATTGATTTTAAAATCTATATATGTGTGTAGGTAGGAGCGATGAATCCAGTTTCAGGTGCCTGAAACTTCCACAATTTGGGGTGTCTTCCTTAAAAAGTTGAATAGAAAATTATGAATACAATATTAGGTATTAGAATGACTACTTATTTAGAAAAAGAAAAAAAAAACTACAACAAACTGCAAAATGTAAAAGCTGGAAAATGACATGAACATTATAAAATCCAGAAATAATTTTCTTTTCCTATATATCTTTACTACATACTCTGATCTCTTCTTCATTAGACAGTTATATTGTAATATCACTTTTTTATAGAGTATTGGGAAGGAAAAAAACTTTCCTCTACCCTTCTAGATTCTTCAGGCTGGTCTAAGAATTAAATTGACATGAAACAAATTAACAGGAGAAAATCAAACAAATGTTTAATATCATGTATACATGGGAAGAACCCAGGAGAACTGACTCCAGATATTTCAACCTTGTCTTCCTTCACTGCCCACAAATTTCCAGTGCTGAGTACTGGAGGATGCATTCATGCTTCAGTGTGACCTTTGCCCCTCCGTCTTTGTGTCCTAAAGTCAGGAGAGCTGGCTCTTGGTGGTGTTTTCTTGGAAGCCATTTCTACACCAAGGTGACTTGCAATACCTTCCCATACCTGGAAGTGACTGTGAATCATGTACATCTATTACACTAAACCAGAACTAAACAAATCCTTAACTCAAGTTCATCTTGGCTGGATCCCGAAAGCTTTCTGCAGCTACTCTCATGCTGCCAGTTAAAAAGGAAGCATGACAGAGGGAAGTCTGATGGGGAAAAGACAGTGGTCTTATCCAAACGTGGCTAAAATATCTTACTTTTGTAAATTTTATAAAAATATATGACCTCTTCCAGGATCTTGGAGGGGCCCATGCAAATGAGTGATCATGAAGTTTAACTTTCATTAGCTTCACCATAACTCCAACTCTACTAGGTGAGTTCATAATTTCTTATCAGCATAGCAAAAAAAAGTGTTAAAAAATATAGACCATAAAATGGGGTCTGGTAGGATTTGAATATCACTGGTCTAGATTTTGAAGAAGAGAAAAGGGCCAGAAGGTGAAATAGGGGACCTAGACATTTCCCAGTGAACTTTTCCTTTCCTTCAAAACAAGCAAGATTATCATAGAAGTTCAAGAAAACATATGAATATTGAGTGTCTGACCAAAAATTAAAATGTATAGTCTAACATGTGATGTGAACATTGGACTAAATATTGGAAATAGGTGCAATGTCAGAAAATTTAGTACCTTTTAGTGGCCATTCCTATAGGCCAGTGTTTCTCACAATCAGAGATTTGAAATTTTTTTAAACAAGAAAATATGTACATTTTTCATTAGTGACAATCTAAACAAATTAATATAACTATGTTATGGATCATCCACATGACCATTTCATAACCAGAAATTGTCACTTGATTTCAGGACCTATGTTTGCAATATTTTTTTTTTACAATTTAAAACTACATCAAGTGACTGTCAAATTAAGTCATGTTGTACCCATGAAAATGGGTTCAATTAGAGAAAAGTGGAGAGAAGAGTGAATCAACATAAGGCCCACAACAGAATAGGCTGCAGAACACAAAACAGTCTTCTTTATCATAGCTAATACCATAGTTACATTGCAGCAATACACATGAAGAAAATCCTCTCTTCATAAGACCCATGAGGCAACAGTTAATTAGAAGGAAAGTATAATGGTAAATATGAAATAAATAATTTTAATATTTCCAATTTCTAACTTGGATTTATACAAATTTACTATATATTTTCAGTAATGTCAGAGTGCTAATCTTATATTTAAGAGAAAAAGAGAACTACATAGAATTATCAAAGCCCACCTCATTAAAGTCAGCATTTGAACATAGATTGCTGGTAGAGTTTTGGTTAATTATATGCCCCGATTTCTCAGAGTGAACAAACTTAAGTCTTGAAGTCTATTAATATCATTTGTACAGTATGCTTTTCCAAACAGGCAATCCCTGAACTTGAATTATTATGGCCAAATGTAGGAATGACTTAAATATAGATACAGAGCTGATAGTTGATCATTCTACCATTAAACCCAAAACAAAACAATTTTGTTTTAGCACAAGAACAGTAGTCATCATATACATTCACTTCTTTATTTGTTCAACAAATATTTATGGCTAAGCGTTCTGTTATTTGCTGATAGTACAAAAGAGAATTAGATAGACAAGCTCTTTTCTCTCATGGAGTAAATTTTCTGTTGGAGAAGATAGACAATAAACAAGTAAACAAATAAAGTTTACAAAAAGTAAATAATGTTGCTATACAGAATCACAAGAGTAACACTTTAGATAGGATGGTTAAGGAAGGCCTTTCAACAAAAATGACTTAAAGCATGAGATAGAAGGGACTGAGAAAAAGCTGGAGTAAGACTATTTCAAGCAGTGGGACATTCAAAGTCCCCATAACAAGAAAGACTTTAGAGAACACTAGGAATTAAGAGAATACAAGTAGAACTGAAGCACAGTAGGGAACAAAGAGAGACTATGGCATAAAATGAGATTAGATACATATATAGGCGCCAGTTGGCAAGGGCCTAGTAAAACAAGGTAAAGTGTCAGGATTTTACTTGAAGGGTAACGAAAAGCCTCCAAACTGTTTTAAGCAAGGAAATACACAGACACACACGTGTATACACACACACATACACAAATGCTTATGCATTTCCTTGCTTTAAATGGTTTGATGGGTTTTCATGTATATGTATATATACACACATACATACATACATATTCACACTGTTGCTACGTGTGATAAATATTTTGTGAGTGGCTATTGGGAGATGGTTAGGAGACAGTAAAATGCAATGATAGATTGGCCTAGAGAAGGAGCAGTGGAAACAAAGACAAGTTGATTGGTTTTAGATGTATATTGGATATAGTATTATCAGGACTTACTGATAGATTAGAGGGTGAGGAAAACATGAGATATGATTCCTAAGTTTCTGGCTCTAATCACTGGGTAGTTGGTGATACCATTTATTACATGGGAAGGTCGGAGGAAGTTCCAGATTTAGGAAGGAAAATCAAGTCTTTAGTTTAGACATGTTGTAGTTTGAAGTGTCTTTGTGATATCTAAGTGTTTATGCTAAATCGGCAGATACAAGAGTTGGGAGACCAGAAGAAATGTCTGGACTAGAAACATAAATTTGTAAGTCATTGGCATATGTTTAAAGCCATTGGAGTAAGATGAGGTCAGCTAAAGAGAGAGGAAGAGCAGCTAGAAAACAGAGAATGTCTCATGACAGAGCCATTATGAATTCCAATATTTAGAGGAAGGGTAGAAGGGGAATATCTAGAAAAGAGACTAGAGGAAACAGCCAGTAATGTAGGAGGAATCTCAGGGAGTTGTGTCACTGAAGGTGAAAGGATAGTACGGTTCTAGTGGAAATGGTTGATTTTATTGAATCTTATTGAGAGTTGAAGTAAGATAAGAAAATAAAATTATTCTTTGGACTTAGCAATACGGAAATTTTGGGGACCTTAGCAATGGCAGTTTCAGTGGATTAGTATGTGTGGAAGTCAGGTTGAAGTAGGTAGAAAAGTAAATAGGAAGTGAGAAAGTAGAGGTAGCATGTGTAGACAGTTTTCTGAGTTTTGAAGTGGGATGGTAACATAGGAAAATGTGGGTCAAGAGAGGGATTGTATTTTATAGGAGATGCTAGATCATATTTGTTAGCAGATAGGAATAATTCAGTAAGCAGAGACAGAGAATGAGGGAAGACACGGTTAAATAGTTAAGAGTTAAGTCCTTGGATAGGCAAAAAGGGAGAACTGATTTTCACTCATTCAACTCAACAGTTCTTGAACATAACACAGGTGTTTTTGCTATAACATCAAATGCATTGATTTTAAAATGTCCTTGCATTCTGAAAAAACACACTAAAAATAACAAGTCTTTTGGGAAAAAGATATTGTGGCAGATCATCCAAACCTATAACCAGAGCACTAGCAAAAACATTAGCATTTCTACTAAATAAATTAAATGGTTAAAAAGATAATGGTATACTCCTGTAAGGTGTTACTAATAGGGGAAACTGGGTGTGTGGTGTATGGGAACTCTCTGTACTATGTTGTCAATTTTTCCATAAATCTAACACTGTTCCAAAAAATAAAGTCTATTAAGAAAAAAAGATATGTTAAATTTCTAATTAAATGAATAAAATCAATAATATACATAGGGTTTGATCTTCTTCAGAGATAAAGGTAGGTTGATAGAAGAAGGTCACAAGGAGAAAATGCACACAAGCCAGAGAAAACCATTTAAAAACATTCTCAAGACAGACATGCGGTAAAACTAAGCCAAGAAGAAAAGTTTAAAGTGAATGGTTATTGTGTAGGGTACCCTATTCCTTGCTGAGTTCCATTATACTAGTAAGATCAGTGTTCAGCTACTATTCCTTCATAATAAAAGAACATTAACATGCTCAGAAAGATCTTGTATGAACTCACTTCCACATTATATTAACATATATTTGTTTACCAATAGTATGTGGAATATTTGCATTTCGGAATCATCCATTGTATCACAGAAATTGTAGTGTGTTTCTTGACTTGTTCAGCAGCTGCTACATGCATAGCAATATATTGAGTACTGTGTAGGGTACAAAGATGCATAAAAGGGAGGTCCTCTAACCACATTTGACTTTATCAAAATCTTGATTTCCATAGGCAGAAATAATAAGGGAAAAATTGTAATGTACTTCTTTCAAAACAGTTGAAAGAAGAATTGTACTTCTTTCAAAACAGTTGTGTCGGGACTTCCCTGGTGATCCAATAAAAATAATAAACGTGTAGCAGCAACAATAATAATTGTTATCACTTACTCTATATCAGAGTGCTTTATGCCATTGAATACTCGCAAGTATTTAATACCTATGAAGTAGGTACCCTTAGCATTCTTGTTTTCCACGAAGTAGAGAGATCATACAACTAGTGAATGACAGAGCCAGTATTTGAAGCTTAGAGGTTTGAATAGCTAGGTTCTTAAAAATGGGAAAGGAAGGCATTCAGTGGGGTGCCCCAACACCTTTCCCACAACATTTGGGATTGTCAAATCATTCCCTCCACCTCCAATAACTTGAGAACTCATGGCCATCTTTTGCCTTAAGGTTTATGAAGCATTATTCTGGAAGAGTATCTAATGCTGCTAGAGCTTACAGGAAAGGTCCAGAAAGAAGTGATGGACCTGAGGGGTGGGGTGCTAGGAGTTACCTTGTATTTTGTCAGCATTCTGTGTGGCAAGGCTAAGCAAATGTCCCATGGGTTAGGTGAGCAAAACAGAAAGTGGTAGGGACATGCCATCTTGCCTATCTTCCCCCAAAGAGTCACTCTTTGGATGATGGGCACTCCAATAAGAAGAGACTGTGGAGTGGGCTGCCTGCAATCAGAGCTGAAGTAAATGAGCCTTAGATGTGTAGGCTGGAACTGTGCAAAAAATGGAACAAAGGTTCCTCTGAAAAGCCTAGAGGTACTCCTACAAAAGCACCTAATTTTGGATAACTGACAAATGAGAAAGAACAATTAACAATGCTAAAGAAATCTTGGCAACTAACGAAAGGGGTAAATTACCACAACTGTACCTCCACTTATAAGGTGATATTCATTTCAGGAATAGCAGTGACAACAAAACAAGGAGCTGACATCTAATACACTGTGGATATTGCTTTTTATTCTCCATTCTCTCTTCTCACCTCCCAGGAAGGAAGTGGCTGATGTTGGGAGGAGAAAGGGGTATGTAGTGACTACACTTCACCTCCCAACACATATCAAGCCACTGAAGCCATAAGCCTACTCTATGCTTGGGGGGAGGTGGAAGGATAGGGGGTGATGGAGACTGGAGAGAATTTCAAATAAAATATAAATTTTTGGAAATAACAGGATTGTGTTTAATAACTCTAATGAGACAGTTTTAATAACACAAAGTAATTAAAGTTTATGAGGTACTTCTCTGGTGGTCCAGTGGTTAATGCTCCATGCTTCCACTGCAGGGGGAACAGGTTTGATCCCTGGTTGGGGAACTAAAATCTCACATGCCGTGCAGTGTGGCCAAAAAAAAAAAGTTTATGAAATTGGTTTAAGATGTCATTAAGGGAGTCTGCTACCCAACAGGAATGAGACCACAGTGGGAGTTATCAAAAACAAACAAGCAACAATTTCCTGTTTATACTGCACAAGTTCAGACTTCTTTCTAAACAGTTGTGTTGGGACTTCCCTGGTGGTCCAGTGGTTAAGACTCCGTGCTCCCAATGCAGGGGGCCCCGGGTTCGATCCCTGGTCAGGGAACTAGGTCCCACATGCATGCTGCAACTATAAGGTCCTATGAGCCGCAACTAAGACCCAGGGTAGCCAAATAAATAAATAAATAATTTTTTAAAAAAAGTTGTGTCTATGAAATGGAAAGGTTGGACTACATGAATTCTAAGGTCTTCTGCAGGTCTAACATCTGAGCATTTTTTGGCAATTAGGATTGTAGGAGTTCAAAAAGACAAGTTACTAGAATGGTATGGTCCTGTGGTGGTTTCCAGAGAACAGTGACTCCTGCTGCTTGGTTGATGAGTCCTTCATTCTCCTATCTGGTCTGCTAGGTTGATAGTTCAGGATATATAGTAAGCAACAGGAAGTGGTAGTAGATTTGAAAGTGGAAGTCAAAGAAAGAAAGGAATTGAAAGCAGAATACTGAAAAGGTTGTGGGATTGATGATAACCATGGGACATTTGTTAGAAGTGACTTGGGGGAGAGAAGGTATTTTCAGTTTCTTATCAGTTTTTACCCTAAGTCCCAAAGTAGAGAAAAATATCAAAATTTAAAATAGGGAAGGACTATGTAACAACTTAAATGGGAAAAGAATTTGAAAAAGAATAGATACATGTCTAGGTATAACTGAATCACTTTGCTATACACCTGAAACTATCACAACATTGTTAATCAATTATACTCCATATAAAACAAAAAGTTAAAAATAAAATAGGAAAGGACTTTAGAAATAATCGATTTAAATTCCTTTATTTTAAAGATTGAGAAACCTGAACAACAGAGCATGGCTTGTACAAGTTTTCTATCTGGGCTATTGATCAGTGAGTGGCAAATACAGAGCTAAATTATGGGGTTTTGTTTGTTTGTTTGTTTGTCTGTTTGCTTTGACTGAAGGTTTAGGACTGAAGAAAGGATGAGAGACTAAGTGCTCTTAAAGACTAATAATCCGGGTTTCCCTGGTGGCACGGTGGTTGAGAGCCCGCCTGCCAATGCAGGGGACGTGGGTTCGTGCCCCGGTCCAGGAAGATCCCACATGCCGCAGAGCAGCTGGGCCCGTGAGCCATGGCCGCTGAGCCTGCACGTCCGGAGCCTGTGCTCCGCAACGGGAGAGGCCACAAAAGTGAGAGGCCCGCGTGGCACAAAAAAAAAAAAAAAAAAAAAAAAAAGACTAATAATCCAATGTGGGGAGAAAGACAATAATGAAATGAATAAAGAAATGAACAAAAACATACCAAGTAGTAACAAGGCAGATAATTGAATCAGTGATGTGATTGAGTGAGTGGGTGGTTAATTTAGATATTTAGGTTAATCACATACTGAAATAACAGTGCAGTAGAATCTCTCTTAACAACCTCAAGTTCACTGACTGACTAGATTAAGTGGCATTCACCATCCCCTCTGTAAAACAGATTGACAAATGCATACCACATGCTAAATGACCACCCCTGGTAAGCTTCTCTGTAGTAGAAACACCAGGAGATAGTAGTGGTGTCACAAAATCAAAGCTGGAGAAAATTTCGAGATGGAGAGTGATTAGCACTGTTGAATGCATCAGAGTTATCAAACAGGAGAAGAACCAAGAACAGCTCAGTGAATCTAGTAATGAGAAAAATGCTGGTGTAGCCCCCACCATCCAGGGTCTATCTCAGCCATGCAAGCCCCAAATCTCAGTGGTCCACTCACTAAAGCTGACCAGTCTCTGAGACATTATTCAAACTCACAAGACAACTCAAAATGTGAATTCATTCATTTTTGATGGTGAATATTCCAGACCAGTCATCTCCATGTGGCTTTTGCTTGTGGATATAAGTAATTTAGTATAATAAAATGCATGTCATGGGAATTCCCTGGTGTTCCAGTGGTTAGGACTCTGAGATTTCACTGCCGAGGACACAGGTTCAATCCCTGGTTGGGGAACTAAAATCCCACAAGCAGCACAACATGGGAAAAAAACAATTAAAATTAAAAAAAATAAAAGTGCATGTCAGAAGGTTACTTATTGTGCCCATATTACTCCATTCTTATCAAAGCATGCATCACAGTATATAAGAATTTTATATTTTCTTGTCTTGCTCCTCATCACATACTATATGTGTTTGATTGATTGCTCTTTACCTGGTGCTTAGCATGATGCAGAGCATGTTTAGATTTTCCATAAATATGTATTAGAGATATAAATGAGCAATTAACTCATTGATTATTTCTATCGTGATGTTGCAACCTGATAAATCTTCCTCTCCTTTCTTAGAGATAATTGCTTTAAAAAAATCATTTCTTGAAGAGTACTAAAGGGGACCTTCAAGGTCACAGAGGAGTAAGATGTGGAGATCACCTTCCTCCCCATAAATAAATCAAAAATACATCTACATGTGGAACAACTCCTACAGAACACCTACTGAATGCTGGCAGAAGACCTCAGCCTTCCCAAAAGGCAAGAAAATCCCCACTTCCCTGGTTAGGGCAAAAGAAAAAAGAAAAAACAGAGACAAAAGAATGAGGATGGGACCCGTACCTCTGGGAGGGAGCTGTGAATGTGGAAACGTTTCCACACACTAGGGAGCCCCTTCACTGGTGGAGACAGGGGTGGGGGGGTAAGTTTTGGAGCCACACAGGAGAGCACAGCAACAGGGGTGCAGAGGGCAAAGTGGAGCAAATACTGCACAAAGGATAAGTGCTGACCAGTACTCACCAGTCTGAGAAGCTTGTCTACTCAACCACCCAGGTGGGTTGGGTTTGGGAGCTGAGGCTCAGGCTTCAGAGGTCAGACCCAAGAGAAAGGACTGGTGTTGGCTGTGAAGACAGCCTGAAGGGGACAAGTATGCCACAGCTAGCCAGGACAGAGACCAGGAAAAAGTCTGGACCTGCCAGAGAGGTAAGAGACCTTTGTTTCCGGGTTCTCAAAGGGAGGGGATTTCTCCCAGTGTGCCCACAGAAGGCAGAGCACTGCCTAAGCGACCTTCAGAGACAGCAGTGAGCCATAGCTATTAGCTCAGACCACAGAGATGGGCATGAAACACTAAGGCTACTGCCGCTGCCACCAAGAATCCTGTGTGCAGGTGCAGGTCACTATCCACACATCCCCGTGAGCTTGTGCAGCATGCCACTGCCGGGGTCCCAAGACCCAGAGACAAATTCCCTGGGAGAACACCCAGCACACCTCAGGCTGTTGCAACATCACGCCAGCCTCTGCCACCTCAGGGTCACCCCACATTCCAATTATGACTACCATACCCCTCCCCCTGGCCTGAGTGAGCAAGAGAGCCCTAATCATCTGCTGCTTTAACCCCCTCCTGTCTGGGCACAGGGAACAGATGTCTGAGGGAGACCTAGGCACAGAGGCAGGGCCAAAACCAAAGCTGAACCCCAGGAGCTGTGCGAACAAAGAAGAGAAAGGGAAATTTCTCCATGCAGCCTCAGGAGCAGCAGATTAAATCCCCACAATCAACCTGATAAACCCTGCATCTGAAGAGTACCTGAACAGACAATGAATGTTCCCAAAATTGAGGCAGTGGACTTTGGAAGCAACTGTAGACTTAGGGTTTGCCTTCTGTACCTAATTTATTTCTGGTTTTATGTTTATCTAAGTATAGTATTTAGTGCTTATTATCATTAGTGGATTTGTTTTTTGGTTTGTTTGCTCTCTTCCATATATATATAATGTATATATATATTATATACATATTATATATATATGTTTCCTTTTTCTCTTTTTGTGAGTGTGTATGTGTATGCTTCTTTGTGTGATTTTGTCTGTATAGGTTTGCTTTTACCATTTGTCCTAGGGTACTGTCCATTCATTTTTTTGTTTTTGTTTTTCTTCTCTCTTCCTTTTCTTCTGAGCTGTGTGGTTGGCAGGGTCTTGGTGTTCCAGCCAGGTGTTGGGCCTGAGCCTTTGAGGTGGGAGGGCTGAGTCTAGGATACCAGACCACCAGAAACCTTCTGGCCCCAAGGAATATCAATCAGCTAGTGCTCTCCCAGAGATATTCCTCTCAACACTAAGACCCAGTTCCACCCAACAGCCAGCAAGCTCCAGTGCTGGATGCCCCATGACAAACAACTAGCAAGACAGGAAAACAAACCCACCCATTATCAGAGAGGCTGCCTGAAATCATACTAAGTTCATAGACACTCCAAAACACACCACTGGACATGGCCCTGCCCACCAGAAAGACAGGTTACAGTGCCACCCACCAAAACACACACACCAGTCCCCTCCACAAAGAAGCCTACACAAGCCACTGAACCAACCTTGCCCATTGGGGGAAGACACCAAAAATAATGGGAACTATAAACCTGCAGCTTGAAAAAAGGAGACCCCAAACACAGTAAGTTAAACAAAATGAAAAAATGGAGAAATATGCATCAGATAAAGGAACAAGGTAAAAACCCACCAGACCAAACAAATGAAGAGGAAATAGGCAGTTAACCTGAGAAAGATTTCAGAGTAAGGATAGTAAATATGACCCAAAATCTCAGAAATAGAATGGAGAAAGTACAAGAAACATTTAACAAAGACCTAGAAGAACTAAAGATTAAACAAAAAATGATGAACCACACAATAAATGAAATAAAAAATACTCTAGAAAAAATCAATATCAGAATAACTGAGGCAGAAGAACAGATAAGTGACCTGGAAGATAAAATAGTGGAAATAACTGCTACAGAGCAGAATAAAGAAAAAACAATTAAAATAATTGAAGACAGTCTCTGAGACCTCTGGGACATTAAGTGCACCAACATTCGAATTATAGGGGTCCCAGAAGAAGAGAAAAAAAGTCTCTCAGAGAACATTTGAAGAGATTATAGTTGAAAACTTCCCTCACATGGGAAAAGAAATAGTCAAGTCGAGGAAGCGCAGAAAGTCCCATACATGATAAATCCAAGGAGAAACATTCCAAGACACATATTAATCAAACTATCAAAAATTAAATTCAAAGAAAAATATTAAAAGCAGCAAGGGAAAAGCAAAAATAACATACAAGGGAAACCCCATAAGGTTAACAGCTGATCTTTCAGCAGAAGCTCTGCAAGCCAGAAGGGAGTGGCAGGACATATTTAAAGTGATGAAAGGGAAAAGCCTACAACCAAGACTACACTACTCAGGAAGGATCTCATTCAGATTTGATGGAGAAATTAAAATCTTTATAGAAAAGCAAACACTAAGAGAATTCAGCTCCACCAAACCAGCTTTACAAAAAATGCTAAAGGAACTTCTCTATGCAGGAGACACAAGAGAAGGAAAAGATCTACAATAACAAACCCAAAACAATTAAGGAAATGGTAATAGGAACATACATATCGATAACTATCTTAAATGTAAATGGATTAAATGCTCCCACCAAAAGAAATAGACTGACTGAATGGATACAAAAACAGGACCCATCTATATGCTGTCTACAAGAGACTGGCTTCAGACCTAGGGACACATACAGACTGAAAGTGATGGGATGGAAAAAGATATTCCATGCAAAAGGAAATCAAGAGAAAGCTGGAGTAGCAACACTCATATCAGACAAAATAGACTTTAAAATAAAGACTATTACAAGAGACAAAAGGACACTACATAATGATCAAAGGATCAATCCAAGAAGAAGATATAACAATTATAAATATTTATTCACCCAACATAGGAGCACCTCAACACATAAGGTAAATGCTAACAGCCATAAAAGGGGAAATTGACAGTAGCACAATAATAGTAGGGGACTTTAACATCCCACTTTCAACAATAGACAGATTATCCAAAATGAAAATAAATAAGGAAACACAAGCTTTAAAAGACACAATAGACCAGATAGACTTAATTGATATTTATAGGACATTCCATCCAAAAACAACAGAATACACTTTCTTCTCGAGTGCTCATGGAATGTTCTCCAGGATACATCATATCTTGGGTCACAAATCAAGCCTCAGTAAATTTAAGAAAATTGACATCATATCAAGTATCTTTTATGAGCACAACGTTTTGAGACTAGATATCAATTACAGGAAAAATCTAAAAAATACAAACACATGGGGGCTAAACAATATGCTACTAAATAACCAAGAGATCACTGAGGAAATCAAAAAATACCTAGAAACAGATGGCAATGAAAAAAAATGACCCAAAACCTATGGGAAACACCAAAAGCAGTTCTAAGAGAGAAGTTTATAGCAATAAAATCCTTCCTTAAGAGACAATAAACGTCTCAAACCTTACATCTAAAGCAATTAGAGAAAGAAGAACAAAAAGAACCCCAAAGTTAGCAGAAGGAAAGAAATCACAAAGATCAGATCAGAAATAAATGAAAAAGAAATGAAGGAAACAATAGCAAAGATCAATAAAAGTAAAAGCTGGTTCTTTAAGATAAACAAAATTGATAAAATTTTAGCCAGAATCATCACGAAGAAAAGGGAGAAGACTCAAATAAACAGAATTAGAAATGAAAAAGAAGCAACAGCTGACACTGCAGAAATACAAAGGATCATGAGAGACTACTACAAACAACTATATGCCAAAAAAATTGACAACCTGGAAGAAATGGACGAATTCTTAGAAAAGTACAAACTTCCAACACTGAACCAGGAAGAAATAAAAAATATGAACAGAAAAATCACAGCACTGAAATTGAAACTGTGATTAAAAATCTTCCAATAAACAAAAGCCCAGGGCAAGGTGATTTCACTGGTGAATTCCATCAAACATTTAGAGAAGAGTTAACACCTATCCTTCTCAAATTCTTCCAAAATATAGCAGAGAGAGGAACACTCCCAAATTCATTCTATGAGGCCTCCATCACCCTGGTACCAAAACCAGAGAAAGATGTTACAAAACAAGAAAACTACAGACCAATATCACTGATGAACATAGATGCAAAAATCCTCAACAAAATACTAGCAAACAGAATCCAACAGCACATTAAAAGGATCATATACCATGATCAAGTGGGGTTTATCCCAGGAATGCAAGGATTCTTCAATATACTCAAATCAGTCAATGTGATAAACCATATTAACAAATTGGAGGATAAAAACCGTATGATCATCTCAGTAGATGCAGACAAATCTTTGACAAAACCTAACAATGATTTATGATAATAGCTCTCCATAAAGTGGGCATAGAGGGAACCTACTTCAACATAATAAAGCCCATATATGACAAACCCACAGCCAACATTGTTCTCAATGGTGAAAAACTGAAACCATTTCCTCTAAGATCAGTAACAAGACAAGGTTGCCCACTCTCACCACTGTTATTCAACATAGTTTTGGAAGTTTTAGCCACAGAAATCAGAGAAGAAAAAGAAATAAAAGGAATCCAAATCACAAAAGAAGAAATAGAACTGTCACTGTTTGCAGATGACATGATACTATACATAGAGAATCCTAAACCCTACCAGAAAACTACTAGAGCTAATCAATGAATTTAGTATAGTGGCAGTATACAAAATTAATGCACAAAAATCTCTTGCATTCCTATATGCTAACAATGAAAAATCTGAAAGAGAAATTAAGGGAACACTCCCATTTACCACTGCAACAATAAGAATAAAATAACTAGGAATAAACCTTCCTAAGGAGACAAAACATCTGTATGCAGAAAACTGTAAGACACTGATGAAAGAAATTAAAGATGATACAAGCAGATGGAGAGATATACCATGCTCTTGGATTGGAAGAATCAACATTGTGAAAATGATTATACTACCCAAAGCAATCTACAGATTCAGTGCAATCCCTATCAAGCTACCAATGGCATTTTTCACAGAACTAGAACAAAAAATTTTACAATTTGTATGGAAACACAAAAAACCCTGAATAACCAAAACAATCTGGAGAAAGAAAAATGGAGGTGGATGAATGAGGCTTCCTGACTTCAGACTGTACTACAAAGCTACAGTAATCGAGACAGTATGGTACTGACACAAAAACAGAAATATTGATCATTAGAACAGGATAGAAAGCCCATGCACATATGGTCACCTTATCTTTGACAAAGGAGGCAATAATATACAATGGAGAAAAGACACCTTGTTCAATAAGTGCTGTGGGGAAACCTGGACATGTAAAAGAATGAAATTAGAACACTTCCTAACACCATACACAAAAATAAACTCAAAATGGATTAAAGACCTACATGTAAGATGAGACACTATAAAACTCTTAGAGGAAAACATAGGCAGAACACTCTTTGACATCAATCACAGCAAGATTCTTTGTGACCCACCTCCGAAGAAATGGAAATAAAACAAAAATAAACCAATGGGACCTAATGAAACTTAAAAGCTTTTACACAGCAAAGGAAACCATAAACAAGATGAAAAGACAACCCTCAGAATGGTAGAAAATATTTGCAAACAAAGCAACTGACAAAGGATTAATCTCCAAAATATACCAGCAGCTCAGGCAGCTCAGTATCAAAAAGCAAACAACCCAATCCAAAAATGGGCGGAAGACCTAAATAGACATTTCTCCAGAGAAGATATGCAGATTGCCAGCAAACACATGAAAGGATGCTCAACATCACTAATCATTAGAGAAACACAATTCAAAACCACAATGAGGTATCACTTCACACCAGTCAGAATGGCCATCATCAAAAAAATCTACAAACAATAAATGCTAGAGAGGGTGTGGAGAAAAGGGAACCCTCTTGCACTGTTGGTGGGAATGTAAATTGATACAGCTACTCTGGAGAATAGTATGGAGGTTCCTTTAAAAACTAAAAATAGAACTACCATACAACCCAGCAATCCCAGTACTGGGCATATACCCTGAGAAAACCATAATTCAAAGAGACATGTACCACAATGTTCACTCCAGCACTATTTACCATAGCCAGGACATGGATGCAACCTAAGTGTCCATTGACAGATGAATGGATAAAGAAGATGTGGCACATATATACAATGGAATATTACTCGGCCATAAAAAGAAACAAAATTGAGTTACTTGTAGTGAGGTGGATGGACATAGGTTCTGTCATACAGAGTGAAGTAAGTCAGAAAGAGAAAAACAAATACCGTATGCTAACACATATATAAGGAATCTAAAAAAAAAAAAAATGGTTCTGATGAACCTAGGGGCAGGACAGGAATAAAGACACAGAGGTAGAGAATGGACTTGAAGACACAGGGAGGGGGAAGAGTAAGCTGGGACAAAGTGAAAGAGTAGCATTGATATATATACACTACCGAATATAAAATAGATAGCTAGTGGGAAGCAGCTGCCAGCCTAGCACAGGGAGATCAGCTTGGTGGTTTGTTACCACCTAGTGGGGTGGGATAGGGAGGGTGGGAAGGAGGTGCAAGAGGGAGGAGATATGGGGATATATGTATACATATAACTGATTCACTTTGTTTTACAGCAGAAACTTGCACAACATTGTAAAGCAATTATACTCCAATAAAGATGTTAAAAAAAATAGCATACTAAAGACATCCTTGATGACTCTTTATCTCCAATTGTTTATCTTTCATGGGAATCACCAACCTTTGCATCTCTTTTTCATACTTTTCAATGAATTCCTATGGTGATTAGTATCATAGAATATTTTCTTTTATGACTGATGTACTACCAGCCCTATTGAGATATGTAAAATATGTGCAAGATAGGGTCTTCTAATCCTCTTTCTGTATTCTAACCACAAGATATTTAACTATAAATTTAATTAACTTAAAATTCAGTATAATAAAGTCAGTAAAGGAAGAAGAAGATGAAATTCCTGGTGCTGCCTAATTCTGATCATGTCACATGTCACTTAGCTGAAGAAAGGGGGTCTTCCTTTGACCTACCTTTACAGTCTGTTTGTGAACAAACAGACCTTTCAGAAACTACAAGCAATTTGAATTTCTATGGCACATCCATGGCTATGTACTTGGCTTTATGGATTATTTTGAAATGTGTTACTCAGAATGTGTTGCCAGAATGAAAGGAAAATGAAAAAATGGCACAGATTCTTTAATTGTGAGTTACTCTCTTTTCCTCTGGATGCCACCATTTACCCCTCATTTCTAGAACTTTATTTTTTCCTGCTTAGAGAATCATTTCTGAATGCTTGCAGGCACCACTCCCACCCCCTGCTGTATTTCTACCATCTTACATCTCTGTTAGTTATAAGATATAGGCTTGCTGGACTATGACTATTTGTAGTCACATATCATCAACCAATCGAAAGTGAATAGTCTTTTTTCACTGGTTGGAATGGAATGCACACTAGACTCAGAAACAGAGAACCCAGTATGAATTCCAGTTATACTCAATTCTATTCAATGTCTTTCACTCTTGCTCTAATTGATGAAATAAACTTTCATACCAAAAGAAAAATTCCATAGAAGAAATGACATGATTAGATAGAAAAGCATTGTTTGCATCACCTAATAAAAAACTGATTTAGCCAAAAGTCATTAAAAGATGAAATGATGAAAGATTAATGGGATCAATTTGAATAGAGCATTAGGCTGTTTCTCCCTGAAACAGTGATCAATTTAGCATTGCTGAGAGTAGTATAATCAAATAATATGTGCCTCCTGATGAGGGATGACAGATAAAATATAGGATGCCTAGTAAAATTTGATTTTCAGATAAACAATAATTTTTAATATAAGTATGACCCATACAATATTTGGGATATCCTTATCCTTAAAATGTTATTTGTTAGTTATTTAGTATTCAAATTTAGATAGGTGTCTTGTATATGTATTTGTTAAACCTGATAATCCTACTTGATGTAATGCAAAACTTTAATATATATATTATATAGTTTAACATAGTTATATATATGGTTTAATATAGTATAATATAGTTTGTAGTATATATATATTTAATATAGTTTAATAAATTGAACTTGCATCTAATTAAGCCTTTGGAACTGACTTCCAATCTGCAGGAAACACAGGATATAGAAGAACAAATTTAATGGTACAAGTAAGTAGATATACAGAAGATGAAACTTTGACCTGATTTTTAAACATATCAATGAAATGAAAAAAAAAGATGGGTGGGTGGGGGCGGGGAGAATGGCAGAATGCTCTAGACCAAGATGCTCAAATGAGGATAATTTTGTCCCTGGGGGATATTTGGCAATATTTAGAGACTTTTTTTTGGTTTTCTCTAATGTAGTGGGGGGAGAGGAAATGATGCTACTAGCACCTAGTAGTTAGAGGCCAGGAGTGCTGTGAAAAATCTTGTAACATATGCAGCAATCTCCCTCCTCACTCCCCTCTCACCTTCCACACACACACAAAGAATTATTAGGCCCCAAATGTCAACAGTGCTGCTGTTGAGAAACTCTGATCTAGTCTAAAAAAACTTTAAAGATTTACCAGCCACACGTGAAGCACAACGATCATGTGAATCTTGAAACCATACTATAATATGGAGCACTTCTATGATAGAAGGCAAGACAGCTATTTAAGAAGAATAATGTAGAAAAATTTTTATTGATATGGGAAAGGTTCACAATACATTGCTAAGAGAAAAAACAGACTGGATATAAAAAAGTTTGTTTAACATACCCTCATGTTGCTAAAAAGGAGAAAGGGCTACAAAAATAAAAACCATCCCATTTTTGCCATAAACATAGTGTATGTGTATAAACAGATACAAACATATGAATGCATAGAAAAATGATCAGAAAACCAGTCATCAAAATGTTTATAGTATTGATATTTCTAAGTTGGAGATCAGAAGTGATTTGTGTCTTATTTTTCCTTTCCTGTTTTTTCTATAATGAACATATATTACTTTTTTTAATCAGAGGGAAAATAGAATATTTTAGAAGGAAAATTATTAGTCAAAGTTCAATATCCTTATGGCCATTCCCTTTTACGTGGTAGAGCTAAAATGGTTTCACAAACATCTCCCAAGTGTACAGAGACCATCTTGATGGAGAGGTCGTGCTGAGCCAGAAACTCAACTTACTGGAGTGGAAAGCTACTGCTGTTTCATACTCTCTCCAGAATAAGCTGAGAATGAACCAAAGGGAGCATGAGGGATGGGTCTGAAAGTATCTTCTGTCCTTTCCAAACACGGGAGATGAATCTCTCTAAATGGGAGAATTAGACTGAGATGTGTGTCAGTGAGACATAAGGAAATATGCTGTAGGCTGAAACTGGACAAGAGAAGCCCTGGCTCCTATAAACACTCTACTTGCTCTGATCTTATTTGAATAAGTTTCAGGAAGTTGGCTGCTCTCTAATCCTGAAAAAAACAAAATTTAGGGTCTTCTCTTTGTGAACTTATCCAGTATATTTATGGTTTACTTGACTAAAACTCAATGCAATATTAGTTTGTGAAACCTCCAAAAATCCCCCAAAGTGAGTAAGTAAGTGAAAGTGTCTCTCTCATCTACTACCCAAGTTCCTAACAAAGTCCTTGAGATAAGCTCTAGGGATCTCTCATCCTTACCTTCTAAGTACCCTGGAGGGATTTTGAAACAGATGGTCCCAGGAGACTTGGGGTACAGGGATTTGTTCCTCTTGGAGAGCAAATTTTCATGCTCATCTTGCTGTGATAATGGATTCAAGGACATGAAATTTAGCTGAGACATTATAATGATCTCAAAATATTTTAAATATTATCAGGTTGAAAAGGAAATAGAAGGTGGGATAACGTGGGTATATGGCAAGTTGCAGGGAGAGAGATATTGAGTCAATAGGAAGTAACATTTTCTAAAAACTAGGGCCACTCAAAAATAGAATTGATGATCGTATATAGATCTATGTAATGAGAGAGTATGCACCATTAGAAATGAAAAGAGTGAGATAGATTTACAGTACCATTACAGAAAGTATTCAGGATATAATATTAAGGGAAAAAAGCTAGTTGTAAATTGGTATGTGCAGTCTAATTCCAGTTGTGTAAAGTTGAAATGATACAGAAATATACATAATTGTACAAGGAAATTTTCTAGACAGAAATAAACAAATTAAAACAAAAAAACAAACATAAACCATGTTTACCTCTGGACCAGAGAATGCAAAGTACAGAAGAGAAAACTAACTTTTCTGGTTATACCCTTCTATACAGATGGCTTTTTTTCCCCCTGAAGCATTTTTATAATATGAAAAGCCTAGTTTTATTTTTTTAAGTAAACTTAGTTTCTTTTAAAAAAAACAAAGGGATGCTAACTTGTAAGGTAATGAATTTCCAATCATTGGAAGCACTGAAGCAGAGTTTGGGGGCTATTTTTGAGGAGTGCTGTGCTTTTAAAATTACCTCCTAACTCTAAGGTCCTATGATTTAGTTATATTTAAAGGACGTAAAGCTACCACAAACATGAATTTTTCCACCTTGCTTCCAAGTGGAAGCAAAGGCTTGGATAATGAAATGAATAAGATTAACCCCTTGCCTAGGACTGGTTGTCAGGTCTAAGCAGAAAATGATGCCTCTAGAAAGAAACACTTTTACTTTTTTTAGCATGGAGAGATATTTTTGGCTAAAGATCCAGAATCCAAGGAAACAGAAAGTGGTGTAAAGTGTTGCTTTTTTTCATTGACATGAATTCCACAGAAAGAGGCTGCCATTTTGTTTCAGTTATCATGCTCTTACCATCCTAGTGTTATCACTCATGAGTTCTTTGCCATCTTACGGAGTCCCCGTTTTCCTGACGGAGTGATGGGGGAGGAGATGGAATTGCAGGAATGCACAAGCTCCATTCAATCTTTTCTCTTCTATAGCCTAGCTTATTTTTTTTTTCATTCCCCTTCATATAGGTAGGATTGATTTTTCCAGTTACATAAGCTTTGAATTTTGTCTTGTTCAGTAATGCATCATGAATCTCAGTTAACCAGAAGTGGTTACAGACTAGCCCGTCACCACATCTCAGAGGAAAAGGAACACATATTTTGCTCTACATTTTCTCTATATTTTGAAAATATTTTATATTTTTCTGCTTTACAACATCTGCCCTCATTCAACTACTTGCAACCCACTATAGTAACAGTCAGAAATGGTTATGTCTTTATTTAAAATTTTAATATTTTGTTCATCTTGGATTGTTGCATTCATTTTTTAAAATACTGCATTAAATCTAATTCATCTTGATTGCTGAGTTTTTGTTGTTTTTGTTCTCCCTTAAATTCTGCACCCAAGGTGAGGTCTCACTAGCCACATTCTATTTCCAGCCACTCTTAGAAAGTTTTTCTTTTTACTAACTACCATCTTTAAAAACTGAAGATAAATTCCTCTGAATCTGGCCCTTGGGTACTCAAATTTCTATAAAATGCCTGTTCAGAGACTTTAAGTTAGTTGTACATTATATTGTCAACTTTTTCTTCTCCAAGATAAATTAACCCACTACTTTCACCTTTTCTCCTCAATCCTCTGCAGCCTTGTTAGAAAGTTCCATTTTGGAAAAGAATTTAACAGTTTTGTTTTTGTGTTTAGAAGAGAATAATTAAAAAGAAAATCTTGAATATATAGAAAGCATAAAAAGAAAATTAACTTAAGACAATTCATTACCCAGAAAAAAATATTTTTAGCATTTTGGTATATTTACTTTCAGGCTTTTTCAAAGGCATGTGTGCCATTGAATGTGTTTCCTTTCTTTGTTAATTCCTTTTTTCCTTTTCTTTATTTTTACCAAATTATGATCTATTTATCTATCTATGTACTATTTAATGTATTTTTCCATATCAGCCCTTTTAGACATGTAATGGCTGCATAGTTGCCAGCAGATGGATATGTTATAATTTATTTAATCATTCCTGTATCCATTTACATTATTTTTGGTATTCATTATTATAAATAATATCATTAAAATTTCTTATATATATATATCCTGATACATATCTCTGATTATTTCCTTAAAATAAATACTTGGAAGTGGAAATATCAAGCCAAGGAAAATGGACATGTATTGTCACTAATATGCTAATATTTCATATACTTATTTAGACAGGTCCAAATTTTTCCAGTTTTCACAAAGTTTTTCAGTTTTTCCAAGTTTTTCCTAATATAATCTCATTCCCAGAATGAGGAAAATGCATTAATTATTTTTAATAAAAGCAAAGCAAAACAAAAAAAGTTTATTCTTCCTCATCAGCTTTGTAGTCATGAGGCTTCTCAGCAGTTGTGGTGCAGGACAAATTACACTGGCTTTAAATTTTAAAAAGTGGATGAAGGACTTAATAATTTTGGACAAATCACCTATTCCTAGGTGTTTTTAAGTTCCCCATCTGCAAAATGGGGATAATTCTTACCTAACATATGGGGTAGTTATGCTGTTAAATAATATAGATAAAAACTATTTATAAACTAAAAAGTGCCATAAGGGAATATTATTGTTGTTGTTATTATTATTAAACTTTTTTATTAATGAGAACTTTCTGATCCTCAGTAACTCCCCAGTAAGGAATAGAGAGAGATGTGCAAACTGGTTTCCTCAAAGATACCTGTTTATAATTCTGAAGGAATCAGAGAATAGTGTTCAGAGTCTAGTAGTGAGTCAAACTACCTATGAAAATCCAAATCTAAGGACAAGGTAGAAAACACACAGAAATACACACCATCCATGAGACCAGTTATAGTGAAGCACTAAGCAATTGAACTACACTATAGAGAGCTTGCATTGATCGGTTGTACTTAGTCCTGAGACTTTCTGGGCAAGAGGAGACTTGAGGTAAGTACTGAAACAAAAAATAGAGGAATGTGGCTTGTTAAAAAATAATGTGTATGTGT
The DNA here is from genome assembly GCF_026419965.1 of Kogia breviceps. Classification (NCBI taxonomy): domain Eukaryota; kingdom Metazoa; phylum Chordata; class Mammalia; order Artiodactyla; family Physeteridae; genus Kogia; species Kogia breviceps. Next base: position 89,003,308 of record NC_081310.1, on the reverse strand, counting down.
GTGGGAGACAGGGGCAGTCAGATTGGAAGCTATTCAGTGATTTGTGAAAAGCATTCATGAATGGTGCAAACAAGTGGAACAGAGAGAAAGCAGAAACTTATGTCTTGTTGGAGCAGAGAGCATTGTCTTGTTTGGCAATTTAGAGGGAGGATGTTTGGGAAGATGATAAAACTGTGCCTTAAACAAAAGTAGAAAAGTTGTGGGCATAGTTGAAAATTTTGTTTTAGGTAAAAAAATCTGAAGCTGTAATCCATGAGAAAATTCTTTCCAAATTTAACTATGGATTTCCTATTTCTTTAGCCTTAGTTTTCCCCCAACACCAATGTTCTAAAACACCAGGAAACTTTTGCCACACTTGACATAGCCTTCCTTCCTTCTATCTTATCCCATCCCTATTCATTCTTTTGTATAAATCCCCATACATGAAATTGTTTCCTGATTGTGCTTTTCTTTTTTTTTTTTGAATTTTTGAATTTTATTTTTTTACACAGCAGGTTCTTATTGGTTATCCATTTTATACATATTAGTGTGTATATGTCAATCCCAATCTCCCAATTCATCACACCACCACTTTCCACCATTTGGTGTCCATACGTTTGTTCTCTACATCCATGTCTCAATTTCTACCCTGCAAACCAGTTCATCTGTACCATTTTTCTAGGTTCCACATATATGCGTTAATATACGATACTTGTTTTTCTCTTTCTGACTTACTTCACTCTGTATGACAGTCTCTAGATCCATCCACGTCTCTACAAATGACCCAATTTCATTCCTTTCTATGTCTGAGTAATATTCCATTGTATATATGTACCACATCTTTATCCATTCGTCTGTCAATGGGCATTTAGGTTGCTTCCATGACCTGGCTATTGTAAATAGTGCTGCAATGAACATTGGGGTGCATGTGTCTTTTTGAATTATAGCTTTTTCTGGGTATATGCCCAGTAGTGGGATTGCTAGGTTATATGGTAGTTTTATTTTTAGTTTTTAAAGGAATCTCCATACTATTCTCCATAATAGCTGTATCAATTTACATTCCCACCAACAGTGCAAGACGATTCCCTTTTCTCCACACCCTCCACACCAGCATTTGTTGTTTGTAGATTTTCTGATGATGCTCATTCTAACTGGTGTGAGTTGATACCTCATTGTAGTTTTGATTTGCATTTCTCTAATAATTAGTGATGTTGAGCAGCTTTTCATGTGCCTCTTGGACACTTGTATGTCTTCTTTGGAGAAATGTCTATTTAGGTCTTCTGCCCATTTTTGGATTGGGTTGTTTGTTTCTTTAATATTGAGCTGCATGAGCTGTTTATATATTTTGGAGATTAATCCTTTGTCCATTGATTCATTTGCAAATATTTTCTCTCATTCTGTGGGTTGTCTTTTTGTCTTGTTTGTAGTTTCCTTTGCATGACAAAACCTTTTAAGTTTCATTAGGTCCCATTTGTTTATTTTTGTTTTTATTTCCTTTACTCTAGGAGGTGGATCAAAGATCTTTCTGTGATTTATGTCAAAGAGTCTCTTCCTATGTTTTCCTCTAAGAGTTTTATAGTGTCTCATCTTACATTTAGGTCTCTAATCCATTTTGAGTTTATTTTTGTGTATGGTGTTAGGGAGTGTTCTAATTTCATTCTTTTACATGTAGTTGTTCCCTTTTCCCAGCACCACTTATTGAAGAGACTGTCTTTTCTCCATTGTATATCCTTGCCTCCTTTGTCATAGATTACTTGACCATAGGTATGTGGGTTTATCTCTGGGTTTTCTATCCTGTTCCATTTATGTATATTTCTGTTTTTGTGCCGGTGCCATACTGTCTTGATTACTGTAGTTTGTAGTATTGTCTGAAGTTAGGGAGTATGATTCCTCCAGCTCCATTTTTTTCCCCTCAACACTGCTTTGGCTATTCGGGGTCTTTGGTGTCTCCATACATATTTGAAGATTTTTTGTTCTAGTTCTGTAAAAAATTCCATTGGTAATTTGATAGGGATTGCATTGAATCTGTAGATTGCTTTGGGTAGTATAGTCATTTTCACAATATTGATTCTTCCAATCCAAGAACAAGGTATATCTCTCCTTCTGTTGGTATCATCTTTAATTTCTTTCATCATTGTCTTAAAGTTTTCTGCATACAGGTCTTTTGTCTCCTTAGTTAGGTTTACTCCTAAGTATTTAATTATTTTTGTTACAGTGGTAAATGAGAGTGTTTCCATAATTTCTTTTTCAGATTTTTCATCATTAGTGTATAGGAATGTAAAAGATTTCTGTGCATTAATTTTGTATCCTGCAACTTTACCAAATTCATTGATTAGCTCTAGTAGTTTTCTGGTGGCACCTTTAGGATTATCTATGTATAGTATCATGTCATCTGCAAACACTGACAGTTTTACTTCTTTTCCAATTTGTATTCCTTTGATTCTTTTTCTTCTCTGATTGCCATGGCTAGGATTTCCAAAACTATGTTGAATAATAGTGGCGAGAGTGGACATCCTTGTCTTGTTTCTGATTTTAGAGGAAATGCTTTCAGTTTTTCACCACTGAGATGATGTTTGCTGTGAGTTTGTCATATAGAGCCTTTATTATGTTGAGTTAGGTTCCCTCTATGCCCACTTTCTGGAGAGTTTTTATCATAAATCAGTGTTGAATTTTGTTGAAAGCTTTTTCTGCATCCATGGAAATGATCATATTGTTTTTATTCTTCAGTTTGTTAATATGGTGTATCTCATTGATTGATTTGTGTATATTGAAGAATCCTTGCATCCCTGGGATACATCCTACTTGATCATGGTGTATGATCTTTTTAATGTGTTGTTGGATTCTGTTTGCTACTATTTTGTTGAGGGTTTTTGCATCTATATTCATCAGTGATATGGGTCTGTAATTTTCTTTTTCATAGTATCTTTGTCTGGTCATGGTATCAGGGTGATGGTGGCCTCTTAGAATAAGTTTGGGAGTGTTCCTTCCTCTGCAATTTTTTGGAAGAGTTTGAGGTGGATGGGTGTTAGCTCTTCTCTAAATGTTTGATAGAATTCACCTGTGATGACATCTGGTCCTGGACTTTTGTTTGTTGGAAGATTTTAAATCACAGTTTCAATTTCAATACTTGTGATTGGTCTGTTCATGTTTTCTATTTCTTCCTGGTTCAGTCTTGGAAGGTTATACCTTTTAAAGAATTTGTCCATTTCTTCCAGGTTGTCCATTTTATTGGCATAGAGTTGCTTATAGTAGTCTCTTAGGTTGCTTTGTATTTCTGTGTTGTTTGTTGTAACTTCTCCTTTTTCATTTCTAATTTTATTGATTTCAGTCTTCTCCCTCTTTTTCTTGATGAGTCTGCCTAATGGTTTATCAATTTTTTTTAATCTTCTCAAAGAACAAGCTTTTACTTCTATTGATCTTTGCTATTGTTTTCTTTTTTTTCTATTTCATTTATTTCTGCTCTAATCATTATGATTTCTTTCCCTCTGCTAACTTTGGGTTTTGTTTGTTCTTCTTTCTGTAGTTCCTTCAGGTGTAAGGTTAGATTGTTTATTTGAGATTTTTCTTGTTTCTTGAGGTAGACTTCTATTGCTATAAAATTCCCTCTTAGAACTGCTTTTGCTGACTCCCATAGGTTTTGGATTGTCGTGTTTTTGTTGTCATTTGTCTCTAGGTATTTTTTGATTCCTCTTTGATTTCTTCAGTGATCTCTTGGTTATTTAATAACATATTCTTTAGCCTCCATGTGTTTGTGTTTTTTATGGTTTTTTTCCTCTAATTGATTTCTAATCTCATAGTGTCGTGGTTAGAAAAGATGTTTGATATGATTTCAGTTTTCTTAAATTTACTGAGGCTTGATTTCTGACCCAAGATGAGATCTATCCTTAAGATTGTTCCATGAGTGCTTGAGAGGAAATTGTCATCTGCTGTTTTTGGATGGAATGTCCTATAAATATCAATTAAATCTATCTGGTCTATTGTGTCAGTTAAAGCTTGTGTTTCCTCATTAATTTTCTCTTGGATGATCTTTCCATTGGTGTAGGTGAGGTGTTAATGTCCCCCACTATTATTGTGTTACTATCGATTTCCTCTTTTACAGCTTTTAGCATTTGCATTATGCATTGAGGTGCTCCTATGTTGGGTGCATATATATTTATAATTGTTATATCTTCTTCTTGGATTGATCCCTTGATCATTATGTAGTGTCCTTCCTTGTTTCTTGTAACATTCTTTATTTTAAATTCTATTTTATCTGATATGAGTATTGCTACTCCAGCTTTCTTTTGATTTCCATTTGCATGGAATATCTTTTTCCATCCCCTCACTTTCAGTCTGTATGTGTCCCTAGGTCTGAAGTGGGTACCTTGTAGACAGCATATATATGGGTCTTGTTTTTGTATCCATTCAGCGAGCCTGTGTCTTTTTCTTGCAGCATTTAATCCATTCACGTTTAAGGTAATTATCGATATGTATGTTTGCATTACCATTTTCTTAATTGTTTTGGGTTTGTTTTTGTAGGTCCTTTTCTTGTCTTGTGTTTCCCACTTAGAGAAGTTCCTTTAGCATTTGTTGTAGAGCTGGTTTGGTGGTGCTGAATTCTCTTAGCTTTTGTTTGTCTGTAAAGCTTTTGATTTCTCCATCGAATCTGAATGAGACCCTTGCCAGGTAGAGTAATCTTGATTGTAGGTTCTTCCCTTTCATCACTTTAAATATGTCATGCCACTCCCTTCTGGTTTGTAGAGTTTATTCTGAGAAATCAGCTGTTAACCTTATGGGAGTTCCCTTGTATGTTATTTGTCATTTTTCTTTTGTTGCTTTCAATAATTTTTGTTTGTCTTTAATTTTTGTCAATTTGATTACTATGTATCTGAGTGTTTCTCCTTGGGGTTATCCTGCCTGGACTCTGTGCTTCCTGGATTTGTGTGGCTATTTCCTTTCCCATCTTAGGGACGTTTTTGACTATAATCTCTTCAAATATTTTCTCGGGTCCTTTCTTTCTCTCTTCTCCTCTGGGACCCCTATAATGCAAATGTTGTTGCATTTAATGTTGTTCCAGAGGTCTCTTATGCTGTCTTCATTTCTTTTCATTCTTTATTCTTTATCTCTTCCATGGCAGTGAATTCCACCATTCAGTCTTCCAGGTCACTTATCCATTCTTCTGCCTTGCTTATTCTGCTATTGCTTCCTTGTAGTATATTTTTCATTTCCGTTATTGTATTACTCATCTCTGTTTGTTTGTTCTTAAATTCTTCTACTTCTTTGTTAAACATTTCTTGCATCTTCTTGATCTTTACCTCCATTCTTTTTCTGAGGTCCTGGATCATCTTCACTATCATTATTCTGAATTCTTTTTCTGGAAGGTGGCCTATCTCCACTTCATTTAGTTGTTTTTCTGAGCTTTTATCTTGTTCCTTCATCTGGTACATAGCCCTCTGCCTTTTCATCTTGTCTATCTTTCTGTGAATATGGTTTTTGTTCCACAGGCTGCAGGATTGTAGTTCTTCTTGCTTCTTTTTTTTTTTTTTTTTTTTTTTTTGCGGTACGCAGGCCTCTCACTGTTGTGGCCTCTCCCATTGTGGAGTGCAGGCTCCGGACACACAGGCTCAGCGATAATGGCTCATGGGCCTAGCCGCTCCATGGCATGTGGCATCTTCCTGGACCAGGGCACAAACCCATGTCCCCTGCATTGGCAGGTGGACTCTCAAACACTGCACAACCAGGGAAGCCCCCTTGCTTCTCTTGGTTGTGTTTTTCTATCTTTTACTTATAGGTGAACAGCAGTCCTCAATAACTGGACATCCATCTGGAGCAGATCCTGATTATTTCCTTCTCCTAGAATTCCCCTGCTCAAAGCACTGGGCACTATGTGTTCTGACTGCCTGGCCTAAGTCTCCAGCTTTTGGACATGGAATTTATCAATGAAGACTGAGAACCATACAGTGGTGAGTGAATTTATTTTCTAGGATTTTACCAGCTTTCATGAACACAGCTTATCCTATTTGTGGTCTTTCTTACCTTGTACCTTTTAACCTTGGCTGGCAATGTCATCATTGTGACAATTATCAGTATTGATCGCCACCTTCACACACCCATGTACTTCTTTCTTACTATGCTTTCCACTTCAGAGACCTTGTACACATTGGTTATTGTACTCAGATGCTCTCCAGCCTTGTAGGCCTGAGCCAACCCATCTCCTTGGCTGGCTGTGCCACTCAGATGTTCCTTTTTATCACTTTGGCCATCAATAAGTGCTTTCTACTCACAGCAATGGGATATGACTGCTATGTGGCCATCTGCAACCCCTTGAGGTACACAGTCATCATGAACAAGACGGTGTGTGCCTAGCTGGTACAGGGGGCCTGCAACATTGGGCTACTTGTGGCCACAATTCAGATTTCTTCTGTGTTCAGATTGCCCTTTTGTGACATAGAGATGGCCCATTATTTTTGTTACATCTGCCCAGTTATGAAACTCTCCTGTGCTGACACCACTATACATGACATAATTAATTTCCTTGTTAGCTCACTCATTATTGTGGTGCCCATGGTTTTTGTCTTCATCTCCTATATCCTCATCATCTCCACCATCCTCAAGATCACCTCTGCCGAGGGCCAGAAGAAGGCTTTTACCATTTGCACCTCCCACCTAACTGTGGTCATTGTCCACTATGGCTGTGCATCCATTCCCTACCCCAAGCCCAAGTCAGAGATCATGAGGGATCAAGACCAGCTGATTTCAATGACTTACACCATTTTTACTCCTCTCCTTAATCCTGTGGTTAATACTCTAAGGAACAAAGAGGTCAAGGATGCCCTTCACTGTGCTGTTGGCAAAAACCTCTTGCCTAGGATCTTTGGTAGCTTGATATATACCCTATCATACTCTGGGTATTTTTGTAGTCACAAGAATTGATCCTATCATTCTTCCTCTACTCAGAGACAGTTGCACAATTTGGGGGTAAGCATTAAAGAATTGAGCTTCCCTGACTTGAATTCTGTTTTTACCATCATTCTCACATACCCTCTATTCATTTGTGGGGTTACCACCAGGGACATGGTCAGATGCTCCTCACAAAGTGGAAAGCTGGTAGGGAATAATAAACAAGAGGGTGACTGATTGTTTCCACTTTGTTAATGCCAGAAAAGTGGGCTGCATAACGCCTGTTTGAGGTGATGGGTTGAAAGATCAACCTAAATGTCAGGTAGATATTGAACTCTAAAATTTCAGAGATAGCATTTGTGGAAAGATTTGTGGAAAGCACAGTCAAAACCACCTTTCTGACTTATCATCACTTTCTCCTTTGGGCAATAACAAGAGTAACAGACTCTGACATTCCAGAAGAAATATTACCAGCTTAAAACATTCTCACCTGCCTTGGCAACCCATGGAATTTTTTTTTCCCCACTTTTGCTGAAGTTCACATTAGGACTGTTTCCTTGGTTAGTTTTGTATATTTACATGTTAGTAAGTAACTTGTCAAACCCAGCAACTGAATTTCACTGCAGTTATACATGCTTTCTCTGGGAGTAATGCATATGCCATAATGTATTCACAAGTGTAGGGCTGACTTTCTGAAGATCTGTTTTTTGTTTTGTTTTGTTTTGTTTTTGTGGTACGCGGGCCTCTCACTGTTGTGGCCTCTCCCGTTGCGGAGCACAGGCTCCGGACGCGCAGGCTCAGCGGCCATGGCTCACGGGCCCAGCCGCTCCACAGCATGTGGGATCTTCCCGGACTGGGGCACGAACCCGTGTCCCCTGCATTGGCGGGTGGACCCTCAACCACCATGCCACCAGAGAAGCCCTGAAGATCTGTTTTGAAATTAAATTTATTAAGGAAATTTCCTGGTTTTCCAGTGGTTAGGACTCCACAATTCCACTGCTTGTGGGCTGTGTTTGAACCCTGGTCAGAGAACCAAGATCCCACAAGCTGCATGGCCCAGCCAAAAAAAAAAGGAAATAAATTTATTAATACCACCTCCCAACTAACTCTGGCCGTCTCAGATCGGGAAATTAGCCTGTGATTTTCATTCATCTCTATGCGGAGCCTGGGGTGATGCCTCTGTCTTGCCTTTGCCCTCTTGTTTTCTATTTATATTGATGAACTCATTTTCCGTTAACCATTGGGTACCTCATTCAAACTCTGAGTTTAAACACTTGCCTAAACAAGAGTCTGGGAGTCTCCCAATCCTTACTGTTATTGCCTTCTGAAGGGGAAAATTGTATTTATTTGTGAAAAAAGTTTAAGACTTTAGGATGATTTGGCCTGGCGTTCAAAAGAGGCAGAACTTGCCAAATGTCTTCCAGTCCATAAAGGGCTGACGTTAAAAGAAAAAAAAAAAAATTAATCCATGTCTCCCACCCACTATCCTTCTTCTGCTTGAGGACAGTCCAAGTGTCCCCACTGAGGATGCATTGAAATTGCCTGTCAAACAAAGGACTTGGGACTCCCTAACGGTACCAGGGTCAAGAAGGGAAATCTTCATATTTATGAAGAATTACCTGCAGGAATATAAGCTTTGCCTCCCTAAAGGAGCTACCCCCAAGAGAGTGAATATGAAGAAGAGCCTCCAAAGCAGTTAAACTTTGCCTGTATCTGGGTTCCCTGAGAACACCTCTGAATCCTTTCCGGGTTAGGTTCAAGGGTAACAGTCACAACCTTGCTTTCTGAGAAAGCCCCATTGGAGATTTTCTATTCGGGGGTCCTGCTCATGATAGTAGCCCATTCTTGAAAGGCCTCTCTCAGCAGACACATCATTTTTATAGACTGATGAAATTTTTGCACTCAGGACCCCCATGGGGCATCCCACAGCTATACAGAGCTCTAGAAGATTGACACACATACTGAAAGCAGTGTGTTCCCCTGAGTTCCTATAGTTTGATGCTGCAGAAAATTATGTAATGTGTGCAACAACAAAGAATGTATATTAAAGGTCTACCTAGCCCTTGTGCCTTTAATGTAGTTTACACCATCTTAACAGAGCCAGAAAAATGGACATTTATGTATTTAATTTCAAAGAGAATGTGTGAGTGACTATTATTAAACACAAATCATGTCTGAAGGGAGTGAGGCTTACACCTACAACGTGGGCTTCACCACCACATAGCCCCTAGCTTTGTAAGTCAGGGCCCGCCAATTCAAGATGTTGCCATTGTAACAGAAGGCGCACATATTCTTTAAGGGGACCACATGATCCCACAAGGACACATCCCAGATCTCCCCAACAAAGGATTGTTTTGCATCAAAACGTCCCCCAAAGGAATCCTGCCCCTGTCCCAGGATGATGCTTGCCCCTGCTCCCAAAGAGTACCCTTTCCTCAAACCCTTCCTTCCCACAGGCTTCATGTTCACCCGGAGTTTAGCAATCCCAGAGGCAGACTTCCAGCTCGCACAGAGATGGATTGGGGCATAAGGGGACAGGGGGACCTTGAAAGTGACCCTGGTGTTCCCAAGGTACAGCTAGTACTCTCCTACTTTGTCGACAAAGAGAAGCAGCTCATTGTCTGTAGACCTAGTGCTGTAGGAGAAGAGGCTGTAAGAGTGGGTGAGGTCTGTGGAGGCTTTCAGGCACAGAGTGAAACTTTTCAGTGGCTTCTTCACCCTGGGGATCAGGGACAAGTGGGCTTTGATTCTTCAGGGAAAATAAACACCTTCCCTCTGAAGTCTGTGGAGAAAAAAAAAAAAACAATGTGACAAAAATTCTATCAATTCTTTTGTGCCATTTGCTCTCACTATGGATCACAGGCAGCCTCCTGATAGAGTATATACAGTGTTTACAAGGTGTCTGTAAGTGCATTATCTCAGTGATAGTATAAGCAAAATGTTAGTGTTAAAAGGCAGGTTTTGCTACAGTTGTCCTGATAGAAAGAGGAATTAAAGATGTCCGATATCAACTCCCACTCTCATCTAGGTTTCACCTGGTTAGAACAGCAAACACCAGTGTAGAAAATGAAACACAGGGTACTTCCCTGGCGGTCCAGTGGTTAAGACTCTGTGCTTCCAGTGTAAGGGGTGCGGGTTCCATCCCCAGTTGGGAAACTAAGATTCCACATGCTGCGTGGTTCAGCCAAAGAGAAAATAATGGGAAAAAAAGAAAAGGAAAGAAAATGAAACACAGCTGACTCACGGTGTGTAAATGGTTAAAGTATGTAGCACCCCATATTCTCCCATTGCTGATCATACTCAGAGCCGTCAGTGATCTAAATATCACCATATGTGTGGTTTGTGACCTTGTCAGTATACAAACCCGGAGCAAAATAGCATGGTTAGCCAGAGAGTGGTGTTTTGAATAACTTATAACTGATAGTGATATGATAGAGAAGTGGGGGTCTCAAACTTGAGAAGCTGGGGTTGGGCTTATTAGGTACAATAGAAAGGGAGAAAAAAAGGGTGCCAGGACATTAAAGCTTTTTTACTGACAATAAAACCTAACTTTTTTGTAGCAGTTATGCATCACAAAGTTAACTTTTCCCTTTAGTTTGATGTCATCCTTATACCCATTTCACAGACAAAGAAACTGAGGGTCAGAGTTCAGCAACTTCACAAAGGCAATTCAATTAGTTTGGGAGAAATTTGTTCTCTACTTAAAGCCCAGGATTCTTCTAAAATTTCATATTTCCTCTCACGTGATCCAGACTAAAGGATTGAGAGGGATCAGAGAATGAACACCCTAAGACCTGTAATAACCTCTTTTTCTAATAAAAGTTGCACATCCCTTCTTGTTCTCTCAGGTGAGAGGTAATGGTGTTCCCAAGTAGTAAGCAAAGCCAGCTGTCCTTTCTCTAGCCCTGGGGCTTCCTTCTGCCAGGCATGTCCTTACTCATCAGCATCTGTAGTGGTTTTAAGAATATGTCTGAAATAATTCTCCTCTCCTTGATTGTAGGCTAACTTGTTGCTAATGAATAGAATACAGCAGAACTGAGGTAAGTGACAGAAGATGAGATTTTGAAAAGACTGTGCTTTTTTTTTTAGCTGCTTCCAAGTTTTATTTCTTTAAAAAAATTGTTTTAATTTCATTTTTATTTTATATTGGAGTATAGTTGATTTACAATGTTGTGTTGGTTTCAGGTGTATAGCTAAGTGATTCAGTTATACATATACATATATCCATTCTTTTTCAGATTCTTTTCCCATATAGGTTATAACAGAGTATTGAATAGATTTCCCTGTGCTATTCAGTAGGTCCTTGTTGGTTATCCATTTTATATATAGTAGTGTGTACATGTTAATCCCAAACTCCTAATTTATCCCTCCCTGCAGTGTTTTCCCTTTAGTAACTGTAAGGTTTTTTTTCTATGTCTGTGAGTCTGTTTCTCTCTTGTGAATAAGTTCATTTGTATCCATTTCTTTTTAGTTTCCACATATAAATGTTATCATATATTTGTCTTTGTCTGAGAAAGGTCCATCCATGTTGCTGCAAATGGTATTATTTCATTATTTTTAATGGTTGGGTAATATTCCATTGTATATACATACCACATTGTCTTTATCGATTCATCTGTCAATGGACATTTAGGTTGCTTCCTAAATGTCTTGGCTATTGTAAACAGTGCTACAATGAACACTGGGGTACATATATCTTTTCTAATTATAGTTTTCTCTGGATATATCCAGGAACAGGATTGCTAAATCATATGGTAGTTCTATTTTTAGTTTTTTAAGGAAGACTGTGCTTTTGGGTTGGGCCCTTTCTGTTAGATCACTCACTGTTGGAGAAGCCAGCTGCCATGTCATAGGCTACTTGATAGAAAGGTCCATATGGCAAGGAACTAAGGGAAGCCTCCAGCCAACAGCCTGTGAAGAACTGAGACCCTCAACCCAACAGCCTGTAAGAGCTGAATCCTGATGATAACCATGTGAATGAGCTTGGAAGCAGATCCTCCCCAAGTTGAGCCTTCAGATGAGAGGACAGCTCTGGTTGATTGACTGCAAACTTAATGAGAGACCTTGAGTCAGAATCATCCAGCTGAGCTATTCCCTGATTCCTGACCCACAGAAAGTATGAGATAATAAATGTTTGTTGCTTTAAGCTGCTAAATTTTATTTTTTCTTTCTTTCTTTTTTTTTTTTTTTTTTTTTTTGCGGTACGCGGGCCTCTCACTGCTGCGGCCTCTCCCGTTGCAGAGCATAGGCTCCGGACGCGCAGGCCCAGCGGCCACGGCCCACGGGCCCAGCCGCTCCGCAGCACGTGGGATCTTCCCGGACCGGGGCACGAACCCGCGTCCCCCGCATCGTAAGCTGCTAAATTTTAAGGTGATTTGTAATACTGCAATAAATAACTTATAACATCCTTCATTCACATCTTCCTCAAACAGAAACCCCAGTAGTAACAGAATGTGCTGTACTCCAGTTCCCTGGGACTTGGAGAAAACTTTATCCCAGCAAGGCTCAGGACCTACCTTTCTGTGTCATACTCTCTGAGAGAAAGGTGGGAAGCAGGACACCCAGAAGAAGCTTCTCCATCCTGTGCTCCTTGGGTTTTCAGGAGTAGTGGGAGGAACAGCAGTGGTCCTACCAATGGAGAGGTGTTCACTGTTTGACTTCTTATATTGTGCTTTTAGAGGCACAGACTTTGTACCAGCAACAGAAGGCAAAGCTATAAATGGTAAATATTAACTGAACCAGGATAGGATTTGGAAACAAATTTGTTTACTTTCTGGTCTATTGCTTCAGTTGCAGGGTCTTTCCTTTCTTTTTTAAGTGTTCTATTTCCTGCTGAACTGTCCTGTTCATGTCTCCCCACAAGAAAAAGAGGCTTGGGTTTCCCTGCTGGTGCAGTGGTTGGGAGTCCGCCTGCCGATGCAGGGGACACGGGTTCGTGCCCCGGTCCGGGAAGATCCCACACGCCGCGGAGCGGCTGGGCCCGTGAGCCATGGCCGCTGAGCCTGCGCGTCCGGAGTCTGTGCTCCGCAACGGGAGAGGCCACCACAGTGAGAGGCCCGCATACAGCAAAAAAAAAAAAAAAAGAAAAAGAGGCTCTATGTCCTCCTAAAGGGACATTTAATTACCTAATACATGTAAAGAAATTGTGGCAGTCTGTTGTTAGTTCTGTCAGATGGGCATCCTCATGGAGCTGCTGGAGGAACCATTTCCCCCCTGTGTTTAGGGGCTGGGGTATCATCATGGAGAAACTGACATTTACTGATTCAGGTGGCTGTGAATTTCAAGATAGTGGAGATCTAGCTCTTGTGGTCTTGATGAAGTTGCCAGGTTGTCTGTAAAGAAGCTTCTAGCTGCTGGGTGTTAAGATGATGCCCTTCACCTGGAATCAGCTAGGAAATAAGCTCAAAGAAGGTGTCTGTGAAGGTGGATAGACTGAGCCCATTTTGAGAGGGCACAGAATAGTGCTTAGATACTGGGAACAAGCCAGATATATTATGACCTAAATCTGTGATTTACAAACCTGACTACATCTAAACATTTTATCCTGGTGTTTCTCTGTCTCCAATAAAAATTTTTTGTAAGTGGCTGTATCAATTTCTCCTTTTTTATTCATCACACATTATAAGATTTTAAAATTTGACAACATATGTGTCATGTATGTTTTCTCCCACAGTTTAATCTCCAGCACTTATCACTGTGATTCATTTATAAAAGCCCTAATACTACTTATGGAATGAACTAATCTGGGTGTTCCCAGGTTGATGAGAAGAACTAAAGGAAATTATCAAAAGCTCTCAGTTGCAAACAACAAAAGCTACTGTGTTAGTTGTGGCAGTTTATTTCTACTTAATGAAGCTGTGCAACAAACCACCTCAAAACTCAGTTTTTAAAACAATAAACATTTATTTAGTTCATGAGTCTGTGGGTTGATGATTTGGGCTTAGTGATTCTTTCGGTCTTAGCTGGGTGATTAACAGCAAGTCAGCTAGTTGGACAGTAATATTATATGAGTCAGAAATGGTGCAATGAGAATTAAAGCATTAAAAAATTTTTATCTTATTTGTATAATTTTAGGTTGGTTTAAATCAGTCTTGGTTTCTCCTTCTCTCCTTTAATTCTAAACTATATACACATTAACATATCAAGAATTCACTAAGGAATTTTTAAAATTATTTTTCATGGTATATGTTTATACAATATAAAATAAGTTATTTTCCATAAAATATGTTACTGTAGGTCAATATATTACAATTAAAGGTTACATTGTAAGTTAATTTTATTAAAGCCTTTAATAATATTCATGATACATGTCTAAAAAGACAAATCTGACCTATCCACATTTAATGTGCTTCATATTATTGAATTAACTTTATGAAAGCAAGAACACAATTTACAGACAGATTCAAACTGACATTTTGTCAATCTCACATTTCATTTGAGGATAAAACTAAATGCATTAAAATGAAGTTTGAAAAAAATGAAGTTTGAAATTTAACTACTTTTTGCTACATCAGAAATATACAGAAATTTCTTTGATGATTTTGATTTGTGTTTCTGATGTTTAGAGCCTAAACACACACAATTTAAAAATATAAAACTATTACAGGACTTCCCTGGTTGTTCAGTGGTTAAGAATTTGCCTTCCACTACAGGGGATATGGGTTCTGGTTGGGGAACTAAGATCCCACATGCTGTGTGGCACGGCCAAAAATAAATAAATAAAAATATTAATGCTAGATTCCAAGTACAGTACTCCCTGAGCATCTATGGGGAATTCCCCCCCATATTAGAATTCATGAATGCTTGATTTCCTTATATAAAATGGTACAGTATTTGCATATTATCGACACACAATCTCCTGTATACTTTAAATCATCTCTAGATTACCTATAATACTTAATGCAATGTAAATTCTATGTAAATAGCTGTTGGAGCATGGCAAATTCAAGATTTGCTTTTTGGAAGTTCCAGGAATTATTTTCTAAATATTTCTGAACAGCAGTTGGTTAAATCCGTGGATGTAGAACCCATAGATATGAAAGGCCACCTGTGTTTACCTTACAAGGGCTTAATTAAGTGCTAAAGACATCTTGATGTGCTATAGATTATAAGATTAGGATCTTTTTGTCAATCAATACAGATAAATTTCAAAATACTTATGTAAATTTAAAATAATACCGTATGTTTATAATTACATATGTATAAACATGCAAAGGAAACATACACACATTCTCAGTGTGGTTATCTCTGAGGAAGGAGGAAGTAAGGAAGTGGAAAGAATGTGGGGAGTTTCTGATTGTATCCATAAATATTACCTTAAAAAAAAGACAAGAAACAATTATGACAAATATGGTGTGGCAAAAATATGGTATATATTGGGCTTTCCTGGTGGCGCAGTGGTTGAGAGTCCGCCTGCCAGTGCAGGGGACACGGGTTCATGCCCCGGTCCGGGAAGATATCACATGCCGTGGAGCAGCTGGGCCCGTGAGCCGTGGCCGCTGAACCTGCGTGTCCGGAGCCTGTGCTCCGCAACGGGAGAGGCCACAGCAGTGAGAGGCCTGCGTACCGCAAAAAAAAAAAAAAAAAAAAAAAAAAAAAATATATATATATATATATATAGTATTTGATATACAATTTTATAACTTTACTCTTATAAATTTAAAGTTTTCACAACTTAGTTTTTTTTTATTTTTAAAGATAAATATCAGGTATTTCATAAACAAGATGAAAAGACAAGCCTCAGAATGGGAGAAAATATTTGCAAATGAAGACACTGACAAAGGATTAATCTCCAAAATATACCAGCAGCTCATGCAGCTCAATATCAAAAAACAAACAACCCAATCCAAAAATGGGCGGAAGACCTAAATAGACATTTCTACAAAGAAGATATACAGATTGCCAACAAACACATGAAAAGATGCTCAACATCACTAATCACTAGAGAAATGCAAATCAAAACTACAGTGAGGTATCACCTTACACCGGTCAGAATGGTCATCATCAAATAGTCTACAAACAACAAATGCTAGAGAGGGTGTGGAGAAAATGGAACCCTCTTGCACTGTTGGTGGAAATGTAAATTGATACAGCCACTATGGAGAACAGTATGGAGGTTACTTAAAAAACTAAAAATAGAACTACCATATGACCCAGCAATCCCACTACTGGGTATATACCCTGAAGAAACCATAATTCAAAAACAGTCATGTACCACAATGTTCATCGCAACACTATTTACAGTAGACAGGATATAGAAGCAACCTAAATGTCCATCAACAGATGAATGGCTAAAGAAAATGTGGCACATATATAAATGGAATATTACTCAACCATGAAAAAAATGAAATTGAGTTATTTGTAGTAAGGTGGATGGACCTAGAGTCTGTCATACAGAGTGAAGTAAGTCAGAAAGAGAAAAACAAATACCGTATGCTAACACATATATATGGAATCTAAAGAAAAAAAATGATTCTAATGAACTTAGGGACAGGACAGGAATAAAGACACAGAGGTAGAGAATGGACTTGAAGACACAGGGAGCAGGAAGGGTGAGCTGGGACGCAGTGAGAGAGTAGCATTGACTTATATACACTACCAAATGTAAAATAGATAGCTAGTAGGAAGCAGCTGCATAGCACAGGGAGATCAGTTCGGTGCTCTGTGACCACATAGAGGGATGGAATAGGGAGGGTGAGATGGAAATGCAAGAGGGAGGGGATATGGGGATATATGTATATGTATAACTGATTCACCTTGTTATACAGTAGAAACTAACACAACATTGTAAAGCAATTATACTCCAATAAAGATGTTAAAAAAAAGGAAGATGTGGTACATATACACAATGGAATATTACTCAGCCATCAAAAAGAACAAAATGATGCCACTTGCAGCAAAATGGATAGACCCAGAGACCGTCATACTGAGTGAAGTAAGCCAGACACAGAAAGGCAAGTATCACGATATCGCTTATATGTGGAATCTGAAAAAAAGGGTACAAATGAACTTATTTACAAAACAGAAGTAGAGTCACAAATGTAGAAAGCAAACTCATGGTTACCAGGAAATAGGGAGGAGGGATAAACTGGGAGATTGGGATTGACATATACACACTGCTGTATATAAAATAGATAACCAATTAGAACCTGCTGTACAGCACAAGGAACTCTACTCAACACTCTACAATGGCTCACATGGGAAAAGAATCTAAAAAAAAAAAAGAGTGGACACATGCATATGCATATGTAAAACTGATACATTCCGCTGTACACCTGAAACCAACACAACATTGTAAATCAACTATACTTCAATAAAAATTTTTTTTTTTTAAAGTAATAGTACCCAGCAATCACCAGGGCTGGGAACAGAGCCTGATCCCACCAGCCAGACTGGAAAACCTTAGAATTTCACACCATATTTATTTATCATCAGCCACATTCAACTCTATGTGGAAAATTCTCTGACTTTGAGGGTGTACTGTCCAGGCACCAGATATGAGAGATAAAGGGATATATAGAGTTCTACCACCTTTGTTCATTACCCTCAATAAATCATCCTTTTAAAAAATTTCCCTGGAATTGAGTTGATGGAACCAAACAAGTAAGTTAGGGAAAAAAAAATACCTCATAATATCTTTAATTCCTCTATCACATATAAATAAAATACATATATTTGTAAGTCTTATGTAAACTCCAAAATACAGTAAGCTCTATATGGAGATCGAACACATGGGAAACATGAGTCATGAAGTTGGTAGGATAATTTTCATCTTATCTCTTGTTGATATTGTTTCTTGTCCTGATTCTAGAGAAATCCTACACACCAGTTCACCTGTCACTAAAGCCTCTGTTGCTCTGCAGTACCCAGACCAAGACAATAGGCTCTTCCTATATCCAGATAAAAATGAGGAGTACAGTTTACCAATTGGGCATAGAGAGGGCATTGTCAAGCCACTCGAAGACCCTCTCTCCTCAGTCCATTTGTGCCAACTGAAATCAATCTCTGCCACCGTAGAACTACTGGGTAGAAGAGGAACCCCAAGTGAGAAAGAGATGCTCAACTGGAAAGAAGGAAAAGATCACCCTGGGGCAGGAGCAGGATTCTTTTAGGGGCAAACTTGAAATTCTTTTAGGGGCAATTCTTTAATGGTGACATTTGAGATTAGTCCTATAGGATTACATGCTCTTCTCAAAGGAGATATTAAACCATCTATTGTGATGACATCGTCACAAACTGGCAGGTTCTGAGGTTGTCTTTTTATTCATATAACTTTTTATTTTAACATAATTTCAGACTTTCAAAAAGCTGCAGGAATAGTAAAAACATTTCCATATACTTTAAACAATTTATTGTGGTAAAATATGCATAATATAAAATTTACCATTTTATCCACTTTTAAGTATATACTGGTAATATTAAATGCATTCACAATGCTGTGTAATTGTCACCACTGTGCATTTACAGAACTTTTTCATGATTCCAAACAGAAACTCTGTACCCATCAAACAATAATTCTCAATTTCTCCCTCCCCAGTCCCTGGTAGCCTCTATCTACTTTCTATCTCTATAAATTTACCTATCCTAGGTACCTCATATAAGTGGAATCATATAATATTTGTCCTTTTGTGTCAGACTTATTTCACTTAGCACAATGTTTATGTTTTATCCATATAGCAGCATGTATCAGAATTTCATTTCTTTTTACAGAAGAATAATATTCCTTTGTATGTACATACAACATTTTGATTATCCGTTTATCGTTGATGGACATTTGGGTTTTTTCCAACTTTTGGCTGTTGTGAATATGCTATGAACATTGATGTACAAGTATCTGAGTCCCTGTTTTCATTTTTCTAGGTATATACCTAGGAGTGGAATTTCTGGATTATACAATAATTCTATGTTTAACTTTTTTGAGGAGTCACCAGACTGTTTTCCACAGTTGCTTCACCATTTTACACTTCCACCAACAATAAACAAGGGTTCCAATTTCTCCATATCCTCATCAACACGTTATTTTTCATTGTTTAAAAATATATATATTAGCCATCCTGATGGATATGAAATGGTACTTCATTGTGGGTTTACTTTACATTTTTCTAATGACTAGCTAGTGATGTTGATTATCTTTTCAGGTGCTTATATTGGCTATTTGTTTATCTTCTTTGGAGAAATGTCTATTCAAATCCTTTGCCCATTTTCAAAATACATATATATATATATATACATATATATATAAATACATATATACATAAGCACACATATACACATTCTGGATAACAGTACTCTATGAGATATATGCTATGCAAATATTTTCTCTCATTATGTGGGTTGTCTTTTCACTCTTGATATTTTCCTTTGGTACACAAAAGTTTTAAATTTTGATCAAGTCCAATTTGTCTATTTTCTCTTTTGTTGCCTGTGCTTCTCATGCATATCCAAGAGGTCATTGCCAAATCCAATGTGACAAAGATTTTTCCTATGTCTTCTAAGAGTTTTATAGTTTTAGCTCTTACACTTAGGTCCTTGATTTATTTTGCTTTACATTTTGCATATGGTATAAAGTAAGGATCTAACGTCATTCTTCTGCATATGGATATACAGTTTTCCCAGCATCATTTGCTGAAGACTGTCCTTTCTTCATTGAATCATCTTGTCACCCTTGTTGAAAATCAGTTAACCATATATACAAGGGTTTATTTCTGAGATCTCTATGCTATTCTATTGGTCTATATAATGGTCCTTATGCCCCATATACTTTTCATTTGGATTTCCTAAATGTTAATATTTTACCATGTTTGACTTTATAGACCCCACTCCATTCTCTCTCTCTCTCCCCTTCCCCTTTCTCTGTCTCATACATACACACACATGCATGTGTGCACACATATATATGTTTATATAATTTTTATCTACATCTTTTTTTAAACTGCTTAGAATCATTTGCAGACATGATGCTCCTTTATCCATGAATACTTTAGTGTGTATTTTCTAAAAGCAGGGATATTCTCTTGTATTATGTATTCTCAATAGGGGTGATATCACCCTCAAGGGGGCAAACATTGATTCTATGGGAAAAAAACAAACAAACAAACAAAAACAACCAGATACTACATATGACCTGTAGCTTTCCAAAGCTCAACCCTATTCAACAAAATCGTATTTCTTAGTATTTAATTTCTTTTATTAGGGAGAAATTAATTTAATTTAAATATCACAATCTAATTTTTCTCCTGAAGGCAGTACAACAATGAAAAAATAAGGTTGAGAAACATTATACTGTATAATCACACACATCGAAATCAGGAAATTAATATAGATACAATACTCTATTGATTTGATTTGTTTTGTTTTTACATTTCACCAGTTATTCTATTAATATCACACAAGGCAAAAGAAAATCCCAGGTCACCCATTGTACGTCATTGCCATGTCTCTTTAGTCTCTTTCATTCAGAGCAATTCTTCAGTCTTTCCTCGTATTTAGTGACATTGACATTTTGAAGAGGATAGGTCAGTTGTTTCGTAGAATGCCCCTTATCTTAGATTTATCTGGTGTTTCCCTGTGATCAGATTCAGGTTGTGCCCTTTTGTCAGGAACACCACACAAGTGACGTTGTGCTCTTCACAGTGCCCTTTTCAGTCCTTTCTCTGAGTGAAGCACTGTTCCAAGCACTGGAAATACAGCAGAGAACAAGGTAAGGTTTCTGCCCTCATGGTGCTGATGTCCTAGGGAAGAGTTTGCAAAGCACTGAGAAAGGTTGCCCACAGGAAAAAAGACTTAGGGGTAACACTAAGGACTAGCCTTGTTCTTTACAGCCCCATTTGACTGGACAAAGTCTATTAGAAAACAGATTTAATCCCAGTGTAAAAATCCCTCTCTGTCTCTGTCTCTTTGTCTCTGTCTCTGTCTCTCTCTCTCTGAGTACTACAGATGAAGTGTGTTTCTCAGGAAGGTGCTGAGTTTCTTGTTACTCAAAGGACATTATTATGTAATGGTTAGCATTTGACCTCTGCCATGAAAAATCCCTTTGTTGGGGAATTGACCTGATTACTGTGCTCTTGGAAAAATAAAAACTCTTTCAGCCTTAATATTCTTATCTGTAAATTAGAGAATAAAAATAGTACAACTTCAAAGAGTTATTGTCAAGATTAAATGCAGTAATGCATGAAAAGCTTTTAGCTCAATGCCTAGCATTTACTAAGAGCTTAATAATTATTGATTATCACTATAATTTTTAAGAAAAAGACTATTTGCTTAAGTTATTATTTTTCAAGAAGACTGTTTACCAAACAATTATTTTAAAAGTGAGGCCAGCACGGGAGGAAGCTTACACTAATATAATTCAGTTGTATCTCAACTATGCCAATATTTAATTTTTATTTTTAATTAATAAACATCAAGGTTGCATACATAGTAGTTTTCTATAAGTACTCAGGCCAGTTTGGGGGATGGTTTCTTTCTCTTGCAGTTAAGTTTATACCTGGCTGAGCTCTAAATGAACTGGGAAGAGCTTATAGCATTAAGGTTCTGTTTAGGCTCAGAGGTGGATTTACTAAGAAGCTAATGAAACTTAAGCTTCTCCTTTATTTGCACAGACCTCTTATAAGAAACCGTCTTTTCTCATTCAAATAAACACTCATTTTCCTGTACTCAGAACCTGAACCGTGCCCCCCTCCCCCCCGCCCCCCGCCCCCACCGTCCCCCCACCGCCCCCCCCCCCACCACCACCCCTACCCCGCCTTGTTAGATGCCTGAACAGAGAACTGAGGACAAGTTCTGGCCATCTGTTTTATTCGACTGGAAAAATATCCTAGTTTTAGGATCTCATCTCAGACTCTTCTCAGAATTTCATTGTGTGGCATATAGCAAACAAAACACAATGGGCATAAAAAAACGTCATTTAAAGCTATTTCCTTCTTCAGAGGCTTGTCCCTTCTCTTCTCTCTGGAGCAGAGGGTCTTTTACATAGAAAAATGCCTTTTTTAGGCCACTCTGTGTCACAATGTTGATCTCCCATTTTCTCTTCCTTCCTGGACACCCCAGGTCATTGTTTGGAGAAGGACAAGTAATCAGAGATTTGAAGCTGCTTGTACATAGAAACGACCTGATTTTTGGTGGCCTCTGTAAACAAAGAATAGAGGAAAAGGTGTGGAGAGAGGTTCAGAAATGTGGCATACATGATGACTGTAGATAAATATGGTACAATGAGAGATTGTAATGAGTGAAGACTGTCAAAGAATTTTAAGAAGACTTATCAGATATTAACACTGAAACAGTTTGCAGTGTGATGCTACAATGGAAACTTTCTCCGTCCCCTCCTGCTATTAGTTCCACTACACAAACAGGTATCTATCTGGCTGACAGCGACTTTGTGGCAAGTTAGAGAAATGGGCTGGATTCCTTTCCTGTATTGGTATGGGATCAAGAGAAGACAATAGCCACAGGAGGTAAGGGCAAGAGAGAGCAAATGGAATCAAGAAATCAGAATTTGAAGCAAGCCTAAAAATAAAAATCCTGGTGAATTTTCAGAAATTATATGACCGTTTTGGATTTCCCATGAGACTGAATGGTAGGTGTGAATCCATTTCAAGCACGTATTTGTGTATGTCAAAGGACAGGGTAACCCTGACTGACATCTGGGATGACTATGTGAACCAGCAACATTTGACAAGCAGAATATGTTTAGTGAAAATTGAGATTACCTTCCCTGGGGTGATGAGGGGAATCAATGACCATTAGGGGGAGGGGAAGCTTGTGATCCTTAATCCATGTGTGCCTCCGATTGGTTTTCCTGTTGGGAAAGACAGAATTAGGCCTACAGTATGGAGAAACAGCACGAGCCATGGAAAGAATACCATACAAAGAGCTGAGGTGACTTTGGGCCAAGTGCCAGCTCTTCATCTAATTCTGTAAGACTCTGAGAAAGCAGTTTACTTTTTAATTTCTTTACACACCAACTATTCAAATCACTCTCTCTCAAATGCTAGGCAGCCTCTTAGGACTGCGCTCTTCCATTTTTCTTTCTTATAGGATACCCCCTTTTTTTTTTTTTTTTTTTTTTGGTTTAGGCTGGTGGCCTATTATCTCAGGCATCAACAGGTGCTTTAGATCATAACTAAGGCTTACTGACTATACTTAATGCCCTAGTTTTCATTGTCATTCCCAGAGCATTTTTTTTTCTTCCCCCTAAACAACTTTACTTGATTAAACTCAATATGTGTGTCTCCTCTGTCCAGACAGTACTCATTCTTTAGGGTCTTCCTGATTCTTCATACTAATTAGGTCCTAACCAATGATGCCTATTGCCACCAATTCCCATTGGCAGAGAAGCATGTCAAACTATAGAGATAACTACTTCTCTCAAATATTCAGAAACTCCTACTCAATTTTTTTTGTTTCAAATGAGTTCTTTGGCTTTGGCAGACAGGAGTGGGGGGTGGAGCTGGTAAGGATCAGGAACTATTCAAAATCAAATTGGTGTAGGCTGGCAAACATACTGTTGTTTGCTTCCCATCTGTTAGAACAAAATTTATAGGAATTGCTGATTAAACAAACATTTTCGCATTCAGGTTTGCAGCTAAAAGATGAAGCAGCTCCAATTGTGTCAGGTGGCTGATTTTATTTTAGTGGGAGTTTCCTTCTGTTTGTTTATATTGATAACAAGACTTAGATGTTAAGTGTTGGTGGTATAATAAATATAGCATGCTTAATGGAAGAGCTATCAGAAGGGTATAATACAAATAGCATGCTTATAAGAATGATATAATAGAGGGAGCCTGAACCAAGATGGCGGAGTAGAAGGATGTCCTCTCACTCTCTCTTGTGAGAACACCAGAATCACAACTAGCTGCTGGAAAATCATCGACAGGAAGACACTGGAACTCACCAAAAAACATACCCCACATCGAAAGACAAAGGAGAAACCAAAATGAGACGGTACAAGGGGCACAATCACAGCAAAATCAAATCCCATAACAGCTGGGTGGGTGACTCACAGCCTGGAGAACACTTATACCACAGAAGTGCACCCACTGGAGTGAAGGTTCTGAGCCCCACGTCAGGCTTCCCAACCTGGGGATCCAGCAAAAGGAGGAGGAATTCCTACAGAATCAGATTTTGAAGGCTAGTGGGATTTGATTGCAGGACTTTGACAGGACTGGGAGAAACAGAGACTCCACTCTTGGAGGGCACACACAAAGTAGTGTGTGCATTGGGACCCAGAGGAAGAAGCAGTGAAGCCAGGGGAGACTGAACCAGACCTACCTGCTAGCATTGGAGGATTTCCTGCAGGAGTGGTGGGGGGGGGGGGGGGTGGCTGTGGCTCACCCTGGGGACAAGGACACTGGCAGCAGAAGTTCTGGGAAGTACTTCTTGGTGTGAGCCCTCCCAGAGTATGCCATTAGCCCCACCAAAGAGCCCAGGTAGGCTCAAGTGTTGGGTTGCCTCAGGCCAAACCACCAACAGGGAGGGAACCCAGCCCCACACATGAGCAGTCAAGCAGATTAAAGTTCTCCTGAACGCTGCCCACCAGAGCAACACCAAACACTACCCACCACCAGTCCCTTCCATCAGGAAACCTGCACAGCCCTCTTAGATAGGCTCATCCAGCAGACGGAAGACAGCAGAAGCAAGAAGAACTACAATCCTGCAGGCTGTGGAACAAAAACCACATTCACAGAAAGATAGACAAGATGAAAAGGCAGAAGGCTATGTACCAGATGAAGGAACAAGTCAAAACTGCAGAAAAGCAACTAAATGAAGTGGAGATAGGCAACCTTCCAGAAAAAGAATTCAGAATAATGATAGTGACAATGATCCAGGACCTTGGAAAAAGGATTGGGTCAAGGATCAAGAAGATGCAAGAAATGTTTAACAAAGATGTAGAAGAATTAAAGAACAAACAAACAGAGATGAAGAATACAATAACTGAAATGAAAACTACACTAGAAGGAATCAATAGCAGAGTAACCGAGGCAGAAGAACAGATAAGTGACCTGGAAGACTGAATGGTGGAATTCACTGCTGCAGAAGAGAATAAAGAAAAAAGAATGAAAAGATATGAAGACTGCTTAAGAGACCTCTGGGACAACATTAAATGCAACAACATTCGCATTATAGGGGTCCCAGGAGGAGGAGAAGAGAGAGAGAAAGGACCAGAGAAAATATTTGAAGAGATTATAGTCAAAAACTTCCCTAAGATGGGAAAGGAAATAGCCACCCAAGTCCAGGAAGTGCAGAGAGTCCCATACAGGATAAACCCAAGGAGAAACACGCTGGGACACATAGTAATCAAATTGGCAAAAATTAAAGACAAAGAAAAATTATTGAAAGCAGCAAGGGAAAAACAACAAATAACATACAAGGGAACTCCCATAAGTTTAACATCTGATTTCTCAGAAGAAACTCTACAAACCAGAAGGGAGTGGCATAGTATACTTAAAGTGGTGAAAGGGAAGAACCTACAACCAAGATTACTCTACCTAGCAAGAATCTCATTCAGATTCGATGGAGAAATCAAAAGCTTTACAGACAAGCAAAAGCTAAGAGAACTCATTGCCACCAAACCAGCTCTACAACAAATGCTAAAGGAACTTCTCTAAGTGGGAAACACAAGAGAAGAAAAGGACCTACCAAAAAAACCCAAAACAATTAAGAAAATGGTTATAGGAACATACATGTTGCTAATTTACCTTAAAAGTGAATGGATTAAATGCTCCAACCAAAAGACACAGGCTTGTTAAATGGATACAAAAATTAGACCCATATATATGCTGTCTACAAGAAACCCATTTCAGACCTAGGAACACATACAGACTGAAAGTGAGGGGATGGAAAAAGATATTCCATGCACATGGAAATCAAAAGAAAGCTGGAGTAGCAATACTCATATCAGATAAAATAGACTTTAAAATAAAGAATGTTACAAGAGACAAAGAAGGACACTACATAATAATCAAGGGATCAATCCAAGAGGAAGATATAACAATGATAAATATATATGCACCCAACATAGGAGCACGTCAATACATAAGGCAACTGTTAACAGCTATAAAAGAGGAAATTGACACTAACACAATAATAGTAGGGGACTTTAACACCTTACACCGATGGACAGATCATCCAAAATGAAAATAAATAAGGAAACAGAAGCTTTAAATGACACAATAGACCAGATAGAGTTAATTGATATTGATAGGACATTCCATCCAAAAACAGGAGATTACACTTTCTTCTGAAATGCACACAGAACATTCTCCAGGATAGATCACATCTTGGGTCACAAATCAAGACTTAGTAAATATAACAAAATTGAAATCATATTAAGCATGTTTTCTGACCACAACACTATGAGATTAGAAATGAATTACAGGGGAAAATATGTGAAAAAACACAAACACATGGAGGCTAAACACTACATTACTAAATAACAAAGAGATCACTGAAGAAATCAAAGAGGAAATCAAAAAATACCTAGAGACAAATGACAATGAAAACACAACAATCCAAACCTATGAGATGCAGCAAAGGCAGCTCTAAGAGGGAAGATTATAGCTATATAAGTCTATCTCAAGAAACAAGAAAAATCTCAAATAAATAATCAAAACTTGCACTTGAAGGAACTAGAGAAAGAAGATCAAACAAAACAAAAGTTAGCAGAGGGAAAGAAATCATAAAGGTAAGAGCAGAAATAAATGAAATAGAAACAAAGAGAACAATAGCAAAGATCAGTAAAACTAAAAGTTGGTTCTTTGAGAAGATAAACAAAATTGATAAACCATTAGCCAGACTCATCAAGAAAAAGTGGGAGAGGAGTCAAATCAATCAAATTAGAAATGAAAAAGGAGAAGTTACAACAGACAACACAGAAATACAAAGCAACCTAAGAGACTACTACAAGCAACTCTATACCAATAAAATGGACACCCTGGAAGAAATGGACAAATTCTTAGAAAGGAATAACCTTCCAAGACTGAACCAGGAAGAAATAGAAAACATGAACAGACCAATCACAAGTAATGAGATTGAAACTGTGATTAAAAATCTTCCAACAAACAAAAGTCCAGGACCAGATGTCTTCACAGGTGAATTCTATCAAACATTTAGAGAAGAGCTAACACCCATCCTTCTCAAACTATTCCAAAAAAATTGCAGAGGAAGGAACACTCCCAAACTCATTCTGTGAGGCCACCATCACCCTGATACCAAAACCAGACAAAGATACTACAAAAAAATAAAATTACACAGCAAAATCACTCATGAATATAGATGCAAAATCCTTAAGAAAATACTAGCAGACAGAATGCAACAACACATTAAAAGGCTCATTTACCGTGGTCAAGTGGGATTTGCCCCAGGGATGCAAGGATTCTTCAATATATGCAAATCAATCAATGTGATACACCATATTAACAAATTGAAGAATAAAAACCATATGTTCATCCCAATAGATGCAGAAAAAGCTTATAACAAAAGTCAATGCCCATTTATGATAAAAACTCTCCAGAAAGTGAGCATAGAGGGAACCTACCTCAACATAATAAGGGCCATATATGACAAACCCACAGTAAACATCATTCTCAATGGTGAAAAGCTGAAAGCATTTCCTCTAAGATCAGAAACAAGACAAGGATGTCCACTCTCACCACTATTATTCAACATAGTTTTGGAAGTCCTAGCCTTGGCAATCAGAGAAGAAAAAAAAATAAAAGGAATACAAATTGGAAAAGAAGGAGTAAAACTGTCACTGTTTGCAGATGACATGATACTATACATAGAGAATCCTAAAGATGCTACCAGAAAACTACTAGAGCTAATCAATGAATTTGTTAAAGTTGTAGGATACAAAATTAATGCACAGAAATCTCTTGCATTCCTATACACTAATGATTAAAAATCTGAAAGAGAAATTAAGAAATGCTCGCATTTACCATTACAACAAAAAGAATAAAATACCTAGGAATAAACCTACCTAAGGAGACAAAAGACCTGTATGCAGAAAACTATAAGACATTGATGAAAGAAATTAAAGATGATACCAACAGATGGAGAGATATGCCATGTTCTTGGATTGGAAGCATCAATATTGTGAAAATGACTATACTACCCAAAGCAATCTACAGATTCAATGCAATCCCTATCAAATCACCAATGGCATTTTTTACAGAACTAGAACAAAAAATCTTAAAATTTCTTTGGAGACACAAAAGACCCAGAATAGCCAAATCAGTCTTGAGGGAAAAAGATGGAGCTGGAGGAATTAGACTCCCTGACTTCAGACTATACTACAAAGTTACAGTAATCAAGACAGTATGGCACTGGCACAAAAACAGAAATATAAATCAATGGAACAAGATGGAACAAGAAAGCCCAGAGATAAACCCACACACCTATGGTCAACTAATCTCTGACAAAGGAGGCAAGGATATACAATGGAGAAAAGACATTCTCTTCAATAAGTGGTGCTGGGAAAACTGGACAACTACATGTAAAAGAATGAAATTAGAACACTCCATAATACCATGCACAAAACTAAACTCAAAATGACTTGGAGACCTAAATGTAAGATGAGACACTATAAAACTCTTAGAGGAAGACATAGGAAGAACACTCTTTGACATAAATCACAGCAAGATCTTCTTTGATCCACCTCCTAGAGTAATGGAAATAAAAACAAAAATAAACAAATGGGACCTAATGAAACTTTAAAGCTTTTGCACAGCAAAGGAAACCATAAACAAGATGAAAAGACTAACCTCAGAATGGGAGAAAATATTTGCAAATGAATCAACAGACAAAAGATTAATCTCCGAAATATATAAACAGCTCATGCAGCTCAATATTAAAGAAACAAACAACCCAATCCAAAAAATGGGCAGAAGACCTAAATAGACATTTCTCCAAAGAAGGCATACAGATGGCCAAGAAGCACATGAAAAGCTGCTCAACATCACTGATTATTAGAGAAATGCAAATCAAAACTACAATGAAGTATCACCTCACACCAGTTAGAATGGGCGTCATCAGAAAATCTACAAACAACAAATGCTGGAGAGGGTGTGGAGAAAAGGGAACCCTCTTGCACTGTTGGTGGGAATGTAAATTGATACAGCCACTATGTAGAACAGTATGGAGGTTCCTTAAAAAACTAAAAATAGAGTTACCATATGATCCAGCAATCCCACTACTGGGCATATACCCACACTGGGCATAAAACCACAATTCAAAAAGACACATGCACCCCAATGTTCATTGCAGCACTATTTACAATAACCAGGTCATGGAAGCAACCTAAATGCCCATCGACAGACTAATGGATAAAGAAGATGTGGTACATATATACAATGGAATATTACTCAGCCGTAAAAAGGAACGAAATTAGGTCATTTGTAGAAATGTGAATGGATCTAGAGATTGTCATACAGAGTGAAGTACGTCAGAAAAGAAAAACAAATATTGTATATTAACACATATATGTGGCACCTAGAAAAATGGTACCGATGAACTGGTTTGCAGGGCAGAAATAGAGACACAGATGTAGAGAACAAACGTATGGACACCAAGGGGGGAAAGCAGCGGGGGCGGGGGGGTTGTGATGAATTGGAAGATTGGGATTAACGTATATAATATATACACTGATGTGTATAAAATTGATGACTAATAAGAACCTGCTGTATAAAAAAAATGAATGATATATTAATTAGTTCTTATCAGAAAAGAATAATATAGATAGCACACTTATAAAAAGAGTTAAGCATTAAGTACTGGTAGTGTAATATAGATAACATGCTCATAAGTTTAGGATCTTAAATGTATTACCTTTAGAAAGGGCCCTTCTTATTTTTTTCTCCTGGAATTGCATATTTTTTAAGGTTTTCAGGTTTTTGCCAAATGAACTGCACTTCTTAAGTAACTCACATTCTCATATTAAAAAAAAAAATCAAGTTTCCCAACAATTGTTACCAAACTTAATTGAAGTAATTCTAAGCAAAATCAATGAAAGTTGACATGTGGTTTAAGAATACTACCTTAGAGTAGGTAAAAATACAATTTCTTTCAGGATTTGAGATAAGAAATAATATATGGATCTTCACCAGTCAAAACCTTTGGACACTAGGTAAGAGCAGAACTTAACAGTGATTACAGTAGTGAGTTGAATGGTGCTCACCCAAAAGATATGTCCACCAAGAACCTCAGAACCTGCCTTATTTGGAATAAGGTTTCTGCAGGTATAATTAAGGTAAGGATCTTGCTGTGAGATTTATCCTTCGTTGAGGTGGGTTCTAAATCTCATGGCAAGTGTCCTTGCAAGAGACAGAAAAGAAGACATAGTTACACACAGGAGAAGGCAATTTGAAGTGAAAAGTAGAGGCTAGAGTTATGCTGACACAAATCAGGGAATACTGGGAGCCACCAGAAGCAGAGATAAAGGAAGGAGTCTCCTCCAGAGCCTTCTGTGGGAGCATGGCATTGCAGGGACTTTGATTTCAGACTTCTAGCCCCCATAACTATAAGAGAATACAATTCTGTTTTTTAAGACACCAAGAGTGTGATGATTTGTTACCACAGATTTTTAAAACTAATATAATTGTCTTGCTGGAATATTCTAACAAGAGTTTTATAGGGTAGGAAGTAGAAAAAAATATGACTAATGGATCCAGAATTTCATTGATGAGTTGAGATTGTCTGGGGGTGATTCCAAACCTAAAGATTCAGAGAGAGTTTCTTCTTGGGTATGGAATGTACATGGGGCTGGGCAAGGTTGGCTGACACAATTATTTTCTGGTCATGACCTTTCCCATATATTTCACACCACAATTTAGAGACGGCAGCCAAATTTAAGGGGTTCCATGCAGAGATTTCTGAGAAAATCAAGGCCATGGTATTAAAAATTATGAGATTTTTGATAAGTTAGGTATTTCCAGAGAAACTTGCCCAGGATGAGCCTCAAATAAGTTGATCTTATCCCTCGATTCAGCTGCTTAGACTCTTGTTCTCACTTCCCAACAAGAATGCCAGACCCTGCATCTTGGTAATGATAGAAATTTCCCAGTGATAGTCACACTGTAAAGTTATTCTTATTAAGACAAATATCATACGATATCACTTAATGTGGAATCTTAAAAAATGATACAAATGAACCTATTTACAAAACAGAAACAGACTCACAGACATAGAAAACAAACTTATGGTTAACAAAGGCGAAAGAGTTGGAGGAGGGATAAATTAGTAGTTTGGGATTAACAGATACATACTGCTATATATAATAGATGAACAACAAGGTCCTACTTCATACCACAGGGAACTATATTCAATATCCTGTAATAACCTATAATGGAAAATAATCTGAAAAAGAATATATGTATATAAACTGAATCACTTTGCTATATTCCCCCAAATAACAAAACATTGTAAATCAACTATGCTTCAATTTTTAAAAATCCATTCTCCTATGGAATTAATATTACAGTGAATTTCACTGAACTTTGGTGTCCCAATATCAAACCCACTCTGGGTCTCTTTGTTTCCAGTAATTTAATAATTTTAGAACAGTTTTAAATTTGTAGAAAAATTGGAAAGATAGTACAAACGGTTTCCATATACCCTGCGCTTTTTATTATTATTAACATCTTACATTGGTATGGTACATTTGTCACAACTAATGAACCAATATTGATACGTTATTATTAACAAAGGCCATACTTCATTAAGATTTCCTTGGTTTTTACGTATTGTCCTCTTTCTTTTCCATGATCCCACATAAGACACCTCATCATATTTACTCATCACATCTCCTTAGGCTCCTATTGGCTATAACATTTTCTCAGACTCTTGTTTTTGATGACCTTGACAGTTTTAAGTATTGGTCTGGTATTTTGCCAACTGTCTCTCAATTTGAGTTTGTCTGATGTTTTTTCTCATGTTTAGACTGGGTTTATGAGTTTAGGAGAGGAAGACTACAGAGGAAAAGTGCCATTCTCATCACTTTATATGATGACGATATAGGGTACACACTATTACTGCTGATGTTGACCTGATTGCATGGTTGAGGTAGTGTTTGTTAGGTGTCTCCACTGTAAAGTTCCCTATTGTTACATACTCTAGTCTTAGGAGGTGAAACCGAGCAGGACTCTGTGGGGCTCCCAGGCACGGAAGCCTTTCTATTCTACATTTCTTGTTTGTAGGGAATAGACTCCAGCATCCATGACCTTCCCTGTGTTCCAAAGGGCAGATTCGAACAGTTGCTAATCAGGGAAGGGAGGGGATGCAGAGACAAGGGAGGAACAGCCAAGAAACAGTAAGTGCAGTCTTGGGGCAGGGTCCTGGTTCTGCCTCAAGGAATACACCTAACAATATCTTTGAGCTCTTTATGGAACTAAAGCCCCCCAAATGGAAGATGTCAGTATTCCTTATTCCAGAGAAGACCACCTGAGGCCAGATTAAAGGAACCAGAGAAACTCATCAAGAGATTACCTGAGACCAGATGAAAGGAGTGCAGGCTCCACACCCACTCCAATCTTATCAGTAATTCCATCCTAGGACCATTGCTATAAAACTCCTCACCAAATCCTCTCGTGTGGGGACACACAATTTTTGAGGGCAGGAGCCCACTGTGTCCCCATTTGCTTGGCAAAGCAATAAAGCTATTCTTTTCTACTTCACCCAAAACTCTGTCTCAGAGATTAGATTTGGCACCAGTGCACAGACACTGAGTTTTCAGCATCAGAAGGAAGTCACCATACATACTCCATACTTAACTAGTGGGAAGTTATGTTCCACCTCCTTTGGTGAAGGATACATTCAGATATATTATTTTTTCATTTTATAATTGGGTTGTTTGTTTTCTTATTGTTGAGTTTTAAGGATCCTTTCTGTATTTTGCATACAATTCCCTTATCAGATATGTGCTTCACAAATATTTTCTTCCAGTGTGTGACTTTTTTTTCAACATTCTCTTAATAGTGTCTTTCAAATAGCAGTTTTTAATTTAAATAAAGTCTAATTTATCAGTTTTCTTTTAATAATCAGGTTTTTGGTGTTGTACATGTAAATTCATCACCAGTCCCAAGGTCCTATCAATTTTCTTCCATGCTTCCTTCTAGAAGTTTTATAGGTTTGCATTTTACATTTAGGCCATGATCCACTTTGAAAGAAGTAAGGTCTTGGTCTAGGTTCATTTTGTCATTATGGACATCTAATATTTCCAGCACCATTTGTTGAAAACATTATCCTTTCTTCTTTGAATCGCCTTTGCTCCTTTGTAAAGATCAGTTTGCCACAAAATAACTTGCTAGAATTTTTGTTGAGATTGAGAGGAATCTGTAGAGCAAGGTGAGAAGAATTTATATCTTACCAATATTGAAAGGCAATCTCTGTCTTTTCATTGGTGTATTTAGACCATTCACAATTGAAGTAACTATTGATAAGTTTGGGTTTATATCTGCCATGTTTGTATTTGTTTTCTACTTGCTGCATTTGTTTTATTTTTCCCTATATTTCTAGATTTCCTGGTCTTAACTGAGCATTTTCTGACTCTATTTTATCTCTTTTAGCATATCAATTATGTTTATTTAAAAAAATATTTTAGTGCTTGCCAATGGAGTTTTCAATATGCATTTTTACCTGATCTAAGTCCAACAGCAATAACTTTATACTGTTTCATATATGGTACAGTACTTTATAACTGAGTATTATCAATTCCTCTTTTCCATCTCTTATGACTTTGAATCATTTATTTCAGTTTTCCATATACTATAATCACCCAATACATTGTTATTATTATTACTTTAAACAGTTATCTTTTAGATAATTTCAAAATAAGAAAAATTAAAGATTTTATTTTACCTGTATTTATTTCTTCTCTGACTCTCTTCCTTTCTTTATATAGATCCCAATTCCTGATCCATACCATTTTCTTTATGCCTGAAAAGTTTCTTTTAAAATTATTTGTAAGGCCAATCTCTTAGCAATGAATTCCTTAAGTTTTTATTTGTTTGAAAAAATCTTTATTTCTCTTTCATCTTTGAAGTACATTTTTGCTGGATGTACAATTCTAGGCATGTGGCTTTTTGTCTTTCAAAGCATTAAACATTTCACTTCACTCTGTTCTTGCCTGCATAGTTTCTGATGAGAAGTCCACCTTAATATTGTCTGTGTCCCTCTATAGATAAGGTGGGAGTTTGACTGATATGTCTGATTGTAGATTTTTGGGTAGTTATTGTGTTTTGTGTTCATGCAGCTTAATAAATCTGTGGTTTGTTGTCTGTCATAAATTTTGGAAAATTCTCTCCATTCTTATTTCAAATATCTCTTCTGCTCTCTTTCTTCTTCTTCTGGTATTCTAATTACACATATATTACACTTTTTGATTTTGTCCCACATCTCTTATCTTAGATGTTCTGTTCTTTATTTGTTTTTTCATTCTTTTTTCTCTTTGCACTTTAGTTTGGGAAGTTACTGTTGACCTATCTGCAAGCTCACTGATTCTTTCCTTACTCATGCCAAGTCTGATGAGACTATCAAAGGCATTTTCTAATCTCAGTTACAGTGTTTTTGATTTCTAGGATTTCCTGTTGATTGTTTCAAAGAGTTCCCAGCTCTGCTTACATTACTCATCTGTCTTGTAAGTTGTCTACTTTTTCCATTAGAACTCTTAATGTATTAATCATAACTGTTTTAAATCTTCTGTCTGATAATTCCAAAAACTGTGTCATATGTGAATCTCCTCCTGATTCTTGCTTTGCCATTTCAGAATGTGCTTTTTTTCTTGCCTTTTAGCATACTTTGTAATTTTTTGTTGATAGCTGGACATGATGTATTAGCATGGAAACTGAGGGAAATAGGCATTTAAAGTGAGGTTTTATATTTATCTGGCTAGGAGTTAGGCTGTGTTTTAATATTTACTGTATGTGTAGTACTAGAGACTTCAAATTCCTCTAGGATCCTTGCTTTGGGCTCCTCTATTGATTTTGGGATGAAACCAAGCAGGACTTTTGGGGACCCTCCTGGGTACAAAAGCCTTTTCATGTTCCCCATTTCCTGTTTGTAGGAAAAAGGTTTCAGCCTCCTAGACCTTCCCCGAGTTCCAAAGGACAGATTCAGTTACTAATTAGAGGAGTGAGGAAATACAGAACAAAGAAAAGACCATCAAGAAACAATAGTACAGCAATTGGGCAGGGTCCTGGTTCCTACTCGAGGGATATACATAACAATATACCTCTGAGTTCTTCTACAGGAACTAAGGCCCCCACCCATGTGGAGGACGGTAACTTCAGGCTGAGCACAAGCAAATGGACTCCAGACTGGCTGGAACCAGAAGGCTGATGATTGAGATTCCTGGAACATGACCCTGTTACCTCTTTACCAACCAATCAGAGGAGGGTCACACACCCTGAGCTCTCCCCCCATATTTTGCCTATAAAAACTCTTCCCCCAAAACCATTGGGGAGTTTGGGCTTTTTGAGCATGAGCCACCCCATTCTCCTTACTTGACCCTGGCAATAAACCTTTCTCTGCCCCAGACTCCAATGTTTCTGTTTGTTTGGCTTCACTGTGCATCAGGCATATGAACTTGGGTTTGACAATATCAGGTCTATGTAAGTAATTCAATTACTTCAGAGTTTCTTTCAATATCACCACTTCCTCGGAGCATTCTTTGAAGCCTCATCTCACACTGAGCTCATCTTCATCTGAGTCTAAATCCTTTTTGTCTTTTTCTGTTAATTTACACTTAATTGAATGGTACTTAGTAATACTTGATTTTGGATGAACTGCCTCTTCAACTAGAAGCTCTTTTATGAGAGGGACAGTCTTTTATGCAACTATTATATCCCAGGTTGTGCTATCATTAAGTGTATATGAGACATGTAGGAAATATTGAATTAAATGTTTGGGGTAGTCCAGGGGTTACTTTTCTTTGACTTTGTATTAGTGAGGCTTCATCAGACTTTCAGAATAGAAATATGTCCAGGTCACCACAGTTAATAGAGGCTTATTGTAAGGATAGATGGGTTAGTAGGAAGGAGAGGTTAAAGCAGCTAAACCACCAGACCCCACATGTGGCTGACACATCATTCATTACTTGTTCAAATGCATTCATTTCAAAGTAGGTGTAATGAACCAACAGCAATTCTGCAAGTATTCCATGTGGATGACAACTCCTGCAACTCTCCTTCTCCCCTCTCTACCTACTTTCTGCTTGACTACCCTTCCTCTTACTCTTGCCATATGTTTCATTGATTGAATGATTGGTTTAATAATGATTTGCTGAGCACTCTCTGTGTGCTAGGCACTCTGCAAGGCTTTGGAGAGGTAAAGGAGAAGAAAGATACAGTTCCTGTGCGCAGAATTTACAGCCCAGAAAGAAAGGCAAGTTAATTGGCAATTATAGCATCATGTGATGAGTGCTATGATGGGGGAACCTGAGAGTATAATGGGAGCACATAGAAGGAGGATTTAATCCAGTCTAGGGGGTCAAGAAAATCTTTCTGTAGAAAGTAACAACCAAAATGAGAAGTAAATGAAGAGGAGGAATATGTCAACAGGGTGATTGTGATAAGTAATACCTCCATTTTAAATTTATTCATTCTTCTGTGCAAGGAGGTTCCACTCAAAATAAGGCTATGCTATCAGTCTAATTATTGTGTAATTCTGAATGAAGATGACACCCACCACCAGCAGCCAAACTGTAATGCTTATGTCTTGATAGGTCACAGGCCTATATTCTTGTGCTCTTATGAAACTATTTTTGGTGAAACTGAAGAATGAGGAGAGGGAGATGGAGGGGAAGACAAGGAGGAGGGAGAAGGGGAGGAAGAGAAGAGGAAGAAAGAATACTGCTATTAAAACAACAGCTGCCTTCTGAGGGAAAGGGGGATGGATGTTGTTAAAAATAATCTGAGGGATCCTGCTAGACTTTTGTGCCACCAGTGTAATAGTCAGCCTCTGTGCCAAGCACTGTAATGGGTTTTGGTACAGCCAGTGTGGACGGGGAACTGAGTTTTAGAGGAAAGACTAGAGAGGGTTTGTTCTGCATCATAGTATGAAAAGAAGTCAGAGTTCTTTTCAGGGCAGGGTTTGGGGGATGGTGTGGATATGGGAGAGAAATAGGTGAGGAAAATCTGGGAAGAAAGATGGGAGGGAAAAAGAACCAACAAGATGGTGAGAAGTCTGTTAATTCACATAGGTGCCATGAACTTCAGCACTCTTCATAGGACTGTAGCTAATATAATTTTTAGGACAGGGGTGACCAACATTCATTTGTGGTTGTGCATATCTGCAGTCTTCTATACCCTACTGCTCTCCCCATCATCTTGAACTTTTAGTAAAGTCTGATACATACCATATATGAGAAGTTTTAATCAGAATAAAAGGGGGAATTCCCTGGTGGTCCAGTGGTTAGGACTCTGTGCTTTCACTGTCGAGGGCCCAGGTTCAATCCCTGGTTGGGGAACTAAGATCCTGCAAGCCTCACTGCATGGCCCAAAACAAAACAACAACAACAAACAAGCAAGCAAACAAACAAAAACAGCATAAAAGGGAATTCTTTTTCCAGGGAATTCCATGAGTGTGGCAGTATGTTTTAGACATGAAGCCATCTATAAACTGAACTATTGTAATGGGAACCAGAGGTAAATATGAGAATATAAACCTCTGAGAATTCAAAGAAATCATTGGGAAGGCATTGGACTTTTCATAAATTATAAAATAGGGGTTGAGAAAACTTTCTTATTTTATTTTTAAAAAATATTTATTTATTTTTACTTATTTGGCTGCATCAGGTCATAGTTGCGGCACGCAGGATCTTCACTGCTGTGCACAGGCTTCTCTCTAGATGTGGCCTGTGGGCTCTCTAGATGTGGTGCACGGGGGGTTAGTTATCTGCTGCATGTGAGATCTTAGTTCCCCGACCAGGGATAGAACCCATGTACCTCTGAATTGGAAGACAGATTCTTAACCACTGGACCACCAGAGAACTACCAAAGAAAGCTCTTTTAAAGCAAGGGTTACCCAGCTAAAAACTTAGTTATAGTAGCCATAACTGCCTCTAATATGTGTGAGTTGTGGGAAAGTACAAAAGGATGCCCAAACATATTTAAATATATAAAAATTATAAATCAAGTGGAAAAATTGGTAACTAAAATGTTCTAAAATCTTATCTAGACAAATATATCTTCATACTATCAAAACTAAAAAAATGTATAAAGTTATGGTTTTGATGTGACTGGAAGCTGGCAAAACATCAATGATGACTGAAATTATCTATTGTTGCATATGTCTGGGTGTTCAGTTTAGGGACTAGTTATGCTTGGATAAGAAATGAGATAAATGCAGAATTCATAAAGTACATGTTTATTTCAATAAATTAATTTTTCTTTCCTTCATTTCAGAAAAAAACACTAATTATGTTCTTTTATCAATATTTTCATATAATATTGTCTTGTTGAAAGCAATGCCAAGTTAGAACATTTTCCTTGAGTTACTGTGGTTCTTAGGTAGTTTTTATTAATTTCAATTTGTAGAAAATTTGCTTTTCTGAGTCACTACCAACTGGAACTGACAAGAAAATGTTTAAGGCAATATTTAACTGAAAACGAGCTATAAATTTTACCTATTATGTTTGAGCATAATGAGTCAAATATAATAAATTATTTCTATCACAGAGTATGTTACAAAATATTTAAATTTCACCATATAAATTACTAACACTTTTATCACAGTTTTTTGCTGGCTCTTAAAATAATATCTTGATCCATACAGTATTACTTAAGTTCTTCTTTCAAAAATTTCAATGTTGGAATATTATAAAGAAAACCAAAAATGGCAGTATGTAGTCATCTCTCTTTAACTGAGACTATACCATTATCTCTAATGGACTTAAAATAGTCTGTGTAGAGAGTAATACCAGAATTTTTAACTTCAGAGTTATGGAAATGTCTTTATTTCATTTTTATAATTTCTTTTATGTTGCTGGAATATCACTTTCGTTGCATATTTCACATGTAGTTTCTTCTGACAGAAAAAACAATTTCTTTAAAATTTTGAGAAATATTTCTTTACCCTTTCAGAATATTACTTGTTTTCTGTTGATGGTGTTGTTCATAAGCTTTTGCTAGCATAATTAATAGAAACATTTCTTATAAAATAACTATGGATAACAGAAGTTGAACTTTATTTTCTGCTGAAGACCATGAATCGCTATTTTTTAAAATTTTATTTTATTTATTTTTTTATACAGCAGGTTCTTATTAGTTATCTATTTTATACATATTAGTGTATACATGTCAATCCCAATCTCCCAATTCATCCCCCCCCCCCACCACCACTTTCCCCCCTTGGTGTCCATACGTTTATTCTCTACTCTGTGTCTCAATTTCTGCCCTGCAAACAGGTTCATCTGTACCATTTTTCTAGGTTCCATATATATGTGTTAATATATGATATTTTTCTCTTTCTGACTTACTTCACTCTGTATGACAGCCTCTAGATCCATCCACATCTCTACAAATGACCCAGTTTTGTTCCTTTTTATGGCTAATATTCCATTGTATATATATGTATCACATCTTCTTTATCCATTCATCTGTCGATGGGCGTTTAGGATGCTTCCATGACCTGGCTATTGTAAATAGTGCTGCAATGAACATTGGGGTGTGTGTCTTTTTGAATTACTGTTTTCTCTGGGTATATGCCCTGTAGTGGGATCACTGGGTCATATGGTAATTCTATTTTTAGTTTTTTTAAGGAAACTCTATACTGTTCTCCACATGACTCACTATTTAAGGATGTTCTTTTGATTCATTTAACTCTTCTAATACTTTACCTTGTTTAACCTAAATTTAATTGTTTTACCAATGATTAGTAATGTTCCCATCAACCGTGGTTGTAGGGTCAATTTGATAGGCATTTCAAAAAAATGGTATCTTTAGTAGATTCAGAAAATATTGTATATAAATTCGAATTGTTCCAACAAATGTCATTTCTATTGGCACAGTTGTGGACATATCTTCTAGTGACAAATTTAAACTATGCAATGTATATGGCACCAAAAAAATCTTCTGAAGTTTTGGCTAAAAATCTGGCGTAGATGCATTAATTTGGATCGAATTCTGTTTTGCTCAAAATATTTATATGATGTCAAAAGGATGTGATAGCCATTTTCCAAGGTCTTCATCTAAAGCTCAAGAGATTTAGTCTTCTTCAGCCATGAAATTTGCCAATTTCATGAATGTAATTTTCTTCATCTTCCAATGGCAAGTTCAAAATTACATTTGGTATTTCCAAATTGTAAGTTTGATCTGAGTAATTCTCTTTTTCATTCTCATTGTTTGTAGTAGTAATTAGTTTTCTTTTAGTAAGAGATATGAAGATAAATGAAAGCATTTTGTTTCACCTGTTCAAGTTGCAAACTTGATGAGAGCAGTTTTCTTGTTCATGTGTATTGTTTTCATAAATAATTAAATCCTTAATAAAAATTGTAATATAATTACAAATTTTATATGGGTCACATGTGGATGAGCTCATTTTCATTGTTTACAGTTCTAAATATTTCATCCTCTTTTCCTTTTTCTCTTTTCAGCTCTTTTTCTTTTGTGAGCTCACATTTATTCCCGCTGCCCTCCCCCCTGCTGCTTTATTGAGATATAATCAACATATAACGTTGTGTAAGTTTAAGGTGTATAACACATTAATTTGATACATTTATATATCACAAAATGATATCACCATAGCATTGACTAACACCTCCATCTTATCACATAATTACCATTTCTTTTTTGTGGTGAGAACGTTTAAGATCTAATCTCTTAGCAACTTTCAATTATATAATACAGCATTATTAACCATAATCACCACGTTATACATTAGATTCCCTAGAACTTAATCATCTTATAAATGCAAGTTTGTACCCTTTAACCAATACTTCCCCATTTCCCCCACACCCCAGCCCCTGGCAACCACTAATCTGTTCTCTATTTCTATGAGTTTGGTTTTTTTAGATTCAACGTATAAGTGATGTACAGTATTTGTCTCTCTGTCTGGCTTATTTCACTTAGAATAATGCCCTCAAGTTTCATCCAAGTTGTCATAAATGGTAGAATTTCCTTATTTCTTGTGGCGAAGCAGTATTCCATTGTGTGTGTGTGTGTGTGTGTGTGTGTGTATCTCACATCTTCTCTTTATCCAGTCAACTGTTGGTGGACATTTTCAAATTTCTTAATTCTTATTTATCACATTTTGACTTGTACTCGTTCTCATTGACCTAAAAAAATTTTAAATGTCTTCCTTCAAACTGTAAAAGATTTGAACATATTTTCATCAAAAATGCAAATTAAAGTAAATGTAGAAGATTTTCCAAACAGAATAACTTTCATGTTTTCAAGAAAGTCATTTTCTTCTACAGTATTTAAATATGTTAAAGTTAAAGGCAAATGTGAATGATAAATGATAAATATAAAATTTTTCTGCAGCAGCCTGGGTGGGAGGGAGTTTGGGGGAGAATGAATACATGTATATGTATGGCTGAGTCGCTTTGCTGTGCACCTGAAACTATCACAACATTGTTAATTGGCTATACTCCAATATAAAATTAAAAGTTAAAAAAAATGAAAAAAAAACTACCTTTCTAAAAGCTCTGTCCAGTCTTTCGGTCTATAATTCTGCTCCATATCTGGCAAAAATAAGAATTCCTGCTTCTGATAAGACTTAGATGGTTAATCCTCTATAAAAATATTTCCCAAAGGAAAAGAAATATAAGATTTTTCATTAAAATTATTTTAAGCTGAAAGTTTATCTAATAAAAGAAACTTTATTTAAATCATATTGAATACCTTTATAAAAATAAAACTATTTACAATTCTAGAGTTCAGTGTCTATTTATCCGCCGATGTAAAGAATCAGTGCCTTGCTTTTTAAATATTGTGCATATTATGCTAGCTACAGATGTCTAAACTTAAGAGTAATGTAAATTGTTTAACATGAAAAGCATTTTTCGTCTGCCATGTGCAACATGGGCTAGTCGGTGCATCTCTATGTA
Source organism: Kogia breviceps (assembly GCF_026419965.1). Taxonomy (NCBI): domain Eukaryota; kingdom Metazoa; phylum Chordata; class Mammalia; order Artiodactyla; family Physeteridae; genus Kogia; species Kogia breviceps. The sequence continues at coordinate 88,961,415 of NC_081310.1, read as the reverse complement.
ACTACAAATTGGTATACAAAGAGAAGCAACAAAATAGACAGTTGGGCACTACTGGGAAATGATAACTTTTTACACAAGAACTTCCTGCATTCATGTTTTCAGAGAGGACAAGTTTGACAAGTTAATTCATTTGTTTTTTTCTGTCTGAAGAGCTCCTGCCATTCACACCTCTTCTCATGCTAGGTGGTATCCACCTCATAGTACCACAACCCACCAACTTAACGGTATTTGGACACAACTCCTTTTTATTTTGAGGACAAAGGGCAAGAGGTGTGGATCAGCATTTCTCTGGGGGAGTAAAACATGTCAGTTATAAGGGTTCTATGTCCTTAGGCTATCACTGGACACTAGATCTTCAGGGTAGAAGCGCCACTGTGTTTTTTAATAAGTCCATTTGGGGCTATGTTTATGATATAAATCCCTCTAAAATATGAGGTGTAGAGCAGGATCCCTTTGCCAGAATCAGAGTGTTACTGACACTAGCAGTTGTCTTAAATATTTTAGCTTATTAGCATTGGTGATGAGCAGCCATACTCTTTTTGGCTTTACCTCAACTGTCAGCTATAACATCAACAGCCTTATTATCTATCCTGAATTTCAATCTCTTTTCCAGTTATGCCATTCTTTCTTCTTTTTTTTTCCATATCTTTTTTCTCCTCCATTTGGTAATAAAATTCTGCTTTTCTAGAAACTGTAGCTCCCTACCCTGGGCTAGGTTCAGAGGATGGAGTTTTCTGATTGACAAACCTGGATTATTCACCGAAGACAGCCTTGGAAGAGATGGGATCACACAACCATGCTTGGCCATCAGAGTTGCCTTCCCCACACCACACATGATGATTAGTTCAGAGATGGCACATGGTCCCAGCAGGGACAGTTTTTTTTCAGAGATTGATACAATCTTTGAGGTTTCTCTGCTTCAAACTTATAAGCACTAAGGGCCATGTAAACCTAAAGATGCCACCAGCTATTTTTTTCTACAAACTAAACCATGGCTACCTGAGAAGAAACCCACACAGAAGAATAAAGAGATAAGAAATTAAGAGGACAACTGATGACATAATTTGTGCCCCTGGATCCATCCGCACCTAGTGTGGATTTTTGAGTTGTATAAATAATTACATTCTTTTATACTTGTCTTTTTAAAAAAAGTATCTAATTCAGGTAAAATTTCCATCATTTATTGCCAAAATATTCCAAATAATACACAATCTTCCTCCCATCTGGTTTCTGGTTTTGTTCTTTTATGCTCTTCACTTTAGCATTTTCAACATGACTTCCCCATTCAAGTCTCTGTGACATTGAGTAAAAGAGTGAATGAAGCTAACAATGACTTACTGATTTTTTCCCACATATGGTAACATTTATCACATCCTCCATGTTTAATTAATGTCTTTGAGATGTGAATTATTATTCTCATGATTACAAGTGAGGAAATATCTGCTCACAAAGTTTCAGTGTCTTGCCCAAGACAGTGGGAAAACTGAAGCAGGAATTGGAGCCTGGAAGGACTGACTCCAAAGACTAAACTGTCCATCCTCCTTATACTGAATCACCATTAAAAACAAAACAAAACAAAATAAACAAATAAATAAACCCCCCAAAACAACATTTGTTTGTTTTAGATGCCCTAGATGCAGTTGTTTCTTGCCTTTCTCTTCATAGTTCCATGATTCTCTTTGCCACCATTTCTTCCCATTTACTTATTTTCCTAGTGTTTGAAAACCACTTAGTTTAATATTTCATAGTTTTCAGGTTTGCCTTTTATACTTACAATTTTTAGGACTTTCTTTTAATATCCCCAGAACCTAGCATAGTCCCTGACACATGGTAGGTTCTCTAGGTTACTGGTCTATGGACATATGTTGGGGAATTACTTGGACCACTGATTACTTGCTTCCCCATAAGATAACTCCTTCAGCCTGTAAAAATAACTACTGTGTTCTCCTTGAGTCTCCTCTCTTTCCAGAGTAAACTTTCTTAGTCCTTTCAATTTTTTTCTGAAAACAGGTTCCAGTTGAGGAGGGTTTAGGCTTACTGTAGTTTTATAAGTATAAAGATCCAATTCCTTAGGAAGATTAATTTTGTATTCATTTACAAGTTGGCTAAGAGGGGAAAAAGGCAGGAAGCAAAAGGTGCAGTGATGTTCTATCACAGGAACAAGTTATGCAGGTATCATGGCCCTTATCATCACATATAATATTCATTCATTTGTTTTTCTGCACAAACTGTAAACTTCTTGTGAATGGAAATGCTGTCTTATTCTTTCATTTTTTTGAATGCCCAGCACAAAGCACATGACCTCATACCTGATATTAAGCACGTACATGGGCTTTGAAGTCAGACTACTGAGGTTCCAATCCTGGATCAACCACATATAGGCTCTAAGCAGTGGCAAGCCACCTAATTTCCATAACTCTTGATTTCATTATCTTTAAATGGGGATAATAATCATTCCTATCTCATATAGTCATTGTGAAGATCAAACTAGATAATCCATAGAAAGTGTTTAGCATAATGACTGGCACAGATGAAGCACTCAGAAATGCCTGTTGCTGCTGTTGTTGTTATTAATACAGAAGTCCTTAATAAGTATTTTTAAATGAATTAGTTATGTGGTTCCAGGCCCTCGCTTTTCCTGTCTCTAACTTCTCCATACCTAACCATTTCGTAATGCTCCCCACATTTAACCAACATATCAGACAAGACGCAACCAATGAAGGGTCATGAATACTGGTCACCTCCCTTTTGCATGGTTATCTTTCTCATCTAATCAGGAGTTAACACATAGTGTGTTTGCCAGACCCCTTGGCTTTCTCAAACATGTGCCATTTATCAACTTGTCCTGTGAAATCTAGGCATAGAAATGATGGACTCACCAGCCTAAAATCTAGCACTTAGGGTGATAGCTTTGGCTTCGAAATGAGGTGTGGACCTGAGGGCAAGATAGAAAAGACTGGTTCCTCAGTGACCCAGGGAAGCAAGGAAAATAACTCTAGACCTGGGGCTGGGTGGGAGGAGAACGAAAGTTAAAACTAGAAAGCAGGATAAAGACAACAGTAAGGACTTGCTTTATGTGTCAGCAAATGCCAAGCTGAAGTAATAAAACTATGCTTATAAGGATTCACCCAGACATAGTTTATACCCTGAGAGTTCTGCATGTATCCCCATAAAGCATCTTTGTACTCTGAAACAGCTGTGAGGGAGGGGTAGAGCAGAGGTGAAGGGGAAAGGATGTGGGTTCTGGGGCATGATCTTTGGAGGAGCCACTCACTCTTGCCTTCTGTGGTGGCAGTGGAAATGTACTCAGCAGCAAAAGTGGCCACAGAGCCTGCTGTTTGGGAGCTGCTCTGGGCACCCGCATTATCACATGTTCACAGATCATGTGCTTTCACCAGTCCAGATGGACACCACCTGTTTCTGTGCCAACATCCTGAACTTGTGGTCACTGAGCAGTGGTCAAAATGTTATGCCCCGACCTAATCGTAGCTGTGGGCCTGAGCCCTGCCACTGAACTGAAAGTGTTTCTCCATGCCCTTGTTACTACTCTCTCTGTGTGGAGAGGGGCCCACGACCCAGGCACTAGTGGGCAAACACCAATACCTCCCTGCTCTGAGGTGTATGTGGGACTGAGCCAGGAGCGCCTCTAGTTCAGATAGGGAGCGTGGTCCTCTTTTGAATAAATCTTTCTCCAGGCCTCAGATTTTTAAAATGCATAATAAATATTTATTTATTCATTTACTTATTCATTGATTAATGCATAAAATGTTTCTTCTAAACTTATTTTTTGGCTTCTGTAAGAAACATTTAAGCCTCTGTTTCCTCTGATCCACCCAAAGATAAAAGTCCCCTTTCTCTCAAACTCAAAACTCCTTGAGAAAATGCCTTATGGGACCCAGTCCCAGATTGGTCCTTATGGGACAAGTTTTTTCTCCTGGGTTGCATATAAGGACACTTTAAAAACAGAAAATAATTAAAGTCAGAAAGAAAATTGTCTGATCTCTGATTCTCTCAAAGAACATTTAAGGAAATCCCATTCAGAATCCACATTTCTGGCACAGATCAAGCATTCCATAAACAGTGGTTTTGCTTATGTTTTTATTACTAGTTTTCATTTATTGTTCTGTTTTACAAACCCCTCCCCAGAGTTCCACCTCTACTGGGGCTCTGTCTTGGAACTCTAAATTCCTTTTGTGAAAGCTCTTGCTGAAACACACATCTTATATGAATCACACAGAAAGTCATTATCAGCCGGGACCATAGCTTACATTTTATCAGATTGGCTTCAACCACTTGCCAGAGACCAAAGTAGCAGAACCATGGAACCCAGTGAGTAAAAAAGAAGTGTCCTTGCCCCCAAAGTAAAGAGCATTCAAAGTGGCTCTGGTAAGAGGCTCCAATTTCCTAGTCTAAACAAAAACCAAATCCTTTGAATGACTATGACAGGAAAACAATAATCCACCCATAGTGGATGGAATTGCTTCTTACACACTTGGAGAAAGTAGCCATCTCTAAATGCTGTGAATGTGAAAGAAGATGAATTTGCAGACTTTCTATGTCATAAGGCAAGTGATATAATACAAATGGAGCAGTAAGGTTCTACTTTGTTACCTTCTACAAGAAGCACTGAAATGAAGAGTGTATGTCTCTAGCATTGACTTAAAGATGCAGTTCAATTATTCAATTATTGAGAAATATACCTTAACAAGAGAAGGTCAATTTACCAATCAACAGAAACTTTTAAAGTGTTAGCTTTTTCTTTAAAACATCTTTATTGGAGTATAATTGCTTTAAAATGTCATGTTAGTTTATGCTGTATAACAAAGTGAATCAGCTATATGTATACATATACCCCATATCCCCTCCCTCTTGCGTCTTCCTCCCACCCTCCCTACCCTACCCCTCTAAGTGGTCACAAAAAACAACAGCAACAACAACAAAACAAACAAATAAACAAAAAAATCTTGGGTATAGCCATACAATGGGATATTACTTGGCCATAAAAAAGAAGGAAGTAATAATTCATGCTACAATGGGGAGGAATCTTAAAAGCATGCTGGTGAAAGAAACCAGTCACAAATGCTACCTATTGTAAGATTCTATTTATATGTAATGCATGGAATGGACAAATATATAGGGACAAAAAGTAGATTCATGATTGTTTAACACTGGGGCACAGGCGGTGCTGGGAGATGACAGCTAAAGGGTATAGAGCTTCTTTCTGAAGTGGTGAAAGTGTTTTAAAATTGATTGTGGTGATTGTTTCACAACTCTGTGAATATACCAAAGCCCACTGAATTATAGACTTTAAATGGGTGAACTGTATGGTATGTGAATTCTATTTTAATAAAGCTGTTGTTTAAAAATTTCGTTTTTTTTAAGTTAGCTTTTAAGAACATTCCACTGCTTAAATTCTGAATTCTACAATTACTAAATAGCTTTGTGTTCTCTGCTTTGCCAACTGCGTGACCTTAGTCAAGGCACTTAAATTTCTGGGCATATCTTTATTTATTATTATTATTTTTTTAATCTAATTGACTTTTATAAAACATTACAACCAACAACTGCAGAATACATTTTCTTTTTAAGTTCATATAGTATGTTCAATAAGATAGAAAATTTTCTGGGGCAAAAACCAGTGTCAATAAACTTAAAAGAACTAAAATCACACAGCATGTGTTCTCTGACCAAAATATAATCAAATTAGGAATAAATAACAATAAGACATCTAGTAAAAAAAAAAAACCCAAAATTTGAAAGGAAAACAATATAGCTTTCATATTAATTATTAATGTTCATTTAATTAATATTAAGATTTAAGGGTAGAGCTAGAGAAGTACTTACAAAGAAATGTAGTTTTTAATGCTTATAATAGAAAAGTAAAAGGTGCAAAATCAATGACCTTAAGTTCCACCTTAAAAGCTAGAAAAAGAAGTGCAAAGAAAACCCAAAGTAAGCAGAAAACGATGAACCAGAAAATAGGCAAACAATAGAGAAAATTAGCATAGTCAAAACTTTGTTATTTGAAAAGATCAACAAAATTGATAACCCCCTACACCCCCGGTATAATTAAGGAAAAAGAAAAAGAAAAAACACAAATCATGTTTATGCATGATTGGGTATCACATAGGTCTCCATCATAACTAATCAACATAATTTTGCTAATATAAACTGTCCATCTTATTTGAACTTGTCCACCATATTTTCATATTCACTTTTCAATAAGAAGCATTCTGGATGTAACTTGAAGTAAAAAGTTTCCTTATAAGCCTCAAATTTTTGAAATTCAGTCAGTTGAAATATAGTCATATTTATGTTTGGATGAGAGATCTGCTCTAATAATTGACTATGAAAGCTGTTAATTTTATGTATAAAACAATAGTTAAATTGTGAAATAGATTGACAGTTAATACAAATTTTGAATTCACCAGCTAGATAACTTTAAAAATTATTATATTCTAGGGCTTCCTTGGTGGCGCAGTGGTTGAGAGTCCGCCTGCCGATGCAGGGGACAGAGGTTCGTGCCCCGATCCGGGAAGATCCCACATGCCGCGGAGCGGCTGGGCCCGTGAGCCATGGCCGCCGGGCCTGCGCGTCCGGAGCCCGCGCTCCGCAACGGCAGAGGCCACAGCAGTGAGAGGCCTGCGTACCACAAAAAAAAAAAAAAATTATATTCCCAAAAATATGTATGAAAATTTAAATAATACAAAGCAGAAAAATGAAGATTACATTATATCTAATGTTAATATTTGTAAACTTGTTTGTTGTGCTAGTATTTTTAACACAAAATAACATAACTGAATTTGACATTTAGTTGTTTAATTCAATTTATGTTCTAATAACTTCAAGAAAAATTCCTATTAGAGAATTATTCACATCTTTTGAGGAAAAATTCAAAGTGGACTACCTGCTTGCCCCCTCAAAATGTTCTTGAAGGAAAAATCCTCTACGATCATGCACTGGTGTAACCATAATAAATACCTTAAATCATACAAAGTAAAGAATATAGGGGGTATGAATATGAGAGAAAAATTAGACATTCCAAATATTCTCATTAATTAAACTTCAAAATAACAGACTTCACCATAATGCTTTTTCAAAAAAGCATTCTTGAAAATTTCGAGTATAGGAAATCTTGATCAACTTTTTACAAAAGCTTTTAGGAAATGTCATCGATTGTCTCTTATTTTCAGTAGATGAAGACAAAAGTTTGTATGACCTGCGGAAGTTATAAATTCTCCTAGAAATACTATATTACTTGCCAGATAGAGCTGGATCAGGGTAGCCTCCTGCATTCCTCAAACTAGCATCCCATAAACCTTACAGCATAGAAAAAGGAAGAGAAACAGGGAGAGAGAGAGAGAGAGAGAGAGAGAGAGAGAGAGAGAGAGAGAGAGAGAGAGAGAGAGAGAGAGGAAGGAGGTGGGAGAGAGAGGAAAGAGGGGCAGGAAGAGGAGGAGGAGAGGAGAGAGAAGAGAGGAGAAAGGATCTAAGCCGCACATGACCCGGTTCTTCTCCCAAACCCCCTCCACTCTTTTTTTTTTTTTTTTTTTTTTTTTTAAATTTATTTTTTTAACATCTTTATTGGAGTATAATTGTTTTACAATAGTGTTAGTTTTTCCTTTACAACAAACTGAATCACTTATACATATACATATGTTCCCATATCTCTTCCCTCTTGCATCACCCTCTCTCCCACCCTCCCTATCCCACCCCTCTAGGTGGTCACAAAGCACAGAGGTGATCTCCCTGTGCTATGCAGCAGCTTCCCACTAGCTATCTAATTTACATTTGATAGTGTGTATATGTCCCTGCCACTCTCTCACTTCGTCTCAGCCCACCCTTCCCCCTCCCCATATCCTCAAGTCCATGCTCGAGTAAGTCTGTGTTTTATTCCCGTCCTACCACTAATCTCTTCATGACATTTTTTCCCCTTAGAGTCCATATATATGTGTTAGCATACGGTATTTGTTTTTCTCCTTCTGACTTACTTCACTCTGTATGACAGATTCCAGGTCCATCCACCTCATTATAAATAACTCAGTTTCATTTCTTTTTATGGCTGAGTAATATTCCATTGTATATATGTGCCACATCTTCTTTATCCATTCATCTGTTGATGGACACTTAGGTTGCTTCCATGTCCTGGCTATTGTAAATAGAGCTGCAATGAATATTTTGGTACATGAGTCTTTCTGAATTATGGTTTTCTCAGGGTATATGCCCAGTAGTGGGATTGCTGGGTCGTATGGTAGTTCTATTTGTAGTTTTTTAAGGAACCTCCATACTGTTCTCCATAGTGGCTGTACCAATTTACATTCCCACCAGCAGTGCAAGAGGGTTCCCTTTTCTCCACACCCTCTCCAGCATTTATTGTTTCTAGAGTTTTTGATGATGGCCAATCTGACCGGTGTGAGATGATATCTCATTGTAGTTTTGATTTGCATTTCTCTAATGATTAATGAGGTTGAGCGTTCTTTCATGTGTTTGTTAGCAATCTGTATATCTTCTTTGGAGAAATGTCTATTTAGTTCTTCTGCCCATTTTTGGATTGGGTTGTTTGTTTTTTTGTTATTGAGCTGCATGAGTTGCTTATAAATTTTGGAAATTAATCCTTTGTCAGTTGCTTCATTTGCAAATATTTTCTCCCATTCTGAGGGTTGTCTTTTGGTCTTGTTTATGGTATCCTTTGCTGTGCAAAAGCTTTTAAGTTTCATTAGGTCCCATTTGTTTATTTGTGTTTTTATTTCCATTTCTCTAGGAGATGGGTCAAAAAGGATCTTGCTGTGATTTATGTCGTATAGTGTTCTGCCTACGTTTTCCTCTAAGAGTTTGATAGTGTCTGGCCTTACATTTAGGTCTTTAACCCATTTTGAGTTTATTTTTGTGTGTGGTGTTAGGGAGTGTTCTAATTTCATACTTTTACAGGTAGCTGTCCAGTTTTCCCAGCACCACTTATTGAAGAGGCTGTCTTTTCTCCACTGTATATCCTTCCCTCCTTTATCAAAGATAAGGTGACCATATGTGTGTGGGTTTATCTCTGGGCTCTCTATCCTGTTCCATTGATCTATATTTCTGTTTTTGTGCCAGTACCATATTGTCTTGATTACTGTAGCCTTGTAGTAGAGTCTGAAGTCAGGGAGCCTAATTCCTCCAGCTCCATTTCTCGTTCTCAAGATTGCTTTGGCTATTCGGGGTCTTTTGTGTTTCCATACAAATTGTGAAATTTTTTGTTCTAGTTCTGTAAAAAATTCCATTGGTAATTTGATAGGGATTGCATTGAATCGGTAGATTGCTTTGGGTAGTATAGTCATTTTCACAATGTTGATTCTTCCAATCCAAGAACATGGTATATTTCTCCACCTATTTGTATCATCTTTAATTTCTTTCATCAGTGTCTTATAGTTTTCTGCATACAAGTGTTTTGTCTCCTTAGGTAGGTTTATTCCTAGATATTTTATTCTTTTTGTTGCAATGGTAAATGGGAGTGTTTTCTTAATTTCACTCTCAGATTTTTCATCATTAGTGTATAAGAATGCCAGAGATTTCTGTGCATTAATTTTGTATCCTGCAACTTTACCAAATTCATTGATTAACTCTAGTAGTTTTCTGGTAGCAACCTTAGGATTCTCTATGTATAGTATCATGTCATCTGCAAACAGTGACAGCTTTACTTCTTCTTTTCCTATTTGGATTCCTTTTATTTCTTTTTCTTCTCTGATTGCTGTGGCTAGAACTTCCAAAACTAGGTTGAATAAGAGTGGTGAGAGTGGGCAACCTTGTCTTGTTCCTGATCTTAGTGGAAATGGTTTCAGTTTTTCACCATTGAGAACAATGCTAGCTGTGGGTTTGTCATATATGGCCTTTATTATGTTGAGGAAAGTCCCCTGTATGCCTACTTTCTGCAAGGTTTTTATCATAAATGAGTGTTGAATTTTGTCAAAAGCTTTCTCTGCATCTATTGAGATGATCATATGGTTTTTCTCCTTCAGTTTGTTGATATGGTGTATCACGTTGATTGATTTGCGTATATTGAAGAATCCTTGCATTCCTGGGATAAACCCCACTTGATCATGGTGTATGATCCTTTTAATGTGCTGTCGGATTCTGTTTGCTAATATTTTGTTGAGGATTTTTGCATCTATGTTCATCAGTGATATTGGCCTGTAGTTTTCTTTCTTTGTGACGTCTTTGTCTGGTTTTGGTATCAGGGTGATGGTGGCCTCATAGAATGAGTTTGGGAGTGTTCCTCCCTCTGCTATCTCTTGGAAGAGTTTGAGAAGGATAGGTGTTAGCTCTTCTCTAAATGTTTGATAGAATTCGCCTGTGAAGCCATCTGGTCCTGGGCTTTTGTTTGCTGGAAGATTTTTAATCACAGTTTCAATTTCAGTGCTTGTGATTGGTCTGTTCATATTTTCTATTTCTTCCTGGTTGAGTCTCGGCAGGTTGTGCATTTCTAAGAATTTGTCCATTTCTTCCAGGTTGTCCATTTTATTGGCATACAGTTGCTTGTAGTAATCTCTAATAATCTTTTGTATTTCTGCCGTGTCAGTTGTTACATCTCCTTTCTCATTTCTGATTCTATTGATTTGAGTCTTCTCCCTTTTATTCTTGATGAGTCTGGCTAATGGTTTATCAATTTTATTTATCTTCTCAAAGAACCAGCTTTTAGTTTTATTAATCTTTGCTATTGTTTCCTTCACTTCTTTTTCATTTATTTCTGATCTGATCTTTATGATTTCTTTCCTTCTGCTAAATTTGGGGTTTTTTTGTTCTTCTTTCTCTAATTGCTTTAAGTGCAAAGTTAGGTTGTTTATTCGAGATGTTTCCTGTTTCTTAAGGTATGATTGTATTGCTATAAACTTGCCTCTTAGAACTGCTTTTGCTGTATCCCATAGGTTTTGGGTCGTTGTGTCTCCATTGTCATTTGTTTCTAAGTATTTTTTGATTTCCTCTTTGATTTCTTCAGTGATCACTTCGTTATTAAGTAGTGTATTGTTTAGCCTCCATGTGTTTGTATTTTTTACAGATCTTTTCCTATTATTGATATCTAGTCTCATAGCGTTGTGGTCGGAAAAGATACTTGATACGATTTCAATTTTCTTAAATTTGCCAAGGCTAGATTTGTGACCCAATATATGATCAATCCTGGAGAATGTTCCATGAGCACTTGAGAAAAATGTGTATTCTGTTGTTTTTGGATGGAATGTCCTATAAATATCAATTAAGTCCATCTTGTGTAATGTATCATTTAAAGCTTGTGTTTCCTTATTTATTTTCATTTTGGATGATCTGTCCATTGGTGAAAGTGGGGTGTTAAAGTCCCCCATTATAATTGTGTTACTGTCGATTTCCCCTTTTAAGGCTGTTAGTATTTGCCTTATGTATTGAGGTGCTCCTATGTTGGGTGCATAAATATTTACAATTGTTATATCTTCTTCATGGATCGATCCCTTGATCATTATGTAGTGTCCTTCTTTGTCTCTTGTAATAGTCTTTATTTTAAAGTCTATTTTGTCTGATATGAGAATTGCTACTCCAGCTTTCTTCTGATTTCCATTTGCATGGAATATCTTTTTCCATCCCCTTACTTTCAGTCTGTATGTGTCCCTAGGTGTGAAGTGGGTCTCTTGTAGACAGCATATATATGGGTCTTGTTTTTGTATCCATTCAGCCAGTCTGTGTCTTTTGGTGGGAGCATTTAATCCATTTACATTTAAGGTAATTATCGATATGTATGTTCCTATTGCCATTTACTTAATTGTTTCGGGTTGTTCTTGTAGGTCTTTTCCCTCTCTTGTGTTTCTTGCCTAGAGAAGTTCCTTTAGGATTTGTTGTAGAGCTGGTTTGGTGGTGCTGAACTCTCTCAGCTTTTGCTTGTCTGTAAAGGTTTTAATTTCTCCATCAAATCTGAATGAGATCCTTGCTGGGTAGAGTAATCTTGGTTGTAGGTTTTTTTCCTTCATCACTTTAAATATGTCCTGCCACTCCCTTCTGGCTTGTAGAGTTTCTGCTGAAAGATCAGATGTTAATCTTATGGGGATTCCCTTGTGTGTTATTTGTTGTTTTTCCCTTGCTGCTTTTAATATGTTTTCTTTGTATTTAATTTTTGACAGTTTGATTATTATGTGTCTTGGCGTGTTTCTCTTTGGGTTTATCCCGTATGGAACTCTCTGTGCTTCCCAGACTTGATTGATTATTTCCTTTCCTATATTAGGGAAGTTTTCAACTATAATCTCTTCAAATATTTTCTCAGTCCCTTTCTTTTTCTCTTTCTCTTCTTCTTCTGGGACCCCTATAATTCGAATGTTGGTGCGTTTAATGTTGTCCCAGAGGTCTCTGAGACTGTCCTCAGTTCTTTTCATTCTTTTTTCTTTCTTCTGCTCTGCAGTAGTTATTTCCACTATTTTATCTTCCAGGTCACTTATCCGTCCTTCTGCCTCAGTTATTCTGCTATTGATCCCATCTAGAGTATTTTTCATTTCATTTATTGTGTTGCTCATCGTTTCTTGCTTCCTCTTTATTTCTTCTAGGTCCTTGTTAACTGTTTCTTGCAAATTGTCTATTCTATTTCCAAGATTTTGCATCATCTTCACCATCATTATTCTAAATTCTCTTTCAGGTAGATTGGCTATTACCTCTTCATCTGTTAGGTCTGGTGTGTTTTTATCTTGCTCCTTCATCTGTTGTGTGTTTTTCTGTCTTCTCATTTCGTTTATCTTACTGTGTTTGGGGTCTCCTTTTTGCACGCTGCAGGTTCGTAGTTCCTGTTGTTTTTGGTGGCTGTCCCCAGTGGCTAAGGTTGGTTCAGTGGGTTGAGTAGATTCCCTGGTTGGGGGGACTAGTGCCTCTGTTCTGGTGGATGAGGCTAGATCTTGCCTTTCTGGTGGGCAGGTCCTCGTCTGGTGGTGTGTTTGGGGATGTTGGTAACCTTATTATGATTTTAGGCAGCCTCTCTGCTGATGGATGGGGCTGTAGACCCGTCTTGCTCTTTGTTGGGGATAGGGTGTCCAGCACTGTTCTTTGCTGGTCCTTGATTGAAGCTGGGTCTTGGTGTTGAGATGGAGATCTCTGGGAGATTTTCGCCGTCTGATATTACGTGGAGCTGGGAGGTCTCTTGTGGACTAGTGTCTTGAGGTTGGTTCTCCCACCTCAGGGACACCGCCCTGGTGCCTGGCTGGGGCGCCAAGAACCTTTAATCCACACGGCTCAAAATAAAAGGTAGAATAAATAGAAAGGAAAGAAAAGGAAGGAAGGAGGGAGGGAGGGAAGGAAGGAAGAAAGGAAGGAAGAAATGAAGGAAGGAAGCAAGAAAGGAAGGAAGGAAGGTGCAGAGGAAGAAAGGGAGGAAGGAAGAGAGGAAGGGAGGAAAGAAGGGGAAGGAAGGGAGAAAGGAGGGAAGGAGGGAAGAAAGGAAGGAAGAAAGGAAGAAAGAAAGGGAGAAGACAGAGTAGTATAAAGTATAGTTATTAAAATAAAAAATAATTATTAAGAAGAAAAATTTCCTTTAAAAAAAAAAAAAAATCAGAAAAATGGGTCGGTCTAACCCTAGGACAAATGGTGAAAGCAAAGCTATACAGACAAAATCTCACACAGCAGCACACACATACACACTCACAAAAAGAAAAAAAAAGGGAAAAAAGTAGTATATCTTGCTCCCAAAGTCCACCTCCTCAACTTGGGATGATTCGTTGTCTATTCAGGTTTTCAACAGCTGCAGGGCACTTAAAGTTGATTGTGGAGCTTTAATCCACCGCTTCTGAGGCTGCTGGGAGAGACCGCCCCCTCTCCTCTCTGTTCGCACAGCTCCTGGGGTTCAGCTTTGGACTTGGTCCCGCCTCTGCGTGTAGGTTGTCCGAGTGCGACTGCCCTTCGCTCAGACAGGACGATGTTAAAGGAGCAGTTGATTCGGGGGCTCCAGCTCACTCAGGCTGGGGGGAGGGAGTGGCACGGGGGCGGGGCGAGTCCGCGGCGGCAGAGGCCGGCGTGACGCTGCACAGGCCCAAGGCGCGCCGTGCGTTCTCCCGGGGAAGCTGTCCCTGGATCCCGGGACCCCGGCAGTGGCGGGCCGCACGGGCTCCCGGGAGGGCCGGTGTGGAGAGTGACCTGCGCTCGCACACAGGCCTCTTGGTGGTGGCAGCAGCAACCTTAGCGTCCGACACCCGTCTCTACTGTCCGTGCCGACAGACGCGGCTCGCGCCCGTTTCTGGAGTTCCTCTACACGGTGCTCTTAATCCCCTCACCTCACACCCGAGGAAGCAAAGAGGCAGGAAAAAGTCTCTTGTCTCTTCGGCAGCTCCGCGCCCGCCCCTGGGGCTCCTTCAAGCGGCGCACTTAATCCCCTCTACTCGCGCCCAGGCAGCAAAGAGGGAGGAAAAGGTCTCTTGCCTCTTCGGCAGCTCCAGACTTCTCCCGAACTCCCTCCCGGCCAGCCGTGGCACACTAGCCCCCTTCAAGCTGTCTTCACTCTGCCAATTCCAGACCTTTCCCTGGGATCCGACTGAAGCCCGAGCCTCAGCTCCCGGCCCCGCCCGCCCCGGCAGGCGAGCAGAGAAGCCTCTCGGACTGGTGAGTGCCGGTCGGCCCCGATCCTCTGCAGGAATCTCTCCGCTTTGCCCTCCGCAACCTGTGGCTGCGCTCTCCTCCGCGGCTCCGGAGCTTCCCCCTCCGGTGCCCGCAGTCTCCGCCCGCGAAGGGGCCTCTAGTGTGTGGGAGTCTTTCCTCCTTCACGGCTCCCTCCCACTGGCGTAGGTCCCGTCCCTATTCTTTTGTCCCTGTTTATTCTTTTTTCTTTTGCCCTACCCGGATATGTGGGGAATTTCTTGCCTTTTTGGAGGTCTGAGGTCTTCTGCCAGCGTTCGGTGGGTGTTCTATAGGAGAAGTTCCACGTGTAGATGTATTTCTGATGTCTCTGTGAGGAGGAAGGAGATCTCCGCGTCTTACTCTTCCGCCATCTTTAAGCCGTCCCCTCCTGGGCATATCTTTAAACATTCAATGAAAAGGCTGGGCTAGATAATCACTGTGTGACTTTCAAGGGCTAAGAGATTGTGTAAATTATAACCATTTATAATTTTATCTGCTGAGTAGAGAAACCTACCACAAATCTAGTATAATAGTGCTAGACCCACTTCTTTTTTCTTAAATTTATTTATTTATTTATTTTTGGCTCCGTTGGGTCTTCATTGCTGTGTGTGGGCTTTTCTCTAGTTGCAGCGACCGGGAGCTACTCTTCATTGTGGTGTGCGGGCTTCTCATTGTGGTGGCTTCTCTAGTTGCGGAGCACGGGCTCTAGGTGCGTGAGCTTCAGTAGTTGTGGCTCGTGGGTCCTAGAGTGCAGGCTCAGTAGTTGTGGCACATGGGCTTAGTTGCTCCATGGCATGTGGGCTCTTCCCGGACCAGGGATCGAACCCTGCATTGGAAGGTGGATTCTTAACCACTGAGACACCAGAGAAATCCTAGTTCCACTTCTTAATATTTATATGCAAACCTCGTTTTATGGCTTTTTGCTTTATTGTGCTTCTCAAGTACTGCATTTTTTACAAACCAAAGCTTTGTGGCAACCCTGTGTCGAACAAGTCTATTGGCCCCATTTTTCCAACAGTATTTGCTTACTCTGTGTCTCTGTATCACATTTTGGTAATTCTTGCAATATTTCAAACTTTTTCATTATTCTTTTTTTTTAACATCTTTATTGGAGTATAATTGCTTTACAATGGTGTGTTCGTTTCTGCTTTATAACAAAGTGAATCAGCTATACATATACATATATCCCCATGTCTCTTCCCCCTTGTGTCTCTCTCCCACCCTCCCTATCCCACCCCTCTTGGTGGTCACGAAACACCAAGCTGATCTCCCTGTGCTGTGCGGCTGTTTCCCACTAGCTATCTATTTTATATTTGGTAGTGTCTATATGTCCATTCCATTATTCTATTATTTGTTATGGTGATCTGTAATCAGTGATCTGTGATGTTACTATTGCAAAAAGATTATGACTCTGAAGGCTCAGATGATGGTTAACATTTTTTAACAATAAAGTATATTTAATTAAGGTATCTACATTTTTTAAAGACATAATTTTATTACCCATTTAATAGACTACAGTATGGTATAAAAATAACTTTTATATGCACTGGGAAACCAAAAAATTGTGACTCTCTTTATTGTGGTATTTACTTTATTGTGGTGGTCTGGAACCTACAATATCTCTGAGATATGCATGTATGTAATGTGCATCTTTTTCTGTTTATGTTGCTACCTCTATTTATCTTTAGTCTGGACTGATTAACCTACTTCTTGTGAACAATATTATTGTTCACATTGAATGTCATATTATAGTTTACAAAGTGCTGTCAGGATAGAAGACAGGCAATAAGGCATAATCATAAAATAGTGGTGGCTCAGGAGCCACGTTGCCTGGTCTTGATACCTTCTCTACTACTTCCTAGTTGCATGACCTTGGAACAGTTCCTGGTGCCTCAGTGATGTCAGCTATACAAAAGGAATACAAAAATACCTACTTTGTAGGGTTACTGTGAAGATTAAATAAATTAACACTTTAAAACACTTCAGACAGTTGCACAGCCCACAGCAAACACTCAGTGACCGTAAGCTACAATATTATTATTATTATTATCATGTCCCTGTTCTTCACAAACCTGAAGAGGCATTTCCAGGGACCCTTCAGAAGAAGCAGCTGGCTTTTAAGACAAGCTGGACTGATTGCCAAAAGTCACCCAATGCAGAAATGTCAAGTGATGAGAGCGGACCCGAAGCACTCTAGTTTCCAATCCGGTGATCTCTCTACACACTGCTTCCCTGTGAAACTAAGGGCTGGAGTTTGGCCATTCACTGGTCTGATGAGCTTCGCTCCAGCAGAATCTGCCTGGTAGGTCAGACAGTACCCCACAGGGCTCCACCAGCCATCTCAAAGTTCTCAGCTTGATACCTTCAAACAAGGCTAATAACTGTAAAGCTTTCTGTGTGGGGCACAAACCTGTACATATAGAACCTCCCAAAGACTGCTGCCTTTACTTCCTTTTCACTGGAAGTAATTAATCTCTTCTTTTAATAGCCACATCACTTTATCTGCACCTCTTCCATTTGGCATCATTCACTTCCCAGCACAGGTTATGGAATCCTGCACACATGTCTTATCTGCTCTGCTACACTGCTCACTCGTTGAGTAAACTGTTGCCGCCTTATTCTTTTTATACCTGATTGTGTACTCTATCAGTATCTGTTGACTGAATGGATGGATGAATGAATGAATGAAGGTATACTTGAGAGATTGAAGTATTTGGGATCAGAATCAAACCCCTGCAGAAAGACACAATTTAATTCAGCTCTAGTCAATTTTGAGTGGTGAAAATATCCCTGGCACTTTACCAGATGTTATAGGGGATCCAAAACATATGTCATAGTCTCTTAAAATTCTTTGGATGGGCAAAGACTTATCTTCATGCAGAAAAAAGGAAATGATATAAGAGAGTCCTGGCAATGCTTGAATTAGAAGGCTTCTCCAAAATTTCATTTTTTGTTAGTTGTTGGAAATTTGGAGTACATTTACATATGAAAACGTTGTCATAAATTGTGATATGTTTTCATTATTGGTCCACAATATTTTGCCAGAAAAGTCAAAGATGGAAAGGACTTCAGATTTTATCTAGTGAACACCTTTCATTTTTTAGAAAATACAGTGTGACTTTCTCAGGATCACACAGTGAGTGAACTGAGACTAGAATCTGAATCTCTTGACTTCCTACTGTGTTCATTTTAGCAACACTCAGTACTAATGACAGAAAAAGCCATCATCATGACAGTGCACTGTATTTATATAAATATTTATCAAACACCCATTATGTGACAGACACTGCAAATGTTTTTTCACCCAAACTACTGCAGACCCAGACATCATGCTTGACTGCTCCATCTCCTTCCTCTACCTTCTCTCCTACCTTGTCCTGCTGATTTCACTGCCTAGATATTCCTCATATCTATCCCCTTCTCCCCATCCCTACCATCACTTTCTTAGTTCAGGCCATCTTAACTCTTATCTGGCCGATTATAGCAGCTTTCTATACACTCTCCAAAGTGATTTGTCTCTGATCTCTTAAAAACAAACCATATCATCTCATTTCTCTGCTCAAAATCTTTTCATGAGTCCACACTGTCAATAGGATAAAATGTATGATCCCTAAATTTTTCTACAAAGTTCCCCAGAGTCTAGCCCTCCCTACCCCCCTGTCACTCCCTGCCTCCCACTGGGTGCTACAGTAACACACACCTGCTTGCCATTCTCTGCAGACCATGATGTCATTCCTCCCTATGTCAGCTCAGTCCTCCCTTCTGCCTGGATCCTCACCTCCCCAACTCTTCTCACCCAGCTAGTCTTTATCTGCCCTTAGGTAACAGAGGTATCCATTTCACTCTCTCCAGGTTGCTTCCAACCATCTACAGAGTACAGGTTCTTGAACTCCTTACCCAATGGACTGTGATAGAGGAAAATTCAAAGCAATCCTTTCACCCCCTCATTAAGTGACCAGAGAGTTTCCAAAGATTTGAAGTGTCCAAGAACTTTGCTTGGGTGAGAATCCTCAGTATTGCTGGATGCACTGCATTGACTGAAGAACTGTGGATGGCCTCTCTAAGCCAGAGACAGATTACACGCAGTGACTCTGAGTACTCAGAGAGCAAGAGTGGTCAGGATTCCAGATGTAGATGGCCAGCTACCTTTGCAGGAGGATTGTCCCCAGCAGCCACTGCTGGAGTAGTCCTCTATGTAGGTGCTACATCCAGGCAGCCTGCTCTCTTGTCCACCAACCCTGGCCTTTCCTGGCCCAGTATCTCACCTCTATAAACTGCTCTCTCAGAGACTTAGGACCCTGACACTTTTCTCTCCTGTGTCTCTCCCAGGTCCTCTCACCTTTTCTCTCAGCTCTTCTCCAACAAGGGGTGATTTCACCCTCTTTATATAATAGGGGTGTTGGCCCATCAGGGCCCATACATTTTCTTAAAAGCCTATTTGGCAGGTTATGATCTGGGTATCTGGCAATTTCTCCTGTCCAGTCTTTAAACCCAAAGGTTGATCATTTTCCCAATGAGGGCAAGAAGGTGTTTATTTTGTGCCACAACATTATCTCTCTAGTTAGAAAGAAATTGGTGACATTTATTTACAACAGGGCATTTTGCTAAGCTTTGAGACTTAGTTCAACAACACCACTGACCAGAAGTCACTCTAACAAGCAGTATTTTCTCCACTCCCCTCCCGCTGGGCTGGGTGCCTATCCACTGTGTCTCTTAATAGGCAGAACAATATCTCTCTCATTGCACTTATTGCACTGTGTTGCAATGATCTGTTTATATGCCTATCTCCACAATGCCTATGAGTTTCTGAGATAAGACGAACATGTCTTATTTGTATTCTTTATCCCAACAAGTGTCTGATACATAGTAGATGCTCAGTAAATGATTGTTGTTGTTTCACAGACCTCCTTTGCTAATTGGTGTAAATCAGAGAGCTGGCCCCTGCCCTCAAGGAACTTACCTCCCATTTAACATTGATTATTACTACTATGAATGATGATCTTTTCCTGATAGGAGGGGTAGCTGAGACACCAAGAATTACTATGAAGATGGGAGACACATAGAAATACATTTAGCTAACCAACAACCATCAGATCAGCTAAAGGGCTAGCTGTGATGATTCAGCATCAGTCAGAGGCTTATGATAAGAAGTCCACCAGGAGCCCAGGTATCTTACATTCTCTGCAGGGTTCTGGATGAGATATACACTTTGTGGAGGGGTGGCGAGGGCCCTGACCCACAGAGCACAGAGTCAGATACCAAAGGGGTATTTAACAAATACTTCTTTCAAAGCAGCTCCATGTCGAGGAAAAATCCTAAAGTCTGGAGAAGAGCTGATGAAAAATAAATAAATAAATCTAGCAGTCTTAGGAATGCATGAAGGGTGCTTAGAATAGGAAGTCTTCTGGGAACTTTCATTCTTACAGAGGAGATGAGGCCGGTCCTTGTGTAACTGGCATATAGATATCTTTCTAACCTCTATTTTCCGAATTGCAAAAATTGGCAGAGAAGCAAGATCTAGTGGTGATGAGGGACTTCAGCTAGCAGGACATCTGCTGGAGGTCTCATGCAGAACAGCTGATGAATTCTTGCCTTGCCTTGCTGACAACTTAATCTCTCAGTAGGAAGAAAAAGCAATGAGGGGGAACTGCTACTCAGGACTTAATTATGACCAGTAAGAAAGACCTGGATCATGATGTATATGTTGTAGGAAACTGGGAGAAAGTGACTATGGCATTTCTGAAAACTAATAACAAATGATAGGGTATCCTCTTATTATAATAAAATATGGCAACCATCTCAATATCTTTTGGGAAGCATTATATGAGCACATTAGTTAAAATATTCAGATCAGTGTACCCCAGACACCAGGAGAGCAGATTTCTGAAAGTTCAGAGCAAAGGATTATAATCTTGTGACCCATGATGCAAAATAATAATGGATCTCCACTCTCTAATGTGATGGGCACTTCTAAGAAATGAAATTCAAATAACATAACCGTGAGTCATCCTGATAAAAAAAAGGAGAAGGCAGCTAACAAAACCCATGGGGCTTCATAAAGAGTTCTTTGATGAGCTCAGATTGAATAAAGCCCTGCACAAAAGATATAAGGAGGAAAGTGTAACTCATAACAAATCCAAAAGTTCACATGGTCCTATAAAGACAGTAATAATATTAATGCCCAATATTTACCGAGGATTTGCTGTTGTGCCAGGTATTGTTCTAAAGCACTTTACATATATTAACTCATGGATTCCTTGGAAGAACATTATGAAGTAGGTGTAAAATGTATCTTGCTTTTACAGAGGAAGGTTCTAAGAAAACAGAGTGATTAAATTACTGACCCAGGGTCAAAAAAACAAAAAGTTGGGATTTGAATCCAAGCAAGCTGGCTCCAGAATTGGCACTCTTCACCCCTATGCTCTACTTTTATCTACTTCACAACTCCTCTCAGGACATTGTAGGCAGGTTAAAGAGCAGAATGCATAGGTCTTTAGCAAAATAATAATTTGATATGGCTTTTAAAGGGGATATTCCTGTAACAGGAAGAAGAAGGAAATATAGACTTAATGGAAGAGACAAAATGGGAACAGATGTCAAAGGAAAAGCAGTCCTACTAAACTCTTATTTTGTCACCATTTTCCTTTGAAGCGAGGATTTTTAAGTTGGAAAAGGTAGATTAAACATGGTTGTAATATGGAAGCCAAAATAAAAAGGAAAAAGTTTCTTGTTGCTCCAAAATAATAGCTGTCCTGGATTCTGGGGATTTTAGCTGACCAGAAAGGAAACAAAACCCATTTGTGCTGTGATGGCATACAGGGTTCCCCTGTCAGGAGGGGTAAAGGAGTAATAGGCATGGAACCGGGACCCTAAAGACCACCCAATTCAGCTCTTTGTCTCATGTCACTCTATATAGTTGACTAGATTTTGCTCAGTTCTGGGCAGACTATTTCGTGGGAAGCATTCTTCAACCATTCCATCCATGTCCAGAGGAGGAAAAGCTGATGGTAAAGAGTAGATGCTGTGCTGTACAAAGATCTCCTGATGGAAGTGGGGCCCCCTGTGACTATAGATGTAACTTTTGCATGGTACATCACCATTCGGAAAGTGCTTTCAGGTGCATTATCTTCCTTGATCCGCACAATATTCTTCAGCAATAGATGCTTCTGGCCTATTTGATAAGAAGGTTAGAGGAGCAACCCAACACTCTTGCAGAATTGGAAATTAGTTTACACCAAAAGCTCTGCCCACTATCCCAGGCTCCCTCGTGGTTGCTGTCTTCAATCATCTGAAGGGCAGTTGTGTAGAACAGGGATTATATTTGTTCTCTTAGCTCTATCTGGGATCCAAAGGGAAAGGAATTTCCCAGCAGGGTGGCACCCTGATCCTTGAAGTGTTCAAGTGGAACCCAGAGACTAGCTTGTAAGGT
This sequence comes from Kogia breviceps, assembly GCF_026419965.1. NCBI lineage: Eukaryota > Metazoa > Chordata > Mammalia > Artiodactyla > Physeteridae > Kogia > Kogia breviceps. The sequence continues at coordinate 88,939,403 of NC_081310.1, read as the reverse complement.
TATGCTACTGATTGGAGTTTGGTCTGATACCATAGTGGTCCTCAGACTTAAATTTCATGAACAAAACAGCAATGACAACAACAATAATGATAATAAATGGAGGACCGACATAGGATTAACACTCTTACCATCTGCCTTTTATCAGCTGGTTAAAAAAAGGAAACTGAACACTGAGAGAATAGTCTACTGCTACATTGCTTTTTTTGTTTTCACATTTTGCTGTAGACTGGTAAAAAATTTGTCACAAACTGGCAACAGTCCACAGCCCATTATTTGGGAAACATTGGATTAGAGGGTTTCTAAGGTTCTTTCTAATTCCAAAAATTGTACACCTCTAAATCATACATTTTGTTACCTAATTATGCCTTTCTTATATTTTAGCTAACATCCTGAAAGCATTCTCAGTGCCAAGCCTTGTGTTAAGTTCTTTACATGTCAGGCAACTTAATCCTCTAAATAACCCTATGTCATCGGTAGTTGCTGGTCCACTTTCAATGGAGACCGACTCAGAGAAGTTCTATGACTTATCCCAGGTCACACAGCTGCAAATTCAACTTTGGTCTCTGCCTTCAATGCCTCTGCTCTCAACGACAGTATTACATGTTTTATTATTAAATACAAACAAAGTATTTCAAATATCTTCCTAGACTCTGAGTTCCTATATGGCAGGGTGTGTACATTTTAGCTTCCAAATCCCACGATTGATGTTAGCACAGTACCTCTACTGCATTCAACAAAATTAGAAGGTATTTATTAAATACCTACTGTAGTTCAGCTCAGGGCTTCCTGAGGCTCACAGAAGATATTTGCTGATTAGCTGATCAGCAAATTAGTATAGGAGAATGTTGAATCTATGAAATTGGTTAAACAGTTCTCTCATTTCACTTATATGCTGTCTGAGTATTCAATTTCACAGGAATCACCAGCAAGGAGAGTCTTTTCTCTGACTTACTAACTCAAAGGAGGAAAGTCCTGATGTTCTATTGCTTCTTAGACTCTCCTCCCACGCCAAGGAGAACAGCAAGGACCCTGTCCTTTATTTCCTTCATTCTCCAAGCAGCACCAGCTGCTTGCCTTGCAGCCTGAAAGACCAAATAGACTCCCCTCTGGGTCTTTTTGAGCCTCTGCACTGTTAAAAGGTTGTTGGGAAGAACCCACTGTGAGCCAAATAGTGGGAAGAGCTGGTTTTCTGAGAAAAGGGGAGAGGACTTGGGGTAATATGGTGAAGAGGAAAGATTCGAGAGGGACCAAGAGCCCGGTGGTTGACTTCACAGTTTATTTTCACATATAATGTTCATGACGTGCCCACTGCCCTGTGTGCAGAAGGGGTTTTATTGTACTGCACTGCCACCAGAACAGTGAGAAACCATGTAACTTGCCAAGAACGTCCAATCAGCATAGTTGTTATCTGAGTCTGAGCACAGCAGATGTGACTGAGCAGCCTCCCCCAGCTTGTCCTGAGGACAGGGACTCAGGCGAGGCTGCTGGAGCTGCCCTTGCTGCCCCTCTCTCTGCCACCAAGCTGGAGCTGGATGTTCCTGTCCCCCTGTCAGCACTGCCCTTCCCACAACACCTTTACACAGTCATCCAGTGTCGAGGCTCGGGGATTGTGGGCAGATGAGAAGCAAAGTGAGAAGAGCAAAATCTATGTGTGACAACCTGAAGGTGGCAATAATCACATTTACTTGAAAATTGCCTAAGAATGAACTATGCATTCTTGGGTGGGTATGCAAATGCATGCAAATGAACCCAAATGAGAGACTCTCTTAACTAGTTTCTGCATCTGGATGTGGCCATTGTGGTGAGGCCAGAAGGAAGTGGGCTCTGAGTGATGGATTCTGCCCAGTTCTCCCTTTGGGCTGGGGGACAGGGGTGGCTGGATAAACATATTCTTTGTTCTCTAGGCCACCTTTTCCCCATAGCTGGGATTTGGGATTTGAGGATTTGGGCACGTAGCTCTTGATCAATCAATATATATTGCTTTGCTTCAGTGTGATCTGATCTGGAGAAGATGGGCTTTGTGTTCTCTGGCCCCTTCCTCATTCCCCAGCCCCTCCCATCCCAACCTGGCCCAGACCATGATGTGATAATATGACAACATTATCATGTTGCCCTCAGTACCACAATAAAAAGGGAACATTCTATACCTCTGAGCCTCAACCATCAGCTAGAAAACAAGAAGGCAGAAACTGATTCACTTTAAGGTCCCTCCCAGAAGGTCATATCTGAATGTCTGGAATCGCTGATGGAAAATATAGCAACAGGGCTGTGCTGTGATGACTCATCACCAGCTGGATGCAAGAGAGGAAGAAGCAAGGGCTTTAAAGTTGAAGTCGTTCTGGAACACAGACCCGGATTCAAATCTTAGATTTTTCTGGTTCTTAACCATTTATGCTTGAACAAGTTGCATAATTTCTGATTAGATATTCCGTTTTGGTACTTAACCTCTGTCCTCCGTACATGCATTAATACACACAACAGACATTTAACATTTAAAATGCATACTTTGTGTCCAGTACTGGGCTGGGTTATAGAAATTGAAAGATAAGGAAGCCATAGACTCTGTTCTTAAGACACCTAGTCTAGTGGGAGCAACACACAGGGACAGAGACTAAATAACACAGGGTAAAGTAACTATTGTGCCCAAGATGCTTTGGGAACACAGAACAGGTGCACTTAATTCACCAGCCCAGCCTATGGGGATGCAGAGGATAGTTACAGGTTAGGGGACACTTGAGTCGAATCTTGAAAGACAAGTTTAGGCATTGACCAGACAAAGGGGAGGTGTAAGGAGCTTTTCAGTCCAATAGAGCATCCCCATGCAAAGGCATGGGGCCCTGAGAGAAGGTGATTTGATTCTGGGGAGTTGTGCATCGTGTCTGGAACTCAGGATGTTTGGCGAGGCTGGAGAGGTGGGTTAGGGGAAGCTTCGGGAGGACTGTAGGTGCCATGCTAAAGCTTGGCTTTCCTCTAGGATGATGGGCCCATCAGGAGGCTGGAAATGCTAGTTCCTCCACTTGCCCCAAGAAGCTGGATCTGTGTAATCCCAGCCCACATCCTACACCGTGGACCAGAGCTACTCCTTGGCACAATTATGAGGCTGGGAGAGTCTATCTGGGCTCTCCCACCTCTGCTCCTCCTTCCATTTGGCTCTTTGTTCCTCCTCAGCTGCCTGATTTTCTCCTGTTGCCCTCGACCCTCCTTGGTGTAGCATTTCTGATAAATTAACTTGCACTTAGTGTCTGTTTCTTAATTCATTGCCCCTCTTAAGGGAATATATATGTTAAAAGCGGAACCCAGTTGAGGGCAATGTTTACCAGTGAGAACGAGGTTTCTAACAGCCATCATTTCAGGAATCAGCAGAGTGGACAGGGGTGGCAGGGACTGGGCTATGAGGCCTGACCCGCACCATCCCGTCCCATCCCCGTCCCATCCCCGACACTCTCAGACCACACAGTAGATCCGAGACAGCCTGCTGGAGTTACGTCGGTGCCACCAAATGCAGACAAGCCCTGGCCAGTGAGGATGGGGCAGCACGGCCTTTGCCTAAAGGGCACCGTGCCCAGACAGCATCTGGAAGGGGAATGTGATGTGTGGCTGTGCCCACAGGCAAGTGTGAGTGTGCCTGCCTGCCTCTGTGTACTGTGTGACCCTGTGCAGTCCCCTCGCTACCTAGAGGGAGTGATCCTTTTCCATTCTGTGGCTGGTAACCCCTCTACACGTGGTCACTTCTTAGCCTCTCTTACCTCATATCTGACTTACTGACAGTTTCCCACAGTTGCCCTTCCTAGAGATCCCGCTCACCCAGAGTAAGAGGAGAAAAGACAGGTAGAAAGACTGTATTTCCCATTGCCCCACAGCCCTCAAGCCTGTGCCACTTGGGGCAAGACTTGAGGAAGCTCTATCCTTCTGGGGCAGGGGGAGCCTGGAAAGGAACCTGGGTGTGGTTTTTATCTCACTTTGTCTAAAGCATGGAAACAGTCTGTGCAGGACCTCCCCCCTCCCCCCCCCCCACCCCACATGGTAATTCCTGAATTTTGAAGTGGAGTCTGGAAGGCAGGGAGACTGGAGAAGCGAAAGGTTCAGGGAACCAGGTCTCCTACCTGCTGGGGGTGGGGTGGTAGATGAAGGATGCTGGGTGAAAACAGAGCCCAGGGTGAATATCCAACAAAGTGTGCGGTGCTCCCCAAACTTCCATGAGCCAACAAATCACCTGGGATTTTGTTAAAGTGCAGATTCTGATTCAGTTGTGGGTCTGGGGTGGAGCCTGAGAGTCTGTATTTACTACAAGCTCCCAGGTCTTGCCAATATTGTGATCCATGACCCATACTTTGAGTGGCGAGGGTGTAGAATATGTAGCATTAATCTTTCCCAAAGAGTTGGGGGAAGCTCACCGTGGGCGGCTGAGCAGGCAAGTTCTCCCACAATAAGGAGCCTCCAAAAGACGCCATATTCCAAGGGACAGAAACTATAGGAGAGAACATGTGAGAAGAGCTGGAATGTGGCCATTTTAGGGTCCCTGGGGAAAGGTTGGGTATCATAAACAGCATTTAGGTGATATCACTTTTTGGCAGTCCAGGAACACTTTGTTCTCTGCCCTAAATAATACTGTAATGCAGCAAAAGCCAGCCCAAATGCCAGCAAGATGCCTGCAACAGTCCCTATTATTACCAGCACCATCACCCCCACTGGATCAGCCTCTCTTTTAAAGGCACACTTCCTGGGAGCTTCCTATTAAACTGTCTCAGACAGATTCTGTTAGCCCTTTGGTCACAGGGTTCAAGTGGAGACACAAGGACAGAAGTGGAGGTGAGTCTCAGCAGTCCAGCTCGTTCTATGTACTATTGCCTTTGTAAAAACGTTTCAGTGGAATGGCCCAGAAGGCAATGGACAATTTTCCCAATTGCCTGCCCGGCAAACTTTAATACTAATTGCATTGTATTTCCTCCTAGCTGTAACTCATTTTACAGCTTCCACATCTGTCAGTTCACTTAGTCTTTATGTCAGATCTGTAAGCTAGGCAGGCCAATGCCATTACCTGCTTTTTCTCAGGTGGGAAAACTAAACCTCAAAAAGCTGGTAAATGACACATTTCAGAATGCCATGATCCCTGTCTCCCAACTCAACCCAATGCTCTATCCAAATACCCATTTCTCATATATTTTGTATTTTCCCATGGAATTGAAATGACCCATGGGAGTCCCTAATTGATGGCCTGGAGTCCTGGGGAGTTGTCAACTCTGGTTTTTATAAGTTACCTAAATTGAGATAGTCTAAGACATGGCAAGGGGCAGGAGGAATTTGGTCAGCAATTTCTTAGTTTTACCACTTCTATTTATTAACGTTAATTCTAGTGAATAACTTTCTAAAATATGTATTTAGGCTTTTCTGCTTTATTTTCATAAGGCCCCTCATCTTCATAGAGCCTGTGTCAGAAAATAATTCTCTGGCTAAACGGGGTTCTGCAGTAGTGGAGCTGAAGTGATAATTTCTGACCACTAGATGGACCCCAGGCACCAGCTACAATTTTTCTGCAGCAGCTGGTGCCTGGAATGGTACCCACCGCCTGGAAAAATTCAGGTCAGGTGCATATCTGGCTAAGAATCCCTTTATTGTTCTACAAACCAGGTCTGGAAGAGACCAAAGCATGCCAGCTCTGAACCAGAGGACTTTAATTCGAGGATCCAAGCAAAGAGATTAAAATCGTCACAAGTGAGATCCAGACACCAGAATCAAAGAATATGCATTTTAGTCTAGCCCTTTCATTTAACATATCACCTTAGGGTTTTCAGAGTCTTCTAGTCCCAACTATTAGGGTTCAGAATATCCTGAATTGAGTCAAGGGCTGTTGAAAAAAATCTCTCCCTGGGAGATTCTGATGCACTGCCAATTTGGGAAAAAGCTGTTGGACTGGTCCTGGCTCTATCCCAAAGCATGGGATATCCCTCGACTATATTTTGATGATTTATTACTGTCCAGACTCAGCTTGAGTCCTTTCTGTTACTGTGAAATCCTGACTCAAATCAGTTCTATCCTCTTATTCTTTTCCATGGCACCAGTTCTTTTCTCTTGTAACAGCATTTGTAATTTATCCGTGTGTTTAGTGTCTAATCTCTGCCTCTCTTACTGTCTCTAAACTTAACAAAAGCAAGGCCCTCATCCGATATGCTCATCACTGTGAAACAAGAACACAGAGCAGTATAGAGCACATAGTGTGTGTGTGTGTGTGTGTGTGTGTATGTGCATGCGCACGTGTGTGTGAGTTATTTTTTTTACATTATCAAGAATGCCACAGCCCATTCCCTGTAATCTGCAATCCTGTTGAGGAAAGTCTTTCCTAACATTCAGTCAAAATCAATCTCTTTTATTTCTCCGCATCCTGTGTTTCTAGTTCTAAAGCTCCAGCTACATATATGTTTAATTCTTCTTTCAAGGACAACTCTGCAGTTATACAAAGATAGCTATGTATTTTTCTACATTTTTCCAGTGTCAATGCCCCACCTGCACTCAACCCTGCTCTGCCAGCCCCTGCTTATAGAAGAGGCATGGTCTCCGGAGTGGCGTGATTTTGGCAACCCCCCTTGGAAGAGCTCTGATTTGTTAGTGTCCCTTTCAACATTTGGTACCCAGAGCTGAGCCGTTTATTCCCCAAATGGCCTGTCCTGGGCAGAAGAGGATGGTGTAGTGCCCTCCTTGTCCTGTACACCACATCTCTTAATGCAGCTGGAGTCTGCATTAGCTTTTTTGGCTGCTACACACACTATTGAATCATCTTTAGCCTGTGCCCAAGCGAAACCTCTAAATTTTTTTTTTTTTTCATAAGAACTTTTGTTGAGCCAGGCCTCTTCCATCCTGCTTTTGTGCAACTGATTTTTTTAAACACAGGTTTTGCATTAATCTCTCAAACTTTATTTAATTTCTGCAAAATTTTTTTCTATCTCAGTGACCTTCCCTCCAACTTACTCCTTTCACACTTCCAGAGTTTCCATAGATCTCCCTCTGTCAAACAATCAAGAATGTAAAGTGAGCAGCCCTCTTCTGGGGCCTGAAGGAGTGGGTGTAGAGGAGGAGAAATGTGGTCATATTTTTGGAAGCTTCCAGGCTGATAGTCAAGAGAGTCCACTTCTTCCTCACCTCTTTCTCAGGTCACAGACAGAAACGGGCCAACTGATTTGTAAACAACTTTCTTTTCCAATGCTCCACACCCATCGCCTCTTTTCTGGGTAATTGGCCTTCACTGCACTGGCTTCCAGAATTCACCACATCTACCTCATAAGAATGTGAAAGGGAAAATGTCCCTTATTCTTGTATTTCTCTGTATCTGTACATAAAGAACATTCTGGATGTGACAGTGAGACAGAACTACCCATTGGCTGGGGGCTTTATGGTTTGCTAAGGGTCTGTAGCTGTGAAATAGAGGCCTGGACGGAGCAGTCTATGTGGTGGAGGGCCTGGTGGATTTCCAGTGTGTCCTGGGGTCCGGATATGTTCATGGTTATTAGAAAGAGGGTTGGGAAAGCCTGCAAACCAAGGAAGGAAGGGGACAGGAGGGGACCAGATGAGTCCAGAGAGCTGCTGATGTCCAGAATTGTGTCTGATTCACTTCTGTGTCTTCTGGGACCTCTCACAGTGTCTTGAACTTAGAAGGCACTCAATATATCCTTTAAATGAAAGGAATTATACACCCTTAAGTGCCTTAAAGGGTTAACCCGACCAAGTACCTAGAACTGCAGAGAGATAAATGTCACATTCTGGCTACAGAGGCCAGAATAGGAAAGAAGGAACCAGAGTTCAGAGGTTGGGAAGGGCTAGGGGGCAGGGGCACTAAACTGGAACTAAAGAAGAGGAGGAGGGAGAACAGAGAAGAAAAAAATCAGCAAGGAGACGGAAATGACTTTTAGATCCAAGGAGGGTGTGGGCTCTCCCGCTGACTGTGATGAAATGTGAGGAGGTGGCTAGGCTCCAAGTTTGGTTCTGAGCCGATGGAAAACTGTCTCCCAGAATTCTGGTGAGTCTCCTGGGACTCACTTTTCTGCAAGTAAAGACGAAGAATGACAGCCCTTCCCAGCTCTCCCCTGCTGTCCAAAGCTCGCAGCTTTGTCCCAAAGGAAAGCACACATTATTCCTCCAACGTGGCTGGGGAACTGTGGTGAAGTGGTGAAGTCCCCCAGCTTCAGCCACCTGAAAGTTGATCCAGAAAACAGGTTCCCAGAAATCGTGTGCTGACAGCCCTCCAGTCTCTTCAGCCCCCAAATGCTTGCACGATGTGGGAGAGGAGCCCTGTTTTCTGGCAGTTCTTCTGTGCTAATTCCTTGCTTACTTGTTCCTCTTCCCCACGGGACCGTAAACCCTCCAGGGTGGGGACCAAGCTTTATTCATATAAAATTAATTAATTCCCATATTTAGCGCATGTTTACTGAGCTCTGACTATGCTCCAGTCACAAAAGGGGAAAAGTTCTTGCACCCTTGGTGTTTGTTTTCTAGTGGTGGGAGGAAGGGTAGATTAGGAATAAGCTGGTAAGCAAACAAATGAAGAAAGAGATGATTTCAATGTGTGATACATGGTACACTGGAAACATCTCAGGTGAATTGGTGGGGAACCAGTAGGTGAGTGAGGTGGCCGGGGGCTATAGCCCATTGGATGTCAGGGAAGGTCATTCTCGGAGGAGGCGAGATTCACATTGAGATCTCAAGTATGGGAAGGTGTCAGTCACGGGAAAAGCACAGGAAAGAGCATTCTGGACAGAAGAGATGTCAAGGGCAAAGACCCTTAGAGTGGAAACAGGACTTTCCCATTCAAAGAACAGAAAGTCCCCTAGGTCACTGGGCCTCTGGCTTAGTGAGCAGGGAGGAGACTTATGGAAGTCCCAATAGGCAGTGGGAAAGCATATGAGTTTAGCTCTGGATACAGCAGGGGAGAACTAAATACCAAATTGGGGGAGTAATATTATATTTTCCTGAAAAGAGACTTCACAACTTTCATCAGATTTTTCAAGAGACCTGCGATCTCCCCTCCCCCATACATTGATGATACGTGATGTAGAGGGAGAAGAGAAGGCCCAGGCCCTTCAGAAACATCCAGTTTGGAGTCACATGCAGTGAATTCTTCCAGGATGCAGAGAATTACCCAGGAAAAAAAGTACAAAGAATGATCCTTGAGGAGGTCAAGGGTGGAACTTGGGACATTATCTGTGAAATCTTAGGGAATAAAGAACGTCTAAGTGTCCCCCAAATATGGTAGGAACATACCCCCAAATATGGGGAGAAATGGCAGGTTTGGGAATGTTGGGGAGCTCATGGGAGACATCAGATTTGCAAACAAATGGACAATGAATCAGAGATATTTGAGCATTGCAAGGACCTCTTCCTCTTGTTCCTACAACTGTGTCTAAAAGGTTTCTAAAAGTCTAAGGGTGATGTAAAGATGCCTAAAATCCCCCTAATACTATGCCCCTAAATTTCCCTAAGTCAGTTTTTTCAAGGACCCCTTTCTTCTGGAGATTCCCTCTTCGCTTCCCCAGATAGTTATAGGGAAGATGAAAGCTGACATGCATTTTGGCTGAATGGACTTCTAACCTACCCCCACACCCCGTGTGCCCCACGCCCCTCCTGCCCCAATCACTAGAAGATGTGCAGAGATGATTTGGAAGGGCTTGGACTTGTTTATTAACCTAAACAGTCACATTTGTCTGCAAGGTGCTCTACTGTTAATTAAAACTGCGATTCTCCTTGTGCCCAGAGAATAATTGGATAGCCTACAATGGTTTTCATGCAAATCCCTGGCAATTAGAGTTGGCAAAGAATTGGGTTTGAAACCCCAGTGAAGTTTTCAATCAGAATTCTCTGAGGGTGGTTTCTGGAGGAAGGTGATGATGGGGCTGGGGGTTTATACAAATAGGAGTAGATAAAAGGGTGTGAGGACCAGGTATTTGCTTCCTAAATCCTTTGGGAGGGGCTGCAGTTTGAAATCAATGAACTATGGGCATCAATGTGATTCTTCCACCTTCTCTTAGGAAATAAGTCTCTCTCCATAAAGAAGCAATGCAGACTGACCCTACCCAGGGCGTGGAGTGTTCCCAAGAGCTTTTACCCTGGCTGTCATCTTTCTGAGAGGATTTTTTCTTTAAGCCCAATAACTCATACACAGCTAAAGTCTCTGCCTTCCCTGAGATTAAATTCTTCAGGGTTCAAAGGAAATAAGATTTATATTCCTGAAGGGTTGCAGAAAAGATGCCCAGAGTTAGACTAGTTTGGGAGTGGTTGGTGGCATTCAGTGGGTTAAATGGACTGGGGTGACAGGACCCCAGGAAAACCTTAAAGAAATGACTGAAGCCAGGGTTAGACTTACAGAAGAACTATCCAAATGCAGTGTAGATAACACAGGGAAAGGCCAGCCCCCTAGGGGACTGGGGCAAAGCTGTGGAGATGGAATGGGGAGGAGATAGCCATGGGGAGGCGTCTCCAACCCATCCTGACCTCTTATCAGCTGCAGGCTTCTGCCTCTGCCTTTCTTTTGTGAAAGATGTGAGAGCTGTAGAGCTATCTGAGGGTCTCTCTAACAGGACTGAGCAAAGAGGGATTTCTCTCTGGAGGCATGGCTTGGGGTGTAGATAAGACAGCCCCAGTGGTCTTAAAGTAAGCCTCGCTTGCATCAGGTTGACACTGGAAGATTCAGCAAGTCGAAAATGCCCTCTTCTCTCCCTTAACTAGGTCAGCCTCTGAATCCAGTAGCTTGTAAGGAAGTTGGCCACTGTCTGAAGGATTGAGAGTGGTCAGGTGCCGGAGGGGGCACACTACGAGAATAGGCGGGAAAGGGAGTAAGAAAAAAGAGAACACTGGCACACATGCATAAACTGTGGTTGGAGACCTTAGCATAATTTAGGTTTGTAAATTATGTCTTTTTTCTTCATTTTCTCTGCCTTCCTTTCGGTTTCAGAATGTCTCCCGCCTCTCAATAGGTCCCTAAATCCCGCCTTTCAATTTAGGATACACCAATCGGCAGCGAATCTGGTGGTTGCTAAGAGACAGGAGGTGGGGGATTGAGAGGATTTGTCACAGCACCCACCCAGGAAAATTCCCCGAGCCTAGGATGCTCTAACTCATCTCTGCTCCTCTCCTGCACTCTCCTACTTATCTCCAAAGTCCAGAGTCAAGCAGAAACGGTTTAGGGGAGAAACCAGTTATAGCACATCTTTGCAAAACGAAAGAACATACCTAGATTCAGACAGATATAAGGTACCTCTCAAGCCTCCCCAGCTTTTTAACTGGGTTGGAAGGAGAAACTCATTTGTGTGTGTGTGTGGCATCTTGGGTGGACGGTGAATTTGTTGGTGCCAGTAGAAGTTGTTTCCCTTATGAAGTGGGGCTTATTCATGGTCCTTCCCATCATCACCTGAACTTGGCTGAGAAAAAGCCCTCAGGATCATGACTAAGCATCCAGAGAAAGGGGGAGGGGGGCGGGTGGGGGTGGGGGGAGGGCGCCCAGGGCGAAAGGCTACAGCGTGGAAAGCGGAAGGATGTATCTGTGTGGCAAACAAAAAAGGTTTATTTTGAGAGCTGAAAGGTGTTTGAAAGGGAAATTTGGGGGATTCCAAGAAGATGACCCAGCCAGATCAGGCCCTTCCCATTAAGTATCTCAGGCTTCACAACTTCTTGGTTTGTTTAGTTCCCTCTACACATCCTTCATGGAGAAGACCAGATACAGAAACCGGAGTACGGAAAACTCATTTGGTAAGGAGTGAGTTACAAATCCTGATTCCATATCCTGAGAACAAGGAAGGAGAACAGAATGAGGTGGAGGGAGAGGCCTAAGAGAGATCAGAGCATACACAAATGCAAATCAGACACTGATGGAGAGGCAAGTATACACGTAGACATCTGTTATTACATGCATGCATCTACGTGGATATGGGTTCTAACAGATTGAGGACAGACAGATGCACACATGAACACACACACGTGGGGATTAGGATTATGCTGAGGAATAAACCACGGAGAGATGGCTCCTGGGAAGTGGCTTTAGAATTATGTTGATATGTTCCCTGGACTAAGTAAGGTCCCTCAGGATGCTTCTCTCCACCTTCCCTACCACCACCCTGATCTCTAAGCAAAGCCAACAGGGAGACAGACGGCAGGGAGGAAGCCTGGACAGGCTGAGCAGGGAGGAGGAGTCATGCTCTGGCCTCATCTTCAGTCTTCTCTGTTTTTCTCTCTGGCTTCTATTCCGATTTCATTTGCTTTCTGCAACAGCTTCTCTTCTTTCTTTACTAGCTAAGCCATCTCTTCTAGTTTGGGTTTAGCTGCTCTCCTCATATTCTGGTGCCCCTGCTCTTCCCCCTTGAGACGGCAGTAACCCCACACCTCAAGAGAACATCTGTGTGCCCCAAGGATGTTTGCACATCATTCATTTTCTCCCCAGGCCAGCCAGAGAAGCAGCTGCCAGGAAAGTCTGGTGTGAAATCTCTCTCTCTCTCTCTCTCTCTCTCTCTCTCTCTCTCTCTCTCTCTCTCTCCATTCTCCTCCCTCTCTTCTACATCCCCAGACAAAGCAAGAAACTACCAGCTTCATAAAAACAGTGTACACTTTAATTCAGGTTGACAGGTGGGAAGAGAGCTAGGATTTGCATCCAAGGATGTCCAGATGAGAAGGCTGTGTTGCCGAGAGAGGCAGGGAGGGCAGAGAAGTTTGAATGGCCTGGTAGCAGACCTGGGCGAGGAGCAGGGGTGTAGCCACACAGTGCAATATTGCCAGGGCTTCTGCCAGGTCCAGCAGCACGTCCAGGGCCTGCTGGGCCAGACATGTTGACACCACCATGGCCCTGGACCTCACCAGGGAGTCCAATCCCAGAACCATGCCCTGAGGCCACCAGAAAATGAACCAGACACATAGGATATCAATCCAGGGACATGGCCCCCTGCCCAATGCCTTCTTCAGCCCCTTGGCTCCCAACAAACCCAGTGGCAACAAGATGAAGATGGCAAAACAGGCTGCAGCATGTATGTACCGCAAAATTTCCCATTGCCCGCTGAAGGTCACTGTGCAGAGTCCATGGGAAGTGTCACTGCCCAGCGTGATTGGCAGTGACAATAGGGCAGCCACTCCCCAAAGTCCCACACCGATCCCCAGCCTGAGGCCTGGGACGTGACCTATAGCCAGTTTGGGGCCCAGGCAGGCACGGCACCCTATCAGCAGAGCTTGGGCAAAGGCTGAGCCATACGAGACCAAGTGAGCTAGGTGGCACAGGGAGGTGATGAGGGCCCCACTTAGCCCCCGTGCCAGGATGGGCACCATAATACTGAAGAGAGCACTGCCCACAGCCAACTGCACCAGGATAGACCGGTTCTGGTAGACCTGACGGGGGAACAGAGGTCTGAGAAACGCGTAGAGGACAGCTCCACTGATCAGGATGCCCAGGACACTGACGAGGATGAAGAATGGCAGTGAGGAGTCGTCGAGCAGGACACAGGAGTGGCAGGGCGCAGCTGCTTCCACATCGGTGAAGTTATAGTCTGCATCGTACAACTCAAGAAGTTCACTCCAAATCTTGTCTTCCAAGGCCAGCTTAGTAGAGTTGTCATCAGCCACCTGGAGGACATTCTCAGAAGGGGCAATCAGAGTTACCCCACTGAAGGGTATCCTGGGAACCGAGGGCAAGAGGTGGGGAGAGAAAGACAGTGGGGATGTGGGGACTGGAAGAGCTGGATGGAGTGGGGATAGTGGGAGAGGACAAGGCAGTGCGACTCAGGAGGAGCAAAGAGTCGTAGAAAAGCAAGGGGAGGGACTTCCCTGGTGGTCCAGTGCAGGGGGTGCGTGTTCGATCCCTGGTCGGGGAGCCAAGATCCCACATGCCTTGTGGCCAAAAAACCAAAACATAAAACAGAAGCAATTTTGTAACAAATTCAATAAAGACTTTAAAAAATGGTCCGTGTCAAAAAAAATCTTTAAAAAAAAAATAAAAAAAAGAAAAGAAAAGCAAGGGAAGGGGAGTGGACAGAACTGGGAGAGCGGGGAGGGGGGAGGTCTGGATGGAACTGACAAAGATGAATGAGGAGGACCTAGAACACTGAGGTAACAAGGGGAGAAGGAAAACGAGGGAAGGGACAAGAGATGAGAGAAGGAGAGAGGTACACAGACACGAGGGGCAGACAGAAGGAGTGGTGGGGAGCAGAGAGGGAGGGGCCGTGGGCTCAGCCCCACACTCACCGGGTGCAGACAGTTCCCCATGACACTGCTGGGCTCAGGGCAGGCAGAGAGATGGGCTGGGATAGTTCTGTCAGTGGCTGTGGTTCCCAGATAAGTGTCAGGGACTAATGAAGGCCATCGGCTCTGGGCAGGGCTATGGGGCGGGCAGTGCAGGATGGGGATGCATTCAGGAAGTCTTTACCCCACGCCCACTGCCTGCCTGAGCCTCAGGACCACTTGAGGCCCTGGCCAGGGGCTTCCTGTTTTGAGGGTGGATTCCGCTGGTGGGGATCTGCACTCAGGAAAGGAAAAAGGTGGGGACCAGAAAGTGGGTATTTTCCCGAAGTTGGAAAGGGAGGCTTTCCGAAGGTGGAGAAGCCAGGGGGTTCCCAGCATAAAGGGATTCTTCAAGCACAAGGAAGGAAGAGGGGGCCAGAGGTGAAGTGTGAGGCAGAGATAAGAGAGGTGCTGGGAAGTTGGAGGGAAAGGGCAGCTGATGGCTCTCACTGCTTCTCTGTCCCCTTGAACTTGATCCAAGGAAAGATAGTTCAAAAGGGATGTGTTTGTGGGAGTGGGGTGTTAGTGGTGCTTGTGGCTGTGTCCATGTGGTGCTGACAGCCTGAGCCACGTGTGTGAGAGCAGCGGCTCTTTGTGTATCAGTCTGGGTGTAGGAATGTACTTCCCTATCTGCTCTTGTCTGTGTGTGTGGCTGTGTATTGTGTATCCTGTGTATCATATCTTAGTGCTAGGTTTTAGGCAGGTGTCTTGTGTGTACTGCTATCTCCAGGTCTGGGCGTTTCAGTGTGAGAGGAGGGAGGGCTTGGGGGCAGCTGTCAAGGTTGCATAATGAAGCTACTTCAGGGAGCGATTGGGCACTTGCCCAGCCATCTCTGGGCACAGCGAATGCATCTTCCATACCAAGCAGAACACATGACGTGGCAAGTTAAAGCAGGCTCTGGGGGACAATGGGACAGCATATTTTAAAATGGGACTGTTGCCTATGGGGTAATCTCTATTCATATTTCTGTTGGGGGACATAAAAGCTCTGGAAATGCTACACTGGCTTGGCATATTAGCAAGATGTAAAGTTTCTTGTGGTGGGGGAGAGATATTTCTCTCTGGTTGGCACAGGGAGAAAAGGTGTGTACCCTGCAGGAGGATGCCCCTAAACTGACACCTCTGCTCCTTGGTACCCCCTCTCCCCACAATCCCACTGCTTTCACGTGGTCTCTGCTCTTTTGTTCCCTCCACCCCTACCCTGCATTTTATTTCCTCACTTGGGGACGCTTAGCCTGGACACTGGGAGGGGTGAGTCATGGAGTGTCCGAGTTGGAACGAGGAGATAAACAGGGTTGGTTAGGCGACACACTTTCATTTGTCCAAGAAAGCGCGGGATGTGGTAGCGTTGGAACTGACGAGTGGTCTTTCCCACTCACACAGCGCCGCCTGGAGGTGGAAGCAAAGGTGCAGCGGGATGGCCATCTTGCTAAGATGGTCCCCTTTTCCCCAGGACTCAAGCTTCAGTTTCAGGTTCAACACGAGGTGGGCTAGAAAGGGAGTGGGGGGGGGGGGGTCGGTTGAAGTGGTCCCGGAATGGTGTTGGGGGGGGGGTCTCCTCCTTCTCCAGCACAGCCTGGCAGAGAGCATGGGGAGCGGTCAGGTGCTGTGGAATGAAAGGACTTGGCCAAAGGGGATGAACGCACTTCTGGCCCTTGGAGAGTTATATCCATTCCATACAAGATGCCCTGGGGGGAGCACGGCAAGGCACACACCACCCCTGGAGGCGGCACGTGCAGGGGGACCAGCAGAACAGCCCTTACACACACGCATCCAACAGGAGCAGGGGCGGCAAGAAGGAGGCAGCCGAAGGACACGGATAATCCAGATATATTGAGGGTTGCCCCTCTGAGATGAGCACAGGAGAGTTAGAAAGATTATAAAGATACACGATGCCCTCCCTGCTCCCTGCCCCGCGCCCCCCCCCGACAGACACACACACACACACACACACACACACACACACACACACAGAGCACAACGCCCCCTCCCCCTCCCCCCGTACAAATATGGCTTCTGTGTAATATGGACAGAGTGGTTCAGCTCGAAGAGGAAAAGTCATTTTCCCAAAAGCGGGTGCTGGGAGGCAGGGAGCCCACAGGCCTGGGGCCCTAGGCTGCCTTGCTGCTGTAAGAGGAGGGGACCCCGGGCTCTAACCAGCGGCTGGAAGGTTCACAACGGTATTACCTGAACGGAAAGGGGTGGCAGATCTGCTGGCTGCAGCTGCCCCCACCTTGCACGCCCCTGGGTTGTCAGGGCAGGAGGACATGCTGGAGGAGGGGGAGAGCAGTGCCCAGGGGCACCCTGGGTCTGAAGCAGGGCGGCCGGCTGGCGGGGAGGGCGAGCAGTCTCGTCTCTACGGCAACCGGCTCGGCCACAAGGAAGACAGAAAATCAAAAGCAGGGGTGGAGATGGGAAGGAGACAGGCAGCATCACTCCCAGCCCTCAACGCGCCGGGTACAGACTATGGGAACAAGAAGTGACAGTGGTCATTCCAGGGTCAGCGCCAGGGAGAGGCCTGGGGGATGCATAGCAAAAGGCTGTGGCACTGACTCTGTGGCTCTGAGAGGGGAAATGGAGGGGGGTTTGAATGCCCTGTGTTTTAGGAAGAGATGAGGTGGACAACTGAGCAAAAACACACCCTGGGACTGTTTTCTCCATGACAGATGGGCGCTGGGGACGGCATGGAAAATACCAGGATGGAGTAACCTCCCAGGTGAGGTACACAGCCTGCCTAGGGACCGTCAGCTCCCAAAGCCCTCCTTTACAGGAGTCCTCCTCCCACAGCCCACCCACATGCCCAGGAGCTCCTCTGCCTCTCGCTCACACACACATATGTGCACAGACACACACAGACACACACTCACATTATTCCCTTCGTTTGGGCAGGAAACAGCTCAGTGCAGTGAAGCTCCTTTTAGTATTTTTGTTGTTATGTCTGCCTGGCTGCTGAGGGAGGGAGGGAGGGAGGACTAAGGGACAGCTTCGGGAACGGGAAGGGGCACAGGGCAGCACAAGACAGGAGAGGAGTTGCTGAGCAATGCCATAAGATGAGTGGTTGCCGTGCAACAGTCCAGGGCTCGGGTGAGAGTGAAGGGCCCCTCGGCGGGGAAGCGGATGCAGTTTAGGGCCCAGAGCAGTGCCCCTCCCACAGCTGCTGGAGCAAGGAGGGGCAGCCTTGCTCTGCTATCCCTCACGAGGGAGGTTCTTGGGAAAAGGGCCTGGCTTCCTTCATTGTGGGAGGCCATCTCCGCCATCCTTCCTCTCCAAATCTGCCCCTCCTGCAAGGACCTGTGTCCTCCCCCATGGGGAAGCCCTGGGCCCCCCCACACGTGGCTGCAGGTCACATCCCCTCGGGGACCCCCATTCACTCCTTTCCTGTTGGGGTGGAGAAGGGGTGTCAGATGGTACCTGCTCCTGTGTCCAGAGCTCAAGGTGTGAGACTAACAGAGGAAAAGCCACCTCCAGCTCCTGGTCACAACCTCCCCATCCCTGGAGAAGTCCGGGAAGAGCCCCTGCTGCAGAAGATGGAGGGCTGGTGAGAGCTCCCCACCAACCTGACCCCACTTCTTTCCTGCCCTTACCCTCTCCTCATTCTCCCCCTAACACTCTGGGATTTTTTTATTTTTTGTTTTTTTTTGTTGTTATTGTTTGCTTTCCTCACCCCAGGACCCCTGCCCCTCCAGCCTGGAGACTGATTTGATTTGGGATTGTTACAAAAATAATAATAACCCAAACGCAGAGAAGCCACGGAAAGGGCTGAGGGCAACCCTCCCTCCCCCCGCCCTCCTCCCTCCCCATTCCAAACCGAGTACAAAACCGCACCCAGAGCAGACATTCTGTACAGGGGGGTCGGGGGGGCTGGGGAGCAAGCGGGAGGGGCGGCCCTGGGGTCGCTCTGTACAAGTCCAGGTTGGTGATGGCCCCAGCAGTCCCCACGGGGTCCTTGGGGGGCTGCCCCTAGATGAAATATTCCTTCTTGTCGTCCCCGCCCGATTGCCCGCCTTCTGCGTTGATGATGGCTGTGTCCGCATCTGGGGCATCGTCAGAGCCTTTTGCCTCGTGTGTCAGGTAGGTTCCTGGGGAGAGAGAGAGGCTCCTTTTAGGAGCAATTTCCAAACCTCTGAAGCCCCTCTGTCCACTTTCCCACCACCCACCCACACCTTTGCTTCTGTAATTTTCTCCTGCCTAGAGCTTTCTTCCTCCCCACCTGCCCTAATTTGCATCTTGCTGCCAACATCCAGTCACCTGACCACACCTCCAAGAATTAATGAATCCTGCCTTTAATTAGTCTGATCTATAATACAGGCCAAAAAAGAAATGGTGTGTGTATGTGTGTGTATATGTGTGTGTATGTGTGTATATATGCGTGTGTGCATGTAAGATGGTGATAGGGAAACTGCTAGGTCAGCTCCATGACAACGAACCTGAGATCTGGCTAGCATTTGCCCAGTCCACGTAAGTCCAGCAGCTGGCTAGAAGGAATAACAGAGGGGGAAGATCTGAGAGGAAGGCATGTGAGGAGAGGGGAGGGAGAGATGGCATGGATACAGGAGAGGAGAGGAAAGTAAAGGGGTGGTGTGAGGACGAGGCACAGGGAGACCAAAGGACAAAAAACATGAGGCTAAACAGAAAGGAGGAAAGTGCGGGAGGGAATGGGAAGAAGATGCAGAGTTTCGGCACTTCTGTGTCTCATGGCAGGAGACCCTGGAGGCAGAGCCCCACGGGGGCAGCAGTTGACTGAGTGGGAAGGTTTGATTTTACTTGGATGGTCGCCAAGTGATCAGGCTCTACTGGGGGGTTGGGGGTGCTCAGTCATCACAGGGTTGGCTGTGTTCTTTCTTCCTCAGACTCTCCAAGGGGCCGACTGAGTCTCCAAAGGCCCTTCCTGCAGCCTGCTCCTACGGCCCCCCACCCCCACTGATCTCCCTACCCACTCCCAGTTCCTCCTGATGCTTCCCTCGTGCCTCTGACCTTTGTGCCGGATCAAGTAGTGGCCAAGGAAGATGAGCAGGATGAGCAGCAGGAAGACGATGAACGCTACGATCCCACCAATGACGGCGTGGTAGGTGCTGGCAGATGAGGGCACCGGACTGGGGTCTGGAGGGGGCGCGATGCACACAGTCAGATCTGGGGAGAGCCTTTATCTTACAGCATTTCTGACCTGGCCACGGATCATCTTACACAGCAGAGAACGTGGACTAACATCAGGAGAATGGAGAGGCATCATCCAGCACAAAGGGAGATGTCCTATTTTGTACCTACTTTCTTACAGACTATCTGGAACATAGTAATTGTTTTTGTTTGTTTGTTTGTTTTTGCGGTACGCGGGCCTCTCACTGCTGCGGCCTCTCCCGCTGCGGAGCACAGGCTCCGGACGCGCAGGCCCAGCGGCCATGGCTCACGGGTCCAGCCGCTCCGCGGCATGTGGGATCTTCCCGGACTGGGGCACGAACCCGTGTCCCCTGCAGCGGCAGGCGGACTCCCAACCACTGCGCCACCAGGGAAGCCCTAGTAATTGTTTTAAAATAATGTCATCATGAATAAATAGATATATCTGCTCACACTTAACCTTTTAAGTTGAGTTCGTGAACCTGAAGCTTGACCTTGGTCAAAGATCATCACTTTAATGTCTAAATCATCTCTTGTTCTCTCTCTCTCTCTCCCTCCCTCTCTCTCTCTCTCTCTCTCTCTCTCTCTCTCTCTCTCTCTCTCTCTCTCTCTCTCTCTCTCTGTGTGTGTGTGTGTGTGTGTGTGCATATGGTGTGTCTGTCTGTCTCTTTCTTTCAATTTCTGGGTTATCAGAGTATTTCTTCCCTATCCCCCATGCCCTCTTACCCTCCCATCTGATTTATATTCTGAGCTGGCCTTTCCAGGGGGGCTTCTCACCATGTTCACCCATTGTCCTGATATCAGATAGGGAAGGAGAAGTGAAAAACTGATGGAGCCAGGAATAGGCACTTTGAGAGCACCTTACAAAAGACGATGGACTGTGACTCCCTGTATAAAGAACAGTGTTCCTTCTTGGCAGGGGAGCTTAGAGTTCCAGCAAGACGCAATCCTCCAGCAGGTCTCATCAGAGAGGTCTGGGACTCCATCTTCACTTCCCCACCAACCAAAGGTTTTGTGGGAAGGACAAAGACTGAACTGCTTCCTCCCATGATGGCAAGGCCTCGGCCACTGGATATAGAGAATCTGTCCTCCATAGCAGCGTCTATACAGGATAGATTCCCAAGCACAGGCTTGGCCAGGCATGCGAAGGAGAGCCGCAGCCTTAGTCAGAGTTCCACAGATCTGAGGAGACAGTGCACAGGCCCAGGACACAGTTCTGATGTGTCCCAAATTACATGAGCTGTAGTTGCGGCTCTCCCACCCATGGGAGAGCTACTGTTTTTTTATAGACTCAGCTTGAGCCTTGATGCCTCATTGACTCCTCATACATTTTGTTTCTCCTACCTTATGTCTCCTCAGGCTTGACTGGACCAGCTTTTTAGTTCCTTGCCTGTCTCAGCCTTATTTGGAAAAAAAACTTATGCTCTGGTTTTTATGCTCTGCTTGGGAGGGAGGGAGAAGAGGGTCCCCGGGGCTCTATGATAGGAGGGGTGGGTGTGATGTTGTAATCTGGAGGAAGCACAGTGAGGTTATCCACTGTTCTGCCTCTTCTCTCCCCTCTCCCCCCACCCCCGGGGAGAATGTGAGACACAATCCACATTAAAAATCAGTCCTGGATAATTATCCCAGAGGCTATGGGAATGTAAATTCCCTAGAAGAGCATAGGTCTGCAAGACCAAAATGAACTCTGGGGTCATCAGTTACATGTCACTGTCTCTAGGTAGAGCTCCATTTAATTTCACTCCAGGTAGTTGGGAGTCAACACGGTTTAGGATGATTTCGGGAAGGAGATGAAGTAACTCATTCTACCACCAGGCGTCAGCACTGGCAGCAGATGCAGTCAAACAGGACAGCGCTTTCTAGCACAGGGTGGGGAGCGGGGGTCAGCAAGAGACCAACCACAAAGGCACAGGAATTTTCTCTCACTGCCAATCATCATCAGAGATCTGGGGGCAGACACAGGACCTCAGTGCATTGTCCTTGCTCCTGGCACCCTACAATAGCTTTGTTTGTTGTGCTGAGGCAGCTCCCACATGCTGAGGTCTGCTCCTGGAGTTGGAATCACCCCATGTAGACACTTTGGTCCCAAGATCTCTGATCTCTTATTCCTGGGAGGCCTGGCTGCTATCCCTACACTGCTTTAATGGGCATTTCACATACGGGAGTCTCTGATGTTCCCCTGACGATGCATTTCCCCTGCTCTGAGGAAAGGCTTATTAAGGCTTTCTGGCAGGACCCCTCTGCTGTTGGGGTCTTCAAAAAACCTCCTGCCAACTCTGCATAAAGAGGCCTCTGTCCTAGCCTGTCACTTCTCCTGAAGCTGGATTGTGTGGTCACACCTTTGGGAAGAACTTCAGAGAAGGAGCCTCATCTAGTCTCTCTAGAAAATATAGCATCTGAAAAAAGATTCTGACTGTCTCTCAGCATAGTATGAACTTATCTCTATTTTCCACCTGGATTCTGTATAGTGTGTCCAAGGTCTGCAGAAACAGAGATGACAGCAGCAGAATGCATCCTGTACTAGTCACAGGAGAAGCAACTCTGAGGACAGACTGTTGCAAAGGGAGATGCATCTACACTCACACTTGAGCAGCTCTGGGGTCTCTACACACAGAATTCTTATTCTCGTTGCCAGGTGAGTGCAGGGGCTGGAGGATGGTGTTGCCTGGGTCACCAGTGCTAAACAAAGGCAGATGAAAGTCCACCATTCCACTGATTTTTCCTTATTCCACATTCTAGGATGGACCTAGAGCCTAAGTCCTCAGGCCCTCTGGCGGTGGGCTGTTGCCCTACTAGTCCACTCCCAACTAAGGTCTGGGGATGCTATCAGGAGATGGAAAGACCAGGGTACCAGATGTTAGAGGAGAGGAGAAGGGGTTTGCTGGAGGAGACCTGCGGAGGGCTCACCGTTCACATTGAGAGTGTAGTAAGCCTTGTAGCTGCCCATGTTGCTGGTGGCTGTGCAGCCATAGGTGCCACTGTCACTCTTGTTGAGGAAGGGGAAGATCAGGGCGCTCTCCTGGGTCATCTTTAGCGGCGGCACACTGCCCTCCTTCTCCCATAGGTACTGCTGGGGGCTGTTGAGGCAGAGAAATCGAAGTGTTGAGAAAAGAGTAGGGCAGGGAGCTAAAGAAGGACATAACAAAACAAAACTGGGACCAAGGAAGTCAAGGACAGTTTGATGAAGGCTTGAGCAGTTATAAGGGCCAGAGACACTGAGCTGCTCAGAGGCAGGCGAAGAGTGACTCCTTGGGGTTCAGTCTGGGGACGAGGAAGATTGCCTAGCTTGTATCTAACTGTGACTTGGTTCCTTACAGGAACCTCAGGGGCTCAGCCAGGGGGCGACGCCTCCCCACTTCTGCTGCTTTGCAGGAGAAGCAGTCAGAGGATGGGTGTTGTTAGACAGTGTCAGGGAATATGAGAGGCTCAGACAGTACGAAGGAGATGGGAAGACTTTAGGCAAAGTCTTAGTCTGTAGAGGTGTATTACAATCCAGGAAATGGATCTCCTTACGTGGGATTGCCACGCCCCTCGCAGTGCAGCAACAGCTTCTGGCCCTCACGGGGATGCGGAGGGTCTGGCCTAATCTTCGCTGTTGGTGTGTCTGTGGAGAAGGAAATGGGGTCAACATGAAACTCAAGGTCACCTCGATCTCAGAAATCATCCAGTTATGCATTTCAGCCGCCATCCCTAAAGGCCTAGGAGCCCAAGAGGCTGTGAACAAAGACCACCCCCCAACCTCTGTGAGCAAAGACCACTATTGCTGTTGGGTGTTTGAGGGAGTCATATGGCAACCTTGCAGAGGTAGAATTATGGAAGATCTGTCCTTGCTGGGGACCCAAGGGATGTCTTAACAGAGAGCTGAGAAGAGGGGGCGGTCACTGGATCATCTGTGCCTAGCACATAAATGGGACTTAATACATATTTCTGATGGAACAAATAAACTTGAATTTGATCACTGATTGAGTTCACAAGCTCTCCATCCTCTCTGCAAGGGAGCTTAAACAGGAAGCAATGCTTTAATGAAGAACATCATTTTTAGTGGCTGGTCCAAAAATGAAGTGAGAGCTTTGAAACAGCAAGAGATGGAGGTCATATTTTGGCTGCAAAAAGGCCCCGATGCAATATAGATGGGTTCTGGGAAGGAATGATGGCATCTGCCACCAATGCCGAAGGGCTGCTTAGGAGGCTGGGTCCAGATGGCCACATAGAACAATACAACCAGATGCCAGTTTAGAACAACAGATAAAGAGGCCGAGCTTCCCCTAAGGAAAGAGCCAACCTTAACATCCGGTTAATGAACATGTTTCAGTCCAATCAAACGGGACAAAGAGAATCAGGCCAGGTGAGAGAATGGGTGTTCCAGGGCCGCACAGCCAGAGAAGCCTCTAGTGCAGCACCTGGAGTATAGCATTTGTTGACTGACTGCTGATCACTGCCAGATGGTCCAGTACCTAACAGAGAAGTCTTTGGGGCTCAGACAGGGGAGGGCCTTCTTTAGCCCTGACCAGGGACCAGGCCCTGGACAAGGAGCCCAAGGCCAGGGGCTTTACATTCAGAACTAGTAATCAGAGAAACACCTTATAGCAATACAGAACTTTGAAGTTTACAAAGTTCTTTCATTATATAGTGTTTCATTTATCCTCATGAAAATTCACTGAAGTAAGAAGGGGCCACTTTGAGATTAAATGCTTTGGTGAAAGTGACACAGCTAGTAAACAGTGGCTCTGCGGCTAGAATCCAGAGTGTCTGTTTCCAGATTGAGAGTCTGCTAAACGGACAGTGACACCACCCCAAACCTACCTCATGGTCAAGTTTCAGCAATGGGTCTAGCAATTGATTTAAAGAGCACTGAAGTCAGGCCTGGATCTTCCATAAGGAAGAGATGAAAGGTTTTTTGAGTTATTTTAGAAAAACACCCAGCCTTTAGATAAGTTAGGACAAGAAGTACATTCTTTTATAACTCATTATCTTCTGCCTTTCTACTTCATTTTTATTCCCTTGAATTTTCTACTCAGAAAAGTTCTTTTTGAAAATTTGTAAATTTCCTCAGGTGAGTGGGTCGTTTCCCACCCATATTCAAGGCAGATTCCATAGAGGGATGAGGATCCTTGGAAAGGTTGAGAGTAGTGATTTTGACAGTGGCCATTTCAGGTCAGAATCCCAAGAACAATCATAGACCTGGGGCAGACTAGTAGGGGTTAGCATAGGGAGAAATCTGGGAATAAAGATGCCAGAGAGAGCATGTTTTCCTACTACCTCTTTTCTTGAACTCATAGTATGTTAGACCAAGAAGAAGCTTTTGTGATTCCATGTCCATCTTCTCATTTAGCAAATAAAGAATCAAGCTCAGTGGGGTAATTTCCTTAACATCACTCAGCTAGTAAGCAGTGAAGGGCAGACTAGAATCTGTTTTCTAATTCTTGATTTGCTACAGTTACTTCTACAATTTACAATCTAGATGCATAACTCTGGCCTAGCCCAGGAGATGGTAAATTTACCTATAGGGCCAAATCCTGCCAGCTACATGTTTCTGTAAATAAAGTCTTATTGGAACACAGCTACGTTCATTTGTTTACATATGATCTATGGCTACGTTCCTGCAGCAACAGCAGAGTTAAGTAGTTGAGACAGAGACCACATGGCCCTCAAAACCTAAAATGTTGACTATTGGGCCATTCATAGAAAAAAGTTTGCTGACCCTTGGCCTAAATCTGGCAACTCTTGTCTTTTTTTTTTTTTTAACCTATTTACTTATCTGTGCCTGGTGCTTCATATACAGTAACCCGCACATTTCTTTTCCCCACTCCCCATCTCATACCAGATCACAAGCCCATGACATACATAAAACTTCAATGCGTTGAGCGGTGGATCTGTCAGCTCCCTTTAGAGATTCATGGTTCACAGAGCATACAATGTCTGCCCCATCGTCCTCCCGGGTGACCTGGAAGGTGACTGAGCTGCTCACGGTGAAGGTTTTGCCATTGGGATCTTCCTGTATTCGGGTTGGTTCCCCTAGAGAGCAGAAACAGACACATACTCGCACACACACGTAGACACAGAGTGAGCCCTAACATGCAGAGATTGTGTGGGCCCCACTGTAGACATACAGATGGTGCGTCTCAACTTAGGCAGACTTAGGAAGTTGTGAAATGGATATGTACACACAAGGAGGATGGAGTCCCCAACGCACGCGCGCACACACACACACACACACACACACACACATGACTATACACAGAATATCTGTCATTCCCCTTTCTTCTACACCATGCCTTATGTGCACATACACAGGCTTATAGACATGTGCCCCTCACTCCCTCTCTCCTTCCCGCTGTCCCAGCACGACCTCCTCCTGTCACTCCCAAGGCAGGAGGAACTTACCATGAAGCTCTTGGTCACCCTTCCTCCAGGTGAGCTGGGCTGCAGGTTTGCTCCCAGAAGACTGACAGTTTAGGGTAGTTGTATCCTTTTCCCGTAACGATGACTTGTAGCCAGTGATTATGGGCTTCTGTGGGATTCCTGCCATGGATAGGGGATGGCCAGGATAGGAAAGAAAAGCACCCTGAGGTCACACCTCATCTCTCCCTGCTGAGACAGACTCTCTGAGGGTTAGGATATCTGAGTTCTATTTTGGTTTATGATGGGCAGAAGGCTAGAGAAATTATCTCTCTCTTTGATAAGAGAAAGACCACCCTAGGGGGAGGAGATATGGTGGTGGGAGATTTACCATACCTGAGATGATACATGACCCAACAACCCAAAAGCACAACTGGGTGGCCACAGACATATGTGAGGCTCAGGGAAGCAAAGAGGGAAACTGAAATGTGGGATCAAGATGAGAGCATGCAAACAACTGGGGTACTCATCTTGGAAATTATAATCATACACTGCACATACTTCTCATGTTTCCCTTACACAATCTTGGGAGGTAAGTGGAACAGACACTATCATCCTTTTGTTACAGGTTAGGAAAGTCAGGCTCAAAGAGAGTAAGAGATTTGTCCCAGAGCAAACATTAAGTAAAGGAGAAGATTAGACACCAGCACTCTTTGCATTTCATTCCATTGCAACGGAAACACACGCTGAACTTTCCCAAAATGCTTGGAGACTTGCTTGGCTCTAGGCTGCTTCAGGGGCCCACGCAGGGAGATTTGTTTGCAAGGAATCACGCTGTGGAGACACTGGGGTTTGGGGGCCTCACCGAGCACAGTGACGAGGGACTTGGCGGTTCTCACGGGCATAGTGAAGATGGAGCAAGTGTATTCACCCTCGTCTGCCAGGGCCACGTTGCTGATGCTGATGCTGAGCTCATGGGGCGTAGATCTAACCAGCTGAATCCGATTATCTCGAAGGGCTGGGGGAAATTGGGAGAATTGGAAGCAAGGCTTTTACTGGTGACTCATCTCTATCTTCCAATCCCAGGCCAGTTTTTTTTTTCAAGAAATGGTCTAGTGTGGTTTGGGGCAGGGGAAAAAAAACTGCTCCTGAGTTTGAGTAGTGTTTAGTTTATTCAGTTACTTTCCTGGGCCATTGGGCTCAATAGCCTCAGAGATACTCAGAAAAGTAGATTGGATTTGTGGGCTACGTTGGGGCAACACTGACATCAGCTGTCTCTTAGGGCACCTTTGAGGTGAGTCACTCCAGGACCCTATAAGACCATGCATGGCCTAGGTCAGAGCTGTAATTATGAAGTTTCTCTGGAACCAGCTGAGGAGCCCATGGGCTGTTGCTTCCCCAAATAGCATCCCTTCACGTTTCTCAGCATCTGGACTACAGGGACATTTCCTCTCAGCTCTGCAGCCCTCTTTCCCAGCCCACGTTTCCCATGGAGGCAGATAACTCGTGGGACACTACCTCTCTTCTCCCCAAAGTAGAGAGTCTGCTGGGCAGGGTTAGACCATTGCAGGGATGAATCCTCATGATCTTTGACTTGGCACTTGAGCACCACGGTGCCACCAGCCACCACTGTCTCATCAGATGTCCAGGGCTGACTGTCTGCAGGAGTAGAACTGGGTTAGTTTCCTAAGGCAGCACTAGCCCCTCCACCCATTGCTGGGCCACAGTCCACCTCATCTAATTCAGACCATCCAAGGCCCACGTCTCTGTATTCTCTTAACGCATCATGGGGGAAGGAATAGAGGTGGGGGTAAGCCAGGGAAAGACAGGCCTTACTTCCTCTTTCTTTGAATGCACAGAAAAACAGTCACTTGTTGAATATTTGCTGAATGAATTGACAGGGCCACAAACATTTAGAGGGATAAAGGCACCCCCAACCTAGACATACCACTCCCCATGTATCTTTTCTGATAGAGTTCTACCATTCACCTTTGAAAACACACATACAAGTCTGTCATTCTGTTTTACCTTCCTGCCACCACCTGCATATAAGAGCAAGAACAGAAGTGGTTGTAATAATGCCCAAACTAAAAGCAAAGAAAAGGCCAACCCCCAAGAATGTGGGTTGCACATTCATTTACACAAGAGGTAGCTGATAAAACTGCAAAATGAACAAAAAAGATTTTTTTAAAAACCTAAAACGTTTTGACACAGACTTTTCAATTCCTCCAACAATAACTTCCCTTCAATCATCAGCTCCCTTAACATATTCCTTTCAGTATCAGTACTACCCGCCTCCCAAATCAACACACAAACCAAATCACTATCCTGACATTATTTTAAAGAATAATGGATTAAAGTTTTCCCTTCCATGTGATAGAAATATGGTTTCTAATCCCTCTCTACTTAGTCAAGTTAAACAAAAGAAGGACTAGTAAGATGTCGTGAGGATGAGTCATTTGAATCCCAAATGTGCCTTCTAATCAGACCTAGCTGTGAGCCCCTCAGTCTGTGTGACACTTGCTTCCTCTATCCAGTTTTGTCCCATGTCCCCCAAAGCATGGATTCTGATTCCTAATATTGATTCCCTCATCTTCAGGTCTGACACCCTGTGACCCAATGGCACTGACCTCTGCAGAGCTAAAATAACACCTTCTAGCTCTGATTCCTGAAACATCCACACAATTTCTTCTATGGTACTAAATTACTTAACCAGCATTGTCGCCTGTGAATCAGAAACCAAGAAACGTACTTCCAACATTCCCTGATTGAGCAATTTAAAACAACCCCCATGTTCCCCATGGCACCAACCTTACCCCTGCCCTATCTGCTTATTCCTGTCTTTCCTGGTCACCAGAGCTCCATTTCCAAGGAATATTCAATGAGCGTTCCTAGCAGAGAGGGGTCCCTGAAGAGTGAAGGTGGCACCTGCCGGAGGTGACACCAAACACCAACGCTTCTGAGTGGCTGTCTCCAAATTGGAGCCCAAAGCCTGGATGCTAGTTTTAGTGTTTAGAACCATAAAACTTAGAACGGACAGGGATCTTAGGGATCATGGAATCCAATTCCCTCATTTTACAGATGTAGACAATGAGGCAATGGAGGCGAAGTGATTGCTTAAGATCATTCTACTGATCAGTGATTGGAGTTAGGACTAGAATCCCAACTCTCAAGGCAGTGCTATTTTCACTGGAATGCGCCTCAAGTAATCATCTAACTTGAGAATCAAAACTATGACTTTAATGTTAGCAAGCCAGAGACTGAGCTGGCTGAATAAAGGTGGAAGTGATGTCTTCCTTAAATATCTCAATGAAACGTTTGGGAAACCTATCATTTACTGCTAGCCATATACCGATTTTTGACTGGTAATCCCATTGTCCCTGGTTCCTTCTGAAGAATTCTATCTTGATTGTGTCTTTCCAGAACCTCTTTATTCCAAGTAATACACTCCTCCTGGAATCATTTTATTTTTGGAAAAAGGTGTAAGGGATACAGAGGTCCCTGTACCGGAGTGAGGGAAGGAGGAGTAGGTGCCAGAGGAGTTGGTGGTGTAGAACTAAGTACTAAAATGTCAAATGGAGAGGGGGAAGAGTTGTGTGGTAATGAGGGGAGTGAGAACACAGGGTGGAGGCAACATGAGTGGGAGATGATGTGAGGATGGCGGAGGGAACTGCGGGACATTGAGATGAGGGGGCCTGGATTCTCACCTTGACTGGCCAGCATGTCAGGGCTGCTCCAGACTGTGGAGCTCATGGCCTCTTCGAGTGGAGCCAGAGTCCCCAGCTCCAAATTCTGCTCTTGCCAGTAGCCTGGGGAGAGAGTCTCCATGAAGGATGAGCCCTACATGTAAGCTGCTACCGTTTGGGATCTGTACTTTCATTGTTGGCGATGGGGGAGAGGATGGCCCCTGTGAAAAGCAGGTTCACCAGGGTACCTAAGAGAAGGTGGCTTTCTCACAAAAGGGGGAGATTAACTCAAGTCCTGAAAAAGGAAGTGAAGTCTTCCTCCGAAGGGGTGAATTAAAGGAGGAGGCTAAGCTTTAGCAGTCAATCACATAATGTTAGAGCCAACAGAGATCTTAGAGGTCATGTGGTCCAGTTCTCCCAGTTCACAGGTGAGGACACTGACACCCACTAGGGTTAAAAGTGACTTGGCAAAGGTCATACAGAAACAGGAAAGATAACCAAAGACTTTTCATTCCTGTTCCGGGATTCTTTCTGCTACACCAAATTATCTACTAAAATAATGACAGGTTTAATAATTTAAAAGTACGTTCCCATTTAATCCTTTTAATAAACCAGTTAAATAAGTACGTTGGTATTATCACTTCTACCTTGAAGGGAGGAAACAGAATGAAGTGACTTGCCCAAGGTCCTACAAGCAGAACAAAGACTGGAAATTAAATGCCTGATTCCAAATCCAAAGCTCTGTTTCAAGATGACACCCTTAGCACTGAAGACAGAGACCACAGCTGGGGTTGAAAGTTACCCCACGCCTTCCTAGATTGTTACCTTCTATCCGGTGCTCCGATTCTCAAGCTTTCCTCCTCCACTCTCAGTCCCACTCACCATTTTATATCACTGACTCTGCTCCCTCATCTGGCACAACACACGCCGAAAGCTTGAGTCACCGGCTCTCTTCCTAGCAGGTAGCCCCTAAACCCTTTTGTGAAGTACTGTATAGTTTCCATCGCCTATTTTCCCCAACTCGACCTCAGAGACAGAGGGACAAAGAAACCGGCCTTTGAGAATCTTTTCAGGATCTCCCGTTGCAAAGCCAGTAGCCAATCACATGCGCAAAATTCAGTAACGTCATCGGCTGCTGAGCAGAGTCCGGAACTGCTCCTTGTCCCGGGCCTGGAGTCCGGCAGAACTTCGCCAATTGTCCCAGCGCGCCCGCTCCAGAGGCAGCGGGGGAGGGGGGTGGGAGAGGAAAGGACGAGAAGGGGGAGATGGGACCGAGGAGGATGGGTAGGGGAGGTGGGGGGATACGGGGTGGCAGGGGTGTGAGACTAAAAAGATAAGTGGGACGTGGACTTAGGGTCCACGAGAAGGAAGGGGACGAGGAAGAGAGTTGCAGAATCAAAGGGAAAGAAGGGTAAGGGAGAGGAGAGAGTGGGGGAGGGAGGGAAGGGAGAGGGATGGGGAAAGGAAGAGGGTGTTAGAAAAAGTCCTAGCCTCGGGGTAGGGCTCTAAGATAGCTTCAGATGTTCACTGGCCTTCAAGGAGACGCCTCCCCTCTCCACTGTTCCTCAGACATACTCCAGGAGGTTTGAGAAATGACTCTGTTCCGGAACAGGAGAAGCGCTGCTAATGCCCAAATGGGGAGGGGGAGTAAAGCAGTGGAAAAAAAAAAAAGGGTATCTGTAACAGGTAGAAGTAGGCAAGAAAGCGAACAAGGAAAGTGTTGGTGAAAAGGGGCAAGAAAGATGAGGACGGGAGAAGGAAAGGCGGCCAGGAAGAGGACAAGGGCGCTCAGATCCAACAGAGTCCCCCTGGGTGCCCTCGCCCTGCTGCCTTCTGTGGACATCAAGAATGGAGGCAACCGGAAGTTGGTGAGTGTTTCACGGTATTTTCCAGGTCGTCTGTTTGTGGGTGCTTCCACACACAGTGGGAAGCCAAACTGGTTGTGCTAAAGCTTGGAATGGTGGAGGGACAGGGAGAAGCCAGAGAGGGGTCAGTGCTCCACACCACAGTATTGGTACCGAGTGCACAATGTAAGCACTAAATAGACCTTTGCTCAAATGGATAAAATAGCCATCTCCTATGCTGGCATAGGGCTTTCAGTTTGTAGAGTGGATTTTCAATCATGAATTCATTTCATGTCAAAACAACCTTGAGGGAGAGGCAGCCAGATAGAATCACTTTTTAGAGATGAGGTTTAGAGAGGTTCAGTGACTTACCTAAAGGCACACAAGTAACACCCCTCTCAAGGATCCTCTTTCTACTGCTGGTGGTGCACTCAAAGCTTTTTCAACAGCTTCTGTTTCTTATAGCATTGCAGTCCATTGTATTGCAATTTACTTGTTTAGTTATCAGCCTCCTCATCTAAACTCAGAGTTGGTGAAGAGAAGGAGCCTTCCCTTATTCATCTTTGTATTTTCAGCACTTAGCCCATAGTGGGCTCTCTCAGTACATTTAATTGGCTCTGGTAATTCATTCAGTCACAATTGGCACTCTGCTGTGTCCATTCTTACTCAGGCAGAGCATGTCTTCTGTCCAGATAGCATAGGTTTAGTCTTCATTCTCTTGTTCCTTATTTCATTTGTGCTGTTTTCTGCCTTCTCAGTTGCCTTTCTCCTTGCTTATATTCCTTTCATCCCTCCCCTCCTCCTGCATTTTGCTGGCATTTTTTTTTTTTTTGAATAGGATGAATAAGTGAAATGATGATGTTGGTCATTCAAACTAAACTGAATTGTTTAGATGAGGGGTCTGATAACTAAACAAATAATCTCCAATAAATGGCATATTGGGGATGTGCTTGATATACAGTATTGTCTCTGTAGGTTTACAAGGAACTCACTCTGGTTTGTTGTGTTTTAAGAAACTGATTAAGAAGTAGCTGGGGTTTTTTTCTTCCTGGGGGTGATATTTTACCTGGTAATTCTCCAAAGTACTTATGATCTCATGTCTCCTCTTGAGAACTGTCTGTTAATATGCCTGAATGTTTTCTTGCTGTTTTTATAAAATTGTATACCTGTAATGATAAATTCTGAATAGCCACTCCCCTGGGTGCAGATGAGTGATTATAATGTTATTCACAGAAACATGGATACATGGCAGAAATTATAACCTGGAATGGAATGTGAAAGCCTTGTTCTTTGGATTTAGAGCTTGCCAGTTGTTTATGACATCAGCATAAATTCCCTCAACGGATTCAGACTCCAAAGGAAAACTTAAGAGTGCTCTGAAAAGGTGGCATGCCCTTTGAAGTGGAAATAATGACAGTTCTGCTCAGGCAGGGTCACTGGAAGGAAATGCAGACTTTGAGTCTCCCCTTAGTAAGGGGAGGCCCAGGTTAATCACATTGAAAAACAGATAAAGAGAGCTCCAGTCATATGGGTCATATTGTTTCCCTGCTTAGAAACCCTCACTGACTTCCCATTGTCTGCAGATGATATACAGGTTTGTTAGCCGGGCTTATAATAAGATCCTGCACGGTCTGATGCCAATATGCCTTTCAGCTTTGTCTTTACTTCACTCACCCCATATCCCAGACATATGACGCTATTTGGAATTCTTTCTATAAACCCTTTCCTTTCCTGCATACATTCCCTTTCCCACAGTCACTCTTGATAATGCTCTTCACCCATCTTCACACATCTAAGCCCTAAAAAGCCCATTTTCTGTGGCACTTCCTTCAAGAAGGCTCCCCTGATTCCCTGATTGCCTCAGATGGAAATAATTTCTGATTTTTTTTGAGTCACAACACTTTATCTACTTTTAAAAAATTATGCATCACTCTTTACTTTGTACTGCGAGTTTCGCTTTCTTCCTAAATTTTAACGATTCTGCGGGTAGGGTTGATATCTGATTCGTCTCTGTATCTGGTACTGGTCCTAATACAGCATATTGCACTTAGAAGGTGCTTAATGAGTATTTATTTAATAAATGAATCAAAGATGCTTAACATCTTCAACTGTGAGAACTAGGTTCAAAATCTGCCAGTGAAGAGGAAATAGCAAACCAAAAAGGCTAGGAAGAAGTGGGCCAAGGAAGAGGGTAGATCATCCAGAAGCTGAAGCTCTATGAGTTTACAAGATGGGTGGAAATCTCTATTTATTGATTACCTTCTGTGTGTCATGATCCGAGCGAGGTGCTCTATATTCTTTATTCCAGAATAACCCTTTAATAGGTATTATTATGCACATGCTAAGGATGAGTTAACTAAGACTCAGAGACTAAGACTCAGAAAAGTTAAGTAACTTATCCATATGATGCATCCAATAAGTGTTGGGATAAACTTAGATCTCTCTGACCACAAAGCCCAGACTTTCTGCATATCTTCAGTACACTGCCTCCCTTGGTAGGAGCATGTGCTTCGTGTGTGTGTGTGTGTGTGTGTGTGTGTGTGTGTGTGTGTGTGTATGTGTGGTGGGGGAGGGCAGAGGTTATAGGTGGAAAGATTCCTTCTTGCATTGCTGGCCTGGGGGTGCTCACCTAAACAAAATTCACAATGCATACCTGCAATATGATAAAAAAAACAGTGTAGTGAGTTGGAAATGGGTGCTTGTGGTGGTGGTGTGATTTGTATCCACTGAATTCCATTTTTAATTGGATTTCTTGGTGTGTCTTCATCTATATCTTTGGGGGCTCAACCCAAAGGCCTTATAATTTGGGATTATTCTTCAGTTAACCAAGCAATAGACGTGTCTGGTTAAAACTAATAGAATGCCCTCACGTTTTCATAGCACTCTAGCACCTAGGCCACGAACTAAGATTGTCTTCTTATTTGCTCTCAGCTGTCTGGAGGGTTTCTTTTTTTTTTTTTTCTTTTTTTTTGCGGTACGCGGGCCTCTCACTGCTGTGACACAGGCTCCAGACGCGCAGGCTCAGTGTCCATGGCTCACGGGCCCAGCCGCTCCACGGCATGTGGGATCCTCCCAGACCATGGAGGGCTTCTTAATTCTTGGTCTATTTACTCATGGGTTCCAGTAGCTTTAAGACTCCCAGCATTTTAATGGACAAAGTAGCCCTTTCACCCACTGATTTCCTTCTGATTAATTGTTCATATTAAGAGTAGCAGAGGTGGGAACCAGGGACTTACTAATGTGCCTTTTAAAGCATACATTGCACCTGTGATTTCATTTTTCATCCATAGTACAGGACCTCACACATAGTAAGTGCTCAATATTTATTGAATAAATAAATAACTCAAATGAATAAAAATGTATTATGCTTCCAATTTAAGTGATGCTAGTAAGGAAGTTTATATGTCAGTATAACCCCTTATTGCTTGGTTTATGTCTCTTCTCTGCCCTTTCTGTTTCGGGAATCTACATTGCATGGGCCTTAGGGCCATGTACAGGGTCACAGGTGCACATTTGGGATGGTGGGACAAGGGGACAGAGCTCCCCTGCGTAACTGCTGCTGGCCTTGCCAGTGCTTGGGTCCAGAACTCCACTTCCCAGATTATAGAGAACACCAACTCCCCGAGTAGGAGTTGATGGTGATGGTGATGATGATGATGATGATGATGATGATGATGATGATGATTCAGCATTTCTCTAACTCCAGAGTTAAAAATACTCTTCATCACAGCCTACTTGTTATTCCTCACGACTACCATGACAGGTGGGTGGAGGAGTGTTATCTCCAAGGGAAAAACACACTGGGGGCTGTGGCCCAGAATGCTGAAGGGACCCACTTTTAGAATGGTTTACCCACCCCCATCACCGGGCTCCCTGGCCAGGTGATCTCACTCTGATTCTTCCCTAACACTAGCCACGCAGTGAATTCTTATATGTATTTCGATCACACACTGAAGAGAATGGCCATGTAAATAGAATTAGAACTCAGCGCCTTAATCTTTTATTTACACGCAGAGCCACATTTTTCTTTAGCAGTGAATGTCTGCTTCTGCGTTTGGAGGAAAGTGGACCAGTCTCATCTGAGGCCTCATTTAATAGATAACTCCAAGATTTGGGAGGGGAGTTACTTTGACCTGAGTAACTTTACAGCACAACACACTGATCACAAAGGACTCTCTTTAAACTTAATTTTCTACATTTGCTCTTAGGTTGCCAGGAATTATGCTACTTCTGCAGAAGTTACTGTGTAGTTTCCTAGTCTAAGACACTGAGGGCAGGAGTGTCAAAATATTCTCTCACTTCCTGCTCTACGTTCCTTTCTAATTTTGTCCTCCCCAAGCTCCCAATTCACTTCCGTTCCTAATGTTATAGTGCGGTCAGATGAAAGAAAGCTAGGGCCATAGAGGTATGAGTTATTCTGTCATGGGGACTTGTCTGTCTTTTCAGGTATACTTCCTTCCCTTCCTGTTGCTCTTCAGGGCAGGACCCTGTCCCCTCACAGGCAGTAGGATGCCCTAAAGGATCTCCTTGCTCAGCTCAGATATGCTCCGGCTCACATCCACTTCAGAGCCTCACAGCTCAGTCACGCTTCAGCTGCCTGCCTCCCTGATCCAGGCCTTCTCTCCAGCTCGCTGGCCCCTCCACCCTTTCTGGCTTGAGCTGCTGAGACCTTGCTCCTTTGTGTTCCCTCCCTCCATTATTTCTGTTGCTGTCTGGTTTTCCCTCCTGGAGTCTTGTTTATCTACTTTCTCTCTGGCTCCCAACAGCCTCTTGGGCCCAAAGTCACTACTCTCTGGGTGTAGCTTTACTCTCCCAGGAGGTGTACACAATATAAGTGAAACTGGAAGGTGAATAGCGTGGGGAAGAGAACCTTCCCTGTAAGAAGTTCCTACTATACTGATTAGCCTCATAGCTTGGTAAAGTGTGGCCAAGAGGTACAGATTGGGGCTTCCCTGGTGGCGCAGTGGTTGAGAGTCCGCCTGCCGATGCAGGGGACACGGGTTCGTGCCCCGGTCCGGGAAGATCCCACAGGCCGCGGAGCGGCTGGGCCCGTGAGCCATGGCCGCTAAGCCTGCGCGTCCGGAGCCTGTGCTCCGCAACGGGAGAGGCCACAACAGTGAGAAGCCCGCGTACCGCAAAAAAAGAGGTACAGATTTATAGAACCAGGGATCCTATTCTGTTAGATGATCCAAGAGATTTAGGTTTAGAAAGGACGGATCTGGGCTCAAACAGGTTTATTATTGCATGAAGGCAGATACCTTTTGGTTCCATCCTAAGCAGTTGTTGAAAATGAAAGGCTTTTGTTTCCTGGGTTTGGAATGGTGTGGGGCTTAGCTTTTCTAGGCTGAATGAAGAGGAGGGACTCTTTAGGCTACTTGGCTAGTTGGCTAACTAGCCTGTGGTGGTGGGCGTGAGGGTGGGGTTAAAACAAAAAGCACATCTTGATGTTAACCCTCTTTTCACTAAAAAAAAAAAAAAAAAAAACAGTTATTCCAAATGTTTTCCTATATCCAAATGTTAAAAAAGTATACAAGTTTAAGATGCCATGAGTAACTATATTTGCTATATATGCTAAAACCCTGCAGTCAATTTGCATGTTCTAGTCATTTTCTACTGACCCCTAATGGCCAGAGGTGGTTATTCCTAAGATCTTTTTTTTTTTTTTTCTTTTTTCTTTTTTCAGTACGCGGGCCTCTCACTGTTGTGGCCTCTCCTGTTGCGGAGCACAGGCTCCGGATGAGCAGGCTCAGCGGCCATGGCTCACGGGCCCAGCCGCTCCGCAGCATGTGGGATCTTCCCGGACCGGGGCACGAACCCGTGTCCCCTGCATCGGCAGGCGGACTCTCAACCACTGCGCCACCAGGGAAGCCCCCTAAGATCTTTTTGAGTCTTCTAGACAGAGGATGGAACTGATGTCCTTTCTGACTCCCTATTACCAAAGTTCAGTAATCCCTTGCCTTCTCTTTCTGCACCTCATTCTTCCTAAAATATTTTCCCATCTATGATTCTTAGAAGCATAGACTTTTAGAGTTGATAAGAATCTTAAGTAGCATCTAGTGCAAACTTCCCATTTAAAAGATGAAGAACCAAGGCTCAGAGAGGCTTAGAAACTTAAGCATGGTCACACAGGCAGCTAGTGGGAGCTGTGGTTATAATCCCAGTCTTCTGTTCTCGTTGCCATTTGATAGCAGTCCTGTGAACTAGCTAATTTGGAAGTTAAGTTGCCAGTTAGTGTGATTTTACTTCCAGTGACATCCACTCTTCCTGCTTTCCATCTCCCTATGCATTGTAGTGTGGAACTCCAGGACCCTAGATCTCAAGGGAAGTAACTCTACTATATGCCGGGCAGGTTAGAGAAGTTGGGGTGAGATGAGGAAGGAGTCCCTGAAGGTGCGAAGAATGGCATCATCACAAATGTCAGGGTCTTCATGGCAGATTCCGGTTCTCACAAAAGAGGAGGCCATGGGGCAGAAGCCACTTGCACGCCCTTTAGGGGTTAAAAGGGTGATGAGGAGGACAGGCCGTGTGTACGTGTACATGCTAGCATCTGTGTGGTGGAGAGCTGGAGGATGCTAACCTGATTGTGATGTGGGAGACAGAGACTAGAAGAGAGAAAAACGCAGAGGAGCTTTTCCTATTCTTGAGCTAGTGAGAGAAAAAATCTGGAGGCAGAAGTGGGCTTGCAGTAGGCTGGGCGGGGGGGGCTCTTTGGAGACTTAGTTAAGATTCTGAGGAGCAGAGACTGGGAAGTGGGTGGCAGAGAAGGAGGTGGGGACAGCTGTTGCTTTGATTTGCTATTGAGTCAGTGTTCTCGGTGCATTAGCACTGGGAGGGAGCCCTGGGCTGGCCCCCAACAAAAACAAGCCCCTCTGGAGCCAATACTGTGTTGTAGTAAGAACGGCAGTTGGGAGACAGAAAGGAAGGGGATCTAATCCCCAAAGAGCCCCTTCCTCACCTTAGCGCGTACCTTCTAGGACTGGGCTCTGTGCTCCAGACAAGTGTCTAGTGTTCTGTACTAAGAGGCTGTGGGGGGAGGTGATGAGATAGAGCAGAACGGATGGCTCAGTAAGGGCTGCTGGGAGTATGGGTTCTGTGCAGGGCTTTGACTTTCATCAGTTATTTCTCAAGCAAGTCCCTAAGGTCGGGCATGAAATCACTCCAGTTGGAGACAGCCTTGAGTCGTTTTAGAAGTGTCCTTTTACCCCTATCTCCTCATTCCCTTCCCTCCATGCTCACATACTCAGAAATCACAACAGGTATGACCTGGAGTCTGTATTCTAAAGCAATAGAGAGTCAGGAGTCTAGACTTTGAACTCTCAGATGTCCCTTGAACCAAGTGCAGGCACTTTTATACCCTTTCCCTAAATGTATCTAGCTGCTTTCACACGTATGTAATAGAACTGGGGGGGAAAAAATCACCCCATCTTAGGAAAGTACTTAGGAGAGGATACATAACAGAGTCAGTGTGGAGTAAATGAAAGCATAATTCAGTTTAACTTGTCGGAAAACATGTTTAGATATGAGAAAATAGGGACTGGGAATGGGAGGGAAAGCCCAGGGACCCTGGGGAGAAGGAAAGAACAGATTCCCTGAGGAATCTCCAACCAGGTGCCAAAGCCTTGCTCCTAACCCTCCAGAGCCTTAATACCTGTTTGAGTGCATGGATGCATTCTCTTCTCAACAAGCTCTATCTTATTCTTTGCTCTTTAATGTCGCACTTTAGATATTTCAGGCTGATGGCTTGGTGTGGCCGGATAACAATGCTGTGAAAAAGTTTAATTTGTTATAAGTCAGGCAAGAAAGCATTCATCTCGGCTGGATCTCATTTTACTGACTTGTTTTTACTGTTTCTCTTCACTGGGTCATCAGAATCAGGGTGTGGATGACAGGTTCGGGGCAGTGATCAGGAGGATCACATGGAGAAAAAGGTGGTCTGCTCTACACACCCACACTACTCTGGGTTCCCCTCTTCTGCCAATCCTAGCTGAGATGTAGTCTCTGCCCTTCACTTTTCTCACCTAAAAATGTATTTTTCAGCAGGTTGTTGTTCAATTAGCCTTACTTTGGGCCTTCCTGGGAATTTAACCCTTCTGTGAGATAGACACATTCTTCCAAGTCTGCAGACCTCACAGTTCCCGATATGGCAAATAATTCTGTTCTGACCCAAAGATCTCCTCTCTTTAAATCTTCTTGAGAGTCTCTTCTTCAATGTGGATATACATTCGATTTTGTTCCCCAAGATGCACATATATTCTAACCTGGTGACTCTCTTTTTTTCCTTCAGTATGTGTCCCTCACTACACACATGACAACTACAATTTTCACTATTTGTATCTGTTTTTGTTTTTTCTTGGTCATAAACATAGCGTTTTCTTATGACCCAGATACAGAGCCCTTTTCACAAGCCCGTTATTAATCAAAACCCCTAACGTCCAGCAAACCATATGGTTTAAACTCAGAGATCCTCCCCAAAGCAGAATTCAGGCTTTCTCTCCTGCTTAAACTCCCCAGGAGAGGGCCAGAATCCTCTTCTCCCCAGGGCTGAGGCTCAGTCCATCTGTCACTGACACTGGACTCTGGGGCTTGGAAACCAGAAGAGAGTTGGCATTAAGCAGCAGTTGAGGATAAATGAGAATGTGTGAGGCCCATGGGCTTAGTGATGGTGGTTTTTATATTTGTTTGAGATTATAGGATGGAGATTATAGGAGGGAATATATGTGTTTGGAAATATCTCATCCATAAGAACTAGTAAGAACAAGTGAGTATAATTGTCTCACTGTTAAGTTTGCATTTGCTGAGGGACAAATGATTAGGAGCAGATGGTAAAACGGGCCCCTCATTTTATGATAATGAGAGAACTTGACTCCAGGCTCTTCAAAGACTGACCTAGGCTAGGCTAAGTCTTAAGTTACTTGTCATCGATGTATTTATTAGAGGTTTGTTGGGTTTCCAAGGAGTATCAGGTATTTAAGTCAGAGACTCAAAAAACCAGTTCACCTTCTGGAGCTTTTTACTCTGTCTGAGGCTTTGGCTGGAATTCTAGAATCCAAATTGGAAGCAAAGAGCTAGGTCCCAGAAGAAAAATGAACACAAGAAACAAGGATCTGCATATTCCCAATGAAATCTGGTATTGGAAGTATAGGTCTCCATTCTATTTTGCTAACACCTGAGACTACATGAAGGAAATGGAGAACTAAGTAATGGCTAGCTTAGAGATGAATGGCTGAGATGTCAGCCTTCATTTCTTTTTCTGTTTTCCCTAGGGTGAGGTGATGCATCTGACCTTTCTGACCATGAACCGGAAGTAAATGAGCCAAAGGTGCTTATAATTAGCAATCAATACACAATTAGTGTAGGTCTAGCTGGGGTAAGGAAAAATAAATCCTTAGAGAAAACAACATTTTAGTTCGTTATATTATTTAGCTTTCTTATTCTCCTGGAGACATCCAGGAGAAAGATGGAGGGAGATGAGAGGGCTAAAGAATACCAGAGGTAAGAGCTCACATAGAAGAATGATACACATATTGAAACAAATGTTGGAGTCTCTGCATTAGAATCCTTTAAGAAACATGTTCTGCTCTTTATGAGAACGGGGTCTCAGGGAGATGAGTAGATGGGAGAAACTCCAGCTGTTACCATAACCCTAATTCTGTCTTCTTGAAGGCTCGCTCATGGAGATAAATCACTTCCATTACCT
The DNA here is from genome assembly GCF_026419965.1 of Kogia breviceps. NCBI lineage: Eukaryota > Metazoa > Chordata > Mammalia > Artiodactyla > Physeteridae > Kogia > Kogia breviceps. The sequence goes on along the minus strand of NC_081310.1, from coordinate 88,898,487 downwards.
GTCCTTGGGGACTGAAGTTTCTCCTTGTATCAAATAAGGAAATGGAAGAGGGCTCCTGGAAATTAATTCTGGAAACCTGTCTCCCCAGCCTCACTCTGGTGTAGGTCATTCATAAGTGTTAACTATTATATGAACTATTATGCAAAACTGACATGGGGAAATCAGCATTTAGGGGAAGAGAAGCTTGTGTAGCTTTGATGTGATGGGAGGAACAGGCTGTCTAGTCTCAGACTGGCAAGGGCTGAGCATTCTCATTGGGATCATTGGCAGATACCCCAAAAGAGTAGCAGAGTCCAGTTTAAAGTTCCATTTCCTGAGATCTGGCCAAGGACTTGGACTCTGGGATAGGATGGTTATATTTAAGGCCATGTAGTCTGTACTAGATGGTTATAATGATGAAGGACATGAGTCGGGGATTTGATATTTATCTTCTATGCCTCCTATGTATTGAATTCCTCTATTATCTATTCTGATAACCTATCCTATATATTGTCTTTATGTTTACTGCTAAGGCTGAGGGGACAGGAACAATGGATACCATGACAGGACAATTAGAGTTGGTTGTCAGGCTCAGAGTGGTGTTAAGAGGTACATGCTCATAAACTGAGTAGGACTCATTTTGCATTCCACATTTATAGTGTATATGTGGTTATAGTATATGAGCAATGCTGTCTCAATCTAAACCACGACTACTTGTAGTTCTGTTTTAAATCTATGAGTCCATATATGGCAAAACATTCAGTTCTTTTGAGGCCAGTTGAGGTCACTGTATGTCCTAGTCTCCTGAACACTGCAAACAACACTTCTTTTCAACCTCAGTATTATTTGCTCTTTCTGTTCCCTTCCTACAGGGGATTAAGTGGTTATGAAGACCCTCCAGATCTATATCTACAGGTCTTGTCTACCTCTTTCTGGTGGAGCAGATCAGGGGTCATAACCAAGATCATGTGTGTGTTTGTGGTAGGGGGAGGGAAATTCCAGCCCTGTTCTGAGGGCTGCACTGTAGAGAGTAAAGAGATTAGGAGCTCGGATGGGGAGCAGGACCACGGAGAGCAGCAAGAAGAGCCTGGAGTGTCCCTGTCAGGGGCTAGCACCATGGAGAGCTCAAAGCACCTGGGGTTTGTTCCACAAAGAACAGGGCAACCAGGATCATAGGTTAAGGCAGCCAGCTCTCAAACATACCAAACAAACCAGACATCAGGGCTTCTGCTAGGATCATGCCACACACATCACTTGCTCTCAAAGGCCTCCTGAAGTACTCTGTTTGAACCTGCCACACATACAGCCAAGAGATTGTGCTAAAAAGTGAGGACCGCCACCAGACTGAGTTTGTCAACATGAGCCTCAGTAATTATGAAAATTACATTAGTATCAGTGGTGGTGGAAGAGGTTTTGACTTGCTACAACCAATTATGAATGAAATTCATAGTATCTTTCCTTGTGGGAAAAAGAGCACCACAAAGCCTGTGTCCCCTCAGAGACACACTAGGCATGAGGAAACCAACATGTGTATTACAGTCAGATAGGGTACGAGATGTGTCAAAGTCCGAGTGCTCTAAGGCACCCCAAGTTGCTGTGAACAGTCCAGTCTTGATCATACACAGAAAAATGGAATGGATTATGACTCTTAAAAAGGGTATTGTCCTCAGGACTTAGAGGCCTCTGTGTTAGTTGGGAAATTTAGCCACTCTCTTTAGACTTAGGGGAATTTCAGTAAAGGGACAGATAGTTCTGTCTTTCAGTACTTGTTGCTTCCGTGAAGAATATGTAGCTTTAAAGAGCTTATATTTTGTAAAAATCTCAGCAGCTTCATGTGTTCAAGACTCTTGACAACTTGACTTCTCAGTGCTAGAATGGATGGATCTACTTGTTATAACAGGATTGCATTGGGTTTTTACTTGGGTTATAAAACCTCTGAGCATCAGCTGGTTCTGACCTTGTAAAGAATCATCTCTGCTGCTAATCCTAGAGGAAGATGCAGATCTTTGGCCCCAGAGACTTGTTCTTCTCTATTATACAATTACGTGGAGTGTTTGTTCTTAATTTGACTGAGTTCTTAGAGACCCTGAATCTTTTTCTGATGGCTTGCTTTTCTGGTCGTTTGTTTCTCTCTATTTCTTATAAGCATTCCCATGAGGATGGCTGTTCTTGGAATTTATGGATGGACCTGTAGGACATGACCTTATCCAGGAAACAAAATGTTCCAGTACATGGACCTATAGCCAATGATTAAACAGGAAATATTAACTTTTAGCATGAAATATGAAAGGAGAAGATATAATTAACAAAACTACCTAATACCCTGGCTTTTTCATGCAGTAGTCAGTAAGGAGCTGGTCCAGTCCACAGCTTGCTTTCATGGAGAACCTGGAGCCTAGATTACCACCCTTCAGTGAAATTCCATTACTGAGAAATAGATGACAAAAAAGGGATTTGTTGGGCTGGTTCTATTGGAGTAGGAAACAACAAAGAATGTGACTAGCCACAGCCCCAGGGGTTTTATTATTTCTCTGATGAGAACTGTGAGGATATTTTCCTAGGTTATTTTTTTTGTGACCTAAGGACAAGCAGCTTTTGATTCTATTGTATATATTATTTGGACTGCAAGAAAGTAGTAGTAATAACAAGGGATACCAAAATCAGATCTAAGGATTTTCAGAGCAATGGCACAACTACTTAGTCTGCTGTTTCAAAGTGACCAGAGCACCCAAAAGATGCCATCTGTGGAATTTTATGGCTGCAGAGCTATGAGTCATTCTTCAAGTGAATAGTGAATGTCTCCAACAAGGCGCTCTTGAAATTAGATTTGGCCCTCCTTTTCTCCTCAGTTGGAAGGAGAGAGAGAGAGAGAGAGAGAGAGAGAGAGAAGACATCTAAGGGTAGTGAGCTGTCTCATTTACTGTCAGTCTAGAGCAGAGGATTTCAAACTGTATGTGGCCGAACCTCTTTCTGTGCCTTAAGGATTAGAGGGAGTATAGGGGAAGCCAAGAAGAAGGGTGAGAGGGCTCCAGGTCTTACTTATCTGTTTCAATAAGAGTAATTCTCCTTGGATCTGTTTTATTTATTTGATAAAGGAATTTCACATCTTTAAAGATAAAAGTGAGAAAACCACTGTACTAAAAGAAACTACTAAAACCAACAGGGCTGCCTAGCTCTAGGGAGAGCTTAGGACAGAATCTTTGGTGTAACTGCTGGATAGGCAGCTGATATGCCACAGCTTGAACCCCACATCAGACAGACTGTATGATACCAGTGTCTCTCTGATGGTTTCAACTTCTTTGTGCCAGAAAATGCACATGTCTGAAGGGAGAGCATCTCCTTCCCAGGGGTTCCCAGCTGCAACTGGGAAGAGAACAGGAACAGAAACAGAACAGCTACAGCTGCAACTAGGAAAAGAAACTGGATGGAGTAGGTCTGCCAAGCAGATCTGTGGGCAGCTCTAGAGTGAATGCCTGCTGGACTTCTCTGGCACACTGGGCATGATCTCTGCACTGGGCACCTGGCCAGGGGGCTGCAGAATGGATGGCAGTGGACAGAAGGTCATTGGGAAGGGAAAGATATTCATGTGTGAGGCAGTGCAGTCCAAAGTTAAACTGCTATATCCTGGTATAAAGCAAAGTGAGGCTGCCCACCTGTCTGTCTCTGCACTAGATCAACTCACAGAGTGCTGGAAATAACTTGAAAAGGAAGAATCCAAGGAAATCTGGTTACAATGTTGAATGTTGAGCTGCTCACCAGAAAGACAACCACAGAATACATTAAGTTCACAGGCCTTGTATCCCCCAAAGCTGGAACTGCCAACTTCTGCCAATACTAGTGGAGAAACGTGAGAAGGAAGGGGCAGGTAGTAAACTCTGAATATCTAAGCCATTCCTGAGTTTCTAGCCACAGCACTCATGGCTGGGTTCAGATAACAGTTGTTTGCCCTTCTCCAACCTCTCAACCCCTGTTCAGCCTTATGAAACCTAAAAAAAAAAAAAGTATGCTGTACTTCAGGGAGCTGTATACCCCAGCAGCATATGAAGTTTGTTTTCATCATTCTAAATGGAAATAGCCACTCTGCCATATACCCTTGACCACTCCAGCATCTGTGTATTAGGATATCTTGTCCTTAAACTTTCACACCACATCTCTTCTTGTTTTGGTCAAATGTTACCAGGTAAGCTATATACTGCCTAGCTCCCTGCCCAGGGGCCTCAGGCCAAGTCAGGGGTACTAGACACACCTTCTTCATGATCCTGGGCAGAATGGCCTAGGATCACCACCCATGAGCATTAAATCTATGCACCGACCTCCGCCATCAGAGTGGGTCTTTTTTGATCCTGAATCTAAGAAGTAGAATTAATTTAGATAGAAGATCACATGTGGTTGTGCCTCTTGTACATCAGTACATCCTGAGACATTACAACCAGACATATGTCCACTGTCTGCACAGACGATGCTCTACAAGGAAAATGATGCTTGATTTGACTGTCTTGGGAACAGATCTCCCTCCCCATCCCCAAATTCTCAACCCCTCCTCCAGACATTCTCCATTCAAATTTACTGCCTTCCACTCTTCCCTCAAGCCACTGCTCTGATATATATATATATATATATATATATATATATATATGGATAAAGCATTTCTTTTCCTCTAAACCTTAAAGCCAGAGTAGGAACTGGAGCCCAAATTGAAGACCAAGAAAGAATAGTGCAGTTGGTGAAGAAAGACTTGGCTAGGGTATGGATTTTCTCTCTTCTCCAATGTTTACATCCTAGAATTGAGCTCACAGCTTTCTGGGATGACTTCATTCTGTTTAGGTCTCAGCCTGGCCCCATCAGTTCCCATTGCCGAACAGAGGCAGTTTGGGTCATGCTTGTCTCTCGTAAACCCAGCTACCAGGATGGGAAGGCCAGGGGCTGCAGCTGAAAGTCAAGGCTTAGTAGAGACTTGTTATCGTGGTACATACACCCAGCAGCCTCTCCTTGCCTTGCACTTAGCCTGCCCTCCCTCAGGACTCTCTTCACCTCCTCAGTGAGTAGGGTCATCAGTACAGTCCTCTGGGGAAGGGGGATTCCACACAGGGGAGAGGAGGGGCCGCTGTCTCTATGGTGACTTGGGCAGGAGCTCCCCTGGGGACTGTTAATGGGTACAGAGTAGAAGGACTCAGCCAGCCAGCTGTAGGTAGGGGATCCCCTGTGTCCTCCTACCAGCAGAGACCCCTTTATCATGATGGAGACAGGGCTGGGGGAGCAGGTCAGGCGAGATGGAGCAATTATTCCTCCAGCACCCTGGCTCTTCGCCTGTTTCCTTCAGATGAAATTCTCTACATCATCATCCCCAGTTTCAACCCCTCCCCTCTCCACCCCCGCCCCGCCCTGTGCCCATCCCTTCTGGCCACTGGGTCCATCACCCAGGAGCCGCCTCCCCTTTCTCCTCCCCTGCGGTTCTTTCTGTTTTTTGTTGGCATCTGGCCGGGCATAGCCACCACCCTCCCCTTCACTGTCCCCACATCCCTTGGCTCTGCAGAGGTCCCGGTCCCTCTCCCCTCCCCCAGCCCAGCCTGCCTCAGATCGGGGCGGAGGAGACCGAAGGATGCATTCCTTTAGTCCCTTCACAGCCTGCCCTCCCTCCTCCAGGGACCTGAGACTCGAAGCTGTGGCTCCCTTCCTGGTCTCCCTACAAACTGCCCCCTGCCACCCCAGTAATCGTCAGCAGCCTTTAAGAAAGCTGAGGTGCCCCGACAGAGCTGACCTACATAGCCCGGTCCAGGGCAGGAGGGGGCCCCAAGTCTCCTCACCCCTGGCCCCGCCTCCTTTCTCTCCCCCACTCTCTTCCTTCATCTTTCTACCGTGACAAACCCAAGAAGGTCTGAGTTCCTGACTGAAGCAAAGGGGGCTAGGCAAGACACCCCACCCCAAATTTGGAAAATCAATCCTTAGTCCAGGAAAGCTTTGGGTTTTCTATGCCTCCTTCTCCCCAAATATCTTCATCCTTCCCTTTCGCCCAGCCTCTCCCCACTGCCCCCCCACCTCCTCCTCCGCTCTCGTCTGGGTTTCTTTTACCAGCTTCTGCCACCGCTAGGGATGTTGCCATCCCGGGGCCCTCTCCGCCCAGTGTTGTTGTTTTGCTCCAAGGAGAAGCCCCCCACTTCCTTGCCCACGCCCCCCTCAGGAGCCTCACCCAGGCTCCCTTCCCTGCCCACTCGGAGACCCGCCGCGGGTGCGGGGACGGGCTGGGGAGCAGAAATGTTTGTATACACCAGTTTGGGGGATTGCACTGGCTACCCAACCCCTCCAGACATACATACATACACAAACACCCGACACACGCCCTGACTGAAACAGCGACAAATCTCACTCCGCCCCCAACACACACTGACACAGACATACACACAGATACTGACACAGAAACGCAGAACCAGACACCAACACAGACGCGCACACCCAGACACACACACGGACATCAACACATCCATACCCCGGGATGCTTATAACAAACCCAAACCCCGACTGCACACGCAGACACACTCGACGGTGTACGAGGAGGGGGCATACCCGGCACACCCCACGATCCACAGAGACACGGACGCTCAGAGACAGACACAGGGGTATCAGCAGCGGCTGGCGACTTTAACCCCCGCTTCCAAACAAAGCCAACAGGCTCCCTCCGCCCCCGCAGCCGGTCGGAACCCCCGCCCCGGTCCCACCCCACCTCCCCTGGCGCCGCCCCCTCCCTCACTCACCGTCCTGGGAGAGGTTGGCCCCGCCGGGCGCCCAGCAACTGGCGAAAAGCAGGAGCAGGGGCAGGGCGGAAGGGGACCCCATCGCGCTTCCCGGCCGGCTCCCTGGCTGGGCGCTGGCGAGCCTGGGTCCCCAGGGCCTGGGGCTGGGGAGGGGGTAGACGACGACACTGACCGAAAGGGCGCCCCCGAGCCGCTTCGGAGCCCGGGGCCGAGGCGGGGACCGGGAGGGAGCCGGCGTTGCTGCAGTCGCGGGGATTAAATAGGGCGCTCGGAGCAAACCATTCGGCTGGAGGTGGAGGGGGGGGCGACGAGGGCTGGGCTGGTCGCGGGGGGGACAGGTTGCCGCATTCCCCACTCCCCCCCGCCTCACGCACCCTCTGCGCGCAGTCGTGGTGCCTTCCACCTTCTCCCTCGGGAGCTCCACCAGCCCGGCTCGGGCGTGGAGCAGAGCGAGAGAGCTGGCTCAGCAGTGGGACCTGGCGCCCACCCCTCTTAGGCTTGGGGTGGAGGGAGGGGGTGTCGGGCAGGGCCCTGGGCCAACTGGCGGGAGCAGCCACCGCCTGCCTGGGCAAGGGCGTGCCCACTAGCCCGAGATCCTCCAGCCCCGCCCTCCCTCCTTTGGCAACCGGGGATCCCCAGGAACCCTGGGGTTCCCTATCAACAGTATGCCCAGGGCCATCTCTTCCATGGGTAACCAGTTACCCTGGTCCTTCTGCAAAGTACTAACATCCCTAGCTCCACTGACCAAATGAGCCCCTAGTTATACGCCCAGTAACAATTTGTGGCCCCAGGCAATTTCCTTTGAAAGGTATCTTCCAGCAAGCCCCCAGGCCATGGGAATCAACACTTCCCTCAATCCCTCCTCAAAGAAATTACTCCCCATCTAAAAACAGTGACTTCCCTTCAGACTCAGCCCAACCAAGCTGCCTGCAAAGCAGCTCAGTGGTTTCCCCCCTTAATCCTTCCTATTCCCCCACTTTACTCCCAGCCCTTACCCCCAATATTTTTCTTCTTAATATTTCAAAGGAGTTTGTCCTTCCTTCTCAAATTTTAGTGAGTAAGATTCCTTGGTGAATGACCCAATCTACAGACCCTCAGGAAGCTGCCCTCTTAAGGGCCAGTGCATCTGTGGCTAATGCAGTTCTTGCCCCTGAGGCCAGATATAAGATGAATGAGAGAGGCAGGGTGTCTGTACTTGCTCTTGGCTCATGAGTCCCAAGCCCCTGGGGTTTGCTTTTTTTTTTTTTTGGTGATTGAAGTTCTCTGGAAGAGTCTTGGTACATCTCAGAAAAAGATCCTTCTGAGTCAGTTTTGCTCAAGCTTAGCTTTTGGGAATACATTCCTAAATTTTAGAATCTCTGAATCAAAGAATTTTATGTATATAAAGATTCTTAGAAAATATTTGGTCCAATCCTTTATTACACAGGTGCAACTGAGATGCAAAGAGTATGAATTGATCTACCCAAGGTTATACTGACAATTAATAGTAGAAAACACAAGTGTTGGCTAGGGCATGGAATCATATGATTTTTAAAATGCCATCCAATCTTGGGAGGCCGATTTTGTCCCTAGATGAGGGATTTGGGTGCCTGTCTTCTGAGCCCTGGACCAGTGCCCTCTCTGAACTGCCTGTACCTCACTGTGCTAATCTTCAACGTTTGGGTAATCTTTCCTCCTCTCAGATAGGCTTTCGCAGCTGTTTGTTATGGACTTAATGTCTCTGTCACCTAGTAACTCAAGGACAAGGATGTGGAAAGTACTTTGTAATCAGTAAAGCTCTATATAAATGTTAATCACTGGTGGAGAGGATGAGAGAGAGTATTCTCCAGGAAGACCTTTGAGGATAGCCAGAAAGCTGCCCCTCTGTTTTTCTTCTCGCTGTTTGTGGAGTTTATCTATGGTTTCTGGGAGAAGAGCTCTGCCTACCTCTTGAACACTTCCTGAGTGTCTGGGTGTTTATTAAGGATTATTTGTAAGAGTTTTTGACCACCTTGGGTTGCCTGACTTGCCTACCTTGACACATCTTAGTGACTCCAAACCATTCTACTGCCCTGGGGTTCTCTCCCTCCCTGGGGGTTCTCTGACACCTTGAAATCTGTGAGAGGGAAAGCTAGAGGGAGGAGTGTGGTTGAGGGATACACACACCTGGATGTAAGAGAGAGGTGAGGCTGGGCTATGGGGTGGGGTAGGAGGGGAGATAAGGGGAAAGTTGGACCTTCTGACAGAGGTGGGATTAGGTTGGCATGAGTTTAGTCCTGCAGAGAAAAGGAACAAGTGGGTGTGTTTTCAAAGAGAAGAATACAGCTTCAGAGAAGAACGATCAGGCTATCCTAGTTAAAGAGTCTTGATGGATAAAGAGTATTATCTTTGGAGCTACAAGTAGTTTTAGAGATCCTCTAAGTGGGATTAAGAGAGGACAGGTTAGTGTTGGGGGGAATTGGGATGGCAGGATGTGGGATTAGGTCCCAAGCTCCTGTAACTAATCACCTTTTCCACCTGCTATTCTGCCGTGATCGTGATCTCCTCCTGCCTGTCCTTTACCTCTCTAATGACTCTGCTGGTCTGTCCCCACCCTTTACTGTAACTGCACGGGATTGAGAATCAAGGGTGGGAGGAGAGGGCGAGAGCTTTTGTGGAGAGAGAGTATTAAGAGCAAGCAAATGAGACTCTGGAATGCTCTTTTCCTACTGGCTCCTTCTCTTTTCTGCATCATTAGCATCAGTTTGGCAGCACTTTAGGCCCTGGGAATAGGAAGCAGTCATTGGATTTTAGAATTATAGGATGAAAGAGTATTAGAATTGTAAGGGACCTTCAGGATTACCTAATTAATACCCCTTGTTGAACAGATGAGAAGAATGAAACTCAGAGAAGTTAGGTGACTTTCTGTGTTCACACCAGTTTGTAGTAGAGGGGTTAAGGTATTGGATAAAGGAGGCAGATATACTCTTGGGGGCAGGAGGAATAAGGAGAATCATTACTCTCCAGCACTGTCCTCTTTGAGGAATTTCCACTTCTGCGTATCTCAGAGTGAAAGGGTAGTGTCTCCTACAGAGGCAGATGTCTCCATTTGGAATAACTCATTACCTATAATCGCTCTAATGCCCTTTGTCCCTGTGTACCCAGCATCTTACAGGCACCCTTTTCACTAGGAATAGAATTTTACAAAGAAAGCCTGACCTACAAGGATTATCCTCATCCTGAAAACAGGTAAAATAAAAGTATCCATGTTGCATTGTGATCTCTATGGTTACTGTTTACTCTAAAATGCTATGACATACAATCTGTGTTTCCCAGAGACTTGCACAAAGTCTGGAGTAGGTTGTCTGTGGGATTAAAGAACTGGTCACCACAGTTAAAACTGGGGGGAACAGTGAAGGGGAGTGGAGAGAAGGCGAGTTCTGGCTCCTGGGGGCTCCTATCCACTCAGCAGCAGCCTGGGTGGCTAGGGTTGAGGAATGTGGCGCTGGCACCGGTGCTGGGCTGGATGCAGCTGTGTGGGCCCTGGGCATTCCTTTCCCCACGCGCCTCCTCTCAGGGAGGGGGGAGGGCAGGAACTCGGCCTGAGTAGGGTGAATACTACATATTCATCTAGGAGGGGGATGACAGCACCTGAAGGAAAAAATCTGAGAAGCCTGGCTCAGTTCTGCTTTGCCCTCTAACCCTTCGCCTCTGTATGACTTTTCCTTTATCAGTAAATTCTACACAGGTTTCCATATTTGCTTTCCCCTTTAATTTTCCACCCAACTAAACCAGGATTCCTCATACTGCTTCTTGTTTCTATTATACAGTTTTAACTAACCCTATCCTTAATAGTAACCTTTGTACGTGTTTTAATTCTAACCTTAATTGAATTCTAATTTCAACCCTAACCCTAATCTATTACAGACTCTAACTACTAATCCTAATACCAACCCTAATTTAATTGTTAATTTTAAGCAACATCTTAATTCTAACTTGTTATAAGCCACCAATTTAGGACAGCAACTTGCACATAATAAAAATGATCACAGGTACCAATTTTGGGGAATCCGTTGTATGCCAGACTTTGCACTGGATACTTTACATGCATAGTATGTCATTCAGGTACCTGAAAGTACCCTAATATGGTTGGAATTATTAGCTGCCTTACAGATATGAGGAAATAAAGGTTTAATGAGATTATGTAATTTGTAAATAGTGGATCCAAATCCACTGTTGATGTTCATCTCTCTTTCTGCTAACAAATACTTTCTGATCCATTTTTTCCAAAAATCCTAATTCTGACTAGAATGACTTCTAAAATACTGAGTTTCTTGAAAGTATATTATTAGTTACGTTTAAAAAAAAAAAGTAGTGGTACAAAATAGAAACCAAACAAACCAGCAAAAAGGCCCAAATTCTCCCTGCCCAGAAACCCCACTGCCACTTTAAAACATTAAAGTAATGTATTTATAGAGTTAAACTAATCAAACTATGGAAAGAAACAAACTAAAAGGAAAAGCCTCCTTCTCCTCCCCAGGCTTGTCCTGCCCCTGGGGGCATTGTTCCCATTGGAGTTTTGCAGCGCAGCTGCCCTGCCTCCCACTGTGTATCAGGAAAGCACTTAAAGTCAAAATAAATACCTACCAATGAAATCAGGTATATATGCACGACTTAGGCTTGAGGCCCTCTAGACAATTTGAATTTACAATTAACAATGTCTGTTAAAGGCTAAGGGTGTGCCAGGCTCTATGCTAAGCTCTTTACATTTATTATTCCTTTTAATATTCACTAGCTCTGGTGCAGAGTATGCCTTACCCCTGTTTACAGGTGTGGACAGCAAGGCCTGGAGAAGCCAAATGACTGGCACAAAATCACAAAGATGGTGAATGAGAGACACAGGTTTCAAAGACAGATTTGTCTTACTACACAGCCTCAATTTTTAACCACTAGACTTAGTCAGAGAGGCTTGTTAGAGAAGAGGTCATTTGAGCTTTGTTCTAAAGGAGAGAAGGGAAGTTGCTTGATATTAGAAAGGAGGATGACCTATGAGATTGTAGATAGACTCAGATCGATATGGGAGGAGACAATACAAGGGGAAAAGGAGCAAGATAGCAAATGGAAGGAAATGAGTAAAAGGTGAGAGCATAACAGGGAAACAGAACAAATATGAGCAGAGACCTGGGGAATATTTTGTGATGAATTCAGGCAAAAATAAAATCATGTAATAAATATGTGTGCCACTGTTGTTTCAGCTACAGGCTGATTGATGTATTTTGGAAAGACAGTAGACACACATAATCATCTGCTAACAAAAATACACATTTCAGTTACATGGCTATCTGTAGCCTCTCCAACAAAATATCTCCACATCCCTCCCCTTACATTCCGTGCTCCATCCATATCAAACGGCTTGTAATTTCCCAAACACAGTATGTTGTTTCATGCCTCAGTGTCTTTGCACATACTATTTTCTATACCTGGATTGCCCATCTCATTAAGCCTGATGAAACTTGTGTTTATTCATCCAAACTTTGATCAGGTGTCGTTGCCTCTGTGAAGCCTTCTGCACAATCACTCCTTGCTAGGTGCTACTACGATATTGCATATATCCTTCCACTGTTACACTTTTTTCACTGTGTTATGATAGTTTGTCTACATGTTTTTCCTCTTCTAACTGTGAGCTCATTGAGGGCAGGAATAACATTTTATGAATCTTGTTATTCCCAGTGCTTAGTGTAGAAAGAGAAAAATAGTAGAGTCTTAGTTAATTCTGCTGAATTAAACTGAAATGATATGTTTACAAACATAGGCTTAATCAACCGATTCTTTTTCAGAAGCATGGGCACACTGATTTCACTGGTATACTTCCTGTACGTTTATATGTGTTCATATAGATACAATGTGTCCCAAATTAGGTGAATGAGTCTAATATACATGTACACATATTTTCATCCACTTATTCAAGATACATTTTGTAATTCTTGGAGTTGACTTAGAGCCTTCCACTTCCTTTTGCATACCTTCAATTGTGGAAAAATTTTATCCTTGGAGGTTAGCTTTTAATTTTGAAAATAACCAAAGTCTTTGGGATCCAAGCCTTATGGATAAGTGGTGGTTCATGTTGGGTAATACAAAAACAAGATTTGGCTGTAAAGTAATAGTAAATGGCTTATAGGTTGACTAATATGTTGGTTCTTAAGGCAGTTTCTGAAGAGGAGGTCTAGAAAATTTCTGAGCAGTGGCATTCTGATCAGTTTGTTAATACAAACAAAGTCAAACCAGAGTTTTGTCATTTTATAGTCACACTCGAGTATAAGAACACAAAAAATCATTTGTCCAGAACAGATCCCTGATCATTCATTCATTCATTCATTTATAGTTTATTGAGTTTTTATGTGCAGTGCACAGTGCTTGTTGAAAGTGGGTGTTTTGACACAGCTGTTTTGTTGCAATCTATAAAAAAAAATCTATAAACCCAGGTTTTGTTTTTATAATGACAAAACAAAATGACCAGTGGATGCTCTTACCCCATCCCCAATTCCCATTCTGTTTTTTGAGCCTCACTTTATCTGCAGGGAATAATGCAAGGGTCAGGATAATATTCAGGGATGCAAAGTTCATGATGATGAAGACCAATCTGACAGTAATGGCTTACTTTTTAGAATCATAAAGTAAGAGTGAATGTTAAAAAATGTTATGTCTAGTGTTGGCCTCTAGAGAATACAAAAATAAGTCTTGAAATTTACCTTCATGAAACTCATAGTCCAGTAGGAAAGATAGGCAAACATATAATTACTACACCATGTGATAAATGCTACAATACAATTATATATAAGGCATCATAGAATCAGGGAAGGGGCAGGGATTAAATTTATGAAAAACCTTAAGAAATGACTAGGAATTGGTCACGTATAAAAAGGATGAAAGGTATTGCAAAAGGGAACAGCATATACAAAAGCAGGAAAGCAGGCAACAGTATAGTCTGTTGTGGCTAGATTGTGAAGGGAATTTATGCTAGAGATTGCTCTTTATTCTGCAGACAAGCAGTCATTGAAGGGTTTTAAGCAGGGAAATGTCAGTGCCACATTTGCATTTTAGAGCGATAACTCTGGCAGTGGTGGATAGATGTACTGGAGGAGGCACATTATTTGATTCAGAAGGCTGACCCTTCGGGGGACCACAAATCCAGTTCCATGACATTGAATAGGACCCACTGAGTATGGTCTTGTCTGATCCTATGGGTAGGGTGAAGATAACCCCAGGATACTGTTGTAGGACCCGGACATCAATATATAGTGTAGACAATGCTGTGGGGCATACAGACCCAAACAATGGTGCACAGCAATGTAAAGTTGTACAGAGAAAGGGGTTAGGTACCATGACCAACTGTCCCTGCTTGCCAGAGGCACTTGCCAGGACTTTCAGTGCTAACATTGGAAAAGCTCCAGACAAACTCAGATGAGGTTGGTCTCCTTAGGCAGTTCCTGGCAGAAACAGCCTGCATTCAGGGGCACCTGTTACTTAGACCATCTCCCTGGCAAGCAGCTGGGGTCATCTCCAGGGCAGGCTGTAGTGGGAGGAAAGCTGAGCGTGCTCTTTTCTGTTTTAGGGGAGGGTAGCAGTGGGAAGGGGTAGAGGTGGCGATGAGTCAGAATAGCTAGGCCAGTTGAACAAGAGGGAAGAGGAAAGGCTAAGCAGGAGGCAGACGGTGGAAGCTGGTTTCTGGTCCAGGATCTCACCTCCATTCTCTCTGAGATCCTGGGCTCTCTGCTGGTGGTAAGGAGCACTGCAGACTCGAAACAGAAAGGATTGCAAAGAATGAATTGACTGCATATATTTAGCTTTTCATTCATGCATGGGGTTCATATACAGTTGACCCTTGAACAACACGAGTTTGAACTGCACTGGTCCACTTACACGTGGATTTTTTTCAATACATGTAGTCAGCCCTCTTTGTTGGAGGATGTGGGACCTGACGATACAGAGTGCCAATTGTGAGGGACTCGAGCATCTGCAGATTTGGTATCCTGGGGGTGGGGGTGGGGGCCTGGAACCAATTCCTTGTGGTTACTGAAGGGTGACACATATTCACACATACATTTATTCCTTCAGCATTCATGGAGTGCTTACTATGTGCCTGACACTTTGCTCATGCTATATCATTCAGCCTTCACACACGGCCCTGTGTCTTGGCGGTATTATTGTTCCCAGTTTACAGATGAAGAAAATGAGGCTCAGGAGATGCGGTCACTTCCTACAAGTCACATATTAATTGGTGGAGTCCTTGGTCATCCAGAAACCCAGTATATCCATCTGTGCCTGATCATAGGAATTACATGGGGGCACTGGTTAAAAATAATACAGGTACCCAGGAGATTCTTGTTCCATAGGGTAATAATGAAGATTCCTGACCTCATTGTTAATAAATGCTTCCAAATGATGCCTAGGTCCTGACATTCCTGAGAAGCAACACACCACAGCTCGTGTCTCCTCATAAGGGGCTCATTGACTCCTGAGAGAACTGTGTCTGTAAGTAGTCTTTTGTGTTAAGTTTTAAAACCAAAAAATATAACTGAGTCTTTCAACACATAATTTCCTTGACTCTTCCTCTCCAGCAATTGCTAACCTTGTTTATAAAACCCTATGCAATCTGGCCCTTGCCTATGCCTCTGACCTCATGTTACTTTTTGGCCACACTACCCCTCCTACACTGTTCTTCCTTTTGTATCTCTAACACACCAAACTCATGCCCACCCTAATCCCTTTGCACTGGCTGGCCTTCCTGATCTGGAATCTTCCCTCTCTGCTCTATGCAAAGCTGGCCTTTCTTGCACATCTCAGCTTAAAATGTCGCCTCCTCAGAGAAGCCTTCTCATTCCCTTGTAATCAGTTAGCATTTTCTGCTATTTTCTTAATAATTTATCTTTGGTTTATTTGTTGTCTGTACTCCTTCTCCCAGTAGATGTAAACTTCATGAGGAAGGAAACC
The DNA here is from genome assembly GCF_026419965.1 of Kogia breviceps. Taxonomy (NCBI): domain Eukaryota; kingdom Metazoa; phylum Chordata; class Mammalia; order Artiodactyla; family Physeteridae; genus Kogia; species Kogia breviceps. The sequence goes on along the minus strand of NC_081310.1, from coordinate 88,882,810 downwards.
CTGTCAATTTTTCTGTCAAGTTGTGTTGTCAGAAACAGAAAGGATATTGCACATAAGAATGCTTGGCACATAATCGGTGCTTATTAAATGTTGTTTGAATGAATGCATGAAAGAGAACTCTATCCATCACGTTTGGAGAAGAGTGTCCACATTCTTTGATTCTACATGTTGATTTTACAAGCAAGAACCTCCCACTGTCATTTAAGGCTTTTCCCCCTGGTTCATGAAAGAAGACATCTCTTTCTCTTTCCTAGCATCTGTGTAATGTCCCTCTAGAGCCTTCAAGACTGTTATTAAATTGCCCCTCAACCTCCTATATATCAGGTGAAGTGTCCTAATTCTTAACCTTCTGCCATTTCCTTTCTCATTTCAGAACCTCTTCTCTGATTTCTCTTAGATAGTTGAGTTCAGAACAGGTCCTAGTAGGTAAGGACATGGCTGATGGTTATGAGTTGAACATGAGATACTATTCCAGGCTCTCTTGTATATTTTTCTGCTATCCTTGATTTTAAATCTGTCTTCCTGGCTAACTCATGATCACTTGTGGTCCATGTTGGTCCTAAGACCTTTTTAAGCCCTAAAATTTCAGAGTTTGCTACCACTCGAGTAGTATTCCTTTGCCAGGTGACACTTGAGATTCGCCACCAGAGATTCCAGTCCCAGGGCTTCCTTGTGGACTACTGTCCCCACTACCTCTCACCACCTGTCAGGCTGACCATTGCTGCTGTTCTTCTTGTGGCGAATGAAGCCAGACGCCGAGGCAGGTACATTAGGGTGTTCTTTCTACAGTCACATGGAGCCCTGGCTAGTGCTGGTGTGGATGAAGGAGGCCAGGAAAGGCTGTGTGTCTTGCTCTAAGGAAGTTAAAACAGGGCTCTAGGGTCCAGCTGCAAGGAGCTATTCCTGACTCCTTGTAGAAACAGTGCAGGACAAAGGATGGCTTTTGAAGTTGGACTGTCCTAGGCTTAAATACCAACCGTGCCGCTTCTTTTATTTGAGATCAGTCTTTTCACTTGTCGAATATTCCACATTATTATTTTCCATCCTGTTGTGAAGATTAAATGAAGAGATAATCTGCAAAACTCCTAGCTAAGAACTCAATCCATGTTAGTTACCTTTCTCTGTGCCCCTTCACCTTAGAGCAGATGTGTGAGGGACGTTTCTCTGTTCTGCCTTTGTGTACCATACAATTTTGCTCTGTGCCCATTGTCTGAATAGAAAGTACTCCTTGGGTATAGATGTTCCGTTCCAATCACTTGTTCACTCTTACCCAGAGCGTTTCTGTTTAGTCTGCTCTCTGCTACCCTCGTGTGGCCACCCTGACCCCTCACCATTCCTGGTCCTCTGCTCCCTCGCTGTGGTTGCTTTGCTGTAATGCAGCCTCTTCCCAGCTTCTCAGCTGAACTGGCTCCCAGCTCCTGAGTTTTGAACACATACATACAGCATTTTTCAGGTTAACTTCAGTATTTTCTCTTCAGGTAGTATTATCTCAGTTCTTCTCACCTCTCCTGATTCCTTTCTAATACTCATCTCATCAGTCAGAGATTCTGTAAGAAATGTATCCTGAATGTTATGAGTTTGGATGCCAGTAAGGCTTCTTCAAGTTTCAGAGCCCATTATCTGTTGCCTTGTTTAACACCAAGTTCTCTGGCGTAGGAATGCTGAAAGAGCGGAATGTTGCCATAGGTTATTTAATCATAGAAATCCCCTCTTTTTCGCCCTCAATGTCAGAGCTTTTTAAGTTAATATGAGAAAATACACCCATTCTTGCCTTGCCAAAGGGTAGTGGTGGACCTTGGATAGACCCACAATGCCCGTGCTTCAGACTAAAGATGTGTAGGCAAAGGATGTATCTGCTTTCTTTCTCTCCTAATTGCAAAGCATGTCTAGCAAAGGTAATGAAGGATTATTTAGGATACAGTCAAGTACACTAGTTCGTTTGAAAGACTTTGCGGATAAGAATAAAGGGAAATAAATTTGGTGAGGTGGCTTTAACCCAAATTTGAGAAGGTAGGACGTGAAAACCAGACACTGAAAAGTTTTATCTTTAGCCCAATGTCAGCGGGAAAAATTTTTGTAGCAGAATGTTATGTGATTGAATAACCAAAGTGATTCGGTTATATATATACATATATCTATTCTTTTTCAAATTCTTTTCCCATTTAGGTTATTACAGAATATTGAGGAGAGTTCCTTGTGCTATACAGTAGGTTACTGCAGGATTTTAAAAAATTGATATAATTGTAGACACTGTAGGCAAAATTTAAAAGTAAGTTACAGATTGGGATAATTTTATTTACAACATATATAACAAATTATTAAATTGATAATATGTAGAATATTTAATAAATACACGTAAAAGACAAACAATTCAATAGAAAATTGGACAAAGGGCATGAGTAGGAATTTTCAGAAAAAGTATAGTTGTCCAATAAACAATTGAAAAGATGATCTACTGCATGTGAATTTTGAGAAATGCAAGTTAAAGCAACAAAGAGACCCTAGATTGTTAAAAATTAAAATGATGGATAATATCGAGGTTGCAAAGCATTTGGAAGAACGGGCACCTTTATTTATTGTTAGTGAGAATGTAAATCGGTGCAGGTTTTTTTTGGAGATATTTTGGCAGAATGTATCAAAATTAAAAATGGAAATACCAGCAGTGCCATTTCCACCAATCTGTGCTATAAATCTATTCACATGAGTGCCGTGATTTATGTACATAGGAATCACATCATTGTTTACAGTAGTGAAAAATGGAAAGCAACCTGAATATCCATCAGCAGTGAACTGGTCAAATAAATTATGCTATAGCCATACTTTCTAATAACATATAACAAAGAATGAGGTGAATTTACATGTACCAACATGGAAAGATAACCAAGATGTATCGTTAAGAGCAAATACAAAGAAAATACACATACTGTTATCCCTTTTGTGTAAAATAAGAGAAAGGACTAAAACGATATTTTTGCATATGTTATATTTCACATATAACATATGTGAAAATGTGTTTAAGTAAATGAATAGCTACTTGCTGGCTGTGTGACCTTGGGCAAGATGCTTAACCTCTCAATAGTTTATTCTCCTTGAATGGAAAATAGAGATAATAAGAGTACATGTGTCCCAGGGTTGTGTGATGTGAGGCTTAAATAAATTAATCTATTTAAAGTGCTTTGAACAGTGCCTGGCACATAAGACATACTTGATGAGTGCTCCTATTATTCAGACACATATTAAACTTGGAAAATTATTATTTTGGGGGTGGGAGTGGGATTTTCAGATTTAAGATAATTTTAAAAGCTTACTTTAAAGAGGTTGTCCAAAGATGATTATAGAAATCCAAGAACAAAGTCGAACAGTCCTGAGCTAGGGTGATGGCGCTGCGAACGGAAAGGAGGCTCTGTGTTTGGTGTTGGTGATGGAAAGGCCGAGAGAGGGAGAAGGCAGGGGCCGCTCTCAGTTTGCGGGTTTGAGTGATTGACTTGGAAAATGCTGAACCCTGGAAAGAAATAGTGGAGGCAGGAGAATCTTTCTGTGGGGTGTAGTATTTGGGGATGGAGGGAGGTGAGTTTCATTTAAACTATGTTGTTTAAGGCTTCTGGAAACCCATCTAATAAATACTCAGTAGACTGGATATAAAAACTGGAGCTCTGGAGAAAGTTCCAACTACTCCTTTGAGGTAGAACAGCAGAAAAAGTCTCCAATTCTTAGGACTCATTTTAAGGGTTTCCATCTAATATTTCCATTATAAAAAAATTATTGTAGTATTATGGGATAATTTCTGGGTGGCTGGGGTGTGGGACAGAGACCAGTTCTAGTCAGTTTGTTTGTCTATTCATTTTTTTTTTCCCCAGCAAACATATGTTGAGCAACTCCCATGTGCCAGACACTGCTGGACTGACAAAGTAGAAGGAACTCAGTTGCTCACCATCTGGTTGGAGACAGACCTGCACAAAATTGATTGCAGTACAGTGTGCTTGGTGCTCCAATAGCCATCTGCACAGGGTTGTGTGAAGATGGGTGTGATCCAGTCTGCTTAGGGTTATGGGGGAAGTCAGGGAAGATATGATAGAAAATGAGGTGATGGAGTTGAATCTTCAAGCAGGAGGAGCAGTTCTCCAGGCAGATGTGAGGGTGGGAAGAAGGGAAGGGCCTTCCAGAAAGAAGGAGCATTGCATCCCAAAGCATGTTAGCATGAGATTGGAACAGGTTTTTCATTCTGGTTTATTTTGTTTCTATTTTAGGGAACTGTAAGTACTTTGGCATGGCACAACATGGGGGTAGGGGTTGCATTGAAAAGGGGGGCAGAGATCAGATCATAAGTGGCCTTTAGGCTCTTCTATAGGCCATGGAGAAACACTGAGGAGTTTCGTCTTCCAGAAAAATCACAGTTGCTCTTGGTGGTGGTATGGCAGATGGGTAGAAGGGGCACAGGGGTGGTTGCAGGTAGACAAGAGATGGGTTATTAAAATTTTTAAATTGCCCTGGTTACAAAGGATGAACTAAAAGCAATGAGAATGGAAAGTAAGGGATAGATTTGAGAGCTAGAGAAGAGGCAGAATTGATAGAACTCAGTAGCTGATTAAATTTGGAGGATAAAAGTGAGGGAAGGAGGCTTGACAGTCTCCATGTTTCCAGTTTAAGTGAATGGATGACCAGTTCTTTCTCGTCAGTACTCTTTATGTCAAATCAGTCTTCTCCTGTCAATTTACTGTTGTGTAATCTCTTCTATTACTGGGGTCCAGATCGCCATCATAACTTACCTTGATGACTGCCAAAGCCTCCTCACTGTGACCTCTTGAAATTATCCACCATGCCTCATCCCGAATGATCTATCTTAAATGCAAATCAAATCATAGTTCTCCCTCACTCAAAACTCGTCCGTCACTGCCTCTGCATCTGCTGCAGGATGAAAATCGAAGCCCTTCAACATGACATATGAATGTCTCCAGGATGTGGTCTTTCTAGCCACGTTCTTTGTAACTCCCTGCCTGAGACTTTGGACTTAAGCAACCCCTCATTTCTTGTAGTATCTTACACAGAGCTATATCATTGCTTGTGCTGTCCCTTCTCCTTAGAATGCCTTTCTTTCTCTGTTTCCCCAACACACATATACACACATACACACACGCGCACACACGCACATACGCATGCACTCTTCCCGCTCTAACCTATTTTGCTCAGATTCACAACTGTTCTTTTTTTAAACCTCAGGTTAGGTCTGCAGCTCTAGAAAACTTTCTCAGGTTCTGCAGCCTGGATTAGTTTGCCCATATTCTTTGATATTGTAGGACGCTGGACCTAAGTCTACAGTTGGGCAACTTTTTTGTTTTATGATTCTGTTTATTTTGTTTCTGACTGTGACTCTATCCAGGGCAGATATGGTATCTTCATGATCTCTGTGTCTCAAATGCTTTGCGCTTTCTTGGTATATAGTACATGTTTGTGGGTTTGCAAAATCAATAAATGAATAAATGAGTACGTGGATGGCACTAACATTAGCTAGATTGGTGGATTATGAAGAGCAGTAGATTTACGGGGAACTATAAGTTCAGATTTGTACATTTTACAGTTGAGATGCCTGTGAGTCACATAGGGATGGCTATTTCAAGGCAGCCAAATACACCAATCTGGCTTTCAGGTAAGATGTCTGACTTTAAGATATGGGTATGACGGGGCTTCCGTGGTGGCGCAGTGGTTGAGAATCCGCCTGCCGATGCAGGAGACATGGGTTCGTGCCCTGGTCCGGGAAGATCCCACATGCCGCGGAGCAACTAAGCCCGTGAGCCATGGCCACTAGGCCTGCGCGTCTGGAGCCTGTGCTCCGCAACGGGAGAGGCCACAACAGTGAGAGGCCCGCATACCGCAAAAAAAAAAAAAAAAAGATATGGGTATGGGAATATTTAGCTCGCAGTTGGTAGTATGTGGTATAGTGCTATTTAAGATCATTCAGGGTGAAAATACGAGAAGAGAGCAAGGCACACTTTGGGACAGTATTTTTGACCACAACTCACAGAAAAAGTTAATTTTTATTGTGCCCCAGAACATACAAGCCCACACAAATCCATGTACATGTAACTAAAACAAAATTTTATGAGCCAGTACATGGTCTTATTAGAAGGTAATGCCCTCTGATATTTTCTTTTTTATTTTGTCCTGTCTCATCCTATCCTATCATTTCTTTTCTCTTCTATTTAATAATATAAAAACACTGCTAACATTCTGACTGAGAGTCTGATAAATGCTGCTCTGTGGAACACTGATATTTAAGAAGGAAGAGGAGGGGCTAGTGAAGGAGACTGAAAAGGGGTGGGGGGCAAGAAGTAGGAGGCAAATTAGAAGAGAGTAGCGTGTGTCACAGAAACCAGAGGAGTGAACATTTTCGAGAACAGAGGTGTGGTCACTAATGTGAAATGCTGCAGAGTGGTGAAGTGAGACTATTGAATTTGGCGATTAGGAAGCCATTAGTGACTCTAGTGAGAACATTTTCGCATTAGCTAGGTTGAAGTTAATCGTGGCATGGGTCGGGGGTAAGGGAAAAACCCTGGGTATAAGCTCTTCTCTGTAAAAATGGAGACTACCTGGCACTAATCTACTAAGGATTTTCTCATCCCTTATCTCATTTATTCCTTATAATGACCTCACATGGCATTATTACTTGTGTGCATTTAAAAAATCAAATGAGTAATTCAAACCTCAGAGAGGTACATTTAGGTGCCCTTCGGTGCCCAACATCCCATAGTAAGTTGCAGAACTGAGATTCAAACCTTGGTCAATCCTGACTTTAAAGTCTGTAGTTTTCCAATTGGACCATTATGGTTAGTCTATTTTTGTAATTTTGGATAAGTAATTTAATTTCTATGGTCATGAGTTTACTAATCTATGTAATTATAGATGGAGAGGGTTGACAAAAATTACAGACTACAGAAATATAGAAAATAAAGAGCAAGCATGCACCCACTTAGCATTATCAATTTAATCTTCAAATCAGTTTTTTTAAAATTTATTAGTGTCATAAGAGCATGTGGTAAAAATTCAACTGATGCATAAGGTTAAAAATGGAGACAATTATTTTAAACTCTTTTTCTATTTTGAGCCTTCAGTGATTCTGGGAAGAGTTTATTCAATACTTTTGATTTTTTAATTTATCAGTTAAGACGGAATACTAAGCATGTTGGTCTTCCCTCCCCTTCCCCACACTCACTGCATAGGGACGATATTGAAGATTCAAGAGTGAATTGGTGACACTATAATAGAATAAAAAGGGCACTGAAGTTTATCACTGCTGTGTGTTATCTAGGAAAGTTGTTGGGAGAGCAAATCCTGAGAGTTCTCAGCACAAGGAAAAATGTTTAAAAAAACTGTATCTGTATGAGATGAATGAGCGCTGTATTTTATCTAAGGATTGAATCTGTTAAAATGCTTTTTTCGCTTACCTGTTATTTGATGTATTTCATTAAAAGATGTTTGATGTTTTCTGACTCCTACTTTTTTGCACTAAAGTCGGAGTCAGAAAACCTAGAATTGAGTGCCAGCTTTGTGAATGACTAGTTGACTGATCTTGAGCAAGTTATTTTATTTATCTGGATATCAGGTAAATGTTTCCTGTGTTTTGACTTAAAGTAACTGAAAGGGGAGTGAGCCACTAAAGGGGAGCCCGTAGAGAGCTGCCTTACCCAATGCTGCTGTCTGTCTTCTAAGCACCATAGCCTCTTCCTCTGCCCTGTGGCTCTTTCCAGACCTGCCTGGCCCTTCTGTCCTTCCCTGGGCCACCACCCTGTGTATGCAAAAGAGGGGGAAATGTCTCAGAATCTCACTGTCTGGGACGAATCTTATGGGAAGCCCGTGCCTGTTCAGCAGATCTCTTCTGTGGACAGCTGGCTGGAGTGGTGGCAGAAGTCAGAACACGGCACCGGTGGCTCTTCTGCCCCACTGCTTCTGAGCTGAGTGACTTTGGGCAAGCCACTTAATGTCTTTGTTTTAAAATATTGTGTTATTTATTTATTTATTTTATTCATTATTTATTTTTGGCTGCATCGGGTCTTTGTTGCTGTGCGTGGGGCCACGCTTCGTTGCGGTGCGCGGGCTTCTCACTGTGGTGGCTTCTCTTGTTGCAGAGCACTGGCTTTAGGCACACTGTGTTCAGCAGCTGTGGCATGCAGGCTCAGTAGTTGTGGTGCACGGGCTTAGTTGCTCCGTGGCATGTGCGATCTTCCTGAACTAGGGCTCGAGCCCCTGTCCCCTGCATTGGCAGGTGGATTCTTAACCACTGCACCACCAGGGCAGTCTCAAGCCACTTAATGTCTTTGATCAAAGTTTTTCTTTGTAAAAGGAGGATAACGATAATCACTTTTTCCACAATCTAGGGTTGTTCTGATGATAAAATGAGATAAAGAATTCCAAAACCTTTTATCATCATTATGACTACGGTTAATAGTGTTTCTTAGAATTGTAGACAGGTAGCATGAGGAAGGACCTTGAAAATTCAGCTACCACCTTTTAAAGGAGGAGAAGCTGAGCCTGAAGGAGATTAACTCGCTTACTCAAGGTAAAATGCTTTCCCTTGACCCTGTTTTCATTGTGGGGACTGAACGCTCTTTAGGACAGACTTGAGAAGCCCCAATCCTCTGTAGACAGTGATGAACTGTTGTGTAAGGATAAACTGTATATAGATGTTGCTATGGTTTGTCAAACAGAAGGTCCTTATGTAAGGACAAATTTAGTTCCTGGGATTGAAACTTTCATGGTTGTACTTTTTTGTTTAATTAAACTGATGCACTGTAAAAGATGAATACCTTTCTTGTCTGGCCATTGTGGAGACTGCTTTATGTGTTCACCTCAAGGTTCCGTCCAGGCTGAAAGGGAAGTGGAGCTGAGTAGGCGAAAGAGAAAGAAAGCTCAGTTTACTCCTAGTATTAGGTAAAACCAAGGTTCTTGAATCCCTTGGCCAATGACTACAGAATAATTGGCCTTTTAAGGATCCATCTTCTAATTCTTCAGCCTCTGTCCTAGAGCATCTGCCCCTTTAAGGACCAATGGCCCCATGGTCACTGTGAAGATTAAGGATCCTGGTTGCCAGCCCATCCCGTGGTAACTCAATGCCCTGGGGATTAGCAGGGCCCTATTCAGGGTCTCCCAGTTTTAAAGCCAGTGGTGCATGGAGTCCCAGGCAAAGAAGTAAAAGAGACACAGGTGTGTTGTAGAGACTGGAAGATTCCAGGATGTCTGGAGGTGAACATGGTGAAGAAGGGAAGGACCAGCAAGTCATTCTGGACAACCCTCAGAAACCTGGTACCATATGGACTGGGTAGGAGGAGATTCAGAACAGGTACTATAGACTGCAGATTTAAGAAGGAGAAGAGATCTGGGCTGAAAAGATGGGAGGAAAATAAAGAGATCTGGGGAATGAAATCTAGAGGAAGGAAAAAGCCTGAGGATGAAGGAAAGACAATACCAAGACTCTGGAGCCAAGGGACAGAGTATAATGATTGAGGGTGAGGGTCGAGGAGCTTGGGGGCCTGTGAAACTCAGAAAGTCTTCAGGATGGTGGCTACGGGGACAGAGACAGAGAGGAGCAGTGGGCTGAATCCGGGAGAGACCAGGCACAGTGAGTTTGGGCAATGGTCCTTAGAATAGATGAATCCAAGGGCAGATGAGAACAGGTAGGAAAATGGCCAAGAAATTGAGCCTTGCAGGAGATAGGGACTGGGTGGGAAAAGATTAGGAAATGTCAACTGCAGAATGTGGGAAGAAGTGAAATGAACACGAGTGAGGAGTGATGTGAGCAGAGGGGGAAGGGACATTTTAAATCAGGAAATGACTAAGGCTGATGTACCCTGAGGAAGAAGGAGAAATTGATGGAGATGATGAGAAGAAACCGTAAGAAAACATGACGGGGGAGTTAGTACTGAACACACAAGAAGGGGATGGCTTGGGGTTAGCAAGGGAGGCATAGAGACCCTGGATTTTATTTTATTAAATTAAAAAAAAAACTTTTTTAACATCTTTATTGGAGTATAATTGCTTTACAGTGATGTGTTAGTTTCTGCTGTATAGCAAAGTGAATCAGCCATACATATACATATATCCCCATATCTCCTCCCTCTTGCGTCTCCCTCCCACCCTCCCTATCCTCTAGGTGGTCACAAAGCACCGAGCTGATCTCCTTGTCCTATGTGGCTGCTTCCCACTAGCTATCTATTTTACATTTGGTAGTGTATATATGTCCATGCCACTCTCCAACTTCGTCCCAGATTACCCTTCCCCCTCCCCATGTCCTCAAGTCCATTCTCTATGTCTTCGAGACCCTGGATTTTAAAAAGAAGAAAAGGCATTGAACTAGAGAGGAAATACCAGAAATTAATTCATTTTGGGGGGAACATTTTCCAGCAAATTCCCAGAAAGATCTGGTGGGACATATCGACTCACTTCCTCTTCTTTTGTTAGACATTGCTAGCTGCCTCATCTTTTTTGACCAAACAGAGAATTCATATCCTTGGAGACATGCCCTCTTGAACTTTGTAGACATTTTACTAAAGAAGGTTGAGAAAGCTGGGAGATAGAGGCAACCAGGAAAGGGAGATTCTATCTCCAGCTACTTTGGCATTACTTAGACTCCCATCGGAGGTTGACCCTGTGTGGACTCCATTGTGACCTTGACTAGTCATAGGAAGTCCAGCCCATTGTCAAGATAGGTTGGTTCTAGGTCTACCTTTGGGGAAGCTTGAGAGGGCTGGGTAACCCAATGGGACTGGGCTAGACCTGGAATGGTTTCTGAAAGTTGGATGTGATGATTAAAGCAAAATTTGCTCAGTATTTGTCCTCCTTTGCCTTGATCTCAGGCTCAATTATTACCTGGATTACTTCACTTCTTTCTGCTTAGATAACAGGAAAAAGATGAGGATGTAACAAGCAATCTTCAGTCAAGCTCCTTGACTAAAGAAGGAAGGAAATAGAAGGCTTTAGGAACATAAATGCTTTATTATCATGGGTTAGAAAAATGCATGAGAGGAATAGACAAATGACACGGAGCAAGGCCCAAGAAGGATGCAATATCTGGAAAAGAACTCAAGGCCTTTTGCCAGCCTTATGGATATGTCCCTGCTGCCCTTCTTTAAGGGGTAGGGAGTTAGGAGCTGAGCATCTGTTACTTCTGCAGAATGGGCCTAGCCCCACAGGCCTAACCTTGAAAAACACATTTCTCAACCTCTCTGGGAGGTGCTGACAGGAGGAATGAGGTGGGCTTACTTGTAGGGGTGAAAAAGTAAGAGGGAGCTTTTAGTCATTAGGGACACTAGAAAATGGTATATGGAAACCACTTCTGGAGGATGTGCCCACACAGATGTGAATGAATAAGGTTTGGAACATTGTAGGGACTGAAAGATGAAAGTATGGTGTTTAAAGGCTGTGCTATCCGAATGACTATTACACTGTCTTACTCCATCTAATATCCCTTAGTATTTAAAACATGGACTAGTTAGTATAAGTACCTTTAGGGAAGCTGTCAGCAGGACCACAGTAGGATGTGGGATTTAATTGTATTTGTTTCTGGGCCAATGGAAGAATTTATTTTGGCATTTATCGTATGTATCCCAGCAACACTTTGTGAATGAAATAATGTATGAGCATCACCAGTCTGTCTGTGGGGTCAAAGGGTGGTATTCAATTAGAGGCATGAGTAATGCTTGAGTCACAGATCTTTGGAGAATTCAATCAGTACAAAATTTCTTTTGGAAGGAGAATGTACTCATCTTCTTAAGGGTTTACATAAACACAAATGACATACCTAGTTTAAAAGAAGAAAAAAGATGTACTCTCTTTAATCATTTTGAATGGCTTAACCTTATCTTTCCTGCCCCTTTAAAAACTCTCACTTTCTTTGATTGTTTCCCCTCTTATTTTTACATTAAAAACCTAGTTGAGAGACCGTATTCACACTTATCAAGAAGCTTTATCTGATTTATGGATGTAAAGTGAAATAATATATGTCAGAGGGCCATTCCTTATTTGATAAAAACCCTTGGACTTTGTCCAAGGGTATTTTTATTGATACAGATTGTAAGTATAAGGGGTCCTGGAAGGACTCTTGTTGAGGAGGGGTGTTTTTTGTGCTAGAATGGAGAAGTTGCTGTGGGGGTGAAGGAAAGATAAAGGAAGGGTATTTGAGAGGAAGGAGGCAATCCAGGCAAGATAGTCAAGAATTATAACTCATGGGACACAGGAAGGAAGGGGACAACGGCGTGTACCATGAAGTCTCAGATCATCTTTCTCAACAGCATTTTTTTATTGCCCTCAGTTTATAAGGAGGAAATGGAAGATAGAGAAGATAAGTCATTTTCCCAGGGTTTTGAAGCAAATAAGCTGCACAGCTTGCCACTGAAGCTGGATCTTTCTGTTTCCAGAGCTACGGTCTTGGTGTGAACTTGGAAAATTGACACCTTATTTGGTGGGTAATAAGACTGATTCCGTCTTTTCCTGTAAGTCTTTCAGAGTAGTTCCTAGATTAGAATTTGCCTACAGGATCCTTGAGGGTGGGACCATGTCATTATTATCTCTCATCATTGTATCCCCAGCCCCAAGTGAGAACATTACGAACAGCGAATGAAGGTCCTGGAGGGAGTTGGAGAGCTGGAGCTCTTCATTCAGGTTATGGAGAACACATGATCTCTTAGGGTAGTGAACCTTTGGGCAAAACTTGGGACTGATAGATTTCTTGGGTATAGGGCTATATCGTTATGAAGAGCAAAGGATGTGTGTCGTGTCTCAGAGAACATGGACAGAGCCTGGTGCAAAGTACCCTGAGAACCTAGGCTTTCCTATTCCTTGTGCCCAAGGGATTCATGGCTGGCCTAAGAGTTGAGTTTCCCTTTACAGGCACACGGATCTCCTGGTGAATTCCTTGACTAGCACCTCGCTACTAGCCACTCAGAGTCTCTGGCCAGCATGGAGTTCTATGTATCAGGTTCTTGGGCTTGTCTAGGGTAAATGTATTAAGAACAGCCTATAATGTGCCTCCTTGCTTTAGGTTTGTAATATGCATAATCTATTTCACTTTTCTGAGCTCCTATCTCTAGGTCCTAGACGGAAGGCAAGCTTGATTGGAGTGGCTGTTTTTCCCCAGGTGTTAGAGTCTTCCCCTTGCATCCCAGCCCGACTGAATCACCTTGGTCCGTTCTCTCCCGTTCTGTCCCAGATCCCATCGTTGGGACTATAGGAACAGGTAGGGAAGTGTGAGATATTGTACTAGGATGTAGTCTGAGAGTTAGAAGAGCCCTTAAAGATTCCTCTAATTGAAGCCCTTCATATTGTCGTAGTGTTCTTCACTTGGCCATCACCTAGATCTTGAGTTATAATTGTAGTCAGTTGGCAGTGCCCAGAGCCGTGGGCCCTGAGAAGCATGCACTGAGGGAGCAGGAGGGGAATCTGAGGCAGCGCTTTGCTCTTATTGCAACCTTTTGAGTGGGAGTGGGGTCCTGAACACTGGATCAAAGTCTTTAGATCAATGCATTGTCCCCTGATGTATCTGGGAATCAAATAAGATAAAATGAGCTGAAGGTGAGGTAAGAAGGGCTTAGATTAGACTTTCAGAAGGACTGGCATAGTGGAAACAGTGATTATGGCATTGTCTTCTCTAGGAGGCTTTTCAAAATAGGAACTGTGTTATTGGGTCTCGGCTGGGTATGGAGGTCTTTATGTACGGTTGTGGAGGGATGGTCAAGTTTGATTGTCCTGGGACACCTCTAGCAAGCCCAGACAGCTGAGAAATGCTCATTCTTTAAATGAGACAGTCCTGGGAGGAAAGAAAGGCAGACCTGGAGCTGGGGAAGGTGGGGGAAGGGAAGCAGGTATTCGTGGAGGGCTGCTTGAAGACCATCTGTATTTCATTACAGAGCTGCCACTCTCACCCTCTTCCCTGTGTGTGCTCTCCCTCCCTCTCTCTCTCTCTCTCTCTCTCTCTCTCTCTCTCTCTCTCTCACACACACACACACACACACACACACACACACACACACACTCTCACTGTCTTTCTCTTTCTCTCTCTCTCTCACACACACACACACACACACACACACATACACACACACTCAGTGCTGCTCTGACTCCACTCCCATCCTTAATTCTAGTGAAGACGCTAAAGGAACATCATATCAGACTCCCGTTACCTCTTCCCCAGACTCGACAGATACAGCTCTCAAAGCTGAGAACTGGACCAGTCTCCTGGAGCCCAGCTTCCCTGCTAGCCGCTGCCGTTCACACTGTTTCTTTACGGAGGCAGCTCCTTTGTCTCAGGGATCGAGGGTTTTCCTGAATCTCCCAGCTTTGCCCAGCCCCTGTCTGAGAATAGCTGGAATGGGATGAAACCACAGCCAGGGAGAGGGGTGGAGGTAGAGGAGGCTTTGGTTTTCTCCGCTGGGCTGGGTGCGCTCTGCTTAATTAGCATGAGAATAGAAAGGCATTCTCCCTATCCTCCCTTAGGGATGGAGAGGAAAGAAGAGCAAAGGCTATAGCTCTGTCCTACTCCCTCAGAGATTCTGCGACTGGGAGAATGACCACCTTCACATTTCTTCAGTCCTCTGAGGACCCCAGGACCCACGGTATTGAGAAAAGCTTTGATGGAGCCGGCTGGTAGATCTCCACTCCAGATTTTCCAGCTGTCCCTGTCCCCCCCACCGCTCAGAGAGCAGGATGCTGAGATGGCTCGGTGATGCAGAAGGTATGTGCTTTTTCAGTTCTGGTGCTGATGCTGTGTGTGTGGTGAGGTCTCTGTGGCGCAATGGACGAGCGCGCTGGACTTCTAATCCAGAGGTTCCGGGTTCGAGTCCCGGCAGAGATGGTCACCTGGCAGGTACCTCTTTTATTTTGTATGCTGTCATGCTAGGTCTATAATTATATTTATTCCTTCCTGGGAGCTCTGGGAAGAGAAAGGAAACCCCTTTCCTTGGGAATCCTGGACCTCCCCTCTTTTTCTGTCTCCTCCCTCTTTGTTCTTCCTCTGTTCCTCCCTTACTAATTGTCATTGTCTAATGAAGGCTCAGATGTCTGCTGCATCTCTCTGCTCAGCCTGACTGACACAGCCTTTGAATCCTTTGCTTCATAGAGAAATCATTGGCACAGAGGGACGGAGATGCCTGGCCATAGGTTTTGGAACCACTGTGGTTCCATCCCTTTACCTCCGGGAAAACAAAAAGACAGATCATCCCATATGCTGATGAGGAAATGTCCAGTTGTGCTCCAAGGTGACAACCACCTTGACCAAGGTGGGTCAGATGATGGATGGGGTCATGCAGAGGATGATTTCTTGTGCTGTCTTTGTTGGCTATACTTTTGTATTCCAAAGGGTGGGCTTTTTGGCCCACTCACTTCCTCATCTACAAGGTGAGATGTAATCATTGCTCTTTGTCTCAGTGGAATAAACTACACAACAGCATGCTAATTACCAGCAGCAGACAAACTTGTACAAGAAAGTCAAGGTCTTAAATGCTCTTTACTGTGAAAAGTTTGCAGCCTTTCCTGATTGCAGGACAAAGTTTGAAGTTTGTATCTGAATGTTATTTTCGTAATTCCTGGTTTCCAACAAGACTTTTTCTCACCACCTCTCTCACCTTGCATCCACTTCTGCTCTCTTTCCCTATCTCATCTAATGGTCCATATTCAGCAAGATTGGGAGCTCGGTCAGATTGATTTTCTACTTTGGGTTGGTCTGGCTCTCACCCTTTCATATTGCAGCCTCTAGTCTATTAGCTAGAGGGAGCCACCCAAGCCAGGAACTGACCTCTACCTCAGGTGAACTCAGGAAACCTGAGAAGACACACCTCTCCTCCTGACTGCTGGGGAGTCAGCATCTCTCCCACACAGGGCTCTGGACGGGTGACCAGAGGACACAGCCAGCCATGCACTCCTGCTCTAAGGAAGCTGGGGCGAGCTGAGAGAGGAGAATCCAAACCATGCCAAGAGGTGGGGAATTGATAGGGCAGACAGGAAGACACTGGAAGAAGGCTGATATTTTTTAGGGCTTTAGGACACATGCATGTTTGTAGCAAGTTGAAACTCCTGAAATTCTTTTGAGGTAGTCTGGTACTTTAAAGGGACTTGGGATTCTTGCAGTAAGAACCAACACAGCTTTACCTTCCTGAGTTGCTTTGGTAGAACACCAATTCAAATATTAACTCTTTCCTAACAGCCCCATGGATATACCCTTTGGAGGATACTGGTGTGGACCTGAAATCCCTGGGCAGGCCTTCTGGAGCCTATTTTTAGCTCAGTTTATCCCAGATATTTTTGCTTAAAGATCAGGCCTGAAAGGAAATTGGTCTGTGTGTGTGGATGGGGGTGTGTGGCGGGAGGGCGTGTAGGGAGGAGGTTTAGAGAAGGGGCATATCAGAGTTTTCAGCCTTAATTCAGAATACTACCTACACCTTTCTAGCCCCCCTGCCCCTGCATCATTCTATTATAATTGCGCTGCTCAACAGTAACAGTTTTGAAAAGTAAGATGGTTGTTCTTCTGTCACTGTGAAAAGTTTGGGGTAAGAGTACAGGTTCATCATGGCCTACTCTAAGGTTTTCTCAATTCTAGAAGCTTTCTAGGAATGTAGTTTTTATGAACTTGTGGGAACTGGGAGGGAATGTGTGCTCAAGTAGGCAGCGAATTGAGATTTGTTCAAGTGTTTGATCAGGGTGGAATATGTAGCCTGCTCCTTACGTGAAGTTCTATACCAGTGAGAATTAAACCCCACAGATAATCCCCCAAACTTATTTTAGCCAATGATTTCCATTTTCGAACATAGAACCAGAAGACCTTGGTTTAACTTGCAGCTTTGCCAAGTTTCTAAACCTCTCTGAACTTTAATTTGCAAATTTATAAAAACAAAATGGTACTATCTATCCTCCAAACGTAAAAATGAATGAGAAAGTCCATTGTACAGCTCTGTACAAGTATATAGGCTCTGTTAGTTTTGGGGTTGCTTTTGCCTCTCTCCTCAGCATGTGGGAAAGATGCTTGGCCAGAGAGTAGGGTAATGAAAGGGTCTGAATGATCAGCTCCTGCCTGGAACCTCCACTGTGGCTGTATGCCACCAATTGGGGCTGATGCTGACTTGTGCCACCCTAACAAAGAGGATGGAATGGACTTTCTAGCTAGTGGAGTCCTTCAGAGGGCAGATGGTCCCTCTGTGCCTTACACAGGTGGTTTCATCTCAGCCAGGTAGATAGAGGACCCTGCTGGTTACACCACTGAAGGGAAATAAAAGCTTCCACTTATTCACACATCATCAGCCTTTAGCTCCCTCAGCCTCTGAGGGGTGATGTTTTGGGGACTTGAAGGAGGACATCACCAGCACTGGCAGTAAGATTTTCCACATTGGTAAAAATTCCTTTATATGTGATAACAACTTTCTTCTTAACATATGAGAGCTAACTTCTAATTTATGAATATCATAATTGTTGTATTTTAAAGATACTCAGAATACAAAATAGAAATGGGTGGGTTTTTTTAAATAAACTCATGACACTGTAGGACTCAAATGCTTCACAGGTGCTGAAGATGATCATTAATTACAAAGTATGCAGGCAGGATATGTCTTATTTATTATTGTATTCGCACGGCATGAAATGTGGTTGGCATTTGATGGATATGTTTGAAAGAATGAACGCTGACTTAGACTGGCTATAAATTATGTAGATAGGAAAGAAAAAGAGCCCTAGCTCCTAGGGATCAGGAACACAGGCGATATCTTCATGCATTAATTCATTCACTTTACAAATATTTATCAAGTGCCCACTTTATGCCACTCTCCATGTTGCAGGCACTGGGTTCCAAAATAGCATTCCTACTTCCCTCATGGAATGCATATTCCCATGGACGAGATAAAGAATAGATAGGTACATAATGTTATGATAGAATTGTAGCTAGGGATACCTGCTGGAGGAACTAATGCTTAAATATAGAGTGATGTGAAGTGTGGTGGTCACAGAAGACTTTCCCAGGAGGTGGCATTTGAGTGAAGAGTGAATGAAGCAAGAGAGCTCAATGAGATCCAGAAGATGGATGTTCCAAACAGAGAAACAGCAAGAGCAGAGAACCTGAGTTGGGCATGAGCTTGATGGCTTTGAGGGAAAGCGCAAAGGTCAGTGTGGCTGCAGGGGAGGGAGTGATGAAGAGTAAAGTTCAGAGATAAATATGGGGCATGTCATATAGGATAATGTACTCTACCTTATCACAGCCAACTCTGCCTTGTATAATAAGTCCAGTGTCTCCTCACTTTTCCTTTACTATCTTGCCGTGAAATTTATAGGTTATATAACTTCCTACGCACATAACTAAAACACATCAATAAAATATCCTCTTTAATATAAGGAAATACATTTGTAATAAATGCTGTGTGTTTTAATACATAAATGCCACACGAGCAGTCATACCTAGATGAAGAATCACCTTCAGTGCAACAGCTATAGATGTTATATATGCCAAAAAAATGCAGGCATATTTTAAATATCACAAGGAATGTCAGTCACAAACAGTGTTGTGATTTTCCAACCTGGTGCACACTTGATAAATTTATGATCAAAACAAATTAAGTCTTCTTACAAAGTATGCAGCATTTGCATTCCTGAATATTTCAGGAAGTTTTAAACCTGCAGAAACTGTAGTTATATGGAAAAATAAGATAGACCCTAGGTCCAGACACCAACAACTAGCCTTTCAGTAGGTCATTCAAAACAAGTGCACAACATAGGGCAAAATCTTCTTTGTGTGAGATGCATCTACACATTGCAGGACACACAAATCCCAGGTAATCTTCCTCTCTGCGGCTAGTAGTGGTCCCCAGTCATTACAAAAACAAAAAATACTCTACTACATTTTCAAACCACTACCTCGGGGCAATTGCAGACCAACTGGCAAGCGCTGACATAAGGCTTGTAAGTCAAACTTTCCTTCATACTGATGAAAATCATTGGTGGGTTTGAGCATAGAAGTGGTGGAATCTGATTTAGATGTTAAAAGGATAATTTTGCTAAGGGAAGTAAGAAGTGTACAATGTATCTTCTATAGTAGTTACCCTCACGAGGACCTTCTCCCCTGTGGTCCCTGTGGGAGCCCTGGATTTCTCTCTAGGGCTCTGAGCATCAAAACCTTGCAGCAGTCCTTAGTCCAGCCCTGGGGACAAGGTTTTACAGGCCCCGTGGAGAGGGTCATGTGAAGCCTTTTCTGCTAGGAGCAATGCAGGGCTTTAAAGCTAGGTATGAGGGCAAATATGCCTACACAGGGAAGGTGGGATGAGACTAAAGATAAATTCCTGGGGAGCTGGGAGGAGATAGGATACCAGAGATTGGCTGCTGTGTTCCTGACCAGGGCACTTTCTGGGAGTGTTACGGGAAATGGTACCATCCAAAATAGCAGACAATTTAGAACCAATTATACTTATTTTGAAGGTATTTGCAACTTTTTTCTTTTCTAATTATGCACAAACTTCCAACAGTACTTTAAAATTTTTGTACTTAAGTGTGCCCCAAGTAGTGGAGGAGAGTGATTGCTTACCCCCAGGTGTCAGGAAGCAGAGCCCTAAAGCGGCTTTTGCCAAGTACAACATTGCTTTGAAGTCTCATACTTTATGCTACATTCTAGTACAAATTTTGGGTTCTACGTCATCATATCTGCATTTTTAGGTACAAAAATAATTACCTGGCTCTGAACCTCATAATAAAAATGACTGGCATGTCCCACATATGGGTGTCTGGTATATATCAGTTATAGAATCACAGAGATATATTAATATTAAAAATGAGTTTGTGACCCCTGAGTATTCACTCAGAGATGATGGGGGAGATAGCCTAGAGACTGGTTAAGTAGATAGAAACCTGGCAGGGAATGAACATTCATTCAGTTACTCATTCGACAGATATTTATTTAGTGCCTACTCCGTGCTAAGCATCGAACTAGGTGCGGGGATACAAGGATAAGCAAAAAGAGACAGAGATTATCACACCAATACATGTAGAATTGCAACTGTGAGTGAGGGAGAGGCCGATGGAGCCCAGGCCGTTTATGGCAACCGGAGTTGACCTCCTCAGAGGGGCCAAGGAAAGCTTCTTCCAGGAAATGTCTCTTGACTTGAATCTGAAAGATCAGTAGGAAATAGGCAAAGAAGGAAGGAAAGAGCTTTCCAGACAAAGGAACAGGGAGCACAAAGGTCTTGTGGTGGGAGAGAGAACAAATGACTGAAAAGCTAGTGTGGTTGGACTACAGAGAACTAGGCAGAAAGTGGCGTGAAATGAGGTTGGAGAGAGAGGCAGGAGGCTGACCCCACAGGGCCTTGTTGTGACTGCAGGGGGTTTTGTCCTTATCTGAAAAACAGGGAGAAACCACTGAAGGGTTTTAAGTTAGAGAATAACATGATTAGCTTTGCATTTTAGACAGATTACTACAGCTGCTGCTCAGGGGACAGGATGGAAAGGTGCCGGGATAGATGATGGGCTGAATAGCAGTTCAGTAGTTGTCGTGCGAAGTGAGGTTAGCTTGGATTGGGGGGTGGGGGGTGGGTAGTGGTGCAAACAGGGAGAAGTAGGTGGGTTTTAGAGATATTTGGGAGCTAAAATATGCAGGATTTCGTGGTGGGTTGGAAATGGTACAAAGAGGAAGGACTTGTCAATTATGGCTCCAAGATTTCTGGCTTGCCTACCATTGACTGAGATAGGAAACACTGAAAAAGAAGACCAGGTTTGGGGTAGGTGAGTTCCGCTCTGAGCTTCTAACTTTGAGGTGCTATGAAGTCGAGAGCTGGGTCAGGGTCTGAACTGATGGTTTGATTTTGGGAGTCATCTGCATGTTGGAATTTGAAGCCAAAAGCATGAATGAGATCACCTGGGAGAAAGTGTAGAGTGAGAAGGACCTAAGAATGAGCTAAGAGGAACTCTAATATTTAATGGCACAGTAGAAAAAGAGAAAAGCAATGGCAAGAGAATTAAGAGAGAAACCGGATATTATCATTTCTGAACTCAGAGGAAGGGAGTGTTCAAGATGGGACTTGATTGATTACCACATGCTACTGAAAAGTCAAGAATAAGCAGAACTAAACTTACCTGTTAGATTCAGTGATGTGGAAGCCAGTGGTGGGAGTTATTTCACTTTCTATGGAGTATCAGGGCAAGAAACTCGATTGGAGTGCAGAGGAAGGGAGAGAGGAGGACATGGAGGGAACACAGAGAGGCAACTCTGAAAAGTTTGGCTGAGAAGGGATGAGGGGAGGGTGGTGAACTGGATGGCAAGAAGAGCCAAACAAGAATGTTCATCTTTTTGTTTTTTCTATTTTAAAACTTTTAATTCTGGAAATTTTCAAATGTAAATAAATTCAACAGAGTAGTATCATGAACCCTCATGTACCCATCACTTAGTTTCAACAATGATTAACTCATGGCCAAACTTGTATCTATACGTCCACCCATTTTATTTGTTATTTCAGTGTGAGAGACTTGAGCTGTTTGAAAACCACTGTGGAGGAAGTCATTGAGAAGGAGAGTTTGAATAGTCAAGAGAGAGAAATAGAGGAAAAAGGCAAAAATGATAGCCAAGGTTTCTGAGGAAGTGGGGGTGGGGGGTGGGAATATGATGTAGAGTGTACCGTGAAGGGATTTACTTTGGTAGCTGGAGAGTCAGCTTCTCTCTTGCTGTAGGATGGTAACATGTGTGCAGATGCAGATTTGCATGTTGACATCTGGAAGATAAGAAAATTTCACCTGATGATGGAGGTGGCTCCTTCTCCTCCTCTTCCTCCTTCTTTTAAAGTAAGTAATCATGTCATCTTGTGAGAATAACTGGGAAAAAGAGGATGTTGCGTGTTTGAAGAAAGCATAGAAAGTGGATTAGTTATTGTGGAGAGAGAGAGAGAATGCTAATATAGCAGAGAAATGTGGACTATTTAGTAGATGGTGTTAAAGGACCAGTTTGGAGGAGATGGATTGGCCCTGAGAAGCAGATCCAATTCACATACATATGTGTGTGTGTTTGTATGTCTGGCTTGTTAATGTTAGCCATCATAGGATAGTAGTGGTATATATAATGCTACTCTATTCCCCAGTGGAGGAATGTGTCTAGGCGCACGTATATGTGTCTGCACCGAAGGCATGGACTCCACAATCTCTTGAGTGTGTGAGCAGAGTATATATATCTCAAAAGGGAGGTGATTTAATTCTTAAAACATTTTAATTCTTAAAATGTCTAACAGCACATTGACGTTTGTGTTTCACATTAATTGGTTCAGGGCGCCACCTGCTGGAAATCTTGCTCAACAATGCCAACCAGGCTTTTCCAAAGCAAAATCTAAAACCTTTCTTCTCTGGAAAGTCAGTGTTCCTGCATACAGCATTTCCCTCATG
This sequence comes from Kogia breviceps, assembly GCF_026419965.1. Classification (NCBI taxonomy): domain Eukaryota; kingdom Metazoa; phylum Chordata; class Mammalia; order Artiodactyla; family Physeteridae; genus Kogia; species Kogia breviceps. The sequence continues at coordinate 88,860,439 of NC_081310.1, read as the reverse complement.
GTATGTGAGCCTCATTTATTAGATACTCTTTTACTTTCCTTATTTGCATGTCAAATCACAAACATTAAAATGTGTTCTTTTCTGACTTGATTTTGGTCAAAGATTGCATCTATCCCATTTGAATGCACGCATTGTCTGTAAACCTCATCCATGATCCATACAGGAAAGAAGAGAAATAAGATGTCAGACTTACTTACTAGAGCATGGACTTGAGGATATGGGGAGGGGGAAGGGTAAGCTGTGACAAAGTGAGAGAGTGGCAGGGACATATATACAATATCAAATGTAAAATAGATAGCTAGTGGGAAGCTGCCGCATAGCACAGGGAGATCACCTCTGTGCTTTGTGACCACCTAGAGGGGTGGGATAGGGAGGGTGGGAGGGAGGGTGATGCAAGAGGGAAGAGATATGGGAACATATGTATATGTATAACTGATTCACTTTGTTGTAAAGGAAAAACTAACACACTATTGTAAAACAGTTATACTCCAATAAAGGTGTTTAAAAAAAAAAAAGAAATAAAATATTATGAATACCCAAGTATCCCTCCTCCATTGTATTCTCCTCTTAATCCCAAAGGTGGCTACTGTTCTGACTTTAAGTTTATTTCCATGCAGTCCATATTATTTGCATGATTTAAAACCTGATATAAATAGTACCATTATTGTATGTGTTCTGCAAAATGTTTCATTTATCATTATTGTTTTTGTGAGATTTATTCATGTAAATATGAATAGCTGTAGTTCACTCATTTTCACTGGTGAGTAGTATCCCATTGTTAGAATGAATCACAGACCAATTTTTCCATCCACCGTTGATGAATATTTTTAGTCTCCAGAACTGTGAGAAATAAATTCCTATTGTTTAAAAAAAAAAAAGATGTCAGACTTATCTGAAATGGCGTGAATAAGAAGTAGATTATTGGTTAAAGGTGTAGAAAGTATAAAAGATAGAGTCAAATTTGACCAGGTTAAGAGATGTCTTATTTAGTAAGCCCTCAAATTTGGATGTTGTCCATAGCTTCCTATCCTAAATTCCTCTGTATGTATTTCTTTATAATTTCCAAACTTGACCCCTCAGGAAACCAGTCTACTATAAAGGATCCTTTTCATGGTCTATCTTAATCTGAGTACAACGCCATTAAAACCTTTTCTCCAAGGTCTCCAGGTCACACCACTAAAAGGCTCCCAGTTTCTAGGTTTTCTTCAAATAATTCCTTTCCTTTGAATTAACTTACTCTATGGGAGAGTTCAGGGATAAATCACTCTAATTGATCCTTTAATTCAGTCAATAACTTTTAATTATGGTCATTCTACATATACAAACTCAGTCATGATTCACAGGGAATTTAGAGAAATGCTGTATAAAGTACTGAGTTACTCACAAGAAAAGCAGCATGTGTTTACTTTTTTATTGGAGTATAATTGCTTTACAATGTTGTGTTAGTCTCTGCTGTGCAGTGAAGTGAATCAGCTATATGTATACAAATATCCCCTCCCTCTTAGAAAAGCATTTGTCTATTTCCTCAGCCTGTCTTTATTAAATGCTTACTGTGTGTCAGGAGCTTTGAGAAGCACTGGGGAGATATGGGGAACAAGACAGGCATGATTCTGACCCTTACAGAGCTTGCTATATAGTATGGAAAGCAGACATTAATTACGGCATCCCAACATGTTCTGGTGAGTTCTCTGCTAAAGAAGTACAGAGAATGTCATGGAATATCTGGAGGACAGAGAGTCATGGAGGTCTTCCTGGAAGAAGTGGTAGGAAGCCATGGAAGAAAGGGAGAACAAAAAGACACCAGGCAGGCTATGGGATGGGAGCCGAATACTGAGAGCCAGATTGTGGAGGGGCTGATAAATCTATTTAAGGAGTTTAGGTTTTATTATAAGAGCAAATACCAGCAATGAAAAATTTTAACTGTTTGTGTGTGTATGGGGGCAGGGGTGCCCACACTCAGATTTAAATTGATGTTTTGGGAGTGGTCGACATCTCACTGAAGGTACAGAAAAAAGAATGGCTAAAAAGAAGCCCTGAGGAACCCATCTTTTAAGGAATCATTAGAAGAGGGGGAAGCCAACACAGGAGAACGGCCAGAGAGCCTGGGAGACAACCAGGAGGGCAGGGGCCAGAGCCAATGGAAAGAAGCTCTTAAAAACGGGGGGGGTGGTTCCCCGGTGGCACAGTGGTTGGGAGTCCACCTGCCGATGCAGGGGACGCGGGTTCAGGCCCGGTCCGGGAGGATCCCACATGCCGCGGAGCGGCTGGGCCAGTGAGCCATGGCCGCTGAGCCTGCGTGTCCGGAGCCTGCGCTCCCCAACGGGAGAAACCACAACGGTGAGAGGCCCGCGTACCGCAAAAATAAAAAAAAAAAATTTAAAAAGGGTATGTGGGCAGCAGTGGCAAAGGCTGCTGATAACAACTGATGTTTTCTTCAGAAGTTAGTCATGTGTAGCCTTGTCCAGTGCAGGTGCAGTGGAGGGCCAGAGTCGACTTCAGTCGGTTCACATGCGAACTGAGGCATGAGGAAGGGATGAGAAAGTGGAGGCAGTGAGTGCAGATTTGTTGAGAAATGGAGTTTAGGGATGGGGTGGGAGCTTGTGGGAGAGGCATGGTTAGGGGAGTGATGTTGTTTTTTGGAAATGAAAGGGTTGAGAATGTTTCAATACTCATGGAAATTATCCCATGAAAGAAAGGCTGAAGGAACAAGAAAGGAAGTACTCACTAAATAGTTTAGTCCCTAAGAAGATAACCAGAGCTAATTAAAAGATAATAATTTACTGGGCCCTTCTTTGTGCAGGAACTGTTCTAAAAGCAGTATCTCATTTGAGTCTTATACAGCCTCTCTGAGAGGTACTATTTTTATTATCCCATTTCTTTGAGATGAGGAAACTGACACACAGATAGGTACCAAGGCCATGCAATAAATACATGGTGGAGCTGGTATTCATACCCATGCATCTGACTTGAGACTTGCACCATTAATCACAAGGCCTTGTTGTGGGATCCTCAGCCTAGCTGGAGACATAAATAGGAGGTATCCACCTTTCGTTCTTGTAAATAAAGAGGAAGGATATGGGGCAGTTATGGATGCAGGTAAGTGCCAGCTTGATTGGCATTATTAATTTCTTAGGGATGCCATAGCAAATTACCCCAAACTGGGTGGTGTAAGAACACAGAAGTTTATTCTCTCACAGTTTTGGAAGTCAGAAGTCCAGAAATTAAGGTGTCATCTGGATTTTCCCCCTCTGAACGGGTCCCTTGTCTGAGGCTGCATACCTCCTACCTCTGCCTCTATCTTCACATGGCTGGCTTCTCTGTGTCTCAGAATTCTTTCTGCCTTTCTCTTATCAAGAGACCTGCCATTGGATTTAGAGCTCACCCTAAACTTAGTTACGTCTGCAAAAATTCTTTTTCCAAATAAGGTTACATTCACAGGTTTAGAGGGTTAGGATCTAGACATATTTTTTTTTTTTTTTTTTGGTGGGGACACTATTAATCCACTACAGTTATAAAGTTGAAGGAGTTTGGTCTGATGGATCTCTATCTTCTGTGAAGTAGAATAAGAGTAATTTTCTGAGAGTGAACTCAGATGTAGAGGGGTCAAGTATCTGAAGAGAGTGAAGAAATCTTGAAGTAATTATTATTGAAATGTGGAGAGTCAGCTGAGTAGGAAGCACAGTATGTTTGTGGAGCAGCGTGGAGAAGGTAGATAAAGTTTATCATTAATTTATAGCTGTGTGATTTTCTCTAGCAGCGATTCGCAACTGGGTACAAGCGTGGAGAAAGCTGACAGGTTAAGTGACTGGAGTTACAGTCTGGGCAGAGGGAAACGGATGTGGAGGAAGGACAGAGATGGAGGAAGTTTAGGATACTGGCAAGTGGGGGTTTTCTACAACCCCTAGGAGCAAAGCTGGGTGTGCATGGAAATGAAGTCAGAGGGGGACTAAGGGATGGGTCAAAAAGCAGGCGAGAGGCTGGGAGCAATTCAGTGAACTAGCTGTGATGCTGCAAGGTTATTCTCAGAGTATAGAGTATTTGATTGTATCAGTTTATGTGAGGAAAAGAATCTGCTTGCAGCAGAAGCAAAGAGAAGGTTAATGGGAATGGAAAAGTCAAAGAAAAGAGAAGGCAAGAAAATAACAAAACAGAAACAGACTCACAGATATAAAGAATAAACTAGTGGTTACCAGTGGGGACAGGGAAAGGCAGAGGGGCGAGATAGGGGTAGGGGATTAAAAGGCTCAGACTACTGTGTATAAGATAGATAAGCTACAAGGATATGTTGTCTAGCATAGGGAATATAGCCAATATTTTATAATAACCTTAAGTGAAGTAGAATCTATAAAAATATTGAATCAATATGTTGTATACCTGGAACTAATATAATATTGTAAATCAACTATCCTTCAATTATTTTTAAAAATGAGAAAGCAGGATTCAGGACAGGCCACTCGTGTGGACAGAGAGTCACACAGGAAAATGGCAAGACCTGGGTGGCAAATGCTGCTAATGGTGTGGTGTTTGACCTGGAACCCCAGGACTTTGGTGTTTGGAGGAGGCTATGGAGGTCAGATGTGTGATTCCCTTGCGATGACATTGAACACTGTATCAGTGAAGATTCTTGAGAGAAACAAAACCAATAATGTGTGTGTGTGTGTGTGTGTGTGTGTGTGTACACAGAAAGGAAGAGAGGGTGAGAGATACTGATTGATTTATTATTAGGAACTGGCTTATGTGATTATAGAGGCTGAGAAACTCATACCCAGGAGAACAGATAATATAGTTCCCGTCCAAGTCCAAATCTGGAGGCAGGAGAAGACTGATGTTCTAGCTTGAAGACAGTCAGGCAGAGAGGAAGAATTCTTTCTTAGGCTTTTACTCTATTCAGGTTTTCAACAGATTGGTCGGGGCCCACCACATTGGGAGGGGCAATTTGCTTTGCTCAGGCTACAGATAACCTCACAGACACACCCAGAAACGATGTTCGACCAAGTATGTGGGCACCCCTGGCCCAGTCAAGTTGACACATAAAATTAACCACCACAAACACCTTGATTACATGAATGGTCTTAGTCTATTGGTCTTAAGTCTCTTGGATTATAAAATGAAGGGGTGAAGAAGATTATTCCTAAAAGTCCTTCTCATTTTAACTTTTGTGTTTTAAAGTGTAATTTCAAATCCTTAAGGTGGAAAGAAACATCGTATTAAAGTTCTCCTCAATTAAATATAACTCGAAGTGACTCCTGTGAATCCACAGGTTTTAGAAACTAATGATTATACCCAGAGTCTGGCTAATCTTCACTACCTATCTGCTGTTTTTTAAAACTATAAAAGTTTTGGGCTTCCCTGGTGGCACACTGGTTGAGAGTCCGCCTGCCGATGCAGGGGACGTGGGTTCGTGCCCCGGTCCGGGAAGATCCCACATGCCGCAGAGCGGCTGGGCCCGTGAGCCATGGCCGCTGAGCCTGCGCGTCCGGAGCCTGTGCTCCGCAACGGGAGAGGCCACAACAGTGAGAGGCCTACATACCGCAAAAACAAAACAAAACAAAACAAGCAAAAAAAACCTATAAAAGTCTTGAGAAAACAGCTTTACACAGCACAACCCACAGAAACTGCTCCATCATTAACACAGAGTTTCAAAAGTTTCCTGGACCACGATCCTAGTTCTGGGTTGTTCTCTGCCTTTGCTGAGCATGGAGTAAGTGATATTGTGACATGGCAGCATCATCTCAGGTGAGTCTCTCATTCAGGTTAATGTAGCAAACTTGCAAGCAGACAATGTATTCCAAGTTGTTACTTTTGCTTGAGATCTGTGCATTTTACAGGTGTGTTAAATATATCTCTTTAAGTAGGTGTGCCTGAGATTAATAAAGACAGTACTTCCTGGAAGCAGAGGGTGGGGATGAGATGACATTTTGAAGTGTGGCACATTTGTCTCGTTTAGGGTTAAGGAAAAGAGAGTGTAAGCAGAGCCCTTGGTTTACACATTTCCAGCTGGAGGAGTTAGGTGGAGGAGAGTCTTCTCAGACTGGTACACTTTATCTATTCACTCCGCTTGGAAGGCCCTTCCTCCGTTTCTTCACTGGATGACTTAAAACATCCTCTGAAATGTCAGACTCCTCTGAGTAGCCTTTCTTGGCTAACCTTCCCACCCCATCTAGATCAGGTGCCTTACCTTCTCCTGCCTGTCACCTCCTGTGTGTACCTCTGTTGTGGCCTTCCCCATGCCATATCTACTTGTCTTTTATTTCGGTCTCCCCAACAGGATGGGTGACATGCAAGAGGCAATTAATTTATACTGAAGTCATTTTATTGTGGACTTTTGATGAATTTGTCATCATCTTGCTTCTGTCACTATGTCTGGCAACTATTTTATATCAGTCACTGTGTTAGGAACTGGAAGAAGAATAATAAACGACATAGGAGGTCCTGACCCTCATGAAACATGTATTCAGGTAGGAGATATTGACAAAAAGGAAAGCAGCAGAAAAAATAAATAAATAAATGAAGTAGCCACCATTTGTAATTCGTTCATTATGAAGGGAATAAATAAGAGACTGAGACAGAGGCTGATGGGTGAAGGTACTTTGGGTAAGATGAACAAGAAGCCTTTCCCAGTTGGGAAAGGGGGGTGAACTTCAGGCAGAGGAAAGGGAAGAATGAGGCCCTGAGTTAAATATGGATGGAATAGAATGATCTGGGCATCCTGGACACAGGTGTGAGATCACACAGAGATGTTGCCCCATAGTTAGGAGTTTGGAAGGGAAGACTTGGGAGATGAGTGACAGATCACAGTGAAGGAGATGGTACTGTCTTGGAGTCATTGCAAGGGCAGTAAAGACAGAAGAATGTAGGTTTGAGATTATATGTTAAAAATAGAAATTGATCAGATATTTTGATGTGAATGATGAAGGAAGGAAAGGAATCAAGGATGTTTCTCACTGAAGTAATGGATTGCTATGTACTGATCTGGGAAGATTTGGAAGAAGGAGAAAGAAACAGGCTCAAGGTCCTACTGTATAGCACAGGGGACTGTATTCAATATCCTAAGATTAAACCATTATGGAAAATAATATAAAACAGAGTGTATATGTGTGGATAACTGAATCACTTTGCTGTACAGCAGAAATTAACACAACATTGTAAATCAACTATATACTTCAAAAAAAACACACAGGCTCAAGAGAAAAGAGTTCTATTTACATTTGAGATGTGTGTAAATTTCCCAAGAGAAGGCTCCAGGCAGGTAGTTGGATATGAGTTTTAAGCTCAGAAGAGCTCAGAGGCTTCACGTATGAATTTAAAAGGCCTCCACATAAAGATCATAAGTAGTAGATCTGTGGAAACTGACAAGGTTATTTAGGGAAGAAAATGTAGAGAGAAGAGCAAAGAGGGCTCAGACAATCTCTCTGGACTCCCAAGATTTGAAATTTGGGTAAAGGAGGAGGAACCATTCAAGAAAACTGAGGAGAAACAGCCAGTAAGAGAGAAAGTGGTTTTAGGAAGCAAAAAAGAAAAGTTTTAAGGAAGAGGGAGTGCCATTGCTGAGAAGTTCAGTAACATGACTGAGAAGTGTCCATTGAACTTTACACAATATGGAAGTCAGTGGGTGTTTCAGTACGAACAGTTTCAGTGAGCGGTGAAGTCAGAGGCTAGATTTCAGTAGTATAAAATTCAGAATTTAGGAACGGAGGCAGTGTGTGTAAGTAACCCTTTCAAGAAGTTTGGCTGTAGAAGAGAACTGAGAAATGGACCAGTAGGCATGGAGAGGTGTGGATCAATGAAGGATTATTGTTGTTGTTATATTCTTAAAGATAGATAGTGGATTATGTTTTTATGCCAATGACGATAATCCAGGAGAGGGGCAGAAATTGGAGGTTCAGGAGAAGAAAGATAATGTAAGGCTTGACATCTTCTAGGATTTAAGAAAAGATGGAGTCCAGAACCCAAGGGAAAGGTTGAGCTTCAAGAGGGAGGAAGGATGTGATGAGTGCAGGTGAGTAGGTGGGTTTGTAGGTCAGAAGATGTGGAGCTTCACATCCAGTGGCTTCTATTCTCTCACTAAGAATGAAGCGAAACCATGAACTAAGAATGAGTGAATGAGTGATTGGACCTATTCTGTTTCTCATGGCATGAAACTAATTTTGCCAATTCCTAAGATAGTCAACATCTCTCTTGTCAGTACTCTTTGGCTTTGTAACTCCCTTTTGACAGGGACAGATTCCTGTTCATCTGTTCTTTTTCTTTTCTGACGTTAGTTTGTTGTGGTAGCCAATAGTTTTTTGATGAGATTCAAAATTCTGTATCAGTCAATGCCCCCCAATCATGCTGCGGGGACTAGGGCTGGCCAGGACAGCTGGCTCTGTGAGGTGGGAAGAATTGATTGTCATAGTTTCTAGACGGGCTTCTTCAAGGCTTCAGAGGAGACAGATGTATGAGAAAGAGAAAGCATTTGTGCAGGAAAAAAGGAAGAATAGAGGTGATGAAAGAAAGGGAAAGTTTAACTTTTGCCATGTGCTACACAATATATAACACTCATTTCCATCTTCTACAAGACGTTTAATAAAATTTGTGCTATTTGACAAGCTTGACACTGGTGCTCTTCCTGGGCTCAGTGTACAGTAAGAGCAGAGGCTACTCTGCAAGGGACCCCATGCACATTTGGGTTACATTAATTTTTTTTATTGTGAAATAAATTATTCATAGCCAAGGATGTTTATAAAATATCCGAACAGTTTAAAATGTATAATTATGATCATAAAATAAACACTCAAGTTCCAACCAGTCAGCTTAATAGAAAAACATTGCCAGTTCCTCTGAAGATGCTTGGGTGAACCTCCTCTACGGTACCCCTCTTCCAGCCTCCAGTTGTAACAAATCACCCCCTTAGTTTTCTTTATAGCTAAATAATGTTACCTAGTTTTGGTTATTTTTAAACTGTATATAAGTGGAAACTTCCTTTTGTGTTGTTTGGTTCCCTGATCATTGTGTTTCTTGAGATTTATCCATGTCCTTAGATGTACAACAGTTTATGTCCACAGATGTGTAGTGCACCATGATATGGATATACCACAATTTATTAATACACCTTGCCTTTGACAGACACATGATTTGTTTCCAGGTTTTTCTGTTATAACCAGTGCTGCTAGAATATTCTTGTATCTCATGGTGCAAGAGTTTTCAGACTTTATACTTGGGAATAAATTGCTAAATCATAGGTTATATTCCTAGTCAACCTCATCAGGGTATACTTTATTGCTTTCCAATGTGATATTTTTTTTACCAATTTTAGGTTGTCTTTTCATTACTGATAATACCAGAGTCTTTGCAAACCTGGAGGCAGGGATATTACCTGGTTTTCCCTTTAGAGATAACCACAGTGCAGGAAATGGGTGAGCACTCTCAGGCCAGTGAAATTTTGGTGGCACATTTTCCTTTGTTTCACTTCTTCCTTCCCTAACCCTCATTCTCAGGCAGGAATATCTCTTATCATATGGATGTGGTCAGGAGTCTCCCAGGAGGCTGAGAATGTCAGAAAACAGGAGATTCAAAGTTAGAGGCAGAAAAAGAAGGGGACATTGCCCTGCACACATATTTGAGGGTCTGGAATGTCCAGAAAGCAACGAAGGAAGGGCTTGATTTGCAAACGTTCTGTTCAGAAATCTTGGCCCCAGAGTTGAAATGATTTTTGCAGCTAGGAATACCCATGGTCACTATAGTATGGATTGTGAGAACTGAAAATTTTCTAATCTTTCATCCCCAAAGGATATGGAAATATGGATATAACCCTGCCTGAAATTCTGCTATCGTGACACTCGGGCCACCTTGGCCCCATGTTTCCTGGAGTAAGAGTACCTAGTACATACAGCTTCCTCTCTCTGTCCTCTTTCCCTCTAGGGAATCATCCATAGACCAATTACATTAGAAAAACAACCTCGAATCCTCACAAGATCCCTGAAAAGTAGATACTGTTCCAACTTTAGAGATGAGAAAACTGAGGCTCAGAGAGGTGAGTAACTCACTCAAAATTAGATTGCTTCTAAGTGATAGACTTGAGAGTTGAAGTCACATCTGTTTAATTTCATCTGTGCTCTTCCTCCCTGTGCTTTCCCTGTTCTTCTATTTTCTGTCTTGTTTTTTATAACCATGTGGTCCTGAATGAGTGTCTTCTCCTGTTTGAGCTCTAGATCAAAAATTAGCAGCTCATATAGGTTTAATAAACATTTATTAAAAAATGAAAATCACCCTATGGACATCTTACATTCTAATAAGAAGTAACGTTCTGGGCCAGCAAGAGGCCTTTCTCCTTCTACCTTATTATTGGGATTGTTGTTATTGTTTTTATATGTGTCTCCTAAATCTACTCTCACAGCCCTGGAGCTAAACATGTGAGTTTAGCTTGTTCTACTGCTGGTGTGTGCCTACAATTCGGTAGGTTTTGGTTATAAAGCTTGCTCCGGTGTGTTGCTGGTTGTCTGTTATTTTGCTTTCATCCTATTTTGCCGACAGAGAGCGTTTCCCCTCATAATGGTTAGGGTTTTTAGTGGAGACTTTCCTGAGATCTGCTGTTACAAACTCACACACACCTTAGCTCTGGCATTTGTCTCAGAGAAGCAGTCAGGCTTGTTGGCACAGCCAGCACACCCATCAATATCCCGGGGACACTGCTATCACGACCTCCCGGGCTCTTTACTTCTCTAGTGACACCTCAACCTGCTAACAGGGGATCAGAAGCGGAGCCAGGAGCTGTAATTCAAATGAAGGAAAGTTTCAGATCAGTCTCTGACTTGGTGTGGCTGGAGGAGACCCAGTCGCCACCACCTAGGATGTACCGGGAGGCTAATTGATTCAGACCTTTCTCCTCCTGGACAACCTCCCTGCTGTCTTGCATGCTGGTCCATCTCACCTGCTTCTCTCTCACTCTTCTTGTTGGAGAGAAGGATGCCGGTTCCCCAGTGTAGCCCTGATACAGTGGGAATGTGAAGGCCATCATCTGAGGAGTTGTTCTCTATGACCTAAAATACTCTACCCCTAAAACAATAAATTGAGATAAAAAGAAGTTCTAAACCCTTCTAATAATGGTCATGCCACATGAAGAAAAATAGGGGCCTTGGGTTCTGGTTCCTTTTTGCAGTTGGTTGCCTTGTTATCCTGTCTACTTGAAAACTGAGCAGAGAATCTCAAAGAGTCGTCAAGATTCCTGAGGATAGCAATGGATGAGAGACCAGAAGTTTTTCATAGTCTGGAATAGGGGCTGGCAAACTTTTTCTGTAGAAGGGAAGATAGTAAATATTTTAGGCTTTGTGGGCCTTTCTGTCTCTGTTTGGATTTACAATCCTTTAAACATGTAAAATCCATTCTTAGCTTAGGAGCCTTACAAAAACGGACCACAGGCTGGATTTGGCCTGTAGTTTGCCAACTGCAGTCCTGTAAGCTCATCTTCAATTTTAGAGCAGCTGGATAACAGAGAAAAAACTTCTGGGGATTTACTATTATATATATTTGGGAGGAAGCAATGAGCAAAAATATTAAGATCAAGTGTGACTAATTAAGAAATAATCTGGAAAACAAAATGAACAAAAGAAAGTAAAGGGAAGGAAGAACAGAGATTGTGAGGCAATTATTTAAAGGAATTAGAAATGTGGAAAAGAGGCAAGGATATGGGATGAAAATTGAACGGAGAGTATCTTGAATCAAGTAGAGTCTGGGAAAATGGAGTAAACAAGGCAGATTTTTCTCCTAAGCATAGTTACTGGCAAATACACACAAGCCCTGCTGTGTAACAGACTGGATCTGCATGGGGATTTAAGGAGGAATTTACTCCCATCTTGTGGCTTATCACTACAGTCTTCTTTTAACCATATGTGTCGGGTCATAGGTCTTTACTTGCCTTCCTGCCACAATCCAACACTGTTAGTTTAGTGCTTATTCAATCAGCTTTCATGATTACAAAGAAAAAAAAAAGGAGGGAAAGAGTTCATTACTGCCATGGAGAGTAGATTGGCAAGGGTGATTGGGAAGGATGGCAGTCGTGGAAAGTTTTCTGTGGATTGGGAAATAAGTGCAGGAATATGTCATGGCACTTTAATCAAAATATGAACCTTTTTTCCCCCCAGATAATTGACCATAAGAAAATACTGAAGGTGGAGAAAGAGGACAATTAGAACATGAATGTAGAGGTAATACATGTTGAAGAGAAAATAAGGAAAAGGATTTCAAATGTAAGACCAGGTTGGAAGACAGGTAAACAGGCTAATTTTTGCTGGAAGATCATTTGAAAGGCAGAGACTTCTAAATACCCAAGAAATACTGAACATCACAAGAAAGGGCCCATTTCCTCAGAATTATGAAAGAGCACTGAAGTAGGAATCAAAACATCTTGGCTTTAGTTTTTAGTTTGCTCTGTACTGATTATGTGACTTTAGGAAAGTCATTTAGCTTATCTGAGTCTTAGTTTCTTCATCAGTAAAATGGAGATCATATGTTTTTCTTATTTCATACTGCTATTTTGATTTGTACATGCATATTAAAGGCCTGTGTAAAATATTAGGAACTATGATAATGACAGACATTTTATGAGTTTTAGTATTTTATTATTATTTATTACTATTTTATTAGTGGGTTGACTTCACTCATAAAGCAGGCTGTATACTATGATTGAGGTGCTTCCAAAGGACTAACTGTCTGTCACATTTCTCCTAAATTGGACTGTGATAACATGAGTTAATCATTTTTGTGGGGTCCAAGGTTTCTACAGTCCTTAGGTTATGAAAATAAAGAATAGTAAAAATGCAAATATATTAAAGACAGGATCAATTCAGTTGTGTACATCTTAGGTCTTGATTAGCTCGTCTTCTAGCAATGTCTTGAGAGAATGGGGCAGAACTACCATTAAATAGAAGGGTCCAAAGAGCTTGGGGTCACCATGAGAGGACTGAATGAATGCCTGTCTGAACATCAGAGAGCAAGGCATTAAGGAAGAGAGCAATGGTCTTCTGCAACTGACTTCACAGTTTTGACTGACTTAGGCTAGTTTGTTCTGCCCATGTCTAGGGTTTTTGAGAGATGGCAGCTTGTGATCCCTTTTCCTTTGAATTCCTTCCCAGAGCCATTTTTTTTTCCCTAAACAAGTGTTCTCAGGACAGGATCCTGACTAACCCTCCTAGAGTTATGGCATAGACAGCTAACATCCCACCAACAATTCATGCTCCCCTTCCAGGGGCCACCCTTCTAGACTGCCTTGTATCTAGAAGGGACTGGGTGCCAATGGCATGTGTGTGGATGTAATGTGAATGTCTTATAGGATGAGGTGGTTGAGAAGCAAATGCTCTTTCTCCACTCTCTTTTTTCTTATCTGCTTACTGGATGTTCATACCAATGGTGTTACTGGAAACCAAGTCTTGAGGATGGAACTGCCACAAAAATGGAAGGAAACGGGGCATCTGAGTTACTGCTTGGAGGAAAGCTGCCCCACCAGGAACACTTACATCAGACTGGAATGTGAGCAAATAATCCACTGGGACTTCTGGGTTTTCTGGTATCACTTGGATGAATACAGCTGCTGATATTAGCAAACCTTCTCAGACTATTCTGTTCTCTACAAATTGTGATCAGCTAGCTTTTTCTCTTGATCTGTAGCCCATTCCCTTTTCTCCCTAGGTCCTTTCTACCCTTCCTGCCATTATGTCTTCAGATGAATAATAACATCAACAAAGAGCAAGGAGAATAGAAGAACAATGTTTATTTCATTCATGCATACATTCATTCCTTTGTTTTTTCTCTGCTTGACTCAACTGCATGGTAGTAGCCCAGGTGTTGGATGGGAGCCAAAGACAGATGTATGTAGGCTCTTGGCTTAAACTCTTGTCCTGGATATAAAAAATGTATAAACAGTAAAGACCGTAAGTTTCAATGACATGATTTGAAATTCAGACTCCAAAGGAAGAGTGCTTTCTCACCACTTTACATCCATGGAATTTGCTTCATTATTATTTCTTACTTCCCATGTGGCAGAGTGCCCTTGAAATATAAGATCTGTCAGTGGAGTAAGTACCCTATGGTCATTATCTGGTTTATAAAACCAGCACAGGGAGATGAGAGAGTTGTTTAAAACCTAAAACCATGCTGTGAGCCTGGAGCCCAGGTTTAAATATACTTGAATAGAAGAAACACTGAGAGCCCATGTGTTGAAGGAGGATAACATTACACGTGCAAAGCAAGTAAACAAAAACCTAGAAAACAAAAACAAACAAAAATAGGAGCTTACAGAATCACACCAAACTAGTGTCTGAGATCTCATAATTTTCCCACGTATACAGATTGGGCTCACAGGTCCCCCCACAATACAATCAAGCAGAGTCTGTACTTAAAATGGTTGTCACAGCCTGTTATTTGAGTCATGGTGTTGGGTAAGATTGTGGTTTCTAAACAAGAAAATTACTCCACAGTCACTTAGGGATTAAGGGGCTTCACTGGAATGAAAACATGGTTGGAGGGCTCCCTTTACAGTTTCTATCACCAGTTTATGCAGGCAGTAGGGAATCTCACTGGTCTTGAATAATCCTTTAACTTTCTAAGAGCCAGTTACCTGGCTCTTGGAGGAAGAGCTTCTTATGATGTGCTGGAGTTTGGACCAGGCTCTGTTGTTTGAATCCTGACTCTGCCACTCAATATCTCTCTGACTCTGGAAGAATTACAAAACCTCTCTCTGCCTCACTTCCCTCATCAGTAAAATGGGGATAATCATACACCCTACCATCTAGTTGCCAGAGGGATTAGATGAGCCATAGGGGTAAGTCATTAGAACAGTACCTGCTAAAAAATGAATCAGTTGTCTGCAGATATTAAGGTTCTGATTCCGGTTCCTTCAGCCTTATTTGGAGGATCCTTATGGCACTAGTGTCCATGACCAGCCTTTCCCTTCCAAGTCACAACTAGTTCCCTCCTTCTCTCTTGAGCTGTCACTCTCTCCCTTCATCTTCTCCTCATTGATTCTCTCTGTCTTCCCTGCAATCATGTCCTCCTCCCTGGCAGTTCTACACATGCCAGCCCAGTCTTCCACATCTGGCCCAAGAGTTATAACAAAGAAGGATTTTCTTTGAAATTGGTGTAGGGATACTATATACCTCATATTTTTCACAGCCAGCTCCCTGGCAGGGGAGGACAGTTTAGGAACAAAAGACAGGCCAATAGCTGTGATAATGACACAGGTTATCAGAAAGACGGGAAGGGGTGGCAGAGCAAGCTGCTCCAGGATCCTTGCTCAAGACAAGTTGCACATATCTTGTCTGCTCAACTAAAAACTGTAACCAGTTAACCAAATTGCATATTTAATAGGTAACATATAACTATACAGTAAAAGGAAATATTTCAAATGTCTTTTGCACACAGGACTCTGACTCACAGAGTCCATCTTTTGGTGGCAGGTTTTTGAAGGACAAAAAGAACTCAAAGGAATCCTAAACTTCACTCAGTTGTTTTATTGTTGATGTTATAATTTTGAAATTATTGTATGCGTGTTGCAGAATAAAGCAAATAAGCAGGGAATTCCCTGGCAGTCCAGTGGTTAGGATGCTGTGCTTTCACTGCCGAGGGCCTGGGTTTGATTCCTGGTCAGGGAAGTAAGGTCCCACAAGACACATGGCGTGGCCAGAAAACAAACAAACAAAAAGAAAATAAGCAAAACTGTTCATGGTGTTAGGATTCAAGTTTTTCAGAGTCTGAGAAAAGAAAAAAAAATAGAAATAAAGAAGGTAATGGGGAGAACACTATAATATAAAATCTGAGTTGGAAATATCAATAAGAACACAAGGTTATATATAATATCATCTACACATAGTCTATATAAAATATAGCATGTATACAGTATAATCTGTGTAATTTATATTTATCTGCATATAATCTATAAGTCTATTATATATCTCTATATCTATCTATCTATACACATATACATATATGTGTGTGTTGAGAGGGACAGGGAGAGAAAGAGAATGTGAGAATATGCTCTGTTCAATGAAAAAGCTTAGAAATCAATATATTCCAGTAGCAATGAACACACCTGACATTCAGGTATTGTTTTCTGAAATACCATTCTCACTAGAAAGAACCAAGCCTCCTTAGAGAAATGGCAAGTTCTAGGTGTGAGGCAGGGAAAATTTAAAGTGAGCTTAAGATTTCTTACTGTGTCAGAATAGAAGGAAATTCTGAAGATTAATCGTCTTGTTAAAAGGACAGAACTCTCACTGGCCAAGTTTGGGACAATATGAGCCTCAAAAGAATAATGCTTATGATTGATCATATCAATCAAAATGAGTCCATAATGATATTCAAAAAAAAGACAAGAAAAGAAAAGGAAAAACAAAAAAAGAGAAAGGGGGAAATAAAAAGCTTATTTGCTACAGTGGATATTCTTAGTACACCAACTCCTTATTCTGAAAATTAGTAATTAAAAAGAAATAATTAAACTTTACTTTGTGTTAGTCTGGATAGGTAAGTTATGCCACAACCTCAAAATCTTAGTGGCTTGAAACAGGAGAGTTTAATTTTCACTTTCACTACATGTCTATCTTGAGTTAGCAGGTGTTCTGATCTATGTCATCCTCACTTAGGGATGCAAAGTGACAGAGACTCAATAATTTAGAATGCTGCTGTGGCAGTGGAAAGGAAGGTGCTGGAAAATACACCACATGTCTGTTCATATTTCCATGGCCCAAGCAAGTTACATGGTCGTGTCCCAATTTAAGAGGGTAGAAAAGTTCAATCCCACGATGGCAGATTGTATACTTTTTTTAGGAAATAACTTTCTTCTCCCCTTTTCCCCAGGAACAGAGTAAACTTCCTCCCTCTACTGATTTTGTGACTTTCTTTGGTTGATGCCATGTGGGTGGAAGTGACAGCACATTGACCTGGAGCAGATGCTTTACAAGGCATCTCAGGCTTTTACTCTCTCTTTAGAGCTCATGCCATCCAGCAAGAGAAGAGCAGGCTCCCAGGAACCATTGCTTCTTTTTCAGACTCCTGGTTTGAGAGACACATTACACTGATCTGGAGCCTGGAGCAAAGCCCAGAGGAGCTACAGCTGAGCCACAGGCAAATCACAGACTTGTGAGCAAGAAATGTTTGTTGTTATAAGCCAGTAAGATTTTGGATTGTTTGTTACTGAAGCAAAAGCTGACTAATCCACCCATCGTTGATTAGTCCTTCCTTCTAAGGGTTTCTTCCTTCTACTCAGAAGGAAGGAAAAATGGAATATTGGTGGGTAGCCCAAATGACCACTGCATTGCCTTTTAAAGGGGGAAGTGATGTGAGTATTGCAGATTGCCTGCTAATAAATATAGAAGGAATGGTCCCGCTAGAAATCACCATTTTATTTTGCCATCTTGAAATAATTAATTCTGGCAGTTATCATCAGTGAATTTGGAACCATTAGGTGAAAGTTTTTTAGGAAATAGAATGTTTGGATGATGCTAAGTATCATCCTATAGATTACTTCCTGTTTGCAAAGGGTTAAGTGTACCTTTAAAATATAGAGGGCTGTTGGCATCAAACTACCTCACTGATAGTGGACCACTTGACATTGTATGCCTCTTGGCGTGATGCAATATGAAGCAATAGCATTGCCTTTGAAATACCCTTGCCTAAAATGTTTCATCTGTATTTAATCAAGACTTTAGTCCAGAGTTCCAATATACAGGGAATACAGGAGACACAGGAGCATGTTAAACAATGCTGCAAGAGACAATTCATCAGGAATATGGTAATTTTATAAGGCGATTGTTGGAATTTTTTCAAAATCCCCATGTCACGGGTATTAAAAAAATATGTGTGTGAGGGTAGCTGTTCTGGTTTAAAAAATTTTTTTAAGATATAAAACAAAAGTAGTGCATAAGCCTTGATTGGATTCTAATGTGAAAAAACTCACTATAAAAGCAACTGTTCACCTGTTTGGGAGATTTGACCATATGGCCCACTAGTTGCTTGATAACAGGGTATTTTTGATAATATTCCTAGGTGGTGATAAAGGTATTGAGGCTCTATAGAAGACTTTCTTCCTATAGGAGATGTATGCTGAAGTATTTAGTGGCTAAATATCATGATATCTAACCCAGTTTCAAATGGTTCAGCAGTAAATTTATACAGATAAACACCAACATAATGTTTACAATTCAGGCAAATTGTTAACATTTCTTGAATCTAAGTGATGGGTATACAAGTGTTCATTACCTTATTCTTTCAAATTTATATTTGAAATATTTTGTATAAAATTTTTCATATCAAAGACCTGAGGGTGGAATTCAAATCTGTGCTCAAAATGTCATCCTGATCCAGAAGTCTAGCAAGATAAATGTGACCTCAATTTGTTTTCTTTTACTTGCTTCTGAGCCATTTTATTTTAGGGGTTCTGAACCTGAACCATTGCTGCTGACCTTCTGCATCCTCCATTTTTTTTCCTTGTACAAAGAACCATCAATTGATTTAGGGAAGGAGATCAATAACCACACTTTACTTGACTTACAACCCACCTGGAGAAACCATATTTTACTGGATAACCCAATGCTTCTCAGTTTGAAATAAGCATTTATATACAAAATGCATGAACTTGATGTGTTATTATTTTCCCCATATTCCCAGCTCTTCTGCCTCATAGGATGAAGCATTTCTCTTCTTCTTTATAGTTAATGTCACTTTTGCTCCAGGGCACATCCTTTCCTGATGCCTTTGGGACCCTGATCTGATCTTCTGTTACTCTCACTCATTCATGAAATTTCTTTTGACACTTGGCCTTCAGCCTAACACACACACACTCACACACGCATACACACACACACACACAAACACACACACACACACACACACACACACACCTGTCACCTCCATATAAAGCATGGTTTATTTTTCTGCTATCTACTAAATCTCCCAAGATATATTGACCTATTTCTGTTCTTCCCTTGGCTGCAAAATTTTTGTTAACTACTGTCTATAAAAACTATTGCCATCCCTAGCTACTTATTCATTATTCTCATTCATTTCTGAAACAACTGTTGCTGAAGTCACACAATAAAGCAACTTGGTAGTGGAAACCAATTTTTCAATTTTCTGTACTCATCTGTATTTCTTTCTCTACAATTTCTTTAAAAAAAAATTCTCAGTACCTCTTCCATCTTAAGTTTTTTTCTCTGCAGCATCCAGATTTCTTACTACAGTTTCAGAAGCTGCCAAGTGACTATGGAAGGCCTGAGGTGCACAGGCCTTTTCCAAGCTGGACTGGTCACTTCATTGGACCCTTTCCTATCAAACCCAAGGCCACAGAGGTTCTATGAACTCAGGCCGCTGTCTTCTTCCAGGCTCAGTTTTCCTCTCTCCACTTTAAAGCCTTTGTGCTCCTGTGTATTTTTCCTCTATTGCCATTCTGTTGCCTTATGCCTGGGCTCCTTCTCAGTGTCGTCCTTCATACTGACTATCTGTGATATTTTCTCAGCTTTGATTTGAGTTTGTCCTGTTACACTGTCTCTTGGGCCTCTCTGTCTCAGATTCATTCATAACATCCTGAAGTCCACGCTTTCACCTTTGAATTGCATTCAGGTTCCCAGAATATCACATGGGGCCGAGTATAATGGACATCCACCTTTCTGATTAACGGTAATCATGCACAACAGCAGTTTTGCCTAATAAACGAAGTTCTTTGGGCTCTGTGTCTGGTTGGTGGCTTTGTAGCCAATTCAAAGGTCAGGGATAGAGTTGCTTATCTTGTGCCTACAGACCCAACTTCTACAATCCTAGGAAAAAGATATGATTCCTAATTCAGCTTTAAATACCAGTGGAGATACAGGTACTCACATTTTGAGGAGAGGCTTAAAAATGGCATTTCTGTTATCCTGCCTAAAAGAGGAGACTGAAAAGTGTGTTATACCACTGCACAAGAGGCTGGATTAAAAGGGCAAACTATGCAGGATCCCTGGCTGGCTCATGTGGTCTTTACGAAGCCACTTTCTCAGTCAGACATGGTCCACATGGGCCACAACGATTCTCAGGATCCACTGGAAGAGAATGATCAGGCATCTTGTATGATAGTGATTTATGTCTGCTCTTCTAAGATTTGGCATGAGATTCTACGCTCCCCTAGGGAAATTCAAATAAACATTCTCAGGAGCCATGCAGGTCAGTTGGGCTAATATTGTGAGCTGGTGAAAACCATCTTTGTCCCACTAACCTGGATTTATAATAATGGTCAAGGCCACACCTTCCAGACAGCTTCACCTGGACTCCTACCAGGGATGGCTCCAGAGGAAGGGAATAGAGAATCAGTGAAAGTTGTGGAGGAATGGAGAAGGAATTTCCCTTTGATGCTCATCAAATAGTAGCCTCAGTCCTAGAGTCTGTGCCCCTGGAGAGCCTGGTGGCTCCATAAAGCACATCCCAGGTAAGAAATAGTCTGTTCTTGAGAAGTAATGAGATAAATGGTCAGATTCAGGTCTACTCATCCCTGTTTTCAACTTTCTTAAGACCACGTCCTTGGATACTGGTTCATAACTATAGATTCCATGTAAAGTTGAGTTTCAAGCCATTGGAAATACTTTCTATATCTGGCCTATTCAGTGGCCCCAGCCACTTACTGAGCCAATGCACACACTACAGGAACCACCCCTATGACGTCACACCCGTAACACTCTGTGTGGATGACCTTTCATCTATCATATGGCTTCCTTCTGCACTTGGACATCCTGGCTGGACTCCTATGCTATGGTAATCCCCAGCACACCTATACTCTCACGTGTATTGCCTGCTGTCACAGGCAGCCTCCCTACTTGTTTTACCGTATCTGGGTGTTAACAAATCGTATAGTCGATCAAGGGAAAGGTCTTTTCACAACAGGATGCAGGCTTACCTTCACATTAGAATGTGGCTGTGCCTTTCATTATATGCAGTATTTACTCTCGGAACCAGAAGAACAGCTCTTCTGGGATTATATAGATAAGAATGTTTAATCCTAAAACAGGTTCCTGTGCCTCAGTTAATCCTGTTGGGTTCTCTATCCTCCTCTTGAAGAAGGATGGAAATTCAAACTCTGACAGTATGGCTAGAGCCTTATGTAAATATGTGCCCACTATCCATTCTCACTCATTGAAATTTTTACAGCTGTGAGGCTGGAGTAGTCACGAAGCTCAGTCTTGGGGCTAGGGGAAATAACCACTCAAAAGGGGGATAGTGGTATAGGAAAAGTCTTCCAGACACTCTTAGGGACACAGAAATATTAAGGAATGCATTTGTTTTCAGGATACAACTTCAGTATCTCAGCAGTTAATAAATGTGATTCTTCATAATCCAGTGAGTGAGAGTGACTGCTATCCAGAAGATCTATCAAAAACTCCACACACTGTTCCTCACTCACAACAGTCCTTGGTGTGTTTGGAGCTGGGCCAACTAGTGCAGCCACGCACACAATACGTGCCTGAGAGCTTAGAGGCCTCACTTCTGGATGATGATGATATGTTCTCCAAACAGGTTTACCTCCGTAATATAAGACAAGATATCCTCTGTATTTAATGGTAAGCCCCCAAGACTAAAAGGAATATAGCCCATTTGGGGGTTTGAAGGCAGTACTAGAAGATCACATCCCATTAACCACCTTATTGTCCATTTTCCAGTTTCCTTAAGAAAGATCACCTTTCCCTGAAACTTGGCTACAGCACCAGCATTCTTTTTTTTTTCTTTTTCAGGAAATCTTCTCTTGCCCAAATCTTAACCGAACCCAGTACATCATGTCCTCTTTAATGCTTTTTTAAAAAATATATATTTATTTATTTTTTTATTTTTGGCTGTGTTGTGTCTTCGTAGCTGCATGAGGGCTTTCTCTAGTTGTGGCGAGCAGAGGCTATTCTTCATTGCGGTGTACGGGCTTCTCATTGCGGTGGCTTCTCTTGTTGTGGAGCACGGGCTCTAGGCCCACGGGCTTCAGCAGTTGTGGCACACGGGCTTAGTTGCTTTGCAGCATGTGGGATCTTCCCAGACCAGGGATCAAACCCATGTCCCCTGCGTTGGCAGGTGGATTCTTAACCACTGCACCACCAGGGAAGTCCCCTTAATTCTTAAAGACAGATATCACACTATAAAATGGGTACCATCCTATTTCAAGAAAATGCCATCTGGGAAAGCTCTACCCTCAAACCTACTTGTTCATTTGGTTTTGCCAGGGTCATCTAACTAGGATGGGAAAAATAACTGCTTACTTCTAAGTTTGCATAGAGACTCTACTTTGAGGGGCTTGCATTCCTAACCCTGAGGCATGATCACGGTAGTGGTCAAGAAAAGTTCAGTTCCTGCCAGATGTGATGAGTTGTTTTCTTATAGGGATTTGAATTCCAGATGATATGCATACCAGGTGGCCCCAATGTCCAGATCCACAGTGGTATGACAATCCAAGTATTAGTCCTCAATGTCCAGGGCCATAACTCAGCCTTCAACCCTATTGTATTCATTAGAGTTGATAGAACTCACTCAAAGCAAGGTTAAAAATGCCTAGTTCAGCACTCTCTAAAAGAACCATAAGTACTTCCAAGACATTTCTGAAGAATGGAGAGGTCACTATAGCAGTTCAGCTACTTAAATTTTTTAAAAATGGCTGTATGGGGGCTTCCCTGGTGGCGCAGTGGTTGGGAGTCTGCCTGCCGATGCAGGGGACACGGGTTCGTGCCCCGGTCTGGGAGGATCCCACATGCCACGGAGCGGCTGGGCCCGTGAGCCATGGCCGCTGAGCCTGCTCGTCCGGAGCCTGTGCTCCGCAACGGGAGAGGCCACAACAGTGAGAGGCCCGCCTAGCACACACACACACACACAAAAAGGCTGTATGACAAAAAACAGCTGTATGCAAATGCTATAGCAGTTTAGCTACTTAAAAAATGTGTCTGACCACATAGGTGCTCAACAAATATCTGTTGAATGAATGCATAGATGAATGAATGAATAAAAGCTGATATGTAGGTCTTATGCTTCTGTCAGGTGTCAGTCTGGTGAGCCCCTAATGCTAATTTGCTATCCCTCATAAGGTCTGTCACATCTTCTTGTACCTTATATCTGAGCTGATACCATGTTGGACATCAATGCATGAAAGCTCAACAATTGTTGTTGAGAGTGGTCCTAGGAGAACCCAAGATATTACTTTATTTGCTCCCAGCCCTGGAGCTGGGAGATTATCTGGATTCCTTAGTAAACCTGCCCATGCCTGCTCTAAGAGCATCAGTGTGGTACTAATGTGGTCATTATTCTAACCAATATCTCTTTCAGTCACTTCTACTGCCCTGATTTTCTGGCAGGATTTGTTCGCTCACTCAACTCTCTGCTTGGCAATCTCATTAAAATTGCAACCTGAACCTCACCCAAGGCTATAAGAATTTATTGGCTCAGTTGGCAGACATTTAGACAGGAATGTTCTGAGTAGTGGTTTTCAAAATTCATTGTCATCAGAATCACCCTGAAGAGCTTGTTCAGACACAGCTTGCTGGTGTCACCCCCAGAGTTTCAGATTTATTTTCTCTGGTGTGAGGCCCAAGAATTTGCATTTCTAACAAGTTTCCAGGTGTTGCAGATGTTGCTGGTCCAGGGGCCACACTTTGAGACCCACTACTCCACATGTGAATTCCCTTGAAATTTGGGAAACAAAATAAAGGAAGACCTCCTTGCTTTCATTTCCCTCTACCTGAAATATCTTTGGCTGAGTTCTCAAATGAATAGAAAAACTGTTCAAACTTGACTGGAAAAGGAAACAGGAAACTAAGAATTTGGTGGGAGGAGTCTTAAAATCCTGTAATAACTGTGCCTTTTCTTTTCCAGGGTTTAGCACCCAGGTAACAGCAAGGACTACTCCACTTTCCAAGTGAAACTAGCCAGGGGCACTTTTTCCTTGTTACCTTTCAAATCCTCTTCTTATCAAGTCCCACTGTTAACTAATGAAGAGCTTTACCTGATACATCTTTCTACCCTAAGAAGACTAATAGTCATTCCTGCAGCATTGACTCAAGGACTAGTTTGCTGTGGAATGAGATTCTAGTGAGGTAAGGCCTGGGGAATTTTTCTAGAAAAAGCTCTGGAGAACCATTTGCTCATTGAAAAATTAGAAAGGAACAATAGCTGTGGGTTTCTGTGGTGGGAAAAGGGGTGGCACTGCCTATATTCCACAAAAGGAAAAGCTGTGGGTAGTCTGAATCTAAATCTTCAGTTGACTGAGGGAATAGAAGTTAGCTTTTATTTCACCACAACTGAGACTTTAACAAAAGGAAATGCATTTGGCTGTGGCAGGAATTAGAATATATTGTGCAGGAGGTGGATCCAGACTGAGTTTAAAAGGAATTCTGATTTTCTAGATGTGTTGGTCTGCAGGTGTCTTATTGATGTGAGTTTATTTTTAGAGGCTTTTGACTTCTGGCTGAAAGAGGGAAAAACTTTAGGGCTGAGGATCAGTTTCTAAGAAAAAGACAAGAACAATGGCATGACAAAATGCCTATGATGTAATATTAGGCTAAAAACAGCAGAGTACAAAACTGTATTATACATTATTCTTGGAATTTAAAAAATACCTAGCAGATAAAACTCTTCACAGATTCAGAAGGGCAAGAAGCATAGCTTTTAAACTTTTTTTCTATTACACATTTTAATTTCTATTTCTTATAGTATTACATGGCAGAAAATTTATGTCTGTTCATTTAAGGTTGAACCCCATTTTTCCCACAGTTATGTCTAAATTCCTAGAGTTTGAGGAACCAGTTAGATTCATGTGACAACTATTCTTTGAAATTGGTTGAGACATCTTTTATAGCCCTATTAAATACATAATAAATATTTCTAAATGTTCCATCAGATGAAGTTGTTAATTGTGTTATTCAACTCTTCTATATTTTTGCTGAATTGTTTTGGCTGCTTGAATCATAATTGATTGAAAAAAGGCATGCTATAATCTCCCACCATCATGGTGATTTGTCAGTTTATTTTTGCAGGTTTTTCAATTTTTGTTTAAATCTACTGAGTCTATTTAATAATGTGCGTACATGTTTAGAATTGTTACATTGCTTTAGTGACTTTAATCTTTATTCATTGCATAGGAACTCTGTCCTTAATGATGCTATTTGTCTTAAAGCCTTCTTTGGCTGATATTAATATATCTATACTGGCTGTCTTTTGGTTAGTATTTGATGTATCTCTTCTCATTCTTTTCAACTTTTCATTATTTTCATGCTGTAGGTGTGTCTTTTGTAAGTAGCACAGAAGTTGGATTGTGTTGTAATCCAATCTGACATTCTCTTTTAACTGACGAGTTTAATTTACATGTATTGGGGTAATTGATATATTTGGATTTGATGTGATTAACTTTATTTTCATATTATACTTCTATGTTTGCTTTCTCCTTTTTAAACATCTTTTTTTTTAGGATCAGTATTTATATATTTCCCTTGCTTCTTGTTTCATAAGTCCTATGTCATTAATTCTGTGGGGACAAGTCATTTTCTTAGAGTCCGAGTAAATTGCTACCAGATGTTTTCTCACTCCTTTTTTAAAATGGAGGTGAAATTCACATAACATAGAATTAACCATTTTAAAGTGAACAGTTCTGCAGCTTTTACAATGTTCACAGTGTTATGCAAGCACTACTCTATCTAGTTCCAAAATATAACAAGATCTTTTTCGCTTTGCTTTATAAGGTGCTTTATTAGGCCTCATGCCAGGTTGTTCTAATTTTCTTGATAAAGAAGAGTTCTGTACATCCCCAGCATCTCCCAAAGGAGATGTGGACTGCCCTAGGCCTCATTCCCTGTCTACTTTGCTATTAGAATAATCATCAGTCTAATCTGAGGTCAAAATGCAGATGAATGTGCCCAGTTCTACCTGATCTCGCTGTGGTTGTTGTTACGAGCTAGTATTGCGTGGCTTCTTCTAACTGATATGAGTCTTGTCCTACTGTTTATTTTATTCACTTATGTTTTGCTTTTTTAAAATATTCAGATATAATTGACATATTATATTAGTTTCAGGTGTACTGACTGTTTATTATAGATGCTGAACACTGGATTACAAGAAAACCACAATCCCCAGTAAGAGTTGTTACTAGAGCTCTACCTGACTCTACCCCATCTACAACATGTTATAGTGAGGATGTATAATTCCCTGGACCACTAATGGAATGTGTTGCCAGGATCCAGCACCTCCACCCTCACCCCAAATTTTCCCTGATGTTTTCTAGACATTGTAATTCATGAATGTATGTAGAAAGAAGGAGAATGAGAACCGGTGACACTTTGGCCGCTAAAATATCAATATTCATGCAAAGAAGGGTTTGATCTCAGTTCTACTTGGCACAGACTCAATTTCTTTAATCTGGAGGGGCAGCAATTGGGGGAGGGACAAAATGTCTCCACATTTTTTTTTTTTTTTTTTTTTTTGTGATATGCGGGCCTCTCACTGCTGTGGCCTCTCCCGTTGCGAAGCACAGGCTCCGGACGCGCAGGCTCAGCAGCCATGGCTCACGGGCCCACCCGCTCCGCGGCATGTGGGATCTTCCCGGACCGGGGCACGAACCCGCGTCCCCTGCATCAGCAGGCGGACTCTCAACCACTGCACCACCTTGGAAGCCCTCTCCACACTTTTTGATTTTGGTTTTGGGTAGTAAAGTATATTGAGGCTACTGGTTGCACTTATTAAGTCATTACCATCAACTTCTCACATTCTGGAAATAGGTTGACTGATGGTGAAAGATTTTTCTTTGCAAATCTTCACACCTATCT
The DNA here is from genome assembly GCF_026419965.1 of Kogia breviceps. Lineage (NCBI taxonomy): Eukaryota > Metazoa > Chordata > Mammalia > Artiodactyla > Physeteridae > Kogia > Kogia breviceps. The sequence goes on along the minus strand of NC_081310.1, from coordinate 88,833,668 downwards.
TTGTCTTCACAGATAATTTGCTGGGAAGTTGGGAACAGCTGCATTGGAAAATCATCATAGTTTTTTTTTTAAATGACATTTTGAGGTCCATAGGCCCTTGTATACCAAGGGCAGAGCAAGAGGGTCTGAAGGAACATAGAATTTGGGTCTTTTGTGCATAAATGGTGCCCCCCAATTTAGTGACACTTCAGATTCTGGTTCTCAGAGCTTCCATTGAATAAGATGTTGTAAGATGACCCCTGAAGCAAGTTTTATGTGGAAGTAGGGCCATGGTCTTGGTCTCAGCCACACTCAGAGATCAGGGAAGAAGCTGAAGGGAAACCCCACTCACTGCCTTGGCCTCTGTCCTGTGAGCTGGTCCCTCCCATGGCTTCACAAAGTCAGCTGCCCTCCTGGGAAGGAAAAACACCTTGGGGTCCTGAAATTCTCTCTTCTTCATAGCTTCTCTAATATGGTTTCCTTTCTTGTTCTCCATGGGGGAATTTAGAGAAGCAGATATGAATGAATTTCCTGGGTCTGCTTTGAGGTAAGTTGGTAAAACATTGAGAAGAGCATAAATCACATAACCTGAGTTTAATTTCTGGCTCCATCATATAGAAGCTCAATGATTTTCTTTGCTTCATTTATTTTTTGTTCATGTGATCACTACTTGACACATGTTTTTATTTGTTTCTTCCATTAGAATATAAGCCCCATTTGGGCATGGGATTTGTTTGTCTTTTTGAATTGTATCTCCATTGCTTAGCACACAGCCTGGCACATTGTCATTAATATTTATTGCATTAGGATTGTTTCCTTTTTCTTCTTTTGCTATTCTAAGTAACTCTGAACTGAGCATCTTCAAATTTTCATTATGTGTAACTCTGATGTGGAACCTTCTTTCGAGTTATTTCACAAGATACATCACAAGTGAAATTGTTAAGTCAAAGCTGTAACTATTTTTTGACTCTATATGTATTAATAAATTGCTTTCTAGAATGTCCTGCAAGTTATCAGAGTCTCTATAAATATATTTGTAGTTTTTAACTTTACTAATTTAATAGGCATAAAATGGTAGTAATTAATTAATTTCAATTTCTTTGGTAAAGTTTCTATACTTCCTGTAATGTACCCTTAATCCATCATAGAGGAGGAGGTAAAGTATTACTTACTATTAAAGAAAAACTGTGGGTTAAGGGTGAAGCCGAATCTGGCCTCTGTATGCCGACACCAAATTAAATCTCGGAGACAGAGTTTTGGGTGAAGTAGAAAAGAATAGCTTTATTGCTTTGCCAGGCAAAGGGGGCCATAGCAGGCTAATGTCCTCAAAATTGTGTGACCAACCCTGGAGGGGGTAGTGAGGAGTTTTATAGTAATTGTTCAAAGAGGGCGTGATCAGTTCGTGAACATTCTTCTGATTGGTTGGTGGTGAGGTAAGTGGGAGTCAGCATCATCAACCTTCTGGTTCCAACTGGTCTGGGGTCTATTTGCTTGCAGGCAGCATTCCTTCGTATGTTACCTGTTAATTTCTCCCACGTGGTGGGGCTTCAATCTGTGCAAAACAGCTCAAAGATATTGCTGTGTGTATCCCTTGATGAGGAGCCAGGACCTTGCCCCAAGGCTGCACTATGGTTTCTCTTGACTGTTTGTTTCTCCCTGGTCTGGCATCCCCTCCCTTCCCGAATTAGCAACTTCTTGAATCTGCCCGTTGGAACTCAGGGAAGGTCATGGAGGCTGAATGAAGCCTATTTCCTGTAATCAGAGAAATGGGGGACACAGAAAGGCTTTTGTGCCCAGGAGCCCCCAGGGCCCTGCTCAGTATCAAGGGGAAAAATAAAACAAGTGGGTACTTATTTATGCCATTTTCTCATTTTTCTTTCACGTATCTCGTCTTTTCCTTGAAGCTTGCATATGAAGAAATTTTGATGATTTTTCTTTTCACCCCTAAATCATGCCTCTCTTCAGGTCCCTAGCCAGTTCTAGAGACTTTAACATTTTCCAAAAAAGAAAAGGACTAGGGAGGTTTCTAGAGAAGATAGAAGAACCTGACTGAGGACCAGAGGTTTGGAAGTAAAGCAGCTGAGCGTGTTGGTGCATCTGCAGGGATGCTGGTGGGAAGCTAGGCTGAAGGGAACCCGTGGCAGTTCTGCTGGGACACAGGAGTGTAACCAAACACAGTATTATAGTCCGTTCTTTGTACCAGCCTTTTCCCCATCTCTTCCGTCTCCTATATTCATTTCTCCAATCTCACATCCACCTTCATGTGGGAATAAGGGGTAGAGGTGAGGAAATAATCTTGTCCAAAGGTACATGTGTGTTTGCAAGTTCCCTTATCCATGAAAATATCTTATGCTATTGAAGAAAATCTCTTGAAATGGCTTTTTTAAAAGGAAGGTAATTTATGTGGCTCGTCTACTCATTTTTAAGTCCAGAGGTGTGATTAACATCTTTATCAGTATACATTTTTTGTAAAAATTTAATACTGCCTGTTAGAAATGGTCAGGACACATTTGGAGAGTTTGGACAACTTAGCTATTGGTTGGCACAGACCATATTAAAGCAACGATGATCCCATGACAGAGAAGTTTTTTTGATTTGTATTCAATTGAAAGAAACAGAGACTTGAATGAACAAACAAACAAAGAAAAAAAAAAACATTGATTTAACAGACATTTAATCTAAAGCCTTATTTTTATGTCTGGTAGTCAACCACCTAGGGCTGGTGTAGCAGCTTTGCAAAGCCATCTGGGGCTCAGGATACTTCTTTTTTTCCACTTAGTCACACATAGGGTGTGCTTGTCACCTTATGGCCACAAAATGGCTCTTTCAATTCCATGTTAGTGTCCTATTTGAAGCAGTAGAAGTGGATGGGCACAGGGCTTGTCTGTGCCTCCCCTCCCACTCCTTCACAAGATTTGCTGTGAGATCCTCCCCTCAACTTTTGCTGAGTTAACACTGTGTCATGTGACACTCCCTATGCATCAGGGAGGCTGGGGAAGGTGGGAGATGTTTTGTAGTGTTTTCCTCTCTCTTTGCTTGCTTGTAAACTGGACACATTGAGACCACATGGGATAATTTTAGAAAGGAAGAATGAAGATTGAACACTGAGTAACACTCAGTAACATTGAGCTGCCTCAGAACCTGAACACTTTGCCTTCAGAAATGTGAATATGTCAGCCATGTGGTCTTCATCACTGAGGAGGTTTGAGTGAGAGGTAATCATTGGGTTTAGAATAAACATTAAAAAGCAACAGGAGTTCAGGTGATGAAAATGTTTTGATTATAAACAGCGGGGATGCTTACACATCATTGCAAATGAATTTAAGGCTACTGAATTGTAGACTTACAAATGGTTAAAATGATAAATCTTGTGTCATATATATCTTATCACAGTAAAAATATGCAGCAAGAGTGATAGCCGTTAGACTGGGGGAGAGTTGTAAACTTCTCTGGGTAGGAAGGAAGTAGAGGACCTGAAATGTAATAAGATGTGGTTCTTTGTCGGGGGTGGATTAACCGTGGTAGTAGGGGTGAAATACTGTGCCCATCCATGGTCCCCTTCTGTCCCTCTTTTAAAGGACTGACTAGTACCATTGTCTTCTTGGTTGTCTGCTGTGGCCTGCAGGCTCACCCCTTCTGCTCTAAGGAGTCATCTTGCCAAATGTGTCAAGCAGAATTTTCCCACTCACATCTGCGGGAAGCCTGGCATACAGTCAGTATTGATAGGAAAAGTAGAGGCTTTTGGGGTTGGAATTGCCTCAAGTGTTAAGTTTTTGATGACTTTTTTTCATCTAAATTACAAATTATCTCCCAGTTTCAACCTCAGGGCACACTGCTTTCTTCCCACCCCCCCCCTTTTATTATTTATTTATTTATGTTTAACATCTTTATTGGAGTATAATTGCTTTACAAGGGCATGTTAGTTGCTCCTGTATAACAAAGTGAATCAGCTACACCTACACATATATCCCCATATCTCCTCCCTCTTGTGTCTGCCTCTCACCCTCCCTATCCCACCCCTCCAGGTGGTCACAAAGCACTGAGCTGATCTCCCTGTGCTAGGCGGCTGCTTCCCACTAGCTATCTATTTTACATTTGGTAGTGTGTATATTGTGACTTCCCATTTGCTTCAAAGTAAAAACCAGAGGCCAGACAGTGGCTTATCAGTAGGGCCACCAAATATCCGGGTTTGCCTGCTTTAAGATTATTGCCCCAGTGTAATTATCAGTAACACCTCTTTTATCCTTACATGGGTTCCAATCTGGACAATAAATTATATGGCCCTTCTACCTGTAAGGCCCTACATGATCTGTGTACCCCTCTCTCAACATACTTCTCTGACCCCACCTTGTATTATTTCCCTGTTTCTTGCTCTGCTGTGATCACTCTGGGCTCCTCAGTGATTCTTGAACTCATGGGTGTGCTACTGTCCTAGAACCTTCACATGAGTTTTCTCTTTCTGGAATGCTCTTCCCCAGATATCTGCATAATCAACTCCTTCAGGTCTTTGCTTAAATTTTACCTTCTCAAGGAGACATACACTGCCCACCCAATTTAAAATTGCCATCACTCACTTCCCCTGCATCTCTGACCCCCTTTACTCTGCCCTGGCATTTCTTATACTTATAAGTATACTATCTCACTTACATATATTTGATATTTATACTATCTTATTTACATATCTATTATGTTTATTGCTCCTCTCCCCCAGCTAGAATATGAACTTCTCCAGGGCAGGGACCCTGTCTTTTTTGTTCTACCGTGTAGTAGAAGAGCCCAGAATGCCTCACACATAATAGACACTCCATATATGTTTGTTGAATTAATGAAACAAAAATTGAAAAGTTACGTGATCTGTGGCCCATTTCCTCAAAACCTTGTAGGGTGACTGGCTAGCTATAAAGAGCTGATGGTTTTACGACTCATTCGTTTATTCCTAAACTAGATATTTTTCATTTTTATTTCCCAAAGTAGTATTGGAACTTTGTGTGGCATAGGATTTGACCATTTTGTTACAAATCAGTTTAGGGGCAATTTGGAAGACAGGTAGGTCTTCAGGATCCGCAGAAATAATCCCACAGAAGCAACTATCTGTTTTATCTAAGAGAAAGGCTAATCCTGCAGTAAAGGTTCTAAAAGTTAAAAGGAATTGACATTGGCACAATACTCTGTACTTTACAGAGCTCTCTCAATCTCACTATCTTATTTAATTCCAGACCAGTCTTGGGCTTCTCCATTCATTGACTTTGTTTGACCCTCTTCTTATTCTCCCTTGAAGGTTTAATTAAGTTCAACCATATTCTGTCAACTGTTCTAGTTTCAGTGAAATCTTTTGTTATTATAACAAGAAATTATTCTCTCAAATTAAAAAAAATAATAAAACCCAAACCCAAAACCACTCTCCTTTTTAGCCAAAGGGGAAACGCTCCTGTCACTGCAGTAGTTTCTTTCCATCTTCTCCTCATGAGCCTTTCAGATCTTCTGACATTCAGCCCATAATCTTCATCTTTGTATTCGACACTGACATTCAAATGCCCTGAATGACTCAGATCCTATATCCTACTTGCGGAAAGGGGAGAAACTTCATGAAACAAAAAGAACATGTACGCTTTCCCTGTTAGCTCTGCTTAATACATAAGAAAATTCAGGATGAGGTAGGGCTATCTGTTACCAACTGTGGGAGGAAATACTAGCCAGAATAGATTTCACATCAAACCCCCATTGCTTAATTGGGTTCCAGAATAGCTCCTTCGCTTCCTCTTGGTGTTGGTGTGGGTGAATTTGGGAGAGGGAGATGACTGGTAAGGAATTGAAAGCTACACCTAGAGTTTCCTTTCATGTTTTAGATCTGATCTTCAGGGAAGGCGTTCTTGCCTCTTTGCAGCCAAGAGAAGAAAAATATCTGTGCAGCAACCGGAAGAGGATGGTTTAGGAGCGAGCGCATCTTCTCTCGCATTTCAATCAGTGGTAGACACTAACTCAGGACTCTAGAAAATGATTGGTCCAGCCACCTTACTCATCTATGCCCATCCCAGAACCACAAGATTATGAATCAAGGACTAAGCAAACCTACCTCCGTCTTATCTTCTTCAATTCTAAACTTGGTGAGGTAGAGAGATGACTTTCTCTCCAGACTGACCTGGGCAAACTTTGCTGCAGTGACTGACAGTCTCTCTGACATGAACACTAAGCTGATGATTATCATAAGCCCAGCACAGTAGACAGGGAAAATAAAACATGGTAAAACTGTGAGCATATGTGATATCATCCAGCTAACATATGATGAAAGTGAGTATACTCCCTGTGTTACATGTGGATGAGACAGCCTACAGCAGCTGGAATACACTTTGGCCTGGGGGAGGGTAGGTCTGGAAACCAAGTGGAGCTAGATCCAATGACAGTGATCTCATCCATGGGCAGTGCCCTTTAGATTTTATGAAGATTTTCAGTTCAGTTATCTCACTTGAGCATAGGTCATAGAGCAGGTGTTAATCGCCTGATGTTACAGATAGCACTCAGATTCATATGGGTTAAGGAGCTCATGCAGGGCCACAGAGCCAAGAACCAGGTCATTGACTTCGACCCCCTCTTCACTAAGCATGCTGCCTCCTCTATGGCTAGAAGGTATGAAGAAGAATGCATGTATCCTGATTCATTGTTGTAGAGGAACATTCTGGACTGATCTAGAGCTTAGGCATAAACACAAGCTTAGCTTCAGGAAGGGTCTTATAGTCACATTTCTGCTTATCCCTGCTTTCCCCTTTTGTAATAGGAACATGCAGGATTTTATTAAGTTATCTGTAGCGTGAGTGTCACTCTCCTTCCTAATTCACATATTCCTTCTTTCCTTCCTCCCTATTTCCCTTTTCTTTTTCCCTCCCTCAAACATTCATTAAGCATATTCTATGTATTAGGCACTACCTAATACATAAAAATCAGGAAAACAGAGATGAATAAAATACTGTCCTTTGTTTCAAGAAATATGTGGTTTATAATGGGAAACAGATTAGAAAAACAAATTGCAGTAGAGACAAACAGTGGTGGCCCAGAGGTGAGAATGTTTTATGGGGAGAAGATGTGGGAAGGTTTGGAAAGGCTTCATGAACATGGAGAGTCAAATGAGTGGGGTCTGGAGGGGTGAGTTGTAGTATCTCAGACATTATAAGGTAGAGAAAGGACAGTCCGTGTTTCTGTAAAGAGTTTACCTATAGTGATGCATTCTGACTTTTACTAGGTTTTATCTACCAATTGACCTTTTATGTATTGTGGACATATCCTAAGAGTTCATAATTTGATGGCAGAGTGTGGGTCCCTGGTTGAAGCATAGACGATTTCCACGGTAGAAGCCAAAATAAATGGCTAAGACTGGGAGTAAGAATTACACTCTGCTCTTATTTTGTATTCACAAAGAAGGAAATTATTAAGGCCAATGTGTAAATGTAAACACTGGTGGGGGTATCAGTGTACTCCTTGACTTTTTTTTTTTTTTTTTTTTTTTTTTTTGCGGTACGCGGGCCTCTCACTGCCGCGGCCTCTCCCGTTGCGGAGCACAGGCTCCGGACGCGCAGGCTCATTGGCCATGGCTCACGGGCCCAGCCCCTCCGCGGCATATGGGATCTTCCCGGATCGGGGCACGAACCCGTGTCCTCTGCATCGGCAGGCGGACTCTCAACCACTGCTACAGTAGGGAAGCCCACTCCTTGACATTTCTTAAATCAGCCTCCCTTAGTTCCACCTAACCTTGTTTCCAAGGTTGTGCTTACCTGTTGCCAGGTTAGAATTCTCCTTTAGGCACACGAGGGTAAGATTAAGTGATCGTTTGGCTTTTCTAAGGAACATGGGAGGAGCCCAGAGCTGTAGGAAGTCCTTTGCTAAGGAAAGTCAGTGTAGGACATGCCAGTGAGGACCTAGTGCACCAGGAAGGTGTGGTTGTGTCCCTGCTCTTGATTCAAGCAGGTGATATGAAAAAAGAAAAGTTGTTAATATAATCAGACACAGAGTGATATGGTGGTAGGTCTATGGGAGAAAGAAACAAAACAAAACAGGTCTATGGAAACCTTGTGGAACATGGTTGTGAGCTGTACATTATAGAGGTGAGTCAGAGTTTCAGATCCTAGGTATTTCACCTACATCAGCTTTCACCTCTATTTCATTGTATCCATCTTGTCCTATCGCCACTCCTATAGGAACTTTTTTTCTCTGAAGAATAAAATTTGTACATTGTCTTCTGACCACACCTTCATGTCTCTCTATCCTTCCAGTTCTACAACCCAGTTGTCCCTGCCCTTTGTCTCCTTCTGCTTCATCTGGATCTCCAGTTTTGGACCTATTTTCTCGGTGCCCATTAGCCCCACCTGTCTTCACTGATTTTTCTATGAAACTTGAACTGCATGGCCCAGAACTTCAATAACTCTTCCCATTATCCTTAATTCTATTGTTCAACCATCCTCTGCTGCAAGATCCTAACTGGCTGCCTTTTTTGAACCTACTTTGGGTTTACTGAGCACTGGTGAAACAAAAATCACATAACATGAAGCTTGTGTCATTATATCTATTTTTAAAATTAATTTTTATTGTAGTATAATTGCTTAACAATGTTGTGTTAGTTTCTACTGTACAGCAAAATGAATCAGCCATACGTATACATACATCCCCTCCCTTTTGGACTTCCTTTCCATTCAGGTCACCACAGAGCATTGGGTAGAGTTCCCTGTGCTATACAGTATGTTCTCATTAGTTATCTATTTTATACGTAGTATCAATAGTATATATTTAAGATTCCCAAACTCAACTGGGTTTTCAATTCTCAGCAAACTGAAGTAGCCTCTCCTCATTATGCCATTGTTTTCCTCCATAGCGTGTGTCACAAACAGAAATTATTTGGGGAGTGTATTTGTTTATTGATTGTCTTCCTCCACTGAGGCTCTGTGAAAAAGAGCCTTTGTTTATATTATATGCTCCTCTACTCCCAGTGCCTGGTGCATGACAGATGCTTCTTAAACAAATGAACAAGCCTCAGCTTGGATGTCACTATCTCTAGGAATTGTTCCAGAATCCCTGTCTCCTATCAAGTCTGAGTTAGGGATTTTTCCCTTAGCATCCTGTTTCTCTGTCATAGCATTTTCTGTGCCATATTCCCATTGCCTGTTTACTTACCTTTATCTTTCTCTGCATCAGCACCCTCCAGTAGGACTTTTCACAAGGCTGGGAATATTCTATATCTGTGCTGTCCAATGCAATAGCTACTAGGCACACATGACTATTGAACATTTAAAAAGTAGCTAGGGACTTCCCTGGCAGTCCAGTGGTTATGACTGTGCTTCCACTGTTGAGGGCCTGAGTTCAATCGCTGGTCAGGGAACTAAGATCCCACCAACTGTGCAGCATGGCCAAAAAAAAAAAAAAAAAAAAATGTGGCTAGTGTGACTGAGGAAATACACTTTTACTTTTATTTGATTTTAATTAATTTTAAATTTAAATAGCCACACATTGTTCATGGTAACCATGTTGGAGACCACATGCAACTCTAAATTTTAAGCTCTGTGAGATGAGGGACTGTGTCTGTCTGGTTTTCTGTTGTATTTTTCAGGGCCAGCACAGTGCCTGGTGTATGACAGGCATCCAATAAAAAGGGCATATAATGCATAGATTTTGTGTCGCTTAGAGGTTGATGCCTTCTATGGTGAGAGGGAGGTGGAATGTGAGAAAATTCTGTTTCAAAAAGGGTTGGATATTTGTGCTGATGATTTTAAGAGATTAAGTTCTTCTTATTGTGTGTGTGAAAGATCTTCAAATGTAGGCTAGCAATAGTGGCTAGGCTTCAGGTAGCTGAATTTGTAATAGAAATGCTTCTTCTGTCTCAGCTCTCGACTATGTCATAGACCTTTTTAAAAATGTATTTTCATAAATTGTCTGAAGATCCACAAAATCAGGAAAATGAAGGGGACCCCTCCTGGGAATGAAAGACTACCTCAGGATGAAGTGAGTATTTCTTTTATTCCTCTTTTATGGATGAGTGGTTGTAGTGCCTGCGATTCTTGAGTTAAGAGAATTGATTTGTCAGTTTAGTGATGTGAGCTAACAGTTTGTGCCATATAACAAGCACTAATCTAAGTGTTTTCTATGCATTGATTTGTGTGATTCTCAAGTACTACTATTATCTCCACTTTAGAGACAAGAAAATTAAAGCATAGGATTAGTGACTTGCCCAGTGTTACTCAGTTCCGTGGGGAAAGGAGGATTTGAACCCAGGCACTCTGGCTCAAAATCCACTTTCACTTGTATTGCCTCTTGTATGATCACTTGTGTCTCTCTATACTTCTCATAACTCTAAACAGGTTTGCTATGGCTGTGAAATTTGTGTGTGCATATGTGGTGAGTGTTTCCTGAAGAGGGTAGCTCTGTGTTGCAGCCTGGGACGTGAGGGGACTGGAATGCACAAGGCCTGGGGTGATGTAACCATGGGCCAGTGGAAAAGAATTCACCTTGGGATTAGAAGCCACTGTGTTCTCACTTACGGAGTTTTGGGAAATGTTACTCACCTCATTTGGTTATTAAAATTACATGTACTATGTATTTGAAAGGGCTTTATAAAGTGTAAAAGGCTCCATCAGGCTGGGTACCTAAGAATATACAACATTGGCACAGTGACCTTTAAGGAATGCCAGATCTCAGAGATAACACAGCTACAGGACTTAGTGGTTTGCCTAAGATTTGGGGAGAATTCCCACTTTTCTATATCCTGCAGTTCAAGGGTTCATCCTCTTGGAGGGTGAAAGAGAGGCCTGAGGGCTTTCTTGCAATTTCGGATTTTCTGTGTCTTAGAGTTGCTTCAATCCCAGAACAACCTACTGTCTTGGAAATCACCCAGATCACAAGCAGGAAAGGGATTAAAGGATGAAGGGAAGTGGTGGTGGTGGTGGTGGTGGGGTGTGTGTGCTTGTGTGTGTGTGTGTGTGTGTGTGACTAAAGGCCAATGCAGTCCCCTTGTAACCCCTCCAGGAGACAGAATCTTCAAGCAGCCCATTTATATATACCTCTGCTCTCATGGCTGGTAACACCTACAAAGAGTTGCACGCATTCTTGGCTGGTTCCAGCTCTGACTCTTTAGTGAGTAGCACTCTGTCACCATGGTCTATCTGCCTGAGAGTACCACTTGCAGTTCTGGTTGTGATCACACTTCAAGGAGGCACTAGGAGGCCATAGAAGTCAGAAAAAGTCTAGAGAGGTTGCCTTAGGAAGCCATAGTTTTAAAATGTCTCTTAAAGCTGGAAAAGGAGACTGTGGATAAGTAGCATCAAAAGCCATTAAATTTTTTTGAAATAAAAATAAATGGCAATTTATTTATTAGATCCTAGATTATTATTTCCCTGATATACACGGCACCACTGACACTGATTAAGCTCATACCATGAATTAGCCATTGCAGTAGGTCATACTGACATATGATCCTATCTCTCTTCACAACATCCCTGCAAGGGAGACATTATATCTTTATTTGGCAGATAGGACTCAGAGAGGCTAAGGAACACGCCCAAGGTCATTGGCTAGTGAATGAGAGAAACCAGGAAATGAAGACGTGAAAAAATTTTAAAGTTCCTGCCCTTTCCACTACACCAAGTTGCCTCTCTTAAACCTCAAATGAGAAGGTGTGGGTGGGGACTAAAGTTAAAAACTAGTTAAAGGAGGACCTTTTCAGCGAATAGTAACACTGTGGATGGATATCATCACAGTTGTACATTAATTTCAAAAGAAAGCTTATGTTGTATCAGGAACCAGCCCTCTTTACTTTGGTAGAAGAGCCCTCTTAGAGCCCAGACCTACTCTACCAAGACACATTACAATCTGGTTTATTGTAACAGGGGAGATCTTTTATAAAAGTTGGCTGGTGTGATATGATGGCTCAATTTTATTGAGATTTAATAAATGAGATGCTAGTCCAATTCCATATGATCTGCAGATTCTTCTCAATTTAGTCCCCTCCTATCATCGTAATAGCTTTGACTTGAAAATGAACACCTATGGTCATCAGTATAAAGTACAAATTGAAGCTGTAATGTTTTCCTTTTTAGTGTTCCTACCTCCTTTGTAGGGAATTCTTGGTAGTATACAATGTACTATATGCAAATTAATTTATTTAAATTTTAAATGCTTCTAGCCATTATCGATTTCCAGGCATCCATTGCGATATTTTAAGTGTAGCTCTTTCCACTTCAAAGCAAGTGTGGTACCTTAAAGATCTCAAGTTACATACACTTTTGATATTAGACAGAGTAAACTTGGTACCTTTCAACATAGGCTGTAAAGGAGGATGACAAAGAAAGGTGCAAAATATAGTAGAGAGTATTCTAGAGAACTTAGCTGGGAAAATAGAGATCACCAAGGGACGCTGTCATGTAAACAAAGAAGCCCTGTAGGCTGCGATGGCAGACACTGGTCATGGGTGCTTCTTCCCTCTCTCTTCCCAAGCTCTTGGCACAGACAAGAGTTCACTGCTCAGCTGAATTTTCAGAAAATGTCTCAAAACAGAGCTCATGCAACCGCCACCAACTGATCGGAGTTGACACTCATAATGAACACTATTCTCCATCCAACCTCTTTGTTTTTTCCTGCCTTGAGGAAAGGATTGAATTATTTTATAAATCCCTTAGGATACAGAGGAAAAGAGGGAGGGCAGATTCAGAGTTTTCTGCTCTCTGATATAGATTGACTAAATGATGGTTGATTATAAAACATGTATAACAAAGTACTACTCTTTCCATTTTTTTTATTAGCTCATAGCCAGCAAGGAAATTGATCTGAAAGGATTTTCCCAGAAGTGTCAGGAGTGCTTGCCTCTATAGGGTTATCAGTATTGTTTTTTTGTCTACTTTTGTTTGGCTACATTTTCTAATTTTCAGTAATGATTTAAATTGTTCTGTCACAGCAACAAAAAGAAAAAAAACCCGAACTTAATGAAAGAAATAGTAATATATATATATATATATATATATATTTTTTTTTTTTTTTTTTTTTTTTTTGTGGTACGTGGGCCTCTCACTGCTGTGGCCTCTCCCGTTGCGGAGCACAGGCTCCGGACGCGCAGGCTCAGCGGCCATGGCTCACGGGCCCAGCCGCTCCGCGGCATGTGGGATCTCCCCGGACCAGGGCATGAACCCGTGTCCCCTGCATCGGCAGGTGGACCCTCAACCACTGCTCCACCAGGGAAGCCCAATATATATTTTTTGATAGTCAGGTTGTTTTACCTTTTTTGCTAGCACAAGCAGCCTAGAATGAGAATAACACTGAAAATACACTAGACACACAAAAAGAAAAGGTAGAACAAAATCCTCAATTTTGGAAAAATTATTTTAAAGACGTAAACCATCACAAATAATTGTAAAAGAGCTTCATCATATTTAATACCCATATTAAAAAAAGAAAAAAAAACCTCACTGAGAATATTTGCTGTCTTAAAATTGTTAACTACTGCATAGATAACAAAATAATATTTATAAGCACATGTTTAAGATGCAGATGTATAAAAGCACAACAGATACCTGTGTACCCACCACCCAATCAATTTATGAAATAGAATATGATCATTAGCTCCAAAGCCCCATGTGCCTCTCCAGTCCCATTCACTTCCCACTCCCCTGAAGTAACTACTTTTCTGAATTTGGAGGTTTTATCCCTTTGCTTTTCTTTTAAGTTTTGTATCAGTAAACAATATATTGTTTAATTTGTACATTTTATACCTTAAATACATGAAATCATATTATGTATATTCTGCAACTGGCTAAGATTCATTCACATTGTTATTTTAACTGTAGTTCACTTTTGCAGGTTGCGTAATTTTCCACTACATGAATATACCACAATTTATTTGTCCATTTTATTGTTGGTCACTATTATTTTTAAAAATAAATTTATTTATTTTTGGCTGCATTGGGTCTTCATTGCTGCACTCAGACTTTCTCTAGTTGCAGCGAGCGGGGGCTACTCTTCGTTATGGTACATGGACTTCTCATTGCAGTGGCTTCTCTTGTTGCAGAACCACGGGCTCTAGGTGTGTGGGCTTCAGTAGTTGTGGCACATGGGCTTAGTTGCTGCACAGCATGTGGGATTTTCCTGGACCAGGGCTCGAACCTGTGTCCACTGAATTGGCAGGTGGATTCTTAACCACTGAGCCACCAGGGAAGCCCCTGGTTGGTCACTTTTTCTTTCTTTCTTTTTTTTTTTTTTTTTTTTTTTGCTTTAACAAACAGGGCTGCTAAGAAGTTTTTCTAGCATGGGGACTGCTATATCATAGGATATGTGTATCTTCAAAATTAATTGATAATGCCACATTATGATCCAAATAATTTATACTTCCTTATACTTCTGCAATGGATAAGACTACTTTCCGGGGGACTTTCCTGGCAGTCCAGTGGTTAAGACTCGTGCTTCCAATGCAAGGGGCATGGGTTTGATCCCTGGTCGGGGACTAAGAGCCCACATGCTGCGCAGCACGGAAAAAAATTTTAAATTTTTTTAAATTAAAAAAAGACTAATTTCCATTTATCCATGTCCTTACCAATGTTTGGATTTGTCAAATTTTAATACTTGCTTTTCTGGTGGTGGTTAAGTGGCATCTCACTGTGGTTTAAATTTTCATTTCCCTGGTTACCATTGATGAGTTTAAGCACCTTTTCACATATTAGTTTGCCAGTTGTGTTTCTTCACATGTAAAGTGCTGCTCTAATCTTCTGCTCATGTATCTATTGGGTTGTTTGTCTTTTTCTTACAGATTTATGGGACTTCTCTGTATATTCTGGATACTAAACCTCTGTCGGTTGTATGGGCCTTCACATTATCTTCTCACAATTTTTAGATTGTTTTTCCACTTTCTCTGATGTTTTAGTCAACAGAAGGTCCAAATTTTAATATAATTTATCTTATCAACTTTTCCTTCATGATTTTCATTCTGTACCCTTTACAACTCCTCTGTCATGAATTTATTGTTATATGTGTTCTTCTAAAAGTGTTATGGTATTTTCTTTCTCAGTTAAGTTTTCGATCCACTTGAAGCTGATTTATGTGTAATGTTTTTTCATATCATATGGAACTATGAGAATGACTATTAATATAGTTCTTTCCTGTCAATTATACATTTATACATTTGATGTTTTCTTTCTATATTCCAAAACTTAAATTTATGAAAATTGATTTTGCAAATTTATTGTGCATATTTTTCTGGTCCTTTTAGGCTATTTGAGATATCTATTGTGTTAACCAATAGATATAAGCTTTCCCTTGAATCTTTGTGTTTTCAACAAATCTGGTGTTTGCTTCCGAGTGAATGATGAAAAAGCTCCATCAGAACAGAATCCTGTCACATGCCTCTCCAGATTGTTCTTCCAAGCTGAATTCTATTCACAAATCAAAACTCTAGAGATGTACCTTTTAAAGCAGCTACAAATATGCTAATCAATATCATCAACTTATTTTTTCTAAGTAATCTGTAGCAAATATTAAATACATTCCCCAACTCCCACCCCCCCCCGCCACTCCAGAATCTAATGTGTCTGGCTACATCCCTCCACTGACCCTCAGGAAATTCAGATGCCTTTTAATATTGTATAGCCAAGAAGGTAAATTGAAATAATATGGTAGACCTTGTAGAATTATATATGCCATTACTAATACTCCCTTCCATTTGTAAATGTCATGGAGCTGTGTGTGTGCGTGTGTTAATGTCTTTCCAGTAATTTATTTATGCAGAAGCAGATTGGTATTTGGTTAAAATTTTAGGCTCTAGAGAATAATTACCTGGGATCAAATTCTTACCCTCTACTTATGCCTTTGTAACGTCAGGCAAGGAACCTATCCTCTTCACACCCTAGTGTCTCACTCTGAGCATAGACACTGTAATTGTTCCTATCCTTAGGTTGTGGTCGGGCCTGGAGAATACAGGGGCATGAGGATACACTCTCACCCTCTCTGCTGCCTGCATGGGGCAGTGTTCCCAACCGTCCTCCTGCTTCGCCATGTTTTACTCCTCCCCCAGAAGATTAGAGCTTCGGACTGCTTCAGTCTGATAACGTAAGGTGGGCAGAGAATGGGAGCCAGTCTCTAATCTGTATAATTGTGGGGCATGTTTGGTGGGGTTTAACTTATGCTCTGCCTAATTAGGGCTAAAACTGTTATATGCCATCACAAACTCCAGCTGAATATATATTCATGAAATTTGGGACTTACTGTATATATTATGTGGTAACTTACCGTTTTCAGATAACGCAACATGGTGAACCATTTCCTGCATCATATTCTTCAATACCATTCTTAGTTTTGTTCAGAAAATATTTTCGTATTTTACTGTTAACATTGCGTTAGGATGAATAGCCATTTCTTTAGATCTGAATTCACATCTTTATTTCTTAAGTTAAATACCAGGAGGTGGATTGCTAGATGATGATCATTTGCTCTCTTTTGTGAAGAATCTTTAATTCACTATAAGATCCAGACTGACCTAAGGATTTCACTTTTTAATCATTTCCTTCCTTAATTTGAATGAAAGAAATAGAGCTATCTTTAGGGTCTGTGTCTGTGGACAAATCACCCTCATTGCTTCCTGTTACATTGCATAACTTCAGGGATGCCATTCATTTTTTTTTTTATTCTATGTGTCCTTGAAGCCCCTCCATGACAGAACACTTCTAGAAGTGACACCAGTTTAAATGGTCACCTCTTAAAGAGGACCTTTTCAACGGAGAGGGACAAAGCCAGTTTTGCTTTGGCAATTACTGCCATTTGATGAACATACACACAAACACACACACACAGATATACACACACTTGCATATCATTTATTGGTACCTCTCTTATACTTCAGCCTCCTAAGTTATTTTCCAAATAAAAGGGCATCCGGAGAGGAAAACCTTGAGCTGGCTGCTTTGGTTCATGCCATTCAGATTGCTCCCAAAACAGAGATAATGAGGATATATGTAACGATTGTGTTGTTTGTTTTTTTTTTTCCCCATCTAAGATTGTGTCTTTATTGTTGTTTTTTCTTTCTTTTTTTTTAAACATCTTTATTGGAGTATAATTGCTTTACAATGGTGTGTTAGTTTCTGCTGTATAACAAAGTGAATCAGCTATACATATGCATATATCCCCATATGTCCTCCCTCTTGCGTCTCCCTCCCTCCCACCCTCCCTATACCACCCATCTAGGTGGTCACAAAGCACTGAGCTGATCTCCCTGTGCTATGAGGCTGCTTCCCACTAGCTATCTATTTTACATTTGGTAGTGTATATATGTCCATGCCACTCTCTCACTTCGTTCCAGCTTACCCTTCCCCCTCCCCATGTCCCCTCCAGTCCATTCTCTACGTCTGCATCTTTATTCCTGTCCTGCCCCGAGGTTCTTCAGAACCCTTTTTTTTTTTTTTTTTTTTTAAGATTCCTATATATGTGTTAGCATACGGTATTTGTTTTTCTCTTTCTGACTTACTTCAGTCTGTATGATAGACTCTAGGTCCATCCACCTCACTACAAATAACTCAATTTCGTTTCTTTTTATGGCTGAGTAATATTGTATATTACTCAGATGAATGCATAAATTGTGTGGCACATATATACAATGGATATATAATATTCCATTGTATATATGTGCCACACAATTTATGCATTCATCTCTCGGTGGACACTTAGGTTGCTTCCATGTCCTGGCTATTATAAACAGAGCTGCAGTGAACATTGTGGTACATGACTGTTTTTGAATTATGGTTTTTTCAGGGTATATGCCCAGTAGTGGGATTGCTGGGTCGTATGGTAGTTCTATTTTTAGTTTTTTAAGGAACCTCCATACCGTTCTCCATAGTGGCTTTATCAATTTACATTCCCACCACTAGTGCAAGAGGGTTCCCTTTTCTCCACATCCTCTCCAGCATTTATTGTGTGTAGATTTTTTGATGATGGCCATTCTGACTGGTGGGAGGTGATACCTCACTGTAGTTTTGATTTGCATTTCTCTAATGATTAGTGATGTAACGATTGTGTTTTATAAGTATATAATTTTATCCATGGTGTCCACCCTCAGGCATATAGGACGGTCTTGTAACTTGTGAATCTTTAAGGCTCACAGGAGTTCCTCCTCTTCTTCCTTGATGGGAATAATGAAAAGGGACCCAGCCTATAATATAAAAAAGGAAAGACAGAACCTGCCAAGGCATACCATGACAAAAGTGTCACTGTGGACTGATTGTGCCCTGCTTTTTTCAGGGGTCATAACAACACGTGGTATTAATTTGATTGAAGAAAAACTTTTCTGTCCTCTACACCTGTGAGATCAAGAATGTCTGAATATGGAAACTTTAACCTCTGTCTCATCATTCTTTTCTCTAGTTGTGCTATTTAAGTTATTTTATGTTGTATTATTTTGTACTGTCTTCCTAAGTTCAACATTTCCTTAGGACCACGCAAACTAAGGTTTATAAGTTTTACATTTGGATTGAGTTTTCTCATTTAACAGTCATTCATCTTTCCTTATGACAGTCTGTACCTTTATTCCCATGTCTCCATTCAAAGAAGAAACTAAAAGGGAAAGAAGGTCAATAGGAAGTTACTGAATAAGAGGGATCCCAGGAGGGATTTGAGCTTGAGTCCTTGAGAATGAGACACTTCATGCTAATGTAGATAATTAGAGTGAGTTTCTTCCTAGTGAAAAATTTTAGCATCAACTTAAAAGAGAGCTTTACCCCAAAGAGGAATCAACAATTACTGTCCCAAGGTTTCCTAGAGCTGAACCATGCCTTACATATGTTTGATGCTGATACTGATGGAAAAGACCTGTATCCCTAATCACCATATCAAAACAGTAGATGAACAGCTCAAAGTCAAAATGAAAACAAACAAATAACCTTCAAACACAACGTTGTAGGAAATATTGTAAGAGTTTTCACTATGGAGTTTTAAGGTAAAGTTTTGGACTGGGTCTGAAGTGACCATAGAAAACATTTAATTACATCCTTTTATTTAGAGATTAAAAAACTGAAGGACAAGGAATTTAAGTGTCATGATGGCAATTACAAAGTTATGAAATGTGAAGTAGTCACATACTCTAGCAGCATATGAGGACTGATTGATTGATCCCCAATTCATATATGACTTTTACCTTCTGGTATGTTTCTGAACTTTATATCCATGTGCTTTTCTGATATATATCTTTACGCTGCACTCCTGCATCTTATTTAAAGTGACAGTATTTGTGAATATGATTCAAGTTAAGAGTTGAGTATTATCTTAGGTTGTTTGCCTGAGAAACAGAGTACAGGATTTGCCTGTGGGAGGCTTGTTAGAGGATGCTCTTGGAAACACTTGAAAGGATAGAGGGAAGCAGCTTGGGCAGAGGAAGAAGTTGAACGGTGGTGCAATTGTAATGGGGATGAAGCCAATCCCTCTGTTACTTTAGAGTTGGGATGGCTTCTAGTGGTCTCTAACTGAGGCAGGAGGGCTGGAACTTTGAACCTGTCCATACGAGAGTGTAACCTAGGGCAAGGCAGCTTCCTTCAGCACTGAGCAATCCCAGGAGACAAACTCAGCTGTCAGCAGCCAATACTCCTGGAGGAATAAATACTTTCCTTGTGGGATTTGGGAATCTGCGTGGTGTTTTCCAGCCTCCAGTTCTGTTATTGTGATATTGTGATTCTGGCGCCCAGGAAAATGTCCCTGAGTAGTTTTTTTTTGTCCAGGCTGGCACATAATTTAAAGAACTAAGCAGAGTGTCTTATGTTTTGTTTTGCATTCAGCTACACTGAGAGTAAAATAATAGAACTAGGAAAAGAACTTCTTAAGGAAGAGCCAGATAGCAAGACTCAGTAAGGATGCCTGCATATAGTGGAGCTGTACAAACAACCCCAAACTGGTACATCTTTAAGCAAGACATATGCTCTATATTTACCTCCTGTTGATCCACGTGGTTTTTATCCTGTTGGTCACTGAGCTGTACTTCATGTTGCCACGAGGGGGCAGTGTTTTATAATCTTTAAGAGCTTTGGCTCAGGCTTCACAAGGCTGAAGTTCAAACCCTATTACTGCTACTCATTAGTTGTATGATTTGGGGCCAGTCACGAAACACATCTAAGCCTCTATTTTCTCATCTATAAAATGGGAGTAATAATCATACTTACTTTGCACAGTTAGGATTATTAATTTAAACAATACTTGTATGTACCCAGGTCAGTGAGTGGCTCAGAGATAGCCCATCACCCAGGCCAGGAGTTTCTATGAAAACCTTGTCCTTCTCATATGTATGACAATCCTTAGCCAGGATAATATGTTATGTTTCAAGAAAAGACAAAGGAAGGAAGATGTAGTAAGTTGGATGATGGACTAAGATCAATTGTGAGAATGGAGATAAGCTTAAAAAGAGCTACTTTTAACCAACAATATGTAGGGGAAAAAAGCTGCAGCTGATATTTGGACACTATAGTTTCATTGAGGTTGGGGCTTGGTGGAGGGACATCATTGCCTTTTTGGAAGCATATGTTTGGAGACATAATTAGGAAAACCAGTTTGAAGCTGTAGGTCATTTCCTTGACATTATGAAACAATAAACATCGGGCCCAACTGACTCATGCGACTCCTAGTACCTGGTATATCTTCATCCCATGATTCTAAGGCATGTACAATGGCCACATGGCCAGGAAGATGTAGGATCCAGGTGTCAGAGACACAACTTTTATGTCCCACATATACACATATCATTCCATTTGCCAGAGCCAATTCAATCACCCCAGAACCTCAGCTATTCCTGCTAATGTCAAAATAACCCTATGCTTTTTCTATCCCTCCTCTTCCTCTTCCTGCCTACTTGATGTCCCAATTAGGGTCACTCTCCTGGCTTATCACCAGTTGCATTAACTTTTTCTATCATTTTGTAATTTTCCATCATCCACTGTGGTAAATGAGAAGTAGGAAAGGAACAAGAGTAACTTGGAACATTTCCAATTATGCAGAAAACCTCAGGGATCAAAGGACCACTTAGCACTGAAGAAATGTACCCAACTGTGCTACATGTCACTATTAAATTCAAAAACAGACTCTTGAGAATGAAGAGAAAGCCTGCAGTTGCTTTTCATAACACACAAGTGGTTTGACAGGTTATTACCATTAAAAATTCATTAATAAATGATTAATATAAATGTTAGAATATAAATACCAAAATCACCATCCTGATCCACCTGTTTTTGTCTTCAGGTGCCCTTCTGCAGTTCAGCACGAGGACGGTTCCTTCAGACAGGCTTCCCATGGATATTGAAAGGTTAACTTACTATCAGGTATAGTGATCATTTTCATTTCTTTAAATCACAACCTCACCTGACTATCTTTATCCTTACCATCACCCCTGAATCAGCCTTTTCCCTAATATTGTCAGTATTTATGCAATTGACTAGATGTAGGGGTCAAGGAAGAGGGAAGAATTGGAGATGACTATGAGGTTTGGAGCCTAGGTCACTGGGAGGATTGTGGTTCCATTAACAGTAAAAGCAGAATCAGAAAGAGAAGGTACTTAGGGGCCCAAGATAATCACTGATTTAGGATATGTTGAGTGTGAGTTTTTCATTATACATTTGGATAGAAATGACTTTTAGGGTAGCAGGTTTGTGGGGGATCTCGGTTCTTTGGGTTTGGAATTATTTTTTACACAAGTACATGAGAATCCCATATTTAAATAAATGTGCACTGAAGTTTTACTAGATTCCAGACCCAGTGTTGATTTTTTTCTCTTGTTTTTAAACAAGACAGATTCAGTTTCTATCCCTACAGAGTTTATATCTCAGGGAAGAAGACAGATATTAGGCCTTAAACAATATGATGAGAGTGATAATACTGATGATATTAATAATAATGCACAGCGTTTGCCAAGTGCTTTCTGTCTTTCAATTACTTTGCTTAGTGCCTTAAGTACTTGAACTTTTTAAATTTTCACAGCACCTGCATGGATTAGGCACTGTCGGTCTCCAGTGGGCTAAGAGACTTTCCCAAGCTCACACAGGTGGTGGAGCGGGAATTCCAACTTTGTGCAGAGACAGAACCCAGGCACTTCTTCGCACAATGTCGATATATGGGAAGTCCTGGGTTTTATGGGGATGGACATTTGGAGTACTTAACCCAAATTTAGGCTGGGAGGACTTGAAAATCACTTTGGAGAAAGTGAAATATAAAGAGAGATCTGGAGGTGAATAGGAATTAACCAAATGAAGGATGAGGGTGAAATGGAGGGCAGGTACGGTCAGGGTAGCCTGAGCTTAGTCTATTGGAGCAGAGGGTTGTGGGGAAAGGCCTGGCCACAGAGCATTATGGATAAGATGACCAGGAAGAGAACAGAAAGATGACCACACACCACGAACAAAGGGCCCGTGTTCACAAGGGAGGAAGAGGAGGAGACACTGAGAATGTAGGGAAGAATATGATTTAGAAGCTGGAAGAGCATTAGGATCGACTCTCAGGCTTTTATTATTGCCTCGCTTGTGCTACATTTATACCTACTGTCTGTTTCAGGTCATTGTAACTCAACGTAAACAGGGGAAACCAGACTAAAATTATGGAATGAGGGGTAAATGGAGGAAATGAATAATTACCTAATGATCTTGAAACACCCTCTGTCTGGCCTTCCAGAACTGTGCCAGCCGTTGTTTCTTGTCCATCCTGCTCTGGCCTTTCTTTGTAAGTCTCCCTTGCTGACTCTTCCTCTTCTGCCCAACCACTTCCTGTCTGAGCTCTCTGTGGCTCCAAGGCCCACACTGTCTACACTCAGCATATCCTGATGATCTCATCCTGTTCTACAGCATCTGATACTGTCCATTTTATTATCTGGAGTTCTGACCTTTCATCTAAGCTCCAGGGTCATATATTCAATTAAATCTCCATTTACATCTCACAGGAACCTCAAACTCAACACTTCTAGCACTCAAGCCACGTCTCTTCACCTGTCCTGATGTACTCCTCCTCCAGTGCTCTTATTCTCTGTAATGACCCCATCATTCACCCCATCATTCACCTATGTTCTTGAGCCAGAAATCCGTGAGTGATGAATGACTCCTATGTCTTCTGAATGGGTTTCCAGAAGACATGTCATATTCGTGGTTGCCCAACATCTTTTAAATAATTCACATGTAACAATTCCCACCTCCCAACTCAGAAGTCAGACTCTCAAGATCTCTTGCAGCCCAGTTGGATACGTGTGGCATAGGTGTGCCCTGTCACCTGCTTCCAATTGAGGCTTGATTTGGAAGTCCTCAGCAGGAGAACCAGGGTGCACATGGGGCTTCCCTCTTGCTGATACAGCTGTTTTCAAAGATGTGTGGGTTTTAGGTGAATGCAGCAATCGAAAGGTCAACTTCCTGGTATGGAAGTGGCATTAGTACTGCAGATTTCGTGAACAAGGTGAAGTCAGTTCTTGAGATCTTGTGTGCAGTGGTAGAAGCACTGAGCGTGCTCATTCAGAACAGTTTTGCTGCCTGGCTTGGAGTGTGTGAGTATGGGCCGGGTAAGGAGGTGTGTGAAGCACGCGGCATTTTTTGTTTGGGTGAGTTTAGACTTGATTTTGCTCCTTCAGTCTTCCCAATGATCTGAGAGGTTAATATCCTTTAATAAAGCCCCTTCAATTCATTAAATCATCACATTGTACAACAAATTGAATAAAAAGAACAACTAGCCATAGTCGATTGTGTTATTTGTGGTAAGAATCTTGAACAGTCTGAGGTTGTTGCTTCCTCTCTGGTAGAATGTTTATCTGTGTGTTGAGCTGTGTGAGAGCTGAGGGGAAGGATGTGGTGAGAAAGACCTAGAAAGGGTGGGTGTGGGTGAGTGCAGAGCCTGCCCCTCTAGGGTTTCTTTATTTGAACTGTCTGTACTCCTAAAAAAAGGCTTTCTGTATATTGGTGTGTCAAGTCTATAAATTATGTGCAGATATTCCAGAAGGCAGGGCAGAGTGATAGAAAGGAAATGGGCATTTAACAGAAAATAAATGAGTTTAAATTCTGTCTCCACCACTGACTAGCTGGGTACCCTTGAACAAGAGCCTTAACACCTTTCAGTTTCAGCTCCCTCATCGATGAGGTGTGCTTAATGTATTTACACGTAGTGTGTTGTGAGGTTACATGAGATAACCTGTGGAAGGCCCTACCACTTAAAGGCTAGTGATAAAGGTTAACTCTCTGTGCCAGAGGCAATCAGGGACCCCAGGGAATAGATGACTTGTTGACTCTTCATGGACAGTCCTTGAAATGGACTATTCCATTCTGCCGACCTGGGATTCTATTTTTTGTATTCCCACTTATTGAAATCTGATTCTTTCTGATAGGACCAACCCAGATGCCCTTTTTCCCAAATGGAAACTTCCCAAATTCTCTTAGCTGGAAGTAGTTAATTCTACTTATAAAATACTATTATATTTTAATGTAGGTTGTGTTTGAAATTTTGTGTAAAATTAATAGATCCTTAGGATAAGCAAGTGGGAAGATGCTGATACTTTAATCAGCATCTAGTAGAGCCCCTTATGTTTTAATTTAATCTTTTAACAATTTATTATTATTTATTAATTGAAGTATAGTGGATTTACAATGTTGTGTTAGTTTCAGGTGTACAGCACAGTGATTCAGAATATATATATATGTATATGTATACACACACACACACACACACACACACACACACACACACACACACACACATATATATTCTTTTTCAGATCCTTTTCCCTTATAGGTTATCGCAAACTATTGAGCAGAATTCCCTGTGCTGTACAATAGATCCTTTCTGGTTATCTATTGTATACATAGCAGTGTGTGTATGTTAATCCCAAACTCCTAAATTATCCCTCCCCACCTTTGCCCCTTGGTAACCACAAGTTTGTTCTATATGAGACCATTTTTCTTGTACATTGTGAGAGCCCCACATCTCACAAATACATGTGATTCCTTCCTTCCATTTCCCCAATACAGTCATTTCAAAATTTTTGGCCAAATCAATGTTTGGTATTTTATATTACTATGACTATGTAAGTAAAATTCACAGGTAAGCTATATACTGTATTGTGTTCCATCCTTATGCATCTTTAATTTTTTTCTGAAGTCAATGACATTTCTTTAATAGTTTGCTCAACTTTTTATGCCCTGATCCCTAGGTCTTTCTAAACTGCCAAAATTGTAAAAGTCCCCTCAGAGCAAACTCACTTACTTTATAAGAGCCACTCACCACCTGCAGCACAGGCAGACCCCTCCTTCCTGCCCCGCCGCCACTCTTTCTTTGGTCAGGAGTCCTCCTTGAGTTCCGTGTCCTCCCGTTCCATCTGGACAAGCTGCTCAGCTCTCCAGCTGTGCACGGGTCAAGGTTCAGGGACTTCTCTTCATCGTCGTCCTGGGGATGCCCTGAACAATTTTGTTCCTTCCTTACACTTATGTGTAATTAATTATCAGCTGGGTATAGAATACCAGGCTAAAAATTGTTTGCCTTCAAGTGGTAAAGCGATTGCACCCCCCTCCCACTCTCCATGTCTTCTAGCTTCTGGTGCTGCTGTCAAGAAGGCCATGCCATTATATACAATGGAATATTACTCAGCCATAAAAAGAAACGAAATTGAGTTATTTGTAGTGGGGTGGATGGACCTAGAGTCTGTCATACAGAATGAAGTAAGTCAGAAAGAGAAAAACAAATACCATACCCTAACACAGATATATGGAATCTAAAAAGAAAAAAATGGTCTTGAAGAACCTAGGGGCCAGACGGGAATAAAGACGCAGACCTACTAGAGAATGGGCTTGAGGATACAGGTAGGAGGAAGGGTAAGCTGGGACAAAGTGAGAGTGGCATGGATATATATTCATTAACAAATGTAGAATAGATAGCTAGTGGGAAGCAGCCGCACAGCACAGGGAGATCAGCTCAGTGCTTTGTGACCATCTAGAGGGGTGGGATAGGGAGGGTGGGAGGGAGACACAAAAGGAAGGGGACATGGTTGATTCACTTTATTATAAAGCAGAAACTAACACACCATTGTAAAGCAATTATACTCCAAAAAAGATGTTTAAAAAAAAAGGCCATGCCATTCTTATTTCTAATCCTTGAATGTGATCTGTTTTTTGTTTTGTTTTTTTTTCTGGAAGCTTTAAGACTTGCTCTCTCCTTGGTGTTTTGTGATTTTAAAATAATGTGCTTTTATATATGTTGTCCCCCCCATTCAGCAAGCTAGATATTAGTTCTTTGATAACTTCCTTTTCTTCATTTTCTTGGTTCATTCTTGCTTGGGCATTTATTATATAACCACCTTGAGCTGGTTAATATTCACCCAAGCACAAACCTCTACATTTCTTCTTTTCTCTCCCTTTTCTCCATCTCATTGTCTTCTAGGTATACACTAAAAAGGAACTCCTCAAATTTATAGTCTACCACTCTACTAAATTTAAATTATTTCTGCTATCACATTTTTTTTTTTTTTTTTTTTTTTTTTTTTTTTTTGTGGTACGCAGGCCTCTCACTGCTGTGGCCTCTCCCGTTGCGGAGCACAGGCTCCGGACGCGCAGGCTCAGCGGCCATGGCTCACGGGCCCAGCCGCTCCGCGGCATGTGGGATCTTCCCGGACCGGGGCACGAACCCGTGTCCCCTGCATCGGCAGGCGGATTCTCAACCACTGCGCCACCAGGGAAGGCCCCTGCTATCACATTTAAAAGACACATCTCTAAAAACTCTTCTGTTAATTTATTTTTTCACATTAGTTAGCATGATCTTTTTGTTTCATTGATACAATGCCTTCTATCTCTGATGACACTCTCTCTCTCTCTCTCTCTCTCTCTCTCTCTCTCTCTCTCTCTCTATATATATATATATATATATATATATATATATATGTAGTTTTCTTCCTCATCCTTTGTCTCTGTTTCTTTTAAGTTCCTTTCTCTGCATGTTTTGTTCTTTTTCACATTAAGGGTTTTTCTGAACATGATTCATGTTTGTTTACTCATATTTAAGAGTAAAAAGAGCACACAAACTTAAAAAGTTACCTTTTTTGTAAAAATGCTTAAGATTTGCTCTCTTAGCAAATTTCAAGTATACAATACAGTATTATTAGCTATAGTCACCATGCTGTACATTAGATGCTTAAATCTTATTTATTGTTAAATATTTGTTGAATTAAAAATAGTAGTTAGAAGAATTTTCCTCCAAGCATGCAAAAACAAGAGAATGATTGGCTGTCTGTGCGTGTGTGTGTACATGCATGTATGAGAGTGCATACATGTATGTGTATGTATATATGTGTGTGTGTGTTTGGGTAATAAAAGCCAAACCTAAAGGTTGAAAAGAATATTATTCAGCTGAATTGCCAACGCCAGAGACTGATGTTAATCTGCACACTCGAGTCCCTTGGTTATTGTAATTTCCTCTAATGCTGAATCCCACTGAATTTCCAAGCCAGTAGTGGCCATGGCATGAAGTAACTAGCTCACTCCTCAGAGGAGTCTAAAATTTGTCTTGCTGCCATAGAACCAGTAACACACATACTAACTGTGCTGACATTTCCTACTCCCTTCCTATCTCTCCTCTCTAGCTGAACTGTCTTGGTATGCACAACTGAGTGTCTGCCTCTGTTTCCATGCCATACATTTCATCCTCCTGAGAGTGAAATTCTGTAAACCTTAACTAGGTTGGCAAAGTTAAGGTTTTTTAGCATTCCTTTGCTTCATCTATTAAAATACCAACTGATTTACCATTGCAACAAAAAGAATAAAATATCTAGGAATAAACCTACCTAAGGAGACAAAAGACTTGTATGCAGAAAACTATAAGACACTGATGAAAGAAATTAAAGATGATACAAATAGGTGGAGAAATATACCATGTTCTTGGATTGGAAGAATCAACATTGTGAAAATGACTATACTACCCAAAGCAATCTACCGATTCAATGCAATCCCTATCAAATTACCACTGGCATTTTTTACAGAACTAGAACAAAAAATTTCACAATTTGTATGGAAACACAAAAGACCCCGAATAGCCAAAGCAATCTTGAGAACGAGAAATGGAGCTGGAGGAATTAGGCTCCCTGACTTCAGACTCTACTACAAGGCTACAGTAATCAAGACAGTATGGTACTGGCACAAAAACAGAAATATAGATCAATGGAACAGGATAGAGAGCCCAGAGATAAACCCACACACATATGGTCACCTTATCTTTGATAAAGGAGGGAAGGATATACAGTGGAGAAAAGACAGCCTCTTCAATAAGTGGTGCTGGGAAAACTGGACAGCTACATGTAAAAGTATGAAATTAGAACACTCCCTAACACCACACACAAAAATAAACTCAAAATGGGTTAAAGACCTAAATGTAAGGCCAGACACTGTCAAACTCTTAGAGGAAAACATAGGCAGAACACTATACGACATAACTCACAGCAAGATCCTTTTTGACCCATCTCCTAGAGAAATGGAAATAAAAACACAAATAAACAAATGGGACCTAATGAAACTTAAAAGCTTTTGCACAGCAAAGGATACCATAAACAAGACCAAAAGACAACCCTCAGAATGGGAGAAAATATTTGCAAATGAAGCAACTGACAAAGGATTAATTTCCAAAATTTATAAGCAACTCATGCAGCTCAATAACAAAAAAACAAACAACCCAATCCAAAAATGGGCAGAAGAACTAAATAGACATTTCTCCAAAGAAGATATACAGATTGCTAACAAACACATGAAAGAATGCTCAACCTCATTAATCATTAGAGAAATGCAAATCAAAACTACAATGAGATATCATCTCACACCGGTCAGATTGGCCATCATCAAAAACTCTAGAAACAATACATGCTGGAGAGGGTGTGGAGAAAAGGGAACCCTCTTGCACTGCTGGTGGGAATGTAAATTGATACAGCCGCTATGGAGAACAGTATGGAGGTTCCTTAAAAAACTACAAATAGAACTACCATACGACCCAGCAATCCCACTACTGGGAATATACCCTGAGAAAACTATAATTCAGAAAGACTCATGTACCAAAATGTTCATTGCAGCTCTATTTACAATAGCCAGGACATGGAAGCAACCTAAGTGTCCATCAACAGATGAATGGATAAAGAAGATGTGGCACATATATACAATGGAATATTACTCAGCCATAAAAAGAAATGAAACTGAGTTATTTATAATGAGGTGGATGGACCTGGAGTCTGTCATACAGAGTGAAGTAAGTCAGAAGGAGAAAAACAAATACCGTATGCTAACACATATATATGGACTCTAAGGGAAAAAAATGTCATGAAGAGGTTAGTGGTAGGATGGGAATAAAACACAGACTTACTCGAGCATGGACTTGAGGATATGGGGAGGGGGAGGGGTGGGCTGTGACGAAGTGGGGGAGTGGCAGGGACATATATACACTATCAAATGTAAATTAGATAGCTGGTGGGAAGCTGCTGCATAGCACAGGGAGATCACCTCTGTGCTGTGTGACCGCCTGGGGGGGTGGGATAGGGAGGGTGGGAGAGAGGGTGATGCAAGAGGGAGGAGATGTGGGAGCATGTGTGTATGTATAACTGATTTAGTTTGTTGTAGAGGGAAAACTAACACACTATTGTAAAACAATTATACTCCAATAAAGATGTTAAAAAAAAAAATAAAAAAATAAAATGTTACTAATACTTACATGCCTATTTCTAGATAGATTAGTAGCACCTTGGCTAGTAAAGAATTTTACCAATTGAAATGTATTTTAAAGTCTGATAAAGTTTTAAGTCCGATAAAAAAAAATAAATAAATAAAATAAAATACCAACTGCACAATATGAATTATGGAGCATTGCTCTGAACTGTGTTTATTGATAACAGTAATCTGTGTGTTGTATACTGGAGTCTCAACCAAGAACATTACTCCACATGAATTGATTATAAGAAAAGGGGCAGGAAAATGTTCTGAATTATGGCCATTCCTTCCATGTGTCCACTGCCCTCTGATCTCTGGAATGGGCTCTCCTGATTTCCCTAAAGTTCCTCTTTATGCATTACCTTAACACCAGCTCCATGCATCCACATAACAGCAACCTAAAACCTGTGACAGAAAACAGTGAACACCCACAGGTGTTTCTGGACCTCACTCCAGATCCTCTTTGCTTTTTCCTGACTTACTCCTACTTTGGTGAAGTTATTCAGATGGTCTCATATCCAGACTTCAACTATCCCTTCCATCACTCTAGTTTGCATGAAAGTAATTGGCTTTCTTCTCTTTAGAAGACCACGGATTATCTACGAACATTAGCTGTTTTAGGACCTATTTGCAGTCATGATCTCACTCTACTTGCAGATCAGCTGGTGAGTAACCACTATAAGGTCTGCTGGCTGGTGCCATTTATTTGACATCTCAGGGCGTACGGTACTCCAGAAGGCATCCACTGTCCTTCACAGAAGTAACACTGTAGACCAAAAGGTTTATCAGGCCCCTCTTATTCCAAAGGTTCAGTGTTCTTCCAGAATTTGCAAGGTTTCGAAGCTGTCATGATATAAGCCCACTAGCCACTTGTGTTTACCCATGACTAATGCAGAAAGCATGATGAGTAAGCATGAAGTTAATTAGTGAAGTTAAGTAGCTAGTCATAGTCAAGAGGGCCACTAATGTCACATTTCTTTCTATATATCTGAGGAAGGATTCACATATTTGTAATGACCTTCTACTTCTGTCAAGCTCCAGGTGTGTCAGTCATTAACTGGGTGAATGTTTTAGGTACTATTTAAACCAACAGCTATTTTATAGAAAACTCATCCCCTTCCAGGAGTTTCAGTCAAAAACAGTAGAGATAGACGGTTCTTCCAAGATCTCCTCTTGCCATTGCTACTCTGAGAACAGGAAGCAAGGGATAAGTGGCCAGATGGCTTACCTTACTTCTTGTATATTTGAGAGTCATTCAAGGGAATATAGTTTTCTAATGACCCTGATGTAAGTCTGCTGGATAACAAAGTTCTAATGTTGGAACTCTTTTCATCTACTGACATTTATAATAAAAAAAGTTTTGAGTGTAACTTTGCCATAATTTTTCATTTTGATTAAGATATTTAAAGGAAATAAACCGTTTATTTTCTCTGACTAATGAAACTGAAAGCCAAGAACATTGGTGGGAGGAGTCTCAATACTGTTTCCTAACTTCTCTTTCTCCGGGAAAGCACTGTATGAGGTAGCCAGCACTAAATCAAGTGTTTGTCTAGCTAGTGCCCTTTTTCCTTGTTGTCTTTCAAAATACTTCTTTTTCCTCTGCCCTTCAGGAGATTATAAAATTCTGCAGTTCAGTCTCTGAGAGCTTTACTGATTTATCGTCCTACTTAAGCAAAATAAGCAGTGATTCTTGCATTTTGAAAGAAAACCTCAAGATCTAGACTACTGTGGAGGACATTTTCACTGAGGTAAGACTGGTAGGAATTTCTGTAGAGAGCTGTGGGTACCTGGTTGGTAGCATCAAGATGAGAATGGGAGCTTTAGTCATGAAGAATTTGGGGGGAAAGGTTTTATATCAACTATATTCAGAAAAGTGAAAACAGCAGTAGCTTGATTCTAATCCTTTACTGCCTAGGCAAATAATAGACATTTTATTCCACTACAACTGAAGCCTGAACAAAGGGAGATGCATTTTGACTATAGAAAATATTAAAATGTATTCCCCAGGCAACTATCGGCATGAGCTATATTTAGAGAAAAGGTTTGGTTTCCTTCCCTGTAAGATGCACAGGAAACTTGGTGGCTGTGGTGGGGGCCTGGGTGAAAGTCAAGATAGGGGCATGATAAAAGTATCATAAAATAATACTGAGTAAAAAAATACATCTGTATATAAAAGTGTACTGTATGGCATTGTCCTAATTTTAGAAAACACACACACACACAGAGGAGAGCAGACAAGTTTCAGTTCCACAAGTACAGTTGTACAAAACATGGCTTCTTTACCTCTCTTAAGACAGTTTACTTTTTCTTTTAGACTCCATTTTACACCAGCTGCCAGTGTTGTTATTTCAGTTTCTTTTAGGATTACTTTCTGCCTTCCTGAAAATTAATACTTTTTATTTCTGGTGACAAGGCATAGGAGAGAGGCAGAGAGAGGCAATTACAAATAGATTTCTATTGTCTACGTTTAGAATTGTTTAAAAACTTTCTGTATGGCCTGATACAGTATTATTTTATATGTGCTTGACTAGAATATAAGATTTTTAATATTAATTTCAGAATCTTATGTATGTTAGATAAATGCTGTTAATTACACTTATTATATTTACTTTTAATAGGCAAATACACAATTAAAACTGTTGTATTTCCCTAGGAGTTGGACGTTTTTTCATTGTGTTGTGCTCTGATGATACTTTTTATCTTCAGATCTATTTAAAACCACAGTAATATAGATAAACTGGTTTTCTTTTACTTACTCTTTGCATGATAAATATTTTTCTTTTATTTTTCCACTTTTAAGTGATCTTTTGTTAACAATACATTGGCAGATTTCTTAAATCCAAGTTGAGCAATTTGTCACTTAAGCTTAACCGGTTAGACAGTGTATCCTGATAATTAACATATATTGTCTTGTATCTTCTTTCTTCATTTCAATTTATGATACTTCTATATTCTCCCTTTATGATTTGTTTTTGTTTTTTACTTATACCCGTATCTGACTTACCATTTAAGAAAATACATTAGTGAACTGTCATATTCTTTGTCCTCCCTCTCTCCCTCCACCATGTTGATATACTTCCTGCTTCTCTTCTCTTCAGTCAGGGCTTTATTTATTTTTAAGGCATAGACACACCTAATCAAGTTAAGTTTTCACTCTTACTTACCTTTCAGCTTACAGTTTTTCTTGATGTTATATATTAATTTTTACTGACTATTACTTCCAATAGACGATGCCATGTGGGTCTTTGTCTGCCAAAACTACCAATGCCTCGAATACAATAGTGTTTGAGGCCCTCATATTTAAGTATCATTTGGGCTAGATTAAAAATTCTACTCTAAAAATTATTTTTCCCTCTAGATAGATGGAGAGTACCTCTTCTCTTACCCCTGGGGATAGATATGTTGTGAAATTCACAATCCGGGAACTTCAGAAAGGCTATTTAAAGAATCTAATTTATTATCCGGGGAGAGGGAGATAAGGTCTGCATTTTATATTTTTTTCTTCCAGTTTAATTGAGACATAATTTACATATGGCACTGTATGAATTTAAGGTGTGCAGCATAGTGATTTGATTTATATCCATCATGAAGTGATAAGCATAATAAGTTTAGTGAACATCCACCATCTTATATAGATACAAAATTAAAGAAGTACAAAAACTTTTTCTTTTTCTTATGAAGAGAACTCTTAGGATATACTCTCATAATAACTTTCAGACATAACATACAGCAGTGGTAATTATATTTATCATGTTGTACATTACATCGCTAGTACCTATTTATATCTTAAAACTGAAAGTTTTCACCTTTTTCCTGACGTCATCCAATTCCCTTTTTCCTCACAGGTTACCACAAATCTAATTTCTTTTCTATGAGTTTGTTTGTTTGTTTGTTTGTTTTTGCAGTATAACTGACCTACAACATTGTGGTAGTGCCTGTTATACAACATAGTGACTCATTATTTCTTTCTTTTCTTTTTTTTCTTACATCTTTATTGGAGTATAATTCCTTTACAATGGTGTGTTAGTTGCTGCTTTATAACAAAGTGAATCAGTTATACATATACATATGTTCCCATATCTCCTCCCTCTTGCGTCTCCCTCCCTCCCACCCTCCTTATCCCACCCCTCTAGGTGGTCACAAACCACTGAGCTGATCTCCCTGTGCTATGTGGCTACTTCCCACTAGCTATCTATTTTACATTTGGTAGTGTATATATGTCCATGCCACTCTTTCACTTTGTCACAGCTCACCCTTCCCCCTCCCCACAGCCTCAAGTCCATTCTCTAGTAGGTCTGTGTCTTTATTCCTGTCTTACCCCTATGTTCTTCATGACCTTTTTTTTTTTGTAGAATTTTGATGATGGCCATTCATTTCTCTAATGATTAATGATGTTGAGCATTCTTTCATGTTTTTGTTAGCAATCTGTATATCTTCTTTGGAGAAAAGTCTATTTAGGTCTTCTGCCCATTTTTGGATTAGGTTGTTTGTTTTTTTTGGTATCGAGCTGCATGAGCTTCTTGTAACTTTTGGAGATTAATCCTTTGTCAGTTGCTTCATCTGCAAATATTTTCTCCCATTCTGACGGTTGTCTTTTCGTCTTGTTTATGGTTTCCTTTGCTGTGCAAAAGCTTTTAAGTTTCATTAGGTCCCATTTGTTTATTTTTGTTTTTATATCCATTGTTCTAGGAGGTGGGTCAAAAGGATCTTGCTGTGATCTATTTCATAGAGTGTTCTGCCTATGTTTTCCTCTAAGAGTTTGATAGTGTCTGGCCTTACATTTAGGTCTGTAATCCATTTTGAGTTTATTTTTGTGTATGGTGTTCGGTAGTGTTCTAATTTCATTCTTTTACAGGTAGCTGTCCAGTTTTCCCACCACTACTTATTGAGGAAGCTCTCTTTTCTCCATTGTATATTCTTGCACCTTTATCAAAAATAAGGTGACCATATGTGCATGGGTTTATCTCTGGGCTTTCAATCCAGTTCCATTTACCTGTATTTCTGTTTTTATGCCAGTACCATAGTGTCTTGATTACTGTGGGTTTGTAGTATAGTCTGAAGTCCTGGAGCCTGATTCCTCCAACTCCGTTTTTCTTTCTCAAGATTGCTTTGACTATTCAAGGTCTTTTGTGTTTCCATAGAAATTGTGAAATTTTTTGTTCTAGTTCTGTGAAAAATGCCATTGGTAGTTTGATATGGATTGCATTGAATCTGTAGGTTGCTTTGGATAGTATAGTCATTTTCACAATGTTTATTCTTCCAATCCAAGAGCATGGTATATCTCTCCATCTGTTTGTATCATCTTTAATTTCTTTCATTAGTGTCTTATAGTTTTCTGCATACAGGTCTTTTGTCTCCTTAGGTAAGTTTATTCTTAGGTATTTTATTCTTTTTGTTGCAGTGGTAAATGGGAGTGTTTCCTTAATTTCTCTTTCAGATTTTTCATCATTAGTGTATAAGAATGCCAGAGATTTCTGTGTATTAATTTTGTATCCTGCTACTTTACTAAATTCGTTTTTTAGCTCTAGTAGTTTTCTGGTAGCATCTTTAGGATTCTCTATATATAGTATCATGTCATCTACAAACAGTGACAGCTTTACTTCTTCTTTTCCAATTTGGATTCTTTTTATTTCTTTTTCTTCTCTGATTGCTGTGGCTAAAACTTCAAGAACTATGTTGAATAATACTGGTGAGAGTGGGCAACCTTGTCTTGTTCCTGATCTTAGTGGAAATGTTTTCAGTTTTTCACCATTGAGAATGATGTTGGCTGTGAGGTTGTCATATATGACCTTTATTATGTTGACGTAAGTTCCCTCTGTGCCTACTTTCTGGAGGGTTTTTATCATAAATGGGTGTTGAATTTTGTCAAAAGCTTTTTCTGCATCTATTGAGATGATCATATAATTTTTATTCCTCAGTTTGTTAATATGGTGTATCACATTGATTGACTTGCATATATTGAAGAATTCTTGCATTCCTGGGATAAACCAGGATCATGATCATGGTGTATGATCTTTTTAATGTGCTGTTGGATTTTGTTTGCTAGTGTTTTGTTGAAGATTTTTGCATCTATGTTCATCAGTGTTATTGGCCTGTAGTTTTCTTTCTTTGTGACATCTTTGTCTGGTTTTGGTATCTGGGTGATGGTGGTCTCATAGAATGATTTTGGGAGTGTTCCTCCCTCTGTTATATTTTGGAAGAGTTTGCGAAGGATAGGTGTTAGCTTTTGTGTAAATGTTTGATAGAATTTGCCTGTGAAGCCATCTGGTCTTGAGCATTTGTTTGTTGGAAGATTTTTAATCAAAGTCTCAATTTCATTGCTTCTGATTGCTCTCTTTATATTTTCTACTTCTTCCTGGTTCAGTCTCAGAAGGTTGTGCTTTTCTAAGAATTTGTCCATGTCCCAGGTTGTCCTTTTTATTGGCATACAGTTGCTTGTAGTAATCTCTCATGATCCTTTGTATTTCTGCAGTGTCAGTTGTTACTTCTCCTTTTTCATTTCTAATTCGATTGATTTGAATCTTCTCCCCTTTTTTTTTTTTTTGATGAGTCTGGGTAATGGTTTATCAATTTTGCTTATCTTCTCAAAGAACAAGCTTTTAGTATTATTGATTTTTGCTATTGTTCCTTCATTTCTATTTCATTTATTTCTGCTCTGATCTTTATGATTTCTTTCCTTCTGCTAACCTTGGGTTTTTTTGTTCTTCTTTCTCTAATTGCTGTAGGTTTAAGGTTAGATTGTTTATTTGAGATGTTTCTTGTTTCTTGAGGTAATATTGTATTGCTATAAACTTCCCTCTTAGAACTGCTTTTGCTGCATCCCATAGGTTTTGGTTCATAGTGTTTTCATTGTCATTTATTTCTAGGTATTTTTGATTTCCTCTTTGATTTCTTCAGTGATCTCTTGGTTATTAAGTAATGTATTGTTTAGCCTCCATGTGTTTGTATTTTTTACAGATTTTTTTCCTGTAATTGATATCTTGTCTCATAGCATTGTGGTCAGAAAAGGTACTTGATATGACTTCAATTTTCTTAAATTTATCAAGGCTTGATTTGTGACCCAAGATATCATCTATCTTGGAGAATGTTCCATGAGCACTTGAGAAGAAAGTGTATTCTGTTGTTTTTGGATGGGATGTCCTATAAATATCAATTAAGTCCATCTTGTTTAATGTATCATTTAAAGCTTGTGATAACTTATTTATTTTCATTTTACATGATCTGCCCATTGGTGCAAGTGGTGTTAAAGTCCCCTACTATGTTTGTGTTACTGTCGATTTCCCCTTTTTTGGCTGTTCGCATTTGCCTTATGTATTGAGGTGCTCCTATGTTGGGTGCCTAAATTTTAACAATTGTTATATATTCTTCTTGGATTGAACCCTTGATCATTATGTAGTGTCCTTCTTTGTCACTTGTAATAGTCATTATTTTAAAGTCTATTTTGTCTGAAATGAGAATTGCTACTCCAGCTTTCTTTTGATCTCCATTTGCATGCAATATCTTTTTCTATCCCCTCACTTTCAGTCTGTATGTGTCCCTAGTTGGTCTCTTGTAGACAGCAGATATACAGTCTTGCCATTATATCCATTCAGCCAGTCTATGTCTTTTGATTGGAGCATTTAATCCATTTACATTTAAGGTAATTTTTGATATGTATGTTCCTATTACCATTTTCTTAATTGTTTTGGGTTTGTTATTGTAGGTCTTTTCCTCCTCTTGTGTTTCCTGCCTAGAGAATTCCCTTTAGCATTTGTTGTAAAGCTTGTTTGGTTTTGCTATATTCTCTTAGGTTTTGCTTGTCTGTAAAATTTTTAATTTCTCCATCGAATCTGAATGAGATCCTTGCTGGGTAAAATAATCTTGGTTCTAGGTTTTTCCCTTTCATCACTTTAAATATATCCTGCCACACCCTCCTGGCTTGCAGAGTTTCTGCTGAAAGATCAGCTGTTCACCTTATGGGGATTCCCTTGTATGTTATTTGTTGTTTTTCCCTTGCTGTGTTTAATATTTTTTCTTTGTATTTAGTGTTTGATAGTTTGATTAATATGTGTCTTGACATGTTTCTCCTCAGATTTATCCTGTATGGGACTCTGCACTTCCTGGACTTGAATGACTATTTCCTTTCCCATATTTGGGAAGTTTTCAACTATAATCTCTTCAAATATTTTCTCAGTCCCTTTCTTTTTCTCTTCTTCTTCTGGGACCCCTATAATTCGAATGTTGGTGTGTTTAATGTTATCCCAGAGGTCTCTGAGACTGTCCTCAATTCTTTTCATTCTTTTTTCTTTATTCTGCTCTTTTGTAGTTATTTCCACGATTTTATCTTCCGGGTCATGTATCCATTTTTCTGCCTCAGTTATGGTGCTATTGATTCCTTCTAGAGAATTTTCAATTTCATTTATTGTGTTGTTTATCATTGTTTGTTTGCTCTTTAGTTCTTCAGGGTCCTTGTTAAACGTTTCTTGTATTTTCTCTATTCTATTTCCAAGATTTTAGATCATCTTTACTATCATTATTCTGAATTCTTTTTCAGGTGGACTGCCTATTTCCTCTTCATTTTTTTGGCCTGTGGGGTTTTACCTTACTCCTTCATCTGGTGTGTGTTTCTCTGTCTTCTCATTTTGCTTAACCGTACTGTGTTTGGGGTCTCCTTTTCACAGGCTGCAGGTTTGTAGTTCCCATTGTTTTTGGTGTCTGCCTCCAGTGGCTGAGGTTGGTTCAGTGGGTTGTGTAGGCTTCCTGGTGTAGGGGACTAGTGCCTGTGTTCTGGTGGGTGAGGCTGGATCTTGTCTTTCTGGTGGGCAGGTCCCTGTCCGGTGGTGTGTTTGAGGGTGTCTGTGACCCTATTATGATTTTTGGCAGCCTCTCTGCTATGTGGGTTTGTTATGTGGGTGGGTTTGTGATCCTGTCTTGCTAGTTGTTTGGCATAGGGTGTCCAGCACTGTAGCTTGCTGGTCATTGAGTGGAGCTGGGTCTTAGTGTTGAGATGGAGAGATCTGGGACAACTTTTGCCATTTGATATTATGTGGAGCTGGGAGGTTTCTGGTGGACCAATATCTTAAACTCAGCTCTCCCACCTCAGAGGCACAGGCCTGACACCTGGCTTGAGCACCAAGACCCTGTCAGCCACACAGGTCAGGAGAAAAGGGAGAATAAAAGAAAGAAAGAAAATAAATAAAGTTATTAAAATAAAAAATAATTATTAAAAATAAATAATTAAAAAGTAATAAAAAAAGAAACAAGGAAAAAAAAAGAAAGAAAGAAGGAAGAGAGCAACCAAACCAGAAAATAAATCCACCAATGATAACAAGCACTAGAAAGTATACTAAAAAAAAAAAAAAAGGACAGACAGAAACCTAGAACAAATGGTAAAAGTAAAGCTATACA
Source organism: Kogia breviceps (assembly GCF_026419965.1). Classification (NCBI taxonomy): domain Eukaryota; kingdom Metazoa; phylum Chordata; class Mammalia; order Artiodactyla; family Physeteridae; genus Kogia; species Kogia breviceps. The sequence continues at coordinate 88,794,633 of NC_081310.1, read as the reverse complement.
GACAAAATGACAAAATCTCACACGGAAGCATACACATACACACTAACAAAAAGAGAAAAAGGAAAAAATATATATATATTGCTGCTCCCAAAGTCCACCACCTCAATTTTGGGATCATTCATTTTCAGATATTCCAGAGATGCATGGTACATCAAGTTGTTTGTGGAGGTTTAATCCCCTCTCCCTGAGGCTGCTGGGAGAAATTTCCTTTTCTCTTCTTTGTTTTCACAGCTCCTGGTGTTCAGATTTGGATTTGGCCCTGCCTCTGCCTGTAGGTTGCCTAAGGGCATCTGTTCTTTTCTCAGACACGCTGGGGTTAAAGTAGCAGCTGATTAGTGGGCTCTGGCTCACTCAGGCAGGGGAGAGGGAGGGGTACGGAATGCGGGGTGAGCCTTCAGAGGCAGAGGCAAGCGTGATGTTGTAACAAGTCTGGGGTGCACCGTGTGTTCTCCCAGGGAAGTTGTGCCTAGATCGCGGGAACCTGGCAGTGGCGGGCTGCATAGGCTCCTGGGAGGGGAGGTGTGGATAGTGACCTGTGCTTGCACACAGCCTTCTTGGTGGCTGCAGCAGCAGCTTTAGCATCTCATGCCCATCTCTTGGTGTCGGTGCTGTAGCCGTGGCTTGCACTCCATCTCTGGAGCTCGTTTAGGTGGTGCTCTGAATCACCTCTCCTCGTGCACCCCAAAACAATGGTCTCTTCCCTCATAGGCAGCTCCAGACTTTTTTCCAGACTCCTTCCCAGCTAGCTGTGGCTCACTTCAGGCTGTGTTCATGCAGCCAACACCAGTCCTCTCCCGGCTTCCGATCGAAGCCCGAATCTCAGCTCCCAGCCCCCACCCGCCCCGGCGGGTGAGCAGACAAGCCTCTCGGGCTGGTGAGTGCTGATTGGCACCGATTCTCTGTTCAGGAATCTCTCTGCTTTGCCCCCTGCACCGCTGTTGCTGTGCTCTCCTCTGTGGCTCCGAAGCTTCCTCAGCACTACCCCCTGTCTCAGCCAGTGAAGGGGCTTCCTAGTGTGTGGAAACTTTTCCTCCTTCACAGCTCCTCCCACTGGTGCAGGTCCTGTCCCTATTCTTTTGCCTTACCCAGGTACGTGGGGAGTTTCTTGCCTTTTGGGATGTTTAAGGTCTTCTGCCATCGTTCAGTAGGTGTTCTGTAGGAGTTGTTCCACATGTAGATGTATTTCTGATGTATTTGTGGGGAGGAAGGTGATCTCCATGTCTTACTATTCTGCTCTCTTGAAAGTCTCGTGATTCGTTATTTCTATACATTTCAAATCAATCACCACAGTAAGTCTAGTTATGATTGTCACTATACAAAGCTATTACATACTTATTGACTGTATTCCTCACTGTACATTTCATACACATGACTCATTTATTTTGCAACTGGAAATTTGTACCTCTTAATCTCCTTAACTTATTTCTTTGCCCTCCACCCCCACCCTCTGGAGAACACCCATTTGTTCTCTGTACCTGTAACTCCATTTATGTTTTGATATGTTTGTTCATTTGTTTGGTGTTTTTAGATTCCACATATAAATGAAATCATGCAATGTTTGTCTTTCTCTGTCTGACTATTTCACTTAGCATAATACCCTCTAGGTCCATCCATGTTATTACAACTGGCAAGATTTTATTATTTTTTATGCCTGAGTAAAAACCCGTCATATATATTTACCACGTCTTCTTTATCCATTCATCTACTGAGGGGCATTTAAGTTGTTTCCATATCTTGGTTATCGCAAGTAGTGCTGACATGAACATTGGGGTGCATATATCTTTTCTAATAGTGTTTTTGTTTACTTTGGATAGACACTCAAGTGTGTATCTTGAGTATCTGGATCATATGGTAGTTTTATTCCCATTTTTTTGCAAATCTCCATGTTGTTTTCCATAGTGGCTGCACCAGTTTACATTCCTTCCAACAGAGCATGAGGGTTCTCTTTTCTCCATATCCTCACAAACACTTGTTATTTGTCATCTTTTTGATATAATAACCATTATGACAGGTTAGTGATGTTAAACATCTTTTCATGAGCCTCTTGGCCATCTTTATGTCTTCCTTGGAAAAATGTCCCTTCAGATCCTCTGCTGATTTTTTAATTGGGTTATTTGTTTGTTTCTTTGTTTGATGTTGACTTGTATGAGTTCTTTGTATATTTTGGATATCAACCCACTGTCAGATATATTGTTTACAAATATAGTCTCCCATTCAGTAGGTGGCCTTTTGGTTTTGTTGATAGTTCCCTTTGCTGTGCAAAAGATTTTTAGTTTGATGTAGTCCCATCTATCTATTTTTGCTTTTTTTCCCTTACCTGAGAAGATATATCCAAAAAAATATAATGAAGACTGATGTCAAGGAGTGTACTGCCTATGTTTTCTTCTAGAAGTTTTATGGTTTCAAGTCTTACATTTAAGTCTTTAATGTGTTTTGAATTTATTTTTGTATGGTGTGAGAGAGTAGACCAGTTTGATTCTTTTGCATGTAGCTGTCCAGTTTTCCCAACACCATTTGTTGAAGAGGCTGTCTTTTATGCATTGTATATTCTTCCCACCTTTGTCAGATTAATTGTCCATAAAGTGTGGCTTCATTTCTGGGATCTATTCTGTTCTGTTGATCTATATATCTGTTTTTGTTCCATTGCTATACTGTTTTGATTACTGTAGCTTTGTAGTATAGTTTGAAATCAGGGAGCATGGTACCTCCAGCTTTGTTATTTCTCATAATTGTTTTGGCTGTTTGAGGTCTTTTGTGTTTCCATACAAATTTTAGATTTTTTTTGTTCTAGTTCTGTGAAAAATGCCATTGGTACTTTGATAGGGATTGCATTGTATCTGTAGAATGCTTTGGGTAGTTTAGTCATTTTAATAATATTAATTTATTCAATCCATGAACATTATATCTTTCCATTTTTTGTGTGTTGTCTTTAATTTCTTTCATCAGTGTCTTATAGTTCTCCAAATACAGGTCTTCTACCTCCTAGAAGATTTATTCCTAAGATTTATTCCTAAGCATTTTGTTCTTTTTGATGTGATTATAAATAGGATTGTTTTCTTAATTTCTGTTTTTGATAGTTCATTGTTAGTGTATAGAAATGCAACAGATTTCTATATATTAACTTCATATCCTGCAACTTAAGTGAATTCATTGATGAGTTTTAGTAGGTTTTTTTGTGGTGTCTTTAGGATTTTCTATGTATAGTATCATTTCATCTGCAAACAGTAACAGTTTTAATTTTTCCTTTACAATTTGGATTCCTTTTATTTTTCTTTGTTTCTAGTTTGGTTGCTGTGACTAGGACTTCTAATACTATGTTAAATAAAAGTGGTAAGAGTAGGCATCCTTGTCTTGTTCATATATATATATGATTATTTTAACTTGCTAAACTCTTAAGTTTAAACACATTTTAACAACACTGCATTTCCTCCCCCCTTTCCATGTTTAAAATTTTGACATCATATTCACATCTTTTTGTTTTGTGTATCTCTTAACAACTTATTGCAGATATAGATGATTTTACAATTTTTGTCTTTTAACCTTCCTACTAGCTTTATACATGGCTAATATATTACCTTTACTGTATATTTGCCTTTACCAATGAGATTTTTTCCTTTTATGCTTCATGTTTCTTTTCTTTTTATTCAGAAAAGTCCTTTTAACATTTCCTTTAAAGCCAGTTTTCTGGTGCTGAACTCTTTTAGCTTTTGCTTGCCTGTAAAACCTTTAATCTCTCCATAAAATCTGAATGAAAGACTTGCTGGCAAGAGTATTCTTGGTTGTAGATTATTCTTTTTCATCACTTTAAACATATCATGCCACTCCCTTCTGGTCTGCAGAGTTTCTGCCGAAAAGTCAGCTGATAGCCTTATGGGAGTTCCCTTGTATGAAACTTGTTGCTTTTCCCTTGCTGATTTTAATATTTTCTCCTTATCTTTAATTTTTGCCATCTTAATTACAGTGTGTCTTGGTGTGGTCCTCTTTGGGTTGATCCTGTTTGGGACTCTCTGTGCTTCCTGTCTGTTTCCTTACCCAGGTTAAGGAAGTTTTCAGCTATTATGTCTTCAAATATGTTCTCTGCCCCTTTTTCTCTCTCTTCTCCTTCTGGGACCCTCCTATGTTATGATGAATGATAACATGTTTGATGTTGTCCCAGAGTTCTCTTAAACTGTTCTCATTTTTTTTGTTGTTCAGCTTCAGTGATTTCCATTATTCTGTTTTCCAGCTTGCTGATCTGTTCTACTGTATCATTAACTCTACTGTTGATTCCTCCTGGTTTATTTTTCATTTCAGTTATTTTATTCTTCATCTCTGTTTGATTCTTCTTTATATTTTCTAATTTTTTGTTAAAAACTTCTAACTTTTCACTCTGTTCATCTAATCTTCTCCTGAGTTCTTTGAGCATCTTTATGGTCACCTCTGTGAACTATTTATTGGGTATGTTGCCTATGTCCATTTCACTTAGTTGTTCTTCTGAGGTTTTATCTTGTTCCTTCATTTGGAATATATTCCTCTATACCTTCATTTTGCCTAATTTCTTGTTTTATTTCTGTGTATTTGGTACATTGGTTATGTTTCCTGACCTTGGAGAAGTAGTCTTTTGTAGAAGATGTCTTATTTGTCCCAGCAGTGCACTCCCTTCTGGTCACCAGAGTTATATGCTCTAGGGCTGCTGTCCCCAACTTTTTGGCACCAGAGACCAGTTTCATGGAAGACAATTTTTCCACAGACCGGGGTGGGGGGAATGTTCGGAATGATTCAAGGGCATTACATTTATTATGCTCTTTATTTCTATTATTATTACAATGTGATATATAATGAAATAATTATACAACTCACCATAATGTAGAATCAGTGGGAGCCCTGAGCAGTTTTCCTGCAACTAGATGGGGATGATGGGAGACAGTGAGAGCTAAGGTGTGTTGCTCATGTCCAGTCTACTCTGTAATATTGTTTTGGTTGCTGACACTGCAGAAAACTGTGCTTCACAAAGATAGGATGTTGGAAATGGAAGCAGGCTTTTCAGTGCTTTTGTGGCAATTTAAGGATATCCCACCTTGACTTTAATCCAGAATGCAATGGAGACTTGAAATTTTTTCAAACATACTTTTAAGGCCATTGTAATTTGCAGACTCAAGCAGTTGATCCTCTTCTAGCATGGACAAAGTCAATTCACCTGGGTTATTCACAAATGAGTTGTAAATCCATTCCTTCTTCCCAGTTCGGGGGTCTTTTGTGGTTGGGAAGTAATGCTCAAACTTTCTTGAAAGCTGAGATGGGTGATCATGCACCAGCTGGGAGAAAGAAGGCCCTGGCTTAGTCTCTTTCAAAATCTCTGCTAATGTTTGAAACATATCAAAAATCCCAATGTTCACTCATCACCCCCCTAGTTCCAGTTTGGCTTTGAATGAAGTCACTTTATCTGCTGACTTGAACACAGTTGTAGGTCTCCCCTGAAGTGACAGATTGAGTTTGTTGAACAGGTTGAATACATCACACAAGTAAGCAAATTTTGAGACCCATTTTGTGTCACTGAAATGTGCTGCCAATGGTGACTGTTTTTCTAAAAGAAATCTCTGAGGCAGCTCTCATAACTTAAAAACTCTCACCCATGATCTACCTTTAGAAAGCCATCTCACTTCTGTGTATAAGAGAAGATGTGTATGCTCTGTGTCCATCTCCTCACAGAGCTACATGAACAAATGTGAGTTAAGGGCATGTACTTTATTATTATTATTATTATTTTTTTATTTATTTTTTTCAGTACACGGGCCTCTCACCGCTGTGGCTTCTCCCGTTGCGGAGCACAGGCTCCGGACGCGCAGGCTCAGCGGCCATGGCTCACGGGCCCAGCTGCTCCGCGGCATGTGGGATCTTCCCGGACCGGGGCACGAACCCGTGTCCCCTGCATTGGCAGGCGGATTCTCAACCACTGCACCACCAGGGAAGCCCAAGGGCGTGTACTTTAATGTGGCTGATAATTTTAATCACATCCTGCAAAACGTTGTTAAGTTCAGGTGACATTTTTCGGCTAATCAGCATTTCTCTATGGATGACACAGTGCATAGACTCACATTCAGATGCGACCTATTTGATCTGAGTAGTGAAAACAGAAAGCCGTCCAGTCATGGCAGCCACTCTGTCTGTGCATATACCGACACAAAATGACCAGTTCAGTTTTCCTGATATGTAATCATTCAAAGACTTGAATAGTTCTGCAGCTGTGGTGTTGGTTGGCAACAAAAGTGCACGTAACATATCCTCATGCACATCCTCCTGAAAAATATATCACACGAAAACAAGCATTGTTGTTTTGTTCTCAACATTGGTAGACTCATCAACCTGGATTGCATACCACAGTGACTCATTAATCCTCTCTAACAACTGTGAGTCAATATCCTCTGCTATTTCATCAATTCGTCTAGTTATTCGTCTAGCCAAAAGAGGAACACGTGCCACCTTTGAACTGCAGCCTCTTCTAAAGTTTTACAACAAATGTCCTTAGCAGCAGGCAGAATCAACTGTTCACCAATAGTAAAGAGCTTCTCAGCTTAAACAATGCATTTAGCCACTAAGAATTATGCTCTCAGTACAGACACATGTGATGAAGTGATGGCCTTTGATAATTGCTTCTGTTCTTCGTGTTCACATTTTTTCTTTTGAAAAAATCCAAAGGCTTGTCTTTTCATGCAGGGTACTTGGTCTCCATGTGGTGAAACACTTTTGAAGGTTTCATGGCTTCATTGGATAGCTGGTCACCGCATATTATGCAAAGTGGGCTTGGAGAATGTGAATCACCTGTTGCAATGAACCTGTAATTTAAGTAGGACTCTTGGTATTTTCTTTTAAATGAAGCTTTCTTTGTATTGGCTGTCTTAAGAGTCTTCTGCTGTCTCATCATTGGGTCTTTCCCCATTTTCAAAGAAGCTCTCCAGTGACTTTTGTTTTTTACTCATTTTGGCTAGGGTTAGCTTGCGGGCTTGCCAAAACTGTGACTGAGACAAGTGCACAGTGCGGGAAAGAGGCATGGACAGAAGTAGTAAATAAAATAATGGGCCAGCCATGAGCAGACTAAAATAAGTGTTGGATTCTGACTTAAGCTCTGCCACCAGATGCAGCTGTACAATTGAAGTACATCAACTCGCTTGCCACTATAAAGCCTGCCACCAGATGCAGCTTAATTGTCACTTGCCACTCACTGATAGGGTTTTGATATGAGTCTGCAAGCAATTGATTTATTATGGTCTCCGTGCAGTCAAACCTCTTTGCTAATGATAATCTATATTTGCAGCCATTCCCCAGTGCTAGCAACACTGCCTGAGCTCCACCTCAGATCATCAGGCATTAGATTCTCATAAGGAGTGCACAACCTAGATCCTTCGCATGCATAGTCACAGTAGGGTTCGCGCTTTATGAGACTCTAATGCCGCCGCTGATCTGACAGGAGGTGGAGCTCAGGCAGTAATGTGAGCAATGGAGAGCAGCTGTAAATACAGATGAAGCTTTGCTTGCTTGCCTGTTCCTTAGCTCCTGCTGTGCAGCCCTGTTCCTAATAGGCCATGGACTGGTACCAGTCTGTAGCCCAGGGTTTGGGGGCCCCTGCTCTAGGGGTTCCCCCTATTAGAGCTATGCAAGTCCTTCTTTTGTGGTCGGCTGACTATCGTGGATAGTCTGGTAGGTGTGGCTGGCCCCAGTTGGTTGCCAGGCCCTGCCTTGTGCCAAGGACAATGGTTGGTGAGGCTGGGTCACAAGGTAACTGTGCAACCGTGGGGGTCCCAAGGACAGTGCTGGCCCATTGGTGGGCAGGCCAGCAGGCTACAGGTTCTGGCGTGTCCCAAAACTGGTGCTGGCCACTGGTGAGTGGGGTTTGGTCATGAGGCAGCTGGCTGAGGGGTCCAGTGTGTCTCGGAACTGGTGTTGGCCTGTTGGTGGTTGGGTCTGGGGCCCAGTGGCCCCAGGGCTGGACTCAGCCTGCTAAAGGACAGGACCAGGGACCAGAGCTTACTGGGACTAGTGCCGGCTCACTGGTGGGTGAAGCCAGGTCTCAGGGCCTCTGGCTATAGGACCCTGGAGGTCCTGAAGCTGGTATAAGCCTGTTGGTCATTGGGGCCAAAGCCTAGGGCCACTGGCTAAGGGGTCCAAGGTGTCCCAGAATTGGTTTTGGCCTACTGGCAGGCAGGGCAATGGCCCAGGAGATTCTGGGGCTGTTTCAGGCGTGTTGGTGGATTGGCTAGTTTCTGATAAGGCAGGCTGCAGCACTGTGGTGGTCCTGGGCCGGTGTGGGCTCATCACTCTATGGGCCTGATCTAACTGAGGATGCTCATGATCTCTCAGGAAGGAATAATTCACAACCCTGGGAATTTGAACATTCCAATTATAAAAAGGGTACACGAACACATGTTTCCTAACTAAAAGAATTCATGACTTGAAACAGAAGACTGGAATGCATACCATGCATTGAGGGCCGTCAAGGAGGTGCACAGGGTGCTAAAGAGGCCCGGAAGAGTGACACTCACTCCCAAATCAGGCCTCTGGTAGCTTTCAGAAGACAAAGCCTCAGCTGAGTCTTGAATGCTCTAAGGAGGTATTCAGAGGAAGAGAGATGGGAATGGCTTTCTAGGCCTTGGGAAGGGAATTAACAAAGTCATGAAATATGAAAAGGTAAGGTGTGGTGTATATTTCTAGAGCAAGAGACATAAAAATTACAGAGGTAAAGAAAGAGGCAGATTATTCAAGGCGTTTTAAGCCAGGCTATGGAGCAAGAACTTTTTCAAAGAGAAAATGGGGAACTATTGAAGGATGTCAAGTGGGATAGAACCACGGCTTTATAGAGAGATACCTGGCTCTGTGAAAAGAACTGATTAGAGAAATTAAGCCTGGAAGGAGAAAAATCAAGCAGCCATCGAAATTATTCCAGTCAATAAATGCTGTGATCCTGTCCTAGAGAGAAGGGAGAAGTCCAACAAAGGGACACTGACATGGGCACATAGGACACAGAGAACATGGTCCATGCCCCAGGGAGAGATGATGCTAATGAGAACTGACTAGGGAAGTGCCAAGTGGATGGACTAGGGTTGGTACCCAGCGTGGAACTGTAGTGCTATGGCAGAAGGATATTTATATAAGGTGAGAGGTTGCAGCCCATTTTGTTCATAGGCCACTTCAGACATGCTGGAAAGAGTCATGAACCAACAAGGCAGACATTCAAGGAGTAGGCTGCAGCTCCAATAAAGGATGGGAGGAGGAATCAGGGACTTTGACACTGCATAGTCCATACTTGACACACTGCAACCATTGCTTATTTCTGGACCTCCTTCCACCATACCCACCCTTAAACCAACTCAAGATCATCAAAATGGGAGAATTTCTTAGAAGTTTCTCATACAGCAGTTTTCAACCCATTTTCCACAGTAACACGTCTGGTAATTAAGTCCCTTTTTGTCACACACACCCATGGATAATACTTTGACATATGCCATTAACTCACATAGACATAACCAGTCTTTTAAATTGTCTGTATAAAGGTGTAACACCATATGTTATTTTTCTCTTGCAGGCACGTCCCTAACTTGAGAGATGGCGAATGAATTCAAGAGAATTCTTCTGCTGAAAGGATTTCAGCACATCAGTGATTATCAGTTTAGAGTGATTAAGAGTTTACTGGCCAAGGATTTAAGACTGACTAGGAAAATGCAAGATGAATATGACAGAATTAAGATTGCTGACTTGATGGAAGTAAAGTTCCATGGGCCTGCCTGTGTTGACAAATTAATAGGTTTGGTCAAAGATATAGACGAAATTAAAGACCTTGCTAAAACTCTTAAAAATGAGAAGTTAAAAGGTACTTGGAAGAACCTCTTTCACACTCTCTGTACTGACCTCAACCTTAAATAGAACCCTGATTTGGTCAAAGTTTAGACCTCTTTTTCCCAACTTAGGACTCAGTAGCCATGACAATGATAGTACTTTAGATGCCAACAAATTGACAACTTAGAGGATGCCTTTCCTACAAAGAGATCTGATATGTTTTAGAGGGTGTATTTTGGGGGTGTGGGCAAAGAAAATATTAGAAGGAGCTGAAGAGAAAGGCTGAGGCTTCCATACATTAGAAAGGTTAGACAATGATGAAACAAAATTAGAACATGTAGGTTCTTGAAATATTTAAATCAGTTAATATGCATGCTCTATTATATTTACTCCATCATTTTTATATTTTCTAGAAACAACTCTGAGGCAGTACTTAAATAAAAACCTACCTCTGAGAGATGTGAAGACCCTGCCTCTTATAAAACCTCTGGATTAGGAAAACATATTTTAAAAAGTCTAAGTCCAGTATCACCACTTTGTCCCATCACAAATTAGATTATATTTGTTTTCTCTGGTTTCAGTAATTCAAATAGATCTGTAGAAATTGACCCACCACTAGCATCATGAAAACTTTAGATTCTTAAAAGGAAAATATAGAATAAATGGATTGTAAAAGGGTTCAACTGAACTAGATAGGAGTCCAGAGGACAGGAAGAATATGCTTGTGGTACAGGGGACAAGAAAGGAAACCACTGAGGAAGTTTGAGCCAGTACCTATACCTATGCTGCTACTGCTGGCTACCTATGACCAAGCTAGGCTAATGCAGTAGAGGCAGATACAAGCTTACCCAGATCCACAAGCAGGAAGTGACAGGAAATAGTATTGAAGGTACTTCAGGTATCTTAGACCAGCTCCTCTGGATTTATCATGTTCTCTTTTACCACATCAGTTATTAGGAGAAGCAGAGCAAAAGAAGCAACTAGAGTGAATAAAAGCAAGCTGAATAAACCCAGTCCTGACCAATCTACATCCACCACTAATAAAGATTTGGGACTTGAATCAATCAAGGATACACCTGTGAAGGTAGGATGGCTAAGGTCTCACAAAGGGAGATTTTACTGTGGCTTTTCTACTTGTTACCTTCTTATGAACACTTAGTTCTTTATTCATTTCTCAACATGCAAATAAACGAATCAGAGAAAAGGGGATCCAGGGCCACAGTGAAAATTAATTTTAGAGCCAGTGAATTAATAGGTACTGATCACCCATTATGTTTCCGAACTTCTGTGCACTTTAAATTGTGTAATATAATTCCCTATGGTGGAAATATGAAATCATTACCCCTCTTTTAGATGTATATTAAAATAGCAATCAGATTAGGAAAACAGCTTGCCAAAGCCTACTCAAAGAGACTAAATTCAGGGCTTCCCTGGTGGCGCAGTGGTTGAGAGTCTGCCTGCCAATGCAGGGGACATGGATTCATGCCCCAGTCCGGGAAGATCCCACATGCCGCGGAGCGGCTGTACCCGTGAGCCATGGCTGCTGAGCCTGCGTGTCCAGAGCCTGTGCTCCGCAACGGGAGAGGCCACAGCAGTGAGAGGCCCGCGTACCGCAAAAAGAAAAAGGAATGACATGTATTTTTCCTTACTATTTGTATGAAGCCAACATACATATGCACTGCTTATCTTCTGGCCATCTCTTCAGACGATGGATTATATGTAGTTCCCTGGAGTTCCCAAGAACATAAATTTTAGTATAATTAGAATCTAGTAATAAAAATTTGATTTTCTCAGTAGTAAAGATGTGTTTCTTTTATTATTGAAAAGTATTAACCAGGGGAAAAAACCCTACTTTCAGGAAAAGAAAACCACAAAAACTAATGAATCTAAGAGGATGAATCTAAAGAAGAAGCAGGATCTGCTTCCAGAATTGTTAGTAACCAGCACACAGTCAACTGAGAGCCTTCCGCAGACTCCTCAAATGCTTCCACCAAACCCATCCAGCAGTTCCTCAACCAAGGTACCAGTTTCCTGTTCCTAATACGTTCACCACCCTACATCATATTATAAGGATCCTCATGACCTTGAAAGAGTTTCTCAGTAATCCCTTACTGTATAAAATTTCCTTATATAATAAAATCTCCCATTAATTTATCAAATGCATATATTGAGACCTCAATGTATTCTAAGTCCTGTGGCTTTTGGCAAGGTATGCATTTATGAAATAATTCCTGACAAGGTATACAAGGTATGCATTTATGAAATAATTCCTGACCTCAAGAATGTGACTGTCTTATGTTTGGTCCTGGAATAGGGAATGGGAGTGGCCAATTAGACATGACTATAAGGGTATGTTTCTCCCCTACATTTCAGTCTCTTTTCACCCCTTTCCCCTTAACCACGGGTCTAGACTAGTTCTCAGCATTATATGCTCTTTCCCATGTCAGGTGTTTGCACATAGGCTCTTTCCTGGATTGGGAATTCATTATCCCTGTCTCTTCTCTAGCTCAAATGCATTCAATCTTCAGGTACCAACCTGAATTCCTTCCCCAGGCAAGTCCTCACTGAAACAACCCCTTTCAAGAAAGGATCAGATACTCTCATTGTTTGCCTTCACAGGACGCTTTACTATTCCTTTATATTACTTATCACAAGTGTGATAACTCTACATTTTTCTTTTCTTCTAGACAAAGAGCCCAGATTATAGGTAACCTGTCCCAGAGGAAGACAAGATAGGGGTGGGAAAGTGATTTCACACCTGTAGACATTGACTCCTATTCCAACCTGCTTTTTGTTTTGCCCTGTGGTTATATGCAACCCAGGACTATGGAGCCTGTATTTGAGATGGATGGGCACTAAAAGATGGCCCCAAGACAACATGAAGGGTAGGCAAGAGCAGGATTTAAACCACTATTCTCTAACATAGTTTCTCACCTAAGACCCAAACTGCCCGCTAACTCAGGCTGCATCCCCACCCCACCCCCACACACACATGCCCCTTAAAGACAGACCTCCCAAATAAAGGGACTCCCTATTTGGGGTGTTGTTTCCTTGTTGTCATTTTTCTTATTTGTCCCAAGAGTCCATATTTCGTCCAGTAATCTTTCCCAAAATATCAGTAGGTTTCTAGGAGACTGAAGAGCAGATATCAGAAACCCACTGGTATATTTTCTTGATCAGAAAGTCATAGTTAATAAACATCCTTAAATACAGCCAATTTTGGATTGAGATTTTCTTCCCTTATAACCAGGGAAGTTTACCTTCCTGCTTTGGCTGGTTTGCATCAGATGTAGGACCTGGATTCCATCCCAAACCAATGAAATTTCATCTGAGCTTTTAGTATTTGGAGAGTGAAATTTGTAATCCTAGTTGAGATAGGAGAAGGATAGGTAATACAGGTATCTGTATATGTGCTATTATTTCAGAAAAAAATGGAAAACTTAAGACTCTACATGAAAAAAGAGAAAATAAATGATGCTGTGTTCTATGTGATTTTGAAAATCATTATCAAGAACTAAGGAAAAAATCTTTTTTTCTCGAGAAAAAAAATGACATAGCCACCAAAATTAAGGACTCAAAAAGGAAGACCGTATCTCAGAAACTGAGTCAGCTTCCAGGAACTTCAGCAACCATCACATGCCCAACTGGGAGCAGTTGTCCAGTGAAATCTATACCTCCACCAACACCATCCAGCAGTTTCTCAGTCAAGGTACCTGCTCCCTGCTCCCATTCCTTGTACCTCCTTCAACATAAGTACAAGAATTATCATAATCTCATTTCCCACAATTTATCATTTATTTATTTAATATAATCACTCATTCATTTTTCCTTGTATGTTTTGTGATCCCACTCTATTCTAACTCCTTGGCTATTTACAAAGCATGTATTTATGAAATAATCTCTAATTTTGAGAGGGTTACACTCTTGTGTTGAATAGAAAGAGGAGGGGAAGGTGACCAGACAAGTCTAGATGAATGTGTGTTCACCCTTACATTCCACTTTCCTTGGTCCTACTCCCCTTTGTTCACTGACCACACGATAGGGTTTATTTTCAAAGTTCTGTGCTCCTTCCCATGTCAGATGTTTTGACACAGATTGCTTTCTTTGTTTGGAATCACTTGTCCTGATTTACCACTGGTTCAGGTGTCTTCACCTTTCAGATGCAAACCTGAATCTCTTCCTCATACAAGTCCTCACTGATACCCCCTTCCCAGAATACATTAGGTATTCCTCTTTTCTTTTTAAATAAATTTATTTATTTATCTATTTATTTATTTATTTATCTATTTATTTATTTATCTATCTATCTATTTATCTATTTATTTTTGGCTGTGTTGGGTCTTTGTTGCGGTGAGTGGGGGCTACTCTTCATTGTGGTGTGGGGGCTTCTTATTGCAGTGGCTTCTCTTGTTGCAGAGCATGGGCTCTAGGCATGCAGACTTCAGTAGTTGTGACTTGTGGGCTCAGTAGTTGTGGCTTGCAGGCTCTAGAGCACAGGCTCAGTAGTTTTGGTGCATGGACTAAGTTGCTCTGTGGCATGTGGGGTCTTCCCGGACCAGGGCTCGAACCCGTGTCCCCTGCATTAGCAGGCAGATTCTTAACAGCTGTGCCACCAGGGAAGTCCTAGGTATTCCTCTTGTTTGCTTTCAAAGATCCATTTCCTTTTCCTTTTTAGCACTTATCGCAACTGTAATAAATGTACATTTTTCTTTGTTATTATACTAAAACATCAGTTATAAGGTGCCTGTCAACTGAAGAAAAATGCACAACCTAAAAGTTGAGAGTTATGTTTTATTTGGAAGACAATATGAGGACTTAAGCGGGAGACACAGAATCTCAGATAGCTCTGAGAGACTGCTCTGAAGAAGCAAGGGGGGAGCCAGGATGTACAGGAGGTTTTGCAACAAAGACCAGGTAGTTGGAACATCAAAATATTACTGTTAATAAAGAAAGCCAGATATCTCAAGTTAAGAAATTTGGCACTTTTCTATGTATAGGAAGATGCAAGAGTCTGAACTCACTGAAATCATTCCTTTGCTATGAATCTCAGTTATCTGGGGCCAGTCTCCTGTGCTTTCTCATGCTGAGTTTCCTCAAGGTGCACCATCCGGGTTGGCTGCAGCAGTTGACTGCTAGATGGCGGGCATCATGTTTCTATCCTGAGTTCCCTCAGGGCTTACCGTCAGGGCAACTGTAATGTGATGGCTTGATGGCTGCAGCATCCTCAGTTTACTGATATGGCAGGCCATAGTTTCCATTCACAGTGCCCTTTCCCAGCAAAGACCAGATGAGAATGGAAAAGTGAGTACACACACGTGTGTATCAGCTCCTATCCTAGCCTGCCTTTGTTCTGCCCTGATATGACCCCTGTGCTTATCAGGGGTCACACTGGGATGCAATGCCTATTACTGCAGCAAATAAGCAAGTGACTGAGGAATAGGCAAAAGCAGTATTTAAATCACTATTCTCTAAAATAGTTTGTCACCCAAGTTCCAAGCTGCTGAGGCTGAAGCCCCCTATGCAAATCCATGCATACCAGTTGAAGACAGATTTCTTCTGACAAGATTTTTCAAGTTTTGTTATTTTTATTACTGTTACCTCCAATAATTAATAATTCCTCACATAGTCTCTCTGTTTTATTTATGGGATGGAGCTAGTAATCTGTGCCTGTTTGCCTCTAGGTCCAGCTGGCCTTGGTCCAGTCATTGAAACCTCAGGCTCACTGTCTCTCTGCTATGACAATGACTTATGTGGACATCTCTAAACAACCCTATTTTTCTTTTTTTTTTTTAACATCTTTTTTGGAGCATAATTGCTTTACAATGTGTGTTAGTTTCTGCTGTGTAACAAAGTGAGTCAGCTATATGTATACATATATCCCCATATTCCCTCCCTTTTGCAAGACAAGCCTATTTTTCTATGCATACAGGCTTAGAATTGACACTTTCTAAGGTCCCATCTGCCTAAACTTGTGACATAGTCATTTCTACTTTCATAAGAATCATTCTGCTGCCCCTAAAACTCCTTGGAGCACAGGAATCCCAGGGAGGCTCATCTGCCCTTTTGGCCTCATACACCTAAACACACCATTCAGTCATTTCTTCTTTGGGGTCCAGCCACCTCTGTAGGAGACCTGGCACAAAGAGGATCTGACCCATTCTGTCTTTGATTTATCAGGGGAAAGAGCAGGAAAGCCTTGCTCTTCTTCATCATGGGGTCTCCCAACTATTTTCTTTGTAATATAGGCTCTGTTTGGGATTCAAAAACAGAAGCAGACCAATATTTTCTTTGATTCCTGCTGCTATGTCTCCCCAGTAGCAAACAGCACACATTGGCATGATTCAAGAACAGGGTAGAGTGGTGAAGGAAATAAGCCAAGGGGAAAAAAATCAATTACTATTTTGAAATATTATCCAGCCATAAAGTATGTTTTAGGGACCTAAATCCTACTGTTATGATGGAAGATTTTGGTTTAACCAATTGTAAAAAATGATCAAGATGCTCTTGTCAATGAGATTGAATTACTAAATGTAGCAGAAATGAATAGAGAAGCTTCTTTAATAAAGTGCTTCCCATACCACCTCTATATTGGGTTTCCATCAAGAAGGTCATCATTAAACAAGAAACATCTGTGGATCAGAGCAAAAATAGAAAGCCCTGTGTCTACTGTAAAATAATAATGTAGTGATATTTCTAGGTAATGAGCATTTAATGGTGCTAGACTCTAAAACCTGTGTTCTTTGTGTACATTATCTCATTTGTTCTTTATAATGTCACACGAGGATACTATTGTTAATCCCATTTTACATATGAGAAAACTGAAGTTCTTAAAGGTTAGAAATCTTCT
This sequence comes from Kogia breviceps, assembly GCF_026419965.1. Classification (NCBI taxonomy): domain Eukaryota; kingdom Metazoa; phylum Chordata; class Mammalia; order Artiodactyla; family Physeteridae; genus Kogia; species Kogia breviceps. The sequence continues at coordinate 88,777,979 of NC_081310.1, read as the reverse complement.
CCAAGGTCATGCAGAAAGTGAATGTTAGAGCCAGGATTTAAATGTAGCCTAACTGAATTCTAAAACTTGAGCATTTAATTGCATATACTGTAGTATAGATGCTACAATATCTGAAATTTATTTGTAAAAATTTATGTCAGATAGTGTTATATCTCAGATTTGTTTCCATTGCCCAGGCTCTTAAGCCTTCTAATGAGGAATGAAGTGACAAGGAAGATCAGAGGGTATTCTAATCAAGTAGCTGCATGCCAGAGACAGGCATTTGAAGCAGCTCCCTCATCTACAATTTTGTCAACAACTAATACTTTATGGATTGGTTAAATGAATGCTAGAAGTGGTAAGAACTGTGGCAATTCTATACTGCAGAATGTTAGAAATGGTCTTTCATCAGTGAAACCAAATACAGTCAAAATAGATGATTTTACAGATACCTCCTGCCCTGGCTTAAACAATTACAAAAATCCATGTACTGAGAATGCCCTGGGTGAAATTGCAAATGGGTCTGTTTAATGCTGAGAACTACGAAAGATTTGGTTGCTTGATAGAGAGACTAGGTAGATAGCAGAATCCTGCCTCTGGAATTATGAATTTGAGACAGTGTCTCTGGTATGCTGATAAACAAAGCATTCAAATGGATGCAGACCTGGGTTTCCTGGATTTGAAGAGTAGATGATAGAAACCGATTTGCTTATTTGGTAAATATATAAGGTAATGAAGACTTAGTTAATAAAATGTCCATAAGTACAGCCACCATTGTTCAGAGATGTGCTTCCATTATAACCTGGTAGAGTTTTCTACTAATAAATTACTCCAAGTGTTGCCTTGGTGAAGTTGATACAGGCCAGTTTGCAGAGGAGGTAGAACCAGAATTCCAAAACAGACCGATGAAATTTTGATCACCTGAGTTTTTAACATTTGCAGAGAGAAGTTTTCAATCCTGGTTGGACTCCAAGCTGGGGAGGTGTTGAGGGTATCTGAAGATGTAATGTTATTCCAGAGAAAATTGGCAGAGTGAAGATCCTGTGGTGTGTGTGTGTGTGAGAGAGACAGACAGATAGAGACAGAGAGAGATAGAGGGTAAGAGAGAAATGTTATGGTCCATCTGATATTGAAAACCATTAACCAGGAAGAAGAAAATACATATTTTTTGATTCAAAAAATAGAAGACACAACCAATAAAACACTTGACTCCAAGGAAACGAAACTATGCCCGGAGCAGAGTCAGCTTCCACAGTGTGCAAACCCCAGCATAATCCCAAATGAGGGCTGCCTTCAGACTCCTCAGATGCTGCCACCAACCTCATCCAGCAGTTCCTCAACCAAGGTACCAGATTCCTGTTTTCAGTATTTTCCCTCCCTACAACATAATGACAACGTTCTCTAGAACCATAAAGGAACTTCACATTAATCCCCTACAACATACAATTCTTTATTAATTAGATCACACATGTGCACACATGTGTGTGCACTCAATACACATTGAGTGTGTATTTTGAGATCCTACCTACATTCAAATTCGGACTCTTATTATGCTGCCCTTTGCATTAGGATATTCTACGACCTAGTGTGCACATACATCATTCCTCTTCAGTCATGCGTATAACTATTAATTTGTTTGTTTAATTTTATTTCTGTGTTTCTTTCAATACACCATGAGAGAGAGAGCTTAGGGTGCAATAAGGTGGAGAAATACAGAAACAAACAAAGCACTATCACCAATTCTTTCTCTTTTTTTAAATTACGGAAGTAATATCATCTAAGAAATTTAGGAAATGCAGATAATAGACAAAAATAATTAATTTTAACTATCTGAAATCTCCCTTCTATCAAATGCCATATTTTGGTAAATAGTCTTTCTGATTTTACCTTTTGTTATGTATATACGAAGAATATCAATTTGTCCCAGGTTGATCACATTACACATATTTTTCTATAATTCAGATTTTTTCTTTCACCTGCTATATCTTGAAGTGCTACTTAATTCAAGAAGTATAGATTTAAATTATTATTTTAACATAAGAGAATAACTGCATTTTTAAATTTTTATAAGTTTTAAAATAATCCTTTACTATTTGACTTTAAGCTATTTCCAGTATTCCCTATACACACAGTGAACATAATAAGAACATGTGTCGGTCAGGTCTTTTTTCATGACCCTGAGTATAGATACATTTCTTCCTTAAGTCCTGTGCACTTCTTGTCAAGGTGCTGCTGTTGTTACTAGTATGAGATTTGTTGTTACTGATTAACGTGGCCTGGGAATGAGCATTCAGATGTGGGGAGAATTGGCCACAGTGATGAGAAATCAGAGTTCAGCCGCATGACCCCCAGGCTGTGGCCTATATAACAGTACAAGTCAGACCACATGGAGCACTGCTGGTCTGTGGAAGCAGCTGGCCTGTCTCCATGAACTGGTCCCTAGAACTCCCATGGACGCCCCTTGCCTCCGTAGCCTCCCCTCCAATTCAAACTGCTCTCCTGAAACTCAGAAATGGTGCAGGCACTGGGTAGACAGGGGGCCATAGAAAAGTCCCCTGACACCTGACTTCTCCTTTGGCATTCTTCTCCTAAGGGCCCTGCCATTATTCTGACAGGGGTGTGTAGAGGAGGAAAAGCAATTTCCCCTCTACCCTTCTGAGTTCTTGGCTGAGACCCCTGTACTGAAGCAAAGATTGTCAAGAAAAAGCTAGCAGAAGTTTATTAACAGGTATACCTCATCTATACATAGAAGAGACCCAGGAAGAATGAGTAACTCCCTGAAGTGGCCTAAGCCACCAGCTTAAATACCATCTTTAGTGAAGACAGAAGAAAGAAAAGTGTGGGGAGGCCAGTTATGTGGAGGTTACCAGGAAAAGCAGGAAAAACAAGGGTGATGTCTGTTATGCAAATTTAAGTCAGTTTCTCCTCTGGTGATAGTATTCTCTTGAGATTTAGAGTCCGCCTTCTCTTCCTAGTACACAGTGGCAGACACCCTTAGAAATGGAGATTTGATTTATAAATACACATTTCCCTTACAAAAGGGCAACTTTCTTTCTGGTTTTAGAGCTTCCTCTATGTATGTTGTTTTTCAAGATAATCCTGTGCCAAAGAAACATATTTTGGGGTGGCTGATTCTGCTACTCTTCAAAACATCCTTTATCCAGGACATTTCCAAATTCAGGAAGTTCATGGGATTTTTTTCCGGTGGCTGCCTACTAACCCTTTTTCAACATAACACTGCTTTCCTGAAAAGGGACTTTCTAATTTGGGTCTTTACATGACCACATCTACTGGGATGAGAGCAATGGATTCTGACTGGAGCCATTCCCTACTCTCAGTGCTATCAAGAGCAATTTATTTTCATCCAAATTTGTATCTTATCTTGCACACTGAAATGAGTTGATGGGATAATTTAAGATGATTTTTTTCATCCTCATCTCCACTAGAAATCACTACACAACAGCATTGCTTTTGCCCACTGCCTCTGTACTCTTCATAGCTCTTCCTGGGAGAAATAGTTCTTCCCTTTGAGTTAATACCTTTTAAAGAAAAGTATTATTCTTACCACACTCATAAAACAATGAAAAAGAAGAAAAAATCACTGTTTAAATCATTTCCATACATTCCATTAGATTATATATACCATGTCAGTGATCTTTGTCTAGGTTTTTTTTCCCCCAACTCCACCTAATTATGTTCTTTGCTGAGGTCAACATTTAGCCATAGATGATTCTCATTAGAGAGTGAATCCTTTTCTTAATTGTGCCTGTTTTTCGTATATACTTCTATGTAGAAACCAAAATTGATGGTTGTACCTAAAGAAGCTTCCAGAGAGGAGGGCTTCCAGAGGGGGCCCAAAGAAGTTATGGTGCTGAAAGCAACGGAACCATTTACATATGATGTCAGAGAAAGCGAGAGGAAGATGTTTCATGCCACAGTGGCTACTGAGAGCCAGTTCTTCCAAGTGAAGGTTTATGATGTTGACCTGAAGGAGAAGTTCATCCCAAAGAAAATCATTGCCATATCAGATTATTTTGGCCGCAGTGGGTTCCTGGAGGTGTTCAATGCCTCATCTGTGTCTGATGTAAACCCTGACCGAAAGATGGAGATCTCTAAAAGCCTGATTCAAAAGGCAAATGCAACTCCTAAAATCAGTCACCTTTACTCGCAAGCTCTAGGAACATTTGTGAATGGGGTGTTTCTGGTGGATAAGGTAAGCCCACACCATTGTTTTGCAATATTTCTTCTGCAACCCCAGAACGTAAAAGTCTTAGCTGCTGAATGAATTTGATTAACTTCATAAACAAAGGAACTCAAAGCCCCCCTTACCAGGGATAGCTGGGTGCCATCTTCCCACTTCAGAATATAAGATAGACAATCTCTTAACATTCTTCTTCCCAAGGTAACAACATGCAAGTCCTTCAGAAATCATGGCATTTTAACAGCTGTGCTAATCCATTCATAGCCACCCTGAGCCAGTAAAGGGCAGAGTTTATATCTATATATATATAGAGAGAGAGATACATACAAATCTATATCCATCTATATATATTTGTATATATAGATATATAGAGAGAGGTGGGGGGAAAAGAGAGAGAGCTCTCCTTCTGGTTTTGTTTCTTTGAGCTCTGCCTCACCTGTTTCAGTGACAGCTTAACTTAATTGTGAATAAAGTGTTGCCCTTCCAAGCTTGGATTTCAACTGTGACAACCAGAGTCAGAAATCAATAGACAACTTTGCCCTAGAATCAGCTCTTATCCACAGTTAGCTAGGATTCTGATAATCTGACCTCTAAAGTGCTCTCACTTCTTCACATTCATTCATCAAAAAATTGTTGAGCAAAAAACCTTGGCATTAACTAATAAGAGAAATAGGGATGTTGAAAACACTAGAAAATTCAAGTTGTTTCATTCCACAATATATTAATATGGGCAATAAAATGCAGAATTTTGCTGAATTCTGAGAATTAGTGTAGGTATTTCAGTCCCAACACATCATAGAAATACTAAGGTTAGCTGACCTAACCGTTATGTGAAGTATTGTTTCACATTCCATTATATATGTCTTCTAGGGTGGCTCTTTACCTCTCCCCGTGTTGTTTTCCATACACTCTGTTTAAGTGACTGTGCACACATGTGCATTTGTAGAATTAATGAGTAAAGTAAGTAATATAGAAATTAGAACAATGGAAGTAGATGATCTAGATTCAAGATTGGGCAGATTAAGGAAGAATGAATAAATAGAGAAGATAGAGGAAAGAATTACATATTGAAATAATAATCTGCTTAAGGAGGACTTGCAACCATCTTTTTGAGACTCATAATAAGACATGAATGGCCTTTGTTCTCAAGGAGATCCAAAGAAACCTGTGAAGCTTATCAGACCACACTATATCCAAGTTTCTTAAGAAATCTCAGCTATTCTGAGATGGGAGCAGGAAAAATTAGGAAAGTAATCCAGTTTTCTAGAAGAACCCAGCACACAAAGACTTAAAGGAAGGAAAGATAGAAAGAGAATTTAAATGGGAGGATAAACTGAACAAGATATCTTACACTATTTGGTACCTGTAATTCTGGACCTCCAGCTCATATTAACTGGTCTGAGACAACAGTTTCCACTAACGCCCTATATTTTTCAAAGTTGTGGAAATTCCTGATCCAGTTCTTAGAAGATGGATGCTAATTTTCTTTTGCAGAAATTGGTATGTAATGAATGCATATATTATGAAGTACGAGATAATACAGGAGTGATGGAAGTCTTTGTTTATGGACGACTGACCAAAATCAGCTGTGAGAAAGGCGACAGACTTAAACTCATCTGCTTTGAATTGGCATTAAGTGGGGATAAGAGGCAGCTGAGATCCATAATTCACAGTTTCATCAAGGTGAGATCTTCTGGGGGGTCATTATTGTTCCAAAGTAGAAGTCTTTAAGGAAACTAGACTGCTGTTACTATGGAGAGTCCAGCAGGTGGAACGAGAACTAATTTTTGCCATTTAGTGGGTGTAAAGTTTCTTTTCATTATTCTTTTTTTAATGATATTTTTAAATTTAACTTTTTGTATTGAAGTACAGTTAATTTACAATGTTTTCGTAGTTTCAAGTGTACAACAAAGGGGATCAGTTACACACACACACACATACACACACATATATATATTCATTTTCAGATTCTTTTCCATTATAGGTTATTACAAGATATTGAGTATAGTTCTCTGTGCTATACAGTAGGTCCTCGTTTACCTATTTTATAGATAATAATGTGCATATGTTAATCCCAAACTCCTAATTTACTTCCACTTCTCCCAGTACTATCCTCTTTGGTAACCATAAGTTTGTTTTCTATGTCTGTCAGTCTATTTCTGTTTTGTAAATAAGTTCATTTGTATCATTTTTTTAGATTCCACATATAAATAATAACATATGATAGTTGTCTTTCTCTGACTACTTCACTTAGTATGATAATCTCTAGGTCCATCCATGTTGCTGCAAATGGCATTATTTCATTCTTTTTATGGCTGAGTAGTATTCCATTGTATATATGTAACACATCTTCTTTATCCATTCATTTGTCAATGGACATTTAGGTTGGTTCCGTGTACTGGCTATTGTGAATAGTACTGCAATGAACATTGTGGTACATGTCTCTTTTTGAATTATCATTTTCTCAGGGCGTATGCCCAGTAGTGGGATTGCTGGGTCATATGGTAACTCTATTTTTAGCTTTTTAAGGAACCTCCATACTGTTCTCCATAGTGGCTGCACCAATTTACATTCCTAACAACAGTGTAAGAAGGTTTCTTTTTCTCCACACCCTCTCCAGCATTTGTTACTTTTAGCTTTTTTTTTCTTTACATTATCTCATTTAATTCACATAGTATCTTTTTATAAATATATTTTTATAGGAGTATAATTGCTTTACAATACTGTGTTAGTTTCTATTGTATACCATAGTGAATCAGTCATATGCATATATGTCCTTCCCTCTTGAGCCTCCCTCCCAACCACCCTATCCCACCCCTCTAGGTCATCATCCTCTTTTCCATAGTGGTTGTATCAATTTACATTCGCACCAACAGTGCAGCAGGGTTTCCTTTTCCCCAAACCCTTTCCAGCATTAATTGTTTCTAGATTTTTTGATAATGGCCATTCTGACCAGCGTGAGGTGATACCTCATTGTAGTTTTGATTTGCATTTCTCTAATAATTAGTGATGTTGAGCATCTTTTCATGTGCCTCTTGACCATCTGTATGTCTTACTTGGTGAATGTAAGATTGGTGAAATGTCAATTTAGGTATTCTGCCCAATTTTTAATTGGATTGCTTTTTTTTGATATTGAGCTCCATGAGCTGTTTGCATATTTTGGAGATTAATCCTTTGTTGTTTCATTTGCAAATATTTTCTCTCATTCTGAGGGTTGTCTTTTTGTCTTGTTTATGGTTTCCTTTGCTGTGCAAAAGCTTTTAAGTTTAATTAAGTCCCATTTGTTTATTTTTGTTTTTTTTCTATTACGCTAGGAGGTGGGACAAAAAAGATCTTGCTGTGGTTTATGTCAAAGAGTGTTTTTCCTATGTTTTCCTCTAAGAGTTTTATAGTGTCTGGTCTTACATTTATGTCTTTAATCCATTTGGAGTTTATTTTTGTGTATGGTATTAGGTAGTGCTCTAATTTCATTCTTTTACATGTAGTTGTCCAGTTTTCCCAGCACCACTTATTGAAGAGGCTGTCTTTTCTCCATTGTATGTTCTTGTTTCCTTTGTTGTAAATTTGGTGACCATATGTGCGTGAGTTTATCTCTGGGCATTCTATCCTGTACCATTGTTCTATATTTCTGTTTTTGTGCCAGTACCATACTGCCTTGATTACTGTAGCTTTGTGGTATAGTTTGAAGTCAGGGAGTCTGATTCCTCCAACCCCATTTTTCTTTCTTAAGATTGCTTTGGCAATTCAGGGTCTTTTGTGTTCCTTACAACTTGTAAAACTTTTTGTTCTAATTCTGTGAAGAATGCCATTGGTACTTTGATAGGGATTGCATTGAATCTGTAGATTGCTTTTGATTCTTCCAATCCAAGGACATGGTATATTTCTCCATCTGTTTATGTCATCTTTGATTTCTTTCATCAGTGTTTTATAGTTTTCTGAGTACAAGTCTTTCACCTCCTTAAGCATGTTTATTCCTAGGTACTTTATTCTTTCTGTTGCAATTGTAAATGGGATTGTTTCCTTAATTTCTCTTTCTGATTTTTCATTGTTGTTGTATAGGAATGCCAGAGATTTCTGTGCATTAATTTTGTATCCTGCAACCTTACCAAATTCATTGATTAGTTCTATTAGTTTTCTGGTGGCATCTTTAGGATTTTCTATGTATAGTATCATGTCATCTGCAAACAGTGACAGTTTTTCTTCTTTTCCAACTTGTATTCTTTTTCTTTCTTTTTCTTCTCTGATTGCCATGACTAGGACTTCCAAAACTATGTGGAATAAGAGTGGTGACAGTGGGCAACATTGTCTTATTCCTGATCTTAGTGGAAATGGTTTCAGTTTTTCACCATTGAGTATGATGCTTGCTGTGGGTTTGTCATATATGGCCTTTATTATGTTGAGGTAGGTTCCCTCTATACCCATTTTCTGGAGGGTTTTTATCATAAATAGGTGTTGAGTTTTGTCAAAAGCTTTTTCTGCATCTATTGAGATGTTCATATGGTTTTTATTCCTTAATTTGTTAATGTGGTGTATCACATTGATTGATTTGCATATATTAAAGAATCCTTGCATCCCTGGGATGAATCACACTTGACTGTGGTGTATGATACTTTTAATGTGTTGTTGTATTCTGTTTGCTAGTATTTTGTTCAGGATTTTTGCATCTATGTTCATCAGTGATATTGGTCTATAATTTTCTTTTTGGGGGATATCTTTTTCTGGTTTTGGTATCTGGGTGATAGTGGCTTTCTAGAATGAATTTGGGAGTGTTTCTCCCTCTGCAATTTTTAGAAGAGTTTGAGAAGGATTAGTGTTAGCTCTTCTCTAAACGTGTGATAGAATTCACCTGTGAAACCTTCTGGTCCTGGACTTTTGTTTTTTGGAAGATTTTTAATTATGGTTTCAATTTCATTACTTGTGATAGGTCTGTTTATATTTTCTAATTCTGCCTGGTTCAGTCTTGGAAAATTGTACCTTTCCAAGAATTTGTCCATTTCTTCATGGCTGTCCATTTTATTGACATAAAATGGTTTGTAGTAGTCTCTTATATTCCTTTGTATTTCTGCAGTGTCAGTTGTGATTTCTCCTTTTTCATTTCTAATTTTATTGATTTGCATACTCTCCCTTTTTTTTCTTGATGAGTCTGGCTAAGGGTTTATCAATTTTTGTCTATCTTCTCAAAGAACCAAGTTTTAGTTTTATTGATCCTTGCTATTGTTTTCTTCATTTCTATTTCATTTATTTCTGCTCTGATCTTTATGATTTCTTTCCTTCTACTGACTTTGGGTTTTCTTTGTTCTTTCTCTAGTTGTTTTAAGTGTACGGTTAGATTGTGTATTTGAGATTTTTCTTGTTTCTTGAGGTGATATTGAATTGCTATAAACTTCCCTCTTAGAACTGCTTTTGCTGTGTCCAAAAGGTTTTGGGTCAATGTGTTTTCATTGTCATTTGTTTCTATGTATTTTTTTATTTCTTCTTTGATTTCTTCAGTGGTCTCTTGGTTATTTAGTAGTGCACTGTTTAGGCTCCATGTATTTGTGTTTTTTCAGTTTTTTTCCTGTAATTTATTTCCAATCTCATAGCGTTGTGGTCAGAAAAGGTGCTTGATATGATTTCAATTTTCTTAAATTTTCTGAGGCTTGATTTGTGTCCAAAGATGTGATGTATCCTGGAGAATGTTTCGTGTGCACTTGAGAAGAAAGTGTATTCTGCCACTTTTGGGTGGAATGGTCTATAAATATCAATTAAATCTATCTGGTCTATTGTGTCATTTAAAGCTTGTGTTTCCTTATTTATTTTCTGTTTGGATGATATGTCCATTGGTGTAAGTGTGGTGTTAAAGTTCCCTACTATTATTGTGTTACTGTCGATTTCTCCTTTCATGGTTGTTAGCATTTGCCTTATATATTGAGGTGTTCCTATGTTGGGTGCTTAAACATTTATAATTGTTATATCTTCTTCTTGGGTTGATCCTTTGATCATTATGTAGTGTCCTTCCTTATCTCATGGAACAGTCTTTATTTTAAAGTCTATTTTATCTGATATGAGTATTGCTACTCCAGCTTTCTTTTGATTTCCATTTTCATGGAATATCTTTTTCCATTCCTTCACTTTCAGTCTGTATGTGTCCCTAGGTCTTAAGTGGGTTTCTTGTAGACAGCATACATATGGATCTTATTTTTGTATCCATTCATCCAGTCTGTGTCTTTTGGTTGGGGCATTTAATACATTTACATTGAAAGTTATTATTGATATGTATGCTCCTATTACCATTTTAAAAATTGTTTTGTCTTTGTGGGTCTTTTTCTTCTATTGTTTTTACCATAGAGAAGTTTCTTTAGCATTTCTTGTAAAGCTGGTTTGGTGGTGCTGAATTCTCTTAGCTTTTGCTTGTCTGAAAAGCCTTTGATTTCTCGTTAAATCTGAATGAAATCCTTGCTGGGTAGAGTAATATTGGTTGTAGGTTTTTCTCTTTCATCACTTTAAGTATATCCTGCCACTCCCTTCTAGCCAGCAGAGTTTATGCTGAAAAATCTGTGTATGAGGATTCCTTTGTATATTATCTTTGCTTTTCCCTTGCTGCTTTTAATATTTTTTCTTTGAATTTAATTTTTGTTAGTTTGATTAATATGTGTCTTGGTGTGTTTTTTTTCCTAGGGTTTATCCTGTATGGGACTCTCTGTGCTTCCTGGACTTGGGTGACTATTTCCTTTCCCATGTTAGGGACATTTTTGACTATAATCTCTTCAAATATTTTCTCAGACCCTTTCTTTTTCTCTTCTTCTTCTGGGACCCCTATAATGCGAATGTTGGTCCATTTAGTGTTGTCCCAGAGGTCTCAGAGATAGTCTTCAATTCTTTCCTTTTTTTCTTTATTCTCCTCAGCAGTTATTTCTGCCATTTTGTCTTCCAGCTCGCTTATTTGTTCTTCTGCCTCAGTTATTCTGTTATTGATTCCTTCTAGTGTATTTTTCATTTCAGTTATTGTGTTGTTCATCTCTCTTTGTTTGTTCTTTATTTCTTCTAGATCTTTGTTAAACATTTCTTGTATTTTCTCAATCCGTGCCTCCATTCTATTTCCAAGATTCTGGATCTTCTTTGCTATCATTACTCTGAATTCTTTTTCAGGTAAATTGTATATTTCCTCTTCATTTATTTGGTGTTGTAGGTTTTTTAACTTGCTTCTTCGTCTGTGACATATTTTTTTGCCATCTCATTTTTTTTTTTAATTAGTGGGATGGTGTTCCTGTCTTACTTGTGGTTTGGTCTGAGACTTCCAAAACTGGAGTTTGTAGGCTGTTGGGTAGAGCTGGGTCTTGGTGCTGAGATGAGGACCTCTGTGAGACCTCAGCTTGATGAATATTCCCTGGGGTCTGAGATTCTCTGTTAGTCCAGTGGTTAGGACTTGGAAGTCCCATTTCAGGAGCTTCTGCCCGACCCCTGGCTCTTAAACCAAGATCCTGCAAGCCATGTGGGGTGGAAAAAAAAAGAGAGAGAGAACAATAACAATGTAAAAAATAAAATTGGACTAGGAAACTAACAGATCTGTTAGAAAGAACATAAAAATAAAAATGTAAATGAATTTGATAATTCATTTACTGGAAGGTACAACAATACCACAAGAGTAAAAAAGAGAAGGAGGGAAAAGAAAAAAAAGGAAAAAAAAGAAAAAAAAAGTGGAAAAGGCCTTGACTGTGGAGGGTGGGGCCTAAGCAAGGGCAAGGTTTGGGCAGTGGGCAGGGCCTATGCTTAGGACCCACAGTGCTGGAAAAGGCTCTGGGAGCAGTGGGGGGTGGGGCCTAGGCTCAATGGAACAGAGGTCTCAGAGGGCAGGGGACCTCACCTGGGATCCCAGTGGACTTCCTGGGCTTGAGTGGGCAGGGCAAACGCCCTCCTCTCCTCTCCTGCTCCTCCCTCCCAGAGGACCCCTCCTGCCTGCCTCTCCTGATCTCCCTGACCTCCCTCCTATGCCCCCAAGGACCCACATGGTCTGGAGGGGCCTTTGGAGGGCAGGGCATTGGCCTGGGAGCTCAGCAGGCTCCCTGGGCCCGAGTGGGTGGGGCAATCGCCCTCCACTTCTCTCCAGCTTCTCCTCCCAGAGGGCCCCTCCCACCTGCCTCTCCTGATCTCCCTGTCCTCAGGGGCACCAGTCCTGTCTGGCCTCCCCCTTCAGTCCCCCCACATCCTACCCATTCACTTTGGGGTTCCTCCATCTCCTTGGGCATCAGGGTCCTTCACCAGCAGCAGGCAGGCTCCCTAGTTGTGGGTAGATGGTAACTCGGTGTCTTCCCATACCTCCATCTTGACTCCACCCCCTTGTAGTCTTTTTAATGTTTGCCATTCTGACTGGTGTGAGGTTACACTTCATTGTAGTTTTGACTTGCATTTCTCTAATAATTAGCAATATTGAGCATCTTTTTATGAGTTTGTTGGCCATTATATGTCTTCTTTAGAGAAATGTATATCTAGGTCCTCTGACCATTTTTGGATTGGGGTTGTTATTTTGATATTAAGCTGTATGAACTGTTTGTATATTTTGGAAATTAATCCCTTGTTGGTAGCATCATTTGCAAGTATTTTCTCCCAGGCCATAGGTTGTCTTTTCTTTTTGTTTATGGTTTCCTTTCCTATGCAAAAGCTTTAAGCTTAATTAGCCTATGTTTGTGATAGGTGTTTTATAGTATCCAGTCTTACATTTATGTCCTTAATCCATTCTGAGTTTATTTTTGTATATGGTGTTAGATAATGTTCTAATTTGATTCTTTTAGATGTAGCTGTCCAGTTTTCCCAGCACCACTTATTGAACAGACTGTCTTTTCTCCATTGTATATTCTTGCCTCCTTTGTCATCGATTAATTGACCATAAGTGTGTGGGTTTATTTCTGGACTTTCTATCCTGTTCCATTGATCTATATGTCTGTTTTTATGGCAGTGCCATACTGTTTTGATTACTGTAGCTTTGTAGTAGTCTGAAGTCAGGGAGCGTGATTCCTCCAGCTCCGTTCATCTTTCTCAAGATTGTTTTGGCTATTTGGAGTCTTTTGTGTTTCTATACAAATTTAAAAAAAAAATTTCCAGTTCTTTAAAAAATGCTATTGGTAATTTGATAGGGATTGCATCGAATCTGTTGATTGCCTTAGGTAGTATGGTCATTTTAACAATATTGATTCTTCCAATCCAAGAACATGATATACCTTTCCTTGTGTTTGTGTCATCTTCAATTTCTTTCATCAGCATCTTATAGTTTTCATTTAAGGGTATTTTTAATCATATTGAAGAGAGAAACTTCAGAGAGGATATCAAAGGATATGATATCTAAGCTAAATATTGTAGAATTGTTTGAATTTTCAGACCAGGTAGATTATTTAGTAAATTTGGACTTCCTTAAGGCAGATTTGTTTCAAATACTGGCTCTGTCGTTTGCTAGGTGACTAATAACTTAAATACTAGGAACCTCTGATTCATCATCTATAGAATGGAAGAAATACCTTTTATCCCAGAAGATAGTTAACAGAGCTCATTTCTATCTAAATGATCAAGGATGACCCTGAGCATTTCAGAACAAAGTTACCTGCCTTTAGTGAGATACACATACTGGTCTACAACAGAGGTGTTTGGTCCTACAGGGCAAATTCCATGGTCTTTGTCAAACTCACATGTACACATTCATGTCGGATGGATTCCTGGAACACTAACAAAAGTTAACACAGCCATACCTTGTTTTATTGCACTTCACTTTCTTGTGCTTTCCAGATATTGCTTTTTTTTTTTTTTTTTTTTTTTTACAAATTGAGAAATTGAGGGTTTGTAGCAATCCTTTGTAGAGCAAGTCTCAAGTCTCCTGGTGCCATTTTTCCAAAACATTTGTCACTTTGAGTCTCTGTGTCATATTTGGCAAGTCTCATAATATTTCAGCCTTTTTCATTATTCTTATATTTGTCATAGTGATCTGTGATCAGTGATGTTACTGTTGAAATCATTTGGAGTGCCATGAACTGCACACCCATATAAAATGGTGAATTTCCTTGATAAATGTTATGTGTGTTCTCACTGCTCCACTGATGGGCCATTCCCCCATCTCTCTCCCTCTCCTTGTGCCTCCCTATTCCCTGAGACAAAACAATATTGAAATTAGGCTAATTAATAACCCCACAGAGGCCTCTAAGTGTTCAAGTGAAAGGAAGAGTCACATATCTCTCAGGTTAAATCAAAAACTAGACATATTTAAGCTTAGTGAGGAAGGCAAAAAAGAGGTCAAAAGCTAGACATCTTGAATTAAATAGACAAGTTGTGAATGTACAGAAAAAACTTTTTAAAGGAATTTAAAAATGTTATGCCAGTGAACCTATGAATAAGAAAGCAAAACTGCTTTATTTTTGGTATGGAAAAAGTTTTAGTGGTCTGGATAGAAGGTCAAACCAGCTACAGTAGTCCCAGAGTAAGGCCCTAACACTATTCAATTCTACGAAGGCTGAGAGATGTGAGAAATCTGCAGAAGAAAAGTTTGAAGTTAGCAGAAGTTGGTTCCTGGGGTTTAAGAAGCCATCTCTATAACATCAAAGTACAAGATGAAGCAGCGAGTGCTGGTGATGTAGAAGCTGCAGCTAAGTTATACAGAAGATCTAGCAGAGATGACTGATAAAGGTTGGTACACTCAACAACAGATTTTCAATGAAGATGAAACAGCCTTATATTGGAAGAAGATGCCATCTAGGACTTCCATAGCTAGAGAGGAGAAGTCAGTGCATGGCTTTAAAGCTTTGAAGGATGGACTGACTCTACTGTTATGGGCTAATGCAGCTGGTGACTAAGTTGAAATCACTGCTCACTGACCACTCGGAAATTCTGAGGGCCCTTAAGATTGCTAAATCTACTCTGCCTCTGCTCTTGTAAATGGCACAATAAAGCCTGGATGACAGTGCATCTGTTTACAACATGGTTTACTGAATATTTTAAGCCCACTGTTGAGACCTACTGCTCAGAAAAAAAAAAAGATTCCTTTTAAAATATTACTGCTCATTGACAATGCACCTGATCACCTAAGAGCACTGATGGAGATGTACAACAAGATTAATGTTGTTATCATGCTAACACAACATCCATTCTGCAGCCCAGGGATTATTATTTAAGAAATACATTTCACAAGGCTATAGCTGCAGTAGATATGATTCTTCTGATGGATCAGGGGAAAGTCAAATAAAAACCTTCTGGAAAGGATTCACCATTCTAGATGTCATTAAGAACATTCCTATTTCATGGGAAGAGGTCAACATACCAACATGAATGAGAGTTTCAAGGAAATTTGAAGGAAGTTTGATTCCAACCCTCATGGATGATTGTGAAAGGTTCATGACTTCAGTGGAGGAAGTAACTGTAGATGTGGTAGATATAGCAAATGAACTAGAATTAGAAGTGGAGCCTGAAGATGTTACTGAATTGCTGCAATCTCATGATGAAACTTCAGCGTATAATGTGTTGCTTCTTATGGGTGAGGAAAAAAAAATGGCTTCTTAAGATGGAATCTACTTCTGATGATGATGCTGTGAATACTGTTGAAATGACAACAAAGGATTTAGAATATTACACAAACTTAGTTGATAGCTGATAGCTGTGGCAGGGTTTGAGAAGTTTGGTTCCAATTTTGCGAGAAGTTCTACTGTGTGTAAAATGCTATTGTCGGTGAGGAAAAAAAATTCTTCTACCCTCCTGGATTCTTCGGCTGGTCTAAGAATTAAATTGACATGAGACAGATGAACAGAAGTAAAGCAAACAAAAGTTTAATAACATGTATACATGGGAGAGACCCAGAAAAATTGAGTAACTCACCAAGATGGCTGAAACCCTCGCCTTAAATACCATCTTCAGTTAATGACAAAAGAGGATGTTGGAGGTAGTTGTTTGGGACTTCCACTGGGGAGAAAGACAATTCACATGAAGATGGAAAAACAAACGTTTTGGTAAACAAATGTTTTCTGGGCATGCAGAGAGGAGGAGACTCTGATCTCTGGGCCCTGCCAAGTTTTCCTCCACTACACCTAGCCCATATTCTTTGCAGATACCTCTGATGAGGCCTTTATTCTGGGAACAGCCCCTTTATCTAAAATCTTTACACAGCTAAAGGAGAGGTGAAAAGAAAGACTTACAGACTCTTCTGTCTCTTAAAAATAATCAACATAAATTAATCCTCATGCCAGAAAGACATATTTTGAGGTGGCAAACGTGGCAAACTTTGTTCCCCTACACTGTCAAACAACAATGCATGCTATAGAGAGATTTTCCACGAAAGGAAGAGTCAATCAATTCAGCAGACTTCATCATTGTCTTATTTAAGAAATTGCCAGCACCACCCCAACCTTCAGCAACCATCACCTTCATCAGTCGGCAGCCATCCACATCCAGGCAAGATCCTCCTCCATAAAAAAGGATTATGACTCACTGACGATTCAGATGATGGTTAATGTCTTTTTAGCAATAAAGTATTTTTGATTCAGGTATGTACATTAATAGATTAATTAATGCTACTGCATTAATAGACTACAGTATAGTGTAAACATGTTTTCTATGCACTGAGAAAGCAAATAAATTGTGTGTCATTTTATTGCAATATCCGCTTTATCACAGTGGTCTGGAACTGAACCTGTAATATCTCCAAGGTATGCCTGCACTGGAATGCAAACAGATCAAATACAAAGGCTGACATATCAGGCACTCAGAAATGCACATGCTTTTTTTTTTTTTTTACTTATTACAAACTTTAATTAAAGCCTATTCTCCAATCTGACATTTAAGTGAAATAGTAGATATAAAAAATGTCTTTACGATTGAGTGTTCTCTGCAAAATCTCTTTTGTGACTGAGGTTGTAAAAAACTCTCAAACTATAATTTTGCTCCCTGCCATTCAACATGATGGTGCTTTTAGTGCTCTCTGGATTTCTAGTCTGTGTATAGATGCCTATGTAGGAATAAAGGACATCAAACTTGGAGTAGTTAATTGCAGTTAATCCCATAGAACCCAATCATTGCACAAAACATGTGGAATCAGCTAATGTCGAATTTGCTTATTACTGAAGATAGTCAATGTGGAACAGAGCTTGCTTGAGTGGATGATATTGATAATTTTGGACATGTGCTAAATATCTTAAATAGATCTTCTCATTTAATTTTCAGAATAACCCTATGAAGTAGCTACTCTGAAGATCCCTTTTTTTTTCTTTAACATCTTTATTGGAGTATAATTGCTTTACAATGGTGTGTTAGTTTCTGCTTTATAACAAAGTGAATCAGCTATACATATACATATAACCCCATATCTCCTCCCTCTTGTGTCTCCCTCCCACCCCTCTAGGTGGTCACAAAGCAGTGGGCTAATTTCCCTGTGCTATGTGGCTGCTTCCCACTAGCTATCTATTTTATATTTGGTAATATATATAAGACAATGCCATTCTCTCACTTCTTCCCAGATTACCCTTTCCCCTCCCCGTGTCCTCAAGTCCATTCTCTATGTCTGCGTCTGTATTCCTGTCCTGCCCCTAGGTTCTTCAGAACCATTTTTTTTTTTAAGATTCCATATATATGTGTTAGCATACGGTATTTGTTTTTCTCTTTCTGACTTACTTCATTCTGTATGACAGTCTCTAGGTCCATCCACCTCACTACAAATGACTCAGTTTCATTTCTTTTTATGGCTGAGTACTATTCCATTGTATATATGTGCCACATCTTCTTCATCCATTCATCTGTCGATGGACACTTAGGTTGCTTCCATGTCCTGGCTATTGTAAACAGAGCTGCAGTGAACATTGCGGTACATGACTCCTTTTGAATTATGGTTTTCTCAGGGTATATGCCCAGTACTGGGATTGCTGAGTAGTATGGTAGTTCTAGTTTTAGTTTTTTAAGGAACCTCCATACTGTTCTCCATAGTGTATCAATTTACATTCCCACCAACATGCACATGCTCTTTGATCTTGCCATTACTCAGACTCTCAATGAGATATCCCAATCCTTCCTTCACAGCATGGCACCAGGGATAACTTTTGCCCCTTCCTTCCACCTTTTCTCCCAGTAAGAACTTTCCCTTCAACTCTTGGCATTGAATACACCTGCTCCTTCCTTTCTCTTGTTCTCCAACAACTCCTGCCTGTCCACATGCACTCACGCTGGGTGTGAGTGCATATCTTATTTCAGGGTCCCAACCAAGAATTGGGGTTGGGACTCAAAAGACAGGAATTCACTAAAGAAGATAGGTGAGAGTGGGAGACGAGCCCCTCAGACAGGAAGAGAAAAAGGGATGCAGCCCATAGCAAGGTGACACAGTGTGAGTGAAGGGGGAAATGTATAATCAGGGTCATCTCATTGTTTATCTTATCTCTTTCTTCTTCAAGGTCACCAAGGCCAGGAAAAGCAAGGAACAGCCATTCAATCCTGAATCATATATGGAAACCTGATTAAATCTGTTCTTCTAAAAACCTGGATGTCATTAATATTGATGTTTATAGAGCTAAGATCTAAGTACAGAAAAAAAATATATACGTATACATATGGTTGAAATACCACAATATATATACTAACCATTAATTCTTAGGAATGGGGTACTTTTCATTTTTTTATACTTTTCTGTACCACCTAATGCCTAATTTTGCATCTATAACTTTTATAATTTGGAAAAAATGATAAACATGATTCTCTCTAGGAATCTAGTTCATTGCTTAAAAGCAAATAGTCTGTAGGCTGCAAATCAGATAGGGACACTTAAGACCCAAGCAATATTTGGATTTATACTTTGGTTGTGATCTTTACAGAATATAACTCTGGTCAAGAATGAACAGGTTGAACAAGCTGTGCCCTGCTCAAAGAAACCCAAGAGGAAAGCAGAGCAGCTGAAATCCAGTCTGTGCTTCAATTGCCAACCCCTATCCTAGGGTAGAGTTGCTTTAGTCCAAAACAATGATATCTTTTCAGAATTGATCTCCTGGAGGGGCCATAATTGGGTAATTTGTGTACCAAGGCAGCTTCTGATGATTTGCATGAAGTCACTAGTATATGTTGGAAGTAATTCTAGCCCTGTCTGATGTGAAATAACTGGTTCCACTTACTTATTCAAGTACTAACAGGTAAGTAGCTCTCCAGCTATACTTCCTGGTTCTCACATGTGTGGATCCTATGAGGAAGTTGCTCCAGGCAAAGACTTGCATTAGGCAAACACTGATGAATAATTAATTTAGTTTAGAGTACAATGGCAGAAAGTAGATAGCTAACACTGAAATTTACAATGTATTTTTTTACATGTATTTTATTGAAGTAGAGTTGATTTATAATGTGTGTTAATTTCTGCTGTACAGCAAACTGATTCAGCTATACATATGAATGTATTCTTTTTCATATTCTTTTCCATTATGGTTTATTACAGGATATTGAATATAGTTTCCTTACAGTGTATTTCTTGATCACATATTTGGTACCTGGTGTTTTGCAATTATTTTGTGTCACTTAATCTTATATTAGCTCTAGAGGGTTGATAGTGTTCTTCTTTTTACTCTCCTAGTAAGAAAAATAAGGGACAGAAGGTAAGATCATGTTCCTAATGATTAGAACAGTTCCGTCATAACAAGAATTTCCCTCATGCCACTTTATTGTCAACACTTCCTGCAGTCCAAGCTCCTGGCAACCACTGATACAGTTTCTTAACTTAAACTTTTCCCTTTTCCAGAGTTTCCTAAAATGGAAGTTAAAATGTATATAGCATTTTGAGTCTGACTTCTTTCACTTAGTGTAGTACATTTAGGATTCATCCATGTAGTTTTGAGTATCAGTTTATTCCTGTTTATTGCTGCGTAGACTTTAATGTGTGGACCCACCAAAGTTTGTTTATCCATTCCCCAAGTGAGGAACAATTGGATTGTTGACATTTTGACATATTTACAAATAAAACTGCTGCATATATTCCCATGCAGATTTTTGTGTGAACCTGTGTTATCATTTCAATGAATAAAAATCTCAGGGTGAGACTGTTGGTTCATATGGTAAATGTATTTTCAAATATATTAGAAATTGCCAAACTGTTTTCTAAGGTGGCTGTAGCATTTTTCATTCCCCTGAGCAATGTGTGAGAATATCAGTTGCTCTCTATCCACCTCAGAGTTTAGCATTGTAGGTGCATGTTAATTTTAAAAAGCAAATAAAGAAACTATCCAACTTTTTTGCCAAGTAGTGTACCACTTAACATTCCTGCCACCATTGTATGACAGTTCTAATTCCTCCTCATCTTCATCAGCCCCTGGTATGGTCAATCTTTTAAATTTTTTGTCATTCTAATTGGTGCATAGTGGTATCTCACTGTAGTTTTAATTTGCATTTCCCTAAAGATAAATTATGTTGAGCATCTTTTTATGTCCTTATTTGCTGCCTATGTATTTTTTTTTTGCCCATCTTAAAAATTCAGCTGTTTGTTTGCATAATACTGAGTTTTGAGAATCCTTTATAAATTCTGGGTACAGGGTCTTTAGTGGCTATGTGACTAGCAAATATTATGTCTCAATCTGTGGCTTGCCTTTTCATGATTTAAAGGTAACTTTTGAAAAGACCTGTTCATTTTGGTGACGTTTAAATTATCAAAAAATTTTCTTATGTAGATTTTTTTAATGCTTGAGGAAAAAAATCAAAAGAAGAATGTGACACAGAAAATTATATCAAATTCAAATTTCAGTGTCCACCATACAGTTTTATTGGAATACAAACATGCTCATTCATCTATGGATTGTCTATGGCTCCTTTTGTAGCCAGTGCAAGGTTAAGCATCCGTAACAGAGACTCTAGGGCCCACATCGTTTAAAATATATACTATTTGGTGCTTTACAGAAAAATTTTGCCAAGCCCTCTTTTGGAACCTCAGTGGTCTTCTAGTACACTTAAACGTAAGAAAAAAGTAAATTTTATATTAACTTCATTTTTCAGATTATCAGTGAGGTTCACAATCTTTTCATGCTATAAATCTTTGATATTTGATTTCCTGTGAATTTGGTTATTTTTACTCATCTATATTAACTTGTATAACTACGTATAGTGCATATTTTCCATTAATCATTTTATTTATTCAACAGATATTGAACAACATAATATCCCTGAATATTTGCATAGAGCAGAGCCCTGTCCTGGCTGTGGGCTGCAATGAATGAGAAATACATTTCTATTGTGATAAGATGTTGAGATTTTGGAATTGTTTATCCAGGAGTTATCCCATTCTGACTAACCTGGGTTTGGGAAGGAACGTGTGTACTGCTGCTCTCCAGTAACTCACAATCTGATTGAAGAGGCTGTCTGTGTTAGGTATTCTTCAATTAAATGCTGTTTAGACCGGTTGATCTGAATTGATCCATTTCATTTCAATTTTTGACCTTAATAACCTGGATGGAGAAAAAATATATACAGTCTGAGATGAAGTTGATCAATTACCCCTTCAATGCTTCCACTGTCCTCCTAAAGTGCATCTTTCTTTTCTTCTCATAAAATTATCTTCTTCCCTTCCTCCCAGTACCTTGTTCACTCTTGAATCACTCTCCTGAAGTTAAATCTGGCTTGCGATATACACTCCTACTTAACAAGGGCACATATGCCAGTGTCTCAAGTATCCACCCCACTCTTAAAAAGGGAGACAGCAGCCAGTGCAAACAATGCTAAGAAATGGGGGAGAGGACCAAGTAGTGGCAGCAAGATGTACTGGTATGAGGGAGAGATGAAAAGTCAGCAGTAGGGGTTTATCCTGACTCAATTTCCCTGGACTATGGTAGGTGCAAGGAATTGACTTTGAGAAATGTGTCCTCAAGGTATACCTGGTCTGTGTCTACTTTTATATACCTCTTTCAGAATAATTTGTCCAACTTTGGGCAAACCGCCTGCATTAGACTTAGTGTTGAACACTAAGTGTTCAACAGTTTGTAGGGTTGTGTGGGTACCACAGCATGTGTCTCTGCCTTATGAAGTCCATGTCCTCTTAACTGTGTGTCTAGGATGTGTATTTCCTAAAAGGAAGCTCCTAAGTTCTGTGAGCTGTAAGTGTGCTAAATATCAGGGTCTTCCACACCATATCCTCTTCAATAGCACCTGTCCAGTTTGCTAAAAGCAAACACAAAACATTATCCTTTTGGAGAGTTGACTTTCCTCTGTGAAGTTCTCACCTAATGAAACTATGAACTCCAGATTTCAGCTGTAGTTTTTCTCCAGCTTTTGACAGGTTGAAGAATGTAAGTTGAAGTTTATCCCCTTCTTTGCACTGGATTTTGTCCTCTTTTCCAAACACCTATACTTCCATCCTTCCTGTGTTGTCATTTAGGTCATATAATATATGATTCCTCTGTTCTGCTTTCTGCAAAAATAAAATCAACACCCAACTTTTGGTAATCTGATTAAGGAATGCCACATCAACCAGACATCAGAAGTGCCAGCAACAGCCTCCAGAAAGAGATATAAGGGAAAAATTACAGGTTGAATCTGGCACGTATACAGCTAGTAGATGTTAGCAACTTCAAGTAGAGAAGATAGTTATGTTTTTCATAGATCCTATTGCCTCTTACGTCCATCTTTCCAGTCCCAAGCTCCCTTCCCTTGAGGCTAGGATGGCCGTGTGAGCCAATAATTGGTAGGGCCAGTAGTCAGAATAGGCAGGGGAAAGAAATCCAAGAGTTGGAGGACAATTGCTTAAAGCAACAAATCCAAGAGACACATGAGCAAATGATGCAAAACCTACTGAAGAGTCTAAATAAGAGTTAGGAATGAGGAGGAGCACAATGTCACCCCCAAATATGGCACTTTGACATGGAGATTTTGAGATAAAGGCAATTAAGAACCAGCAGACTCAGGAAAATCTTTTTACATCTCCTTAAACCTACCTAAAAGAATTTAGATAGGGGGCCTCTACCAGAAAGATAGCTATTACCAAAAGTAACTTTTTACGTCAGAAAGACTTATCTGAATGATAGGGCAAATATCTTATTTACCAAACATCTGTTCTTCTTATCTTCCTGTGAATTTTCTTCTTCCCCTTTGAAGCCCCAGACCCCTACCCCCTTCTGCTTAGCTCAGGATGGTATATAAGCCTCAGTTGCCTGGCCTTCTTTGAGTCTCATATTTTTTATGGGGTTCCCATAAGGTTTAAATCAGGGGCCCCCACCCCCGGGGCTAGGGACAAGTGGCAGTCCCTGGCCTGTTAGGAACCCGGCCGCACAGCAGGAGGTGAGCAGCAGGTGAGCAAGTGAAGCTTCATCTGTATTTACAGCCACTCCCCATCGCTCTTCTTACTGCCTGAGTTCCACCTCCTGTCAGATCAGGTGCGGAATAATAAATGTAATGTGAGTGAATCATCCTGAAACTGTCTCCCACCTGCGCCCGTGGAAAAATCGTCTTCCATGAAACCGATCCCTAGTGCCAAAAAGGTTGGGAACCGCTGGTTTAAATTACAGACACTTCCTGCCACATTGGATTGTTCCAGTTACTGATATATCCTGAGCCAACCTCTGGTTTGCCTTGTCTCTTTGGATGTAGTTCCATGGAATGCTGATGCCTCCAGCAGAACAAGCCCTCCTACTGAGTCAGCACCCCAGCTTCATCTCCACTCTTCTCACCTTGCTCTCCCCTCTACTTCAGTCTGCATTGCTCAAAATTTTAAGCCACTTTATTTCAGCCAAATTGTTATGAAGCTAAATCAAAACTAATGACATGATGAGGGAAACAGGAAAATTCATAACCAGGGATATAGGACAGGTAATCAAAATGAGGAGCACATTACATGGGAAAGGACATAATGAGTTGGGCCGTGAACCAGTTGGATACTCAGATATCTCGGCCCTAAAATTTTAAAGCCCTAAAGACGTATCAAAATTTCTCCCATGCATACCTTTCCATCTATGGTAAATGACTTCCTCCTTTCTTATTTTTGTTTACCACCCAATTTTCCAAAATAGAAACTTGAGATAATTGCCTTTTTCTCTCTCTCTTTTACCTTTAATTGTTGGTGAGTGCCTGTGGATCAACCTCCCTAAGCTCCAATCCCTCCTCTTCCACACTGTTGTTTCCGTTTTGCCATTCCTTAAGGCCCTAGTATATATCCTGGAAACTCAATATTCAAACATAAAAATATAAGCCATGTTGAGAGTGATTTAGATCCATCATGGGGAATACAATTCTTTGGCCAGAAGGGAACTTAAGAGGGCACAAAATCCGCACATCTACATCTGTGTTGGACCGGACACCAACCATGAACCATTTTCTCCTTAAAGGCAGCATGGCACAGTAGAAAGAGCATGACTTTTGGAATCAAATAGATGGAGATTAATCCAGGCTCTGCCACTGACTGTCTGTGTATTCTTGGACAAATTATACAGTCTCTCTGATTTTCAATTTCCCTTTTGATAAGATGGAGATAATAAAATTATCTATATCAGGGCACTATTCTGTAGATTAAATTAGTAAATTAATTTATACAAAAATAATCACTGAGCCCAGGCTCTGTGCCAGTCACCCTTCCATATGCTGGAAATAAAACAGGAAACAAAATAGAAAAAGATCTTTACCTTTATGGAGTGTACATTCTAGTGGGTAGAGGCATGAACAAAATGAGTAAAATGAATAAAACATACAGAATAGAAAGTGATAAGTACAAACCAAATACATTTAGAAAAAGATCTTTTAGGCAGACAAAAACCGAACAGTTACAAATGTCTTTGAAATATGAGTGTTCCTGGAAGCTTGAGGAACTCTGAGGAGGCCAGTGTGACTGGAGTGGAATGAGGGAGAAAATTGTGGAAGATAAGGTCAGTGAAGTGATAATCGTCTTGTATAACTATACTGGCCATTTACAGTGGACACTTGTTCTAGTTGGTCAATCCTTATGCCATGCAGTTTAAATATTTCTTAATATCACCTGTGCTTATAGGTTGGTTAGGAGATAAAGTGTGGAGACTGTCTAGCCAGGGTCCAGAACATGGTGAAGTGAATGAACTGCCAGGAGAGAACAAGTGGATATTTCTGGAAAATAATTTAATTGAAAATCAGGAGTAGAACTTTATGGTGGTTAGGCAATAAGATAGATTAAGAATTCAGAAAAGAAAAACCAAAATGCAGTGACAAGCAGTTATGTGCAAAATTTAGGGTGAAAGGTATATCTGAGGAGGGCTAGGGTTAGAAAGGTTAGGCATGAGAGGGAAGTTGGAACACTTGCACCAAGTGAGAATTTAGTTAAATTATAAGGTGGAATTCTTTTCTTTCCAACTCGAATGCTTCTCCCATATAATCTTTCTTTTCTCCCATTCTGCAATCTGCATCTCAAATTTATTTTTTCTTTTTCCCAAACTAATACCGTAAACCTGGGATAATTCTGGTGGCAGAAAAGGCTTCAGTGGCTCTGTGATGCTCTCCCCATTTTAAGTTGAATAAAGATGAGACTCAGTGCTGGAGCAGGAAAGGAGACTGAACCTCTATGAAAACATCAGGGGTGGGGTGATGTAGCTCAGTTCTGTCCTACTGTACACACCTAGAACTGGTGCCAGTAATCTCATGTGCATAGCACGGCACAGGGAAAGTATATGAATGGATGCGGTTCCTGGTTCGTCATAGCTATTGTTCTCTGACCCTTACAATAGTGGACAAGGCATACTTTCCCACCTCTCTGCCTTTTCTGCTATTTTCATCCCCTATGTGATCATTTTGCCTGAGACAGACCATCCTCCAGGAGGGCTTCTCTGATGATCCTTGCTAGAACAAGAATTCCTTTACTCTGCTTTATTTCAGGATTTCCTCTTTCTACTCTCAAGATTTTCTCAGATATTACTTTACACTAAAATCGGTGATGAGATGCTTTACTGTTGAAAACACTGAACTCTCCACCCTAATGTCTAATTTTGAGACTGTCCCATTACTAAAATATGTAATTTACTAAGATTTACTCAGCAAAGGGGGCAAAATGAATTAGAACTTAAATTTCGTAGTATTTTTTTCTACTTGATATATATTGACTTACTGAGATGAGGGAAATAATTTAAAAGTACTGGAGTAGTGGTGTTTGGATTCAGAATTTTCTTTCCTTTTAGTTTCATATTGGGGCTTAAGAATTTTCGCCCAAGGAAAGAAGCTCTTATGCACCCAAATAAATGTTCCTGTATTCTTAAATTGGTTAAGCCATCACCTCATGAGTGTCAGAAGAAAAAAAAAAAGGAATTATTGACATGCAAGTGGTAGAAAGTTATTGGCCAGTCTTGTTCCTCGGCCATGACAAACGACAGACAGCTTCTCAGGCTTATAAAGCCAAACACTGATGTAAGCACTTCACTCTGGGACTCTAGTCTTGGGATCACCAATTAACAAAGTAAAGAACAGGATGACTTTGGGAACAGGGATATAACTCCTCCAGGGGTTTGAAATGTGGCAAGTGATTGCTTCTTAGTGTCATGACAGTAATTTAGGGCTTGTGTAATTTTGTAGTGTCAAAAAATGTATTGATATATCCAGAATAAAAATACGACTGTGGTGTCAATTATTGCTCTATTCACCAATGAAAATATGGTTTAAAATAACTAATAGCAGAAATGCATTCAGATAAACTCCATGATTGATTTGGTATCAGCTTAAACGTTTACACAAACTGAATTACTTTAAATTTCCCTGTACTATACCATGTTTTACTTCTTTCTTAGACTCTAGGTTAGCTGGTATGATGGCACAGTAGAAAGTTGGATTATTCTCTTTGGGATAGAAGTTTCCAAGTTACTTACCTTGAATATATTTTGATGTAAAACTTAGATTTTAACAAGGCTTCTCAACCATTCTTCCTTTTGAAATCATTCTACAAGGAGACATGTGAGTTGACCACTGTGATTTATTCTGGCTTTCATCTACACTATTGGCTTTGAAAGCCCAGGTAGAGAATATACACTGAGGAGATAAATGTAAATGATGTAAATGATGAATGTAAATGATGATATAAGCACATGATGCTACACTGATATAAATTGTTATCTAGTTTCTAAGGCACTTTACAGAAGAGACTGATTGTGTCTTGCATTGTATTTTCCTCTGCTCAGCAAAGTTAGAAGATGTAAGTTTTAGAGATGGCCTCAAGGTGGCAGTAACTACACGTAATTGCCCCAAGTAACCCAAAGCTTTGTGATTTTCTGAGGGTGAGCCAGGAATCTAGACGTGCTGGTGAACATAGGCTGAAGATATTTAGGAATGTCTTTTGTTTTTTCTCTAAACTGAAGAATTCATTCCTCTCTGTCCAAGATAGCACCAAATTTCCCCTACTGCAATGTTTCCTCCTTTTGCTGTTGTAATGATCCTAGAATTTTATTATCCTGACTAGGTAAAAATGATCCAGTATGGGACAAGATTTCAGTAAGAGAATCTCGTTGGAAAGTTATGAATGACTGGTAGCTCTGTACTCCATATAAGGAGTCAGTTAGGTTCCTATTTTGTTTAAAAATTCCACCCTGGAGTATTCTTAGGTCTACTTTGTATGTAGCAAATTTATTTGTGCTCCATGCCACCCCTAACTATTCTGGTAGGAAACCAGTTTTTGTTTTGTTTCCTGTAGGGTTCATCTTCCATCCTTTGTTGAAGGTTCTTTCTGCATAACCAGGCATGTCTGCACACAGACTGCTGTATAAGGTTCTTCTCACAACCTCTCCTCATGTGCCATAGAGCAGAGCACAGGGAACTATACTCAATATCTTGTAATAACCTATAATGGAAAAAGAATCTGAAAAAAAAAAAACTGAATCACTTTTCTGTATGCTTGAAACTAACACAACATTGTAAATTATACTTAAATATTTAAAAAAAAAAAAAAAAAACTCAGAGAATGCTGTTCCTTCCACTGCAACCTCTCCACCCCCCCACCAAATAATTGGAAAAGGACATCTTGAGACATGGTATTTTAAAAATCAAGGCGGGCTTCCCTGGTGGCGCAGTGGTTGAGAGTCCGCCTGTCGATGCAGGGGACACGGGTTCGTGCCCTGGTCTGGGAAGATCCCACATGCCGCGGAGCGGCTGGGCCCGTGAGCCATGGCCGCTGAGCCGGTGTGTCCGGAGCCTGTGCTCCGCAGCGGGAAAGGCCACAACAGTGAGAGGCCCGCGTACCACAAAAAAAGAAAAAAAAAAAAAAAAAAAAAAATCAAGGCTAGAAGTTGGCTTTTCATGAAGAAATATAACTTGGCCATAGACCTAGGGCACCCAAGGCAGATGATACAGCTGCACTGTGGTGTCACTGGTGAGGGGCCAGCATGTCATCCACCCATCCATCCACTTACCCATTCAGTAAGTATCCCTTGAGTTATCTAATAGGTGACAGGAACTCTTTTAGGTTCTGGTGATAAAACAGGGAGTTAAAAACAAATCCAAGTTTTACAGAGCTTACATCCTAATGAGAGCGGTAGATCTTTTTCCTGGCCACAAATTAATGAATTAATAAGCTGAGGTAAGAGTTCCAACTGAAAGGACGATGATCGTTGCAGAGCATGTGTCAAAGAAACCTTTTTTTTTTTTTTTTTTTTTTTTTTTTTTTTTTTCATGTAACGAGACCGTGTTTAATGAACACCAAAGTACAGGTGAGGGCTGTGGGGGCTCGAGGATAGGGGGCAGCGAGGGCTGCAGGGTCTGGTGTGGGGGTAAGCTGTGACACCACCTCCCAACACCTCTCCCTTTTACAGGGATTCACACTGGCCCCTCAGAGCCTCTCAGCAGTCCTGTGGGGACAGCACAGCAGGATGACTAGCCTCATTTTACAGCTGGGGAAACTGAGTTCCAGAAAGGTTCACCAGCTTGCCCAAAGCCACACAGGGTTCCCAGTCCTTCCTTCTGTATCACTTCGGCCTGGCTCAGGGGGGATCTGAGTAGGTGGGGAGGGGAGGATGAGTACCCCACAGGAAGAGCAAGCAAGATGTGGAGGACAGAGGCATGGCATGTGGGGACATGGAGAGGCAGGACCCCCTGGTAACTGTGGCCCAGGCTGTCATGGCCTCGGCACAGCCCTTTGGGTGTCCGCTTGTCCTCTCTTTCCTTAGGGGTGTGCCCAGGCCCTCAGGACCAGCTGAGGGAGGTCATGGGGTGGGAGGACCACTCCCTGCAGGGCTCACACAGCCCTGAGAGACACAGAGGGAGAACTCGTGCCATGCAGAGGGGTGCGTCAGGAAGGTGCCTCGGGGGCAGGGAGCTGGGGAGGGTGTGTGGAGCACAATGAAGGTGAGGTGGGTAGGGCTGGACAAGGCCAGCACACCGTGCTGAAGGGTCTGGACAGGATCCTGGGCCACGTCACTGCAGCAAAATGGGGCCGCTGCAAGGACTGCAGTGGAGCTAAGGAGGGCCCGAGCTGGAGAGGAGGAGGGCTGAAAAAGGTTCCAGGGGTCCAGGCTTCTCCAGGCAGGCCCCTGGAAATGTTGGCTGGTTTGGGGTCAGTCACAGAGGGCCCCTCCCTGGGCGACCTCTTTAGGCGTGACTATACACTGAAGCCCAGCAGAAGCATCAGGCTCTGTCACTGGGTGTCAGGGTCTTGGAAGCCCCAGGCCTCCACGGCAGCGATGAGGAAGTTCTCAGAGCAGAGGGGCTGGTTGTTGAAAGTGTCTCAGTGGCCCGTGCTGCCCCGGTTCAGGTCCCCATCGATGTAGAGTGCCTGGCCTCCCCCTCCACCTATGATGAGGCAGTCGTTGCCCCCAGCCATGAACAAGGACTCCGGGAGTTAGAGTGGGAGTTGGTCAGCTGAGGCTTCTCTTGAGAAATGACTTTTGTGCTAAACTCTGAAAATGAGCAGGAATGAAAAGTATCTTCAGTCAGAGGAAACACAGTGTGAAAAAGGCCTGTGGCAGGAGTTTGACTTGCTTGAGGGGTTGAAAGAAAACCAGTGTGGCTGAAGTACAGAGAATCTCTGAAGGGTGGTATGATGCCCTTTGAGAGAAGACAATGTAAGTCCTGTGGAACATGATTAGAATTCTTTGTTTTTATCAGATGTGATTGATCAAAAGGTTTGGGGCCATAGAGTGTTACTAGCTTTCATTTTATGGTGAAACTTCTGGATACTATTTGGGAAAAAATGAGTAGCCAGTTTGACTTTGGGGAGAACAACTATTACCATAGGTCTGGAAGAGACAATAGTAACTTTGATTTGCTTATAAAATGGAAATGGAGGAAAATATACTGAATTTAGAGAGATTTGAGAAGTATTAAGAGTTGGTGATAGGTTGGAAATGAAAGGTTAGTGAATAGGCATTGTCAGGAAGGATACTTTAGTTTTATTCAAATAATTTAAGTTACCAGGTGAAATATACATTTATATATAAATATATATATACCTTATACATGTAAATATATATATATACATTTCGGAATATATGTGTATATATATATATACTACTTTTTACTGTATTATATCACAAATGTAGAAGGTACACAGGTCTTAAGAATACAGCTCAATAAATTATCAAAAAGTAAATGCAAGATGATATACCGTCTTGGTCAGTCAATTTTATTAGCACCCCTGAGGTCCCTTTTGTGCTCCAAGACTCACACTTAAAGATAGCCATTATCTTGAATTCTAACACCAGAGACTAGTTTTGCCTGTTTTTGAATATAAAAGGAATCTGACAGTGCAAATTATTTTGTGTCTTTCTTTTTTCAAATGACGTTAGTATAATTTCATCCATGATGTAGTTTGTAGCAGTAGTTTGTTCATTTTAATTTCTGTATAACATTTCATGTTTTAGTTTTATACATATATATAGTTTTATACATATATATGAGAGAAAGAGTCTACTGTTGATTGTTATTTGGGGCTATTATGAATAATGCTGCTATGATCACTTAGGTTCATTATAAATATTATGAACATTAAGTACATCTTTTCATTTATATATATGCATATGTATGCAATTATATAAGTATATATATAATATTGTTTATGTGTGTGAATCTTTCTCTTGGCTGTACACCTGTGAATGCAATTACTGGATAGTAAGGCTAATATATATTGAATTTTAGCAAACAGTGCCCAACTATTTTCTGAAGTGGTGTAGCAATTTGAGAATTCTACTTAGTTCACAGTTTTTTTAAAAAAAATCTTATTTACTTAAAAAATATTTGCCGTTTTTTAGAGTATTTTAATATGCATTACTCTGATAACTTTTGAGGTTGAGCACTGTTTATGTTTATATGGTTATTGACCATTTGTATATCTTATTTAGCAAAGCAACATACATTATTTTTGCCTACTTATCTGGTGGTGTGTCTACCTTTTAAACATGTGTGGATGAGGGTTATTTATATTTTGGATACCAGTACTTTGTTTTATATATACACATAGAGTATCAAAAAGTGAAACCCCTGGGTACACTACTATCTCAGTCAATAAATGGAAATGTATCTGTTCTCTCACATTGTGGCTTGGTTTTCACACTCTTAATGGTACCTTCTGGGGAATTGGATGAATTGATGCTGTGGTAATCTGTAAACACGCTATCACACCTTGCATTGCGATCATGCAGATACTCGTCAGGAGGTGAAGACTCCATATCTTTTCTTTTTTTTCTGTTAAGCGGGCTTCTCACTGTTGTGGCCTCTCCCGCTGCGGAGCACAGGCTCCGGATGCACAGGCTCAGCGGCCATGGCTCACAGGCCCAGCCGCTCCGCTGCACGTGGGATCCTCCTGGACCGGGGCACGAACCCGTGTCCCCTGCATCGGCAGGTGGACTCTCAACCACTGCGCCACCAGGGAAGCCCGAAGACTCCATATCTTAACCTCTGAATCTAGGTGTAGGCATGTGACTTGCTTTAGCCAGTGGGGCATTAGGAAACATGAAGAACAGATGTGAAAACCGTGTGTATATTGGAGCTTGCCTTCTCTTGTTTCTGAGAAACCTTCTGCCTTACTGTGAACAAACCTTGCTTAGTATTTAGGTGATGAGACACCACAAGGGGTAAAGCCCCAGTTATCACAGTCTTCCCAGCATCTCAGCTGAAGTCCCGGACGTGTGTGTATGAGAAGTCATCTGCCAGCCAAGGTTGGAAGAACTGCTCAGACAATCTACAGAATTATATGAGATAGTAATGTTTGCTTTTTTTAAGCCATTAAGCTTTGGGGTGATTTATTGTGCAGTAAAAGTTAACTCATGTGCCCCCCATCTTTTGTGCTAATATTAGGGTTATTATTATCGTATATTTTACCTCTACATGTTATAATCACATACAGTGTCATCATTATCATCATCATCACTGTCACTGTCCTTATCATTGTTGTGGTATTAAACTGTCAATACTCTTCATATTTATCCATGTATCTGCCTTTTAAAGTGTTCTTCATTATTTCAGTAAGTTCTTCTTTCTGTGTGACATTTCTTCTAGCCTTAAAAATTTCCACTGTTATTTCTTACAGTAGATTTCTGGTCAATATATTCTCCTGGATTTGGTCTGACAACATCTATGTCAGAGACAGAATGTCTTTGTGTATCATTATATTCCTATACCCGTATCTCTGAAGGTATTTACCTACTGCTACAATATGCTGAAGCAGCTTCAGGTGTGTGTGATCCCAGCGCAAGTTTTGACCCAAGATAATTTTCTTGCATTCCCAAGAGGAAATATTTACATTTTCTCAGCTACCTATGTTTATCTCCTCTGGGTTAATGTGTATTTATTTCCTTTTAACCCATTGATAAGAAATACAAATGGAAAAAAATGAGCAAAGCTAGTGAAAGAGAGAAGTCAAGCTGAAGTGATTCCTGATGTTTCTGCAGCTCCCAGAAATGATGTCATGAAAATGCCCCACTGGAAGTCTCTCATATTAGGTGTGATGGGCAAGTCGAGGGGCCTCAGTCGTTGTAAGAGCATCCTCCAGTCACTGTCCTTGTCATGTCCCACATTGGAGCCCTCTGTTCTTTATCGCACAGCATGCAAGTAAAGAGAGCAAGGCTATAATATGAAAGGTATGTCTGGGTAACAAAAGGGAAATTGCTTCAGATTCATCAGGTTAAACACATACTGAGCTCCTAATCTCTGCCAGGCTCTGGGCATCTTAACACATTGTTACAGGGTGGATTCTATAAGAAGCAAACTCTGGAATAGGCAGTTGT
Organism: Kogia breviceps; assembly: GCF_026419965.1. NCBI lineage: Eukaryota > Metazoa > Chordata > Mammalia > Artiodactyla > Physeteridae > Kogia > Kogia breviceps. The sequence continues at coordinate 88,744,700 of NC_081310.1, read as the reverse complement.
TTTCAGGCAGTATATGTGAGCGTTTTCTCAGGATTAATCCTGCCAGGGAATGAAAGAAGAAGAGGCAAAATTTCAGCTCCAATGCATTGCAGCAAAGACCCCAGAATATCCCACAGGGAGCTCAGGAGATGGGAATACCTTTCAGAGTTGTCATAATTTGGATATAGGAAGGAAGACCTTTATGCACCTGCACTAAGATGAGGTAGCTCTCTTCAGGCAAGAGTGATACCTGGAGAAGGTCTTGGCTTCTGCAAGAATGATTACCTTTCCTAAAGAAGAGCAGCAGACAGCATATGGGAGACACCACAGAATTCACCACAAGCATGCAATGTCATTCCCTGTGAGGCAGGTATCATATCATTTTATAGATGTATATAAAATATACATTTTCCAGATGAATCTGGAAACTGATTATACATACTCTCTTCCTTTTGTCTAGAGCAACCATTTTCTCTGGGCAGGGAGGCAAGATTCAAGTGTAAGCGGTGCCTTCCAGTCATCAGTAATGGAAATATACATTATCCAGCTATAGGTACGTGGTACAAAGACAAGAAATCTTGGAGTAGACCTAAGTGAAGCTGACACTTTCCTGAATTGTTTCAAATAGAATCAGTTTCATGGTCCATCAGTGTCCTCTAATGGATAGACATTTCCTGCACTCCAGGTCCTACTGGAGATTCTACTCTGGAGGTCCTACACTTGGCCTTATATGCCTCTGTTTTTCTCTATTCCTCTTTGAGTCTGGACAGCAACTTGCTTTTCAAAAGTAGCATTAGCTTCTAAAACAACACCCCGATCTCCTCTCTCTGTTAATTTGAAAAAGCACAAAGAAAATAATTACCTATAATCTTATCACCTAGACAAAACCATATTTGATATTGGTAAATATCTCTCTGGTGTGATTGTGTGTGTGACTTAATGTTTATTTATCTAATAAGAAACACATTGTATGTTTTGTTTAGGACCTTTACCCTTTTTGAATCAATTTATCATACTATTCTTCTAAAGCAGTTTTAATATTTATATAGTATTCTCTCATCTGACTATCACATATTTAATCAATCCCTGTTTTTTTATATTTAAATTATTTCAATTTTTTAGAATTACAAATAATGAGATATAATTCTTTTATATAAACCTTAGTGGCTAGTTCATTATTTCTAAGGGTAAATTCATAAAAGTAAAGTTGATTCTTCTTTTTAATTCTCTCTTTAACTCATTTGTAGGATCTCAAACCAAGGTCACTCCCTTTACTCACTTCTAACTTAATCTGTCATTTTATCAAGCACAGGAGCATCTCTAAAAATTTGGGAAAGTTTGTGCAGATAATTGAACTCCCTTACTTTTATACCTGAGTAAAATGAATATTCAGGACAGTATTGGGTGGAGGAATGAGGACATCTTGTGTCCTAATAGAGTCAATAGAAGGACCAGATTCACCCCTTTGCCTTGTAAGCAATGTCTTAGAGATCTGATGGGCTCTTCACATACAGTAGAAAAGCAAGGATGCAGTTCAGGGAGTCTGCCTCCAAAGCTGGTAATATGGTCTCATCTGAAAGTAGGACATGAAATCTTGCCTATGCACTCTCTTGTCTATCTAGATAATTCTAGATCTCATATCTCTTCTTAACCCCTCTATATCTCTTCTTTGACTCCATCTACCTTGGCTGGCTTTTGGAGGTTTAATATCATGAATGAAGTAATGTTTCCTCAATAGTACCTTCTTTACTCAAGCTGAAGTCTTTCTTCTGTTGCCTTCAGCCTGAGTGGAAAAAGATGGTGGCCCAGCAGGAATCCATCAGGCAAGAGCATTGCAGAAAGGCCTGTGACAATCATGGTGCTGAAAGCAATGAAGCCGTTTGAATTTGAGACCCAAGAAGGAAAACAATAGATGTTTCACACTGCAGTGGCTATAGAGAGTGCATTCTTTTATGTAAGAGTTTTCAATAAATAGCTGAAGGATAAGTTAACTCCAAAAAAATTTTTGATATCAAAATATTATTGGCACAGTTGTTTCCTGGAAGCACATAGTTCCTCCCTCATGTGTGATGTTGAATCTGACCAACAGATCAGTGTCCCACAGCACATTATCAGAAAACCTGGTAAAACCCGAAAGATCGTAAGCTTCAAATTCAGCTGCATAAAACAATTGTGAATAGGCTGTTTGTAGTCCAGAAGGTAATTATATATAATTTTATGTTGATTAATAGGAATCATTTATTCTCCTCTATAAGCTTGGAGAGACTTTAGAAATTATTCATTTCAAAATATTTTTATAGAGTGGACTTTCAAGATGGCAGAGGAGTAAGACATGGAGATCACCTTCCTCCCCACAAATACATCAAAAATACATGTACATGTGGAACAACTCCTACAGAACACCTACTGAATGCTGGCAGAAGACCTCAGACTTCCCAAAAGACAAGAAAATCCCCACATACCTGGGTAGGGCAAAAGAAAAAACAGAGACAAAAGAACAGGGATGGGACCCATACTTCTGAGAGGGAGCTGTGAAGGAGGAAAAGTTTCCACACACTAGGAAGCCCTTTCACTGGCAGATACGGGGGGTGGGTTCTGGGGGGGAAGCTTCAGAGCCACTGAGGAGAACGCAGCAACAGGGGTGCAGAGGGCAAAGTGGAGAGATTCCCACACAGAGGATCAGTGCCAACCAGCACTCACCAGCCTGAGAGGCTTGTCTGCTCACCCGCCAGGGAGGGTGGGGGCTGGGAGCTGAAGCTTGGGCTTCGGAGGTCAGATCCCAGGGAGAGGACTGGGGTTGGCTGCATGAACACAGGCTGAAGGAGGCTACTGTGCCACAGCTAGCCGGGAGGGAGTCCAGGGAAAAGTCTGGAGCTGCCTAAGTGGCAAGCGACCATTGTTTTGAGGTGTGTGAGGGGAGAGGATTCCTTCCCTGTCTTCCCACAGAAGGCAGAGCAGCACCTAAACAAGCTCCAGAGATGGGCGCAAGCTGCAACTATCAGCATAGACAGCAGAGATGGGCATGAAATGCTAATGCTGCTGCTGCAGCCACCAAGAATCCTGTGTGCAAGCACAGATCACTATCCACACACCCCCCCCACAGGAGCCTGTGCAGCCTGCCACTGCCAGGGTCCCATGATCCAGGGACAACTTCCTGGGGAGAACACAGTGTGCCTCAGGCTGTTGCAACGTCATGCTGGCCTGTGTCACTGCAGGCTTGCCCCGCATTCCAATTATAACTACTCCCCCCTGAATGAGTGATCCAGAGCCCCCTAATCAGCCGCTGCTTTAACCTCATCCTGTCTGGGTGGGAACAGAGGCTGAGGGCAACCTACATGCAGAGGTGGGGCCAAAACCAAAGCTGAACCCCAGGAGCTGTGCGAACAAAGAAGAGAAAGGGAGATCTCTCTGTGCAGCCTCAGGAGCAGTGGCTCAAATCCCCACAATCAACTTGAGGTACCCTTAATCTGTGGAATACCTGAATAGACAACGAATCAACCCAAAACTGAGGTGGTAGATTTTGGGAGCAACTGTAGACTTGGGGTTTGCTGTCTGCAACTGACTTGTTTCTGATTTTTATGTTTACCTTAGTATAGTTTTTAGCACTTGTTATCATTGGTGGATTTGTTTATTGGTTTGGTTGCTCTCTTCCTTTTTTTTACATTTATATTTTTTATTTTAATAATTTTCTTTTACTACATTTTATTTTATTTTACTTTTCTTAAATTATTGTTTTTTCTTTCTTTTTTTCTCCCTTTTTTTCTGAGCCATGTGGCTGACAGGTTTTTGCTGCTCTGCCCTGGTGTCAGGCCTGAGACTCTGAGGTAGAAGAGCCGAGTTCAGGACATTGGACCACCAGAGACCTCCTGGCCACACATAATACCAATTGGCAAGAGCTCTCCCAGGGATCACCATCTCAACTCTAAGACCCAGCTCCACCCAATGGCCAGCAAGTTCAGTGCTGGACGCCCTATGCCAAACAACTCACAAGACAGGAACACAAACCCACCCATTAGCAGAGAGGCTGCCGAAAATCATAATAAGTTCACAGAAACCCCAAAACACACCACTGGATGTGGTCTTGCCCACCAGAAAGACAAGATCCAGCCTCATCTACCAGAACACAGGCACCAGTTCCCTCCACCAGGAAGCCTACACAAGTCACTGAACCAAACTTACCCACTGGGGGCAGACACCAAAAACAATGGGAACTATGAACCTGCAGCCTGTGAAAAGGAGACCCCAAACACAGTGAGTTAAGCAAAATGAGAAGACAGAGAAATATGCAGCAGATGAAGGAGTAAGGTAAAAACCCACCAGACCAAGCAAATGAAGAGGAAATAGGCAGTCTACCTAAAAAAGAATTCAGAGTAATGATAGTAAAGATGATCCAAAATCTTGGAAATAGAATGGAGAAAATACAAGAAATGTTTAACAAGAATCTAGAAGAACTAAAGAGCAAACAAACAATGATGAACAACACAATAAATGAATTTTAAAATTCTTGCGGGCACCTTCAAGATGACGGAGAAGTAAGATGTGGAGATCACCTTCCTCCCCACAAATATACCACAACTACATCTACATGTGGAACAACTCCTCCAGAAAACCTACTGAACACTGGCAGAAGACCTCAGACTTCCCAAAACGCAAGAAACTCCCCACGTACCTGGGTAGAGCAAAGGAAAGAAGGAAAAACAGAGAAAAAAGAATAGGGACAGGACCTGCACCTCTGGGAGGGAGCTGTGAAGGAGGAAAAGTTTCCACACTAGGAAACCCCTTCACTGGTAGGGATGGGGGGTGGCGGCAGGGGAAGCTTTGGAGCCATGGAGGAGAGCACAGCAACAGGGCTGCAGGGAGCAAAGTGGGAGAAATTCCGCACAGAGGATCAGTGCCAACCAGCACTCACCAGCCTGAGAGGTCTGTGATCTTTGATGTTACTACTGAAATTGTTTTGGAGTGCCATGAACCACACACCCATATAAGATGGTGAATTTCTTTGATAAATGTTATGTGTGTTCTGACTGCTCCACTGATGGGCCATTCCCCCATCTCTCTCCCTCTCGTTGGGCTTCCCTACTCCCTGAGACAAAACAATATTGAAATTAGGCCAATTAATAACCCTACAGAGGCCTCTAAGTGTTAAGTGAAAGGAAGAGTCACATATCCCTCATGTTAAATCAAAAATTTGACATGATTAAGCTTAGTGAGGAAGGCAAAAAAAGAGGCCAAAAGCTAGGCCTCTTGCACCAAATAGACAAGTTGTGAATGCACAAGAAAAGTTTTTAAAGGAAATTTAAAATATTATCCCAGTGAACACATGAATGATAAGAAAGCAAAATACCCTTATTGTTGATATGGAAAAAGTTTTACTGGTCTGGATAGAAGGTCAAACCAGCTATAACATTCCCAGGGTAAGGCTCTAACACTCTTCAATTCTATGAAGGCTGAGAGTTAGAGGATGGTCAGCTGTTTTTAGCAAAATGTATTTTTTTATTAAGGTATATACATTAATGCTCTTGCACACTTAATAGGCTACAGTATGGTATAAACATAAGTTTTATATGCACTGGGAAAGCAAAAAATTTGTGTGTCATTTTATTGCAATATTCACTTTATCACAGTGGTCTGGAACTGAACCCATAATATCTCCAAGGTATGCCTGCACTGGAATGCAAACAGATCAAATACAAAGGCTGACATATCCAGGCACTCAGAAATGCACATGCTCTTTGATCTTGCCATTACTCAGACTCTCAATGAGATATCCCAATCCTTCCTTCACAGCATGGCACCAGGGATAAGTTTCGCCCCTTCCTTCCACCTTTTCTCCCAGTAAGAACTTTCCCTTCAACTCTTGGCATTGAGTACACCTGCTCCTTCCTCTCTCTTGTTCTCCAACAACTCCTGCCTGTTCACATGCATTCACGCTGGGTGTGAGTGCATATCTCATTTCAGGGTCCCAACCAAGAATTGGGGGTGGTGACTCAAAAGACAGGAATTCACTAAAGAAGATAGGTGAGAGTGGGAGAAGAGGCCCTCAGACGGGAAGAGAAAAAGGGATGCAGCCCATAGCAAGATGACATAGTGTGAGTGAAGGGAGAAATGTATAATCAGGGTCATCTCATTGTTTATCTTTACCTCTTTCTTCTTCAAGGTCATCAAGGCCAGGAAAAGCAAGGAACCACCATTCAATCCTGAATCATATATGGAAACGTGACTCAAGCTGTTCTTCTAAAAACCTGGATATCATTAGTATTGATGTTTGTGGAGCTAAGATCTAAGTACAGAAAAAAATATATATATATATTTTAATATATATATAAAAATATATAAATATATAAATATATATGTTTGAAATACAGCAATATATATACTAGCTATTAATTCTTAGGAATGAGGTGTTAGGAGTGCTTTTCACCATCTTTTTTATAATTTACTATCTCAATGCCATATTTTACATCTATAACTTTTAAAATTTGGAAAAAATAATAAGCATCATGTTTTTTCCTATAGGCATGCCTCCCTAGGAGTCTAATTCATTGGTTTGTTGCTTAAAAGCAAATAGCCTGTGGCCTGCAAATCAGATAGGGACACCTAAGCCCCCAGCAATATTTGAATTTATACTTTGGGTGTAATCTTTACAGGATGTAACTCTGGTCAAGAATGAGCAGGTTGATGCTTCACCAGAACTGGTGCTTTATAGAGCTAACACCCAGGCTGAGGCCTCCCAAAGCAAAAGGCAGTGCTCACACTCACTGCAAGTTTATCTCATGATGTAACAGGACAGAGTCTATAGCCTATATCCAGGTTTCCTTCTATTTTGACTGAGTCAAAATTAGTCAGGCATTGACTGGAACTGAGCTACTGTCTGTCTTCATGGTGAAGGAAGAGCATTTGCTAGGTGAACTTATGTAAACAAAAAGGCAGGAGAATGTTTAGTTTCCTTGAGATTCCAAGTTTTACATAACGTATACTGCTGACATCAAATGAGTCTTATTTAGACCATGGTACCCACTTTTTCTATGGAGTTGTGTTAAAGAAAATGAAATTGTCTTTTATTTAAAAAAAAAAAAGAATGACAGGTTGAACAAGCTGTGCCCTGCTCAAAGAAACCCAAGAGGGAGCCAGACCAGCTGAAATCCAGTCTATGCTTCAATTGCCAACCCTTATCCTAGGGTGGAGTTGCTTTAGTCCAAAACAATATTTTTTTCAGAATAGGTCTCCTGGAGGGGCCATAATTGGATAATTTGTGTACCATATAAGGTAGCTTCTGGTGATTTGCACGAAGTCACTAGTATGTGTGGGAAGAAATTCTAGCCCTGTCTGACGTGAAATAGCTGGTTCCACTTATTTACTCAGGTACCAACAGGTCAGTAGCTCTCCAGATATATTTCCTGGTCCTCATTTATGTGGATCCTATGAGAAAGTTGCTCCAGGCAAAGACTTGCATTAGGCAAACACTGAAGAATAATTCATTTACTTTAGGGTACAATGACAGAAAGTAGATATCTAACACTGATTTTACAGTGTGCTTTTTTTTTATTTTATAGAAATATAGTTGATTTACAACCTTGTAACATTATAATGTATTGTTTCTGCAGTACAGAAAAGTGATTCAGTTATACATATAAATATATTCTTTTTCATATTCTTTTCCATTTTGTTTTATTACAGAATATGGAATATAATTCCCTTAAAGTGTATTTCCTGATTGCATATTTGGTATCTGGTGTTTTGCAATTATTTTGTGTCACTTAATCTTCTAAGAGCTCTAGAGGCTTGGTGGTGTACTTTTTACCCTCCTGATGAGAAAAATAAGGGACAGAAAGGCAAGATCATGTTCTGAATAATTAGAACAATTCCATCATAACAAGAATTTCCTTCATTCCACTTTATTGTTAATTCTTCCTCCAATCCAAGCTCCCGGAAGCCACTAATAGTTTCTTAACTTAAACTTTTCGCTTTTCCAGAGTTTCCTAAAATGGAAATTTAAATATATATAGCAATTTGAGTCTGGCTTCTGGCACTTAGTATTGTGGTTTAGGATTCATTCATATAGTTGTGTGTATCAGTTTATTCTTTATATTGCTGTGTAGAATTCAATGTGTGGACCCACCAGAGTTTGTTTATTCATTCCCCAAGTGAGGAACAATTGGATTGTTTACAATTCTAGTTAACCGATCAGTTACCTAGAAGATGGATAGTATTTTAGGCTTAATTTAATGGGCTCAATGAATATATATATATAAATTGAAAACTCAAAACTAGGGTAAAGACCATGGCCTTCTTATCCAAGGTTAATTTTGACTTCAATTATTCAAGAGGACAGATTCTCCTTATCAGTTCCTCTGCACTAAAGCCAGAACAGAAGAGGTTAGCCTTAAGCTCCTGGAGGCAGAGTCAGCAGGTTCCCTCGCCAGGGCTCTTGGTGCTAGCCTAGACCAGAAGCAGTCACACAGGGCTAGTTCCCAGAGGCTCAGAGTCAAAACATATTATTATTTCTCCCTTCTAATAAGTCACCTCATACTAACTCTGTCTTCTATTTTCTTCTTTTAAGCACAGTTCTTTCACCCCACCCTACTTATTGGACTCCCATGTCAAATAATCTAGTTTATCACTCAACTTTAGTAATTTTGTACTTATAACAAGAGACACTTAGAATAAAGATCATGAGTATAAATATAAAAATAACCTAGAAGGCAGACATTAGGTGCATATGAAGTAATCCTTCTTTCAGAAGCTACAAGGATAAAGGGAACTTGAAACAGGATTGCGACAGCATGTTGAAAATAAAAACACTTTTAATTTATTTCAGTTTTAGAACATCCACTCTACAGCTCTTGAGGTTGGGGAGGTTATTTTAGTTTTTTCTATATAGAAATATTCTTTAACATCTTTATTGGAGTATAATTGCTTTACAATCTTGTGTTAGTTTCTGCAGCATAACAAACTGAAGCAGCTGCACGTATACAAATATCCCCTTATCCCCTCCCTCTTGCACTTCCCTCCCACCCTCCCTATCTCACTGCTCTAGGTGTTCACAAAGCACTGAGCTGATCTCCCTGTGTGATGCAGCTGCTTACCACTAGCTGTTTATTTTACATTTCGTAGTGTATATATGTCAGTGCTACTCTCTCACTTCCTCCCAGCTTACTCTTCCCCCTCCCATTTTCCTCAAGTCCATTCTCTACATCGGTGTCTTTATTCCTGTTCTGCCCCTAGGTTGATCAGAACTATATTTTATTCTTAACATCTTTATTGGAGTATAATTTCTTTACAATGATGTGTTACTTTTTTTCTTTTAAGATTCCATATATATGTGATAGCATATGGTATTTGTTTTTCTTTTTCTGACTTACTTCACTCTGTATGACAAGACTCTAGGTCCATCCACCTCACTACAAATAACTCAATTTCATTTCTTTTTATGGCTGAGTAATATTCCACTGTATATATGTGCCACATCTTCTTTATCCATTCATCTGTCGATGGACACTTAGGTTGCTTCCAGGTTCTAGCTATTGTAAATAGTGCTTCAATGAACATTGTGGTACATGTCTCTTTTTGAATTATGGTTTTCTTATGGTATATGCCCAGTAGTGGGATTGCTGGGTCATATGGTAGTTCTATTTTTAGTTTTATAAGGAACCTCCATACTGTTCTCCATAGTGGCTGTATCAATTTACATTCCCACCAACAGTACAAGAGGGCTCCATTTTCTCCACATCCTCTCCAGCATTTATTGTTTATAGATTTTTTGTTGATGGCCATTCTGACCGGTGTGAGGTGATACATCATTATAATTTTGATTTACAATTCTCTAATGATTAGTGATGTTGACCATCCTTTCATGTGTTTGTTGGCAATCTGTATATCTTCTTTGGAGAAATGTCTATTTAGATCGTATGCCCATTTCTGGATTGGGTTGTTTGTTTTTTTGATATTGAGCTGCATGAGCTGCTTGTATTTTTTGTAGATAAATCCTTTGTTAGTTGCTTCATTTGCAAATATTTTCTCCCATTCTGTGGGTTGTCTATATCTCTTTTTTATGGTTTCCTTTGCTGTACAAAAGCTTTTACGTTTAAAAAGGTATCATTTGTTTATTTTTGTTTTTATTTCCATTTCTCTAGGAGGTGGATCAAAAAGGATCTTGCTGTGATTTATGTCAAAAGGTGTTCTTCCTATGTTTTGCTCTAAGAGTTTTATACTGTCTGGGTTTATATTTAGGTCTTTAATCTATTTTGAGTTTATTTTTATGTATGGTGTTGGGAAGTGTTCTAATTTCATTCTTTTACATGTAGCTGTCCAGTTTTCTGCACCATTTATTGAAGAGACTGTCTTTTTTCCATTGCATATTCTTGCCTCCTTTATAAAAGATAAGTTGACCATATGTGCGTTGGTTTATCTCTGAGCTTTCTAACCTGTTCCCTTGATCTATATTTCTGTTTCTGTGTCAGTACCATACTGTCTTGATTACTGTAGCTTTGTAGTATAGTCTGAAGTCAGGGAGCCTGATTCCAACAGCTCCGTTTTTCTTTCTCAAGATTGCTTTGGCTATTTGGGGTCCTTTGTGTTTCCAAACAAAATTGTGAAATTTTATTCTAGTTCTGTGAAAAATGCCATTGGTAGTTTGATAGTAGATTGCCTCTGTAGATTGCTTTGGGTAGTATAGTCATTTTCACAATGTTGATTCTTCCAGTCCAAGAACATGGTATATCTCTCCATCTGTTTGTATCATCTTTAATTTCTTTCATCAGTGTCATATTTTTCTGCATACAGGTCTTTTGTCTCCCTAGGTAGGTTTATTCCTAGGTATTTTATTCTTTTTGTTGCAGTGATAAATGGGAGTGTTTCCTTAATTTCTCTTTCAGATTTTTCATCATTAGTGTATAGGAATGCAAGAGATTTCTATGCATTATGATGACAGTCTGCCAGACTCTGCTCCCAACCTTCTTTTTTCAGAAACTGCCCATCTCCCCTAGCCCCACCATCCAAGTTTTAACAACAGGAGTTGCCCTGTGTGAACTACATGATCTTAGGCCACGGCAACAGCTGATGGGTCCAGGGGTGGCCTCCAGACCCCAGCTAGACAAGTCAGATTTCTTCCCAAGAAACGTGTGACTAGAACTAAGGCAGATGAGGTTCATCTTTCTCTGGGTCGCCGGCATGGAACATGCAGACTGGGCACTGTAGGCAGAACTATTCTCAGCCTGTGGAAATGGAGGGAAAAGGCCTGCAGTGAGGAAGGAGCAGGAAGGAGAGGTGTAGGGATGGAGAAGTAGATTCCTCAATGGTGCATGGTCCCAGACCCAGCTGTGTCCTGTCCCCAGGCCCCAGAGACACTTCAGGAGCCCTCCCCCTCTTACCTCAGGAAACCTCTGGCTGGATCTCTTGTTTCAAGCAACCAAAGAGCTTGAGCAGCAGGAAATAAACTGTATGAACGCATGCCAAGCCCTGCAGGAGGAGATGTCACAGACTTGTCTCTGTATCTTGTCTGCTCTGCATCCTTCTCTCCTTCCGGAACAGTGCCCCACTCTGCTGGAAAACTGTTCCTTTCCTACCTTTCTGGCCATGTGGTTCTGGTGGAGGTTGTTCCCACAACCTTGTCTACCCTTCACTAATATAATCCATAGCCTCCTCAACAGCCCTGTGAAGTGTCAAATGGTGGTTCTCAAAGTGTGGTTCGAGGGTCCCTTGGCAGTCTCTCTGGCACTTTCAGAGGGTCCTCCCCTTTTCACCCTTGTCATCTATGCATAGCTGGATTTTTGTCTCATACTTCAACCAGCACAACACGTGGCAACAGACTGAACACAGAAGCAGATACGAGGATTCAGCTGTCTTCTATTGAGCCAGACATTGGAAAACATTTGCAAAAATGTAAAACAATGCCACTAAAGATTTTTGTCTTAGAAAATAGTTATTTTTCATGCAAATATAAAAAATAAAAAATAAAAATATATAAAGAAATCATACAACTCAACAACAAAAAACAACTCAATTAAAAAACTGAGAGGAGGAGCTGAATAGACAGTTTTCCAAAGAAGACATAAAGATAGCCAAAGTACACATGAAAAGATGCTCAACATCACTAATCATGAGGGAGATGCAATCAAAACCACAATGAGATATCTCCACACACCTGTCAGAATGGCTATTATCAAAAAGGCATGAAATAACAAGTGTTGGCAAGGATGTGGAGAAAAGGGAACCCTCATACACTGTTGGTGGAAATGTAAGTTGGTGCAGCCACTATGGAAAACAGTATGGAGATTCCTCAAAAGACTAAGAATAGAAGTATCATATGATCCAGCTATTCCATTGCAGAGTATTTATCCAAAGAAGACAAAAGCACTATTTTGAAAAGATACATGCATCTGCATTTTCTTCACAGCATTATTTACAATAACCAAGATGTGAACACAACATAGGTGCCCATAAAGGGATGAATGGATAACAAGAGATGTGGTATATATACATATGTATACACACACACACACACACACACGCACATACACAATGGAATTCTACCCAGTTATAAAAAAGATGAAGTCCTGCCATTTGCAATAACATGGATGGACCTTGAGGGTATTACGCTAAGTGAAATAAGTCAGACAGAGAAAGACAAATACTGTATGATCTCATTCATTTTTGGAATATAAAAAACAAACAAAAAACCAAAATAAATGAACAAACCAAACCAAACAAAAACAAACACATAGATATAGAGAATAGAATAGTGGTTACCTGAGAGGAATGGCGTGGAAGGGTGAAATGATTAAAAGGGATCAATTATACCAACAGTATGGTGATGGATGGAACTAAATTTTTGGTGGTAAGCAGTCTGTAGCATGTAAAGGAGTAGAAACATAATGTTGTACACATGAAACTTGTTATAAGCCAGTTAACACAATTTTTTAAAAATACAATGAAAAAACACATGGCTTCTCTAACATGTTTTCTATGAAGGCTAAAGGGAACCATGTAAGTGATGATGTACACACATAGTGCTATACAGTTATAAACTGTTATGTGGTATCTAAGGAACTTTAGATAAGGGACTGATTGTGTCTGTCTTGCGTTGTATTTTCCTCAGCTATTTGAAGTGAGGAGGTGTAGCTCTTAGAGTTGGCCTCAAAGTGGCAGTAATTATACATAATTGCACAAAGTTACCACCAGCCCTGTACACAAGTCAATTAAGTTTCTCTATAGCTCTACTCTTGTGATTTACAGTGTGGGTGAAATGACACATATTAATTACAGTAGTTGCAATTTGTAGAAAAGAAAAATAAATAAGATCCTATACAAGTAAACACCGAGAAGACTTCTAGCCAAAGAGGAGATCTACAGGAGGATTTCCTGAGGAGGAGACATTAAATTGGAACTCAAACAATGAAAAGGTTTGACCAAGTTTGGTTTGTGAAAATGCTGAAGCAGAAGGAAACACAGTGTATTGAAGAAACTTTAAGTAGTAAGCAAAGGAAGAAGTGTGAAAGAGACTCAATTAGCAGACAATGAACCCATTGCTGTCGTCACCTGTATTCTTATGGATGGTTCATATTTCTCTCCCTACTCCCTCCCAGGAAAACAAAAGACAGAAAATTTCTTGAGGCAAGAAATAGTGTCAAATTCACCAAGTATCCCCTGTAGAAGCAAAAGATTAAAGTGTAGTTAATTTTCAATATGCCTTTGATTAAGTCATAATTGGAGTTATTTTTTGTAGAAGATGAAATGAGACACAATTTTGAGGTTCAAGCACAATAATATGGATTAAAGAAAATGGAGCAAAAGAAAAACAAGAAAAAAATTTTACTAAGAAAAAATGCCCTTGTGAACATGTGATTACTAATTAGGTGCCCAGATCTTTCACTACAGAAATCTCCACAGGTTAACCTCACTGGACTTCTTCCACAGTAGTCTTTTTTTGTTTGTTTTGTTTTTTGGTGCCAAAACCAGACTCAAGACTACTGTGGAGGTTGTGGAATGAACCTCCACAGTAGTCTTGATCTTGAGATATTTTAGAAATGCAGAAATCACTTGCTTGTAAGAGGAGAAAGATAAATTAGTAAAAATCTCTGGAGACTAAAATGCAGAATGCTGTAATCTTGAAAAAGACTGAGAAACTAATGTATTTGGAAGGATTACAATGAAAAATTGTGCTAGTTTAAATCATTTAAAAAACTGACTAGTGCTGGCTATGTCATGCTGTACCATGAGATAATTTCCTCCCTCATTTTCTTTCCTCCCAGGGATGGAGGTTTTGAAGTTATAAGGTGATTTTGAAATTCTGCCCAAAAATGTTTGCAGCTTTTGTGCAGTCAGGAAACTGCACAATTTCCTCCTGTGAATATTTTATTCAAAATGAAGAATGGTAGCAGGCATACTTTCGTTTAGTCTTTCATAACAAATTCATAGCTGAAAGAAGTTCCAACATTAAAACTTTCTTATCCAGTGAACTTAAATGTGGTTCAGTAAAAACCAGATTTCCTTAAATTGGGCTCAAATAAAAAGGTGAGTCATCCAGCTACTTCTCCCTCCTTCACTGTTCTCAGAGTGGCAGTGGCAGGAGGAGATCTTGTAAGACCACAAGAAAAAAGCATCCATGTTGCTGCAAATGGCAAAAATTCATCTTTTTATGGCTGAGTAGTATTCCATTTTATATATATACCGCAACTTCTTTATCCATTCATCTGTTGATGGACATTTAGGTTGTTTCTGTGTCTTGGCTATTGTAAATAATACTGCTATGAGCATTGGAGTTCGTGTATCTTTTCAAATTAGTGTTTTTGGGTTTTTTTTTTTTTTTTTTTTGGATATGTACCCAGGGTTGGAATTTCTGGGTCGTATGATAGTTCTTTTTTTTTTTTTTTTTTTTTGAGAAACCTCCATACTGTTTCCACAGTGGCTGTATCAATTTACATTCCCACCAACAGTGTATAAGGGTTCCCTTTTCTCCACATCCTCTCCAATATTTGTTATCTGTGTTCTTTTTGATGATAGCTATTCTGACATGTGTGAGGTGATATCTTGTGGTATTGCATTTCCCTGATCATTAGTGATGTTGAACATCTTCTCATGTGCCTGTTGGCCATCTGCATTTCCTCTTTAGAAAAATGTCTATTCAGTTCTTCTGCCCATTAAAAATTTTTTAAATTGGGTTGTTTGGGGTTTTTTTTGATGTTAAGTTGTATGAGCTGTTTATATACATTGGATACTAATCCCTTATTGGTCATATCACTTGCAAATATTTCCTCCCATTCAGTAGGCTGTCCATTTGTTTTGTTGATGGTTTCGTTTGCTGTGCAAAAGCCTTTAAGTTTAATTAGGTTTCATTTGTTTATTTTTGCTTTTATTTCCTTTATTTCAGGAGACAGACCACAAAAATATTCCTGCGATTTATGCCAAAGAGTGCTCTGCCTATGTTTTCTTCTAGAAGTTTTATAGTATCCAGTCTTACATTTAGGTCTTTAATTCATTTTGAATTATTTTGTACACTGTGCTAAAGAATATTCTAATTTCATTCTTTGATATGTAGCTGTCCAGTTTTCCCAGCACCACTTACTGAAGAGACTGTCTTTTCTCCATTGTATATTCTTGCCTCCTTTGTTATAGATTAATTGACTAAATTTGTGTGGGTTTATTTCTGGGGTCTCTATCCTGTTCCATTGATCTATGAGTCTGTTTTTGTGCAAGTACCATACTGTTTTGATTACTCTACCTTTATAATATAGGATGAACAGACTAATTAATAGTAACGAAATTGAATCAGTAACTTAAAAAATCCCAACAAACAAAAGTCCAGGACCAGAAGTCTTCACAGGGAAATTCTACCAAACATTTAGAGAAGAGTTAACACCTATCTTTATGAAGCTAATCCAAAAAGTTGCAGATGAAGGAATATTTCCAAACTCATTGTATGAGGCCAGCATCACCCTGATACCAAAACCAGACAAAGATATCATAAAAAAGAAAATTACAGATCAATATCACTTATGAACATAGATGAAAAAATTCTCAACAAAATAATAACAAACCAAATTCAACAATACATTAAGGGGATCATATACCGTGATCAAGTGGGATTTATCCCAAGGATGCAAGGATTTTTCAATATCCACAAATCAATGTGATACACCACATTAACACACTGAAGAATAAAAACCATATGATCATCTCAATAGATGCAGGAAAAGCTTTTGATAAAATTCAACATCCATATATAATAAAAACTCTCCAGAAGGTGGGCATGGAGGGAATATAACTTAACATAATAAAGGCCATATATGACAAACTCACAGCTAGCATCATACTCAATGGTGAAAAGCTGAAAGCATTTCCTCTAAGATCAGGAACAAGAAAAGGATGCCCACTTTCACCACTTTTATTCACATAGTTTTGGAAGTCCTAGCCACAGCAATCAGAGAAGAAAAAGAAATAAAGGGAATCCAAACTGGGGGGAAAAAAAGAAGTAAAACTGTCACTATTTGCAGATGACATGGTACTGTATATAGAAAATCCTAAAGACACTACCAGAAAACTACTAGAGCTCATCAGTGAATTTGGTAAAGTTGCAGGATATGAAATTAATATACACAGATATGTTGCATTTCTCTACACTAAGAACAAAATATTCAGAAAGAGAAATTAAGGAAACAATCCCATTTACCATTGCATCAAAAAGAATAAAATACCTAAGAATAAACCTGCCTAAGGAGGCAAAAGACCTGTACTCTGATAACTATAAGACACTGATGAAAGAAATTGAGGGTGACACAAAGAGATGGAAAGATATACTGTATTATTGCATTGGAAGAATCAATGTTGTTAAAATGACCATACTACCCAAGGTAATCTACAGATTCTATGCAATCCCTATCAAAGTACCAGCGACATTTTTCACAGAGCTAGAACAAAAAGTTTAAAAATTTGTATGGAAACAAAAAAGACCCTGAATAGCTGAAACAATCTTGAGAAAGAAGAACAGGGCTGAAGGAATCACTCTCCCTGACTTCAATAAAAGGAAGTTTAAAAAAAGACAAGAGGTAAGTGCTGGGAGTATTTGGAGAAAAGTGTACTGTTAGTAGGAATTTAAATTACTTCAGCCACTTTGGAAAACAGTATGGATGTTTCTCAAAAAATTAAAAATAAAAGTACAGTATGATCTAGTAATCCTACTTCTGGGTATGTATCTGAAAGAAGTGAAATCATTGTTTCAAAGATATATCTGCACTCCTATGTTCATTACATTATTAATCCCTGTAGCTGAAAGGGTTGAAGCAATACAATTGCCCATCCATATATGGGTATGTATACACACACACACACACACACACACACACACACACACAGAGTGAAATATTATTCAGTCATGACATGAGAAAGAAGAAAATCTCGCCATTTGTGACAAGGTGGATGGACCTTAAGGGGATTATGCTTAGTGAAATAAGTCAGATAGAGAAAGATGAACACTGTATGATCTCACTTAAGGGTGGAATCTAAAATAAACAAACTCACAGGATGTATTGGTAGTTGCTATGGACAGGGGCTTGGAAAAAATGGGAAAATGTTAGTCAAAGGGTATGATATTCCAGGTATAAGAGGAATAAATTCTGGAGATCTGATGTACTGCATGGTGACTATAGTTAACAATACTATATTATATACTTGAAAGTTTTTAAGAGAGTGTCTCTTAAATACCATCACCAAAAAAAGGTAATTATGTGATGTGATGAAAGTGTTAACTAATTTTATTATGGTGATCATTTCTCAAGATACAATGGTATCAGATAATACCATTGTACATAACTCACATATAACACAATGATATATGTCAATTATATCTCAACAAAGCTGGAAAAAACAAACAACTCAGACACTATCTTTTTCCTGAAGTAGGTTGAGGCTTGGTTTTTGGCTTTGTTAGGAAGGTTCTAGAGTAGTTGCTAGTCTACTGTATAAAGTTCACTCCTAATTAACAACCTCTCAATTTTGTTAGTTTGATGCCCAGGTGCTAAATATGTGTCTCTATTTTGGCAGCATTCAACGTTGCCTGCACTGTTTGCTCTCTTGTTCTTCTGTTCTGTTCTCAAACTCCTAGGGGCTGCTCTGTGGTGGACCTCATTTTATCTCACCCTCTTTATGTGCAACCCAGGACTCAGTCAATGAGCACTCTGCATGGATCCCTTCTCTCCGGATTCCAGATAGTTAGGTACCATGAAAACTAATATTTACCCCTTCACCCGATGTGACTGTCATGCTCCACTTTGACACCTGCTCACTGGCCTGCAATCAGGAAATCCTCCAAGGTAGAGACCCTGGGCAATTATAAAGCTTATGTTCTGAGTTTTCCTTCTCTCAGGGATTTTATTCTTGTGCCACCAGTTGTTTGAAGACTGAAAACTCTCACCTCATGTAATTTTATTGAGTAATATTGTTGCTTATGGTGGTAAACTACTCTGCAATCACCAGAAACAAGTTGATAGTTATATTTTAAATATTGATTTTAGATATTTAATTTTTTAGGCGACATTTACTGTCACTTAGAATAGATTTAATTCGCTATTCATTACTTTTTGCTCATTGCATGTCCTTATGTGGGGTCTGGAATCCACACATTTAAGATGTGAGAATAATTAGATAGAGTTAGAAAACTAATAATGAGTGCACCTACAAATCAGAGAAATGGGACTAGATATTCCACACCAGCTAGGGATAGGGAAGCTTCTTGCAAATATTGGTACCTTTGTGTCAATCATCAATGGTGTCTCCTCCGGAGAAAGCAATTACACAAATGTTCCCCTTCTGGGGGATTTAGTTGCAGAAAGTAACTCTTTGTGTGGACCAAATAAACCTTGCCCCAGGGCACAGGGCTTATAGATTTGAACATGGGCTGTGGGAGGGACCAAATTGCATCACCTTAGGCTGGCCCTGGTTAGGGCCTTGTCCTATGGAAATCACATTCAGAATGTAGACCCTAATGTTGATGAGGCTTTGTGTGCCCCACCCTGTATGGCTAATAGTACACAGATCAACTACCCCCAAGCTGCTCACCTTTGCAATAAAGAGACCATATCCAGTACTTTTGGAGAACGATGACCTTTAAAAAAGAAAATTTTATTTTTTTACATGATGAACATTTTAGATAATAAGTAAATTTTATAAAAGAAAGTAACCTAATCCACAGATCAGGTATAAAAAGCTTTTAATGTGCTGGGCTATGTCTACTGAATCTATTGTTTAAATATGTCTCAACTTTAAGACTATCAGTATTAAAGTCCCCTGAAGATTTAAAGGGGGCGGCTCTCCTCTTCAACTTTCAGAATTAAATGAAAACTGGTCCTTCCTATCATCTTAGTCTTGACGACCTTGAAGGAGAGATAAGAAAGACACAATGAGATCCTAGCAGTTGACATTAAGTTCTGCTCATTTTTCTCCCTTCACACACACTTCATGTCGTAATAGTCTCCCATAGTCTCATCTCTCATAATCTTTCACATCTACTGAATTTCAGAACTCATTATGCTGTTTCGCACTTTTGAGGACAGGCATGTGTCATTTTCTTGGCTTAGAACTCTTTCCAATGTCTTTACTTTGCTGAGAAAAAAACAATAGTATCTAATGCAGATTAATTTCTCACCTTGTGTGGGGCAGTGAGATAATGCATATGTATTGTCTCACTTAGCTTTTAACCAACCCTATGAGATAGAGACTTTGACCCTTTTGGAGGACCAATTAAGCTGTTTCTCCAATACCAGGCAACTAGTGAGTACTGAAGCCAGGATTCAAATCAGGTCAGTCCCATTCAAAGCCCTGCTTTTGACCACTATGTGAAATTATTCCCCTGCCTTCCTAATGTCTTCAAATATTTTATTATTTAGCACTAGTATCAAATCCTTTTGAAATCTATATGAATGTCATTTCCTCACATCCTTTAAAAAATCCTCCACTTACAAACGAACACAAGAACATTGTGTTTTCCTCCCACCTGCTAGACTCTATATGTAAGAATATAGAAACTGGTGCTCTCAAAACCCAGACAAAATTATTTGTGATGGAGAAACTAATGTTTCTCCATCCATTTCCCACCTGGATGAAGCTGTGATTTCCACATGTGAGTTTCAGCTTCTGGTCAATTGTTCTCATTTGAAAGCAGAAAAGTCAGTTTGTCTCCTTCCTCACACTTGATATTGTGCCATTTTCCATTCCCCACAACATCCATCTTTCCTGTATTATCCTGTATTTCATAGATTATGTTCTCCTTATTTACTTTTTTCTGCAACAGAAATTTAATATTCAGTGCCTGAAAATATAGTAACCTCCATATGTATGAGAAAGACCCTTGTAACACAATAAACATAGTTATAAAAAAGCAGTTATAGGCACAGGTATGCATGGCAAGGTCTTCTCTGAGAACTTTCCTTTTATTATCTTGATTTTTTATTTTTGCCTTTCTTGTTCTAGATGTTTTCTATCTGGCAATTCTAGAACAGTGAGTTTTCTTCCTATTTTCTACTGCTTCCACCTTAAGGACAGCTTTGTTTCCTTAAAATAACTGGAATCAAGGGAATCAGAAATCACTAATGGACCATTTTGGCTCCTCTCTTTATGCAGAAATGAATGAACATTGACTCTAACTTTCCATTTAATAGATTATAAAAAATCTATGTAACAGGTTAGGTTCTGGTAACTCACTAATATTTTTCTCTACCTTCTCCATTTACTCACTCTTCTCCAATATCTTATTTCCATTGATGTAGGTCTCACAGTTCACACTCTGTATGTCTCACTCATGTAAGCTATGACTCATCAATTCTATAATTGCATTTATAAGCATGGTCTCAAAGATAGTGTAAGAAAGTAATGGAGGTAAATTCAGGGGCTATCTTAGGAGACACTTATGCAGGTTTATGAAGCAGTCAATTATATAAGATGTAAGGTGAGTTCATAGAAGTCTGTAAATTTTAGGGGGGATTTAAGGTATCATACTCTCCAGTACCCTGAATTTGGAAATTGCCATATCAGTAAAACTCTCTATGCCTTTGTTTTTGATAAATAAGGGAATTAGATTACCATATTTTCCAAATACCATGCCATACAATATTTCTTCAATTAGTTGCTCATGAATAACTGATTAAATGAATGAATAATCTAGAGGAGACAGCACTGAATCATTATATCATTTGCCTAACTGTTTAATGTATATGTATTCAGGAGAATACAAGCCAATCTCTTTATTACTCTGAATGCATGTCACAACCAGAATTCAATCTGAGTAAGGCAATCCATTCTTCAAAGTAAAAAGAAAGTGATGAATTTGCAGTGGAGTTCTGAGATAAAATTATTAGAATGTGCATATTGATTTTTACCCTGCACAGTCCTTGTTCATGGTGTTTGAAACCATATAATTATAACTGGAGAAATGACAAGGTTTCTTGGTGAATCTTTTCAAGGACCTGCTTGGAGGTAACTTGCATAGAAGAATGCTAACAGGCCACCCAATCCCATTTCCTGTTATGTGGCAGACTTGACCACCTATCTCTAGTCAAGAAAGAGAACTGAGAACTGAGTTCCAATATTCAGTAAGTAAGCAGAGCTTGGCAAGTGAAGACATTCAATTTCAGGCACTGATGGAGAAAATGAAAAACAATTTTAAGACATTACCTGATATAACACAAACAACCCATACATAAATGTTCCCAATGCTTGCTTGCAAAGACTATCCATCTTGGGAGTTTCTTTTGCTCTTTTGAGAATGCTGTTTGGAACTTCAGACTTTTGATCAAGACCAACTTCAGACACAGACGATGCTTTGTTTATCTCCAGGACTCCTCTTCATTCAAAGTAATCTGATATGGTAATAACCTTCTGCTTTGTGAATTTCTCTTTAAGGTTGGTGTTAAAAACCTTCACTTGGAAAAACTGACTTGCAGTAACCACTGTAGCATGAAACATTGTGTGTCGTGACCGCCCCCCCCCCCCCCCCCGCCCCCCGGCTTCTGGTGACTCATATTCAAATGGCTCTGCTGCTTTCAGTACCATCACTGTCATTGGGCCCTTTTGCAGAACACTTCTCCTGGCAGCTACTTACTTTGGACCTGCGTTTTCTGGTTCTGTGTTGGACAGAAACATGAAAATAAACTTACAAGTTTGAGCAGGGAATACAAAGTGTCTTTCTCTGAGTGAAACCTCAATCATAACATTGGGCCACACAACCTTCCTAGATATTTGGACCTGGAGTCAGGCTAGAAAGGAAGTGCTTAATGGAAAGGAAACAGTAATGATCTGGTAAAGCTTAGTATAAGGTAGCAGACAACAGGAATAGAAGTTAGACCATCCATTATAGACAGAATAATCTTTCTGAATTAAAGCATGATCCTCAGCAAGAGCAACACAGAGCCATGGAGGATGAGAACATTGTCATGAAACATTTGAGGGATAGATTAAAATATAATAATAAATTCAAATACGTCCTCTACTCACTTAAACGACTAAAGAAAATAAAAAGAGTGAAAAAATAACTAAGATAGCATTGCATATAGAGAACGGTGCCTACCACAAGCCACAAACATGGGTTTTCAAGTATCACTAGAGAACGTGGGGCCATTTTGAGGATTCAAAATATTGCCTCTTCCAAAGAAATAATAGTCTGCTACAAGTAGTGAGCAAGACATGTAGTGGCTCAGAATTCCCTATTCTAAACTGGCTCAAATAAAATATATCTGATTAGAACCATGTCCTCTTCGGTGTATCCACAGTATTTCTCAGTGGCTTGGATGCTAACAGAAAAACAGAGGACAGGTTTGTTTAACTCTAATCTCCTCTCTCCACAGTGGTCTGATTTGACTGAGTTGCAGCAGAATACTTTCATAATGGGAAAGTTGCCTGATCTGTAATAGGAAGTATGGGAAGCAAGCAGGGGTGGGGGGAAGGAGGGTGTCATGTATTCATGAAAGATGGAGTCAAGCTATCTACCTCCACAGACCAGAAGTTCTTAGAGTGGTCTGACCTGTAATGTCACACATGGTGATCACCTGTAAATGATTGGACTTTACCTGGATATGGCTTCTCATGAATGTGACCAATTTACCATGACAAAGGAAACACCTTTGCCAAAGCAAGTTAATCAATAACAATCGTTATATACAGACTAACAACAGTCACTGTGAAATGCACCTGTTACTGACTTGAGGAAAACTTGGAAAAGAGAAACAGGAAATGTGTACCTCAGGGAGGTGAGTGGAGGATGGGGTTAATGATCAGGCCTGGGGAGGTGGAGGAAGGCCCACGGTTGTGGGTGTGTTGGTTACTGAAGGGTACAGAGACCAAATCTGCTCCTGAGATGCCTTATTCCTTTTTGTTCCAGTCTCTTCTTTAGTTTGTTTTTTCTTTTCTGAAAGTAGTTTACTTTCTCTGTTAATGGTTTTCAGTATTAAAAGAAGCAGAACATATTTTCATTACATTGTAGTCGGTTCTATTTATATGAAATACGATGTCTTTTAAAACTCCAAGTAGTTCCAACCCACCACCAAAAGAGATGGCCGGGGACTTCCCTGGTGGTGCAATGGTTAGGAATCTGCCTGCCAATGCAGGGGACACAGGTTCGAGCCCTGGGAAGATCCCACATACAGCAGAGCAACTAAGCCTGTGCGCCTACTGAGCCTGCGAGCCACAACTACTGAAGCCCCCACACCTACAGCCAGTGTTCCGCAAGGAGAAAAACTACCGCAATACGAAGCCCATGTACCGCAATGAAGAGCAGCCCCTGCTCGCTGCAACTAGAGAAAGCCCGTGTGCAGCAACGAAGACCCAACGCAGCCAAAACTAAAATAAATAAATTTATATATATATATAAAGATGGGGCTTCCCTGGTGGCGCAGTGATTGAGAGTCCGCCTGCCAATGCAGGGGACGCGGGTTCCTGCCCCGGTCCGGGAAGATCCCACATTCCGCGGAGCAGCTGGGCCCGTGAGCCATGGCCGCTGGGCCTACGCGTCCGGAGCCTGTGCTCCGCAACGGGACAGGCCACAACAGTGAGAGGCCTGCGTACCGCAAAAAAAAAAAAAAAAAAAAAAAAAAAATGTCCGGTACGTAAGAATGGGCGTATAGTTTCATTAAAAAAGGGATGGTTGATTCACACAGACATGTTACTACTCCAATTACCTCTGTGTCATAATGGGAAGAGCACTGTTCTTAGAATTAGAAAATCTAGGTTTATGTTAGCATGAGCAGGATGTGTTTTCAATCCAACAGTTAACATCATCTTTATGATGAGAATGATGTTGCCATATCTATGTCACTTAAATTTTTACTATATTTTTATAGTGCCTCACTCTTTTCCTGGCAAAAAGATGATTCATAATTCCTCAATTTGGTAAATCTGAACTGTTGGAATATTAATAAAGAACCAAGTGCCTTAGCAGAGTTCCTTCTGTGGGACTGCAAGCTTACCTGAACCATAGGATTCTTCTCTACTCTTCAAGGTGTCAGAGCAGTACTTGTGGTAGGTGCCGGTGTAGCAGAGCCTGTCTCTTTCTGATTTCTCTTTTTTGCTGAATTTTTCCTTTTTTGTCTTAGTTTGCAACTGATATAAAAACAGAGACTCAAAAAACCCATAGGAGCTGTTTGAAGAGAGCTGAAGCAGTTTCAGTGTTATTTCCCCTCAGCTCCTGCTTGTGGGTCTAGGTGTGCTTTTGTCTACCTCTACTGCATTAGCCATCCTGGCTGCAAGGGGACCAATAATAATAACACAGGCAGGGAGACTGTCTCCTGCTTCCTCAATCATTTTTGTACTGACTCCCTTTGCAGTGTTCCTCCTGTCCTCTGGATTCCCATGTACCTCAGTTAAACCTTTCCCCTACCCTGTTCTCCTATCATGTCCTTTAATAAAACCCAAGGTTTCCATGATGCTGACTTCTTGCTCATGTTATTTAAAAGATCTGTTAAAATTACAGAAGCCAGTGAAAGGAACTATGATACTAATTGGTGAGGTGACAAAATGGTGATATTGGTCTTTGTATTTTTAAAAATTTTGATTTTGCCTGGTGATTTTACAAAAGTTCTTCACATCTCAGAGAGGTAGTTTTTTATGTTAAGTACTGCTCCATCTTTATTACTAGAAGGAATAATAACCATGGAGCAAATAGGCTTAATAGAATAGACACATTAATTGGTTAAAGGTAAATGTTTTTTAAGTAAACCACAAATCTTAAATTATTATTTTGTCATTTTCTAACATTTCTAATGTAAGTTTCAGCTTCTCATCCATTTCCTTTCTTTCTTTCTTTATTCCTACCCTAAATACAACCTCCAACATACAGCCACTCTCCTTTATAGGAGAGGGGTTGCCCTACATTGTCAAACCTGTTGGCTTCTGCAATACTAACACTTTCATGGCCAATGAGTCATAAATTGGGAAAAGAATATATTAACTATGCCTAAGGTGGTGTCCTAATTAAGACTGGGGAGGGCCAGAGAAGAGAGCGTGTAGCTGGGATATTCCTTATTACATTTTAGCTTCTCCTTTCTAAGTTCTTTTAAAGGTTTTTAAATGTTTCTATGTCTTCTAACACATCTATTAGTTTGTTGACAGAGGTAGCACCTGGGAATTTTTTTTTCCCATCACATCAGCAATCTGAATTTTGTTGTATTTATCTTGCTTTTTTCTAGTCAGTTTTAAATCCTGGGCCAGTAAAGACTTAATCATGCTAAACTGATAATCATTCAATGTTCTTTAATTCTTTCACCAAAACAGTTTCTTGTATTCATTCACCATGTCTCAAGTTATGGATGACCCTACAAGAGAAAAATAACATACAATGTGACACATTTATACAGACAATTTAAAAGACTTGTTGTGTCTATGTGAGTGAGTGGGCCATGCAAAAGTGCTGCCTTTGGGTGTATGTGACAAAGAGGAACTTCATTACCAAGTGTGTCATTTGGGAAATGTGCTGAGAGCTGCTGCTTTAAGAAGACTTAAAATTTTTTTCCTTATTAATGATGCTAGTTGAGTTGGATCAAGGATAGGTATGGTAGAAGGATGCCTGGAAACAGGACATTTTTACAGGACATTTTAAAATATGGGCTGAAAGTGCCAAAGTCCCTGGTGCTCCTCCCATGCTTTATTAGGGCTAGAGCCTGGCCGTGAATGTCTGTGGTTGGGTCCTGACTCCTCCCACACCCACTATGACTGAAGTGACTGATGGGCAAAATAGGCTGCAGCCTCTCACCTTATATAAATATCCTTCTGCCACAGCACTACAGTTGCATGCTGGGTACTGCCTTCGTCCACTTTGCTCTTCCTTTAGTCCCTTCTCATTAGCATCATCTCTCCTTGGGGCTTGGACCACGTCCTTTGTGCCCATATCACTGTCCCTTTGCTGGACTTTTTAAAAAATTGGGGTATAGTTGCTTTACAATGTTATGTTAGTTTCTGCTGTAAAACGAAGTGAATCTGCTATAAGTATACATATAGCCCCTCCCTCTTGGCCCTCCCCCACCCCCATCCCACCCATCTAGGTCACCACAGAGCACCAGCCGAGCTCCTGCGCTATACAACAGGTTCCCATTAGTTATCTGTTTTACACATGGTATTGTATATATGTCAATCCCAATCTCCCAATTCATCCCACCCCCCTTTGCCCCCACTGTGTCCACACATCCATTTTCTACGTGTGTCTCTATTCCTGCCCTGCAAATAGGTTCATCAGTATCATTTTTTTAGATTACACATATATGCATTAATATACAATATTTGGTTTTTTTTCTTTCTGACTTACTTCACTCTGTATGACTTGCTGGACTTTTACCTGCTCTCTAATGCAGAATCACAGCATTTATTGTCTGGGGTTATTTAATAGTTGGCTTGAATGTCTTCCTTCCAGACTTAATCTCTCTAATCAGTTATTTTCATAGATCAAGTTATCTCTATAAACTACATTTCTACCCCACTTGAAATTCTTAAATAGTTCCCCATTTTCTTTAAGAACAATTCCTTATCCTTAGCCTAGCTAGGAAGGCCTTGAAAAATCTGACTCTTTCTTACTTTTCCACTTTCCATTTTTCGTAGTTAAGCTCCAGAAATTTATAGCACATCTTGCTGTTCCAGACCCTCTCATGAAATATATTTCCAATGGTGTTTTTTTTTTTTTTTTCGGTATGCGGGCCTCTCACTGTTGTGGCCTCTCCCGTTGCGGAGCACAGGCTCCGGACGCGCAGGCTCAGCGGCCATGGCTCACGGGCCCAGCCGCTCCGCAGCATGTGGGATCTTCCCGGACCGGGGCACGAACCCGTGTCCCCTGCATCGGCAGGCGGACTCTCAACCACTGCGCCACCAGGGAAGCCCTCCAATGGTTTTTTTTTTGAAAAGTAGATCTAGGGAGTACATGGTCTTCATGAAACTATTCAAATTTAAAAGTCTGCCAACTTATACAATATGCAGAGGTACTCAGCCTGAATCCAATCATCTGGAAACCCTTACAAAGGATATTTTACATATAGTGTTCTAAACTCTGATATAACACAGCTTATGAGAATCACTATTGGGCTTCCCTGGTGGCGCAGTGGTTGAGAATCCGCCTGCTGATGCAGGGGACACGGGTTCGTGCCCTGGTCCGGAAAGATCCCACGTGCCGCGGAGCGGCTGGGCTCGTGAGACATGGCCACTGAGCCTGCGTGTCCGGAGCCTGTGCTCCGCAACGGGAGAGGCCACAACAGTGAGAGGCCCGCGTACCACAAAAAAAAAAAAAAGAGAATCACTATTTGTGAAACATGACACTTCTATCATTTTTTCTCCAATACCTTCCCTCAACACATTGACTCAGGAAATAGAATATGAGTGTTAATACCTCAGGTTTTGGAGTTAAGAAGATTTGGCTCCTGGAACATAATAGTTTGGCTATATATTTCAATGAATATAAATGATTGATTTGTAAGATTAGATTGCAAACTCTCCCACAGGAGATAGGTTGAGATTAAGAAATAGAAAATGGAAAAGAAAATGTAAAACATGTCAGAATACAGGTTGAAATCCCCATGTTATTAGTTGCAGAAAGAATGAAAACTAAAAAGAAAATTAGGAAGTATTTTAAGAAATAATGGGATAAACTTCTTGGAATTAAAATAACATGAAAATCTTCGGATTGATCAGGCCAATAGAATATTGAATAGGAGAGTGAAGGAAAAAATCCACACCAAGACATGCCATAGAGAAAGTGAAGAATATCCAAAAACAAGATCAATTTGACAGCTTCCAGAGAAAAAGTGTAGATCACTCACAAAGGTTCAAAATTAGGTTCTCGGCAGCAAAACTGTAGGGAGTATAGTGTCTGTAACCAATCTATATCTGTACTTTTGAAACCTCCCAAAAACGTGAAACCAAAATTGTATGTGTAAATCTGGTGACAAAATTTATTAGAAAAGTACCTGATGTGAGATGGCAGGAGTCTGTGTAATATTTTTTTAAAATTCCACTTTAGTGTGAATGTTCATATGTCTTCCTCCTGAAATAGTAGTGCATTTGAGATGAGAGGCAGGACTTAGACCTAACTGGGCCATGTATGGAATACACTACGTATGGTATGTGCCTTAAATAGTCTTTCTTAAGTCACTCGAGTTCTGAACTCCAAACACTGGTGACCTCAAGGGTTTCAGAAAGGTGTTGCAAGCATAAAGAAGGAAAAATAATTTTGAAACAGAAATTTTATATTTAGCTAAAACAGCACTTTAAACATGATAGTCTATAGATAATCCTCTGAAAATGACTGACACAATTAATCAGAAGATTTGCAACACAAAGACACCTACCAAGCACTCTTTTGGGAATAGTGTTAAACAGGAAAGTAAAGAAATGGGGTAAAAAATGCTGCAGGCTAAAAAGCAAAAGGGAACAAGATATTAAGTATTTTAATGTTTTAAAAATAAATGCAGTCTTGTCTGGAGAGAAACAAAACAGGAAGTAGGTCAACATGTTGACAGGATGGTAGGGAGAAATGGTTATATGAGTGTCCACTAAGTTACTTGTTCTTTTTTTTTAAATTTATTTATTTTTGGCCGCACTGGGTCTTCGTTGCTGTGCAGGCTTTCTCTAGTTGTGGCAAGTGGGGGCTACTCTTTGTTACGGTGTGTGGCTTCTCGTTGCAGTGGCTTCTCTTGTTGTGGAGCACGGGCTCTAGGCGCATGGGCTTCAGTAGTTGTGGCTTGTGGGCTCTGGGCTCTAGAGCGCAGGCTCAGTAGTTGTGGCACACAGAATTAGTTGCTCCGTGGCACATGGGATCTTCCTGGACCAGGGCTCTAACCGGTGTCCCCTGCATTGGTGGACAGATTCTTAACCACTGTGCCACCAGGGAAGCCCAAGTTACTTGTTCTTAAGGAGAAGTTAGATGTATAAATAGACAATGAAAAAGAAGGAAACATAGAACAAGAATTACAAAAAGTACTATAAGCCAACCAAAATACAGCATTTTACCTAATGTATTTCATACACACACACACACACACACACACACACACAGGAGAGAGAGATGACCAGCAATGAAGTTTAATTAACCAGTCCTGGGAGTGTTAAACCCATTAAAAAACAAAGTTTTCAGAAATCTAACTATGTGTTGTTGACTAAAGGTCATTTAAAGGTTTTTAAATATAGTTACAAAAAGTGTTTTTTGCGGTACGCAGGCCTCTCACTGTTGTGGCCTCTCCCGTTGCGGAGCACAGGCTCCGGACGCGCAGGCTTAGCG
Organism: Kogia breviceps; assembly: GCF_026419965.1. NCBI lineage: Eukaryota > Metazoa > Chordata > Mammalia > Artiodactyla > Physeteridae > Kogia > Kogia breviceps. The sequence goes on along the minus strand of NC_081310.1, from coordinate 88,714,990 downwards.
GCCATGGCTCACAGGCCCAGCCGCTCCGTGGCATGTGGGATCTTCCCGGACCAGGGCACGAACCCGCATCCCCTGAATCGGCAGGTGGACTCTCAACCACTGCGCCACCAGGGAAGCCCTACAAAAGGTTTTATCATGCAAACATTAAAGAAAGCAGTGTATCTGTATTTGTATAGCTTTAAATAGACCTTAAGATAAAGACTCATCAGAAATGGAGTTTTAGTACACAATGATAAAAGCCTTAAGTTCCAGAAAGAACTTACCTGGAACAGTTTAAATTCTGTATTTACCTAATAGTAATAAGTATACATTATTATTAATTTATATTCATTCATATTATTATTCATAGTACTATGTAGCATATTTCTCTTTCTTTCACTATATATACACATATACATATAACATTTATATTAGATATTGGAAAATTTGACAAAATCATGATTATAGTTGAGATTTTAACATATTTTAATTACTGAACGAGGTACCCAGATCTTCTCTGCTGAAACCCTGACAGAACTCACCTCACTGAAAATTCTTCCACAGTAGTCCAAATTTAGAGTTCTTCATAAATGCAGCAGTCAGTAATTGTTTTGTTTAAGTAGGAAGATAAATCAGGAAAGCTCTCAGAAACTGAAGTGCAGGATGTTATGATATCCTGAAATGAAGAAAATGAAGTTTTTTCAAAGATAATGTGGAAAAATGTCACTGGTTAGAGTCACTTAACAACTTGACTAGTGCTGGTTACCTCACACCATAGGATATACCCAGAGATAAAGAGGTTGTGAAACAATGTTGAGACTCATCTCATCAATGGCCTTAGATTTGTATTTCCTTAGTCAAAGAAACAAATGGCTTTCTTCTCTAAACATCCTAGTCACAAAGAAACATTAGAGATAAATTATTGTTTGTTTATTTATTTATTTTACAAATGTCTGAAGAGTTACAACATTAAAACTTTTTTACCCAGCAGACTTAAATGTGGATCAATAGATACCAAAGCCCCTTAAACAAGGCTCTTACCTCAAAAGGGAAAGGAAAGTCACCAGCTATTTATTCCTCCTTTTCTGTTCACACAGTGGCAGTGGCAGATCTTGGTTAGAAGCATCTATCACTACCAATACTTGACTGTACTTCCTGGATGGAGAAAAATTGCCTGTGAAGTTGCCTCTAGTTTCAATACTATGTGAAATATTTACATAGTTATTAATAGTTGACATACCAGAGGCATGAAATCATTATTTACATGTAATTTCTTCCTGGAGTATTTGGAAATAAATTTTGCCCTAGTTATCCTCTTGCCTATGACAAGGACCCACTACTTCTATGATTCACTTTCATGATTACACTTGCCTTTCAGAATTATTCACAGAATCACAAGTGAGTAATGGGCTCATATCATCACTGCAATGAATCCTTCAAATTCTGGAAGAGCAATGAGCTTCTAGAAGGGTTGAGGACTTAATAAATACTTTTTCTACATTTTTTCCTATATAGTACAATGGAAATAATTTGAAAAATAATCCTGAGATGTCAAATACATGAAACCAATCAGTAGATAATATTGTGGTAGCCCACTATCTGATCTGTAAGAAGGATGAGACCATGAAATGAAAAATGATCCCAAAGACCTGGTACATTTAGTAGATGATTTGAGGTCTCCTGAAGGGAGAATAAAACTAATTGAGTTAATTCAAACTAGGTTTGTGGAGTAGAGAGTTGAAGTCTAGATTAAAATTTTTTTTAAATCTGAATATACAGGAGTAAGTCAGGGAAAACCAAGGAGGATTTGGCAAGAGCACCACAATAACCAGTAGGTTTTCATGAGTTTCCATTACAGACTTTAGTGCTGCTTATGTGGATGTGTTGTGTTGTCTAAATGTAAAGGGGAGAGAGGGACTTTAGGCACTTCAAAGGGTCCTAATCCACAGACCAGGAGGCAGAGGACACATGACAGGAACGACCATGAGTCAGGACATTTTCTTCTCCTGTTACTAGAAACTCTTCTGTTGTTTCTTCAGCAGAAGTGAAAACATATGCAAGCCCCAATGTCCTCGCTTTTTGAAGTAAAAGGCTGACTCAAGAGTTAATGATCATTCACCTCCTAGAGTCATAGAACTAAAAACAAACAAAAAACAAATGGGACCTAATAAAACTTAAAAGCTTTTGCACCACAAAGGAAACCATAAACAAGATGAAAAGACAACCCTCAGAATGGTAGAAAATATTTGCAAACGAAGCAACTGACAAAGGATCAACCTCCAAAATATACAAGCAGCTCATACAGCTCAATATCAAAAAAACAAACAACCCAATCCAAAACTGGGCTGAAGACCTAAATAGACATTTCTTCAAAGAAGACATATAGATTGTCAACAAACACCTGAAAAGATGCTCAACATCTCTAATCATTAGAGAAATGCAAATCAAAGCCACAATGAGATATCACCTCACACCAGTCAGAATGGCCATCATTGAAAAAACTAGAAACATAAATGCTGGTGAGGGTGTGGAAAAAAGGGAACCCTCCTACACTGTTGGTGAGAATGTAAATTGATACAACCACTATGGAGAACAGTATGGAGGTTCCTTAAAATATGAAAAATAGAACTACTATATGACCCAGCAATCCCACTATTGGGCATATACCCTGAGAAAACCATAATTCAAAAAGAGTCACATACCACAATGTTCACTGCAGCTCTATTTACAATAACCAGGACATAGAAGCAACCTAAATGTTCATCAACAGAGGAATGGATAAAGAAGATGTGGTACATATATACAATGGAATATTACTCAGCCATAAAACGGAACAGAATTGAGTTATTTGTAGTGAGGTGGATGGACCTAGGGTTTGTCATACAGAGTGAAGTAAGTAAGAAAGAGAAAAACAAATACTGTATGTTAATGCATATGTATGGAATCTAGAAAAATGGTACTGATGGACCTAGTGACAGGGCAGGAATAAAGACACAGACCGAACAGACTTGAGGATGCAGTGGGGGAAGGGGAGGCTGGGATGAAGTGAGAGAGAAATATTGACATATATATACTACCAAATGTAAAGTGGATGGTTAGTGGGAAACTGCTGCATAGCACAGGGAGATCAGCTCAGTGCCTTGTGACGACTTAGAGGGGTGGGAAAGGGAGGGTGGGTGGGAGGTGCAAGAGAGAGAGGATATGGGGATATATGTATACATATAGCTGATTCACTTTGTTGAACAGCAGAAACTAACACAACATTGTAAAGCAATTATACTCCAATAAAGATGTAAAAACAAAATAAATTTAAAAATCTCTCTACCATAGAAGAAAAAAAGTGTTAATGATCAGGAAATGTGAAGATGTAGAAATAAAGAATAGCTATTGGGCTGGACAACTGGTAGCAATTTAGACTATAAATCCACCACACAGCAGAATTACCAAACTGCCAGTTCCCTGAAAGATATAGATAAAGGCCTGACACACATTCCTAAGTTGTTTTTACAGGGAGCAGACCCCCTCCAGATGAAAACTGCTGACCACAAGAACATAGACCCTAGACTGGTTGAAACCAGAAGGTTGATGATGCTTGAAACTTCACCTTTATGCCAACCAGTCTGAGAGTTTTCCAAGAGTTGATCATACCCTGCTCCTAAACACTATAAAACTCCTTAGTACCCCCTTCAGGGTGGGTTACACAGTCTTGGGGGCATTAGCTTACTGTGGTCCCCTTTGCCTGACAAAGCAATGAAAGCTACTCTTTTCTACTTCAACCAAAACTCTGTCTCTGTGTTTCTGTTTGGCACCAGTGAACAGGGGCTGAGTTTCAGCAACAGAAAGCACACACATTGTTGGCTCAAATAAGAGGAAGTCAGAACCATGCTCTTAAATCCATACTGTGCAGTTGAAATTTTAAAAGATGGACCAAAGAAATGGAAAAAAAAATGTGACCTTTTTCTGATTCTTAGTGGCCAAGTGGTTGATGGTTAGGGCCATCATAGAGATACAAAGTGATTTGTCAGGCTCTCAACACTTCTAGAAGATCAGTGTTTTTCTCAAATGTTCAAGGCTTCATTGTTATAATGAGATGAGCTAAATGGAAAATGAGCTAAGTGGGAAGAAAGAGAACTCTTAATATGGGAAACAATGCCTGGAAAAACCTGTGTGACCTCCTATCATCTCAAGTATTATTACAGAAGATCACTCAAATTCCTCAGTGTAGAGTCCCCACCAGGTTGATGCCATATGTCTAGCAGATACCAGAAGCCTTCTAAGAAGATGTGTCAGAGCAAGCAGAAGAGTAATTGCACCAAGAAATAACATGCAACTCAAAATTCCATATTACACCTTGGGATAAAGATACACATGAAAGATCTGTAGTTTCAGAGAAGAAAATGGAAGGGAAAAGGGTGTTGGGTATAGTAAATCAAAACTCTTTACCTCTTATGCCTAAGGGCCAGAACAAAACCTATTAGTGTGTGAGCCTGAGCTGGCCAAGTTGATTTATATATTTACCAAGTTATCAACCACTTGAGTTAATCTTTTATAAGAACCAACATTTAGCTCTATTAATTTTCTTTATTTTTTTGTCTGTTTTATTGTTTTTCTGTTTACTGTTTGTTTTGTCTGTTTACTTGTGTTTCACAATACACAAAATAAATTTGTGTATGATTTCTGCTTATAGCTTTACTTCCTTATACTGTTGCTTTCTTCATTCTCTTTTTTTTCTAGTGTTGGAAGATTTAAATTTATATCAATTACATTACTACTTTTTCTTTTTTAATATGAATAAAGTAAAAATATGTTTCCTCTAAGTATTACTTTTGCTTTGTTCCCCTAGGTTTTGTGGGATGTATTTTACTGTCCCTAGTAACCCTTGGCATGTATTAACTAATGGCTTATTTTTAAATGTATTATATAATTTTGAGATATTTGAGAATTTCCTAGATATCTTATTGCTGATTTCTGCTGTGTGGTCATGAAATATACTCTAAGATTTCAGACCTGAATTTTACTGAGACACTGTAAGTCCCTGCATTTTATTTTACTTTGGCACACTTGAAGAGAACATGTAGACTCCAGTTGTTTTAATGGTATTAAATTAGATCATATTTTATGGAAATTAGATCATATTAGTTACATGTGGTATTAAATTTTTCCAGTATTTTTTCTTATATTTTTCTTCTTGTCTATCAATTATTGAATCAGAGATCTTAAATATCTAACTATGATTGTTGATTTGATTGGTCCTTGTTTTATAATTTTGAAACTCTGTAATTAGGTGCGTTTAAGGAATTGTTATGACTTTATGGTAGATTGGCCAAGATATTTCCCAAGTGCCTTGTTTTTGGTCAGAGCTTTGACTTTTAACTCTGACTCATGTCATGGCTTGATTTTAGGCTTTGTCAAGGCAGATCTGTGTAAATCCCAAGATGTTCCCCTAACCTAATGAACTGGTGTGACTCAGACTCTGACTCATGTCAGAGATGGATTTTAGGCTTTGTTAGAGTGGGTTATATAATAGTCCTTACACTGGTGCTTGGCCCTTCCTTCTGAGGTTCAATCTTTCTGTGGTCCACCTGGATGGCAAAGGTGGTAAATACATATATCTCTACTTTAGAATTCTCTGATGTCCCTCAGCATTGTGTGCAGTACCTGTATTTTTCTATTCCAACTTTACTGAGATATAATTGACATAAAACATTGTAGAAATTTAAGATGTATGATGTGTTGATTTGATACATGTATATATTGCAAAATGATTGCATATCCTTAGGTAATATCTCCATCATGTCACATAATTGTCATTATTTTCTTATGATGAGAACATTTGAGATTTACTCTCTTAACTTTCAAATATATGATACATTATTTTAACTGTTATTTAACTGTTATCACAATACTTTGCATTAGCACCCTAGAACTTATTCATCGTATATGTGGAAGTTTGTACCCTTTAACCAATATTTTCCCATTTCCCCCACCACCTTAGTCTCTGGCAATCACCAGCTTATTCTCTGTTTCTATGAGTAAAAATTTTTAGATTTCATATATAAGTGAGATCATCCTGTGTTTGTTTTTCTCTGTCTGACTTATAGTTCCATTTATGTTTCTGCAAGTGGCAAGATTTCATTTGTTTTTATAGCTGGGTAATATTCAATCATCATATATATATGTATATATATATCATATCTTCTTTATCCATTCATCTATTTACCTCTTTTTATGTTGTATATTTGTTAATATAGCAGCTATAGTTATTTTTTACTACTCTTGTCTTTTAACATTTATACTATAAGACACCATATTACAGTTAAGATATGACCGTATTACAGTATTTGAGTAGTCTGCTTTTGACTAAATATCTACTTTTTCCAGTGTGTTGTGTATTTTCATGTTACTAATTAGCATCCTTTAAATATAGCTTGAAGAACTCCTTCAATCTTTCTTGTAAGGCAGGTCTAGTGTTGACAAATTCCTTTAGCTTTTGTTTGTCTGAAAAGTCTTTATTTCTCCTTCATTTTTTTAATAACGTGTTTAAAAAACTTTTTAATCTTATTATGTTTTACAGTAGGTCCTTGTTGGTTATTTATTTTAAATAGAACAGTGTGTACATGTCAATACCAAACTCCCGGTCTATCCGTCCCCTTCCCCCTTCCAACTTGGTAACCATAAATTCATACTCTAAGTCTGTGAGTCTGTTTCTGTTTTGTAAATAAGTTCATTTGTATCATTTTTAAAATATTCTGCATATAAGTGATATCATATGACATTTGTCTTTCTCTGTCTGACTTACTTCACTTAGTATGGTAATCTCCAGGTCCATCCATGTTGCTGCAAAAGACATTATTTCATTTTTTATGGCTGAATAATATTCCATTGTATATATATACCACATCTTTATTCATCTCCTGATGGACATTTAGATTGCTTCCATTTCTTGGCTATTGTAAACAGTGCTGCAATGAATATTGGGGTGCATGTTTACTTTCAAACCAAGTTTTTCTCCAGATATATGCCCAAGAGTGGGCATATATCAGGCAGAATGGCTGATATATGCATTTATCAATCAGCATTTATCAGTCAGAATGGCCATCATCAAAAAATCTAGAAATAATAAATGCTGGAGAGGGTGTGGAGAAAAGGGAACACTCTTGCACTGTTGGTGGGAATGTAAATTGATATAGCCACTATGCAGAACAGTATGGAAGTTCCTTAAAAAACTACAAATAGAACTACCATACGACCAAGCAATCCCACTGCTGGGCATATACCCTGAGAAAACCATAATTCAAAAAGAGTCATGTACCAAAATGTTCATTGCAGCTCTATTTACAATAGCCAGGACATGGAAGCAACCTAAGTGTTTGTAGATTTTTTGATGATGGCCATTCTGACTGGTGTGAAATGATACCTCATTGTATAGTTTTGATTTCCATTTCTCTAATAATAAGAAGTGTTGAACATCTTTTCATGTGCCTCTTGGCCATCTGTATGTCTTCTTTGGAGAAATGTCTATTTAGGTCTTCTGCCCATTTTTTGATGGGGTTGTTTGCCTTTATGGTATTGAGTTGTTTGAGCTGTTCATAAATTTTAGAGACTAATCTTTTGTCAGTCTCATCATTTGCAAATATTTTCTCCCATTCTGTGGGTTGTCTTTTTGTTTTGTTTATGGTTTCCATTGCTGTGCAAAAGCTTTTGAGTTTAATTAGGTCCCATTTGTTTATTTTTGTTTTTATTTCCATTACTCTGGGAGATGGATTGAAAAAGATATTGATGCGATTTATGTCATAAAGTGTTCTGCCTATGTTTTCCTCTACGAGTTTTATAGTATCTGGTCTTACATTTAGGTCTTTAATCCATTTTGAGTTTATTTGTGTGTGTGTGTGTGTGTGTGTGTGTGTGTGTGTTTAAACTCTTTATTGGAGTATAATTGCTTTACAATGTTGTGTTAGTTTCTGCTGTATAAAAAAGTGAATCAGCTATATGTATGCATATATCACCATATCCCCTCCCTCTTGTGCCTCCCTCCCACCCTCCTTATCCCACTGCTCTAGGTGGTCACAAAGCACTCAGCTGATCTCCCTGTGTGATACAGCTGCTTCCCACTAGCTATCTATTTTACATTTGGTAGTGTATATATTTCATTTCTACTTTGTCCCAGCTATCCTTCCCCCCTCACTGTGTCCTCAAGTCCATTCTCTACATCTATGTCTTTATTCCTGTCCTACCCCTAGGTTCATTAGAACCATTGTTTTTTTTTAGATTCCATATATATGTGTTAGCATACAGTATTTATTTTTCTCTTTCTGACTAACTTCACTTGGTATGATAGTTTCTAGGTGTGTGGTTTTAAAGAGTGTTCTAATTTTATTTTTTTATATGTAGCTGTCCAGTTTTCCTAGCATCATTTATTGAAGAGACTGTCTTTCCTCTGTTGTATAGTCTTGCCTCCTTAGTTGCAGATTAATTGGCCATAGGTGTGTGGGTTCATTTCTGGGCTTTGTATATTGTTCCATTGATCTAAATTTCTGTTTTTGTGTCAGTGCCATACTGTTTTGATGACTGTAGCTTTGTAGTGTAGCCTGAAGTCAGGGAGCCTGATTCCTCCAGCTCAATTTTTCTTTCTCATTGCTTGTGTGTCTCCATACAAATTTTAAGATTTTTTTGTTCTAGTTCTGTGAAAAACATCATTGGTAATTTGATAGGGACTGCACTGAATCTGTAGATTGCCTTGGATAGTATAGTCATTTTCACAATACTGATTGTTTCAATCCGAGAACATGGTATATTTTTCCATCTGTGTCATCTTCAATTTCTTTCATCAGCATATTATAGTTTTCAGGGTATAGGTCTTTTGTCACCTTAGATAGGTTTATTCCTAGGAATTTTATTCTTTTTGATGCCATGGAAATGTAATTGTTTAATTTCTCTTTCTGGTCTTTTGTTGTTAGTGTATAGAAATGCAACAAATTTCTATATATTAATTTTGTATCCTGTTACAATACTTTACTGAATTCATTGATGAGCTCTAGTAATTTTCTGGTAGCATCTATAGGATTTTCTATGTATAGTATCATAGTCTGCAAACAATGACAGTTTTACTTACTCTTTTCCAATGTGGACTTCTTTTATTCCCTTTTCTTCTCTGATTGCTTAGCTAGGACTTCCAAAACTATGCTGAATAAAAGTGGTAAGAGTGGACATCCTTGTTTGTTCCTGATCTTAGAGGAAATGTTTTCAGCTTTTCACCATTGAGTATTATGTTAGCTGTAAGTTTGTCATATATGGCCTTCTATGCCAACTTCCTGGAGAGTTTTTATCATAAATGGTTGTTGAATTTTTTCAAAAGCTTGTTCTATATCTATTGAGTTGATCATATGGTTTTTATTCTTCAGTTTATTAATGTGGTGTATCACACTGACTAATTTGTGGATATTGAAAAACCCTTGCATCCCTGGGATAAATCTCACTTGATCATGGTGTATGATACTTTTAATGTATTGTTGGATTTGGATTGTTAGTATTTTGTTGAGGATTTTTGCATCTGTGTTCATCAGTGATATTCACTTGTAATTTTCTCTCTTTTTTGTGGGTTTTATTTGTGGTTTCTTTTTTTGTGGTTTTTCTTTCTTTTTTGTGGTTTCTCTCTTTGTCTGGCTTTGGTATCAGGATGGTGGTCTTATAGAATAAGTTTGGGAATATTCCTTCCTCTGTAATTTTTTGAACTAGTTTCACAAGGAGAGGTGTTAACTCTTCTCTAAATGTTTGGTAGAATTCCCCTGTGAAGCCATCTGGTCCAGGATGCTTGTTTGTTGGGAGTTTTTTAATCACCCTTTCAAATTCAGGACTTGTGATTGGTCTGTTCATTTTTCTATTTCTTCCTGGTTTTGTCTTGGGAGACTGTACCTTTCTAAGAATTTGTCCATTTCTTCTAGGTTGTCCAATTTATTGACATATAGTTGCTTGTAGTAGTCTCTTATGATACTTGATCCTTTGTATTTCTGTGCTGCTATTGTAATTTCTCCTTTTTCATTTCTGATTTTATTGATTTGAGCTCTCTCCCTTCTTTTCCTGATGAGTCTGGCTAAATGTTTATCAATTTTGTTTATCTTTTCAAAGAACCTGCTTTTAATTTCATTGATTGCTTCTATTTTTTCTTCATTTCTATTTCACTTATTTATGCTCTGATCTTCATGATTTCTTTCCTTCTGCTAAGTTTGGGTTTTGTTTGTTCTCTCTCTAGTTGCTTTAGGTGTAAGTTTAGGTTGCTTATTTGAGATTTTTCTGTTCCCTGAGGTAAGATTGTATTGCTATAAACTTCCCTCTTAGAACTGCTTTTGCAGAATCCCATAGGTTTGGATTGTTGTGCTTTAATTTCCATTTGTCTCAAGGTATTTTTTGATTTCCCCTTTGATTTCTTCAGTGATCCATTTGTTCTTTAGTAGCATATTGTTTAACCTCCACGAGTTCTTTTTTTTTTTTTTACCTGTAATTGATTTCTAATCTCATAATATTGTGGTCAGAAAAGATGCTTGATATGATTTCAATTTTCTTAAATTTACCAAGGCTTTCTTTGTGGCTCAACATGTGGTCAATCCCGGAGAATGTTCCATGTGCACATGAGAAGAATATGTATTCTGCTGCTTTGGAATGGAATGGTCTATAAATATCAGTTAAGTCCATCTGGTCTAATGTGTCATTTAAGGCCTGTGTTTGTTTGTTTGTTTCTTTTTTTTTTTTTTTTTTTTTTTGGCAGTACATGAGCCTCTCACTCTTGTGGCCTCTCCCATTGCAGAGCACAGGCTCCGGATGCTCAGGCTCAGCAGCCATGGCTCATGGGCCTAGCCGCTCCGTGGCATGTGGGATCTTCCTGGACCGGGACACAAAGCCATGCCCCCTGCATTGGCAGGCGGACTCTCAACCACTGTACCACCAGGGAAGCCCAAGGCCTGTGTTTCTTGATTGATCTTCTCTCTGGATGATCCATCCTTTGATGAAAGTGGGGTGTTAAAATCCCCCACTATTATTGTGTTACTGCCAATTTCTCCCTTTATGGCTGTCAGTATTTGCCTTATATATTGAGGTGCTCCTATGTTGGGTGCATATATATTTACAATCATTTTATCTTCTTGGATTGGTCCCTTCATCATTGTGTAGTGGCCTTCATTGTTTCTTGTAACATTCTTTATTTTAAAGTCTATTTTGTCTGATATGAGTATTGCTACTCCAGTTTCCTTTTTATTTCCATTTGCATGGAATATCTTTTTTCTTCTTCTCACTTTCAGTGTGTATGTGTTGTGTGTATGTTATGTGTTGTGTTTTGATTCCTTTTTCTTTTGTGTGTGTGTATCTATTGTAGATTTTCATTTTATGGTTACCATGAGATTTTGATATAGCAGTCTCTATATAAACAATATTGTTTTAAGTTGCTGTCTTTTAATTTCAAATGCAATTCCAATATCCTGCATTTGTGATAGCCCCTTCTCACAATTGTTAGTTTTGGTATCATATTTGTCTGTGGATAATTTCCTACCTTTACTGTCTGTTTGCCTTTACCAATGACCTTTTCCATGTGTAATTTTGTTTCTAGTTGTGGCTTTTTCTTTTCTGCTTAGAGAAGGTCCTTTAGCATTTGTTGCCAAGCTGGTCTAGTGGTGCTGAATTCTCTTAGCTTTTGCTTGTTTGTAAAACTTTTGATTTTTCTGTCAAAACTGAATGAGAGCTTCGCTGGGTAGAGTATTCTTTGTTGTAGGTTATTCCCTTTAATAACTTTAAATATATTATGCCACTCCCTGCTGGCCTGCAGAGTTTCTGCTGAGAAATCAGCAGATAACCTAAAAGCAACCTATTTGTTGCTTTTCCCTTGTTGCTTGTAATACTTTTTCTTTGTCTTTAATTTTTGTCAGTTTGATTACTATGTGTCTCGGTGTGTTCCTCCTTGGGTTTATTCTGCCTGGGACTTTCTGCACTTCCTGGACTTGGTTGGCTATTTCCTTTCCCATGTTAGGGAAGTTTTCGACTATAATCTCTTCAAATATTTTCTCAGACCCTTTCTTTTTCTCTTCTTCTTGGACCCCTATGATTGAAATATTGGGGCATTTAATTTTTGTTCCAGAAGTCTCTGAGACTGTCCTCATTTCTTTTCATTCTTTTTCTTTATTCTGTTCAGTGGCAGTGATTTCTACCATTCTGTCTTCCAGGTCACGTATCCATTCTTCTCCCTCAGTTATTCTGCTATTGATTCTTTCTAGGGTATTCTTCATTTCAGTTATTGTATTGTTCACCTCTGATTTTTGTTCTTTAGTTCTTTTAGGTCTTTGTTAAACATTTATTTCATTTTCTCAATCCATGCCTCCACCTTTTTCCTAGATCTTTGATTATCTTTACCATCATTATTCTGAATTCCTTTTCAGGTAGATTGCCTACTTCCCTCTCTTTTAGTTGTTCTTGTAGGTTTTTATCTTGCTCCTTTTTCTGCCACAGATTTCTCTGTTGTCTCATTTTGTCTAACTCATTGTGTTTGTGGTCTCCTTTCTGCTGGCTACAGGATCATAGCTCCTTTTGCTTCTGGTGTCTGCTCCCTGGTGGGTGAGGTGGGTATTGAGCAGGGCCTCCCCTTTGCTCTGTGGTTGTAATTGCCCCGTGAGGGGCATAGTGCACCCCCTAGTTGTGGAAGTAGAGGCCTCAAGATCTGTTTCTTAACTGTGTTTCTGATCTGTGGTGCAAGGTAGGTGGGATTGAAGAACTTCCATTGGGAGAGAAGCCTCTGATTATTCCTCTCCTGGGACTGTTCTCCTGTGATTGTGCTCTGTTGTTCCAAGATCTTGGCTCATCTTCACTATCATTATTCTGAAATCTTTTTCCAGAAGATTGCCTATCTCCACTTCACTTAGTTGTTCTTCTGGGATTTTATCTTGTTCCTTCATCTATGATATATTCCTCTGCCACTTCATTTTGTCTTTCTGTGACTGTTGTTTTCATTCTGCAAGCTGCAGGACTGTAGTTCTTCTTGCTTCTGCTGTCTTCCCTCTGGTGGATGAGTTTAGCTAAGAGGCTTGTGCAGGTTTCCTGATGGGAGGGACTAGTGGTGGGTGGAGCTAGGTCTTGTCCCTTTGCTGGGCAGGGCCATGCTTAGTAAGACTTTACGCCACTTGTCTGCTGTTGGGTGGGGCTGTGTTCCTGCTCTATTTGTTGTTTGGCCTGAGGCTTCCCAGTACTGGAGCCTATAGGCTGTTGGTTGTGTTAATGGTAGCCATTAAGACTTCTCCCGCCAATGAGTACCCTCCAGAATTGTTGCTACCGTGTCTTTGTCCCCAGAGTGAGCCCCAGCCATTCCCTGTCTCCACAGGAGACCCTCCAATACTAGCAGGTAGGTCTGGCCCAGTCTCATAGGGAGTCACTGCTTTTTCCCCCTGGGTCCTGGTGTACACAGGTCCTTGTGCACATCCTCCAAGAGTGAAATCCCTGTTTCCCTCAGTCCTATGTAATTCCTGAGATCAAATCCTGCTGGCCTTCAAAGTCAGGTTCCCTAGAGATTCCTAGTCCCATTTCTGGACCCCCAGGCTGGGAAGACTGGTGTGGGGCTTGGAACTTTCACTCTAGTGGGAGAACATCAGTGGTATAATTGTTTTCCAATGTGTGGGTCATGCATCTGGCATCTATGGTATTTGATTTTATTATGATTGTGCCTTTCCTACAGTCTCGATGTGACTTCTTTGATTTTGGATGTAGGGTATCTCTTTTGGTAAGTTCCAGCGCTTCTTTTTTTTGATGGTTGTTCAGCAGTTAGTTGTGATTCCAGTGTTCTCATAACACAAGGTGACTGCATGTTCTTCTACTCCACCATCTTGAGTTTCTGAGGCCTCTCCTTCATTTCTGAAGTATAACTTGTCCAGATAGAGTATTTTTGGTTGGCAATGTTTTTCTTTCAGCACTTTGAATATATCATTCCACTCTCTTGGCCTGTAAGGTTTCTGATGAAAAAAATATGAAACACTTCACAAATTTGCATGCCATTCTTTCATAGCAGCCATGCTAATCCTTTTTTTTTTTTATAAATTTATTTATTTATTTGTGTCTGTGTTGGGTCTGTGCGAGGGCTTTCTCTAGTTGTGGCGAGTGGAGGCCATTCTTCATCGCAGTGCACAGGCCTCTCACTGTCACGGCCTCTCTTGTTCTGGAGCACAGGCTCAGTAGTTGTGGCTCATGGACCCAGTTGCTTCGCAGCATGTGGGATTTCCCAGACCAGGGCTCGAACCCGTATCCCCTGCATTGGCAGGCAGACTCTCAACCACCGCGCCACCAGGGAAGCCCCATGCTAATCCTTTTATCATTCAATTTTAGTATATGTGTTGCCAAAATGAGTATCACTTGTACTGATATTATGTTTCAAACCCCATAGCAGCTGCTTTCTTGTAAGTCTCATGTTGTCTCACCCACATCCATACAACCAAGGACTCAGCCAATGAATGTACCACATCTGTATACCTTCCTTCTCTCCAGAAACTCAGAGAAGTGGAGCTCTGGGTATGTTGGCTCCATTTATTCCTCTCTAGCCTCATTTTTCTGCACACTTCTCTACCTACCAAAACTTCATTTGTACAGAGCTCATTAGGCTGTTTCACACTTTTGAGTATTTACATGTGATATTTCCTCTCTTTAGAGTCTCTCAATTTCTTTATTATGCTAAGAATAATACTGTCTACCATAGATTGACTTCTCAAAATGTTCTAGAACTATAATAAGTAATGTGTATGCATTATCTCATTTTACTCTCAAATAATCTCTATGAAGTAGAGTGTTCCCCTATTTTAGAGAGACCTGTATAAACTATTTCCCCAATATCATGTGACTAGTGAGCAAAATCCAAGAATCAAACCAGGTCTGATTTACTCCATGCTCTCACTTTTGAACACTAGGTGACATCACTTCCCTGTCATGCTAATTTCTACAAATTTTTTCTCATTTAACAAAAGGTTTAATATCCTTTAAAGCTTACATGAATGTGATTTTCTTAATTTATTAAAAAAAAAAAAAAAAAACTCCCACTGGGACTTCCCTAGTGGTCCAGTGATTAAGACTCTGTGCAGGGAACATGGGTTCAATGCCTGGTCAGGGAACTAAGATCCCATACGCTGTGCTGCATGGCCAAAATTTTTTAAAAATCCCACTTAAAACATGAGTACAATAGAATTGTTTAAATTCTTATGCTTCCTGATGTATGATGTATGTGTAAGACAGGAATCTAGTTTCCCAAAGTCTAAACCAAATTATTTGCCTTTTTGAAAAGCTAACCTATCTAAAGTAAACTGTTTATCCATTTCCTACCTCAGTGAAATTATAGAATTTCAGGTATCAGCTTTGACCTCTGGTCTGTTGTTCTCAGTTGAACCAGGGAAACAAAATTCATCTCACCCACACTATATTTATGTTTTGTATATTATCCTTAATGATATGATATTGTGCCATTTTCTATTCCACACTATATTTATGTTTTGTATATTCTTAATTTCAGAGATTGTGGCCTTCCTATTCATTGTTTCTGCAACAGAAGACCCACATACATTTTTATATTTTTGAGAAAATAGTAACTACCTCTTATAAGGAAAGATGCTTGTAAAAGTATAAATAGAAGATATAGGACAACAATTATAGGTACACATATACATGTATCTTAGGCTAAGTCTTCTTGCAGAGCTCTCCTTTTAGGAAACCATATTTAAGCTTCTCTTGTAGTAGGTAGTTCTTTGCTTGACATTTCTGGAGCAATGGGATATGTTCCTGTTTTCTCCTGCTTCCACCCCCAGGGCAGCTGAGCTTGTTAGAGTACTTGGATACAAAGATATCAAATGTCTTGGAAGGGATTTATGTCAGAAAGAGTTGATATCTGCTACAACTATTCATTCAATAAACTATGAAAAATCTGTGTAACATGCGTGCTTCTAGTAACTCATTTTTCATTCTATCTCAATATATTGAGTCTTCCCCAATATCTGTTTCTTTCTTGGACTCTGGTTTGCCAGCTAAAATTCTCCAGTATTTTTTGCAAAGCAAGGCTATCTCTCATCAGTTCTAAAATTGAATTTTTAAGTAGAGCCTCTCAAAGAGAGTGTAGGAATGCAATAGAGATAAAATTAAGGAGCTATCCTAGAAGACAAATATAATGGAGTTACAAAGTTTTGGTCATATAAAAAGTTACTTGAGTTGATAGCAACATGTAGATGGTTTAATGGAGTTAAAAACCTTGTTCTAACTAACAAAAGTAGATAGAAATAATGTTTAAATCATATGCATAACTTTTGAATGTATTTTTATCCCAGCAAATAGCAACCAATCAATTTCTTACTCTGATGATGTCCTAACCATAACCCAAGCTTGGATGGGAATTCATTATTCAAATGAGAATAAAGCAATTGGGATTTTATGTTTCTGCTTCTGCATGTAAGGAGCTTGAAAGTCACCACTCCATCCTAACAACAAGTAAAAGGCTGAACATACTGAAAATCAACAATACCTCTAGGATCCTTAAGAGATGAGGATACAGGGCAAACTATTGCCCCCAAGACTGGAGAGACAGAAATACAAAATACAAGGAGTCACAGCTTTCTGGGTGGCAAGTAAGGTTCCCAGGGCTGGCAACTGTTATAAGAACCAGTGCTTGGGTAGAAAAGCCTGAACTATAATTGACCAATTGGTGGACGCTCAGTGTGGACAAACCTGAGAGTTAAAGTATACAGGGGGACCTGGAGGTATTATGTGCCCTGACTTCAGTTTATACTGCAAAGCTACACTAATCAAAACAGTATGGCACTGGCACAGAGACACATATGTCAATGAAACAGAATAGAGAGCCAAGAAATAAATCCACACTTACATCATCATTTAATCTGTGACAAAGGAGGCAAGAATGTACAATGTGAAAAGGTATCCTCTTTAACAAGTGGTGTTGGGAAAACTGGACAGCTACATGTGAAAGAATCAAACTGGATGATTTTCTCACACTATATACAATAATCAACTCAATATGGATTAAAGACTTAAGTGTAAGACCTGAAACCATAAAAATCCTAGAAGGAAACATAGGAGGTAACCTCATTCACATTGGTCTTAGCAATGTTTTTATGCGTCTGACTGGAAAGGCAAGGGAAATAAAAATAAAAATAAACAAATGGGACTACACAACACTAAAATGTTTCTGTGCAGTGAGAGAAATCATCATCACAACAAAAAGGCCACGTACTGAGTGGGAGAAGATATTTACAAGTCATATAACCAATAAGCAGTTAATATCCCAAATATTTAATGAACTCATACAGCTCAACAACAACAAAAAAGCAAACAACTTGATTAAAGAACAGGCAAAGAATCTGAATGGACATTTTTCAAAAGAAGACATACAGATGGCCATCAGACGTGAAAAGTTGTTCCACATCACTGATTATAAGAGAAATGCAAATCAAAACCACAATAACTTATCACTTAACAGTTATTTGTTAGAATAACTATTATCCAAAAGATAGGAGTTAACTAATATTGGAGAGTGTGGGGAGAAAAGGGAATCCTAATACACTGTTGTTGGGTCTGTAAATGGTGCATATATTCTGGAAAACATTGTGAAAAGTCCTCAAAAAAATAAGAGCAACCACATGACCCAGGTATTCCACTTCTTGGTATAATCCAAAGAACAATCAAAAAGCTAATTTGAAAAGATATATGCAATCCTATGTTCACTACAGCATTATTTACAAAAGCCAAGATATGAAACAATTTAGGTTTTTAATGATGTATGGATAAAAATTAAAAGATGTGTTATATATGCACAGTGGAATTCTACTCAGCCATATAAAAGAATAAAATCCTGCCATTTGTGACAACAAGGATGAATCTTGAAGGTATTATTCTAAGTGAATTACATCAGACTGAAAAAGAGAAATATTGTATGATTTCACTCATATGTGAAATCTAAACAAAAAAACAAACAAAAAAAAACCATATAAATAAGGAGAAGAATTTAGTGGTAATCAGAGGGAAAATGGATTGTGGGGTGGGTAAAACTGGGAGTCAACTGTATTGTGATGATAAATAGACCTGTGGCTGTGATTACTTTGTTGTGGATATAGATTTTGAATTACAGTCTGTACAACTGAAACATATAATAAAAAAGTCAACGATAAAGAGAATCTTGATAGCAGCAAGCAAAAAGCAACTTATCACTTACAGAGAGCTTAAATAAAATTATCAGCAGATTTCTCAGCACAAGCCTTGCAGGACAGATGGTAGTGGGATGATATATTTAAAGCGCTGAAGGAAAAATCTGTCACTCAAGAATACTATGTCTTACAAGTTAGTCCTTCATAAATGATGGAGAAATTAAGGCATATACAGATAAATGTAAGCTGAAGGAATTCATTACCACTAGACCTGCCTTACAACAATGCAAAAGGGAGTTCTTCAAATTGAAACAAAGGGTGCTACACATTTACTCAAACCCATACAAAAATATAAAGTTCTCTGCTGAAGGTAACTATATGGACAAATATAAAAACTTGTGTTATAAGAATTTAAGTCTATAACTCTATATTTTATTATTTTTAGGATTTAAAAGATAGAAGCATAAAAATTACAAATCTGTATTAATATGTACACAGTATATAAAGATGTAATTTGTGACATCAATTACATAAATATATGAGTGAAGTGGAGCTCTAAAAGTGCAGAGATTTTGTATGTGATTGAAGTTAATGTGTTATCAGTTGAAAATATATTGTTATAACTTTGGGGTTGTTTTATGTAATCCACATGATGACCATAAAGAAAATAACTATTGAATATACACAAAAGAAAATGAGAAAAGAATCAAAATATGTCACTATGAAAAATCATCTAAACACAAAGGAAAGTGACAAGGGAGTACTAAATGAGGTTCAAAGAAATTTTAAGACATACAGAAAGCAAACAACAAAATGATAATTTTTTTTTGTTGTTTTTGTGGTACACGGGCCTCTCACAGTTGTGGCCTCTCCTGTTGCAGAGCACAGGCTCCGGACATGCAGGCTCAGCGGCCATGGCTCACAGGCCCAGCCACTCCGCGGCATGTGGGATCTTACTGGACTGGAGCACGAACCTGTGTCCCTTGCATCAGCAGGTGGACTCTCAACCACTGCACCACCAGGGAAGCCCACAAAATGACAATTTTAAGTCCTTCTTTATAAGTGATTACTGTAAATATAAATAGATTAAACTAATGGATTAAATTAAATTATTTAAATAATTAAAAAGGCATTATTGGCAGAATGAATTTTTATAAATGAGGGTTCAACTATGCAGTCTACAAGAGATCTGGTTTAGATCTGAGGGCATGCATAGGTCAAAATTGGAAGGATGGGGAAAGATATTCCATGCAATAATAACCAAAAAATAGAAAAGCTATATTAATATCAGAAAAGATAAAGTTTAAGAAAAAAACTGTTACAAGAGATAAAGAAAGACATTGTATAGTGATAAATGGGTCAATTCACGAAGAAGATGTAACAATTATAAAATGTATGCTCCAAACATCAGAATTCTTAAACATAGGGAGCAAACATTAACAGAATGGAAGAGAGCAATAGACTGCTCTACAATAATAGTACCATATTTTAATACCCCACTTTCAATAATTAATTACACCACCAGACAGAAGATCAATAAGGAAGTAGAGATCTTGAACACTATAGACAAATTAGACCTAAGAAATATACACAGAACACTCCTCCCAACAACAGCAGAATAAACATTTTTCTCAAGTATACATAGAACACTGTCCAGAATATACCATAAATTAGACCACAAAATAAGTATTAATAAACTAAAAGTTTGAAGTCATGTAAAGTATAGTTTCAGTAGCAGAAAGAAAACTGGAAAATCCATGACTATGTAGAATTAAACAGCATGCTTTCAAACAAACAATCTGTCAAAAAAGAAATCACAGGAAAAATTATAACATATTTAGAGAAATGAAATGAAAGCACAAAATATCATTTCACTGGATGCAATGAAAGCAGTTCTAAGAGAAAAATTTATATCTGTAAACCCTTACCATTTACAAATAAGAAACCTCTCAAATCAACAACCTAACTTTACACCTCAAGGAACTAGAAAAAGAATAAACTATCCAAAATCCAAAGCTAACAGAAGGAAAAAAATGATTAAGATAAATGAAATAGATATTAGAAAACAATAGACAAAATTAATGAAAATAAGTTATATGTTTGAAAAAATAAAATCTACAAAACTTTAGCTAGACTAAGAAAAAATGATAGAAGAAGACACAAATAAAACTATTAATGAAAAAGGGACATTACAACCAATGTCACAGAAATAAAAAGGATTATGAGACTAATATAAACAATTGTACACCAACAAATTGGATAATATAGGTGAAAAGATACATTCCTAGAAGTATATAACCATCCCAGACTGAATCATGAAAAAATAGAAAATTTGAACAGATCAATGACAGATAAGGAGATTGAATCAAAATAAAAATCTCTTAATAAAGAAAGCCCAGGGCCAGATGCTTTTACTAGTGAAATCTACCAGACATTTAAAGAATTAACAACAATCCATTTCAAAAGAATTGAAGAGGAGAGAATACTTCCAAATTCTTTAGGAATTTGGAGGCCAGTATTACCCTGATACAAAAGCCAGACAGAGACATTACCAGAAAAGAAAACAACACATCAATATCTCTGATAAATATTGATGCAAAAATCCTCAATAATATAGTAAACAGAGTAAAATAGCACATTGAAAGTATCATACACCATGACTAAGTGGGATTTATGCCAAGAATGCAAGGAAGTTTTACCATATGAAAATCAATAAATGTGATAAACTGCATTAACAGAAAAAAGAACAAAAATCATATCATCTCAATAGATGCAGAAAAGCATTTGATAAAGTTAAACACCCTTCATGAACTCTCAACAAATTGGGTATGGAAGAAAACTACTTCAATACAATAAAGGCATACCATCCCACAGTTAATGTCATACTCAATGTTCAAAAGCTGAAAGCATGTCTATAAGTTCAGGAACAAGAGAAGGCTGACCATTCTTATCATTTCCCTTCAATGTATTACTGGAAGTCCCAGCCAGAAAAAGAAATAGAAGACATGCATATTGAAAAGGAAGACAGAAAATTACCTGTGTTTTCAGATGACATGATCCTATATGTAGGAAACTTTAAAGACTCCACCAAAAACTTAGCACTAATAAACAAATTCAGTAAAGTTGAAGGATACAAAATTAACATACAAATATTAGTTGCTTTTTTATACACTAACAATGAACCATCCCAAAAGAAAATTAAGAAAACAATCGCAGTACAATAGCATCAAAAAGAATAAAATACTTAGGAATAAACTTAACCAAGTACACAAAAGACTTGTACACTAAAAACTGCAAAACATTGAAGAAATAAATTAAAGGAGAAACAGTTGGAAAGATATCCTGTGTTCATGGGTTGAAATAGCTAATACTATTAAAATGTCCATACTACTCAAAATTACCTACAGATTCAATGATATCTACATCAAAATCTCAATGGCATCTTTTACAAAAATTGAAAAAAAATCCTAAAATGTATATGAAATCTCAAAAGACCCAGAGATAGTTTTGAAAAAAAAATTATAGTTTTTCAAAAAATATTTTGAAAAAGAAGAATAAAGCTGGAAGCATCACTCTGTCAGATTTCAAAATATATTACAAAGATATACTAATTAAAACAGTATGGTACTGGCATAAAACAGACATTTAAAAAAATGGAACAGAATAGAGAACACAGAAATATACCCATGAATATACAGTCAACTGACTTTTGACAAGAGTGCCAAGAATATACATTGGGTAAAGCATAGACTCTTTAACAAATTGTGTTGGGGATTCTAGACATCCACATGCAAAAAAATGAAAGTGGACACTACCTTACACCATACACAAAAATCAACTCAAAGCAATATGACCTTATATGCAGAAAACCCTAAAGATTTCCCTGTTAGAACTAATAAATGAATTCAACAAATTTGCAGGACAAGAAAGTCAACACACACGAATCAGTTATGTTTTATACACTAACAATCTGAAAAGTAAATTCAGAAACAATTCAATTTATTATGGCTTAAAAAATAATGAAATACTTAGAAATAAACTTAGCCTAGAAGGCAAAAGACTTATATAATGATAGCTACAAAATGTTTCTGAAAGAAATCAAAGACACAAATACATGGAAAGACATCATGTATTCATTGATTCGAAGACTTCATATTGTTAATGTGTCAATACTACCCAAAGTGATCTACAGAGTCAGTGTAATCCCTATCAAAATCCCAATGCCATTTTATTTTTGCAGATACAGAAATATTCGTCCTAAGATTTATATGAAATATCAACAGACTCCAAGTAGTCAAGACAATTTTGGAAAGGAATAACAAATTTGGAGGTCTCACACTTCCTGATTTCAATCAAAACAGTGTGGTACTGTCATAAAGACAGACAAGGAACAGGCCAATGGAATAGAATAGAGGGCACCAAAAAAAATCCTCACATATATGATCAAGTTATTTTTGACACAGGTATCAAGACCATTTAATTAAGAAAGAATAGGGTTTTTTTGTTTTTTGTTTTTTGTTTTTTTTCCGGTACACGGGCCTCTCACTGTTGTGGCCTCTCCCATTGCGGAACACAGGCGTCGGACGCGCAGGCTCAGCGGCCATGGCTCACGGGCCCAGCCGCTCCGCGGCATGTGGGATCTTCCCATACCGGGGCACAAACCCATGTCCCCTGCATCGGCAGGCGGACTCTCAACAACTGCGCCACCAGGGAAGCCAGAATAGTTTTTTTAAATGGTGTTGAGTAATAAGGATATTCACATGCAAAAGAATTAAATTGAACCCTTACCTGCATCATATACAAAAATTAACTCAAATTGATCAAAGATCTAAACATATGAGCTAAATCTATAAAACTCTCAGAAGAAAACATCAGTGGAAACTTCATGACATTGGATTTGGCAATGGTTTCTTTGATGTAGCATCCAATGTATAGTCAACAACAACAAAAAAGATAAATCGGAGGACATCAAAATTAATAACTTCTATGTATCAAAGTAAGCAATCAACAGAGTGAAAAGGAAACATATGGACTAAAAAATCATTTGCAAATTATATATATGCAAAGGGATTAATATCCATGATATGTAAAAATTTCTACAACTCAATGAAAAACAGTCAAGCAACTTGATTAGAAAATGTATGAAAAATTTGAAGTAGACATTTCTCCAAAGTTGATATATGAATGATCAATAAGCACATGAGAAAGTATTTAATATCAATAATCATTATGGAAATTCAAATAAAACACAATGAAATACCACATTACATCCATTAAGTTGGCTATTATATATATATATATATATATATATATATATATATATATATATATATAAAGGAAACAGAAGATAACAAGCTTTGGTGAGGATGTGGAGAAATTGGAACACTTGTGCACTGTCAGTGGGAATGTAAAAATGTACAGTTGTTATGGAAAACAATATAGGGATTCCTCAAAAAAATTAAAAATAATATTATGATCCAGTAATTCCACTTCTAGGTATATATCCTAAGAAATAAAATCAGGATCTTAAAGAAATATTTACACATCCACATTCATTGATGTATTATTCACAATAACCAAAAGATTAAAGCAATAAAGTATCCCTCAATAGATGAATTAATAAACAAAATGTGGTATACACATACAATGGAAAGTTATTTTACCTTAAAAAGAAAGGAAATTCTGACACATGCTACAAAATGGATGAACTTTGAAAACATTATGTTAAGTGAAATAAGTCAGTCACAAAAAGACAAATACTGTATGATTATATTTATATGAGGTATTTAGAGTATTCAAATTCATAGAGACAGAAAGTAGTGTTTCTGGTGTTTGCCAGAACATGGGGGGAGGGAGAATGGTGAAATTGTTGTTTATTGGGTATAGAGTTTCACTTTTGCAAGATGAAAAGAGTTCTGGAGATTGGTTGTACAACAATGTAAATGTACTTAACACTGTTTAATTATATACAGGCATACCCCAAAGATATTGTGTGTTTGGTTTCAGACCACTGCAAGCAAATATTGCTTGGTTTTTTGTGGTACGTGGGCCTCTCACTGTTGTGGCCTCTCCCATTGCGGAGCACAGGGTCCGGATGCACAGGCTCAGTGGCCATGGCTCACGGGCCCAGCCACTCCGTGGCATGTGGGATCTTCCCGGACAGGGGCACGAACCCAAGTCGCCTGCATTGGCAGGCGGATTCTCAACCACTGCGCCACCAGGGAAGCCCCACTGCGCCACCAGGGAAGCCCGCAAATATTGCAATAAAGCAAGTCACATGATTTTTTTTTTTGTTTCCCAGTTCATGTGAGTTATGTTTACTATACTGTAGTCTATTGTATACAATAGCATTGTATCTTTAAAAAACAGTGTATGTACCTTAATTTAAATATAATGTTATTGAGAAGTGGTGCTGATTAGACTTGCTGGATACGGGTCGCCACAAACCTGCAATTTGTAAAAACACAATATCTTCCAAGTGTAATAAAGTGAAGCACAATAAAATGAGATATGCCTGTACTTAAAAATGGTTAAAATGGTAAATTTTATGCTATGTGTATTTTAACACAATTAAACAAAGCAAAACTGTTCTCATATTCAAAGCTTCACAAGTTTTGCAACACAAAGACCCTTATCAACAGCTCTTTGGGAAGAACTATTCAATAAGGAAAGAAAAGTAAGGGTAAGCAAATGCCTTCATTAGATGTTTTACAAATAAGTAAAGCCAGAACAAAGGAGAAGAAAACAGGAAGTATGTCAACATGGTAGGTTTGGAGGTTGGGGGACCAGAGGATATGAGAATTCTCTAAGACACTTGTCCTTAAAAAGAAGATAAACACTTTTAAAGAAACTTGACAAGAAAGGAGAAGCAGAAAGCATAGAATAAGTGTTACAAATTTTAATAAACTCTGATGGAAGCATTAAGTTAAAATATATACATAAGTAGGTACATAAATGGACAAAGACAATTTTTTTCAATTTGGATTAAAAATAAATCCAGCTATATGTTATTGACAAAATACATATAAAGCACAGTCACTTAAAAGTTGAATAACTAGATATAATAGTGTAGCTTTAAATAGATTTTTAGAAAAAAGTATCAGTACAGAGTTTCACTACATAATGACAACATATTCAACCTCTGAGAAAATATAATTTATGTATTTACATTATATATATATGTGTGTGTATATATATATATGTGCACATATACAAAACTTGTCATTACTTTACATTGCTCAGTATGGCAACATATAGTAATTTTTTTCCCTTTATTTACATAGTCTATATACTTGTATTTATAGGTATCCTCTGCTTTCCAAGAGTTTACATTATGCCACTTCACTTTTACCAAAGACCTACGTTAGTGTGGTAATGGCTTTTTTTGTAAAAGTGAAATTCCTCTTTGGATTTTTTTCAGTTAGCAAAAACGGTACTAATATAGGTCTTTGGTAAAAGTGCAGTGGTGAAAAGCAAACTTTTGGAAAGTGGGGGACACTCTTTGCTTTACGCCATTTTGGCTTATGAAAGGTTTCATAGCAACACTCTCCTTTCAGATAGTGAGGGAAACCTGTATATATGTAAACTATATAAAAATATATGGAAGATTTCAAAAGAACTACAATGAGAAATTGACAAAACTACCATTACAGCTGGAGATTTCATCATATCTCTCTCAATTGTTGAAACAACAAGGCTAAAAAAAATA
Organism: Kogia breviceps; assembly: GCF_026419965.1. Taxonomy (NCBI): domain Eukaryota; kingdom Metazoa; phylum Chordata; class Mammalia; order Artiodactyla; family Physeteridae; genus Kogia; species Kogia breviceps. Next base: position 88,689,148 of record NC_081310.1, on the reverse strand, counting down.
GTTATGATTAAGATTCAGAAGATTAACACAGTTAACAATTTAAGAAACTTTATTTGACTTATGACGTTTTGAATCCAACATTTATAAACTCTTCTCAGGCACAACTTAAATAATTAGAAAATATTTATCATGTAAAAATGGCCAGTTTTACTAGTACCTACACATAGTCAGTAAGTGTCTAGCACATAATAGGTGCTCAATAAATACTGATGAATGAACTAATGAATGAATCAGTGATCTCCTGTTATTCAGGAGTAGGAAATACTGGGAAATAATTTGAAAGGGAGAGAAGCAACTTGTATACGGTGCAGGGATTCTGGTATCCAGCAGACAGCTCCTAATCAAATTCATCCTAAACAATTCTACTTATTCATAGCAAGATTCCTTTTCCATCTCTCCCACCATCATGTTTACAACCACATTCTGGTCTGCTTGCCCTTTATTAGAAGAAGAGTTCAAATCCTCAAAGATAACTAAGTCTGAGTAAGTGTCTGAAGTGGTTCTGACCACTTTTAAGCAGCTTGGTTTATGAGTGGTTGCAGGGCTTTTGAAGGGACACTGTGACTACAGAACTAAGACTGTTTGGGATTTCAGCTCTTTGTTGAATTCCTCTTGTGGATTTAGGAGTCATCTCCTTGGTTCCATTAGGTATTAGACATGTAACTATAATGAATAATAATAGCAATCAACAAAGTTAGATTTTATTCTTGTAACACTTAACTGGTGCCTCATTTCTGCTCCTTTCAGGGGGGTGTTGAAAGTCAGCAGCTGAAGCAGCACATGGTTTAATCCTTGTAGAGGTAGATGGCAAGTGCCAATGGCAAGTGCCAATTTGTAGTTGACAATTCCAACATACGTTATCTTAATTCTCCAACAACCTAAAAGATAGGTGCTATTAACAATTTCAGTTTTGTAAATGAGGCAAAAAGGGGTTATCTAAACTGCACTACATTTTACAACTGCTGATTTGTGATTGGGATTTTACAACTGCTGATTCAAACCCAGGGTTTTCTTACTGCACGTTCTTTATATTATTACCAACACTGAAAATTGCACTTGTGGTTCTGATGTTTTGGTACTGTCTGAGAGTCATAGTGCCATATATGTGTCTATAGGTATGTAGACAAGCAGAGAAATGCAGACAGGAAGATGGTTAGAACTGCTTTATTTTTTTCTACAAGAAAATGATAGAATTTTTTTTTTTCCCAAAAAGGAAATGAGAGTTTAAAAAATGTTCTGAAAGTGCAAGGAAGTGTGGTAACACCTTCCTTTGTTTGAACCTAGACGGTATACACCCCTCTTTTGTTGGGGAGGGGTGTCTCTTGGGGCATATATTTATCTTACTCTCATATTCCTTACTTCTCCCTTTACCTCCTTTACACTCAATAAACTTATTTATTTATTTATTTATTTATTTATTTATTTATTTTAGCAGAAGTGAGGCTACTACACTCTTATTTCTTGATGCTGTTACCGGGGCTATCAGAACGAAACGCACATCACAGCTCAAAGAAACCATGTTTCTTTAATTCATGAAGTCCAATCTCCATATTTTACATATTAAAAGTAGTACAGGTCAAAAAAAAGTATATAGGTCAGGGAAGGTGTGTGACCCACTTTGAGTCAGAAGTAGTTTGTGGCAGAGCCTTGGTTAAATCTCAGGCCTCCTGACTTCCACTCTACCTCCACAGTGCCTCCTATGAATGTAGGGAACAGATGTCCTTCTGCATGGTTCAGGCAAAGCTGGGAGGCTGGTGTCTCCCGCAGGCCTGGAGAAAGGGTTCCTAGGAGGACCGTATCTTAGAGCTGCTTTTTTTGACATCCTGCTCTGCATTCTCATGTTCCCAATTAGTAGTCATTGCGGGAGGCAAGAGGAGACAACTGAGGCCTCCCCAAAGCTCCCTCCTCCTCAACTCAGGCAGGGCGAGGCCTCTGCAGAGAAACTGCTGATTATCACTAAAGTTGAGGCTCTGCTTCATTAAGGAGGTGCATCCCCTCCTGGGAATGGTTCCCTGGCCTCACCCCCTGGCTTTCCCAGCTCAACTAAACAGCTTGTTTGCCTTCTCATTAGCAAATTTGTTAGCACTTGCTCTGTTCCCGAGTTGCCCAGAAGAAAAGTTTTGTGGGAAGATTTCCTTAGCTGGATAGTCGGCCTCTCATGCTTCCCTGTGGGATACCTCCATAACCAGGTCCTTCAAACAAGCTGTGTGTGGCAGTGATAATTCAGCGATGGCCCCAAGGCTCCTCTGCTTGACCAAAGGGAAGTAGAAGGAAAAGCCTAGCCTGGCTAAGGATATGGAAGTTCACTACAACCACCTGAGATCTGAGAAGGAAGAGAATATCTGACTTGTGTTGGACACATTTCTCAAAGATTTCCAGGCTCATCTTGTGCTTTTGGTCCTCTGAGCAGAGGTGCCTGTGCTGTCTGGACTCCTCCCCACATACAGAATTCCTACAGACCCCACACATTGGTACAGCTCTTTCATATTCACCAAGCACTCTCACACTGCAGCAGCGCCTCCCCACTGAGGCAAGGAAGAACAGGATAAATGTTATTATTCTCTGTTTTTTAAATAGGGGCCTGAGGCCTACCTTGTACAGAGACTGACTTCACAGTTTTGGGGGATTTCTAACCCTTATTAGTTAAGATCAGGTGAAATGACATTCAAAATTGCTTAACATTTCAGCCCATTCAGACCAACCATCAGTAATTTAATTTGATACCTATATGTTTACCACCAACAAATTAGTAGCAATAGCAGTAATACTATCTATTGAGTGCCCACAATAATGGGTATATAAACTTATACTACATGAGGAAACTGAGGCTCAGAAAGGCTATGTGACTAGTTTAGGATCATAGCAAAAATGATGCATCTAATGATCATAGCTAGGTGAGGGGAGGGGGGCAGAAAATTTTATATAAACACTAATATAGGACAGGTAGGGAGATGGGTTCAATAATTAGTAACAGATGGAAAGGAAGGCATACAAGGGGAATAAATTGGAGGTGCAATCAAAGATAGTAGATTCAGAAAATGTTAGAGGTCACCATTACCCTGATTTTACCTTCCCTGACCTGTGGCATCTGGATCTACCAAAAGACTCGTCCTTAGTCTCTTAAAGTACAGTACCAAGTTTCTGTGTGCAACAGCAGAAAAAGAAGATTCATTAGTATGTCAGGGGCCTCAGCTCCTCTTCCAATTTCCCCATTTGCTCTGCCCCTCACCATTGGTAGGAGTGTTTAGTTAAGTTATGCCATCATCCAGCCCTGGGTTCCTGGACCTCAATCTGTATGCTGAGGCGCTAGTCTTGTTGACTCTTTTGTTGAGTGCACAAATTTATACTACCTGTTCAGAATACACCCTTGTCTATGTCTGCTACAGGTAGGCAGGTGTCCTGGAATGATGAATGCTCTTTCCTTCTTTACATTAGTTCAGCAATTGCTGTGTAGCCCTAGCACAAAGCAGATGCAACATTCTTGAAATATCAAAGAAGACACCAGGAAATCATCTGATCTCATATTTTCAAACAAACATACAGCATTAGAACCATAATAAATAAAATAGATGAGTACAATGAAGAAAACAGACTGAGATAGAAATTAGAAATGGGGACCCAAAGCCCTGGCCACTCCCTGTGCCCTCTTTTCTACCCTGGCTCCTCAACCACTTCCTCTGCTGAGATAATTCAGTTTCACCTTCTCACTTTTTCAGATGAGAGAACTGAGGGCCAAGGAGGTGACATGAACTACCAGATATGCCCAGCCTATTAGGGACTAAGACAAGACCAGAGTGTGGCAGAGACAGGTCACTGTATGGATCATGAATGTTCTTTATGAAAATGTTTTTAATGGTTCTTATGCAAAAATGAAACTAGAAATGTTCCTGGACATGGATTCAACCCCAGATCGACTCCAGTGGACTGGGTGACCTTGGCAAGGCTTCCACAGCCTCGTTCTCTCGCTTTGCCAAATGAGAGTAAGAAATGGGTGACTGAGCACATTCCTTTCTGCTTAGGGAGTTTTAATTCCACAACTGCAACATTTGTAAAGAAAGCAAGATCCAAACTCCACCTGGATGAGTAAGATAAGAATAAACAGAATATAGAGGAAATAGTGTTGGTCCAAATCCCAGTTTTGCCGCTTTTTGGCTCTATGATTCCAAATAAAAAAACTTAACTTGTCTGAGCAACCGTTTCCTCATATTTAAAAGAAAAATATTTATAATGATCTCTACCACACAGTCCTATAAAGATGAAAGGAAACAAAACATGTAAAGTGATCAGTACTTAAATGTTCCTGAAGCTTGTGGTACTCCATAAATAATAAAATCTTTATTATTCTAGAGGCAGGGTTGTGTATTGGTCAGAGAAGGGATTTTGAAGACTGGTACCTGGATTCAATCATCATCTCTACCACTTTCTTTCTGCACAACCTTAAACAATTCATTTAATCTTCCTGTTTTCCATCTGTAAGATGTTCCTTCATCTGTAAAATGGGGACAGCAGTAGAACCTCATTCAAAGAATTCTTTTGAGGATTAAATTATTTTATATACATAAAACATATAGAATAATTAACACTACATATGAGATAGTCATTATTACTTCAAATTTGTCACATATTTTTTCAAGGAGAATTTCTTCCCTTAGGCATGCCTGATTTTACATATATCTCACACTTTTGTCACATATGAGGGTCAGTAGAATTGATAATACTCCAAACTGAACATTTTCCTTGGGCCTAGGTGTCCAAAATCACCCTAGACATCCTGTGTGTTTCTCCTTGCCCTTGTGAAATTTATACTATCCCTTAATGCATGGCTTTGGGGCCCTTATCCTCTTCTTACTATTTCTCTTCTCTTACACTGTGGTCACCTCAACTTGCCTTTATTGGGGTGGTCATGGGGGTAGCAAAATACTATTCAGTCAGCACATTCCCAGGTGGCAGTCCAAAAGAATCACTGACAATTTCTTGGGTCACATTAATCAATACTGCGTAGTGAGCTTGAGGACTTACAATCCTATTGTGGAGACATCTTACAACTCAAGGTAGCATATATTTCACCAGTGATTTCTGGTATGGAGCCTCGTGTATTCTTTCATTTATGAATAAGTGAACAAAATCATGAATGAAAGAATGGACTCCTAAGGATCAAATGAGATGACATAGATTGTATCCTTTCTATAACCCCACCAGGAGTCATTACTCTTTTTTAGATCAACTCAGTTCTTCAAACTCATCTTACTCTTTACTTCACAATCTTTTATTCTCTAAACCTTCTGAGGTCCTTCGCTTCAGACCTTCCTTAAGGCAGAGCTTCCTAACAAACATAAGTATTAGGTGAGCTGAGTTGCCCATCTCCCTCTACTTTACCCTTTGAGTCATAAGATAGAGCCTGAGGAAATTACAGCCTCTGGACGGTTTGCATTTAAGCAGACTTTGTTAACACTTTTTACAATTTGCTAAGATGTGAAAAGAAGTGGGAAGCAATGTATGAATGTGACACATTGGGATGGATCCCTCAGGGTTACCTCTTCCTTTTTCTATGTTGACAGCAGTTTATCACTCTAGAAGAAGTTATATATATAATATCAACTCTGATTGCAAATTCTGTAGTAGTATCAAAGTTAACATTCTATCACGGAGGATGTATATTCAGTTTATCATCGAAGTAAAGCCCAAATGTTTTTAAGAATAAAGCAGGGCACTATTAATAATTATCTTGGGACAACAGACATTAACCAGAACTCACCAGAGCAAACCAGGGTGTATGATTGCATTATGCCACTGTATTGACATATATTTTAAGAATAAACACATTGGTTTCAATAGATAATATACCTACATTATTAAAAAATCAAAATAGTTCATAAAAAGGTATATGTAAAAGAGTATTTCTCCAACCCAGGCCCACTGGTCCCATGCCAGCCCTACTCCCCACAATAAGAAACAACTTTCATCAGTGTTTCCTACAACAGTGCGGTGTTTCTTTATGTAAAACCAAGTAAATATGAGTATTCTTATAAGCCCTATGGAGACCATTTCCTATCACTGTAGAAAGTGCTTTCTCATTTTGATAAACAGTTCCATGGTGCTCCATTGTGTGTTTAATTTAACCAGTCCCCTACTGAAGGGCTCATGGGTTGTTCCAGTCTCACTATTACAAACAGAACTATAATGAATAATCCTATGCATACATCATTTCATATACGTATCTTCAAGATGAATTCCTAGAAGTAGGATTGCTGGGCACAAGTGAATGTGTAGTTTGCATAAAGATTGCTCAACTTTCCTCCAAATTTATTTTGCTATTTTGTACTCCTATGAGCAATGTATGAAAATGTCTGTTTCCCTGCAGTTTCCCCAATAAAGCATGTTTTTAAACTTCTGGATCTCTGTAAGTCTGAAGGTAATAAAAGTATTTCAATGAAGTTTAAAGTTGCATGTATCATTATTAGTTAAGATGAATATCTTTCCATGTATTTAAGTGCTCTTATTGTTTTATAAATACCTATTTGGAGATTGATCACCCACACTCCAAATTAAGTATCTTGAGGAAAGGGATTATGTTTTATGCATCTTATACTTTGCTCAGTAAGAGGTGTGTGAAATAAGAAGCATTTAATAAATATATTTCATGAATGAGTAACAGAATCACTGGTTTCCTCTCTCCACACACTATTTAAGCTGCCTTGTTAATAACACATTTCCTAACCTTTGGATCATCACATTTTTTTCTCTTGGAAAACAATATTCCATATAAATATATGCATAATATAGAATATATAGATAAATAAAAATTCTAAATCATTTATAAAATTATTTTTAAACAATTATTCATCTATTCCTTTCTAATAATTTCCTGTAATATAGGGTTTTTTTCAAATGTTAATAATCATTGTACAGTGTTGACACTTGAGATAATGTTTTCTTCTCTTAACACTCGAATAGGCATTCTTTGTTGCCTCTTTTGCTAAATCATGAATTTCTTAATGGAAGCACCAGACCTTGTTCTTTTCTTTTGCTCCATTTCTAATACAGAATAAGTGTTAATTGAGCATGTTTTATTGGTGGGGGATGATATGAGAGGAAAATAAACAATTTGCTTAGCTAAGCAAGACCTAAACTTGAAATGCTTCAACTTTTATTTTCCCTCTTCATGCTACTTTTAGGTAAAGCACCTCATCCCTTATTCATTTACAGTGCTAAATATGTATTTTGCACTGATTTCAGTTTGTGTTTGAGCTTCTTATAAACACAAATTTGTATTACATTGATTGCTTTCTGAAGGCAAATGCATAGCCATTATATACTCTTTTGGTGCAAGCCAGGATTATATACAATTGAACACTGCAAAGCATGGGTGAAGTCTGTCCCAGAATCTGCCTTATAGATCCATAAACAAGGCTACAAATTGGGGTGTTTTGGTATTCAGGAATGTGAGGGATGCAGCAATTTCATAGTTGCAACTATTTATCCTAGAGAAATGTCAGGTATTTCACTTGAAGTGGAATCTATGCACAAGACTAGAAAAGACTGAACAAGAACCTCTAAATGCCCAAGCATCTGAAAAAAATTTTGCTCAAGGACAGATTCTTCCGATATTGAGCTTACATTATTTTCTAAAGCAAAGCTCTCAAAAACAAATATCACACTTTTCTGTTGTTAAAACAGTTCCAGCTCTCACAGGAAGATTTTCCTGGCTGATTTGAGATTTAATGGTTTCTCTTAGGTTTATGTGATCTATCGCAAATATTTCATGATTAATGTTCTGATAGCCAGTTTAATTTTGTTATTATCTTGTCCTCTGCCTCTGATTGCTAAATGTGAAACCACATTTGCATCGGCCAATGGTGCAAATCTACTATTCTCCAGTGGATTAATTCTTTCAATCTGTTACTTATATGACCATTATATCCATGCAGTACATGCTTATGTATAATGCCTAGTCAAGGTCAGAATTTGTATGCTGACTGCAGGACTTTTATCAAGATGATGCTGATGGTAATAAAAGTGACAACGATGATGGAAAACTGAATAAGCATTATGCAGACATTCTATGTAATTATAATGGTGGTGGTGGTGGTATAAATGATGATAGCGATTAGCAATACTGATGGTTGTATTGGTTTAGGATAGTATTTGGCACATGGTAAATATTCAATAAAGATTGAATCAGTGAATAAATGATAGTGGACATGGAGAAGGTAGTGGTAGTGATGATTGTCATGGGAATGAAGAGAGTCATAGCAGAAGTGATGGTGCCGCTGATCTTGTTTATACTGTAGTAGGCTAGTAGTGGACAAATTGATGATTTACTCTTCCTAGGTCACCTAGCTCTTATTGGAGTTGAGTGGAAATGAAACTAAGAAGTCTCCATGCAACGCAATTTTCAAGAAGATGAAACTCACTTCTGGGGCACTCAATGTGTTATAAAATTTGTGTACATAAGATTATGCAAGATGGGTTGTCTCTTTCCATAGAAAGCTATAGGGAATTTTCAGAAAGTTCTAGTGGCCTAGAAAGTCAATGTCCCTGAGGCTTGATCCCAGAGCTCAACAATCAGGGTTGCAGGGTTGAGAAAAGTCATTGTGTATATGTACCACACCTTCTTTATCCATTCCTCTGTTGATGGACATTTAGGTTGCTTGATTATCTTGGCTATTGTAAATAGTGTTGCAGTGAACATTGGGGGGCATGTATCTTTTTGAATTATGTTTTTCTCAGGGTATATGCCCAAGAGTGCTATTGCTTGGTCATATGGTAGTTCTATTTTTAGTTTTTTGAGGAACCTCCATACTGTTCTCCATAGTGGCTATACAAATTTACGTTCCCACTAACAGTGTAGGAGAGCTTCCATTCCAAAGGTTAAGGTTATCCTTGTGAAAAGAATCGATGTGCAGGATTGAGAGAGAGGGAAGGACAAAAAATGGTACATATTCAAAGCAACTTGAAGCACAAATACTAAACTTTGGAAGGTTTAGAGGAAATAAAATAGCCTAATGGCTGGGAACAATGAGTCTATAGGAACCATTATATTTCATGCCAAGAAAAACGGTGAATTCAATGAATAATGACACTTATTAATAGCAGTGATAATGATTCATTAGACTCCAAGGCCTGCAAAAGCCACTTAGTGAGCCCTCTGTACTTAACAAAGCATCTAACATAGAATTGCTATTCAAACTTTTTTTTTTAATAAATAAATCTTGAAATCTGGAGGAATAAACCCTTTTACCTCTTTCTGTGTAATTAGTCATCACATTTACTCACTGAATACCATATTTCCTTTGGAATTCTTCTTAGTTAGTAATTGGTCTAGGATCAAAGCTATGTAAAGTGAGCATAAGATCATGGCATATAAAGACCTGTCTCTGGGATCAGATAGACTTGAGTATCTGCCTTGAATTCCTAACAATTCATTCTGTGTACTTGGACTAGTTATTGAAACTCCATGTTAAATGTTTCTCATTTGGAAAAAAAAAAAAAGTTTTAATATTTATTTAGCAGGATTGTTGTGAGGATAAACAGGTTAATACACGTAAGGCCCTTACCATAAACTCAGACAGTTTTAAAAAAATCTTATCTCTTATGCATATCAAAGAGCCCTAGAGCTAGGAATGATCTTAGTAATTATCTAATCCAGGCATTCCCACATCTGACTCATCATTAGAATATTCTTGGGAACTTTTTTCTCAATCATAAGTTCTGATGATCGGTTTGGGAATCATCAGCTTGGGAAACTACTGATCTAATCCAAACATGTAATTTTACAGACAAGGAAAAGTCACAACTTAGTGGCAGAAAAAGGTATAAAATCTTGTCCTTGAACCCCATAGTCCAATAGTCTTTCCATGATGCAACAATCACCTGAGGAGTGAGAAATTCACAGAGGAAAGAACATACGAGTCCTAGTACTCATCAAAGACTGGTAAGATTTCATGTAACTTTTGGGGAAAAACTTGTATAATTTCTTTTCTTGAACACTGAATAGATTAAATGAAAGTGTGTATTTACAGGGGACAGAGAAAGAAGTAGAGTTCTGAGGTTAAGTCCCAGCTGTCACCAACGACCTATATGACTTCAGGCAAGTCTTTAAACTTCTTTGATCTTTTGTTCCAACACATAAATAATGGTGCTATCTGACATAATTACTTTAGTTCTTTTTAAAACATGAAGAGGATTCATATATGTAAAAATATTTTAAATGGTAAATCAGTAGGGAAATGTAGTAGACTATTACTGTTACTAATTTCGATGTCATTCCAGTGGCCTAAAATTCTACAACACATGGTGTACATGATCAGAACATGGCTGTTAATTAATTGTGGATTAAATAAGCTAAAAGCAAAGAAGCTTTCTCTCTAGTGTGAGGAAATTGTTTATTGATGTGGACTGCTGAACAACATGGGGTTCATTACTAGAAAGAGGGTTGGAGGAAAGTTAACAGCAACATCAAGAACCATGGTGTCTTTCATGTCTCTTCTGTCCTGTTCTCTGGTCTCACCAGCACGTGGGACCACAGAAAAGAAGGGCAGGAGTCTAGCTGATAGAGTGTAAGGAAGAAGCTAGCCTGCACTATAAAGCAGGAAAACCCACATATACTGTTTTCAGCTACCACAACCACGTTAAGGGCGTCGATGTAAACATGCTATATGATTGCTACCAATGACTTGGACACAGCAGTTTTTCATTCTTGCTTATAATAATAGAACAGGTAGCTGTGACAATAGAAAGAGAAGCATAATCATGAACAAGACAAGGAACAGCGCAATGCTGAACTTCTCAGGAGTGTTTTCAGACTCTCTAAGATCTCAATCTAGCTCCCAACCACACCAGCCCTCTTCTGGTAGCAGAAAAGCCTCCCAATTGCATCTTTCATATCTTTATTCCTCAGGCTATAGAAAATGGGGTTGAGGAAGGGAGCAAGGATAACAAAAGGGACTGCAATTATTGTGTCCCATAACACTGAGTAGGTGGCTGAGAATCGCAAGTACATGACAGCCACACTGCCAAAAAACAACAAGAATACAGCAAGGTGGGCAGCACAGGTAGAAAAGGCTTTGTGACAGCCTTCAGCAGAGGGCATCCCCAGAATCACCACAATGATCTGGTTGTGGGATAGGGAGATAACCAGGAAGGAGGCCAGGATCTCCACTGCACGGATGGCATCCACAATGACCACCAGGGATGTATCTGTGCAGGCCAAGCTCAGCACAGGTGTGGGGTCACAGAAGATCTGCTGGGTCTGATTGGAGTCACAGAAAGGCAGGGTGGCAATCCATGCAATCTCAGGAAGCACAAGGAGGAAGCCACAGAGACAGGATCCAGCTGTCAGATGGATACAAAGTTTGGGAGTCATGATGGTTGGGTAATGGAGAGGATTGCAGATAGCTATGTACCTGTCAATGGCCATTGCTGTCAGAACACAGCCTTCTGTGATACCAAGTGAATAGAAGAAGTATATCTGCATGAGGCAACCAGCAAGATAGGTGGTTTTCTGCTCACTGACTAAGCAGGACAGCATCTTGGGGATGGTGATCATGGTATACCAGATCTCCAGGAAAGAGCGGACACTGATGAAGAAATACATGGAAGGTGTTCAAGACCATGTCCAGCTGGATGACAATGAATATCATTAGGTTTCCTGTTATGATCAATCCATAGATGAGAAACAAGGGAATAAAGAGTAAGAGGGCACCTTCATGCAAGTGTGGGAACACAGAGAAGAGGAACACAGTCACCCTCTTCTGATTCCCACTGGTCATCAGCTGTGTCATCTGGGAAAGTAAGAAAGAAGACAAAGAAATTCCTGGAATTGGGATGGAGATTATCCATTGAAAATTGCTTCACTCCTTTCTGTAATCAGTTACTTAAGCTGACACTGAGGCCCTACACAGGCCAGTTAGAAATATCTCTCAGCTGCACCTCTATGCCAGAAACATCCGAAATATTTGCTTTTGGACCCCTAAATGAATCTTTTTGTAAACATCTTCAAATGATACAAAGAAAACACAAAGCAGCACACAAATTTAATCTTCTGGAAATATTTTCTGGAGGTTCAGCCACTTTAAGTTCTGAGTTTTTCTCCCCACTCTCTACCCCTCTGCGTTTAGTTTTAAAACACATTCCTTTCTTTCTAACTATTCTCAACTCCTGTTCTTTAGAAAAGCAATTAAGAATAGAAAATACTACCAGCAACCTTTCTGTCAATAAGTCTTCATGTTGCTCTCCCATCTTTCCTAGCTCTGATATCTAATCTTAGTCTGGCTAAAGTATTCAGCTTTATCTCTCTGCCTCTTTTCTGTTGGTTTCATAGTAACAAGTCTATTTTCCGTCTAGATAGTAAGTACCCAGATATCAGGACTATCCCTCCTCTCCTCTGCTTTCTCTGTAAGTCCCTTCCCTTTCCTCTCTCAGTTGTTGATATTGATAATTGCTCAGGCCAAGAGTCTCTCCAGAACCACCTTGTACCTGAGTAGTGGCCACTGAATTTTGAGCAAACATGTAACTTCACCCTTACACATCCCATCCCTCCTAGAAAGGCCACATATAAGAGCCAAAGGGGGGAAATCATCCTGAATTTAAAACAAAACAAAACAAACAAAAAAACCTTCTCTAATAACTACAACAATCTTGGGAAGAAAGTGTCACAAAAATCAGCTGCAAAAGAAATCAGGCCGGCATCTAGCTGTTGGGGAGAAAGGACAACTAAATTTTTTGCAAGGCTAATTAAACTCAGTGATAACAGTACGTTTATCTCTTACCTTGACTATTTTAACGTCTTTTTCACTGGTCTTCTTACCTCCATCAAGTCATTCTACAGATGAACATTTCTAAGCATGGCTTTTACTGTCCCTTGTCTTACCAAAAACATTCAAGGATAAAACCCAAAGATCTTAGCCTGATATTTATTGCCTTTTCTCATCAGGTTCCTGTCAATTTTTCTTTTTCCTTTTACCTTTTATAGATTTCAATTTATTTTTTTTTAATTTTAAAAAATTTTTTCTTGGAGTATATTTGATTTACAATGTTGTGCTAGTTTCAGATATACAGCAAAGTGAATCAGCTATATATATACCTATATCCACTCTTTTTTTAGACTCTTTTCCCATATAGGCCATTACAGAGTATGAATAGAGTTACCTGTGCTATACAGTAGGTCCTTACTAGTTATCTATTTTATATATAGTAGTGTGTACATGTCAATTCCAATCTCCCAGTTTATCCCTCCCCGCCTTGGTAACCACAAATTTGTTTTCTACATCTGTGACTCTATTTCTGTTTTGTAAATAAGTTCATTTGTACCATTTTTTTAGATTCCACATATAAGTGATATCATATGATATTTGTCTTTCTCTATTTGCCAGTCAAATTGTTATACCAAATATTTTTCTACATACCCATCAGCTCTGCCATATAGGACAAATTTCCTGCATTTTTATTTTTATGTAATTTCTTCTTTCTATTTTCTTGACCTCTTCCTATTGGAATCCAAGTTGCCAATGTCCAGTAAATGTCCCCATTATCATAGAAGAGTTATTGATCCTCACTGCCAGAAGTAAACCCTCTCATAGAGTTACCATATGACCCAGCAATATACTGGGCATACACTCAGAGAAAACCATAATTCAAGAAGACACATGCACCCCAATGTTCATTACAGCACTATTTACAATAGCCAGGTCATAGAAGCAACCTAAATGTCCATTGACAGATGAATGGATAAAGAAGATGTTGTACATATATACAGTGGAATATTACTCAGCGATAAAAAGGAATGAAATTGTGTCATTTGTAGCGACATGGATGGACCTAGAGACTGTCATACAGAGTGAGCTAAGTCAGAAAGAGAAAAACAAATATTGTATAGTAACGCATATATATGGAATCTAGAAAAATGGTATAGATGAACTGGTTTGCAAGGCAGAAATAGAGACACAGATGTAGAGAACAAACCTATGGACACCAAGGGAAGGGGAGGTGGGATGTATTGGGAGATTAGGATTGACATATATACACTACTATGTATAAAATAGATAACTAATGAGAACTTGCTGTATAGCACAGGGAACTCCACTTCGCTGTACCGTAGAAGCTAACACAACATAGTAAAACAACTATACCCCAATAAACAAACAAACAAAAACAACTAATAGAAAGGTTGGGACCAAACTTATGTATTTATGGAGTTGGTAAATTCATCTAGGCATTTTCAGTGCCTTGCTTTAGATTTAAGCTACGCTAACAAGCTGTTTTTACACAGTGAAGTAACATGTATATAGTTGTTTTATGTGGTTTATGTTAGATTTAGTGTTAAAATTTTGATAAAAAATTCTTGATAGATCTAGGGAGATGTCTATCTATATAAATGGTAAATATCTAAGTAGTTTATTGGTACAATTAGGGTTTATCCTCTAGGTCTATCTAATTTTGAGCATTAAGTTGTTCATGTTTATTGGGTAGATAGCTAAATTCTATGTATTTGTATGTTTGGCCTTGTTTGGAGGGTTTGGCAGGGCCTTACAGGCATGTAGAGCATGGGGTTTATTGGGGGTAACAGGGGTTTGTTAAACAGGTCATTTACCTGTTTAATGCATATGCATGTATGCCTACTTATATAAGTATGTATATGTGTATGTGTACACACATGCATATGCATGTACATGTATGTATGTGCGTGTGTGTCTGCAGTTCCCTTATGTCCTGTAACCATTGACCGAATAGCAACTTATTGTTGATGATGTTGGTAAATAATATTCAATTAAAGTCCAGCTACAATTTATTTGGCTGTGTCAAGGCCTCATATGGCCATAGCTGAGTCACAGCATCCCTTTAAAAATTAAAAAATACCAAATGCATGAAACCACAGTTATGTGTGAGCATGGGCTGAGTAGTCACTAGTCCATCAGGATGTCTTATTTAAAGGGAAAGAGTGGGTGATTTTAGGTGAGGTGGTCCTGAAGTAAGAACCAGATGTCTGATAAAACTCATTAATAGAAACTCCCAAAATTTATGGTTCCTGAGCGACAAGAGGGACACATGCCAAGCGGGTTGATGGTTTCATGTGGCTTGCTGATTAATCTCATGATCTATTGGATATGATAAGCATGTTGACTAGAATTGATTTGACTTAATGTGCTATGTATGACTAATAATAATATGAACTATGTAATATCAAATATATGACTTGCAAGGTTTTTTTTTTTTTTTAAGTATATTTTCCTCTTTCATCTTGCCTAACAGTTTTTGTTTTTTTTTTTTTTTTGCATTTTAAATATCTGAATATCAGCATTATCTCCCTCAAGTAGACAAAAATCTCCTCAGAGGGAATCATAAAGGATAAACAAAACAGTGTTATTGAAGAGTTCCCATGTGGTGGTCACGATATTAGGCACCTTACATATTTTATCTTATTTATTTCTACTTATGGTAGAGAGATGATTATTATTTTTTTACAGGTAGAGAAATTGAGAACCAGAGGGGAAAAATAACTTGCCCAAATTCACATAGCTAGGATCCAAAGCAATAACTGGAAGCCGGTTTGTAGGTCTTAGAAGCCACTACTATTATTCATACCCCACTGGGAAATTTAGATCAGGATTCATCATTCATTCTGTTTCTTACTCTGAGTACCACTATATATTTAAGACTGTAGTGGGTGTGAGATGAGAGAGCTAATGTGTTTTTTTTATTTTCAGGTCATACACAGATTAAAATAAATTCATTGAAGACTAAGAAAATTAACTTTTAGAGGATGCCTCTTGCCTTATGCCTCAAGCCTTGAGAAAGGAAGGTAGGAGAGACAGACTTTAGAAAGAAACAGGTACCAGTCAAGCAGAGGGCAGAGGTCCTGCATGGGGAAAGATGTGAGAGTTCTGAGTGTTCTCTGATGGAAGTAGCCACTTCTCTGTCTTTTCTGTGTTATCTTTTCTCAGCCTAAAGTACCAGAGAATGGCCATGCTGAGTAGTCATTATGGAGAGCACAGATGGGTAAAACAAGAAAAGACCGTGGGGCTATGAAAAAGTAAGTTCAGAGTTAAGTGGCTCATAAAAGGCAAATAGAGTGACTACTTTGTTGCTTTGAGTGAGGCTTTTCTCAGTAGTAAGTTTGCATTGTTATTGATACATTTATTCAATTAACATAATTATTTATTGATCCTCTGTTATGTGTCAATCACTGCCATAGGTTCAGGGGCTATATAAAGTTGAACAAAACATTTTTGCTCCTGAGACACATAAAATACATTTTAAAAAATCCTAGAATGACAGATAATCATCAGTGCCCAAGGAGCTCAGCCTACAAATATTCCTTGTAGAGTAAAAAGAAGCTTGCATTAGATTTTAATCCTGGAAAAAGCAGTAAATTTCTCTGAAAGTCCCTAGGAACCCAGAATTCTTTGAACTTCAACATTTTAGTGTTGGAAAGACCTTAGATATTGTCAGTATCTTTAGCTGTTAGCTCAACATATTCTTCCTAATATCACTTCTAGATTTCCTATATCATTATTCTAATTTCTTTACTTACGTGATGAAGTTCTAAAAACATGAAGTTTTACTCCATATATTGAAAAAATTTTACCCTGAAAGGCCAGGACAATTTGGGTACAGAAGATCTAAGGATATAGGGAAATTATTGGGCAGGCACAATAGGAGTAAAAGGCAAGTTAGCCGTCTTAACTGTATAATGTCCTTTTAATAGTCTTTAGCATGTACCTTGCCTGAGAATCTTGACCACAGAATCTCTGCAACAACCTGCCCCCTCTGTTAGTTTGTCAGTAAGGATATAGATGTTTTTGAATGCTCTTTAGGGAATATCTAGAATGCAAAGGTTGTCTTTCCTGGGAGTTTCTCTTAAAATAACGCAGGATCTAAAAAATGTGGTGCATCTCATTCTCCCCTCTAAGGGACACGTTAGGGGAAAAGTGTCACATAGGAATTAGGCATTCCTCAGGGTCAGGACTCAAAATCTTTCCTGTGGCTAAATAACCTTATCTCTCATAACGGAGCATAGATCTGGGCTCTGGGGCCCAGAATAGCTATGGAAGTCAAAATAGACTTCACTCAGGATCATGCTTCTCTGGAATAGACCATCAGTAAACGCTATTCTTTTCTCAGCTTTTCACTCATTTTTCACTACGTTTTTCATTTCTTCTGCTGAGATAATAATAGTAATAATATATTTTTGAAGTTTTAAATACACGTCTCATTTAATTCTTTTAAAAAATCTATCTGTGTGCTTAAAAATGTTTACTATGGTAAATTTTATGTTACATGCTTTTTTACCACAATTAAAAATAAACAGTTATTTGTATGAGGAAGCCAAGACAAGAGTTATTCCCCATTTTGCAGATGGAACAATTCATAGCAGCTAAAGGCTTGCTCCAGTTCACATAGGCAATACAAGGCAGGGAAGAAATTGAACCTTGAGCCTCTGAGCTCAAATCTAGCTAAACATTAACTTTTCCCTTCAATTACAACTCTCCTAATTATTCCCATATATTCCCTATCATGATTTTTCACTTAACTTGCAGTATCATTTAATAGGACTTGGTTTATCTAAGAAAAAGGAAGACAGGGAAAATAAAGGGAACTCCTGAGCTTTTGCTCACACATCTCTATAGCCCCATTTCCCACTCTATTCCCTGCCTTACACTGTAAGTCCCAGAAACCAAACTGTATCTATACTCTCACAATGCTATGTTGATCCATTGTGCTTTGGTTTTCTTCCTGTTCTTCCCTCTTCCTGAAATTTCAACCCTGCCTTTCCTCTCCCTACCCAAAACATGTGCACACATTTCACCTCTGTAATTCTTACCAACTTTTCAAGATTCAGCACATTATCCCCCTCCTCAAGGAAGTCTTTCTTTATCCCCAGGCTGGTTTGGGGGTCTTTTTTTGTGTTACTAAAGCATCTAGTGTATACATATGTTGTTGAAATTATCTAGCTATATGTCTAAATTTGATGATTATCTATAATTATTTATTCATATTTGAACTTCTAGTGTACAGCCCAGGGACTTACATGGGACTCAGTTAACATATGCTTAATGAAGAGGATAAGCTAAGGTCTAGAAGTGAAAATACAAGAACTATGTTTGTAGGATATTAAATATATTTGATTTGAAATAGAGGGCTTGTAGAGTGAATTAGTGGAGAAACAGCATTGGAGGGTCAGGTTAGGTGGATTTTGGAAGTCTTTGAATGCCTAGATTTGGGATTTTTAAAATATATTTTACAAGAAATATGAAGTCATTAGGTAATTTTTTGAGTGGACATTAATGAACAAAATTGCACCTTGACAATGTGTAGAATGCAGAGAAATTATGGAGGTAGGAAATATCATTAATTCATTTAACTAGCATTTATTCACCACCATTCAGACATCAGACTCTTCTGCAATAATCTGAGGTAATGGGCTAAATAAGACAGTAATAATGAAGATAAAAAGATAAGAATATATATAAATAATCAATAGGATTTGACAACTGAAAGATGACCATTAAAGAGACAGATTTTAAGTTTGAGTTAGTTTTCAGGCACCATTAAGGACAGATAAAGCAACAGCCAAAGCAAAAGCTAGTAAGGGAGTGGGGTGATTATAAGATGAGTTATAGATATGTTATTCTGAGATGTGAAAGAACTTCTAAGTAGAAATTTCTGATTGCCATAAAGGATGAAGAACTGAACTTCAGAAGAGATGACAAGCCTATGGACACAGATATAAGTGTTATTTAAGTAGAGATTATAAATGAACTATGAGGATGCACCAGGTACTAGAAAAAAAGTGTAGGGAATGACAGGAGAGAAAAAGAATATAATTGGTGGGTGGAGGAATTTGGAAACAGGTCCTTTAACAGATATGTATTTTGCAAATATTTTCTCCCTGTCTGTGATTTGATTCTCTTAAGAGTGTCTTTCACAGAGCAGAAGTTTTAAATTTCAATAAAGACAACATTTTCTTTCAAAAATAAAAATAAAAAAATAATAATATATAGTATTTACTAAGTATGTGTCAAAAATATGTTAAGGCTTTTATGTATTTCATCTCATTTAATCTTTTCAGTATTCTTGTAAATTAGGCATTATTCTCAACCACTTTAAAGGTGAGGAAACTAAAGTTGAAATGAGTTATGTATCATCCCTCATTGTCATGTAGCTAAGTAGGTAACAGAGTCAGAATTTGAACCTAAGTCTATTTTACGATCTTCTTCCAAAGTGTTCAGGGAACTAACAGAGAACAAGGGCATGACTGTATCATGAAAATCAAGAAAGAGAATTACAAGAACAAATAAATGATCAATGGGTGAAATTTGGAAATGATCTAGCTTTATTATTATCATTATTCCCTGTTTTTAATGTCTTGAAACCGCTTTAGATATATTTGCTGAGTGAATATTGTCAGGGAAAATGAAAACTGAAAAAATGGCAAAAAAATTTTGTGGTTAGAGGATCATTGGCAAATGTGGAATTAATGCAATTTTAGCCGTATGGCTTCTGCATAGTCTGTGGAGGATGAATAAATAAATTGATACAAAATTAACTAGTCAATGTGGATGACGTTTCAGAAGTTTGCTAATGAAAAGATGAAAGAACTGGAGTTGGTAATGTAATCAAGGTTAACTTTCTCTGAGGTATAGTAGATATCCTGTGTCTTAGATACTATGATACAGTAATAAAATGTGCATGTTTGAAAGAGAGGGGAAGGAGTCAGTAGTAAAAGAGAAACTAAAGATATCAAAGATAAAAGAGGTAATAAATAGAGCCAGTGGTAGGAAACTAGGCCAAAATAGTTTAAATGTAAGCTTTATCAAACAGCCAAGGAGTGTTAAATCCTCACTCCAGTTCCTTGGGGCTCTCTGCCTCTGGGTTCACTAAACCTGTGAAATCTCATGCATGTGAGCCCCTCCTTCCTGCCACGACTGCTAATGGTCCTTTGATACCCTGGATCCTTCTGAAGAAGTTCTGCCGAGCTGTGCTGTGCAGTTGCTGACAGACTACAGTATACTTCAGAGATGTGCTGTGCTACCTCTGAATTGCTCTGAATCTCCTTCAGTGAAGAATGGAGAAAATCCTTCTGCCTTTGAACCACATTTTGTTAGCTTGATTGTTCTTTATCTTTGTTCTTTATCCTTGTTCTTTGTCCTTCTCTGTCTATCCTTGTTCTTTATCCTTCCTCTGTCTCAGCAGACACTTTTTATATAAACAATTCTTTCACCTCTTAGACAGAAAAGAAACTAAGTATCTCTTTCCTTCTGATTTCTAGCCTGACTCAAAGACCTAGCTTCCCATAGGTATTGCAACCTCCTGAATGGGAGCATGGCAGCAAGTGCTCCTCTAATTAACCACATGAGACATGGAGTTGCTTTCCTCTAGGCATTGGGGGAGAACCCTTCAGAATAAATCCTTTCTCCCACTGGGCTATTCTCTGAGAAGCTAGATTTGTGGTTGTGGTTATAACCTGATTTGCCGGACTGCAGAACAATGAAGATGAAGACATTTGGGAAACAGGAGGCAGCCCTCAGTTTCTGAAAGATGTGGGTACAGGATGAGGGGTGGGCTCGGTACTTTGGCACATGGGTGAATGGTTTTGTTTGCTATACATTGGGGAAGAGTACAGGGAACCAGATTTTTTTCTGTTGGTTTTAAATGAAGAAAGATTGTGGAAACTTTGCTGACATTTTGTAGGTATGTGAGGTAGTGGGAAAGAGAGTAAGTAGTTCAGGGATGAGGGATTTTGGAGAATTCGTGTTGTAGCACTAGAGGTGGTCATAAGATAACCTATTAAATTTTGTCTGGGACAGTAGCCCTGGAGAAATTATCTATTAAATTTTGTCTGGGCCTCTAGAACTATGACCCTTCACCTCTGCTGATTAATGTTTGTTTATTTATTTAAATTAAAACAATTGATATTTGCAAATGAAGCAACTGACAAAGGATTAAACTCCAAAATTTACAAGCAGCTCATGCAGCTCAATATCAAAAAAAACAAACAACCCAATCCACAAATGGGCAAAAGACCTAAATAGACATTTCTCCAAAGAAGATATACAGATTTCCAACAAACACATGAAAGAATGCTCAACATCATTAATCATTAGAGAAATGCAAATCAAAACTACAATGAGATATCATCTCACACCGGTTAGATTGGCCATCATCAAAAAATCTACAAACAATAAATGCTGGAGAGGGTGTGGAGAAAAGGGAACACTCTTGCACTGCTGGTGGGAATGTAAATTGATACAGCCACTATGGAGAACAGTATGGAGGTTCCTTAAAAAACAACAAATAGAACTGCCATATGACCCCGCAATCCCACTACTGGGCATAAACCCTGAGAAAACCATAATTCAAAAAGAGTCATGTACCAAAATGTTCATTGCAGCTCTATTTACAATAGCCAGGAGATGGAAGCAACCTAAGTGTCAATCATCGGATGAATGGATAAAGAAGATGTGGCACATATATACAATGGAATACTACCCAGCCATAAAAAGAAATAAAATTGAGTTATTTGTAGTGAGGTGGATGGACCTAGAGTCTGTCATACAGAGTAAAGTAAGTCAGAAGGAGAAAAACAAATAGTGTATGCTAACATATATATGTGGAATCTAAGAAAAAAAAATGTCATGAAGAACCTAGGGGTAAGATGGGAATGGAGATGCAGACCTACTAGAGCAAGGACTTGAGGATGTGGGGAGGGGGAAGGGTAGGCTGTGACAAATTGAGAGAGTGGCATGGACATATATACACTACCAAGCATAGGGTGGATAGCTAGTGGGAAGCAGCCTCATAGCACAGGGAGATCAGATCGGGGCTCTGTGACCACCTAGAGGGGTGGGATAGGGAGAGTGGGAGGGAGGGACACACAAGAGGGAGGAGATATGGGAACATGTGTATATGTATAACTGATTCACTTTGTTATAAAGCAGAAACTAACACACCATTATAAAGCAATTATACTCCAATAAAGATGTTAAAAAAATTGAGATATAATTGACATATAACATTGTGTAAGTTTAAGGTGTACCTGTTCATTTGATGCATTTATACATTACAGTCTGATTATCATCATAGTGCTCCTTAATACCTCTATCATGTCACTAAATTATAGAATTTCCATCTCCAATAGCTAAACTATCAAGTAGTTTAATGTAATGAAGGCAGGTCTCAGAATTTTGCCATGCACACAATCATTTATTAGCCAGGAGGCACAGAAACCACTATCAAACTTGTTTTTGGAAGCCCATGGAAGTCCCAACTCTATTCCTTAGGCTCTCTGATTAGAAAAATGAATGAAAGATTCTATCAAAGACAAAATGTAACAAAATTCTCACTGGTAGAGGGGCTAACTTGGTGAGATCAGGTGATGGATCCTATGTTAAGGGAGGAGCACAGAAATGAATGAATCATGGACCTATTCACCCCTCCACACTGTATAAGCTGCTTGACAAGCTCACATTCTAATATCACTTCAAGAAATAGTTTAGGTTTATTTCTAGCCAGTCCACATATTCAGTCACTTGGCTTCTAACCAGAAAAAAAAAATCTAAAGTTCTGTATGCCACTGGTTTTCAACTGGGGCAGTTTTACTCCCACCCATCCCCTGCAAAAATACTTGGCAATTTCTAGAGACCTTTTGTTTATCATGGCTGAAGAAAGGGTCGGTGCTATTGATATCTAATATGTAGAGGCCAGGGTCGCTGCCAAACATCCTACAATGCATGGGAAACCCCTCACTTCCCCACCCCTAGCAAAAACTTACTGGTGCATAATGTTAATAGTGTTGAACTTGAGGAAAGCTTCTCTATGCTAATTAATGAGCCCTATGATGAAAATGCAGTTCTGGATACTTGAAGCTACCTGCCTCTGGCTGTAGACCACTAACTAAAGTCTTTGAAATATTACCAAACCAATCCTAGAGTGTGATTTCTAGATTAGGGTATTTCAAATATTAACTAACCCTCTTTACTGTTGACTATTAACTAACCCAGGTTAAGATTAACTTGCATGCACAGATATATCACACGGGTCTAAGGTGTTGTGCTTTAAAGTAAATTGAATTCAGTATGATATTTGGCTCTTCCATTTACTCTATTTCGTTAATTATGAGGCCAGCAAGGGAAGACAGTACTGTGCTTGGTTTTTTTGGTTGTTTTTTAAATTAATTAATTAATTAATTAATCTTCTGGCTGTGTTGGGTCTTCGTTTCTGTGCGAGGGCTTTCTCCAGTTGCGGAGAGCGGGGGCCACTCTTCATCGCGGTGCGCGGGCCTCTCACTATCGCGGCCTCTCTTGCTGTGGAGCACAGGCTCCAGACGCGCAGGCTCAGTAGTTGTGGCTCACGGGCGCAGTTGCTCCGTGGCATGTGGGATCTTCCCAGACCAGGGCTCGAACCTGTGTCCCCTGCATTGGCAGGCAGATTCTCAGCCACTGCGCCACCAGGGAAGCCCGTGAGCTTGGTTTTTAAGATACCTACTTAAACATGGTCTTATTCATATTGACAGAGGGGATCATTTTGTCACAACTAATTTTGTGTCTCCAATATTTTGTATCAAAAATAAAACTATCCACCTATCTATCTAGAGAGATAGATAAAAATATCTATAAATATTCCAGTGAATATCTTTGTACATATTTTAATATTTAAAATATTTTCCTTAGGCTATATGGTGAAAGGTAGGCTTTAAACAGTCTCAAGACTCTCAATAAAAATTGCCAAATTGACATTCAGGAGAGTTTGTACCAATTTATATATCCAAATAGCAAAATTGTTTGCTTAGCCAACAGAAGAGTTGATAATACAAAGTATTATCATTACTAAAAAAGTATTTGCAAGTTAGACATGATCAGTTTATAATTTGCAAAGCAATTCACGTAGTATATTTTATTTAATTTAATCAACCTCATTTCAAGGCTGTTGAGCTGTTTGAAAAGAAAGTTTCTATTGTTATTTGAATGTAGGTAGAGTTCTGACTCTTTATATTCGATTCCATCAGCCAACAAGTGAAACACCTGAAAATACGGATCAGGAGAATCAGACAATGGTGACTGAATTTTATTTCTCTGATTTCCCTCACTTGAGAAAGGTAGTCTCTTACTCTTCATTCCTTTGCTCTTTATTTATGTGTTCATTATTGTTGGAAGTTTCATGATCTTCTTTGCTGTCCAGCTGGATACACATCTTCACAATCCCATGTATAATTTCATCAGTGTCTTCTCCTTCCTGGAGATTTGGTATACCACAGTGACCGTCCCAAAGATGCTCTCCAACCTTGCCAGTAAAGAGAAGACTATTTCTTTCATTAGCTGCCTCCTGCAGATATAGTTTTTCCACTCACTTGGGGTCACAGAAGGCCTGTTCCTCACAGTGATGGTCATTGACAGGTATGTTGCCATCTGCCAGCCTCTCCACTATACAACTGTTATGACCCCTCAACTATGCATCCAGCTCTCCACCAGCTCTGGCATCTTTGGTTTTCTTGTGCTACTGCCAGAGATTGTGTGGATGTCTACCCTTCCCTTCTGTGGTCTCAACCAAATCCATCAACTCTTCTGTGACTTTGAACCTGTGTTAGTTACGTTTGGCCTGTACAGACACATCCATGATGTGTTGAAGATGTGATTCATGTTATTTCCATCCTGACTTCTGTCTGTATCATCACCCTTTCCTATTTAAGAATTATCACTGTGATCCTGAGGATTCCCTCAGGTAAGAGGTGTCAGAAGGCATACTCCGGGGCTTCCCTGGTGGCACAGTGGTTGAGAGTCTGCCTGCCGATGCAAGGGACACGGGTTCGTGCCCCGGTCCGGGAAGATACCAGATGCCACAGAGCGGCTGGGCCCATGAGCCATGGCCACTGAGCCTGTGCGTCCGGAGCCTGTGCTCTGCAGCGGGAGAGGCCACAACAGTGAGAGGCCCGAGTACCACCAAAAAAAAAAAAAAAGAAGGCATACTCCACTTGTGCGGCCCACATTACTATTTTCTTCCTGTTTTCTTTCTGTTCAAAGAACTATATCCATAATTTTAAAATGCTAACAAATCAGTTTTTAAAACTATTGTGCATGGTTTATTTTTATGTAGCGGTTTGGGTATGATTTCCAATTCTAACATAAGAATTATTGTTTAATCTGACAGAGGAAATCTGTGATTTACATATCTTTATAGCATTTACAGATTATAATGGAATATTTTTTAAACTTTGTAACTCCAAATCAATGAGGATACTGGGCTAAACAATAATCATATTTATTTCTTCAATATCTAAAAAGTTCCCTTACCTACTCTTTCATTTTATATTCACAGTACTCATATTAGTTATTATTATTATTATTTAATTTAAAAAACGATTAACAGGATATGTAACAGTGAGGTGGTTTAAGCCTGAACACGAAGACTGGCTTTTCCTAACGTTCATCTAAGAGGCCTTTACCCCTCCATAGGTTGTCTTATGATAGATAACAATAATTGTACAGCCCATATCGCCACTGACCTTGTGAAGTTTGTGTCATGCTGTTTCTATTAAGTCCTTCATGAGTTATGTTTCACATAGTTTTGAAAATTCCAGACCAAGCACTCTTGAAATCTTGAAAATTAAATAGGCAAGATATATAGGCTTGGGACCAAAAAAACCCCATTAATTATGTAAATATATATAGTTATACCTTACTGTCACATACCTTGATACTAATTAAAATATCAATATCACAATATAATGTTCTGTGTTATGTTATACTAAAATGCTGTGCCAGTATCATGCCTCAGTGTCTTTGTTCTTATCGCTTTTCTGCTCTGGAATGTTCCTCCCTTTCTTCTTCTCTGCCCTGGAACTTATACTCACCATTTAAAAACACACACATTTTATCCTCTGGGATAAAGGTCCATGCAGTCCTCCTACAAAACTGCACTAGTGGTTTTAGGGGTTGAGTAAATTGTCTCTAGAAAAAGAAAATTGCTGTGGGAAGCAAACCAATTGTCCGTGGTATCACAGAAAGCAGAAAGCCAACCAGAAGGTTAGGGAGGAAAAGAGGTGTCAAAAAATGGAAATATCAGTAGTATAGAACACAAGAAAAAAGTTTCAATTAGCTTCAGTCAAGGAGCTAGATAAATCCTTAAACCCAGTTGGGAGTATTAAGGTGGAAAAAAAGTGCTAACTCTCAACTTTGGATCAGCTCCAGACCCATTTCCTCTCATGCCTCAGGGAACCATCTCTATCCTTTATCCTCTCTCACTCCAGTAAATGCAAATCCTCTCCTATATTAATGTGAGTTTTTTGAAACCCACGAGAATTTTTTTGGGGGGTGAAGAAAAGTATAGAGAGTTTTCTTCAGTTATAAAATTAAAGTGAAATTTATTTGAAGTTAATGTTTAGAAACCTAGTTCTTCAATCTTTGAATTCCTGCTTTAAAATCTTAGTATTCCATTTATAAATCTAACAGATTTTATTATTCACTATTAAAGGTGTTTGACAAATATTTGGTCTGATTTATAAACTTGGCAATTAAATCATTTTAAATTACATTTAAATATAATATACACTATTTTGCTTTTAAGTACCTCAGTTTTCTGACTCAATAGACAAAGCCTCCACAGGTTTTAAAAATAACATTTATAAGCTTAAAAAAACCCTCCAGGGCTTCCCTGGTGGCACAGTGGTTGAGAGTCCGCCTGCCGATGCAGGGGACGCAGGTTCGTGCCCCGGTCTGGGGGGATCCCACATGCCGCGGAGCGGCTGGGCCTGTGAGCCATGGCCGCTGAGCCTGCACGTCCGGAGCCTGTGCTCTGCAATGGGAGAGGCCACAACAGTGAGAGGCCCGCGTACCGCAAAAAAAACCAAAACAAAACAAAACAAAAAAAACCCTCCAAAACAAAAAGCAAAATTATAAATATGGCTAATCCTAAATCCTTTTAAACATTTTAATACTGTGACAAATGTAGTAAGATTTCAATTTTAAATAAAAAGGTGTAATACCTTGACTTAATGTGTGCATTTTATGGACTATAAATTTTACCTCAGTGAGATTGATTAAAAAAATTATAAATTAATTGCTCAATTACAAATCTAAAATTAGAATTGCAAGGTAGATTTGGTATTCTAATAGGTCAAATTATCTTAAATAATGCAAATACATAAAATACTAAATATATACAAATTCCTTAGTGCAAAATATAAATAATATGTTTTGAGTCTATTAAACATTTCTATAGTTAGCTCTAAAATCTTGCTGAGTTTAAAAGATGCTAACACTAAGGAAATAATTATGTGACCCATTTCTTTATTCATGCAGCAAATGTTTACTAAGGCCACTATGCCAGGCACTGTTTTAGGTGCTTGTGGTAGACCAAAAAAAATTCCCTGCCCTTATGTAGCTTACACTGAGATAGGGGAGATATTAAAATGTATATATATTTAAAATAAGAAAAAGATTGCAAAATAAAAGGAAAGCATGTAGTCTGTATGAAATAGAAAAAAAAAACTATTGCAGGATAAAAGGATCTGGTGTGGGTAGGGAGATCATAATTTTAAATAAAGTGATCATAATTGGACCTCATCAGAAGGTTACATTTTAACAAAGATTTGAAGAAAATTGAGTTATTCACATGGATATATGGAGGGAGAATAATGAATAATACAGGCAGCAGTAAAAGCTAGTGAAAATGTGATTCAGAGGCATGATCAATAAGATAGAGCAAAGATCTGAACTTCAAGAGAACAAAATACATCAGGGAGAAAAAAGTGATTGGCTTTGTCAAATCCTGCAAGTAGTCAAGTAAGATAAGGACTGGAAGTTGACTTTGAACTTAGACACTTGGAGGTCATTGTTAAACTTAATGAAAGAAGTGTACATGAAATAGTGGAAGTAAAAGCCTGAATTGATCAGTTGAATAGAAAAGAATTAAAGAAAAATTGGAAATTTCAAGTACAGACCACTCTTTCATGGAGTTTTACTACCACTGAAAGCAGAGAAATGAGGTAATAAGCAGCAAGTGGGATCACTAAAATACTGTGTTAAGTGATTCACAGTATATTTTAAACCATAATATAGGACACACATATATGCATATATTTACATATTCATATCCATATTTATAACTAAAACAATATTTTTACAAATGACTATGCTTA
Organism: Kogia breviceps; assembly: GCF_026419965.1. NCBI lineage: Eukaryota > Metazoa > Chordata > Mammalia > Artiodactyla > Physeteridae > Kogia > Kogia breviceps. The sequence goes on along the minus strand of NC_081310.1, from coordinate 88,661,016 downwards.
GTCCACACAGTACTTCTTATCTTTTCTCTTCTTTTTTCCCCCCTATTCTGTTTCATTAAAACCATTTTTGGAACTGATTTCACCACTTACTATTGGGTTGTGAGCCTAAGCTTGAAAGAAAACTGAATTTCTATCTTTAACTTTGATTATCTTTGGATACATATTTAATAAGCTGTTTCTTTCTGTCTCTTTTTTTACAAGGAATAACTATGTTGTGCAAGATTGTACAGGTGAGGAATGTATTCTATAATTCTACTTTTTATTTATTTAGTCAAACCTTTTTAAAAATTTAGATAGAATTGATATATAACATTATATTAGTTTCAGAGGTACAGGATAATGATTCAATATTTGTATATATTGTGAAATGATCACCACAATAAGTTTAGTTAGCACCCATTACCATACATAGCTAGAAAATTTTTTTCTTGTTATGAAAACTTTCAAATATACAATACAGTATTATTAACTATAGTCCCAATCTCCATGTTGTAAATTACATCCTTATGACTTGTTAATCTTATAGCTGGGATTTGTACCTTTCAAACCCTTTCCCCACTTTATCCCCACCTCTGCCAACCATCAGTCTGTCTGTGTATCTATGAGCTTGATGTTTTATTTATTTGTTTTCTTTTGCTTCTTAGAGTCCACATATAAGTGAGATCATACAGTATTTGTCTTTCTCTGTCTGACTTATTTCACTTAGCATAATGCCCTCAAGGTCTATCCATGCTGTCACGAATGGCAAGATTCACTCTTTTTTATGGTTAAATAATATTCCACTGTATATATGTACCACATTTTCTTTATCCATTACCCATCGATGGACACTAAGGTTGTTTCCATATCTTGGCTATTGTAAATAATGCTGCAGTGAACAAGGGCGTGCATTTATCTTTTTGAGATAATGGTTTTGTTTTCTTCAGATAAATATCCAGAAGTAGAATTGCTGGATCATATTGTAGTTCTATTTTTAATTTTTTGAGGAACCACTGTACTGTTTTACATAGTGGCTGTATCAGCAACAGTGCACAAGGATTCCCTTTGCTCCACATCCTCAACATTTGTTGTTTCTTATCTCTTTGATAATAACCATTCTAACAGGTGTGAGATGATATCGCATGCACCCCAATGTTCATTGCAGCACTATTTACAATAGCCAGGACATGCAAGCAACCTAAATGTCCATCAACAGAGGAATGGATAAAGAAGATGTGGTGCATAGATACAACGCAATATTACTCAGCCATAAAAAGGAACAAAATTGGGTCAGTTTTAGAGATGTGGATGGACCTAGGGACTGTCATAGAGAGTTAATAAGCTATTTCTATTTTTAACTTTGTATTTATCTATAGTTTTCTAATTTATTTATAATTAAGTATTGCATTTTATTAAAATACAAGTTATACTTTTAAAAATGGTGACAAATTAAATGTGATGAAGAAAGTAAATATGCACTCTGACAGTACTGACAGGATATCAAAATAGTATAATCCTTTCTAGAGCAATTTAGCAATATGCATCAAAAGAATTAATAAGCCTGGGTGTCTATTTAGAAGTAGAGGCAGAGAATGCTTTTTTGATGAAGCAGCATTTAAGCTGATACTTGAAGACTGAGAAGGAGTCAGCCAGGAAAATATAAAAGATAAAACAATTGTGCACACATCCTGAGATTAGAAATAGCTGGGTTTCTAGGAAAACCATTGTAGGAACAAAATGCACATGTTCAAATGAAACAGTAAGAGTCATGAGATGAAGATTAGAAGGAAAATATACAAACTTGTGGGCCATGTTATGAGATACTGGAATTTACTCCAATTGCCAAGTGAAGACACTGAAGAGACTGAAGTAAGATATTAGATTCTTAGAACAGCATCCCTGTTGTATGAATACAAATTAGAGTGGAGCAAATGTGGAGGTGGAAAAGATGATTTAAGGGAACATAGTTATGCTTTTCTGCTACAAAACAGACTGCCCCCAGAATTAGAGCTTAAAACAGAAACTATCTCTTTATCTCATAATTTATGTGTTAATTTTGGCTGGAATCAAATAGATTGTTCTTTTAGTCCTGGTTCGCTCATGCAGCGAGAGTCAGCAACTGTTTGCCTAGAGCTGGCTGAACTAAGACAATGTTAGCTAAGACGGCTGCACTCTTTCCAAAGTCTTTCCTCCTGCAGCAGGCTGGTCTCTATTGTCCACATAAAGGCTGGCTGGAGTGTTAATACAGAGCCTGAATGCACGGGCTTCTTGAGACTCGGCTCAGAAATGAACACACGATGTTTTCTGTTGCATTCTGTAACCAAATTAATTCACAAAGGGGACTTCGAGGAGGGAACGAGATTTCACTTCTTGGTAGAAAGAGCTGCTAAATCACCTTGCAAAGGGCATGGATACAGGGAAGAGTTAAGATTGTGCCATTTTCTTTGCCATATGGAGATGATTGGTATCCCCACATTATGCTAAAATCTTTATTGGAACCACTAGAACTAATCCTGTATGTGTGGGGTCATATTGAGGGGTAGTGGTCTATACTTAGAGCTTGTGGTAAAGGAGTATCTTCAGCAAAGTAGAAAAATTTATCATGGCATAGTGTGTTACAGTCAACAATGTTATTGCAATGGATATTTTATCTCCCTCAGGGAAATTCAATAGGACTTGAAAAATGCCACTATCCTTTCAGAGGGTAGGGAAGTTAAAAAAAAAAAAAAAAAAAAAAAACACCCTAATCCTGTTGAAAGAAATTCTTCATAATAATGTGTATTCATGTGTATTGATTCTGAGCAAATCTATCAAAAGAGGCCCTACATAAGGAAGACTTGGAGTTCTTAACACAAAGGAGAACTAATGAGAGAAGATCAGAGGAGAAGGTTTCTACTAATTATCCTATGGGGAAACAGAATTGCTGTTTTTCTCCAGTCATCAGGGGAAATCTTCCAGTAGAGAAATCTCCACAAGAAGGTTTCAGAAACAGGTATAACAATCTTTCCTGATGTACTTAAGGGTCTTGAACTGCTTAAACACAGAAAAGGGAACAGACCTCATTGTCTCTGTCAGAGGTAAGAGGAGAATGCACGTGGGTCCAAGATGCAGGTTTGTCTGGTGTTAATGAAAAAGTAAATTACCTACTGGGTAGAAGGGAAGGACACTTATCTAGTGATCCTTCTGTTGATGTAAATACCAAATATTTGGGGACATATTTGAGATTGCATGAATGGCTGAATGGAATTAGGTTCAGAGGGGAGGAGATATACTTATAAGATTAAAAATCAGTGAAAATGTTATATTTTATCTGGGGCATGATGGGCTGAATAATTAAGACTTTTTCCCTAATAATGATATAGTTCCTCTGCTCTCACACCTTCAGATTTTCTCTAAATTAACTCTGATCCAGGGGATACCGTTTTACACACTGGCTTCTGTTCCCAGTGAAGTGAATATAAACCAAACGAGAACATGAAATAAAGAGAGGTTAAGTATATCAATAGCCTATTTCTGAAAATCATATCCCAGAATATTGACTCAAACTAAACAGTCTGTAACTCCAGATCAATTTTTTTATGCACATCTTCCTTTCTCCAGTGGGATTGGGTCACCTCATTTCTCTTCTCCCAGTCTCCAACATATAAATTTCATATTAAGTTCTGTAGAGCACAATATTGATTTTGCTAAAATATAAGCACCTAGATTCTATTAAAAGGATTAATATCAGTCACTCAGGGGAAATAAATAGAGACACTAGAAACACAAGAAGACAACAGCTGTGATTGCTTTAGAGGTCCAAAATCTCCCCGGTTTTTTGTTTTAGCAGTACACCAGCCTCTCACTGCTATGGCCTCTCCCGTTGCGGAGCACAGGCTCCGGACGCGCAGGCTCAGCGGCCATGGCTCATGGGCCCAGCCGCTCCGCGGCATGTGGGATCTTCCCAGATCGGGGCACAAACCCGTGTTCCCTGCATCGGCAGGTGGACGCTCAACCACTGCGCCACTATGGAAGCCAGGGAAACCCTCTCCATTTTAAGGAATTAGTAGTAGTTATCTCTTCACTGATTTGTAATTGGAGATAATATAAATCTTCTTTGCTCCTTCCCTTAATCTCTTTATGGGTATGTGTCAGGGCTCAGCTGAGCTAAGAGAGAGTTGAACTGCCAGGTGTCAGAGTAGTGGACTAAAGCAACAACTGAAACAAGTGAAAGTAACAGTGAAGCTTTGAATCATTTACTGTGATAGTGTGACGAGAGAAAGTGCCAATTCCTGCCCCCCCCACGGCTGTTTCATAGCTCCCATGAAACTGAGCATCAATATAGAAATATTTTAAACCAAGTTTCCAGATAATATTTGGACATCGTTTTCAATCCTAACATATTTGGCCATTATCTAGTATAATAGTCTTTTATCATTTGTCTGGGAGTCTTATCCCAATATAGCTCTGTTCTTACTAATCCCAACTAATATCTTTCCTTCCTATTCTTTCCTATGACTCCCCAACAGCATTTTTTCCCTTGGCAAATAACCTTCCCTGTGTCTATACTGTCTATATACTTCCTCGCTTAACTGAAATCAATCTCTTTTCTAAAAACAATACCTTTTTCAGATGAAAGTTGCCTGTTCTACCGCTTCCCATGTGCCTCTAGGCTGAGGAAAATTCTAGGGAAAATGTCTTATTGGTATTCTCTATCTCCTTATATTGCTGCTACCTAAAGATTGTTTCTTTGGCATATAGTTTGATACCTTCAGTCTTAGTTGGGTCATCTGAAGACATTAAAGTCCACAGGAATGACTCATCTAACAACTTTTCTCAGAAAATTTTACTAAATGCCCTTGAATTTATAACATCGATTTTCTCCCATGTCTAGGACTTTAGACATATAGTAGGTATTCCATCTTAAATATTTTAAACTCTAATATATTTGTCTTTAAGAATATGGTCTTTTCATTTTAGCTCATTAATTAGATTATTTCTGTTACAATTCCTCTTGAGTCTCATTGAAATATCAGTCTCTAGACCTCTATCTATTTTCACAGTTATCAATGCCTTATTGTCTTCACATTCTTATCCATCCATCTTAAACCCCCAAATCCACAAAGCTAAAGAACTTATGCCATTATATTTGGGTTTCTTTGTCTCTTGGACAAAAGTCTACCTTATTCTATCAAGTGCCTTGAGTCAATGCCACCATGTAATGTTTTAGACACTAGATTCCTGAATGCTGCTGAAGGGAAAAGAAAAGTGCAATCTCCAACCTCAGTTAGGCCATGGATATATCACAGAAAACACTGAATGTTTTAGTTTGCTCAGTTTTTTTCCTTGAGGCATTTCAGCCATTTTCTCCAAATCTCCTATCCTTAAAATTCTAATTCTCAGAAAATTACCTCATTTGTAATTCAGTTGAGGAACTTGAATAGGAAGACTTAGGTATTCATTAAGAATCTCTGATTCTTTTTAATATCTCTAATGGATCGACTCTTTAGGACCCTGATTGAAAAGATTTCAAGAACAAATTCCAAAGAGAGAGCTCATAGGTCACCTATTGGGCCTTCTTCCTACTTACAAAATCTTCTACTGCTTGATTTTTTAAAAAATTTATTTATTTTTCTTTATTTATTTTTGTCTGCGTTGGGTCTTTGTTGCTGCTCATAGGCTTTCTCTTGGTTTGCTTATTTTGAAGGCACATATGTCCCCATCCTATCCCCCAGAACTATGTATATGTGTCTGTGTATGTTTTGTGTGTGCCATTTAGGGATGTGTGTGTGTGTGTGTGTGTGTGTGTGTGTATGTGTGAGCATGTGTGTGTATGAGAACTCTACATTGGAATCTGCATTTTCAGGTATGGTACAACAGTTGGACAGAGGTTAAGGTATGTTAAAAATGGGCATATTCTGTTAATAATATCAAATATTTAACCATAAGTTGCCCTAAGAAAGAATTACAAAAATAATTTTAAATATTCTAAATTTAAATCTATAAAGAAATTGTAGAGGTCTTTTAATGTATGAAATGTATTACTTTGTTATGGTAATGTTAGTGATAAATAAAAATCATTAGAAAATATAAAAAATCAATGGAATAAGTAAAGAAAATATTGAACACTAGAAAACTAATCTAGAGTTTTGACTTGAGAAAATAACATAAAATTCAAAGAAAATATAATGTCATGCAAGATAGATTATGTGAAAACTAAATCCTAGAAATGCGATATTAATGAATTGAAATTCTGGAAATAAAGAGACTATAACATGAAGAAACTTTAAAATTTCTACAACAGTTATAATAAATGAAATTATCTTGAAACATAGTCATACAAAAATCAGTCTGTTTCTAACTAAAATAGAATATACTGTATTGTCTGTGTTTCAGAAAACGTAGGCTTGGGCCTCCCTCGTGGCACAGTGGTTGAGAGTCCACCTGCCGATGCAGGGGACACGGGTTTGTGCCCCGGTCCGGGAAGATCCCACATGCCGCGGAGCGGCTGGACCCGTGAGCCATGGCCGCTGAGCCTGCACATCCGGAGCCTGTGCTCCTCAACGGGAGAGGCCACAGCAGTGAGAGGCCCGCGTACCGCAAAAAAAAAAAAATAAGAAGCTCCTTTGCTCCCCAAAGGTGTTTAATATATGTGGTATGTAATTTAGGCTGCAGTCCTCTATACAAATGGAACTTCTTCACAAAATATTGAGCCCAAATAGACTAGGGTTTCAAAGAATTATACAATTAGTCCAACTTTCTTCCCCATAAGCTGGTGAATAGGCTGGTAAAGAAAGTCCTCCGAGGATTTACAGAGATGACAACAATAACAATTCTATTTCTGACTTTCTAGGGTCAGTGTAATTTTTTTTCTGAATCTATAGTCTTGTTTATTTGATCTTAATTTACTCTGTTACTTCAAAATGATTAATTGTATAAATGTGAATATAATACTAATAGGTATTACCTTTACTACTCAATACCTTTCTTTGATATCTAATCTGTATTTACAATACTCTTAGATTCCTTACGAAGCCCATGTAGTTCAGTGACAGTACATGATAACTCTCTGTGTTACTAAGGTGATTTCTCCCTTTCAATAAGTTACTGGACATTAAGAAGAAGCAAGAATTCCTGGCACCCAGGCCATTGACTTTATCCCCCTATCTTTGTTTCTTTTTCAGTCAGCTTTGCTGACATTTAGAATACATGTACTGGCTGGCTTACTTCACTTAGTATGATAATCTCTATGTCCATCCATGTTGCTGCAAATGGCATTATTTCATTCTTTTTAATGGCTGAGTAACATTCCATTGTATAAATATACCACATCTTATTTATCCATTCATCTTTAGATGGATATTTAGGTTGCTTCCATGTCTTGGCTATGGTAAACAGAAAAGTATATATATATATATAAAGTGTATATATATATATATATATATGTGTATATATATACATATATATGTGTATATATATATCTGAATCACTTTGTTGTACACCTGAAACTAAAACACATTGTAAATCAACTATACTTCAATTGAAAAAAGAAAAAAATACGTGTACTGAAGTGATCTGCATGTCATGCTATCATAACTGGGACATCATGGACTGCATTTGGTATTGTGTTAACTACTACAAAAAAGCAGTTAGGAAGGTCAGATTCCTACCCATGGAAACTTACTATCTTATTTAGAATCAATGCAAGAGAGCGTTAAAACCTAATAAATGCATATATTTCCATCTAAAGTCAATCAAATTTATTAATGATTTAATCCACCTCTCTAAAAAATTGTTTATTTTTCCTTCCATGTTGCGCTAAAATATATACTTTGTATAATATTTTTAAGATAATATATATGTGATATGAAAATAAATATGTTAAAACAAAATTAGGTACTAAAATTTATTCATGTTTCCACAATATATTTAAAACCATCAGTTTAATTACGGTAAAATATTTCACTGATTGGACATACAAATTATTTCTCCATTTTGATTCTCTATTGTTTGTTTCTCTTTTTTGACTATCACCATTCTTATAAATATGGCAATTATCATTTTCTTGCATAAAGTCCTTTCCATTTTCAAAAATTTGTTTCAAGATAAATTTCAAGAAATTGACATTAAAAGCAAATATGCAAATATGTTTATAGCTCTTGGTAAAAATATTGCTTTTGTAAATGGTTGTGCAAATAATGTATCAATGTAACACTTTTGATACAACTTCAGTAGTATGGAAACTGATGTATAGATTAAATGAAAGTCTAGTTATTCTGTGGAGCATATCAATTCTATCACTGGCAAGCTGAAATTTCAGTACAACTATAATAAGAAACTATGATAATTTGAGTCTTTGGTCCCAATTCTTCACATCCCTGCAACAGATTTATAAATTCATAATTTTACAATGAATGGATTCATGGTGGGTAGCATATATTTTCCTGTCACACAGATTTGGATTGGGTTTTTCCTTTAATTGACTATTGAGATATCAATGAATGTTACAGGTATTGAGTATGTTCCTTTGTAGTTAGGTTTGCTTCAGATAGCTGCTTCCCTTTCATCACTGGACCCATATGAAGCCCTGTCTCTGACAGTCACTGGTTCAGAGAACAAGAAATGTGTGGAGCTGACCTGAACCCAGCCTGCCTGAAGCCTGGTGCCTGGAGGCCAGAACTCAGAGCCCAGAGCCTGAAGCTGAGCATAGCTCATCCTATTGCAGCTGACTAACAGACTTACATGTGTGAGAGTAAATGAATATTGTTTTAAAATCCATGTGTGAAACAAGAAATTACTGTACTCTGCTGTATGTGGGCTTTGTCTGACATTGTACCATCCTGAGATTGCAGAAATTTAATAACTAATGCTTCTTATCTGAATCTTAAGATATTCTTTCAGGTTGTAGGTATTTTAGAACTGTATTGTTAATAATCTTTTAAAATAATTCTATGATTTCCAGAAAGATTACCTGCATCGGACGTGTAGTTATTTAACCATGCTGCCTGTTCTTTTGTATGTTAAAGAACTTTTACACATTAAAGGGATTTGAGATCATTTAGAAATAGAGCAGGGGCTGAGTAGTGGAAAATAAAGAGATGAAAAGGAGTCATTCTTTGGATGTTACATTCTCCTTCCTACATTTTGTCTTCATTGTGTGGGTGGCTTATAGTCACGTTGCACTTGATCTGTGCTTGACAATAAAGTTATGGAATTAAAAAAAATCTTTCAAGGTAAAATGAAAGCTAAAAAACTCTTCAAACCATGTGGGAAAAAGAAATATGCACAACAGATTGAAGAATTTTAACAAGTAGAAAAGACAATTCTACATTTTTATTCTTGTTGCTTGTCATATATACATAAGCAAAATGTTTTGAGTTCGTCCAAATGTGGCACAAAGTTCTTATTAATTCTATGTGATATTCTTTAACTAGTAACTGTTGTATTAGGAAAATTTGTGAGAGTGGTGTTTTTGTCTGAAAGCATAATACCACTTATTACTGCATATTTATTTAGCATATTTTGAGTAAGAAAAGTCATTACATTTAAAGAAATGAAGGAAATGGATTACATTTTATTAATCTTTTTTATTCTCAGAAATTTTAGTGAATAAATAAATGAAAATGGAAACAATCTTAATAGGAGTAACATACAAAACTATTGATTTGCTTTAACCTTTGGGGCACTGTCCTGCCTGTCATTTCTCTTCCCTGACCTTTATGCACAAAATAGGAGGCAATACAGGGAAAAATCAACATAATTAGCTAAAACACTGGCTACAAATTTCAATATGGAACTAATAGGTGGAGCATATGGAAGGCCAATTATTTTTCTTAAATTTGGCTGAATGTCTTAGAAATAAGTAAGTAGATGCAAGCCCAGATCACTCTTTTTATTGTTCCACCAATCTCCTCCCCTCTACTTCATTAACATTCTTCAAATCTGACTCTTGGAATTTCAGCTTTTGATTTAGTTAAAAGCTAATCCAATCAGAAGTGCCATAGAAAAGGAAGTCAAAGAAAACAAACAAACATTTATTTCAATGACTCAAGTTCCTGAATTTTCTCATTTTTCCTGGATTGGAGTTGCCTCAGATTGGGGTTCTCCTAATTACAGGCCTGAACTTTTTTCCTAATTGGAACCATTACATGAATGATTGTTTTCCTACTTATCTTAACTCACTTGTGTAGAATTCCCAAGAGTCCATCTTCTCTTTCTAGTTAGGCTTAGGAAAATATATACTTGTACACACAAAGGTGTGGGGGAGAGGGAGAGAGCTCTACAGGAAAGTCAAATCTTTTTAATCACTGACTGATGAAGGAAAAATAGTTTAGATGGAGAGCTCAGGGTAGAAACATAGCAGAAGAGAAAAAGATGCTTGTCTCTTGGCTCAGTAGCTTTACATGGTTGACCACATCAGGGTAGAGAAAGAGTCTTCACCCATGTTTATTCCAACTTTGGAACCCAAAAGCAACAAGATCACTAAATTAACTAATTTGGGGGAATGGTAGATATCCAGAAAAGTATTCACACATGACAATAGACAGCCCTAGTATGAATGTAGATACTGTGAGTAACTGTTGGGAAGGCTGGGCAAGGGGAAATCAGGAAAGATTGTTATAAGGCAAGTTAGTACAAAGAAAAATGATTTCAGTTACTAAATTTCCCAAGAAATGGGTGGGATACAAAGGGGGTCAAAGCTCATGGGATGGCTTTGAAACAACAAATGAACATTGTGATTGATTTCTGAAATGTTTCAGGAATCAGTGTTTCAGGAATCAAGTGAGATTTCCAGTTCACTGGTAGGCATTAATGTCATTGACAATTGTACTAGACCTAACTTTACTGAGCTTTGGCTAAAGATAGAGTGTTCACTGGGGAAAGTCTAATAGTTTTTCTTTTTGGTTTCTATTTTCCTTACATTTTCTTTGGCTAGGTCACATCTCTTCAATAGAATAGGGAATTAGACCTGGGTCTGCTCAGGGGCACTTTCTTGAACTGTAGACCAGTTTAGTTCATAGGACCATAGTCACAAGATGTGGTGACTACTATAGAGGACATCAAGACTTATGGGAAAGATAAGATATGCATATGAAAAATCAAGAACACTTAAAAGGGAAAATTATTTTAAGAGGAAAAGATATATAGGTATATAAATATTACAGGAAATAGAGTGATTAGAGATGTGGGATTAGCTTGTTAAAACTAGAAAAGACACGTTTAGAATTTGGTTAGTTTAAAAAGGAGGCATATTGGGAGACTGGGATTGACATATATACACTAATATGTATAAAATGGATAACTAATAAGAACCTGCTGTATAAAAAAATAAATAAAATTCAAAAGAATAAGAAAATAAAAAGGAGGCAGAGCTTGGAAAGAACAAGAGGATATTTCAGGCAAGAAAGATTTCTTTCAGGAATATTCAGAGACCAGAAAATGAAAGTGACATGTTTGGATTAATAACAGGTTTACTAAACTGGATTGGTAATGAATAATTTTTACAGCAGAAGTAGATAAGATGGCTTTGTTTTCTGCTGAAATAACAAAAAATCGTTTCAGTGCAATATTAAAGAAAGATGATGTAGTTGGGAGTTTGATGGGACTTAATCACATAATCAATGTACAAATATATCTATAGCTAATATAAATAATAGACCATTAATAAAGTGCCCTTTCCTAATGCACACACAACACAAGGTTATTAATCAATAACAGACAAAAAGGGAGCTTATTTTTTCCTATCTCAGTGATTAGAAAAGTGTTATCCTAGAGGATTTGAGATTGTTTCCTTTTGTTTGTTTGTTTCCTTTTTAAAAAGGGGACAATTTAGAGGAAGAAAATGATGAGAACGTAAAACTTAAGTATAGGTGTGGAAGGGGAGTCACCTGAGTAAACTGATGCTCTAACAAGATTAATCTTGAGGGAATGAAGGCTTGTATGAGAAAAGTAATACTGGAAGCAGAAACATTTGGAAACCCATTATAATAGTGTACACATTTTGACTAGACATTGAATTAGGGGTAAGACAATGGAAATAAAAGATATTGGAAATACAGCAAAAAAAAAAGTTAAGCAGACTTTGATGATTAATTAGGTTTGAGACATGATGGGACAATAGATGCAAAAATGTGTAAATTTGTATCTAGAAGAACAAAAATAAGAAAATAAGCAAGGAAAATTGGTTGAGTGTTGGGGGTAAGGATGGTGTATTAATTTACTAGGGCTGCTATAACAAAGTATCAGACTGAATGGCTTGAACAAGAATTTATTTTCTCACAGCTCTGGAAGCTAGAAGTCTGAGATCAAGGTTTTGACAGAGTTGATTTCTTCCAAAGCCTTTCTCCTTGGCTTGTAGATGGCTGCCTTTCCTTGAATTTTCCTATCAGCCTCCTTCTGAAACTGTGTCCAAATTTCCTCTTCTTATGACACTGGTCATATCAGATTAGGGCCCAACCTATTAACCTCATTTTAATTTAATTAACTCTTTACAGACCCTATCTATGAATACAGTCACATTTTGAGGTATTAGGGTTAGAATTTCAACATATGAATTTTGAGGGAAGGACCCAATTCACTCCATAACAGGTGGAGGTGGCAACTTTGGGTCAAGGTGATGCATCTAAGTGGGAGAGTCCTAAAGAAAATGTGGGGCTCAGGACTGAGATACAAAACAAGGAATTCTGGAGTCACATTAATTAATGAGAGTTGAGAACCTAAGGAGTTGATCAATAATCTTGAATAAATGAGTTGTCTCTGAAGAAGGAAATATGGAATGAGAAACAAAGAACAAAGATAGAATTTTGTGTTATTTCCATAAACTTGGGAGGTGGAAGAAAGAATAGCCAATGAGGTAAACCTGTATAATGTAGTGTGGAATAGGCAAAAGAAGGAAAGACTTCCAAGGATTGGGTGATTGACCTTCAAAGGTTAGTGGCAACAAAGACAGAGGGAGGCCATTGAATTTTCAATCAGAAAGTCTTTGGTGGGGGGCGAGTGAAGATGGCGGAAGAAGTGTAAGATGCAGAGATCACCTTCCTCCCCACAGATACGTCAGAAATACATCTACACGTGGAACTGCTCCTATAGAACACCCACCGAACACTGGCAGAAGACCTCAGACCTCCCAAAAGGCAAGAAACTCCCCACGTACCTGGGTAGGGCAAAAGAAAAAAGAAAAAACAGAGACAAAAGAATAGGGACGGGACCTGCACCAGTGGGAGGGAGCTGTGAAAGAGGAAAGGTTCCCACACACTAGAAGCCCCTTCGCGGGTGGAGACTGCGGGTGGCAGAGAGCCACGAAGGAAGCACAGCCACAGGGGTGCGGAGGGCAAAGTGGAGAGATTCCTGCAGAGGATCGGTGCCGACGGGCACTCATCAGCCCGAGACGCTTGTCTGCTCACCCGCCGGGGCGGGCGGGGGCTGGGAGCTGAGCCTCGGGCTTCGGTTGGATCCCAGGGAGAGGACTGGAGGCGTGAACACAGCCTGAAGGGGCTAGTGCACCACGGCTAGCCGGGAGGGAGTCCGGGAGAAGTCTGGAGCTGCCGAAGAGGCAAGAGACCTTTTCTTGCCTCTTTGTTTCCTGGGGCACGAGGAGAGGGGATTAAACGCACCGTGTAAAGGAGCTCCAGAAACAGGCGCGAGCCACGGCTATCAGTGCGGACTGCAGAGACGGGCATGAGACACTAGGGCTGCTGCTGCTGCCACCAAGAAGCCTGCGTGTGAGCACAGGTCACTGTCCACACCTCCCATCCCGGGACGCTGTGCAGCCCGCCACTGCCAGGGTCCTGGGATCCAGGGACAATTTCCCGGGGAGAACACGCGGGTACCTCAGGCTGTGCAACGTCACACTGGCATCTGCCGCCGCAGGCTCGCCCCGCATACGTTCCCCTCCCTCCCCCCGGCCTGAGCCAGAGCCCCCAAATCAGCTGCTCCTTTAACCCTCTCCTGTCTGAGCGAAGAGCGGATGCCCTCAGGCGACCTACGCACAGAGGCGGGGCCAAATCCAAAGCTGAACCCTAGGAGCTGTGGGAACAAAGAGGAGAGGGGGAGGTCTCTCCCAGCGGCCTCAGAAGCAGCGGATTAAATCTCCACAATCAACTTGAAGTGCCCTGCAACTGTGGAATACCTGAATAGACAGCGAATCATCCCAGGTTGAGGAGGTGGACTTTGGGAGCAAGATATATTATTATTTTCCCCTTTTTCTCTTTTTGTGAGTGTGTATGCTACTCTGTGAGATTTTGTCTGTATAGCTTTGCTTTCACCATTTGTCCTAGGGTTCTGACCATCCCATTTTTTGTTTGTTTGTTTTTTACTTCTTAAAATTTTTCTTCTTAATAATTATGTTTTATTTTAATAACTTTATTTTATCCTACCTTATTTTATCATCTTTCTTCCTTTCTTCCATTCTTTCTTCCTTCCTTCCTTTTTTCCTCCCTTTCTTCCTCCCTTCCTCTCTCCCTTCTTCTCTCCCTTCCTTCCTTCTTTCCTTCCTTCCTTCCTCCCTTTCTTCCTTTCTTCCTTCCTTCCTTGCTTCTTTCCTTCTTTCTTATCTTCCTTCCTTCCTTCCTTCCTTCCTTTCCTTTCTATTTTTTCTCCCTTTTATTTTAATCCGTGTGGATTAAAGGCTCTTGGTCCTCCAGCCAGGCATCAGGGCTGTGTCTCTGAGGTGGGAGAAACAACTTCAGAACAATGGTCCACAAGAGACCTCCCAGCTCCACATAATATCAAACAGTGAAAATCTCCCAGATATCTCCATCTCAACACCAGGACCCAGCTTCACTTAATGACCACAAGCTACAGTGTCGGACACCCTATGCCCAACAACTAGCAAGACAGGACTACAGCCCCATCCATTAGCAGAGTGGCTGCCTAAAATCATAATAAGGCTACCAACACCCCAAAACACACCACCAGACGTGGACCTGCCCACCAGAAAGACAAGATCCAGCCTCATCTACTAAAACACAGGCACTAGTCCCCTCAACCAGGAAACCTATGCAACCCACTGAACCAACCTTAGCCACTGGGGACAGGCACCCAAAGCAACGGGAACTACAAACCTGCAGCCTGCAAAAAGGAGACCCCATACACAGCAAGTTAAGCAAAATGAGAAGATAGAAAAACACACAGCAGATGAAGGAAAAATGCAAAAACCCACCATACCTAACAAATGAAGAGGAAATAGGCAGTCTACCTGAAAAAAAATTCAGAATAGTGATAGTAAAGATGATCCAAAATCTTGGAAATAGAACAGACAAAATGCAAGAAACATTTAATAAGGACCTAGAAGAAATAAAGAGGAAGCAAGCAACGATGAGCAACACAACAAATGAAATTAAGAATAATCTAGAAGGGATCAATAGTAGAATAACTGAGGCAGAAGAACGGATAAGTGACCTGGAAGATAAAATAGTGGAAATAACTACTACAGAGCAGAATTTTTAAAAAAAGAATGAAAAAAACTGAGGACAGTCTCAGAGACCTCTAGGACAACATTAAATGCACCAACATTGAATTATAGTATTCCCAGAAGAAGAAGAGAAAAAGAAACAGACTAAGAAAATATTTGAAAAGATTATAGTTGAAAACTTCCCTAATATGGGAAAGGAGATAGTTAATCAAGTCCAGGAAGCACAGAGAGTCCCATACAGGATAAATCCAAGGAGAAACATGCCAAGACACATATTAATCAAACTATCAAAAATTAAATACAAATAAAACATATTAAAAGCAGCAAGGGAAAACCAAGAAATTACACAAAAGGGAATCCCCATGAGGTTAAGAGCTAATCTTTCAGCAGAAACTCTGCAAGCCAGAAGGGAGTGGCAGGACATATGTAAAGTGATGAAGGAGAAAAACCTACAACCAAAATTACTCTACCCAGCAAGGATCTCATTCAGATTTGATGGAGAAATTAAAACCTTTACAGACAAGCAAAAGCTGAGAGAGTTCAGCACCACCAAACCAGCTTTACAACAAATGCTAAAGGAACTTCTCTAGGCAGGAAACACAAGAGAAGGGAAAGACCTACAAGAACAAACTCGAAACAATTAAGTAAATGGTAATAAAAACACACATATTGATAATTACCTTAAATGTAAATGGAATAAATGTTCCAACCAAAAGACATAGACTAGCTGAATGGGTACAAAAACAAGATGAATATATATGCTGTCTACAAGAGACCAACTTCAGACCTAGGGACACACAGACTGAAAGTGAGGGGATGGAAAAAGATATTCCATGCAAATGGAGATCAAAAGGAAGCTGGAGTAGCAATTCTCATATCAGACAAAATAGACTTTAAAATAAGACTATTACAAGAGACAAAGAAGGACACTACATAATGATCAAGGGACCGATCCATGAAGAAGATATAACAAATGTAAATATTTATGCACTCAACATAGGAGTACCTCAATACATACGGCAAATACTAACAGCCATAAAAGGGGAAATCAAAAGTAACCCAATCATAGTAGGGGATTTTAACACCCCACTTTCACCAATGGACAGATCACCCAAAATGAAAATAAATAAGGAAACACAAGTTTTAAATGATACATTAAACAAGATGGACTTAATTGATATTTATAGGACATTCCATCCAAAAACAACAGAATACACATTTTTCTCAAGTGGTCATGGAACATTCTCCAGGATAGATCATATCTTGGGTCACAAATCTAGCCTTGGTAAATTTAAGAAAATTAAAATCATATCAAGTACCTTTTCTGACCACAATGCTATGAGACTAGATATCAATTACAGGAAAAGATCTGTAAAAAATACAAACATGTGGAGGCTAAACAATACACTACTTACGAACGAAGTGATCGCTGAAGAAATCAAAGAGGAAATCAAAAAATACTTAGAAAGAAATGACAATGGAGACACGACGACCCAAAACCTATAGGATGCAGCAAAAGCAGTTCTAAGAGGGAAGTTTATAGCAATACAATCCTACCTTAAGAAACAGGAAACATCTCGAATAAACAACCTAACTTTGCACCTAAAGCAATTAGAGAAAGAAGAACAAAAAAACCCCAAATTTAGCAGAAGGAAAGAAATCATAAAGATCAGATCAGAAATAAATGAAAAAGAAATGAAGGAAATTATAGCAAAGATCAATAAAAGTAAAAGCTGGTTCTTTGAGGAGATAAACAAAATTGATAAGCCATTAGCCAGACTCATCAAGAAAGAAAGGGAGAAGACTCAAATCAATCGAATTAGAAATTTAAAAGGAGAAGTAACAATGGACACTGCAGAAATACAAAAGATTATTAGAGATTACTACAAGCAACTGTATGCCAATAAAATGGACAACCTGGAAGAAATGGACAAATTCTTAGAAATTCACAACCTGCCAAGACTGAACCATGAAGAAATAGAAAATATGAACAGACCAATCACAAGCACTGAAATTGAAACTGTGATTAAAAATCTTCCAACAAACAAAAGCGCAGGACTGTATGGCTTCACAGGTGAATTCTATCAAACATTTAGAGAAGAGCTAACACCTGTCTTTCTCAAACTCTTCCAAAAGATAGCAGAGGGAGGAACACTCCCAAACTCATTCTACGAAGCCACAATCACCCTGATACCAAATCCAGACAAAGGTGTCACAAAGAAATAAAACTACAAGCCAGTAACCCTGATGAACATAGATGGAAGAATCCTCAACAAAATACTAGCAAACAGAATCCAATAACACATTAAAAGGATCATACAACATGATCAAGTGGGGTTTGTTCCAGGAATGCAAGGATTCTTCAATATATGCAAATCAATCAACATGATACACCATATCAACAAACTGAAGGAGAAAAACCACATGATCATCTCAATAGATGCAGAGAAAGCTTTTGACAAAATTCAACACCCATTTATGATAAAAAACCCTGCAGAAAGTAGGCACAGAGGGAACTTTCCTCAACATAATAAAGGCCATATATGACAAACGCACAGCCAACATCATCCTCAATGGTGAAAAACTGAAACCATTTCCACTAAGATCAGGAACAAGACAATGTTGCCCACTGTCATCACTCTAATTCAACATAGTTTTGGAAGTTCTGGCCACAGCAATCAGAGAAGAAAAAGAAATAAAAGGAATCCAAATCGGAAAAGAAGAAGAAAAGCTGTCACTCTTTGCAGATGACATGATACTATACATAGAGAATCCTAGGATGCTACCAGAAAACGAGTAGAGCTAATCAATGAATTTGGTAAAGTAGCAGGATACAAAATTAATGCACAGAAATCTCTGGCATTCTTATACATTAATGATGAAACATCTGAGAGTGAAATTAAGAAAACACTCCCATTTACCATTGCAACAAAAAGAATAAAGTATCTAGGAAAAAACCTACCTAAGGAGACAAAAGATCTTATGCAGAAAATTATGACACTGATGAAAGAAATTAAAGATGATACAAATAGGTGGAGAAATATACCATGTTCTTGGATTGGAAGAATCAACATTGTGAAAATGACTCTACTACCCAAAGCAATCTACAGATTCAATGCAATCCCTATCAAACTACCACTGGCAATTTTTACAGAACTAGAACAAAAATTTCACAATTTGTATGGAAACACAAAAGACCCCAAATAGCCAATGAAATCTTGAGAACGAAAGATGGAGCTGGAGGAATCAGGCACCCTGACTTCAGACTATACTACAAGGCTACAGTAATCAAGACAGTAAGGTACTGGCACAAAAACAGAAATATAGACCTATGGAACAGGATAGAAAGCCGAGAGATAAACCCACACACATATGGTCACCTTATTTTTGATAAAGGAGGCAAGAACATACAGTGGAGAAAAGACAGCCTCTTCAATAAGTGATGCTGGGAAAACTGGACAGCTACATGTAAAAGTATGAATTTAGAACACTCCCTAACACCATACACAAAAATAAAATCAAAATGGGTTAAAGACCTACATGTAAGGCCAGATAGTTTCAAACTCTTAGAGGAAAACATAGGCAGAACACTCTATGACATAAGTCACAGCAAGATCCTTTTTGACCCACCTCTTAGAGAAATGGAAATAAAAGCAAAAATAAACAAATGGGACCTAATGAAACTTAAAAGCTTTTACACAGCAAAGGAAACCATAAACAAGATGAAAAGACAACTTTCGGAATGGAAGAGAATATTTGCAAATGAAGCAACTGACAAAGGATTAATCTCCAAAATTTATAAGCAACTCATGCAGCTCAATAACAAAAAAACAAACAACCCAATCCAAAAAGGGGCAGAAGACCTAAATAGACATTTCTCCAAAGAAGATATACAGATTGCCGACAGACACATGAAAGAATGCTCAACATCACTAATCATTAGAGAAATGCAAATCAAAACTACAATGAGATATCATCTCACACCAGTCAGAATGGCCATCATCAAAAAAATCTAGAAACAATAAATGCTGGAGAGGATGTGGAGAAAAGGGAACACTCTTGCACTGCTGGTGGGAATGTAAATTGATACAGCCACTGGAGAACAGTATGGAGGTTCCTTAAAAAACTACAAATAGAACTACCATACGACCCAGCAATCCCACTACTGGGAATTTACCCTGAGAAAACCATAATTCAAAAAGAGTCATGTACCAAAATGTTCATTGCAGCTCTATTTACGATAGCCAAGACATGGATGCAACCTAAGTGTCCCTCAACAGATGAATGGATAAAGAAGATGTGGCACATATATACAATGGAATATTACTCAGCCATAAAAGGAAATGAAACTGAGTTATTTGTAATGATGTGGATAGACCTGGAGTCTGTCATACAGAGTGAAGTAAGTCAGAAGGATAAAAAAAAAAAATACCGTATGCTAACACATATATGTGGAATCTAAGAAAAAAAAATGTCATGAAGAGATTAGTGGTAGGACGGGAATAAAACACAGACCTACTAGAGCATGGACTTAAGGATATGGAGAAGGGGAAGGGTAAGCTGTGATGATGTGAGAGAGTGGCAGGGACATATACACACTACCAAATGTAAATTAGATAGCTAGTGGGAAGTAGCCGCATAGCACAGGGAGATCACCTCTGTGCTCTGTGACCACCTAGAGGGGTGGAATAGGCAGGGTGGGAGGGAGGGTTATGTACGAGGGAAGAGATATGGGAACATATGTATATGTATAACTGATTCACTTTGTTGCAAAGGCGAAACTAACACACTATTGTAAAACAGTTATACTCAAATAAAGATGTTTAAAAAAATTTAAGAAAAAAAAAGTAATAACAACAGAATTCATAAAATCATAGCAGAAGTAGTAACTGTGCTGGAAAATCAAGAAAAATTGCAAAGAGAAATTGTATTTGTTCTGAGACATGAAGAATATGTATTATATACTTACCGTTATATTTTAATCTTTATTTATATACCTTTAGAACTCTACTTGCATTTAATTTAGGAAGAGTTTTTGATACAAACCAACATGGGCTTGAGGACTTGAGGCTGGTTTTAATAAGAACTATGGCCTATAAACCAAGTTTTAACTGGATTAACTCACTTAATCCTCATAACAAACTCATGCAGTTGATATTATCACATCCATTGTGCAGATAAAAAAAACATTGAAGCAAACAGACTTTTTAAGTTCACATAGTTGGCTAATAGAGCAAGTAATAAAAATGAGTCCAGACTTCAAACTGCCATGCTTTTCTCACCACAGCAATACTTAATAGTATTGTCTCAGCATTACTGACTGTGCTGTTCTTAAACTCTCTTAATAAGCATATTTTAACTTATTCATCCCTTTAAAAAATGATAATAAATAATTATTTAGATTATAACTAACATTTATTTTCTCTATGTGCCAAGCACATAGTGTTTCACATCTCTTACTTTATTTAATACTTACAATATGAGTCATCTCATCATTTCTAATTTGCAGTTGAAAATACTGAGACAAAGAGCAGGTAAGTAATTTATCCATAAAAGTAGTCAAACAAGGACAGGAATCCCAACACTCTGACTCCAGAGACAATGGGCAGTAACTTCTCTGAAGTTTCAGAGTACTTTATCTGTACTGCTCTTATGACACTGCTTGCTTTCTACCTTGAATTATCATTAATATATCCGGCTTGAAGCACTGTGTCATTGGTTCATATGTGCATTGCTCCCTGTACCTAGTACTGGGCTCTCCATAATGGCCTCAATAAATGACTATTAAATTGCTTCATGCCTTCTGATTTTCTGTACTGTCACATCTATGAAGAGGGCAAAAAGGAGGAGATGCTATGAGTTACGGTTCCGTTGCTGACATTATTTTGCTCTTGTTAACTTTCCTGCAGTTTGAATAATAGATTTTCAGAGGTTTGTCTATTGAAACAGAGCATCTAGATTCCTAGAAAAAGAGAGTGTTTGTTACTCTTTTAAATTCATTTACCTTACGGCAAGTAGGTATGAACAATCTAAAACTTAATTTCAGGCTGAAGGTTTTAAAATGTTGATCATTATACAGCTAGGAAACAATTTCTTAGATATTTTACTTATACGTTCAGAATTTCTCCTCCCATCACTATTCTAACCTATTCATTTGCACATATTCATAGCCTGATGCAATTAACACTTTCACCACTTTTCCTCTGTAATATGAGTATGGTTACCTAATTATATCTTTTCCATCAGCCATAGGGACTTTGAACTATCTCTGTCGTAGGCATTTCAAGAAACTTGCTTTGTATGTAACAGCAACCTGAGAGGAATAGAAAGAGTATATATCATATAATTCTAAAGAGGGAATTATATGCCAACTTGTACCAATTGCTGTTCTAGGCATTACATATAAAACTATTTTAAAAAGAGAAAAAAATCCTTGTACTCACGGAGTCTATATATGAAAGATGGTGGACAATAATCTAAATAAAATGCAATTATATTTTAAATGGTAGTTAGAGATGGTAGGGAGAAAAAACAATAAGATACAGTTAGCGAATCAGGAGTTTTGGGACTGGAATGTGATTCATTTTAAGTAGGGTAATCAGGAACGGCATCTCTCAGCAAGTATTATTTGAATTATGGCCAAATGAAGTACAAGAAAATAAGTTCTAGGCATGTGAATATTTCAAGGAAGAATGATCTAGGTAGAGGGCATGGAACTGCAAAGGCTCTAATGTAAGGGTATTCCAGGTGGCACGTGGATAGAGTGATTGGAGTGGATATGGAGACATAGATGATGAAGTCAGAAAAAGTTTTCTTGGGCCAGATTACATAAGAACTAAAAGACCATTGCAAAGGCTTTTGCTTTTCATTTGGAGTAAAATGGGACCCATTGGAGGGTTTTTGGCAGAGAAGAAAAATTATTTCATTTACCTTTTAATAGCATTTATCTTAGTTTGCTGCTGAGGATAGACTGAAAGAGGGCAATGGCAAAAGCAGACACTTTTGGAGGTTATGCAAAATCCAAGGAAGTGTTGATGGCTTGGACCAGTGTTGCAGTATGAATGTTTTAAGAAGTAGTTGGTTCTAAAGGAGGCAACAACATACAACGGAGAAAAGATAGCCTCTAAAATAAGTGGTGCTGGGAAAAATGGACAGCTACATGTAAAATAATGAAATTAGAACACTCCCTAACACCATACACAAAAATAAACTCAAAATGGATTAAAGACCTACATGTAAGACCAAACACTATAAAACTCTTAGAGGAAAACATAGGCAGAATACTCTATGACATAAATCACAGCAAGATCATTTTTTACTCACCTCCTGAAGCAATGGAAATAAAAACAAAAATAAACAAATGGGACCTAATGAAACTTAAACACTTTTACACAGCAAAGGAAACCATAAACAAGATGAAAAGACAACCTTCGGAATGGGAGAAAATATTTGCAAATGAAGCAACTGACAAAGAATTAATCTCCAAAATTTACAAGCAGCTCATGCAGCTCAATATCAAAAAAACAAACAACTCAATCCAAAAATGGGCTGAAGACTTAAATAGACATTTCTCCAAAGAAGATATACAGATTGCCGACAAACACATGAAAGGATGCTCAACATCACCAATCATTAGAGAAATGCAAATCAAAACCACAATGTGGTATCACCTCACACCAGTCAGAATGGCCATCACCAAAAAATCTACAAACAATAAATGCTGGAGAGGGTGTGGAGGAAAGGGAACCCTCTTGCACTTGTGGTGGGAATGTAAATTGATACAGCCACTATGGAGAACAGTATGGAGATTCCTTAAAAAACTACAAATAGAACTACCATATGACCCAGCAATCCCACTACTGGGCATATACCCTGAGAAAACCATAATTCAAAAAGAGTCATGTACCAAAATGTTTATTGCAGCTCTATTTATTTATTTATTTATTTATTATTTATTTTTTTTTTTTGCGGTATGCGGGCCTCTCACTGCTGTGGTCTCTCCCGCCGCGGAGCACAGGCTCCGGACGCACAGGCTCAGCAGCCATGGCTCACGGGCTTAGTTGCTCCGCGGCATGTGGGATCCTCCCGGACCAGGGCACGAACCCGTGTCTCCTGCATCGGCAGGCGGACTCTCAACCACTGCGCCACCAGGGAAGCCCTGCAGCTCTATTTATGATAGCCAGGACATGGAAGCAACCTAAGTGTCCATCGAGAGATGAATGGATAAGGAAGATGTAGCACATATATACAATGGAATATTACTCAGACATAAAAAGAAAAAAAAACTGAGTTATTTGTAGTGAGGTGGATAGACCTAGATTTTGTCATACATAGTGAAGTAAAAGAGAAGTGAGAGAGTAGCACTTGACATATATACACTACTAAATCTAAAATAGATAGCTAGTGAGAAGCAGCTGCATAGCACAGGGAGATCAACTCAGTACTGTGTGAGTACCTAGAGGGATGGGACAGGGAGAGTGGGAAGGAGGCTCAAAAGGGGAGATATGGAGATTTTTGTATACATATAGCTGATTCACTTTGTTATACAGCAGAAAGTAACACTACCTTGTAAAGCAATTATACTCCAGTAAAGATGTTTAAAAAAATAAAGTATATGGGAGGAAGTTCATAGGTTATATGCAAAAAAAAAAAACACACCCACCCTCCCACCCCCCCCCACACACACTATTTTAAATAAAAAGGATGAATCCTGTGGCCTGCCATTTCCAAACATTAAGTCGTACACCTATGGGTAGTAGGTTCTAAAGAGAGGAGATGGTAAATGAAATCAATATTTTTTATGAGTTTTGTTTTTAAACCCAGGATTAAACCCGACATTAAAATAGGCTACATATAAAGCCTTCTAACCTGGTGGAGTTCCATGATACACTGTGGTGTCCTTTTCTCTGTACTAGCAAGAGAGCAATTCAGCAATTTGGCTTTCTTTTGACAATTAGAATGAGAAGTCCATTTGGTCATTACATCTGAGTCCTAAGAATCAGACTCCTTCAAATATCACCAGGCATCATGGGGCCCTTGGCATTGCCTCAGCTCCTAAAATCTGAGTCCCTAAATTCTTGACTCACAAACTACTATAATATCTCAAGACTATAGGAGACTCTCTCCAACAGTACCAGGAGTGTTGTTGTGACATTCCCAAGACTTTCAGTGGCCAAGGTGACTTCTCTCTGGTTCTGTCTGAAATAATTTCTGCCCAAAACACCAGTGATCTCAAATCATATCACAATAAACTTTTAGGATATCTGCTATGCAAAGTGAAGAGACTCCTGAAGCAGTTATATTAGGTCTATTCTTGAGGAGAGGGATATAATTTATGTTGTTTCTTTCTTTAAACTGTTATCTGTTGTCCAATAGGTAAGTACTAAAACTCTATATAATAAAGAAGTTGTAATTTTTTTTTAAAGTTGTTGATTCTAGAAATATTGTGAAGGTATCACTAATTGATTTGCTTACTGATTGAATATGAGATCTGAGAGAGGAGACAAGCTAGACTCCAAAGAATTTGGTCTAAAGAACTGGAAGAATGAAGGTTCCATTAAGTGGGATAAGGCATTTGTTTCATTTATATATTTATTCCCTATCTTCTTCCAAAAAGTATTGGAGATCAAGTAGTCAAACACTCTTTCCAACTCCAATTACATACATCATTTTCTTTCTCCATGTTATTTGTTTGCTCCACATAGGACATGCCCACTGAGAAGAACTGAATTTATTGCACTCATCTAGAGGAAAAAGGGAGATGACAAACTTTTTCTCACTTTTCAAAATTCAGGTCAAAGTTGCCATAGTTGTGAATTCAACTTGTTCAGCCATATGCTACTTACCTCTCCACTTTCAATAAAATTCATTTCCATCATATATTTTTTGTTATGTAAGTTTCAGGTGGAAAGCATTATAATTCAACATCTGTATACGCTACAAAGAGATCACCACCACAAGCCTAGTTACCATCCATCACCATTTTACCCTCTCCCCAACTAACCCAATTAGCGGTTAGCCTTCCCCTCTGCTAACCACTAATCTGTTTTCTGTATCTGTTTTTTTGCTTTATTGTGTTTGGTTTTTTAAGATTCCATATATGAGTGAAATCATATATTATTTGTCTTTCTCCATCTGACTCATTTCATTTAGCATAACACTTTTAAGTTTCCTTCAGGTTGCTGCAAATGGCAGGATTTCATCTTTTTATGGCTGACTAATAATCCATTTTGTGTGTGTGTGTGTGTGTGTGTGTGTGTGTATGTATCACATCTTCTTTATCCATTTGTGCATCAATGGACACAGGTTGCTTCCATATCTTGTTTATTGTAGATAATGCTGCCATGAATGCAGGGGTGCAAATATATTTTCAAATTAGAGTTTTTGTGCTCTTTGGTTAAGTATCCAGGAGTGGAATAGCTGGGTCATGTACTAGTTCTATTCTTAATTTTTTGAGAAATCTCCATAATGTTTTCCATATGGTTGCACCAATTTACAGTCTCACCAACAGCGTACGAGGATGTCTCCTATATGTGGGCTGTGTATGCCTTTCTATCGTGTTGGAGCCATGACTGGTGTGTCATGGTGAGCAAGCCTGCCTCCCCACATTCACACATGTTTACTGAGCACTTGTTAGTGTAAAACATCTGATTAAAATCGACTATAAAAAGGAATTGGAGAAACAGAAAAGGTATTGTATTATTAGCCATGATATAGAAAGTGCAACATTAATTGCTATGGGAGTACCACAGAGAGAAAAATTTAATCTAACTAGAATAATTCATGAGAAGTATTATTTGAGCTGAACCCTGATTTATTCCTTATTCTGAGCAGGAGAGGGGCCGTTATAGAGGAAAGAAGTGAAGGAAATATAAAGGGGAAAATTCTGCTAATTATAAAGTTGTGTTCTTGGGTAACAGAGGCAATTGACTATATAAGCTGAATCTTATGGTGTGGCTAGCTAGGAGAAATACAGCAATTTATGCATTTGGAATATTTGTTCTTTTTAAGTGATCCCTCTCATTTGATCATATTACACAGCACATGGAACATAGTAAGCTCTGACCAAATACTTGAATGAACAAATAAAAATATAATAAATGAATGAATTGATTATCCAATTACTACTTCCTTTTTTCTTTCTATTTTTTTTTTCTGCCCCACATTGAGAAGATTTTAAGTAAAAATCAGACAGCAGTGATTGAATTCATATTCACTGGATTTTTTTTTTTCATTTGCAGGAAGATGAACTCTTATTTTTATCTCTTGCTCCTAATTTTCCTGTTCATCATCACTGGGACCCTTATGGTCTTCTTCTTTTTCATCAAACTGGATTCCCATGTCCACACTCCTATGTATTTCTTCATCAGTGTCCTGTCCTTCCTGGAGATCTGGTATACTACAACCATCATCCACAAGATACTCTCCAATCAAGTCAGTGAGCAGAAGTTCATTTCTCTGACTAACTGCCTCCTGCATATGTATTTATTTTACTCTCTTGTCATTTCTGAGATTTGCAAACTCACCACCATGGCTACAGACAGATAGCTGGCCATCTGCAACCCCTTCTATTACCCCACGATCATAACACCTCAGCCCTACACTCAGCTGACTGTAAGCTGTTGCTTCTGTGGCTTCTTCATGCCACTTCCTGAGATTGCTTGAATATCTACACTATTATTTTGTGGTCCAAATCAAATTTAAAATATCTTTTGCAACTTTGATCTCATCCTGAATCTGACATGTATGAACACTGATAGATTATTTTAATCAAGGTTGTAGAAATTGTACATGCTGTGGAGATCATCACGGCTATACTGCTTGTGGTTTTGGGTTATGTTTGTATCATTGCAGTAATCCTACATTATCTGCTCTGTTGGCTGAAACCAAAGGCCTTTTCTACATATGCTTCCCACCTTGCTATTTTCTTGATATTTTTTTGGAAATGTAGCCTTTATATCCCTGTGCTTCTCTACTAAGTATTCCTTTTCCTGGGACACAGCCATTAGCCTACTCTTTGCAGTGTTATGGCCATCCTTTAACTCAATTATCTAGTCTAATGAGTAAAGAGATCAAGGAAGCCATAAAAGTGCACACATGCCTATCTACTATCAGATAAGACAAAAGACATACCCATTAAAAAAGTATATTTATGCCAGTATCTGTATTTATGTTTTCAGTGTGTTGCTGTTGTGTTTATTTTTTCTGTGCATTGACTCTAAGTGGGACATTTATCCATCCAATCTCTGTTCACTTAGGAAATGTCCTCAGAGGTTGATTAATCATAGAATACAAAGAAAATGGGGGCGAAGACTCACACAGTCCCGTCGTTTATTCTTTGAATCCAGAAGGACTCATAAAATTCTACCTCTGTCCTGACACTGTTGCAGCAAAAATAGAAATGAGACTTTTCTGATAAACCAGGAAAATAAGGAAACAATGAACAGGCTGGGGAAACAACATAAACAGGCCTGAAAGAGTTAAGCAATCTTGGTTATTCTTTAGCTGTTACTACTAACAAACACTTGTAGTTAGACTTGTCCTTCACAAAACTGATTATTCTCTGACTCCATATGAATTACCCTTTGCACGTGGCATTTCTTCTTCCCTTACACTCCCTTGTAACACTCTTCATTTAAGAAAGAAGGTCGCGACCCATAACTTCAGTGACAACAGACCAGGTTGCTGAGCTGCCTGATGCCAGCTTTGGCCATGAATTTGCAGAAGAAAAGAAATGCAAGACCTTCACTACTTTGATCCTTATCACCTACCCCAGACCATGAGCCCCACATATAAAATCTTTTCCAGTTCCTCAAGGAGGTGACCACAGTTCTTGAGGCGTTAGCCTACTGTGCCTTCCCTTTGCTTGGAAAAGAAAATAAAACGCCTCTCTATTTCTTATCGTCCAGTTCTCTGTCTCTGTATTTTTATTTGGCATCGGTGCACAGGGAACCAGATTTGGCAAAACATCTCCTACTATAATTAGCTGAAACAAGAAAGAAACATTCTTTGTTTTGTGTTTCTGTAACACATTTCTTGAGCTTCTACTTAGTATGATTTTTATTCTATCCTGTGTCATGGTTTGCATATCTTCTGTGAGCCCTCTAGTTCATGAACTCTTTGAAAGTAGGTATCTTATTTTGTTCATCTCTATGTTCCCCATACCTGTTAGAATTCTTTGCCCAGAGAAATGCTCAATAATGGTTCACTAAAAGAGTAAATAAACAGAGGCATTCTTTGTCTCCCGACAAAATTATAATTTATAAAAAAGTTATGTTATAGAAAACTCAGGCTATTTACACATTCAACAGAGGATGGCAGGGGAGCCAGCAATAGTGAATAAAGATAAAATACATAGTGCATTTACACTTAGAGTAATTTTTAATAGTGAAATGAAGCAATGTCACAGATAATCCACTTAAATTTCAATGACTGGCCTTTATTTACCTGTTTAATAGGATTTTATTGATATCTTGGGAATCTAATCCCTTAAATATAAGAATTAAACTTCATAGTTTAGTCATGGTTATAAAGGAAATAATGTTCAGTCCTGGCTCCTACTTTCTTTTATTCTAATAAGAAATAATTTTTTTAGTTGTGCTCTTTCTTCCCTGAGTAGGACCATGTCACCAAAAATGCCATTTTTATAAAGTTTGTAAAGATTTAGGCTTATATGTTTTCCTTAAGGGTTGTAGTACTCAGAAATAATTATTACTGGATGGAAACATTCATCAATTTTATATAAGATTTTCTAATGATACATTGCAAATCATTCTTTAAAAGATAAGCACTTCAGATTTCTGATTCAGAACAAAATATATGACTTGAAGTAAATGAAATATATGTGCTTGGCATTATTCATAACAATAAAAATTCTTTTTTGTGTATATTTAAATAAAGTGCTTTTTAATCAACCATCTAAATTAAGTCATATAAAAATTCTCTGGAATAAGTAGCCTTGTCATTACTATTCCCATTGTATACTTAATAAAATTTAAGCAAGTTTCTAATATTCATCTGATTATAAAATGGTAGAATTGAGTCTTCAGATTAGATGCTTTCAGTTTCAAATCCAGGGCACTTTTCATTATCCCAAGGTCTTTTTCAATTATAATTACATAGTTTGTTGTTAAAGGAGACATCATGGGTTTTGTTTTTTTCTTATTCAACGCAGTAATACCAAATAAATAAAACAGAAAAATAATAAAATAAGTAAGGGAGAGTAAGAGAAGATAATGGTAAGGGAAAAAAAGAGTTTTATTTTTTATTATAGGATTATAAACTTTAATTATGTAATTTTCCTTATAGAGTTAAGGGACAAATAACTTTAGAGGACCCGAAGAGATAAGAGTTAAAGTGGATACAGTTCACTACAAAAAGGTCTTTCTATTTTTTTGAATGACAGTATTTAATATTTTAACCCATTTAGGAGCCAACCATTTGAGACCTTTTAAAATGAGAACTAACTCTAGAGAAACAAAAATAAAATTTTAAAAATAAAATAATGTTGACTTCTATTCCATGGGAAAACTTAGTTTTATGTTAGAGTTAACATATTTTTCCTTGTTGGTAAATGAGCCAAGAAAGTTGAACTCCAAAATATCCCCAGTAAGCATATGAATTTTAGTGTTGCAAATTGGGGACACTTTAGAATTTGGGGATATAAAGCATCTCTTGGAGTTTCTGAGTCCAGGAAAAGAAGATCTGATAACTGAGAAGAGACTCAGGCAAGCTGAGCAGTGCTGATAAAACTAGTGTGTGAAGTACAGTTCTGCCCAGAGCTGATAACCATGATCAAATAAAACAGCTCTCCAAATTACTCCCACCCTGTAAAACTGAATATAAGACTTCTCTTTAATGAAGCTGTCTGTGATCAACTCACACTTTCCCTGTAACCTCTTAGCACTCATTTATGTACATGGCTACATGCAATTTTAAAGATTATACATGATTCTAAACATCCACAGTGTCTCTCATACATTCTTTACCTGTGTCCCCTGTATTCAAGGCCTCCATGTCCTCAGAGCCAATAAGCATTCTTGGAAAACTATAATAGTGGCAAGAAGGTCAGAGGTCCACGTGTTAAGCTACCAGGGTTTAAGAGTTTTTCATCATGCCCTTCCATCAATCCCAAGGAGACACCCTGATACTTGTACTAATAATGGTAAACATGCTCAGAGACTGAAGAAACTCTGTCAATCTAAAGGGAGTGAGAAGATAGGTGGGACTGAATTTAAAGTCAGCAGCAGCCAGAGTGGCAGCCAGGGTGTTGGCACAGAAACTATTAGCATGAATCTCTCCTGGGTGCAGACTGAAAACTCAAGGAACACTTCTGTCTTGATGTATAAATTCTCTTCCTTGTCTCCTGTGCACTTTCACATTGATACCTGCTCTAATGACTATTGTTCTGGTCCACTTTAATTCTATTTCATGATGACCAATCCTGCTAATTGGGTCCTAATATTTCTTTGGTTACAATGCTATCACATGGTTGACACTCTTGGTGAGAAGATCCTGGAATAAGTCAACCAGAAATATTGGTGGACTAAGAGAAGATTGTCTAAAACAGATGAGTGGTATGATGGTCACACTCACAAGGATTTTATCCTTTGTTTAAATATTTACAAACCAAACAACCATGGGATGAGACTACCTCTTAGAGATGACTTTTGTTTTCTCATATAAAAATGAGGTTGATAATATCTGCTTCACAGAATCTTCAAAAGAGTATAAATTAATGTAAATTAATCATATCAATATATAAATTAACACACAGTAGATTCAAATTGATTCCTATCTCTTGGATAAAGATTAAAAATATATTTCCTCCCTAACCAACTCCAGTCAGAGTTTCCCTAGTTCATGTGATATAATGCATTCTTTAAGATTCGTGTTCATGCCTTTAGCACCCAAATTTGATTTTAATATAAACTATGTGAAAAAGTAAATATTATACTTTCTCTTCAAGAAGAGAATTTAAAGCTCTCTCAATTTCTTTGGCTGAGATGACCCAGGAAGAAAGGAAACTAGAAATGTAGAACCTTGATCTACCCTAGTAGGCCATGAAAGCTAATTTATTCAAATTGGATTTATATTGGAA
The DNA here is from genome assembly GCF_026419965.1 of Kogia breviceps. Taxonomy (NCBI): domain Eukaryota; kingdom Metazoa; phylum Chordata; class Mammalia; order Artiodactyla; family Physeteridae; genus Kogia; species Kogia breviceps. Next base: position 88,629,547 of record NC_081310.1, on the reverse strand, counting down.
TGAAGTTTGGCATGGATAGACCCACTGTTTTTTTAGGAATGTCTGAAACCATCCCACTATTTTCTTTTGGTTTGTTTGTTTCATTTTTGTAAAGTTGCCTAAAAGAACTATATGTTTAGAGAAGGATTTCTGTTTCTTTTCTCTCCATTAAAAATAATTCATAAATTAGGATGACTTTTATCCTACAGTTTAGAACTCTAATTTTCAAATATTTTATGACTTCATTAGTTTGTCAAATGAAGTATCCTAATTTTTGTTTCACAAAATACAAATAAAAAAGCATATATCTTACTTCCTTTGTTCTTTTTATTTAAATGATTAAGGGTAAGGCTAAATCAGACTTTTAAAAACCCAATCTGTGAGGCAAAGAATAAAATTTTCTATTTTAACAAAGGCTTTACAGCAAGAATTAGGATGTCTTGTTGCTTAAAGCCTGCTAAAAATCTGTAGCTGGGTTTTGACGGAGTCGTTGATTTGCATTTCCTAGAGATAGGTTAGAACAAGAACATATGTATACCCTGAGTTCTTGTAATTCTTCACAGAGTGTGAAGAATGGGCATCTCAGAATTCCTTCCTGATTTACAATTCTCAGATATAAAATCTAACACTAATCAAAGAAACAACACACCATGTTAACACTGCCTCTATCTTACATCTATAACTTAGTTTTTTTCTAATTTTTCAACTAAAATTTTTGCTTTCATTTTTTATAAAGTCCTGTTGAGAAATTTTGAGAGCCATAGTCCCATAAGCCGCTGAGTCACCCAGCATCTGTGAAAGTTAGCAGCTGCCTCAGCTGAATCTGTCTCCTGAAGATAATGTAGATTGTAGCTGGCGGGATTCTGGCCCAAGTAAAGGGCTATTTTTTTTCTTTGTCTTGCCACATATGTAACGTTTCTCTCATCTCTATCTGAATTAGACTAGACAACTACATGTGAATTGTTTCTCTTTCTCTCCCTTTGTCTCTCTCTCTGTCTTTTGGATACATTTTATTTTGACAGGTTCTTGACCTTTAGGAAAAGCGTAACACTTTCCAAAGGAAACCGTGAGTACAGAATTCTTTACAGTACAATTTGTCACCAATATAATTAAGAAAGCTGTCTCCTTTGACTTTTCTGTACTATCTTTGACAGCATCAGCAAGAATTGTTTCTTGATTCTTAAGAAGTAAAGAAGTTTAATTTTAACTCTTTTTATGAATGTCTCACTTTAAACAATGACCTTGAGCTTTCAAGTATACAGCACCAAAATCTAGCAATGACCTGTTTACATGGGTTCACATGGAGAACAACCTAGTAACTTGGAGCAAAGTAACACACAGTAAAGGTTTGAGTCTCCATAGAAAGATTTAATTCTATAGCCAAACTTGTAAAGGCCATCCACAGAATAGCAATTATATATAGCAGAAGGAGACTAAAATTGAAACTTTATATTGAATGTTTTCATTGTGATAGGCTAGGAAAACTGTGCTTATATCCAGAAGAATGAAAGTGGACCCTATGGAGATTTTGCTGTATGTTGTCACAAATAGGTTGGATTCCACTATAGGAAAATAATATTTTATGTTGTTTGATAGTAATACAATGTTTTATATAGCAAAAGCCAATTACTGAGATGCTAATAATTTGAAATTTGTGATAATTAGGTTGCAAATGTGCCAAACTTTTGATTTGTAGTGTTTATAAATATAGCAAATAAAAAGAGTAAACAATATATTAGTTATATTTTTATAACTAATATATAAGAAGAATTCAATCTTTTCAAACTTTGGGGTATATCATTCATCAAGTTAATTGCAAGCTATTTTAATTTATTCATTAAATTAAGTTCATCATTATCAGTACATGTTAACACATTTCAGCCTTTGAAAGCAATAAAATTATATTTCTTTTTTATCAATATGAAACTGTGATTTTGCTAATTTAAATGTCTTCAATTATTAGTCCAATAATAAGCATTTATCAAACTTTATTAATTTTATTAAATTTATTAATGCTTGCACACACTTATGTGAAAAGTTGGAAAAGTGTTCTGAATGATCAAGAATTATTAGCCTAGGTTGTAGCTTTATATGGTTAAAATTATATAACTGTACTACAGCCTTTCTAAAAACAGGCTTTTATAGGCTTAAAGATATCTGAACATAAGTCTAATATGAGTAAAGGCCTCGAGACATATAAAAGGACAGCATACTAGAGATCTGAGAGCCAGCAATAGGTAGAAGCTTTTTAACTTGCAGGCTATGGAGAGTGGTGGGCCAAAGGTGCTGGAAACAGCAGAAGAGATCCAGGAGAGGCGTCAGGAGGTGTTGACCCGGTACCAGAGGTTCAAGGAACTGGTTGCTGAGAGGGGTCAGAAGCTTGAAGATTCCTATCACTACCAGGTTTTCATACGAGATGCAGATGATCTCGAGAAATGGATCTTGGAGAAAATCAAGATTGCAGACGATAAAAGCTATGAAGACCCAACTAACATACAGGTCATTTAGTTTCATTGACTTCCCCAGAGTAGACTCTAAGATCTCTAGGGAGGAAAACATTTTCATAATGTAGGTGTACACCTGGTAAACTGTAGAGGGAAGATGTAACAGAAAGATTAAACTTTGGGGACTGTAATTCTGTCTTTAAATAGCACATGTCTTCAACTCCTTAAGCCTCAGTGTCTTATTTACAAAGGAAACTCATTCTAGATAATATTTTATAAACTCATTCTGAAGTTAATCTATGGGCAAAACACTGAGAATTCAAAGAATTTATGATACACTATGTGATTTCAATATTTTGTGACATTAAGGATGGAATTGAGGTGAAGAGACAGCAATGTTTCTGAAACAACTGCTCTTCGCTCTCCTCAGAAAGATATGATTTAACCAGGGTTTTTCCCAAATGGCTATTCATGTCTCTTGTTAAGTTCAAATGAGAGGTGTCAGTTGGAGAGCTTTGGTGGAAGCTCCCCCTCCTACTTGTACAATGTTATAGAAAAAGGCACAGTCAGGATCAGAAGAAAGGCTTGCATGCCTAAAATGTGCAATAGATATTGTAGAGGAAGCACCTGGAACAAGAACAAAGTGTTATCTACTAACTTGATCCATCAAGTTATATATGACAGAAAAAGCATAATCTGGTATGCAAAAACCTCTCAATTAAAAAAAAAAAGCCATTGTTGCCATGATCATCTTCTTCATTGTTCACTACTTTCCGTAACATTTAGTTCCTCTTTTCTGAAGAGGAAAAACTCTGTGTTACATTATTTCATTTCCACAGAAGGCAATTGAGAGTTTAAAATAATATTTACTGGAAATTCCCTGAAGGCAGTGGGGGCTGGAAAAGAAACTTCCTCTGTGGTCCTGGACATTGAGCCTGGGACCCTTTGAAAACCTAAGTGCAGTGGTGCCACCACTGCTTCTTTCAGGATAGGACTCCTCTAGGTATGCTCATAGATTTATCACTTGATCTAGGTTGGGAAACAAGTAGTTCTGACTACAAGAAAGAAGAGGAATAAAAGAACCTCCTTTCCAGAGAGACCAGGCTGCATTAGCCATAAATTCTGATTTTTAATCTTCAGGGGAAATATCAGAAGCATGAATCCTTTGAAGCAGAGGTGCAAGCAAAATCGAGGGTTATTCCTGAGCTGGAAGAAACCAGGAAAGTTCGATTTCCTGAGGGCCATTTTGCCCATGAGGACACCAAGGTAAATTCATGGCAGGGCTCTGTGAGAGATGTTTCTAATTAAGTTATTATGTTGATTATGTTATCAGAGTTTTAATTGATTACAACAGGTATAAACCTTGATATAACTGGCTTGGAGCCAGATATCTTATATCTTTTACTTGGGTTGGGGCAGGAAAAATGATGGGATGTCCTAGTGTTCCTTGGAGTGGGGAGAAGAGCTATGATAACAAAACTGTCATCAAATAGCATCACATTCCTGCTTATGCCATCACAGTACAGATGGCTCAAGATCAAACCCACTTCAACCCAAATGAATTGGTTTTCTGAAATGTCCTTTCTACTTAATTTTTCTAGCCTCAGAGTCCTTGCCCCTTAAACTCTCTAAACGAGGGATGCTCTTTCTTTGAATCTTCTCCGAAATCTTTTTCCCTTTGTCTATGATGCCTCTTTCTCTTCACAGCCCACATACTATGACTACTATTGTAGTTCTCCAAACCCTCTCATCTGTTCATTTTGGGGAAAAAAAAACCTCCTAAAATCCCTTGTCTTCCCTGAACCCTGAAGACTGAAGATCACCACCACTATGGAACCCATTATTAATGTATCAGCTTTTTTTCTGACTTAATTCATATATTCTTCCAACAAGTTTGTGTTGATACAGTCAATTCAGGTTCTTTTTTGTATAAGTGAATTTTTTTTTACTCTTTAAATATTTTTTTTAAAAATTCAAAACAAATCTGTTTTATATTTAAAAATTAGGGCTGTAGTTCCCTATTTAGCATACAAATTCTAGTTTGCTTTACTGTCAACAAAACATGGTCAGGCAATACAGACATTAACCAGAATAAACCTTATTAGAAAGAAGACTCTGTAACAAGAAAATCTCAAATTTTATTTATTATCATAAAATAGAAATCATTTTGTATAATTTATACAAAAACCAATCCCTTACATTAATTAAAATATTTGAGAAATGTTTGAAACATCTTCACATCCAGCAGAATCACTGGGGCTATATCAGTCTGTACGACGGCAGGATTCAGAGATAAATGTGGTCTACATGCTACATGTTACCTTAGGGCCATGAAGTAGTTGAAAAACACAAGAATCTTGAAGGCATAACATATATGACACCTTCAATTTTACAGTATATGTAAAATCTGGTCTTCTAAGCTAAATTGGCATTAGAGCCCTCAACTATATACTCTCAAATTCTCATTGCTTTGGTGCCACTATTTCCTTTATAAGTCATAAAAACGTTGTAACTCTTATCCTTTCAACAAACAGTCCATGCTGTTTTTTTCTATGCCTTTTTCAGTACTTTGAATACCCTCTGCCCATGGTCTACCTATCAAAATTCTACCTATCCCTCAAGGTTCAATTCAAATGAGCACTCTTTCATGAATTCTTATTCCATCCTGTCTTATTGTCTGTAATCACTTCATCCCCTAAAGCCCCAAAACATTATTAATTTTTTTCTATTATGGAAGATCATATGGTTTAATTGCTATTCACATACATGTCCTATTTCCTCCTTTAAATATTTGTTGATCAATTAATGCATGAGTGAATGGGAAGGGAGGGATTTCTATCCAGGTCCCTCTCTGCACAGGTATCTGAGTCTATACCTGCTGCTCCACAGCAGGTACTGTGCCTGAGTGGTTTTACTTTCCACATAGGTCCTTCTGGAGGAACTCAGCCACCTGTGGGACCTGCTGCTGGAGCTGACTCAAGAGAAGGGCACCCTGCTGCTGCGGGCCCTGAAGCTTCAGCAGTACTTACAGGAGTGTGCTGACATCTTGGAGTGGATTGGAGACAAGGTATAGGACAAAACAGTATGCATATAGGACTTCCCATCCATCTGCCCCAGACATCCCATAGCAATTTAATGCAGGCCTTTCATAAAGAAGTCAGGATGTCTCTTCCTGGGCTTAGTTCCTTGGAAGAAAGAGGAATGTTGGCAAAGATTTAGGGGTATTCTGGAGGTAGTTAACATTGTAGGGGGATAAGTCTAAATGTATGAATCTGAATATGAAGAAGGCAAGACTTACATAAAAACTGCATTGAAAGATGATCTAGGATTGTCCCCGTTCTACCTTCCATGAGCCTTCACTCCTAGATTTTTGCTCTTACTCTGTGTCCAGCTTAGAGCATTGCAGTTCTTTCCCTAATTCTTTGTCTCTCAGTACCTATAACTAGGGAGGTTTTTATTTTCTACATACTTAAAGAATAATCCTATGGTTAGGACTGAACATTTACACAAGCAAGTGCATAGCACAATACTTTTGTAAATGCTCAGTATGTTGAATTGAGTAGAACAAGGATGAATTTATTTTTCAGGTTCCAAAGCACAAAAGGGTGTTCCCAGGGTCTTTTGCCAACAATGTTCCTGGTCTCTCCAAAGAATTACTCCAAAGACCACTGTTCCCTGGGCCAGAATCCTATCTCAGGAAATACACTGCTGCTTCTGGCTCTTTCCTGAAGGGTTCTCCCAAGTTCCACCAGTATCTCCTTCTGAGTTATCCCGGGAATGGGAGCAAGGGTTTTGGGCATTTGACCTGCAGGAATTCCTAAATGTTTACGGGTGACTTGACAGAGTTTTCTCTGTCTACAGGAGGCTATAGTGACATCAGTGGAGCTGGGTGAAGACTGGGAGCGCACAGAGGTTCTGCATAAGAAGTTTGAAGATTTCCAAGCAGATCTGGCAGTTCGAAAGGAGAGAGTGAATGGAGTGAACCAATATGCCATTGAGTGTGCTGAGGTGAGGTGGGGAACAAGTGAGCCAAGCCAGGGAAAGGGTCTGATCTTCAAGAAGACTCTCTGGCCATTAGTAGATGGGACATGAAAGATATAGGACATTGTGAGAAAGCAGAGGTATGCCTGTCCCTGGAGCAACATGCCCAGAGCAGTTTCCTCTTCTTTCTGAATGTATCCCTTGCCAGTCCACGGAAATGGAGATGTGAGTGAGTGAGTGTATGTGTGTTTACATAAAGGAATTCAATCCACAATGGGGTTACTCCTGCACCATGCAGTACATTGATTTCTCAAGATTATGAAGCACTCTTTCTTCATGAAGAAGAACCAGAATAAAGTGCCAAAGAATATAAAATAATGGTGGGCTATCATAATATATATGATATAATTAAACTAATATTTTTGTGTTTTGGAGGGGAAGGGAAAAGGAGGGAGATTTACCTTCATTTTTTTAAGAAAGTGCTTAAATAAATTTTTAATTTCTGAGCATGTAAAAACTCAGTGTGTGAATAAATAATCCTAACATATGTGAGAACTGGGAAGTCAGTCTGATTTTATATGTACATGAAGGAATTAGAAATTCTAACACTTGGCTATCGTGCTTTTCCATTTAAAGTTTCATTATCACTGCAGCTTTATAATGGGAATGTTTCTGTGTTAATAGAACCAAGATTTCAGGATGAACGGGTACTGGAGTAGGGAAAAATAACATATTTCTCAATTTTTTTCCAGGCCACATTTCCAACAGTCCCCAAATATTCTCACTCTATCACCCTTTTCTTATTGTGGAGATTTTTAAGTTATCTATTACTGTCTACCAAACTACCACAAAACTGAAAACAACAGACAACCTATTATTTTCAGTGAATCAGATTCACTGATTCATGATGCAGTGACTCAGCTGCTCAGCTGGGTTACTTTGATGATCTCACCTGGTATTCTTAAGTAACTGCAGTTATACAATGAGTCAGTTGTGGTGGAGGGTCTAAAATGGCCTTGCTCCCATGTCTGGAGATTTAGCAAGGAAAATGAAGGTTTTCTCCATATGCTCATCTTTTAGTCGATCATGCTTTTTTATGTGTTCCAAGAAGGTAAGAACAGAAGCTGAAAGGCCTCTTGATGCCTAAGTGATGGGGCTCATAGAATATCATTTCTATTCATAAGCAAGGAAGGAGAAGTAGAAAATTCAGTCTGATGAGGCTTCAAAATAGAAATGGAAATAGAAATAAACAGGAATAGGAGGAGTAGGGAGACTTGGATATTTGGGAAGTACTCAAAATTGTCAAGTATCAAAATGGGCTGATGCTGCTAGCTTAATCTAGTATTCATAAATCTCATTGCTTCAGTTAGTTTGCAAAAATGTGTGAAGTTTTCTGCAAAATTAAGTTTATCTACATGTCTGTATAATTCTGCAAAGAGGGAAATAGTTCTCATTCGATTCTCAAATGTATCAGAACCCCAAAAGAACCAAGACCTACAGTATTAGAGTTTTGAAAAATTAAGTCAGATTTCACAAAGGGAATTTTCTCTTCTTTTCCTTGGTTTCCAGGATCTTGAGGGGAGTTAGCAGGCATCAACATGATGGAGTTCTGAAAATAATGAGGTTGGGCAACCTGTGTTAGTAGGCTAGTCTGGAGCTGTGGGCAGAAGATACAATATCTGGCAGTTTGGTTTTCTAGATTTTGGTAATGTGGATCAAGTAAGAGTTAGGGAGCAGGGCTAAGGTGAAGTGTAATATCTGGCTAAATGGCCATCCTCCACTTTTGACAAAGTATAGACCAATGTGAAATAAGAAGTGTTTAAATGATTTTTTGTATTAGTCCAGCATTGACTTTCTCCCACAGGAAAAGCATCCTGAGCTGCCCTTGATTCAGTCAAAGCAGGAGGAAGTGAATGCAGCCTGGGAGCGGCTCCATGGTCTGGCGCTCCAACGACAGAAAATTCTGTCCAGTTCTGCAGACCTCCAGCGATTCAAAAGGTAGGAATCTTACCACTGAACTGTAGGAAACTGCAATAGCACCAAGCTTGTTATTTGTGTTAGCCTCTGTCTACTGTTAGCAATTAGTGGCCAATACCTCTAAAAAAAGAAACTCATGTGCTTGCCTTTAAGACAACAAGGGAGAGAGTAGTTAAGAAAATTGTGACCCACTCTATAGCCAAGTGTGTGTCTAATGGAGCTTAAAGCAATACAGATAGCACTGGTAAATTAGTGATGGAAGCTCTGCAGAGGCAAGAAAAGCAGATTCAGAACCGGAAGGGAATGGAGGGCGTAGTTGGGAAGAAGAAGGACATTCGTGAAGAGCTGACCCAGGTATAGGAAGTATATCTGGAGACTCAGTTGTCAGGATGCCCAAGTCTCTAACTCTCAATGTAAACCATTAAAAGCAAAAACACTTTACATTACTTTTTTGCTAGTGTGTGGGAAGATAGGGTAATTTCTCACTGAGTGAGCTAGACTGGTCCTTGCTGTGTGCTGTTTGTCCTGGAATGCCTGCCTCCTTCCTTTGCTGGAGCTCATGGAGATGTCTGACAGGGATGTGACTGAAGCCATCCAGTGGATTAAGGAGAAGGAGCCTCAAGTTACCTCTGAGGACTATGGCAAAGACCTTGTGAGCTCTGAGGCACTGTTTCACAGTCACAAGACACTTGAAAGGAACCTTGCAGTTATGAATGACAAGGTAAGCCTGTTGGAGGAATGGCTAATCCCTTGAGCTAGAAGAGGCATTTGGTGTTCATCTCATCTCCATAGGACACAGTAAATTCACTATTTCAATGAAGGAGAAATTTTGTGCCGCTTGAATATACCTCCTTATTTTAGTTTATAACTTGTATATGAATCTTAGATATCTCTTATTTTATTTAATTATTTTTATTTAAATATACATATATGTTTTACATATGCTCAAGCTTTTTGTAATATATTTCATAATTTAAACCAAAATAGATAGCTTCAAGAATAGTATCCTAATCTCACTCAGTACCCTACGGCCAGAGAGTCTTTTCTTTTATCTAACTACACTTTCTCCTGTTGGAGCTGAACCTTGCTTCTTCTTGTCCTTCACTCAGTCAAAAAGGGAGTACGTTTCTTCTTCCCCTTTTATAATAAACTCAGACACTTAAAAAACATTACTAGCTCATGCAGCAGAATATCAAAAAAACAAACAATCCAATCCAAAGGTGGGCATAAGACCTAAATAGACATTTCTCCAAAGAAGTTATACAGATTGCCAACAAACACATGAAAGGATGCTCAACATCACTAATCATTAGAGAAATGCAAATCAAAATTACAATGAGGTATCGCCTCACACCAGTCAGAATGGCCATCATCAAAAAATATACAAACAATAAATGCTGGAGGGGGTGTGGAGAAAAGTGAACCCTCTTGTACTGTTGATGGGAATGTAAATTGATACAGCCATTATGGAGAACAGTATGGAGGTTCCTTAAAAAACTAAAATAGAACTACCATACAACCCAGCAATCCCACTACTGGGCATATACCCTGAGGAAACCATAATTCAAAAAGAGTCGTGTACCACAATGTTCATTGTAACACTATTTACAATAGCCAGGACATGGAAGCAACCTAAGTGTCCATCGACAGATGAATGGATAAAGAAGATTGGCACATATATACAATGGAATATTACTCAGCCATAAAAAGAAATGAAATTGAGTTATCTGTAGTGAGGTGAATGGACCTAGAGTCTGTCATACAGAGTGAAGTAAGTCAGAAAGACAAAAACAAATACAGTTTGCTAACACATATATATGGAATCTAAGAAGAAACAATAACAAGCACAAAAAATGGTTCTGAAGAACCTAGGGGCAGGACAAGAATAAAGATGCAGACGTTGAGAATGGACTTGAGGACACAGGGAGGGGGAAGGATAAGCTGGGGCAAAGTGAGAGAGTGGCATGGACTTATATACACTACCAAATGTAAAATAGACAGCTTGTGGGAAGCAGCTGCATAGCACAGGGAGATCAGCTCTGTGCTGTGTGACCACCTAGAGGGGTGGGATAGGGAGATGCAAGAGGGAGGAGATATATGTTTATGTAGAGCTGATTCACTTTTTTATAAAGCAGAAACTAACACACCATTGTAAAGCAATTATACTCCAATAAAGATGTTACAAAAAAACCCCACATATTACTAAACCCACCTTTGGGTTTTCTTCTGGAAACTGGAAAACCCCGGTTCCTATACCTACAGTAGGTATAGACACACTAGAAATTGGAGTAAGCCTGTTTTCTTGAATGATTCCCATTCTTACTTCTTCCCATCACAACTTAACCATAACTTAAACTAATTACGCCTGAGCTTCTACGGTGGAGTCAGCCCACAGGAAGATCCCTACTTGCTATGCTTTAATCATAGCTCTGTCCCTGGGTCCAGTTTTTGAAAATGATTTCACCATTCTACTTCTTTTGTTCTTCCTCATTTTTCCTCTTTGGTCTTTTTTTTTTCTAATGATGGATGATAAAATGCCATGATTTAATGAATAATGATAATGAAATCTCAAGTCCTAGACAACACCTAATTATAGTTGGGTATTGTAGAAAGACTAATGGTAACATGTGGAATTTGCCTTAGTAAGCCTGCTCCTCAAGAATTGTGCTCAAAACAGCCTGACATTACTGAAATTTTCTTGGCAGAAATTTTCCTTGGCAGAAATGTCTTTCTGATTCTTACAATAATATTTATGGAGTTAGTATAGAGGGTAATGAAGGACAGATGTATGTCTAAACATTGCTTCTGACACTGACTAATTCAATGACCTTGGGCAAATAAAATACTCATTCTCTCAGTTTCCACATACAAGGGGAACAAGAATAGTTTTGCCTCACAGTATTATTAAAGGAAGACTATAAAACAAGAAAATGCATATGAAGTGCTTAGCACAATGAGAGACAAAATGTAATCAGTAAATTATTATTGTTAATATAGTTACATGAGTATATTAATATAAATATATTAATATAAAAGCACTAATAAATTATTCTAATTCTTATGATTATTATGTTACATTCTTCCCATAAAACTTTGCCAAGAGGACCAGAATGCTTGGATTTCCCACTGTGTTTCTTTTTCTTTTTTTTAATTATATAAGTTTCAGATGTACAGCATTATAATTAGATATCCATATATACTACAAAGTTGCCATCCGTCACCATACAGTTGACCCACCTTCACATACTAGGTTTCTTTTTTATCCCAAAGGTAAAGGAGTTATGTGCCAAAGCAGACAAGTTGAAGCTTTCCCATCCTTCAGATGCAGTGCAGATCCAGCAGATGAAAGAGGATCTGGTTTCCAACTGGGGGCACATTCGCACCTTGGCTACCAGCAGATATGAAAAGCTGCAGGCTTCTTATAGGTGAGAAATCCTTCTTCTCTATTGCTTTACCTATCTCTAGGTCAAAGTATAACATAAAAAGCAGAAATAAAAGAGTGAAAGCAGTAAAATAATGAGTGACCCAGCCCTCCTGCCTGCTCAGTAGAGGCAAAAGAAATTTTAATTTTCCAGGAGAAGGCCTTTGCAGGCTGATATAATCCTCTGTGTTACACCTCCTTTCACCTGTACCTTTCCTGTCTTCCTCTGTTTGTACAGTTGTAAGAAGCTATGAAGTGGTCCATGGAACTGAAAAATTAGCTGAAGAAACATGTCAAAATCCTGGCCCTAGCTAAGGAACTGGAATTAATTTCCAAACTGAAGAACACAAAATAAATCTAGAATTATTTCCAGAATGTAGGTCAGCTTACAAAAAACCTGGACATCATTTCAGTAGTTAATTTTTATGATTAGTTATTAAATCACCAGAAAATAGTGTTTATCTTATTGATATGATTTTAAATGAACTGGTGAGCTTTTGATTTTTTTGAATAGGTAATCTTTTTTTCGTAGTTTTTGTTTTTACTGATATGGTGAAGGGTGAACTAAAATACATGAGGGCTCCTAACCCTAACTCTAGTCATCCCTTAGGCTTCCTGTTGGTTATGTCCTTATTTATTGGCCTCCTTGTGAGTACTTTATTCTACTTCAAGTGCATCTGGGATGTGACTTTGTGATGTTGGAGATGTCATGTCCAAGTTCTTCATCACACAATGACGCAACTGCCCTAGGAATATACAACCTGGAGTTAAGGATTTACAACCTGAACTGCTAAAGGAATAGGAAGTACATGAGAGGAATGGGAGGTGTAGGATTAGGGCAAGGCGTATGTTGTACATCTTAGCCCAACCCAGCCTTGACTCTCTGTTCAAAGTCCATTTGTAACTGGTTCCTCCTACCTGTCTTTTCCCTTACCTTTCCCTCAGGTACCAGCGATTCTTATCTGACTATGATGAGCTCTCAGGCTGGATGAAGGAGAAGACTGCTTTGATCAATGCTGATGAGCTGCCCACAGATGTGACTGGTGGGGAAGCCCTACTGGACAGACATCAGCAGCATAAGGTAGAGAGGAAAGGCCTCCCCAGTAGGAGGAAGAGGGCGTTTTCCAACAATGCCAGAAGGTTTCTTGCTGCATTTTAAAACATTTTGTCTCGTGGTCACAGCATGAGATTGACTCTTATGATGACCGATTTCAATCTGCTAATGAGACTGGTCAAGCCCTGCTGGATGCCAATCATGAAGCATCTGATGAAGTCATGGATAAGGTAATCTAGTTTAACAGAATTTGTGAAATTTTGATACATATTAAGCCTTCACTTAATCTCATACTAATATGACAATCTCTGATTGATGAACTGAAAATATGGTCATCTCAACCTTCATCACATAGCACTGGGGGCTGTGCTTGGAATCTAATGATATGCAAAGAGCCTGCAAATCTTATTTCAGTTATCATCCTAAGGAGTTATGGGAAAATTATAATACAGATTTTTATTTTTAACTATTTCCTGCCAAAGGAATAGTGGGACCCTAAATCCTTGAAAACTTACCTATTACCCTGGGATTCTGAGAATTGTTACTGTCTTTTTAATGGAGTTAACACAGCAGCTGTTTTAATAAGCTGGAGTTTCTTGGGAAGATGCTTGGGCAGAAACAAAGGCTTTTTGAGCTTGAGAATGTCACTTTCACCGTGATGGTTCTTATTTGCTTTTGGAATAGAATGCAAACTTCTCAATCTGATCATTTAAGTGCCCTATAAACTTGAATTTCATTAAATGTTTACCTTTTTCAGGGACTGCACTTTTCTCTGGAGCACTTTGTATAATCTAATGATTACTTGGAGTAATTACTTGCTTGTGGTATTATGTCCTCCTACAATCCTGATCCACACCTCCCTGCCCTTCAAATCTTTGTTTGATAAAATACATTCTATACTTCTACTCCCTAGTTCTTCAAATCGGAATTAATCTTTTCTTCTTTATTTATACATATTAAGTGTGGTGTACCTCTGTTATGGTATTTATCCCATTTTTCCTAGACTACAGTGATTCACTTAGATGTTGCAGCCTTAAGAGAAAAGCCCATTTCCTATTCATTTTTGTATTCTTCAAAAAGCCTTGCATTTATTAGATGCTCAGTGAATATAGGATAAGGTAAATTAATTTAATATCTTCCTGGCACATTATCTCTTCCTTTCCAAAGATGGCTGTACTTACCTCCCATTGGGATGCTCTGCTGGAACTGTGGGACAAGCGTTGGCAGCAGTATGAGCAGTGCCTGGAACTGCACCTCTTCTACCGTGACAGTGAGCAAGTGGACAGTTGGATGAGTAGACAAGAGGTAACAAAGGGGCCCAGAAATTGTCCAGAAGCCATTTCTACTTCTCCTTATTTACTACTATCAACACCCTTACAGCCACTTCAGTTCACCTGGGAACTGGAGAATGGGCCACAAGGAGGAGAAAAGATTGGCCCTCTCTGTGAGGCTCTTGAAATTCCCTCATGGACAAATGCACAGAAAAATACCTAAGCACAAAGCAGAGAGTCTTTAAGCTCTACTGAACATGAGGTGAAATGAATATCTAGTTGTTAAGAGTTCAGCAAGAGAAAATGTAATGAGTCAAGCAGGGTTAATGAGAGATTTCCTGGAGGAGGTGAGTGGTCCTCTTGAGTATTTGAGATCTCAGAATAGTGCCTAGATTGGTTGGTTCAGACACAGAGACAAAAGTGATAAAGTTGTATGAGAAGACTGGGAAGGGACTCTGAAGCTCCTGCTGCTAAATGTTAGCCTCTATCTCCTCTCCTACTTTGTGCTAATTCCCACCTTGATCTCTATTCCCCTCACCTCCTTCCTTACTCCTTTCTCAGAGATACTCCAAAGGGAATGTTTCTCACCAGTGAAGTACAGCTGGGATGTATCTTTCTGTCTTCTATAGGCCTTCCTGGAAAATGAGGACTTGGGAAACTCCTTGGGCAGTGTTGAAGCCCTTCTTCAGAAACATGATGACTTTGAGGAAGCCTTTACTGCCCAGGAGGAGAAGATCACAGTAAGAAATGGGCCCTGGTTTGGAAAACATCCAGAAAAATAATCATACCCATTTTTCATCGATACATTTCTTTTCTTTTCTTTTCTTTTTTTGTGGTACGCGGGCCTCTCACTGTTGTGGCCTGTCCCGTTGCGGAGCACAGGCTCCGGACGCGCAGGCTCAGCGGCCATGGCTCACGGGCCCAGCCGCTCCGCGGCATGTGGGATCTTCCCGGACCGGGACACAAACCCGTTTCCCCTGCATCTGCAGGCGGATTCTCAACCACTGCGCCACCAGGGAAGCCCATCGATACATTTCTATTCCACAAAACATATTTAGAAAGTTTTAAAGATTTTGAGCCATTTATATTTTCTGACGAAGTGTATGCTTGTCTTATTTTTTCTGCAGTATAAGTAGAAACTATTGGATCCATATCCAACATAGAATCATAACTTAAAAGTTTGAATGTATTATTTACTTTTTATATTTTTTCCCCTCCAATAATATCTCCATTTGGTTTTCTTTAGTAATATCTAGATGTCTAAGTAGTATCTATTTTATCCTGTATATCTTCATCTATGTGTTTCTCTTTTAATGCTACAATAGTCTTCCTGTGAACTGTAAGTACAATGTCCCAGAAAGTGTCTTATGTCAACACATAAACAAGTCTCAGAGAAGTGTGACGAAGACTTTATTTGTCCAATCTACTGTATGTTTCCTAGGACAGTGCTGGCTTTAAACTTGTATGGGTGCGTGTATACATTGTTGCAGCAGCAGCAACAGCCACACTAACAACAAAATCCCAAGTCTTCTCTGTTAATCTTCAATCAGTACAGAGCTTAATATTGTCATTCCCAGTCCATATGCTTGTTAAGTTGATTTTCACTGGTAAAAGCTAACCGTGTAAAATAAAATTATAAAATAATTTTATAAATTAATAATTTTATAAATAAACTAAATTACTGTTTATAAAATGCTATTGTTTATTTTAGATCATTTTCCTATTCCCAATCAATTAATCCATCCTGAGCCCTAGCAATTTGGGGAATCATGAATGAATGTGAGTAAAAATTCATGTCTATAATTTGTGACTCCATTCCCCATGTAGCTATAGATA
Organism: Kogia breviceps; assembly: GCF_026419965.1. NCBI lineage: Eukaryota > Metazoa > Chordata > Mammalia > Artiodactyla > Physeteridae > Kogia > Kogia breviceps. Next base: position 88,613,584 of record NC_081310.1, on the reverse strand, counting down.
TAGATGTAGATAAAAGTATATATGATATATGATGGATGGAAGGATTAATAGATAGATAGATAGGTAGATAGATAGATAGGTAGATAGATAGAGACTGGTGGCACTGGACATGACTATATCAATAATGCTTCCTCTTAAAAATTTAAGACTAGATCAGATATTCACCTTGTAGTGACATCATGATTCATTTACTGTAAACTAGATTAAAAAAAATTGTGACATAGAGAAGATAATTAACCTGCCTGAGATACAATACATTTTAAAATACAATTTATAACAGAAATCAGAAGTAGGAGCTAGATCTTCTGACCCTGAAACTTGTCTACTTCCAACATTGTCATGCTTCCTTTTTAAACAGCTAGCCAAACTGTAGCCACTTACTCAGTCAGTGGCCACTGAGGGAAAACCACTCTTTTTTTTTTTTTTTCCAGACCTTAGACAAGACTGCAACCAAACTGATTGATAATGACCATTACGATTCAGAGAACATTGCTGCTATCCGGGATGGGGTATGTCCAAGGTCCCAGATGTGCCTCTGCCTGCTTATGCACGGGATCAGGGAAAGTGTTAGAGCATGATAACCTTGGTGGGCAGTGAATCTCATGTATCCATATTTGATTTTGCTGACAGTGAGTTTGTTTACGTTTTTGCAGCTGTTGGCACGACAGAATGCTTTACGTGAAAGGGCTGCCACTCGACGCAGATTGCTGGAGGATTCATTGCTTCTGCAGAGACTGTATCAGGACTCAGATGACCTAAAGAACTGGATCAACAAGAAGAAAAAGTTGGCAGATGATGAAGATTACAAGGTAGGCAGGATTTGCAAACTGCAGACCCTGGACATACTCATCGGGACTGAATTTCATGGAATTAGTCTTGGAACTGAAAGGACAATAGCGTTCAGCTGGTGAGCCTCATTTTATAGATGGAGAGACAGATTCTCAGAGAAGGGCAATGACTCCTCCAAGACTGTACATCTAGTTTCTGGTTTTCCTACACCCTGTTGCCCATCACCCCTTTTCTCTGGCACAATTTCCAGTGGTCCGTAACAGAACGGAGAAACGGAGGAACTCTCCTTATTTAGCTGCTTATCCCCTTTCTGTTGCCCTCTGCACGCTTATAGTAGGAAGATGTTGTGTCTAATCATAGTGTACATTCAAGCTACCTGGAACTCAAAAGTAACCTAATGGTTTGATATAATATAGACTTACACCGTTTTGTAGCTGGAAAGGAACAACTCCTTATTTTACAGAGGAAGAAACCAAGGATCTGAATTGTGAAGTGAGTTGCCCAAGGTTAGCCAAGAATCAATGTTTAGAATGCAGCTTAACATAAGGGGTAGAAGCATGAATTCTTTTTGGAGAAGGTAAAAACTGGGCTTGAATTCTCTCCCTCTCCTGTCTTAGTTTGTATGACTTTGAAAAATGTCTGAATTATCTCTGAGCTATACATAGGTTTCTTTACCTTCTGCTTGTGTAAAACACATATTTTTCACTCACAATATAAACTATTATGCACACACACATATATACTCACAAATTTTTGCATTTACAATCAGGGCTAGAATTAATCTCCTGATTTCTAGGCCAATATCTATTCACAGTATTTACTTTCTAGATATCATTTAGTCTTAAATGTATACCTCTGATGCTTTTATTCTCACACTTTTCTATAGAACTTTGAGCATCTAATCTGTACCTTTCATTCTGTAAAACTCAGCACTATGTGCTTGTGTTCTCCTGAGGAGTTTTGGTTCCAGTGTATGCAGGGTAAACAGATCTTCGTATATGGGACAAAAGGATGGATGTTTCATATACTAGGACAGGAATGGAAAATAATCTCCATCTTTCATGACAGCTCTGATAGATTGTTAATGCTTGCATGGGGTGTTGTATTTAAAATGATCTTCAGACTATATCCAGACTCAATAGAAATAAATTCAGGGGTTGATTAGCCACGTCTGTCATTTGTATAGAGGCGGGATTGGTCACACAGTTCCCTAAGCCTCTTCTGGCGCTATACTTGTACTAGGACAGTTCTGCCTTATATCCTCTTCTTAGTTCAGTTAGATTTATAGTGAAAAGAAATTCCTGTCCTCAAAATGTCTGCCCCTCATTCTTCACGGAATGGTTTTCTTTAATTGTTTTCATTTTGTCTCAGGATACACAGAACTTGAAGAGCCAGGTTCAAAAGCAGCAAGTCTTTGAAGAAGAATTGGCAGCTAATGAGATCCAGCTCAATAACCTACAGAAAACTGGCCAGGAGATGATTGAGAGCAATCATTATGCCTCTGAAAGTGTGGGTGTTCGTTTGAGTGAAGTTGCCAAACTCTGGACGGAATTGCTGGAGGCTACAGCACAGAAAGGTTAGAAGCAGAGTCTTGTTGAAAATGAATTCCTAAATTCTGAAACCCACCTTCTTCATCTTTACCACCTTGAGTTTACCTAGTGACCTCTATAAGAAAGGATGCTACTCATTTGCTTCCCTGTGTCTTCCTTTATTGGTCAAGAAATTTAAAAGTCTAACCTAAATTCATCACACTATATATTAACACAATTTTATGTTTTCTTCATGTATGTAGGTCTTTTCAACTGAAATTACTTTTGTTTTCTTCACTTTTTTCCCCACTGTTTTCTTCCTCTTGAATAAATATTCAGATGCCATGAATTCAGTATTGACTACGCACCTAAAACTAATGTCCTTAAGTTAGATTATACATATTTTAGTTCTATAGATGAAACAAGGTTTTCTGACCCAGGGTATAAAATAAACATTAAAATATTGTTGGTGCCTCATATGATGTTCCCATGATATTTTATTCTTATGAATAGGGCTTGATGACTTGTTGCTTTTTTTTACCTATCTGAGTATGTTCAAGCTTTGTTGTAAGCTCTTAGAAAATTCCCATGTCTGCTTGAATAGCCTTTACTTAAATTTAACTTCACCTCTTATTTTGGAAAATAAATCAATTGCCATAATTAACACAAATGATGAAGTTTCTCTGTCAATATCCCCCTTGTTATAAACATCATCTATAGACATGACTCAGCCCTGGTTATAGAAAAGATACATCATACTGACTCTGTTGGATGTCATCCTGATTTTTGGTTTAGGAAAAAAAAAATTCAACTTGATTGTAGCAATAAGAAGTTGCTGCCACTCTACTTCATAGTAATTGCTTCACAGAAATAACACTAATAATTGTTATAAGATCATAGAGTAAAGAATTTAGCTGAGAACAATGTGGATAATCAAGATATTCTCTGGAAGAGAAAATTGTAAGGCATGTTTTGTGATGAAGGACAGGGACTAAGAGAGGTCCTAGCAAAGTTCTGAGAAAGATATTTAGGAAAAGACACTTCAAATTTCAAATTGAGCCAACCCCAAGTTTTATACTTCTCTCAGAAAATGCAGTGTGTTTATCCCTTTGAAAAGGAGGTCTCAATAGAGAGTAACAAGTGACATAGAAATACCCAAGATAGTTAAAATCTAACATAGCAGCACTATACCTCAACAAGAAATGAACAAATTGTTTATCTTTGTTTTGAGAACACTACTGTCTTCAAAAACAAATGCCATCCGAATTCTACAAATTTATGGTAATTTCTTATATAATCACATGTGAGACAGTTATACTTTTTCCCACTGGAGGGTCAAAATATTATATTGCTCCATAAGTTGATGTAACATGTATTAGAATGTAATGAGCATCAGTTATGACAGTTATCAGTTATCTTATACTTGCTGTCTTTTCCTAGGGACCCAGTTATATGAAGCTAACAAGCAGCTGCAATTTGAAAATAATGCAGAAGACCTGAAGCACTGGCTGGAGGAGGTAGAATGGCAGGCTAGGTCTGAGGATTATGGGAAAGGTCTGGCTGATACACAGAATCTGCTCAGGAAGCATGGCCTCCTGGAGTCTGCCATGGCTGCTCGTCAGGTTTGTTGCTAGCTCTTTGGCTAATTATAGGCCAAATCACCTGTATATGTTCTGAGCACACTGATGATAAGTAATTATTGTTTAAAAAAAAAGAGAGAGAGCAGGAAACCAAAGGTAAAAATTCAAAACTTTTAGTTGATCAACTACCTCTTTCCAATATCTCCTTTAATCCAGCCTTTCTCCTGGGTGTCTTGTATCTTTTGTCAGAACCCCATGGCTGATATAAGACTTTATTGACTCTTCTAAATATAACACTGTACTCTCAATCCAAAAACCTGGGTTTTATAACTTACTAGTTCTGTGATATTTGGTGTATCTTTTCACCTTTTCACACCTCTGTATCCTCAACTGTAAAATAAAAGTTTATATATAAAATTGACTCTTTCTATTCTGGCATCCTGCAAGTCAAAGTTTGAAAATATTTTTAATCATACCATTTTTTTTTTTTAAGAAAATTGAAACCCAGAGAAGTGAAGTAACTTCCCCAATGTCACAGAGAAAATTAACAGCAGGGCCGGGACTAAGAAGCAGATGTCTAGGCTCTTAGTTTCAGAGTTACCCACTGAAATACCACCAGACTGTTACTTTAAATAAATTTATCCAATAAGTTTCTAGAGTATCGATACTGTATGTGAGTTTCTGGAGAACTCAGCGGAAATCCACCTCCATCTGACTCAGTCTCTCATCCCAGGAATCCTAGCTTGTATTTAAAATTTATTCTGCTGTTCCCTACAAAGTCCCACTGATTTTTCCTGTTAAAATACACTTTTAGAATATCTGCTCTTTGGTTACTCTTGGTTAAAAGGAAAAGAAAGAATAATCTACAGAAAATAGAAATAAACAAAACAAACCCAGTCACTTACATAGCTCTAGGTATGGCTTGATGGAGCTTGAAGTATAAGACTGGAGTTAGGAAAACCATATAAAGATAGCTTTGAAATCTACATGGAGGAAGAGAGTTTGGAACAGATTTTCAAAGAAGGAAAAAGAAAAGATTTGGTGAAAAGTAAATAAAAACATACAAAGAAGAGGAACAGCATATGTAAACATGTAACAAATAGGAATATTTGACCCTATTTTGGAAAGTTAGGACCCTATTTTGGAAAGTTTGACCCTATTTTGGAAAGTTTGACCTTATTTTGGAAATTCAATCACCAGGAATTTGTTCTCCTGTTATGGAACACAAGCTCTTGTGCCCAACGCACAGTGAGGCCCAACAAACTGAAATCTCAGAGTTTGGAGCAGAGAAAGGTTTATTTCAGGGCCATGCAAAAATGGGTGGATTTGATTTCAGACGGCCTCAGCCTGTAACAGCTTGGAGCAGGGTTTCAGTTCCCAGAGAGATATTGAGGTCGGACTGAGGCAGTGAGAGAACTGAATCCTAGCAACTAGACAACCAGGGACCAGCGGCCAGTGACAAGGCACTGGCCCATCAGCTGTGTAGAAATGAATTTCCACAGAGAGACAGAAATTAGTGAAACAACTAAAGTGTTTATTAGGAGGAAAATGAGTATGTGTGGGCTCAGAGAGAGAGAGTCATGCCCTTGTGATAGTTTGAATCACTTATATGGGGCATTTCTTCTGGGTTTTCTTTGGCTAATCATCTTGCTTTTCCTGGTTCTGAGTCTATATTTGGTATATCTCAGGGTTCTCTCTTGTGTGAGTGCACATCTCTTAGCCAAGATGGATTCTAGCAAAGAGGCCTATGTGTAGGTTGATATCACCTACTATGGGGTGTTGCCCCCTTCCTTTCCACTTTCAGGGAGGCTTTCATCACATGTGTAGTTAGGAAGGTCTCCTGGACTTCAAGAATGAGGAATATGTGGTTTTTTTATCTCTTACCTAGGCAGGGTTCAACTCCTCTCTCCTGCTATTTTGGAGTATCTTTCCACAGGGGAGAAACTGTTCAGCCTGGGGGCCATCTATCTCCTGCCTCAGCTTGAGCCCAGAAAAACCAGAACTCCCCAAAGGGTTTCAGCAAAGCATTTTTTTAACATCTTTATTAGAGTATAATTGCTTTACAATGGTGTGTTAGTTTCTGCTTTATAACAAAGTGAATCAGTTATACATATACATATGATCCCATATCTCTTCCCTCTTGCATATCCCTCCCTCCTACCCCTCTAGGTGGTCACAAAGCATCGAGCTAATCTCCCTGTGCTATGCAGCTGCTTCCCACTAGCTATCCATTTTACGTTTGGTAGTGTATATATGTCCATGCCACTCTCTCACTTTGTCACAGCTTACCCTTCCCCCTCCCCATATCCTCAAGTCCATTCTCTAGTAGATCTGTGTCTTTATTCCAGTCTTACCCCTAGGTACTTCATGACCTATTTTTTTTTCCTTAGATTCCATATATATGTGTTAGCATACACTATTTGTTTTTCTCTTTCTGACTTACTTCACTCTGTATGACAGACTCTAGGTCCATCCACCTCACTACAAATAACTCAATTTCGTTTCTTTTTATGGCTGAGTAATATTCCATTGTCTATATGTGCCACATCTTCTTTATCCATTCATCTGATGATAGACAATTAGGTTGCTTCCATGTCCTGGCTATTGTAAATAAAGCGGCAATGAACATTTTGGTACATGACTCTTTTTGAATTATGGTTTTCTCAGGGTATATGCCCAGTAGTGGGATTGCTGGGTCATATGGTAGTTCTATTTGTAGTTTTTTAAGGAACCTCCATACTGTTCTCCATAGTGGCTGTATCAATTTACATTCCCACAAGCAGTGCAAGAGTGTTCCCTTTTCTCCACATCCTCTCCAGCATTTATTGTTTCTAGATTTTTTGATGATGGCCATTCTGACTGGTGTGAGATGATATCTCATTGTAGTTTTGATTTGCATTTCTCTAATGATTAGTGATGTTAAGCATTCTTTCATGTGTTTGTTGGCAATCTGTTTATCTTCTTTGGAGAAATGTCTATTTAGGTCTTCTGCCCCTTTTTGGATTGGGCTGTTTGGTTTTTTGTTATTGAGCTGCATGAGCTGCTTGTAAATCTTGGAGATTAATTCTTTATCAGTTGCTTCATTTGCAGATATTTTCTCCCATTCTGAGGATCGTCTTTTCGTCTTGTTTATGGTTTCCTTTGCTGTGCAAAAACTTTTAAGTTTCATTAGGTCCCATTTGTTTATTTTTGGTTTTATTTCCATTTCTCTAGGAGGTGGGTCAAAAAGGATCTTGCTGTGATTTATGTCAAAGAGTGTTCTGCCTATGTTTTCCTCTAAGAGTTTGATAGTGTCTGGCCTTATATTTAGGTCTTTAATCCATTTTGAGTAGCAAAGCATTTTTAAAGGCCAGGAGAGGGAGGGGCATCACGGGGTTTGTGATCAGCTCACGCACAATTCTCTGATCGGTTGATGCTGAGCTAACATGGCAGTTAACATTATTAATCCTTCAATTCCAGAAGGTCTGGGGGCTATGTGCTCATGATCATCAAGTATTCTAGTTAATTTCTTCCATTTGGTGCTGGTTTTAGCATCTGAAAGACTCAGGAAATATGCATCAGATACTATTACCTGGCAACTTCAGAGAGGAGTTAAAACAGAGGGTAGGGAGGGACCTGTCCAGGGAAGGCCCCATAGGATTCTCCTTGGTTACACTCCTAGTTGGAGTAGTGGCTAAGATATCATGCTTTAAAACAAATTTTTAGCTATGGACTATTAAAGCTGGAAAAGATCATGAGTATTCTCTAGCCCAAAGTCCTTATTATATAGTTGAGGAAACTATTATGAAAACAGGTGAAGAGCTGGATAAAATGGCAACTGACTAGCAGCCAAGTCTATCTGTTTAGTCTGAAGCATCTTGCACTACATTAGCTTTCAAATAGTACAGTGGAACCATAATCATGATGACAATTATGATGTTTGAAAATCATTCTATTACACAATATGTTTTTCAAAGTTAAACTGTCCTAAGAGATGAGAACAGTTGGCTAGTAAGAGATTTTAATTTTAACTCTTTGTGGAGCCTTTATTTCTTTATGGAGAAATGAGTATACATTTTAAGAAGCTATTGATGATCAATGGTTTGTTCCAAATTAAGAAGAGATAGATCAAACCCTGTGTAGGTTGAACACTGGATGGCAAAATAGAGTAAGTAAAACCCCAATACCTGCTGCTCATCCATTTTCTGAAGAACTTTTCTTATCACCACCACCCCCATTCCAACAACAAAATGAAACAAGCAAACAAAAATCCTGTGTTCTGTGCTCCTGCTAGACCAGTTACAGTTGACCTCATTAATAAAGATGAAATGAATCTCTTGTATCTATTTTACCATATAGTAATATGATTTAAATTTTATTTCTAGGAAGATCCTTCAAACTTCTGTTTCTATTTTCCTCCTTTCTCAGATATGACCCAAATGGGGACCATTATTTACTTAAATTCATACAACTAGTTAGTGGCCAAAGAAAGGCCTTTTAATTTCTCTTTCTGAGGTTCGGACATTTGTTTTTGTAACGTCACGTTTCATCTCATAGGCATGGTTCCTGCTATGCAACAAACTTAAGCCTCCGAAATTTCCTTGTTATTTACAGTTCCAGCTCATTTTAAAGGGTGAGAAAGAGGCTGGAAAGGGAACTGAGATAGAGAAATCCTCCTGCTGTTTTCTTTGGGGCCTCAATTTATCACTACTCCCAAACAAACAAGCCTTTGTAGTTCTGGTTTCCCTGATTTCTTTGGCACACTCTATACATATTTTGTCCTTTCTAACACATGGTTTCAGAACTACTTTCTTATAAGTAGCCTTTAGCTTGAAGAATTGGTTCTTAGTGTAGCAAACTTTCCCACTCTATTTCACTGATTTGATTAGAAGTTTAAACATGAGTACATATAGAGCTGATTCTCCTCATCACCCCCACCCACCGTCCTGCCCTCCATGCCAGATGTTAAACTCTCATCCTTTTCTACTGAATGATGGGATTTTCTGACACTGATTCTATTTTTTCCTCAGGATCAGGTGGACACCCTCACAGACCTGGCAGCATATATTGAAGAAATAGGCCATCCCAATGCTGGGGACATACGGGCAAGGCAGGAGTCCCTGGTGTCTCGGTTTGAAGACCTGAAAAAGCGACTGGCCAACCGGAAGAATAAGCTCATTGACCTTCTCCTCCTGCACCAGATCTGCAGAGACACAGAGGATGAGGAGGCCTGGATCCAAGAGACTGAACCTTCTGCAGCTTCCACCTACCTTGGTTAGTACAGCCGTACAGTCTGAGCAGGCAGAGCCATAAGGAGAAGACCAAGGTCTTCTGATAGTTTGAGGGATCTGGGATACAGTAGCAAAGTTTGCCCTCAGGTCTTTCCCCTTAGATTCTTGAACATTATTCCTGCTTTCCAAAAAAAAAAAAAAAAAAAAAAAAAGATTTTTAAAATAATTCATACTGAGAAATTTACCTCCTAAAACCAGACATGAAGAATGCCATGAATTTAAGGCCTCTAGGAAGAACTAAAGTAACCAGCTTTTTGCTACTTGCTCTAAGTTATTGCCAAGGTACTTGACTGAGTGGTCATGGTTAGCGTTTGAGGTCACGAGTGTTTTTGTTTATATTGTCAGTGGCTCCCTTTTATAAGGGGAGCTATCACAAGGATATGTATGAGCTATTACAAGGATAAAAAGGGTGAAGCAGCAGATAAAGTACATGATTTCCTTTTCTTTGGAATCTATCAGTCCACCATTGTTAGTGCCAGGACACTTGCATTGAAATACAGAAAAAAGTGCACATAAATATAATGCAAACTTAATATACATGTATTGGGTACATCTGTGAGAGGCTGGACCATATGACAACAGAAGGGCTAGTCTGGGAAAACATCCTAGAAGAGAAAAGATCTCTTTGAAGGAGAGACGGACATAGAGGGTTTCTGGAGACATTTAGTGTGAACTATATGGAAGAAAATTTTGGAGGAAAGAGAGTTGAAGTGTGGACAGGAGACAGGGAGGATGAAGTAGACAGCTGGAACTGGGGACTTTAGAAGCAGGAAATTAATGGTACATAGTATTTATTGTGTGCTAGTTAGTGTTAACCAATGAGTGAGGCACTTTTTGTAAGTTATGTCTAATCTTTACAAAGAAAACTACAACACAGTTATTTTTAGTTTAGAGAACTTAATAACTTTCTGGCATCCGTAGAAATAAGCAAGTGGAAAATCCTGCTTTTTATACCACAATATGTTGAAAGAAAATTGGTTGCATGAAATTATTGGAAGTTTGAGCTGAAGAGTTACATGCCTTTCTACCTATCATCCAAAGAGAAGAGTGATTTATTCATTGTCTTTTGTAGAATAATGCATTTTCTTAGTACAAAGAGACAAGGGGAAGAACAAAGCTGAGCAGAGTTAATTCAGACAGTCAGCATAAATTTTAGGAAGCCCACTTAATGAACTTCAATGGGAAGAACTTGTAGGTCCAAGAGTTAAAAAGAAGTACAGTAGTTTCTTATTATTCTGTGCACTACAACAATGACTTGAAATTATTTTTATCTCTAGGCAAGGACCTGATTGCCTCCAAGAATCTTCTGAACAGACACCAAGTCATCCAGGCTAATATTGCCAGCCATAAGCCACGCATCCAAGTGATAACAGAGAGGGGAAACAAAATGGTAGAGGAAGGTATGTATGATTCAGATTGAATTGACCTGTCATCACTGTGCCAAATTTATGAGAAGTTTTTTTCAATTTTAGGGCTTCATTCCTTTATCTACGTTGATACTTTTACCTGTATAATTTTCCTTCTACATGAAGTTCCTCTAACATTTCCTGTAGTGAAGTCCTGCTAATAATAAATTCTCTGGGTTTTTGTTTTGGTCTAAAAGACTTCCTTTTGCTTTCATTTTTGAAACACATTTTCACTGGATATAAAATTCTTGGCTGATATTGTCTTTCTTTGAGCATTTTAAAGATTCTGCTGCACTGTCTTCTGGCTTACAGAGTTTCTGGTGAGAAGTCTCTTCTCATTACTATCTTTGCTCCTTTTTATGTAATGTCTTTTTTTCCTCTGACTCTTTTATCACTGGTTTTCACCAATTTGCACCAATTTGTTTACAGTATAACTTGGTGTAGTGATCTTTGTTTCTTTAGCTTTGCAATCATTGAGCTTCTTGGATCTGTTTTCTTATGGTTCTTCCAGGGAAGTTTTTATTCTGGAACTAATTTAGAGACTAGTCCACTACTACGGTATAACCCTTCTGAGGATACTACCTCATGTATTTTAATATCTTTCCACTTTGGTGGGAGCTAATTTTAATTATTCATAGCCCTATGTGACCTTAGGAGTTTTTTGGCCTACTGCTTTCCAGTCTTCTTTTCCTTACCCTTGAAGAGTTTCCTGACACATGTGTGAAAAGGAGTAATCAGTCACATACTTCACGGGCCCTCTCTGTGTATCCCCAAAACTCCATCCCCAGTACAGCATCCTTCTCAGTACCCTGCTCCACAAGCTCTAGCTGTCTTGTCTCCCCCCAACTCTGATCTCTGTCTCCTCAGAATGATGTGATTACTAGTTCTATTTGGGCTAGTCCTCCCAGCATTGCAGTCTACAAACTGCGCCAGGCATAAACTGTGGCAATCATAAGGCATAGCTCATTTCTTTCCCTTCTCTCAGGAATCACACTCCTCTGCCTATCTTCTGAAAATCATTGTTTCTTACACTCTGTCTTGTTTTCTAGTTGTTTAGGATGGGAGAACAATTCCCATAGTAATAAATCTTTTATGGGCAAAAATGAAAATCTGCTTGTTGATTTTTGCCAACACTTTACTGTATCTTCTTCTTTGTTTACCTGTGGAGGTGTTCACTAAATTCTAAAAAACATACTTAACACAATCCTAAGAATGAATTTTAATTCATTGATATTTTAAAAAAAGAAATGAAAATCTGCTGAATTTTCTGCTTAAGCTAGAGAATACACATTTTTGGAACTCTGAGCAGTACCCACACATAGGTATTTTGTTTTCAGCCTGTATATCAGAGATTGTACCACCATATTCACCACCACACATATACCCTATCCCCCATTATATCTATTGATGCTTAATCTCACTTATGACATCCCAGTTCCCAGGAACTTAGGTGAAATGTCGCATTGACTACATACAGCATCATTCCCATGGCTCCCTTTCTCTCTCCCAGGTCACCAAAAGGATTAAAGTATAGTGGACATTAATGAGGGTAAAACTCTCCTTTTCTATAACTACTCCATAGGACACTTTGCTGCAGAAGATGTGGCCTCTAGGGTCAAGAGTTTGAATGAGAATATGGAATCTCTCCAGGCTCGAGCTGCTAGACGGCAGAATGACCTTGAAGCCAATGTCCAGTTCCAGCAATACCTAGCTGACCTGCATGAAGCAGAAGCATGGATTAGAGAGAGGGAACCTATAGTAGACAACACTAACTATGGGGCTGATGAAGAAGCAGCTGGGGTAAGTTGGGCACACGGAAGGATATTGTCTAATACTCACCGAATTAGTACCAAATTAGTACCTGATTAGATTGTGTGACAACTACAGTTTTTCTCAGATTTTTTGGAGTTTCCAGAGTGATAACCTTTGGTCTTCATCTGCTGGGATAACCTGAGTTAACAGAAATCCCAAAATATACACCACATTTTCCTAACCCCACAGAGATCCATATTTCTTAGAGATTATCTAAGCCCAAAAAGGCATGACCAGACATCTATGCTTGTCTTTGTCCCATCCTAAATTTCCCAGACTGAGCTTGGGATTTCACAAACCAACTATAGTTTTAACATATACTTAATTACTTTATTGTAGTAAAGTCAGACAGACACGTTGGGGCAAGAAGAACTTCAAAGGTCATAATTACCCTTTATATCCATTTCTTTGTTTTGCTCATTACCCTATGGTCAGCCAGTATAGTATTTCACAAACCCTATGCACTAGAAATACTTGACATGGGCATCTAAAATCATGCCAGAATTTAATCCTACAAAGCAATGTTTTCAGCAGTATCTTTCAGCTGTGATGTGCAATGAGAAAACATTTGTGCAATTTGACTTTATTTTGATTAAAGCAAATATATTGATATTGTTGTTCATTTAACTCTTATTTTCTTCATACTTGCAAATTTAGAGTTAAAAAATTTATTATATGTGGACAATGTCTCTTACCAGGAATTAGGACAATAAGTATAACACAAAACAATACTTGAAACACTCCCCAAGGATGCTTAGTGTTCTTCCTGTAGTTGCTTCTGATGATCTTCCCATCAACAAATTCAGGCTCTTCTAAAGAAGCATGAGGCCTTTCTAGTGGATCTGAAGTCTTTTGGAAACAGTATGCAAGCTCTTCGGGATCAGGCAGAAGCCTGTCAGGTAAGAAAGACTTAGGTATGACAAGAATCACATTCTCCACAACAGAGGAAAAGGAATTAGGAGATTCTCTTTGTTACCAGGTTTTACTTTACATAGTCCAGGAAGCAACTGCAATAGAAAATAGTAAGTCCTGCGATCTTTAGGCAGGCACTGTAGTATCTTTGTAGCACCTACAGAGATTTAGTTTATAAGAATTTCTCAGTAAGTATTATCATTTATTCACTGGTGTATTATTTTTTTGCTTTCCTTTTTCATTTTATATTTTCATTCTCCATCTTTTCTTACTTCTTTTATTTGCATATCTCCTCTTATATTCCCTCCTGATTTATTTCCTCCCTTTCTTAGTTTTTTTTTATACTGACACTTATTAAATGTCTACCATGTGCAAGCATGAATAAAAAATAATCCTGACTTGAAGGAAAATTACAGTCTATTAGGTCATCAATTTCAACAAATAACTGCATATAATAGATATATGAACAGGAAAAAGAATCTCAAAGAAAGGAGTGTTTCATTCTCTTGAAATAAGAGTGCTGGAGGATAGGAAAATCTTCATGGCTGAGGCAAGCCAGTTTATTTTTCTTTAAGGGTAGTTTACTATGGAGATAATGAGAAGAAGAACTCTTCTAGTGAATAAGCTATGATAGCAAATGCACTGAAGCACAAAATAATCAAGTGTATTTGGGAAATGGGAAATGCAAAGGATTGAGAATGTGAGAATGGCTAGACTGCAAGGTGAAAATAAATGTCCTGAAGAGTGATGGGAGCTGGAATCCACTAAATGATATGAGTATCTCCTAGTATAGTGGAAGCAATAGAGACACACTTCTCACATTCAAGGAATTCTGTTTTATGAGGGGCTTTGAATCCATACACTGGGAGTAGAAAAGACATAGACTCACTCTGTCAAGTCGATGTATGTTTACAGAGCTTCAGTGCTGTGCCTTCCTCAAGCTCTGCACAGTGGATGCCTACACAAAAACAGGTGGATTTATGAATTGTAAGTTATGAGGAAGCAGTACTTGAAGGATACAAAATCAGAGGGATATGTAAGGGGAAGTACATCTTCAGCTCCAATCTGAAGAAGGTGTGGGCCATTGCTTATGAAGAGGGATTATATTTTGTTCATTCTCTCAAGATATTATATTTAGGAAAAATGAAAATCAGAGAAGACTATACCTTAGAGGACAGGTTAAAAAGGAGAGAGAGACAAGATATTTGATCTCAGTTTATGTTCTCAATTTTTAAAATTCTGTGGCCTTTCCTGTGCTGTAGATCACTCATCTCTAAAAAAGAAAGTCCACGGTTGCTTGACATAATGCTTTAAAGACCCAGGGAATGGAGAAGATGATGAGAGATATTGGGTCTTTCACTTTCTCAAACAATTTTCTGGAACACGGATGCATACAATCCTTTATTGCCTGCTTAAGAATTGGTGGTTTAGAGCATTTAATATGTTTTTGAAAACTTACATTCTTACTTGCTCACTCTGTGATCATATTTCCCAGCCTGCCTGTCCCCTGAGAAGTGTTAGGATGGAATGATATCTCTGAAGATGGCATATTGCAGTAGCTCTGTTACTGGCAGCCATGTAAGAGATTTCAGCCAGGGGCTCCTCTCTCCTGTAAGGTGCAAGGACAGCCCACCATGGGTAGGCTGTACAGGGAAATCTTTCCCATGGGTGACTGGCTTGTTCTGCTTACTGTTTGTGTTCAGCAACAACAGGCTGCACCCATGGAGGAAGCTGCTCGAGAAGAGAGGGTTGTGGCCTTATATGACTTCCAGGCCCGCAGCCCCCGAGAAGTCACCATGAAGAAAGATGACGTCTTAACACTGCTCAGTTCCATCAACAAGGTGACTTTCCCTTCTACCTTTCTCCCCATCAACAGGGTGGCTCTTGCAGTCGACTCTCCCAACCCTGCCAGATACCCATATTTTAACCAGCCAATATTTTTCTATTTCTCTCTCTCTTAAATAATCATAATTTATTGAGCAGTATCTTTCCTTCAGGTGCTGTGTAGGATCCTGTACATATCTTTTGAGATTATAATACCAATTTTACAGTTAACAAAGTGAGGACTCAAAGAGCTTAAGTAACTAGCCCAAGGACATGTAAGCCATGAGTGACAATTCTGTAATATGTTTACAGGATTAAACTGCCTCTTTCTTCTCATCTTTCCTTGCTCCTCTTCTGACCCAGTGTTCCTAGTAATGGAACAAAAATGGCTAGGGTTAAGAGGACCCTGGTCAAGGAGAAGTCTTTTGTCAACTTAGATTTTCTTTAGCCCTTATGATTGTGAGAATACTGACAAAGTATTGTCTAGGATTTTAAATATATTTCTCATAAGAGCATGAGAAATATTTTCATATTCTAATGCTTCATTAATCTCCAAAAATGATTGAGAAGAAAAAAATAGAGCTTGGGATTTGTTACTCTGAAGCCAAGCAATTTTTTTAGAGAAGCAAGATTTTTATTATCAAATAAACTGTATTCTAGTCCTCTTTTCTCTTTGCTCAGTCTTCTTCATTTCACCACATTATTCTCTGAGAATGTTAACTCCAGAGCAGTTAGTATAGCAACCCTCCTGTGGAGATCAAGGTCATACTTAAGCATAAAGTGTTCGCATAGGTGAATTTCAGGACAACACACAATTTTTAGGGGCTCTGGGAGAGGGATGGTGAGAAGTTATTACACAATATTGTCATACACAGGTGCTTCACCCATGAAAAGCCCAGTTCGATTCTGGCCCTGTGGGTTTTCTGTGAATTCCTAGTGGACAAAATGCCCCATCATGAAGAGAATGGTTGTCAGTTTTTGTAAACCTCATCAAAGTTAAGGATCTAACATCAAATATCAGATTCCTTGATTTCAGAGGCTTATCTCTGCAATTCCTGCAACTTCTGATGTATGTTCTTTGTAATATATAAAAATTATATTCTACCCATAAGCAATGGTTTGCTTCTTCTGGCCATCAGCCTGTCCCTTTGCCTAGAGACTTAGTTATAAACTTCTCCTATATGTGGCTTTTCCAAGAACTAAGGAAGAAATGGGGATTTTCTCTCCCTTTAGGACTGGTGGAAAGTGGAAGCTGATGATCACCAGGGCTTTGTGCCCGCTGTCTACGTCAGGAAACTTGCCCGTGATGAGTTTCCTATGCTCCCGCAACGGAAGCGAGAAGAACCAGGCAACATCACCCAGCGTCAGGAACAGATTGAAAACCAGTAAGTTCTGAAAGCTGGAGAATAGAACAGTGTTTGGCCAAACATTCCAGATTTGTCAAAAACACGTCTTACGATTCTATATCTGTTAGATTAAGGATGCTTTCCAAATTCACAGATTTTAAGAGCTGAAAGCAAACTCAGGGTAATTCAAACCCTTTACTTTTTAAATGAGGGAAGGGAACCCCAGAACCATTAAGTCAAGTGCCAGAGGTCAGACACATATTAGGGTCACGTATTCTGACTCCCTGCCTGGCAATCTCTCACTCTTTCAAGGTTATCAAAAGGTCTTCTGACTTCCATGTGAACTTTGTCTACTATGCCAGGCTACTTCATACGCAGTTGTCAATAGGAATGTGAGATTTTTCACTTCTATAGAATGAGGAAGGCGTATTGCCAGTCATACTGTTGGAACATTGACATTTTTATGGAATACTTTTGTCTCTCTGTTCTCAATGCTATTTTCCTTCCATCTTTATTTCCTCTTCTCTTTACTGTTTTCTTTTGATTTTTTCCTCCCTCTCATTTTTGTCCCTTTCATTCTCTCCCTTTCTCACCCTGCCTCTACTCTTCTGTGTTTTCTCCATCTCCTATTCTACATTTCCCATTCTCCTTGTTTCTCCACCCAGGTACCTTTCCCTCCTGGATCGGGCGGAAGAACGCAGACGTCATCTATTGCAACGTTACAATGAGTTTTTGCTGGCCTATGAGGCAGGAGACATGCTGGACTGGATCCGAGAGAAAAAGGCAGAAAACAGCGGGGTGGAATTAGATGATGTTTGGGAGCTGCAGAAAAAGTTTGATGAGTTCCAAATGGTGAGAAAGAAGAACCAACTCCTCTAGACAGCTTTATGAGGGTTATCATCATTTCTTTTTACCACATATCTCCTCCTCTGTAACTCCTTAATTTCATATTTGCTAAATATCCTCCCCAAAACTACTGAGATTTCCACATTTCAAATATTTCTCTGGGTATTACAATTGGAAGGAAAATGCAGAGGAAACTAATCACCCTGACTTTGCAGCCTGCAGTTCCTGCCACTCCCACATCCTACTGGAAGTGCTGGTCTCCCAGAATCTTCACAACTTGTCCTATACTGTCTTGTCTTCCTGCTGCCCAGGTTGAGATGGGGTGTTGTGAGACTCTTGCAAGGTCTAATTATGGGTCAGAAGTTTGGATGGAAAGGTGGGAAGAACAACCTGACTTTACAACCAGACAATTTCTAATTTTCTGCCCACCTAAAATCTTTCCATTCTCCTTTATTCTCTCAGATCCATTCTATTATTTTAACTAGCGATTAGTATAAACTACTTCCTTCTTTCTTTTCCATATGATACTTTCCTTACACCTGGAATACAAAGCTATACAAAGCTATCGATCTATAGATAGATAGATAGATAGATAGATAGATAGATAAAGTACATATATATACATATGGAGAGAGAGAGAAGTGAAAGAAAGGGAAAGGGGAAAAAAGAGGGTACAATTTATAAAAGAATACCAAGAATGAGACTTCCATGAGAAAACTCATTGAAAGGCCATTGCATAGTGAAATAAACAATGTCATCACCATAGACATAGTGATGAGTTCCCTAGAGCTGTTACAATGTATCTTAATATAAGCAAATTGCAACTCAGACAATGAAATTCTGCAAAAGGTGGAGGAATTTGTATTGGTAGCAAAGAACATTATGTGGCTCAGGTATAGACCCCTTTGATGGTATAATTTAATCCAGGGAGAAATCTAGGGAAATTAATGTGCTCCATAATCCATATAAATAACAGCTCTCTTGTCACGTTTTTGATAGTCACTGGGTATCAGGGAGTTTAAAGGTACTCTTCTTTGTGTCAGATTGGAGGAAGCCAGTTTGCTGTGTACTCCAAATGTGGTTAGAAATATGTTTTAACCTGTATCCAAGTCAGGGCAAAGATGAGCAGGTAAGTATGAAAGATTCTTGAGAAGGGGATTTATACTGCTTTGGATACGTTTTACCCCTAGGATTTGAAGACCAATGAGCCTCGGCTGAGGGATATCAACAAGGTGGCTGATGATCTTCAATTTGAAGAGCTTCTGACACCAGAAGGAGCTCAAATACAGCAGGTAACTATGGCTTCTTCTTTCTTCTCACTACCAGGTTTGGGGAATCTTCATTTCATTTAAAAATGCTTAATTTCATATTCTGAAGATCAACTAGAACATGCAGAAGATAATGGCAGTATGGAGCTAGCTATTGGAAAGGTCAAAGGAAATAGTTCAGATAGTCCAGTCATGTATCCATTTTAACTGATCTGAAATCTATAAATTGCCACACACACCCCATCACCACAAGAAATTCAGTGATCAAATGCATGAATACAAAGAAAATGCAGATAAAGGAGCTATGACAGTGGAAAGTGGTTAATCAAGAAAGTTTACTGTAAGGGATATTGATAAAATCTGGTGAAAGAAGAATATAGGTAGTAGAGATGGGGGAGGAGACATTCTAGACCTGACTCAGATTTGGACTTGTGGTTCCATAAAAGATGTAATGAATTAATAGAATGTTTAGTCCAGTTCTCTGAGTTGTCATAAACCAGTGAGGAGAAATTCTCTGCCTCCTTTTGTGGTGATTGACCTGGTGTAAGAGTGAGAAGGAAAGTGCATAGGAACAATTTGCTTACTCTCTACAGTAAAATAAGGCTCTAAGAGGCTACCTGGTTTAGTCATTTCAAGATGCAGAATGGTATTAAATTTCTCATAGAGAAAGGTAATACCTTCTAACTACCAAGGCAACACTTTCCACTCATTTTTCAGAGGTTGTGATATATCTCTGTGGCAGCCAACATCAATTGCTGCTCTAAGGTTGATTGTTCCACCCTAGAACATCAGTTTCAGAAGAAAACTAATTCCTTTCTTAACTACATTGGCATAGTTGAGACCCAAGTTCAAACTATCCAAGAAAGAAAGAAACCTGTGTATTTTCTAAAGAGGATAAGATGAAAACAACCAGGGTTTAAGCCCCATCTAGTCTTTTTTTTTTACATCTTTATTGGGGTATGATAGCTTTACAATGGTGTGTTAAGCTTTACAATGGTTTGTTAGTTTCTGCTTTATAACAAAGTGAATCAGTTATACATATAAATATGTCCCCATATCTCTTCCCTCGTGCATCTCCTCCCTCCCACCCTCCTTATCCCACCCCTCTAGGTGGTCACAAAACACCAAGCAGATCACCCTGTGCTATGCAGCCGCCTCCCACTAGCTATCCATTTTATGTTTGGTAGTGTATATATGTCCATGCCACTCTCTCACTTCGTCACAGCTTACCCTTCCCCTTCCCCGTATCTTCAAGTCCATGCTGTATTAGGTCTGCATCTTTATTCCCATCTTGCACCTAGGCTCTTCATGACCTTTTTTTTTTTTTTAGATTCTATATATATGTGCTAGTATACGGTATTTGTTTTTCTATTTCTGACTTACTTCACTCTGTATGACAGTCTCTAGGTCCATCTACCTCACTACAAATAACTCAGTTTCATTCTTCTTTATGGCTGAGTAATATTCCATTGTATATATGTACCACATCTTCTTTATCCATTCATCTGTTGATGGACACTTAGGTTGCTTCCATGTCCTGGTTATTGTAAATAGAGCTGCAATGAACAATTTGGTACATGACTCTTTTTGAATTTTGGTTTTCTCAGGGTACTAGCCCAATGGTGGGATTGCTGGGATGTATGGTAGTTCTATTTTTAGTTTTTTAAGGAACCTCCATACTGCTCTCCAAAGTGGCTGTATCAATTTATATTCCCATGAACAGTGCAAGAGGGTTCCCTTTTCTCCACACCATCTCCAGCATTTCTTCTTTGTAGATATTTTAATGATGGCCATTCTGACCAGTGTGAGATGATATCTCATTGTAGTTTGCATGTTCATTTCTTTAATGATTAATGATGTTGAGCATTCTTTCATGTGTCTGTAGGCAATATGTATATATTTTTGTGTGTGTGGTACGCGGGCCTCTCACCATTGTGGCCTCTCCCGTTGCGGAGCACAGGCTCTGGCCACGCAGGCTCAGCAACCATGGCTCACTGGCCTAATCGCTCCGTGGCATGTGGGATCCTCCCAGACTGGGGCACAAACCCATGTCCCCTGCAGCAGCAGGCAGGCTCTCAACCACTGCACCACCACGGAAACCCATCTGTATATCTTCTTTGAGAAATGTCTATTTAGGTCTTCTGCCCATTTTTGGATTGGGTTGTTTGTTTCTTTGATATTGAGTTGCATGAGCCACTTGTAAATTTTGGAGATTAATTCTTTGTCAGTTGCTTCATTTGCAAATATTTTCTCCCATTCTGAGGGTTGTCTTTCCATCTTGTTTATGGTTTCCTTTGCTGTACAAAAGCATTTAAGTTTCATTTGGTCCCATTTGTTTATTTTTGTTTTTATATCCCTTTCTCTAGGAGATGGGTCAAAAAGGATCTTGCTGTGATTTATGTCATAGAACGTTCTGCCTATGTTTTCCTCTAAGGGTTTCATAGTGTGTGGCCTTACATTTAAGTCTTTAATCCATTTTGAGTTTATTTTTGTGTATGGTGTTAGGGAGTGTTCCAACTTCATACTTTTACATGTACCTGTCCAGTTTTCCCAGCACCACTTATTGAAGAGGCTGGCTTTTCTCCACTGTATATTCTTGCCCCTTTTATCAAAGATAAGGTGACCAGATGTGCATGGGTTTATCTCTGGATTTTCTATCCTGTTCCATTGATCTATATTTCTGTGTCTGTGCCATTACCATACTGTCTTGATTACTGTAGCTTTGTAGTATAGTCTGAAGTCAGGGAGTCTGATTCCTCCAGCTCCGTTTTTCTTTCTCAAGATTGCTTTGGCTATTCGGGGTCTGTTGTGTTTCCATACAAATTGTGACATTTTTTGTTCTAGTTCTGTGAAAAATACCAGTGGTAATTTGATAGGGATTGCATTGAATCTGTAAATTTCTCTGGGTAGTAGAGTCATTTTCACAATATTGATTCTTCCAATCCAAGGACATGGTATATCTCTCCATTGATTAGTATCATCTTTAATTTCTTTCATCAGTGTCATAATTTTCTCCATACAGGTTTTTTGTCTCCTTAGGTAGGTTTATTCCTAGATATTTTATTATTTTTGTTGCAATGGTAAATGGGAGTGTTTTCTTAATTTCACTTTCAGATTTTTCATCATTAGTGTATAGGAATGCAAGAGATTTCTGTGCATTAATTTTGTATCCTGCTACTTTCCCAAATTCATTGATTAGCTCTACTCATTTTCTGGTAGCATCCTTAGGATTCTCTATGTATAGTATCATGTTATCTTCAAACAGTGATGGCTTTACTTCTTCTTTTCCAATTTGGATTCCGTTTATTTCTTTTTCTTCTCTGATTGCTGTGGCTAAAGCGGAAATTAAAAAATACCTAGAAACAAATGACAATGAAACCACAACGACCCAAAACCTGTGGGATGCAGCAAAAGCAGTTCTAATAGGGAAGTTTATAGCAATACAATCCTACCTTAAGAAAAAAGCAACATCTCAAATAAACAATGTTACCTTACACCTAAAGCAATTAGAGAAAGAAAAACAAACAATAAAAACAAAGTTAGCAGAAGGAAAGAAATCATAAAGATCAGATCAGAAATAAATGAAAAAGAAATGAAGGAAATGATGGTAAAGTCAATAAAACTAAATGCTGGTTCTTTGAGAAGATAAACAAAATTGATAAACCATTAGCCATTCTTATCAAGAAAAAAAGGGAGAAGACTCAAATCAATCAAATTAGAAATGAAAAAGGAGAAGTCACTACTGACACTGCAGAAATACAAAGGATCATGAAAGATTACTACAAGCAACCGTATGCCAATAAAATGGACAACCTGGGAGAAATGGACAAATTCTTAGAAATGCACAACCTTCCGAGACTGAACCACGAAGAAACAGAAAATATGAACAGACCAGTCACAAGCACTGACATTAAAACTGTGATTAAAAATCTTCCAACAAACAAAAGCCTAGGACCAGATGGCTTCACAGGTGAATTCTATCAAACATTTACAGAAGAGATAACACCTATCCTTCTCAAACTCTTCCAAAAGATAGCAGAGGGAGGAATACTCCCAAACTCATTCTACAAAGCCACAGTCACCCTGATACCAAAACCAGACAAAGATGTCACAAAGAAAGAAAACTACAGGCCAGTATCCCTGATGAACATAGATGGAAAGATCCTCAACAAAATACTAGCAAACAGAATCCAACAGCACATTAAAAGGATCATACACTATGATCAAGTGTGATTTATCCCAGGAATGCAAGGATTCTTTAATATATGCAAATCAATCAACGTGATACATCATATTAACAAACTGAAGGAGGCAAACTATATGACCACTTCAGTAGATGCAGAGAAAGCTTTCGACAAAATTCAACACCAATTTATGATAAAAACCCTCCAGAAAGTAGGCATAGAGGGAACTTTCCTCAGCAAAATAAAGTCCATATATGACAAACCCATAGCCAACATCGTCCTCAATAGTGATAAAGTGAAACCATTTCCACTAAGATCAGGAAAAAGACAAGGTTACCCACTCTCACCACTATTATTCAACATAGTTTTGGAAGTTTTAGCTACAACCATCTAGTCTTTAGAAACTACTGAGCTGTCAGAGTTAGCTTCGTAGCTAAAGTCTTTGTTTGCCTCTTTCAGGAGTTGAATGCCCGCTGGGGGTCCTTGCAGAGGCTGGCAGAGGAACAGCGCCAGCTCTTGGGCAGTGCCCATGCTGTCCAAATGTTTCACAGGTAAGAATTTTACCTGAAAAGCGGTGCTACTCTAGAACCCACTCAAGAACTGCCAATTTTACTTAGTATAGTAGATCCATAGCTATAAATTTAACCCTTGTTCCTGGAGAAAATCAGAAATCAGGCACTTCAGTAATAGATTCCTCACTTGGCACATAGGCTACTCCCAGATAACGAACTTCAATTTTCTAGTACCTAGGCTTCGGCCCTGGTACATACATAATTAGCAGTCTTTATATGTTTTCATGATAGTGAATGAAAATTGAAGTTGAAACAAGAGGTTTAAGTAATTACATTTCTGAACTAGAAGTAGACAGTAGAGGGCAAGGAACATCACATTGACTCTAACTGTTGATTCAACAATTTTTTATGTCTGATTTCCAAATCTGTGTCTACACTAAGAAACACACACAGCTAAGTAAGCAAACAAATGAATGAACAACGAATGAACAAACGAATTTCCCTAATGAAAACCAGACACCTTTACTGTGTATAGATGTATTTTTGAGTATTCAGAGAAGGGAAAACTGAAATGCAGACAGGTCTTGTTTAGAATGGCTTAAGATGGAAAATTATGAAACGTAACAGTTAAGCATGGAGCTTTGCCATCAGGCTACCTGGTTGAAAGTTAGGCTCCACCATTTGGCAGTGATATAACCTTGAAAGAATAGTTAACTTTTTTTTTTCTGCTTAGCCTCTTAAGCTTTAGTTTTCTCATATGTAAATGGGACTGGTAATAGTAACTAGGCCTCAAATAGTTGTTGTAAAGATTAAATGCACCTAAGTTCTAACACATTAAAAAGGATGATGATGATGATAGTGATGACTTCTTTGTGAACTCAGCTAGTGTGCCTCTAATATGCCTATTATTCTTAAACTCTTCACTTTCATGTACCAGAGAAGCAGATGACACCAAGGAACAGATTGAGAAGAAGTCCCAGGCCCTCAGTGCTGCTGACCCTGGCTCAGACTTGTTCAGTGTTCAGGCCCTTCAGCGACAGCATGAGGGCTTTGAGAGAGACCTCATACCCCTGAAGGAAAAGGTGAGACGTGCTTTTAAGCTTTTCCAACACGTTCATCTTCATATTTATACCTGTTAATGTCCTTTTCTTTGGATTTATTGTCGAGTCTCTTATTCTTATAGAATAAGAATACTTGTACTTGTACTTTTACCTTGTCCCTAAGGCAAGTCCACTAAGAGGGCATGCCCCAGGACCATTCACATGGAGGGAAAACATTTTAAATTTTTAAAAATTATAGTTGATTTACAATGTTGTGTTAATTACTGCTGTGCAGCAAAGTAATTCAGTTATACATATATATATATACATTCTTTTATTATATTCTTTTCTATTATAGCTTATAATAGGATATTGAATATAGTTCTTTGTGCTATACAGTAGGACATTATTGTTTATCCATTCTATGTAGAAAAGCTTGCATCTGCTAACCCCAACCTCCTATTCCATTCCTCCCCCAACCCCCTCCCCCTTGGCAACCACCAGTCTGTTCTCTATGTCTGTGATTCTGTTTCTTTTTCATAGATAGGTTCATTTGTGTCATATTTTAGATTCCACATATAAGTGATATCATATGGTATTTGTCTTTCTCTTTCTGACTTACTTCACTTAGTATGATAATCTCTAGTTGCATCCATGTTGCTACAAAGGACATTATTTCATTCCTTTTTATGGCTGAGTAATATTCTTTTGTATACATACCACATCTTCTTTATCCATTCATCTGTTGATGGACATTTAGTTTGTTTCTGTGTCTTGGCTATTGTAAATGGTGCTGCTATGAACATAGGGGTGCATGTATCTTTTGAATTATAGTTTTGTCTGGATATATGCCCAGGGGTGGGATTGCTGGATCATAGGGTAATTTTATTTTTAGTTTTCTGAGGAACCTCCACGCTGTTTTCCACAGTGGCTGCACCAAATTACATTGAGGGAAAATATATTGTAAATGAACTTCCTACTAGCAAGTACTTTAGTGAGTTCCAATAGGCCAGAACTTACCAAAGTTAGTTGGAGGTCAGCAGCCTCAGATAAACAGGAAATGGCCAGGTCTATGCCTGAGTATGGTACAGAGTTTCCTTATCAAGGGATTGAAGGAGCTTAATCCTACTCTGACCAAAAATTGAACTCTAGAGCTTGCCAAATACACTCTGGAAAAATCAGAGACACCATAGAACTTGCATTATCATGTAAAGCAAAAAGAAGCACAGAAAATGTCTACATTGAAAAGATTTTCACATTAAAAATTAGACATTTGGGTTTCCCTGGTGGTGCAGTGGTTGAGAGTCCACCTGCCGACGCAGGGGACACGGGTTCATGCCCTGGTCTGGGAGGATCCCACATGTCACGGAGCAGCTGGGCCCGTGAGCCATGGCCGCTGAGCCTGCACGTCTGGAGCCTGTGCTCCGCAATGGGAGAGGCCACAACAGTGAGAGGCCCGCATATCGCAAAAAAAAAAAAAAAAAAAAAAATTAGACACTTGCCACCAACCGAGTCAATCACCCTGCCTGATAGCCTTCTTATATATTTATTTATTTGTTTGTTTGTTTATTTTTACAAAGGTTTATTCTTAAATGTACAATATTTTATAAAGTAGCAAGGTGTTCTTGTACCTCATTAAAGTCTATTTGAGGAAGGAGCATCACCAGGGCTTGGAACTCTTCCTTTGCTAGGATTCAGGTGTGACTCCATGATGATTGCCAGAACTCTTGACTTCCTAGGTGGCTGTATTGGGGGAGACAGCAGATCGGCTCAGCGAGTCCCACCCAGATGCCACCGATGACCTGCAGAGGCAGCGACTGGACCTGAATCAGGCCTGGAATGACCTGCTGGGGCTTACAGAGGAACGTAAGGAGAACCTACAGGAGGACCTAAAATTCTTCCTGTTCCTCAGCCAGGCCAGGTAAAGCTCCAGAGGCAGACTTCCACCAGGTGGGGTGAGCAATTTCCAAGTCTGGCCCATGAGTGGAGCATCTAGGAGCAGTCTATGCACAGGTGCTCTTCACTGCTGGGTTTGGAGTGTACCTCTAGGTCCAGATTGTACCTCCAGTAAGGCACAAAATTCTCATTTTCAATATTTCAAGCCAATTCCTTCAAACTGAAATATTTCAGTTTGAAAGAATGTGAGGTTATCTATGCCAATTAAGTAAGTTTCTATAGAGTGTATACTATATATAGGGTGTTATGTCAGGAATTACAGGATACGGGGGGGGGGGGCGGTTAGTCTACTGGAGAAGCAAAGAAGAATACAGATAACCATGGTAGAACATAATACAGCCCAAAACACACATCCTAACAAATAGATGGAACTATGCAAACAAAAGTGTGAGAATAAGAAAGGTACAGAATATCCATGATGTGGGGACAGCTAGAGCCTGGGTTTTGTATGTCACAGGGGTAAGGAAAAATAGCAAGAGATAAACTCAGAAATGTTAAAATCAAGTCCTGGAGAAGTTTCACTGCCTTGCTAAAGACTTTAGACATGATCATGTTTTAGCAAATACACACTTTATCTGTGGAACAGTTCTCACATTCTGCCCCATCATATCAGTCTGCTGAGAGGATCATTTAGAATTGAGGGTTCAGGAAGTAGTAGTTTGCAATGTAACACTTTTGAAGAAAAAAGGGGACAACTTTGGCAAATGATTGCAGTTGCCCTTGTCAAACCCCTCCCCAATTCAGGGTCTCTGGAAAGCTATAGTTTTTCATACAGTATAAATAAATAACATCCATACGCATTCCCCCAAATCATATGTATGCTCATATATCTCTGTATATAGAGGTTCTACCTGTAATTCAGATTCCAAGTTAAATGCTGCCTCTTTCTCTTTATGAAATCTTACGCTTCAATATTTCAAAAGTAACATCCCCACCCTCAGAGCAACTCTAACACCTTATTTTATCTCTTTAGGACAGTCTTGCTTTTTAGTACTTTTAAAAAATATGTATTAGTGTCTATGTTTTGTTTGCTTTTTTTTTCTTCTTTCAATATAAAGTGTGAACTCCTGGAAGGCACAAATATATCTCTTTCACAATGTTTGGTGCTTAGTAAACACCCAATAAAACTTAGTTGTTTAAATAAGTGAATAAATAAGTTTACAAAAGAAGAGACCATTCTGCCCTAAAGCTACTGATTCTTATTTAGCAAACAAGAGTAAGGGCATTCTTCATGAGATGCTTAATCTGACCATCATATATAATTTTTTAAGTCAATGCATGATTATTTGACATTTACCATCTGAAGCAGATGGACTTGAGCTCTGCTTGTCTAATTTCTTGACTGCTAAAAGAGTGGGAAATGGCCCTGATTTCGTCAATAGCACAGGAGTAGGGGGTGGAGGTGCTATGTGTGTGTATGTGTTGGACAGAAACATGTACTGGATTCTATTGGGAATAAAAGTAAGAAGAAAGACATGCCTTCCCTGAGATTCTATACTAAAATAGATCTTTAAAGCTAAGATCTATCCACTTTAAAGGAACAGGACTTGTTAGGAGTAATGGAATATGTACCAGTCCAGGATTCCAGTGTCTGGGTTCTACTCCAGATGTCTTCTTTTAGTTTTAGCACATAGGCAAATTGCTTACATTCTCTGGGCCAACTTCTGCATCTCCAAAATGAAAAGAAAAGAATTCCCAGAATTCTACACAAAATTATGTCAAGAATCAAAAGAGATAATAAGTGAAGAAAATTTCAAATGCAAGGGAATGCTATTATTAAGTAATAAAGTGAAAACAACAAATCTAAAATTTGTGAAGTATATAAATCTGATAGAAAATGTTTTCTAGTTATATAATGTTATATAATGTTTCTGTTATATAAACCTGATATGGAAATGTTTTCTAGAGGAGAAAAAGCCCAAGGACAGACAGTTCTATAGCAAGTTACAATGTACTCTTGTCAATCTCAATATGTCTCTTTCTCTAGGGACCAACAGAATTGGCTCAGTGGCATTGGTGGCATGGTATCATCCCAGGAGCTAGCTGAGGATTTAACTGGCACAGAGATCATGATAGAGCGACACCAGGTATGATTACAAAAGCCGTAGTCCCTGATCACATAACCTCACGACCTTTCCTCATTTTACAACTTTGGTGAGACATCACTGGCCTCACCAGTCTCTGCCCTCTTTTTGCCACAGGAGCATCTTGCTGAAATGGAGGCAGAGGCTCCCACCTTCCAAGCCTTAGAAGACTTCGGTACAGATCTTATAAGCAGTGGACATCGTGCCAGCCCTGAAATTGAAGAAAAGCTTCAAGCTGTCAAACTGGAGAGAGATGAGTTGGAGAAAGCTTGGAAACAACGCAAGAAGATGCTAGATCAGTGTCTTGAATTGCAGGTACTGCAAATTCCCAATCACTAGGCAGGATTAGCTGCACACTGTTTCATCTATGCAATTTTACATGGTTAATACAGGTGCTTATTTCACTGGACTTCCATGCTGAAAGCATAAGGGCATCTCTTGATTATCTGACATCGTATTTCCTGCTCTGTAGACTGTTCATTGTGGTGTTCTTTACTTTTTACTCCTGTTAAAAAAGCCAAACAAAATGGGGGTATGTCCCAGGACATGAGGGCGTAAAATTGGGTGATTATACTTTATTGATTGATTGAGGGTTTGATTGATTTTTATTGAGAACCTACTGTGTGCAGGGCCCTGGGAACACAAAGATTAGTAAGACAGTGTTCCTTTTCTAAAAGTAATGAAATTAGACATGTAGGCAGGTCATTCTTGTACAGTAAGATAATTACTGATAAAATGTATGAGTGTTTTGAGATTATGGCAGACAGAGTGATTAACACTTTTGAGGGAAGGGAGTGAGAGTGTCACAGGCTACCCTGAAAATAGTGTTTACCAGGGTCTTAAAGAAATAACCAGCCAGTATTTATGTATAGGATATAGGAAATAGTACCCCAAGAATGGAGTATAGCTTATATGAGAACATAAAACATGTTTTCAGGGAAGAGTAAAAGGTCCAGTATAGCTAAGATTTATGGTATGAATGTTTCTTGGAAGAATATTGGCACCTCTTACAGGGTCCCTTATATCAATATCACAGGAGACTGGGGAGATAATTTCCTCTGTCCACCTGGAATGAATATATCATATATATATAATATAATGAATATAATATATTGAATATATCTAATGAATATATCATATACATTCAACTTTATTCCCCATAGTTTTTCCGAGGGAACTGTGATCAGGCTGAGAGCTGGATGGTGGTACGTGAGAATTACCTAAGGTCAGATGATAAGGGTTCCTTAGACAGTCTGGAGGCCTTGATGAAGAAACGTGATGATTTGGACAAAGCAATCACTGCCCAGGTAATAACAACTAACATCAGAATTCCAATAATAGCAATTAGTAATAATAACAGAAATTCTACACATGTTTGTGGTTTATACTTATTTTAATGCCCATTTGATTCTTTTCTTAGAGAAAACTCTGAAGTAGGCAGGGTACATGGTGGCTTAGTCTTAGCTGAGTCACATGTGACATTGGACTTTTTACTTTAAATCCAGCTTTTTAAAACTTGACTTTTAAAACTGGAAGCTATTTTATATACTGTCTAACATCCCATCCAATGTAGGAATCATCTTCTACAATGGCCATGGGAAGTTTCTCTTCTACAGGGAACTCAGCACCATACTGAGATGGGAAGTAGCTCATTTCAGTATCATTATTGTTTGTCCTCTGTTGAGTTAAAATCCACCTCCCCATAAGGCATTTACCTTTTGGCCTTGGTTTTGTTTCCCTTTGTGAAGCCACAAAGATATCATCGTCCTTTTCTAGGAGGGAGTCTGGGATTGCACTAGGGGCCTAATTTCTGTGCATCTGGGCTTTTTCTCTTTCTTTTATCTAGGAAAAGAAGATCACTGAGCTAGAACTTTTTGCTGAGCAGCTCATAGCTGATGACCATTATGCCAAGGAAGAGATTGCTGCTCGGCGCCAACGGGTACTAGACAGGTCAGGCCCAAGCAATTGTTTTGTGAGTTATAGATAGATGTAGCAAAGTGGCCTCTTTGTTAACATTGAGGATGGTGGTAACACTGAGTTCTCATTTCTAAATGCCTAAAACTATCTTGAAAATTTGGGAAATGTTCTGATCTAGACTCATAGAATGAAAGACTTGGAAGTTACCTTAGAAATTACCTGACTTAATCACTTTATTTTATATCAGAAAATAATGAGACTGTGTTATATATAACATATTAATATATAATAATATATAATATAATATGTAATATTTAAGGAAATATATGAATAAATAATATATAACTATGTTATATATATGACATATAAATATATAACTAATGAGAGGAGAAAGGGCAGGTAAGCAAATAAGAAGATTCATGAATATGACATCAAAGCTTGGTGGAAGGGTAGAGGACAGAGAGTAATCTAGCCTCAACTTCCAGATGGAAGGCTCTCAAAGAACAGCTGATTGCTGAGCGAACGAAACTTGGAGACTATGCTGACCTAAAACAATTCTACCATGACCTCAAGGACCAAGAAGAATGGATCAGTGAGATGCTGCCCATAGCCTGTGATGAATCCTACAAAGACCCCACCAACATTCAGGCAAGTTCAAGATAAGAATCTTGGAAAACTTCAGCATACTCAGATTGTTGGATGAATGGTCACCTTGTGATACTGAACATTTCCTTACTGTTCAGAGAACTTTCACTGCCTTCAGGGACTTCTTACTCTAATGTGGAGTGAATTCTTCAGAAGTTATCATCACCTTTGTTATGATAGAAATGTTAACTCTTCCTTTTAAACGGAATTTATCTCAGCTTGCTTCCTAAATTAGGTGGTAATTTAGTTTCTGCTTTCCCTTCAGAGAAAATATCTGAAGCACAAGACCTTTGAAAATGAGGTCTATGGCCGAGCTGAGCAGGTGAAAGGAGTCATCACCTTGGGGAACACTCTGATTGAGAGGAGGGCTTGTGAAGGCAATGAAGAGACCATGAAGGTAGGTTCTGCTCACAATGGGTTTTGGGCTACAAAGGCACATGAAGAGAAATCTTTTATACTCTTTCAATGTTTCCATGTGTAGGGATATGGAATATGTTTCATAGTTAATTGCCTTCCCTTTGATTTTTGCACAAAGGAGGAGGAAAATAGTGATGCTCAGACCTTATCACTCCCATCATACTCAGTACCTTGACCTCCAAGAAAGCTTTAGACTTAATTCCTATGTGTTATCATGCTTGCCTTATATTTTCTATCCCTACTACCAAGAGCTTTGATATTTAGGCATCAGCCTCCATAATCAGCCCATGACCCTTTGTTCAAAATTTCTTCTAACACCTCCCATTGCTTTCCCAGATTTAAACCAGCATAACTGATTTAAAAGATCAATATAAAAGATTCAGTACTGGCAGATTTTGATTAGAACCTAACTCCAGAGCCTCCCTACATTATCCTTTCAAGTTGTCACAGGACCCTAAACACCATAATGACCACTCAATTTTGGGAGGCTAGGGTCAAGTAGAAGAGTTGGAGAAAAACTGGGACTACTTGTTTGAGAGAACAACTGACAAAGGACAGAAGCTCGATGAAGCTAGCCGCCAGCAGAGGTTCAACACAGGCATCCGGGACTTTGAGTTCTGGCTCTCAGAGGTAATTATACCTGGAAATGGTGTGGGCATGGGAGCTTAATAAATACTTGTCAGATAAACAGACTTTTGCATGAACAATTTCCTTGACTCTTCTTGGGAAAAGTTTGGGGATGTATTTGCTAACCTTGGGCTCCTTAAAGACAGCTTGCGTCTGGCAGCTTTATTTGTTTATCCTTCCATTCCCAGGCAGAGACACTGCTGTCCATGAAAGATCACGCCAGGGATTTGGCTTCAGCAGGAAACTTGCTCAAGAAGCATCAGCTATTAGAAACAGAGATGTTGGCCAGAAAGGTAAGTATTGTTGGAATCCCACTCCTCTGGCCAGAATGGAAATGTTTGTGACTTTTCTCTCTCCTGTCTTAGGAGTCCATTTGAGAACATAGTCTTGCAAAACTGAACTTAGTGTTCTCATCCATCAGTCATTATAATCAGGTCAAGTCCATGGGCTTCAGAGCCATTAACCTATTTTCATTAAATTATGTTGAATAGATTCTAAGACTCCAAGAAGTAGATCCTAAAAATGATCTTGTTTACTTTTTAATGACCTAGGCATATAAACTCACTCTCTTCCAAAGCTGAATATCTGATCTGGTCTTTGAGAGAAAATAGAAGTTTATTTTACAGAAGTACTGGAAAAAAAAAATAGGGGACACATGCTATGGAGTTGAACTATAAATACACTCTGAAAATTCTATGGAGCATTAGAGTTATATCCTAATATCAAGCATAGATGTGTCCTTGGAGCTGTAATAAACATTCAGACAGGTGTTCATTTCACACTGGAGCATTTTATGTTATCGGTTTTATTGGGTAACACAGAAAGGGCAAGAAGTCAAAGGCTTTCTAAGTTCAGTTTCAGGACTTGATGATATTACCTGTGACATCACTAGGAGGCAGACTTAGAATGCAAAGAGACATAGAAGAAGGCTGTGTTCTGGGTGGGACGGGCCTAAGAATATTACCAATAGAGTAGCTTCTTCTTGAATATTTCAGTCTATCAATCTGTGTCATATTCTGCACTGTGAAAAGATAGTTCTGCTTGGAGACACAGCATTGTTCACCAAGGTCTTATTTTCCATATGGGGAGAGGAAGAAAATACAGGGGAAAACATCAGAAGACCAAATGTATAGTCCGAATAATGTAGCCATGCTATCCATATTGCCTCTGGTCTTGCCCTTATCCAATCTGAGTTAAAAGAGCATGAGGTCAAATTCATTATCTTCAAAAATGATCTAGTTGATCCAGTCTTTGAACTTGAACTAGTGGTGGTTAAAGATCAGGGTCTACTTAATACCTATACTATACTATTCACTGAGGATACTTGGGCTTTCTAGGATGCACTCAAGGACCTGAATACGTTGGCTACAGATCTGATATCCAGCGGGACTTTCAATACTGACCAGATTGTGGAGAAAAGGGATAATGTCAACGAGCGCTTCCTGAATGTCCAGAAATTGGCAGCTGAACACCATGAGAAACTGAAAGAGGCCTATGCCTTGTTCCAGTTCTTCCAGGACCTAGACAATGAGGAATTCTGGATAGAGTATGCACTGCCAGCTCACATTGCATGGATAGTCCAAGAAAATAGATAATCCACCAAACATGTTCTTATTTGATGCTGAAATGAAATACATAGTTGCTTCTGGCAGTTCGCATTACTTCTTAATCATGTCTGCCTTAGCCTAAAGTGAATATTGGTTTTATTTTTCCCAAATTTTTTCACTGTATGCAGGCAGAGGGAGACAGGCATGGAGGGAGTTCACATACATTCTGGGAAGAAAATTAAGAAACTGTATATATTTGTTTTGCATAGTTCATAGAATGTATAATGCTCATTCTGAATGAGACAGCTGAGCATTTACAACTTACCAGACTGATGAGATCTTTGTCGTGATTCTTTCTGTATCTTGTGTATCTATTGTAATACACCACTGAACTTGACACTGACATAAAATGTTACATAGTACCTGTTATGGTATTATAGCTAATTCTACTTTTGTTGTTAAAAAATATGATTGGAAAATCTTAGAAATTAAATTATTTGCCCTACTTCCACCCTACCTCATCATGTTCCTCTTCTACAAACCTGCTGATTCTTACCTGTAATCAATGAATTAGAGGAAAGAAATGTGCATAGGGCAACTAGTAGGACATTTTTGAACCTTTTTAGAAATAGTAAGATGATATAATCTTGTCTACGAAGTCTTTTACCCTGCTTCATGGTGATATTCAAACATTTTACGCTCAGAACCTATCCAACGGCCATGATTCCTATAATGTCCCTCTTTATTCTACCTAAATTAGTTACTGATATTAATAGACAAAAATGACAAAGGTCATATATGCATATATGTTTGTATATGTATATATGTAGGTGTGTGTGTCTCTAATTTTCACATTTTTTGAAAGAGAAACATTACTGTAAGTTCTTGAGCAAAGAAGAGAAGATACACACATAGACAGGCAAAAGAAGTAATGGGAAGGCTGTTATAGCTATGCATATGGTAGAGATCAGTATGTTATTTTAACTTGTATTGCCATAAGTCAGATATTTTGCTGAAAGCCTCTGCCTCTAATTAAATTTGTGATTAATGACACCACAGTGTTCCAGAATTTACCCCCACCTCACCCCCAGCCAAACACACACTCTTAGAAAACCTTCATTTTAGGATGACCTCAGATGTCTAAAGTCTACATTTTTTTTTCCCTTGGTTTTAGGGAGAAGTTGGTACGAGTGCGATCCCAGGATTATGGGAGGGATCTGCAGGGGGTTCAGAACTTACTGAAGAAGCACAAACGCCTAGAAGGGGAGTTGGTGGCACATGAACCCACCATCCAGGTAGGAATATGAAACCTGAAAAGACTGGGATAATCTAATAGTAGTCCATGTTATGGATAAATAGGTTGAGGCTACAAAACGTGAAGGTGGCATGCCAAGGTCACATAGAGAGTTAGTCGTAGAGTTCACAAGTGTTCTCCTCCACATTTTGTCTCCTATGAATAGAAGAATCTGCATGGAAACTCATGCTCTTCCGTGGATGGAGCACTTTTAGTCCAGGGCACAATTGCTGACAATTAGGTTACAATTAGGGACATCTGGAAAAGCTGTACCTGAGCTGAGCTGTATGGAAAGAGGGCAACCCTGAGTCTTGGCTTGACAGCAGGGTCACGCTGTGACCACGAATAATGCATAAAGCAGATCCTGGAAAGTAGCCTCATGCAAACGTCAAGGTATTTGTTCGAATACTTGGTGAAGTTTAGCTTACTACATCTTACTGCAGCTTTCTTCATTCTCCCAGGATTGTCAGGACCACCTCGAGTACCTCCAGTTTGTAAATGAGCCAGAGGGTGTGAAGGGCTAGATACTTTGCCAGGAAACTGTGGATAAATGGGGAGAGGTTGTGGGGTAATGTGACATGGAGGGGGTGTGTTCTTCAGAATGTGCTGGACATGGCGGAGATGCTGGGAGACAAGGCTGCCGTGGGGCGAGAGGAGATCCAGGAGAGGCTGGATCAGTTTGTTCAGCACTGGGACCAACTCAAAGAGTTGACCAAGGCTCGGTGAGTTGGGGCTATGAGGCCCAGTTCTCTTTTTGGATTGCAGGTATTCGGTTGGTATGAAGAAGATACTTAAGTGCTTGCTCAGCATTTCTCCCCAGCTACCAATCTCTGTCTAATTTCTAAGTGCCTGCTCAAATGCCAAGTCTTCCATGAACATTTCCCCATGTACCCCAGGCAGAAATGACACTGCCTCTGTGTTCTAAATATACCTCTACTCTTGTGCTTACTTGCAGCTGTCTTTTATCATTGTTGCCCTAAATGTGTTATCCTTCATACCACATTATCCTCCACATCCCCATTTTACTTTATACATCTCCCCAGTTTTAACATTACATGCAGTGCTTAGTAATAAAAGAATGAAGGGATATTTTTCTCCCTTATAACCGTATAGTCTTATAGCCAATTAAAATCTTACAAGATAGTTCTACTCTGCTACATTCCCACTGCTTACTAGTTTTTTTCTTATCTTTTGGGGTTTACTTTCCTCTTACAGAGGGAATCGGTTGGGAGAGTCCCTAGAATACTTGGAATTCATGGAGAATGCTGAGGAGGAGGAAGCTTGGATCAGTGAAAAGGAAGCTATGGTTACCCGAGGGGATTCTGGAGACACTTTGGCTGCTACTCAGGTGAGTAACAGGCTGAATGGATCAACTTTCTTCTCTTTAATTTGAATCTTTTCTTAAGTAGTCAACATTTTCACCTGTAAAATTAGAATCTTTCTTCTTGTGGAAGAAGAAAACTTTCAGGTCAGTTCTTAGTATACGATGTTGTTGATACTTAATATTTTTCTGCTAGATGGAATGTTTCCTAGAATTACATAAATTTCAATGCGGGGAAATCCTTATGTATTACCTTGATCAACACTCATTCCCAAATCCAGAAAAGTCTAAGGTCACATAGTAAGTTAGAAACAATGTCATTTGTATTCCTTTGGCTCTTTTTCTGGTAAGATTGCCTTTCTGGCAAGTGAAGAGTTTGGGGAGAGGAATTTAGTGGAGCTATGCAGGAGTAAGTGGACACTCATCTAGTCTGCCAATTTAGTTTAATCATCCCTGGTGAATGGCATCAAAAGGAATCAGAATGTAAGTGGGATAGATTGTCTAGTCTTGGAAGTTTTGATTCTCACTGACTCATTTACACAGAGCTTGCTAAAGAAACTCGAAGCTTTGGAGAATGACTTCGCTGTCCACGAGATCCGAGTGCAAAATGTGTGTGCTCAAGGAGAAGATATCCTGAGCAAGGTGAGCTGTGCTAGGGGTTCCGGGTCAAAAAAGGATTTTCAAAAAGGGATTGGCCCAAATGTAGAATCATGAGCAGTGCTAAAATCATACATAGAACATTGATAATCTCTTCTAAGCTGACTTTTTGTTATTGCTGTTATTGTTTCAGCAAACAATTATTTATTCAATTTCTATTTTGTGGAAATTGTTTTTTTTCAAGTTCTTATAGGTAAACTTTTTAGATTAAAAAAAAATCATTTGTTGACAAATGATTATCCTTATCCTTATCCTTATCCTCTGCAGAATATGGCCTTTAAAAATATCTTATACGTGACTTGCTTTGGTCATAGAGTATTGTAAGAGTGTGAAGAAATTTCTTTGCATGCCTCTAGAGATGAGGACCCCACTGAAACCTCTTTGTAATTTGAGAATCAGTTTTGTTTAACTGCCTGTTTTAACGGAGGCTCAGTGATCTAAATGCTGAATCCTAAAGAATACAAAAGAATCCTAAACAGAGATGACTCTGTACCTTCAAGATGCTTATGCCAACTAAGATGATCACACTTATATGGACAAACATGAGAAGATCGACCAAATGCTGGGGTAGAAATAATCATCTGGGTGAAATAGATATTATTCTTTTATAAGTGAATAATAGAATAATTTCACTAGACCTAGAAGAGAGTAGCTATATATTTGGAAGGGGAGAGGTGCGAGCTTTTTAATAGTACTAAAGAATTCACATTTCTGGCCCTGGACACTCATCAGTATATCTGTCTCTCCTCCTTTTGACCTTGGTGTTACAGGAGGAAGGTCAGCATAAAGAGAAGATTTCTACCAAAATAGAGGCTCTAAAAGAAAAGACCCCTTCTCTGTCCAAGGCAATGGCTGCTTGGAAGTTACAACTGGAAGATGATTATGACTTTCAGCAGTTCAACTGGAAGGCTGATGTTGTTGAGGCTTGGATAGGTATGATGTGTGAGGCCCAGGGTCTTAAGCTTGAGAAACGCTGATAATTCCATTTATAGAATGGATCCTGCGGCTCTGTTGCTTACCATGGGAAGAAAGAAACTCCCTTCATTACTCACTCCTATCCCATCTGGACACAATTACAATTACACTCACACATGTGCAAACACACACACGCCCCCACATACACAAACACACCGAGACACATGCTGAGGGGGTAACTAAGTACTATAATTCCAGAGAACATCTTTTTTGGAAACTGGTGATTTCACATGTGATATTCAGCAAGATAGGGCCATGGCAAAACATTCTAGGCAATAAACTGTGTGTTTGATTTACTTTTAATTTATCTCTAGTCTGCAGTTTTCCTTATGAAACATTCAAAAGTCCTCTTGGCTCCAGCTCTGTTTCAGTCAGTTTTATCCTGCATAAGTCTAGAAAAACAATTCACTAGACCCTACATCCCCCATATTCCAATGAAGCATCTGCTTTGAGAGTCAGGAGGCTCTCTTGTGGCCAACAGTAAATATTCCTTTTCTCCTTACCATGGCTGATACAAGACCAACTCTATTTCCCTTCTTATTAATTATCTTTGCTCTTCAGCTGAGAAAGAAACAAGTCTGAAGACCAATGGCAATGCTGCAGACCTCGCTGCTTTCCTCACTCTCCTGGCAAAGCAGGTGAGAGCAGGGTTGCCTTGTTGATAGATACCCATGAAGTCCAAGACCCACATCGCACAGAAGTTTCACACAGGATTATTTCATTCCTAAATTTGTGGTGTTATTGTCTGTAGGACCTGTAATATTGTTCCCCTTTCCTTTGTGATAGAGATAATTTGCTAGTTTTCTCTCCCTCATCAGTCTTTCCAGTAGGTGTTCATTTTTATTAGAGAACCAATTTCTGGCATATAATTTTTCTCTGTTGTATCTTTGTACTATATTCCATTAATATCTTTTTATATCTTTATTATTTTTAACTTCCTTTGATATTACTTGATTTCTTTAAATTTTAAGATAGATATTGAGGTTGTTAGATATTTAACCATTCTTCTTTTCTAGTATATTGATTTGAGGATATACATTTTCCTCTAAGTAAACCCTTAGCTGCATCTCACAAATTTCATATGCTATTTTTGTTATCATTCAATTAAAAATGTTCTGTTATTTCTAACATAATTATGTTAGAAATTATCCCCAATCCAACCCCACTTTTTTCAGTAATGATTCAAGATGTGATTTCAGTTTTCCTGAGGACTAGCTTTTTTCAGTTTGCTCTTAAACCTAGGGACTTTAGAGGTTTCAACTAAACCTCTTTCACTAAGTCTGCTCCTACTTGATGTGTCCTGATCTCAGCACTGTGTGACTGCAGAAAATTCTTAGATTTTAGATTCTTTAGACTTTAGATTCTTTAGATTTTACATTCTTAGCTACAGTTTTCTGCTTGACTTCTAGGACTTGTGTTTAGGAATCTATATATACCCTGAGGGGGACATACAGGGAGATTATTGAGCCTCCTTTTCTGAAGCTCCCTTTTCATGATTTCCTCAAACTGTGGATGCCTCAGTTTCCCAGAACTCCAATTTTTGTCCCTTTAGTTCCATGAGTTGATCAAAAGATCTGAGCTTCTGCTTCCTCCACTACCTCACCCTATACAGCTTATACTTCAAGGGGAAAAGTGACAGAGAGTATTACTCTTAGTTTGCTACTATTTCCTTCTCCCTGGAATTTTGATCCTTCAAGTTACATCCCTACCTGAGTTACATTCTGATCCCTTTCAAACAGCTGATTTTTTGTACTTTATCCAGCATTAAAAGTTTTTCTCAAAGGGACAATTGGCCAAATACATACCACCCTGTTAAAGCTGGAAGTGAAACATCCTGAATTTTGTGATTCTGATATCATTCGCACACACACACAATCATTTGTATAACTGGCACCTGTAAAAGGTCTTTTGTTAGTTTGCATACTTCTACAATTTCTAGTAGTGCACTACTTCTAATTAGAATGCAAAATCGAATAAGTGATATAAAAGAGTCTTAGCATGTGAGCCTTAAGAAGGATTTAGTTTTGTTTTGGAAAAATTTGGAATATCACATCATTCTCCCTCCAATACTCCCTTAATATTAATTTTGTATCTAATCTAAAATCCAATTTTAAAACACTGCAAT
Source organism: Kogia breviceps (assembly GCF_026419965.1). Taxonomy (NCBI): domain Eukaryota; kingdom Metazoa; phylum Chordata; class Mammalia; order Artiodactyla; family Physeteridae; genus Kogia; species Kogia breviceps. Next base: position 88,573,701 of record NC_081310.1, on the reverse strand, counting down.
TTAGCTATAATTCCAATCCCAAATGTTTACCGAAGTCTCTAAGTCTTATTTCATTTTCCTTAGGCATCACTCTAAACTCCTGTGTAGGTCCAATCTGGTGGAACTCAGGTATGAATGACCCCTTGGAATCTGCATTATTTTTCCGTTCACAGCTTCTCTATGGGTCTTTCTCAGGACACACTGCATGCCAGTCTGCAGAGCTTCCAGCAAGAGAGACTGTCTGAGATAACTGACCTGAAGGACCAGCTGGTGGCTGCTGAGCACAGCCAGACCGAAGCCATTAAGGAGCGCCATGCTGCCCTGCTGAGGCTCTGGGAACAGCTGCTGGAAGCTTCTGAAGCCCACAGACAGGAATTGCTGGAAAAACAGCTACCCCTACAGAAGGTAAAAAAAAAAAAAAAAAGATGAAACACCATCAGACCTTGATTATCTGTACCTTAGCCATGAAATCCAGAAATAGATACTGGAAACCATGTTTGAATACTATAGACATTTAAGTGAATACATTGCAAAGAATCAGGAAGACATTCTTATGAGCAAGAAGTAATTTGTTTTTTTAGATTGATAGAGAGTATTTTTTTGACTGATTTATCAGTTATCCAGCTGACTTATGATGGAAGCCAGGTACATATAACAGAAACAGGTAGGTGAGACAAGGGATAGAAGATTTTACTGTATGGAAGAACTAATACTGGCATGTAGGAGTCAAGGTTGTCCTTGTCTTTTTTTTTAACTCAAATAAAAGGAATATTAGACAAGTATAACTTGTGTTCTCATCTTTCCTAGCTGGGAAACCTTGCATGTGTCACTTAACATTTCTGAACCTTGATTTCTCTATTTATAAAATAGGGTAATATCACCATCATATCTGGTTCTATGTTATTACTATTAAAAGAGATAATAGATCTGAAAATGCAATATAAACCACCATGTTTTATATGAATATAAGTTTTAAAATGTTCTTTCTAGTGGTGGCTGCTAAGGTATTGGATATTGATGATAAAAATATTAATAGTAAAAGGAAGTCAAGATAGTCAGTGAAATTACTGAGTATTTCTAGACCATAAGAAGTATTGTACCTGGCAACAAGTTAAGGTAGGGAGTTACAGGAATCAGAAAACACACAAATACAAAATCAGACCCTTAATTAATTTCTACTCTATTGAAGGACATGGAACCTACAGAAATTAATCTTAAGTGAAAAGTTAAAGCAATTAATGGGCAACTGCATATCCATATCTATATATATATATACACACACACATATATGTACATACACACATTCTACATAAGAAGATACTTCACGTTCTAATTCTATTTTACTTAATTTTCAAACTGCAAAGAGTTTTGTTATTTTATTTTATGATTTTAAAATCTTTATAAAATATTCAGTTGATACATAATATTATGAAAATAATATGACATTATTTATAGGTTTTCATGCTCTCCTTGGGTAGGGGCAATATTAGTTTTCTCTGTGTTTGGTCTATTTTAGTGTATAGATTGCTGAAATGAATACAGAGAAGGTGTAATGGTGTAATAGCTTTGCAATCTCCTTCCATTTGGGTCAATTTTCTCCTCTTTAACCCCTATGTTTAGAGATGTAAACTGATTTTCATATCTGTATAACATAAATCTCTTTGAAAGTACAATCTGCTGACCCAAAATATATGATGTATTTTATTTCATTTTTTGTTATAAATTTATTTATTTTTGGCTGCGTTGGGTCTTCGTTGCTGCACGCAGGCTTTATCTAGTTGTGGCGAGTGGGGGTTACTCTTTGTTGCGGTGCACGGGCTTCTCATTGCAGTGGCTTCTCTTGTTGTGGAGCACGGGGTCTAGGTGCATGGGCTTCAGTAGTTGTGGTTCGCAGGCTCTAGAGTGCAAGCTCAGTAGTTGTGGCGTACAGGCTTAGTTGCTCTGCAGCATGTGGGATCTTCGCGGACCAGGGACCAAACCAGTGTCCCCTTCATTGACAGGGAGATTCTTAACCACCAACTCAACAGGGAAGTCCCTATGTGATGCATTTTAAATCTAAAACTTTTCTATTACCTACTGTTTGGGACAAACCATGCTATTTCTCTCATTTAGAAATTCAAAGTTATTCAAAGCATATGAATAACTCCAAAGAGTATTGCATGGATAAGGATACAGGTTAGAGGGTAGGAAATGGGTTTAAGCAGGGGATTCAGGCATGAGATGAGCCTTGAACAAGGTTTATAAGGAACGTAGGATGAGAACTCAGTATATGCAAAGAGACATCAAAAAAGTGTGGTCTGCAGAAGATCAGAGGAGAGAAAGAAGAAATGCCTATCCCACAAATTGATACTTTTTATTCAATCAATTATCCATGCATTCATTTAACACTTATTTGTGAATGTTTACTATGTGCCAAGTAGACTTGGAACACAAACGTCAGAACAAGAAATCATGAAATTTTATCATTGAAATCTACCCTTGCCACTTTTGGAATCTTATAGCTAATATAATCCTAGAAGTCATCGAACTTCATCTGTAAGTGTTGGAAGAAAAAGAGAAAATGATAGGATCAGGGCTTGTACCTTGAACTTACATGTCCATCCATATGATCACATGGTCTCCATTGGTTTTAGTTCTGCCCTCTTAGAGTGTTGGCCCTGAAAATATTTGAAGACAGTCATTTTTTTAATCCTCAGTCTTCTTTTCTGCTGACAAGCTTTATCAGAAAAGATGGAGGTGTCTTTTTTTTTCCTCTATAGGCCGAGGATCTGTTCATGGAATTTGCACACAAGGCTTCAGCTTTCAACAACTGGTGTGAGAATGCTGAGGAGGACCTGTCAGAGCCTGTACGCTGTGTCTCACTGGATGCAATTCGGCGGCTGCAGAAGGACCATGAGGCCTTCTTGGCCTCGTTGGCAAGGGCCCAAGGAGACTTCAACTATTTGCTAGAGCTAGACCGGCAGATTAAGGCCTTAAATGTGTCCTCTAGCCCCTATACCTGGTTAACAGTGGACGTGCTAGAAAGGATCTGGAATCACCTATCTGACATCATCAAGGTAGATTGGGGCAAAGCAGAGAGTTCCTTTGGCTATAGTGAGCATGATCACCTGATATATTTTCCAAGTTTGGGGACTTTTGAAAAAGAAAGGAACACTATTAATAATTATATTGGGACAGCAGTCATGCACTGAGGCAATCTAAGAAAAAAATTGGAAATATGTTCACAACAGGCATAACCCTATGCCCTATAGGTTAGAGTCTCAAGCATCTGGGTGTTGAGTGGTGATTCAAGGAAGCAAACACAAGCTCCAGGAGATGGCTCTAAAAATAGGTTATGAGAAGTTCATGAGGCTTGTATATATCTTTACAGTGTATATACTCCAAGGCATTCTCTATTTTATACACATCTCCAAAAGTGCCTTTTTAATGTGTTTGTGTTTAATTTTTGTCTGTCTATAGTAATGCTCATTACTGAAGCTATGAAAAGTATTTTTAAAGTTTACAAAGAAAAATTTCACTATAAAATCACCAATTTCATCTGGCAACTCATTATCTTTTCCTTTAAAGCTACTTTTATGTTCATTTAAGTGAAGTTTCAACTGGAAAAAAATTGAGTTGAGGAAAGATTTGCCTTTGTTACTAGTTTATTTGTTACTGGGCTTGGTAACACCTGTAAGTGCTTATGGGAAGTTGGCTAAGCTTCTTTCACATTTCTGAGATGAGAAGAGGTAGGCTGGAAGAAAAGTGAGCACACAGGCAATAGTATTGGAAGATAGGTGAGATTTAGAAGAGGGAAATGTACAGGTAAGCCTCAGAAACAGTTGTTTTATTACAAAGAAAGGTCTGCAATGTGCACATTACTATCTGTGATTTGGGATTTTAGGAAAGGGAGCAGGAGCTGGAAAATGAAGAGGCAAGACAGGTCAAGAACTTTGAAATGTGCCAAGAATTTGAACAGAATGCCAGTGCCTTCCTTGATTGGATCGTGCAGACCAGGTGTGCTGTGATACCCCCAAACTCATGATCCCTATGCTATACTTTCCATTTACTATAGGGATGAAATACATAACTGAGGGAAGGAAGGGGAACTCTTACAGTATTTATGCTGTCCTAAAATCACCATATCCTGTCTGTGCTTTGTACTTGGAATCGACTGTACTCTAAATCAATCATTGCAAAATTGAGAAATGAGAATTTCATCTCTTTGCCCACTCTGTATTCTCTCCTTGATATGCTCATTTTTTCCCTCTTGCCTATAATTACAGTCCAAAAATAATAACAGTCCCTTATGTTCACCTTCCCCTTTGTACTTTACAAAGTATTTCTATGATCCATTATCTCAACTTTCAGAGCAACCTTGAAAAGTGTACAGAGCTGATCCTATTACCACTGTTTCCAAATGTGGAAAGAAGTTCACTAGATAAATTGGCTTGATCAAGGTCACATATGTATTTATTGGCACAACTAGAGCAGAGTACACTGTGAATACTTCATAGGAAATTATTATGTTGCTTGACTACTAAAACTGTGAAGAGAATCAAGTGAGATAATATATCCTAATTGCTTTTATTAAATGCAAAATTTTCTATACATTAAAATAACATTTGTCACATCTTCTGGGGCAAATGACCTGGAAAAGAGGAGACTTAGAGGGTATAATAAATGAGTAAATGGTCAAAGGTGGTAGATTGTATTCAGCAGGTGGGTCAGCATTGTGGAGTTAAAGTGTTGGTTTAGGCAATCCATGCTACTGTTCCTACAAACCCGTTGACAAGGATAAATCATACAATGAACAAAAAGAAATTCTGTATCATGGCTAACTAAGACATCTGACATAAGGCAGAGGATATACAGCTCACCCTCCTCTGCCTCTGGTTTTGGTCCCTCCTCCCCTGGCAGCCCTGGTGCCCAACACTGAGCATATCACCTGACACCTGAGCCCTTCATCCTAAAGTAAAGAGATGCACAGAAGGTTCTGAGCTTGTCAGTGTGGGGGACACTTTGGGGACAGTGGGTAGAGCAGGTTCATACTTTCTAGGTACAAAGAATTTAGAATGTATCATAAATCTGAAGAAAGAAGATCATTTAAGTAAACCATGTTAACATGTGATTTCACTTTTCTCTCTTCTGATTCCTGTTCTGGACCTCCATATCCAGGGATTATTTTCTTGATGGGTCAGTATTTTATGTTATCATGTTTGTTTTGTTGTATCATTCTGAAACAATTAGTTAAGGAGGCCTTAGTACTAAAACATCTTCATCCCATTGCAATCTGATGGTCCCTAGTAAAATGTGGGGTAAGAAAGAGAAGCAAAGTGTGTATCATTCTGGGCCTACACCCCACTAAGTGAAGTCTTGCCTACATTAGGTTAAGGGTATATTTGAGAATAATAACTAGGAGGGAAGTATGGAAGCTTTCTCATAGGCAGAGAAGAACTAGGACAGCCTTACTTTCCTTTTCATAGGTTGCCAATAAACAGAGAAGGTTTGGTCTCGTGAAAATTTGGCATTGTGAAAATTCATTTCAGAAAAGCCATATATCTTGGAAGAACTATAGAAGTGTAGGGGTTTTGAGTTGGTCTGTTTGTGTAAAATGCTGACCTCTGATATTATAAGTAATGTTTTCCTCTGATTCTTAACTAGATCTTTGCTGAAAGAAACAGGAACTCTGGAATCCCAGCTGGAAGCAAATAAAGTAAGTAATGTTCATTCATTAGCTCTAAACATTGCTGGAATTACAAAGAGTGCAAGAAAAATTACTCAAAGGAAACTGGTGATTCTTTGAGCTAAGTCCCCTGACCCAAAAGTCAAAAGCTTAAGGCTCTGGTGTCAACCCTGCCAACAATTTGCATTCTAACCTTTGGCCACCACTTCATGGACATGGATGTCAGTTTGCTTAAATCTCAACTTCAATTTTTGTATCTGTACAATGGAGTCAATAATAGCTACATTACAGACTTACTCTAATGATTAAGTAAGGGAACAAATGCAAAAGCTCCTGGCCTACAACTTGTAACATTGACAAATTTCTATTATTATTTGATGTGGTAAGAAAATAAAATTGAATCTAGATTATCTCTTAATAATTGAGTGAAGCAGTGGGCTACACCTCCTACAGAAATGGAAATAAAAACAAAAATAAACAAATGGGACCTAATGAAACTTAAAAGATTTTGCACAGCAAAGGGAACCATAAACAAGACGAAAAGACAACCCTCAGAATTGGGGAAAATATTTGCAAATGAAGCAACTGACAAAGGATTAATCTCCAAAACATACAAGCAACTCATGCAGCTCAATATCAAAAAAACAACCCAATACAAAAATGGACAGAAGACCTAAATAGACACTTCTCCAAAGAAGATGTACAGATTGCCAACAAACACATGAAAAAATGCTCAACATCATTAATCATTAGAGAAATGCAAATCAAAACTACAATGAGATATCATCTCACCCCAGTCAGAATGGCCATCATCAAAAAATCTAGAAGCAATAAATGCTGGAGAGGGTGTGGAGAAAAGGGAACACTCTTGCACTGTTGCTGGGAATGTAAATTGATACAGCCACTATGAAGAACAATATGGAGGTTCCTTAAAAAACTAAAAATAGAACTCCCATATGACCCAGCAATCCCACTACTGGGCATATACCCTGAGAAAATTGTAATTCAAAAAGAGTCATGTACCAAAATGTTCATTGCAGCTCTATTTACAATAGCCAGGACATGGAAGCAACCTAAGTGTCCATCAACAGATGAATGGATAAAGAAGATGTGGCACATATATACAATCGAATATTACTCAGCCATAAAGGGGAACGAAACTGAGTTATTTGTAGTGAGGTGGATGGACCTAAAGACTGTCATACAGAGTGAAGTAGGTCAGAAAGAGAAAAACAAATACCATATGCTAACATATATATGGAATCTAAAAAAAAAAAAGAGAGAGAGAAAGAAAATGGTCAGAAGAACCTAGGGGCAAGATGGGAATAAAGATGCAGACCTAATAGAGAATGGACTTGAGGATACGGGGAGGGGGAAGGGTAAGCTGGGACAAAGTGAGAGAGTGGCATGGACATATATACACTACCAAATGTAAAATAGATAGCTAGTGGGAAGCAGCTGCATAGAGCAGGAAGATCAGCTTGGTACTTTGTGACCACCTAGAGGGGTGGGATAGGGAGGGTGGGAGGGAGAGAGACGCAAGAGGGAAGAGATATGAGAACATATGTATATGTATTACTGATTCACTTTGTTATAAAGCAGAAACTGACACACCATTGTAAAGCAATTATACTCTAATAAAGTGTTAAAAAAATAAAATAAAATGGCAAGAAAAAAAAAGCAGTGGGCTAGAACAGTGTTTTTAACCTTAAACCTTATTTTCTTTCCCCCCACCACCAGAAGAAAAAATTAACTAATGAAATCTAATTTGTCCCTAATGAGAGAACTTAATGCTAAAAAGATGTCAGACAGGGTTGATTTTTGGAGGGCCCCAAGCCATTGTAATATGTAATATGTTTTCATAACTACCCCCCTCATCACAACCAATTCACTCCTCCCCTCTTTAGGAAAAGATATTCCCCTGTTCAGAAAACGACATTCCCCTGTTCAGAAAACATGACCTAAACGTAGATGTTTGGCATATAATATGCCTGAATGACAGAAGTGTCTTGTTGAAGTCTGTCCGAGCCAATGAAGGAGACTGAAGTGTGAACACTGGGAAATTTAAGTGGACCTCAGAGCTCAACCACAATCAATAGTGCAAATAATTCATGATTCAGATCACTGGAAGCATGGATGCTGGAAATCCTACTCTTCTTTATCTGCAGTATATAACTGTTGACACTTAGATTTATATATTACAGATTACCAGAATGATAGAAGCCATATCATTTAACCTTTCCACCACTTTATACATGAAAAATACAAATATAAGTGAGGTGGTTTTCCTGAGTAGTTCATTTTTTACAGAGGACAGGAAAATTCCTGAAGATAATTGAAAAGGAACAATGAAGGGAAGTCTAAACTTATCAGCTTCTTACCTTCTGTATCATCCCTAGGCTGGACCTGGTACCCTGGGTGACTGCTTCTCTTCTTTGTCTTTTTCCAGAGGAAGCAGAAGGAGATCCAAGCAATGAAGCGTAAGCTGACCAAGATTGAGGACCTGGGGGAAAACTTAGAAGAGGCTCTGGTCCTGGACATTAAATACAGCACCATTGGACTGGCTCAGCAGTGGGACCAGCTTTACCAGCTTGGGATGAGAAGGCAACACAGTCTGGAACAACAGATCCAAGCCAGGTATGGAGAACCTGTGGCCAGGGCTGGGCAAGGGTGTGGGTGGTGTTAGGTATTAGAAACTTAGCTCCAAGAGCTAAAGTTTGGGGTACGTATACAGGAGTTGCTTCAGTGATAGTACACTCACTGTCCCCAGAACTGATATTCTCTCTCTCTTTACTGACCCACAGAATGACTATTTCTTTTTTATAGGAGGCTATTATAAACTGGGACACAGTGCTCCCATCACCCTGTGTCTACTCACCATCCATTCCTCTGAGTCTATTCACCATCTTATATGACCTCTTCAGGAAGCATTCCCTTTTGTAAAATTCCCACTGAAATGTCTAGAATGAAATAAATATTCAAATTATGGAGCAGAAGAGAAAATTTCATTTTTTTTCTAAATAAATTAATTATATCAGAGCAGCATTAGTTCTCCTTAGCTTTTTTGGCAGCATTAGTTACCTGGATCAGAGATTGGCAAACTTTTTCTGTAAAGATCTTGATAATAAGTATCGTACAATTTGTGAGACATATAGCCTCTGGTTTAACTACTCAACCTGCTGTTGTGAAGAGAAAGCATCTATTAATAATTCATAAATGAATGAGCATGGACATGTTCCAATAAAATTTTATTTATGGACATTGAAATTTGAATTTCTCACAATTTTTCATGTTTAAGGAAACAGACTTCTTCTTTTGATTATTTTTAATCATGTAAAAACCATTCTCAGTTCATTGACTATACAAAAGTGAGTGACTGACTGGATTTGGCCCATAGACCATAGTTTGCCAACCCCTGAACTAGATCACTTGACTAGCATAATAGTCACTAAAATTCCTCTCTTATTCTTATGGCATGTCTTTTTCTATTTCTCTGTTTATTTCATGGGTTAATTTTTGTTTTTTCTTTCAGAGACATCACTGGTCTGAGTGAGGAGACACTACAGGAGTTTGAAACAGCCTTCAGGTGAGTATAACTTCATAGTTGATTGGTTCTTTGTTTTCCAAACAATCAGAATGAATTTCCAAGTAACTATTATTTTTTTTCCCTCAGTGTGGTTTACTAGGATCTTAAATGAAGATCTAGACATGTTATTTAGCTTCAAGTCTTGGCTTTTAGTATGTCTATGAGATTTCTTGATTTTAGGAAATACATTTATTTTATGTTCAACATTTTATTCATTTCCCTCCATCCATTAGGTTTTTTTTAAAAGTGTGGAAATACAGGCAAGCTCTCCACTCAACTGATAAGCTTATGGAATGTTACTAAAGCCCCAACTAGTACAACAAGAACTATTCTTTTCTTTTTTAATCTGATTCCTATTGAACTTGATAAAATGTTTTTATTCTTTAGGCACTTTGATGAGAATTTGACAGGTCGCTTAAGTCACAAAGATTTCCGGTCCTGCCTGAGAGGGCTCAATTACTACTTGCCCATGGTGGAGGAAGGTGAACCTGAGCCCAAGTTTGAGAAATTCCTGGATGCTGTTGATCCAGGGAGGTAGGAGGAAGACCAAGGGCCACACCATAGCAGGGAATGAGGCTTGGGGTGGGAGGGGAAAGCACAGAAAGTAAAATGATCCATAAAGTATGAAATTAATTCATCTTGATAGTAGGAATATACAGACTACCATAAATGAATTGAGCAGCTTTTGTTGCCCTTTTAGGATTAGCTCAGAAGTTCATGGCACTAACTTCAACTCAGGCACCAGCTCAGCAATTTGTTCAATTCCTGGTTTATGTTTGATCTATGAATTTCAGCTGGTTCTAAGAAAGGAACTTGAGAGAATAATTTCTTCCCTTGTGTAAGATCTTAATGAGACATGGATTATTCAAAGGCCAGCTCCTGCAGATGGGGTTATTGTGTGCTTGTGAGGGTGAAACAGAGTCATAGAGGGATTATGTTACTATTAGGGACCAATTCTTTCTTATACCAAGGACAAAAGAAGATCAGAAATAGAGGTCTTCAACTCAACTTGAAGAGCTTGAGATAACTTAGAGACTGGTGCTTGTGGAAAATCCCCAAATTCTACTTAGAGAGTCAGGCGGACTGACTCTTGTGGAAACAGAGGCTAGAACTTAGGAAACTGTTTGTTTGGCTGTAAGGGCATGAGGATGTGGGTCAAATAGAGATCATAGCCCATAGTCTCAGAGAGCTGAGATGGGACAGGCACTTGGAGAATCCAGCTTCTCTCTGTCTCTGAGACACTTAGTAGGATGAGAAAGGGATCTGTCTTCCTCTTTGTCTTGAGAGGGGACAATTCCTGATCTATTTCTCCAACAGAAAGGGCTATATCTCACAAACCGACTATACCGACTTCCTGATCGACAAGGAGTCAGAGAACATCAAGTCCAGCGATGAACTGGAGGATGCTTTCCAAGCCCTGGCAGAGGGCAAGGCCTATATTACCAAAGAGGACATGAAGCAGGTCAGATTCCAGTTTGCATCCACTCTCATTACACTCTCATCATAATCTACATTTTGCTCATCTCAGGCTTGGCTGCCTACTTACCATAGGCAACCACATTCCCCTCCCCCACTTTTTTCTCAGTGTTATGCACTGGATATCATTTGCTTTGACCACTCATGTTGCCTTGACACAACTCAAAAACCTACAGTCAATCTCTAATGACTATCAGTGTCAATCCCAAACATGCTACTTGGTTTTTAAGGCTATTTATTTACCCTGTTTATTTAATAAGCCAAATTTAGAGAATGGTGTAAATAGTGCAGTCAGAGTGAGATGGGACTCTTTGGATAAGAACTAAGTTGAAGAGATGAGTTGGTCTTATTCATTAGAAATTATAGATTTCTTTCTATAAGAAAAGCACGTGATAGGACCAGGGCTGGCTTCTTCTTCCAAAGTCTCTCCACTTCCTGAGTTTAGGGCATATTAGAAGCCCCAAAGAGCCAGCTATTTTTAATCCTTTTTACTGTATTTGTTTTGTTTTGTTTTTATGTTTCAGGCCCTAACCCCAGAACAAGTGTCATTCTGTGCCTCACATATGCAGCAATACATGGACCCACGGGGCCGAAGCCACCCTGCTGGCTATGATTATGTTGGCCTCATCAATTCCTACTTTGGCAAGTGATAAGCAGCTTTTCCTGGGTCAGAGAATCTTGGTGTTGTGGGAAGTATTGGGGTATGAAGGAGACAGGCGAGTACAGAGGGTGGATAGTCGTGTGTGTGTGTGTGTGTGTGTGTTTTACATTTATTGCAGGACCTGAAAAAATTCTCGAGCTTGGGAGATAAAGGCATTAACAAAATTGGATGAGAGGAGGCCATGGGTTTATTTTATATGTAATAGTCACTGCTGAGGGGTATTAAACAAGGTCTCTATTTTTCATTTGTTGAGTTCTACCTATCCTTATTATTTTGTGTTTGTTCTGATTATAGAATAAAGTATTTCCTTTTTTAAAAAAAAGCCCATTTTGGGGCTTCTCTGGTGGCGCAGTGGTTGAGAGTCTGCCTGCCAATGCAGGGGACACGGGTTCGTGCCCTGGTCCGGGAAGATCCCACATGCTGCCGCGTGGCTGGGCCCTTGAGCCATGGCCACTGAGCCTGTATGTCTGGAGCCTGTGCTCTACAATGGGAGAGGCCACAACAGTGAGAGGCCCGTGTACCACAAAAAAGAAAAGAAAAAATCCCATTTTTTTAAAGTTCTTTTTCATAGCAGAATACGAAGTAAAATGTTCCTGACTCAATTGAGTTTCTATATTTCTGAGAATTGTACTGTCATCTACATATAGGCAGCTAATTACACTGTAAATAAGTGCTTGGGTACAGTAGATACATAAGATCTAAGATAACTTACAAACAGTGTTTCTTGAGCTTGAAATGTGTTTAAATTCTTACATTTGAAAATGGAGATATTTGATATTCTGGGAAACTCCAATATTTTAGTCTATAAAATGAAATCACACAGAGAAGACCAGCACAGCACACATTTTCTTCTCAATCTGTCTGTTTTTCATACTTCCCCATTAGAGTGAATGTTATTACTCTCAGAACAGCAAAATATGAGCATGGCAGGTCTTCTTTTTGTCCTGTATGTCCCTGAATTTTCTCCAAAATTTTAATGTGATAAAAAAATTCTTTGTTTTGATTTACTTCTATCTCCTATTAGTGTTGAGTCAGTAGAATTTTTATAGAATTAAGGGAAAAAAACAAATGACCCAATTTTGTTCCTATTTATGGCTGAGTAATATTCCTTTATATATATATATATGTACCACATCTTCTTTATCCATTCATCTTTCGATGGATATTTAGGTTGCTTCCACGGAGTGAAGTAAGTCAGAAAGAGAAAAACAAAGATCGTATATTAACGCATATATGTGGAATCTAGAAAAATGGTACAGATGAACCTATTTGCAGGGCAGGAATAGAGACACAGACGTAGAGAATGGACATGTGGACACAGAGGGGGAAGGGAGGGTGGGATGAATTGGGAGATTAGGTTTGACATAAATACACTACCATGTGTAAAATAGACAGCTAGTGGGAACCTGCTGTATAGCACAGGGAGCTCGGCTTGGTGCTCTGTGGTGACCTAGACGAGTGGGATGTGGGGGAAGAAAGTCCAAGAGGGAGGGGATATAGGTATATATATAGCTGATTCACTTTATTGTACAGCAGAAACTAACACAACATTGGAAAGCAATTATACTCTAATAAAAACAATAGCTCAAAAAGAAAAAAGAAAAGAAAAGAAAAAAACAAGAGGTGGTGCTATTTCCAAATAATTTCCAGACCAGGTTTGATCTGAACAGGTTTGAATACTGACATTCTGTTCGGACTTGTAAAAACTTATGGTTTCATTTGCTTGTGAGAAGACTTAGCTCATTTCTTTGCTCAGTATGAAACTGCCTAGCTGTTTTTGTATCCCCCACGAACAGTTTCCATCTCCCAATCCATGTATATTGCCACTTGGTTACCATTTCAAGTCTCAATCCCATTCTTTGTATAGAAATTAGTCCTTGCTAAGGGACAATTCCTGTCACAGGAGCCATTTAAATAAATTTTGGTTAAAACTATAAAGCTGTCTTTGCTGCTAATAATGTATAAGTGTTTTTACTGATTTTTGCTTAAACAATTGGGTACTATGAAATATGACAATAAAAAAGTATTTCAAAAAATGTTCATAAATGTCTAAATTGTGTTACCAAATTATGAGTTACCAAATATGATTACAGTTGAAAATATTCATAGCCCAGTAGGCCATCAAAAATCAGTATCATTGGACTTCCCTGGTGGCGCAGTGGTTGAGAGCCCGCCTGCCGATGCAGGGGACACGGGTTCGTGCCCTGGTCCGGGGGGATCCCACGTGCCGCGGAGCGGCTGGGCCCGTGAGCCATGGCCGCTGGACCTGTGCGTCCGGAGCCTGTGCTCCGCAACGGGAGAGGCCACAACAGTGAGAGGCCCGTGTACCAAAAAAAAAAAAAAAAAAAAATCAGTATCATTTAATATCACACTGCCCGAGTATGGAAAATCTAAAAAATGTATGTTTGTAATAACCAAAGGCAAAGATGACTATGGTTCCATTCTTCTCCTGAACCCTGCCAAGTATCTGTAAGTCCTTAATCAGATTATTAGGCATGTGGTGAGTCTTTAAGGTAAAGGACCAGTAGTACCATCTCATAAAAAGAGATGTCCGCCTGCCGATGCAGGGGACACGGGTTCGTGCCCCGGTCCAGGAAGATCCCACGTGCCGCGGAGCGGCTGGACCCGTGAGCCATGGCCACTGAGCCTGCGCGTCCGGAGCCTGTGCTCCACAACGGGAGAGGCCACAACAGTGAGGCCCGCATACCACAAAAAAAAAAAAAAAAAAAAAAAGAGATTAATAATATAGAGGCTAAAGAAGATAGTATTTATCTAAAGAATCAACAAAAATTCCCTAAGAAGATGGTACTGTTAGAGTTACATACAGCATCTTCTGAAATCAGATTCTGACCACCCATGCACTCAAGCAAAAAATGGTAATATGGGAATTATCATACATAACTTAATTGGGGACTATAAATATTCAATTTATAATATTATAACAATTAGAACTTGTATCAAATTTTCCTCTTGATCTCAGGGTTAAGTTCCTCATATTTCATAGTGATCTTTTCTTGACCTTCTGTTTACTTACTTTGAACTGGAATCCCTGCTGCTCCTTGGTAACTCTCTTCTTTACAATTTATAGAGGGGAGCCTGCCTCTGAGACCCAGCCCTGTGGCTACATTCTTGATTTTTCTTTTATGATTCCTACTGCTTGGTTGGGACTCAAAAACTATTCCACCTTAACAGAACTCTCCCTTTTACATTTTATGGGCTTCCCTGATGCCAAACATTTGCCTGGAAGCCATCTGATTCTTTCTTCCTATAGCCAGATCCATTTCCCAGTACCTACTCTTCTCAGGTCTCTGGATCTAGGTCCATCTTCCTACATTCTCCAGTCAGACACTGTGCCAGGTAACAGCACTTTACTCTTCTTTGGCTGGCTATATCATGAAATATAAGATGCTGTACACTGCCGGCGCTGGCTTCTGCCAGAATGAACTAGGTAACAAATATGCCAGGCTAAAGTGATACTGCCTAGAAACTCCAAATAATAAAATATGGTCACATTGGGTGTTTCATGTATGGCAGACTCTGTTCTAAAGATTTAATCTTAATCATCACAAAAAGGTCTACAAAATAGATACTGTTAAAATTTCATTTTGCCATTGAGAATGGAGGCACAGAAATGTTAATAAACTTCCTCTAGGTCACACATCTAAAAAGTGGCAAAGCTAGGCTTTAAACTCAGGAAATCTGACTCCAGAGCTTTATGGAATTAATTGACTCTTTAAAGAACCATGAGTTGGGCATATGTGGTCATGTTCACATCAGAGGGACCTCTGCTTTGCTATGTGTATATGTGTGTATATACCTGGGAGGAGGATTTGTTCTCTTTAAGCACATGGCCATATTCGTAATCAAGGGAGGGAATTTGAATCACTTAGGCACATTTTGTAAACTATTTCTGCCTGTCACCCCAGATCAATTGTGTCAAGATCTATTGAGATGGCTCCCAGGAACATATACTTAAAGATACCTCATGTGATTTTTATACCCTTTCATACTTAAGACTACCACATTTGGAAGGTAGATTGACCTTTGAGTATTACACAGCAATTTTTAGAACATCTTTACCCATCATTGCTGTGTGCATTTAGGGAATATTATGCTAGATGAACTGAATACGTTTTGGAAATGAATTTGCTCAAATACCTCAATGCAATAAGGAGATTACTTCCAGACCTAGTGAAAAGGAGCCTAGAGTACATGGATTTTCTCCCCTAACCCAAGTCCTTTCTGCCATTTAACTAAATCTCCTACTTCCCTACAATCTATTCTCTTCTCTTGGACTAGCTTTCTTCCTGCCAAATTTGATTTCCACTTAATTCTCCCTAGAGGATGTGTTTCTTCCCTGAGAGCATGGAAAAATATGGATTCCTATCTGAAAAACATCCCCCCAATGTAAGTTCTTTCCTCTCTCTTAAGTCTTGTCCCACTTCTAACTCATTGAAGAATCACACGAATCCTACATTTTCAGAATCTCTTATGTTTCAATTTCTTTCAGTTTCCAATACCTCTATCCTTGTTCAGGTCTTTTTGCCTTTCTTTAAATGATGGCAATGGATTTCTTACTGATCTTCTTGCCTCTGTTTTCTGCTTGCTGAGATTTATCATCCTCTCTGCTTCTGGATTAATCTTCCTAAATCACTTTCCAGATTCCACTCCACTCTGCTTAAAGGTATACTGTGTCTTATCTTCCACTGCCAAAAGCATCAAGTCTGAAGCAAGGTATTCACAATGCTCTCCTCAAAGAAATCTTAACCCAAGTTAACATCACCCATCATTTGTGAGATATTTTTGTCCCACTGGACAACTCACCACACTCTGTAATAAGCCTATATTGTCTTGCCACTGAGACTGTAGTTATTCTGTTCTGTCTTCTTAGAATATATGTACTTTATTTGCACTTACTGCATTCAAAATTTACTCATTCTTTAAGAACAAGTTCAAGTACTACCTTAGACATGAAATCTGCTCTGATCCTCCACCAAGAATAACCTCTCCCTAAACTAAAAACCAGTATCACTTTGCTTAGCACATTATTAATAGTAGCAGCTGACATTTATTGGAAGATTATTATGATCCAGTTATTCCACTAAATTATTTACACATATGACCCTGTTTAGTCAGCAACACAAAACTACGAAGTTACAACCATTTTACAGGTGAGGACTTTGAAGCTGAGAAAGATTAAATAACTTACCCAGGGTCACACTGTAAGTGGCAGAATCTGTTTCAAACTCCTTCCTGACAACTGTGTGAATTCATTCCACCTTTACTTATCCCTAGAAATGTCTCGTACCATGCATGACATATTGTGAGTGGAAAGTAAAATAGGCAGGATAGAGAGTTCCACCATAGATTCTAAAAAGTAGTATCCATACTAGGGAGTGACTCAAGTTAGGAGGTCCTTACACCCAAGATTAGGAGGCCATTATAGAGCAACAACTATTATTGAGGAAAATAGGGAATAAATCTATTTTCTGAAATAGAAGTTACCCAACTAGAAGAGCCAATTAAAAAGAAGAGGGAAAAGTAATAATGAGCCAGAGATAAAGAAGACAACTACATAAAAAGATTAAAGACACCTTTTGGGAGAGAAAAAATAATAATAACTGACCTCTTCGTTTAGGAAAGCATTCAAACTGATTTGCCAACCTGATAGTCACTGAGTTTCAGATCTTGGAAGAACATTACTGGTCAGATAATCTAATTATGTAATGATTTTAGAAATCTCTACAGTATCCCTGGCAGGGCCCCAGCCAGCCCTGCTTTGAACTTGGGCACTTGAAACTCCCCTCATCTTGTTTAGCTCAGTTAGAAAATTCTTAATGAACTGGGTTTCAGGAACTAAGTGTGGTGTATGGGAGGCTGAAAGTGAAAATTCAGATTCTGAGATCAGTGTGAGTTAAGCACAGTAACCAGAGCAGAAAGTCCTGCATCTGCATTCCCCAGAAGCCCGGGGGGGCATGCAAGAGACAGGATGGGGCTCTCTCGGGGAATTGGAGGTG
Source organism: Kogia breviceps (assembly GCF_026419965.1). NCBI lineage: Eukaryota > Metazoa > Chordata > Mammalia > Artiodactyla > Physeteridae > Kogia > Kogia breviceps. The sequence goes on along the minus strand of NC_081310.1, from coordinate 88,556,317 downwards.
GGGTAGCTTTGGCCTAAAGCCATGAATATCTGGCCCATTGGCCTGGGTTTCTGGTGTATGTCCAGCCTACATAGAGGAGACTATCCCATTAGGGTAGCTTTTACCCAGCAATCTCCCTCAGAAAGCATTTCTCAGGGGTGTCTGCACAGCCCCATTTCTTAGACTATAAACAGTGGGATTGAGGAGGGGAGTCACCACAGTATAGGTGACAGCAATAAGCTGGTCCTGCTCAAGAGAGTAACTGGCTTTGGGTCTCAAGTACATGAAGGAGGCACAGCCATAGTCAACAATGACCACTGTGGGGCTTCCCTGGTGGCGCAGTGGTTGAGAATCCGCCTGCCGATGCAGGGGACACGGGTTCGTGCCCTGGTCCGGGAAGATCCCACATGCCGTGGAGCAACTAAGCCCGTGAGCCATGGCTGCTGAGCCTGCGCGTCCGGAGCCTGTGTTCTGCAACGGGAGAGGCCACAACAGTGAGAGGCCCGCATACCGCAAAAAAAAAAAAAAAAAAAAAAAAAAAAAAAAACAATGACCACTGTGAGGTGTGAGGGGCAAGTAGAGAAGGGCTTCTGGCTTCTTCCTCCCCTCATTGGAGGGGATCCTCAGGATTGCTGTCAGGATGTAGGTGTAGGAGATAGTGATGAAGGAGAAGGAGACCAGGAGGACCAACAGGCTGAGGATAAGGATCCCTAGCTCACTCAGACCTGTATCTCCAAAGGCCAGGCTCAGCACTGGCAGCGTGTCACAAAAAAAGTGCTGGATCTCATGGGAGCTGCAAATGGGAGGTGGAAAATGACCAGTGTCATTCCCAGCCCAAAGAGATACCCACTCAAGAAGGAGGTGCCAACCCAGCTGGCATAGTGTAGTGAGGCACAGATGGCTACATATCTGTCAAAGCCCATGACAGCCAGGAGGAAGCAGGTGGTACAGGCCCACGAAGCAGAGAAGAACATTTGGACAGCACAGCCCACGTAGGAGATGGCCTGCCCACCCCTGACCAGGCAGGAAAGCATCCTAGGGATAATGCCCAAGGTATAGCAGGTCTCAGAGAAAGGTAAGAAGGAAAGAAAGAGGTACATGGGGGTGTGCAGATGGCTGTCAAGCCGATGATTATGATAATGAAGACATTGCTGGTCAGGGCGAAAAGATACAGGGAGAGGAACAATGCGAAGAGCAGGAGCTGCAGTTCCCCAAAGCTGAAGGAGCCCAGGAATACAAATCCCCTGTAGAAAGTTGCATTGGTCTGCTCCATTCTGAATGACATCCCTGATAGATTTGATTCTTTCCATCTTGCCAGAATATGCCTTGTTTCTTTAGAAGGCAAGATGAGGTGGATTCTCATTTCTTTGTACCTGTTCTAACTCAAAGAGAAAGCTCATTTTTAGACAGCAATAAACTTCAGAAATACACTTATTAGACACAAGGATGTATGGATCTATTCTCACATGTGTATGTGTGCATACATGAATACAAATATACACAATATGCACATATGTGCACATACATACATGACTACACATATGCAGGCACATATATATATGCATACCCATGCAAAGCACTCACACATAATTATGCACATTTTACACATTCAAAACTCTGCACTGGTTAGGATCTGCAGGGAAGGGGAGAGGCAGCACATGGAAAGGAGGGCCTGTGGAGTACGGAGTTCTGGAGTTTAGCAAGAAACACAGTGAAAAGCCATTGCAGAGTGACATGTTAAAAATTAAATAGAAGGGGAGGAACGAAGATGGTAGAGTAGAAGGACGTGCTCTCACTCCCTCTTGCGAGAACACCAGAATCACAACTAGCTGCTGGATAATCATCGACAGGAAGACACTGGAACTCACTGAAAAAGATACCCTACATCCAGAGGCAAAGGAGAAGCCACAGTGAGAAGGAAGGAGGGGCTCAATCACAGTAAAATCAAATCCCAAAACTGCTGGGTTTATTGTTATTTACCTTATTGTTGATATTTATTAAATTTCATGTATGATATTTTAATTTAAAAATGTTTAGGAAGGGAACTAAAGAAAAAGAGAAAGGGAGCATCATTTACCATATATATACATATATATATATGTATGTATATATAACTATTAGCAGCTTTTATTTAATTAAAAAGAGCCACAGGGCTTCCCTGGTGGCGCAGTGGTTGAGAATCCGCCTGCCGATGCAGGAGACACGGGTTCGTGCCCTGGTCCGGGAAGATCCCACATGCCGCGGAGCAACTAAGCCCGTGAGCCATGGCCGCTAGGCCTGTGCGTCCGGAACCTGTGCTCCGCAACGGGAGAGGCCACAACAGTGAGAGGCCCGCGTACCGCAAAAAAAAAAAAAAAAAAAAAAAAAAAAGAGCCACTATTCTTATCTGTGTGAGGAGTTTGGGGAAGTATGTAGTAGATTCAATATTTTTAAACTGGAACAATGTTTATTTTACCTTTGTTTCTTCCATCATATAACCAGTACTCAGTAAATAGTTAAAGAAAGAGTAAATAATTTATAGAAACTGAAAGCTGGCTTTAGCAATTTATTAAATTGATATCAGTCAGTTGATTCCCCCCACATCTTCATTTTCCAATATCAATACTGAAACTGCTTTTTCCTACCTAAAAAACTTGACAAACTGTTACCCAGTCCAAGCTTGTACTGTTCACTATACTACAGGTCAATAAAATCGAGAGATGATTTGTTGGGGCAAAGAATAGTGACTTTATTCAGAAAACCAGCAGACTGAGAAGATGGTGGACTAGTGTCCCAAAGAACCATCCTACCAGAGTTAGAATTCAGGCTTGTTTTATACTAAAACGGAAGTGGGTAAAGTCCTGATTCCAGGATGTGTTAATTTCTTCCTTCCTGCAGCCATTCACAGGTAGGTCTGGTTAGGGTGTTTCCTGTGAGCTGAACAAAGGTATTTTAGCTTATAGCTCATTACATATGAGACAGGGTTCCCAGAGATGGGCCATTATGTATAATTTAAGCTTATAGGTAACATCCCTTTGGTGATTAACTTGTAGCAAAAGCAATAGGATATAACGGTTAAAAGAAATAGCTCTAATATGGAGGCAGATTTGTTCTTCCCTAATACAAAATCAGAGAGAAGTAAAAATGTCTTAAACTAGGGGATGAGTTGATCAACTCAAATGATCAGTTCCTTTGAGTTCCTCTAGCTTTCTTTAGATCTATATATTGGAGGGCATGTATGGTCTTGTATAAGCAGCCTGAAAGTGTACAATCTGAAAAACTTTAGATACATTCATATTTTGAATATACTCACATAATTTCAAATCCTCAACCCCTGTTTTCTAAAATGAAAAAATGAAAACTTAATTGCATGGAGAAGGGACTCAGGGAGCACTGATAAATAAGAAACAGACAAAATGCTGACAATTTGCAAAGGAAGAGGCACTTGAGAAAGCTAAAAAGGACTATTTTGCTGTAATAGGAATGAAGAAAATATTAGAATAATTGTGGTACAAGTACATTTGCAGATGCAATGACAAGAAAAAGAGGGGATTTCAGTTTGATACCTTACATTTTCCCTAAAGTATGATGCAATGTTATCAGGTAACATTGTGTTTGGAAGGAGTGACTGAGAGGGTTATGGGAGGAGAGAGTAGTTCATCGTTGTTTTAAGTAGAAGTGAGCATATGTGCAATACCTTCTGCAGAGAACAGAAGATTGATAATTGGTGATAATTGATAAAGAACAATACAACTAAACTAATCAAAATAGGCTTCATAAAGATAGGAATGTGGGTATATAATAAAAAATCCTTTAGTCTAAAAGACATAGAGGTCAGAGAAGGATACACAGGCAATAGAGCTTATAGGGAAATGTTAGGGAAGAAATTCAGGCTGTATTAGTATAAAATTGACTTCCAAGACAAGGGAAATGATTATCCTAAGTTACCTGGAGTATTATACCCATTTCCTGGTGACTCTTTTGAAGAATGCTACTAACAGAATGGAAAGTAGCTTGAGAATAATCCAAAGATGACTAGGATTTATCAAAGGAGTCATCAGCTAGGTTAAAGGTGTTTTTAGGAAAGCATACATCATTCATCTTCAAATATTTGAATTGCTGCTCTGTAAGTGAAATATGAGACACAAGATATGCATCTCTGGAGATAATAAGTGGGACCAAAAGGAAGAAGCTATATAAAAGTGGAGCTTTATAACAGAGATATTTAACAGTGGTTAAACTAGAGGCTGAAATACTGCAAGTGAGATTCCTGCAATGACAGAACAGTTGGAAGTGATAAGCTTGGGTCCATTCCAACACTAATAGCTCATGGTTATGTTAATAATTTTCAACTAGACTTATTTCATTTTCTCATGATTTTTTGTGAAGGGTCCTGTTAAGGTTTTGCTAAACTATTGAGAATTTGTGATGACTGAACCTTCTATACTGAATTACCATTCACAGTGTTACTTATCCTTCCTGGAAGAGACCGATATCATTCTAATTTAAGTATTCTGAAAAATCAAAATACCTCCCTGTTCAAGTTTAAGAGCTTTTGAAATGTGCATCTGATTAAGTATTACCCCAAGTTTAAGAATGCATTTCACAAAGACTATCAAAATAATATCACGGAGAATCTTTCACTATGAGGTTTTAAAGTGTTATGTAAATGAAAGACAACAGTATCATCATTTTATAGTTATTGATATGTCCTCAGAAAAGATTTTTTTTGTGTGTATGTGAAGTATTCTCATTATAGAGCTTTAGGATAAAATCCTCTTCTGGCAGTCATTTTCTGAATGGACATCTGGACATCCTTGTTCCTGAGGCTATACATCAGGGGATTCAACAATGGAGCCACAACTGTGTACGCTACTGTCACAAGCCTATCTTTGTTGGATGAGTACTTGGATGATGGTCACGGGTAGACAAAGAAGGCACAGCCATAGTGAACAATGACTACAGTAAGATGGGAGGCCCAGGCGGAGAAGGCTTTTCACTTGCCTTCAGCTGACGGGATCCTCAGGATGGTATGAGCAATGAAGCCATAAGAAATGCAAATGACAAAAAAAAAAAAAAAAAAAAAAGAAATGCAAATGAAAGCCAGGGGGACCATGAGTGCTAGAACTCCACCAATGAAGATGACCACTTCGTTGATGTAGGTATCAGTACAGGCAAGCTGGATAACTGCTGAGATGTCACAGAAGTACTGGTTAATCTTGTTAGGGCCACAGAAAGGTAGTTGAAAGACTAAGAGGGAGCCTATCAGTGGGAACAAAAAACCAATCACAACACAAGTGGCTGCCAGTTCTCCACATACCTGCGAGCTCATAAGGATAGAGTACCGAAGTGGATGACAGATTGACGGTATAGCGGTCATAACCCATGACACCAAGTAACATTCAATTAATGACAGCAAAGCCAAGGAAGAAAAACATATGAGTGTCACAGTTAATAAATGAGATTGTTCTCATCAGAGACAACAGATTTATAAGCATCTTGGGCAGGATGACAAAGGTGTAGCCTCTCTCAGAGATGGAAAGGATCCCTAGGAAGAAGTATATAGGTATGTGGAGGCTGTGATCCAGGTTAATGACAGTGAAAATGGTGATGTTTCCACTCAGGATAATCAGATATAGGCACAGAAAAACAGCAAAGAAGATGAGCTGGATTTCTCCAAAGTTGGAGAATCCCAGCAACAGGAACTCTGTGACAGAGGAGAAATTAGTTTGGTTGACTTGTTCCCCAATATTCATCTACAGAGAACAAGAATGAAGAAACATTTTTTTACCATGAGAGGTGGAGATAGTTAGTTCCACTGTGGGTTGAAGAATACTAAATAGGAGAAGGGGTAAGGACTAATGCTAGTAGGAAATGCTCTATCAATCATGCCAATTTATGGAATTGTTTCCAAAAACTCAGATTACATGTTCCCGGTGACATTTCTGCATCTCTCATAGTGTTTAATTCTAGGAAATTATTTTCACACTCCCTATTTCAAATACCAATTAGGGAATGAAAGTGTCTGAAAACTTCCTGCATACCAACTTAACTCTACCATTTATTATCTGTGTAATCCTCTGTGCCTCAGCTTTTTCATTTGTAACATAAAGATACTAAGAGCACCTCTTTACTAGTTTTCTTATGAAAATTAAATCACGTAGCAGAGCACAGGCATCATGTGAACTTCTAGTAAATGTCAGTTTCTGCTACATAAGTTATTTAATTTTCAGGAAGTAGTGCTAGTTTTTCTTAAGTTTCCTTTTGGAGATACTTTAAACATACGTCTGCTTCAGGTTTTATTTTTTAATCCTATTGTTTTATTTTCAAAAAACTACTGGACCAACATGCAAACCCAACTCCTATTTGTGTTTATTTATGGAGACAATAATATTGTGTTGATTTTAGTTCATCCTTTCCCCTAATCAAACAATCTATTTGACTCACTCAATTGATGGGAGTTGGGTGGGACCTTAGTTCATTTTAAGTAGCTCTAGAGAAACACAAAGTTCTTACAGTCAGGTTGGTAATTGATCTTTCTAACTGCCTACCATTCTGCCAAGAATATAGACCTGATTTAGAATTCTGCTGAAACTGTAGTTTCAGACTTCAGAAGGAAATAAATCGAACCAATCAGACCTTACTTCAGTATGAACCATTACAACTCTTCACATTTTCCCTGGATTTCCAACAGAACTCACCATTGCATGGGACACACCTGGCCTCAAGGAGTTTCAGCTCCTCCAATTACTCCTTACTAAAGGATAAGCAAATCCTTTCTGCTTTAATTCAGCTAAAATCAAGTTTGAATTTGTAAAGTAATAAAAAAAATTAAAGCAGCCTAATAGTTGGAAAACATAAGGCACAGAAATGGAATACAAAAATAAAATTTTTTACCTAATGTATAATAGCTCAATTGAAGAAACCAGCTGACTGTTAATCCTACGTTTTTGAGGTATATTTCTTAATCTAGACCATCTTTGAGTGTTTTCACTTCAGGGTCCCTCACTTTCAAGAGAAGCGGAAGTATCAGTTTCATTTTTCTATCTGAATGGAGCATAGTGACCATTAGGTTAACTGGTAGATTTGACAGGTTTTCTGAGTAGACAAGTCATTATTTCTATCAAATTATTTATTCATTAATGTGTTAATTTATTGATATAATATTTCCATTTACTCCATATTTACTTTTTAAAATTTTTTTAAATTATTTTTATTGGGGCATAGTTGTTTTACAATGTTATGTTAGTTTCTACTGTACAGTGGAGTTCCCTGTGCTATACAGCAGGTTCTTATTAGTTATATATTTTATACATATTAGAGTATATATGTCAATCCCAATCTCCCAATTCATCCCATCCCCGATACATATCTATTTTAGTATAAGTAAAGTACCGTTAAGTAAAGTCCCATTCTTAAATAATAGTAAATCACCTTGCCTTCTTCAACAAATGGAAAGACTATGTCTTCTCATCTTGCAAATCGCCTCTGTGCTTTTGTTCATCTTTTCCCCTTCACCTGGAAAACGTTTATTCACTTTCTATTCATTCTTGATCACCCAAATAGAAGCTGCAACCTCTGACTACTCTGGTCTCCAATGATAAGAGTGATATCAACTTTCCCTTCTCTTAAATTATTTAGCTACTTTCTATTGTGTATGAAATGTATCATGAAAGTACCAGCCTCTACTTTTTCATACACCAGAGTGTAAATGCCTTGGTAGCAGTTTTGTATTTCCCATAGCATATGAATACAAATTGCTACTTAAGAACTATTTAGGAACAGAGATTCAGCTCACAACCTACCAGATCATACTGCAAACTTAAAATTATTTTACCTACATAATAACGTGTCACACAACCAAGAAGTTGTAGAACATTAACCAGACCCAAGTTCTCATGAATGTCCCTACCATTGCTTTTATTATTATTATTATTACTATTACTACTATTCTGGTTCTTCAAAATACCTCAATGCATCACTAGATGGCTAACAAAACAAACCACCAGGATATTCCCTGAAGAATGTAATTTATTTACCTCCTCAGTTTCCATCTACGACGCTTATGCAGTAGATTATTTGTCCACAGAACGTTACGATTGTGAGGTCTGAAAACAGCAGAAGATCTGTAAGGGAAGATAACTCAATTATGCATTCACTTCTTCTACTTCCTCATTGCTTATTAGACTTTTCTAATACACTATTTTCAACGGAGAATAGTTTCATGTGACATTCGAGAATTGACATTAAATGAAGTAAATGTAGAAAATTCACTCTTGATAGGAAATTAGCAGTTTCTGTCCTTTCTTTTTCAATCACTCAGGAAAGTCTTTCGAAAGGAATCAGTCTTTCAGAGATGGTTGATAGAGAGGGAATCAGTTCCATGGGATTGGGAAGCATATTTCATAACGCATGTTTGTAGCCATGCCTGTGCCTACTACAGTTCATTGGTGGTGCCCTGTTTATCACCTCAAAGCACTGTATTATCCTCCTTCTTCTAAGTCTATCATATATATTTGTACCTTGCTCTCCCTACATGCTCTTTTTTAACCATCATTAATAGATAGACTAAAGCTCATGGGATAATTAGAACATTTCTAAAATTATCATTGGTGACTGGCACTTCTCTATCACTAGACCCAAACACTAACTTTACTCAATTTTTCACATAAAATAACCCAACAGGGCTGATTTCTCTAAGTTCCCTAGCACAAAGCTATTAGAAGTCAGTGAAACCTAGAAATCTAATCAAATCGGAGTAAAAAATTAATATTACTACTATCATTTCTATTTTGAAATAACTGTATTCTATTTCTTTCTGCTACTAACATCTCAATACCCCCAAACTCTGTATTCCTACCTCCTCTGCTGAGAAATCTGAGAAGTAGCCCCTAAAGCATCATTGAAGAACTTTTCTTTTGTCTCTTATTAGTTGTAGCACCAACATGCTGGTTTATATTTATACTTATCAAAACTCCAGGGAGCTATTATTGCAACCGTATTTTTGGCACAGTTCCAATCCTTTCAATGAGTAAAAAGGATGCAGAAAACAACATGGATCTTAAATCTCACAGGTCCAATAAGATAAAAAGGGAACAGGAGAAAACTGACATTGGCAATTAATTGGCAATTAGTCCTAGGTTGCCTGGTAGCTCATTAGAAACTGAAGGCTGTTGCAAATTAAGAAAAAGAGAAGTAAATATGGAAAACCCATATTATAAGAGGTAACACATGGCTGTATTTTCTAAGGTTGCTAGGTGAGGGAGAAACCCTTTTCTTCCTTGGACTTCACCAGGGCAAATAAAACGTGCTTTATCATTGCGAAAGAAGAAGCAAAGTTCTTCTTTTTAGTATAGGTTCATCTGAACTCTACAAATTCAGTTTCTGCACCAAGGATAGGGGCATAGGAGCATAGAGTGTGCGATGAGGAAGGGCGATATCTTAGCTATCAAAACTGAGACCTTGAAGAACAGTGGCAAAGAACAGGTTTGAGAACTGAAGGAAAGTTATGGACTGTTTAGGTGCAGGTCACAGGGATGATACTCCACTTCTTCCTAGCTTGATGGAGATGAAAAGACCTCCAATCAAGTGTTGGCCTCAAGGATAGGGAATAAGATGAAAAAATCTTGAGTAGCATCCTAGAGGGCTTGGCTAGTCCCCTAATTATCCTCATTCTTTCCTGCAGTTCTCTGTTGGACTGACCAAAAGCAGATGAGAGAGTTTGTGGGGGTTGAAGGAAAAACAGTTAAGTGCCTGTTCCACATTTGTGTGTCACTGTTTTCATATCCTGTATTTGAAATGAAGTTAAAGTCAAGCTCTCTGTTGCTGGTCTCAACCAACACAATTTCGAGATCTTTAAATTTTCTAGAAATCTTTATTCTTCCTCTTCTGAGAGATAATGAAGAAAAATTTACCCTCCCTCATGAGTCATGAGCGATTCAAAGGGAGAGGTCAGAAAGGCTTGCAGGCACTTAGCATCAAGGTCTTCTCACATTTGACTCTGTTGCAGATCTCATCAGTGGCTATGGGCAGAGAAGTACCTGTTGGCAATCTCCAGCATTTGTTCTCAGAACAGCAGAAACTCCCAAGTGAGAAGATTACTGACTCAGTTTTTTATTTCCAGTTATACCATTTTCTGCTACCAACAGAGATATGACAGTAGCTACTGCTGCTTCCAGCAATTTTCAGATGTGCACAACAGTCCCTCCTAATAGCTGCTGAATTCCTGGATTTCTTGGAGAGCTGATCTGCTCAGTGCTTCTTCCCAAATAAACATTTCCCCATGGGGCGCTGGCCAAGTCCTCAGCCTTGGTGCTGCATAAGCCTTTAAAGAAATATGTTCCTCTAAGGTATTGGAGCAGAAATAAATCTGAAAAATACTGCAGTTAGTCACATTTCAGAATCACTTCTTGAAACAATTGTGGACTTAAGATAACCTCCATAACTGTATGAGCCAATTCTTGTGAATAGAATGTATATGAAGAGGTTCTGTTTGTTGTGTTTCTCTGGAGAACCAAGACCAATATACAAAACGTACTCTGAACATAAGTGATAGATAGAAATGGAAATGGAAAAGTGTAAAGAAGAAATCTTAAAAATTATAAAATGAAGACTGTCATATGTTAATCAGTAGCTTTGAATTTCTTGTGAATGAAGCACAATACAATCCAGCATAAAGAAAGGGAATCTATTAACTTAAATCACTGGGAAGTTCAAGACAAATCTCATGAGATATGGCTCAATTCAGAGACTTGCATTACAACATTATACTGAGTCTTGACTCAGAAGTCAACCTCTGAAAAACATCCTTATCTATAATTTACTTTTTCTCTTTAACATATATCACAATTTTATGTACATTTAAATTTTTTTTTATTTATATCTCTATTTTCCACCTCCATGGGAAATTTTTTCCTGTTTTGCTAAATTTTTTAGGCTCATCTCTAGGATATTGCCTGATACATAATAAGTATTCAATAAATATTTGTTGAATAAATGAATAGTTTTTCTGTCTTTCACTTACTTAGCTTCACACTTTGTGCTAGATTTCTTTTGCAATAAGCTGGATTTATCCAAATAACAGGGGAAAAAATGAAGATGAAATTCTTAAAACTCCACTCTTAACCATACAATTCAAAAGATTTTCAGTATCACACAACTAACTATTGAATTTAATCAATATTCTTTCTAGATAGAAATTGGAGCAATGTGTGATTGATTTCACAGGACTTTTCACCCAACATATGGCAAGGGATGGAGGAGGTAGGGTTTGTCCCTTGACTGATACACTTCAAATGGTTCCAGTATAATTTATGTCTATTGTACTTAATTGTGTATTGTAAAAGGTGAAAAACCAAGTTATATTAAACTCAGTAGATAAAAGGAATCCAATTCATCACTCCCATATCTGAACAAACATCAGAACATCAAATGATGAGTTGCAGGCAAATTATGAATAATAGGCTATGACATTGTCACAGGCTCAATTTATTTGTTTTCTTAGCTCTTCTTTCTTCTCTATTTCAGTTTCATTCTTTTCTCGGTTTTCCTCATGGTAGTAAAATGGAAGGCAAAACTGAGGTCATCTTTCTTTTATCTTGCTTATATAGAGGAGCAAAATAATAAGAACCTGAGTGCTGAGAATATACTGTAGGAGTTAGACTCAGTTTCTGCTCCCTACTTTTGTGAGTATTGTGAGAAGACAGTAAAAATATTACAGCAGGTCTTCCCTTGTGGCACAGTGGTTGAGAGTCCGCCTGCCGATGCGGGGGACACGGGTTCGTGCCGGGTCCAGGAAGATCCCATATGCCGTGGCGAGGCTGGGCCGGTGAGCCATGGCCGCTGAACCTGTGCATCCAGAGCTGTGCTCCGCAACGGAAGAGGCCACAACAATGAGAGGCCCGTGTACTGCAAAAAAAAAAAAAAAAAAAAAAAAAAAAGTTACAGCAGCTTTTCTTTGACCTGTAGATTTCAGCTATGGTCAAGTTCTCTTAAATCAATAATTCCAGTGACAGACTTCTGATTCTATCAAACTTTCCAATAATTTGTAGGCACACAATTTCTCAAATTAAATTTTCTTCTTAAAACACCTATATAATTTTATATTTCCTGCATTAATTTTCAGCTGAATCAATGATTCTGTAGGAATTAAGAAAAATATTTAAATTGTATAAAATATTTTATTAAAATTTGGGGGTGTAACTTTCATAAAAGTAAAGGCAAGTAGGAATTTCGCTTCTGGTCTGAATGAGTTAAGTACTTGGTGTGTCAAACGTCTTGAAGATAACAACTACAAACTCTTGAAAAAGCAAAAGCAGCAGGTACTTGAACACACTGGAGATAGAATAAAAGCAGGCAGGGGCTTCCCTGGTGGTGCAGTGGTTAAGAATCCACCTGCCAATGCAGGGCACACAGGTTCGAGCCCTGGTCCAGGAAGATCCCACATGCCACAGAACAACTAAGCCTGTGCAACACAACTACTGAAGACTGCATGCCTAGAGCCTGTGTTCCATAACACGAGAAACCACTGCAGTGGGAAGCCAGTGCACTGCAATGAAGAGTAGCCCCGCTTGCCTCAACGAAAGAAAGACTGCATGCAGCAACGAAGACCCAATGCAGCAAAAAAAATAAAATAAAATAAATAAATAAAATAAAATAAAACATTAAAAATAAATAAATAAATAAAAGCAGACAGATCTAGAATGTATTCAACACTTGGAAGAAGGTAAGTACACAGCATGATTTCTCTTTGATAGAGTTTTAGTTTGAATGAAGACCACATTCACCACTGTTTGTGAAAAGCTTAAAATTTTATCTTATTTATTTATTTTTTTTTTTTATTTTTTTTTTTTTTGCGGTATGCGGGCCTCTCACTGCCGTGGCCTCTCCCGCCGCGGAGCACAGGCTCCGGACACGCAGGCCCAGCGGCCATGGCTCACGGGCCCAGCCGCTCCGCGGCATGTGGGATCCCCCCGGACCAGGGCACGAACCCGCGTCTCCCGCATCGGCAGGCGGACTCTCAACCACTGCGCCACCAGGGAAGCCCAAAAGCTTAAAATTTTAAATGAAAACCAACAGACTTTCTGGCATGAAGAACCAGAAAATAGAGTCTGGGGTAACTAGAACTGCTGGAAGGGTAGGAGAGAATCCTGGAAAGAGAGAGCCAGAGAGATAATTTCAAAATCTCTGTATATATTTTGCCCAAATTTCTGGTTGACTCCTGAAGCACACATGCGTGAGAAAGACTCAAAGCAGTCCAGAAGTACAAAAGAAATAAACAGAGATTTGAGCTACCACCTAAGTGAAAATTTTTTTAGTTTTGGTCCAACCAAGCTATTTACCTGCTAAAACTAAAAAGACCAATGATTGTCAGCTTAATATAACAGTCGCTACAACATAGTATTCACTAGATTGTAGTTTAAATCCAAAATTGTTTCACATAAAAAGAGCCAGGAGTACATGGCCATTCTCAAGAAATAAAGCAGTCAGTGTAGATCTAATTATATATAATTCAATTTTGAAATTAGTAGACTAAGACTTTAAAACTGCTTTGATAACTATGTCCAATGATGTAAAGGAAAATGTGCTTTCTTATAAGCATATAAGAAATTTTAGAAGAGAAATAGAAACCACAAAAAAAACAACAAAAAAGAAAAACAGATAGAACTGAAATACATTATCTAGAAAAAAAACTTTATTGGATGAGATTAGCAGAAGAATGGAGATAACAGAGTAAAGAAACAGTGAATGTGAAGATAGATCAGAAGAAGGAATCCAAAGTGAAGAAGATGGGAAACAATGAAAAAAATGCAAACAGAACCTCAAGCACCTGGAAAACTATGTTAAATGGTGTAACACACATGTAATTGGAGTTCTAGAAAGGAATGAGATAGATAATAAGGCAGAAAAATTACCTGAAAAAAATAATGACCAAAAATTTCACAAATTTTCTTAAAGACATGAATTTATAGATTCAAGAATCCCAACAAATCTCAAGCCGGATAAATATGAAGAAAATCATGCCTAGGCACATTATAGTCAAACTGCTTAAAAGAAAGGATTAAAAAAAAAACCTTGAAAGTACAAAAGAAAAAAAAAAAGATGAGGGACAAGCATCATATAATGAGTGAAATAGGAGTTAAATTAATGCTGGCTCTCACCAGAAAACACGGGGGTGAGAGAACTGTGGAACACAATCCTAAACATGATGAAAGAAAAATAATTAATAAAAAATTACCAATTCAGGATTATATTTCCACTAAAAATATTCTTCAAGAATAAAAGCAAAATAAAAACAGCTTTATATAGTTAAAAAACAAAGAGAATTTGTCATCAACAGATCTGTACTACCTGAAATACTAAAGGAAATTATTCAAGAAAAGGGAAATTATACTAGACAGAAATACAAATTGTTAGATGTCATAAAGTGAACATTTTTATTTTTCCTCTTAGTTAGGCTTTCTGAGTAAAGAAACCTGAGATCTAGCTTAAAGGACAAGTTTTGAAACCTAAAATATAGCTAAATAATTAGTGAGAGATTTATCTTCCCATAATTATGTGTTTATATTTCAATGGGGGAGGTTAACAACAATTCAATTCCTACATAGGCTCCAGCTTTCTAATTTCAGGATTTCTATTATATAGTGCAGAGCCTCATATGTGTAGGCTGACATCTGGCTCTCATCACATAACCTCAGGATTAGGTCAGTAGAAACCTATTCAGTTATTGCTGTAAATAATAATAATCTATCCTTGCTCCAAAACCTCATCTTTACATTCAGGATACTATGAATAAGTATAGACATTAAAAAGCTATCATCAAGAAGAAATGATGAGCATTAAAATCATTAATATTTGAGTAAACATAAAAGATTATTTTTTCTTAATTTCTTTAGAATATGTATGAATAAAGCAAAAATTATTACATTTTCTTATGGGTTTTTAATGTATAGAGATGTAATACACCTTAGAATAAAGAATAGGATAGGGGTAAATGGATCTATGTCATTCCAAAGCTTTTACATTTCAGGTATAGTCATACAATATTAACTCTAAGTAGACTGTGAAAATTAAGAATGTAATTGCATTTCAGTTCCAAATTTCTTTTGATTGCTCTAACTGGGATCCTGTAAGATTTCTCCTTTGCCAGCTGACACTATACTAAGTTTTGTCAGTAGAAGGTGATAAACGGACTCCAGAGTTAGAAGACAGTTCTCTCCCTCATTCTGGTGTGCTTACCTCTGCCTGGAGACTAGCAGCATGTGAGACACCCAGTGGCACTCCCTCTCAATTTCAGCAGTAACATCCCCACAGGCATTTCCCAGAGATTTCCATACTGAAGAACCTTTGGATGGATGGCTTCTTCCAGGACCCCAGAGGGTGGCTTCACAGCAAGTTTTGAAGTATATCACCCTCTCATAGATGGCTTCCCCCAGGAACCAAGAGAGCAGAATCCAGCGGGAAATACAAGACTTATTTATAAAGTTCCATTTAAATAGACAGTTTGTTTTTTGTATAAATGTAGACAAATAAATCAAAATATGGTGTCTGGAAATAGATCCACATTGATTTAGTAAATTAATTTTCTATGAGGTAGCCAAGGCAATTCAATGGTGAAAGTGATAGGGACAGAGTAAAGAGACAAAGTAGGGACAAGAAACTCCCCTGCCTGATGTGGAGGAGGAGCTAATAATGGAAGATTGACCTCTACTCAAGAATGTGGAAGAAGGTGGTCTTTCCCTACCCACTTTTCCTTTGATTATAAAAATGTAGCTCACTAAGCTTTCGGCGCAGCAGTCCCTTGCCCACCTGCTTGTATCTCTCACAAGTGTCCTATACTAATAAACTCTTTCCTCTTTTCTCTGTCACTCTGCCTCTTAATGAATTCTTTCTGTGTGGAGACAGAAGAACCCATGATATACTAAGTCCCGAAATGTGTTCTGCAGTTTCAAAAGGATAATCTTTCCAACAATGGTGCATTTGGATAGGGGAGAAAAAACTTGCACTTTTCTCACACTGTATAAAGAAATCAACTGGAAATGTATTATATCCTGCCTGCAAGAGCTGATATTATAAAACTTCTTGAAAATAACATTGGATAAATTTTAGTGAGCTTAGGTTTTGCAAATATTTCTTAAATATGAGACAAAACACATGAACTATAAAAGTCAATGTCAATAAAATGTACTTTAGCAAAACTAAAAATAAAAAACTTTCCCTCTTCAAAAGACACTGATAAAATATGTAAAAGCAAATCACAGCATGTTAAAAAAATTTGCATAATCTATATGTAACAAAAAAAATTATACCTAGAAAATACAAGACCTTACAATTCAATAAACAGACAAATGATCCAATCTAAAAACTGGAAAGACATTCCAATTAGGAAATGTATAAAAGATTTGAGAGGCACTTAACTAAAGAAAATACAGAGATGGCCAATTGACACACAAAAAGATGTTCAGCAGCTTTAGTCATCAAGGAAATTCAAATTCTAACCACAATTCAGTAACACTGTGCATCTACTTGAGGGATGAAATTAAGACTGGCAAGTTTTATTGAGTATGTCAAGTAATTGGTAACAGTCATACATTGCTGTTGAGAGTGTAAGATAGCAAAACTATTTTGCCTAATTGTTTGGCAATCTATTGTAAAGTTAACATATGCTTACTATATAAATAAACAATTCCACACTTAGATATTTGCTTAATAGAATGAAAAGTATCTCCATACAGTTATGTAAATACATGTACACAAATATTTGTGTAGCTCTATTCCTAAGACCTGTAAATTGAGAAAAACTGAATGTCCATCATCATGTGCCTGGACAAACAAAGTGTAGTGTACTTATAAAATGAAACAAAAAGAATGAACTACTACATCACACCCAACATGGATAAATTTCAAAAATACTTCCAGTGAATGAAACCAAAAAGCAAAAAGTAGATACTATGTGATTCTATTCATAAGAAATTCTAGTACTGTCAAACAGAATTTTAGTGACAAAAAGTAATCAATCATTGGTTTCCTGGGACTGGTGGTGATATAGGGGACTGATAGGGAGGGAGCATAAGGGAAATTTCAGGGTGATGGATATGTGTTGTATCCTGATCATGGTGGTGGTTACACAGGTATACAGAATCGTCAAAACACATCAAACTGTATACTTTAAATGGGTGTCTTATTCTATTTAATTATGCTTCAATGTATTTGGTTAAGAGATGAAACATAAACAATTAAACTCACAGCATACTTAAAAGCTAAAGCTATAAAACTTCTAGAAGTAAATATAAAGGAATGTTTCTTTAACCTTGGTTTAGGAAAGTGTTTCTTAGACAAGACACAAGAAATACCACAGATTTAAAAAGAGCTAAAGATCGAAAAAATTATAAGTAAATATATGTATATATATATATTAGTTCCCTATAAAATATATTGTAAAAATTCTTTTTATTCATCTATTTAAGAGAAGGATATCCTGCCTTTTTGTAACAACATGAATAGATCTTGAAGGCATTATGCTAAGTGAAATATGTCAGTCAGAAAGGCAAATATTCTAGGATCTCACTTATATGTGGAATCCAAAATAGTTGAACTCATAGACATACAGACTAGAAAGATGGTTGCCAGGGTTTGGGGTTGAGAGAAATGGGGAGATATTGAATAAAGGGTACAAGCTTCCATTTAGAAGATGAATAGGTTCTGGGTATTTAATATACAGTATGGTGACTATGTTAACAATACTGTGTTATATAATTCAAAGCTGCTAAGAGAGAAGATCTTAAATGTTCTCACCAAAAAAAAAAGAGATAATTATGTGATATAATGGTAATGTTATCTAACTTTATTGTGGTAATCATTTTGCATCATTTTGTACACCTTAACCTTCCACAATGCTATTTGCCAATATATCTCAATAAAGCTGGATAAAAGAAATCAATACTGTGTTTTCCTGAGGTAGGGAACTAGTTGAGGTAAGTCAACTAGGAAATGGCATAAAATAATTTGCGGGTGACAAAAATCTTGTATTTGTTAGTTGGCGTGGTGGTTAAATGGGTGAATGTATTTGTAAAATCTCACAAATAACTTACGCTTAAAAAATCTGAATTTTATTTACATAAATTATCCCTTAATTTAAAAGTAAGATAAGGAAAAATGTAAATGCAAAAGGTAAATTAAGACCCCCAAGGCAACATCTCAAAAACAAATCAACAAAATATACTCAAGGAACTCAAAATATGGTATTAAGAATCATGAAAGAAAAAGCAGAGGAAAAGATCAATTTTTCTGGCAGTCCTAATATCAGGAGAACAACAAGGACAAAAAACAACATCCAAAGGCAATAGCTTAAACATCAGTTGGCCAATCTGAGAACATCAGTCAAAACAAGGAAAGTGCACATGCTCCAATTAAGAGTTGCATACATTTTAATGACAACACAAGAGGGAGCCCTACAGTTACAAAATGAGGAATACTGTGCTAGACCAGCCTCCCCTTCTAAGAGTACAAGAAAATCAGTCTCACAGAAACATGAACCCAGAAAAAGAGCATGCTCAGGTCCCATTCAAAGTTATTATAGAAAACAAAAACAAACAGCAGAACAACATCCCTATAGGAAATAACTATGCCTCTGTAGTGAAAACTAAGATGCACTGTGCAGATTTTCCTGCAAACAAAGGACTTGTTGCCCCAACTGATGGCAGTGCTGTGGGTAGGCAGGCTTCAGCCGTCTGCCTCTTCAGGCTTTTTGGAAGCAACATAGACACCTCACCCAAATTACTGTCTTTTTCTGTAGCAGCCCACACCCAAACACTGACTGATGCAGGTTTTTAAACTCTTGGGCATCTTGACCCAACTCAGGACACCTCTATAGAGCTTGCTGTCGGGCTTGCTGAGGCTGACACTAGGAGTGCCTTCAGTATAGCCTCTCTCCATGTCCAATACATCTCCCTCATTCCACAGGTGTTAATCCCAGGCGTTTATTAATAGACATCCTATATGCCAAGGGCTCTCAGTGTGAGCTTCCTGGGGAACACAACCTGCAAAAGCTGGGAAGATATACTCATAAAATTGGTGAAAACTAACCAAATATTTCAAAATAAGCTAAAAGAAATTTAGAAGTGATAGAATATGTGAAATAACAACAAAGATCATAATTCAAAATAATTCAGTTATGAGTGGTTGGAGAAAGAGAAGTTTGGGAAACAGAGAAACATCAGGAAGCAGATAGGAATGAAATTAAAAGCATTTCAGGGAATGTAAGTTGGTGTAGCCACTATAGAAAACAGTATGGGGGTGTCTCAAAAAACTAAAAATAGAACTACCATATGACCCAGGAATTCCACTACTGGGTGTATGTCCAGAAAAAACAAAAACATTAATTCAAAAAGATACATGCACCTCAATATTCATAGCAGTATTATTCAGAATTGCCGAGTTATAGAAGCAACCTAATGTCCATCAACAGATGAATGGGGAAAAAAAGATGTGGTGTATGTGTATATATATATATATATATATATATATATAATACGTATATATATAAAAATATATATATACATATTATATATATATATATAATTTTGCCATTTACAACAACATGGATGGACATGGAGGGCATTTTGCTAAGGGAAATGTCAGGCAGATAAAGACAAATACTGCTTGACATCATTTATATGTGGAAGCTAAAATATACAACAAACTAGTGAATAAAACAAAAAAGAAGTAGACTCACAGATATAGAGAACAAACTAGTGGTTACCAGTGGGGAGAAGAAAGGGAAAGTGTCAATATAGGGGTAGGAGATTCAGAGGTACAAACTATTATGTATAAATTAAGCTACAAAAATATATTGTACAATAGGAGAATATAGCCAATATTTTTTAATATTGATAATATTAAATGGAATATAACCTATAAAAATTGTGAATCACTATAATGTACCAAATGGAGGAATTTCAAAAAGAAAAAGAGAAACCATTTTATAAATGAAGTGTAAACCTGGAGAAAAATAAGATTGAATAAACATGATGAACAAAACCATGACAAAAAAAGCAGATAGTCAGAGAGGGGGGAAAAAAAGCTGGAGAAAACTATAAAAATAGTTCTAGAGGATACATTCTCTAGAATTCTATTGTTATAAACTTTTAAACTAGGCAAATACTAATGCATGATATTAGAAGGCAAGACTGTTGTTTCTGTTGAAGAAGAGTGAATGAGTAATGAGGTATTTGTAATAGTCTATTTTTTGACCCATGCTTGTTCACTTTGTGATGATTTATCAATATGTCAATCATGATTTGTCAGCTTTCCTGTCAGTGTATTTTATTTCCATAAAATGTGAACATAATGTACTATACTTTCATGGATGCAATATATTTTATATGAGTATATTAATTATAATATTTTCTATTCTATGCATTTTTTTACACTTCCTCTGAGAATTTGTATGAAAGTGTACAGTGTGGGGAATATAGTCAATTTTTATGTAGTATCTTTGTATGGTGTAATATCATTCATGTCATATAATATGATCATGGTGATCATTTTGAAATTTATAGAAATATTGAATCACTATGTCGTGTAACAGTAACTAACATAGTGTGGTAGGTCATTTATACTTCAAAAACAAATAAACAAACAAACACATACAAAAAGAGATCATATTTGTGGTTACCAGAGTTGGTGTGTGGGAGGAGGGGGAATTGGATGAAGGTGGTCAAAAGCTACAAAAGTCAAGTCATAAGATAATAAGTAACAGAGACTTAAGGTACAATATGATAAATATAATTAACACTGCTGTATGATATATTGGAAAGTTAAGAAAGTAAATCTTAAGATTTCTCACTATGAGGAAAAAACTTTTTCTGTCTTTAACTTTGTATGTATACGAGGTGATGGATGCTTATTAAACTTAATATAATAATCTTTTCATTAGCCAAATCATTTTGCTGTACACATTAAATTTATACAGTACTGTATGCCAAGATACCTCAATAAAAGGAAAAAAACAAACAAAATAATTGTAAGTATTAAGAAACTTTTATAGAATTTGGTATTATTGAAACATCTAATCAGCGGACACATCTTTTGGAACAAAGAATAGAACAGTTATGTTTTTCATTTCTTTTTTCTAACAATTAATTTTTATTGCACTTTGCTGAAGTATTGCCTTGTGATCAAATGGAAAAAGAAAACTAACTGGTCCTTCATGACAGATGATTTAAGAAGCACTGTCTGAGAAGCCGTGTTCTTTAGGAAGACATTAAACCAATCTTCCTCATTTTGTGTCATCTGAGAAACTCAGTTGAGAGGAGGATGTTCAGACAGTTCTGTGCTGTGAATTTATTGCTTTTCATTTATTTCCCACCTTGTGCTGTTCTATTTTCAGCACTCACTCTTCTACTTGGAACTAAATTTTTTGCTTCTATAATTTTTTAATATCTCCTGTGTGTTGTCCTTTCTTGTTTGACTTCTTAATGAGTGCTTTTATGTTTTTAATACTCCTGCTGTAATTTTGGTGCATTTAGGGGTAGAATATATATGTTAAATTCCAAAAGATTTATTTAGATATCAAAAAAAAAAGATATCATTTTTTGCAAATCAGAATTTAGTGCACAGTAACATGCAGGTGTCTTTATTCTTGGACACATCCTGGAATCTTCTATGAAGGTTTCTAGGTGAAATTTGCCAAAATTATCTTCACTGTCATAATGTCCAAGGGCTCTTCTACCATTTTCTACAAACTCTGGACCATTATAAGAAAACTATCTACATTGCTCCACACAAAAATATCACCTGTACCTTGAATAGTTTAGGTATGTCCTCAATGAATATGACAATGGTCTTCCTTTTTACATTAACAATGACTTCAATGTCTTGGTTAGTAATTGAAATGTTTATCTCCATAGGGATCTAATTACCACACTTTGCCCAATGCTTGTCCATAATTTCCCCAATTAGCAAGTAGAACTATGGTAATACACTATGAGAATTAGTTGGTCAAAGAAAAGGCCCTTTCTAATATACTGTGGAAATTATTTGGTTTCCTCCCAGAAATTCTCTGGGGACTTATTAGAGAGGTGGAGGTTTTCTTGGTCCTATTTGTTAAAACAGACAGGTAATTTGTTAATTACTCCCTTTGAGTATCCCTACCTAATGACTAAATTTTTATTCTTAGTTTTGAGAAAAATATCCATTTCATATTCACATTTCTGAAAGCTAGAAGAGAGGAAGAACGATACAAAGAATAGAAGACAGAAAATTAGAAGGGCAGAAGCAACATAGGTCTTTCAGACACATGAGAAACTTATTTGTTCCTGGAATATAACATGAGCATGATTGATATTTGTTCAATAAATAAAGAAAGAAAATTTGGGTTCTGGAGTAAGATGTCATAGTGCCCTGTTTTAGGTATTAGCTTAGACTTCTCAGGAGTCTACCTCTTAATTTCACATTGCATATTTATTCCCTCTGCCAGTGAGTCCAGACACTTTGGGCTAGAAATGGGGAAATACTAGACACTCATAGATGTCTCTCTCAGGGGCTCGTGTGACCTACTCTTGTATAAATTATATCAGAGATGCTGCAGGCATGAAGAGGAGAAGAAAATTCCAAGGTATTAAGTAAGAATTTGATGACTAGGACTTGGTGGCTTCTCTCTCCTTCAGTTATGTCACAGATTGGGACCATGGCTAGATCTTCAGGAAATCTTTCAGTGAGAAGATTCATCTGAAAGCTATACATTTCCCCTTAATCTGAGTAGGCTGAATGACTATTTGTTCCAATAGATTATAGCAAAATTGATGCTATATTTGTTTATAAACTCTGGTCTCTAGAACCTGTCAGCTTTTACTTCCTAATTGTTGGAACTTCAACTTATTTTTTATATATTGGAGTAGAGTTGATTAACAATGTTGTGTTAATTTCAGGTGTACAGCAAAATGATCCAGTTATACATATACATGTATCTATTCTTTTTCAAATTCTTTTCCCATATAGGCCATTACAGTGTATTGAGTAGTGTTCCCTGTGCTATACAGTAAGTCCTTGTTGGTTATCTATTTTAAATATAGTAGTATGTAAATGTCAATACAAAATTCCTTATCTATCCCGTCCCCCCAACTCTTACCCCTGGTAACCATAGGTTCATTCTTTAAGTCTGTGAGGCTGTTTCTGTTTTGTAAATAAGTTCATTTGTATCATATTTTTTAGATTCTGCATATAAGTGATATCATATGATATTTGTCTTTTTCTGATTTTCTTCACTTAGTATGATTATCTCCAGGGCCATCCATGTTGCTACATATGGCATTATTTCATTCTTTTTAATGGTTAAGTAATATTCCATTGTATATATGTACCACAATATACAAGTACCATATGTATTTCTTTATCCATTCATCTGTTGATGGACATTTGGTTTGCTTCCATGTCTTGGCTATTGTAAACAGCACTGCAATGAACATTGGGATGCATATATCCTTTCAAACCATGTTTTTCTCTGGATATATGCCCAGGAGTGAGATTGCTGGATCATATGGTAGCTCTATTTTTAGTATCTCAAGGAATCTCCATACTGTTCTCCACAGTGGCTGTACCAATTTACATTCCCAGCAACAGTGTAGGAGCACTCCTTTTTCTCAACACCCTCTCCAGCATTTATTATTTGTAGACTTTTTGCTGATGGACATTCTGATCTGAGTGAGGTGATTCCTCATTTTAGTTTTGATTTGCATCTGTCTAGTAATTAGAGATGTTGAGCATCTTTTCATGTATCACTTGGCCATCTTTGAACATCAACTTTTATTTCCTACACATGCTTTTTTTTAATGAAGTTTATTTGATTTACAATATTATATTAGTTTCAGGTGTACAACATAGTGATTCCATTTTATTGTGGATTACACACCATTTACAATTATTATAAAATATTGGCTATATTCCTTGTTGTACAATATATACTGATAGCTTATTTATTTTATACATAGTAAGTTATATCTCTTAATCTCCTACCACCATCTTGCCCATCCTACCTTCTCTCTCCCCATTGGTAACCACTAGTTTGTTCTCTGTATCTGTGAGTCTCTCTGTTTTGTTACAATCACTTGTTTGTTTTATTTTTTTAGATTCCACATAATAAATATAACATACAATATTTGTCTTTGTCTGACTAATTTCACTAAGCATAATAACCTCCAGTTCCATTCATGTTATTGCAAATGGCAAAATGTCATTATTTTTGTGACAGTAATATTCCCTTGTGTGTATATATATTTATATATATACCTCACATCTTCTTTATCTATTCATCTCTTGATGGACACATAAGTTGCTTCCATAGGTTGGTTTATTATAAATAAAGCTACTATGAACATTGGGGTGCATGTATCTTTTTGAATTAGTGTTTTCATTTTCTTCAGATATATGCCAAGTGGTGGAATTGCTGGATCATGTGGTAGTTTTATTTTTAGTTTTCTGAGGAAACTCGATAGTGTTTTCCATAGTGGCTGCACCAATTACATTCCAATAAACAGTGTGTGGGGGTACCCTTTTTTCCACATACTTGCCAACATTTGTTATTTGTAGACTTTTTGATAATAGTCATTCTGACAGGTGTGAGGTGATTTCTCGTGGTTTTGATTTGCATTTCTCTGATTATTAGCGATGTTGAGCACTTTTCATGTGCCTGTTTGTTAGCTGTATGTCTTCTTTGGAAAAATGTCTATTCAGGTTTTCTGCCCATTTTTTAATCTTTTTTTATATTGAGTTGTGTGAGCTGTTTATATATTTTTGATATTAACCTCTTATTGGTCACATCATTTACACATATTTTCTCCCATACAGTAGGGAAAACATTTTGCCAATGGTTTCCTTTTCTGTGCAAAAGCTTTTATGTTTAGTTAGGTCCCATTTGTATATTTTTGCTTTTGTTTCTTTTGCTATAGGAGACAGATCCAAAAAAATATATTGCTATGACTTCTGTCAAAGCATGTTCTACCTATATTTTTTTCTGGAAGGTTTATGGTTTCCAGTCTTATATTTAGTTTTTAATCAATTTTGAGTTTATTTTGGTATGGTATGAGAAAATGTCCTAATCTCTTTCTTTTACATGTAGCTGTCCAGTTTTCCCAGTGCCACTAATTGAAGAGGCTGTCTTTTGTTCATTATATATTCTTGCTTCCATTGTTGTAGATTAACTGATTATAGGTATATAGTTATATTTCTGTGATCTCTATTCTATTCCATTGATATATGTGTCTGTTTTTGTGCCAGTACCATATTGTTTTGATGACTATAACTTTGTAGTATGGTATGAAGTCAGGGAGTGTGATACCTCCAGCTTTGTTCTTTTATTTCAAGATTGCTTTGGCTATTTAAGGTCTTTTGTGGTTCCATATACATCTTAGGATTATTTGTTCTACTTCATATTTGTTCTACTTGTGAAAATGTCATGAGTATTTTGATAGGAATTGTATTGAATCTGTAGATTGCCTTCAGTAGTATGGATATTTTAATAATATTAATTGTTCTAATCCATAAACACAGGATATCCTTCCATTTCATTGTATCTTCTTCAATTCCTTTCATCATTGTTTTACAGTATTCAGAGTACAGACCTTTCACATTTTGGTTTAGTGTATTCCTATTTATTTTATCCTTTTTGATGTGGTTTTAAACAGAATTGTTTTCTTGCTTTCTATTTCTGACAGCTTATTATTAGTGTATAGAAAAGCAACAAATTTCAGTGTATTAATCTTGTATCCTGCAACTTTACTGAATTCATTTATTAGGTCTAATATTTTTTGTGGAGACTTTAGGGCTTCCTATATATAGTATCATGTCAACTGAAAATAGTGACAATTTACCTCTTCTCTTCTAATTTGGATGAATTTTATTTCTTTTTGTTGTCTGACTGCTGTGGCTAGAACTTCTGACAGTATGTTAAATTGAAGTGGTGAGGCTGGACATTGTTGTCTTGTTCCTAATTTTAGAGGAAAAGCTTTCAGCATTTTACCATTGAGTATTATGTCAGCTGTGGGTATGTCATAAATGACCTTTATTATGTTAAGATATGCTCCCTCTATACCAACTTCAATGAGAGTTTTATAGTTTTATCATGAATAAATATTAAATTTGTTCAAATCCTTTCTCTTCATCTATTGAGATGATCATGTGATTTTTACCCTTCCTTTTTGTTAAAGTGGTGTATTACATTGATTGATTTGCAGATATTGAACCATCCTTGTATCCCTGGAAGAAATCCCACTTGATCATGATGTATGATCCTGTTTATATATTGTTGAATTAGGTTTGCTAAATTTTGTTGGGGATTTTTGCATCTACATTCATCAGAGATACTGGCTGAATTTTTTTTATTTCTGGTTTTGGTACCAGGGTAATGAGGGTCCCATATCATAAAATTGCGGATGTTCCATCCTCTCCAATTTGGAGTAATAGTTTGATAATAGGCATTAGCTCTTCTTTATGTGTTTGATAGAATTTGCCCTGTGAGCCACGAGCTACCTGGTCCTGGACTTCTGTATGCTGGGAGCTTTTTTGTTTTGTTTTGTTTTCATTTTTGTTTACAAATTCAATTTCACTTCTAATGATAAGTCTGTTTAGATTGTATATTTCTTCCTGATTCAGTCTTGGGAGATGTGTATTTCTAGAAATTTATCCAGTTTTTCTAGCTTAGCCCATTTGATGGCATTTAACTGTTTGTAGTATTTTCACAATTTGTTCATATCTCTGTGACATCAGCTGTTATTTCTCTTCTTTCAAATTTTATTTTGTTTATTTGGGTCCTCTCTCTTTTTTCTTGTTGAGCTTGGCTTATAATTTTTTTAAATCTTTTCAAAAAACTAGCTTTTGGTTTCATTTATCTTTTCTATTTTTTTGGTCTCTAATTTATTTTCTCTCTTATCTTTATTATCCTTCCTTTTGCTGACTGACTGTGGATTTGTTTGCTCTTCTTTTTCTAATTCCCTTAAATGGTATGTTAGGTAGTTTATTTGAGATTTTTATTCTTTATTGAGGTAGGACTGTATCACTATAAACTTTCCTCTTAAAATTGCTTTTGTTGCATCCCTTAGATTTTGGAAGGTGTGTTTTTATTTTCATTTGTTTTGTGGTATTTTTTGATTTCTTCTTTGATTTCTCCATTGACCCACTGGGTCTTTAGTAGCATGTTGTTTTGTCTATACATGTTTGTGTTTTTCCCATTTTTCTTATCATAACTGATTTCTAGTATCATACTATTAGAATCAGAAAAAATACTTGATATAATTTCTGTCTCCTTAAATTTGTTGAGACTTGTTTTGTGGCCTAGTATTTGATCTATCCTGGAGCATGTTCCCTGTATACTTGGGGAAAAAATGTATATTCTGATGTCTTTGGATGGAATTTCCTGTGCATATCGATTACAATTAATTGATTTGGCATGAATAAGGGCATAGGCTGGGGTTGTCCCAGCATCAGTCAGAATTCTGACTACTTCTGATCTGCTGCTCCCATGAATGCCATAATGGCTGCCAGCACTCAGTTTGAATGCTGTGCTGGGTCTGAGCTGGCTCTGTCCCCTGAAACTGTGCCCTCTCCTCTGTTGCAGCACCTTCATCTTAGTGTGGAGCTGTGTTGCCGAGCAAGAGGGACAAGAGCAGGGCTGGGGTGAGCACTGGGGTGGTTGTGGAAAACTGGCCAGAGTTCTGGGCATCTTAACTCTGCTTCTTCCACCTTGTTTTGGGTGTAAGCAAGCATGTACATGCTCTTCATGAGAAGGATCTAGGTTCTACAGCCCTGTTGTCAGTCCTCATGGTTTTCAAACCAGCTAAGGGACCTCATCCTCCTGGTGTCAGACCTCAGGGCTGTGGCATCCAATATGTGATTCAGACTTATTCTGAGAGTGTGTAATCTCCCTCTTTTTCTTTGTCCCCTCCGAGGGGTGCATGTCCCAACCTGATCACTTTTCTTCCCTCCCTACCCAACCCTGTGTAGGTTTTTCTTACAGCCTTGGTTGTATAAGAGTCTTTCTGCTAGTCTCCAGTTTGTTTTCACTGAGAATTGTTCCACATGTGTCTGTATTTTTGATGTGTGTGTGGAGCAATGTGAGCTTGGTGTCCTCCTACTCTGCCATCTTGATATCCTACTGTAGCCACCATGCAAGCCCAATCAGTCCTTATAAAATCCATGTGGTAAGAAACCAAGACTCAATAGCCCCAGATTTGCACACAGCCAACATTTAACATGAACTAATGAGCCACATAAGTGACCAATTTTGTAAATGGCCCTTCAGCCCTAGTTGGCCCAACCAAGGTGACCTCACAAAAAGTAGATACAAGCTGTCCTATGAAACTCTGCCAAAATTGTGGATTTATGTGTAAAATAAATAACTGTTGTTATCTTAGCTAAACTACAGGGTAGTTTGCTAAATGGAAATAAATAACTAGAACAGAATTTGGTATCTAAAGTCAGTGTGCTATTATAATTAAAACTTTAAAAATATGGCATTGAGTTTGGACTTGATGGTAGGAAAATTTGTAAAACCTTAAGGAATCTATCACTGAAAGGTGTAAGAGCCTTGAGGTCACTGTTGGTAAGCATTTGAAGGACAGAGAGGAAGCTGTTATTATAGTTTAGTAAAAGGGGGCATTTACGTGCTTTCTTGGAAAGTTTGCATTACTATAGCCTGGAACACAGAAAAATCATTTATTAAACTCATGAGAAATTTCTAGGAAGATTATAGAAAGTGCTGATCAATGATAACATATAAGAAGAAAGAAATGAACAAAATAAGATGTAGTTAAGTTTCTGAGAAGAATTTAGAAGACCTATAAAGAATCCAGAACTTCCTAGGTTTGAAAATAAAGCTTTTCCTATCCAATCTCCAATATCTCCCAGCAAAGATTCTGAAAGTAAGAAATGGCTTCAAGGGAAAGATTAAATTCAAGGTGCTTCAGGAAACTATGGCCTCAGGGTAAAGATCTCAAGAATGTCACTATAAGACTGTAAGACTTTCTGTTAGAACTCGGAAGTATTTAAATTTATGCCAAGTAAGTTTTAGACTTTTAATTCTATGTTGTCTGAAATAGAAATTTGTGGAAGTGCCTTTCTTTACAGGAATCCAAATGTATGGTTTATCCTTTGAGTGATGTTATTAGTTATTAAGATTGGATTTATACAGATGTCTTCATGTTACCTCACTCCATCCCTTTGTGAACAAAGGCATAATTTGGTGTAATGACTAAACAGATTTGGTCAAGGAGAACACAGCTGTTGAACAGGGCTAAGCAAAATTACTCCTGTGGAAATAAAATAGAATTTGGGGATCTTGTTGGGTTTGACTTCCCACCCTTCTCCTGAAGGAAAAATTCCTTTAAATCTCAGAATAGTTTCAATAAAGAATATTGAAGAAAACCAAACCGTGTTGACAAACTTGTGTTTAATATAAAATCTGTGCCTTCAGGAAATTCAGATTCATTATATTAAAAGCAACCTTGTCGACCCTGTTCCTGGTACCGTGCCTGGAACTAAAGAGAAATTTGTGCTATGAATACCCTTGCTTATTCTGCCATCTTCTGCTGCCGAGCTTGCTTAGCCACGTTCATGTCCTGTCTTCGTGAATGTCAGCTCATCCATGTAGGCAGCCACACACCTGAACGTGACTTTACCGCTCTTTTTTAAAAATTATTCTTCCAGAGAAGAAGCAGCATGTGAGAAAACATGGCAGACTATAGAATCGTGTTACTTTGAGGACCAGCATAGTGGATTAGCTTCAGAGCGCACAACAAGGCACATATGAGAAATGGACAATAATAATGTTAGAAATAATAATGCCACAGAGGTGGCGGGGACTAGGTGATAAATCCTTCGGTTCATCCTCTATGGAAAGGGGAGTCACTGAAGAACTTTTCCATAGATTTTCTGGACATTAGGGAAGTCTTTCTCTTCACCCTATTAATATTAACTCTACCCCTTTGCTAGATTACTTAAGATACTTCTGCAATTATTCCATGTTAACAGCTGCCTTGAAGGGAATAAATAGGTATGATATTAGGGAATGAATTTGGGGCCTATGACAGGATAATATTAGAAGGGCATACGTATATAGGAAGGAAACTCCATAATAAGGTTCCAGTCTCAAACAAGGAAAGGACAAAACAATCCCAAGTAAAGGCAAAGCCATTTAAATATGTAGATTTGGTGGGGGTGGGAATCAGGGAACAAAAACGGACACTAAAGTTTGCTGTAGAATGGAGGGGACCAAGGTTGCCTGTTGTCTTCTGGAAAGGAAGAACTAATATCAGGAGGGGTAGGAATAGATAGTCATATATTCTTCTGTTCCTTTGAACTAGACAGCTTTGGTGCATCTTTGCTCTCATCAATGGATTTATTTGTTTTTGAATAAGAAATCTTTATAGCAGTAAAATGTGATGAAATTTATTCTAGAAATGAGTAATCTTTTCACATGTCTACATAGCCTTCTTAGAGCATTACTCATGGCAGAAGCTAGAATGTCATATCTTCTTTGAGCCTCATTCTCTCCATATGAAAAATTTCTTTACATTACAGCATGTTCTACATTTAAATGAGAAAATATCTGAAAGCATACATTTTACTTGGCACATAAAAGGCATACAATTAACTGAACAGTTAATAACTGGCTCTTTAATTAAAAGGATATGAAGTCTGGACAATTGTTCTTCGAATGGCTGATTTGAATTCCTTATTCCTCAGACTCTAAACCATTGGATTGAACAATGGAGTGAGGATGGTATAAGACACAGATATTAGGGTGTCTTGACTTGAAGAGTAATGGGATTTGGGCCTTAAGTAGATGAAAGAGGCACGACCATAATGAACAGTTACCACGATGAGATGGGAGGCACAAGTAGAGAAGGCTTTGTATCTTCCAACAGAGGATGGGATTTTTAGAATGGCAGAGATGATACGGATATAGGAAACCAGGAGAAGTAACAGTGGAATAATCAAGGCAAACACACCAAGCATGAATATGACTGTCTGAGGCTAGAGTGATGTGATGCCAGCTTGAGAATAGGAGAAATGTCACAGAAGAAGTGGTGTAGCTGGTTGGAGGAGTGGAATGGCAAGTGAAATACCAGGGAGGTGGTGACCAGTGAGACAGTGAAGCCACAGGCACAGGCAGCAGCCACAAGTCACACACACACCCCATAACCCATGAGCACTGTGTAACGCAGAGGGTTACATATGGTCACATAGTGATCATAACCCATGACTGCCAGCAGGAAGGAGTGAGAGCAACCTAGGAAGAGGAAGGAAAACATCTGGATAGAACAGTCCAAGAAGGAGATGGTCTTCTTCTGGGCCAGCAGGTCAACCAGCATCTTGGGTACAAGTATGAAGGTGTAGCAATTCTCAGAACAGGAGAGGACACCAAGGATGAAGTACGTAGGGGTATGGAGGGTTCTGTCCAGGACAATGGTGGAAATGATGATGGCATTTGTGCTCAGGGTTAACAGGTAGATGAGCAGGAAGACAATGAAGGGCAGCTGCTGCAGCCCAGCCAGAGATGAGAAGCCAAGGAAGACAAACTCTCTCACCAAGGTCTCATTGACCCATTCCATGGTCACATTATTAGGAGAGCCAGAGTCTGAGCCAGAGGCCAGGATCCAGGGAAGGAGAAATGCATGGGGAACTCAGCACAAAGCCTACAGGTGGCAGGCATTTCCAGATGTTTGGTGGAACTCATTCATTTTCTCCAAAGATACCTGCCAAAATAAGAATTAAGGCAAAATATGGAACTGAACAACTGATGACCAATTAAAAGACTTTTTTTCCAAGACCAAGAACATGTTATCTCTCTAGCTAAGGATTAAGGAATTATCTGTTTTTTTCCCCTTGTATCTTACTTATGGATTATTGTGTTTTCCTTGCTCACTACAAGTCTAAGGAAAAAAGCTCTCCAAAAGTGAAAAATATGGTAAAGTTCAGCAATCTGAACTAGATCAGAAAGTGGAATGAAAGAATGAGTAATGTTCAGACACAGCAGGTGAATTTCAGTTTATCCAACCACAAATGGGGCAGGAAAAGAAGAACTAGATTATCTCTGAGCAAAACTGTGAGGGGATTTGTGTTTATTGATGACTTATTATGTGATAAGATATGTGGTAAGAATATCATATACCTTATATCAATTATTCGTTATAACAATTTTATGTCAATAGGCAAAACAATATGAAAAAAAGAAAAAAAAAAACTTTAGTTTTCAGACCAGTTAGAAACATTACTGGAAGTTCCACAAACTAGAGCATTGAGCCAAGGGTGGAACAGACAATAACATTAGTTTAAAGAAATTTTTCTCCTTTTTTTAGAAAGAGAAGAATCATCATACTGTTAGAAAGAGTCTCATTTACTTTGTGGCATTTTAAACACACTTCACTTTTACTGTTCTGAGGTGCTTCAGAAAAATAGAGTTTTCCAAAAATGGCAAGATTTTCCTTGTCACACAGAGTGACAGAGAATGTGACAATTGGGCAGTTTTCCAGGGTTACAACTCCTGATCAAATCATAGGCTTTATATATTTTGCATATTGTTATGTCAAGATTCCTTTTGGATATTCTGCTACTAAACACAGTTTGCAAACTGCTATAAAAAATTATTTCTAAAGTCATTTTTAGGGCTTATATCAGATCATTTTTTCCATGGGTGTATTTCCCAACTGCCTAAGCCTAAGAAGTAAAGAAAATGTTCTTTGTATGCAAAATCATTTAACATTTATTGGTTGTATCCAGTCTTCATTTGTACACTTTTCAGTATATTTAAACTTTTACATCATTATGTGTT
Source organism: Kogia breviceps (assembly GCF_026419965.1). NCBI lineage: Eukaryota > Metazoa > Chordata > Mammalia > Artiodactyla > Physeteridae > Kogia > Kogia breviceps. The sequence continues at coordinate 88,523,538 of NC_081310.1, read as the reverse complement.
GAAGAATTGTTTGCATCTGCTACCAGAATTTTGTTTTTGCATTTTTCATGATAATAGCAAACCTTGGCTTTCTAGACCTTAAGTTAAGTGGTCAGAAATTTCTGAAACTCACTGTACCTATCCTTAGAATTTGAAGATAAGTATTGTTCTTTCTTAATTACTAGAAATTGGTCATAAACTTAGTAGGTGTAATTATTTGAAGTTAATATTAGGATAGTCACACATGCTGGTTTTAAAGTTCTTCAATACAAATAATAGGAATTTTTTTCATCTGTAACTCTAAAGGTATCTCTATTATATATAAATATAAAAAATGTAAATACCATATATATCCCTGTTATAAACATACATTTGTATGTGTATACTTATATATATTGGTATAATATACATATGTCTTCTATATGAAGAAAGGCAAACTAATAAGGCAGTTTCCCTGTATAATACCTCCGCCTGGACAAAGGGACCCTGTCTCTTTCAAAACACTGAGGGAAATCTAAATTTATGATCATTGCTTATCATTTTCTTATTACTTTCCCAAGATTTTTCTGGATCTACCATCAACTAATCCACACCTCATCCCCACTATATTCTCACTCCACTGAGTATGAATTATAGAGTAGACCACAGAAGCTAGAATTATCTGATGATGAAGGAGCACCTGTTTATCCCCAATACCAAAAACAAAAAAGAAAACTGTTTACATTATTTGTCACTCAAACCCATGAGAGCAGCTGATTTCAGTTATGAAGATTTTTACATACACTTACTATAACCCCACAGTCTAAATGAGTTGTATGATTGATATATTTTCCCTTTTCGTGGTGTATGGAAACTCACTGGCATAGTATATCTGAGAAGGCAACCCCCATCTGCTCAAGAAGACATCAAAGACCACCAGAGCGTGTTATATCAGTACTAAGGATAGAAAGACATAAGCGCAGATGAATAAAAAGATCTTCCAGAAAATACTCACAGGCTATAAAATTAAGGTAAAAAATCCCTCAGTTTGGAGTGAGAAGATCTATATTTCAGGTCTAGCTTTGTGTGACTTTGGGCAAGGTACTTAACTTGGATATTCAGTCTCTTTATTTTTAAAATTAAAGGCGATATAGTAATAACTGTAATAAACTGTTGGAAAGTACTTAAACAGAGGCTCTTTGAATAACATGTTGCAGAAGAAGTTTTGACTTAGGGTAAAAGTTGAATACTAACCCTTAAGATACTTTTCAACTCAGAGATTCCAAAATTCTCTAGCTAGATGATCCCTAAATTCCCTTTATGATATTCTAGAACCAAGCAATGGAATTCATGTTATGATCCTTGGAGATGACACTTCTGCACCTTATTTTTCTAACTTCTTCGATGCTCCAAAAAATTTTATATAATTTAAGCTTAAATAGTGACTCAATAATTGAGAGTACTGGGTACCTCAAAAAGGGGGCAAATCTACAAATTTTTCTGATGCAAAATTTTGATGTTTTCAAATACTTATCTTAGGGGAAAAAATCAGTCAATTAACTGAGAGAAATTATATACCCAGCCTCAGATATTAAAGAAGTGGAATTTTTGTATTCTTAGATACACATGAAAATCCTGAATTGCCTTATTAAAATGGAGCTTAAGTATTAGATTATAACTAAAAATATGCATCCATGAGTACACAGCAGATAGAGAAGTGAGGATTTAGTTAAGTATGTGTTTCACTTAGTCCATGAGGCAACCAGTTCAAAAACAGAAAAAATAAAGAAAGAAAAAAAAATCTACTTGGCAGCAAAAATGACCCAATCTGATCATTAAGAAAAATTCAGAGAACTATATGGAACATGCCAAATCACTTTTAGTACCTGGAGTTAAAAGCAGCCCATGGTTCTCCTTCTTAACCTTGCGACTTGCCAGAATTGCAATGGGGGGCCAATGTTCACAAGCACTAGCCCTCACTCAGATCTAGACCCCACAAAACCCCAGACTAGAGTGACATTCTCACTGCTCAGCAAGTACCTACATTGCTATCCTCCTTTCAATCCAGACAGAAACATTCAAGATCTGGAATCCTTTGACAAGTAGATTCTAAGCCAAAGACCAGAACCTGAAAAAATATCAGCAAAAGAGAGTGAATCTGTCTTGAGACAGAAGCTTTCCTCTGCATCCCCCTCTATCCATCAGGACTCCTAACTTGTCCAGCCAAAGTCATTATCTTTAGAAATTCTGGTGACCAACATGGGGTGTTGTTGTTAGAAGTATATACTGATCATTAGACTCCTGAGGCTTGATCTACTGTACTGGAGACATTGCCCAGGGATTAATTAGAAGTCAAGGTTATTTTGGAAAATAATGTCACAAGTTTCTCAAAGGTAGCCTTAGTTGAGGTACCTGAGGAGTAGGAGCCAGAAGCATAATTAGCCCATGTCTTCACTGGAAGTTGAGCCCATATGTTATGGATTCTGAAGGAAAAATCACCACAATTAAGACTGTAATGCAGAGGCCACGTGGAAATTTTTCATTGAATTTTAAGTCTGGAAACTGGTATATTTGTCCAGTGATTCTCAAATTTAGTGTTTATGAGTCAAAAGAGGGCTTAATTGCAAATTTATCTTCTCAAGTTTTGTCCATAGACATCCTAATTAGAACCATTGGGGTGTTCCGCCAAAACCTAAATTTTTAACAAGTGTCTTAAACCTATTTGAACATTATCATTAAATGTCTTGTTATCTTAAAATTTTTTAACTAGAATAACTATATATATATATATATATATATATATAAAGTTGTCAATTTCATCCAAGCTAATCCAAAAACAATATAATTCCATTCCAAACCCCAGCATGAATTGTGAAGGCAACCTGACAATACAAATTTCTAAAGTTTACATGGAATAATAAGACATTTTTGAAACAGGAAAAGTGATATAGAGGCTCACTATTCCCAATAGTAAGATGCCTTAGTGATAAAGAGAGCTTGCTACTGGAACAGGAAGAGTTAAATATTACAAAGAGACAGAAAGGAGAGCTCAGAAATTGATCTATGTATATTTGGAAACTTAGTCTTTAATAGAAATTACCTCATAAGTCAGTAAGGAAACTGTATTTAGAAAATAATGGGAAACCTGGCTCCTTCTATGTACACATCACTCATTATGAGGTGTCATATAGAAAATTAAATGACTTACTGAAAGCTCAGATAGAGCACCACCTGTGTGACAACACCTGATGGAACCCCACATGTCTCCTCAAGGCAGTGTATACTCTGAACTAGCAAACAATGTATTGTGCCTATTCTCCAATAACAAGAATATGTAAGTCTGGGAATCAATGTAAGGGGAGACGGAAATTATTCTTTTCATTATTACCTCTAATGACTTCATAATGATGAGCTTCATAGTTTAGAGGTGTTACTTTCCAAAGGAGTGTTGTTTATATCAGGAAACACAAAAACAGAAATTGAGACTTCCCCTTGGTTACTTCAGTCTACTTTGTTCTATTGTACAAATACTCTACAGGCAAAAAAGGGCTCTTACACTAGGTAGGGTAATTGATCCTATTTTTTTAAATTATTGCTACATATTTTATTTTATTTTTCTGAAAATGTTTTGCTTAATATAAAAATTTAAACTTAAATTATAGATATGTAAGTTATAGATAGACCATAAATACATAGATTTATTTCTGGGCTGTATTCTGTTCTGTTGGTCTATGTGTTTGATTTTGTCAGAGGCATACCATTTTGATTACTGTAGCTTTGTGATATATTTTGAAATCAGAAAATGTGCAGCCTCAAGCTTTACTGTTCTTCTTCAAGACTGCTTTGGCTATTCAGTGTCCTTTGTGGTTCTATATTAATTTCAAGACATTTTTTCTATTTCTGTAAAGAATGCTTATAGGATTTGGATAGGGATTGCATTTACTTGGTAGACCACTTTGGGTAGTATAGATATTTTAACAATATTAATTCTTTCAGCCCATGAACACTGAATCCTTTTCCATTTATCTGTTTCTTTACTAATTTCCTTTCTCAATATTTTATGGTTTTCAGTGTACAAGTTTTTCACTTCTTTGGCTAAGTTAATTCCTAAATATCTTATTCTTTCTGTTGCTATTGTGAATGAGATTGTTTTCTTAATTTCCTTTTTGGATAAATCACATATATGATTGTACCATCTGCAAATAGAAATAATTTAACTTTTCTCATTCTGATTTGAATGCTTTTTATTTCTTTTTCTTGCCTAATTGTTCTGGCTAGGCCTTCTAGTACTATGCTGATTAGGAGTGATAAGAGCGGGAACCCTCCCTACTGTATCCAATTTTATAGAAAAACTTTCAATTTTCTCCCACATAATTTCAATTATGATTTAGCTGTTGGCTTTTCATGTATAAACTTTACTGTGTTAAGGTAAGTTCTTTGGAGAGAGTTTTAATCATTCCTGGAAGCTGAATTTTGTCAAATACTTTTTCTACATCTATAAATTTTATCATTTATTTTATTTTATTTTATTAATGTGGTATAGAACATTGATTGATTTGTATATCTTCAACCATCCTTGCATCCAAAGAATAATATGTAATAAATTTAATGTTCTCTTATATTTATCAATAATTTCCTAGTATTTTGTTCAGGATTTTTGCATCTATGTTCATCAGGGATGTTGGCCTGTAGTTTTTCTGTTGTGTCTTAATATGGCTGTGGTATTAGGGTGATGTTAGCCTCATAATTTGAGTTTGAAAGTGTTCTTTCTTCTTTGATTTTTTGGAAGAGTTTAATAAGGATTGGTATTAATTCTTTGCATGTTTGGTAGAATTCACCCATGAAACTATCTGGTCCTGGACTTTTCTTTGTTGGGAGATTTTTGATTACTGATAAATCTCTTTATCTGTTAATTGTCTGTTTAAGCTTTCTATTTCTTCTTGATACAGTTTTGGTAGATTAATGTTTCTAGAAATTTGTTCATTTCTTCTAAATTATCCAATTTATAGGTGCACAATTGTTGATAATATTCATTTATGTCCCTTTTTAAATTCTGAGTCATACATTATAATATCTTCTCTCTCATTTTTTATTTTATTTATTTCAGTCTTCTCTTTCATTCTACTTAGTTTAGCTAAGATTTTGTCAATTTTGTTTATGCTTTTCAAAAAAACAGCTTTTAGTTTTGTTGATTTTTTATGTTCTTTTTCTAGTCTATATTTGATTGATTTCTTCTCTAAGTTCATCATTTTACTCCTTCTGTTAAGTTTAGGTGAACTCATGTCAATTAAGCAAATGGTTTAATTATTTTAAGCTTCAGTTTCTTCTTGCATAAAATGTCAGGATTGGATGAGATGAGCTTGAAATCACTTACTGATTTAATGAACTTTATATGAATCTTCTGTGCAAATAAGAATACAAAGAATGAAAACAACTTACAAAAATAAATTTTTTCATGTATCATTAAATTGGGATATTACTTACATCACTAGTCCTCATGCCTCCTGCTTTCCCCTCATTCCCTGATCAATGTGCTTAACTTGTTACTCATATTTTCATACCAGTATTATTAGCTTTGTACAGAAATATATTTGTGGTTTCCATGGGAGCATTTCACTTTTGTCAAATTCTTTCTGTTCTGAATGTTAGGACGTCTGAGTCAGAATACCAGTGCCTATTGGAGAGACAGAACCAGAATATGATCACTGAGTCCAACATTATAGTATTCTCAAACCTGGGACATCTGCAAATCCTTCTCTTCTTTATTTTCCTCCTGGACTACCTGACCATTCTGATGGCCAATGCAAACATCATGACTGTCATACATCTGAATTGGGCTTTGCACACCTCTATATACTTCTTTCTCTTTGGCCTCCCCTGCTTTGAAATCTGCTATACCTTTGTCATTGTACCAAAATGCTGACCAAGGGCTTTCCATAGTCTGACTATTTGTTTCTCTGGGTGTGTTTCCCAGCTCTATTTCTCTGTGGGCTTGACTTGAACCAACTGTTTCCTAATTGCTGTGATGAGCTATGATTGCTATGTTGCCATCTGCAACCCTTTCAACTATACACGCATTGTCAGCTGAGCCACCTGCATGCAGTTGGTTTTAGCCTCAGGCTTCTGTGGTTTACTGATCTCTGTGGTTGCCAACGTCCTGGTGTTTAGCGTTCCCTTCTCTGCCTCCAACTGAATCAACCACTTTTTCTGGGACATTTCCCCTGTCATAAAATTGAGCTTCACAGACACCAACCAGAAGGAGATGGTTCTCTTCTTCCTCAACATTCTGGTATTGCTGGTTCCCTTAGTGTTGATCTTCATCTCCTACGTCTTCATTGTTTCCACCAACCTCAAGATCTCCTCAGTGGAGGGACAGCATAAGGCTTTTGCCACCTGTGTCTCTCACTTCACTGTGGTTATTTTCCACTATGGCTTTGCTTCTTTTATGTACTTGAGGCCCACATCCCTTTTCTCCTCCTATAAGGACCAAATTGTGGCAGTGACCTATACAGTGATCACCCCATTATTCAACCCCCTCGTCTGCACACTGAGGAATAAAGAAGGGAAGACGGCTCTGAGAAAGGTTCTCAGTAGATATTTATTTCCCAAAACTATATAAGTGAGTCAATATGTCAGGGAGGTTATATTCAGGAAAGTGTCCTAGATAAAACTTCAATTCTATAAACAAATTGATTTTTTAATCAAAAAATAAAAGTAAAGCCTTCAAGTCACCTTAATCTTTTTTTATTGGAAAGTCCTGACTGGAGTGGCCAAGAGAATGGATTAGGGAGACTCTGAGCTCAACTCCTCCCACAGACACACCAAAATTACAACTATTTACAGACCAACTATTGATGAGAAGGACTGGAAGGCTAGCAGAAAATATCTTCTACAACTAAAGATATAAAGAAGGACCCACAACAAGAAGGATAGGAGGGGCAGAGATGGGGTATAGTAACAACCCATAACCCTGAATGGACAATCCACAAATCAGAGGATAATTGCAATTCTTATGGAGAATCTCTGCACCTGGAAGGTGACACTCAAGAAGGTTTGGCTTTGAAAACCAGAAGGAATTACTTTTGGAAGAGCCAGAGGGCTGTACAAAGTGGAGATTTCACTCCTAAAGAGCACACACAAAATCCTACACACTCCAGGACCCGGGGAGGAGGCAGTAATTTGAAATGACCCTCGGTCAGACCCACCTGCTGATCTTGGAGAGTCTCCTTGAGAGGCAGGAGGCAGCTAGTGCTTACCCTGGGGACATAGCAACTGGCAGAAGCCATTTATGGGAGCTCATTCTACCATGAGGACACTCATGCTGGCAAGTGCCATTTTAGAATCCTCCCTCTAGCTTATCAGCACCAGGACTTGGTCACCCACAAGACTGTACTGTGAAGCCACAGGCCAATCAGCTAGCCAGGAAGGGACACAGGCCCATGCACTAGCATGCTGGGTCCTAAGGGACCCTTGTCCTGACCAGCAGAGGGCCCAGGACCCAGTTTCACCTACCAGTGAGTCTGACATCAACTTAAGGATGCCCAGGGTCCTCAGACAGTGACGCTGGAACACAGATCCTCCCACCAGTGGGCCATCACTAGCCCCAGGATCAGTCTCACCCACATGTAAGGGACACCAGCTCTGGTTCCCAGGACCTGCAGTCAGAGACATCATGTTTACAATATATCAAAAAGAATAAAATACCCAGGAATAAATTTAACTAAGGAGGTAAAAGACCTGTACACCGCAATCTATAAGACAATGTTGAAAGAAATTGAAGATCATACAAATAGATAGAAAGTTATACCATACTCATGAATTGGAAGAATTAATATTGTTAAAATGACCATACTTCCCCACACAATCTACAGATTAATGCAATCCCTATCAATGGCATTTTTTCACAGAACTAGAACAAATAATTGTAAAAATTTTATGGAAACACAAAAGACCCTGAATAGCCAAAACAATCTTGAGGAAGGAGAACAAAGCAGAATGTATCACACTCCCTGATTTCAAACTATACTATAAAGCTTCAGTAGTCAAAACATTATGGCATTGGAACAGAAACAGACTCATAGATCAATGGAACATAATAGAGGTCCCAGAAATGAACACATATTTATATGGGCAATTAATCTATTATAAATGAGGTAAGAATATGTAGTGGGAAAAATACAGCCTCTTCAATAAATAGTGTTAGAAACACTGAAGTGCTACATGCAAAAGAATCAAATGACTACTTTCTCACACTGTACACAAAAATAGACTCAAAATGGAACAAAGTCTTAGATGTATGACCTGAAACCATGAAACTTCTAGAAGAAATTATAGGCATTACTCTCTTTGGCATTGATCTATTAATATTTTTTGGACATGTCTCATCAAGCAAAGGGCAACAAGTGATTATAAACAAATGGAACTACATCAAACTAAAAAGTTTTGCACAGCAAAAAACAAAAACAACCAAGTTATCAACAAAATGAAAAGAGCATCTATGAAATGGGAGAAGATATGTGAAATGACATATCCAACAAGGGGTTAGTATCTAAAATTTTAAAAACTCATGCAACTCAACATCAAAAAACAAAGCAGCCCATTAAAAAGTGAACAGAGGATCTGAATAGACATTTTTCAAAGAAGACAAACAGATGGCTAACAGGTGCATGACAAGATGTTCAACGTTACTAATCAACAGGGAAATGCAAATTAAAACCAAAATAACATACCACCTCATGCCTGTCAGCATTGCTATTATTTAAAAAAGAAAAGAAAAGAAAAGAAATAACAAGTGTTGGTGAGGGTGTGAAAAAGAAAAGAAACCCTAATACACTACTGGTGGGAATGTAAATTAACACAACCTCTATGGAAAACAGTATGGAGATTCCTCAAAAAATTAAAAATAAAACTACCATATGATCCATCAATTCCACTCCTGGGTATTTAACTGAAGAAAATAAAAACACTACTTTGAAGGGATATATGCACCCCTATGTTCATTGCAGCTTTGTTTACAATATCTGGGATATGGAAGCAATCTAAATGTCCCCTGTTAGATGAATGGGTAAAGAAGACTTAATATATATGCATATATATACAACTGAATATTACTCAACCATAAAAAAGAATGAAATCTTGCTATTTGCAACCACGTGGGTGGACCTACAGGGTGTTACGGTAAGTGAAATAAGTCAGCTAGAGAAAGACAAATATGGTCTGATTTCACTTATATGTAGAATATAAAATAAAAAGAACAAACACAACCAAATAGAAACAGTCATATATGGAGAGAACAAACTGGTAGTTACTAGAAGGGATGAAGCTAGGGGTTGGGCAAAATAAGTGAATGGGATTTAAAGGTATAAACTTCCAATTATAAAATAAATAAATCATGAGGATGTAATGCACAGCAGAGGGAATATAGTCAATAGTATTATAATAATTTTGTACAGTGACAGTTTGTTACTAGACCTAATGTGGTAATCAATTCATAAAGTATATAAATGTTGAATCACTGTGTTGTATACCTGAAACTAATATAATATTGTATATAAACTATGCTTTAATAAAAAAGAAAATATTATTAGGGACATAGAAATTTCATAAGAATATAGAGATAAGAATTAATAAATGAAATGCATTTGTTAAATCACCTGATAAAGTCAATAATATAAAAATAAATTATATTTCTGAGTTTCAGCAGAAAAGAAAATCTCTATGTCTAGGAATATGAAGTATGAAAATACAAAAGAACAGAAAGGCCAAGTAATCTTAAAGAAGCACAAACCTAGATGAATTATAGTTCCAATTATAAAATATATAATAAATTCATATGAAAGAGAGAGTACAGTATTGGTGTAAGTATACATACCTTGAGCAATGCAACAAAAAATATAATTCAGAAATAAACCAATATGTATACATTAATTTGGTCATGACAAAAGTGACCCTGAAGTTCAAGTGCATCCTCCCACATCTGGTATAAAAAATGATCTTTCTAAAAAATAGTACAGGGACAAATGGATATCCACAAGAAAAAACAATTAATCTTTACCTCTATCTCATACCATACACAAAAATCAATTCTATATGGATATTAGAACTAAATGTTTAAGGGTAAGCAATAAGCTTTTCAGAATAGTTTAAAAAATTATGATCTTGTGGAGGCAAAAATTATTTAAACAGCATACCAAAGCATTACTCAGAAAGCATAAGATTGATAAATTACACTTCATTAAAATTAAGAATACTTGTTTATCAAATGACACCTTAAGAGAGTGAAATGCAATTTTCAGAGCCAGGATATTTGAAATGCACATGACTTAATTAAATGCTGATTTACAGAATGTTTGTAATTTTCTGTTAACCAATAAGGAAAAGAGATATTCCCCCGTTTTTAGTGTGCAAGATATTGAACACGACTCTCAAAAAGGAGGAAATCCTATTGGATGATAAACTTGTGAAAAGGTGTTCAATTTCATTAGTATCATGAAAATGCAAGTGTGATTACCCACACATACCAGGATGTCTCAAATGAAAATATGTTGCAATATTATTTCAGGCTGAGGTTTATCTTCCTAACTGACCAAGAGGAAAAATCTAGAGGATGTGGAGGGAGAATAACAGAGGAAAGAAGAGCATGTTAGACTCTCACCCAATGTTGCAAATGTGGAGCAACCGGAAGTCGCATACAATACTGGCAGAGTATAAACTGGTCCAACCACTTTGAAAACCTGTTTGGCAGGGTCTAGCATATGGAATATATGCATATTCTCATTTGATATTTGCTGTGTAACAAAACACTTCAAAGCACAGTAGGTAAGAGTCTTGCTTATCTTTTTGTGACTGGCTTATTTCACTTAGGAAAAGGGAAATTGTTGTTTATGGAGTTTCAGATTTGCAAGATGAAAAAGTTCTGGAGATCTCTTTATAACATTATGAATATACTCAACACTACTGAACTGTACACTTAAGTGGTGAAATGTAAATTTTATATAGTGTTTTATTTTGTTTTGTTTAACCACAATAAAAAATATATATATTTTTAAAACATCCTTATTGGAGTATAATTGATTCACAATGTTGTCTTAGTTGCTGCTGTATAACAAAGTGAATCAGCTATAAATGTACATATATCCACATATCTCCTCCCTGGTGCATCTCCCTACCAGCCTCCCTATCCCACCCATATAGGTGGACACAAAGTACCAAGCTGATCTTCCTGCTCTATTCAGTTGCTTCCCACTAGCTATCTATTTTACATTTCGTAGTGTATATATGTCCATGCCACTCTCTCACTTCGTCCCAGCTTACACTGCCCCTTCCCCGTGTCCTCAAGTGCATTCTCTACATCTGCATTTTTTACTTCTGTCCTGCCCCTAAGTTCTTCAGAACCATTTTTAAAATTCCATATATATGTATTAGCATACAGTATTTGTTTTTCTCTTTCTGAATAATTCACTCTGTATGACACTCTCTAGGTCCATCCACCTCATTACAAATAACTCAATTTCATTTCTTTATATGGCTGAGTAATATTCCATTGTATACACGTGTCACACCTTCTTTATCTATTCATCTGTCGATGGACACTTAGGTTGATTCCATGTCCTGGTTATTATGAATAGAGCTGCAATGAAAATTGTGGTTAATGGCTCTTTTTGAATTATGGTATTCTCAGGGTAAATTCCCAGTAGTACGATTGCTGGGTTATATGGTAGTTCTATTTTTAGCTTTTTAAGGAACCTCCATACTGTTCTCCATAGTGGTTGTACCAATTTACATTGCCACCAGCAGTGCAAGACTGTTCCCTTTTCTCCACACCCTCTCCAGAATTTATTGTTTGTAGATTTTTTGATGATGGCCATTCTGACTGATGTGAGATGATATCTCATTGTAGCTTTGACTTACATTTCTCTAATGCTCAGTGATGTTGAACATCCTTTCATGTGTTTGTTGGCAACCTGTATATCTTCTTTGGAGAAATGTCTATTTAGGTCTTCTGCCCATTTTTGGATTGGTTTGTTTGTTTTTTTGATATTGAGCTGCCTATACATTTTAGAGATTATTCCTTTGTCAGTTGCTTCATTTACAAAGATATTCTCCCACTCTGAGGGTTGTCTTTTCACCTTTTTTATGGTTTCCTCTGCAGTGCAAAAGCATTTAAGTTTCATTGGGACCCATTGGTTTATTTTTGATTTTATTTCCATTTCTCTAGGAGGTGGGTCAAAAGGGATCTTGTGGTGATGTATGCCATAGAGTGCTCTGCCTATGTTTTCCTCTAAGAGTTTTATAGTGTCTGGCCTTATATTTAGGTCTTTAAACCATTTTGAGTATATTTTTGTGCATGGTGTTAGGAAGTGTTCTAATTACATTCTTTTACATGTAGTTGCCCAGTTTTCCCAGCACAATTTATTGCACAGGCTGTCTTTTCTCCATTTTATATTCTTGCATCCTTTATCAAAAGTAAGGTGAACATATGTGTGTGGGTTTATCTCTGGGCTTTTTATTCTGTTCTACTGATCTATATTTCTGCTTTTGTGACAGTACAATACTATCTTGATTACTGTAGCTTTGTAGTATAGTCTGAAGTCAGGGAGCCTGATTCCTCCACCTCTGTATTTCTTTCTAAAGATTGCTTTGGTGATTCGGGGTCTTTTGTGTTTCCATACAAATTGTGAAATTTTTTGTTCTAGTTCTGTGAAAAATGCCATTGGTAGTTTGATAGCGATTGCATTGAATCTATAGATTACTTTGGGTAGTATAGTCATTTTCACAATGTTTATTCTTCCAATCCAAGAACATGGTATATCTCTCCACCTGTTTGTATCATCTTTAATTTCTTTCATCAGTGTCTTATAGTTTTCTGCATACAGGTCTTTTGTCTCCATAGGTAGGTTTATTCCTAGGCATTTTATTCTTTTTCTTGCAATGGTAAACGGGAGAGTTTCCTTAACTTCTGTTTCAGATTTTTCATCATTAGTGTATAGGAATGCTAGAGATTTCTGTGCATTAATTTTGTACCCTGCTACTTTACCAAATTCATTGATTAGCTTTAGTAGTTTTCTGCTAGCATATTTAGGATTCTGTATGTATAGTATCATGTCATCTTCTGCAAACAGTGACAGATTTACTTCTTCTTTTCTCATTTGGATTCCTTTTATTTCTTTTTCTTCTCTGATTGCTGTGGCTAAAACTTCCAAAACTATGTTGAATAATAATGGTGAGAGTGGAAACCCTTGTCTGTTCCTGATGTTAGAGGAAATGGTTTCAGTTTTTCACAGTTGAGAACAATGTTGGCTATGGGTTTGTCATATATGGCCTTTATTATGTTGAGATAAGTTCCCTTTATGCCTGCTTTCTGGAGGGTTTTTATCATAAATGGGTATTGAATTTTGTCAGAAGTTTTTTCTGCATCTATTGAGATGATCATATGGTATTTCTCCTTCAATTTATTAATATGTTTTATTACACTGATTGATTTGTGTGTATTGAAGAATCCTTGCATTCCTGAGATAAACCCCATCTGAGCATGGTGTATGATCCTTTGAATGTGCTGTTGGATTCTGTTTGCTAGTACTTTGTTGAGGATTTTTATATCTATGTTCATCAGTGGTATTGGCCTGTAGTTGTCTTGTTTGGTAACATCTTTGTCTGGTTTTGGTATCAGGGTGATTGTGGCCTCGTAGAATGAGTTTTGGCGGGTTCCTCCCTCTGCTATATTTTGGAAGAGTTTGAGAATGATAGGTGTTAACTCTTCTCTAAATGTTTGATAGAATTTGCCTTTGAAGCCATCTGGTGCTGGGCTTTTGTTTTCTGGAAGATTTTTAATCACAGTCTCAGTTTCAGTGTTTGTGATAGGTCTGTTTATATTTTCTATTTCTTCCTGCTTCAGTCTCATGAGGTTGTGCTTTTCTAAGAATATGTCCATTTCTTCCATGTTGTCCATTTTATTGGCATATAGTTGCTTGTAGTAATCTCTCATGATCCTTTGTATTTCTGCAGTGTCAGTTGTTACTTCTCCTTTTTCATTTCTAATTCTATTGATTTGAGTATTCTCCCTTCTTTTCTTGATGAGTGTGGTTAATGGTTTATCAATTTTATCTTCTCAAAGAACCAGCTTTTAGTTTTATTGGCCTTTACTATTGTTTCCTTGATTTCTTTTTCATTTATTTCTGATTTGATCTTTATGATTTCTTTCCTTCTGCTAACTTTGGGGTTTTTTTGTTCTTCTTTCTCTAATTGCTTTTGGTGTCATTTTAAGTTGTCTATTTGAGATGTTTCTTGTTTCTTGAGGAAGAATTTTCTTGCTATAAACTTCCCTCTTAGAACTGCTTTTGTTGCATCCCATATGGTTTGTGTTGTCATGTTTTCATTGTCATTTGTTTCTAGGTATTTTTTGATTTCCTCTTTGATTTCTTCAGTGATCTCTTTGTTATTTAGTAGTGTATTGTTTAGCCTCCATGTGTTTGTGTTCTTAACAGATTTTTTTCCTGTAATGGATATCTAGTCTCATAGTGTTGTGCTCAGAAGAGATACTTGATATGATTTCAGTTATCTTAAATTTACCAAGGCTTGATATGTGACACAGTATATGCTGTATCCTGGAGAATGTTCCATGAGCTCTTGTGAAGAAAGTGTATTCTGTTGTTTTTGCATGAAATGTCCTATAAATATCCATTAAGTCCATCTTGTTTAATGTGTCATTTAAAGCTTGTGTTTCCTTTTTCATTTTTACTTTGGATCATCTGTCCATTGGTGAAAGTGGGGTGTTAAAGTCCCCTACTATGATTGTGTTATTGTCGATTTCCCATTTTATGGCTGTTAGCATTTGCCTTATATATTGAGGTGCTCCTATGATTGGTGCACAAATATTTACAATTGTTATATCTTCTTGGATTCATCCCTTGATCATTATGTAGTGTCCTCCTTTGTCTCTTGTAGTAGTCTTTATTTTAAAGTCCATTTTGTCTGATATGAGAATTGCTACTCCAGCTTTCTTTTGATTTCCATTTGCATGCAATATCTTTTTCCATCTCCTCACTTTCAGTCTGTATGCATCCAAACTTCTGAAGTTGGTCTCTTGTAGATAGCATATATATGGGTCTTGTGTCTGTGTCCATTCAGCCAGTCTTTGTCTTTTGGTTGGAGCATTTAATCCATTTACATTTAAGGTCATTTTCCATATGTATGTTCCTATTACCATTTTCTTAATTGTTTTAGGTTTGTTATTGTAGGTCTTTTCATTCTCTTGTGTTTTCTGCCTAGAAAATTTCCTTTAGCATTTGTTGTAAAGCTGGTTTGGTGGTGCTGAATTTTCTAATCTTTTGCTTGTCTGTAATGGTTTTAATATCCCCATCAAATCTGAATGAGATCCTTGCTGGTTAGAGTAATCTTGGTTGTAGGTTTTTTTTCTTTCATCACTTTAAATATGTCCTGCCACTCCCTTCTGGCTTGCAGAGTTTCTGCTGAAAGATCAGCTGTTAACCTTATGGGGATTCCCTTGTATGTTTTTTGCTGCTTTTCCCTTGCTGCTATTAATATTTTTTCTTTGTATTTAAGCTTTGATAGTTTGATTAATGTGTGTCTTGCTGTTTTTCTCCTTGGATTTACCCTGTATGGGACTGTCTGCATCTCCTGGACATGACTGACTATTTCCTTTTCCATATTAAGGAAGTTTTCAACTATAAGCTCCTCAAATATTTTCTGCTCCTTTCTTTTTCTCTTATTCTTCTGGGACCCCTATGTTTCGAATGTTGGTGAGTTTAATGTTGTTCCAGAGGTCTCTGAGACTGTGTTCAATTCTTTTCATTTCTTTTTCTTTATTCTACTCTGCAACGTTATTTTTAACATTTTACCTTCCAAGTCACTTATCCATTCTTCTGCTTCAGTTATTCTTCTATTGTTTCCTTCTAGAGAATTTTTAATTTCATTTATTGTGTTCTTCATCATTGTTGTTTGCTCTTTAGCTTTTCTTGGTACTTGTTAAACGTTTCTTCTATTTTCTCTATTCTATATCCAAGAATTTGCATCACCTTTACTATCATTATTCTGAATTCTTTTTCATGTTGGCTGCTTATTTCCTTGTCATGTATTTGTTCCGGTGGGTTTTTACCTTGCTCGTTCATCTGCTGTGTATTTCTCTGTCTTCCCATTTTGCTTAACTTACTACGTTTGGGGTCTCCTTTTTGCAGGTTGCAAGTTCGTAGTTCCCATTATTTTTGGTGTCTTCCCCCAGTGGTAAGGTTATTTCAGTGGGTTGTGTAGGCTTCCTTGTCGAGGAGGCTGGTGCCTCTGTTCTGGTGGATGAAGCTGCATCTTGTCTCGCTGGTGGACAGAACAGTGTCTGGTGGTGTGTTTTGGAGTGTCTGTGAACTTAGTATGATTTTAGACAGCCTCTTTTCTAATCGGTGGGGATGAGTTTCTGTCTTTCTAGTTGTTTGGTATGGGATGTCCAGCACTGTAGCTTGCTGGTCATTGAGTGGAACTGGGTCTTTGCATTGAGATGGAGATCTCTTGGAGAATTTTGCAATCTGATATGACATGGACCTGGGAGGTCTGTGGTGGTCCAATGTCCTGACCTCAGCTCTTCCAACCAGGAGGCTCAGGCCTGACACCCAGATAGAACCCCAAGACCCCATCAGCCACATGGCTCAGAAGAAAAGGGAGGAAAAAATGAAAATAAATAAAATAAAATTATTAAAATTAAAAATTAATCCAAAAAAATTTTTTAAAGAAAGACAGAAATAAGCTACCAACCTAACCAATAAAGAATTCCACCAATGATAACAAGTGCTAAAAATTATACTTAAAAAAAAAGAAATAAACAGGCAGACAGAACATCAGGACAAATGGTAAAAGCAAAGCTATACAGACAAAATCACACAAAGTAGCATACACATAGACACTCAGCAAAAGGGAAAAAAGAAAAAATATATATATATTTAAATTAAAGGAAGAGAGCAACCAAATCAATAAACAAATCTAGCTGTAAATACTAAACTAAGATAAACATAAAACCAGAAACAAATGAGATGCAGAAAGCAAACCCCAAGGCTACAGTTGCTCCCAAAGTCCACCACATCAGTTTCAGTGTGATTTGTTGTCTATTCAGGTATTCCACAGATTCAGAGTACATCAAATTGATTGTGGAGATTTTATCCACTGCTCCTCAGGCTGCTGGAAGAAATTTCCCTTTCTCTTTGTTCTCACAGCTCCTGGGTTTCAGCTTTGGATTTGGCCCTGCCTCTGCATGTAGGTCACCTGAGGGCATATGTTCCCCACCCAGACAGGATAGGTTTAAAGTATCAGCTTATTAGGGGGCTCTGGCTCACTCAGGCTGGGGTGAGGGAGAGGTATGGAATGCAGGGCAAGCCTGCAGTGGCAGAGGCCAGCCTGACACTGCAACAGCCTGAGGCATGCTGTGTGCTCTCCCAGGGAAGTTGTCCCTGGATCACAGTACCCTAGCAGTGGTGGGCTGCACAGGCTCCAGGGAGAGGTGGTGTGGATAGTGATCTGTGCTTGCACACAGGATTCTTGCTGGCTGCAGCAGCAGGCTTAGCACTTCATACCAGTCTCTGATGTCCACGATGATAGCCACAGCTTTTGTCTGTCTCTGGAGCTCGTTTAGGCAGTGCTCTGAATCTCCTCTCCTTGATCGCCCCAAAACAATGGTCTCTTGCCTCTTAGGTCATTCCAGACTTTTTCCCCACTCCCTCCCTGCTAGCTGTGGCACACTAGCCACCTTCAGACTGCGTTCATGTAGGCAACCCCAATCCTCTCCCTGGCATCTGACCTCTGAAGCCCAAACCTCAGCTCCCAATACCCACCCAACCTGCAATGAGCAAACAAGCCTCTCAGGCTGGTGAGTGATGGTAGGCACCGATCCCCTGTGCGGAAATCTCTCCACTTTGCCCTCTACATGCCTGTTGCTGTGTTCTCCATGGTTCTGAAGCTTCTGACCCACCCATCCTCTTGTCTCCACCAGTGAAGGGGCCTCCTACTGTGTGGAAACGTTTCCTCCTTCACAGCTCCCTCCCAGATGTGCAGGTTCCATTCCTATTCTTTTGTCTCTGTTTTTTCTTTTTACTTTTGTCCTACCCATGTATGTGGAGACTTTCTTGCCTCTTGGCAAGTCTGAGGTCTTCTGTCAGAGTTCAGTAGGTGTTCTGCAGGAGTTGTTCCACAGCTAGATGTATTTTTGATGTTTTTGTGGGAAGGAAGGTGATCTCCACATCTTACTCCTCCACCATCTTGAAGGTCCTTCTAGTTATATAATTTTATCTTTAAAGATAGAAATTAAAAACACTGACCCTAGACACAAGCATCCCTGTGTTTGAGTCACAGCTCTGCCTCTCTTACTGGCTTTGTAACATGGCACCACTTCCTTGACTTCACTCAAAAAAATATTTCTTGCAGTGTGGGCAGGTTGCCTTAGGATTGGCTGATCTAAACTGAGCTCTGCATAATACTCTGCTTCAAGCCGCATGTCTTTTGCGTTTGGCCCCTTTTGATAGGTTGGGATCAGATTTGCACCAGCATCTCTATTCTACATTCCAGGTTTAAAAGGACAAGGGGAGCTATCTTATGGTGATAGCAGAAAACCAGCAATGCTTTTCTTTTGGCCAAGACTTGGAACTAGTGAATTATCCCTTCCGCCCACATTTCATTGGCTAACGTAAATATCAATACCAAATCAAAATTCTTGGGTCGGGAATTATGTTTTGTATCTAATTAGAGTGATTACAATGTCACAGAGCAGAAGACATAAAAAGAGATAAAGAGCTGTGGCTAAAAATTCAATCTACAGCAGTAATCTACTACCCAGCAATTCCACTGCTAGTGTAGACCAGATTGAGTCATATGTCACTAAAAGATAGGTATAACTACGTTCTGGACAGCACTTTTCACTATAGGCTTAACCTAGAAATAATCTAAATATTCATCACCAGTACAACTAACAAATAAATTGAAGTGCATTCATGCAATGTAATGTAATACAGCAGTAAAACTTTACCACTGCTATTAATATCATGGCTAAATCCCACAAACATAATTTGCATGAAAAAAAGCCAAAATAAAAACAATACACACTATATAATTGCAAGCATATATATTTTTTTAATTGTTAAGTCAATATATGCTGGTAGGAGTTAGAATAATGGTTTCTCAGGCGAGGGGGTGGGCAATAATCTATTTCTAAACCTGGTTGTGGATACATGGGTACACCACTCTGTGAATTCACATATACACTTTGATGTGTATTTCTGTGATGTATGCTACCCTTTAATAAAATGTGCTTAAAATTTAGGAAAGAATCAACTTGAAAAAGCTAAATTGAAAAGACAAGAGAAAAGGATTAATGGACAATGTAAGGTACATGGATATAAATTATGTATTTTAATATACAGAGTATTATTGTTTCCTACTCCATGAATACATTACAACACCATGAGGACGAGAACTATACCTGATTCATCCTTACATCCCCTGAATGTTCAGAATAATGTAAGTCATAGAGTGTTATTCATCAATTATATATTTAATTTAAATTTTTAAAATTTTCCACTTATAGTAAAATTAGGTCAATAAATATGAGTGAATAAATTTCTACAATAATTTTGATTTCCCTCTGTAATCTGTTTCAATGTGAGGTACTTCCTATTATTCCCAATAAGAAATTAACTTATACCAATCTCCACTTGTATGCTGTTTTAGACATTCCTTCCTGTTATCTTTTGTGACCTGCCCTCCACATAATAACACACTGGTTGGCCGTGGGCCATCTTGGCCCAGAGACAACACAGAACTTAAGAGATTTGACACTTAGAATGAACTACCAGTTTCCTCCTCTCCTCTCCTTCGCAACTATTACCCTTTCAAGCTGTGGCTTATCCTCCTAACTGCACAGGAGGAGGAATCTAGTGGATTTTGAAGCAGAACAATTGAGTAAAGGAAAACATGTTTGACTCTCATCCTATTGGCTTCTCTTGGGAGATGCCTGTAGAGCAAAGAAGTAAGATAAACTCAAATTCAGACTGCCAGAGAGAAGACAAAGTGAAAATGTAGAAGAATACTGAGAATAACTTTAAAAGAAGAAACTATTGGGAAAAGGAGGGAAAGAAAAGATGGGTGATGGGGGATATCAGATGATTTTGAAGTGCACATTAGAGCAAGATAACAGAAATTGAAGTAAACATGACAGGGCCTCAGAGTCACACACATGTTGGTGGTGTGGAAGGAAGGAGACATGAGTAATTGGCCTGGGATGTTTTGTTTTGTCATCCCTAACTCCTGAGGCCTTAAAGAGGTTGTAGAGTGGGAATTGCACCTGGGGAAAGTCTGCTCCATCCTAATCCAGAGGAATGATTCATGTAAACTGGAGATCTGGGTAGGTTGAGAGTAGATAAATAAGCCTACACTTTCCACTTAGGCTATAAGGCTGATGTATGGTATGGTATGGTCACATTGTTTGATAGATCTTCTTTTATTCTGCTTGGATATCCAATGATGATTTATGGTTTAACTAATATGATCAGTACTTCTACTGGAAATACTGTTGGAAATCACATCCTTCAGAAGTTTTATATTTGAGAACAATATGACTTGATTATGTTGTCTCTTGAATTAGCTAGTATGAATTTTGATGTTTAATTTTGAGAGTAAATTTAATACATATATTTGCTCACTATATACATTTCTATGTAATGACCCCTCCCAAATTCATATTAATATATCTTTACTTTACTTTGGCTCTAATTTCTTATATTTTTACATAATACATTTATGCTTACCTTAATAGTACATATTTTAAGTCATCTCAAATCCATCATGGAATGCAATAGAATCTTATAATTTAAGATTCTTTGGGTTGCAAGTGAAAGATAATCTAACTTAAACTGGCATTAGAAAAAATAAATCTCTTGGTTTAAGAAAGCTGAAAAGTCCAGTGGTACAATAGTTCTAGCACCATATTTGGTAGAACTCAGTCATCCTCAGTCATCTGGATGCATCTCATAACTCTTCTTATTCAGTCTTGGCTTCATTTTTAGCCTAAACTCGGCAGTCTCTGACAACATCAGCTCACAAAATCTAGTCCAGAGGAGGAAATAATTCACTTCTTTGGATGTGAAAACAAAAGTTGGGAGACTGAATCTTGTTCCTGATTGAGCAGACTTGGATCACATGCCCATCCTGAACCAAACATTATAGCCAAACACTACAGAGAGAACTCAATGCCTTGACTGACTTAGTACAGATCATCTTGTCCCCCTGAAATTTCAGGATGAATCAGTTGGATGAGAATGAGAAAAAATGTTTTAAAAATAAAATAAAATTGGGGTACTGTAAGTAGTGGGAGTAGCCATTTGTATTTCTTTTTTGAAAAAAATTTCTACTCAGTTTCTTTACCAATTTTTAAATCAAGTTATTGTTTTTGTTATTGAGTTGTATGAGTTTCTTATACATTTTGGATATTAACCCCTTATCAGATACATTGTTTGCCAATCTGTTTCCTATTTCACAGATTGCCTTTTCATTTTGTTGATTGTTTCTTTGCTGTGCAGAAGATTTTTAGTTTGATGTAATCCCACTTGTTGATTTTTGTTTTTGTTACTTGTGCTTATGGTGGCATTTCTAAATACTTGTTGCCAAGACAAATATCAAAAAGCTTTCCCCCAATGTTTTCTTCTAAGAGTTTTATGGTTTCAGGTCTCATGTTTAAATATTAATCCATTTTGAAATGATCTTCATGTATGGCGTAGCATAAGGGTCTAATTTTATTCTTTGGCACGTTGCTATCCAGTTTTTCCCACAGTCATTTATAGAAGAGGTTATGGTTTCCCCATTTCGAAGACATACAAATAACCAACAGGTATATGAAACCTACTCACTAGTCATCGGGGATGTGAAAATTAAAACCATAGTGAGATTCACCTTATGTCTGTTAAAGTGACTATCATCAAAAAGACAAGATAACAAGTGTTGGTAAAGATGTGGAGAAAGGGGAACTCTGGTACACTGTTGGTGATAATATAAATTAGTACAGCCATTAGGGAAAATAGTATGGAAGTTCCTCAAAAAACTAAAAATAAAACTACCATGTGATCCAGATATCCCACTTATTGGTATTTATAAAGAATTGAAATCAGAATCACAAAGAAATACCTGCATTCCCATGTTCATTACAACACCATTCATGATGACCAAGATATGAACAGCTTAATGGTACACATCAAAGAAAATGGATTTTAAAATGTGGATAAAAAACATAGAACACAGTGCTATTCAGCCTTAAAAAAGAAGTGAGGTCTTCCATTTGCCACAATATGGTTGAACCTCAAGGATGTAATCTTAAGTGAAATAAGCTAGACACAGAAATATAAATACTGCATAATCTCCTTGTGTCTGGAATATAAAATAGTCAAACACATAGAAGTAGATAGTACAAGGGTGGTTGCCAGGGACTGGGGAAGAGGGGGTAAATGTAGAAAGGTTGGTTAAAGTGTACAAAATTTCAACTATATAAGATAAGTTCTGGAGATCTACTATATAGCATAGTACTTACAGGTAATAGTACTGTATTGTATACTTAAAATTTGCTAAGAAGATAGATCTTATGTTAAGTTTTCTTATCACAATTAATAATAGTAATAATAAAGTTGGTGAGAGAAAACTTTGGGAGGTGATGCATATGTCTATGGCTTTGATGGTGGTGATTGTTTCATGGGTGTCTACTTACATCAAACTCATCAAGTTATACACACTAAATATGTACAGCTTTTTCCATGTCAATCATACCTTAATGAAGTAGTTTTTTAAAAAACTACTGTGAGCTTGGACTGAATGATGGACATCAATAACAAAAAAAGTTCAGCATTCAGATTCAAATATATTAAA
Source organism: Kogia breviceps (assembly GCF_026419965.1). Taxonomy (NCBI): domain Eukaryota; kingdom Metazoa; phylum Chordata; class Mammalia; order Artiodactyla; family Physeteridae; genus Kogia; species Kogia breviceps. The sequence goes on along the minus strand of NC_081310.1, from coordinate 88,500,684 downwards.
GTCCACTCTTCTTAATTCTTACTACTTTATGGGCATTATTTCTTATTCTAAATTATTTTTTGTTCCCACTTTGTTCTCACTTTGTTCTCACTTTGGTTCTTAATATCATTATTTCTTCATCTGTCAGATACTTATGAGCTCTTATTAGGCAACAAGCCATTGGTAGTTGTCTTTAACATTCATTGACATGTGTGATGATTAAATCATTAATTCCTAGCTTAGCCACAAGGCAAGTGGAAACTAGAAACTTTGGAGATTAGAAAAGTAATAATGCTATTTTTGTTTAAACCAAAAGGTCATTTATATTACCAGGGTATCGCTGGCTCTGACCGTTCATTCACCCAACATTCAGCATATATTTATTTAGTGATCCCTATGTATAACAATACACTGCATTAGTTTCTGGATAATGGAATAGAGAGGTAGAAAAAAAATGAACTCAGTGGTTAATGGTGAAATGAGTCTCCTTTCAGCTTATTCTGACCAGGACCTTCACTACATACTCCAAATAATGTTAACCAGGATTAAGGAAGCTTTAAAGTGAATTTTTATAAAACTATGCATATAAATTTTATACATAATCTGAATTAACTGACTCACTGCTCTTCCTAAATTTACACAGACATTGTCTTGGTTCTAATTTAATTCAACAGCGCGCTCAACATTTTCCTCACAAAGTCTTTTGTTTCCTTATAGTAAGAACATCTAACATGAGATCTACCCTCTTAGTAAATGTTTAAGTACACAGTAGCATAATGTTAGCTATAGGCACAATGTTGTACAGCAGATCTCTAGAATGTGTTCATCTTACGTAACTGAAACTTTATATCCAATGAACAGCCACTTCCTCTCTCTCTCTTCCCCCAAGCCCTGGCAACCACCATTCTACTTTCTTCTATGAATCTGACTATTTTAGATATCACATACAAATGGAATTTGTCCCTCTGTGACTGGCTTATTTCACTTAGTATAATGTTGTCCAAGTCCTTCCATGCTTTCGCACATGGCAGGGTTTTCTTCATTTTTAGGGCCAAATAATATTCCATTGTATGTATATATATATATACCTACAAAATCTTAAATCACAATCTTTTTTTTCAGAAATGACTATATTAGGTGAGATCTAGAAAAAAAATTACAATACCTAATCCAGGTTTGAGAACTTAGGGAGTACTCTGAAAATAATTTTACTTGGCAGATATAAAGACAGAGAAACCCTGCCTTTGAGGAACATAAAATCAGAGACAGTCAGAAACACTAGCACAAGGTCATAGAGAGCAGACTCTCAGGAAGAGAGCCAAATCAATATCTACATAATAAACATCTTCAGGAGGCAGCACAATAATAAACAAAAAATAAACAAGACAAAACAAAAACAAACAAAAAATAATAATTTTCTTGTTACAAGATATGAGTTATGAGTTTCTGTCAAGAATATCTCAGAAACTGGACTTCCCTGGTAGTGCGGTGGTTAAGAATCTGCCTGCCAATGCAGGGGACATGGGTTTGAGACCTGATCTGGGAAGATCCCACATGCTGCAGAGCAACTAAGCCTGTGCACCACAACTAATGAACCTGTGCTCTAGAGTCCATAAACCACAAGTAATGAGCCCATGTGCCACAATTACTGAAGCCTGTGCACCTAGAGTCCACACCCTGCAACAAGAGAAACCACCACAATAAGAAGCCTGCACACCACAATGAAGAGTAGTCCCTGCTTGCTACAACTAAAGAAAGCCAGCACACAACAACAAAGACCCAATGCAGCCAAAGATACAATAAAATAATTTTTTTTTAAAAAGGGAGAAGACTCAAATCAGTAGAATTAGAAGTGAAAAAGGAGAAGTAACAACTGAAACTGAAGAAATACAAAGGGTCATGAGAAATTACTACAAGCAACTATATGTCAATAAAGTGGACAACCTGGAAGAAATGGAAAAATTCTTAGAAAAGCACAGCGTTCTGCGATTGAACTAGGAAGAAACAGAAAATATAAATAGACCAATCACAAGCATTAATATTGAAACTGTGATTTAAAATCTTCTAACAAACAAAAGCCCAGGACCAGATGGATTCACAGGCAAATTCTATCAAACATTTAGAGAAGAGCTAACATCTATCCTCTCAAACTCTTCCAAAATATAGCAGAGGGAGGAACACTCCAAAACGCATTCTACAAGTCCACCATCACCCTAATACCAAAACCAGACAAAGATGTCACAAAGAAAGAAAACTACAGGTCAATATCACTGATGAACATAGATGCAAAAATCCTTAACAAAATATTAGCAAACAGAATTCAGCAGCACATTAAATGGATCATACACCATGATCAACTGGGGTTTATCCCAGGCATTCAAGGATTCTTCAATATACACAAATCAATCAATGTGATACACCATTTTAACAAACTGAAGGATAAAAACCATATGATAATCTCAAAATGCAGAAAAAGCTTTTGACAAAATTCAACACCCATTTACGATAAAAACTCTCCAGAAAGCAGGCATAGTGGGAACCTCCCTCAACATAATAAAGGCCATATATTACACACCCACAGCCAACATTGTTCTCAATGGTGAAAAAATGAAACCATTTCCACTAAGATCAGGAATATGGCAAGGTGGCCTACTGTCACTCAACATAGTTTTACAAGTTTTATCCACAGCAATTAGAGACAAAAAAGAAATAAAAGTAATCCAAATTGCAAAAGAAGAAGTAAAACTGTCACTGTTTGCAGATGACATGATACTATACCTAAAGAATCTTAAAGATGCTACCAGAAAACATCTAGAGCTAATCAATGAATTAGGTAATGTAGCTGGATACAAGAGTAATGCACAGAAGTCTTTTGAATTCCTATACACTAATCATGAAAAATCTGAAAGAAAAATTAAGGAAACTCTCCCATTTACCACTGCAACCAAAAGAATAAAATACTTAGGAATAAACCTACCTAAGGAGACAAAAGATGTGTATGCAGAAAACTATAAGATACTGATGAAAGAAATTAAAGATGATACAAACAGATGGAGAGATATACCATGTTCTTGTATTAGAAGAATCAACATTTTGAAAATGACTATACTACCCAAAGCAATCTACAAATTCACTACAATCTGTGTCAAACTACCAATGGAATTTTTCACAGAACTAGAGAAAAAAATTCACAATTTTTATGGAAGCACTGAAGACCCTGAAAAGGAAAAGCAATCTTGACAAAGAAAAATGGCACTGAAGGAATCAGGCTCCTGGACTTTAGACTATACTACAGAGCTACAGTAATCAAGACAGTATGTTACTAGCTCAAAAACAGAAATAGAGATCAATGGAACAGGATAGAAAGCCCAGAGATAAACCCATGCACATATGGTCACCTTATTTTTGATATAGGATCCAAGAATATACAATGGAGAAAAGATATCCTCTTCAATAAGTGGTTCTGGGAAAACTGGACAGCTACATGTAAAAAAATGAAATTAGAACACTCCCTAATACCATACACAAAAATAAACTCAAAATGGAATAAAGGCCTAAATGTAAGTCCAGACAATATAAAATTCTTAGAGGAAAACATAGGCAGAACACTCTATGACATAAATCACAGCAAGATCCTTTTGACCCACCTCCTAGAGAAATGCAAATAAAAACAAACAAATGGGACCTAATGAAACTTAAAAGCTTTTGCACAGCAAAGGAAACCATAAACAAGATGAAAAGACAACCCTCAGAATGGGAGAAAATATTTGCAAATGAAGCAACTGACAAAGAATTAATCTCCAATATATACATGCAGCTCAGGCAGCTCAGTATAAAAAAAAAAAAAAAAAAAAACCCAATCCAAAAATGGGCAGAAGACCTAAATAGACATTTTTCCAAAGAAGATATACAGATTGGCAGCAAACACATGAAAGGATGCTCAACATCACTAATTATTAGAGAAATGCAAATCAAAACTACAATGCCTTATCACCTCACACCAGTCAGAATAGCCATCATTAAAAAATCTACAAACAGTAAGTGCTGGAGAGGGTATGGAGAAAAAGGAACCCTCTTGCACTGTTGGTGCAAATGTAAATTGATACAGCCATTAGGGAGAACAGTATGGAGGTTCCTTATAAAGTTGAAAAAGAAGAAACTAACACACTATTGTAAAACAGTTATACTCAAATAAAGATGTTAAATAAATAAATAAATAAATAAATAATAAATAAAATTGAAAAAGAACTACCATATAACCCAGCTATCCCACTACTGGGCATATACCCTGAGAAACCATAATTCAAAAAGAGTCATGTACCACAATGTTCATTGCAGGTCTATTTACAGTAGCCAGGACATGGAAGCAACCTAAGTGACCATCGACAGGTGAATGGATAAAGAAGCTGTGGCACATATATACAATGGAATGTTACTCAGCCATAAAAAGAAACAAAATTGCATTATTTGTAATGAGGTAGATGGACCTAGAGTCTGTCATACAGAGTGAAGTAAGTCAGAAAGAGAAAAATAAATACCATATGCTAACACATATATATGGAATCTAAAAATAATAATAACAATTGTTATGAAGAACCTAAGGGCAGGACAGGAATAAAGATGCAGACATAGAGAATGGACTTGAAGACACAGGAAGGGGAAGGGGAAGGGGAAGGGGAAGCTGAGATGAAGTGAGAGAGTGGCACAGACATGTATACACTACCAAATGTGAAATAGATAGCTAGTGGGAAGTAGCTGCATAGCACAGGGAGATCAGCTCAGTGCTTTGTGACCACCTAGAGGGGTGGTATAGGGAGTGTGGGAGGGAGATGCAAGAAGGAGGGGATTTGGGGATATGTGTATACGTATAGCTGATTCACTTTGTTATAAAGCAGCAATTAACATAACAATGTAAAGCAATTATACTCCAATAAAGATGTAATAAATAAATAAATAATAAAATTTAAAAATTTTTTAATGCTGGAATATGACAAAAAGGAAGAATAAAGGCTTGATAACCAATCAAATTATGTGTATAGTTTTACAGAGTTCAGCAAATAACAACTCTATAACAAACATACAAAAGAAAATGACAAAAATAAAAACATTCTCAAACAGAAGAAAACTCTTGGAAAATTAACCACCATTAATTAAATATAATTAAATGAAATAGAGAAAGACTTTTAAAAGTATTAGAGAGAAAATGATAGACATGGAAGAATGACAAAGCAAATCCAACATGCACAATGTTGGTGTCTCAACATATCTCAACATAAAACAAGCTCAACATTTAAAATTGTTAAAGAGAATTTCTCTGATATAGAGATATGCATCTACACATTGAAATGATTTGCCATCCTTTCACACTAGTCATATCCATGACTATCCAAACTCTCATGAGCGTTGACCAAAATTGTTAAGGATAAGACATACCCTGGGCAATATATTATATTTAAATATAATGCAAAATTATATGTGACTCTGAGCAAAAGTACTGATCACTAACACTAAGAAAAACCATGTAGATATAATGTTTCTTGGCAACAATATACAATGAATGATGAGAGTATGGAGACTTTCAAGAAATTCAGGGAAGGAAAGTTTGATCAAAGATTTTCATACACAGACATACAAAAGACATAGAAAAATAGTTTTAAACATGCCAACACTCTAGGAATATTAAAACCACTAGCTTCTCTTAAAGTCACTAGATGAAGAAATCCTTTCACCAAGAGAAGTCTGGTGGATCTTTTGGCCAAAGGACTCATGGTGGACATTGAATACATATACCTAAATGTAGATCCAAGTAGTATGTAAATGATATGTACCTGACCAAGAAAGGTAACACGCTTAAAAAATAAGAATAAAATGAAGAGAGAAATGGTAAAGTAGGAAAAGCTTACTTATTGCTGCAAAAATAATAAATGAGACTCAATGACTATCACTTAAAACTGATAAATGTGAATGACTGAGAAAAAGAGACTGAATATTTTTTAAAAACCAGATATACTCTCAAAACAGCACTTGGTTCTATGCATTATATAAGATATATCTATAACACAGTGACTCAGAACGGCTAAAAAAATGAAGAGAAGAGAAATTATACCTAGCACACAGAAACCAATAAAGCAAGGGTTATGATCTTGATATTTGACAACATAAAATTCAGGCCAAGAACATTATGTACACAACAAGAAAAACAACAACAAAAGATATTTTTAATGCTAACAGCTAATAGTCACAATGAAATTATAATAACTATAAATTTATGTCCCCCTAAGACACAGATGCAAACTTTTTAAGAAGGAAACTATAAGGAGAAACAGACAGACGCACAAATAATGGGTAACTTGAATAAACCACTCTGGTCTAAACAGATCAAGTAGAAAAATATACTAAGGATTTAGGAAACCTAAACAGCAAATTCAGTAAGGTATCTCTTATAGGTATATACTGAACTTTATATTCTAATAAAAAAATATTCACTTTCTTTTCAAGACACATGAAATTTTATGAATATTGACTATTAAGTCACAATAAAATGTCAAACAATGTCACATATTGGAAAGAATACAAACATGTTTCTTAATCCCACATAACAAACTATTAATGGATAATCAAGTAAAAAACCTCTTCCATCTGATAATTTAGAAATACTATTAAACAATTGTTGGGTTAAAGGGGAAATATGAAGTAAAATAAAATGTTTCACAAAATAATGCCATATATTCTACCTATTAGAAAATATGGGCCAAGTTTAAAGCAGTGATTAGAGGAAAATTAGTACCTTAATTATATAAATACTTTTAAAAATAAACATTTTTATAAAACATCAGAATTTTAGAAATAGAACAATAAATTAAAGGGAAACAAAAATATAAAATTATACAAATAAAATTAAAATATAGAAATGCAGAAAAATGCTAGAATACATACAAATATGCACAAATACATTGGTTCTCTGCAAAAACATTGACAAAATATACAAACTACTACTACTTAGCTTGAAAAAAATAAGAGAAAAGAGGAAGCACAAATATACAGTATACAAAATGATAAGGCAATAATCATTTTAGGAAAGAAATTTTCAAGTGTCATAATAGAATCCTCTGTACAAATCTTTGCAAGGAAATTTGAAAGTCTAGATATATAATTTTCTGGAAAGATAATTCCCATCAAAATAAAAATTTATTATAGGTCAATTTCTTTAGAAGAAATGAAGGATATTGTCATATGGCTACTCTTCAAAAAAAAAAAAAAACCCTGCTATGCCTACATTGTTTCAAAAAGAAATTAAATAAACCTTCAAAATGAGATGATCTCAATGCCACAAAAACTGTTCCTGAAATATGATAGTAGCTCAATAAATACTTCTTTAATAAAAAGAAAAACAGTTGTTTAAGTCTCCAACACACATAATGTTCAAAAAAATTCTTGTGGATATATTAACCAAAAGATAGAAAAAATAAAAACAAAAAGATTAGAAAAAAAGGTATTACTTGATGGAAAAATTGAAAAAGTAAGTTTAAAACTAAGGACAGATTATCAGAGACCAGTAAATAACCAACAATTTGTATAAAATAAAATATATATTGTCAACAAAAGCACAATCAGAAATACCAGAAAACAAACAATAAATTAAAATTACCAAAACCAGTTTCAAAATGTTAATATTAATTTTTAAAATGTATTACATAGTGATGGAGAAAATAAACTTCTAGTGTAGAAAATGGATTTAGTATATAGATTCTAACATAGAAATAAAATGCATCAAACATATAAAAATTAGTTTCACATCATTTAAAATATAGTGCCAGTTAAAATTAAATTGAGAGATCATTTACACTCATCAAATTAGCAGTAGTGATGTGGATTATATGACTGGCAACAACAGTATTTGCTAATATGGTTAAAAATTGTTTATAATTTTATGAAAAGAAATTCAGCAAAATGTATCAAGGCCCTTGAATATATTTATTCATTTTTTCCAGTAATTCCATTTTTGAAATATATCTTACTATAATAGATTTATGCATGAAGATGTATTTAAAGTAAGGAGAATTTGGTAGTCGTAATAGGAGCTACTAGTACTAGGCTTAGGAAAGTAGTAATATGTAGTAGGTGAGAGTACAGAATCTGAACACAGGTAAGTTGGATTTGGTTCCTAGTTTTTCCATTTGGTAACTGTGTGACTGTGAACAAGTTACAGTGTTAAATTTTCTTCATCTGAAAACTGGTAGCTTGAGGATTAAATGTATCTGTATATGTAAGTGTTTAAAATATCATGTATACATAAGATGATGTTTCTTGTGGTGTGATTTTCTTTGACTATTTTTTGTTTGTTTGTTTGTGTTTTTTTGCTGGGCTCTTTCCTCTGTAAACAAATAAGCCATTCAAAGACAGTGATTTTGCAATTTTACACTTAACCCATCACTGAGCTTATAGAATCAAGTTATAGAACCAACAGCAGCAGTTTTAATATACATACAGTATAGATGAGAGAAACAAAGAATCCATTGGGGAAAGTACACAATGTATGAGTGACCCTTCTTTAAAGTGAATCTTCTGTTTCTGGCTGTGTGTATACATGTGCATCAGCATCTTAGGTGAGAATTAAAGCATATTTCTTACTCTGTCATGCAGGTAAAACTATGAACATAGAACACACAACACAATGGGCTGACAACTTCACTGGAAAATGAACTTTTTTTTAACCTTTTCAGGCCCCTTGATTTCCATATCTGGTGGGGTTTTTTTACAGGACTGATTCTTCTCTAGAGGCAGAAGAGGAATCTGAAGAGAATCAGTGTATCTGAAAATGAAAATATATATATATATATATATATATATATATATATATATATATATCCATGACACTTTACTTTCAATTTTGTTTGCCTTTCCTCTCTCGTAGTAGGGCCCAAAAGGGGAAATTAGAAAAAATATCATTCAAGGCAGGAATTTATACATTTTTGCTTCCCTTGATTTGACCTGAGAAGACCAACTGGAGGTGAATATCTTCAAGAGTTATTTGGGCAGCAAAGAATACAGGGTCCTGAGAATGGGAAGCATGGCATTGCAGACTCAGAGAACAGCTTGGACAGGGTGGCAGGAAATAGAAGAATAAACAGGAAAATTGAGTATGGAAACAATTCAGCTGGGAAGAAGTGGTGAATGCAGAGAAATTAACAATTTTATTGAGTACCTTCTTACCCAAAACCTTATAATGATCCCTGCAAACTTTATATGTTCCAATTCCTTGGCAAAAAAAAGGGGGGAGGGACTATTGATAAGTTTGGTTCTCACTACACTCCAAATTCATCTCTTCCATGTCCCAGATTTTATCACAATATTTTTAATCATATGTACATTGAGCATGCAGTGAGCCATGTCATATTACATCAATGCTTTTTTTAGTGTGGGACAGATCCTCTGAACTCTCAGGAAAAAGCAAAACATTTGCTCTCAAGTTTCATTCCCATAGCACTTCTTTCAATTCAACAAATATTTATTGGGTACACAGTAAGTGATATCCACTCTATTAGATGTTTGGAATACACCAATGAACAAAACAAAGATCCCTGTCGTCATGAAACATATACTCTAGAACTTCTCACATTTTAGGTAATTCTAGATAATGACCTCTCTTGCTCAGGAAAAGTCAAGCTCTTAGAAGACAGACACCATGTTGTTGTTCATTTGACAAAAGTTTACGTGCCAGGCACCATGCATTCACATGCATCCCTCTAACCCCATCAGTATCAGAGTTCCTAGAAAGTAGCAAATATTCAACATATATGTGAGAGAAACAATGATTAAACAAATTAATACATGAACGAATCATCACAACTGATTCATATATATTTGTCATGTAGCTGGTACAGGTATTAAATGGGCAAAGAAGTTAAAATAAGATTTATTTGTAAAGAAAGCACTAGATATGAAGTAAAGAGGAACAAATACCATTTGTATTTCAGCATTTTCTTTGAGTAAACAAGTAAAGCTTCCTAAATCTGTTTTTCTTCTGAAATTTGGAATATTATGAGAATTAATGAACAGAAAAAGTAAAAGTGTAGCCCAGAATTATACATAAGAAGCCCTAATTAAATATTTCTTTCTTTCCTTCCTTCCGAAGATTGATACTATGGATACATCTTATAAACATTCTGCAGTATCTCTAATGTTTTCCTTTTTCTCAACCTCAGCATTATCTTGTCTCCTTATCTAGGTACTTCCCCTATTACCACCCCCTAATCCTTACCTATCATGTATAAATAGACCACAGTTCTAAAAATATCTCCACAATTTCTGAATTGAACATAAGATAAAAGGCATAACTAGTTATTATCTATGATGTGGCATAAATATACTGTAATATTTTATATAATTTAATGAGTCATATTCTTTAAGCTATCTATGAAATAAGGAAGCCCAAGCCATCAATGTGAAGGTTTCACATTTCCCAAAATGTGAGTCCTAGGCTACAGTGGAATCCTGTTGTCCTGTGTTTTATCATAGCCTTTAAGAAAATGTTCAAATAATTTTCTGCAAACTGCCATTTCAATATTGTCATACAGATCTTCCTCCCATTCTCTCAAAATTATTTAAGCCAGTAGCAAGACTCACCACCACACTCCCCAAAACAGTGTTCATTGTGCTCCATCTGAACAGCCAAACCCAGCGACAACCCTAATGAGTGTTATTAATAGGCATTTTTCTGATTATCAACATTAGTGTAAATGCCCTGCTTCGTAATTTCACTACTCAGCACCCTAGGGAGCCATTACTACATCACTCCTGAAACAGGTCCTGCCTTTCCTCAATTGGGAACTATGATCCAAAGGGAAAATGGACCTCGAGGATCTCTTGCCAAACAATGAGCCATACAATAGTCCAGGGGAATTTGTTAGTTTCCTATTTTAAACTCCCTAGTGAGGTGGCTCATTAGAAATCTGGAGGCTGATATCAGCAGAAAAGACCTGGTAACTCCCACCAATGGGCTTCCTTTGTAATAGTTCTTGCTTTTCATCCTTTGGTTAGAGGCCAAAATTTCCTAAATTTTTCCATTCTGCACTCCAGCCTCTATTTCAAAGTCGAGGAGTATGTTATTGACTTGTATGAGCTGTTTGTACATTCTGGAAGTTAATCCCTTGTTGGTTATCATAACCCCTTCCAACCACCCTCTTTTCTTTTCTTTTCTTTTCTTTTGGTACGCGGGCCTTTCACTGTTGTGGCCTCTCCCGTTGCAGAGCACAGGCTCCGGACGCGCAGGCTCAGCGGCCATGGCTCACGGACCCAGCCGCTCCGCGGCATGTGGGATCTTCCCGGACCAGGGCACGAACCCGCGTACCCTGCATCGGCAGGCGGGCTCTCAATCACTGCGCCACCAGGGAAGCCCACCCTCTTTTCTTGATAAAAGCAATTTCCCTTTCCTTGCTCTCTGGGTTTGCCCATGACCCACCATACTTTGCATATCCCAAATTGCAATTCCTCTGGCTATTCCTGAATAAACTTAATTTCACTACTGAAATAACTGGCTATTATATTGTTAAAGTTGATAGTTCTATGTGTGTTATAAAATCTTTCATGCTGCATGGTGAAGAGGCTAGGAAAAATAAAAGATTTAACTAACATAAAAAGGTAGAAACTATTTCAGTAAATCATCTGCAAACTAGTGAGTCGACCTATAAAGAAACACTATAATATGAGCCCTATGATATCAAATCTCCATTCTCAGCAGACTCTATACAAGAAGTCTACAAACATAAAGAGCGTGAAATAGGTTTCAAGAAGATCTGAGACCCAAATAAGACTTGGAGAATGCACACTAATGATGTTTCAGGCAGAATAAAAAATGAGAAACTCCAGAGATGTGAAATCCTATGAAAAGTGTGAGAAAAACGCAGCTTTCAGAAAGCAGAGCAACAAATACAGTCACAAAATCTAGTGAATTGCCTGAATGTGGAGGAGATGAGGGATTTCTATCTTTTCATCATAAATTCAGGATAAACAGACACCAGAAAATACACTTGATGTGAACAATGGCTGTAGAAAAATTTTTAAGAAATAATCCGTATTCTTAAGCATCTACATAGAAGGAAAACTCCATATTTGGACACCTCTGAAAAAAAAAAGCTTTCACTAGAAATCAGGATAATGTAAAAACAGCTTTGGGAAGAAGAGGTTTAAACTGAGCAGTTATCAATCAATTCATTCAGAAAGAGACAAGGAAGCAATGTCCACTGTGTTTCTACCACAAGTGAGAATGAATTCTGTACCTGAAAAATTCTCCAGAGAACAAAGCTGTGAATGTGGGAACAGGTTGAAAAAGATTCAAACAAGGAAACAACACAAGATCCATCTTTGCATTCAGTGAACAGCAGAACAAGGCTGTGACTGTGAATAACGGCAGAGTCACAGCACGACAGGAAATTCAGACACAACAGGAAACTGCAGAAATAGAAACTCTGGACTTCAAAGCAGCTGCAGACAGAGAAAGAAACAAAGGCACAGAAACAGTGACAGGCGATTAACAAAGCTGAAGTTTTTGATAGGCATTGATTTTCCAATGAATACTTGCTCCAAAGCAAGGTCAGTGTAGAGGACTTAGCCAAGAGACTCAAGAAAGTTTCAGAAACGAACTCTTCAGAATTACTTTGTCAATGATTACAGATCCACATTTGCTGTAGAAAGACCCTATATACAAGAACCAGAATGCAGACTATATGTTACCTTTTCTTTTCTGGTTCACCCCATCCTCTTACATATGCCTCCGGAATAGCCCTGGTTTCCCCCTCCAGCTTCTCTGATGTGGGCAGTAGCCATTAATCACTACCCCCCACATCTGAGTCCTAGGAGTTTTATCTATTATTCAATTAATTATGTGATCCATCTATAAGCTCAGTAGACTAGATCAGCATAGTTATTTCAATCTCTTTTATCCATTTATATTAAGCACTGAAATATGACTTAGCATCTCCAGGGTCTTTCTAACCTTCTTCAAGGCTAAAATGTTTGCCTTGATCTGCATCCCTCCCACAGAAAACTTCAGTTCTTTATGCCACAGTTTTATACAATAGTTATAAAATTCTATGAAATTTGAACATAAAATACCAAATTTTCCTACCACTCACTGTGCACAAAGATATATTTCTCCTTGAATTTTATGGAAAAATAGATTACCTTACAAGAAAAAAAGGAGATTTTTTGAATGTTGAGAGCATAAAGATTCAAGACTGTTCTAAAAAGTCCAAGTAAAAATTGATATTCCTGAAAGATGCACTAAAAATTATTCTATCATTGTGTGTATTTCCCTGAAACCTCTAGAGTAATGTAGACTGAATCTTGAGAAGGCTGGTCCTCTGAGACAAATAATGATTTTCATGTTTTATTCTAATATTTAGGTAAATATAGCTTTTTACTAATATGGTATTTTTATAAAATTTATACTCAATAATTAATAAATTAAGTCATTATTAAAATATAATAAAAAGAAAAAAGGCAGTGATATCAAGGCTTATATAGCATGAAACTATAACTAGATAAATCATAAGTAAGCACCACTTATAGTGTCATAATAATACTGTTTCAAATGAACCTAAAACTCAATTTGTGATACTTGGACAATGAACTAGCTAGGAGCCAGTGTTCTTCTTTTTTCCAGCAAAAATGACTACATTCAAATTGTATTTCTTGTGGGATCAGTATGGGGTTTCCATATAAAATGCAGGATGCCCAGTTACTTTTAAATTCTGGCAAACAAAAATGACAGATTGACTATAAGAATGCCCTAAATATTGCATGAGACATACTTAGACTAAAAAATTATATTTTTTGTTTATCTGGAATTCAAATATAACTGGGTATCTTTTGTTCATATTTGTTAAATCTTAAAACTCTAGACCACTGGTTTTCTACCAGTGCAGGAAAAGGTAGAAAAGTCAAATTCCCATGGGCCCATATATTGGGAAGCTGGCTTTCCTATAATTAGTTGTCACATAAACTCAGACAATCAAATAGCCTGTTTATTCTACTATTAGGAAGGATTCTGTCATTAATTTCCATAATGGTGTGAGTATATAGGTCTCAACTATGGAATCAATTAAGCACTCCATGACTAAGACTCCAGTATTTAATTCTGATACAACTGTATCCACCTGTTATGTTAGAGAACTTAGTAAAGTACAAATAAAACCTATCAATATTTACTTTAAATGTCAATGGACTAAAAGATCCAATCAAAAGACAAGAGTGACTGATTGGATTAAAAAACAAGACCCATCTGTATGCTACTTACAAAAGATTCAGTTCAGAACTAAAGACACTCAGAGACTGAAAGGGAGGGGATGGAAAATGATATTTCACGAAAATGGAAACAACAAGAAAGCAGGGGTAGCAACACTCATATCAGACAAAACAGACTTCATACTCCTTGAAAAAGTTTAGGGCCAAATTAACCCTCAAACAGAAAAGAAAAGAAAGAGCATCTTAACTCCTGATCCACAACCATGTATACCCTTTCTTAAAACATGTTTCTTTATGTAATTTATTACATGCATCACAGTATGATGAACATACTTTCACTGAAACAGCACAGTCCTGATTCATATGCACAGCTATCACTCTTAGAAACATCTTTTATACTTGTGTCTACATAGTGTATTATATGCACTGTAGTGTGGTGAACACATGCATTCACTGCAGTAACACTACTCATGCAACAGAAAATAAGCACTTTTAGAAACACCTCTTATGCATGTGTCTTTTTTTAATTGTGATGGAAGGGAGATGCAAGAGGGAGGAGATATGGGGATATATGTATATGTATAGCTGATTCACCTTGTTATAAAGCAGAAACTAACACACCGTTGTAAAGCAATTATACTCCAATAAAGATGTTAAAAAAATTAAAAAAGAAAAACAAAACAAAACAAAAAAACCAAAACACATACCATGAGATCTAACCTTGTGACAAATTTTTAAATGTACAATATAGTTTTGTTAACTATAAGCCCAATGTTGTACAGAAGATTCTTAGAAATATTTGATATTGCATAACTGAAACTTCGTACTCATTGAACAGAATCTCCCCATTTCCCCCACTCTCCAGCCCCTGACAACCACCATCCTACTTTTGGTTTCTATGAGTTTGACTACTTTAGATACCTCATATTAGTGGAATCGTGCAGTAGTTGTCTTTCTTTCACTGCCTTATTTCACTTAGCACTATGCCCTCCAAGTTCCTCAGTGTTTTTGCATTCTAGATGGTCTATTTATTGTTGAAAGTGGGGTAATGAATTCTACCATTATGGGTTGCTGTGTGATTCTGCCTTCATATGTTAATAATTGCTTGATATATTTAGGTGCTTCAATGTTGGGTACATAAATATCTACAACTGTTATATTCTCTTGATGACTTTTCCATTGTATCATTAAAGACATTCTTTATCTCTCCTTCCTGTTTTTCTGACTAAAAGTCTATTTTGTCTGAAATAAGAATAGCCACCCCTGCTCTTTCTTTCAATGATTTAATTTATTTAACCTCAACTGTCATATTTATTGGCATAAAGTTATTCGTATTATTCCCTTATCCTCTTTATAAAATCTCCATGAATAATAGAAATGCCTGCTCTTTCCTTCCAGATATTAGTAATTTTCATATTCTCTCTTTTATCAGTCTGGCTGGAGGTTTATCTGCTTCATTTATCTTTTGAACTATCTTTTGATTTAATTGATTTCTATAATTCTTCACATTTGCATCCATTCATTTTCACTCTTTTCTCTAAAATTTCCTTCCTTCAACTTCATTGTATTTAATATGGTCTTCTTTTTTTCTAGTTTTTTAAGGTGACAATTTAAATCATTGAATTTAGATGCTCTTCCTTTCTAATTTAAGTATTAAAAGCTATAAATTTTCCTTTATACACTGTTAGGCTGCATCCTACACATTCGCATATGTAGCCTTTTCATTTTGTTTAATTCAAAATATTGTCCACTCTATATTTTAACTTTTCTTTGAACCATGGATTATTCAGAAGTATTGCTTATTGCCAAATATATGGAGAGTTTCCAGAAATTTTTCATTATTTTTTTCTTATTTAATTGCATTGTGATCACAGAACATTATTCATATGATTTTCAATCATTTTAAATATATGAAAATTTGTTTAATGGTCCAGAATTTGTTTTTTCTTGGTGAATGTTTCTTGTGCTCTTGAAAAGAATATGCTTTCTGCTATTGTTAGATGGAATGCTCATGTCAACAAGGTCAAGTTGGTTGATACTGTGGTCAAGTCTCTCAGACCTCATGAGTCTCTTCTTATCTCCTCCCTGTAATCCCTTTGCATCTTGTGAAAACATTTGGCACCCAGTCACACAAGTAACAGCTGAATTATCTGAGCTTAACCCAATATCTTGTCACTACAGATAAGTATATGGCTTCTTCACCACCACAAAAGTATCACATGCTTATAGGTCCTAGGTATCTACTCTCAGAAAAGTGAAGGGCTTTTGATTTTTGGTTTTTGTTTGTTTGTTGTGGTAATATAAACATAGTGTAAGAGGAGGCCTTATTTTTTAAATAAGTAAGTGAAGAGTGTCAGAGAGTTATATTTTCTAAAACAAAAGCAAGGTGAGGACAAAGTTTTTTTCTTTTATTGCAGATGTTCACCTTTAAATGGAAGGCAGAAAATCTCCCCTCCAAAATTCCACATTAAACATCTCCCCATAATGTTTTCAAAGTAGACACATCCTATATCTAGGTCCACATTTCTGGCATATATCACTTCAGACACTTGGTAATTTCAGGCAGATTAATTAAGAGAGGCAGCAATTATGTTTTCAGCTTGAAGTTGATAAGAAACTTCTCATGAACTGAAATTCATTTGGAAGAATGCTCCTTGTAATTGAAAGGTTAATTCAGACACTAAAAGTCATTTCCCTAGGATCCAGTTACTGGGGGGGCTGATCATTTTTAAATTGTGGATACAGACTCTTTCTTGGAGAAAAACTAAAATTTTGTCATATGTTTGACAAATGTAGACATTTACAATAATATCAATTACTGTAACCAATTCGATTTAATGTTTTATATTTCCTTAATTTCTAGCTGAAATATTGATACTTAAAATAGCTTTAATTTTTTTCCATTTTCCCCAGACATAGTACTAACAGGTTATTTATTAAATGTTATCACTTTCGAGTGACACTGTTCTTGCTTTCCTTAAGAATAGGGGCCATAATGTTTATCATAGGCAACTGCTTAAATTGAAATAATTGAAAAATTACTTTTACCACATTCCTAAACTTCAATTCCCCTCTTTCTTTAATGAGAACAAAACCCCAAGTTATCTTTAACTTTCTCTTGCTTCTGTTGATACTTTGAAGGCTGTTCTCGCAGGGCCCCTAAAGACAATTTTTTTCAATAGTGCTCATCCCATAAAGATAGTCCTGAGGCATACTTTACTGAGGGTCCAAGTACAGGCTCTGAGCCTCCCCTGAATTCCATCACAGAGACTGCTGGGACTATGTTACTCCTATTGACAAAACTTCCAGCAAGTTTCAAGGAAGTGTGAAGGTAAAGTCCATAGAGAGTAACTCTTCTTTGTTACTGGCTTGTTTTTGCTGTTGTTGGTGGTTTATTGTTTGTTTGTTTCTTGTTTTCCAGTGATGTGTTGTTTAATTTCTCATTTAGGTTAGATTGTGCAGCCAGGATTAATCTTCTCTCCTTGCTTTAGTTCAGCCCTTTCTCAATGTACACAGTAATCACTGAAAATGTCTCTTTATTGACCCCTTAAATCCATTCTCTACATCAGACCCAGTAAACTTTCCAAAATGAAAACATCATATTTCATCCTTAACAAAAACTCTTCTCAGTGTCAAAAAAATAAATAAAATAAAACATCCCCAGTGTAAGAAATGGGTGAACTGGGTCATCAGCTTTGTTTACAGCTTGGCAGGGGGGAAATCCCCTGGTAATGCTGAAAATCAGAACTTGTGTCCTTTCAGATCTCTGTCTGACATAGGTTTATGCTTTTATGTTAGTTGTTGGGGAGTAAAAGCATGACATTTCAACTTTAGACAAAGTTGTATCTCTATTGTTTGCTGCTTTTTTTTTTCTTTTTGATTCTGACCTAATGTCTGCGCACCTGGTACCTCAGGTCATCCTTGTACAGACGTCTTGTGTAAATAAAGACTTGGCCATGATGCTTTCATAAAACTGTGAAATGAAATTATAATCACTCATTTTATGAGTGTTCTGTTTCACAGAACTCCTCTTCTGCACCATCCCTGAAACTTTCACTTTTTAATTATTTCTTCACCTTGTTGATTTACTTACTAGTACAGTAGTAAATTCTAACACATGCTTGATATCATTTTTTCTAAGATTTTTTTAACATATTTTTAAACACACAACCTTTCATTTCTTATGAGATCACATTTAAATAATGCAGCATGACATGCAAAGACCTTATGTCCCACTCCTTATTTCCAGTCTTTTATATGACCACGCCCTCTTCTTCATGATCTATGTCTGTCCTTCTCAATCTTTCTGAGGTGAAAGACCAATGTTTCCCCAAATTTATTATGCACTAAAGATTTTATAAAATATAATGAAAATGAGAGTGATTTCAAACACAAAATAAAAAGGGAATACAAGGCATTTTCTTGTTTTATTATTAGATTAACATACATGGAATCACTCTGTTGAATTGGTATAAAAGTTTCTAAACATTTACTTTCAGTTTTTATATTTATCTTGTTATGGACAAGTAGAAAATATTCCCTAGTCTCCTTCTGTTCTTTGGCATTGCTTTGTGCTTCAGATATTTCCAAATAGGTAGAATCCCTACAACATTCAAAACTGAAATATTGTCTATCTCCATGCTTTCACTCTCTCAGGTTGGAGTTCCCCCCAGAGTTGGCCTGGTATATGACCACCTTTCAAGTCTCAGCTTAAGTGGAACATCTGAAGTCTTTCTTGTAATCCTCAAGCAGAACCGGCCACTCCTTCTCTTATGCCCTCAGCCTAATCCACAACACAAAACACTTGTTTCTGACCAGCAATCACAGCACTGTACTCCAACTATCCCTTCATATGACTATCTCCACCACTGGAAAGAAGTTCTCACACTTTTTGTTATTGTCCTCAAATAGGTGTCTTTAGCATGGATTCATCTCAGATCTAGATCTAAACCCAATGGACTGTTTGACCTTCTGTTCTGAATCTTAACAGGATTTTCAAATTAAGCATCTAAAACTGAATACTCCCTTTGCCTTCCAAATCTGTTCCTTCCATAGTCTCAGAGTGACCTACAAGACCACAAATAATCTGGAGGCTCATTCCTCCGAGACCTTGTTTCTGATGATTTCCACAGGCAGAGATTTGCAAGGGGAAGAAGATAGTGGAGAGAAGGCTTCATTTCACTTTCTTGCCTGGTTCCTTGGACTGAATTTCAATATGAACTTGTTGACATATATTTTTATTGTCCGGTGAGACTTTTGAGTGGATGGGAAAACTCACTAAAATTTTTACTGGCTTAAAGCCTTTTAAGTAATAACACGAATACATTCAAACATTAAACCCTCACAATCCTTCTATATATGTAGGCATTAAATACACAACTAATTATAAAGGCTAGAATGTATGAAATTGGTAAAAAATCAATGAAACACTGGGAAGGCAAATCCTAGAAGAAAACTTAATGGGAATTTATATGAATTACATGCGTGTGTATTCGTGTATTTCTCCTTCAATAAAATGGTAGCATTTTAATATTTTTCTTTTATTTTTTTAATATATTTATTTATTTTTGGCTGCATTAGGACTTCGTAGCTGAGTGCAGGCTTTCCCTAGTTGCGGCAAGCGGGGGTTACTCTTCGTTGCAGTGAGAGGGCTTCTCATTGCAGTGGCTTCTCTTGTTGAGGAGCATGGGCTCTAGGCCTGCGGGCTTCAGTAGTTGTGGCACGTGGGCTCAGTAGGTGTGGTGCGCAGGCTCTAGAGCGCAGGCTCAGTAGATGTGGCACACGGGTGTAGTTGCTCCATGGCATGAGCATTTTAAATTTTTATTTATATTTCTTTCTGTAATACAAATAGAGGGGGCTTCCCTGGTGGCGCAGTGGTTGGGAGTCTGCCTGCCGATGCAGGGGACACGGGTTCGTGCCCCGGTCTGGGAGGATCCCACATGCCGCGGAGCGGCTGGGCCCGTGAGCCATGGCCGCTGAGCCTGCGCGTCCAGAGCCTGTGCTCCGCGGCGGGAGAGGCCACAGCAGTGGGAGGCCCGCGTACCACCAAAATATATATATATATATATATATATATATATATATATATATATATATATATATATATATATATACACAAATACAGGTAGAAAATGACCAAGAAAAAGAATAAGGATTAAAATAATGAAGATTCAGCTGGGAATATTTAAGAATCAAATTCTAATTATTTTACCACAGAATTTTCAGGTCTATATCTTCCATATCTTTTAAATTTTTTAAACATCAAGTTTTTTTCCAGAAATTACCACATTTTTAACCTGTGAGGAGCTGGCATTACCTAAGCTATTATACTCATTGTGATGTAATTACTTAGTAGGTAAGCATTAGTAAAATTTATATACTATGGCATTTATTACACAAAAGACCTTAGTATTTAATACAATTAGGAGAGACGTCTAAAATATACGACTCACGGGCTTCCCTGGTGGCGCAGTGGTTGAGAGTCCGCCTGCCGATGCAGGGGACACGGGTTCGTGCCCTGGTCCGGGAGGATCCCACGTGCCGCGGAGCGACTGGGCCCGTGAGCCATGGCCGCTGAGCCTGCGCGTCCGGAGCCTGTGCTCCGCAGCGGGAGAGGCCACAGCAGTGAGAGGCCCGCATACCGCAAAAAAAAAAAGAAATAATAATAATAATAATAAAATAAAATATACGACTCAGGATATGAACACTTATTTTAGGTAGTTAGTTCTCCTGTTTAAAATATTTCACCAGAGGGAGGCAGCAGAGAGCAGCCATTGTGGCCTGGCAGCCCCGAGGAAGACCCTTCTCCCTCCTCTCTGCTGCACCTTCTAGGGCTGCTGCTGTCAGATAGCCCCTAAGCGCAGCAGTGCGTGCTGCCATGGAGTTCCGGATCTCAAGATTCTGCACTCCAAGAAAATCCTTTTTTTTATTTATTTACTTATTTGTTTTTTTTAAATATCTTTATTGGAATATAATTGCTTTACAACGTTGTGTTATTTTCTGCTGTGTAACAAAGTGAATCAGGTATATGTATACATATATCCCCATATCTCCTCCCTCTTGCATCTCCCTCCCATCCTCTCTATCCCACCACTCTAGTTGGACAAAAAGCAACGAGCTGATATTCCTGTGCTATGCGGCTGCTTCTCACAAGCTATATATTTTAAATTTGATAGTGTATAAATGTTCATGCCACTCTCTCACTTTGTCCCAGCTTACTCTTCCCCCTCCCAGAGTCCTCAAGTCCATTCTCTACATCTGTGTCTTTGTTCCTGTCCTGCCCATAGGTTCTTCAGAACCTTTTTTTTTTTTTTTTTTTGTAGATTCCATATATATGTGTTAGCATACAGTATTTGGTTTTCTCCTTCTGCCTTACTTCACTCTGTATGACAGACTCTAGGTCCATCCACCTCACTACAAGTAACTCAATTTCGTTTCTTTCTATGGCTGAGTAATATTCCATTGTATATATGTGCCACATATTCTTTACCTATTTATCTGTTGATAGACACTTAGGTTGCTTCCACTTCCTGGTTATTGTAAATAGAGCTGGAATGAATATTATGGTACATGACTCTTTTTGAATTATCGTTTTCTCAGGGTATATGCCCAGTAGTGGGATTGCTGAGTCACATGGTAGTCCCATTTTCAGTTTTATAAAGAACCTCCATACTGTTCTCCGTAGTGGCTGTATCAATTTACATTGCCACCAACAGTGTATGAGGGTTCGCTTTTCTCCACACCCTCTCCAACATTTATTGTTTGTAGATTTTTTGATGATGGCCGTTCTGATTGGTGTGAGATGATATCACATTGTAATTTTAATTTGCATTTCTCTAATGATTAATGACATTGAGCATTCTTTCATGTGTTTGTTAGCAATCTGTATATCTTCTTTACAGAAATGTCTACTTAGGTTTTCTGCCCATTTTTGGATTGGGTTGTTGGTTTTTTTGATATTGAGCTGTATGAGCCGCTTGTAAATTTGGGGGATTAATCATTTGTCAGTTGCTTCATTTGCAAATACTTTCTCCCATTCTATGAATTGTCTTTTTGTCTTGTTTATAGTTTCCTTTGCAGTGCAAAAGATTTTAAGTTCCATTAGGTCCCATTTGTTTATTTTTGTTTTTATTTCCATTTCTCTAGGAGGTGGGTCAAAAAGGATCTTGCTGTGATTTATGTCATAGAGTGTTCTGCCTATGTTTTCCTCTAAGAGTTTGATAGTGTCTGGCCTTACATTTACGTCTTTAATCCATTTTGAGTTTATTTTTGTGTATGGTGTTAGAGAGTGTTCTAATTTCATTCTTTTACATGCAGCTATGCAGTTTTCCCAGCACCACTTATTGAAGAGGCTGTCTTTTCTCCATTGTATATTCTTGCCTCCTCTATCAAAGATAAGGTGCCGGGCTTCCCTGGTGGCACAGTGGTTGAGAGTCCTCCTGCCGATTCAGGGGACACGGGTTCGTGCCCCGGTCCGGGAAGATCCCACATGCCGCAGAGCAGCTGGGCCCGTGAGCCATGGCCGCTGAGCCTGTGCGTCCAGAGCCTGCGCTCTGCAATGGGAGAGGCCACAACAGTGAGAGGCCCACGTACCACAAAAAAAAAAAAAAAAAAAAAAAGATAAGGTGCCCATATGTGCATGGGTTTAATCTGTGGGCTTTCTATCCTGTTCCATTGATCTCTGTTTCTGTTTTTGTGCCAGTACCTTACTGTCTTGATTACTGTAGCTTTGTAATATAGTCTGAAGACAGGGAGCCTGATTTCTCCAGCTCTGTTTTTCTTTGACAAGATTGCTTTGGCTATTTGGGGTCTTCTGTGTTTCCATACAAGTAGTGAAATTTTTTCTTCTAGTTCTGTGAAATATTCCATTGGCAATTTCATAGGGATTGCACTGAATCTGTGAATTGCTTTTGGTCATATAGTCATTTTCACAATGTTGATTCTTTCAATCCAAGAACATGGTCTATCTCTCCATCTGTTTGTATCATCTTTAATTTCTTTCATCAGTATCTTACACTTTTCTGCATACAGGTCTTTTGACTCCTTAGGTAGGTTTACTCCTAGTTATTTTATTCTTTTTGTTGCAATGGTAAATGGGAGTGTTTCCTTAGTTTCTCTTTCAGATTTTTCATCATTAGTGTATAGGAATGGAAGAGATTTCTGTGCATTACTTTTGTATCCTGCTATGTTACCAAATTCATTGATTAGCTCTAGTAGTTTTCTGGTAGCATCTTTAGGATTCTCTACATATAGTATCATGTCATCTGCAAACAGTGACAGAGTTACCTATTCTTTTCCCATTTGGATTCATTTTATTTCTTTTTCTTCTCTGATTGCTGTGGCTAAAACATCCAAATCTATGTTGAATAATAGTGGTGAGAGTGGGCAACCATGTCATGTTCCTGATCTTTGAGGAAATTGTTTCAGTTTTTCACCATTGAGAATGATGTTGGCTGTGTGTTTGCCATATATGGCCTTTATTATGTTGAGGTAGGTTCCCTCTATAACTACATTCTGGAGGTTTTTTATCATAAATGGGTGTTGAATTTTTTCAAAAGCTTTTTTGCATCTATTGAGATAATCAAATGGTTTTTACCCTTCAGTTTGTTAATATGGTGTATCACATTGATTGATTTGTGTATATTGAAGAATCCTTGCATTCCTGGAATAGACCCCACTTGATCATGGTGTATGATCCTTTTAATGTGCTCTTGGATTTTGTTTGCTAGTCTTTTGTTGAGGATTTTTGCATCTTTGTTCATCAGTAATATTGACCTGTAGTTTTCTTTTCTTGTGCTATCTTTGTCTGGTTTTGGTATCAGGGTGATGGGGACCTTGTAGAATGAGTTTGGAAGTGTTCCTCCCTCTGATATATTTTGGAAGAGTTTGAGAAGGATAGGTGTTAGCTCTTCTCTAAATGTTTGATAGAATTTGCCTATGAAGCTTCTGGTCCTGGGCTTTTATTTTTTGGAAGATTTTTTATCTCTGTCTCAATTTCAGTGCTTGTGATTAGTCTGTTTACATTCTCTATATCTTCCTGGTTCAGTCTCAGAAGCTTGTGCTTTTCTAAGAATTTGTCCATGTCTTCCAGGTTGTCCATTTTATTCCCATATAGCTGTTTGTGGTAATCGTTCATGATCCATTGTATTTCTGCAGTGTCAGTTGTTACTTCTCCTTTTTCATTTCTAATTCTATTTATTTTAGTCTTCTCCCTTTTTATCTTGATGAGTCTGGTTATCAATTTTATTTATCCTCTCAAAGAAACGTCTTTTAGTTTTACTGATCTTTGCTATCATTTCCTTCATTTCTTTTTCTTTTATTTCTGATCTGATATTTATGATTTCTTTCCCTCTGGTAAGTTTGGGGTTTTTTCTTCTTTCTCTAATTGCTTTAGGTGTAAGGTTGGCTTGTTTATTTGAGATGTTTCTTGTTTCTTGAGGTAAGATTGTATTCTTGTAAACTTCCCACCTAGAACTGCCGTTGTTGCATCCTGTAGGTTTTGGGTCATCTTGTTTTCACTGCCAGTTGTTTCTAGGGAATTTTTGAATTCCTCTTTGATTTCTTCAGTGATTCTTGGTTATTTAGTAGTGTACTGTTTACCCACCATGTGTTTGTACTTTTTACAGATTTTTTTCCTGCAATTGATATCTAGTCTCCTAGTGTTGTGGTCGGAAAAGATACTTGATACGATTTCAATTTTCTTAAATTTACCAAGGCTCAATTTGTGACCAAGATGTGATCTATCTTGGAGAATGTTACATGAGTACTGGAGAAGAAAGTGTATTTTGTTGTTTTTTGGATGGAATATCCTATAATTATCAATTAATCCATCTTGTTTAATGTATCATTTGAAGCTTGTGTTTCCATATGTATTTTCATTTTGGAAGATCTGTCCATTGATGACGGTGTGGTGTTAGAGTACCCTACTATTATTGTGTTACTGTCACTTTCCTTTTTATGGCTGTTAGCTTTTGCCTTATGTATTGAGGTGCTCCTATGTTGGGTGCATAAATATATACAATTGTTATATCTTCTTCTTGGATTGATCCCTTCATCATTATGTAGTGTCCTTCTTTGTCTCTTGTAATAGTCTTTATTTTAAAGTCTATTTATCCTGTATGGGACTCTGTGCTTCCTGTGTTTAATTGACTCTTTCCTTTCCCATATTAGGGAAATTTTTAACTATAGTCTCTTCAAATATTTTCTCATTCCCTTTCTTTTTCTCTTCTTCTTCTGGGACGCCTGTAATTTGAATGTTGGTGCATTTAATATTTTCCCAGAGATCTCTGAGACTGTCCTCAATTTTTTTCATTCTTTTTTCTTTATTCTGTTCTGTGATAGTTATTTCCACTATTTTATCTTCCAGGTCACTTATCCGTTCTTCTGCCTCAATTATTCTGCTATTGATCCCTTCTAGAGAATTTTAAATTTCATTAATTGTGTTATTCATCCTGTTTGTTTGCTCTTTAGTTCTTCTAGGTCCTTGTCAAACGTTTCTTGTGTTTTCTCCATTTTATTTCCAAGATTTTGAATCATCATTACTATCATTACTCTTAATTCTTTTTCAGGTAGGCTACCTATTTACTCCTCATTTGTTTGTTCTGGTTGGTTTTTACCTTGCTTCTTCATCTGCTGTGTGTCTCTCTACCTTCTCATTTTGCTTAACTCTGTTTTTGAGGTCTCCTTTTCACAGGTTGCAGGTTTGTAGTTCCCTTGTTTTTGGTGTCTGCCCCCAGTGGGTTAAGTTGGTTCAGTGGGTTGTGTAGGCTTCCTGGTGGAGGGGACTGGTGCCTGTGTTCTTGTAGATGAGGCTGGATCTTGTCTTTCTGGTAGGGAGGACCGCATCCAGTGGTGTGTTTTGGGGTGCCTGTGAACTTATGATTTTCGTCAACCTCTCTGCTAATGCGTGGGGTTGTGTTCCTGTCTTGCTCGTTGTTTGGCATGGAGTTTCCAGCACTGAAGCATGCTGGTCGTTGAGTCGATCTGGGTCTTAGCACTGAGATGGAGATCTCTGGGAGAGCTTTTGCCATTTGATATTACATGGGGCAGGGAGGTCTCTGGTGTACCAATGTCCTGAACTTGGCTCTCCCACCTAAGAGGCTCAGGCCTGACACCAAGCTGGAGCACCAAAACCCTGTCAGCCACATGGGTCAGGGGGGCTGACCCATGTGGTTGACAGAGGAAAAGGGAGGAAAAAAAGAAAGGAAGAAAAAATAAAATTAAAAATTATTAAAATAAAAAATTTAAAAATATTATTAAAAATTTAAAAATAAAATCAATCAAACCAATAAACAAATGCACCAATGATAACAAGCACTAAAAACTATGCTACAAAAAAAAAAACAACAAACGGAAAGAGAACCGTAAGACAAATGGTAAAAGCAAAACTATACAGACAAAATCACGCAAAGAAGCATAAACATACACACTCAAAAAAAGAGGAAAAGGAAAAAATATATATATATATAAAACAATAGAAGAGAGCAACCAAATTAATAAACAAATCTACCAATGATAATAAGCTCTAAATATTAATCTAAGGTAAACATAAAACCAGAAACAAATAGCCTTAGCATTTCATGCCTGTCTCTGGTTTCTGCGCTGATAGCCACGCCTCACACCCATCTCTGGAGCTCGTTTACATGGTGCTCTGAATCCTCTCTCCTCACGCACCTTAAAACAATGGTCTCTTGCCTCTTAGGCAGGTCCAGATTTTTTCCTGGACTCCCTCCTGGCTAGCTGTGGTGCAATAGGCCCCTTCAGGCTGTGTTCACGCAGCCAACCCCAGTCCTCTCCCTGGGTCTGAATTCCAAAGCGTGAGCCTCAGCTCCCAGCCCCCACCCACTCTGGTGGGTGAGCAGACAAGCCTCTTGGGCTGGTGAGTGCTGGTCGGCACTGATCCTCTGTGCAGGAATCTCTCCACTTTGCCCTCTGCATCCCTGTTGCTGTGCTCTCCTCTGTGGTTCCGAAGCTTCCCCCCTGCCCACCCCCCATCTCCACCAGTGAAACGGCTTCTTATTGTGTGGAAACATTTCCTCCTTCACAGCTCCCTCCCAGAGGTGCAGGTCCTGTCCCTATTCTTTTGTCTCTGTTTTTCCTTTTTTCTTTTGTCCTACCCAGAGGTGTTTCTTGCCTTTTGGGAAGTCTGAGGTCTTCTGCCATCATTCAGTAGGTGTTCTGTAGGAGTTGTTCCACATGTAGATGTATTTTTGATGTATTTGTGGGAAGGAAGGTGATCTCCATGTCTTGCTCCTCTGCCATCTTGAAGGTCCCCCCCTCCACCCTCCATGAAAATCTTGCCATGATTGGATAAGACCCCCAGATAAATATTCTAACCTTCAACCTGTTTACTTTTACATCCCTGAAAATGAATCACCATTGGAACAAAAACTAAGAGAATTTAGTCAAAAAACATAAGAATGGAACCAACATTTCTGGGAAAACCAGAATTTGATTTTTCATAAGGAAAAAGAAGAATTTATTCACTCAAGACTAAATGCCAAAGGCCTGTAACTGAGAGTGAATCGGGTCAAAAAGCAACATGAATGCAGAAGAAATGGCTGTTATACAAAGAATTTTTAAGTAAAAATTTTCAGAAGCACATGTATTATAATAGAGACTGGTACAAGCATTATTTTGCCATCACCTTCTTCATGGAAAAGTGGTCCTGGAGAGGATTTGGAACAAGCTTAGACTGAAACAAAGGAAGACCAGCAATTAGGAGCCCACCCTAACCTACCCACCCAGTGTCTGGGTTTCCATAGAAGCAGCTGCTTATAGGAGCTCATTTTACAGAGAGCTCTAAAACTATGAGTGTAGGGCAGGCTGGGAAGATGCAGGTCCTTGTGCACTAGGCCCACATGGCTCCGTCCTGACTGTGGATTCCAAGCTGGCTATTGGTCAGGAAAGTGATATTAAAGCCAAGCACTGTGTGCCTGTTTTCTGTGTTTTTGAATTATACCAGTTTGAAAGAGAACAGAATAAAAATATTAATAAAATTTCACTTGAAAAGTTTGACTCCACTGATGGGAATGATTTGGAAGCTGGATGCAGTGTTACCAAGGCCTCACCTGACCAGCGGGCCATGGTTATTGGAGGTCCCTAGGTCCAGGCCCTGAGGAAAAGCAGCTGTCCTGGGAGGTGTATGCACACAGACCTGGAAGTAGTTGCGGCTCCTTCATCAGACCCCAGGGGATGGCAGAGGTGCTTACAGGGAACTTTTCTCCATTTACCCCAGTGAGGCAGAGAGTGTTTCCAAAGTTTTCCGGAACAGCTTGCTGTGGATCATGTCCCTCTGTTTCAATTATTGTAAAATCAACATTGTTTCAAATAGGATTATGTGGTTGTAAAATTATGAAGCTCTCTTTGTACTGTGTCCTGGAGCCATGGCGGGGGAGAAGGGAAACCTGCCTCAACAGCGGGAAAGTGGCCTTCAAAGCCAGGTCACAAGCCTATCCTCTGAGAACAGACATCTGGCTTTTACAGAAAGCCACTTGGCAAAGAGTTTTTATTCCAAAATGAGGTGTGACAGTAGAGTCAAAAGGCTGCATTTCTTCTGTGGCTTATAAACTGCTGCCACCGAAGATGATTTCCAAGGAGAAATTCCAGAGACCAGAGGAAGCACATCAACCGCAACCCAACCCCAAGTCCATCCCCACCCCAGGCTTTTAAGGGCTGTGCAGATGGACGAGGATGACTCTGAAGAGGAAAGCCGGACACCCAGTGTCGCTGAGTGCCGTGGTTCCTGGCAAACACTGCGTGGTCCATCAGTTCCGTGGGCTGTTAACCCAGGTGTCCACAGAGTTTGTCAGGGAGTGGAGTACTGCACTAAATGCCATGGGACACAAGCCTTAACAGAAAGAACCCCATCTCACACATCCTGCCACAGCCTCTGCTAAACACAACCTGTCACCAGCCCGTGTGACACTGTGTGCATCTGCAAAGAAACAACAGCAGAGTTAGGGGACCGGGCGGGGCCCTGGTTCCATGTGAGCGAGCCCGGAGACATGAACTGTATTCTAGCTTTTAATTCTTCCCCCCATCCCATCAAACTCACTAACTGACTTTAAGGTCATTTAAAGGTCTTCTTCCGGCAACTTCCAGTGTTATTGTTTCTAATTCCTTTCACATCAATTTTTAGAGACTTTAAGGGTGACTTTCCATAGTAACCGATTACAAACTGTTAAAGATACCTCTTGTTATATGTTACCATCTCTGTGAAGGCAGACGGAGAGTATGGAAAGTGTGCATGTATTTGTCACCCGTGGGACTAGTGAACGACCACGCAGATGCAGATGTGCCCTGAGTCACCCTCTGAGATGTTGAGATCCTGTTGTCCCAGAGCAGATAGCCTGGTGCACTAGACAGCTTGTTTATGGGATCATTGAGCAAATGGATTCTGCCCTTCAGGTGGTGGTGTGGTGACCCACTACCAGTATTTATCTTGTACAGGAACTTTTACCAGCTGTAGCTCTTCCTGCATGTCTCATAATTTACCTCCTTGGGGCTCCTAGGGGCAGGCCTCTTAAGGGTTCAAGGAACAGAACCTTAGTCAAGTGAACTCTGGTCAAGGGTTAGGGGCAAGTAACTGGTAGGAGCCAGAGATCTCCAGAAACAGACCACCTGGGTCCCTGCATTGGGCAAAGCCCTACAGCCAGGGACCGTCATATCCCAGGGCTACACCCGCAGGGTGCCAGGGTGGCGTAGTGCTGAGCAAACACTCTAGGTTCTTATCCCCACCTGAGCCCCTCAGGTCTGAGGCCAGGAGATGCTGCCATCACAGTTCCAAGGATGCTTTAAGAGTGACTTCAAGATGAGCCAAAAGCAAACATATGTTCTTTATTCAGACAAAAGAAAGCATAAGTGGTTCTAAGACTTTGTGTAAAATAAAAATTGTGATAGGAAAGTTTCCTTGGAAAACGGCCAGAAGGAGGAGCACCCACAATGGCAGCATCCTGGGCTGGGAGGTGAGGAGGGAATTGCGGATGTCTCATCACCCCCAGCGATAGGAGGACAGCAGAGGACAGGATGTGATGCAAAGCACCCCCAAGTCCCAATGTTCAGAGTCCCTAGTGGTTCTCCTCTGGTTGTTTGCACTTGACATAAATTACATGGTCTTTAGACATTGAGGACTGGAGAAATGTTTTAGCAACTCAGGACTTAAGTATATCTGAAATACAGTATGTTGTCTCTTTGTAATAATTTAATTCAATGACAAAATGGTTACTTGACTCACGGTGTAAGCTGTGTTGCTAGGTTCTTAAATGCTGAGTGAATTAACGAGAAATGACAGTGCTGTTTTCCTCTTTCTTGGATTCTTAAACATTCAAGATTAAATGATTGTGGTAAATGTTACTTTAGGTCACAAATAAATTTTTTATTGAAGTATAGTTGATTTACAAAATTGTGTTAGTTTCAAGTGTACAGCAAAGTGCTTCAGTTATACATATATATTTATATATCTATGTTCTTTTTTTGATTATTTTCCATTATAGTTTATTACAAGATATTGAATATAGCTCCCTGTGCTATATGGTAAATCTTTGTTGTTTATCAAATAAATTTTAATTAAACTTATTTTGACCCTAAATTTGTATGCTCAGTTTAAAAAAAATTAGGTCATTTTAAGATGATTCTCTGTCACATCCCTATTTAAATAATGTATTTTTGTAGATTTTTAAATAATTACAGAATAAAGGTTATCTCAGTGATGTATTTTATACTGCTTTTCCCAGAAAACATCTCTAATAAAATTTAATACTTCCGTTTTCTGAATTTAAAAGTAAAATAAAATTGAGTCTCTTTCCAAAAAATAAAATAATAAAATAAAATATTTGACCAATTCATCATGTTGGAAGACACTTTTGAACTTTATTTGTGGTTGGTTATTTTGTGTGATCATCTATAATGATGAACTGCAGGACCCCTTTTCTACCTGTTTATTGTATAGATGATTACTGCTGCTAAACAATTATTCCTGTATTTGATTCAATGTGTACTTTGTCTGTGATTACTTGGCTTATTATCCCCTCTGTTTAGTCCTGTCTGCTTATGCAAATAGCCATGCATACAAATGAAACTATAATTAATAGAAATTATTAATTATAGTTAATCATTTTCTTAACACAAAATGAAAGCAACTACCTCTCCTAAAGGAATTTTTCTTTTTTCTTAAATGTAGAAAATGGGTTCTGGGACACATAAGATATTTTAGTGGTAGGCAAAGGTGCTGCTACTAGTGTTTTGGGGACACTTTTAATAATGACAGATATTGAGAATAATTTTTAGGTCTTTTAAGATGTTGAGTTCTAATTGAGTTTATGTAAATCCTTTACAACTAATATGATTTTATTTGCTGCTATGACTTAACTATCTAATTTGGCCAGTCAACTGAAACTGAAGGAAAAGTTGTTAAGGGATTTTTTATTAAATCCCAAGAGAAGTGAAAAAGGCTGAGCTGATGCTACTGTACAAAAGAGGCTTTAGGAGATTAGACACAAGCAAAACATTTTCTGGAACTAGGTATTAAATGAGACATAGAACTGAAAAATAGGCCACATCTCATGCCCCTGTATGGAACATACCTCCAAAAGGCACCTGAGCATTGTTTCGATGCTTTGGAAGAAACAGGTGAGAATATGTCATCTTCTCGTCATGGGTACCAGCAGCAGTGGAAGTTATAATGCTGCTCCAAGCAACCTTGTGAGCAGAAGATAGTTGGCAAGTGGAAACATGAACTGGAGAGAAAAAAACAAGTCATAAGCCAGTTGATAACTGATGCTGAAAATCTGGTTTGTGAGCATAGGTTAGACATACTTTTAGTAAGGCTAAGTTTGTACCCAATAAGCAAATCAGGGTCACTGTAATTTGCATATAGATACAATTGTGCCCGATTTTACAGTCATTCAATGGTGAGACCAGGTATCACTTGTGTTTTAGAACTCATATTCTTTTACCTAAGAAGTGCTATACTTTAATTCAAAACTCTCCAGTGACTTTCAATGTCTGTGCAATGGCCTATGAGGCTCCTTCATGGTGCGACTCCAACTCAGTGGCCTCATCTCCTACTATGTTCCCCATCACTTACTCCAATCCAATTATGCTGAAGTTCTTATAGATATTAAAACACATCCAGTATAATACTACTTTATTTGTAGTTTCTTTGCTTGGAATGCTCTTCCCCCAGATACTGCATTATGTGTTTCTTGTTCTTGTTTTAGGTCTCTTCTGGGATTGTTTCTGAATTCCCAGGACAAAAAAAAAAAAAAAATCCCAAATTTTTAGACAAAATACTGACTGCTTACAGAAGAAGAAAATGACACTGGCTTCAAATACCTCTAGTGCAATGCTGTGGAGAGAGATTTCAGAATTTTGAGGTAATGACATAATCCTAAAATGTTTTATTTAGGCAAATTTTCATTCTCCAATGAAGGCAAAATTAATCCATATTTGAACGTTCAGAAACTCAAAGAATGTGCGATTTAACACCTTTTATGAAACAAATTATCTGAGTAAAACCAAAAATTAGCTTGCATAAAGAACTCAGGAAATGTTGCAAAACATTTTGGAATAAAATTATTTTTACTTTTAAAATATATTGTTAACTCTAAATAATTGTTTAAAATGAGCTTGTAAAATTTAACACATCTGTTTAATATTTAAGAAAAATATTAATAACAACCAAATAATTAAATTCCATTTTACATCACTAAAACCTGGGAAGGGAGATGAAAAGAAAGGAAAGAAATAAGATTTATTTCAAATCATATTTTATTGATCATAAGAGCACAAAATAAAATGGAGTCAGTTAGAAAAATTGTTTAAATTATGATGTTTATAAAAAACTGGATTGAATCAAGAAGACAGAGAGTACAAACATTTAGCTCATATCTCTAAAACAAGTAAAATGTTTTTAAAATCTGTGTTTAAAAAAGATGAATAAATCACTGGAAAACACGGAAGAGATTCGACTGCTGAAGAGAAATTTTAAACAAATCCTTCAAAAATAAAAGCAGATGAAATGGCTTCAAAATCCACAGCTCAAAACATATGCAGAAGGAAAATAACACTAGTATAAGAAGATGCTTGGGGCTTCCCTGGTGGCGCAGTGGTTGAGAGTCCGCCTGCTGATGCAGGAGATGTGGGTTCGTGCCCCGGTCCGGGAAGATCCCACGTGCCGCGGGGCGGCTGGGCCCGTGAGCCATGGCCTCTGGGCCTGCGCGTCCGGAGCCTGTGCTCCGCAGCGGGAGAGGCCACAGCAGTGAGAGGCCCGCGTACCGCAAAAAAAAAAAAAAAAAAAAAAAAATGCTATAAACATAAATAAAAACATGCAAAATATTCTGAAAATTAATCAGATAATTATTTATTACAACTGGTTTTACTGAGTTTCAGGCTGCAATACATTTTGTCATATGGCAGTATTCCAAGAACTTCTCTCTTATCAGAGCAATATGTTTGCCTAGGGAGATATTCCAGCCTGAAAACAGGCACTGTACCTGCAGGGGAAGCAGATCAGGGACTAAGGCAACTAGACTCCCACGAGCACCTCCTTTGTTCTTGCTACAAACTGAAGAATCAATCGCATCATCTGCACAAAAATGCAGAGGGAGACAGGGGTATATTTTCCTAGTTCTATGGAAAGTTCAGGCAGATTTATTTTCAACTTTATCTGAAAAACTTAAAAGTATAAGATCCTACATCTTTTAGCTAAAGAGTAATGAAGGGAATATTTGCCTTACCACAAAATAAAACATACTAGAAAGTTTGTGTTAAAACAGGTGGAAAATGTACAGAAACTTGTTATAAGAAAGTAGATATTGGAGCTTAGGGACCAGAGAAAAGAAAAGAGACAAAGCAGGAGATGCTGGTACGACCTGATGTGTGAGCCATACTGAAGAATTGTCTAGTTTTTCAAGCAAGCGAAGGATTTTAAACATGAGAGTTTTGTGGTTAAAATGAACTTTAGGAAAATTTCCTAAATCCCAAGGAGATTCACTGGAGATTGTAACAAAGAGTGATGAGACCACGATGGCAGATGACCTTAGTGACCTGGACAAAGGTAGTAGTAGTGAGAATGGAGAGGTTTGGAAATAACAAAATATAGCTTGGAGGTCATCAGGAGTAATCAAACAAAGAAGTATGACCAGGAAGAGATAAAGTGGGGCCATTCATGAAGGTAGACAGCACAAGCTTGGGAAGGATGTCATGGAGATGCACAGTTCAGATTGGGTCATGTTAGATTAAGGTTCCAGTTGGAGGTATTCAAGTGTTTCCCAACACATGGGTTGTCGCAAGGGGGTGTTATGGATAACACAGAAGCTGCCAAGCATGTGGTACTGTAGAAAGACGTGTACATGCCTATAAATCTGTCCCTCTTTTTCAAATTATATTTTTAAGTTAAATTTAATAAACAGTATTATCTGTGTCATAGAAAATGGTCAAGGCTCTTGAATTTGTTCATTTATTCATTCTCTCCTTCATTCATTAAATAAATATTTACTGAGGGACTTCCCTGGAAGTCCAGTAGTTAGGACTTTGCCTTCCAGTGGAGGAGGTGCAGGTTCGATCCCTGCTTGGGGAGCTAGGATCCCACATGCCTCACAGCCAAAAAACCAAAACATAGAACAGAAGCAATATTGTAACAAATTAAATAAAGAGTTTAAAATTTTTTTCAATAAATAAATATTTATTGAGAACTTACCTATATGCCAGGCATTTTACTAAAAGGTGAGAATATAATGGTAGGGCAAGAGAAGAGTAAGAAAGAAGGGATATAGTCCTTGTCCTGGTAGAGCTTAGCGTGAATACAGATGAATAGATAAGCACAGCTGTCATAAACACTGAATTTAGAAGTACACCGTGCTATGACGACTAATAATAAGAGGAATGGACAAAGTCAGGGAGATCAAAAAAGTGTTCCCAGAAAGTGATGACAGACCTGTATTCTGAGGGAAGATTAGGAGTTAGCCTGGAAAAGAGACCACATTACATGCAAAGACCCAGTAAATAGAGGGAATATAGCCCATCTGAGAAACTAAAAAGGCCACAATTTATGTATTTCATAACACAATATTTCTCACATATCATTAAAATCTACTTTTCTGTTTTAAGTATATCTTTTCTCGAAAAATGGACAAAAGATATTTCTCGACATGATTATGAACTGAACCCCATAGAGTACACTAGAAAATGGTGTACCGTGTTTACAACAAGGTAGCATATTCAGGAGGCTGAATATATCTAATCTAATAATGATGAAGTCCACGCATAATAGTCTGCAGCATCTGCAAGTCTCAAACTCAGTAATGAACATGTCAGAGCTCATTGTTCTATCAATTCATTAAAGTGCTAGGTGCCTATGTGCTGGTCAGCCAACACTCTCAGAATAACAGCCTTTTATGTAACATCTGGGTGACATAGGGACTTCCTCCCCTACCCTCACCATGTAAAGCAGACATGAGCTAAAACTTGAATAATTCACTTATGTTACACCCACCACCATTCAGGTGGCCTCCAATGCCTCTGTTGAAATTTTTTGCTTCTGTGAATGACACCGAGCCCTTAGGTAAGTGGGAATATTCAGAATTCATCCTAACACTACGCAGACTGAGGTGCTGCA
Organism: Kogia breviceps; assembly: GCF_026419965.1. NCBI lineage: Eukaryota > Metazoa > Chordata > Mammalia > Artiodactyla > Physeteridae > Kogia > Kogia breviceps. The sequence goes on along the minus strand of NC_081310.1, from coordinate 88,464,845 downwards.
GTAATTCTGACCCCCTAATTTCTCTAGTATGAGGAACTTCCACAGTGGTGGAGTAAATACTTTGGCTAACCCTCTCCCCCAAAACAATGAAAAATGAGAATATTTTCAAAATCAGCTATATCAAGACTCTGGAAATGGATCAAAGATACCTTTCACAAATTAATAAGTGGGGTAAGGACAGCTGTGGTTCTAGGCTGGGCTGCCCCCATCTTTTTCCTATGCCCAGTACCTTCAGTGAAGTTCTACTAGGGCAGGGAAGGCCATGAAAGTCAGAAGCTTCCCTGCTGAAGGTGGCTAATGTGATTTAGAGAGAAGTAGGGAAAACAGCCAAACCCCAGGGCATCACTGAAAATAATTGCAAATTCAAAGGCAAACAAATGGAAAAGTTTAACTTCCCAGTTATCCTGAGGGTTTAACACTGGATGGAGCAACATACCTGCAGAACAACCAGAAAATTTAGAGGGAGAGTTCAGTGGGCATGGATAATCTGCCATACATCCCTACCTGTATGGAAGAATGCACTCAGGAGCAAGGCTGCATGCGTGCTCACAAGAGACCAGAAACAACCAATCCCAGATTTCTGCAGGTCCCTGGATGAAGATGTGCCTTGTGCACATGCTGCAAGGAGAAATAAGAGAGTGGATCATGGCTGACTTGAAACTTCCTGAACTTTGAACACTCTCCCCAACACAAACAAAGATCCACTGGCAAAGGATAGAAGCCTTATTGGCTCAAAGTGTTTGAGCATGACCTTATTAAGCTCTGCTTACACAGGAGTGATCCCTAAGAAACCAGGCTTAAAAAGAAAAACAAGAATTACCCCCCAAAAAAAAAAATTAGCAGAGACACCTGTGGCCAAATACTGTGGGAGAGTCAGACTGACAGATTAGCCCAGCCAAGTGACTAAACAAACATACAATACAAAGAAGCAAAGAGCAACAACAATACATGGGGATATCAGAATCAACATGTCATCTATAATATCTATTTTTCAACAACAAAAAAGAAGGTATAAAAAGAAAGAGGGAAGTGTGACTATACACAGGGAAAAAGGAAGTCAATACAAACCGTCTTTGATGTTGTTCAAGTGTAGTGTTAGACATAACCGACATAACCAAAAAACTTTAAAGCTGGAAAGCAATGAACATTAAATATTTTCAAGGAATAAAGCACATGTTCAAGAATCAAAAATTAAAGTATGTCAATCATGATGCATCAAATAGAGAGTTATCATTAAAGAAGTAGAAAATATTTTTTTTAAAAACTAAGTGGAAATTCTCAAATTGAAAAGTACAATAAATTCCTAGCAGGACACGAGATAAATATGCCAAAATTAATTATATTTATATATCCTAACAACAGATAATGAAAAATGAAATTAGAAAAGCAATTTCATTCACAAAAGCCTCAAAAACAATAAAATACATATCAACAAATTTAATAAAGGAAATGCAAGACATACACTGAAAACTAAAGAAGATTCTTGAGAGAAATTAATCATCTAAATAAATGGAGAAACATTTTATTCATTCATGGTGGCATCAAAAAATAATGAGAAAAAGGAAGAAAATTAACAAAAATGTAATACCTGTATTGATTTTACATCTACATGTGTCATAAACAATTATCTTGTTTTTCCTGCCAATAGATTGTCTTTCTGTTTATACTGTTTTGTTTTTGCTGAATATCATTTTGGATAAGTGGGATTTAATGGAAAATTTTGTTTTACTATTATATTGATTTAGCATGCTGATATTCTGTCCAGCTAAATTGCTGAATTATTTCCTTTTAAGTTAATTTCTCTTTTTCTGTAGAGAAAATCATATCATGTGCAAATAATGACAATCTCATCTTTCTTTATATGTTTTTTGGTATTTACTCACTGAATGTACCACTTTAGTACCACTTTGAATAGCAATGACAATAGCGGACACCGTTGTCTTTTTCCTAATAGTAATGGTAAATCTTCTAATTTTGGTACTATATATACTTACTACATGTTGGTTATGGTTAAACTAAACCATACAAAGGAAGATCTCTTTTATTCAAAAATCAATAAGATATTTTTCATCAATGTATGTGTAATATTATGGAGAGTTTTATTCAGCAAGTAGTGAGATGATCAGATGGTTCATTTTCTTCCCCTTTAATCTGTTAATGTAGACAACCACATTAATGGATTTTCTAATGTTAAATTATTCTTACACTCCTGGTAAAAACTCTATATGGTATATCTAAGTTTTCTTCAATACCTAAGTGCAGTTGGACAATAGCTATTGTGTGTTTGGTTTATTTGTTTGCTTTGTTTATCTTCAAGTATTTTTATAGGGTTGCTGAGTTTTGCAGTACGCGGGCCTCTCACTGTTGTGGCCTCTCCCGTTGCGGAGCACAGGCTCTGGACGCACAGGCTCAGCGGCCATGGCTCACGGACCCAACCGCTCCGCGGCATGTGGGATCTTCCGGGACTGGGGCACGAACCCATGTCCCCTGCATCGGCAGGCGGATTCTAAACCACTGCGCCACCAGGGAAGCCCTTCACTTTTTACTACATCCATTAACAACCACTTTGAAAATCCCAGTGTTCTTTATTTGTGTATTATCTTGTTTATCATGCCTTCTTGAGTTTAATTTATGTTATTTTTTTTTTTTTTCAAAAAAGCTGTCTGAGCCTCTTCAATAAGTGGTGCTGGGAAAACTGGACAGCTACATGTAAAAGTATGAAATTAGAACAATCCCTAACACCACACACAAAAATAAACTCAAAATGGGTTAAAGACCTAAATGTAAGGCCAGACACTATCAAACTCTTAGAGGAAAACATAGGCAGAACACTATACGACATAAATCACAGCAAGATCCTTTTTGACCCATCTCCTAGAGAAATGGAAATAAAAACACAAATAAACAAATGGGACCTAATGAAACTTAAAAGCTTTTGCACAGCAAAGGATACCATAAACAAGACCAAAAGACAACCCTCAGAATGGGAGAAAACATTTGCAAATGAAGCAACTGACAAAGGATTAATTTCCAAAATTTATAAGCAACTCATGCAGCTCAATAACAAAAAAACAAACAACCCAATCCAAAAATGGGCAGAAGAACTAAATAGACATTTCTCCAAAGAAGATATACAGATTGCTAACAAACACATGAAAGAATGTTCAACCTCATTAATCATTAGAGAAATGCAAATCAAAACTACAATGAGATATCATCTCACACCGGTCAGATTGGCCATCATCAAAAACTCTAGAAACAATAAATGCTGGAGAGGGTGTGGAGAAAAGGGAACCCTCTTGCACTGCTGGTGGGAATGTAAAATGATACAGCCACTATGGAGAACAGTATGGAGGTTCCTTAAAAAACTACAAATAGAACTACCATACGACCCAGCAATCCCACTACTGGGCATATACCCTGAGAAAACCATAATTCAAAAAGAGTCATGTACCAAAATGTTCATTGCAGCTCTATTTACAATAGCCAGGACATGGAAGCAACCTAAGTGTCCATCAACAGATGAATGGATAAAGAAGATGTGGCACATATATACAATGGAATATTACTCAGCCATAAAAAGAAATGAAACTGAGTTATTTATAATGAGGTGGATGGACCTGGAGTCTGTCATACAGAGTGAAGTAAGTCAGAAGGAGAAAAACAAATACCGTATGCTAACACATATATATGGACTCTAAGGGAAAAAAATGTCATGAAGAGATTAGTGGTAGGACGGGAATAAAACACAGACTTACTCGAGCATGGACTTGAGGATATGGGGAGGGGGAAGGGTGGGCTGTGACGAAGTGAGAGAGTGGCAGGGACATATATACACTATCAAATGTAAATTAGATAGCTAGTGGGAAGCTGCTGCATAGCACAGGGAGATCACCTCTGTGCTTTGTGACCACCTAGAGGGGTGGGATAGGGAGGGTGGGAGAGAGGGTGATGCAAGAGGGAAGAGATATGGGAACATATGTATATGTATAACTGATTCAGTTTGTTGTAAAGGAAAAACTAACACACTATTGTAAAACAATTATACTCCAATAAAGATGTTAAAAAAAAAAAAGCTGGGGCTTCCCTGGTGGCGCAGTGGTTGAGAATCCGCCTGCCGATGCAGGAGACACGGGTTCGTGCCCTGGTCCGGGAGGATCCCACATGCCGCGGAGCGGCTGGGCCCGTGAGCCATGGCCGCTGGGCCTGCGCGTCCGGAGCCTGTGCTCCGCGACGGGAGAGGCCACAGCGGTGAGAGGCCCGCATACCACAAAAAAAAAAAAAAAAAAAAAAAAGCTATCTGTGTCTCATTTGCTCGTTTCTCTTATATTTGTTTTAATTTCTATTTTAATGATACAGCCTTTATATTTACTTCCTGTGTTACTCATTTTTTTATTTTACTTTCTTCCTGAGTGAATGTCTAGGTTACTTATTTTCAATATTTCTTCTTCTCTACAAATACATTTTAAGCTATAAAATGCTTGTAATTCTACTTTGGTTTCATAATACCATTATGGACTATGGACAAGGATAGATAGTAAAGAAAATACATACTACCCTACAAAAAACATAATATATGGTCAAAAGATTCAAATGATATATGCCAAACATACTACAAGTAACTGTACTACTTTGAAGAATTTTATAATCATTTACAAAATAAAATAAAGCAAAAACAATTTATAGCAGAAAATAATTTCAGTATTACACAAGAAATTGCACTGTTAGCTAGATGAAAATAACAAAACACCAGTTTTCAATTTTTGAGTTTACTGAAGCCACAAGTCACAGAAATGAACTGAGCAAAGCAGAAAGAAATTTCTGATAACAATGCCACAATAATTAACAAAATCACTGAGATTTCTTCTAAATTTAAATCATGCAGAAGATAAATTCCAAGGGAAAAATTATCTAACTTTAATTTAAATTTTTGGTACACATTATGGTATGAGTACTTCCTCCTTGCTTGACAAATTTCATTAGTGACTAAACAGTTTTGACTAAAAGTACTTACTCTTTGTGGTCAGGTCTCTTTTAAGAAGAAATTCCCCCTCCTTTGCTTTACTCTGGGGCTGACCCACAATCACAGTCACAGATCCCCTTTTGTTAACGTTCTTGCCAAAACTGAAAAATTAACTAGAAACATATGACAAGAGATGTGGCTTACAACAACGTAATCTTCCTAAGTATGAAAATGATAGGGGGAAATCACCTAGAATTGAATTTAAATAGTATTTTAAAATACATTTGTATAAATGTAGGGAAGTGGTTCAATCTGCTACTATTGAAAACTCTGTAATCATCAGGGTGACCTTCTTGTATTTCCTCCAAAGAAGTCTGATTTATAACTTTAATGATATTAGAATAAGCAGTGCCAACTTAATAAAATGTTAACAGAAATAATATCAACTCCTGTTATATCTACAAGCATTCAATAGCTAACCAACCAACCGCTGTGTAATAAAATCTCATCTTTCAATTTGAGCATGTCACTCTTTCTTCAAAGATGCAGGGAAAAGGAGATAAAGTGCCCAGAAAGTCCAATATGATCACACAGTTGGGCCATTTCTAAGCTTCATTCATCTACTCAGCAATTGTTTAATCTTCCACCTCTGCCCACAGAGCCAAATCCTGCCTATGGTTAGTTTCCAGGAGGTTTATATATTCCAGCTCTTTTCCTTCCAAATCTAATTCTAAAGCTCAGTGACATTTTCTCTATGAGGTCTCATTCTTTTTCAGAGAGAGTTCCATTTAGATAACAATTCCATTCATGTGAATTTATGAAGCCAATGTTGTCCCAGATAACCACAATAACAGAGTGCAAAAAGGTCTCTTTGGCTGTTCTAATCTACATTGCTTTTATCATTGCCCTTACCTCTTATTGGATTACCTTCAGATTCCCCTAAGTCTTAAATAATTATCTCTAAGAGCACCTTTGTGATACTTCCATGAACTTACTGATGAGTCCATTTAGCTCCCACTTTTTGAAAACCTATGTACAAGTTTCTTGGCCCTGTCTTCTGTGTCCTCAGCCATTCAGTGTCATGGGCCATTACAGTCATGGCTATTGACATGAACTGGGTCCACTTGCTCCAAAGTAGTACTGTATGCTCTGAGGTCCTCAAAGTGCTAATTCCAAATGGAAATACATGTCTTTCTCCCCAGTTTCAGTTACATTTTTGTTATGTATCTTAAGGAGTTTTGAGTTATGCTAACCGCATCTTAGAGTAGTGCTGTTTAACAAAACTATTTGTATGATGGAAATATTCTATTCTGTGCTTTAATGGTGCAGCATTTAGTTTACATTAGTTTAAATTTGGAAAGAGCATTCCTAGTGTTTAAACTGAAAATAATAACTTTCTATTTTTATCCACATCCCTATGGCTTTTTGTGTTTTAAATGTGTCCAGCTCGGACCTCCCCCTCATGTTTGAATCCTGAAGACATTGTTCAGCCCAGGATTGAACCGCTGATGCACTTGCATGCTGACTGCAGTGCTTCATTTAGGGAGTCCAAAGGCTCCATCATGACACCCTACCCTTCTCCAGCCACACTACCCAGTCCATGATAGCTTGTATTCTATGGCCAAAGATTACTATTTCCTAATTCTTTGCACTATTTTGAAGTACAGCAGAATGTGAAGTGGCCATTGCATAGGCTGGTTTCTCATTAGCCTGAGTACCTTTTCTTTGATCATCTCCAGCCAGGATAGTTCACACTTCTTAACAGGTTCATGAAGGCTTTCAATGAAAAATATTTGAATACACGATTTAATGCTGAATTTCAGCTTTTATATTTTTTTATTCCTATTAATTCAACATCTCTTCCATCTATTTCTAATTAATATTTTTCTTTCACTGCTCTTACCTCAGGGAATTTATTTTTAGTTGTTCTTAGTTTATACCATAGTGTGTAGGCCCACTGAGTAAGTGCTATTTCATGTGGCACACACTTGTGTAGGCCTTCTTACCAGTGTATATACTTTATTAACTCTGGCTACTTTTTTAATAGACTTTACTAGGACTTTTAATTTTTTTTCAATAATTTTAGGTTTAAAGAAAAGGTGCAAGATAGTATAGAAAATTCTACCCAGTTTCCCCTAAAGTTAACACCTTATTAACATCTTATATAACAGTGATAAATTTGCCAAAACTAAGAAATTAACATTGGTACTTTATCATTAAAGTGAAGATTTGTTCAGATTTCACCAGTTTCTTCACTATTTTTCCACTATTCTCCACAAGCCACTCCACACTAATACTGTAAAGACTCCTCCTGCAAATGGCTCATGCCTCCAAAAAAAAAAGCCTGAGTGGAAAAAAATATTTTAAAATCAAGATTACTGCAAATCAAGAGGCTCAAAAGTCAAGGTCCTGCCTTTATTGGTGGAAAGTAGAGTGACAAGGTAAGAATGAAAAGGTGAGAATTTACCTCTGCCCCAAATTTCTAACAGTAAATACAACAAATATCCTAAAATTCTACCCCAAAAGCATAGAACACACACCTTGGATCCAAAGGTAAGATTTCTGCAGACCTGAGGACAACAGGGGACCTCCCACTGAAGTACAAGGCAGCTGCTCAAGTGAGCTGGTATCTAACGGTTGCCTGTGGGCTGCTACTGTGTGCAATCTTGTACAGTCTGAGAGGTGGTCACAGTACCTAAAGATGCAAAACTAGGCAGAGGAAACTGAAGGAAATTAGTAGCCCATGGTATTACTCTTTTTTTTTTTAGTGCTGTGATTTTAACAAAGTAATAAACATTAACAATAAATCTAAAAAAGACAAGTATATTTTGACTTACTTAAGTGTTTATGCATTTGTTCATTCTTTCAATAGTTAGTTATTAATTGAGTGCCTACTGCTTGCACCTATAGCAGCTCTTCACTACCTCTTCACCAATGAAATGTCATGATCCGTCCCTCCTTATCCAAAACTTGGAAGTGAGTTCATAGATCCTTTTAGCTCGGAAAACTTGATTGGCTTAAATTTGTCTAGGATCAACAGATTTTTAAGAGTTGTAAAGAACTTCAAACTTGACCTGTAAGAAATATTTTTCCTGCAAAATTTTACCTGCCTCCTCAGTCATTTGGACACAGAGCAACTTAAACTTCTGAAACAGACTGATTGGCAAACACACTGAATTTTTGCCTTATTGGCCCTTCAATCCACACTGCATGTTTTAGGGTTCCAATTTTTTATGACATTGTTTTTACAGATTTACTATTCTTTTTGCTGTTGTCTATCTTTTTTAAAAACTTATTGAAGTATAGTTGATTTACAATGTTGTGTTTAATTTCTGATGTATAGAAAAGCGACTCAGCTATACATATATATACATACAATATATATTCTTTTTCATATTTTTTCCGTTAAGACTTATCACAGCTTATTGAATATAGTTCCCTGTGCTATACAGTAGGACATTGTTGTTTATCCATCCTATATATAATAGTTTGCATCTGCTAATCCCACGCTCCCAATATCTTTTAACAGTCATATAGTGGATTCATATGATCTTTATATATGAATAGCAGATGTATGTCCAGATATATCTGGATTTCAAATTCTAGTGTCAAGTTATATTTTGTAGTTTTCTTGCATCTACTGTTGAGGAAACTGCTATCATTCTATTTGTTATTACTTTGATGGCAATTTTTTCTCTGCAAAGATTTTCCATCTTTTTTCCATTTTTTAATTTTTTTGAAATTATAACTGACATTCATTGTTTTATTATTTTAAAGTATAGAATATAGTGATTTAACATTTTTACACATTATGATATGCTCATCATGATAAGTCTAGTTACCATCTGTCACCATCTAAAGTTATTACAATATTACTGATTATATTCCCTATTCTGTGTGTTACATCCCCATGACTTTATCTGTTCATCTATCAATGAACACTTAGGTTGCTTTCATCTCTTGGTTTGTGTAAATAATGCTGCAATGAACATTATTGGCAATATATCTTTACGAATCAGTGTTTTGTTTTCCTCAGGTAAATACCCAGAAGTGGGTTCCTGGATACTATGGTAGTTCTAGTTTTATTTCTTTTGAGCAACTTCCATACACTTTTCCATAGTAGCTGCACAAATTTACATTCCCACCAACAGTGAATGAGTATTTCTTTTTCTCTACATTCTTACCAACACTTGTTTATTTTTTGCCTTTTTTCACAATAGCCATTCACCCAGCCACAAGGATGAGGTGATATCTCATTGTGGTTTTAATTTGTGTTTCCTTAATGATTAGAGATGTTGAGCACTTTTTCATGTGCCTGTTGACCAGAAATGAAAATGTCTCAAGTCCTCTGCCCATTTTTTGATCAGATTGTGGGGTTTTTTATTATGCTGTATGTGTTCTTTCTATATTCTGTATAGTAACCCCTTATAAGATATATGATTTACAAATATCTTCTCCCATTAAGTATGTTGTTGCCTTTTTGTTTTGTTGATAGTTTCCTTCACTGTGCAAAAGCTTTTTAGTTTGACATAGTCCCATTTGTTTTTGTTTGTTTTTATTGAGGTGATAGGTTTTTTTTTAAGTACTGCTAAGATTTATGGCAAAATCTGACTCCCAATGCTTTCTTCTAAGAGTTTTATGGTTTCAGGTTTTACATTCAAGTCTTTAATCCTTTGTGAGTTCATATGTGGTATAAGATAGTGGTCCAGATTCATTCTTTGCATGTAGCTGTCCAGTTTTTCCAATACATTATTGAAGAGATTGTCTTTTCTCATTGCATATTATTGATTCCTTTGCCATAGATTACTTGACCGTATATGCATAGGTTTATTTATGGGGTCTCTATTCCGTTCCTTTGATCTCTGTCTGTTCTTGTGCCAGTACCATATTATTTGATTATGATCACTTTGTAGTATAGTTTGAAGTCAAGGTGCATGATACCTTCAGTTTTGTTGTTCTTTCTCAAGTTTACCTTTGCTATTCAGGGTTTTTTGTCATTTCATACAAATTTTTTTGTTCCAGTATTATTTCTTCCAGTTCTGTGGAAAATGTTATTAGTATTTTAACAGGAATTGAATTGAATTTGTAGATTGTTTTGAGTATTTTGAACATTTTAACAATATTAATTATTCCAATTCATGAGCAAGGTATATCTTTCCAATCATAGGCATACCTTGTTTTATTGTGCTTTGCCTTTATTGTGCTTCACAGATATTGCATTATTTACAAGTTTAAAATCTGTGGTAACCCTGCTTTGAGCAAGGCTATCACCATCATTTTTCTAACAGCAGTTGCCTACTTTGTGTCTCTGTGTCACATTTATTAATTCTCAAATGTTTCAAACCTTCCACTAGCAAAAAGATTATGACTCAGTGAAGGCTCAGATAATAGTTACCATGTTTTAGGAATAAAGTATATTAAATTAAGAGATGTACATTTTTTACACATGATGCTATTGCACACTTAATAGACTACAGTATACTGTAAACATAACTACTATATGCACTGGGAAACCAAAAAAATTATCTCACTGACTTTATTGCCCTACTTGCTTTATTGAGGTGGTCTGGAACTGAACCTGCAGTATCTCTGAGGTATGCCTGTATTTGTGTCATCTTTACTTCCTTTCATCAATGTCTTATAGATTTCAGAGTAAAGATATTTCACCCTCTTGGCTAAATTTATTCCTAGGCATTTTATTCTTTTTGATGCAATTGTAAATGGGATGTTTTCTTAATTTCTTTTTCTGATAGTTTGTTATTAGTGTATAGAAATGAGACATCTTTCTTTATATTAATTTTGTAGCCTGAAATTCTAATTAATTCATTTGTTAGTTTTAATAGTTTTTGGTGAGTCTTTAAGCTTTCATACATGTTTGCATATATATAGTATAACACCATCTGCAATTAATTACAGTTTTATTTCTTCCTTTCCAACTTGGATGCCTTGTACTTCTTTTCCTTGTCTGATTACTATGGCTAGAACTTCCAATGTTATGTTAAATTTTAAAAGTGAGAGTGAGCTTCCACTGATGAAAAAAAATGAAAGATTACATAAACAGATGGAGAGATATACCATGTTCTTGGATTGGAAGAATCAATATTGTGAAAATGACTATACTACCCAATGAAATCTACAGATTCAGTGCAATCCCTATCAAATCACCAATGGCATTAGAACAAAAAATCTTAAAATTTGTATGGAGACACATAAGACTCCGAATAGTCAAAACAATCTTAAGGGAAAAAAATAAAGCTAGAGGAATCACACACTCCCTGACTTCATACTATATTACAAAGCTACAATAATCAAGACAATATGGTACTGGCACAAAAACAGAAATATAGATAAATTAAACAGGATAGAAAGCCCAGAGATAAACCCACGCACCTATGGTCAACTAATCTATGACAAAGTAGGTAAGGATATACAATGGAGAAAAGACACCCTCTTCAATAAGTGATGCTAGAAAAACTGGACAGCTACATGTAAAAGAATGAAATTAGAACACTCCCTAACACCATACACAAAAATAAATTCAAAATGGATTAAAAACCTACATGTAGGGCTTCCCTGGTGGTGATGTGGTTGAGAGTCCACCTGACGATGCAGGGGACGTGGGTTCGTGCCCCAGTCCAGGAAGATCCCACATGCCAGGGAACGGCTGGGTCCATGAGCCATGGTTGCTGAGCCTGCGTGTCCGGAGCCTGTGCTCCGCAATGGGAGAGGCCACAACAGTGAGAGGCCAGTGTACTGCAAAAAAAAATAAAAAGAACCTACAAGTAAAACTAGACACTATAAAACTCTTAGAGGAAAACATAGGAAGAACACTCTTTTTTTTTTTTTTTTTTTTTTGCGGTATGCGGGCCTCTCACTGCTGTGGCCTCTCCCGTTGCGGAGCACAGTCTCCAGACGCGCAGTCTCAGCAGCCGTGGTTCACAGGCCCAGCCACTCCGCAGCATGTGTGATCTTCCAGGACCAGGGCACGAACCCATGTCCCCCGCATCGGCAGGCGGACTCTCAACCACTGTGCCACCAGGGAAGCCCGGGGAAGAACACTCTTTGACATAAATCACAGCAAGATCTTTTTTGACCCACATCCTAGAGTAATGGAAATTAAAATAAATGTGACCTAATGAAACTTAAAATCTTTTGCACAGCCAAGGAGTCTATAAACAAGATGAAAAGACAACCCTCAGAATGGGAGAAATATTAGTAAACAAAGCAACAGACAAAGGATTAACCTCCAAAATACATAAACAGCTCCGGCAGCTCAATATTTAAAAAAAACAAACAACCCAATCAAAATCTGGGCAGAAGATGTAAATAGACATTTCTCCAAAGAAGACATACAGATGGCCAAGAGGCCCATGAAAAACTGCTCAACATCACTAATTATTAGAAAAATGCAAATCAAACCTACAATGAGGTATCACCTCACACTGATCGGAATGGCTATCATCAGAAAATCTACAAACTAAAAATGGTGAAGAAGGTGTGGAGAGAAGGGAACTCTCTTGCACTGTTGGTGGGAATGTAAATTGATACAGCCACTATGGAGAACAGTATGGAGGTTCCTTAAAAAACTATAAATAGAACTAACATATGACCCAGCAATCCCACTACTGGGCATATACCCTGAGAAAACAATAATTCAAAATAGTCATGTACCACCATGTTCATTGCAGCTCTATTTGCAATAGCCAGGACATGGAAGCAACCTACATGTCCATCAGCAATTGAATGGATAAAGAAGATGTGGCACATATATACAATGAAATATTACTCAGCCATAAAAAGAAATGAAATTGAATCATTTGTAGTGAATTAGACGGACCTAGAGTCTGTCATACAGAGTGAAGTAAGTCAGAAAGAGAAAAACAAATACCATATGTTAACACCTATATATGGAATCTAAATTTTTTTAAAAAGTAGTTCTGAAGAACCTAGGGGCAGGACAGGAATAAAGACAGACATAGAGAATGGACTTGAGGACATGGGGAGAGGGAAGGTAAGCTGGGACGAAGTGAGAGAGTGGCATGGACATATATACACTACCAAATGTAAAATAGATAGCTAGTGGGAAGGAGCTGCATAGCACAGGGAGATCAGCTCGATGCTCTGTGACCATCTAGAGGGGTGGGGTAGGGAGAGTGGGAGGGAGGGAGAGAAAGAGGGAGGAGATATGGGGATATATTTATATGTATAGCTGATTCACTTTGTTATAAATCAGAAACTAACACACGATTATAAAGCAATTATACTCCAATAAAGTTGTTAAAAGAAAAAGAATAATTGGAGACCTGGGTTAATTCCAGCTAACCTGCTTACTGCTGTTTTCAAGTTCTCAAAGTGATTCAAAGTAGACAAAATGAGACTGTGGAAATGGAGAAGGGATATGCCTGAAAATATCATAATCCATAGGATTTATAGGACTTCGTAGCTGAGTTAATGTGTGGTGTAGAAAGAGAAAAAAAGAGTAGTGAAATCACGTTCAGATGTGTGGCTACCAGAGTGGATGAGCTGACATTCACCAAGACAGAACATAAACATGGCTGAGCAAGCTTGGCAGCAGAAGATGGCAGAATAGACAAGGCTATTCATAGCAGAGACATCACCTTAGTTCCAGGCACTATACCAGGAACAGTGTAGACAAAGTTATGTTTAATATAAAATCTGTGCCTTCAGGAAATTCAAATTCATTGCACAGAGAGGCAAAAAAACAAACAAAAAAAACCCTGTTATGCTAACATTCTTTGCTTGCCTTCAACTCATCTAGCTCTTTCTTGCTTCAGGGCTTTTGTACATGTTGCCCCTTAAGTGTGAAAGGATCTCCCCAAATAATCCCCTCTACCTGGTGACTCCTACTTACCCTTCAGTTTATAGGTTATACATCAATTTCCTAGGGAGGTCATCTCCACACTATTCAATCTGAATTAGATTTATTTTAGTATTTCCTCCCCTAACACCTACAAATACTTTTCCTTTAAAAAGCACAGTTCAACATGTGGTAAATTATTTTTGCCTGATTTTACCTCTTTACTGAGACTGTCTCAAACCAGAACATAGTTCTAGAGGGCAAAAACCACACATAGTTATCATTGATGTCAAGCTGCTAAAATAGTATTTTGTACATATTAAGCAATGAATAAACATTTTTGTTGAAATAATAAACAGTATAATAAAAATAGATCCTGATGACCATAAGAGCACAAGGCAGAGCCTACTATCATGAGCAGGTTGCAATAAGGAGGCAAGGAAGACTTTACAGAGAAAGTGAGAGACTAGCTCAGGCTATCTTGAAATATGCAGTTTAAACAGAGGGGAGGAGCTATTCCACAGAGAAGAAGGAGCCCATGAGGAAACACATCAAAATACAGAATGACACTTTGAGGACCAGCAAATGGTTGATTAGCTTCAGGGGGCACAACTATGAGAAATGGAAATAATAATTTTTAGAAATAATGATGTCAGAGAGGTAGGCAGAGACTAGGTGATACATTCTTGCTAACAGAGGATTCTTGGCTTTATTCTATAGGGCAAGGGAAGTCATTGCATGTATTTCTGCAGATTTTCTAGTCATTAGGGGAGACTAGCTCTCTACCTTATTATATTGTCTCAATCCTTTTGCTTAGATTACCTGAGATACTTCAGCAATTATGCAGTGTTGGTAGCTTCCTGGAAGAGAAGCAATAGGAATGATGTGCATAGAGTGAACATGGGGGCAAATACAGGAGAGTGTGGGAAGGAAATGCATACATATAGGAAGGAGACTCCATATTGAGGTTCCAACCTCAAAAAAAGGAAGAACAAAACAATCCCAAGGTAAGCAAAGACATTTCAATATGTAGGTCGAGGTGGGTGGATCAGGGACCAAAAAGGGCCACCAAGGATAGCTGCAGAGTGAAAGGTACCAAGATTGCCTGTTTTCTTCATGAAAAGAAAAAATTGCTAGGAGGAGGGCTAAGGATAGACAATCAGATTATCTTCTACTGTTCATGGAACTAGACAGTGTTGTCCTGAAAAATAAAGCAGCCAGTTATTTTACCAGCATAATGGGTTTATTTGAGAATAGCGGAGAACTGCAATTTAGGACAAGCATGCTATAGCAAAAACTATAGGCAAGTCTAACAAATAAATGAGTTAAACATTACTTTGTACAGAAAAGAGTAAAAGTTGGAAGGGGTTGTTTTGAATGAAATTACATTGAAAGAAAGTAAGAGTTTAGGACAGTGCAGCACTTCCCTTTGGCTGTGCTTGTTGCCAGGCAATGAGAATTCTTCCTATTGCGGTCTGTAGTTGCTGCCTTTCTATAGGGGTCAGTAGTTGATGTCTAGTTGTAGTGTGTGAAGACTCTCACTTCTGGCCTCCAACCCATTTTATTTTATTTATTTATTTACTTTTTAGATTCCATATATATGTGTTAGCATACGGTATTTGTTTTTCTCTTTCTGACTTACTTCACTCTGTATGACAGACTCTAGGTCCATCCACCTCACTACAAATAATTCAATTTCATTTCTTTTTATGGCTAAAATTCCACTGTATATATGTACCACATCTTCTTTATCCATTCATCTGTTGATGGACACTTAGGTTGCTTCCATGTCCTGGCTATTGTAAATAGAGCTGCAATGAACATTGTGGTACATGACTCTTTATGAATTATGGTTTTCTTGGGGTATATGCCCAGTAGTGAGATGCTGGGTCATATGGTAGTTCTATTTTTAGTTTTTTAAGGAATGTCCATACTGTTCTCCATAGTGGCTGTGTCAATTTACATTCCCACCAATGGTGCAAGAGGGTTCCCTTTTCTCCACACCCTCTCCAGCATTTATTGTCCAACCCATTTTAAATGAGGTTTCTCTCCTACACTATTGGTGGGAATGTAAACTGTTACAGCCTCTATGGAGAACAGTATGGAGAGTTCTTAAAAAACAAAATATAGAGCTACCATATGATCCTGCAATCCCACCCTGTAGCATATTTCCATAGAAAACCAAAATTTGAAAAGATACATGCACCCCCATGTTCATAGCAGCTCTATAATAGCCAAGACATGGAAGCAACCTAATAGTCCATCAACAGATGAATGGATAGAGAAGATGTGGTACATATATACAATGTAACACTACTCATCCATAAAAAAGAATGAAATAATGCCATTTGCATCAAAATAAATGGACCTAGAGATCATCATACTAAGTAAAGTAAGTCAGAGAAATACAAATATCATATGATATCACTTATATGTGGAATCTAAAAAAAATGATACAAATGAACTTACAGAACAGAAACAGACTCACAGACACAGAAAACAAAGTTATTGTTATCAAAGGGGAAAGGGGAAGAATAAATTAGGAGGTTGGGATTAACATATACACACTACTGTATATAAAAAGATAACCAACAAGGACCTAGTGTATAGCACAGAGAACTACCAATATTTTGTAATAATCTATATGGGAAAAATATGAAATTATATAATATATATTAGTTAAATATATGTATATATATATATATAAAATCGTACGGAAAAACCTGAACGAACGTTTTTACCAACACAATATATAATTGAATCACTTTGCTGTACACCTGAAAATAACACAAAATTGTAAATTAACTATACTTCTGTCAAAAAATGAGGTTCCTTGGGAATTCCCTTGTGGTCCAGTGGTTAGGAAACCGCACTCTCACTGCCAAGGGCCTGGGCTCAATCCCTAGTCAGGGAACAAAAATCCCACAAGCCACGAGGCGAGGCCAAAAAAAATTTTTTTTCTAAATGAGGTTTCCTTTATTCTGGTTCAAAGAACTTGGATGTATCTTTGCTCTCCTCTGTTGATGTATGTGTTTTTGAATAATAAAACTTTACAGCAGTGAAATATAATAAAATTTTTGTTCCATAAATGAGTAATTCTTTCCTACATTTGCATAACCTTCTTAGAGATCACTGATGGTAGAAACTCAAAATATCTTAACTTCTCTGAGCCTCATTCTCCTAATATGTAAAAGATCTTTATGGTACAGTGTGAGTTCTACACTTAAATGAGAAACTGTGTGAAAGCACACGTGTTACCTGGCACGTAAAATGCATACAGTTAACTGAATAGTGAAAAATTGGCTCTTTAATTAATAGGACATGAAGTCTGGACCATTGTTCTTTGAGGGCTGATTTGAATTCCTTACTTCTCAGACTGTAAATCATTGGATTGAACAATGGAGTGAAGATGGTATAAGACACAGATATTAGGGTGTCTTGACTTGAAGAGTAGTTGGATTTGGGCCTTAAGTAGATGAAAGAGGCACAACCATAATGAAGAGCTACCACAATGAGATGGGAGGCACAAGTAGAGAAGGCTTTGTATCTTCCAACAGAGGATGGGATTTTTAGAAAGGCAGATATGACGTGGATATAGGAGACCAGGAGAAGTAACAGTGGAATAACCAAGACAAACACACCAAGCATGAATATGACTAACTGACTGAGGCGAGAGTGATGAGATGCCAGCTTGAGGGCAGGAGAGATATCACAGAAGTAGTGATGGAGATGGTTGGAGGAGTGGAATGGCAGGTGAAATATCAGGGAGATGATGACCACTGAGACAATGAAGCCACAGGCACAGGCAGCCGCCACAAGTCCCAAACACCCCCCATAACCCATGGGCACTGTATAACGCAGAGGGTTACAGATGACCACATAACGATCATAACCCATGGCTGCCAGCAGGAAGCAGTGAGAGCAGATGAGAAAGAGGAAGGTAAACATTTGGATGGCACAGCCCAGGAAGGAGACGGTCTTCTTCTGGGCCAGCAGATCAACCAGCATCTTGGGTATAATGACGAAGGTGTAGCAAGTCTCAGAACAGGAGAGGACACCAAGGAAGAAGTACATAGGGGTATGGAGGGCTCTGTCCATTACAATGGTAGAAATGATGGTGGCATTGGTGCCCAGCATGAAGAGGTACAGAAGCAGAGCAAAAGCGAAGAGCAGTTGTTGCAGCCCAGCCAGAGATGAGAAGCCAAGGAAGAAAAACTCTCTCACAGAGGTTTCATTGACCCACTCCATGGCCACCGCTATATAGGAGAGCCATTGTCAGAGGCCAGGGTCCAGGGAGGGAGAAATAGACAGGGAACTCAGCACAAAGCCTACAGGTGGCAGGCATTTCCAGATGTTTGGTGGAACTCATTCATTTCCTCCAAATATATCTGCCAAAATAAGAATTAAGGCTAAATATGGAACAGAATAACTGACAACCAATTAGCAGACTTTTTTCCAATACCAAGGACATGTTATCTCTCTAGCCAAGGATTAAGGCATTATCTGATAATTTTCCCTTGTATCTTCCTTATGGTTTATTTTTATTTTCTTGCTCACTACAAGCCTAAGGAAACGAGCTCTCCAAAAGTGAAAAATATGGTTAATTTCATCTACCTAAGCCTGATCAGAAAGTGGAATGAAAGAATGAGTAATGTTCAGATACAGCATGTGAACTTCAGTTTATCAACCATAAAATGAGGAAGGAGAGGAAGAATTAGATGATCGCTGAACAAAATTGTGAAGGGATCTGTGTTAAATGACAACTTAGTATATGCTAAGATATGTGGTAAGAATATCATATACCTTATGTCAATATTCATTACAACAATTTTATGTCAGTACCCAAAATAATAAGAAAAAAGCTTTTAGTGTTATTTCTGACAGAATGACCAATGATAGACCAATTAGAAACACTTCTGGAGGATCCACAAACTAGAGCACTGAGCCAAGGATAGAACAGGTGATAACATTAGTTTAAAAAAATATTCTTTTTCAGGAAGACAAGAGTCACTAAGTTGGTTTAAAAAAAGAGAGAGACTCATTAACTTTGTGACATTTTACAACACCCTTCACTTTTCCCATTATAGATGCCTCAGAGAAACTCAGAAAAATAGTTTTGCAAAAAATGACCAAGACCTTGTCACAGAAAGTGAGAGAGAATGGGAAAACTGGGCAGTTTTTGAGATTCCTACTACTGATATAAACCATTTATATCTTTTCTATATTATTCTGTCAATAAAATTCCTTTTGAATATTCTGCTGCTAAATACAGTTTGCAAACTGCTAGAAAGGATTATTTGTAAAGTCATTTTTAGGCTTTATATAAGATAATTTTTCATGGGTGTGTTTCCCACTGATCAAACCTAAGAAGTAAGAAAGTATTTTCTGGATTCAAAATCATCTAGCATGTATTGGTTGTGTCCAGTGTTTGTTTATATACTTTTCAGTATATTTGTATAACTCTTACATCACTTTGTGTTGAAGAATTATTTGAATCTGCTACCACAGTATTTTTTTTGCATTTTTCTAGTCAATAGCAAACCTTAGTTCTCTAGACTCTAAGTTAAATGATTGGAAATTTCTGAAACTCTTTGTATCTATTCCTAGAATTTAAAGATATAATTTTTGTTCTTTCTTAATTACTAGAAACGGGTCCTCAACTTAGTAGTTATAATTATTCACTTATTTGAAGTTAGTATTAGGATACTCACATACACTTGTTTTAAAGCTCTTTAACACAGATAATAGGAATTTTTCACTCTGTAACTATAAAGATATTTCTGTTATATATATAAATATGAAGAATGTGTATACCATGTATATCCCCATTATATACATATGTATATGTATAATAGTTATATGTTTTCTATATCAAGGAAGGCAGACTAATGAGACAGTTTCACTATATAACACTTCCACCTGGACATATGAATTTCCATCTATTCCAAGACACAGAGGAAAATCTAAATTTATGGTCATTGCTTATCCTTGTCTAGTCAATTTTCCAAGATTTTTCTGGATCTCCTGTCAACTAACCCATGTCTAATCCCCACTATATCCTCACTCCACTGACTATGAATTGTAGAGTAGATCACAGAAGTTAGAATTACCTGATTCTGAAAGAGTGCCTGGATATATCCAATACCAAAAAAAGAAAAAAAAAAAAACTGTTTGGAGTTTTTGTCACTCAGACCCATGAGGGCAGCTTTTTTCGGTTAAGTGGACTTTTACATACTGTTAATATAACCTCACAGTCTAAATGAGTTGTATGATTGATATATTTGCCCTTTTCGTGGTATATGGAGACTCACTGGCAGAGTATACCTGAAAAGGCAGCCCCCATCTGCTCAAGAAGGCATCAAAGACCACCACAGTGTGTTATATCAGTACTATGGATAGAAAGGTATAAGAGCAGAAGAATAAAAAGATCTTCCAGCCAAATACCCACAAGCTATAAGATTAAAGTAAAAGATCCCTCAGTTTGGACTGAGAAGATCTATATTTTAAGTCTAGCTTTGTGTGACTTTGGGCAAAGTACTTAACTTGGATATTCAGTCTCCTTATTTTAAAATTAACGGGGACAGGTCAATAACTGTAAAAAACTGTTAAGATGCTTGGAAAATATTTAAGAAGAGGTCCTTGCATGATATCCTACAGAAAGAGATTTGACTTAGGGTAACATCTGAGTACTGACTTTTAAGAACCTTTTCAACTCATGGACTCCAACCTTCTCTAGTTAGATGACCCTGAAAGTCCCCTTATAATATATTATAATATAATTATAATATGTGGATGGAATTCAGGTTATGATCCGTAGAGATGACACTTCCCAACTTATTTTTCTAACTTCTTAGATACTCCACAGGGATTTTATGTAGTTTAGATTTAAATAGTGGCTCAATATTTGAAGATACTGTGTACCTCAAAAGCGGGCAAATCTATATGTTTTCCAGGTGTAATACTTGTGAGATATTCAATTTATCTTAAGAAAAGCATCAATCTATTATCTGGGAGAAATTATGTAGGCAGCTTCAGATAGTAAAGAAGTGGAATTTTTATATTCTTAAGTACACATGAACATCCTGAATTTGCCTTATTAAAATGGAGTTTAAATACTGTATCAGTTTTCAGTTATAACTAAAATCATACATCCATGCATAGACAGTAGAAAGAAAAGTAGAGATTTGATAAGTATTATTTCATTTGATCCATAAATCAACCAATCTTTAAAAAGAAGAAGAAAAAGAAGAAAGAAAGAATAAAGGAAAATCTAA
Organism: Kogia breviceps; assembly: GCF_026419965.1. Lineage (NCBI taxonomy): Eukaryota > Metazoa > Chordata > Mammalia > Artiodactyla > Physeteridae > Kogia > Kogia breviceps. The sequence goes on along the minus strand of NC_081310.1, from coordinate 88,443,790 downwards.
CTGGTAGCTAAAATGACCCAGTATAAACATGAAGAAAAATTTAGAGAACAACGTGGAGCATGCCAAATCACTTTTAGTACCTGGAGTTAAAAGCAGCCCCTGGTTCTCCTTCTTAACCCTGCCACTTGCCAGAATTGTAATAGGGAAAAGTGTTCACAAGAACTAGCCTTCACTCATGTCTAGACCCCACAAAACCCCAGACTAGAGCAACATTCCCACTGCTCAGCAAGTACCTACATTGCTCTCTTCCTTTCAATTCAGACAGAAGCAGGTATTCAGTATCTGGGAATCCATTAGGAATAAGCCAAAGACCCGAACCTGAGGAAATAACAGCAGAAGAGAGTGAATCTGCCTTGAGACAGAAGCTCTCATCTGCATCAGCAGAGGTAGCCTCCCCTATCCATCAGGACTCTCAGCTCGTCAAGCCAAAGTCACGATCTTGAGAAGTTCTGGTTCATGCAGATCTTAGTATCACATGGGAAGTGATCATTAGAAGCATATACTGTGATTATTGGAGTCCTGAGGCTTGATCTACTGCCCTAAAGACTTTGTCTTGGGGTTAATTAAAAGTCAAATTTATTTTGGAAAAATAATGTTTCCAGTTTCTCAAGGTACCCTTAGTTGAGGAACCTGGGGAGTAGGAACTATGAACATAATTAGTCTGAATTGGAAGTTCAGTCCATTTGTGATGGATTCTTTTTTTTTTTTTCTTTTTTTGCAGTATGCGGGCCTCTCACTGTTGTGGCCTTTCCCATTGCGGAGCACAGGCTCTGGACACGCAGGCTCAGCAGCCATGGCTCACGGACCCAGCCGCTCCGCGGCAGGTGGGATCTTCCCGGATTGGAGCACGAACCCGTGTCCCCTGCATAGGCAGGCGGACTCTCAACCACTGCGCCACCAGGGAAGCCCTGTGATGGATTCTGAAAGAGAAATCACCATGATTTAGTCTGTAATATAGCAGACCAAGTGGACATTTTTCATTGAATTTTAAGTTAAGATATTGGTGTATTTATGCAGGGATTCTCACCTTTAGTGTTTATAAAAGCCGAAGTAGTGCTTAATTACAAATTCATCTTACCAGATTCTTGTTCATAAAAATTCTAGTCAAGAATATTGGGTTGGGGCTTCCCTGGTGGCGCAGTGGTTGGGAGTCCGCCTGCCGATGCAGGGGACACGGGTTCGTGCCCCGATCCGGGAAGATCCCACGTGCCGCGGAGCGGCTGGGCCCGTGAGCCATGGCCGCTGGGCCTGCGCGTCCGGAGCCTGCGCTCCGCGATGGGAGAGGCCACAACAGTGAGAGGCCCGCATACCACCAAAAAAAAAAAAAAAAAAAAAAAAGAGAAAGAATATTGGGTTGATCTACAAAAACGTAACTTTTAACAAGTATTTTATGTCTAGTTGAGCGTTATCATTAAGTTACTTGTTATCTTACAAATAAAGTTTAAAGCTTAAAATAAATGAGATGTGTGAATCAAAAACTAATTGTATTAACCTTCTGGAGGTTTCACTTAAATACCATAAAATGTTCCCAATTTAAATGTACAGTTTGGTGAGTTTTACAAATGCATACATAAAAGCCCCAACCACCCAATAAAGTTATGAATATTTTTACAAGCCTAAAAAGTTTCCTTCTATCTTTTGTGGTCAGTCCCACTCAGTTCTAGCACAAGAAAAATAATTATCTTGCTTTCTGTTGATATGGTTTTACCTTTGCCAGAATTTAATATAAATGGAATCAAATCATATACTCAGTTTTGTTTCTTGTTTTTTTCCACTTGCCATAATGTTTTGGAGACTCACTCATATTGTTAAATTTTTAGTTCACTTTTAACTGCTTAAGAGTATTCCATTTATTAATCATCACAATTTTTTTTAATGTATTTATTTTTGGCCGCATTGGGTCTTCATTGCTGCGCGCCAGCTTTCTCTAGTTGCTGTGAGTGGGAGCTACTCTTTGTGTGGTGCACAGGCTTCTCATTGCCATGTCTTCTCTTGTTGTGGAGCACAGGCTCTAGGTGCGTGGACTTCAGTAATTGTGGCATACAGGCTCAGTAGTTGTGGTACACGGGCTTAGTTGCTCCACGGCATGTGGGATCTTCCTGGACCAGGGCTCGAACCCATGTTCCCTGAATTGGAAGGTGGATTTTTAACCACTGCACCACCAGGGAAGTCCCTAATCATCACAACTTATTCACCTGTCAAACTGTTGAAGGACATTTAGATTACTTCCAGTTTGAGACTATTAGGAATAAAACACTTATGAATATTAATTTCTAAGTCATTGCTTAGATGTACATGTTCATTTATCTTTGGTGAGTACCTATGAATGGAATGGCTGTTTAACTATTTATAAACTGCCAGACTTCTTTTCAGAGAGGTTGTATCATAATTAATTTCCATGAGCAATGTATGCATGTACCAGTGTTTGCACATCCTAGCCAACTCTTGGTGTAGTCAGTCTTTTAAATTTCTTAAATGTATAGTGATATTTCATTGCACTTTTATCATATGTTTTCTTGAATATTAATTATATTGATCATTTTTCATGTGCTCTGGCTATTTGTACATCTTGTTTTGTGAAGTATGCATTCAAATGTTTGACTATGTTTTAATTAACTTGTTTTTTTTTTCCTTTGTAAGAGTGATTTTTGCATTTTGAATACAGATATACATTTTGCAAATATGTACTCCTACTATGTAGTTTATTTTTCCATTTTATTAATCATGCCTTTTTTATAAGTTTTAATAAAATATAATTTTCATACCATAAAATATACACTTTTAAAGTATACAGTTCAGTGGTTTTTAGTTAATTCACAGAGTTGTGTAACCATCAACATTATCTAATTTAGGATAGCAGAAGTTTTTAATTTTGATATAGTTCAATTTATCATTATTGTTCTTTTTATTATTCACATGGTCTTTCTCCTCTCTAATAAATATCTGTCTACTCCAAGCTGCAGATTATCTCCTATGTTTTATTATGAAATGTGTGTAGTTTTGATATTTTTTAATTTTGTATATGAGAATAGGTAAGAGTCAAGGTTTATATTTTGTAATATGTACATCCAGTATTTCCATCCACAGTATGTTGACATGACTCTTCTTTCCTTATTGAAATACCTTCACAACTTTGTTGAAAATTTATTGACCTTATATTCATGGTACTATTTCCATATTGTACTTTCTGTTACATTGATTCATGTGTCTACACTTCTTTTCATTTTTAATATTTATTTTCTTTCTAATTTTACAAGCAATACATATTCATTGCTGACAACTAGAAATACATGAAAGCATAAGTTAAAAGTTAACAGTCACCCATGTTCCGCACTACCCCACAGGCAACTATTATTACCATTTGGATGCATTTCCTCCCAGTGTCCACATATTTCTTTAACTGAAGTATAATTGAACTACTATGTTAGTTCCAGGTGTACAGCATAGCGAGTTGGTATTTCTATACATTACAAAATAATCACCATATTATATCTAGCTTCCATCTGTCACCATAGAAAGATATTACAATATAAATGACTATAATCCTTATGCTGTACATTTCTTCCCCATGACTCATTTATTTTGTTAATGGAAGTTTGTACCTCTTGACCTCTGTCACTTATTTGTGTCGATTCTTATGTCAATACCACTTGGTCAATATTGTGCTACAATATGTCTTGAAATCTGGGTCATCTGTTTCTAAATTGTGCTCATCTATTTTAAATGTTTTCATCTATTTCTAAATTGTTTTGTTTATTCTATGTGCTTTGCATTATCATATAAAATTTAGAATCAACTTGTCAATTTCTAGAGAAAAGCATGCTGAGATTTGTATTGTACTTGTGTTTAACAATAAATCAAATTGAGGATAATTGCCATGTTAACAATTTTGAGTCTCTCAATCTATGGTCATGTTACAACTTTACGTTTATTTAGGTTTTCTTTGTTTTTTCTCAGTAGTTTTTCTTTTTAATTTTCACTGTACCTAAATATTTCATGGTTTTGATGGCATTTTATATTGCTATTGTAATTAATATCAGTTTCCACTTTTTTTGTTGGTATTGTAAAGAAATACAGTTCTGTTTTGTATATCAACTTATTACCTTGTAGTCTTTGCATATCTTACAATCTTGCTAAATTCATTTACTAAGTTTTTTTTAACTAAAAATGTTTTACTAGCTTTTTACTTTGATTGTTTTGCAGTTTGTACGTAAATAATCACATTTTCTGTGAACAGAGTTTTACTTATTTTCCAATATGGCTGCCTTTTATTTGTTTTCCTTGCCTTGTTGCATTGGCTAGTACTCTCAATGCAACATTGAGGGGCTTCCCTGGTGGCGCAGTGGTTGAGAATCCGCCTGCCAATGCAGGAGACACGGGTTCGTGCCCCGGTCCGGGAAGATCCCACATGCCGCAGAGCGGCTGGGCCCGTGAGCCATGGCCGCTGAGCCTGTGCGTCCGGAGCCTGCGCTCCGCAATGGGAGAGGCCACAACAGTGAGAGGTCCGCGTACCACAAAAAAAAAAAAAAAAAAAAATGCAACATTGAATTGAAGTGAAAAAGGTAGATATCCTTGATTTGTTCTGAGTCCAGGAATCACTTAATATATATTTAATGGCCCAGGAAGTGTTCTACCTTTGCAAATAGGCTTGAAGAAAAATGATATTCTACTTTTGTTGGGTGTGGAGTTTTATAAATATCAATTAAATAAAATTTGGTGTTACTGTTTAGGTCTTTTATATTTTTATCTATCTTTATCAATTACAAAAAGAGAAGTTTGAAATCTTTATCTACAATTTTGGAATTGCCTGCTTTTCTTTTGCCCGTTCCTGGAATTTAAATCTTTGTTGTAAAATGTATATTCATTTTTAATCATTAGAACTTTTACTCAATTTTTTTAATCATTAAAATTGATTAAAATTAATCTATTTTAATGATTAAAAATGGTCACCTTTACTACTGTTCATATTCTTCATGCTGAAATCCACTTTGTCTGATGTTAAAATAGTCACTCTGGCTTTCTAATGATTAGAATTTTTGTGCATTTTTTCTAAACTCTTACTGTTATATGCAAATTTATATTTTAAATGAGTTTCTTGCAGAAAACATGTAATTGGAATCTTATTTTTTTATCAAGGTCTGGTCATCTCTGTCTTTTAGTTGATGCATTTAGATAATTTATTCTTGATATGTTTCATTTCATTGATGGTTTTTAAGTGTATCATCTTGCTTTCTGATATCTTTGTTCCATCAGAACTTTGTTCCTGTTTTCCCTTTTTCTTGACTTCCATTGTGTTAACAGAATGTTTTTAGTATTCTGTTTCATTTATTCTATTGTTTTATTAGCAATATATTTGCTTTTGTTTTTTCCTAAAATATGCATATTCAACTTACCACAATCTTTAAAAAAAATTGTAACATTTTATAATGTGATTTTTACAACACTGTACATTCATTTACCCCTTTTGAGTTTTGTGCTATTTTTTCATATATTGTACTTCTAAATATTATAAACCTCATATTACATTTTTATATTGTATTTGATTTTATTCTTTATGTATTTGGCTAGCTTTAAAAACTGTTATATTTTAAAATGGGAAGAAAATCAAAACAAAAGGGTATATATGTATACATATAACTGATTCACTTCACTGTACAGTAGAAACTAACACAAATTGTAAAGCAGCTATACTCCAATAAAAAAAATACTTTTATATTTACTGAAAAGTTTGCCATTCTCAGAACTCTGAATTACTTCAAGGAGATCCAAGTTTTCCTTGCCAATCATTTTATTTCAATTTTAAGAACATCCTTTGAGATTTTCTTTGGTGATTTCTGGTGACTAAAAATTCCTCAGTTTTTGTTTTTCTTTTTGTGTTTTTTAATATACTCTTTTTTATTGAAGTATAGTTGATTTACAATGTTGTGTTAGTTTCAGGTGTACATCAAAGTGATTCAGTTATATATATTCTTTTATATTCTTTTTCAGATTCTTTTCGCATATAGGTTATTACAAGATATTGAGTATAGTTCCCTGTGCTATACAGTAGGACCTTGTTGGTTATCTCTTTTATATATGGTAGTGCGTATATGTTAATTGCAAACTCCTAATTTACCCTTCTCCCCCTTTCCCCTTGGATAGCCATAAATATGTTTTCTATGTCTGTGAGTCTACTTCTGTTTTGTAAACAAGCTCAATTGTATTATTTTTCAGATTACATATATAAGTAATATCACATATTTGTCTTTCTTTTTAAAATTTTATTGGAATATCATTTATTTACAATGCTGTGTTAGTTTCAGGTGTATAACAAAGTGATTCAATTATACATATACATATATTCATTCTTTTTCAGATTCTTTTCCCATATAGCTTATTACAGAATATTGAGTAGAGTTCCATGTGCTATACAGTATGTCCTTTTTGATTATCAATTTTACATATAGTAGTGTGCATATGTTAACTCCAATTTATCCCTCCCCCACATTACTTTTCCCCTTTGGTAACCATAAATTTGATTTTAAAACCTGTGAGTCTGTTTCTGTTTTGTAAATAATGTCATTTATAACACTTATTTTCAGATAGATTTCAAATATGAGTAATATCATATGATGTTGTCTTTCTCTGTCTGACTTACTTCACTTAGAATGCTAATCTCTAAATCCATCCATGTTGCTGCAAATGGCATTATTTCCTTCATTTTTCTGGTTGAGTAGTATTCCATTGTATATATATATACCACATCTTCTATATGCATTCAACTGTCAATAGATATTTAGGTTGCTTCCATGTCTTTGTCATTGTAAATAGTGCTGCTATAAACATTGGGGTGTGTGTATCTTTTTGAATTAGAGTTTTTATCTTTTCTAGATATATGCCCAGGAGTGGGATTGCAGGAACATATGGTAACTCTATATTAAGTTTTTTAAGAAACTTCCATGTTGAATTGACTGGGATGGAGGCCTTCAAGACGGTGGAGGAGTAAGACATAGAGATCACCTTCCTCACAGCAAATACATCAAAAAAATATATAAAAGTGGAACAACTCCTACAAAACACCTAGTGGATGCTGGCAGAAGACCTCAGAATTCCCAAAAGGCAAGAAAATCCCCACACATATGGCTGTGCAACTGACAGGGTCTTGGTGCTCCAGCCTGGTGTCAGGCCTGAGCCACCAAGGGGGGAGAGCTGAGTTCAGCCCCATGTAATATCAATTGGAGAGAGTTCTCTCAGAGATCTTTTCTCAACACTAAGACCCAGCTCAACCCAACGGCCAGCAAGATCCAGTGCTGGATGCCCCATGCCAAACAACTAGCAAGACGAACACAAGCCCACCCATTAGCAGAGAGGCTGCCTAAAATCATACTAAGTTCACAGACACCACAAAACACACCACCAGACATGGCTGTGCCCACCAGAAAGACAAGATCCAGCCCCACCAACCAGAACACAAGTACCAACTCCCTTCACCAGGAGGCCTACACAAGCCACTGAAACAACCTCACCCACTAAGAGCAGACACCAAAAACAATGAGAACTATGAATCTGCAGCCTGAGAAAAGGAGACCCCAAACAAAGTAATTTAAACAAATGAGAAGACAGAGAAATACACAGCAGAAGAAGGAGCAACATAAAAATCCACAAGACCAAAGAAATGAAGAGGAAATAGGAAATCTACCTAAAAAAGATTTCAGAGTAATGATAGTAAAGATGGTTAAAACTCTTGGAAATAGAATGGAGAAAATACAAGAAATTTTTAACAAGGACCAAGAAGAACTAAAGAGCAAAAAACAATGATGAACAACATAATACATGAACTGAAAAATTATCTAGACTTCTCAAGTGCTCATGGAATATTCCCCAGGATAGATCTGATCTTGGGTGACAAATCAAGACTAGGTAAATTTGAGAAAATTGAAATCGTGTCAAGAATCTTTTCTGACCACAATGCTATGAGACTAGATTTCAATTAGTGGAAATAATCTGTAAAAAAAATATAAACACACGGAGGCTAAACAATACACTACTTAATAAACAAGAAATCACTAAAGAAATCAAAGAGGAAATCAAAAATACCTGGAAACAAATGACAATGAAAACATGAAAACCCAAAACCTACGGAATGCAGCAAAAGCAGTTCTAAGAGGGAAGTTTATAGCAATATCATCCTACATTAAGAAATAAGAAACATCTCAAATAAACAATGTAGCATTACATCTAAAACAATTAGAGAAAGAACTATAACAAAAAAACAGAGTTAACAGAAGGAAAGAAATAATAAAGATCAGATCAGAAATAAATGAAAAAGAAAAGAAGGAAACAATAGCAAAGATCTATAAAACTAAAAGCTGGTTCTTGAGAAGATAAACAAAAATTGATAAACCATTAGCCAGACTCAACAAGAAAAAAGGGAGAAGACTCAAGTCAATAGAATTAGAAATGAAAAAGAAGAAACAAAACACTGCAGAAATACAAAGGATCCTGAGAGATTACTACAAGTAACTATATGCCAATAAAATGGACAACCTGGAAGACATGGACAAATTATTAGAAAACAACAACCTTCCAAGACTGAACCAGGAAGAAATAGAAACTATAAACAGACCAATCACAAGCACTGAAATTGAGACTGTGATTTAAAATCTTCCAAAAAAAAAAAAAAAAAAAAAAAAAACACAGGACCAGATGGCTTCACAGGTGAATTCTATCAAACATTACAGAAGAGCTAACACCTATATTTCTCAAACTCTTCCAAAATATAGCAGGAGGAGGAACACTCCCAAACTCATTCTATGGGGCCCACCATCACCCTGATACCAAAACAGACAAAGATGTCACAAAGAAAGAAAATGACAGGCCAATATCACTGATGAACATAGATGAAAAAATCCTCAACAAAATACTAGCAAACAGAATCCAACAACACATTAAAAGGATCATACAACATGATCAAGTGGGATTTATCCCAGGAATGCAAGGATTCTTCAATATATGAATATCAATCATTGTGATACACCATATTAACAAACTGAAGGAAAAAAAAAATAGAATCATCTCAATAGATGCAGGAAAAGCTTTCAACAAAATTCAACACCCATTTACGATAAAAACCCTCCAGAAAGTAGACATAGAGGGAACTTACATCAACATATAAAGGCCATATAAGACAAACCTACAGCCCATATCATTCTCAAAAAATTGAGGTGAAAAAATTGAAAGTATTTCCAGTAAGTTCAGGAACAAGATAAGGTTGCACACTCTCACCACTATCATTCAACATTGTTTTGGAAGTTTTAGCCAAAGCAATCAGAGAAGAAAAAGAAATAAAAGGAATCCAAATCAGAAAAGAAGAAGTAAATCTGTCACTGTTTGCAGATGACATGATACTATACATAGAGAATCCTAAAGGTGCTACCAGAAAATGAATAGAGCTAATCAATAAATCTGGTAAAGTAACAGGATACAAAATTCATGCACAGAAATTGCTTGCATTCCTATACACTAATGATGAAAAATCTGAAAGTGAAATTAAGGAAACACTCTCATTTACCATTATAACAAAAAGAATAAAATGCCTAAGAATAAACCTACCAAAGGAGACAAAACACCTGTATGCAGAAAAGTATAAGACACTGATGAAAGAAATTAAAGATGATACAAACAGATGGAGAGCTATACCAGGTTCTTGGATTGGAAGAATCAATACTGTGAAAATGACTCTACTACCCAAAGCAATCTACAGATTCAGTGCAAGCCCTGTCAAACTACCAATGACATTTTTCACACAACTAGAACAAAAGTTTCACAATTTGTATGGAAACACAAAAGACCCCAAATACCCAAAGCAATCTTGAGAAAGAAAAACGGAGCTGGAGGAATCAGGCTCCCTGAATTCAGACTATACTACAAAGCTACAGCAATCAAGAAAGTATGGTACTGGCAGAAAAGCAGAAATATAGATTAATGGAACAGGATAGAAAGCCCAGAGATAAACCCACACACATATGGACAACTTATTTTTGATAAAGGAGGCAAAAATATACAATGGAGAAAACACAGCCTCTTCAGTAAGTGGTGCTGAGAAAACTGGACAGCAAAATGTAAAAGAATGAAATTAGAACACACAATAACATCATACAGAAAATAAACTCAAAATGGATTAAATACATAAATGTAAGGCCAGACACTATAAAACTCTAGAGTAATACATAGGCAAAACACTCTATGACACAAATCACAGAAAGATCCTTTTTGACCATCTCTTAGAGAAATGGAAATAAAAACAAAAATTTTAAAATGGGACCTAATGAAACTTAAAAGCTTTGGCACAACAAAGGAAAACATAAACAAGACAAAAAGACAATCCACAAAATGGGAGAAAATATTTGCAAATGAAACAACTGACAACGGATTAATCCCCAAAATTTACAAGCAGCTCATGCAGCTCAATGCAAAAACAAACAAACAAAAAAAACCCAATACAAAAATGGACAGAAGAGCTAAATAGACATTTCTCCAAAGAAGATACACAGATGGCCAACAAAGACATGAAAGAATGCTCAACATCATTAAGCAGTAGGGAAATGCAAACCAAAACTACAATGAGGTATCACCACACACCAGGAAGAATGGCCGTCATCAAAAAAACTACAAAAAGTAAATGCTGGAGAGGGTGTGGAGAAAAGTGAACCCTTTTTCACTGTTGGTGGGAATGTAAATTGATACAGCCACTGTGGAGAACAGTATGGAGGTTCCTTAAAAAACTAAAAATAGAACTACCATATGACCCAGCAATCCCACTACTGTGCATATACCCTGAGGAAACCATAATTCAAAAAGTGTCATGTGCCACTATGTTCATTGCAGCTCTATTTACAATATCCAGGACATGGAAGCAACCTAAGTGTCCATTGAGAGATGAAAGGATAAAGTAGTTGTGGCACATATATACAATGGAATATTACTCAGCCATAAAAAGAAATCAAACTGAGTTATTTGTAGTGAGGTGGATAGACCTAGTGTCTATCATACAAAGTGAAGTAAGTCAGAAAAGGAAAAACAAATACCGTATGCTAACACATATATATGGAATATAAAAAAATAAACAAACAAACAAATAGACATGAAGAATCTAGGGGCAGGACAGGAATAAAGACAGAGATATACTACAGAATGGACTTGAGGACATGGGGAGAGGGAAGGGTAAGCTGGGACCAAGTGAGAGAGTGACATGTACATATATACACAACCAAATGTAAAACCGATAGCTAGTGGGAAGAAGCCACATAGCACAGGGAGATAAACTCAGTGCTTTGTGACCACGTAAGGGGTGGGATAGGGAGGGTGAGAGGGAGGGAGACGCAAGAGGGAAGATATATGGAGTTATATGTATATGTATAGATTATTCACTTTGTTAGAAAGCAGAACCTAACACACCATTGTAAAGCAATTATACTCCAATAAAGATGTTTTTTTTAAAAGCTAAAAAAAGAGTAAAACTCTAGAAATAATCAATAACAGAATAACTGAGGCAGAAGAATGGATAAGTGGCCTGAAGATAAAATAGTGGAAATAACTACCATAGGGCAGAATAAAGATAGAAGAATGAAAAGATCTGAGGACAGTCCCAGAGATCTCTAGGACAACATTAAACACACCAACATTCGAATTATAGGGGATTAATGGGACAACATTAAATGCACCAAAATTCTAATTACAGAAGAAGAGAAAATAAAGGGACAGAGAAAATATTTGAAGTAAATATAGTTGAAAACTTCCCAAACATGGGAAAGGAAAGAGTCAATCAAGTCCAGGAGGAGCAGAGAGTCCCACACAGGATAAATCCAAGGAGAAACCTGCCAAGACACATATTTAAAAAAAACTATCAAAAATTAAATACAAAGAAAAAATATTAAAAGCAGCAATGGAAAAGCAACATATAACATACAAGGGAATCGCTGTAAGGTTAACAGCTGAGATTTCAGCAGAATCTCTGCAAGCTAGAAAGGAATGGCAGAACATATTTAAGATGATGAAAAGGAAAAACCTACAACCAGGAATACTGTACACAACAAGGATCTCATTCAGATTCAAAAGAGAAATTATACTTTACAGACAAAGAAAATCTAAGAGAATACAGCACCCCCAAACCAGCTTTACAACAAATGCTAAAGGAACTTCTCTAGCCAGGAAACACAAGACAAGGAAAAGACCTACAGAAAACAAACCCAAAACAATTGAGAAAATGGTAATAGGAACATGCATATTGATAATTATGTTAAATGTAAATGGATTAAATGTTCCAACCAAAAGACATAGAATGGCTGTATAGATACAAAACCAGAACCCATATATATGCTGTCTACAAGAGACACATTCCAGACTTAGGGAAACATACAAACTGAAAGTGAGGGGATGGAAGAAGATATTCCATGCAAATGGAAATCAAAATTGAGCTGGATTGAAATTCTCATATCAGATAAAATAAACTTTAAAATAAAGACTGCTACAAGAGACAAAGAAAGACACTACATAATGATCAAAGGAACAATCCAAGAAGATATATCAATTGTAAATATTTATGCTCCCAAAATAGGAACACCTCAATACATAAGGCAAATGTTAACAGCCATAAAAGGGGAAATCGAGAGTAACACAATCATAGTACGGAACTTTAACATCTCACTTTCACCAATGGACAGATCATCCAAAATGAAAATAAATAAGGAAACACAAGCCTTAAATGATACATTAAACAAGATGGACATAATTGATATTTATATGAAATTCCATCCAAAAACAACAGAATACACTTTCTTCTCAAGTGCTCAAGAAATATTCTCCAGATAGACCATATCTTGGATCAGAAATGAAGCTTAGTAAACTTAAGAAAATTGAAACTATATCAAGTATCTTTTCCAACCACAATGCTATGAAACTAGATATTAATTACAGGAAAAAAATTGTAAAAAATACAAACACAAGGAGGCTAAACAATACACTACTAAATAACCAAGAGATCATTGAAGAAATCAAAGAGGAAATCAAAAAATACCTAGAAAACAATGACAATGAAAACAAGACAACTCAAGACCTATGCGATGCAGCAAAAGCAGTTAAGAAGGAAGATTATAGAAATACAATCCTACCTGAAGAAAGAAGAAAAAGCTCAAATAAACAAACTAACCTTACACCTAAAGCAATTAGAGAAAGAAGAAGAACAACAACAAAAAAAACCCCAAACTTAAGGAAAGAAATCATAAAAATCAGATCAGAAATAAATGAAAAAGAAATAAAGGAAACAATAACAAAGATCAATAAAACTAAAAGCTGGTTCTTTGAGAACATAAAAAAATTGATACCAATTAGCAAAACTCATCAAGAAAAAAGGGAAATGACTCAAATCAGCAGAATTAGAAATTGAAAAGGAGAAATAACAACTGACAATGTAGAAATAAAAAGAATCATAAGAGACTACTAAAAGCAACACTATGCCAATAAAATGGAAAACTTGGAAGAAATGGACAAATTTTTAGAAAAGCACAACCTTCCAAGACTGAACCAGGAAGAAATCGGAAATATAAACAGGCCAATCACAAGCACTTAAAATGAAACTGTAATTAAAATCTTCCAACAAACAAAAGCCCAACACCGGATAGCTTCACAGGTGAATGATCTCTATCAAACATTTAGAGAAGAGTTAAGACCTGTCCTTCACAGACTCTTCCAAAACGTAGCAGGGGGAGGAATACTCCCAAACTCATTGTATGAGGCCAATATCACCCTGACACGAAAACCAGACAAAGATGTCACAAGAAAAGAAAACTTCAGGCCAATATAACTGATGAATATAGATGCAAAAATCCTCAACAAAATACTAGCAAACAGAATCCAACAGCACGTAAAAAAGATCATACACCATGATCAATTGGGGTTTATCCCAGGAATGCAAGGATTTTTCAATATATGCAAATCAAACAATGGGATGCACCGTATTAACAAATTGAAGGATCAAAACAATATGGTCATCTCAATAGATGCAGAATAAGCATGTGACAAAATTCAACATTCATTTATGATAAAAACTCTCCACAAAGTAGGCATGGAAGGAACCTACCTCAACATACTAAAGGCCATATATGACAAACCCACAGCCAACATTATTCTCAATGGTGAAAAACTGAAACCATTTCATCTAAGATCAGGAACAAGACAAGGTTGCCCACTCTCACCACTCTTATTCAACATAGTTTTGGAAGTTTTAGCCAAAGCAATCAGAGAAGAAAAAGAAATAAAAGGAATCCAAATCAGAAAAGAAGAAGAAAAGCTGTCACTGTTTGCAGATGACATGATACTATACATAGAGAAGCCAAAAGATGCTACTGGAAAATGACTAGAGCTAGTCAATGTATTTGGTAAAGTACCAGGACACAAAAGTAATGCACAGAAATCTCTTGCATTCCTATACACTAACAATGAAACATCTGAGAGAGAAATTATGGAAACACTCCCTTTACCACTGCAACAAAAAGAACAAAATACCTACGAGTAAACCTACCTAAGGAGACAAAATACCTGTAGGCAGAAAACTATAAGACACTGATGAAAGAAATTAAAGACAATACAAACAGATGGAGAGATAGTACATGTTCTTGGATTAGCAAGAATCAACATAGTGAAAATGAATATACTACCCAAAGTAATCCAGGGATTCAATGAAATCCATGTCAAACTACCAATGGCATTTTCACAGAACTAGAACAAAAAATTTCACAATTTGTATGGAAACACAAAAGACCCCAGATTGCCAAAGCAATCTTGAGAATGAAAAATGGAGCTGGAGGAATCAGGCTCCCTGACTTCAGACTAAACTACAAATCTACAGTAATCAAGACAGTATGGTACTGGTCCAAAAACAGAAATATAGATCAATGGAACAGGATAGAAAACTCAGAGATGAACCCACACACATATGGTCACCTTATCTTTGATAAAGGAGGTAAGAATATACAATGGAGAAAATACAGCTTCTTCAATAAGTGGTGTTGAGAAAACTGCACAGCTGCATGTAAAAGAATGAAAATAGAACACTTCCTAACACCATACAGAAAATAAAGTCAAAATGGATTAAAGACCTAAATCTATGGCCAGGCAGTATAAAACTCTTAGAGGAAAACATAAGCTTTATGTCACTTTATGACATGAATCACATCAAGATCTTTTTTAACCCACTGCCCAGAGAAATGGAAATAAAAACACAAATAAACAAATGAGACTTAATGAAACTTAAAATCTTTTGCACAGCAAAAGAAACCATAAACAAGACTAAAAGACAAATGTCAGAATGGGAGAAATAATTGCAAATGAAGCAACTGACAAAGGATTAATCTCCAAAATATACAAGCAGCTCATGCAGCTCAATATCCAAAAACAAACAACCTAATCCAAAAATGGTTAGAAAACCTAAATACACATTTATCCAAGGAAGATATACAGATTGCCAACAAACACATGAAAGGATTTTCAACATAACTACTCATTACAGAAATGCAAATCAAGATTACAGTGGGGTATCACCTCACACTGGTCAGAATGGCCATTATCAAAACATCTACAAACAGTAAATGCTGGGGAGGGTGTGGAGAAAAGGGAACCCTCTTGCACTGTTGGTACAGATGTAAATTGATACAGCCACTATGGAGAACAGTATGGAGGTTCCTTAAAAAACTAAAAATAGAACTACTATATGCCCCAGCAATCCCACTACTGGGCATATACCCTGAGAAAACCATAATTCAAAAAAGTCTTGTACCACAATGTTCATTGCAGCACTATTTACAATAGCCAGGTCATGGAAGCAACCTAAGTGTCCAATGACACATGAATGGATATAGAAGATGTAGCACATATATACAACAGAATATTACCAAGCCATAAAAAAAGAGATGAAATTGAGTTATTTGTAGTGAGATGGATGGACACAGAGTTTGTCATACAGAGTGAAGTAAGTCAGAAAGGGGAAAAAAAATACTGTATGCTAACACATATATATGTAATCTAAAAAAAAAGTTTCAGAAGAATGTAGAGGCAGGATAGGAGGAAACACACAGATGTAGAGAGTGTACTCGAGGACATGGGGAGGGGGAAGGGTAAGCTGGGACAAAGTGGGAGAGTGACATTGACATACATAAACTACCAAATGTAAAAGAGTTACCTAGTGGGAAGCAGCCCCATAGCATGGGGATATCAGCTCCATGCTTTGTGACCACCTAGAGGTGGGGATATGGAGGGTGGGAGGGAGAGGCAAGAGGGAGGGGATAGGAGATATATATATACATATACCTGATTCACTTTGTCATACAGCAGAAAATAACACAACATTGTAAAGCAATTATACTCCAATGAAGATGTTAAAAAATAATTTTAAAAACAAACCAAAAAAAACTACACTGAGGTATCCCTTCACACTGATCAGAATGGCCATCCTCAAAAAATCTACAACAATAAATTCTGGAGATGGTGTGGAGAAAAGGGAACCTTCTTGCACTATTAGTGTGAATGTAAATTGATACGAACACTATAGAGAACAGTACGGAGGTTCCTTAAAAAACTAAAAATAGAACTACCACATGACCCAGCCATCCCACTTCTGGGCATATACCCTGAGAAAACCATAAGTCAAAAAGAGTCATGTACCAAAATGTTCACTGCAGCACTATTTACAATAGCCAGGACATGGAAGCAACCTAGGTGTCCATCATCGGATGAATGGATAAAGAAGATGTGTCACATACATACAATGGAAAATTACTCAGCCATAAAAAAGAAAGAAATTGAATTATCTCTAGCGCGGTGGATGGACCTAGAGACTGTCATACAGAGTGAAGTAAGTCAGAAAGAGAAAGACAAATACCATGTGTTAACACATATATACGGAATCTAAAAATTGAAAAAAAAAATGGTTCAGGAGAACCTAAGGGTAGGACAGGAATAAAGACGCAGCCATAAAGAATGGACTTGAGGATATGGAGAGGGGGAAGGGGAAGCTGGGATGAAGTGAGAGAGTGGCATGGACATATATACGCTACCAAATGTAGAATAGATAGCTAGTGGGAAGCAGTTGCATAGCACAGGGAGATCAGCTCAGTGCTTTGTGACCACCTGAAGGGGTGGGATGGGGAGGGTAGGAGGGAGGGAGATGCGGGAGGGAGGAGATGTGGGAGCATGTGTATATGTGTAGCTGATTTGCTTTGTTGTGGGGCGGAGGCTAACGCACCTTTGTAGGGCAATTGTACTCCAATGGAGATGTTGGGGAAAAAAATAAATAAATAAATTTATTTTATTTATTTTTGGCTGTGTTGGGTCTTCATTGCTCCACATGGGCTTTCTCTAGTTGCGGTGAGCAGGGGCCACTCTTTGTTGCAGTGCACGGGCTTCTCATTGTGGTGGCTTCTCTTGTGCTGAGCACAGGCTCTAGATACATGGGCTCCAGTAGCTGAGGCACAGGGGCTTCAGTAGTTGTGGCACATGGGCTCAGTAGGTGTGGCTCACAGGCTCTAGAGTGCAGGATTGGTAATTGTGGCACACGGGCTTAGTTGCTCCACAGCATATGGGATCTTCCCAGACCAGGGCTCAAACTTGTGTCCCCTGAATTGGCAGGTGGATTCTTAACCACTGCACCACCAGGGAAGCCCATAAAATAGATTTTAAAATAAGTTTCCTAACATATTTCTTGTGTGAGGATGTACAATAACTTAAATTTAGTGAAATGAGACTAAGTAAAACATGGTTTTTATAAGGATTAAATGACGAAATGCCTTACAGTATATCTAGCTCATCTTTTTATGACTGGCTTATTTCACTTAGGAAAGGAGGAGTTGTTGTTTGATGGTTACAGAGTTTCAGATTTGCAAGATGAAAAAGTTCTGGAGATCTGTTTTACAGCAATGTGAATATACTTAATACTACTGAACTGCACACATAAAAATGGTTAAGACAGTAAATTTTATGATTAACAAAGCTGAAATTTTGGTAGGCATTCATTTCCCACTGGAAACTTTCTCCAAAGCAAGGTCAGTGTGGAGAGATTAGTCAAGAGACTCAAGAAAGTTTCAGAAACAAACTCCTCAAAATCATTTGCCAGTAATTATATATCTATATTTGATGTTGAAAGATCTGATATTTGCAAATAAGAATGTAGGCTACATGTAATCTTTTCTTCTCTAGTTTACCCCATGCTCTTACATATGGCAACCTTGCCTCCAGCATAGCCCTGGCTTCCCCCTCCAGCTTCTCTGATGTGGGCAGTAGCTTTTTTTTTTAACATCTTTATTGGAGTATAATTGCTTTACAATTGTGTGTTAGTTTCTGCTGTATAAAAAAGTGAATCAGCTATATGTGTACATATATCCCCATATCCCCACCCTCTTGCATCTTCCCCCCAACCCTCCCTATCCCACCCCTATAGATGATCACAGAGCACTGAGCTGATCTCTCTGTGCTATGCAGCTGCTTCCCACTAGCTATCTATTTTACATTTGGTAGTGTATATATGTCAGTGCTACTCTTTCACTTCATCCCAGCTTACCCTTCCCCCTCCCCATGTCAAGTCCATTCTCTACATCTGCATCTTTATTCCTGTCCTGCCCCTGGGTTCATCAGAACCATTTTTTTTTAGATTCCATATATATGTGTTAGCATACAGTATTTGTTTTTCTCTTTCTGACCTACTTCACTCTGTATGACAGTGGGCAGTAGCTATGAACCACTACCCCCCACATCTGAGTCTTAGGAGTTTTATCTACTACTCAATTAATTATGTGATCCACCTATAATCTCAGTACACTAGATAGCTATTTCAATCTCTTTTATCCATTTATATTAAGCACTAAAATATGACTTCTCATTCCCAGGTTCTTTTCTATCCTTTTTAAAAGCTAAAAAGTTTTACTTTCATCAGCATCCTACACAAAACTATACAAAACTCTGGTTGTTTATGTCACAACTTTATACAATAGCTATAAAGTTCTATGCAGTTTGAACATAAAACTACCAAACTTTCCTGCCACTCACTGTGCACAATGATATTTTTCTTCTTGAATGTTATGGAAAAATACATTTACTTACAAGATAAAGGAGATTGCTTAAATGCTGAGAGCACAAAGATTCAAGACTGTATTCTAAAAACTCCAAGCAAAACTCGATATTCCTGAAAGATGCACTAACAATTATTCTATCCTTATGTGTATTTCCCTGAAACCTCTAGAGTAATATACACTGAATGTTAAGAAGGCTGTTCCTACCTTAGAAAAGAGACAAATAATTATTTCATGTTTTATTCTAATATTTAGAAAATTGTAAGTTTCTGTTAATATGGTACTTTTATAAAATTTACAATTATTATTAAATTACTAAGTAATTAGTAAAATGTAATAAATGAATCTGTTAAGAAAAAAATAATACAACAGCAGTGATATCATGGCTTATATAGCATAAAAGTACAAATAGATAAATAATAAGTAAGCACCACTTACTCTGTCATAATAATCCTGTTTCAAATGAACCTAGAACTCAGTTTGTGAAGCCCAGACAATGAACTAGCTGGGAGCCAGGATTCTTCTTTCTTCCAGCAAAAATGACTACATTTAATTTTTTTTTTTTTTTTTTTTTTTTTGGCATTACGTGAGCCACTCACTGTTGTGGCCTCTCCCATTGCAGAGCACAGGCTCCGGACGCGCAGGCTCAGCAGCCATGGCTCATGGACCTAGCCGCTCCATGGCATGTGGGATCTTCCCGGACCGGGTCACGAACCCGCGTTCCCTGAATCGGCAGGCAAACTCTCAACCACTGGGCCACCAGGGAAACCCTCCAGAAATTTTTGATCTTGCATAACTGAAACTTTGTACTCGTTGAACAGAAACTCCCCACTTCCCCCACCCTCTAGCCCCGACAAGCACCATCCTACTTTCTGTTCCTATGAGTTACATTTCTTCCATAGGTCATTTCAGACACATAATTTCAGGCAGATTAATTAATAGAGATAGATATTATGCTTTCAGCTTAATAGGAAACATCTCATGAACTGAAAATTCATTTAGAAGAAAACTCCATGTAACTGAAAGGTTAATTCAGACACTAAAAGTCCGTGCCCTGGGACCCATTTATTGGGGGGTGATCATTTTTAAATTATGGATACAACCTCTTTCTTGGAAAAAAAACTAAAATTTTGTCATATATTTGACAAAGGTAAACATTTACAATAATATTAATTACTTTAACCAGTTCTCTTTTGATGTTTTATATTCCTTAATTTCTAGCTGAAATACTTAAAATGTCTTTAGTTCTCCCATTTTCCTCAGACGCATACCAACAGGTTATTTATTAAATGTTATCACTTTTCTAGTGAAACTCTTCTTACTTTCCTTAAGAATAGGGGCCATCTTCTTTATCATAAGCAACGCTTAAACTGAAGTAATTGGAAAATTTTCTATTATGCTCTCTATTTTCTTAACCAGAAAAAATCCCTAGTCATCTTTAACTTTCTCTTGCTTCTACTGATACTTTCAAGCCTGTTATCCTAGGGCCCCTAAAGGCAATTTTTTTCAATAGTGCTCATCCCATAAAGATAGTCCTGAGGCATACTTTACTGTGGGCCCAGTACGGGCTCTGAGCCTCCCCTGAATTCCATCACAGAGACTGCTGGGACTATGTTGCTCCTATTGACAAAACTTCCACAAGTTTCAAGGAAGTGTGAAGGTAAAATCCATAGAGAGTAACTCTTCTTTGTCTTGATACAGACTGGCTTCTTTTTTTTTTTTTTTTTTCCCTTCAGTGATGTGTTGTTTAACTTCATGTAGGTTAGATTGTGCAGCCAGGATTAATCTTCTCTCCTTGCTTTAGTTCAGTCCTTTCTCAATTTACAGTGGAATCACTGAAAATATCTCTTTATTGACCTCTTAAATCCATTCTCTACATCAGACCCAGTTACCTCTCTAAAATGACAACATCGTAGCTCATTCCTACCAAAACTCTTCTCTGTGTCAAAAATTAAATCATCCCCCAA